>NC_087478.1:56247541-58747541 GCF_036417665.1 Passer domesticus | reverse complement strand
TATTGTTTGGTTTGTTTTGATTTGTTTTGATGATGTTTTGGTGGGTTTTCGGAATGTTTTGGTGGTGTTTTAGAATGTTTTGTTTTCTCTTGTGTTGTTTTTATTGTCTTGGCAGGTTGTGGAATATTTGGATTCCTTTTGGCGGGTTTTCAAATATTTTGGCGGGTATTTGGAATGTTTTTGGTTTGCTTTCATTTGTTTTGATTATGTTTTGGCAAGTTATTGAAAGTTTCGATCACTTCTGACTGGTTTTCTAGTATTTTGGCATCTTTTCAGAATGTTTTGATCAGTTTTGGCGGGTTCTAAACTATTTTGTCAGGTTTTTGGAATTTTTTGGTTGGTTTTGATTTGTTTTTATGATGTTTTGCCTAGTTTTTTCAATGTTTTGATCAGTTCTGTCTGGTTTTCTAATGTTTTGGCATCTTTTCAGAAAGTTTTGATGAGTTTTGCGGGTCTAAATTATTTTGGCGGGTTTTCGGAATATTTTGGTTGGTTTTGATTTTTTTTTTATGATGTTTTGGTGGGTTTTCGGAATGTTTTGGTTGGGTTTTAGAATGTTTTGTATTCTCTTGAGTTGTTTTTATTGTGTTGGCAGGTTTTGGAATGTTTGGATTCCTTTTGGCGGGTGTTCGGAATGTTTTGGCGGGTGTTCGGAATGTTTTGATTAGTTTTGACGGGTTTTGAAATATTTTGGTGGGTTTTTAGAAGGTTTCGATTTGTTTTGATTTGTTTTGATTCTGTTTAGCCCAGTTTTTGGTGTGTTTGGATTAGCTTTGGTGGGCTTGATCATGTTTTGTCAGGTTTTTTCGAATGTATTGATCTCTTCTGTCTGGTTTTCTATTTTGGCGGGTTTGAAAATATTTTTGGATTAGTTTTGGCGGGTTTTAAAATATTTTGGCTCTTTGCGCAGAGATGACGGCGCCGGTTGCGGTGCGCTCCGGGGCGCTCCTTCTGCGGAAAGACGCCTAGGCAGCGGCACTTGGGACAGCTCCGCGTCTCCGTATGCTGCGTTTCTTGCCTTCTGCATCTCAGCAAAATGCTTTCCCACTAGGTCTAGCAAGGAGAAACTGTGGCAGCTGAGTAGATGTAGCCCGGCCCGCCCTTTGAAGTTGACAAGTTCTTGGCATCTCAGAGCCTCAAGGCAAGAGCAAGGTTCTCTATGGTAGGCTGGGGCAGAACTAGCAGCAAGCAGAGCAAAGTTGTCCAAGAATAGCTTCCATTGGAATGCTAATGGCAATTGAAGAGGCAGGCCAGTGGCAAGCCACTAGCTTCTAGCAGTTTGAAAGTTGCAGACACAGTGCAGGTGTTGTGCGGCTTCCTTCTTGGCCTCCTAGAAGGTGCCGCGCTCTCCGTCTCTTGCTTGCCAATATGTTGCCGTGTTCCTCTTATTGTTTGGTTTGTTTTGATTTGTTTTTATGATGTTTTGGCGGGTTTTCGGAATGTTTTGGTGGTGTTTTAGAATGTTTTGTTTTCTCTTGTGTTGTTTTTATTGTGTTGGCAGGTTGTGGAACGTTTGGATTCCTTTTGGCGGGTTTTAAAATATTTTGGCGGGTATTTGGAATGTTTGGGTTTGCTTTCATTTGTTTTGATTATGTTTTGGCAAGTTATTGAATGTTTTGATCACTTCTGACTGGTTTTCTAGTATTTTGGCATCTTTTCAGAGTGTTTTGATCAGTTTTGGCGGGTTCTAAACTATTTTGTTGGGTTTTTGGAATGTTTTGCTTGGTTTTGATTTGTTTTTATTTTGATTTTGCGGGTTTTCAGAATGTTTTGGTCGGTTTTCTAGAATGTTTTGGTTGGTTTTGATTTCTTTTTAATATTATTTTGTGGGTTTTGGAATGTTTTGATTTGTTTTGTCTAGTTTAAAATATTTTGGCATGTATTTGGAAGGTTTTGCTTGGTTTTCATTTTTTTTTGTTATGTTTTGGCAAGGGTTTTTTTTTGGTTTGATCAGTTCTGGCTGGTTTTCTAATATGTTGGCCGATTTTCAGAATGTTTTGATCAGTTTTGGCGGGTTTTAAGATATTTTAGAGGTTGTTTATAATATTTTGGTTTCTTTAGCTTTGTTTTTACTATATTTTGGCGGGTTTTTTGAATGTTTCGATCACTTCTGACTGGTTTTCTAGTATTTTGGCATCTTTTCCGAATGTTTTGATCAGTTTTGGCAGGTTCTAAACTATTTTGTCGGGTTATTGGAATGTTTTGGTTGGTTTTGATTTGTTTTTATGATGTTTTGCCAAGTTTTTTGAATGTTTTGATCAGTTCTGGCTGGTTTTCTAATGTTTTGGCATCTTTTTAGAATGTTTTGATGAGTTTTGTGGGTCTAAATAATTTTGGCGGGTTTTCGGAATATTTTGGTTGGTTTTGATTTGTTTTTATGATGTTTTGGCGGGTTTTCGGAATGTGTTGGTTGGGTTTTAGAATGTTTTGTATTCTCTTGAGTTGTTTTTATTGTGTTGACAGGTTTTGGAATGTTTGGATTCCTTTTGGTGGGTGTTCGGAATGTTTTGGCGGGTATTTGGAATATTTTGATTAGTTTTGACGGGTTTTGAAATATTTTGGCGGGCTTTTAGAAGGTTTTGATTTGTTTTGATTCTGTTTAGCCCAGTTTTTGGTGTGTTTGGATTAGCTTTGGTGGGCTTGATCATGTTTTGTCAGGTTTTTTCGAATGTATTGATCTCTTCTGTCTGGTTTTCTATTTTGGCGGGTTTGAAAATATTTTTGGATTAGTTTTGGCGGGTTTGAAAATATTTTGGCTCTTTGCGCAGAGATGACGGCGCCGGTTGCGGTGCGCTCCGGGGCGCTCCTTCTGCGGAAAGACGCCTAGGCAGCGGCACTTGGGACAGCTCCGCGTCTCCGTATGCTGCGTTTCTTGCCTTCTGCATCTCAGCAAAATGCTTTCCCACTAGGTCTAGCAAGGAGAAACTGTGGCAGCTGAGTAGATGTAGCCCGGCCCGCCCTTTGAAGTTGACAAGTTCTTGGCATCTCAGAGCCTCAAGGGAAGAGCAAGGTTCTCTATGGTAGGCTGGGGCAGAACTAGCAGCAAGCAGAGCAAAGTTGTCCAAGAATAGCTTCCATTGGAATGCTAATGGCAATTGAAGAGGCAGGCCAGTGGCAAGCCACTAGCTTCTAGCAGTTTGAAAGTTGCAGACACAGTGCAGGTGTTGTGCGGCTTCCTTCTTGGCCTCCTAGAAGGTGCCGCGCTCTCCGTCTCTTGCTTGCCAATATGTTGCCGTGTTCCTCCTATTGTTTGGTTTGTTTTGATTTGTTTTGATGATGTTTTGGTGGGTTTTCGGAATGTTTTGGTGGTGTTTTAGAATGTTTTGTTTTCTCTTGTGTTGTTTTTATTGTCTTGGCAGGTTGTGGAATATTTGGATTCCTTTTGGCGGGTTTTCAAATATTTTGGCGGGTATTTGGAATGTTTTTGGTTTGCTTTCATTTGTTTTGATTATGTTTTGGCAAGTTATTGAAAGTTTCGATCACTTCTGACTGGTTTTCTAGTATTTTGGCATCTT
The DNA here is from genome assembly GCF_036417665.1 of Passer domesticus. Classification (NCBI taxonomy): domain Eukaryota; kingdom Metazoa; phylum Chordata; class Aves; order Passeriformes; family Passeridae; genus Passer; species Passer domesticus. Next base: position 58,744,026 of record NC_087478.1, on the reverse strand, counting down.
TTCAGAATGTTTTGATCAGTTTTGGCAGGTTCTAAACTATTTTGTCAGGTTTTTGGAATTTTTTGGTTGGTTTTGATTTGTTTTTATGATGTTTTGCCTAGTTTTTTCAATGTTTTGATCAGTTCTGTCTGGTTTTCTAATGTTTTGGCATCTTTTCAGAAAGTTTTGATGAGTTTTGCGGGTCTAAATTATTTTGGCGGGTTTTCGGAATATTTTGGTTGGTTTTGATTTTTTTTTTATGATGTTTTGGTGGGTTTTCGGAATGTTTTGGTTGGGTTTTAGAATGTTTTGTATTCTCTTGAGTTGTTTTTATTGTGTTGGCAGGTTTTGGAATGTTTGGATTCCTTTTGGCGGGTGTTCGGAATGTTTTGGCGGGTGTTCGGAATGTTTTGATTAGTTTTGACGGGTTTTGAAATATTTTGGTGGGTTTTTAGAAGGTTTCGATTTGTTTTGATTTGTTTTGATTCTGTTTAGCCCAGTTTTTGGTGTGTTTGGATTAGCTTTGGTGGGCTTGATCATGTTTTGTCAGGTTTTTTCGAATGTATTGATCTCTTCTGTCTGGTTTTCTATTTTGGCGGGTTTGAAAATATTTTTGGATTAGTTTTGGCGGGTTTTAAAATATTTTGGCTCTTTGCGCAGAGATGACGGCGCCGGTTACGGTGCGCTCCGGGGCGCTCCTTCTGCGGAAAGACGCCTAGGCAGCGGCACTTGGGACAGCTCCGCGTCTCCGTATGCTGCGTTTCTTGCCTTCTGCATCTCAGCAAAATGCTTTCCCACTAGGTCTAGCAAGGAGAAACTGTGGCAGCTGAGTAGATGTAGCCCGGCCCGCCCTTTGAAGTTGACAAGTTCTTGGCATCTCAGAGCCTCAAGGCAAGAGCAAGGTTCTCTATGGTAGGCTGGGGCAGAACTAGCAGCAAACAGAGCAAAGTTGTCCAAGAATAGCTTCCATTGGAATGCTAATGGCAATTGAAGAGGCAGGCCAGTGGCAAGCCACTAGCTTCTAGCAGTTTGAAAGTTGCAGACACAGTGCAGGTGTTGTGCGGCTTCCTTCTTGGCCTCCTAGAAGGTGCCGTGCTCTCCGTCTCTTGCTTGCCAATATGTTGCCGTGTTCCTCTTATTGTTTGGTTTGTTTTGATTTGTTTTTATGATGTTTTGGCGGGTTTTCGGAATGTTTTGGTGGTGTTTTAGAATGTTTTGTTTTCTCTTGTGTTGTTTTTATTGTGTTGGCAGGTTGTGGAACGTTTGGATTCCTTTTGGCGGGTTTTAAAATATTTTGGCGGGTATTTGGAATGTTTGGGTTTGCTTTCATTTGTTTTGATTATGTTTTGGCAAGTTATTGAATGTTTTGATCACTTCTGACTGGTTTTCTAGTATTTTGGCATCTTTTCAGAGTGTTTTGATCAGTTTTGGCGGGTTCTAAACTATTTTGTTGGGTTTTTGGAATGTTTTGCTTGGTTTTGATTTGTTTTTATTTTGATTTTGCGGGTTTTCAGAATGTTTTGGTCGGTTTTCTAGAATGTTTTGGTTGGTTTTGATTTCTTTTTAATATTATTTTGTGGGTTTTGGAATGTTTTGATTTGTTTTGTCTAGTTTAAAATATTTTGGCATGTATTTGGAAGGTTTTGCTTGGTTTTCATTTTTTTTTGTTATGTTTTGGCAAGGGTTTTTTTTTGGTTTGATCAGTTCTGGCTGGTTTTCTAATATGTTGGCCGATTTTCAGAATGTTTTGATCAGTTTTGGCGGGTTTTAAGATATTTTAGAGGTTGTTTATAATATTTTGGTTTCTTTAGCTTTGTTTTTACTATATTTTGGCGGGTTTTTTGAATGTTTCGATCACTTCTGACTGGTTTTCTAGTATTTTGGCATCTTTTCCGAATGTTTTGATCAGTTTTGGCAGGTTCTAAACTATTTTGTCGGGTTATTGGAATGTTTTGGTTGGTTTTGATTTGTTTTTATGATGTTTTGCCAAGTTTTTTGAATGTTTTGATCAGTTCTGGCTGGTTTTCTAATGTTTTGGCATCTTTTTAGAATGTTTTGATGAGTTTTGTGGGTCTAAATTATTTTGGCGGGTTTTCGGAATATTTTGGTTGGTTTTGATTTGTTTTTATGATGTTTTGGCGGGTTTTCGGAATGTGTTGGTTGGGTTTTAGAATGTTTTGTATTCTCTTGAGTTGTTTTTATTGTGTTGACAGGTTTTGGAATGTTTGGATTCCTTTTGGTGGGTGTTCGGAATGTTTTGGCGGGTATTTGGAATATTTTGATTAGTTTTGACGGGTTTTGAAATATTTTGGCGGGCTTTTAGAAGGTTTTGATTTGTTTTGATTCTGTTTAGCCCAGTTTTTGGTGTGTTTGGATTAGCTTTGGTGGGCTTGATCATGTTTTGTCAGGTTTTTTCGAATGTATTGATCTCTTCTGTCTGGTTTTCTATTTTGGCGGGTTTGAAAATATTTTTGGATTAGTTTTGGCGGGTTTGAAAATATTTTGGCTCTTTGCGCAGAGATGACGGCGCCGGTTGCGGTGCGCTCCGGGGCGCTCCTTCTGCGGAAAGACGCCTAGGCAGCGGCACTTGGGACAGCTCCGCGTCTCCGTATGCTGCGTTTCTTGCCTTCTGCATCTCAGCAAAATGCTTTCCCACTAGGTCTAGCAAGGAGAAACTGTGGCAGCTGAGTAGATGTAGCCCGGCCCGCCCTTTGAAGTTGACAAGTTCTTGGCATCTCAGAGCCTCAAGGCAAGAGCAAGGTTCTCTATGGTAGGCTGGGGCAGAACTAGCAGCAAGCAGAGCAAAGTTGTCCAAGAATAGCTTCCATTGGAATGCTAATGGCAATTGAAGAGGCAGGCCAGTGGCAAGCCACTAGCTTCTAGCAGTTTGAAAGTTGCAGACACAGTGCAGGTGTTGTGCGGCTTCCTTCTTGGCCTCCTAGAAGGTGCCGCGCTCTCCGTCTCTTGCTTGCCAATATGTTGCCGTGTTCCTCCTATTGTTTGGTTTGTTTTGATTTGTTTTGATGATGTTTTGGTGGGTTTTCGGAATGTTTTGGTGGTGTTTTAGAATGTTTTGTTTTCTCTTGTGTTGTTTTTATTGTCTTGGCAGGTTGTGGAATATTTGGATTCCTTTTGGCGGGTTTTCAAATATTTTGGCGGGTATTTGGAATGTTTTTGGTTTGCTTTCATTTGTTTTGATTATGTTTTGGCAAGTTATTGAAAGTTTCGATCACTTCTGACTGGTTTTCTAGTATTTTGGCATCTTTTCAGAATGTTTTGATCAGTTTTGGCAGGTTCTAAACTATTTTGTCAGGTTTTTGGAATTTTTTGGTTGGTTTTGATTTGTTTTTATGATGTTTTGCCTAGTTTTTTCAATGTTTTGATCAGTTCTGTCTGGTTTTCTAATGTTTTGGCATCTTTTCAGAATGTTTTGATGAGTTTTGCGGGTCTAAATTATTTTGGCGGGTTTTCGGAATATTTTGGTTGGTTTTGATTTGTTTTTATGATGTTTTGGTGGGTTTTCGGAATGTTTTGGTTGGGTTTTAGAATGTTTTGTATTCTCTTGAGTTGTTTTTATTGTGTTGGCAGGTTTTGGAATGTTTGGATTCCTTTTGGCGGGTGTTCGGAATGTTTTGGCGGGTGTTCGGAATGTTTTGATTAGTTTTGACGGGTTTTGAAATATTTTGGTGGGTTTTTAGAAGGTTTCGATTTGTTTTGATTTGTTTTGATTCTGTTTAGCCCAGTTTTTGGTGTGTTTGGATTAGCTTTGGTGGGCTTGATCATGTTTTGTCAGGTTTTTTCGAATGTATTGATCTCTTCTGTCTGGTTTTCTATTTTGGCGGGTTTGAAAATATTTTTGGATTAGTTTTGGCGGGTTTTAAAATATTTTGGCTCTTTGCGCAGAGATGACGGCGCCGGTTGCGGTGCACTCCGGGGCGCTCCTTCTGCGGAAAGACGCCTAGGCAGCGGCACTTGGGACAGCTCCGCGTCTCCGTATGCTGCGTTTCTTGCCTTCTGCATCTCAGCAAAATGCTTTCCCACTAGGTCTAGCAAGGAGAAACTGTGGCAGCTGAGTAGATGTAGCCCGGCCCGCCCTTTGAAGTTGACAAGTTCTTGGCATCTCAGAGCCTCAAGGGAAGAGCAAGGTTCTCTATGGTAGGCTGGGGCAGAACTAGCAGCAAGCAGAGCAAAGTTGTCCAAGAATAGCTTCCATTGGAATGCTAATGGCAATTGAAGAGGCAGGCCAGTGGCAAGCCACTAGCTTCTAGCAGTTTGAAAGTTGCAGACACAGTGCAGGTGTTGTGCGGCTTCCTTCTTGGCCTCCTAGAAGGTGCCGCGCTCTCCGTCTCTTGCTTGCCAATATGTTGCCGTGTTCCTCCTATTGTTTGCTTTGTTTTGATTTGTTTTGATGATGTTTTGGTGGGTTTTCGGAATGTTTTGGTGGTGTTTTAGAATGTTTTGTTTTCTCTTGTGTTGTTTTTATTGTGTTGGCAGGTTGTGGAATATTTGGATTCCTTTTGGCGGGTTTTCAAATATTTTGGCGGGTATTTGGAATGTTTTTGGTTTGCTTTCATTTGTTTTGATTATGTTTTGGCAAGTTATTGAAAGTTTCGATCACTTCTGACTGGTTTTCTAGTATTTTGGCATCTTTTCAGAATGTTTTGATCAGTTTTGGCAGGTTCTAAACTATTTTGTCAGGTTTTTGGAATTTTTTGGTTGGTTTTGATTTGTTTTTATGATGTTTTGCCTAGTTTTTTCAATGTTTTGATCAGTTCTGTCTGGTTTTCTAATGTTTTGGCATCTTTTCAGAAAGTTTTGATGAGTTTTGCGGGTCTAAATTATTTTGGCGGGTTTTCGGAATATTTTGGTTGGTTTTGATTTGTTTTTATGATGTTTTGGCGGGTTTTCGGAATGTTTTGGTTGGGTTTTAGAATGTTTTGTATTCTCTTGAGTTGTTTTTATTGTGTTGGCAGGTTTTGGAATGTTTGGATTCCTTTTGGCGGGTGTTCGGAATGTTTTGGCGGGTGTTCGGAATGTTTTGATTAGTTTTGACGGGTTTTGAAATATTTTGGTGGGTTTTTAGAAGGTTTCGATTTGTTTTGATTTGTTTTGATTCTGTTTAGCCCAGTTTTTGGTGTGTTTGGATTAGCTTTGGTGGGCTTGATCATGTTTTGTCAGGTTTTTTCGAATGTATTGATCTCTTCTGTCTGGTTTTCTATTTTGGCGGGTTTGAAAATATTTTTGGATTAGTTTTGGCGGGTTTTAAAATATTTTGGCTCTTTGCGCAGAGATGACGGCGCCGGTTGCGGTGCGCTCCGGGGCGCTCCTTCTGCGGAAAGACGCCTAGGCAGCGGCACTTGGGACAGCTCCGCGTCTCCGTATGCTGCGTTTCTTGCCTTCTGCATCTCAGCAAAATGCTTTCCCACTAGGTCTAGCAAGGAGAAACTGTGGCAGCTGAGTAGATGTAGCCCGGCCCGCCCTTTGAAGTTGACAAGTTCTTGGCATCTCAGAGCCTCAAGGCAAGAGCAAGGTTCTCTATGGTAGGCTGGGGCAGAACTAGCAGCAAGCAGAGCAAAGTTGTCCAAGAATAGCTTCCATTGGAATGCTAATGGCAATTGAAGAGGCAGGCCAGTGGCAAGCCACTAGCTTCTAGCAGTTTGAAAGTTGCAGACACAGTGCAGGTGTTGTGCGGCTTCCTTCTTGGCCTCCTAGAAGGTGCCGCGCTCTCCGTCTCTTGCTTGCCAATATGTTGCCGTGTTCCTCCTATTGTTTGGTTTGTTTTGATTTGTTTTGATGATGTTTTGGTGGGTTTTCGGAATGTTTTGGTGGTGTTTTAGAATGTTTTGTTTTCTCTTGTGTTGTTTTTATTGTCTTGGCAGGTTGTGGAATATTTGGATTCCTTTTGGCGGGTTTTCAAATATTTTGGCGGGTATTTGGAATGTTTTTGGTTTGCTTTCATTTGTTTTGATTATGTTTTGGCAAGTTATTGAAAGTTTCGATCACTTCTGACTGGTTTTCTAGTATTTTGGCATCTTTTCAGAATGTTTTGATCAGTTTTGGCAGGTTCTAAACTATTTTGTCAGGTTTTTGGAATTTTTTGGTTGGTTTTGATTTGTTTTTATGATGTTTTGCCTAGTTTTTTCAATGTTTTGATCAGTTCTGTCTGGTTTTCTAATGTTTTGGCATCTTTTCAGAAAGTTTTGATGAGTTTTGCGGGTCTAAATTATTTTGGCGGGTTTTCGGAATATTTTGGTTGGTTTTGATTTGTTTTTATGATGTTTTGGCGGGTTTTCGGAATGTTTTGGTTGGGTTTTAGAATGTTTTGTATTCTCTTGAGTTGTTTTTATTGTGTTGGCAGGTTTTGGAATGTTTGGATTCCTTTTGGCGGGTGTTCGGAATGTTTTGGCGGGTGTTCGGAATGTTTTGATTAGTTTTGACGGGTTTTGAAATATTTTGGTGGGTTTTTAGAAGGTTTCGATTTGTTTTGATTTGTTTTGATTCTGTTTAGCCCAGTTTTTGGTGTGTTTGGATTAGCTTTGGTGGGCTTGATCATGTTTTGTCAGGTTTTTTCGAATGTATTGATCTCTTCTGTCTGGTTTTCTATTTTGGCGGGTTTGAAAATATTTTTGGATTAGTTTTGGCGGGTTTTAAAATATTTTGGCTCTTTGCGCAGAGATGACGGCGCCGGTTGCGGTGCACTCCGGGGCGCTCCTTCTGCGGAAAGACGCCTAGGCAGCGGCACTTGGGACAGCTCCGCGTCTCCGTATGCTGCGTTTCTTGCCTTCTGCATCTCAGCAAAATGCTTTCCCACTAGGTCTAGCAAGGAGAAACTGTGGCAGCTGAGTAGATGTAGCCCGGCCCGCCCTTTGAAGTTGACAAGTTCTTGGCATCTCAGAGCCTCAAGGGAAGAGCAAGGTTCTCTATGGTAGGCTGGGGCAGAACTAGCAGCAAGCAGAGCAAAGTTGTCCAAGAATAGCTTCCATTGGAATGCTAATGGCAATTGAAGAGGCAGGCCAGTGGCAAGCCACTAGCTTCTAGCAGTTTGAAAGTTGCAGACACAGTGCAGGTGTTGTGCGGCTTCCTTCTTGGCCTCCTAGAAGGTGCCGCGCTCTCCGTCTCTTGCTTGCCAATATGTTGCCGTGTTCCTCCTATTGTTTGGTTTGTTTTGATTTGTTTTGATGATGTTTTGGTGGGTTTTCGGAATGTTTTGGTGGTGTTTTAGAATGTTTTGTTTTCTCTTGTGTTGTTTTTATTGTCTTGGCAGGTTGTGGAATATTTGGATTCCTTTTGGCGGGTTTTCAAATATTTTGGCGGGTATTTGGAATGTTTTTGGTTTGCTTTCATTTGTTTTGATTATGTTTTGGCAAGTTATTGAAAGTTTCGATCACTTCTGACTGGTTTTCTAGTATTTTGGCATCTTTTCAGAATGTTTTGATCAGTTTTGGCAGGTTCTAAACTATTTTGTCAGGTTTTTGGAATTTTTTGGTTGGTTTTGATTTGTTTTTATGATGTTTTGCCTAGTTTTTTCAATGTTTTGATCAGTTCTGTCTGGTTTTCTAATGTTTTGGCATCTTTTCAGAAAGTTTTGATGAGTTTTGCGGGTCTAAATTATTTTGGCGGGTTTTCGGAATATTTTGGTTGGTTTTGATTTGTTTTTATGATGTTTTGGTGGGTTTTCGGAATGTTTTGGTTGGGTTTTAGAATGTTTTGTATTCTCTTGAGTTGTTTTTATTGTGTTGGCAGGTTTTGGAATGTTTGGATTCCTTTTGGCGGGTGTTCGGAATGTTTTGGCGGGTGTTCGGAATGTTTTGATTAGTTTTGACGGGTTTTGAAATATTTTGGTGGGTTTTTAGAAGGTTTCGATTTGTTTTGATTTGTTTTGATTCTGTTTAGCCCAGTTTTTGGTGTGTTTGGATTAGCTTTGGTGGGCTTGATCATGTTTTGTCAGGTTTTTTCGAATGTATTGATCTCTTCTGTCTGGTTTTCTATTTTGGCGGGTTTGAAAATATTTTTGGATTAGTTTTGGCGGGTTTGAAAATATTTTGGCTCTTTGCGCAGAGATGACGGCGCCGGTTGCGGTGCGCTCCGGGGCGCTCCTTCTGCGGAAAGCCGCCTAGGCAGCGGCACTTGGGACAGCTCCGCGTCTCCGTATGCTGCGTTTCTTGCCTTCTGCATCTCAGCAAAATGCTTTCCCACTAGGTCTAGCAAGGAGAAACTGTGGCAGCTGAGTAGATGTAGCCCGGCCCGCCCTTTGAAGTTGACAAGTTCTTGGCATCTCAGAGCCTCAAGGCAAGAGCAAGGTTCTCTATGGTAGGCTGGGGCAGAACTAGCAGCAAGCAGAGCAAAGTTGTCCAAGAATAGCTTCCATTGGAATGCTAATGGCAATTGAAGAGGCAGGCCAGTGGCAAGCCACTAGCTTCTAGCAGTTTGAAAGTTGCAGACACAGTGCAGGTGTTGTGCGGCTTCCTTCTTGGCCTCCTAGAAGGTGCCGCGCTCTCCGTCTCTTGCTTGCCAATATGTTGCCGTGTTCCTCCTATTGTTTGGTTTGTTTTGATTTGTTTTGATGATGTTTTGGTGGGTTTTCGGAATGTTTTGGTGGTGTTTTAGAATGTTTTGTTTTCTCTTGTGTTGTTTTTATTGTCTTGGCAGGTTGTGGAATATTTGGATTCCTTTTGGCGGGTTTTCAAATATTTTGGCGGGTATTTGGAATGTTTTTGGTTTGCTTTCATTTGTTTTGATTATGTTTTGGCAAGTTATTGAAAGTTTCGATCACTTCTGACTGGTTTTCTAGTATTTTGGCATCTTTTCAGAATGTTTTGATCAGTTTTGGCAGGTTCTAAACTATTTTGTCAGGTTTTTGGAATTTTTTGGTTGGTTTTGATTTGTTTTTATGATGTTTTGCCTAGTTTTTTCAATGTTTTGATCAGTTCTGTCTGGTTTTCTAATGTTTTGGCATCTTTTCAGAAAGTTTTGATGAGTTTTGCGGGTCTAAATTATTTTGGCGGGTTTTCGGAATATTTTGGTTGGTTTTGATTTGTTTTTATGATGTTTTGGTGGGTTTTCGGAATGTTTTGGTTGGGTTTTAGAATGTTTTGTATTCTCTTGAGTTGTTTTTATTGTGTTGGCAGGTTTTGGAATGTTTGGATTCCTTTTGGCGGGTGTTCGGAATGTTTTGGCGGGTGTTCGGAATGTTTTGATTAGTTTTGACGGGTTTTGAAATATTTTGGTGGGTTTTTAGAAGGTTTCGATTTGTTTTGATTTGTTTTGATTCTGTTTAGCCCAGTTTTTGGTGTGTTTGGATTAGCTTTGGTGGGCTTGATCATGTTTTGTCAGGTTTTTTCGAATGTATTGATCTCTTCTGTCTGGTTTTCTATTTTGGCGGGTTTGAAAATATTTTTGGATTAGTTTTGGCGGGTTTGAAAATATTTTGGCTCTTTGCGCAGAGATGACGGCGCCGGTTGCGGTGCGCTCCGGGGCGCTCCTTCTGCGGAAAGCCGCCTAGGCAGCGGCACTTGGGACAGCTCCGCGTCTCCGTATGCTGCGTTTCTTGCCTTCTGCATCTCAGCAAAATGCTTTCCCACTAGGTCTAGCAAGGAGAAACTGTGGCAGCTGAGTAGATGTAGCCCGGCCCGCCCTTTGAAGTTGACAAGTTCTTGGCATCTCAGAGCCTCAAGGCAAGAGCAAGGTTATCTATGGTAGGCTGGGGCAGAACTAGCAGCAAGCAGAGCAAAGTTGTCCAAGAATAGCTTCCATTGGAATGCTAATGGCAATTGAAGAGGCAGGCCAGTGGCAAGCCACTAGCTTCTAGCAGTTTGAAAGTTGCAGACACAGTGCAGGTGTTGTGCGGCTTCCTTCTTGGCCTCCTAGAAGGTGCCGCGCTCTCCGTCTCTTGCTTGCCAATATGTTGCCGTGTTCCTCTTATTGTTTGGTTTGTTTTGATTTGTTTTGATGATGTTTTGGCGGGTTTTCGGAATGTTTTGGTGGTGTTTTAGAATGTTTTGTTTTCTCTTGTGTTGTTTTTATTGTCTTGGCAGGTTTTGGAACGTTTGGATTCCTTTTGGCGGGTTTTAAAATATTTTGGCGGGTATTTGGAATGTTTTTGGTTTGCTTTCATTTGTTTTGATTATGTTTTGGCAAGTTATTGAATGTTTTGATCACTTCTGACTGGTTTTCTAGTATTTTGGCATCTTTTCAGAATGTTTTGATCAGTTTTGGCGGGTTCTAAACTATTTTGTTGGGTTTTTGGAATGTTTTGCTTGGTTTTGATTTGTTTTTATTTTGATTTTGCGGGTTTTCAGAATGCTTTGGTCGGTTTTCTAGAATGTTTTGGTTGGTTTTGATTTCTTTTTAATATTATTTTGTGGGTTTTGGAATGTTTTGATTTGTTTTGTCTAGTTTAAAATATTTTGGCATGTATTTGGAAGGTTTTGCTTGGTTTTCATTTTTTTTTGTTATGTTTTGGCAAGGGTTTTTTTTTGGTTTGATCAGTTCTGGCTGGTTTTCTAATATGTTGGCCGATTTTCAGAATGTTTTGATCAGTTTTGGCGGGTTTTAAGATATTTTAGAGGTTGTTTATAATATTTTGGTTTCTTTAGCTTTGTTTTTACTATATTTTGGCGGGTTTTTTGAATGTTTCGATCACTTCTGACTGGTTTTCTAGTATTTTGGCATCTTTTCCGAATGTTTTGATCAGTTTTGGCAGGTTCTAAACTATTTTGTCGGGTTTTTGGAATGTTTTGGTTGGTTTTGATTTGTTTTTATGATGTTTTGCCAAGTTTTTTGAATGTTTTGATCAGTTCTGGCTGGTTTTCTAATGTTTTGGCATCTTTTTAGAATGTTTTGATGAGTTTTGTGGGTCTAAATTATTTTGGCGGGTTTTCGGAATATTTTGGTTGGTTTTGATTTGTTTTTATGATGTTTTGGCGGGTTTTCGGAATGTGTTGGTTGGGTTTTAGAATGTTTTGTATTCTCTTGAGTTGTTTTTATTGTGTTGGCAGGTTTTGGAATGTTTGGATTCCTTTTGGCGGGTGTTCGGAATGTTTTGGCGGGTGTTCGGAATGTTTTGATTAGTTTTGACGGGTTTTGAAATATTTTGGTGGGTTTTTAGAAGGTTTCGATTTGTTTTGATTTGTTTTGATTCTGTTTAGCCCAGTTTTTGGTGTGTTTGGATTAGCTTTGGTGGGCTTGATCATGTTTTGTCAGGTTTTTTCGAATGTATTGATCTCTTCTGTCTGGTTTTCTATTTTGGCGGGTTTGAAAATATTTTTGGATTAGTTTTGGCGGGTTTTAAAATATTTTGGCTCTTTGCGCAGAGATGACGGCGCCGGTTGCGGTGCGCTCCGGGGCGCTCCTTCTGCGGAAAGCCGCCTAGGCAGCGGCACTTGGGACAGCTCCGCGTCTCCGTATGCTGCGTTTCTTGCCTTCTGCATCTCAGCAAAATGCTTTCCCACTAGGTCTAGCAAGGAGAAACTGTGGCAGCTGAGTAGATGTAGCCCGGCCCGCCCTTTGAAGTTGACAAGTTCTTGGCATCTCAGAGCCTCAAGGCAAGAGCAAGGTTCTCTATGGTAGGCTGGGGCAGAACTAGCAGCAAGCAGAGCAAAGTTGTCCAAGAATAGCTTCCATTGGAATGCTAATGGCAATTGAAGAGGCAGGCCAGTGGCAAGCCACTAGCTTCTAGCAGTTTGAAAGTTGCAGACACAGTGCAGGTGTTGTGCGGCTTCCTTCTTGGCCTCCTAGAAGGTGCCGCGCTCTCCGTCTCTTGCTTGCCAATATGTTGCCGTGTTCCTCCTATTGTTTGGTTTGTTTTGATTTGTTTTGATGATGTTTTGGTGGGTTTTCGGAATGTTTTGGTGGTGTTTTAGAATGTTTTGTTTTCTCTTGTGTTGTTTTTATTGTCTTGGCAGGTTGTGGAATATTTGGATTCCTTTTGGCGGGTTTTCAAATATTTTGGCGGGTATTTGGAATGTTTTTGGTTTGCTTTCATTTGTTTTGATTATGTTTTGGCAAGTTATTGAAAGTTTCGATCACTTCTGACTGGTTTTCTAGTATTTTGGCATCTTTTCAGAATGTTTTGATCAGTTTTGGCAGGTTCTAAACTATTTTGTCAGGTTTTTGGAATTTTTTGGTTGGTTTTGATTTGTTTTTATGATGTTTTGCCTAGTTTTTTCAATGTTTTGATCAGTTCTGTCTGGTTTTCTAATGTTTTGGCATCTTTTCAGAATGTTTTGATGAGTTTTGCGGGTCTAAATTATTTTGGCGGGTTTTCGGAATATTTTGGTTGGTTTTGATTTGTTTTTATGATGTTTTGGTGGGTTTTCGGAATGTTTTGGTTGGGTTTTAGAATGTTTTGTATTCTCTTGAGTTGTTTTTATTGTGTTGGCAGGTTTTGGAATGTTTGGATTCCTTTTGGCGGGTGTTCGGAATGTTTTGGCGGGTGTTCGGAATGTTTTGATTAGTTTTGACGGGTTTTGAAATATTTTGGTGGGTTTTTAGAAGGTTTTGATTTGTTTTGATTTGTTTTGATTCTGTTTAGCCCAGTTTTTGGTGTGTTTGGATTAGCTTTGGTGGGCTTGATCATGTTTTGTCAGGTTTTTTCGAATGTATTGATCTCTTCTGTCTGGTTTTCTATTTTGGCGGGTTTGAAAATATTTTTGGATTAGTTTTGGCGGGTTTGAAAATATTTTGGCTCTTTGCGCAGAGATGACGGCGCCGGTTGCGGTGCACTCCGGGGCGCTCCTTCTGCGGAAAGACGCCTAGGCAGCGGCACTTGGGACAGCTCCGCGTCTCCGTATGCTGCGTTTCTTGCCTTCTGCATCTCAGCAAAATGCTTTCCCACTAGGTCTAGCAAGGAGAAACTGTGGCAGCTGAGTAGATGTAGCCCGGCCCGCCCTTTGAAGTTGACAAGTTCTTGGCATCTCAGAGCCTCAAGGCAAGAGCAAGGTTCTCTATGGTAGGCTGGGGCAGAACTAGCAGCAAGCAGAGCAAAGTTGTCCAAGAATAGCTTCCATTGGAATGCTAATGGCAATTGAAGAGGCAGGCCAGTGGCAAGCCACTAGCTTCTAGCAGTTTGAAAGTTGCAGACACAGTGCAGGTGTTGTGCGGCTTCCTTCTTGGCCTCCTAGAAGGTGCCGCGCTCTCCGTCTCTTGCTTGCCAATATGTTGCCGTGTTCCTCCTATTGTTTGGTTTGTTTTGATTTGTTTTGATGATGTTTTGGTGGGTTTTCGGAATGTTTTGGTGGTGTTTTAGAATGTTTTGTTTTCTCTTGTGTTGTTTTTATTGTCTTGGCAGGTTGTGGAATATTTGGATTCCTTTTGGCGGGTTTTCAAATATTTTGGCGGGTATTTGGAATGTTTTTGGTTTGCTTTCATTTGTTTTGATTATGTTTTGGCAAGTTATTGAAAGTTTCGATCACTTCTGACTGGTTTTCTAGTATTTTGGCATCTTTTCAGAATGTTTTGATCAGTTTTGGCAGGTTCTAAACTATTTTGTCAGGTTTTTGGAATTTTTTGGTTGGTTTTGATTTGTTTTTATGATGTTTTGCCTAGTTTTTTCAATGTTTTGATCAGTTCTGTCTGGTTTTCTAATGTTTTGGCATCTTTTCAGAAAGTTTTGATGAGTTTTGCGGGTCTAAATTATTTTGGCGGGTTTTCGGAATATTTTGGTTGGTTTTGATTTGTTTTTATGATGTTTTGGCGGGTTTTCGGAATGTGTTGGTTGGGTTTTAGAATGTTTTGTATTCTCTTGAGTTGTTTTTATTGTGTTGGCAGGTTTTGGAATGTTTGGATTCCTTTTGGCGGGTGTTCGGAATGTTTTGGCGGGTGTTCGGAATGTTTTGATTAGTTTTGACGGGTTTTGAAATATTTTGGTGGGTTTTTAGAAGGTTTTGATTTGTTTTGATTTGTTTTGATTCTGTTTAGCTCTGTTTTTGGTGTGTTTGGATTAGCTTTGGTGGGCTTGATCATGTTTTGTCAGGTTTTTTCGAATGTATTGATCTCTTCTGTCTGGTTTTCTATTTTGGCGGGTTTGAAAATATTTTTGGATTAGTTTTGGCGGGTTTTAAAATATTTTGGCTCTTTGCGCAGAGATGACGGCGCCGGTTGCGGTGCGCTCCGGGGCGCTCCTTCTGCGGAAAGCCGCCTAGGCAGCGGCACTTGGGACAGCTCCGCGTCTCCGTATGCTGCGTTTCTTGCCTTCTGCATCTCAGCAAAATGCTTTCCCACTAGGTCTAGCAAGGAGAAACTGTGGCAGCTGAGTAGATGTAGCCCGGCCCGCCCTTTGAAGTTGACAAGTTCTTGGCATCTCAGAGCCTCAAGGCAAGAGCAAGGTTATCTATGGTAGGCTGGGGCAGAACTAGCAGCAAGCAGAGCAAAGTTGTCCAAGAATAGCTTCCATTGGAATGCTAATGGCAATTGAAGAGGCAGGCCAGTGGCAAGCCACTAGCTTCTAGCAGTTTGAAAGTTGCAGACACAGTGCAGGTGTTGTGCGGCTTCCTTCTTGGCCTCCTAGAAGGTGCCGCGCTCTCCGTCTCTTGCTTGCCAATATGTTGCCGTGTTCCTCTTATTGTTTGGTTTGTTTTGATTTGTTTTGATGATGTTTTGGCGGGTTTTCGGAATGTTTTGGTGGTGTTTTAGAATGTTTTGTTTTCTCTTGTGTTGTTTTTATTGTCTTGGCAGGTTTTGGAACGTTTGGATTCCTTTTGGCGGGTTTTAAAATATTTTGGCGGGTATTTGGAATGTTTTTGGTTTGCTTTCATTTGTTTTGATTATGTTTTGGCAAGTTATTGAATGTTTTGATCACTTCTGACTGGTTTTCTAGTATTTTGGCATCTTTTCAGAATGTTTTGATCAGTTTTGGCGGGTTCTAAACTATTTTGTTGGGTTTTTGGAATGTTTTGCTTGGTTTTGATTTGTTTTTATTTTGATTTTGCGGGTTTTCAGAATGCTTTGGTCGGTTTTCTAGAATGTTTTGGTTGGTTTTGATTTCTTTTTAATATTATTTTGTGGGTTTTGGAATGTTTTGATTTGTTTTGTCTAGTTTAAAATATTTTGGCATGTATTTGGAAGGTTTTGCTTGGTTTTCATTTTTTTTTGTTATGTTTTGGCAAGGGTTTTTTTTTGGTTTGATCAGTTCTGGCTGGTTTTCTAATATGTTGGCCGATTTTCAGAATGTTTTGATCAGTTTTGGCGGGTTTTAAGATATTTTAGAGGTTGTTTATAATATTTTGGTTTCTTTAGCTTTGTTTTTACTATATTTTGGCGGGTTTTTTGAATGTTTCGATCACTTCTGACTGGTTTTCTAGTATTTTGGCATCTTTTCCGAATGTTTTGATCAGTTTTGGCAGGTTCTAAACTATTTTGTCGGGTTTTTGGAATGTTTTGGTTGGTTTTGATTTGTTTTTATGATGTTTTGCCAAGTTTTTTGAATGTTTTGATCAGTTCTGGCTGGTTTTCTAATGTTTTGGCATCTTTTTAGAATGTTTTGATGAGTTTTGTGGGTCTAAATTATTTTGGCGGGTTTTCGGAATATTTTGGTTGGTTTTGATTTGTTTTTATGATGTTTTGGCGGGTTTTCGGAATGTTTTGGTTGGGTTTTAGAATGTTTTGTATTCTCTTGAGTTGTTTTTATTGTGTTGGCAGGTTTTGGAATGTTTGGATTCCTTTTGGCGGGTGTTCGGAATGTTTTGGCGGGTGTTCGGAATGTTTTGATTAGTTTTGACGGGTTTTGAAATATTTTGGTGGGTTTTTAGAAGGTTTCGATTTGTTTTGATTTGTTTTGATTCTGTTTAGCCCAGTTTTTGGTGTGTTTGGATTAGCTTTGGTGGGCTTGATCATGTTTTGTCAGGTTTTTTCGAATGTATTGATCTCTTCTGTCTGGTTTTCTATTTTGGCGGGTTTGAAAATATTTTTGGATTAGTTTTGGCGGGTTTTAAAATATTTTGGCTCTTTGCGCAGAGATGACGGCGCCGGTTGCGGTGCGCTCCGGGGCGCTCCTTCTGCGGAAAGCCGCCTAGGCAGCGGCACTTGGGACAGCTCCGCGTCTCCGTATGCTGCGTTTCTTGCCTTCTGCATCTCAGCAAAATGCTTTCCCACTAGGTCTAGCAAGGAGAAACTGTGGCAGCTGAGTAGATGTAGCCCGGCCCGCCCTTTGAAGTTGACAAGTTCTTGGCATCTCAGAGCCTCAAGGCAAGAGCAAGGTTATCTATGGTAGGCTGGGGCAGAACTAGCAGCAAGCAGAGCAAAGTTGTCCAAGAATAGCTTCCATTGGAATGCTAATGGCAATTGAAGAGGCAGGCCAGTGGCAAGCCACTAGCTTCTAGCAGTTTGAAAGTTGCAGACACAGTGCAGGTGTTGTGCGGCTTCCTTCTTGGCCTCCTAGAAGGTGCCGCGCTCTCCGTCTCTTGCTTGCCAATATGTTGCCGTGTTCCTCCTATTGTTTGGTTTGTTTTGATTTGTTTTGATGATGTTTTGGTGGGTTTTCGGAATGTTTTGGTGGTGTTTTAGAATGTTTTGTTTTCTCTTGTGTTGTTTTTATTGTCTTGGCAGGTTGTGGAATATTTGGATTCCTTTTGGCGGGTTTTCAAATATTTTGGCGGGTATTTGGAATGTTTTTGGTTTGCTTTCATTTGTTTTGATTATGTTTTGGCAAGTTATTGAAAGTTTCGATCACTTCTGACTGGTTTTCTAGTATTTTGGCATCTTTTCAGAATGTTTTGATCAGTTTTGGCAGGTTCTAAACTATTTTGTCAGGTTTTTGGAATTTTTTGGTTGGTTTTGATTTGTTTTTATGATGTTTTGCCTAGTTTTTTCAATGTTTTGATCAGTTCTGTCTGGTTTTCTAATGTTTTGGCATCTTTTCAGAAAGTTTTGATGAGTTTTGCGGGTCTAAATTATTTTGGCGGGTTTTCGGAATATTTTGGTTGGTTTTGATTTGTTTTTATGATGTTTTGGTGGGTTTTCGGAATGTTTTGGTTGGGTTTTAGAATGTTTTGTATTCTCTTGAGTTGTTTTTATTGTGTTGGCAGGTTTTGGAATGTTTGGATTCCTTTTGGCGGGTGTTCGGAATGTTTTGGCGGGTGTTCGGAATGTTTTGATTAGTTTTGACGGGTTTTGAAATATTTTGGTGGGTTTTTAGAAGGTTTTGATTTGTTTTGATTTGTTTTGATTCTGTTTAGCCCAGTTTTTGGTGTGTTTGGATTAGCTTTGGTGGGCTTGATCATGTTTTGTCAGGTTTTTTCGAATGTATTGATCTCTTCTGTCTGGTTTTCTATTTTGGCGGGTTTGAAAATATTTTTGGATTAGTTTTGGCGGGTTTGAAAATATTTTGGCTCTTTGCGCAGAGATGACGGCGCCGGTTGCGGTGCGCTCCGGGGCGCTCCTTCTGCGGAAAGACGCCTAGGCAGCGGCACTTGGGACAGCTCCGCGTCTCCGTATGCTGCGTTTCTTGCCTTCTGCATCTCAGCAAAATGCTTTCCCACTAGGTCTAGCAAGGAGAAACTGTGGCAGCTGAGTAGATGTAGCCCGGCCCGCCCTTTGAAGTTGACAAGTTCTTGGCATCTCAGAGCCTCAAGGCAAGAGCAAGGTTCTCTATGGTAGGCTGGGGCAGAACTAGCAGCAAGCAGAGCAAAGTTGTCCAAGAATAGCTTCCATTGGAATGCTAATGGCAATTGAAGAGGCAGGCCAGTGGCAAGCCACTAGCTTCTAGCAGTTTGAAAGTTGCAGACACAGTGCAGGTGTTGTGCGGCTTCCTTCTTGGCCTCCTAGAAGGTGCCGCGCTCTCCGTCTCTTGCTTGCCAATATGTTGCCGTGTTCCTCCTATTGTTTGGTTTGTTTTGATTTGTTTTGATGATGTTTTGGTGGGTTTTCGGAATGTTTTGGTGGTGTTTTAGAATGTTTTGTTTTCTCTTGTGTTGTTTTTATTGTCTTGGCAGGTTGTGGAATATTTGGATTCCTTTTGGCGGGTTTTCAAATATTTTGGCGGGTATTTGGAATGTTTTTGGTTTGCTTTCATTTGTTTTGATTATGTTTTGGCAAGTTATTGAAAGTTTCGATCACTTCTGACTGGTTTTCTAGTATTTTGGCATCTTTTCAGAATGTTTTGATCAGTTTTGGCAGGTTCTAAACTATTTTGTCAGGTTTTTGGAATTTTTTGGTTGGTTTTGATTTGTTTTTATGATGTTTTGCCTAGTTTTTTCAATGTTTTGATCAGTTCTGTCTGGTTTTCTAATGTTTTGGCATCTTTTCAGAAAGTTTTGATGAGTTTTGCGGGTCTAAATTATTTTGGCGGGTTTTCGGAATATTTTGGTTGGTTTTGATTTGTTTTTATGATGTTTTGGTGGGTTTTCGGAATGTTTTGGTTGGGTTTTAGAATGTTTTGTATTCTCTTGAGTTGTTTTTATTGTGTTGGCAGGTTTTGGAATGTTTGGATTCCTTTTGGCGGGTGTTCGGAATGTTTTGGCGGGTGTTCGGAATGTTTTGATTAGTTTTGACGGGTTTTGAAATATTTTGGTGGGTTTTTAGAAGGTTTCGATTTGTTTTGATTTGTTTTGATTCTGTTTAGCCCAGTTTTTGGTGTGTTTGGATTAGCTTTGGTGGGCTTGATCATGTTTTGTCAGGTTTTTTCGAATGTATTGATCTCTTCTGTCTGGTTTTCTATTTTGGCGGGTTTGAAAATATTTTTGGATTAGTTTTGGCGGGTTTTAAAATATTTTGGCTCTTTGCGCAGAGATGACGGCGCCGGTTGCGGTGCGCTCCGGGGCGCTCCTTCTGCGGAAAGACGCCTAGGCAGCGGCACTTGGGACAGCTCCGCGTCTCCGTATGCTGCGTTTCTTGCCTTCTGCATCTCAGCAAAATGCTTTCCCACTAGGTCTAGCAAGGAGAAACTGTGGCAGCTGAGTAGATGTAGCCCGGCCCGCCCTTTGAAGTTGACAAGTTCTTGGCATCTCAGAGCCTCAAGGCAAGAGCAAGGTTCTCTATGGTAGGCTGGGGCAGAACTAGCAGCAAGCAGAGCAAAGTTGTCCAAGAATAGCTTCCATTGGAATGCTAATGGCAATTGAAGAGGCAGGCCAGTGGCAAGCCACTAGCTTCTAGCAGTTTGAAAGTTGCAGACACAGTGCAGGTGTTGTGCGGCTTCCTTCTTGGCCTCCTAGAAGGTGCCGCGCTCTCCGTCTCTTGCTTGCCAATATGTTGCCGTGTTCCTCCTATTGTTTGGTTTGTTTTGATTTGTTTTGATGATGTTTTGGTGGGTTTTCGGAATGTTTTGGTGGTGTTTTAGAATGTTTTGTTTTCTCTTGTGTTGTTTTTATTGTCTTGGCAGGTTGTGGAATATTTGGATTCCTTTTGGCGGGTTTTCAAATATTTTGGCGGGTATTTGGAATGTTTTTGGTTTGCTTTCATTTGTTTTGATTATGTTTTGGCAAGTTATTGAAAGTTTCGATCACTTCTGACTGGTTTTCTAGTATTTTGGCATCTTTTCAGAATGTTTTGATCAGTTTTGGCAGGTTCTAAACTATTTTGTCAGGTTTTTGGAATTTTTTGGTTGGTTTTGATTTGTTTTTATGATGTTTTGCCTAGTTTTTTCAATGTTTTGATCAGTTCTGTCTGGTTTTCTAATGTTTTGGCATCTTTTCAGAAAGTTTTGATGAGTTTTGCGGGTCTAAATTATTTTGGCGGGTTTTCGGAATATTTTGGTTGGTTTTGATTTGTTTTTATGATGTTTTGGTGGGTTTTCGGAATGTTTTGGTTGGGTTTTAGAATGTTTTGTATTCTCTTGAGTTGTTTTTATTGTGTTGGCAGGTTTTGGAATGTTTGGATTCCTTTTGGCGGGTGTTCGGAATGTTTTGGCGGGTGTTCGGAATGTTTTGATTAGTTTTGACGGGTTTTGAAATATTTTGGTGGGTTTTTAGAAGGTTTCGATTTGTTTTGATTTGTTTTGATTCTGTTTAGCCCAGTTTTTGGTGTGTTTGGATTAGCTTTGGTGGGCTTGATCATGTTTTGTCAGGTTTTTTCGAATGTATTGATCTCTTCTGTCTGGTTTTCTATTTTGGCGGGTTTGAAAATATTTTTGGATTAGTTTTGGCGGGTTTTAAAATATTTTGGCTCTTTGCGCAGAGATGACGGCGCCGGTTGCGGTGCGCTTCGGGGCGCTCCTTCTGCGGAAAGACGCCTAGGCAGCGGCACTTGGGACAGCTCCGCGTCTCCGTATGCTGCGTTTCTTGCCTTCTGCATCTCAGCAAAATGCTTTCCCACTAGGTCTAGCAAGGAGAAACTGTGGCAGCTGAGTAGATGTAGCCCGGCCCGCCCTTTGAAGTTGACAAGTTCTTGGCATCTCAGAGCCTCAAGGCAAGAGCAAGGTTCTCTATGGTAGGCTGGGGCAGAACTAGCAGCAAGCAGAGCAAAGTTGTCCAAGAATAGCTTCCATTGGAATGCTAATGGCAATTGAAGAGGCAGGCCAGTGGCAAGCCACTAGCTTCTAGCAGTTTGAAAGTTGCAGACACAGTGCAGGTGTTGTGCGGCTTCCTTCTTGGCCTCCTAGAAGGTGCCGCGCTCTCCGTCTCTTGCTTGCCAATATGTTGCCGTGTTCCTCCTATTGTTTGGTTTGTTTTGATTTGTTTTGATGATGTTTTGGTGGGTTTTCGGAATGTTTTGGTGGTGTTTTAGAATGTTTTGTTTTCTCTTGTGTTGTTTTTATTGTCTTGGCAGGTTGTGGAATATTTGGATTCCTTTTGGCGGGTTTTCAAATATTTTGGCGGGTATTTGGAATGTTTTTGGTTTGCTTTCATTTGTTTTGATTATGTTTTGGCAAGTTATTGAAAGTTTCGATCACTTCTGACTGGTTTTCTAGTATTTTGGCATCTTTTCAGAATGTTTTGATCAGTTTTGGCAGGTTCTAAACTATTTTGTCAGGTTTTTGGAATTTTTTGGTTGGTTTTGATTTGTTTTTATGATGTTTTGCCTAGTTTTTTCAATGTTTTGATCAGTTCTGTCTGGTTTTCTAATGTTTTGGCATCTTTTCAGAAAGTTTTGATGAGTTTTGCGGGTCTAAATTATTTTGGCGGGTTTTCGGAATATTTTGGTTGGTTTTGATTTGTTTTTATGATGTTTTGGTGGGTTTTCGGAATGTTTTGGTTGGGTTTTAGAATGTTTTGTATTCTCTTGAGTTGTTTTTATTGTGTTGGCAGGTTTTGGAATGTTTGGATTCCTTTTGGCGGGTGTTCGGAATGTTTTGGCGGGTGTTCGGAATGTTTTGATTAGTTTTGACGGGTTTTGAAATATTTTGGTGGGTTTTTAGAAGGTTTCGATTTGTTTTGATTTGTTTTGATTCTGTTTAGCCCAGTTTTTGGTGTGTTTGGATTAGCTTTGGTGGGCTTGATCATGTTTTGTCAGGTTTTTTCGAATGTATTGATCTCTTCTGTCTGGTTTTCTATTTTGGCGGGTTTGAAAATATTTTTGGATTAGTTTTGGCGGGTTTTAAAATATTTTGGCTCTTTGCGCAGAGATGACGGCGCCGGTTGCGGTGCGCTCCGGGGCGCTCCTTCTGCGGAAAGCCGCCTAGGCAGCGGCACTTGGGACAGCTCCGCGTCTCCGTATGCTGCGTTTCTTGCCTTCTGCATCTCAGCAAAATGCTTTCCCACTAGGTCTAGCAAGGAGAAACTGTGGCAGCTGAGTAGATGTAGCCCGGCCCGCCCTTTGAAGTTGACAAGTTCTTGGCATCTCAGAGCCTCAAGGCAAGAGCAAGGTTATCTATGGTAGGCTGGGGCAGAACTAGCAGCAAGCAGAGCAAAGTTGTCCAAGAATAGCTTCCATTGGAATGCTAATGGCAATTGAAGAGGCAGGCCAGTGGCAAGCCACTAGCTTCTAGCAGTTTGAAAGTTGCAGACACAGTGCAGGTGTTGTGCGGCTTCCTTCTTGGCCTCCTAGAAGGTGCCGCGCTCTCCGTCTCTTGCTTGCCAATATGTTGCCGTGTTCCTCTTATTGTTTGGTTTGTTTTGATTTGTTTTGATGATGTTTTGGCGGGTTTTCGGAATGTTTTGGTGGTGTTTTAGAATGTTTTGTTTTCTCTTGTGTTGTTTTTATTGTCTTGGCAGGTTTTGGAACGTTTGGATTCCTTTTGGCGGGTTTTCAAATATTTTGGCGGGTATTTGGAATGTTTTTGGTTTGCTTTCATTTGTTTTGATTATGTTTTGGCAAGTTATTGAATGTTTTGATCACTTCTGACTGGTTTTCTAGTATTTTGGCATCTTTTCAGAATGTTTTGATCAGTTTTGGCAGGTTCTAAACTATTTTGTTGGGTTTTTGGAATGTTTTGCTTGGTTTTGATTTGTTTTTATTTTGATTTTGCGGGTTTTCAGAATGCTTTGGTCGGTTTTCTAGAATGTTTTGGTTGGTTTTGATTTCTTTTTAATATTATTTTGTGGGTTTTGGAATGTTTTGATTTGTTTTGTCTAGTTTAAAATATTTTGGCATGTATTTGGAAGGTTTTGCTTGGTTTTCATTTTTTTTTGTTATGTTTTGGCAAGGGTTTTTTTTTGGTTTGATCAGTTCTGGCTGGTTTTCTAATATGTTGGCCGATTTTCAGAATGTTTTGATCAGTTTTGGCGGGTTTTAAGATATTTTAGAGGTTGTTTATAATATTTTGGTTTCTTTAGCTTTGTTTTTACTATATTTTGGCGGGTTTTTTGAATGTTTCGATCACTTCTGACTGGTTTTCTAGTATTTTGGCATCTTTTCAGAATGTTTTGATCAGTTTTGGCAGGTTCTAAACTATTTTGTCGGGTTTTTGGAATGTTTTGGTTGGTTTTGATTTGTTTTTATGATGTTTTGCCAAGTTTTTTGAATGTTTTGATCAGTTCTGGCTGGTTTTCTAATGTTTTGGCATCTTTTTAGAATGTTTTGATGAGTTTTGTGGGTCTAAATAATTTTGGCGGGTTTTCGGAATATTTTGGTTGGTTTTGATTTGTTTTTATGATGTTTTGGCGGGTTTTCGGAATGTGTTGGTTGGGTTTTAGAATGTTTTGTATTCTCTTGAGTTGTTTTTATTGTGTTGACAGGTTTTGGAATGTTTGGATTCCTTTTGGTGGGTGTTCGGAATGTTTTGGCGGGTATTTGGAATATTTTGATTAGTTTTGACGGGTTTTGAAATATTTTGGCGGGCTTTTAGAAGGTTTTGATTTGTTTTGATTCTGTTTAGCCCAGTTTTTGGTGTGTTTGGATTAGCTTTGGTGGGCTTGATCATGTTTTGTCAGGTTTTTTCGAATGTATTGATCTCTTCTGTCTGGTTTTCTATTTTGGCGGGTTTGAAAATATTTTTGGATTAGTTTTGGCGGGTTTTAAAATATTTTGGCTCTTTGCGCAGAGATGACGGCGCCGGTTGCGGTGCGCTCCGGGGCGCTCCTTCTGCGGAAAGCCGCCTAGGCAGCGGCACTTGGGACAGCTCCGCGTCTCCGTATGCTGCGTTTCTTGCCTTCTGCATCTCAGCAAAATGCTTTCCCACTAGGTCTAGCAAGGAGAAACTGTGGCAGCTGAGTAGATGTAGCCCGGCCCGCCCTTTGAAGTTGACAAGTTCTTGGCATCTCAGAGCCTCAAGGCAAGAGCAAGGTTCTCTATGGTAGGCTGGGGCAGAACTAGCAGCAAGCAGAGCAAAGTTGTCCAAGAATAGCTTCCATTGGAATGCTAATGGCAATTGAAGAGGCAGGCCAGTGGCAAGCCACTAGCTTCTAGCAGTTTGAAAGTTGCAGACACAGTGCAGGTGTTGTGCGGCTTCCTTCTTGGCCTCCTAGAAGGTGCCGCGCTCTCCGTCTCTTGCTTGCCAATATGTTGCCGTGTTCCTCCTATTGTTTGGTTTGTTTTGATTTGTTTTGATGATGTTTTGGTGGGTTTTCGGAATGTTTTGGTGGTGTTTTAGAATGTTTTGTTTTCTCTTGTGTTGTTTTTATTGTCTTGGCAGGTTGTGGAATATTTGGATTCCTTTTGGCGGGTTTTCAAATATTTTGGCGGGTATTTGGAATGTTTTTGGTTTGCTTTCATTTGTTTTGATTATGTTTTGGCAAGTTATTGAAAGTTTCGATCACTTCTGACTGGTTTTCTAGTATTTTGGCATCTTTTCAGAATGTTTTGATCAGTTTTGGCAGGTTCTAAACTATTTTGTCAGGTTTTTGGAATTTTTTGGTTGGTTTTGATTTGTTTTTATGATGTTTTGCCTAGTTTTTTCAATGTTTTGATCAGTTCTGTCTGGTTTTCTAATGTTTTGGCATCTTTTCAGAAAGTTTTGATGAGTTTTGCGGGTCTAAATTATTTTGGCGGGTTTTCGGAATATTTTGGTTGGTTTTGATTTGTTTTTATGATGTTTTGGTGGGTTTTCGGAATGTTTTGGTTGGGTTTTAGAATGTTTTGTATTCTCTTGAGTTGTTTTTATTGTGTTGGCAGGTTTTGGAATGTTTGGATTCCTTTTGGCGGGTGTTCGGAATGTTTTGGCGGGTGTTCGGAATGTTTTGATTAGTTTTGACGGGTTTTGAAATATTTTGGTGGGTTTTTAGAAGGTTTCGATTTGTTTTGATTTGTTTTGATTCTGTTTAGCCCAGTTTTTGGTGTGTTTGGATTAGCTTTGGTGGGCTTGATCATGTTTTGTCAGGTTTTTTCGAATGTATTGATCTCTTCTGTCTGGTTTTCTATTTTGGCGGGTTTGAAAATATTTTTGGATTAGTTTTGGCGGGTTTTAAAATATTTTGGCTCTTTGCGCAGAGATGACGGCGCCGGTTGCGGTGCGCTCCGGGGCGCTCCTTCTGCGGAAAGCCGCCTAGGCAGCGGCACTTGGGACAGCTCCGCGTCTCCGTATGCTGCGTTTCTTGCCTTCTGCATCTCAGCAAAATGCTTTCCCACTAGGTCTAGCAAGGAGAAACTGTGGCAGCTGAGTAGATGTAGCCCGGCCCGCCCTTTGAAGTTGACAAGTTCTTGGCATCTCAGAGCCTCAAGGCAAGAGCAAGGTTATCTATGGTAGGCTGGGGCAGAACTAGCAGCAAGCAGAGCAAAGTTGTCCAAGAATAGCTTCCATTGGAATGCTAATGGCAATTGAAGAGGCAGGCCAGTGGCAAGCCACTAGCTTCTAGCAGTTTGAAAGTTGCAGACACAGTGCAGGTGTTGTGCGGCTTCCTTCTTGGCCTCCTAGAAGGTGCCGCGCTCTCCGTCTCTTGCTTGCCAATATGTTGCCGTGTTCCTCTTATTGTTTGGTTTGTTTTGATTTGTTTTGATGATGTTTTGGCGGGTTTTCGGAATGTTTTGGTGGTGTTTTAGAATGTTTTGTTTTCTCTTGTGTTGTTTTTATTGTCTTGGCAGGTTTTGGAACGTTTGGATTCCTTTTGGCGGGTTTTAAAATATTTTGGCGGGTATTTGGAATGTTTTTGGTTTGCTTTCATTTGTTTTGATTATGTTTTGGCAAGTTATTGAATGTTTTGATCACTTCTGACTGGTTTTCTAGTATTTTGGCATCTTTTCAGAATGTTTTGATCAGTTTTGGCGGGTTCTAAACTATTTTGTTGGGTTTTTGGAATGTTTTGCTTGGTTTTGATTTGTTTTTATTTTGATTTTGCGGGTTTTCAGAATGCTTTGGTCGGTTTTCTAGAATGTTTTGGTTGGTTTTGATTTCTTTTTAATATTATTTTGTGGGTTTTGGAATGTTTTGATTTGTTTTGTCTAGTTTAAAATATTTTGGCATGTATTTGGAAGGTTTTGCTTGGTTTTCATTTTTTTTTGTTATGTTTTGGCAAGGGTTTTTTTTTGGTTTGATCAGTTCTGGCTGGTTTTCTAATATGTTGGCCGATTTTCAGAATGTTTTGATCAGTTTTGGCGGGTTTTAAGATATTTTAGAGGTTGTTTATAATATTTTGGTTTCTTTAGCTTTGTTTTTACTATATTTTGGCGGGTTTTTTGAATGTTTCGATCACTTCTGACTGGTTTTCTAGTATTTTGGCATCTTTTCAGAATGTTTTGATCAGTTTTGGCAGGTTCTAAACTATTTTGTCGGGTTTTTGGAATGTTTTGGTTGGTTTTGATTTGTTTTTATGATGTTTTGCCAAGTTTTTTGAATGTTTTGATCAGTTCTGGCTGGTTTTCTAATGTTTTGGCATCTTTTTAGAATGTTTTGATGAGTTTTGTGGGTCTAAATAATTTTGGCGGGTTTTCGGAATATTTTGGTTGGTTTTGATTTGTTTTTATGATGTTTTGGCGGGTTTTCGGAATGTGTTGGTTGGGTTTTAGAATGTTTTGTATTCTCTTGAGTTGTTTTTATTGTGTTGACAGGTTTTGGAATGTTTGGATTCCTTTTGGTGGGTGTTCGGAATGTTTTGGCGGGTATTTGGAATATTTTGATTAGTTTTGACGGGTTTTGAAATATTTTGGCGGGCTTTTAGAAGGTTTTGATTTGTTTTGATTCTGTTTAGCCCAGTTTTTGGTGTGTTTGGATTAGCTTTGGTGGGCTTGATCATGTTTTGTCAGGTTTTTTCGAATGTATTGATCTCTTCTGTCTGGTTTTCTATTTTGGCGGGTTTGAAAATATTTTTGGATTAGTTTTGGCGGGTTTTAAAATATTTTGGCTCTTTGCGCAGAGATGACGGCGCCGGTTGCGGTGCGCTCCGGGGCGCTCCTTCTGCGGAAAGACGCCTAGGCAGCGGCACTTGGGACAGCTCCGCGTCTCCGTATGCTGCGTTTCTTGCCTTCTGCATCTCAGCAAAATGCTTTCCCACTAGGTCTAGCAAGGAGAAACTGTGGCAGCTGAGTAGATGTAGCCCGGCCCGCCCTTTGAAGTTGACAAGTTCTTGGCATCTCAGAGCCTCAAGGCAAGAGCAAGGTTCTCTATGGTAGGCTGGGGCAGAACTAGCAGCAAGCAGAGCAAAGTTGTCCAAGAATAGCTTCCATTGGAATGCTAATGGCAATTGAAGAGGCAGGCCAGTGGCAAGCCACTAGCTTCTAGCAGTTTGAAAGTTGCAGACACAGTGCAGGTGTTGTGCGGCTTCCTTCTTGGCCTCCTAGAAGGTGCCGCGCTCTCCGTCTCTTGCTTGCCAATATGTTGCCGTGTTCCTCCTATTGTTTGGTTTGTTTTGATTTGTTTTGATGATGTTTTGGTGGGTTTTCGGAATGTTTTGGTGGTGTTTTAGAATGTTTTGTTTTCTCTTGTGTTGTTTTTATTGTCTTGGCAGGTTGTGGAATATTTGGATTCCTTTTGGCGGGTTTTCAAATATTTTGGCGGGTATTTGGAATGTTTTTGGTTTGCTTTCATTTGTTTTGATTATGTTTTGGCAAGTTATTGAAAGTTTCGATCACTTCTGACTGGTTTTCTAGTATTTTGGCATCTTTTCAGAATGTTTTGATCAGTTTTGGCAGGTTCTAAACTATTTTGTCAGGTTTTTGGAATTTTTTGGTTGGTTTTGATTTGTTTTTATGATGTTTTGCCTAGTTTTTTCAATGTTTTGATCAGTTCTGTCTGGTTTTCTAATGTTTTGGCATCTTTTCAGAAAGTTTTGATGAGTTTTGCGGGTCTAAATAATTTTGGCGGGTTTTCGGAATATTTTGGTTGGTTTTGATTTTTTTTTTATGATGTTTTGGTGGGTTTTCGGAATGTTTTGGTTGGGTTTTAGAATATTTTGTATTCTCTTGAGTTGTTTTTATTGTGTTGGCAGGTTTTGGAATGTTTGGATTCCTTTTGGCGGGTTTTAAAATATTTTGGCGGGTATTTGGAATGTTTTTGGTTTGCTTTCATTTGTTTTGATTATGTTTTGGCAAGTTATTGAATGTTTTGATCACTTCTGACTGGTTTTCTAGTATTTTGGCATCTTTTCAGAATGTTTTGATCAGTTTTGGCGGGTTCTAAACTATTTTGTTGGGTTTTTGGAATGTTTTGCTTGGTTTTGATTTGTTTTTATTTTGATTTTGCGGGTTTTCAGAATGCTTTGGTCGGTTTTCTAGAATGTTTTGGTTGGTTTTGATTTCTTTTTAATATTATTTTGTGGGTTTTGGAATGTTTTGATTTGTTTTGTCTAGTTTAAAATATTTTGGCATGTATTTGGAAGGTTTTGCTTGGTTTTCATTTTTTTTTGTTATGTTTTGGCAAGGGTTTTTTTTTGGTTTGATCAGTTCTGGCTGGTTTTCTAATATGTTGGCCGATTTTCAGAATGTTTTGATCAGTTTTGGCGGGTTTTAAGATATTTTAGAGGTTGTTTATAATATTTTGGTTTCTTTAGCTTTGTTTTTACTATATTTTGGCGGGTTTTTTGAATGTTTCGATCACTTCTGACTGGTTTTCTAGTATTTTGGCATCTTTTCCGAATGTTTTGATCAGTTTTGGCAGGTTCTAAACTATTTTGTCGGGTTTTTGGAAGGTTTTGGTTGGTTTTGATTTGTTTTTATGATGTTTTGCCAAGTTTTTTGAATGTTTTGATCAGTTCTGGCTGGTTTTCTAATGTTTTGGCATCTTTTTAGAATGTTTTGATGAGTTTTGTGGGTCTAAATAATTTTGGCGGGTTTTCGGAATATTTTGGTTGGTTTTGATTTGTTTTTATGATGTTTTGGCGGGTTTTCGGAATGTGTTGGTTGGGTTTTAGAATGTTTTGTATTCTCTTGAGTTGTTTTTATTGTGTTGACAGGTTTTGGAATGTTTGGATTCCTTTTGGTGGGTGTTCGGAATGTTTTGGCGGGTATTTGGAATATTTTGATTAGTTTTGACGGGTTTTGAAATATTTTGGCGGGCTTTTAGAAGGTTTTGATTTGTTTTGATTCTGTTTAGCCCAGTTTTTGGTGTGTTTGGATTAGCTTTGGTGGGCTTGATCATGTTTTGTCAGGTTTTTTCGAATGTATTGATCTCTTCTGTCTGGTTTTCTATTTTGGCGGGTTTGAAAATATTTTTGGATTAGTTTTGGCGGGTTTGAAAATATTTTGGCTCTTTGCGCAGAGATGACGGCGCCGGTTGCGGTGCGCTCCGGGGCGCTCCTTCTGCGGAAAGACGCCTAGGCAGCGGCACTTGGGACAGCTCCGCGTCTCCGTATGCTGCGTTTCTTGCCTTCTGCATCTCAGCAAAATGCTTTCCCACTAGGTCTAGCAAGGAGAAACTGTGGCAGCTGAGTAGATGTAGCCCGGCCCGCCCTTTGAAGTTGACAAGTTCTTGGCATCTCAGAGCCTCAAGGCAAGAGCAAGGTTCTCTATGGTAGGCTGGGGCAGAACTAGCAGCAAGCAGAGCAAAGTTGTCCAAGAATAGCTTCCATTGGAATGCTAATGGCAATTGAAGAGGCAGGCCAGTGGCAAGCCACTAGCTTCTAGCAGTTTGAAAGTTGCAGACACAGTGCAGGTGTTGTGCGGCTTCCTTCTTGGCCTCCTAGAAGGTGCCGCGCTCTCCGTCTCTTGCTTGCCAATATGTTGCCATGTTCCTCCTATTGTTTGGTTTGTTTTGATTTGTTTTGATGATGTTTTGGTGGGTTTTCGGAATGTTTTGGTGGTGTTTTAGAATGTTTTGTTTTCTCTTGTGTTGTTTTTATTGTCTTGGCAGGTTGTGGAATATTTGGATTCCTTTTGGCGGGTTTTCAAATATTTTGGCGGGTATTTGGAATGTTTTTGGTTTGCTTTCATTTGTTTTGATTATGTTTTGGCAAGTTATTGAAAGTTTCGATCACTTCTGACTGGTTTTCTAGTATTTTGGCATCTTTTCAGAATGTTTTGATCAGTTTTGGCAGGTTCTAAACTATTTTGTCAGGTTTTTGGAATTTTTTGGTTGGTTTTGATTTGTTTTTATGATGTTTTGCCTAGTTTTTTCAATGTTTTGATCAGTTCTGTCTGGTTTTCTAATGTTTTGGCATCTTTTCAGAAAGTTTTGATGAGTTTTGCGGGTCTAAATAATTTTGGCGGGTTTTCGGAATATTTTGGTTGGTTTTGATTTTTTTTTTATGATGTTTTGGTGGGTTTTCGGAATGTTTTGGTTGGGTTTTAGAATGTTTTGTATTCTCTTGAGTTGTTTTTATTGTGTTGGCAGGTTTTGGAATGTTTGGATTCCTTTTGGCGGGTTTTAAAATATTTTGGCGGGTATTTGGAATGTTTTTGGTTTGCTTTCATTTGTTTTGATTATGTTTTGGCAAGTTATTGAATGTTTTGATCACTTCTGACTGGTTTTCTAGTATTTTGGCATCTTTTCAGAATGTTTTGATCAGTTTTGGCGGGTTCTAAACTATTTTGTTGGGTTTTTGGAATGTTTTGCTTGGTTTTGATTTGTTTTTATTTTGATTTTGCGGGTTTTCAGAATGCTTTGGTCGGTTTTCTAGAATGTTTTGGTTGGTTTTGATTTCTTTTTAATATTATTTTGTGGGTTTTGGAATGTTTTGATTTGTTTTGTCTAGTTTAAAATATTTTGGCATGTATTTGGAAGGTTTTGCTTGGTTTTCATTTTTTTTTGTTATGTTTTGGCAAGGGTTTTTTTTTGGTTTGATCAGTTCTGGCTGGTTTTCTAATATGTTGGCCGATTTTCAGAATGTTTTGATCAGTTTTGGCGGGTTTTAAGATATTTTAGAGGTTGTTTATAATATTTTGGTTTCTTTAGCTTTGTTTTTACTATATTTTGGCGGGTTTTTTGAATGTTTCGATCACTTCTGACTGGTTTTCTAGTATTTTGGCATCTTTTCCGAATGTTTTGATCAGTTTTGGCAGGTTCTAAACTATTTTGTCGGGTTTTTGGAAGGTTTTGGTTGGTTTTGATTTGTTTTTATGATGTTTTGCCAAGTTTTTTGAATGTTTTGATCAGTTCTGGCTGGTTTTCTAATGTTTTGGCATCTTTTTAGAATGTTTTGATGAGTTTTGTGGGTCTAAATAATTTTGGCGGGTTTTCGGAATATTTTGGTTGGTTTTGATTTGTTTTTATGATGTTTTGGCGGGTTTTCGGAATGTGTTGGTTGGGTTTTAGAATGTTTTGTATTCTCTTGAGTTGTTTTTATTGTGTTGACAGGTTTTGGAATGTTTGGATTCCTTTTGGTGGGTGTTCGGAATGTTTTGGCGGGTATTTGGAATATTTTGATTAGTTTTGACGGGTTTTGAAATATTTTGGCGGGCTTTTAGAAGGTTTTGATTTGTTTTGATTCTGTTTAGCCCAGTTTTTGGTGTGTTTGGATTAGCTTTGGTGGGCTTGATCATGTTTTGTCAGGTTTTTTCGAATGTATTGATCTCTTCTGTCTGGTTTTCTATTTTGGCGGGTTTGAAAATATTTTTGGATTAGTTTTGGCGGGTTTGAAAATATTTTGGCTCTTTGCGCAGAGATGACGGCGCCGGTTGCGGTGCGCTCCGGGGCGCTCCTTCTGCGGAAAGACGCCTAGGCAGCGGCACTTGGGACAGCTCCGCGTCTCCGTATGCTGCGTTTCTTGCCTTCTGCATCTCAGCAAAATGCTTTCCCACTAGGTCTAGCAAGGAGAAACTGTGGCAGCTGAGTAGATGTAGCCCGGCCCGCCCTTTGAAGTTGACAAGTTCTTGGCATCTCAGAGCCTCAAGGCAAGAGCAAGGTTCTCTATGGTAGGCTGGGGCAGAACTAGCAGCAAGCAGAGCAAAGTTGTCCAAGAATAGCTTCCATTGGAATGCTAATGGCAATTGAAGAGGCAGGCCAGTGGCAAGCCACTAGCTTCTAGCAGTTTGAAAGTTGCAGACACAGTGCAGGTGTTGTGCGGCTTCCTTCTTGGCCTCCTAGAAGGTGCCGCGCTCTCCGTCTCTTGCTTGCCAATATGTTGCCGTGTTCCTCCTATTGTTTGGTTTGTTTTGATTTGTTTTGATGATGTTTTGGCGGGTTTTCGGAATGTTTTGGTGGTGTTTTAGAATGTTTTGTTTTCTCTTGTGTTGTTTTTATTGTCTTGGCAGGTTGTGGAATATTTGGATTCCTTTTGGCGGGTTTTCAAATATTTTGGCGGGTATTTGGAATGTTTTTGGTTTGCTTTCATTTGTTTTGATTATGTTTTGGCAAGTTATTGAAAGTTTCGATCACTTCTGACTGGTTTTCTAGTATTTTGGCATCTTTTCAGAATGTTTTGATCAGTTTTGGCAGGTTCTAAACTATTTTGTCAGGTTTTTGGAATTTTTTGGTTGGTTTTGATTTGTTTTTATGATGTTTTGCCTAGTTTTTTCAATGTTTTGATCAGTTCTGTCTGGTTTTCTAATGTTTTGGCATCTTTTCAGAAAGTTTTGATGAGTTTTGCGGGTCTAAATAATTTTGGCGGGTTTTCGGAATATTTTGGTTGGTTTTGATTTTTTTTTTATGATGTTTTGGTGGGTTTTCGGAATGTTTTGGTTGGGTTTTAGAATGTTTTGTATTCTCTTGAGTTGTTTTTATTGTGTTGGCAGGTTTTGGAATGTTTGGATTCCTTTTGGCGGGTTTTAAAATATTTTGGCGGGTATTTGGAATGTTTTTGGTTTGCTTTCATTTGTTTTGATTATGTTTTGGCAAGTTATTGAATGTTTTGATCACTTCTGACTGGTTTTCTAGTATTTTGGCATCTTTTCAGAATGTTTTGATCAGTTTTGGCGGGTTCTAAACTATTTTGTTGGGTTTTTGGAATGTTTTGCTTGGTTTTGATTTGTTTTTATTTTGATTTTGCGGGTTTTCAGAATGCTTTGGTCGGTTTTCTAGAATGTTTTGGTTGGTTTTGATTTCTTTTTAATATTATTTTGTGGGTTTTGGAATGTTTTGATTTGTTTTGTCTAGTTTAAAATATTTTGGCATGTATTTGGAAGGTTTTGCTTGGTTTTCATTTTTTTTTGTTATGTTTTGGCAAGGGTTTTTTTTTGGTTTGATCAGTTCTGGCTGGTTTTCTAATATGTTGGCCGATTTTCAGAATGTTTTGATCAGTTTTGGCGGGTTTTAAGATATTTTAGAGGTTGTTTATAATATTTTGGTTTCTTTAGCTTTGTTTTTACTATATTTTGGCGGGTTTTTTGAATGTTTCGATCACTTCTGACTGGTTTTCTAGTATTTTGGCATCTTTTCAGAATGTTTTGATCAGTTTTGGCAGGTTCTAAACTATTTTGTCGGGTTTTTGGAAGGTTTTGGTTGGTTTTGATTTGTTTTTATGATGTTTTGCCAAGTTTTTTGAATGTTTTGATCAGTTCTGGCTGGTTTTCTAATGTTTTGGCATCTTTTTAGAATGTTTTGATGAGTTTTGTGGGTCTAAATAATTTTGGCGGGTTTTCGGAATATTTTGGTTGGTTTTGATTTGTTTTTATGATGTTTTGGCGGGTTTTCGGAATGTGTTGGTTGGGTTTTAGAATGTTTTGTATTCTCTTGAGTTGTTTTTATTGTGTTGACAGGTTTTGGAATGTTTGGATTCCTTTTGGTGGGTGTTCGGAATGTTTTGGCGGGTATTTGGAATATTTTGATTAGTTTTGACGGGTTTTGAAATATTTTGGCGGGCTTTTAGAAGGTTTTGATTTGTTTTGATTCTGTTTAGCCCAGTTTTTGGTGTGTTTGGATTAGCTTTGGTGGGCTTGATCATGTTTTGTCAGGTTTTTTCGAATGTATTGATCTCTTCTGTCTGGTTTTCTATTTTGGCGGGTTTGAAAATATTTTTGGATTAGTTTTGGCGGGTTTTAAAATATTTTGGCTCTTTGCGCAGAGATGACGGCGCCGGTTGCGGTGCGCTCCGGGGCGCTCCTTCTGCGGAAAGACGCCTAGGCAGCGGCACTTGGGACAGCTCCGCGTCTCCGTATGCTGCGTTTCTTGCCTTCTGCATCTCAGCAAAATGCTTTCCCACTAGGTCTAGCAAGGAGAAACTGTGGCAGCTGAGTAGATGTAGCCCGGCCCGCCCTTTGAAGTTGACAAGTTCTTGGCATCTCAGAGCCTCAAGGCAAGAGCAAGGTTCTCTATGGTAGGCTGGGGCAGAACTAGCAGCAAGCAGAGCAAAGTTGTCCAAGAATAGCTTCCATTGGAATGCTAATGGCAATTGAAGAGGCAGGCCAGTGGCAAGCCACTAGCTTCTAGCAGTTTGAAA
Organism: Passer domesticus; assembly: GCF_036417665.1. Lineage (NCBI taxonomy): Eukaryota > Metazoa > Chordata > Aves > Passeriformes > Passeridae > Passer > Passer domesticus. The sequence goes on along the minus strand of NC_087478.1, from coordinate 58,710,061 downwards.
GTTGCAGACACAGTGCAGGTGTTGTGCGGCTTCCTTCTTGGCCTCCTAGAAGGTGCCGCGCTCTCCGTCTCTTGCTTGCCAATATGTTGCCGTGTTCCTCCTATTGTTTGGTTTGTTTTGATTTGTTTTGATGATGTTTTGGCGGGTTTTCGGAATGTTTTGGTGGTGTTTTAGAATGTTTTGTTTTCTCTTGTGTTGTTTTTATTGTCTTGGCAGGTTGTGGAATATTTGGATTCCTTTTGGCGGGTTTTCAAATATTTTGGCGGGTATTTGGAATGTTTTTGGTTTGCTTTCATTTGTTTTGATTATGTTTTGGCAAGTTATTGAAAGTTTCGATCACTTCTGACTGGTTTTCTAGTATTTTGGCATCTTTTCAGAATGTTTTGATCAGTTTTGGCAGGTTCTAAACTATTTTGTCAGGTTTTTGGAATTTTTTGGTTGGTTTTGATTTGTTTTTATGATGTTTTGCCTAGTTTTTTCAATGTTTTGATCAGTTCTGTCTGGTTTTCTAATGTTTTGGCATCTTTTCAGAAAGTTTTGATGAGTTTTGCGGGTCTAAATAATTTTGGCGGGTTTTCGGAATATTTTGGTTGGTTTTGATTTTTTTTTTATGATGTTTTGGTGGGTTTTCGGAATGTTTTGGTTGGGTTTTAGAATGTTTTGTATTCTCTTGAGTTGTTTTTATTGTGTTGGCAGGTTTTGGAATGTTTGGATTCCTTTTGGCGGGTTTTAAAATATTTTGGCGGGTATTTGGAATGTTTTTGGTTTGCTTTCATTTGTTTTGATTATGTTTTGGCAAGTTATTGAATGTTTTGATCACTTCTGACTGGTTTTCTAGTATTTTGGCATCTTTTCAGAATGTTTTGATCAGTTTTGGCGGGTTCTAAACTATTTTGTTGGGTTTTTGGAATGTTTTGCTTGGTTTTGATTTGTTTTTATTTTGATTTTGCGGGTTTTCAGAATGCTTTGGTCGGTTTTCTAGAATGTTTTGGTTGGTTTTGATTTCTTTTTAATATTATTTTGTGGGTTTTGGAATGTTTTGATTTGTTTTGTCTAGTTTAAAATATTTTGGCATGTATTTGGAAGGTTTTGCTTGGTTTTCATTTTTTTTTGTTATGTTTTGGCAAGGGTTTTTTTTTGGTTTGATCAGTTCTGGCTGGTTTTCTAATATGTTGGCCGATTTTCAGAATGTTTTGATCAGTTTTGGCGGGTTTTAAGATATTTTAGAGGTTGTTTATAATATTTTGGTTTCTTTAGCTTTGTTTTTACTATATTTTGGCGGGTTTTTTGAATGTTTCGATCACTTCTGACTGGTTTTCTAGTATTTTGGCATCTTTTCCGAATGTTTTGATCAGTTTTGGCAGGTTCTAAACTATTTTGTCGGGTTTTTGGAAGGTTTTGGTTGGTTTTGATTTGTTTTTATGATGTTTTGCCAAGTTTTTTGAATGTTTTGATCAGTTCTGGCAGGTTTTCTAATGTTTTGGCATCTTTTTAGAATGTTTTGATGAGTTTTGTGGGTCTAAATAATTTTGGCGGGTTTTCGGAATATTTTGGTTGGTTTTGATTTGTTTTTATGATGTTTTGGCGGGTTTTCGGAATGTGTTGGTTGGGTTTTAGAATGTTTTGTATTCTCTTGAGTTGTTTTTATTGTGTTGACAGGTTTTGGAATGTTTGGTTTCCTTTTGGTGGGTGTTCGGAATGTTTTGGCGGGTATTTGGAATATTTTGATTAGTTTTGACGGGTTTTGAAATATTTTGGCGGGCTTTTAGAAGGTTTTGATTTGTTTTGATTCTGTTTAGCCCAGTTTTTGGTGTGTTTGGATTAGCTTTGGTGGGCTTGATCATGTTTTGTCAGGTTTTTTCGAATGTATTGATCTCTTCTGTCTGGTTTTCTATTTTGGCGGGTTTGAAAATATTTTTGGATTAGTTTTGGCGGGTTTTAAAATATTTTGGCTCTTTGCGCAGAGATGACGGCGCCGGTTGCGGTGCGCTCCGGGGCGCTCCTTCTGCGGAAAGACGCCTAGGCAGCGGCACTTGGGACAGCTCCGCGTCTCCGTATGCTGCGTTTCTTGCCTTCTGCATCTCAGCAAAATGCTTTCCCACTAGGTCTAGCAAGGAGAAACTGTGGCAGCTGAGTAGATGTAGCCCGGCCCGCCCTTTGAAGTTGACAAGTTCTTGGCATCTCAGAGCCTCAAGGCAAGAGCAAGGTTCTCTATGGTAGGCTGGGGCAGAACTAGCAGCAAGCAGAGCAAAGTTGTCCAAGAATAGCTTCCATTGGAATGCTAATGGCAATTGAAGAGGCAGGCCAGTGGCAAGCCACTAGCTTCTAGCAGTTTGAAAGTTGCAGACACAGTGCAGGTGTTGTGCGGCTTCCTTCTTGGCCTCCTAGAAGGTGCCGCGCTCTCCGTCTCTTGCTTGCCAATATGTTGCCGTGTTCCTCCTATTGTTTGGTTTGTTTTGATTTGTTTTGATGATGTTTTGGCGGGTTTTCGGAATGTTTTGGTGGTGTTTTAGAATGTTTTGTTTTCTCTTGTGTTGTTTTTATTGTCTTGGCAGGTTGTGGAATATTTGGATTCCTTTTGGCGGGTTTTCAAATATTTTGGCGGGTATTTGGAATGTTTTTGGTTTGCTTTCATTTGTTTTGATTATGTTTTGGCAAGTTATTGAAAGTTTCGATCACTTCTGACTGGTTTTCTAGTATTTTGGCATCTTTTCAGAATGTTTTGATCAGTTTTGGCAGGTTCTAAACTATTTTGTCAGGTTTTTGGAATTTTTTGGTTGGTTTTGATTTGTTTTTATGATGTTTTGCCTAGTTTTTTCAATGTTTTGATCAGTTCTGTCTGGTTTTCTAATGTTTTGGCATCTTTTCAGAAAGTTTTGATGAGTTTTGCGGGTCTAAATAATTTTGGCGGGTTTTCGGAATATTTTGGTTGGTTTTGATTTTTTTTTTATGATGTTTTGGTGGGTTTTCGGAATGTTTTGGTTGGGTTTTAGAATGTTTTGTATTCTCTTGAGTTGTTTTTATTGTGTTGGCAGGTTTTGGAATGTTTGGATTCCTTTTGGCGGGTTTTAAAATATTTTGGCGGGTATTTGGAATGTTTTTGGTTTGCTTTCATTTGTTTTGATTATGTTTTGGCAAGTTATTGAATGTTTTGATCACTTCTGACTGGTTTTCTAGTATTTTGGCATCTTTTCAGAATGTTTTGATCAGTTTTGGCGGGTTCTAAACTATTTTGTTGGGTTTTTGGAATGTTTTGCTTGGTTTTGATTTGTTTTTATTTTGATTTTGCGGGTTTTCAGAATGCTTTGGTCGGTTTTCTAGAATGTTTTGGTTGGTTTTGATTTCTTTTTAATATTATTTTGTGGGTTTTGGAATGTTTTGATTTGTTTTGTCTAGTTTAAAATATTTTGGCATGTATTTGGAAGGTTTTGCTTGGTTTTCATTTTTTTTTGTTATGTTTTGGCAAGGGTTTTTTTTTGGTTTGATCAGTTCTGGCTGGTTTTCTAATATGTTGGCCGATTTTCAGAATGTTTTGATCAGTTTTGGCGGGTTTTAAGATATTTTAGAGGTTGTTTATAATATTTTGGTTTCTTTAGCTTTGTTTTTACTATATTTTGGCGGGTTTTTTGAATGTTTCGATCACTTCTGACTGGTTTTCTAGTATTTTGGCATCTTTTCCGAATGTTTTGATCAGTTTTGGCAGGTTCTAAACTATTTTGTCGGGTTTTTGGAAGGTTTTGGTTGGTTTTGATTTGTTTTTATGATGTTTTGCCAAGTTTTTTGAATGTTTTGATCAGTTCTGGCTGGTTTTCTAATGTTTTGGCATCTTTTTAGAATGTTTTGATGAGTTTTGTGGGTCTAAATAATTTTGGCGGGTTTTCGGAATATTTTGGTTGGTTTTGATTTGTTTTTATGATGTTTTGGCGGGTTTTCGGAATGTGTTGGTTGGGTTTTAGAATGTTTTGTATTCTCTTGAGTTGTTTTTATTGTGTTGACAGGTTTTGGAATGTTTGGATTCCTTTTGGTGGGTGTTCGGAATGTTTTGGCGGGTATTTGGAATATTTTGATTAGTTTTGACGGGTTTTGAAATATTTTGGCGGGCTTTTAGAAGGTTTTGATTTGTTTTGATTCTGTTTAGCCCAGTTTTTGGTGTGTTTGGATTAGCTTTGGTGGGCTTGATCATGTTTTGTCAGGTTTTTTCGAATGTATTGATCTCTTCTGTCTGGTTTTCTATTTTGGCGGGTTTGAAAATATTTTTGGATTAGTTTTGGCGGGTTTTAAAATATTTTGGCTCTTTGCGCAGAGATGACGGCGCCGGTTGCGGTGCGCTCCGGGGCGCTCCTTCTGCGGAAAGACGCCTAGGCAGCGGCACTTGGGACAGCTCCGCGTCTCCGTATGCTGCGTTTCTTGCCTTCTGCATCTCAGCAAAATGCTTTCCCACTAGGTCTAGCAAGGAGAAACTGTGGCAGCTGAGTAGATGTAGCCCGGCCCGCCCTTTGAAGTTGACAAGTTCTTGGCATCTCAGAGCCTCAAGGCAAGAGCAAGGTTCTCTATGGTAGGCTGGGGCAGAACTAGCAGCAAGCAGAGCAAAGTTGTCCAAGAATAGCTTCCATTGGAATGCTAATGGCAATTGAAGAGGCAGGCCAGTGGCAAGCCACTAGCTTCTAGCAGTTTGAAAGTTGCAGACACAGTGCAGGTGTTGTGCGGCTTCCTTCTTGGCCTCCTAGAAGGTGCCGCGCTCTCCGTCTCTTGCTTGCCAATATGTTGCCGTGTTCCTCCTATTGTTTGGTTTGTTTTGATTTGTTTTGATGATGTTTTGGTGGGTTTTCGGAATGTTTTGGTGGTGTTTTAGAATGTTTTGTTTTCTCTTGTGTTGTTTTTATTGTCTTGGCAGGTTGTGGAATATTTGGATTCCTTTTGGCGGGTTTTCAAATATTTTGGCGGGTATTTGGAATGTTTTTGGTTTGCTTTCATTTGTTTTGATTATGTTTTGGCAAGTTATTGAAAGTTTCGATCACTTCTGACTGGTTTTCTAGTATTTTGGCATCTTTTCAGAATGTTTTGATCAGTTTTGGCAGGTTCTAAACTATTTTGTCAGGTTTTTGGAATTTTTTGGTTGGTTTTGATTTGTTTTTATGATGTTTTGCCTAGTTTTTTCAATGTTTTGATCAGTTCTGTCTGGTTTTCTAATGTTTTGGCATCTTTTCAGAAAGTTTTGATGAGTTTTGCGGGTCTAAATTATTTTGGCGGGTTTTCGGAATATTTTGGTTGGTTTTGATTTTTTTTTTATGATGTTTTGGTGGGTTTTCGGAATGTTTTGGTTGGGTTTTAGAATGTTTTGTATTCTCTTGAGTTGTTTTTATTGTGTTGGCAGGTTTTGGAATGTTTGGATTCCTTTTGGCGGGTTTTAAAATATTTTGGCGGGTATTTGGAATGTTTTTGGTTTGCTTTCATTTGTTTTGATTATGTTTTGGCAAGTTATTGAATGTTTTGATCACTTCTGACTGGTTTTCTAGTATTTTGGCATCTTTTCAGAATGTTTTGATCAGTTTTGGCGGGTTCTAAACTATTTTGTTGGGTTTTTGGAATGTTTTGCTTGGTTTTGATTTGTTTTTATTTTGATTTTGCGGGTTTTCAGAATGCTTTGGTCGGTTTTCTAGAATGTTTTGGTTGGTTTTGATTTCTTTTTAATATTATTTTGTGGGTTTTGGAATGTTTTGATTTGTTTTGTCTAGTTTAAAATATTTTGGCATGTATTTGGAAGGTTTTGCTTGGTTTTCATTTTTTTTTGTTATGTTTTGGCAAGGGTTTTTTTTTGGTTTGATCAGTTCTGGCTGGTTTTCTAATATGTTGGCCGATTTTCAGAATGTTTTGATCAGTTTTGGCGGGTTTTAAGATATTTTAGAGGTTGTTTATAATATTTTGGTTTCTTTAGCTTTGTTTTTACTATATTTTGGCGGGTTTTTTGAATGTTTCGATCACTTCTGACTGGTTTTCTAGTATTTTGGCATCTTTTCCGAATGTTTTGATCAGTTTTGGCAGGTTCTAAACTATTTTGTCGGGTTTTTGGAAGGTTTTGGTTGGTTTTGATTTGTTTTTATGATGTTTTGCCAAGTTTTTTGAATGTTTTGATCAGTTCTGGCAGGTTTTCTAATGTTTTGGCATCTTTTTAGAATGTTTTGATGAGTTTTGTGGGTCTAAATAATTTTGGCGGGTTTTCGGAATATTTTGGTTGGTTTTGATTTGTTTTTATGATGTTTTGGCGGGTTTTCGGAATGTGTTGGTTGGGTTTTAGAATGTTTTGTATTCTCTTGAGTTGTTTTTATTGTGTTGACAGGTTTTGGAATGTTTGGATTCCTTTTGGTGGGTGTTCGGAATGTTTTGGCGGGTATTTGGAATATTTTGATTAGTTTTGACGGGTTTTGAAATATTTTGGCGGGCTTTTAGAAGGTTTTGATTTGTTTTGATTCTGTTTAGCCCAGTTTTTGGTGTGTTTGGATTAGCTTTGGTGGGCTTGATCATGTTTTGTCAGGTTTTTTCGAATGTATTGATGTCTTCTGTCTGGTTTTCTATTTTGGCGGGTTTGAAAATATTTTTGGATTAGTTTTGGCGGGTTTGAAAATATTTTGGCTCTTTGCGCAGAGATGACGGCGCCGGTTGCGGTGCGCTCCGGGGCGCTCCTTCTGCGGAAAGACGCCTAGGCAGCGGCACTTGGGACAGCTCCGCGTCTCCGTATGCTGCGTTTCTTGCCTTCTGCATCTCAGCAAAATGCTTTCCCACTAGGTCTAGCAAGGAGAAACTGTGGCAGCTGAGTAGATGTAGCCCGGCCCGCCCTTTGAAGTTGACAAGTTCTTGGCATCTCAGAGCCTCAAGGCAAGAGCAAGGTTCTCTATGGTAGGCTGGGGCAGAACTAGCAGCAAGCAGAGCAAAGTTGTCCAAGAATAGCTTCCATTGGAATGCTAATGGCAATTGAAGAGGCAGGCCAGTGGCAAGCCACTAGCTTCTAGCAGTTTGAAAGTTGCAGACACAGTGCAGGTGTTGTGCGGCTTCCTTCTTGGCCTCCTAGAAGGTGCCGCGCTCTCCGTCTCTTGCTTGCCAATATGTTGCCGTGTTCCTCCTATTGTTTGGTTTGTTTTGATTTGTTTTGATGATGTTTTGGCGGGTTTTCGGAATGTTTTGGTGGTGTTTTAGAATGTTTTGTTTTCTCTTGTGTTGTTTTTATTGTCTTGGCAGGTTGTGGAATATTTGGATTCCTTTTGGCGGGTTTTCAAATATTTTGGCGGGTATTTGGAATGTTTTTGGTTTGCTTTCATTTGTTTTGATTATGTTTTGGCAAGTTATTGAAAGTTTCGATCACTTCTGACTGGTTTTCTAGTATTTTGGCATCTTTTCAGAATGTTTTGATCAGTTTTGGCAGGTTCTAAACTATTTTGTCAGGTTTTTGGAATTTTTTGGTTGGTTTTGATTTGTTTTTATGATGTTTTGCCTAGTTTTTTCAATGTTTTGATCAGTTCTGTCTGGTTTTCTAATGTTTTGGCATCTTTTCAGAAAGTTTTGATGAGTTTTGCGGGTCTAAATAATTTTGGCGGGTTTTCGGAATATTTTGGTTGGTTTTGATTTTTTTTTTATGATGTTTTGGTGGGTTTTCGGAATGTTTTGGTTGGGTTTTAGAATGTTTTGTATTCTCTTGAGTTGTTTTTATTGTGTTGGCAGGTTTTGGAATGTTTGGATTCCTTTTGGCGGGTGTTCGGAATGTTTTGGCGGGTGTTCGGAATGTTTTGATTAGTTTTGACGGGTTTTGAAATATTTTGGTGGGTTTTTAGAAGGTTTCGATTTGTTTTGATTTGTTTTGATTCTGTTTAGCCCAGTTTTTGGTGTGTTTGGATTAGCTTTGGTGGGCTTGATCATGTTTTGTCAGGTTTTTTCGAATGTATTGATGACTTCTGTCTGGTTTTCTATTTTGGCGGGTTTGAAAATATTTTTGGATTAGTTTTGGCGGGTTTTAAAATATTTTGGCTCTTTGCGCAGAGATGACGGCGCCGGTTGCAGTGCGCTTCGGGGCGCTCCTTCTGCGGAAAGACGCCTAGGCAGCGGCACTTGGGACAGCTCCGCGTCTCCGTATGCTGCGTTTCTTGCCTTCTGCATCTCAGCAAAATGCTTTCCCACTAGGTCTAGCAAGGAGAAACTGTGGCAGCTGAGTAGATGTAGCCCGGCCCGCCCTTTGAAGTTGACAAGTTCTTGGCATCTCAGAGCCTCAAGGCAAGAGCAAGGTTCTCTATGGTAGGCTGGGGCAGAACTAGCAGCAAGCAGAGCAAAGTTGTCCAAGAATAGCTTCCATTGGAATGCTAATGGCAATTGAAGAGGCAGGCCAGTGGCAAGCCACTAGCTTCTAGCAGTTTGAAAGTTGCAGACACAGTGCAGGTGTTGTGCGGCTTCCTTCTTGGCCTCCTAGAAGGTGCCGCGCTCTCCGTCTCTTGCTTGCCAATATGTTGCCGTGTTCCTCCTATTGTTTGGTTTGTTTTGATTTGTTTTGATGATGTTTTGGCGGGTTTTCGGAATGTTTTGGTGGTGTTTTAGAATGTTTTGTTTTCTCTTGTGTTGTTTTTATTGTGTTGGCAGGTTGTGGAACGTTTGGATTCCTTTTGGCGGGTTTTAAAATATTTTGGCGGGTATTTGGAATGTTTTGGTTTGCTTTCATTTGTTTTGATTATGTTTTGGCAAGTTATTGAAAGTTTCGATCACTTCTGACTGGTTTTCTAGTATTTTGGCATCTTTTCAGAATGTTTTGATCAGTTTTGGCAGGTTCTAAACTATTTTGTCAGGTTTTTGGAATTTTTTGGTTGGTTTTGATTTGTTTTTATGATGTTTTGCCTAGTTTTTTCAATGTTTTGATCAGTTCTGTCTGGTTTTCTAATGTTTTGGCATCTTTTCAGAAAGTTTTGATGAGTTTTGCGGGTCTAAATAATTTTGGCGGGTTTTCGGAATATTTTGGTTGGTTTTGATTTTTTTTTTATGATGTTTTGGTGGGTTTTCGGAATGTTTTGGTTGGGTTTTAGAATGTTTTGTATTCTCTTGAGTTGTTTTTATTGTGTTGGCAGGTTTTGGAATGTTTGGATTCCTTTTGGCGGGTGTTCGGAATGTTTTGGCGGGTGTTCGGAATGTTTTGATTAGTTTTGACGGGTTTTGAAATATTTTGGTGGGTTTTTAGAAGGTTTCGATTTGTTTTGATTTGTTTTGATTCTGTTTAGCCCAGTTTTTGGTGTGTTTGGATTAGCTTTGGTGGGCTTGATCATGTTTTGTCAGGTTTTTTCGAATGTATTGATGACTTCTGTCTGGTTTTCTATTTTGGCGGGTTTGAAAATATTTTTGGATTAGTTTTGGCGGGTTTTAAAATATTTTGGCTCTTTGCGCAGAGATGACGGCGCCGGTTGCAGTGCGCTTCGGGGCGCTCCTTCTGCGGAAAGACGCCTAGGCAGCGGCACTTGGGACAGCTCCGCGTCTCCGTATGCTGCGTTTCTTGCCTTCTGCATCTCAGCAAAATGCTTTCCCACTAGGTCTAGCAAGGAGAAACTGTGGCAGCTGAGTAGATGTAGCCCGGCCCGCCCTTTGAAGTTGACAAGTTCTTGGCATCTCAGAGCCTCAAGGCAAGAGCAAGGTTCTCTATGGTAGGCTGGGGCAGAACTAGCAGCAAGCAGAGCAAAGTTGTCCAAGAATAGCTTCCATTGGAATGCTAATGGCAATTGAAGAGGCAGGCCAGTGGCAAGCCACTAGCTTCTAGCAGTTTGAAAGTTGCAGACACAGTGCAGGTGTTGTGCGGCTTCCTTCTTGGCCTCCTAGAAGGTGCCGCGCTCTCCGTCTCTTGCTTGCCAATATGTTGCCGTGTTCCTCCTATTGTTTGGTTTGTTTTGATTTGTTTTGATGATGTTTTGGCGGGTTTTCGGAATGTTTTGGTGGTGTTTTAGAATGTTTTGTTTTCTCTTGTGTTGTTTTTATTGTGTTGGCAGGTTGTGGAACGTTTGGATTCCTTTTGGCGGGTTTTAAAATATTTTGGCGGGTATTTGGAATGTTTTGGTTTGCTTTCATTTGTTTTGATTATGTTTTGGCAAGTTATTGAATGTTTTGATCACTTCTGACTGGTTTTCTAGTATTTTGGCATCTTTTCAGAATGTTTTGATCAGTTTTGGCGGGTTCTAAACTATTTTGTTGGGTTTTTGGAATGTTTTGCTTGATTTTGATTTGTTTTTATTTTGATTTTGCGGGTTTTCAGAATGTTTTGGTCGGTTTTCTAGAATGTTTTGGTTGGTTTTGATTTCTTTTTAATATTATTTTGTGGGTTTTGGAATGTTTTGATTTGTTTTGTCTAGTTTAAAATATTTTGGCATGTATTTGGAAGGTTTTGCTTGGTTTTCATTTTTTTTTGTTATGTTTTGGCAAGGGTTTTTTTTTTGTTTGATCAGTTCTGGCTGGTTTTCTAATATGTTGGCCGATTTTCAGAATGTTTTGATCAGTTTTGGCGGGTTTTAAGATATTTTAGAGGTTGTTTATAATATTTTGGTTTCTTTAGCTTTGTTTTTACTATATTTTGGCGGGTTTTTTGAATGTTTCGATCACTTCTGACTGGTTTTCTAGTATTTTGGCATCTTTTCCGAATGTTTTGATCAGTTTTGGCAGGTTCTAAACTATTTTGTCGGGTTTTTGGAATGTTTTGGTTGGTTTTGATTTGTTTTTATGATGTTTTGCCAAGTTTTTTGAATGTTTTGATCAGTTCTGGCTGGTTTTCTAATGTTTTGGCATCTTTTTAGAATGTTTTGATGAGTTTTGTGGGTCTAAATAATTTTGGCGGGTTTTCGGAATATTTTGGTTGGTTTTGATTTGTTTTTATGATGTTTTGGCGGGTTTTCGGAATGTGTTGGTTGGGTTTTAGAATGTTTTGTATTCTCTTGAGTTGTTTTTATTGTGTTGACAGGTTTTGGAATGTTTGGATTCCTTTTGGTGGGTGTTCGGAATGTTTTGGCGGGTATTTGGAATATTTTGATTAGTTTTGACGGGTTTTGAAATATTTTGGCGGGCTTTTAGAAGGTTTTGATTTGTTTTGATTCTGTTTAGCCCAGTTTTTGGTGTGTTTGGATTAGCTTTGGTGGGCTTGATCATGTTTTGTCAGGTTTTTTCGAATGTATTGATCTCTTCTGTCTGGTTTTCTATTTTGGCGGGTTTGAAAATATTTTTGGATTAGTTTTGGCGGGTTTTAAAATATTTTGGCTCTTTGCGCAGAGATGACGGCGCCGGTTGCGGTGCGCTCCGGGGCGCTCCTTCTGCGGAAAGACGCCTAGGCAGCGGCACTTGGGACAGCTCCGCGTCTCCGTATGCTGCGTTTCTTGCCTTCTGCATCTCAGCAAAATGCTTTCCCACTAGGTCTAGCAAGGAGAAACTGTGGCAGCTGAGTAGATGTAGCCCGGCCCGCCCTTTGAAGTTGACAAGTTCTTGGCATCTCAGAGCCTCAAGGCAAGAGCAAGGTTCTCTATGGTAGGCTGGGGCAGAACTAGCAGCAAGCAGAGCAAAGTTGTCCAAGAATAGCTTCCATTGGAATGCTAATGGCAATTGAAGAGGCAGGCCAGTGGCAAGCCACTAGCTTCTAGCAGTTTGAAAGTTGCAGACACAGTGCAGGTGTTGTGCGGCTTCCTTCTTGGCCTCCTAGAAGGTGCCGCGCTCTCCGTCTCTTGCTTGCCAATATGTTGCCGTGTTCCTCCTATTGTTTGGTTTGTTTTGATTTGTTTTGATGATGTTTTGGCGGGTTTTCGGAATGTTTTGGTGGTGTTTTAGAATGTTTTGTTTTCTCTTGTGTTGTTTTTATTGTGTTGGCAGGTTGTGGAACGTTTGGATTCCTTTTGGCGGGTTTTAAAATATTTTGGCGGGTATTTGGAATGTTTTGGTTTGCTTTCATTTGTTTTGATTATGTTTTGGCAAGTTATTGAATGTTTTGATCACTTCTGACTGGTTTTCTAGTATTTTGGCATCTTTTCAGAATGTTTTGATCAGTTTTGGCGGGTTCTAAACTATTTTGTTGGGTTTTTGGAATTTTTTGGTTGGTTTTGATTTGTTTTTATTTTGATTTTGCGGGTTTTCAGAATGTTTTGGTCGGTTTTCTAGAATGTTTTGGTTGGTTTTGATTTCTTTTTAATATTATTTTGTGGGTTTTGGAATGTTTTGATTTGTTTTGTCTAGTTTAAAATATTTTGGCATGTATTTGGAAGGTTTTGCTTGGTTTTCATTTTTTTTTGTTATGTTTTGGCAAGGGTTTTTTTTTGGTTTGATCAGTTCTGGCTGGTTTTCTAATATGTTGGCCGATTTTCAGAATGTTTTGATCAGTTTTGGCGGGTTTTAAGATATTTTAGAGGTTGTTTATAATATTTTGGTTTCTTTAGCTTTGTTTTTACTATATTTTGGCGGGTTTTTTGAATGTTTCGATCACTTCTGACTGGTTTTCTAGTATTTTGGCATCTTTTCCGAATGTTTTGATCAGTTTTGGCAGGTTCTGAACTATTTTGTCGGGTTTTTGGAAGGTTTTGGTTGGTTTTGATTTGTTTTTATGATGTTTTGCCAAGTTTTTTGAATGTTTTGATCAGTTCTGGCAGGTTTTCTAATGTTTTGGCATCTTTTTAGAATGTTTTGATGAGTTTTGTGGGTCTAAATAATTTTGGCGGGTTTTCGGAATATTTTGGTTGGTTTTGATTTGTTTTTATGATGTTTTGGCGGGTTTTCGGAATGTGTTGGTTGGGTTTTAGAATGTTTTGTATTCTCTTGAGTTGTTTTTATTGTGTTGGCAGGTTTTGGAATGTTTGGATTCCTTTTGGTGGGTGTTCGGAATGTTTTGGCGGGTATTTGGAATATTTTGATTAGTTTTGACGGGTTTTGAAATATTTTGGCGGGCTTTTAGAAGGTTTTGATTTGTTTTGATTCTGTTTAGCCCAGTTTTTGGTGTGTTTGGATTAGCTTTGGTGGGCTTGATCATGTTTTGTCAGGTTTTTTCGAATGTATTGATGACTTCTGTCTGGTTTTCTATTTTGGCGGGTTTGAAAATATTTTTGGATTAGTTTTGGCGGGTTTTAAAATATTTTGGCTCTTTGCGCAGAGATGACGGCGCCGGTTGCAGTGCGCTTCGGGGCGCTCCTTCTGCGGAAAGACGCCTAGGCAGCGGCACTTGGGACAGCTCCGCGTCTCCGTATGCTGCGTTTCTTGCCTTCTGCATCTCAGCAAAATGCTTTCCCACTAGGTCTAGCAAGGAGAAACTGTGGCAGCTGAGTAGATGTAGCCCGGCCCGCCCTTTGAAGTTGACAAGTTCTTGGCATCTCAGAGCCTCAAGGCAAGAGCAAGGTTCTCTATGGTAGGCTGGGGCAGAACTAGCAGCAAGCAGAGCAAAGTTGTCCAAGAATAGCTTCCATTGGAATGCTAATGGCAATTGAAGAGGCAGGCCAGTGGCAAGCCACTAGCTTCTAGCAGTTTGAAAGTTGCAGACACAGTGCAGGTGTTGTGCGGCTTCCTTCTTGGCCTCCTAGAAGGTGCCGCGCTCTCCGTCTCTTGCTTGCCAATATGTTGCCGTGTTCCTCCTATTGTTTGGTTTGTTTTGATTTGTTTTGATGATGTTTTGGCGGGTTTTCGGAATGTTTTGGTGGTGTTTTAGAATGTTTTGTTTTCTCTTGTGTTGTTTTTATTGTGTTGGCAGGTTGTGGAACGTTTGGATTCCTTTTGGCGGGTTTTAAAATATTTTGGCGGGTATTTGGAATGTTTTGGTTTGCTTTCATTTGTTTTGATTATGTTTTGGCAAGTTATTGAATGTTTTGATCACTTCTGACTGGTTTTCTAGTATTTTGGCATCTTTTCAGAATGTTTTGATCAGTTTTGGCGGGTTCTAAACTATTTTGTTGGGTTTTTGGAATTTTTTGGTTGGTTTTGATTTGTTTTTATTTTGATTTTGCGGGTTTTCAGAATGTTTTGGTCGGTTTTCTAGAATGTTTTGGTTGGTTTTGATTTCTTTTTAATATTATTTTGTGGGTTTTGGAATGTTTTGATTTGTTTTGTCTAGTTTAAAATATTTTGGCATGTATTTGGAAGGTTTTGCTTGGTTTTCATTTTTTTTTGTTACGTTTTGGCAAGGGTTTTTTTTTGGTTTGATCAGTTCTGGCTGGTTTTCTAATATGTTGGCCGATTTTCAGAATGTTTTGATCAGTTTTGGCGGGTTTTAAGATATTTTAGAGGTTGTTTATAATATTTTGGTTTCTTTAGCTTTGTTTTTACTATATTTTGGCGGGTTTTTTGAATGTTTCGATCACTTCTGACTGGTTTTCTAGTATTTTGGCATCTTTTCCGAATGTTTTGATCAGTTTTGGCAGGTTCTAAACTATTTTGTCGGGTTTTTGGAATGTTTTGGTTGGTTTTGATTTGTTTTTATGATGTTTTGCCAAGTTTTTTGAATGTTTTGATCAGTTCTGGCTGGTTTTCTAATGTTTTGGCATCTTTTTAGAATGTTTTGATGAGTTTTGTGGGTCTAAATTATTTTGGCGGGTTTTCGGAATATTTTGGTTGGTTTTGATTTGTTTTTATGATGTTTTGGCGGGTTTTCGGAATGTGTTGGTTGGGTTTTAGAATGTTTTGTATTCTCTTGAGTTGTTTTTATTGTGTTGGCAGGTTTTGGAATGTTTGGATTCCTTTTGGTGGGTGTTCGGAATGTTTTGGCGGGTATTTGGAATATTTTGATTAGTTTTGACGGGTTTTGAAATATTTTGGCGGGCTTTTAGAAGGTTTTGATTTGTTTTGATTCTGTTTAGCCCAGTTTTTGGTGTGTTTGGATTAGCTTTGGTGGGCTTGATCATGTTTTGTCAGGTTTTTTCGAATGTATTGATCTCTTCTGTCTGGTTTTCTATTTTGGCGGGTTTGAAAATATTTTTGGATTAGTTTTGGCGGGTTTGAAAATATTTTGGCTCTTTGCGCAGAGATGACGGCGCCGGTTGCGGTGCGCTCCGGGGCGCTCCTTCTGCGGAAAGACGCCTAGGCAGCGGCACTTGGGACAGCTCCGCGTCTCCGTATGCTGCGTTTCTTGCCTTCTGCATCTCAGCAAAATGCTTTCCCACTAGGTCTAGCAAGGAGAAACTGTGGCAGCTGAGTAGATGTAGCCCGGCCCGCCCTTTGAAGTTGACAAGTTCTTGGCATCTCAGAGCCTCAAGGCAAGAGCAAGGTTCTCTATGGTAGGCTGGGGCAGAACTAGCAGCAAGCAGAGCAAAGTTGTCCAAGAATAGCTTCCATTGGAATGCTAATGGCAATTGAAGAGGCAGGCCAGTGGCAAGCCACTAGCTTCTAGCAGTTTGAAAGTTGCAGACACAGTGCAGGTGTTGTGCGGCTTCCTTCTTGGCCTCCTAGAAGGTGCCGCGCTCTCCGTCTCTTGCTTGCCAATATGTTGCCGTGTTCCTCCTATTGTTTGGTTTGTTTTGATTTGTTTTGATGATGTTTTGGTGGGTTTTCGGAATGTTTTGGTGGTGTTTTAGAATGTTTTGTTTTCTCTTGTGTTGTTTTTATTGTCTTGGCAGGTTGTGGAATATTTGGATTCCTTTCGGCGGGTTTTCAAATATTTTGGCGGGTATTTGGAATGTTTTTGGTTTGCTTTCATTTGTTTTGATTATGTTTTGGCAAGTTATTGAAAGTTTCGATCACTTCTGACTGGTTTTCTAGTATTTTGGCATCTTTTCAGAATGTTTTGATCAGTTTTGGCAGGTTCTAAACTATTTTGTCAGGTTTTTGGAATTTTTTGGTTGGTTTTGATTTGTTTTTATGATGTTTTGCCTAGTTTTTTCAATGTTTTGATCAGTTCTGCCTGGTTTTCTAATGTTTTGGCATCTTTTCAGAAAGTTTTGATGAGTTTTGCGGGTCTAAATAATTTTGGCGGGTTTTCGGAATATTTTGGTTGGTTTTGATTTTTTTTTTATGATGTTTTGGTGGGTTTTCGGAATGTTTTGGTTGGGTTTTAGAATGTTTTGTATTCTCTTGAGTTGTTTTTATTGTGTTGGCAGGTTTTGGAATGTTTGGATTCCTTTTGGCGGGTGTTCGGAATGTTTTGGCGGGTGTTCGGAATGTTTTGATTAGTTTTGACGGGTTTTGAAATATTTTGGTGGGTTTTTAGAAGGTTTCGATTTGTTTTGATTTGTTTTGATTCTGTTTAGCCCAGTTTTTGGTGTGTTTGGATTAGCTTTGGTGGGCTTGATCATGTTTTGTCAGGTTTTATCGAATGTATTGATCTCTTCTGTCTGGTTTTCTATTTTGGCGGGTTTGAAAATATTTTTGGATTAGTTTTGGCGGGTTTTAAAATATTTTGGCTCTTTGCGCAGAGATGACGGCGCCGGTTGCGGTGCGCTTCGGGGCGCTCCTTCTGCGGAAAGACGCCTAGGCAGCGGCACTTGGGACAGCTCCGCGTCTCCGTATGCTGCGTTTCTTGCCTTCTGCATCTCAGCAAAATGCTTTCCCACTAGGTCTAGCAAGGAGAAACTGTGGCAGCTGAGTAGATGTAGCCCGGCCCGCCCTTTGAAGTTGACAAGTTCTTGGCATCTCAGAGCCTCAAGGCAAGAGCAAGGTTATCTATGGTAGGCTGGGGCAGAACTAGCAGCAAGCAGAGCAAAGTTGTCCAAGAATAGCTTCCATTGGAATGCTAATGGCAATTGAAGAGGCAGGCCAGTGGCAAGCCACTAGCTTCTAGCAGTTTGAAAGTTGCAGACACAGTGCAGGTGTTGTGCGGCTTCCTTCTTGGCCTCCTAGAAGGTGCCGCGCTCTCCGTCTCTTGCTTGCCAATATGTTGCCGTGTTCCTCCTATTGTTTGGTTTGTTTTGATTTGTTTTGATGATGTTTTGGCGGGTTTTCGGAATGTTTTGGTGGTGTTTTAGAATGTTTTGTTTTCTCTTGTGTTGTTTTTATTGTGTTGGCAGGTTGTGGAACGTTTGGATTCCTTTTGGCGGGTTTTCAAATATTTTGGCGGGTATTTGGAATGTTTTGGTTTGCTTTCATTTGTTTTGATTATGTTTTGGCAAGTTATTGAATGTTTTGATCACTTCTGACTGGTTTTCTAGTATTTTGGCATCTTTTCAGAATGTTTTGATCAGTTTTGGCGGGTTCTAAACTATTTTGTTGGGTTTTTGGAATGTTTTGCTTGGTTTTGATTTGTTTTTATTTTGATTTTGCGGGTTTTCAGAATGTTTTGGTCGGTTTTCTAGAATGTTTTGGTTGGTTTTGATTTCTTTTTAATATTATTTTGTGGGTTTTGGAATGTTTTGATTTGTTTTGTCTAGTTTAAAATATTTTGGCATGTATTTGGAAGGTTTTGCTTGGTTTTCATTTTTTTTTGTTATGTTTTGGCAAGGGTTTTTTTTTGGTTTGATCAGTTCTGGCTGGTTTTCTAATATGTTGGCCGATTTTCAGAATGTTTTGATCAGTTTTGGCGGGTTTTAAGATATTTTAGAGGTTGTTTATAATATTTTGGTTTCTTTAGCTTTGTTTTTACTATATTTTGGCGGGTTTTTTGAATGTTTCGATCACTTCTGACTGGTTTTCTAGTATTTTGGCATCTTTTCCGAATGTTTTGATCAGTTTTGGCAGGTTCTAAACTATTTTGTCGGGTTTTTGGAATGTTTTGGTTGGTTTTGATTTGTTTTTATGATGTTTTGCCAAGTTTTTTGAATGTTTTGATCAGTTCTGGCTGGTTTTCTAATGTTTTGGCATCTTTTTAGAATGTTTTGATGAGTTTTGTGGGTCTAAATAATTTTGGCGGGTTTTCGGAATATTTTGGTTGGTTTTGATTTGTTTTTATGATGTTTTGGCGGGTTTTCGGAATGTGTTGGTTGGGTTTTAGAATGTTTTGTATTCTCTTGAGTTGTTTTTATTGTGTTGACAGGTTTTGGAATGTTTGGATTCCTTTTGGTGGGTGTTCGGAATGTTTTGGCGGGTATTTGGAATATTTTGATTAGTTTTGACGGGTTTTGAAATATTTTGGCGGGCTTTTAGAAGGTTTTGATTTGTTTTGATTCTGTTTAGCCCAGTTTTTGGTGTGTTTGGATTAGCTTTGGTGGGCTTGATCATGTTTTGTCAGGTTTTTTCGAATGTATTGATCTCTTCTGTCTGGTTTTCTATTTTGGCGGGTTTGAAAATATTTTTGGATTAGTTTTGGCGGGTTTTAAAATATTTTGGCTCTTTGCGCAGAGATGACGGCGCCGGTTGCGGTGCGCTTCGGGGCGCTCCTTCTGCGGAAAGACGCCTAGGCAGCGGCACTTGGGACAGCTCCGCGTCTCCGTATGCTGCGTTTCTTGCCTTCTGCATCTCAGCAAAATGCTTTCCCACTAGGTCTAGCAAGGAGAAACTGTGGCAGCTGAGTAGATGTAGCCCGGCCCGCCCTTTGAAGTTGACAAGTTCTTGGCATCTCAGAGCCTCAAGGCAAGAGCAAGGTTCTCTATGGTAGGCTGGGGCAGAACTAGCAGCAAGCAGAGCAAAGTTGTCCAAGAATAGCTTCCATTGGAATGCTAATGGCAATTGAAGAGGCAGGCCAGTGGCAAGCCACTAGCTTCTAGCAGTTTGAAAGTTGCAGACACAGTGCAGGTGTTGTGCGGCTTCCTTCTTGGCCTCCTAGAAGGTGCCGCGCTCTCCGTCTCTTGCTTGCCAATATGTTGCTGTGTTCCTCCTATTGTTTGGTTTGTTTTGATTTGTTTTGATGATGTTTTGGTGGGTTTTCGGAATGTTTTGGTGGTGTTTTAGAATGTTTTGTTTTCTCTTGTGTTGTTTTTATTGTCTTGGCAGGTTGTGGAATATTTGGATTCCTTTTGGCGGGTTTTCAAATATTTTGGCGGGTATTTGGAATGTTTTTGGTTTGCTTTCATTTGTTTTGATTATGTTTTGGCAAGTTATTGAAAGTTTCGATCACTTCTGACTGGTTTTCTAGTATTTTGGCATCTTTTCAGAATGTTTTGATCAGTTTTGGCAGGTTCTAAACTATTTTGTCAGGTTTTTGGAATTTTTTGGTTGGTTTTGATTTGTTTTTATGATGTTTTGCCTAGTTTTTTCAATGTTTTGATCAGTTCTGTCTGGTTTTCTAATGTTTTGGCATCTTTTCAGAAAGTTTTGATGAGTTTTGCGGGTCTAAATAATTTTGGCGGGTTTTCGGAATATTTTGGTTGGTTTTGATTTTTTTTTTATGATGTTTTGGTGGGTTTTCGGAATGTTTTGGTTGGGTTTTAGAATGTTTTGTATTCTCTTGAGTTGTTTTTATTGTGTTGGCAGGTTTTGGAATGTTTGGATTCCTTTTGGCGGGTGTTCGGAATGTTTTGGCGGGTGTTCGGAATGTTTTGATTAGTTTTGACGGGTTTTGAAATATTTTGGTGGGTTTTTAGAAGGTTTCGATTTGTTTTGATTTGTTTTGATTCTGTTTAGCCCAGTTTTTGGTGTGTTTGGATTAGCTTTGGTGGGCTTGATCATGTTTTGTCAGGTTTTTTCGAATGTATTGATCTCTTCTGTCTGGTTTTCTATTTTGGCGGGTTTGAAAATATTTTTGGATTAGTTTTGGCGGGTTTTAAAATATTTTGGCTCTTTGCGCAGAGATGACGGCGCCGGTTGCGGTGCGCTTCGGGGCGCTCCTTCTGCGGAAAGACGCCTAGGCAGCGGCACTTGGGACAGCTCCGCGTCTCCGTATGCTGCGTTTCTTGCCTTCTGCATCTCAGCAAAATGCTTTCCCACTAGGTCTAGCAAGGAGAAACTGTGGCAGCTGAGTAGATGTAGCCCGGCCCGCCCTTTGAAGTTGACAAGTTCTTGGCATCTCAGAGCCTCAAGGCAAGAGCAAGGTTATCTATGGTAGGCTGGGGCAGAACTAGCAGCAAGCAGAGCAAAGTTGTCCAAGAATAGCTTCCATTGGAATGCTAATGGCAATTGAAGAGGCAGGCCAGTGGCAAGCCACTAGCTTCTAGCAGTTTGAAAGTTGCAGACACAGTGCAGGTGTTGTGCGGCTTCCTTCTTGGCCTCCTAGAAGGTGCCGCGCTCTCCGTCTCTTGCTTGCCAATATGTTGCCGTGTTCCTCCTATTGTTTGGTTTGTTTTGATTTGTTTTGATGATGTTTTGGCGGGTTTTCGGAATGTTTTGGTGGTGTTTTAGAATGTTTTGTTTTCTCTTGTGTTGTTTTTATTGTGTTGGCAGGTTGTGGAACGTTTGGATTCCTTTTGGCGGGTTTTAAAATATTTTGGCGGGTATTTGGAATGTTTTGGTTTGCTTTCATTTGTTTTGATTATGTTTTGGCAAGTTATTGAATGTTTTGATCACTTCTGACTGGTTTTCTAGTATTTTGGCATCTTTTCAGAATGTTTTGATCAGTTTTGGCGGGTTCTAAACTATTTTGTTGGGTTTTTGGAATGTTTTGCTTGGTTTTGATTTGTTTTTATTTTGATTTTGCGGGTTTTCAGAATGTTTTGGTCGGTTTTCTAGAATGTTTTGGTTGGTTTTGATTTCTTTTTAATATTATTTTGTGGGTTTTGGAATGTTTTGATTTGTTTTGTCTAGTTTAAAATATTTTGGCATGTATTTGGAAGGTTTTGCTTGGTTTTCATTTTTTTTTGTTATGTTTTGGCAAGGGTTTTTTTTTTGTTTGATCAGTTCTGGCTGGTTTTCTAATATGTTGGCCGATTTTCAGAATGTTTTGATCAGTTTTGGCGGGTTTTAAGATATTTTAGAGGTTGTTTATAATATTTTGGTTTCTTTAGCTTTGTTTTTACTATATTTTGGCGGGTTTTTTGAATGTTTCGATCACTTCTGACTGGTTTTCTAGTATTTTGGCATCTTTTCCGAATGTTTTGATCAGTTTTGGCAGGTTCTAAACTATTTTGTCGGGTTTTTGGAATGTTTTGGTTGGTTTTGATTTGTTTTTATGATGTTTTGCCAAGTTTTTTGAATGTTTTGATCAGTTCTGGCTGGTTTTCTAATGTTTTGGCATCTTTTTAGAATGTTTTGATGAGTTTTGTGGGTCTAAATAATTTTGGCGGGTTTTCGGAATATTTTGGTTGGTTTTGATTTGTTTTTATGATGTTTTGGCGGGTTTTCGGAATGTGTTGGTTGGGTTTTAGAATGTTTTGTATTCTCTTGAGTTGTTTTTATTGTGTTGACAGGTTTTGGAATGTTTGGATTCCTTTTGGTGGGTGTTCGGAATGTTTTGGCGGGTATTTGGAATATTTTGATTAGTTTTGACGGGTTTTGAAATATTTTGGCGGGCTTTTAGAAGGTTTTGATTTGTTTTGATTCTGTTTAGCCCAGTTTTTGGTGTGTTTGGATTAGCTTTGGTGGGCTTGATCATGTTTTGTCAGGTTTTTTCGAATGTATTGATCTCTTCTGTCTGGTTTTCTATTTTGGCGGGTTTGAAAATATTTTTGGATTAGTTTTGGCGGGTTTTAAAATATTTTGGCTCTTTGCGCAGAGATGACGGCGCCGGTTGCGGTGCGCTTCGGGGCGCTCCTTCTGCGGAAAGACGCCTAGGCAGCGGCACTTGGGACAGCTCCGCGTCTCCGTATGCTGCGTTTCTTGCCTTCTGCATCTCAGCAAAATGCTTTCCCACTAGGTCTAGCAAGGAGAAACTGTGGCAGCTGAGTAGATGTAGCCCGGCCCGCCCTTTGAAGTTGACAAGTTCTTGGCATCTCAGAGCCTCAAGGCAAGAGCAAGGTTCTCTATGGTAGGCTGGGGCAGAACTAGCAGCAAGCAGAGCAAAGTTGTCCAAGAATAGCTTCCATTGGAATGCTAATGGCAATTGAAGAGGCAGGCCAGTGGCAAGCCACTAGCTTCTAGCAGTTTGAAAGTTGCAGACACAGTGCAGGTGTTGTGCGGCTTCCTTCTTGGCCTCCTAGAAGGTGCCGCGCTCTCCGTCTCTTGCTTGCCAATATGTTGCCGTGTTCCTCCTATTGTTTGGTTTGTTTTGATTTGTTTTGATGATGTTTTGGTGGGTTTTCGGAATGTTTTGGTGGTGTTTTAGAATGTTTTGTTTTCTCTTGTGTTGTTTTTATTGTCTTGGCAGGTTGTGGAATATTTGGATTCCTTTTGGCGGGTTTTCAAATATTTTGGCGGGTATTTGGAATGTTTTTGGTTTGCTTTCATTTGTTTTGATTATGTTTTGGCAAGTTATTGAAAGTTTCGATCACTTCTGACTGGTTTTCTAGTATTTTGGCATCTTTTCCGAATGTTTTGATCAGTTTTGGCAGGTTCTAAACTATTTTGTCAGGTTTTTGGAATTTTTTGGTTGGTTTTGATTTGTTTTTATGATGTTTTGCCTAGTTTTTTCAATGTTTTGATCAGTTCTGTCTGGTTTTCTAATGTTTTGGCATCTTTTCAGAAAGTTTTGATGAGTTTTGCGGGTCTAAATAATTTTGGCGGGTTTTCGGAATATTTTGGTTGGTTTTGATTTTTTTTTTATGATGTTTTGGTGGGTTTTCGGAATGTTTTGGTTGGGTTTTAGAATGTTTTGTATTCTCTTGAGTTGTTTTTATTGTGTTGGCAGGTTTTGGAATGTTTGGATTCCTTTTGGCGGGTGTTCGGAATGTTTTGGCGGGTGTTCGGAATGTTTTGATTAGTTTTGACGGGTTTTGAAATATTTTGGTGGGTTTTTAGAAGGTTTCGATTTGTTTTGATTTGTTTTGATTCTGTTTAGCCCAGTTTTTGGTGTGTTTGGATTAGCTTTGGTGGGCTTGATCATGTTTTGTCAGGTTTTTTCGAATGTATTGATCTCTTCTGTCTGGTTTTCTATTTTGGCGGGTTTGAAAATATTTTTGGATTAGTTTTGGCGGGTTTTAAAATATTTTGGCTCTTTGCGCAGAGATGACGGCGCCGGTTGCGGTGCGCTTCGGGGCGCTCCTTCTGCGGAAAGACGCCTAGGCAGCGGCACTTGGGACAGCTCCGCGTCTCCGTATGCTGCGTTTCTTGCCTTCTGCATCTCAGCAAAATGCTTTCCCACTAGGTCTAGCAAGGAGAAACTGTGGCAGCTGAGTAGATGTAGCCCGGCCCGCCCTTTGAAGTTGACAAGTTCTTGGCATCTCAGAGCCTCAAGGCAAGAGCAAGGTTCTCTATGGTAGGCTGGGGCACAACTAGCAGCAAGCAGAGCAAAGTTGTCCAAGAATAGCTTCCATTGGAATGCTAATGGCAATTGAAGAGGCAGGCCAGTGGCAAGCCACTAGCTTCTAGCAGTTTGAAAGTTGCAGACACAGTGCAGGTGTTGTGCGGCTTCCTTCTTGGCCTCCTAGAAGGTGCCGCGCTCTCCGTCTCTTGCTTGCCAATATGTTGCCGTGTTCCTCCTATTGTTTGGTTTGTTTTGATTTGTTTTGATGATGTTTTGGCGGGTTTTCGGAATGTTTTGGTGGTGTTTTAGAATGTTTTGTTTTCTCTTGTGTTGTTTTTATTGTGTTGGCAGGTTGTGGAACGTTTGGATTCCTTTTGGCGGGTTTTAAAATATTTTGGCGGGTATTTGGAATGTTTTGGTTTGCTTTCATTTGTTTTGATTATGTTTTGGCAAGTTATTGAATGTTTTGATCACTTCTGACTGGTTTTCTAGTATTTTGGCATCTTTTCAGAATGTTTTGATGAGTTTTGGCGGGTTCTAAACTATTTTGTTGGGTTTTTGGAATGTTTTGCTTGGTTTTGATTTGTTTTTATTTTGATTTTGCGGGTTTTCAGAATGTTTTGGTCGGTTTTCTAGAATGTTTTGGTTGGTTTTGATTTCTTTTTAATATTATTTTGTGGGTTTTGGAATGTTTTGATTTGTTTTGTCTAGTTTAAAATATTTTGGCATGTATTTGGAAGGTTTTGCTTGGTTTTCATTTTTTTTTGTTATGTTTTGGCAAGGGTTTTTTTTTGGTTTGATCAGTTCTGGCTGGTTTTCTAATATGTTGGCCGATTTTCAGAATGTTTTGATCAGTTTTGGCGGGTTTTAAGATATTTTAGAGGTTGTTTATAATATTTTGGTTTCTTTAGCTTTGTTTTTACTATATTTTGGCGGGTTTTTTGAATGTTTCGATCACTTCTGACTGGTTTTCTAGTATTTTGGCATCTTTTCCGAATGTTTTGATCAGTTTTGGCAGGTTCTAAACTATTTTGTCGGGTTTTTGGAATGTTTTGGTTGGTTTTGATTTGTTTTTATGATGTTTTGCCTAGTTTTTTCAATGTTTTGATCAGTTCTGTCTGGTTTTCTAATGTTTTGGCATCTTTTTAGAATGTTTTGATGAGTTTTGTGGGTCTAAATAATTTTGGCGGGTTTTCGGAATATTTTGGTTGGTTTTGATTTGTTTTTATGATGTTTTGGCGGGTTTTCGGAATGTGTTGGTTGGGTTTTAGAATGTTTTGTATTCTCTTGAGTTGTTTTTATTGTGTTGGCAGGTTTTGGAATGTTTGGATTCCTTTTGGTGGGTGTTCGGAATGTTTTGGCGGGTATTTGGAATATTTTGATTAGTTTTGACGGGTTTTGAAATATTTTGGCGGGCTTTTAGAAGGTTTTGATTTGTTTTGATTCTGTTTAGCCCAGTTTTTGGTGTGTTTGGATTAGCTTTGGTGGGCTTGATCATGTTTTGTCAGGTTTTTTCGAATGTATTGATCTCTTCTGTCTGGTTTTCTATTTTGGCGGGTTTGAAAATATTTTTGGATTAGTTTTGGCGGGTTTTAAAATATTTTGGCTCTTTGCGCAGAGATGACGGCGCCGGTTGCGGTGCGCTTCGGGGCGCTCCTTCTGCGGAAAGACGCCTAGGCAGCGGCACTTGGGACAGCTCCGCGTCTCCGTATGCTGCGTTTCTTGCCTTCTGCATCTCAGCAAAATGCTTTCCCACTAGGTCTAGCAAGGAGAAACTGTGGCAGCTGAGTAGATGTAGCCCGGCCCGCCCTTTGAAGTTGACAAGTTCTTGGCATCTCAGAGCCTCAAGGCAAGAGCAAGGTTCTCTATGGTAGGCTGGGGCAGAACTAGCAGCAAGCAGAGCAAAGTTGTCCAAGAATAGCTTCCATTGGAATGCTAATGGCAATTGAAGAGGCAGGCCAGTGGCAAGCCACTAGCTTCTAGCAGTTTGAAAGTTGCAGACACAGTGCAGGTGTTGTGCGGCTTCCTTCTTGGCCTCCTAGAAGGTGCCGCGCTCTCCGTCTCTTGCTTGCCAATATGTTGCCGTGTTCCTCCTATTGTTTGGTTTGTTTTGATTTGTTTTGATGATGTTTTGGCGGGTTTTCGGAATGTTTTGGTGGTGTTTTAGAATGTTTTGTTTTCTCTTGTGTTGTTTTTATTGTGTTGGCAGGTTGTGGAACGTTTGGATTCCTTTTGGCGGGTTTTAAAATATTTTGGCGGGTATTTGGAATGTTTTGGTTTGCTTTCATTTGTTTTGATTATGTTTTGGCAAGTTATTGAATGTTTTGATCACTTCTGACTGGTTTTCTAGTATTTTGGCATCTTTTCAGAATGTTTTGATCAGTTTTGGCGGGTTCTAAACTATTTTGTTGGGTTTTTGGAATTTTTTGGTTGGTTTTGATTTGTTTTTATTTTGATTTTGCGGGTTTTCAGAATGTTTTGGTCGGTTTTCTAGAATGTTTTGGTTGGTTTTGATTTCTTTTTAATATTATTTTGTGGGTTTTGGAATGTTTTGATTTGTTTTGTCTAGTTTAAAATATTTTGGCATGTATTTGGAAGGTTTTGCTTGGTTTTCATTTTTTTTTGTTATGTTTTGGCAAGGGTTTTTTTTTGGTTTGATCAGTTCTGGCTGGTTTTCTAATATGTTGGCCGATTTTCAGAATGTTTTGATCAGTTTTGGCGGGTTTTAAGATATTTTAGAGGTTGTTTATAATATTTTGGTTTCTTTAGCTTTGTTTTTACTATATTTTGGCGGGTTTTTTGAATGTTTCGATCACTTCTGACTGGTTTTCTAGTATTTTGGCATCTTTTCCGAATGTTTTGATCAGTTTTGGCAGGTTCTAAACTATTTTGTCGGGTTTTTGGAATGTTTTGGTTGGTTTTGATTTGTTTTTATGATGTTTTGCCAAGTTTTTTGAATGTTTTGATCAGTTCTGGCTGGTTTTCTAATGTTTTGGCATCTTTTTAGAATGTTTTGATGAGTTTTGTGGGTCTAAATAATTTTGGCGGGTTTTCGGAATATTTTGGTTGGTTTTGATTTGTTTTTATGATGTTTTGGCGGGTTTTCGGAATGTGTTGGTTGGGTTTTAGAATGTTTTGTATTCTCTTGAGTTGTTTTTATTGTGTTGACAGGTTTTGGAATGTTTGGATTCCTTTTGGTGGGTGTTCGGAATGTTTTGGCGGGTATTTGGAATATTTTGATTAGTTTTGACGGGTTTTGAAATATTTTGGCGGGCTTTTAGAAGGTTTTGATTTGTTTTGATTCTGTTTAGCCCAGTTTTTGGTGTGTTTGGATTAGCTTTGGTGGGCTTGATCATGTTTTGTCAGGTTTTTTCGAATGTATTGATCTCTTCTGTCTGGTTTTCTATTTTGGCGGGTTTGAAAATATTTTTGGATTAGTTTTGGCGGGTTTTAAAATATTTTGGCTCTTTGCGCAGAGATGACGGCGCCGGTTGCGGTGCGCTTCGGGGCGCTCCTTCTGCGGAAAGACGCCTAGGCAGCGGCACTTGGGACAGCTCCGCGTCTCCGTATGCTGCGTTTCTTGCCTTCTGCATCTCAGCAAAATGCTTTCCCACTAGGTCTAGCAAGGAGAAACTGTGGCAGCTGAGTAGATGTAGCCCGGCCCGCCCTTTGAAGTTGACAAGTTCTTGGCATCTCAGAGCCTCAAGGCAAGAGCAAGGTTCTCTATGGTAGGCTGGGGCAGAACTAGCAGCAAGCAGAGCAAAGTTGTCCAAGAATAGCTTCCATTGGAATGCTAATGGCAATTGAAGAGGCA
Source organism: Passer domesticus (assembly GCF_036417665.1). Classification (NCBI taxonomy): domain Eukaryota; kingdom Metazoa; phylum Chordata; class Aves; order Passeriformes; family Passeridae; genus Passer; species Passer domesticus. The sequence goes on along the minus strand of NC_087478.1, from coordinate 58,683,146 downwards.
GGCCAGTGGCAAGCCACTAGCTTCTAGCAGTTTGAAAGTTGCAGACACAGTGCAGGTGTTGTGCGGCTTCCTTCTTGGCCTCCTAGAAGGTGCCGCGCTCTCCGTCTCTTGCTTGCCAATATGTTGCCGTGTTCCTCCTATTGTTTGGTTTGTTTTGATTTGTTTTGATGATGTTTTGGTGGGTTTTCGGAATGTTTTGGTGGTGTTTTAGAATGTTTTGTTTTCTCTTGTGTTGTTTTTATTGTCTTGGCAGGTTGTGGAATATTTGGATTCCTTTTGGCGGGTTTTAAAATATTTTGGCGGGTATTTGGAATGTTTTTGGTTTGCTTTCATTTGTTTTGATTATGTTTTGGCAAGTTATTGAAAGTTTCGATCACTTCTGACTGGTTTTCTAGTATTTTGGCATCTTTTCCGAATGTTTTGATCAGTTTTGGCAGGTTCTAAACTATTTTGTCAGGTTTTTGGAATTTTTTGGTTGGTTTTGATTTGTTTTTATGATGTTTTGCCTAGTTTTTTCAATGTTTTGATCAGTTCTGTCTGGTTTTCTAATGTTTTGGCATCTTTTCAGAAAGTTTTGATGAGTTTTGCGGGTCTAAATAATTTTGGCGGGTTTTCGGAATATTTTGGTTGGTTTTGATTTTTTTTTTATGATGTTTTGGTGGGTTTTCGGAATGTTTTGGTTGGGTTTTAGAATGTTTTGTATTCTCTTGAGTTGTTTTTATTGTGTTGGCAGGTTTTGGAATGTTTGGATTCCTTTTGGCGGGTGTTCGGAATGTTTTGGCGGGTGTTCGGAATGTTTTGATTAGTTTTGACGGGTTTTGAAATATTTTGGTGGGTTTTTAGAAGGTTTCGATTTGTTTTGATTTGTTTTGATTCTGTTTAGCCCAGTTTTTGGTGTGTTTGGATTAGCTTTGGTGGGCTTGATCATGTTTTGTCAGGTTTTTTCGAATGTATTGATCTCTTCTGTCTGGTTTTCTATTTTGGCGGGTTTGAAAATATTTTTGGATTAGTTTTGGCGGGTTTTAAAATATTTTGGCTCTTTGCGCAGAGATGACGGCGCCGGTTGCGGTGCGCTTCGGGGCGCTCCTTCTGCGGAAAGACGCCTAGGCAGCGGCACTTGGGACAGCTCCGCGTCTCCGTATGCTGCGTTTCTTGCCTTCTGCATCTCAGCAAAATGCTTTCCCACTAGGTCTAGCAAGGAGAAACTGTGGCAGCTGAGTAGATGTAGCCCGGCCCGCCCTTTGAAGTTGACAAGTTCTTGGCATCTCAGAGCCTCAAGGCAAGAGCAAGGTTCTCTATGGTAGGCTGGGGCAGAACTAGCAGCAAGCAGAGCAAAGTTGTCCAAGAATAGCTTCCATTGGAATGCTAATGGCAATTGAAGAGGCAGGCCAGTGGCAAGCCACTAGCTTCTAGCAGTTTGAAAGTTGCAGACACAGTGCAGGTGTTGTGCGGCTTCCTTCTTGGCCTCCTAGAAGGTGCCGCGCTCTCCGTCTCTTGCTTGCCAATATGTTGCCGTGTTCCTCCTATTGTTTGGTTTGTTTTGATTTGTTTTGATGATGTTTTGGTGGGTTTTCGGAATGTTTTGGTGGTGTTTTAGAATGTTTTGTTTTCTCTTGTGTTGTTTTTATTGTGTTGGCAGGTTGTGGAACGTTTGGATTCCTTTTGGCGGGTTTTAAAATATTTTGGCGGGTATTTGGAATGTTTTGGTTTGCTTTCATTTGTTTTGATTATGTTTTGGCAAGTTATTGAATGTTTTGATCACTTCTGACTGGTTTTCTAGTATTTTGGCATCTTTTCAGAATGTTTTGATCAGTTTTGGCGGGTTCTAAACTATTTTGTTGGGTTTTTGGAATGTTTTGCTTGGTTTTGATTTGTTTTTATTTTGATTTTGCGGGTTTTCAGAATGTTTTGGTCGGTTTTCTAGAATGTTTTGGTTGGTTTTGATTTCTTTTTAATATTATTTTGTGGGTTTTGGAATGTTTTGATTTGTTTTGTCTAGTTTAAAATATTTTGGCATGTATTTGGAAGGTTTTGCTTGGTTTTCATTTTTTTTTGTTATGTTTTGGCAAGGGTTTTTTTTTGGTTTGATCAGTTCTGGCTGGTTTTCTAATATGTTGGCCGATTTTCAGAATGTTTTGATCAGTTTTGGCGGGTTTTAAGATATTTTAGAGGTTGTTTATAATATTTTGGTTTCTTTAGCTTTGTTTTTACTATATTTTGGCGGGTTTTTTGAATGTTTCGATCACTTCTGACTGGTTTTCTAGTATTTTGGCATCTTTTCCGAATGTTTTGATCAGTTTTGGCAGGTTCTAAACTATTTTGTCGGGTTTTTGGAATGTTTTGGTTGGTTTTGATTTGTTTTTATGATGTTTTGCCTATTTTTTTCAATGTTTTGATCAGTTCTGTCTGGTTTTCTAATGTTTTGGCATCTTTTTAGAATGTTTTGATGAGTTTTGTGGGTCTAAATAATTTTGGCGGGTTTTCGGAATATTTTGGTTGGTTTTGATTTGTTTTTATGATGTTTTGGCGGGTTTTCGGAATGTGTTGGTTGGGTTTTAGAATGTTTTGTATTCTCTTGAGTTGTTTTTATTGTGTTGGCAGGTTTTGGAATGTTTGGATTCCTTTTGGTGGGTGTTCGGAATGTTTTGGCGGGTATTTGGAATATTTTGATTAGTTTTGACGGGTTTTGAAATATTTTGGCGGGCTTTTAGAAGGTTTTGATTTGTTTTGATTCTGTTTAGCCCAGTTTTTGGTGTGTTTGGATTAGCTTTGGTGGGCTTGATCATGTTTTGTCAGGTTTTTTCGAATGTATTGATCTCTTCTGTCTGGTTTTCTATTTTGGCGGGTTTGAAAATATTTTTGGATTAGTTTTGGCGGGTTTTAAAATATTTTGGCTCTTTGCGCAGAGATGACGGCGCCGGTTGCGGTGCGCTTCGGGGCGCTCCTTCTGCGGAAAGACGCCTAGGCAGCGGCACTTGGGACAGCTCCGCGTCTCCGTATGCTGCGTTTCTTGCCTTCTGCATCTCAGCAAAATGCTTTCCCACTAGGTCTAGCAAGGAGAAACTGTGGCAGCTGAGTAGATGTAGCCCGGCCCGCCCTTTGAAGTTGACAAGTTCTTGGCATCTCAGAGCCTCAAGGGAAGAGCAAGGTTCTCTATGGTAGGCTGGGGCAGAACTAGCAGCAAGCAGAGCAAAGTTGTCCAAGAATAGCTTCCATTGGAATGCTAATGGCAATTGAAGAGGCAGGCCAGTGGCAAGCCACTAGCTTCTAGCAGTTTGAAAGTTGCAGACACAGTGCAGGTGTTGTGCGGCTTCCTTCTTGGCCTCCTAGAAGGTGCCGCGCTCTCCGTCTCTTGCTTGCCAATATGTTGCCGTGTTCCTCCTATTGTTTGGTTTGTTTTGATTTGTTTTGATGATGTTTTGGCGGGTTTTCGGAATGTTTTGGTGGTGTTTTAGAATGTTTTGTTTTCTCTTGTGTTGTTTTTATTGTGTTGGCAGGTTGTGGAACGTTTGGATTCCTTTTGGCGGGTTTTAAAATATTTTGGCGGGTATTTGGAATGTTTTGGTTTGCTTTCATTTGTTTTGATTATGTTTTGGCAAGTTATTGAAAGTTTCGATCACTTCTGACTGGTTTTCTAGTATTTTGGCATCTTTTCAGAATGTTTTGATCAGTTTTGGCAGGTTCTAAACTCTTTTGTCAGGTTTTTGGAATTTTTTGGTTGGTTTTGATTTGTTTTTATGATGTTTTGCCTAGTTTTTTCAATGTTTTGATCAGTTCTGCCTGGTTTTCTAATGTTTTGGCATCTTTTCAGAAAGTTTTGATGAGTTTTGCGGGTCTAAATAATTTTGGCGGGTTTTCGGAATATTTTGGTTGGTTTTGATTTTTTTTTTATGATGTTTTGGTGGGTTTTCGGAATGTTTTGGTTGGGTTTTAGAATGTTTTGTATTCTCTTGAGTTGTTTTTATTGTGTTGGCAGGTTTTGGAATGTTTGGATTCCTTTTGGCGGGTGTTCGGAATGTTTTGGCGGGTGTTCGGAATGTTTTGATTAGTTTTGACGGGTTTTGAAATATTTTGGTGGGTTTTTAGAAGGTTTCGATTTGTTTTGATTTGTTTTGATTCTGTTTAGCCCAGTTTTTGGTGTGTTTGGATTAGCTTTGGTGGGCTTGATCATGTTTTGTCAGGTTTTTTCGAATGTATTGATCTCTTCTGTCTGGTTTTCTATTTTGGCGGGTTTGAAAATATTTTTGGATTAGTTTTGGCGGGTTTTAAAATATTTTGGCTCTTTGCGCAGAGATGACGGCGCCGGTTGCGGTGCGCTTCGGGGCGCTCCTTCTGCGGAAAGACGCCTAGGCAGCGGCACTTGGGACAGCTCCGCGTCTCCGTATGCTGCGTTTCTTGCCTTCTGCATCTCAGCAAAATGCTTTCCCACTAGGTCTAGCAAGGAGAAACTGTGGCAGCTGAGTAGATGTAGCCCGGCCCGCCCTTTGAAGTTGACAAGTTCTTGGCATCTCAGAGCCTCAAGGCAAGAGCAAGGTTATCTATGGTAGGCTGGGGCAGAACTAGCAGCAAGCAGAGCAAAGTTGTCCAAGAATAGCTTCCATTGGAATGCTAATGGCAATTGAAGAGGCAGGCCAGTGGCAAGCCACTAGCTTCTAGCAGTTTGAAAGTTGCAGACACAGTGCAGGTGTTGTGCGGCTTCCTTCTTGGCCTCCTAGAAGGTGCCGCGCTCTCCGTCTCTTGCTTGCCAATATGTTGCCGTGTTCCTCCTATTGTTTGGTTTGTTTTGATTTGTTTTGATGATGTTTTGGCGGGTTTTCGGAATGTTTTGGTGGTGTTTTAGAATGTTTTGTTTTCTCTTGTGTTGTTTTTATTGTGTTGGCAGGTTGTGGAACGTTTGGATTCCTTTTGGCGGGTTTTAAAATATTTTGGCGGGTATTTGGAATGTTTTGGTTTGCTTTCATTTGTTTTGATTATGTTTTGGCAAGTTATTGAATGTTTTGATCACTTCTGACTGGTTTTCTAGTATTTTGGCATCTTTTCAGAATGTTTTGATCAGTTTTGGCGGGTTCTAAACTATTTTGTTGGGTTTTTGGAATGTTTTGCTTGGTTTTGATTTGTTTTTATTTTGATTTTGCGGGTTTTCAGAATGTTTTGGTCGGTTTTCTAGAATGTTTTGGTTGGTTTTGATTTCTTTTTAATATTATTTTGTGGGTTTTGGAATGTTTTGATTTGTTTTGTCTAGTTTAAAATATTTTGGCATGTATTTGGAAGGTTTTGCTTGGTTTTCATTTTTTTTTGTTATGTTTTGGCAAGGGTTTTTTTTTGGTTTGATCAGTTCTGGCTGGTTTTCTAATATGTTGGCCGATTTTCAGAATGTTTTGATCAGTTTTGGCGGGTTTTAAGATATTTTAGAGGTTGTTTATAATATTTTGGTTTCTTTAGCTTTGTTTTTACTATATTTTGGCGGGTTTTTTGAATGTTTCGATCACTTCTGACTGGTTTTCTAGTATTTTGGCATCTTTTCCGAATGTTTTGATCAGTTTTGGCAGGTTCTAAACTATTTTGTCGGGTTTTTGGAATGTTTTGGTTGGTTTTGATTTGTTTTTATGATGTTTTGCCTAGTTTTTTCAATGTTTTGATCAGTTCTGGCTGGTTTTCTAATGTTTTGGCATCTTTTTAGAATGTTTTGATGAGTTTTGTGGGTCTAAATAATTTTGGCGGGTTTTCGGAATATTTTGGTTGGTTTTGATTTGTTTTTATGATGTTTTGGCGGGTTTTCGGAATGTGTTGGTTGGGTTTTAGAATGTTTTGTATTCTCTTGAGTTGTTTTTATTGTGTTGACAGGTTTTGGAATGTTTGGATTCCTTTTGGTGGGTGTTCGGAATGTTTTGGCGGGTATTTGGAATATTTTGATTAGTTTTGACGGGTTTTGAAATATTTTGGCGGGCTTTTAGAAGGTTTTGATTTGTTTTGATTCTGTTTAGCCCAGTTTTTGGTGTGTTTGGATTAGCTTTGGTGGGCTTGATCATGTTTTGTCAGGTTTTTTCGAATGTATTGATCTCTTCTGTCTGGTTTTCTATTTTGGCGGGTTTGAAAATATTTTTGGATTAGTTTTGGCGGGTTTTAAAATATTTTGGCTCTTTGCGCAGAGATGACGGCGCCGGTTGCGGTGCGCTTCGGGGCGCTCCTTCTGCGGAAAGACGCCTAGGCAGCGGCACTTGGGACAGCTCCGCGTCTCCGTATGCTGCGTTTCTTGCCTTCTGCATCTCAGCAAAATGCTTTCCCACTAGGTCTAGCAAGGAGAAACTGTGGCAGCTGAGTAGATGTAGCCCGGCCCGCCCTTTGAAGTTGACAAGTTCTTGGCATCTCAGAGCCTCAAGGCAAGAGCAAGGTTCTCTATGGTAGGCTGGGGCACAACTAGCAGCAAGCAGAGCAAAGTTGTCCAAGAATAGCTTCCATTGGAATGCTAATGGCAATTGAAGAGGCAGGCCAGTGGCAAGCCACTAGCTTCTAGCAGTTTGAAAGTTGCAGACACAGTGCAGGTGTTGTGCGGCTTCCTTCTTGGCCTCCTAGAAGGTGCCGCGCTCTCCGTCTCTTGCTTGCCAATATGTTGCTGTGTTCCTCCTATTGTTTGGTTTGTTTTGATTTGTTTTGATGATGTTTTGGTGGGTTTTCGGAATGTTTTGGTGGTGTTTTAGAATGTTTTGTTTTCTCTTGTGTTGTTTTTATTGTCTTGGCAGGTTGTGGAATATTTGGATTCCTTTTGGCGGGTTTTCAAATATTTTGGCGGGTATTTGGAATGTTTTTGGTTTGCTTTCATTTGTTTTGATTATGTTTTGGCAAGTTATTGAAAGTTTCGATCACTTCTGACTGGTTTTCTAGTATTTTGGCATCTTTTCAGAATGTTTTGATCAGTTTTGGCAGGTTCTAAACTATTTTGTCAGGTTTTTGGAATTTTTTGGTTGGTTTTGATTTGTTTTTATGATGTTTTGCCTAGTTTTTTCAATGTTTTGATCAGTTCTGTCTGGTTTTCTAATGTTTTGGCATCTTTTCAGAAAGTTTTGATGAGTTTTGCGGGTCTAAATAATTTTGGCGGGTTTTCGGAATATTTTGGTTGGTTTTGATTTTTTTTTTATGATGTTTTGGTGGGTTTTCGGAATGTTTTGGTTGGGTTTTAGAATGTTTTGTATTCTCTTGAGTTGTTTTTATTGTGTTGGCAGGTTTTGGAATGTTTGGATTCCTTTTGGCGGGTGTTCGGAATGTTTTGGCGGGTGTTCGGAATGTTTTGATTAGTTTTGACGGGTTTTGAAATATTTTGGTGGGTTTTTAGAAGGTTTCGATTTGTTTTGATTTGTTTTGATTCTGTTTAGCCCAGTTTTTGGTGTGTTTGGATTAGCTTTGGTGGGCTTGATCATGTTTTGTCAGGTTTTTTCGAATGTATTGATCTCTTCTGTCTGGTTTTCTATTTTGGCGGGTTTGAAAATATTTTTGGATTAGTTTTGGCGGGTTTTAAAATATTTTGGCTCTTTGCGCAGAGATGACGGCGCCGGTTGCGGTGCGCTTCGGGGCGCTCCTTCTGCGGAAAGACGCCTAGGCAGCGGCACTTGGGACAGCTCCGCGTCTCCGTATGCTGCGTTTCTTGCCTTCTGCATCTCAGCAAAATGCTTTCCCACTAGGTCTAGCAAGGAGAAACTGTGGCAGCTGAGTAGATGTAGCCCGGCCCGCCCTTTGAAGTTGACAAGTTCTTGGCATCTCAGAGCCTCAAGGCAAGAGCAAGGTTATCTATGGTAGGCTGGGGCAGAACTAGCAGCAAGCAGAGCAAAGTTGTCCAAGAATAGCTTCCATTGGAATGCTAATGGCAATTGAAGAGGCAGGCCAGTGGCAAGCCACTAGCTTCTAGCAGTTTGAAAGTTGCAGACACAGTGCAGGTGTTGTGCGGCTTCCTTCTTGGCCTCCTAGAAGGTGCCGCGCTCTCCGTCTCTTGCTTGCCAATATGTTGCCGTGTTCCTCCTATTGTTTGGTTTGTTTTGATTTGTTTTGATGATGTTTTGGCGGGTTTTCGGAATGTTTTGGTGGTGTTTTAGAATGTTTTGTTTTCTCTTGTGTTGTTTTTATTGTGTTGGCAGGTTGTGGAACGTTTGGATTCCTTTTGGCGGGTTTTAAAATATTTTGGCGGGTATTTGGAATGTTTTGGTTTGCTTTCATTTGTTTTGATTATGTTTTGGCAAGTTATTGAATGTTTTGATCACTTCTGACTGGTTTTCTAGTATTTTGGCATCTTTTCAGAATGTTTTGATCAGTTTTGGCGGGTTCTAAACTATTTTGTTGGGTTTTTGGAATGTTTTGCTTGGTTTTGATTTGTTTTTATTTTGATTTTGCGGGTTTTCAGAATGTTTTGGTCGGTTTTCTAGAATGTTTTGGTTGGTTTTGATTTCTTTTTAATATTATTTTGTGGGTTTTGGAATGTTTTGATTTGTTTTGTCTAGTTTAAAATATTTTGGCATGTATTTGGAAGGTTTTGCTTGGTTTTCATTTTTTTTTGTTATGTTTTGGCAAGGGTTTTTTTTTGGTTTGATCAGTTCTGGCTGGTTTTCTAATATGTTGGCCGATTTTCAGAATGTTTTGATCAGTTTTGGCGGGTTTTAAGATATTTTAGAGGTTGTTTATAATATTTTGGTTTCTTTAGCTTTGTTTTTACTATATTTTGGCGGGTTTTTTGAATGTTTCGATCACTTCTGACTGGTTTTCTAGTATTTTGGCATCTTTTCCGAATGTTTTGATCAGTTTTGGCAGGTTCTAAACTATTTTGTCGGGTTTTTGGAATGTTTTGGTTGGTTTTGATTTGTTTTTATGATGTTTTGCCTAGTTTTTTCAATGTTTTGATCAGTTCTGGCTGGTTTTCTAATGTTTTGGCATCTTTTTAGAATGTTTTGATGAGTTTTGTGGGTCTAAATAATTTTGGCGGGTTTTCGGAATATTTTGGTTGGTTTTGATTTGTTTTTATGATGTTTTGGCGGGTTTTCGGAATGTGTTGGTTGGGTTTTAGAATGTTTTGTATTCTCTTGAGTTGTTTTTATTGTGTTGACAGGTTTTGGAATGTTTGGATTCCTTTTGGTGGGTGTTCGGAATGTTTTGGCGGGTATTTGGAATATTTTGATTAGTTTTGACGGGTTTTGAAATATTTTGGCGGGCTTTTAGAAGGTTTTGATTTGTTTTGATTCTGTTTAGCCCAGTTTTTGGTGTGTTTGGATTAGCTTTGGTGGGCTTGATCATGTTTTGTCAGGTTTTTTCGAATGTATTGATCTCTTCTGTCTGGTTTTCTATTTTGGCGGGTTTGAAAATATTTTTGGATTAGTTTTGGCGGGTTTTAAAATATTTTGGCTCTTTGCGCAGAGATGACGGCGCCGGTTGCGGTGCGCTTCGGGGCGCTCCTTCTGCGGAAAGACGCCTAGGCAGCGGCACTTGGGACAGCTCCGCGTCTCCGTATGCTGCGTTTCTTGCCTTCTGCATCTCAGCAAAATGCTTTCCCACTAGGTCTAGCAAGGAGAAACTGTGGCAGCTGAGTAGATGTAGCCCGGCCCGCCCTTTGAAGTTGACAAGTTCTTGGCATCTCAGAGCCTCAAGGCAAGAGCAAGGTTCTCTATGGTAGGCTGGGGCACAACTAGCAGCAAGCAGAGCAAAGTTGTCCAAGAATAGCTTCCATTGGAATGCTAATGGCAATTGAAGAGGCAGGCCAGTGGCAAGCCACTAGCTTCTAGCAGTTTGAAAGTTGCAGACACAGTGCAGGTGTTGTGCGGCTTCCTTCTTGGCCTCCTAGAAGGTGCCGCGCTCTCCGTCTCTTGCTTGCCAATATGTTGCTGTGTTCCTCCTATTGTTTGGTTTGTTTTGATTTGTTTTGATGATGTTTTGGTGGGTTTTCGGAATGTTTTGGTGGTGTTTTAGAATGTTTTGTTTTCTCTTGTGTTGTTTTTATTGTCTTGGCAGGTTGTGGAATATTTGGATTCCTTTTGGCGGGTTTTCAAATATTTTGGCGGGTATTTGGAATGTTTTTGGTTTGCTTTCATTTGTTTTGATTATGTTTTGGCAAGTTATTGAAAGTTTCGATCACTTCTGACTGGTTTTCTAGTATTTTGGCATCTTTTCAGAATGTTTTGATCAGTTTTGGCAGGTTCTAAACTATTTTGTCAGGTTTTTGGAATTTTTTGGTTGGTTTTGATTTGTTTTTATGATGTTTTGCCTAGTTTTTTCAATGTTTTGATCAGTTCTGTCTGGTTTTCTAATGTTTTGGCATCTTTTCAGAAAGTTTTGATGAGTTTTGCGGGTCTAAATAATTTTGGCGGGTTTTCGGAATATTTTGGTTGGTTTTGATTTTTTTTTTATGATGTTTTGGTGGGTTTTCGGAATGTTTTGGTTGGGTTTTAGAATGTTTTGTATTCTCTTGAGTTGTTTTTATTGTGTTGGCAGGTTTTGGAATGTTTGGATTCCTTTTGGCGGGTGTTCGGAATGTTTTGGCGGGTGTTCGGAATGTTTTGATTAGTTTTGACGGGTTTTGAAATATTTTGGTGGGTTTTTAGAAGGTTTCGATTTGTTTTGATTTGTTTTGATTCTGTTTAGCCCAGTTTTTGGTGTGTTTGGATTAGCTTTGGTGGGCTTGATCATGTTTTGTCAGGTTTTTTCGAATGTATTGATCTCTTCTGTCTGGTTTTCTATTTTGGCGGGTTTGAAAATATTTTTGGATTAGTTTTGGCGGGTTTTAAAATATTTTGGCTCTTTGCGCAGAGATGACGGCGCCGGTTGCGGTGCGCTTCGGGGCGCTCCTTCTGCGGAAAGACGCCTAGGCAGCGGCACTTGGGACAGCTCCGCGTCTCCGTATGCTGCGTTTCTTGCCTTCTGCATCTCAGCAAAATGCTTTCCCACTAGGTCTAGCAAGGAGAAACTGTGGCAGCTGAGTAGATGTAGCCCGGCCCGCCCTTTGAAGTTGACAAGTTCTTGGCATCTCAGAGCCTCAAGGCAAGAGCAAGGTTATCTATGGTAGGCTGGGGCAGAACTAGCAGCAAGCAGAGCAAAGTTGTCCAAGAATAGCTTCCATTGGAATGCTAATGGCAATTGAAGAGGCAGGCCAGTGGCAAGCCACTAGCTTCTAGCAGTTTGAAAGTTGCAGACACAGTGCAGGTGTTGTGCGGCTTCCTTCTTGGCCTCCTAGAAGGTGCCGCGCTCTCCGTCTCTTGCTTGCCAATATGTTGCCGTGTTCCTCCTATTGTTTGGTTTGTTTTGATTTGTTTTGATGATGTTTTGGCGGGTTTTCGGAATGTTTTGGTGGTGTTTTAGAATGTTTTGTTTTCTCTTGTGTTGTTTTTATTGTGTTGGCAGGTTGTGGAACGTTTGGATTCCTTTTGGCGGGTTTTAAAATATTTTGGCGGGTATTTGGAATGTTTTGGTTTGCTTTCATTTGTTTTGATTATGTTTTGGCAAGTTATTGAATGTTTTGATCACTTCTGACTGGTTTTCTAGTATTTTGGCATCTTTTCAGAATGTTTTGATCAGTTTTGGCGGGTTCTAAACTATTTTGTTGGGTTTTTGGAATGTTTTGCTTGGTTTTGATTTGTTTTTATTTTGATTTTGCGGGTTTTCAGAATGTTTTGGTCGGTTTTCTAGAATGTTTTGGTTGGTTTTGATTTCTTTTTAATATTATTTTGTGGGTTTTGGAATGTTTTGATTTGTTTTGTCTAGTTTAAAATATTTTGGCATGTATTTGGAAGGTTTTGCTTGGTTTTCATTTTTTTTTGTTATGTTTTGGCAAGGGTTTTTTTTTGGTTTGATCAGTTCTGGCTGGTTTTCTAATATGTTGGCCGATTTTCAGAATGTTTTGATCAGTTTTGGCGGGTTTTAAGATATTTTAGAGGTTGTTTATAATATTTTGGTTTCTTTAGCTTTGTTTTTACTATATTTTGGCGGGTTTTTTGAATGTTTCGATCACTTCTGACTGGTTTTCTAGTATTTTGGCATCTTTTCCGAATGTTTTGATCAGTTTTGGCAGGTTCTAAACTATTTTGTCGGGTTTTTGGAATGTTTTGGTTGGTTTTGATTTGTTTTTATGATGTTTTGCCTAGTTTTTTCAATGTTTTGATCAGTTCTGGCTGGTTTTCTAATGTTTTGGCATCTTTTTAGAATGTTTTGATGAGTTTTGTGGGTCTAAATAATTTTGGCGGGTTTTCGGAATATTTTGGTTGGTTTTGATTTGTTTTTATGATGTTTTGGCGGGTTTTCGGAATGTGTTGGTTGGGTTTTAGAATGTTTTGTATTCTCTTGAGTTGTTTTTATTGTGTTGACAGGTTTTGGAATGTTTGGATTCCTTTTGGTGGGTGTTCGGAATGTTTTGGCGGGTATTTGGAATATTTTGATTAGTTTTGACGGGTTTTGAAATATTTTGGCGGGCTTTTAGAAGGTTTTGATTTGTTTTGATTCTGTTTAGCCCAGTTTTTGGTGTGTTTGGATTAGCTTTGGTGGGCTTGATCATGTTTTGTCAGGTTTTTTCGAATGTATTGATCTCTTCTGTCTGGTTTTCTATTTTGGCGGGTTTGAAAATATTTTTGGATTAGTTTTGGCGGGTTTTAAAATATTTTGGCTCTTTGCGCAGAGATGACGGCGCCGGTTGCGGTGCGCTTCGGGGCGCTCCTTCTGCGGAAAGACGCCTAGGCAGCGGCACTTGGGACAGCTCCGCGTCTCCGTATGCTGCGTTTCTTGCCTTCTGCATCTCAGCAAAATGCTTTCCCACTAGGTCTAGCAAGGAGAAACTGTGGCAGCTGAGTAGATGTAGCCCGGCCCGCCCTTTGAAGTTGACAAGTTCTTGGCATCTCAGAGCCTCAAGGCAAGAGCAAGGTTCTCTATGGTAGGCTGGGGCACAACTAGCAGCAAGCAGAGCAAAGTTGTCCAAGAATAGCTTCCATTGGAATGCTAATGGCAATTGAAGAGGCAGGCCAGTGGCAAGCCACTAGCTTCTAGCAGTTTGAAAGTTGCAGACACAGTGCAGGTGTTGTGCGGCTTCCTTCTTGGCCTCCTAGAAGGTGCCGCGCTCTCCGTCTCTTGCTTGCCAATATGTTGCCGTGTTCCTCCTATTGTTTGGTTTGTTTTGATTTGTTTTGATGATGTTTTGGTGGGTTTTCGGAATGTTTTGGTGGTGTTTTAGAATGTTTTGTTTTCTCTTGTGTTGTTTTTATTGTCTTGGCAGGTTGTGGAATATTTGGATTCCTTTTGGCGGGTTTTAAAATATTTTGGCGGGTATTTGGAATGTTTTTGGTTTGCTTTCATTTGTTTTGATTATGTTTTGGCAAGTTATTGAAAGTTTCGATCACTTCTGACTGGTTTTCTAGTATTTTGGCATCTTTTCCGAATGTTTTGATCAGTTTTGGCAGGTTCTAAACTATTTTGTCAGGTTTTTGGAATTTTTTGGTTGGTTTTGATTTGTTTTTATGATGTTTTGCCTAGTTTTTTCAATGTTTTGATCAGTTCTGTCTGGTTTTCTAATGTTTTGGCATCTTTTCAGAAAGTTTTGATGAGTTTTGCGGGTCTAAATAATTTTGGCGGGTTTTCGGAATATTTTGGTTGGTTTTGATTTTTTTTTTATGATGTTTTGGTGGGTTTTCGGAATGTTTTGGTTGGGTTTTAGAATGTTTTGTATTCTCTTGAGTTGTTTTTATTGTGTTGGCAGGTTTTGGAATGTTTGGATTCCTTTTGGCGGGTGTTCGGAATGTTTTGGCAGGTGTTCGGAATGTTTTGATTAGTTTTGACGGGTTTTGAAATATTTTGGTGGGTTTTTAGAAGGTTTCGATTTGTTTTGATTTGTTTTGATTCTGTTTAGCCCAGTTTTTGGTGTGTTTGGATTAGCTTTGGTGGGCTTGATCATGTTTTGTCAGGTTTTTTCGAATGTATTGATCTCTTCTGTCTGGTTTTCTATTTTGGCGGGTTTGAAAATATTTTTGGATTAGTTTTGGCGGGTTTTAAAATATTTTGGCTCTTTGCGCAGAGATGACGGCGCCGGTTGCGGTGCGCTTCGGGGCGCTCCTTCTGCGGAAAGACGCCTAGGCAGCGGCACTTGGGACAGCTCCGCGTCTCCGTATGCTGCGTTTCTTGCCTTCTGCATCTCAGCAAAATGCTTTCCCACTAGGTCTAGCAAGGAGAAACTGTGGCAGCTGAGTAGATGTAGCCCGGCCCGCCCTTTGAAGTTGACAAGTTCTTGGCATCTCAGAGCCTCAAGGCAAGAGCAAGGTTCTCTATGGTAGGCTGGGGCACAACTAGCAGCAAGCAGAGCAAAGTTGTCCAAGAATAGCTTCCATTGGAATGCTAATGGCAATTGAAGAGGCAGGCCAGTGGCAAGCCACTAGCTTCTAGCAGTTTGAAAGTTGCAGACACAGTGCAGGTGTTGTGCGGCTTCCTTCTTGGCCTCCTAGAAGGTGCCGCGCTCTCCGTCTCTTGCTTGCCAATATGTTGCCGTGTTCCTCCTATTGTTTGGTTTGTTTTGATTTGTTTTGATGATGTTTTGGCGGGTTTTCGGAATGTTTTGGTGGTGTTTTAGAATGTTTTGTTTTCTCTTGTGTTGTTTTTATTGTGTTGGCAGGTTGTGGAACGTTTGGATTCCTTTTGGCGGGTTTTAAAATATTTTGGCGGGTATTTGGAATGTTTTGGTTTGCTTTCATTTGTTTTGATTATGTTTTGGCAAGTTATTGAATGTTTTGATCACTTCTGACTGGTTTTCTAGTATTTTGGCATCTTTTCAGAATGTTTTGATCAGTTTTGGCGGGTTCTAAACTATTTTGTTGGGTTTTTGGAATGTTTTGCTTGGTTTTGATTTGTTTTTATTTTGATTTTGCGGGTTTTCAGAATGCTTTGGTCGGTTTTCTAGAATGTTTTGGTTGGTTTTGATTTCTTTTTAATATTATTTTGTGGGTTTTGGAATGTTTTGATTTGTTTTGTCTAGTTTAAAATATTTTGGCATGTATTTGGAAGGTTTTGCTTGGTTTTCATTTTTTTTTGTTATGTTTTGGCAAGGGTTTTTTTTTGGTTTGATCAGTTCTGGCTGGTTTTCTAATATGTTGGCCGATTTTCAGAATGTTTTGATCAGTTTTGGCGGGTTTTAAGATATTTTAGAGGTTGTTTATAATATTTTGGTTTCTTTAGCTTTGTTTTTACTATATTTTGGCGGGTTTTTTGAATGTTTCGATCACTTCTGACTGGTTTTCTAGTATTTTGGCATCTTTTCCGAATGTTTTGATCAGTTTTGGCAGGTTCTAAACTATTTTGTCGGGTTTTTGGAATGTTTTGGTTGGTTTTGATTTGTTTTTATGATGTTTTGCCTAGTTTTTTCAATGTTTTGATCAGTTCTGTCTGGTTTTCTAATGTTTTGGCATCTTTTTAGAATGTTTTGATGAGTTTTGTGGGTCTAAATAATTTTGGCGGGTTTTCGGAATATTTTGGTTGGTTTTGATTTGTTTTTATGATGTTTTGGCGGGTTTTCGGAATGTGTTGGTTGGGTTTTAGAATGTTTTGTATTCTCTTGAGTTGTTTTTATTGTGTTGGCAGGTTTTGGAATGTTTGGATTCCTTTTGGTGGGTGTTCGGAATGTTTTGGCGGGTATTTGGAATATTTTGATTAGTTTTGACGGGTTTTGAAATATTTTGGCGGGCTTTTAGAAGGTTTTGATTTGTTTTGATTCTGTTTAGCCCAGTTTTTGGTGTGTTTGGATTAGCTTTGGTGGGCTTGATCATGTTTTGTCAGGTTTTTTCGAATGTATTGATCTCTTCTGTCTGGTTTTCTATTTTGGCGGGTTTGAAAATATTTTTGGATTAGTTTTGGCGGGTTTTAAAATATTTTGGCTCTTTGCGCAGAGATGACGGCGCCGGTTGCGGTGCGCTTCGGGGCGCTCCTTCTGCGGAAAGACGCCTAGGCAGCGGCACTTGGGACAGCTCCGCGTCTCCGTATGCTGCGTTTCTTGCCTTCTGCATCTCAGCAAAATGCTTTCCCACTAGGTCTAGCAAGGAGAAACTGTGGCAGCTGAGTAGATGTAGCCCGGCCCGCCCTTTGAAGTTGACAAGTTCTTGGCATCTCAGAGCCTCAAGGCAAGAGCAAGGTTCTCTATGGTAGGCTGGGGCAGAACTAGCAGCAAGCAGAGCAAAGTTGTCCAAGAATAGCTTCCATTGGAATGCTAATGGCAATTGAAGAGGCAGGCCAGTGGCAAGCCACTAGCTTCTAGCAGTTTGAAAGTTGCAGACACAGTGCAGGTGTTGTGCGGCTTCCTTCTTGGCCTCCTAGAAGGTGCCGCGCTCTCCGTCTCTTGCTTGCCAATATGTTGCCGTGTTCCTCCTATTGTTTGGTTTGTTTTGATTTGTTTTGATGATGTTTTGGCGGGTTTTCGGAATGTTTTGGTGGTGTTTTAGAATGTTTTGTTTTCTCTTGTGTTGTTTTTATTGTGTTGGCAGGTTGTGGAACGTTTGGATTCCTTTTGGCGGGTTTTAAAATATTTTGGCGGGTATTTGGAATGTTTTGGTTTGCTTTCATTTGTTTTGATTATGTTTTGGCAAGTTATTGAATGTTTTGATCACTTCTGACTGGTTTTCTAGTATTTTGGCATCTTTTCAGAATGTTTTGATCAGTTTTGGCGGGTTCTAAACTATTTTGTTGGGTTTTTGGAATGTTTTGCTTGATTTTGATTTGTTTTTATTTTGATTTTGCGGGTTTTCAGAATGTTTTGGTCGGTTTTCTAGAATGTTTTGGTTGGTTTTGATTTCTTTTTAATATTATTTTGTGGGTTTTGGAATGTTTTGATTTGTTTTGTCTAGTTTAAAATATTTTGGCATGTATTTGGAAGGTTTTGCTTGGTTTTCATTTTTTTTTGTTATGTTTTGGCAAGGGTTTTTTTTTGGTTTGATCAGTTCTGGCTGGTTTTCTAATATGTTGGCCGATTTTCAGAATGTTTTGATCAGTTTTGGCGGGTTTTAAGATATTTTAGAGGTTGTTTATAATATTTTGGTTTCTTTAGCTTTGTTTTTACTATATTTTGGCGGGTTTTTTGAATGTTTCGATCACTTCTGACTGGTTTTCTAGTATTTTGGCATCTTTTCCGAATGTTTTGATCAGTTTTGGCAGGTTCTAAACTATTTTGTCGGGTTTTTGGAATGTTTTGGTTGGTTTTGATTTGTTTTTATGATGTTTTGCCAAGTTTTTTGAATGTTTTGATCAGTTCTGGCTGGTTTTCTAATGTTTTGGCATCTTTTTAGAATGTTTTGATGAGTTTTGTGGGTCTAAATAATTTTGGCGGGTTTTCGGAATATTTTGGTTGGTTTTGATTTGTTTTTATGATGTTTTGGCGGGTTTTCGGAATGTGTTGGTTGGGTTTTAGAATGTTTTGTATTCTCTTGAGTTGTTTTTATTGTGTTGACAGGTTTTGGAATGTTTGGATTCCTTTTGGTGGGTGTTCGGAATGTTTTGGCGGGTATTTGGAATATTTTGATTAGTTTTGACGGGTTTTGAAATATTTTGGCGGGCTTTTAGAAGGTTTTGATTTGTTTTGATTCTGTTTAGCCCAGTTTTTGGTGTGTTTGGATTAGCTTTGGTGGGCTTGATCATGTTTTGTCAGGTTTTTTCGAATGTATTGATCTCTTCTGTCTGGTTTTCTATTTTGGCGGGTTTGAAAATATTTTTGGATTAGTTTTGGCGGGTTTTAAAATATTTTGGCTCTTTGCGCAGAGATGACGGCGCCGGTTGCGGTGCGCTTCGGGGCGCTCCTTCTGCGGAAAGACGCCTAGGCAGCGGCACTTGGGACAGCTCCGCGTCTCCGTATGCTGCGTTTCTTGCCTTCTGCATCTCAGCAAAATGCTTTCCCACTAGGTCTAGCAAGGAGAAACTGTGGCAGCTGAGTAGATGTAGCCCGGCCCGCCCTTTGAAGTTGACAAGTTCTTGGCATCTCAGAGCCTCAAGGCAAGAGCAAGGTTCTCTATGGTAGGCTGGGGCACAACTAGCAGCAAGCAGAGCAAAGTTGTCCAAGAATAGCTTCCATTGGAATGCTAATGGCAATTGAAGAGGCAGGCCAGTGGCAAGCCACTAGCTTCTAGCAGTTTGAAAGTTGCAGACACAGTGCAGGTGTTGTGCGGCTTCCTTCTTGGCCTCCTAGAAGGTGCCGCGCTCTCCGTCTCTTGCTTGCCAATATGTTGCCGTGTTCCTCCTATTGTTTGCTTTGTTTTGATTTGTTTTGATGATGTTTTGGTGGGTTTTTGGAATGTTTTGGTGGTGTTTTAGAATGTTTTGTTTTCTCTTGTGTTGTTTTTATTGTCTTGGCAGGTTGTGGAATATTTGGATTCCTTTTGGCGGGTTTTAAAATATTTTGGCGGGTATTTGGAATGTTTTTGGTTTGCTTTCATTTGTTTTGATTATGTTTTGGCAAGTTATTGAAAGTTTCGATCACTTCTGACTGGTTTTCTAGTATTTTGGCATCTTTTCCGAATGTTTTGATCAGTTTTGGCAGGTTCTAAACTATTTTGTCAGGTTTTTGGAATTTTTTGGTTGGTTTTGATTTGTTTTTATGATGTTTTGCCTAGTTTTTTCAATGTTTTGATCAGTTCTGTCTGGTTTTCTAATGTTTTGGCATCTTTTCAGAAAGTTTTGATGAGTTTTGCGGGTCTAAATAATTTTGGCGGGTTTTCGGAATATTTTGGTTGGTTTTGATTTTTTTTTTATGATGTTTTGGTGGGTTTTCGGAATGTTTTGGTTGGGTTTTAGAATGTTTTGTATTCTCTTGAGTTGTTTTTATTGTGTTGGCAGGTTTTGGAATGTTTGGATTCCTTTTGGCGGGTGTTCGGAATGTTTTGGCGGGTGTTCGGAATGTTTTGATTAGTTTTGACGGGTTTTGAAATATTTTGGTGGGTTTTTAGAAGGTTTCGATTTGTTTTGATTTGTTTTGATTCTGTTTAGCCCAGTTTTTGGTGTGTTTGGATTAGCTTTGGTGGGCTTGATCATGTTTTGTCAGGTTTTTTCGAATGTATTGATCTCTTCTGTCTGGTTTTCTATTTTGGCGGGTTTGAAAATATTTTTGGATTAGTTTTGGCGGGTTTTAAAATATTTTGGCTCTTTGCGCAGAGATGACGGCGCCGGTTGCGGTGCGCTTCGGGGCGCTCCTTCTGCGGAAAGACGCCTAGGCAGCGGCACTTGGGACAGCTCCGCGTCTCCGTATGCTGCGTTTCTTGCCTTCTGCATCTCAGCAAAATGCTTTCCCACTAGGTCTAGCAAGGAGAAACTGTGGCAGCTGAGTAGATGTAGCCCGGCCCGCCCTTTGAAGTTGACAAGTTCTTGGCATCTCAGAGCCTCAAGGCAAGAGCAAGGTTCTCTATGGTAGGCTGGGGCAGAACTAGCAGCAAGCAGAGCAAAGTTGTCCAAGAATAGCTTCCATTGGAATGCTAATGGCAATTGAAGAGGCAGGCCAGTGGCAAGCCACTAGCTTCTAGCAGTTTGAAAGTTGCAGACACAGTGCAGGTGTTGTGCGGCTTCCTTCTTGGCCTCCTAGAAGGTGCCGCGCTCTCCGTCTCTTGCTTGCCAATATGTTGCCGTGTTCCTCCTATTGTTTGGTTTGTTTTGATTTGTTTTGATGATGTTTTGGCGGGTTTTCGGAATGTTTTGGTGGTGTTTTAGAATGTTTTGTTTTCTCTTGTGTTGTTTTTATTGTGTTGGCAGGTTGTGGAACGTTTGGATTGCTTTTGGCAGGTTTTAAAATATTTTGGCGGGTATTTGGAATGTTTTGGTTTGCTTTCATTTGTTTTGATTATGTTTTGGCAAGTTATTGAATATTTTGATCACTTCTGAATGGTTTTCTAGTATTTTGGCATCTTTTCAGAATGTTTTGATCAGTTTTGGCGGGTTCTAAACTATTTTGTTGGGTTTTTGGAATGTTTTGCTTGGTTTTGATTTGTTTTTATTTTGATTTTGCGGGTTTTCAGAATGTTTTGGTCGGTTTTCTAGAATGTTTTGGTTGGTTTTGATTTCTTTTTAATATTATTTTGTGGGTTTTGGAATGTTTTGATTTGTTTTGTCTAGTTTAAAATATTTTGGCATGTATTTGGAAGGTTTTGCTTGGTTTTCATTTTTTTTTGTTATGTTTTGGCAAGGGTTTTTTTTTGGTTTGATCAGTTCTGGCTGGTTTTCTAATATGTTGGCCGATTTTCAGAATGTTTTGATCAGTTTTGGCGGGTTTTAAGATATTTTAGAGGTTGTTTATAATATTTTGGTTTCTTTAGCTTTGTTTTTACTATATTTTGGCGGGTTTTTTGAATGTTTCGATCACTTCTGACTGGTTTTCTAGTATTTTGGCATCTTTTCCGAATGTTTTGATCAGTTTTGGCAGGTTCTAAACTATTTTGTCGGGTTTTTGGAATGTTTTGGTTGGTTTTGATTTGTTTTTATGATGTTTTGCCTAGTTTTTTCAATGTTTTGATCAGTTCTGTCTGGTTTTCTAATGTTTTGGCATCTTTTTAGAATGTTTTGATGAGTTTTGTGGGTCTAAATAATTTTGGCGGGTTTTCGGAATATTTTGGTTGGTTTTGATTTGTTTTTATGATGTTTTGGCGGGTTTTCGGAATGTGTTGGTTGGGTTTTAGAATGTTTTGTATTCTCTTGAGTTGTTTTTATTGTGTTGGCAGGTTTTGGAATGTTTGGATTCCTTTTGGTGGGTGTTCGGAATGTTTTGGCGGGTATTTGGAATATTTTGATTAGTTTTGACGGGTTTTGAAATATTTTGGCGGGCTTTTAGAAGGTTTTGATTTGTTTTGATTCTGTTTAGCCCAGTTTTTGGTGTGTTTGGATTAGCTTTGGTGGGCTTGATCATGTTTTGTCAGGTTTTTTCGAATGTATTGATCTCTTCTGTCTGGTTTTCTATTTTGGCGGGTTTGAAAATATTTTTGGATTAGTTTTGGCGGGTTTTAAAATATTTTGGCTCTTTGCGCAGAGATGACGGCGCCGGTTGCGGTGCGCTTCGGGGCGCTCCTTCTGCGGAAAGACGCCTAGGCAGCGGCACTTGGGACAGCTCCGCGTCTCCGTATGCTGCGTTTCTTGCCTTCTGCATCTCAGCAAAATGCTTTCCCACTAGGTCTAGCAAGGAGAAACTGTGGCAGCTGAGTAGATGTAGCCCGGCCCGCCCTTTGAAGTTGACAAGTTCTTGGCATCTCAGAGCCTCAAGGCAAGAGCAAGGTTCTCTATGGTAGGCTGGGGCAGAACTAGCAGCAAGCAGAGCAAAGTTGTCCAAGAATAGCTTCCATTGGAATGCTAATGGCAATTGAAGAGGCAGGCCAGTGGCAAGCCACTAGCTTCTAGCAGTTTGAAAGTTGCAGACACAGTGCAGGTGTTGTGCGGCTTCCTTCTTGGCCTCCTAGAAGGTGCCGCGCTCTCCGTCTCTTGCTTGCCAATATGTTGCCGTGTTCCTCCTATTGTTTGGTTTGTTTTGATTTGTTTTGATGATGTTTTGGCGGGTTTTCGGAATGTTTTGGTGGTGTTTTAGAATGTTTTGTTTTCTCTTGTGTTGTTTTTATTGTGTTGGCAGGTTGTGGAACGTTTGGATTCCTTTTGGCGGGTTTTAAAATCTTTTGGCGGGTATTTGGAATGTTTGGGTTTGCTTTCATTTGTTTTGATTATGTTTTGGCAAGTTATTGAATGTTTTGATCACTTCTGACTGGTTTTCTAGTATT
This sequence comes from Passer domesticus, assembly GCF_036417665.1. Lineage (NCBI taxonomy): Eukaryota > Metazoa > Chordata > Aves > Passeriformes > Passeridae > Passer > Passer domesticus. Next base: position 58,661,427 of record NC_087478.1, on the reverse strand, counting down.
TTGGCATCTTTTCAGAATGTTTTGATCAGTTTTGGCGGGTTCTAAACTATTTTGTTGGGTTTTTGGAATGTTTTGCTTGGTTTTGATTTGTTTTTATTTTGATTTTGCGGGTTTTCAGAATGTTTTGGTCGGTTTTCTAGAATGTTTTGGTTGGTTTTGATTTCTTTTTAATATTATTTTGTGGGTTTTGGAATGTTTTGATTTGTTTTGTCTAGTTTAAAATATTTTGGCATGTATTTGGAAGGTTTTGCTTGGTTTTCATTTTTTTTTGTTATGTTTTGGCAAGGGTTTTTTTTTGGTTTGATCAGTTCTGGCTGGTTTTCTAATATGTTGGCCGATTTTCAGAATGTTTTGATCAGTTTTGGCGGGTTTTAAGATATTTTAGAGGTTGTTTATAATATTTTGGTTTCTTTAGCTTTGTTTTTACTATATTTTGGCGGGTTTTTTGAATGTTTCGATCACTTCTGACTGGTTTTCTAGTATTTTGGCATCTTTTCCGAATGTTTTGATCAGTTTTGGCAGGTTCTAAACTATTTTGTCGGGTTTTTGGAATGTTTTGGTTGGTTTTGATTTGTTTTTATGATGTTTTGCCTAGTTTTTTCAATGTTTTGATCAGTTCTGTCTGGTTTTCTAATGTTTTGGCATCTTTTTAGAATGTTTTGATGAGTTTTGTGGGTCTAAATAATTTTGGCGGGTTTTCGGAATATTTTGGTTGGTTTTGATTTGTTTTTATGATGTTTTGGCGGGTTTTCGGAATGTGTTGGTTGGGTTTTAGAATGTTTTGTATTCTCTTGAGTTGTTTTTATTGTGTTGGCAGGTTTTGGAATGTTTGGATTCCTTTTGGTGGGTGTTCGGAATGTTTTGGCGGGTATTTGGAATATTTTGATTAGTTTTGACGGGTTTTGAAATATTTTGGCGGGCTTTTAGAAGGTTTTGATTTGTTTTGATTCTGTTTAGCCCAGTTTTTGGTGTGTTTGGATTAGCTTTGGTGGGCTTGATCATGTTTTTTCAGGTTTTTTCGAATGTATTGATCTCTTCTGTCTGGTTTTCTATTTTGGCGGGTTTGAAAATATTTTTGGATTAGTTTTGGCGGGTTTTAAAATATTTTGGCTCTTTGCGCAGAGATGACGGCGCCGGTTGCGGTGCGCTTCGGGGCGCTCCTTCTGCGGAAAGACGCCTAGGCAGCGGCACTTGGGACAGCTCCGCGTCTCCGTATGCTGCGTTTCTTGCCTTCTGCATCTCAGCAAAATGCTTTCCCACTAGGTCTAGCAAGGAGAAACTGTGGCAGCTGAGTAGATGTAGCCCGGCCCGCCCTTTGAAGTTGACAAGTTCTTGGCATCTCAGAGCCTCAAGGCAAGAGCAAGGTTATCTATGGTAGGCTGGGGCAGAACTAGCAGCAAGCAGAGCAAAGTTGTCCAAGAATAGCTTCCATTGGAATGCTAATGGCAATTGAAGAGGCAGGCCAGTGGCAAGCCACTAGCTTCTAGCAGTTTGAAAGTTGCAGACACAGTGCAGGTGTTGTGCGGCTTCCTTCTTGGCCTCCTAGAAGGTGCCGCGCTCTCCGTCTCTTGCTTGCCAATATGTTGCCGTGTTCCTCCTATTGTTTGGTTTGTTTTGATTTGTTTTGATGATGTTTTGGCGGGTTTTCGGAATGTTTTGGTGGTGTTTTAGAATGTTTTGTTTTCTCTTGTGTTGTTTTTATTGTGTTGGCAGGTTGTGGAACGTTTGGATTCCTTTTGGCGGGTTTTAAAATATTTTGGCGGGTATTTGGAATGTTTTGGTTTGCTTTCATTTGTTTTGATTATGTTTTGGCAAGTTATTGAATGTTTTGATCACTTCTGACTGGTTTTCTAGTATTTTGGCATCTTTTCAGAATGTTTTGATCAGTTTTGGCGGGTTCTAAACTATTTTGTTGGGTTTTTGGAATGTTTTGCTTGGTTTTGATTTGTTTTTATTTTGATTTTGCGGGTTTTCAGAATGTTTTGGTCGGTTTTCTAGAATGTTTTGGTTGGTTTTGATTTCTTTTTAATATTATTTTGTGGGTTTTGGAATGTTTTGATTTGTTTTGTCTAGTTTAAAATATTTTGGCATGTATTTGGAAGGTTTTGCTTGGTTTTCATTTTTTTTTGTTATGTTTTGGCAAGGGTTTTTTTTTTGTTTGATCAGTTCTGGCTGGTTTTCTAATATGTTGGCCGATTTTCAGAATGTTTTGATCAGTTTTGGCGGGTTTTAAGATATTTTAGAGGTTGTTTATAATATTTTGGTTTCTTTAGCTTTGTTTTTACTATATTTTGGCGGGTTTTTTGAATGTTTCGATCACTTCTGACTGGTTTTCTAGTATTTTGGCATCTTTTCAGAATGTTTTGATCAGTTTTGGCAGGTTCTAAACTATTTTGTCGGGTTTTTGGAATGTTTTGGTTGGTTTTGATTTGTTTTTATGATGTTTTGCCTAGTTTTTTCAATGTTTTGATCAGTTCTGTCTGGTTTTCTAATGTTTTGGCATCTTTTTAGAATGTTTTGATGAGTTTTGTGGGTCTAAATAATTTTGGCGGGTTTTCGGAATATTTTGGTTGGTTTTGATTTGTTTTTATGATGTTTTGGCGGGTTTTCGGAATGTGTTGGTTGGGTTTTAGAATGTTTTGTATTCTCTTGAGTTGTTTTTATTGTGTTGACAGGTTTTTGAATGTTTGGATTCCTTTTGGTGGGTGTTCGGAATGTTTTGGCGGGTATTTGGAATATTTTGATTAGTTTTGACGGGTTTTGAAATATTTTGGCGGGCTTTTAGAAGGTTTTGATTTGTTTTGATTCTGTTTAGCCCAGTTTTTGGTGTGTTTGGATTAGCTTTGGTGGGCTTGATCATGTTTTGTCAGGTTTTTTCGAATGTATTGATCTCTTCTGTCTGGTTTTCTATTTTGGCGGGTTTGAAAATATTTTTGGATTAGTTTTGGCGGGTTTTAAAATATTTTGGCTCTTTGCGCAGAGAGGACGGCGCCGGTTGCGGTGCGCTCCGGGGCGCTCCTTCTGCGGAAAGACGCCTAGGCAGCGGCACTTGGGACAGCTCCGCGTTTCCGTATGCTGCGTTTCTTGCCTTCTGCATCTCAGCAAAATGCTTTCCCACTAGGTCTAGCAAGGAGAAACTGTGGCAGCTGAGTAGATGTAGCCCGGCCCGCCCTTTGAAGTTGACAAGTTCTTGGCATCTCAGAGCCTCAAGGCAAGAGCAAGGTTATCTATGGTAGGCTGGGGCAGAACTAGCAGCAAGCAGAGCAAAGTTGTCCAAGAATAGCTTCCATTGGAATGCTAATGGCAATTGAAGAGGCAGGCCAGTGGCAAGCCACTAGCTTCTAGCAGTTTGAAAGTTGCAGACACAGTGCAGGTGTTGTGCGGCTTCCTTCTTGGCCTCCTAGAAGGTGCCGCGCTCTCCGTCTCTTGCTTGCCAATAGGTTGCCGTGTTCCTCCTATTGTTTGGTTTGTTTTGATTTGTTTTGATGATGTTTTGGTGGGTTTTCGGAATGTTTTGGTGGTGTTTTAGAATGTTTTGTTTTCTCTTGTGTTGTTTTTATTGTCTTGGCAGGTTGTGGAATATTTGGATTCCTTTTGGCGGGTTTTCAAATATTTTGGCGGGTATTTGGAATGTTTTTGGTTTGCTTTCATTTGTTTTGATTATGTTTTGATCAGTTATTGAAAGTTTCGATCACTTCTGACTGGTTTTCTAGTATTTTGGCATCTTTTCCGAATGTTTTGATCAGTTTTGGCAGGTTCTAAACTATTTTGTCGGGTTTTTGGAATGTTTTGGTTGGTTTTGATTTGTTTTTGTGATGTTTTGCCAAGTTTTTTCAATGTTTTGATCAGTTCTGTCTGGTTTTCTAATGTTTTGGCATCTTTTCAGAAAGTTTTGATGAGTTTTGCGGGTCTAAATTATTTTGGCGGGTTTTCGGAATATTTTGGTTGGTTTTGATTTTTTTTTTATGATGTTTTGGTGGGTTTTCGGAATGTGTTGGTTGGGTTTTAGAATGTTTTGTATTCTCTTGAGTTGTTTTTATTGTGTTGGCAGGTTTTGGAATGTTTGGATTCCTTTTGGCGGGTGTTCGGAATGTTTTGGCGGGTGTTCGGAATGTTTTGATTAGTTTTGACGGGTTTTGAAATATTTTGGTGGGTTTTTAGAAGGTTTCGATTTGTTTTGATTTGTTTTGATTCTGTTTAGCCCAGTTTTTGGTGTGTTTGGGTTAGCTTTGATGGGCTTGATCATGTTTTGTCAGGTTTTTTCGAATGTATTGATCTCTTCTGTCTGGTTTTCTATTTTGGCGGGTTTGAAAATATTTTTGGATGAGTTTTGGCGGGTTTTAAAATATTTTGGCTCTTTGCGCAGAGATGACGGCGCCGGTTGCGGTGCGCTCCGGGGCGCTCCTTCTGCGGAAAGACGCCTAGGCAGCGGCACTTGGGACAGCTCCGCGTTTCCGTATGCTGCGTTTCTTGCCTTCTGCATCTCAGCAAAATGCTTTCCCACTAGGTCTAGCAAGGAGAAACTGTGGCAGCTGAGTAGATGTAGCCCGGCCCGCCCTTTGAAGTTGACAAGTTCTTGGCATCTCAGAGCCTCAAGGCAAGAGCAAGGTTCTCTATGGTAGGCTGGGGCAGAACTAGCAGCAAGCAGAGCAAAGTTGTCCAAGAATAGCTTCCATTGGAATGCTAATGGCAATTGAAGAGGCAGGCCAGTGGCAAGCCACTAGCTTCTAGCAGTTTGAAAGTTGCAGACACAGTGCAGGTGTTGTGCGGCTTCCTTCTTGGCCTCCTAGAAGGTGCCGCGCTCTCCGTCTCTTGCTTGCCAATATGTTGCCGTGTTCCTCTTATTGTTTGGTTTGTTTTGATTTGTTTTTATGATGTTTTGGCGGGTTTTCGGAATGTTTTGGTGGTGTTTTAGAATGTTTTGTTTTCTCTTGTGTTGTTTTTATTGTGTTGGCAGGTTGTGGAACGTTTGGATTCCTTTTGGCGGGTTTTAAAATATTTTGGCGGGTATTTGGAATGTTTGGGTTTGCTTTCATTTGTTTTGATTATGTTTTGGCAAGTTATTGAATGTTTTGATCACTTCTGACTGGTTTTCTAGTATTTTGGCATCTTTTCAGAATGTTTTGATCAGTTTTGGCGGGTTCTAAACTATTTTGTTGGGTTTTTGGAATGTTTTGCTTGGTTTTGATTTGTTTTTATTTTGATTTTGCGGGTTTTCAGAATGTTTTGGTCGGTTTTCTAGAATGTTTTGGTTGGTTTTGATTTCTTTTTAATATTATTTTGTGGGTTTTGGAATGTTTTGATTTGTTTTGTCTAGTTTAAAATATTTTGGCATGTATTTGGAAGGTTTTGCTTGGTTTTCATTTTTTTTTGTTATGTTTTGGCAAGGGTTTTTTTTTGGTTTGATCAGTTCTGGCTGGTTTTCTAATATGTTGGCCGATTTTCAGAATGTTTTGATCAGTTTTGGCGGGTTTTAAGATATTTTAGAGGTTGTTTATAATATTTTGGTTTCTTTAGCTTTGTTTTTACTATATTTTGGCGGGTTTTTTGAATGTTTCGATCACTTCTGACTGGTTTTCTAGTATTTTGGCATCTTTTCCGAATGTTTTGATCAGTTTTGGCAGGTTCTAAACTATTTTGTCGGGTTTTTGGAATGTTTTGGTTGGTTTTGATTTGTTTTTATGATGTTTTGCCAAGTTTTTTGAATGTTTTGATCAGTTCTGGCTGGTTTTCTAATGTTTTGGCATCTTTTTAGAATGTTTTGATGAGTTTTGCGGGTCTAAATAATTTTGGCGGGTTTTCGGAATATTTTGGTTGGTTTTGATTTGTTTTTATGATGTTTTGGCGGGTTTTCGGAATGTGTTGGTTGGGTTTTAGAATGTTTTGTATTCTCTTGAGTTGTTTTTATTGTGTTGACAGGTTTTGGAATGTTTGGATTCCTTTTGGTGGGTGTTCGGAATGTTTTGGCGGGTATTTGGAATATTTTGATTAGTTTTGACGGGTTTTGAAATATTTTGGCGGGCTTTTAGAAGGTTTTGATTTGTTTTGATTCTGTTTAGCCCAGTTTTTGGTGTGTTTGGATTAGCTTTGGTGGGCTTGATCATGTTTTGTCAGGTTTTTTCGAATGTATTGATCTCTTCTGTCTGGTTTTCTATTTTGGCGGGTTTGAAAATATTTTTGGATTAGTTTTGGCAGGTTTTAAAATATTTTGGCTCTTTGCGCAGAGATGACGGCGCCGGTTGCGGTGCGCTCCGGGGCGCTCCTTCTGCGGAAAGACGCCTAGGCAGCGGCACTTGGGACAGCTCCGCGTCTCCGTATGCTGCGTTTCTTGCCTTCTGCATCTCAGCAAAATGCTTTCCCACTAGGTCTAGCAAGGAGAAACTGTGGCAGCTGAGTAGATGTAGCCCGGCCCGCCCTTTGAAGTTGACAAGTTCTTGGCATCTCAGAGCCTCAAGGCAAGAGCAAGGTTCTCTATGGTAGGCTGGGGCACAACTAGCAGCAAGCAGAGCAAAGTTGTCCAAGAATAGCTTCCATTGGAATGCTAATGGCAATTGAAGAGGCAGGCCAGTGGCAAGCCACTAGCTTCTAGCAGTTTGAAAGTTGCAGACACAGTGCAGGTGTTGTGCGGCTTCCTTCTTGGCCTCCTAGAAGGTGCCGCGCTCTCCGTCTCTTGCTTGCCAATATGTTGCCGTGTTCCTCCTATTGTTTGGTTTGTTTTGATTTGTTTTTATGATGTTTTGGCGGGTTTTCGGAATGTTTTGGTGGTGTTTTAGAATGTTTTGTTTTCTCTTGTGTTGTTTTTATTGTCTTGGCAGGTTGTGGAATATTTGGATTCCTTTTGGCGGGTTTTCAAATATTTTGGCGGGTATTTGGAATGTTTTTGGTTTGCTTTCATTTGTTTTGATTATGTTTTGGCAAGTTATTGAAAGTTTCGATCACTTCTGACTGGTTTTCTAGTATTTTGGCATCTTTTCAGAATGTTTTGATCAGTTTTGGCAGGTTCTAAACTATTTTGTCAGGTATTTGGAATTTTTTGGTTGGTTTTGATTTGTTTTTGTGATGTTTTGCCTAGTTTTTTCAATGTTTTGATCAGTTCTGTCTGGTTTTCTAATGTTTTGGCATCTTTTCAGAAAGTTTTGATGAGTTTTGCGGGTCTAAATTATTTTGGCGGGTTTTCGGAATATTTTGGTTGGTTTTGATTTGTTTTTATGATGTTTTGGTGGGTTTTCGGAATGTTTTGGTTGGGTTTTAGAATGTTTTGTATTCTCTTGAGTTGTTTTTATTGTGTTGGCAGGTTTTGGAATGTTTGGATTCCTTTTGGCGGGTGTTCGGAATGTTTTGGCGGGTGTTCGGAATGTTTTGATTAGTTTTGACGGGTTTTGAAATATTTGGTGGGTTTTTAGAAGGTTTCGATTTGTTTTGATTTGTTGTGATTCTGTTTAGCCCAGTTTTTGGTGTGTTTGGATTAGCTTTGGTGGGCTTGATCATGTTTTGTCAGGTTTTTTCGAATGTATTGATCTCTTCTGTCTGGTTTTCTATTTTGGCGGGTTTGAAAATATTTTTGGATTAGTTTTGGCGGGTTTTAAAATATTTTGGCTCTTTGCGCAGAGATGACGGCGCCGGTTGCGGTGCGCTCCGGGGCGCTCCTTCTGCGGAAAGACGCCTAGGCAGCGGCACTTGGGACAGCTCCGCGTCTCCGTATGCTGCGTTTCTTGCCTTCTGCATCTCAGCAAAATGCTTTCCCACTAGGTCTAGCAAGGAGAAACAGTGGCAGCTGAGTAGATGTAGCCCGGCCCGCCCTTTGAAGTTGACAAGTTCTTGGCATCTCAGAGCCTCAAGGCAAGAGCAAGGTTCTCTATGGTAGGCTGGGGCAGAACTAGCAGCAAGCAGAGCAAAGTTGTCCAAGAATAGCTTCCATTGGAATGCTAATGGCAATTGAAGAGGCAGGCCAGTGGCAAGCCACTAGCTTCTAGCAGTTTGAAAGTTGCAGACACAGTGCAGGTGTTGTGCGGCTTCCTTCTTGGCCTCCTAGAAGGTGCCGCGCTCTCCGTCTCTTGCTTGCCAATATGTTGCCGTGTTCCTCTTATTGTTTGGTTTGTTTTGATTTGTTTTTATGATGTTTTGGCGGGTTTTCGGAATGTTTTGGTGGTGTTTTAGAATGTTTTGTTTTCTCTTGTGTTGTTTTTATTGTGTTGGCAGGTTGTGGAACATTTGGATTCCTTTTGGCGGGTTTTAAAATATTTTGGCGGGTATTTGGAATGTTTGGGTTTGCTTTCATTTGTTTTGATTATGTTTTGGCAAGTTATTGAATGTTTTGATCACTTCTGACTGGTTTTCTAGTATTTTGGCATCTTTTCAGAATGTTTTGATCAGTTTTGGCGGGTTCTAAACTATTTTGTTGGGTTTTTGGAATGTTTTGCTTGGTTTTGATTTGTTTTTATTTTGATTTTGCGGGTTTTCAGAATGTTTTGGTCGGTTTTCTAGAATGTTTTGGTTGGTTTTGATTTCTTTTTAATATTATTTTGTGGGTTTTGGAATGTTTTGATTTGTTTTGTCTAGTTTAAAATATTTTGGCATGTATTTGGAAGGTTTTGCTTGGTTTTCATTTTTTTTTGTTATGTTTTGGCAAGGGTTTTTTTTTGGTTTGATCAGTTCTGGCTGGTTTTCTAATATGTTGGCCGATTTTCAGAATGTTTTGATCAGTTTTGGCGGGTTTTAAGATATTTTAGAGGTTGTTTATAATATTTTGGTTTCTTTAGCTTTGTTTTTACTATATTTTGGCGGGTTTTTTGAATGTTTCGATCACTTCTGACTGGTTTTCTAGTATTTTGGCATCTTTTCCGAATGTTTTGATCAGTTTTGGCAGGTTCTAAACTATTTTGTCGGGTTTTTGGAATGTTTTGGTTGGTTTTGATTTGTTTTTATGATGTTTTGCCTAGTTTTTTCAATGTTTTGATCAGTTCTGTCTGGTTTTCTAATGTTTTGGCATCTTTTTAGAATGTTTTGATGAGTTTTGTGGGTCTAAATAATTTTGGCGGGTTTTCGGAATATTTTGGTTGGTTTTGATTTGTTTTTATGATGTTTTGGCGGGTTTTCGGAATGTGTTGGTTGGGTTTTAGAATGTTTTGTATTCTCTTGAGTTGTTTTTATTGTGTTGGCAGGTTTTGGAATGTTTGGATTCCTTTTGGTGGGTGTTCGGAATGTTTTGGCGGGTATTTGGAATATTTTGATTAGTTTTGACGGGTTTTGAAATATTTTGGCGGGCTTTTAGAAGGTTTTGATTTGTTTTGATTCTGTTTAGCCCAGTTTTTGGTGTGTTTGGATTAGCTTTGGTGGGCTTGATCATGTTTTTTCAGGTTTTTTCGAATGTATTGATCTCTTCTGTCTGGTTTTCTATTTTGGCGGGTTTGAAAATATTTTTGGATTAGTTTTGGCGGGTTTTAAAATATTTTGGCTCTTTGCGCAGAGATGACGGCGCCGGTTGCGGTGCGCTTCGGGGCGCTCCTTCTGCGGAAAGACGCCTAGGCAGCGGCACTTGGGACAGCTCCGCGTCTCCGTATGCTGCGTTTCTTGCCTTCTGCATCTCAGCAAAATGCTTTCCCACTAGGTCTAGCAAGGAGAAACTGTGGCAGCTGAGTAGATGTAGCCCGGCCCGCCCTTTGAAGTTGACAAGTTCTTGGCATCTCAGAGCCTCAAGGCAAGAGCAAGGTTATCTATGGTAGGCTGGGGCAGAACTAGCAGCAAGCAGAGCAAAGTTGTCCAAGAATAGCTTCCATTGGAATGCTAATGGCAATTGAAGAGGCAGGCCAGTGGCAAGCCACTAGCTTCTAGCAGTTTGAAAGTTGCAGACACAGTGCAGGTGTTGTGCGGCTTCCTTCTTGGCCTCCTAGAAGGTGCCGCGCTCTCCGTCTCTTGCTTGCCAATATGTTGCCGTGTTCCTCCTATTGTTTGGTTTGTTTTGATTTGTTTTGATGATGTTTTGGCGGGTTTTCGGAATGTTTTGGTGGTGTTTTAGAATGTTTTGTTTTCTCTTGTGTTGTTTTTATTGTGTTGGCAGGTTGTGGAACGTTTGGATTCCTTTTGGCGGGTTTTAAAATATTTTGGCGGGTATTTGGAATGTTTTGGTTTGCTTTCATTTGTTTTGATTATGTTTTGGCAAGTTATTGAATGTTTTGATCACTTCTGACTGGTTTTCTAGTATTTTGGCATCTTTTCAGAATGTTTTGATCAGTTTTGGCGGGTTCTAAACTATTTTGTTGGGTTTTTGGAATGTTTTGCTTGGTTTTGATTTGTTTTTATTTTGATTTTGCGGGTTTTCAGAATGTTTTGGTCGGTTTTCTAGAATGTTTTGGTTGGTTTTGATTTCTTTTTAATATTATTTTGTGGGTTTTGGAATGTTTTGATTTGTTTTGTCTAGTTTAAAATATTTTGGCATGTATTTGGAAGGTTTTGCTTGGTTTTCATTTTTTTTTGTTATGTTTTGGCAAGGGTTTTTTTTTTGTTTGATCAGTTCTGGCTGGTTTTCTAATATGTTGGCCGATTTTCAGAATGTTTTGATCAGTTTTGGCGGGTTTTAAGATATTTTAGAGGTTGTTTATAATATTTTGGTTTCTTTAGCTTTGTTTTTACTATATTTTGGCGGGTTTTTTGAATGTTTCGATCACTTCTGACTGGTTTTCTAGTATTTTGGCATCTTTTCAGAATGTTTTGATCAGTTTTGGCAGGTTCTAAACTATTTTGTCGGGTTTTTGGAATGTTTTGGTTGGTTTTGATTTGTTTTTATGATGTTTTGCCTAGTTTTTTCAATGTTTTGATCAGTTCTGTCTGGTTTTCTAATGTTTTGGCATCTTTTTAGAATGTTTTGATGAGTTTTGTGGGTCTAAATAATTTTGGCGGGTTTTCGGAATATTTTGGTTGGTTTTGATTTGTTTTTATGATGTTTTGGCGGGTTTTCGGAATGTGTTGGTTGGGTTTTAGAATGTTTTGTATTCTCTTGAGTTGTTTTTATTGTGTTGACAGGTTTTTGAATGTTTGGATTCCTTTTGGTGGGTGTTCGGAATGTTTTGGCGGGTATTTGGAATATTTTGATTAGTTTTGACGGGTTTTGAAATATTTTGGCGGGCTTTTAGAAGGTTTTGATTTGTTTTGATTCTGTTTAGCCCAGTTTTTGGTGTGTTTGGATTAGCTTTGGTGGGCTTGATCATGTTTTGTCAGGTTTTTTCGAATGTATTGATCTCTTCTGTCTGGTTTTCTATTTTGGCGGGTTTGAAAATATTTTTGGATTAGTTTTGGCGGGTTTTAAAATATTTTGGCTCTTTGCGCAGAGAGGACGGCGCCGGTTGCGGTGCGCTCCGGGGCGCTCCTTCTGCGGAAAGACGCCTAGGCAGCGGCACTTGGGACAGCTCCGCGTTTCCGTATGCTGCGTTTCTTGCCTTCTGCATCTCAGCAAAATGCTTTCCCACTAGGTCTAGCAAGGAGAAACTGTGGCAGCTGAGTAGATGTAGCCCGGCCCGCCCTTTGAAGTTGACAAGTTCTTGGCATCTCAGAGCCTCAAGGCAAGAGCAAGGTTATCTATGGTAGGCTGGGGCAGAACTAGCAGCAAGCAGAGCAAAGTTGTCCAAGAATAGCTTCCATTGGAATGCTAATGGCAATTGAAGAGGCAGGCCAGTGGCAAGCCACTAGCTTCTAGCAGTTTGAAAGTTGCAGACACAGTGCAGGTGTTGTGCGGCTTCCTTCTTGGCCTCCTAGAAGGTGCCGCGCTCTCCGTCTCTTGCTTGCCAATAGGTTGCCGTGTTCCTCCTATTGTTTGGTTTGTTTTGATTTGTTTTGATGATGTTTTGGTGGGTTTTCGGAATGTTTTGGTGGTGTTTTAGAATGTTTTGTTTTCTCTTGTGTTGTTTTTATTGTCTTGGCAGGTTGTGGAATATTTGGATTCCTTTTGGCGGGTTTTCAAATATTTTGGCGGGTATTTGGAATGTTTTTGGTTTGCTTTCATTTGTTTTGATTATGTTTTGATCAGTTATTGAAAGTTTCGATCACTTCTGACTGGTTTTCTAGTATTTTGGCATCTTTTCCGAATGTTTTGATCAGTTTTGGCAGGTTCTAAACTATTTTGTCGGGTTTTTGGAATGTTTTGGTTGGTTTTGATTTGTTTTTGTGATGTTTTGCCAAGTTTTTTCAATGTTTTGATCAGTTCTGTCTGGTTTTCTAATGTTTTGGCATCTTTTCAGAAAGTTTTGATGAGTTTTGCGGGTCTAAATTATTTTGGCGGGTTTTCGGAATATTTTGGTTGGTTTTGATTTTTTTTTTATGATGTTTTGGTGGGTTTTCGGAATGTGTTGGTTGGGTTTTAGAATGTTTTGTATTCTCTTGAGTTGTTTTTATTGTGTTGGCAGGTTTTGGAATGTTTGGATTCCTTTTGGCGGGTGTTCGGAATGTTTTGGCGGGTGTTCGGAATGTTTTGATTAGTTTTGACGGGTTTTGAAATATTTTGGTGGGTTTTTAGAAGGTTTCGATTTGTTTTGATTTGTTTTGATTCTGTTTAGCCCAGTTTTTGGTGTGTTTGGGTTAGCTTTGATGGGCTTGATCATGTTTTGTCAGGTTTTTTCGAATGTATTGATCTCTTCTGTCTGGTTTTCTATTTTGGCGGGTTTGAAAATATTTTTGGATGAGTTTTGGCGGGTTTTAAAATATTTTGGCTCTTTGCGCAGAGATGACGGCGCCGGTTGCGGTGCGCTCCGGGGCGCTCCTTCTGCGGAAAGACGCCTAGGCAGCGGCACTTGGGACAGCTCCGCGTTTCCGTATGCTGCGTTTCTTGCCTTCTGCATCTCAGCAAAATGCTTTCCCACTAGGTCTAGCAAGGAGAAACTGTGGCAGCTGAGTAGATGTAGCCCGGCCCGCCCTTTGAAGTTGACAAGTTCTTGGCATCTCAGAGCCTCAAGGCAAGAGCAAGGTTCTCTATGGTAGGCTGGGGCAGAACTAGCAGCAAGCAGAGCAAAGTTGTCCAAGAATAGCTTCCATTGGAATGCTAATGGCAATTGAAGAGGCAGGCCAGTGGCAAGCCACTAGCTTCTAGCAGTTTGAAAGTTGCAGACACAGTGCAGGTGTTGTGCGGCTTCCTTCTTGGCCTCCTAGAAGGTGCCGCGCTCTCCGTCTCTTGCTTGCCAATATGTTGCCGTGTTCCTCTTATTGTTTGGTTTGTTTTGATTTGTTTTTATGATGTTTTGGCGGGTTTTCGGAATGTTTTGGTGGTGTTTTAGAATGTTTTGTTTTCTCTTGTGTTGTTTTTATTGTGTTGGCAGGTTGTGGAACGTTTGGATTCCTTTTGGCGGGTTTTAAAATATTTTGGCGGGTATTTGGAATGTTTGGGTTTGCTTTCATTTGTTTTGATTATGTTTTGGCAAGTTATTGAATGTTTTGATCACTTCTGACTGGTTTTCTAGTATTTTGGCATCTTTTCAGAATGTTTTGATCAGTTTTGGCGGGTTCTAAACTATTTTGTTGGGTTTTTGGAATGTTTTGCTTGGTTTTGATTTGTTTTTATTTTGATTTTGCGGGTTTTCAGAATGTTTTGGTCGGTTTTCTAGAATGTTTTGGTTGGTTTTGATTTCTTTTTAATATTATTTTGTGGGTTTTGGAATGTTTTGATTTGTTTTGTCTAGTTTAAAATATTTTGGCATGTATTTGGAAGGTTTTGCTTGGTTTTCATTTTTTTTTGTTATGTTTTGGCAAGGGTTTTTTTTTGGTTTGATCAGTTCTGGCTGGTTTTCTAATATGTTGGCCGATTTTCAGAATGTTTTGATCAGTTTTGGCGGGTTTTAAGATATTTTAGAGGTTGTTTATAATATTTTGGTTTCTTTAGCTTTGTTTTTACTATATTTTGGCGGGTTTTTTGAATGTTTCGATCACTTCTGACTGGTTTTCTAGTATTTTGGCATCTTTTCCGAATGTTTTGATCAGTTTTGGCAGGTTCTAAACTATTTTGTCGGGTTTTTGGAATGTTTTGGTTGGTTTTGATTTGTTTTTATGATGTTTTGCCAAGTTTTTTGAATGTTTTGATCAGTTCTGGCTGGTTTTCTAATGTTTTGGCATCTTTTTAGAATGTTTTGATGAGTTTTGCGGGTCTAAATAATTTTGGCGGGTTTTCGGAATATTTTGGTTGGTTTTGATTTGTTTTTATGATGTTTTGGCGGGTTTTCGGAATGTGTTGGTTGGGTTTTAGAATGTTTTGTATTCTCTTGAGTTGTTTTTATTGTGTTGACAGGTTTTGGAATGTTTGGATTCCTTTTGGTGGGTGTTCGGAATGTTTTGGCGGGTATTTGGAATATTTTGATTAGTTTTGACGGGTTTTGAAATATTTTGGCGGGCTTTTAGAAGGTTTTGATTTGTTTTGATTCTGTTTAGCCCAGTTTTTGGTGTGTTTGGATTAGCTTTGGTGGGCTTGATCATGTTTTGTCAGGTTTTTTCGAATGTATTGATCTCTTCTGTCTGGTTTTCTATTTTGGCGGGTTTGAAAATATTTTTGGATTAGTTTTGGCAGGTTTTAAAATATTTTGGCTCTTTGCGCAGAGATGACGGCGCCGGTTGCGGTGCGCTCCGGGGCGCTCCTTCTGCGGAAAGACGCCTAGGCAGCGGCACTTGGGACAGCTCCGCGTCTCCGTATGCTGCGTTTCTTGCCTTCTGCATCTCAGCAAAATGCTTTCCCACTAGGTCTAGCAAGGAGAAACTGTGGCAGCTGAGTAGATGTAGCCCGGCCCGCCCTTTGAAGTTGACAAGTTCTTGGCATCTCAGAGCCTCAAGGCAAGAGCAAGGTTCTCTATGGTAGGCTGGGGCACAACTAGCAGCAAGCAGAGCAAAGTTGTCCAAGAATAGCTTCCATTGGAATGCTAATGGCAATTGAAGAGGCAGGCCAGTGGCAAGCCACTAGCTTCTAGCAGTTTGAAAGTTGCAGACACAGTGCAGGTGTTGTGCGGCTTCCTTCTTGGCCTCCTAGAAGGTGCCGCGCTCTCCGTCTCTTGCTTGCCAATATGTTGCCGTGTTCCTCCTATTGTTTGGTTTGTTTTGATTTGTTTTTATGATGTTTTGGCGGGTTTTCGGAATGTTTTGGTGGTGTTTTAGAATGTTTTGTTTTCTCTTGTGTTGTTTTTATTGTCTTGGCAGGTTGTGGAATATTTGGATTCCTTTTGGCGGGTTTTCAAATATTTTGGCGGGTATTTGGAATGTTTTTGGTTTGCTTTCATTTGTTTTGATTATGTTTTGGCAAGTTATTGAAAGTTTCGATCACTTCTGACTGGTTTTCTAGTATTTTGGCATCTTTTCAGAATGTTTTGATCAGTTTTGGCAGGTTCTAAACTATTTTGTCAGGTATTTGGAATTTTTTGGTTGGTTTTGATTTGTTTTTGTGATGTTTTGCCTAGTTTTTTCAATGTTTTGATCAGTTCTGTCTGGTTTTCTAATGTTTTGGCATCTTTTCAGAAAGTTTTGATGAGTTTTGCGGGTCTAAATTATTTTGGCGGGTTTTCGGAATATTTTGGTTGGTTTTGATTTGTTTTTATGATGTTTTGGTGGGTTTTCGGAATGTTTTGGTTGGGTTTTAGAATGTTTTGTATTCTCTTGAGTTGTTTTTATTGTGTTGGCAGGTTTTGGAATGTTTGGATTCCTTTTGGCGGGTGTTCGGAATGTTTTGGCGGGTGTTCGGAATGTTTTGATTAGTTTTGACGGGTTTTGAAATATTTGGTGGGTTTTTAGAAGGTTTCGATTTGTTTTGATTTGTTGTGATTCTGTTTAGCCCAGTTTTTGGTGTGTTTGGATTAGCTTTGGTGGGCTTGATCATGTTTTGTCAGGTTTTTTCGAATGTATTGATCTCTTCTGTCTGGTTTTCTATTTTGGCGGGTTTGAAAATATTTTTGGATTAGTTTTGGCGGGTTTTAAAATATTTTGGCTCTTTGCGCAGAGATGACGGCGCCGGTTGCGGTGCGCTCCGGGGCGCTCCTTCTGCGGAAAGACGCCTAGGCAGCGGCACTTGGGACAGCTCCGCGTCTCCGTATGCTGCGTTTCTTGCCTTCTGCATCTCAGCAAAATGCTTTCCCACTAGGTCTAGCAAGGAGAAACAGTGGCAGCTGAGTAGATGTAGCCCGGCCCGCCCTTTGAAGTTGACAAGTTCTTGGCATCTCAGAGCCTCAAGGCAAGAGCAAGGTTCTCTATGGTAGGCTGGGGCAGAACTAGCAGCAAGCAGAGCAAAGTTGTCCAAGAATAGCTTCCATTGGAATGCTAATGGCAATTGAAGAGGCAGGCCAGTGGCAAGCCACTAGCTTCTAGCAGTTTGAAAGTTGCAGACACAGTGCAGGTGTTGTGCGGCTTCCTTCTTGGCCTCCTAGAAGGTGCCGCGCTCTCCGTCTCTTGCTTGCCAATATGTTGCCGTGTTCCTCTTATTGTTTGGTTTGTTTTGATTTGTTTTTATGATGTTTTGGCGGGTTTTCGGAATGTTTTGGTGGTGTTTTAGAATGTTTTGTTTTCTCTTGTGTTGTTTTTATTGTGTTGGCAGGTTGTGGAACATTTGGATTCCTTTTGGCGGGTTTTAAAATATTTTGGCGGGTATTTGGAATGTTTGGGTTTGCTTTCATTTGTTTTGATTATGTTTTGGCAAGTTATTGAATGTTTTGATCACTTCTGACTGGTTTTCTAGTATTTTGGCATCTTTTCAGAATGTTTTGATCAGTTTTGGCGGGTTCTAAACTATTTTGTTGGGTTTTTGGAATGTTTTGCTTGGTTTTGATTTGTTTTTATTTTGATTTTGCGGGTTTTCAGAATGTTTTGGTCGGTTTTCTAGAATGTTTTGGTTGGTTTTGATTTCTTTTTAATATTATTTTGTGGGTTTTGGAATGTTTTGATTTGTTTTGTCTAGTTTAAAATATTTTGGCATGTATTTGGAAGGTTTTGCTTGGTTTTCATTTTTTTTTGTTATGTTTTGGCAAGGGTTTTTTTTTGGTTTGATCAGTTCTGGCTGGTTTTCTAATATGTTGGCCGATTTTCAGAATGTTTTGATCAGTTTTGGCGGGTTTTAAGATATTTTAGAGGTTGTTTATAATATTTTGGTTTCTTTAGCTTTGTTTTTACTATATTTTGGCGGGTTTTTTGAATGTTTCGATCACTTCTGACTGGTTTTCTAGTATTTTGGCATCTTTTCCGAATGTTTTGATCAGTTTTGGCAGGTTCTAAACTATTTTGTCGGGTTTTTGGAATGTTTTGGTTGGTTTTGATTTGTTTTTATGATGTTTTGCCAAGTTTTTTGAATGTTTTGATCAGTTCTGGCTGGTTTTCTAATGTTTTGGCATCTTTTTAGAATGTTTTGATGAGTTTTGCGGGTCTAAATAATTTTGGCGGGTTTTCGGAATATTTTGGTTGGTTTTGATTTGTTTTTATGATGTTTTGGCGGGTTTTCGGAATGTGTTGGTTGGGTTTTAGAATGTTTTGTATTCTCTTGAGTTGTTTTTATTGTGTTGACAGGTTTTGGAATGTTTGGATTCCTTTTGGTGGGTGTTCGGAATGTTTTGGCGGGTATTTGGAATATTTTGATTAGTTTTGACGGGTTTTGAAATATTTTGGCGGGCTTTTAGAAGGTTTTGATTTGTTTTGATTCTGTTTAGCCCAGTTTTTGGTGTGTTTGGATTAGCTTTGGTGGGCTTGATCATGTTTTGTCAGGTTTTTTCGAATGTATTGATCTCTTCTGTCTGGTTTTCTATTTTGGCGGGTTTGAAAATATTTTTGGATTAGTTTTGGCAGGTTTTAAAATATTTTGGCTCTTTGCGCAGAGATGACGGCGCCGGTTGCGGTGCGCTCCGGGGCGCTCCTTCTGCGGAAAGACGCCTAGGCAGCGGCACTTGGGACAGCTCCGCGTCTCCGTATGCTGCGTTTCTTGCCTTCTGCATCTCAGCAAAATGCTTTCCCACTAGGTCTAGCAAGGAGAAACTGTGGCAGCTGAGTAGATGTAGCCCGGCCCGCCCTTTGAAGTTGACAAGTTCTTGGCATCTCAGAGCCTCAAGGCAAGAGCAAGGTTATCTATGGTAGGCTGGGGCAGAACTAGCAGCAAGCAGAGCAAAGTTGTCCAAGAATAGCTTCCATTGGAATGCTAATGGCAATTGAAGAGGCAGGCCAGTGGCAAGCCACTAGCTTCTAGCAGTTTGAAAGTTGCAGACACAGTGCAGGTGTTGTGCGGCTTCCTTCTTGGCCTCCTAGAAGGTGCCGCGCTCTCCGTCTCTTGCTTGCCAATATGTTGCCGTGTTCCTCCTATTGTTTGGTTTGTTTTGATTTGTTTTGATGATGTTTTGGTGGGTTTTTGGAATGTTTTGGTGGTGTTTTAGAATGTTTTGTTTTCTCTTGTGTTGTTTTTATTGTCTTGGCAGGTTGTGGAATATTTGGATTCCTTTTGGCGGGTTTTAAAATATTTTGGCGGGTATTTGGAATGTTTTTGGTTTGCTTTCATTTGTTTTGATTATGTTTTGGCAAGTTATTGAAAGTTTCGATCACTTCTGACTGGTTTTCTAGTATTTTGGCATCTTTTCAGAATGTTTTGATCAGTTTTGGCAGGTTCTAAACTATTTTGTCGGGTTTTTGGAATGTTTTGGTTGGTTTTGATTTGTTTTTATGATGTTTTGCCTAGTTTTTTCAATGTTTTGATCAGTTCTGTCTGGTTTTCTAATGTTTTGGCATCTTTTCAGAAAGTTTTGATGAGTTTTGCGGGTCTAAATTATTTTGGCGGGTTTTCGGAATATTTTGGTTGGTTTTGATTTTTTTTTTATGATGTTTTGGTGGGTTTTCGGAATGTTTTGGTTGGGTTTTAGAATGTTTTGTATTCTCTTGAGTTGTTTTTATTGTGTTGGCAGGTTTTGGAATGTTTGGATTCCTTTTGGCGGGTGTTCGGAATGTTTTGGCGGGTGTTCGGAATGTTTTGATTAGTTTTGACGGGTTTTGAAATATTTTGGTGGGTTTTTAGAAGGTTTCGATTTGTTTTGATTTGTTTTGATTCTGTTTAGCCCAGTTTTTGGTGTGTTTGGGTTAGCTTTGATGGGCTTGATCATGTTTTGTCAGGTTTTTTCGAATGTATTGATCTCTTCTGTCTGGTTTTCTATTTTGGCGGGTTTGAAAATATTTTTGGATGATTTTTGGCGGGTTTTAAAATATTTTGGCTCTTTGCGCAGAGATGACGGCGCCGGTTGCGGTGCGCTCCGGGGCGCTCCTTCTGCGGAAAGACGCCTAGGCAGCGGCACTTGGGACAGCTCCGCGTTTCCGTATGCTGCGTTTCTTGCCTTCTGCATCTCAGCAAAATGCTTTCCCACTAGGTCTAGCAAGGAGAAACTGTGGCAGCTGAGTAGATGTAGCCCGGCCCGCCCTTTGAAGTTGACAAGTTCTTGGCATCTCAGAGCCTCAAGGCAAGAGCAAGGTTATCTATGGTAGGCTGGGGCAGAACTAGCAGCAAGCAGAGCAAAGTTGTCCAAGAATAGCTTCCATTGGAATGCTAATGGCAATTGAAGAGGCAGGCCAGTGGCAAGCCACTAGCTTCTAGCAGTTTGAAAGTTGCAGACACAGTGCAGGTGTTGTGCGGCTTCCTTCTTGGCCTCCTAGAAGGTGCCGCGCTCTCCGTCTCTTGCTTGCCAATATGTTGCCGTGTTCCTCTTATTGTTTGGTTTGTTTTGATTTGTTTTGATGATGTTTTGGCGGGTTTTCGGAATGTTTTGGTGGTGTTTTAGAATGTTTTGTTTTCTCTTGTGTTGTTTTTATTGTGTTGGCAGGTTGTGGAACGTTTGGATTCCTTTTGGCGGGTTTTAAAATATTTTGGCGGGTATTTGGAATGTTTGGGTTTGCTTTCATTTGTTTTGATTATGTTTTGGCAAGTTATTGAATGTTTTGATCACTTCTGACTGGTTTTCTAGTATTTTGGCATCTTTTCAGAGTGTTTTGATCAGTTTTGGCGGGTTCTAAACTATTTTGTTGGGTTTTTGGAATGTTTTGCTTGGTTTTGATTTGTTTTTATTTTGATTTTGCGGGTTTTCAGAATGTTTTGGTCGGTTTTCTAGAATGTTTTGGTTGGTTTTGATTTCTTTTTAATATTATTTTGTGGGTTTTGGAATGTTTTGATTTGTTTTGTCTAGTTTAAAATATTTTGGCATGTATTTGGAAGGTTTTGCTTTGTTTTCATTTTTTTTTGTTATGTTTTGGCAAGGGTTTTTTTTTTGTTTGATCAGTTCTGGCTGGTTTTCTAATATGTTGGCCGATTTTCAGAATGTTTTGATCAGTTTTGGCGGGTTTTAAGATATTTTAGAGGTTGTTTATAATATTTTGGTTTCTTTAGCTTTGTTTTTACTATATTTTGGCGGGTTTTTTGAATGTTTCGATCACTTCTGACTGGTTTTCTAGTATTTTGGCATCTTTTCCGAATGTTTTGATCAGTTTTGGCAGGTTCTAAACTATTTTGTCGGGTTTTTGGAATGTTTTGGTTGGTTTTGATTTGTTTTTATGATGTTTTGCCAAGTTTTTTGAATGTTTTGATCAGTTCTGGCTGGTTTTCTAATGTTTTGGCATCTTTTTAGAATGTTTTGATGAGTTTTGCGGGTCTAAATAATTTTGGCGGGTTTTCGGAATATTTTGGTTGGTTTTGATTTGTTTTTATGATGTGTTGGCGGGTTTTCGGAATGTGTTGGTTGGGTTTTAGAATGTTTTGTATTCTCTTGAGTTGTTTTTATTGTGTTGGCAGGTTTTGGAATGTTTGGATTCCTTTTGGTGGGTGTTCGGAATGTTTTGGCGGGTATTTGGAATATTTTGATTAGTTTTGACGGGTTTTGAAATATTTTGGCGGGCTTTTAGAAGGTTTTGATTTGTTTTGATTCTGTTTAGCCCAGTTTTTGGTGTGTTTGGATTAGCTTTGGTGGGCTTGATCATGTTTTGTCAGGTTTTTTCGAATGTATTGATCTCTTCTGTCTGGTTTTCTATTTTGGCGGGTTTGAAAATATTTTTGGATTAGTTTTGGCAGGTTTTAAAATATTTTGGCTCTTTGCGCAGAGATGACGGTGCCGGTTGCGGTGGGCTCCGGGGCGCTCCTTCTGCGGAAAGACGCCTAGGCAGCGGCACTTGGGACAGCTCCGCGTCTCCGTATGCTGCGTTTCTTGCCTTCTGCATCTCAGCAAAATGCTTTCCCACTAGGTCTAGCAAGGAGAAACTGTGGCAGCTGAGTAGATGTAGCCCGGCCCGCCCTTTGAAGTTGACAAGTTCTTGGCATCTCAGAGCCTCAAGGCAAGAGCAAGGTTCTCTATGGTAGGCTGGGGCACAACTAGCAGCAAGCAGAGCAAAGTTGTCCAAGAATAGCTTCCATTGGAATGCTAATGGCAATTGAAGAGGCAGGCCAGTGGCAAGCCACTAGCTTCTAGCAGTTTGAAAGTTGCAGACACAGTGCAGGTGTTGTGCGGCTTCCTTCTTGGCCTCCTAGAAGGTGCCGCGCTCTCCGTCTCTTGCTTGCCAATATGTTGCCGTGTTCCTCTTATTGTTTGGTTTGTTTTGATTTGTTTTTATGATGTTTTGGCGGGTTTTCGGAATGTTTTGGTGGTGTTTTAGAATGTTTTGTTTTCTCTTGTGTTGTTTTTATTGTCTTGGCAGGTTGTGGAACGTTTGGATTCCTTTTGGCGGGTTTTAAAATATTTTGGCGGGTATTTGGAATGTTTTGGTTTGCTTTCATTTGTTTTGATTATGTTTTGGCAAGTTATTGAATGTTTTGATCACTTCTGACTGGTTTTCTAGTATTTTGGCATCTTTTCAGAATGTTTTGATCAGTTTTGGCGGGTTCTAAACTATTTTGTTGGGTTTTTGGAATGTTTTGCTTGGTTTTGATTTGTTTTTATTTTGATTTTGCGGGTTTTCAGAATGTTTTGGTCGGTTTTCTAGAATGTTTTGGTTGGTTTTGATTTCTTTTTATTATTATTTTGTGGGTTTTGGAATGTTTTGATTTGTTTTGTCTAGTTTAAAATATTTTGGCATGTATTTGGAAGGTTTTGCTTGGTTTTCATTTTTTTTTGTTATGTTTTGGCAAGGGTTTTTTTTTTGTTTGATCAGTTCTGGCTGGTTTTCTAATATGTTGGCCGATTTTCAGAATGTTTTGATCAGTTTTGGCGGGTTTTAAGATATTTTAGAGGTTGTTTATAATATTTTGGTTTCTTTAGCTTTGTTTTTACTATATTTTGGCGGGTTTTTTGAATGTTTCGATCACTTCTGACTGGTTTTCTAGTATTTTGGCATCTTTTCCGAATGTTTTGATCAGTTTTGGCAGGTTCTAAACTATTTTGTCGGGTTTTTGGAATGTTTTGGTTGGTTTTGATTTGTTTTTATGATGTTTTGCCAAGTTTTTTGAATGTTTTGATCAGTTCTGTCTGGTTTTCTAATGTTTTGGCATCTTTTTAGAATGTTTTGATGAGTTTTGCGGGTCTAAATAATTTTGGCGGGTTTTCGGAATATTTTGGTTGGTTTTGATTTGTTTTTATGATGTGTTGGCGGGTTTTCGGAATGTGTTGGTTGGGTTTTAGAATGTTTTGTATTCTCTTGAGTTGTTTTTATTGTGTTGACAGGTTTTGGAATGTTTGGATTCCTTTTGGTGGGTGTTCGGAATGTTTTGGCGGGTATTTGGAATATTTTGATTAGTTTTGACGGGTTTTGAAATATTTTGGCGGGCTTTTAGAAGGTTTTGATTTGTTTTGATTCTGTTTAGCCCAGTTTTTGGTGTGTTTGGATTAGCTTTGGTGGGCTTGATCATGTTTTGTCAGGTTTTTTCGAATGTATTGATCTCTTCTGTCTGGTTTTCTATTTTGGCGGGTTTGAAAATATTTTTGGATTAGTTTTGGCGGGTTTTAAAATATTTTGGCTCTTTGCGCAGAGATGACGGCGCCGGTTGCAGTGCGCTCCGGGGCGCTCCTTCTGCGGAAAGACGCCTAGGCAGCGGCACTTGGGACAGCTCCGCGTCTCCGTATGCTGCGTTTCTTGCCTTCTGCATCTCAGCAAAATGCTTTCCCACTAGGTCTAGCAAGGAGAAACTGTGGCAGCTGAGTAGATGTAGCCCGGCCCGCCCTTTGAAGTTGACAAGTTCTTGGCATCTCAGAGCCTCAAGGCAAGAGCAAGGTTATCTATGGTAGGCTGGGGCAGAACTAGCAGCAAGCAGAGCAAAGTTGTCCAAGAATAGCTTCCATTGGAATGCTAATGGCAATTGAAGAGGCAGGCCAGTGGCAAGCCACTAGCTTCTAGCAGTTTGAAAGTTGCAGACACAGTGCAGGTGTTGTGCGGCTTCCTTCTTGGCCTCCTAGAAGGTGCCGCGCTCTCCGTCTCTTGCTTGCCAATATGTTGCCGTGTTCCTCCTATTGTTTGGTTTGTTTTGATTTGTTTTAATGATGTTTTGGTGGGTTTTCGGAATGTTTTGGTGGTGTTTTAGAATGTTTTGTTTTCTCTTGTGTTGTTTTTATTGTGTTGGCAGGTTGTGGAATATTTGGATTCCTTTTGGCGGGTTTTCAAATATTTTGGCGGGTATTTGGAATGTTTTTGGTTTGCTTTCATTTGTTTTGATTATGTTTTGGCAAGTTATTGAAAGTTTCGATCACTTCTGACTGGTTTTCTAGTATTTTGGCATCTTTTCAGAATGTTTTGATCAGTTTTGGCAGGTTCTAAACTATTTTGTCGGGTTTTTGGAATGTTTTGGTTGGTTTTGATTTGTTTTTATGATGTTTTGCCTAGTTTTTTCAATGTTTTGATCAGTTCTGTCTGGTTTTCTAATGTTTTGGCATCTTTTCAGAAAGTTTTGATGAGTTTTGCGGGTCTAAATTATTTTGGCGGGTTTTCGGAATATTTTGGTTGGTTTTGATTTTTTTTTTATGATGTTTTGGTGGGTTTTCGGAATGTTTTGGTTGGGTTTTAGAATGTTTTGTATTCTCTTGAGTTGTTTTTATTGTGTTGGCAGGTTTTGGAATGTTTGGATTCCTTTTGGCGGGTGTTCGGAATGTTTTGGCGGGTGTTCGGAATGTTTTGATTAGTTTTGACGGGTTTTGAAATATTTTGGTGGGTTTTTAGAAGGTTTCGATTTGTTTTGATTTGTTTTGATTCTGTTTAGCCCAGTTTTTGGTGTGTTTGGGTTAGCTTTGATGGGCTTGATCATGTTTTGTCAGGTTTTTTCGAATGTATTGATCTCTTCTGTCTGGTTTTCTATTTTGGCGGGTTTGAAAATATTTTTGGATGATTTTTGGCGGGTTTTAAAATATTTTGGCTCTTTGCGCAGAGATGACGGCGCCGGTTGCGGTGCGCTCCGGGGCGCTCCTTCTGCGGAAAGACGCCTAGGCAGCGGCACTTGGGACAGCTCCGCGTTTCCGTATGCTGCGTTTCTTGCCTTCTGCATCTCAGCAAAATGCTTTCCCACTAGGTCTAGCAAGGAGAAACTGTGGCAGCTGAGTAGATGTAGCCCGGCCCGCCCTTTGAAGTTGACAAGTTCTTGGCATCTCAGAGCCTCAAGGCAAGAGCAAGGTTATCTATGGTAGGCTGGGGCAGAACTAGCAGCAAGCAGAGCAAAGTTGTCCAAGAATAGCTTCCATTGGAATGCTAATGGCAATTGAAGAGGCAGGCCAGTGGCAAGCCACTAGCTTCTAGCAGTTTGAAAGTTGCAGACACAGTGCAGGTGTTGTGCGGCTTCCTTCTTGGCCTCCTAGAAGGTGCCGCGCTCTCCGTCTCTTGCTTGCCAATATGTTGCCGTGTTCCTCTTATTGTTTGGTTTGTTTTGATTTGTTTTTATGATGTTTTGGCGGGTTTTCGGAATGTTTTGGTGGTGTTTTAGAATGTTTTGTTTTCTCTTGTGTTGTTTTTATTGTGTTGGCAGGTTGTGGAACGTTTGGATTCCTTTTGGCGGGTTTTAAAATATTTTGGCGGGTATTTGGAATGTTTGGGTTTGCTTTCATTTGTTTTGATTATGTTTTGGCAAGTTATTGAATGTTTTGATCACTTCTGACTGGTTTTCTAGTATTTTGGCATCTTTTCAGAGTGTTTTGATCAGTTTTGGCGGGTTCTAAACTATTTTGTTGGGTTTTTGGAATGTTTTGCTTGGTTTTGATTTGTTTTTATTTTGATTTTGCGGGTTTTCAGAATGTTTTGGTCGGTTTTCTAGAATGTTTTGGTTGGTTTTGATTTCTTTTTAATATTATTTTGTGGGTTTTGGAATGTTTTGATTTGTTTTGTCTAGTTTAAAATATTTTGGCATGTATTTGGAAGGTTTTGCTTGGTTTTCATTTTTTTTTGTTATGTTTTGGCAAGGGTTTTTTTTTGGTTTGATCAGTTCTGGCTGGTTTTCTAATATGTTGGCCGATTTTCAGAATGTTTTGATCAGTTTTGGCGGGTTTTAAGATATTTTAGAGGTTGTTTATAATATTTTGGTTTCTTTAGCTTTGTTTTTACTATATTTTGGCGGGTTTTTTGAATGTTTCGATCACTTCTGACTGGTTTTCTAGTATTTTGGCATCTTTTCCGAATGTTTTGATCAGTTTTGGCAGGTTCTAAACTATTTTGTCGGGTTTTTGGAATGTTTTGGTTGGTTTTGATTTGTTTTTATGATGTTTTGCCTAGTTTTTTCAATGTTTTGATCAGTTCTGGCTGGTTTTCTAATGTTTTGGCATCTTTTTAGAATGTTTTGATGAGTTTTGCGGGTCTAAATAATTTTGGCGGGTTTTCGGAATATTTTGGTTGGTTTTGATTTGTTTTTATGATGTTTTGGCGGGTTTTCGGAATGTGTTGGTTGGGTTTTAGAATGTTTTGTATTCTCTTGAGTTGTTTTTATTGTGTTGACAGGTTTTGGAATGTTTGGATTCCTTTTGGTGGGTGTTCGGAATGTTTTGGCGGGTATTTGGAATATTTTGATTAGTTTTGACGGGTTTTGAAATATTTTGGCGGGCTTTTAGAAGGTTTTGATTTGTTTTGATTCTGTTTAGCCCAGTTTTTGGTGTGTTTGGATTAGCTTTGGTGGGCTTGATCATGTTTTGTCAGGTTTTTTCGAATGTATTGATCTCTTCTGTCTGGTTTTCTATTTTGGCGGGTTTGAAAATATTTTTGGATTAGTTTTGGCAGGTTTTAAAATATTTTGGCTCTTTGCGCAGAGATGACGGCGCCGGTTGCGGTGCGCTCCGGGGCGCTCCTTCTGCGGAAAGACGCCTAGGCAGCGGCACTTGGGACAGCTCCGCGTCTCCGTATGCTGCGTTTCTTGCCTTCTGCATCTCAGCAAAATGCTTTCCCACTAGGTCTAGCAAGGAGAAACTGTGGCAGCTGAGTAGATGTAGCCCGGCCCGCCCTTTGAAGTTGACAAGTTCTTGGCATCTCAGAGCCTCAAGGCAAGAGCAAGGTTCTCTATGGTAGGCTGGGGCAGAACTAGCAGCAAGCAGAGCAAAGTTGTCCAAGAATAGCTTCCATTGGAATGCTAATGGCAATTGAAGAGGCAGGCCAGTGGCAAGCCACTAGCTTCTAGCAGTTTGAAAGTTGCAGACACAGTGCAGGTGTTGTGCGGCTTCCTTCTTGGCCTCCTAGAAGGTGCCGCGCTCTCCGTCTCTTGCTTGCCAATATGTTGCCGTGTTCCTCCTATTGTTTGGTTTGTTTTGATTTGTTTTGATGATGTTTTGGTGGGTTTTCGGAATGTTTTGGTGGTGTTTTAGAATGTTTTGTTTTCTCTTGTGTTGTTTTTATTGTCTTGGCAGGTTGTGGAATATTTGGATTCCTTTCGGCGGGTTTTCAAATATTTTGGCGGGTATTTGGAATGTTTTTGGTTTGCTTTCATTTGTTTTGATTATGTTTTGGCAAGTTATTGAAAGTTTCGATCACTTCTGACTGGTTTTCTAGTATTTTGGCATCTTTTCAGAATGTTTTGATCAGTTTTGGCAGGTTCTAAACTATTTTGTCAGGTTTTTGGAATGTTTTGGTTGGTTTTGATTTGTTTTTATGATGTTTTGCCTAGTTTTTTCAATGTTTTGATCAGTTCTGTCTGGTTTTCTAATGTTTTGGCATCTTTTCAGAAAGTTTTGATGAGTTTTGCGGGTCTAAATTATTTTGGCGGGTTTTCGGAATATTTTGGTTGGTTTTGATTTGTTTTTATGATGTTTTGGTGGGTTTTCGGAATGTTTTGGTTGGGTTTTAGAATGTTTTGTATTCTCTTGAGTTGTTTTTATTGTGTTGGCAGGTTTTGGAATGTTTGGATTCCTTTTGGCGGGTGTTCGGAATGTTTTGGCGGGTGTTCGGAATGTTTTGATTAGTTTTGACGGGTTTTGAAATATTTTGGCGGGTTTTTAGAAGGTTTCGATTTGTTTTGATTTGTTTTGATTCTGTTTAGCCCAGTTTTTGGTGTGTTTGGATTAGCTTTGGTGGGCTTGATCATGTTTTGTCAGGTTTTTTCGAATGTATTGATCTCTTCTGTCTGGTTTTCTATTTTGGCGGGTTTGAAAATATTTTTGGATTAGTTTTGGCGGGTTTTAAAATATTTTGGCTCTTTGCGCAGAGATGACGGCGCCGGTTGCGGTGCGCTCCGGGGCGCTCCTTCTGCGGAAAGACGCCTAGGCAGCGGCACTTGGGACAGCTCCGCGTCTCCGTATGCTGCGTTTCTTGCCTTCTGCATCTCAGCAAAATGCTTTCCCACTAGGTCTAGCAAGGAGAAACTGTGGCAGCTGAGTAGATGTAGCCCGGCCCGCCCTTTGAAGTTGACAAGTTCTTGGCATCTCAGAGCCTCAAGGCAAGAGCAAGGTTCTCTATGGTAGGCTGGGGCACAACTAGCAGCAAGCAGAGCAAAGTTGTCCAAGAATAGCTTCCATTGGAATGCTAATGGCAATTGAAGAGGCAGGCCAGTGGCAAGCCACTAGCTTCTAGCAGTTTGAAAGTTGCAGACACAGTGCAGGTGTTGTGCGGCTTCCTTCTTGGCCTCCTAGAAGGTGCCGCGCTCTCCGTCTCTTGCTTGCCAATATGTTGCCGTGTTCCTCTTATTGTTTGGTTTGTTTTGATTTGTTTTTATGATGTTTTGGCGGGTTTTCGGAATGTTTTGGTGGTGTTTTAGAATGTTTTGTTTTCTCTTGTGTTGTTTTTATTGTGTTGGCAGGTTGTGGAACGTTTGGATTCCTTTTGGCGGGTTTTAAAATATTTTGGCGGGTATTTGGAATGTTTGGGTTTGCTTTCATTTGTTTTGATTATGTTTTGGCAAGTTATTGAATGTTTTGATCACTTCTGACTGGTTTTCTAGTATTTTGGCATCTTTTCAGAGTGTTTTGATCAGTTTTGGCGGGTTCTAAACTATTTTGTTGGGTTTTTGGAATGTTTTGCTTGGTTTTGATTTGTTTTTATTTTGATTTTGCGGGTTTTCAGAATGTTTTGGTCAGTTTTCTAGAATGTTTTGGTTGGTTTTGATTTCTTTTTAATATTATTTTGTGGGTTTTGGAATGTTTTGATTTGTTTTGTCTAGTTTAAAATATTTTGGCATGTATTTGGAAGGTTTTGCTTGGTTTTCATTTTTTTTTGTTATGTTTTGGCAAGGGTTTTTTTTTGGTTTGATCAGTTCTGGCTGGTTTTCTAATATGTTGGCCGATTTTCAGAATGTTTTGATCAGTTTTGGCGGGTTTTAAGATATTTTAGAGGTTGTTTATAATATTTTGGTTTCTTTAGCTTTGTTTTTACTATATTTTGGCGGGTTTTTTGAATGTTTCGATCACTTCTGACTGGTTTTCTAGTATTTTGGCATCTTTTCCGAATGTTTTGATCAGTTTTGGCAGGTTCTAAACTATTTTGTCGGGTTTTTGGAATGTTTTGGTTGGTTTTGATTTGTTTTTATGATGTTTTGCCTAGTTTTTTCAATGTTTTGATCAGTTCTGGCTGGTTTTCTAATGTTTTGGCATCTTTTTAGAATGTTTTGATGAGTTTTGCGGGTCTAAATAATTTTGGCGGGTTTTCGGAATATTTTGGTTGGTTTTGATTTGTTTTTATGATGTTTTGGCGGGTTTTCGGAATGTGTTGGTTGGGTTTTAGAATGTTTTGTATTCTCTTGAGTTGTTTTTATTGTGTTGACAGGTTTTGGAATGTTTGGATTCCTTTTGGTGGGTGTTCGGAATGTTTTGGCGGGTATTTGGAATATTTTGATTAGTTTTGACGGGTTTTGAAATATTTTGGCGGGCTTTTAGAAGGTTTTGATTTGTTTTGATTCTGTTTAGCCCAGTTTTTGGTGTGTTTGGATTAGCTTTGGTGGGCTTGATCATGTTTTGTCAGGTTTTTTCGAATGTATTGATCTCTTCTGTCTGGTTTTCTATTTTGGCGGGTTTGAAAATATTTTTGGATTAGTTTTGGCAGGTTTTAAAATATTTTGGCTCTTTGCGCAGAGATGACGGCGCCGGTTGCGGTGCGCTCCGGGGCGCTCCTTCTGCGGAAAGACGCCTAGGCAGCGGCACTTGGGACAGCTCCGCGTCTCCGTATGCTGCGTTTCTTGCCTTCTGCATCTCAGCAAAATGCTTTCCCACTAGGTCTAGCAAGGAGAAACTGTGGCAGCTGAGTAGATGTAGCCCGGCCCGCCCTTTGAAGTTGACAAGTTCTTGGCATCTCAGAGCCTCAAGGCAAGAGCAAGGTTCTCTATGGTAGGCTGGGGCAGAACTAGCAGCAAGCAGAGCAAAGTTGTCCAAGAATAGCTTCCATTGGAATGCTAATGGCAATTGAAGAGGCAGGCCAGTGGCAAGCCACTAGCTTCTAGCAGTTTGAAAGTTGCAGACACAGTGCAGGTGTTGTGCGGCTTCCTTCTTGGCCTCCTAGAAGGTGCCGCGCTCTCCGTCTCTTGCTTGCCAATATGTTGCCGTGTTCCTCCTATTGTTTGGTTTGTTTTGATTTGTTTTGATGATGTTTTGGTGGGTTTTCGGAATGTTTTGGTGGTGTTTTAGAATGTTTTGTTTTCTCTTGTGTTGTTTTTATTGTCTTGGCAGGTTGTGGAATATTTGGATTCCTTTCGGCGGGTTTTCAAATATTTTGGCGGGTATTTGGAATGTTTTTGGTTTGCTTTCATTTGTTTTGATTATGTTTTGGCAAGTTATTGAAAGTTTCGATCACTTCTGACTGGTTTTCTAGTATTTTGGCATCTTTTCAGAATGTTTTGATCAGTTTTGGCAGGTTCTAAACTATTTTGTCAGGTTTTTGGAATGTTTTGGTTGGTTTTGATTTGTTTTTATGATGTTTTGCCTAGTTTTTTCAATGTTTTGATCAGTTCTGTCTGGTTTTCTAATGTTTTGGCATCTTTTCAGAAAGTTTTGATGAGTTTTGCGGGTCTAAATTATTTTGGCGGGTTTTCGGAATATTTTGGTTGGTTTTGATTTGTTTTTATGATGTTTTGGTGGGTTTTCGGAATGTTTTGGTTGGGTTTTAGAATGTTTTGTATTCTCTTGAGTTGTTTTTATTGTGTTGGCAGGTTTTGGAATGTTTGGATTCCTTTTGGCGGGTGTTCGGAATGTTTTGGCGGGTGTTCGGAATGTTTTGATTAGTTTTGACGGGTTTTGAAATATTTTGGCGGGTTTTTAGAAGGTTTCGATTTGTTTTGATTTGTTTTGATTCTGTTTAGCCCAGTTTTTGGTGTGTTTGGATTAGCTTTGGTGGGCTTGATCATGTTTTGTCAGGTTTTTTCGAATGTATTGATCTCTTCTGTCTGGTTTTCTATTTTGGCGGGTTTGAAAATATTTTTGGATTAGTTTTGGCGGGTTTTAAAATATTTTGGCTCTTTGCGCAGAGATGACGGCGCCGGTTGCGGTGCGCTCCGGGGCGCTCCTTCTGCGGAAAGACGCCTAGGCAGCGGCACTTGGGACAGCTCCGCGTCTCCGTATGCTGCGTTTCTTGCCTTCTGCATCTCAGCAAAATGCTTTCCCACTAGGTCTAGCAAGGAGAAACTGTGGCAGCTGAGTAGATGTAGCCCGGCCCGCCCTTTGAAGTTGACAAGTTCTTGGCATCTCAGAGCCTCAAGGCAAGAGCAAGGTTCTCTATGGTAGGCTGGGGCACAACTAGCAGCAAGCAGAGCAAAGTTGTCCAAGAATAGCTTCCATTGGAATGCTAATGGCAATTGAAGAGGCAGGCCAGTGGCAAGCCACTAGCTTCTAGCAGTTTGAAAGTTGCAGACACAGTGCAGGTGTTGTGCGGCTTCCTTCTTGGCCTCCTAGAAGGTGCCGCGCTCTCCGTCTCTTGCTTGCCAATATGTTGCCGTGTTCCTCTTATTGTTTGGTTTGTTTTGATTTGTTTTTATGATGTTTTGGCGGGTTTTCGGAATGTTTTGGTGGTGTTTTAGAATGTTTTGTTTTCTCTTGTGTTGTTTTTATTGTGTTGGCAGGTTGTGGAACGTTTGGATTCCTTTTGGCGGGTTTTAAAATATTTTGGCGGGTATTTGGAATGTTTGGGTTTGCTTTCATTTGTTTTGATTATGTTTTGGCAAGTTATTGAATGTTTTGATCACTTCTGACTGGTTTTCTAGTATTTTGGCATCTTTTCAGAGTGTTTTGATCAGTTTTGGCGGGTTCTAAACTATTTTGTTGGGTTTTTGGAATGTTTTGCTTGGTTTTGATTTGTTTTTATTTTGATTTTGCGGGTTTTCAGAATGTTTTGGTCGGTTTTCTAGAATGTTTTGGTTGGTTTTGATTTCTTTTTAATATTATTTTGTGGGTTTTGGAATGTTTTGATTTGTTTTGTCTAGTTTAAAATATTTTGGCATGTATTTGGAAGGTTTTGCTTGGTTTTCATTTTTTTTTGTTATGTTTTGGCAAGGGTTTTTTTTTGGTTTGATCAGTTCTGGCTGGTTTTCTAATATGTTGGCCGATTTTCAGAATGTTTTGATCAGTTTTGGCGGGTTTTAAGATATTTTAGAGGTTGTTTATAATATTTTGGTTTCTTTAGCTTTGTTTTTACTATATTTTGGCGGGTTTTTTGAATGTTTCGATCACTTCTGACTGGTTTTCTAGTATTTTGGCATCTTTTCCGAATGTTTTGATCAGTTTTGGCAGGTTCTAAACTATTTTGTCGGGTTTTTGGAATGTTTTGGTTGGTTTTGATTTGTTTTTATGATGTTTTGCCAAGTTTTTTGAATGTTTTGATCAGTTCTGGCTGGTTTTCTAATGTTTTGGCATCTTTTTAGAATGTTTTGATGAGTTTTGCGGGTCTAAATTATTTTGGCGGGTTTTCGGAATATTTTGGTTGGTTTTGATTTGTTTTTATGATGTTTTGGCGGGTTTTCGGAATGTGTTGGTTGGGTTTTAGAATGTTTTGTATTCTCTTGAGTTGTTTTTATTGTGTTGACAGGTTTTGGAATGTTTGGATTCCTTTTGGTGGGTGTTCGGAATGTTTTGGCGGGTATTTGGAATATTTTGATTAGTTTTGACGGGTTTTGAAATATTTTGGCGGGCTTTTAGAAGGTTTTGATTTGTTTTGATTCTGTTTAGCCCAGTTTTTGGTGTGTTTGGATTAGCTTTGGTGGGCTTGATCATGTTTTGTCAGGTTTTTTCGAATGTATTGATCTCTTCTGTCTGGTTTTCTATTTTGGCGGGTTTGAAAATATTTTTGGATTAGTTTTGGCAGGTTTTAAAATATTTTGGCTCTTTGCGCAGAGATGACGGTGCCGGTTGCGGTGCGCTCCGGGGCGCTCCTTCTGCGGAAAGACGCCTAGGCAGCGGCACTTGGGACAGCTCCGCGTCTCCGTATGCTGCGTTTCTTGCCTTCTGCATCTCAGCAAAATGCTTTCCCACTAGGTCTAGCAAGGAGAAACTGTGGCAGCTGAGTAGATGTAGCCCGGCCCGCCCTTTGAAGTTGACAAGTTCTTGGCATCTCAGAGCCTCAAGGCAAGAGCAAGGTTATCTATGGTAGGCTGGGGCAGAACTAGCAGCAAGCAGAGCAAAGTTGTCCAAGAATAGCTTCCATTGGAATGCTAATGGCAATTGAAGAGGCAGGCCAGTGGCAAGCCACTAGCTTCTAGCAGTTTGAAAGTTGCAGACACAGTGCAGGTGTTGTGCGGCTTCCTTCTTGGCCTCCTAGAAGGTGCCGCGCTCTCCGTCTCTTGCTTGCCAATATGTTGCCGTGTTCCTCCTATTGTTTGGTTTGTTTTGATTTGTTTTGATGATGTTTTGGTGGGTTTTCGGAATGTTTTGGTGGTGTTTTAGAATGTTTTGTTTTCTCTTGTGTTGTTTTTATTGTGTTGGCAGGTTGTGGAATATTTGGATTCCTTTTGGCGGGTTTTCAAATATTTTGGCGGGTATTTGGAATGTTTTTGGTTTGCTTTCATTTGTTTTGATTATGTTTTGGCAAGTTATTGAAAGTTTCGATCACTTCTGACTGGTTTTCTAGTATTTTGGCATCTTTTCAGAATGTTTTGATCAGTTTTGGCAGGTTCTAAACTATTTTGTCGGGTTTTTGGAATGTTTTGGTTGGTTTTGATTTGTTTTTATGATGTTTTGCCTAGTTTTTTCAATGTTTTGATCAGTTCTGTCTGGTTTTCTAATGTTTTGGCATCTTTTCAGAAAGTTTTGATGAGTTTTGCGGGTCTAAATTATTTTGGCGGGTTTTCGGAATATTTTGGTTGGTTTTGATTTTTTTTTTATGATGTTTTGGTGGGTTTTCGGAATGTTTTGGTTGGGTTTTAGAATGTTTTGTATTCTCTTGAGTTGTTTTTATTGTGTTGGCAGGTTTTGGAATGTTTGGATTCCTTTTGGCGGGTGTTCGGAATGTTTTGGCGGGTGTTCGGAATGTTTTGATTAGTTTTGACGGGTTTTGAAATATTTTGGTGGGTTTTTAGAAGGTTTCGATTTGTTTTGATTTGTTTTGATTCTGTTTAGCCCAGTTTTTGGTGTGTTTGGGTTAGCTTTGATGGGCTTGATCATGTTTTGTCAGGTTTTTTCGAATGTATTGATCTCTTCTGTCTGGTTTTCT
This sequence comes from Passer domesticus, assembly GCF_036417665.1. Taxonomy (NCBI): domain Eukaryota; kingdom Metazoa; phylum Chordata; class Aves; order Passeriformes; family Passeridae; genus Passer; species Passer domesticus. The sequence goes on along the minus strand of NC_087478.1, from coordinate 58,627,470 downwards.
ATTTTGGCGGGTTTGAAAATATTTTTGGATGATTTTTGGCGGGTTTTAAAATATTTTGGCTCTTTGCGCAGAGATGACGGCGCCGGTTGCGGTGCGCTCCGGGGCGCTCCTTCTGCGGAAAGACGCCTAGGCAGCGGCACTTGGGACAGCTCCGCGTTTCCGTATGCTGCGTTTCTTGCCTTCTGCATCTCAGCAAAATGCTTTCCCACTAGGTCTAGCAAGGAGAAACTGTGGCAGCTGAGTAGATGTAGCCCGGCCCGCCCTTTGAAGTTGACAAGTTCTTGGCATCTCAGAGCCTCAAGGCAAGAGCAAGGTTATCTATGGTAGGCTGGGGCAGAACTAGCAGCAAGCAGAGCAAAGTTGTCCAAGAATAGCTTCCATTGGAATGCTAATGGCAATTGAAGAGGCAGGCCAGTGGCAAGCCACTAGCTTCTAGCAGTTTGAAAGTTGCAGACACAGTGCAGGTGTTGTGCGGCTTCCTTCTTGGCCTCCTAGAAGGTGCCGCGCTCTCCGTCTCTTGCTTGCCAATATGTTGCCGTGTTCCTCTTATTGTTTGGTTTGTTTTGATTTGTTTTTATGATGTTTTGGCGGGTTTTCGGAATGTTTTGGTGGTGTTTTAGAATGTTTTGTTTTCTCTTGTGTTGTTTTTATTGTGTTGGCAGGTTGTGGAACGTTTGGATTCCTTTTGGCGGGTTTTAAAATATTTTGGCGGGTATTTGGAATGTTTGGGTTTGCTTTCATTTGTTTTGATTATGTTTTGGCAAGTTATTGAATGTTTTGATCACTTCTGACTGGTTTTCTAGTATTTTGGCATCTTTTCAGAGTGTTTTGATCAGTTTTGGCGGGTTCTAAACTATTTTGTTGGGTTTTTGGAATGTTTTGCTTGGTTTTGATTTGTTTTTATTTTGATTTTGCGGGTTTTCAGAATGTTTTGGTCAGTTTTCTAGAATGTTTTGGTTGGTTTTGATTTCTTTTTAATATTATTTTGTGGGTTTTGGAATGTTTTGATTTGTTTTGTCTAGTTTAAAATATTTTGGCATGTATTTGGAAGGTTTTGCTTGGTTTTCATTTTTTTTTGTTATGTTTTGGCAAGGGTTTTTTTTTGGTTTGATCAGTTCTGGCTGGTTTTCTAATATGTTGGCCGATTTTCAGAATGTTTTGATCAGTTTTGGCGGGTTTTAAGATATTTTAGAGGTTGTTTATAATATTTTGGTTTCTTTAGCTTTGTTTTTACTATATTTTGGCGGGTTTTTTGAATGTTTCGATCACTTCTGACTGGTTTTCTAGTATTTTGGCATCTTTTCCGAATGTTTTGATCAGTTTTGGCAGGTTCTAAACTATTTTGTCGGGTTTTTGGAATGTTTTGGTTGGTTTTGATTTGTTTTTATGATGTTTTGCCTAGTTTTTTCAATGTTTTGATCAGTTCTGGCTGGTTTTCTAATGTTTTGGCATCTTTTTAGAATGTTTTGATGAGTTTTGCGGGTCTAAATAATTTTGGCGGGTTTTCGGAATATTTTGGTTGGTTTTGATTTGTTTTTATGATGTTTTGGCGGGTTTTCGGAATGTGTTGGTTGGGTTTTAGAATGTTTTGTATTCTCTTGAGTTGTTTTTATTGTGTTGACAGGTTTTGGAATGTTTGGATTCCTTTTGGTGGGTGTTCGGAATGTTTTGGCGGGTATTTGGAATATTTTGATTAGTTTTGACGGGTTTTGAAATATTTTGGCGGGCTTTTAGAAGGTTTTGATTTGTTTTGATTCTGTTTAGCCCAGTTTTTGGTGTGTTTGGATTAGCTTTGGTGGGCTTGATCATGTTTTGTCAGGTTTTTTCGAATGTATTGATCTCTTCTGTCTGGTTTTCTATTTTGGCGGGTTTGAAAATATTTTTGGATTAGTTTTGGCAGGTTTTAAAATATTTTGGCTCTTTGCGCAGAGATGACGGCGCCGGTTGCGGTGCGCTCCGGGGCGCTCCTTCTGCGGAAAGACGCCTAGGCAGCGGCACTTGGGACAGCTCCGCGTCTCCGTATGCTGCGTTTCTTGCCTTCTGCATCTCAGCAAAATGCTTTCCCACTAGGTCTAGCAAGGAGAAACTGTGGCAGCTGAGTAGATGTAGCCCGGCCCGCCCTTTGAAGTTGACAAGTTCTTGGCATCTCAGAGCCTCAAGGCAAGAGCAAGGTTCTCTATGGTAGGCTGGGGCAGAACTAGCAGCAAGCAGAGCAAAGTTGTCCAAGAATAGCTTCCATTGGAATGCTAATGGCAATTGAAGAGGCAGGCCAGTGGCAAGCCACTAGCTTCTAGCAGTTTGAAAGTTGCAGACACAGTGCAGGTGTTGTGCGGCTTCCTTCTTGGCCTCCTAGAAGGTGCCGCGCTCTCCGTCTCTTGCTTGCCAATATGTTGCCGTGTTCCTCCTATTGTTTGGTTTGTTTTGATTTGTTTTGATGATGTTTTGGTGGGTTTTCGGAATGTTTTGGTGGTGTTTTAGAATGTTTTGTTTTCTCTTGTGTTGTTTTTATTGTCTTGGCAGGTTGTGGAATATTTGGATTCCTTTCGGCGGGTTTTCAAATATTTTGGCGGGTATTTGGAATGTTTTTGGTTTGCTTTCATTTGTTTTGATTATGTTTTGGCAAGTTATTGAAAGTTTCGATCACTTCTGACTGGTTTTCTAGTATTTTGGCATCTTTTCAGAATGTTTTGATCAGTTTTGGCAGGTTCTAAACTATTTTGTCAGGTTTTTGGAATGTTTTGGTTGGTTTTGATTTGTTTTTATGATGTTTTGCCTAGTTTTTTCAATGTTTTGATCAGTTCTGTCTGGTTTTCTAATGTTTTGGCATCTTTTCAGAAAGTTTTGATGAGTTTTGCGGGTCTAAATTATTTTGGCGGGTTTTCGGAATATTTTGGTTGGTTTTGATTTGTTTTTATGATGTTTTGGTGGGTTTTCGGAATGTTTTGGTTGGGTTTTAGAATGTTTTGTATTCTCTTGAGTTGTTTTTATTGTGTTGGCAGGTTTTGGAATGTTTGGATTCCTTTTGGCGGGTGTTCGGAATGTTTTGGCGGGTGTTCGGAATGTTTTGATTAGTTTTGACGGGTTTTGAAATATTTTGGCGGGTTTTTAGAAGGTTTCGATTTGTTTTGATTTGTTTTGATTCTGTTTAGCCCAGTTTTTGGTGTGTTTGGATTAGCTTTGGTGGGCTTGATCATGTTTTGTCAGGTTTTTTCGAATGTATTGATCTCTTCTGTCTGGTTTTCTATTTTGGCGGGTTTGAAAATATTTTTGGATTAGTTTTGGCGGGTTTTAAAATATTTTGGCTCTTTGCGCAGAGATGACGGCGCCGGTTGCGGTGCGCTCCGGGGCGCTCCTTCTGCGGAAAGACGCCTAGGCAGCGGCACTTGGGACAGCTCCGCGTCTCCGTATGCTGCGTTTCTTGCCTTCTGCATCTCAGCAAAATGCTTTCCCACTAGGTCTAGCAAGGAGAAACTGTGGCAGCTGAGTAGATGTAGCCCGGCCCGCCCTTTGAAGTTGACAAGTTCTTGGCATCTCAGAGCCTCAAGGCAAGAGCAAGGTTCTCTATGGTAGGCTGGGGCACAACTAGCAGCAAGCAGAGCAAAGTTGTCCAAGAATAGCTTCCATTGGAATGCTAATGGCAATTGAAGAGGCAGGCCAGTGGCAAGCCACTAGCTTCTAGCAGTTTGAAAGTTGCAGACACAGTGCAGGTGTTGTGCGGCTTCCTTCTTGGCCTCCTAGAAGGTGCCGCGCTCTCCGTCTCTTGCTTGCCAATATGTTGCCGTGTTCCTCTTATTGTTTGGTTTGTTTTGATTTGTTTTTATGATGTTTTGGCGGGTTTTCGGAATGTTTTGGTGGTGTTTTAGAATGTTTTGTTTTCTCTTGTGTTGTTTTTATTGTGTTGGCAGGTTGTGGAACGTTTGGATTCCTTTTGGCGGGTTTTAAAATATTTTGGCGGGTATTTGGAATGTTTGGGTTTGCTTTCATTTGTTTTGATTATGTTTTGGCAAGTTATTGAATGTTTTGATCACTTCTGACTGGTTTTCTAGTATTTTGGCATCTTTTCAGAGTGTTTTGATCAGTTTTGGCGGGTTCTAAACTATTTTGTTGGGTTTTTGGAATGTTTTGCTTGGTTTTGATTTGTTTTTATTTTGATTTTGCGGGTTTTCAGAATGTTTTGGTCGGTTTTCTAGAATGTTTTGGTTGGTTTTGATTTCTTTTTAATATTATTTTGTGGGTTTTGGAATGTTTTGATTTGTTTTGTCTAGTTTAAAATATTTTGGCATGTATTTGGAAGGTTTTGCTTGGTTTTCATTTTTTTTTGTTATGTTTTGGCAAGGGTTTTTTTTTGGTTTGATCAGTTCTGGCTGGTTTTCTAATATGTTGGCCGATTTTCAGAATGTTTTGATCAGTTTTGGCGGGTTTTAAGATATTTTAGAGGTTGTTTATAATATTTTGGTTTCTTTAGCTTTGTTTTTACTATATTTTGGCGGGTTTTTTGAATGTTTCGATCACTTCTGACTGGTTTTCTAGTATTTTGGCATCTTTTCCGAATGTTTTGATCAGTTTTGGCAGGTTCTAAACTATTTTGTCGGGTTTTTGGAATGTTTTGGTTGGTTTTGATTTGTTTTTATGATGTTTTGCCAAGTTTTTTGAATGTTTTGATCAGTTCTGGCTGGTTTTCTAATGTTTTGGCATCTTTTTAGAATGTTTTGATGAGTTTTGCGGGTCTAAATTATTTTGGCGGGTTTTCGGAATATTTTGGTTGGTTTTGATTTGTTTTTATGATGTTTTGGCGGGTTTTCGGAATGTGTTGGTTGGGTTTTAGAATGTTTTGTATTCTCTTGAGTTGTTTTTATTGTGTTGACAGGTTTTGGAATGTTTGGATTCCTTTTGGTGGGTGTTCGGAATGTTTTGGCGGGTATTTGGAATATTTTGATTAGTTTTGACGGGTTTTGAAATATTTTGGCGGGCTTTTAGAAGGTTTTGATTTGTTTTGATTCTGTTTAGCCCAGTTTTTGGTGTGTTTGGATTAGCTTTGGTGGGCTTGATCATGTTTTGTCAGGTTTTTTCGAATGTATTGATCTCTTCTGTCTGGTTTTCTATTTTGGCGGGTTTGAAAATATTTTTGGATTAGTTTTGGCAGGTTTTAAAATATTTTGGCTCTTTGCGCAGAGATGACGGTGCCGGTTGCGGTGCGCTCCGGGGCGCTCCTTCTGCGGAAAGACGCCTAGGCAGCGGCACTTGGGACAGCTCCGCGTCTCCGTATGCTGCGTTTCTTGCCTTCTGCATCTCAGCAAAATGCTTTCCCACTAGGTCTAGCAAGGAGAAACTGTGGCAGCTGAGTAGATGTAGCCCGGCCCGCCCTTTGAAGTTGACAAGTTCTTGGCATCTCAGAGCCTCAAGGCAAGAGCAAGGTTCTCTATGGTAGGCTGGGGCACAACTAGCAGCAAGCAGAGCAAAGTTGTCCAAGAATAGCTTCCATTGGAATGCTAATGGCAATTGAAGAGGCAGGCCAGTGGCAAGCCACTAGCTTCTAGCAGTTTGAAAGTTGCAGACACAGTGCAGGTGTTGTGCGGCTTCCTTCTTGGCCTCCTAGAAGGTGCCGCGCTCTCCGTCTCTTGCTTGCCAATATGTTGCCGTGTTCCTCCTATTGTTTGGTTTGTTTTGATTTGTTTTGATGATGTTTTGGTGGGTTTTCGGAATGTTTTGGTGGTGTTTTAGAATGTTTTGTTTTCTCTTGTGTTGTTTTTATTGTCTTGGCAGGTTGTGGAATATTTGGATTCCTTTTGGCGGGTTTTCAAATATTTTGGCGGGTATTTGGAATGTTTTTGGTTTGCTTTCATTTGTTTTGATTATGTTTTGGCAAGTTATTGAAAGTTTCGATCACTTCTGACTGGTTTTCTAGTATTTTGGCATCTTTTCAGAATGTTTTGATCAGTTTTGGCAGGTTCTAAACTATTTTGTCAGGTTTTTGGAATTTTTTGGTTGGTTTTGATTTGTTTTTATGATGTTTTGCCTAGTTTTTTCAATGTTTTGATCAGTTCTGTCTGGTTTTCTAATGTTTTGGCATCTTTTCAGAAAGTTTTGATGAGTTTTGCGGGTCTAAATTATTTTGGCGGGTTTTCGGAATATTTTGGTTGGTTTTGATTTGTTTTTATGATGTTTTGGCGGGTTTTCGGAATGTTTTGGTTGGGTTTTAGAATGTTTTGTATTCTCTTGAGTTGTTTTTATTGTGTTGGCAGGTTTTGGAATGTTTGGATTCCTTTTGGCGGGTGTTCGGAATGTTTTGGCGGGTGTTCGGAATGTTTTGATTAGTTTTGACGGGTTTTGAAATATTTTGGTGGGTTTTTAGAAGGTTTCGATTTGTTTTGATTTGTTTTGATTCTGTTTAGCCCAGTTTTTGGTGTGTTTGGATTAGCTTTGGTGGGCTTGATCATGTTTTGTCAGGTTTTTTCGAATGTATTGATCTCTTCTGTCTGGTTTTCTATTTTGGCGGGTTTGAAAATATTTTTGGATTAGTTTTGGCGGGTTTTAAAATATTTTGGCTCTTTGCGCAGAGATGACGGCGCCGGTTGCGGTGCGCTCCGGGGCGCTCCTTCTGCGGAAAGACGCCTAGGCAGCGGCACTTGGGACAGCTCCGCGTCTCCGTATGCTGCGTTTCTTGCCTTCTGCATCTCAGCAAAATGCTTTCCCACTAGGTCTAGCAAGGAGAAACTGTGGCAGCTGAGTAGATGTAGCCCGGCCCGCCCTTTGAAGTTGACAAGTTCTTGGCATCTCAGAGCCTCAAGGCAAGAGCAAGGTTATCTATGGTAGGCTGGGGCAGAACTAGCAGCAAGCAGAGCAAAGTTGTCCAAGAATAGCTTCCATTGGAATGCTAATGGCAATTGAAGAGGCAGGCCAGTGGCAAGCCACTAGCTTCTAGCAGTTTGAAAGTTGCAGACACAGTGCAGGTGTTGTGCGGCTTCCTTCTTGGCCTCCTAGAAGGTGCCGCGCTCTCCGTCTCTTGCTTGCCAATATGTTGCCGTGTTCCTCCTATTGTTTGGTTTGTTTTGATTTGTTTTGATGATGTTTTGGTGGGTTTTCGGAATGTTTTGGTGGTGTTTTAGAATGTTTTGTTTTCTCTTGTGTTGTTTTTATTGTGTTGGCAGGTTGTGGAATATTTGGATTCCTTTTGGCGGGTTTTCAAATATTTTGGCGGGTATTTGGAATGTTTTTGGTTTGCTTTCATTTGTTTTGATTATGTTTTGGCAAGTTATTGAAAGTTTCGATCACTTCTGACTGGTTTTCTAGTATTTTGGCATCTTTTCCGAATGTTTTGATCAGTTTTGGCAGGTTCTAAACTATTTTGTCGGGTTTTTGGAATGTTTTGGTTGGTTTTGATTTGTTTTTATGATGTTTTGCCTAGTTTTTTCAATGTTTTGATCAGTTCTGTCTGGTTTTCTAATGTTTTGGCATCTTTTCAGAAAGTTTTGATGAGTTTTGCGGGTCTAAATTATTTTGGCGGGTTTTCGGAATATTTTGGTTGGTTTTGATTTTTTTTTTATGATGTTTTGGTGGGTTTTCGGAATGTTTTGGTTGGGTTTTAGAATGTTTTGTATTCTCTTGAGTTGTTTTTATTGTGTTGGCAGGTTTTGGAATGTTTGGATTCCTTTTGGCGGGTGTTCGGAATGTTTTGGCGGGTGTTCGGAATGTTTTGATTAGTTTTGACGGGTTTTGAAATATTTTGGTGGGTTTTTAGAAGGTTTCGATTTGTTTTGATTTGTTTTGATTCTGTTTAGCCCAGTTTTTGGTGTGTTTGGGTTAGCTTTGGTGGGCTTGATCATGTTTTGTCAGGTTTTTTCGAATGTATTGAGCTCTTCTGTCTGGTTTTCTATTTTGGCGGGTTTGAAAATATTTTTGGATGATTTTTGGTGGGTTTTAAAATATTTTGGCTCTTTGCGCAGAGATGACGGCGCCGGTTGCGGTGCGCTCCGGGGCGCTCCTTCTGCGGAAAGACGCCTAGGCAGCGGCACTTGGGACAGCTCCGCGTTTCCGTATGCTGCGTTTCTTGCCTTCTGCATCTCAGCAAAATGCTTTCCCACTAGGTCTAGCAAGGAGAAACTGTGGCAGCTGAGTAGATGTAGCCCGGCCCGCCCTTTGAAGTTGACAAGTTCTTGGCATCTCAGAGCCTCAAGGCAAGAGCAAGGTTATCTATGGTAGGCTGGGGCAGAACTAGCAGCAAGCAGAGCAAAGTTGTCCAAGAATAGCTTCCATTGGAATGCTAATGGCAATTGAAGAGGCAGGCCAGTGGCAAGCCACTAGCTTCTAGCAGTTTGAAAGTTGCAGACACAGTGCAGGTGTTGTGCGGCTTCCTTCTTGGCCTCCTAGAAGGTGCCGCGCTCTCCGTCTCTTGCTTGCCAATATGTTGCCGTGTTCCTCTTATTGTTTGGTTTGTTTTGATTTGTTTTTATGATGTTTTGGCGGGTTTTCGGAATGTTTTGGTGGTGTTTTAGAATGTTTTGTTTTCTCTTGTGTTGTTTTTATTGTGTTGGCAGGTTGTGGAACGTTTGGATTCCTTTTGGCGGGTTTTAAAATATTTTGGCGGGTATTTGGAATGTTTGGGTTTGCTTTCATTTGTTTTGATTATGTTTTGGCAAGTTATTGAATGTTTTGATCACTTCTGACTGGTTTTCTAGTATTTTGGCATCTTTTCAGAGTGTTTTGATCAGTTTTGGCGGGTTCTAAACTATTTTGTTGGGTTTTTGGAATGTTTTGCTTGGTTTTGATTTGTTTTTATTTTGATTTTGCGGGTTTTCAGAATGTTTTGGTCGGTTTTCTAGAATGTTTTGGTTGGTTTTGATTTCTTTTTAATATTATTTTGTGGGTTTTGGAATGTTTTGATTTGTTTTGTCTAGTTTAAAATATTTTGGCATGTATTTGGAAGGTTTTGCTTGGTTTTCATTTTTTTTTGTTATGTTTTGGCAAGGGTTTTTTTTTTTGTTTGATCAGTTCTGGCTGGTTTTCTAATATGTTGGCCGATTTTCAGAATGTTTTGATCAGTTTTGGCGGGTTTTAAGATATTTTAGAGGTTGTTTATAATATTTTGGTTTCTTTAGCTTTGTTTTTACTATATTTTGGCGGGTTTTTTGAATGTTTCGATCACTTCTGACTGGTTTTCTAGTATTTTGGCATCTTTTCCGAATGTTTTGATCAGTTTTGGCAGGTTCTAAACTATTTTGTCGGGTTTTTGGAATGTTTTGGTTGGTTTTGATTTGTTTTTATGATGTTTTGCCAAGTTTTTTGAATGTTTTGATCAGTTCTGGCTGGTTTTCTAATGTTTTGGCATCTTTTTAGAATGTTTTGATGAGTTTTGCGGGTCTAAATAATTTTGGCGGGTTTTCGGAATATTTTGGTTGGTTTTGATTTGTTTTTATGATGTTTTGGCGGGTTTTCGGAATGTGTTGGTTGGGTTTTAGAATGTTTTGTATTCTCTTGAGTTGTTTTTATTGTGTTGACAGGTTTTGGAATGTTTGGATTCCTTTTGGTGGGTGTTCGGAATGTTTTGGCGGGTATTTGGAATATTTTGATTAGTTTTGACGGGTTTTGAAATATTTTGGCGGGCTTTTAGAAGGTTTTGATTTGTTTTGATTCTGTTTAGCCCAGTTTTTGGTGTGTTTGGATTAGCTTTGGTGGGCTTGATCATGTTTTGTCAGGTTTTTTCGAATGTATTGATCTCTTCTGTCTGGTTTTCTATTTTGGCGGGTTTGAAAATATTTTTGGATTAGTTTTGGCAGGTTTTAAAATATTTTGGCTCTTTGCGCAGAGATGACGGCGCCGGTTGCGGTGCGCTCCGGGGCGCTCCTTCTGCGGAAAGACGCCTAGGCAGCGGCACTTGGGACAGCTCCGCGTCTCCGTATGCTGCGTTTCTTGCCTTCTGCATCTCAGCAAAATGCTTTCCCACTAGGTCTAGCAAGGAGAAACTGTGGCAGCTGAGTAGATGTAGCCCGGCCCGCCCTTTGAAGTTGACAAGTTCTTGGCATCTCAGAGCCTCAAGGCAAGAGCAAGGTTCTCTATGGTAGGCTGGGGCACAACTAGCAGCAAGCAGAGCAAAGTTGTCCAAGAATAGCTTCCATTGGAATGCTAATGGCAATTGAAGAGGCAGGCCAGTGGCAAGCCACTAGCTTCTAGCAGTTTGAAAGTTGCAGACACAGTGCAGGTGTTGTGCGGCTTCCTTCTTGGCCTCCTAGAAGGTGCCGCGCTCTCCGTCTCTTGCTTGCCAATATGTTGCCGTGTTCCTCTTATTGTTTGGTTTGTTTTGATTTGTTTTTATGATGTTTTGGCGGGTTTTCGGAATGTTTTGGTGGTGTTTTAGAATGTTTTGTTTTCTCTTGTGTTGTTTTTATTGTGTTGGCAGGTTGTGGAACGTTTGGATTCCTTTTGGCGGGTTTTAAAATATTTTGGCGGGTATTTGGAATGTTTGGGTTTGCTTTCATTTGTTTTGATTATGTTTTGGCAAGTTATTGAATGTTTTGATCACTTCTGACTGGTTTTCTAGTATTTTGGCATCTTTTCAGAGTGTTTTGATCAGTTTTGGCGGGTTCTAAACTATTTTGTTGGGTTTTTGGAATGTTTTGCTTGGTTTTGATTTGTTTTTATTTTGATTTTGCGGGTTTTCAGAATGTTTTGGTCGGTTTTCTAGAATGTTTTGGTTGGTTTTGATTTCTTTTTAATATTATTTTGTGGGTTTTGGAATGTTTTGATTTGTTTTGTCTAGTTTAAAATATTTTGGCATGTATTTGGAAGGTTTTGCTTGGTTTTCATTTTTTTTTGTTATGTTTTGGCAAGGGTTTTTTTTTGGTTTGATCAGTTCTGGCTGGTTTTCTAATATGTTGGCCGATTTTCAGAATGTTTTGATCAGTTTTGGCGGGTTTTAAGATATTTTAGAGGTTGTTTATAATATTTTGGTTTCTTTAGCTTTGTTTTTACTATATTTTGGCGGGTTTTTTGAATGTTTCGATCACTTCTGACTGGTTTTCTAGTATTTTGGCATCTTTTCCGAATGTTTTGATCAGTTTTGGCAGGTTCTAAACTATTTTGTCGGGTTTTTGGAATGTTTTGGTTGGTTTTGATTTGTTTTTATGATGTTTTGCCAAGTTTTTTGAATGTTTTGATCAGTTCTGGCTGGTTTTCTAATGTTTTGGCATCTTTTTAGAATGTTTTGATGAGTTTTGCGGGTCTAAATTATTTTGGCGGGTTTTCGGAATATTTTGGTTGGTTTTGATTTGTTTTTATGATGTTTTGGCGGGTTTTCGGAATGTGTTGGTTGGGTTTTAGAATGTTTTGTATTCTCTTGAGTTGTTTTTATTGTGTTGACAGGTTTTGGAATGTTTGGATTCCTTTTGGTGGGTGTTCGGAATGTTTTGGCGGGTATTTGGAATATTTTGATTAGTTTTGACGGGTTTTGAAATATTTTGGCGGGCTTTTAGAAGGTTTTGATTTGTTTTGATTCTGTTTAGCCCAGTTTTTGGTGTGTTTGGATTAGCTTTGGTGGGCTTGATCATGTTTTGTCAGGTTTTTTCGAATGTATTGATCTCTTCTGTCTGGTTTTCTATTTTGGCGGGTTTGAAAATATTTTTGGATTAGTTTTGGCAGGTTTTAAAATATTTTGGCTCTTTGCGCAGAGATGACGGTGCCGGTTGCGGTGCGCTCCGGGGCGCTCCTTCTGCGGAAAGACGCCTAGGCAGCGGCACTTGGGACAGCTCCGCGTCTCCGTATGCTGCGTTTCTTGCCTTCTGCATCTCAGCAAAATGCTTTCCCACTAGGTCTAGCAAGGAGAAACTGTGGCAGCTGAGTAGATGTAGCCCGGCCCGCCCTTTGAAGTTGACAAGTTCTTGGCATCTCAGAGCCTCAAGGCAAGAGCAAGGTTCTCTATGGTAGGCTGGGGCACAACTAGCAGCAAGCAGAGCAAAGTTGTCCAAGAATAGCTTCCATTGGAATGCTAATGGCAATTGAAGAGGCAGGCCAGTGGCAAGCCACTAGCTTCTAGCAGTTTGAAAGTTGCAGACACAGTGCAGGTGTTGTGCGGCTTCCTTCTTGGCCTCCTAGAAGGTGCCGCGCTCTCCGTCTCTTGCTTGCCAATATGTTGCCGTGTTCCTCTTATTGTTTGGTTTGTTTTGATTTGTTTTGATGATGTTTTGGCGGGTTTTCGGAATGTTTTGGTGGTGTTTTAGAATGTTTTGTTTTCTCTTGTGTTGTTTTTATTGTGTTGGCAGGTTGTGGAACGTTTGGATTCCTTTTGGCGGGTTTTAAAATATTTTGGCGGGTATTTGGAATGTTTGGGTTTGCTTTCATTTGTTTTGATTATGTTTTGGCAAGTTATTGAATGTTTTGATCACTTCTGACTGGTTTTCTAGTATTTTGGCATCTTTTCAGAATGTTTTGATCAGTTTTGGCGGGTTCTAAACTATTTTGTTGGGTTTTTGGAATGTTTTGCTTGGTTTTGATTTGTTTTTATTTTGATTTTGCGGGTTTTCAGAATGCTTTGGTCGGTTTTCTAGAATGTTTTGGTTGGTTTTGATTTCTTTTTAATATTATTTTGTGGGTTTTGGAATGTTTTGATTTGTTTTGTCTAGTTTAAAATATTTTGGCATGTATTTGGAAGGTTTTGCTTGGTTTTCATTTTTTTTTGTTATGTTTTGGCAAGGGTTTTTTTTTTGTTTGATCAGTTCTGGCTGGTTTTCTAATATGTTGGCCGATTTTCAGAATGTTTTGATCAGTTTTGGCGGGTTTTAAGATATTTTAGAGGTTGTTTATAATATTTTGGTTTCTTTAGCTTTGTTTTTACTATATTTTGGCGGGTTTTTTGAATGTTTCGATCACTTCTGACTGGTTTTCTAGTATTTTGGCATCTTTTCCGAATGTTTTGATCAGTTTTGGCAGGTTCTAAACTATTTTGTCGGGTTTTTGGAATGTTTTGGTTGGTTTTGATTTGTTTTTATGATGTTTTGCCAAGTTTTTTGAATGTTTTGATCAGTTCTGGCTGGTTTTCTAATGTTTTGGCATCTTTTTAGAATGTTTTGATGAGTTTTGTGGGTCTAAATTATTTTGGCGGGTTTTCGGAATATTTTGGTTGGTTTTGATTTGTTTTTATGATGTTTTGGCGGGTTTTCGGAATGTGTTGGTTGGGTTTTAGAATGTTTTGTATTCTCTTGAGTTGTTTTTATTGTGTTGGCAGGTTTTGGAATGTTTGGATTCCTTTTGGCGGGTGTTCGGAATGTTTTGGCGGGTGTTCGGAATGTTTTGATTAGTTTTGACGGGTTTTGAAATATTTTGGTGGGTTTTTAGAAGGTTTCGATTTGTTTTGATTTGTTTTGATTCTGTTTAGCCCAGTTTTTGGTGTGTTTGGATTAGCTTTGGTGGGCTTGATCATGTTTTGTCAGGTTTTTTCGAATGTATTGATCTCTTCTGTCTGGTTTTCTATTTTGGCGGGTTTGAAAATATTTTTGGATTAGTTTTGGCAGGTTTTAAAATATTTTGGCTCTTTGCGCAGAGATGACGGCGCCGGTTGCGGTGCGCTCCGGGGCGCTCCTTCTGCGGAAAGACGCCTAGGCAGCGGCACTTGGGACAGCTCCGCGTCTCCGTATGCTGCGTTTCTTGCCTTCTGCATCTCAGCAAAATGCTTTCCCACTAGGTCTAGCAAGGAGAAACTGTGGCAGCTGAGTAGATGTAGCCCGGCCCGCCCTTTGAAGTTGACAAGTTCTTGGCATCTCAGAGCCTCAAGGCAAGAGCAAGGTTCTCTATGGTAGGCTGGGGCAGAACTAGCAGCAAGCAGAGCAAAGTTGTCCAAGAATAGCTTCCATTGGAATGCTAATGGCAATTGAAGAGGCAGGCCAGTGGCAAGCCACTAGCTTCTAGCAGTTTGAAAGTTGCAGACACAGTGCAGGTGTTGTGCGGCTTCCTTCTTGGCCTCCTAGAAGGTGCCGCGCTCTCCGTCTCTTGCTTGCCAATATGTTGCCGTGTTCCTCCTATTGTTTGGTTTGTTTTGATTTGTTTTGATGATGTTTTGGTGGGTTTTCGGAATGTTTTGGTGGTGTTTTAGAATGTTTTGTTTTCTCTTGTGTTGTTTTTATTGTGTTGGCAGGTTGTGGAATATTTGGATTCCTTTTGGCGGGTTTTCAAATATTTTGGCGGGTATTTGGAATGTTTTTGGTTTGCTTTCATTTGTTTTGATTATGTTTTGGCAAGTTATTGAAAGTTTCGATCACTTCTGACTGGTTTTCTAGTATTTTGGCATCTTTTCAGAATGTTTTGATCAGTTTTGGCAGGTTCTAAACTATTTTGTCAGGTTTTTGGAATTTTTTGGTTGGTTTTGATTTGTTTTTATGATGTTTTGCCTAGTTTTTTCAATGTTTTGATCAGTTCTGTCTGGTTTTCTAATGTTTTGGCATCTTTTCAGAAAGTTTTGATGAGTTTTGCGGGTCTAAATTATTTTGGCGGGTTTTCGGAATATTTTGGTTGGTTTTGATTTGTTTTTATGATGTTTTGGCGGGTTTTCGGAATGTTTTGGTTGGGTTTTAGAATGTTTTGTATTCTCTTGAGTTGTTTTTATTGTGTTGGCAGGTTTTGGAATGTTTGGATTCCTTTTGGCGGGTGTTCGGAATGTTTTGGCGGGTGTTCGGAATGTTTTGATTAGTTTTGACGGGTTTTGAAATATTTTGGTGGGTTTTTAGAAGGTTTCGATTTGTTTTGATTTGTTTTGATTCTGTTTAGCCCAGTTTTTGGTGTGTTTGGATTAGCTTTGGTGGGCTTGATCATGTTTTGTCAGGTTTTTTCGAATGTATTGATCTCTTCTGTCTGGTTTTCTATTTTGGCGGGTTTGAAAATATTTTTGGATTAGTTTTGGCGGGTTTTAAAATATTTTGGCTCTTTGCGCAGAGATGACGGTGCCGGTTGCGGTGCGCTCCGGGGCGCTCCTTCTGCGGAAAGACGCCTAGGCAGCGGCACTTGGGACAGCTCCGCGTCTCCATATGCTGCGTTTCTTGCCTTCTGCATCTCAGCAAAATGCTTTCCCACTAGGTCTAGCAAGGAGAAACTGTGGCAGCTGAGTAGATGTAGCCCGGCCCGCCCTTTGAAGTTGACAAGTTCTTGGCATCTCAGAGCCTCAAGGCAAGAGCAAGGTTATCTATGGTAGGCTGGGGCAGAACTAGCAGCAAGCAGAGCAAAGTTGTCCAAGAATAGCTTCCATTGGAATGCTAATGGCAATTGAAGAGGCAGGCCAGTGGCAAGCCACTAGCTTCTAGCAGTTTGAAAGTTGCAGACACAGTGCAGGTGTTGTGCGGCTTCCTTCTTGGCCTCCTAGAAGGTGCCGCGCTCTCCGTCTCTTGCTTGCCAATATGTTGCCGTGTTCCTCTTATTGTTTGGTTTGTTTTGATTTGTTTTTATGATGTTTTGGCGGGTTTTCGGAATGTTTTGGTGGTGTTTTAGAATGTTTTGTTTTCTCTTGTGTTGTTTTTATTGTGTTGGCAGGTTGTGGAACGTTTGGATTCCTTTTGGCGGGTTTTAAAATATTTTGGCGGGTATTTGGAATGTTTTGGTTTGCTTTCATTTGTTTTGATTATGTTTTGGCAAGTTATTGAATGTTTTGATCACTTCTGACTGGTTTTCTAGTATTTTGGCATCTTTTCAGAATGTTTTGATCAGTTTTGGCGGGTTCTAAACTATTTTGTTGGGTTTTTGGAATGTTTTGCTTGGTTTTGATTTGTTTTTATTTTGATTTTGCGGGTTTTCAGAATGTTTTGGTCGGTTTTCTAGAATGTTTTGGTTGGTTTTGATTTCTTTTTAATATTATTTTGTGGGTTTTGGAATGTTTTGATTTGTTTTGTCTAGTTTAAAATATTTTGGCATGTATTTGGAAGGTTTTGCTTGGTTTTCATTTTTTTTTGTTATGTTTTGGCAAGGGTTTTTTTTTGGTTTGATCAGTTCTGGCTGGTTTTCTAATATGTTGGCCGATTTTCAGAATGTTTTGATCAGTTTTGGCGGGTTTTAAGATATTTTAGAGGTTGTTTATAATATTTTGGTTTCTTTAGCTTTGTTTTTACTATATTTTGGCGGGTTTTTTGAATGTTTCGATCACTTCTGACTGGTTTTCTAGTATTTTGGCATCTTTTCCGAATGTTTTGATCAGTTTTGGCAGGTTCTAAACTATTTTGTCGGGTTTTTGGAATGTTTTGGTTGGTTTTGATTTGTTTTTATGATGTTTTGCCAAGTTTTTTGAATGTTTTGATCAGTTCTGGCTGGTTTTCTAATGTTTTGGCATCTTTTTAGAATGTTTTGATGAGTTTTGCGGGTCTAAATAATTTTGGCGGGTTTTCGGAATATTTTGGTTGGTTTTGATTTGTTTTTATGATGTGTTGGCGGGTTTTCGGAATGTGTTGGTTGGGTTTTAGAATGTTTTGTATTCTCTTGAGTTGTTTTTATTGTGTTGACAGGTTTTGGAATGTTTGGATTCCTTTTGGTGGGTGTTCGGAATGTTTTGGCGGGTATTTGGAATATTTTGATTAGTTTTGACGGGTTTTGAAATATTTTGGCGGGCTTTTAGAAGGTTTTGATTTGTTTTGATTCTGTTTAGCCCAGTTTTTGGTGTGTTTGGATTAGCTTTGGTGGGCTTGATCATGTTTTGTCAGGTTTTTTCGAATGTATTGATCTCTTCTGTCTGGTTTTCTATTTTGGCGGGTTTGAAAATATTTTTGGATTAGTTTTGGCAGGTTTTAAAATATTTTGGCTCTTTGCGCAGAGATGACGGTGCCGGTTGCGGTGCGCTCCGGGGCGCTCCTTCTGCGGAAAGACGCCTAGGCAGCGGCACTTGGGACAGCTCCGCGTCTCCGTATGCTGCGTTTCTTGCCTTCTGCATCTCAGCAAAATGCTTTCCCACTAGGTCTAGCAAGGAGAAACTGTGGCAGCTGAGTAGATGTAGCCCGGCCCGCCCTTTGAAGTTGACAAGTTCTTGGCATCTCAGAGCCTCAAGGCAAGAGCAAGGTTATCTATGGTAGGCTGGGGCAGAACTAGCAGCAAGCAGAGCAAAGTTGTCCAAGAATAGCTTCCATTGGAATGCTAATGGCAATTGAAGAGGCAGGCCAGTGGCAAGCCACTAGCTTCTAGCAGTTTGAAAGTTGCAGACACAGTGCAGGTGTTGTGCGGCTTCCTTCTTGGCCTCCTAGAAGGTGCCGCGCTCTCCGTCTCTTGCTTGCCAATATGTTGCCGTGTTCCTCTTATTGTTTGGTTTGTTTTGATTTGTTTTGATGATGTTTTGGCGGGTTTTCGGAATGTTTTGGTGGTGTTTTAGAATGTTTTGTTTTCTCTTGTGTTGTTTTTATTGTGTTGGCAGGTTGTGGAACGTTTGGATTCCTTTTGGCGGGTTTTAAAATCTTTTGGCGGGTATTTGGAATGTTTGGGTTTGCTTTCATTTGTTTTGATTATGTTTTGGCAAGTTATTGAATGTTTTGATCACTTCTGACTGGTTTTCTAGTATTTTGGCATCTTTTCAGAGTGTTTTGATCAGTTTTGGCGGGTTCTAAACTATTTTCTTGGGTTTTTGGAATGTTTTGCTTGGTTTTGATTTGTTTTTATTTTGATTTTGCGGGTTTTCAGAATGTTTTGGTCGGTTTTCTAGAATGTTTTGGTTGGTTTTGATTTCTTTTTAATATTATTTTGTGGGTTTTGGAATGTTTTGATTTGTTTTGTCTAGTTTAAAATATTTTGGCATGTATTTGGAAGGTTTTGCTTGGTTTTCATTTTTTTTTGTTATGTTTTGGCAAGGGTTTTTTTTTGGTTTGATCAGTTCTGGCTGGTTTTCTAATATGTTGGCCGATTTTCAGAATGTTTTGATCAGTTTTGGCGGGTTTTAAGATATTTTAGAGGTTGTTTATAATATTTTGGTTTCTTTAGCTTTGTTTTTACTATATTTTGGCGGGTTTTTTGAATGTTTTGATCACTTCTGACTGGTTTTCTAGTATTTTGGCATCTTTTCCGAATGTTTTGATCAGTTTTGGCAGGTTCTAAACTATTTTGTCGGGTTTTTGGAATGTTTTGGTTGGTTTTGATTTGTTTTTATGATGTTTTGCCAAGTTTTTTGAATGTTTTGATCAGTTCTGGCTGGTTTTCTAATGTTTTGGCATCTTTTTAGAATGTTTTGATGAGTTTTGTGGGTCTAAATAATTTTGGCGGGTTTTCGGAATATTTTGGTTGGTTTTGATTTGTTTTTATGATGTTTTGGCGGGTTTTCGGAATGTGTTGGTTGGGTTTTAGAATGTTTTGTATTCTCTTGAGTTGTTTTTATTGTGTTGACAGGTTTTGGAATGTTTGGATTCCTTTTGGCGGGTGTTCGGAATGTTTTGGCGGGTGTTCGGAATGTTTTGATTAGTTTTGACGGGTTTTGAAATATTTTGGTGGGTTTTTAGAAGGTTTCGATTTGTTTTGATTTGTTTTGATTCTGTTTAGCCCAGTTTTTGGTCTGTTTGGATTAGCTTTGGTGGGCTTGATCATGTTTTGTCAGGTTTTTTCGAATGTATTGATCTCTTCTGTCTGGTTTTCTATTTTGGCGGGTTTGAAAATATTTTTGGATTAGTTTTGGCGGGTTTTAAAATATTTTGGCTCTTTGCGCAGAGATGACGGTGCCGGTTGCGGTGCGCTCCGGGGCGCTCCTTCTGCGGAAAGACGCCTAGGCAGCGGCACTTGGGACAGCTCCGCGTCTCCGTATGCTGCGTTTCTTGCCTTCTGCATCTCAGCAAAATGCTTTCCCACTAGGTCTAGCAAGGAGAAATTGTGGCAGCTGAGTAGATGTAGCCCGGCCCGCCCTTTGAAGTTGACAAGTTCTTGGCATCTCAGAGCCTCAAGGCAAGAGCAAGGTTATCTATGGTAGGCTGGGGCAGAACTAGCAGCAAGCAGAGCAAAGTTGTCCAAGAATAGCTTCCATTGGAATGCTAATGGCAATTGAAGAGGCAGGCCAGTGGCAAGCCACTAGCTTCTAGCAGTTTGAAAGTTGCAGACACAGTGCAGGTGTTGTGCGGCTTCCTTCTTGGCCTCCTAGAAGGTGCCGCGCTCTCCGTCTCTTGCTTGCCAATATGTTGCCGTGTTCCTCTTATTGTTTGGTTTGTTTTGATTTGTTTTGATGATGTTTTGGCGGGTTTTCGGAATGTTTTGGTGGTGTTTTAGAATGTTTTGTTTTCTCTTGTGTTGTTTTTATTGTGTTGGCAGGTTGTGGAACGTTTGGATTCCTTTTGGCGGGTTTTAAAATATTTTGGCGGGTATTTGGAATGTTTGGGTTTGCTTTCATTTGTTTTGATTATGTTTTGGCAAGTTATTGAATGTTTTGATCACTTCTGACTGGTTTTCTAGTATTTTGGCATCTTTTCAGAATGTTTTGATCAGTTTTGGCGGGTTCTAAACTATTTTCTTGGGTTTTTGGAATGTTTTGCTTGGTTTTGATTTGTTTTTATTTTGATTTTGCGGGTTTTCAGAATGTTTTGGTCGGTTTTCTAGAATGTTTTGGTTGGTTTTGATTTCTTTTTAATATTATTTTGTGGGTTTTGGAATGTTTTGATTTGTTTTGTCTAGCTTAAAATATTTTGGCATGTATTTGGAAGGTTTTGCTTGGTTTTCATTTTTTTTTGTTATGTTTTGGCAAGGGTTTTTTTTTTGTTTGATCAGTTCTGGCTGGTTTTCTAATATGTTGGCCGATTTTCAGAATGTTTTGATCAGTTTTGGCGGGTTTTAAGATATTTTAGAGGTTGTTTATAATATTTTGGTTTCTTTAGCTTTGTTTTTACTATATTTTGGCGGGTTTTTTGAATGTTTCGATCACTTCTGACTGGTTTTCTAGTATTTTGGCATCTTTTCCGAATGTTTTGATCAGTTTTGGCAGGTTCTAAACTATTTTGTCGGGTTTTTGGAATGTTTTGGTTGGTTTTGATTTGTTTTTATGATGTTTTGCCAAGTTTTTTGAATGTTTTGATCAGTTCTGGCTGGTTTTCTAATGTTTTGGCATCTTTTTAGAATGTTTTGATGAGTTTTGCGGGTCTAAATAATTTTGGCGGGTTTTCGGAATATTTTGGTTGGTTTTGATTTGTTTTTATGATGTGTTGGCGGGTTTTTGGAATGTGTTGGTTGGGTTTTAGAATGTTTTGTATTCTCTTGAGTTGTTTTTATTGTGTTGACAGGTTTTGGAATGTTTGGATTCCTTTTGGTGGGTGTTCGGAATGTTTTGGCGGGTATTTGGAATATTTTGATTAGTTTTGACGGGTTTTGAAATATTTTGGCGGGCTTTTAGAAGGTTTTGATTTGTTTTGATTCTGTTTAGCCCAGTTTTTGGTGTGTTTGGATTAGCTTTGGTGGGCTTGATCATGTTTTGTCAGGTTTTTTCGAATGTATTGATCTCTTCTGTCTGGTTTTCTATTTTGGCGGGTTTGAAAATATTTTTGGATTAGTTTTGGCGGGTTTTAAAATATTTTGGCTCTTTGCGCAGAGATGACGGCGCCGGTTGCGGTGCGCTCCGGGGCGCTCCTTCTGCGGAAAGACGCCTAGGCAGCGGCACTTGGGACAGCTCCGCGTCTCCGTATGCTGCGTTTCTTGCCTTCTGCATCTCAGCAAAATGCTTTCCCACTAGGTCTAGCAAGGAGAAACTGTGGCAGCTGAGTAGATGTAGCCCGGCCCGCCCTTTGAAGTTGACAAGTTCTTGGCATCTCAGAGCCTCAAGGGAAGAGCAAGGTTCTCTATGGTAGGCTGGGGCAGAACTAGCAGCAAGCAGAGCAAAGTTGTCCAAGAATAGCTTCCATTGGAATGCTAATGGCAATTGAAGAGGCAGGCCAGTGGCAAGCCACTAGCTTCTAGCAGTTTGAAAGTTGCAGACACAGTGCAGGTGTTGTGCGGCTTCCTTCTTGGCCTCCTAGAAGGTGCCGCGCTCTCCGTCTCTTGCTTGCCAATATGTTGCCGTGTTCCTCTTATTGTTTGGTTTGTTTTGATTTGTTTTTATGATGTTTTGGCGGGTTTTCGGAATGTTTTGGTGGTGTTTTAGAATGTTTTGTTTTCTCTTGTGTTGTTTTTATTGTGTTGGCAGGTTGTGGAACGTTTGGATTCCTTTCGGCGGGTTTTAAAATCTTTTGGCGGGTATTTGGAATGTTTGGGTTTGCTTTCATTTGTTTTGATTATGTTTTGGCAAGTTATTGAATGTTTTGATCACTTCTGACTGGTTTTCTAGTATTTTGGCATCTTTTCAGAATGTTTTGATCAGTTTTGGCGGGTTCTAAACTATTTTGTTGGGTTTTTGGAATGTTTTGCTTGGTTTTGATTTGTTTTTATTTTGATTTTGCGGGTTTTCAGAATGTTTTGGTCGGTTTTCTAGAATGTTTTGGTTGGTTTTGATTTCTTTTTAATATTATTTTGTGGGTTTTGGAATGTTTTGATTTGTTTTGTCTAGTTTAAAATATTTTGGCATGTATTTGGAAGGTTTTGCTTGGTTTTCATTTTTTTTTGTTATGTTTTGGCAAGGGTTTTTTTTTGGTTTGATCAGTTCTGGCTGGTTTTCTAATATGTTGGCCGATTTTCAGAATGTTTTGATCAGTTTTGGCGGGTTTTAAGATATTTTAGAGGTTGTTTATAATATTTTGGTTTCTTTAGCTTTGTTTTTACTATATTTTGGCGGGTTTTTTGAATGTTTCGATCACTTCTGACTGGTTTTCTAGTATTTTGGCATCTTTTCCGAATGTTTTGATCAGTTTTGGCAGGTTCTAAACTATTTTGTCGGGTTTTTGGAATGTTTTGGTTGGTTTTGATTTGTTTTTATGATGTTTTGCCAAGTTTTTTGAATGTTTTGATCAGTTCTGGCTGGTTTTCTAATGTTTTGGCATCTTTTTAGAATGTTTTGATGAGTTTTGTGGGTCTAAATAATTTTGGCGGGTTTTCGGAATATTTTGGTTGGTTTTGATTTGTTTTTATGATGTTTTGGCGGGTTTTCGGAATGTGTTGGTTGGGTTTTAGAATGTTTTGTATTCTCTTGAGTTGTTTTTATTGTGTTGGCAGGTTTTGGAATGTTTGGATTCCTTTTGGTGGGTGTTCGGAATGTTTTGGCGGGTATTTGGAATATTTTGATTAGTTTTGACGGGTTTTGAAATATTTTGGCGGGCTTTTAGAAGGTTTTGATTTGTTTTGATTCTGTTTAGCCCAGTTTTTGGTGTGTTTGGATTAGCTTTGGTGGGCTTGATCATGTTTTGTCAGGTTTTTTCGAATGTATTGATCTCTTCTGTCTGGTTTTCTATTTTGGCGGGTTTGAAAATATTTTTGGATTAGTTTTGGCGGGTTTTAAAATATTTTGGCTCTTTGCGCAGAGATGACGGCGCCGGTTGCGGTGCGCTCCGGGGCGCTCCTTCTGCGGAAAGACGCCTAGGCAGCGGCACTTGGGACAGCTCCGCGTCTCCGTATGCTGCGTTTCTTGCCTTCTGCATCTCAGCAAAATGCTTTCCCACTAGGTCTAGCAAGGAGAAACTGTGGCAGCTGAGTAGATGTAGCCCGGCCCGCCCTTTGAAGTTGACAAGTTCTTGGCATCTCAGAGCCTCAAGGCAAGAGCAAGGTTATCTATGGTAGGCTGGGGCAGAACTAGCAGCAAGCAGAGCAAAGTTGTCCAAGAATAGCTTCCATTGGAATGCTAATGGCAATTGAAGAGGCAGGCCAGTGGCAAGCCACTAGCTTCTAGCAGTTTGAAAGTTGCAGACACAGTGCAGGTGTTGTGCGGCTTCCTTCTTGGCCTCCTAGAAGGTGCCGCGCTCTCCGTCTCTTGCTTGCCAATATGTTGCCGTGTTCCTCCTATTGTTTGGTTTGTTTTGATTTGTTTTGATGATGTTTTGGTGGGTTTTCGGAATGTTTTGGTGGTGTTTTAGAATGTTTTGTTTTCTCTTGTGTTGTTTTTATTGTCTTGGCAGGTTGTGGAATATTTGGATTCCTTTTGGCGGGTTTTCAAATATTTTGGCGGGTATTTGGAATGTTTTTGGTTTGCTTTCATTTGTTTTGATTATGTTTTGGCAAGTTATTGAAAGTTTCGATCACTTCTGACTGGTTTTCTAGTATTTTGGCATCTTTTCAGAATGTTTTGATCAGTTTTGGCAGGTTCTAAACTATTTTGTCAGGTTTTTGGAATTTTTTGGTTGGTTTTGATTTGTTTTTATGATGTTTTGCCTAGTTTTTTCAATGTTTTGATCAGTTCTGTCTGGTTTTCTAATGTTTTGGCATCTTTTCAGAAAGTTTTGATGAGTTTTGCGGGTCTAAATAATTTTGGCGGGTTTTCGGAATATTTTGGTTGGTTTTGATTTTTTTTTTATGATGTTTTGGTGGGTTTTCGGAATGTGTTGGTTGGGTTTTAGAATGTTTTTTATTCTCTTGAGTTGTTTTTATTGTGTTGGCAGGTTTTGGAATGTTTGGATTCCTTTTGGCGGGTGTTCGGAATGTTTTGGCGGGTGTTCGGAATGTTTTGATTAGTTTTGACGGGTTTTGAAATATTTTGGTGGGTTTTTAGAAGGTTTCGATTTGTTTTGATTTGTTTTGATTCTGTTTAGCCCAGTTTTTGGTGTGTTTGGATTAGCTTTGGTGGGCTTGATCATGTTTTGTCAGGTTTTTTCGAATGTATTGATCTCTTCTGTCTGGTTTTCTATTTTGGCGGGTTTGAAAATATTTTTGGATTAGTTTTGGCGGGTTTTAAAATATTTTGGCTCTTTGCGCAGAGATGACGGCGCCGGTTGCGGTGCGCTCCGGGGCGCTCCTTCTGCGGAAAGACGCCTAGGCAGCGGCACTTGGGACAGCTCCGCGTCTCCGTATGCTGCGTTTCTTGCCTTCTGCATCTCAGCAAAATGCTTTCCCACTAGGTCTAGCAAGGAGAAACTGTGGCAGCTGAGTAGATGTAGCCCGGCCCGCCCTTTGAAGTTGACAAGTTCTTGGCATCTCAGAGCCTCAAGGCAAGAGCAAGGTTATCTATGGTAGGCTGGGGCAGAACTAGCAGCAAGCAGAGCAAAGTTGTCCAAGAATAGCTTCCATTGGAATGCTAATGGCAATTGAAGAGGCAGGCCAGTGGCAAGCCACTAGCTTCTAGCAGTTTGAAAGTTGCAGACACAGTGCAGGTGTTGTGCGGCTTCCTTCTT
Source organism: Passer domesticus (assembly GCF_036417665.1). NCBI lineage: Eukaryota > Metazoa > Chordata > Aves > Passeriformes > Passeridae > Passer > Passer domesticus. The sequence goes on along the minus strand of NC_087478.1, from coordinate 58,603,315 downwards.
GGCCTCCTAGAAGGTGCCGCGCTCTCCGTCTCTTGCTTGCCAATATGTTGCCGTGTTCCTCTTATTGTTTGGTTTGTTTTGATTTGTTTTGATGATGTTTTGGCGGGTTTTCGGAATGTTTTGGTGGTGTTTTAGAATGTTTTGTTTTCTCTTGTGTTGTTTTTATTGTGTTGGCAGGTTGTGGAACGTTTGGATTCCTTTTTGCGGGTTTTAAAATATTTTGGCGGGTATTTGGAATGTTTGGGTTTGCTTTCATTTGTTTTGATTATGTTTTGGCAAGTTATTGAATGTTTTGATCACTTCTGACTGGTTTTCTAGTATTTTGGCATCTTTTCAGAGTGTTTTGATCAGTTTTGGCGGGTTCTAAACTATTTTGTTGGGTTTTTGGAATGTTTTGCTTGGTTTTGATTTGTTTTTATTTTGATTTTGCGGGTTTTCAGAATGTTTTGGTCGGTTTTCTAGAATGTTTTGGTTGGTTTTGATTTCTTTTTAATATTATTTTGTGGGTTTTGGAATGTTTTGATTTGTTTTGTCTAGTTTAAAATATTTTGGCATGTATTTGGAAGGTTTTGCTTGGTTTTCATTTTTTTTTGTTATGTTTTGGCAAGGGTTTTTTTTTTGTTTGATCAGTTCTGGCTGGTTTTCTAATATGTTGGCCGATTTTCAGAATGTTTTGATCAGTTTTGGCGGGTTTTAAGATATTTTAGAGGTTGTTTATAATATTTTGGTTTCTTTAGCTTTGTTTTTACTATATTTTGGCGGGTTTTTTGAATGTTTCGATCACTTCTGACTGGTTTTCTAGTATTTTGGCATCTTTTCCGAATGTTTTGATCAGTTTTGGCAGGTTCTAAACTATTTTGTCGGGTTTTTGGAATGTTTTGGTTGGTTTTGATTTGTTTTTATGATGTTTTGCCAAGTTTTTTGAATGTTTTGATCAGTTCTGGCTGGTTTTCTAATGTTTTGGCATCTTTTTAGAATGTTTTGATGAGTTTTGTGGGTCTAAATTATTTTGGCGGGTTTTCGGAATATTTTGGTTGGTTTTGATTTGTTTTTATGATGTTTTGGCGGGTTTTCGGAATGTGTTGGTTGGGTTTTAGAATGTTTTGTATTCTCTTGAGTTGTTTTTATTGTGTTGACAGGTTTTGGAATGTTTGGATTCCTTTTGGTGGGTGTTCGGAATGTTTTGGCGGGTATTTGGAATATTTTGATTAGTTTTGACGGGTTTTGAAATATTTTGGCGGGCATTTAGAAGGTTTTGATTTGTTTTGATTCTGTTTAGCCCAGTTTTTGGTGTGTTTGGATTAGCTTTGGTGGGCTTGATCATGTTTTGTCAGGTTTTTTCGAATGTATTGATCTCTTCTGTCTGGTTTTCTATTTTGGCGGGTTTGAAAATATTTTTGGATTAGTTTTGGCGGGTTTTAAAATATTTTGGCTCTTTGCGCAGAGATGACGGTGCCGGTTGCGGTGCGCTCCGGGGCGCTCCTTCTGCGGAAAGACGCCTAGGCAGCGGCACTTGGGACAGCTCCGCGTCTCCGTATGCTGCGTTTCTTGCCTTCTGCATCTCAGCAAAATGCTTTCCCACTAGGTCTAGCAAGGAGAAACTGTGGCAGCTGAGTAGATGTAGCCCGGCCCGCCCTTTGAAGTTGACAAGTTCTTGGCATCTCAGAGCCTCAAGGCAAGAGCAAGGTTCTCTATGGTAGGCTGGGGCAGAACTAGCAGCAAGCAGAGCAAAGTTGTCCAAGAATACCTTCCATTGGAATGCTAATGGCAATTGAAGAGGCAGGCCAGTGGCAAGCCACTAGCTTCTAGCAGTTTGAAAGTTGCAGACACAGTGCAGGTGTTGTGCGGCTTCCTTCTTGGCCTCCTAGAAGGTGCCGCGCTCTCCGTCTCTTGCTTGCCAATATGTTGCCGTGTTCCTCCTATTGTTTGGTTTGTTTTGATTTGTTTTGATGATGTTTTGGTGGGTTTTCGGAATGTTTTGGTGGTGTTTTAGAATGTTTTGTTTTCTCTTGTGTTGTTTTTATTGTCTTGGCAGGTTGTGGAATATTTGGATTCCTTTTGGCGGGTTTTCAAATATTTTGGCGGGTATTTGGAATGTTTTTGGTTTGCTTTCATTTGTTTTGATTATGTTTTGGCAAGTTATTGAAAGTTTCGATCACTTCTGACTGGTTTTCTAGTATTTTGGCATCTTTTCAGAATGTTTTGATCAGTTTTGGCAGGTTCTAAACTATTTTGTCAGGTTTTTGGAATTTTTTGGTTGGTTTTGATTTGTTTTTATGATGTTTTGCCTAGTTTTTTCAATGTTTTGATCAGTTCTGTCTGGTTTTCTAATGTTTTGGCATCTTTTCAGAAAGTTTTGATGAGTTTTGCGGGTCTAAATTATTTTGGCGGGTTTTCGGAATATTTTGGTTGGTTTTGATTTTTTTTTTATGATGTTTAGGTGGGTTTTCGGAATGTTTTGGTTGGGTTTTAGAATGTTTTGTATTCTCTTGAGTTGTTTTTATTGTGTTGGCAGGTTTTGGAATGTTTGGATTCCTTTTGGCGGGTGTTCGGAATGTTTTGGCGGGTGTTCGGAATGTTTTGATTAGTTTTGACGGGTTTTGAAATATTTTGGTGGGTTTTTAGAAGGTTTCAATTTGTTTTGATTTGTTTTGATTCTGTTTAGCCCAGTTTTTGGTGTGTTTGGATTAGCTTTGGTGGGCTTGATCATGTTTTGTCAGGTTTTTTCGAATGTATTGATCTCTTCTGTCTGGTTTTCTATTTTGGCGGGTTTGAAAATATTTTTGGATTAGTTTTGGCAGGTTTTAAAATATTTTGGCTCTTTGCGCAGAGATGACGGCGCCGGTTGCGGTGCGCTCCGGGGCGCTCCTTCTGCGGAAAGACGCCTAGGCAGCGGCACTTGGGACAGCTCCGCGTCTCCGTATGCTGCGTTTCTTGCCTTCTGCATCTCAGCAAAATGCTTTCCCACTAGGTCTAGCAAGGAGAAACTGTGGCAGCTGAGTAGATGTAGCCCGGCCCGCCCTTTGAAGTTGACAAGTTCTTGGCATCTCAGAGCCTCAAGGCAAGAGCAAGGTTATCTATGGTAGGCTGGGGCAGAACTAGCAGCAAGCAGAGCAAAGTTGTCCAAGAATAGCTTCCATTGGAATGCTAATGGCAATTGAAGAGGCAGGCCAGTGGCAAGCCACTAGCTTCTAGCAGTTTGAAAGTTGCAGACACAGTGCAGGTGTTGTGCGGCTTCCTTCTTGGCCTCCTAGAAGGTGCCGCGCTCTCCGTCTCTTGCTTGCCAATATGTTGCCGTGTTCCTCCTATTGTTTGGTTTGTTTTGATTTGTTTTGATGATGTTTTGGTGGGTTTTCGGAATGTTTTGGTGGTGTTTTAGAATGTTTTGTTTTCTCTTGTGTTGTTTTTATTGTCTTGGCAGGTTGTGGAATATTTGGATTCGTTTTGGCGGGTTTTAAAATATTTTGGCGGGTATTTGGAATGTTTTTGGTTTGCTTTCATTTGTTTTGATTGTGTTTTGGCAAGTTATTGAAAGTTTCGATCACTTCTGACTGGTTTTCTAGTATTTTGGCATCTTTTCAGCATGTTTTGATCAGTTTTGGCAGGTTCTAAACTATTTTGTCAGGTTTTTGGAATTTTTTGGTTGGTTTTGATTTGTTTTTATGATGTTTTGCCTAGTTTTTTCAATGTTTTGATCAGTTCTGTCTGGTTTTCTAATGTTTTGGCATCTTTTCAGAAAGTTTTGATGAGTTTTGCGGGTCTAAATTATTTTGGCGGGTTTTCGGAATATTTTGGTTGGTTTTGATTTGTTTTTATGATGTTTTGGTGGGTTTTCGGAATGTTTTGGTTGGGTTTTAGAATGTTTTGTATTCTCTTGAGTTGTTTTTATTGTGTTGGCAGGTTTTGGAATGTTTGGATTCCTTTTGGCGGGTGTTCGGAAAGTTTTGGCGGGTGTTCGGAATGTTTTGATTAGTTTTGACGGGTTTTGAAATATTTTGGCGGGTTTTTAGAAGGTTTTGATTTGTTTTGATTTGTTTTGATTCTGTTTAGCCCAGTTTTTGGTGTGTTTGGATTAGCTTTGGTGGGCTTGATCATGTTTTGTCAGGTTTTTTCGAATGTATTGATCTCTTCTGTCTGGTTTTCTATTTTGGCGGGTTTGAAAATATTTTTGGATTAGTTTTGGCGGGTTTTAAAATATTTTGGCTCTTTGCGCAGAGATGACGGTGCCGGTTGCGGTGCGCTCCGGGGCGCTCCTTCTGCGGAAAGACGCCTAGGCAGCGGCACTTGGGACAGCTCCGCGTCTCCGTATGCTGCGTTTCTTGCCTTCTGCATCTCAGCAAAATGCTTTCCCACTAGGTCTAGCAAGGAGAAACTGTGGCAGCTGAGTAGATGTAGCCCGGCCCGCCCTTTGAAGTTGACAAGTTCTTGGCATCTCAGAGCCTCAAGGCAAGAGCAAGGTTCTCTATGGTAGGCTGGGGCAGAACTAGCAGCAAGCAGAGCAAAGTTGTCCAAGAATAGCTTCCATTGGAATGCTAATGGCAATTGAAGAGGCAGGCCAGTGGCAAGCCACTAGCTTCTAGCAGTTTGAAAGTTGCAGACACAGTGCAGGTGTTGTGCGGCTTCCTTCTTGGCCTCCTAGAAGGTGCCGCGCTCTCCGTCTCTTGCTTGCCAATATGTTGCCGTGTTCCTCCTATTGTTTGGTTTGTTTTGATTTGTTTTGATGATGTTTTGGTGGGTTTTCGGAATGTTTTGGTGGTGTTTTAGAATGTTTTGTTTTCTCTTGTGTTGTTTTTATTGTCTTGGCAGGTTGTGGAATATTTGGATTCCTTTTGGCGGGTTTTCAAATATTTTGGCGGGTATTTGGAATGTTTTTGGTTTGCTTTCATTTGTTTTGATTATGTTTTGGCAAGTTATTGAAAGTTTCGATCACTTCTGACTGGTTTTCTAGTATTTTGGCATCTTTTCAGAATGTTTTGATCAGTTTTGGCAGGTTCTAAACTATTTTGTCAGGTTTTTGGAATTTTTTGGTTGGTTTTGATTTGTTTTTATGATGTTTTGCCTAGTTTTTTCAATGTTTTGATCAGTTCTGTCTGGTTTTCTAATGTTTTGGCATCTTTTCAGAAAGTTTTGATGAGTTTTGCGGGTCTAAATTATTTTGGCGGGTTTTCGGAATATTTTGGTTGGTTTTGATTTTTTTTTTATGATGTTTAGGTGGGTTTTCGGAATGTTTTGGTTGGGTTTTAGAATGTTTTGTATTCTCTTGAGTTGTTTTTATTGTGTTGGCAGGTTTTGGAATGTTTGGATTCCTTTTGGCGGGTGTTTGGAATGTTTTGGCGGGTGTTCGGAATGTTTTGATTAGTTTTGACGGGTTTTGAAATATTTTGGTGGGTTTTTAGAAGGTTTCGATTTGTTTTGATTTGTTTTGATTCTGTTTAGCCCAGTTTTTGGTGTGTTTGGATTAGCTTTGGTGGGCTTGATCATGTTTTGTCAGGTTTTTTCGAATGTATTGATCTCTTCTGTCTGGTTTTCTATTTTGGCGGGTTTGAAAATATTTTTGGATTAGTTTTGGCAGGTTTTAAAATATTTTGGCTCTTTGCGCAGAGATGACGGCGCCGGTTGCGGTGCGCTCCGGGGCGCTCCTTCTGCGGAAAGACGCCTAGGCAGCGGCACTTGGGACAGCTCCGCGTCTCCGTATGCTGCGTTTCTTGCCTTCTGCATCTCAGCAAAATGCTTTCCCACTAGGTCTAGCAAGGAGAAACTGTGGCAGCTGAGTAGATGTAGCCCGGCCCGCCCTTTGAAGTTGACAAGTTCTTGGCATCTCAGAGCCTCAAGGCAAGAGCAAGGTTCTCTATGGTAGGCTGGGGCACAACTAGCAGCAAGCAGAGCAAAGTTGTCCAAGAATAGCTTCCATTGGAATGCTAATGGCAATTGAAGAGGCAGGCCAGTGGCAAGCCACTAGCTTCTAGCAGTTTGAAAGTTGCAGACACAGTGCAGGTGTTGTGCGGCTTCCTTCTTGGCCTCCTAGAAGGTGCCGCGCTCTCCGTCTCTTGCTTGCCAATATGTTGCCGTGTTCCTCCTATTGTTTGGTTTGTTTTGATTTGTTTTGATGATGTTTTGGTGGGTTTTCGGAATGTTTTGGTGGTGTTTTAGAATGTTTTGTTTTCTCTTGTGTTGTTTTTATTGTCTTGGCAGGTTGTGGAATATTTGGATTCCTTTTGGCGGGTTTTAAAATATTTTGGCGGGTATTTGGAATGTTTTTGGTTTGCTTTCATTTGTTTTGATTGTGTTTTGGCAAGTTATTGAAAGTTTCGATCACTTCTGACTGGTTTTCTAGTATTTTGGCATCTTTTCAGAATGTTTTGATCAGTTTTGGCAGGTTCTAAACTATTTTGTCAGGTTTTTGGAATTTTTTGGTTGGTTTTGATTTGTTTTTATGATGTTTTGCCTAGTTTTTTCAATGTTTTGATCAGTTCTGTCTGGTTTTCTAATGTTTTGGCATCTTTTCAGAAAGTTTTGATGAGTTTTGCGGGTCTAAATTATTTTGGCGGGTTTTCGGAATATTTTGGTTGGTTTTGATTTGTTTTTATGATGTTTTGGTGGGTTTTCGGAATGTTTTGGTTGGGTTTTAGAATGTTTTGTATTCTCTTGAGTTGTTTTTATTGTGTTGGCAGGTTTTGGAATGTTTGGATTCCTTTTGGCGGGTGTTCGGAATGTTTTGGCGGGTGTTCGGAATGTTTTGATTAGTTTTGACGGGTTTTGAAATATTTTGGTGGGTTTTTAGAAGGTTTCGATTTGTTTTGATTTGTTTTGATTCTGTTTAGCCCAGTTTTTGGTGTGTTTGGATTAGCTTTGGTGGGCTTGATCATGTTTTGTCAGGTTTTTTCGAATGTATTGATCTCTTCTGTCTGGTTTTCTATTTTGGCGGGTTTGAAAATATTTTTGGATTAGTTTTGGCGGGTTTTAAAATATTTTGGCTCTTTGCGCAGAGATGACGGCGCCGGTTGCGGTGCGCTCCGGGGCGCTCCTTCTGCGGAAAGACGCCTAGGCAGCGGCACTTGGGACAGCTCCGCGTCTCCGTATGCTGCGTTTCTTGCCTTCTGCATCTCAGCAAAATGCTTTCCCACTAGGTCTAGCAAGGAGAAACTGTGGCAGCTGAGTAGATGTAGCCCGGCCCGCCCTTTGAAGTTGACAAGTTCTTGGCATCTCAGAGCCTCAAGGCAAGAGCAAGGTTATCTATGGTAGGCTGGGGCAGAACTAGCAGCAAGCAGAGCAAAGTTGTCCAAGAATAGCTTCCATTGGAATGCTAATGGCAATTGAAGAGGCAGGCCAGTGGCAAGCCACTAGCTTCTAGCAGTTTGAAAGTTGCAGACACAGTGCAGGTGTTGTGCGGCTTCCTTCTTGGCCTCCTAGAAGGTGCCGCGCTCTCCGTCTCTTGCTTGCCAATATGTTGCCGTGTTCCTCTTATTGTTTGGTTTGTTTTGATTTGTTTTTATGATGTTTTGGCGGGTTTTCGGAATGTTTTGGTGGTGTTTTAGAATGTTTTGTTTTCTCTTGTGTTGTTTTTATTGTGTTGGCAGGTTGTGGAACGTTTGGATTCCTTTTGGCGGGTTTTAAAATATTTTGGCGGGTATTTGGAATGTTTGGGTTTGCTTTCATTTGTTTTGATTATGTTTTGGCAAGTTATTGAATGTTTTGATCACTTCTGACTGGTTTTCTAGTATTTTGGCATCTTTTCAGAATGTTTTGATCAGTTTTGGCGGGTTCTAAACTATTTTGTTGGGTTTTTGGAATGTTTTGCTTGGTTTTGATTTATTTTTATTTTGATTTTGCGGGTTTTCAGAATGTTTTGGTCGGTTTTCTAGAATGTTTTGGTTGGTTTTGATTTCTTTTTAATATTATTTTGTGGGTTTTGGAATGTTTTGATTTGTTTTGTCTAGTTTAAAATATTTTGGCATGTATTTGGAAGGTTTTGCTTGGTTTTCATTTTTTTTTGTTATGTTTTGGCAAGGGTTTTTTTTTGGTTTGATCAGTTCTGGCTGGTTTTCTAATATGTTGGCCGATTTTCAGAATGTTTTGATCAGTTTTGGCGGGTTTTAAGATATTTTAGAGGTTGTTTATAATATTTTGGTTTCTTTAGCTTTGTTTTTACTATATTTTGGCGGGTTTTTTGAATGTTTCGATCACTTCTGACTGGTTTTCTAGTATTTTGGCATCTTTTCCGAATGTTTTGATCAGTTTTGGCAGGTTCTAAACTATTTTGTCGGGTTTTTGGAATGTTTTGGTTGGTTTTGATTTGTTTTTATGATGTTTTGCCACGTTTTTTGAATGTTTTGATCAGTTCTGTCTGGTTTTCTAATGTTTTGGCATCTTTTTAGAATGTTTTGATGAGTTTTGCGGGTCTAAATTATTTTGGCGGGTTTTCGGAATATTTTGGTTGGTTTTGATTTGTTTTTATGATGTTTTGGCGGGTTTTCGGAATGTTTTGGTTGGGTTTTAGAATGTTTTGTATTCTCTTGAGTTGTTTTTATTGTGTTGACAGGTTTTGGAATGTTTGGATTCCTTTTGGTGGGTGTTCGGAATGTTTTGGCGGGTATTTGGAATATTTTGATTAGTTTTGACGGGTTTTGAAATATTTTGGCGGGCTTTTAGAAGGTTTTGATTTGTTTTGATTCTGTTTAGCCCAGTTTTTGGTGTGTTTGGATTAGCTTTGGTGGGCTTGATCATGTTTTGTCAGGTTTTTTCGAATGTATTGATCTCTTCTGTCTGGTTTTCTATTTTGGCGGGTTTGAAAATATTTTTGGATTAGTTTTGGCGGGTTTTAAAATATTTTGGCTCTTTGCGCAGAGATGACGGCGCCGGTTGCGGTGCGCTCCGGGGCGCTCCTTCTGCGGAAAGACGCCTAGGCAGCGGCACTTGGGACAGCTCCGCGTCTCCGTATGCTGCGTTTCTTGCCTTCTGCATCTCAGCAAAATGCTTTCCCACTAGGTCTAGCAAGGAGAAACTGTGGCAGCTGAGTAGATGTAGCCCGGCCCGCCCTTTGAAGTTGACAAGTTCTTGGCATCTCAGAGCCTCAAGGCAAGAGCAAGGTTCTCTATGGTAGGCTGGGGCAGAACTAGCAGCAAGCAGAGCAAAGTTGTCCAAGAATAGCTTCCATTGGAATGCTAATGGCAATTGAAGAGGCAGGCCAGTGGCAAGCCACTAGCTTCTAGCAGTTTGAAAGTTGCAGACACAGTGCAGGTGTTGTGCGGCTTCCTTCTTGGCCTCCTAGAAGGTGCCGCGCTCTCCGTCTCTTGCTTGCCAATATGTTGCCGTGTTCCTCCTATTGTTTGGTTTGTTTTGATTTGTTTTGATGATGTTTTGGTGGGTTTTCGGAATGTTTTGGTGGTGTTTTAGAATGTTTTGTTTTCTCTTGTGTTGTTTTTATTGTCTTGGCAGGTTGTGGAATATTTGGATTCCTTTTGGCGGGTTTTCAAATATTTTGGCGGGTATTTGGAATGTTTTTGGTTTGCTTTCATTTGTTTTGATTATGTTTTGGCAAGTTATTGAAAGTTTCGATCACTTCTGACTGGTTTTCTAGTATTTTGGCATCTTTTCAGAATGTTTTGATCAGTTTTGGCGGGTTCTAAACTATTTTGTCAGGTTTTTGGAATTTTTTGGTTGGTTTTGATTTGTTTTTATGATGTTTTGCCTAGTTTTTTCAATGTTTTGATCAGTTCTGTCTGGTTTTCTAATGTTTTGGCATCTTTTCAGAAAGTTTTGATGAGTTTTGCGGGTCTAAATTATTTTGGCGGGTTTTCGGAATATTTTGGTTGGTTTTGATTTTTTTTTATGATGTTTTGGTGGGTTTTCGGAATGTTTTGGTTGGGTTTTAGAATGTTTTGTATTCTCTTGAGTTGTTTTTATTGTGTTGACAGGTTTTGGAATGTTTGGATTCCTTTTGGTGGGTGTTCGGAATGTTTTGGCGGGTATTTGGAATATTTTGATTAGTTTTGACGGGTTTTGAAATATTTTGGCGGGCTTTTAGAAGGTTTTGATTTGTTTTGATTCTGTTTAGCCCAGTTTTTGGTGTGTTTGGATTAGCTTTGGTGGGCTTGATCATGTTTTGTCAGGTTTTTTCGAATGTATTGATCTCTTCTGTCTGGTTTTCTATTTTGGCGGGTTTGAAAATATTTTTGGATTAGTTTTGGCGGGTTTTAAAATATTTTGGCTCTTTGCGCAGAGATGACGGCGCCGGTTGCGGTGCGCTCCGGGGCGCTCCTTCTGCGGAAAGACGCCTAGGCAGCGGCACTTGGGACAGCTCCGCGTCTCCGTATGCTGCGTTTCTTGCCTTCTGCATCTCAGCAAAATGCTTTCCCACTAGGTCTAGCAAGGAGAAACTGTGGCAGCTGAGTAGATGTAGCCCGGCCCGCCCTTTGAAGTTGACAAGTTCTTGGCATCTCAGAGCCTCAAGGCAAGAGCAAGGTTCTCTATGGTAGGCTGGGGCAGAACTAGCAGCAAGCAGAGCAAAGTTGTCCAAGAATAGCTTCCATTGGAATGCTAATGGCAATTGAAGAGGCAGGCCAGTGGCAAGCCACTAGCTTCTAGCAGTTTGAAAGTTGCAGACACAGTGCAGGTGTTGTGCGGCTTCCTTCTTGGCCTCCTAGAAGGTGCCGCGCTCTCCGTCTCTTGCTTGCCAATATGTTGCCGTGTTCCTCCTATTGTTTGGTTTGTTTTGATTTGTTTTGATGATGTTTTGGTGGGTTTTCGGAATGTTTTGGTGGTGTTTTAGAATGTTTTGTTTTCTCTTGTGTTGTTTTTATTGTCTTGGCAGGTTGTGGAATATTTGGATTCCTTTTGGCGGGTTTTCAAATATTTTGGCGGGTATTTGGAATGTTTTTGGTTTGCTTTCATTTGTTTTGATTATGTTTTGGCAAGTTATTGAAAGTTTCGATCACTTCTGACTGGTTTTCTAGTATTTTGGCATCTTTTCAGAATGTTTTGATCAGTTTTGGCAGGTTCTAAACTATTTTGTCAGGTTTTTGGAATTTTTTGGTTGGTTTTGATTTGTTTTTATGATGTTTTGCCTAGTTTTTTCAATGTTTTGATCAGTTCTGTCTGGTTTTCTAATGTTTTGGCATCTTTTCAGAAAGTTTTGATGAGTTTTGCGGGTCTAAATTATTTTGGCGGGTTTTCGGAATATATTGGTTGGTTTTGATTTTTTTTTTATGATGTTTAGGTGGGTTTTCGGAATGTTTTGGTTGGGTTTTAGAATGTTTTGTATTCTCTTGAGTTGTTTTTATTGTGTTGGCAGGTTTTGGAATGTTTGGATTCCTTTTGGCGGGTGTTCGGAATGTTTTGGCGGGTGTTCGGAATGTTTTGATTAGTTTTGACGGGTTTTGAAATATTTTGGTGGGTTTTTAGAAGGTTTCGATTTGTTTTGATTTGTTTTGATTCTGTTTAGCCCAGTTTTTGGTGTGTTTGGATTAGCTTTGGTGGGCTTGATCATGTTTTGTCAGGTTTTTTCGAATGTATTGATCTCTTCTGTCTGGTTTTCTATTTTGGCGGGTTTGAAAATATTTTTGGATTAGTTTTGGCAGGTTTTAAAATATTTTGGCTCTTTGCGCAGAGATGACGGCGCCGGTTGTGGTGCGCTCCGGGGCGCTCCTTCTGCGGAAAGACGCCTAGGCAGCGGCACTTGGGACAGCTCCGCGTCTCCGTATGCTGCGTTTCTTGCCTTCTGCATCTCAGCAAAATGCTTTCCCACTAGGTCTAGCAAGGAGAAACTGTGGCAGCTGAGTAGATGTAGCCCGGCCCGCCCTTTGAAGTTGACAAGTTCTTGGCATCTCAGAGCCTCAAGGGAAGAGCAAGGTTCTCTATGGTAGGCTGGGGCAGAACTAGCAGCAAGCAGAGCAAAGTTGTCCAAGAATAGCTTCCATTGGAATGCTAATGGCAATTGAAGAGGCAGGCCAGTGGCAAGCCACTAGCTTCTAGCAGTTTGAAAGTTGCAGACACAGTGCAGGTGTTGTGCGGCTTCCTTCTTGGCCTCCTAGAAGGTGCCGCGCTCTCCGTCTCTTGCTTGCCAATATGTTGCCGTGTTCCTCCTATTGTTTGGTTTGTTTTGATTTGTTTTGATGATGTTTTGGTGGGTTTTCGGAATGTTTTGGTGGTGTTTTAGAATGTTTTGTTTTCTCTTGTGTTGTTTTTATTGTCTTGGCAGGTTGTGGAATATTTGGATTCCTTTTGGCGGGTTTTAAAATATTTTGGCGGGTATTTGGAATGTTTTTGGTTTGCTTTCATTTGTTTTGATTGTGTTTTGGCAAGTTATTGAAAGTTTCGATCACTTCTGACTGGTTTTCTAGTATTTTGGCATCTTTTCAGAATGTTTTGATCAGTTTTGGCAGGTTCTAAACTATTTTGTCAGGTTTTTGGAATTTTTTGGTTGGTTTTGATTTGTTTTTATGATGTTTTGCCTAGTTTTTTCAATGTTTTGATCAGTTCTGTCTGGTTTTCTAATGTTTTGGCATCTTTTCAGAAAGTTTTGATGAGTTTTGCGGGTCTAAATTATTTTGGCGGGTTTTCGGAATATTTTGGTTGGTTTTGATTTGTTTTTATGATGTTTTGGTGGGTTTTCGGAATGTTTTGGTTGGGTTTTAGAATGTTTTGTATTCTCTTGAGTTGTTTTTATTGTGTTGGCAGGTTTTGGAATGTTTGGATTCCTTTTGGCGGGTGTTCGGAATGTTTTGGCGGGTGTTCGGAATGTTTTGATTAGTTTTGACGGGTTTTGAAATATTTTGGCGGGTTTTTAGAAGGTTTCGATTTGTTTTGATTTGTTTTGATTCTGTTTAGCCCAGTTTTTGGTGTGTTTGGATTAGCTTTGGTGGGCTTGATCATGTTTTGTCAGGTTTTTTCGAATGTATTGATCTCTTCTGTCTGGTTTTCTATTTTGGCGGGTTTGAAAATATTTTTGGATTAGTTTTGGCGGGTTTTAAAATATTTTGGCTCTTTGCGCAGAGATGACGGCGCCGGTTGCGGTGCGCTCCGGGGCGCTCCTTCTGCGGAAAGACGCCTAGGCAGCGGCACTTGGGACAGCTCCGCGTCTCCGTATGCTGCGTTTCTTGCCTTCTGCATCTCAGCAAAATGCTTTCCCACTAGGTCTAGCAAGGAGAAACTGTGGCAGCTGAGTAGATGTAGCCCGGCCCGCCCTTTGAAGTTGACAAGTTCTTGGCATCTCAGAGCCTCAAGGCAAGAGCAAGGTTCTCTATGGTAGGCTGGGGCAGAACTAGCAGCAAGCAGAGCAAAGTTGTCCAAGAATAGCTTCCATTGGAATGCTAATGGCAATTGAAGAGGCAGGCCAGTGGCAAGCCACTAGCTTCTAGCAGTTTGAAAGTTGCAGACACAGTGCAGGTGTTGTGCGGCTTCCTTCTTGGCCTCCTAGAAGGTGCCGCGCTCTCTGTCTCTTGCTTGCCAATATGTTGCCGTGTTCCTCCTATTGTTTGGTTTGTTTTGATTTGTTTTGATGATGTTTTGGTGGGTTTTCGGAATGTTTTGGTGGTGTTTTAGAATGTTTTGTTTTCTCTTGTGTTGTTTTTATTGTCTTGGCAAGTTGTGGAATGTTTGGATTCCTTTTGGCGGGTTTTCAAATATTTTGGCGGGTATTTGGAATGTTTTTGGTTTGCTTTCATTTGTTTTGATTATGTTTTGGCAAATTATTGAAAGTTTCGATCACTTCTGACTGGTTTTCTAGTATTTTGGCATCTTTTCAGAATGTTTTGATCAGTTTAGGCGGGTTCTAAACTATTTTGTCAGGTTTTTGGAATTTTTTGGTTGGTTTTGATTTGTTTTTATGATGTTTTGCCTAGTTTTTTCAATGTTTTGATCAGTTCTGTCTGGTTTTCTAATGTTTTGGCATCTTTTCAGAATGTTTTGATGAGTTTTGCGGGTCTAAATTATTTTGGCGGGTTTTCGGAATATTTTGGTTGGTTTTGATTTTTTTTTTATGATGTTTTGGTGGGTTTTCGGAATGTTTTGGTTGGGTTTTAGAATGTTTTGTATTCTCTTGAGTTGTTTTTATTGTGTTGGCAGGTTTTGGAATGTTTGGATTCCTTTTGGCGGGTGTTCGGAATGTTTTGGCGGGTGTTCGGAATGTTTTGATTAGTTTTGACGGGTTTTGAAATATTTTGGTGGGTTTTTAGAAGGTTTCGATTTGTTTTGATTTGTTTTGATTCTGTTTAGCCCAGTTTTTGGTGTGTTTGGATTAGCTTTGGTGGGCTTGATCATGTTTTGTCAGGTTTTTTCGAATGTATTGATCTCTTCTGTCTGGTTTTCTATTTTGGCGGGTTTGAAAATATTTTTGGATTAGTTTTGGCGGGTTTTAAAATATTTTGGCTCTTTGCGCAGAGATGACGGCGCCGGTTGCGGTGCGCTCCGGGGCGCTCCTTCTGCGGAAAGACGCCTAGGCAGCGGCACTTGGGACAGCTCCGCGTCTCCGTATGCTGCGTTTCTTGCCTTCTGCATCTCAGCAAAATGCTTTCCCACTAGGTCTAGCAAGGAGAAACTGTGGCAGCTGAGTAGATGTAGCCCGGCCCGCCCTTTGAAGTTGACAAGTTCTTGGCATCTCAGAGCCTCAAGGCAAGAGCAAGGTTCTCTATGGTAGGCTGGGGCAGAACTAGCAGCAAGCAGAGCAAAGTTGTCCAAGAATAGCTTCCATTGGAATGCTAATGGCAATTGAAGAGGCAGGCCAGTGGCAAGCCACTAGCTTCTAGCAGTTTGAAAGTTGCAGACACAGTGCAGGTGTTGTGCGGCTTCCTTCTTGGCCTCCTAGAAGGTGCCGCGCTCTCCGTCTCTTGCTTGCCAATATGTTGCCGTGTTCCTCTTATTGTTTGGTTTGTTTTGATTTGTTTTTATGATGTTTTGGCGGGTTTTCGGAATGTTTTGGTGGTGTTTTAGAATGTTTTGTTTTCTCTTGTGTTGTTTTTATTGTGTTGGCAGGTTGTGGAACGTTTGGATTCCTTTCGGCGGGTTTTAAAATCTTTTGGCGGGTATTTGGAATGTTTGGGTTTGCTTTCATTTGTTTTGATTATGTTTTGGCAAGTTATTGAATGTTTTGATCACTTCTGACTGGTTTTCTAGTATTTTGGCATCTTTTCAGAATGTTTTGATCAGTTTTGGCGGGTTCTAAACTATTTTGTTGGGTTTTTGGAATGTTTTGCTTGGTTTTGATTTGTTTTTATTTTGATTTTGCGGGTTTTCAGAATGTTTTGGTCGGTTTTCTAGAATGTTTTGGTTGGTTTTGATTTCTTTTTAATATTATTTTGTGGGTTTTGGAATGTTTTGATTTGTTTTGTCTAGTTTAAAATATTTTGGCATGTATTTGGAAGGTTTTGCTTGGTTTTCATTTTTTTTTGTTATGTTTTGGCAAGGGTTTTTTTTTTGTTTGATCAGTTCTGGCTGGTTTTCTAATATGTTGGCCGATTTTCAGAATGTTTTGATCAGTTTTGGCGGGTTTTAAGATATTTTAGAGGTTGTTTATAATATTTTGGTTTCTTTAGCTTTGTTTTTACTATATTTTGGCGGGTTTTTTGAATGTTTCGATCACTTCTGACTGGTTTTCTAGTATTTTGGCATCTTTTCCGAATGTTTTGGTCAGTTTTGGCAGGTTCTAAACTATTTTGTCGGGTTTTTGGAATGTTTTGGTTGGTTTTGATTTGTTTTTATGATGTTTTGCCAAGTTTTTTGAATGTTTTGATCAGTTCTGGCTGGTTTTCTAATGTTTTGGCATCTTTTCAGAATGTTTTGATGAGTTTTGTGGGTCTAAATAATTTTGGCGGGTTTTCGGAATATTTTGGTTGGTTTTGATTTGTTTTTATGATGTTTTGGCGGGTTTTCGGAATGTGTTGGTTGGGTTTTAGAATGTTTTGTATTCTCTTGAGTTGTTTTTATTGTGTTGGCAGGTTTTGGAATGTTTGGATTCCTTTTGGCGGGTGTTCGGAATGTTTTGGCGGGCATTTGGAATATTTTGATAAGTTTTGACGGGTTTTGAAATATTTTGGCGGGCTTTTAGAAGGTTTTGATTTGTTTTGATTCTGTTTAGCCCAGTTTTTGGTGTGTTTGGATTAGCTTTGGTGGGCTTGATCATGTTTTGTCAGGTTTTTTCGAATGTATTGATCTCTTCTGTCTGGTTTTCTATTTTGGCGGGTTTGAAAATATTTTTGGATTAGTTTTGGCGGGTTTTAAAATATTTTGGCTCTTTGCGCAGAGATGACGGCGCCGGTTGCGGTGCGCTCCGGGGCGCTCCTTCTGCGGAAAGACGCCTAGGCAGCGGCACTTGGGACAGCTCCGCGTCTCCGTATGCTGCGTTTCTTGCCTTCTGCATCTCAGCAAAATGCTTTCCCACTAGGTCTAGCAAGGAGAAACTGTGGCAGCTGAGTAGATGTAGCCCGGCCCGCCCTTTGAAGTTGACAAGTTCTTGGCATCTCAGAGCCTCAAGGGAAGAGCAAGGTTCTCTATGGTAGGCTGGGGCAGAACTAGCAGCAAGCAGAGCAAAGTTGTCCAAGAATAGCTTCCATTGGAATGCTAATGGCAATTGAAGAGGCAGGCCAGTGGCAAGCCACTAGCTTCTAGCAGTTTGAAAGTTGCAGACACAGTGCAGGTGTTGTGCGGCTTCCTTCTTGGCCTCCTAGAAGGTGCCGCGCTCTCCGTCTCTTGCTTGCCAATATGTTGCCGTGTTCCTCCTATTGTTTGGTTTGTTTTGATTTGTTTTGATGATGTTTTGGTGGGTTTTCGGAATGTTTTGGTGGTGTTTTAGAATGTTTTGTTTTCTCTTGTGTTGTTTTTATTGTCTTGGCAGGTTGTGGAATATTTGGATTCCTTTTGGCGGGTTTTCAAATATTTTGGCGGGTATTTGGAATGTTTTTGGTTTGCTTTCATTTGTTTTGATTATGTTTTGGCAAGTTATTGAAAGTTTCGATCACTTCTGACTGGTTTTCTAGTATTTTGGCATCTTTTCAGAATGTTTTGATCAGTTTTGGCGGGTTCTAAACTATTTTGTCAGGTTTTTGGAATTTTTTGGTTGGTTTTGATTTGTTTTTATGATGTTTTGCCTAGTTTTTTCAATGTTTTGATCAGTTCTGTCTGGTTTTCTAATGTTTTGGCATCTTTTCAGAAAGTTTTGATGAGTTTTGCGGGTCTAAATTATTTTGGCGGGTTTTCGGAATATTTTGGTTGGTGTTGATTTTGTTTTTATGATGTTTTGGTGGGTTTTCGGAATGTTTTGGTTGGGTTTTAGAATGTTTTGTATTCTCTTGAGTTGTTTTTATTGTGTTGGCAGGTTTTGGAATGTTTGGATTCCTTTTGGCGGGTGTTCGGAATGTTTTGGCGGGTGTTCGGAATGTTTTGATTAGTTTTGACGGGTTTTGAAATATTTTGGTGGGTTTTTAGAAGGTTTCGATTTGTTTTGATTTGTTTTGATTCTGTTTAGCCCAGTTTTTGGTGTGTTTGGATTAGCTTTGGTGGGCTTGATCATGTTTTGTCAGGTTTTTTCGAATGTATTGATCTCTTCTGTCTGGTTTTCTATTTTGGCGGGTTTGAAAATATTTTTGGATTAGTTTTGGCGGGTTTTAAAATATTTTGGCTCTTTGCGCAGAGATGACGGCGCCGGTTGCGGTGCGCTCCGGGGCGCTCCTTCTGCGGAAAGACGCCTAGGCAGCGGCACTTGGGACAGCTCCGCGTCTCCGTATGCTGCGTTTCTTGCCTTCTGCATCTCAGCAAAATGCTTTCCCACTAGGTCTAGCAAGGAGAAACTGTGGCAGCTGAGTAGATGTAGCCCGGCCCGTCCTTTGAAGTTGACAAGTTCTTGGCATCTCAGAGCCTCAAGGCAAGAGCAAGGTTATCTATGGTAGGCTGGGGCAGAACTAGCAGCAAGCAGAGCAAAGTTGTCCAAGAATAGCTTCCATTGGAATGCTAATGGCAATTGAAGAGGCAGGCCAGTGGCAAGCCACTAGCTTCTAGCAGTTTGAAAGTTGCAGACACAGTGCAGGTGTTGTGCGGCTTCCTTCTTGGCCTCCTAGAAGGTGCCGCGCTCTCCGTCTCTTGCTTGCCAATATGTTGCCGTGTTCCTCTTATTGTTTGGTTTGTTTTGATTTGTTTTGATGATGTTTTGGCGGGTTTTCGGAATGTTTTGGTGGTGTTTTAGAATGTTTTGTTTTCTCTTGTGTTGTTTTTATTGTGTTGGCAGGTTGTGGAACGTTTGGATTCCTTTCGGCGGGTTTTAAAATATTTTGGCGGGTATTTGGAATGTTTGGGTTTGCTTTCATTTGTTTTGATTATGTTTTGGCAAGTTATTGAATGTTTTGATCACTTCTGACTGGTTTTCTAGTATTTTGGCATCTTTTCAGAATGTTTTGATCAGTTTTGGCGGGTTCTAAACTATTTTGTTGGGTTTTTGGAATGTTTTGCTTGGTTTTGATTTGTTTTTATTTTGATTTTGCGGGTTTTCAGAATGTTTTGGTCGGTTTTCTAGAATGTTTTGGTTGGTTTTGATTTCTTTTTAATATTATTTTGTGGGTTTTGGAATGTTTTGATTTGTTTTGTCTAGTTTAAAATATTTTGGCATGTATTTGGAAGGTTTTGCTTGGTTTTCATTTTTTTTTGTTATGTTTTGGCAAGGGTTTTTTTTTGGTTTGATCAGTTCTGGCTGGTTTTCTAATATGTTGGCCGATTTTCAGAATGTTTTGATCAGTTTTGGCGGGTTTTAAGATATTTTAGAGGTTGTTTATAATATTTTGGTTTCTTTAGCTTTGTTTTTACTATATTTTGGCGGGTTTTTTGAATGTTTCGATCACTTCTGACTGGTTTTCTAGTATTTTGGCATCTTTTCCGAATGTTTTGATCAGTTTTGGCAGGTTCTAAACTATTTTGTCGGGTTTTTGGAATGTTTTGGTTGGTTTTGATTTGTTTTTATGATGTTTTGCCAAGTTTTTTGAATGTTTTGATCAGTTCTGGCTGGTTTTCTAATGTTTTGGCATCTTTTCAGAATGTTTTGATGAGTTTTGTGGGTCTAAATAATTTTGGCGGGTTTTCGGAATATTTTGGTTGGTTTTGATTTGTTTTTATGATGTTTTGGCGGGTTTTCGGAATGTGTTGGTTGGGTTTTAGAATGTTTTGTATTCTCTTGAGTTGTTTTTATTGTGTTGGCAGGTTTTGGAATGTTTGGATTCCTTTTGGCGGGTGTTCGGAATGTTTTGGCGGGCATTTGGAATATTTTGATAAGTTTTGACGGGTTTTGAAATATTTTGGCGGGCTTTTAGAAGGTTTTGATTTGTTTTGATTCTGTTTAGCCCAGTTTTTGGTGTGTTTGGATTAGCTTTGGTGGGCTTGATCATGTTTTGTCAGGTTTTTTCGAATGTATTGATCTCTTCTGTCTGGTTTTCTATTTTGGCGGGTTTGAAAATATTTTTGGATTAGTTTTGGCGGGTTTTAAAATATTTTGGCTCTTTGCGCAGAGATGACGGCGCCGGTTGCGGTGCGCTCCGGGGCGCTCCTTCTGCGGAAAGACGCCTAGGCAGCGGCACTTGGGACAGCTCCGCGTCTCCGTATGCTGCGTTTCTTGCCTTCTGCATCTCAGCAAAATGCTTTCCCACTAGGTCTAGCAAGGAGAAACTGTGGCAGCTGAGTAGATGTAGCCCGGCCCGCCCTTTGAAGTTGACAAGTTCTTGGCATCTCAGAGCCTCAAGGGAAGAGCAAGGTTCTCTATGGTAGGCTGGGGCAGAACTAGCAGCAAGCAGAGCAAAGTTGTCCAAGAATAGCTTCCATTGGAATGCTAATGGCAATTGAAGAGGCAGGCCAGTGGCAAGCCACTAGCTTCTAGCAGTTTGAAAGTTGCAGACACAGTGCAGGTGTTGTGCGGCTTCCTTCTTGGCCTCCTAGAAGGTGCCGCGCTCTCCGTCTCTTGCTTGCCAATATGTTGCCGTGTTCCTCCTATTGTTTGGTTTGTTTTGATTTGTTTTGATGATGTTTTGGTGGGTTTTCGGAATGTTTTGGTGGTGTTTTAGAATGTTTTGTTTTCTCTTGTGTTGTTTTTATTGTCTTGGCAGGTTGTGGAATATTTGGATTCCTTTTGGCGGGTTTTCAAATATTTTGGCGGGTATTTGGAATGTTTTTGGTTTGCTTTCATTTGTTTTGATTATGTTTTGGCAAGTTATTGAAAGTTTCGATCACTTCTGACTGGTTTTCTAGTATTTTGGCATCTTTTCAGAATGTTTTGATCAGTTTTGGCGGGTTCTAAACTATTTTGTCAGGTTTTTGGAATTTTTTGGTTGGTTTTGATTTGTTTTTATGATGTTTTGCCTAGTTTTTTCAATGTTTTGATCAGTTCTGTCTGGTTTTCTAATGTTTTGGCATCTTTTCAGAAAGTTTTGATGAGTTTTGCGGGTCTAAATTATTTTGGCGGGTTTTCGGAATATTTTGGTTGGTGTTGATTTTGTTTTTATGATGTTTTGGTGGGTTTTCGGAATGTTTTGGTTGGGTTTTAGAATGTTTTGTATTCTCTTGAGTTGTTTTTATTGTGTTGGCAGGTTTTGGAATGTTTGGATTCCTTTTGGCGGGTGTTCGGAATGTTTTGGCGGGTGTTCGGAATGTTTTGATTAGTTTTGACGGGTTTTGAAATATTTTGGTGGGTTTTTAGAAGGTTTCGATTTGTTTTGATTTGTTTTGATTCTGTT
Source organism: Passer domesticus (assembly GCF_036417665.1). NCBI lineage: Eukaryota > Metazoa > Chordata > Aves > Passeriformes > Passeridae > Passer > Passer domesticus. Next base: position 58,582,619 of record NC_087478.1, on the reverse strand, counting down.
TAGCCCAGTTTTTGGTGTGTTTGGATTAGCTTTGGTGGGCTTGATCATGTTTTGTCAGGTTTTTTCGAATGTATTGATCTCTTCTGTCTGGTTTTCTATTTTGGCGGGTTTGAAAATATTTTTGGATTAGTTTTGGCGGGTTTTAAAATATTTTGGCTCTTTGCGCAGAGATGACGGCGCCGGTTGCGGTGCGCTCCGGGGCGCTCCTTCTGCGGAAAGACGCCTAGGCAGCGGCACTTGGGACAGCTCCGCGTCTCCGTATGCTGCGTTTCTTGCCTTCTGCATCTCAGCAAAATGCTTTCCCACTAGGTCTAGCAAGGAGAAACTGTGGCAGCTGAGTAGATGTAGCCCGGCCCGCCCTTTGAAGTTGACAAGTTCTTGGCATCTCAGAGCCTCAAGGCAAGAGCAAGGTTATCTATGGTAGGCTGGGGCAGAACTAGCAGCAAGCAGAGCAAAGTTGTCCAAGAATAGCTTCCATTGGAATGCTAATGGCAATTGAAGAGGCAGGCCAGTGGCAAGCCACTAGCTTCTAGCAGTTTGAAAGTTGCAGACACAGTGCAGGTGTTGTGCGGCTTCCTTCTTGGCCTCCTAGAAGGTGCCGCGCTCTCCGTCTCTTGCTTGCCAATATGTTGCCGTGTTCCTCTTATTGTTTGGTTTGTTTTGATTTGTTTTGATGATGTTTTGGCGGGTTTTCGGAATGTTTTGGTGGTGTTTTAGAATGTTTTGTTTTCTCTTGTGTTGTTTTTATTGTCTTGGCAGGTTGTGGAACGTTTGGATTCCTTTCGGCGGGTTTTAAAATATTTTGGCGGGTATTTGGAATGTTTGGGTTTGCTTTCATTTGTTTTGATTATGTTTTGGCAAGTTATTGAATGTTTTGATCACTTCTGACTGGTTTTCTAGTATTTTGGCATCTTTTCAGAATGTTTTGATCAGTTTTGGCGGGTTCTAAACTATTTTGTTGGGTTTTTGGAATGTTTTGCTTGGTTTTGATTTGTTTTTATTTTGATTTTGCGGGTTTTCAGAATGTTTTGGTCGGTTTTCTAGAATGTTTTGGTTGGTTTTGATTTCTTTTTAATATTATTTTGTGGGTTTTGGAATGTTTTGATTTGTTTTGTCTAGTTTAAAATATTTTGGCATGTATTTGGAAGGTTTTGCTTGGTTTTCATTTTTTTTTGTTATGTTTTGGCAAGGGTTTTTTTTTGGTTTGATCAGTTCTGGCTGGTTTTCTAATATGTTGGCCGATTTTCAGAATGTTTTGATCAGTTTTGGCGGGTTTTAAGATATTTTAGAGGTTGTTTATAATATTTTGGTTTCTTTAGCTTTGTTTTTACTATATTTTGGCGGGTTTTTTGAATGTTTTGATCACTTCTGACTGGTTTTCTAGTATTTTGGCATCTTTTCCGAATGTTTTGATCAGTTTTGGCAGGATCTAAACTATTTTGTCGGGTTTTTGGAATATTTTGGTTGGTTTTGATTTGTTTTTATGATGTTTTGCCAAGTTTTTTGAATGTTTTGATCAGTTCTGGCTGGTTTTCTAATGTTTTGGCATCTTTTCAGAATGTTTTGATGAGTTTTGTGGGTCTAAATAATTTTGGCGGGTTTTCGGAATATTTTGGTTGGTTTTGATTTGTTTTTATGATGTTTTGGCGGGTTTTCGGAATGTGTTGGTTGGGTTTTAGAATGTTTTGTATTCTCTTGAGTTGTTTTTATTGTGTTGGCAGGTTTTGGAATGTTTGGATTCCTTTTGGTGGGTGTTCGGAATGTTTTGGCGGGCATTTGGAATATTTTGATAAGTTTTGACGGGTTTTGAAATATTTTGGCGGGCTTTTAGAAGGTTTTGATTTGTTTTGATTCTGTTTAGCCCAGTTTTTGGTGTGTTTGGATTAGCTTTGGTGGGCTTGATCATGTTTTGTCAGGTTTTTTCGAATGTATTGATCTCTTCTGTCTGGTTTTCTATTTTGGCGGGTTTGAAAATATTTTTGGATTAGTTTTGGCGGGTTTTAAAATATTTTGGCTCTTTGCGCAGAGATGACGGCGCCGGTTGCGGTGCGCTCCGGGGCGCTCCTTCTGCGGAAAGACGCCTAGGCAGCGGCACTTGGGACAGCTCCGCGTCTCCGTATGCTGCGTTTCTTGCCTTCTGCATCTCAGCAAAATGCTTTCCCACTAGGTCTAGCAAGGAGAAACTGTGGCAGCTGAGTAGATGTAGCCCGGCCCGCCCTTTGAAGTTGACAAGTTCTTGGCATCTCAGAGCCTCAAGGCAAGAGCAAGGTTCTCTATGGTAGGCTGGGGCAGAACTAGCAGCAAGCAGAGCAAAGTTGTCCAAGAATAGCTTCCATTGGAATGCTAATGGCAATTGAAGAGGCAGGCCAGTGGCAAGCCACTAGCTTCTAGCAGTTTGAAAGTTGCAGACACAGTGCAGGTGTTGTGCGGCTTCCTTCTTGGCCTCCTAGAAGGTGCCGCGCTCTCTGTCTCTTGCTTGCCAATATGTTGCCGTGTTCCTCCTATTGTTTGGTTTGTTTTGATTTGTTTTGATGATGTTTTGGTGGGTTTTCGGAATGTTTTGGTGGTGTTTTAGAATGTTTTGTTTTCTCTTGTGTTGTTTTTATTGTCTTGGCAGGTTGTGGAATGTTTGGATTCCTTTTGGCGGGTTTTCAAATATTTTGGCGGGTATTTGGAATGTTTTTGGTTTGCTTTCATTTGTTTTGATTATGTTTTGGCAAGTTATTGAATGTTTCGATCACTTCTGACTGGTTTTCTAGTATTTTGGCATCTTTTCAGAATGTTTTGATCAGTTTTGGCGGGTTCTAAACTATTTTGTTGGGTTTTTGGAATGTTTTGCTTGGTTTTGATTTGTTTTTATGATGTTTTGCCTAGTTTTTTCAATGTTTTGATCAGTTCTGTCTGGTTTTCTAATGTTTTGGCATCTTTTCAGAAAGTTTTGATGAGTTTTGCGGGTCTAAATTATTTTGGCGGGTTGTCGGAATATTTTGGTTGGTTTTGATTTTGTTTTTATGATGTTTTGGTGGGTTTTCGGAATGTTTTGGTTGGGTTTTAGAATGTTTTGTATTCTCTTGAGTTGTTTTTATTGTGTTGGCAGGTTTTGGAATGTTTGGATTCCTTTTGGCGGGTGTTCGGAATGTTTTGGCGGGTGTTCGGAATGTTTTGATTAGTTTTGACGGGTTTTGAAATATTTTGGTGGGTTTTTAGAAGGTTTCGATTTGTTTTGATTTGTTTTGATTCTGTTTAGCCCAGTTTTTGGTGTGTTTGGATTAGCTTTGGTGGGCTTGATCATGTTTTGTCAGGTTTTTTCGAATGTATTGATCTCTTCTGTCTGGTTTTCTATTTTGGCGGGTTTGAAAATATTTTTGGATTAGTTTTGGCGGGTTTTAAAATATTTTGGCTCTTTGCGCAGAGATGACGGCGCCGGTTGCGGTGCGCTCCGGGGCGCTCCTTCTGCGGAAAGACGCCTAGGCAGCGGCACTTGGGACAGCTCCGCGTCTCCGTATGCTGCGTTTCTTGCCTTCTGCATCTCAGCAAAATGCTTTCCCACTAGGTCTAGCAAGGAGAAACTGTGGCAGCTGAGTAGATGTAGCCCGGCCCGCCCTTTGAAGTTGACAAGTTCTTGGCATCTCAGAGCCTCAAGGCAAGAGCAAGGTTATCTATGGTAGGCTGGGGCAGAACTAGCAGCAAGCAGAGCAAAGTTGTCCAAGAATAGCTTCCATTGGAATGCTAATGGCAATTGAAGAGGCAGGCCAGTGGCAAGCCACTAGCTTCTAGCAGTTTGAAAGTTGCAGACACAGTGCAGGTGTTGTGCGGCTTCCTTCTTGGCCTCCTAGAAGGTGCCGCGCTCTCCGTCTCTTGCTTGCCAATATGTTGCCGTGTTCCTCTTATTGTTTGGTTTGTTTTGATTTGTTTTTATGATGTTTTGGCGGGTTTTCGGAATGTTTTGGTGGTGTTTTAGAATGTTTTGTTTTCTCTTGTGTTGTTTTTATTGTGTTGGCAGGTTGTGGAACGTTTGGATTCCTTTCGGCGGGTTTTAAAATCTTTTGGCGGGTATTTGGAATGTTTGGGTTTGCTTTCATTTGTTTTGATTATGTTTTGGAAAGTTATTGAATGTTTTGATCACTTCTGACTGGTTTTCTAGTATTTTGGCATCTTTTCAGAATGTTTTGATCAGTTTTGGCGGGTTCTAAACTATTTTGTTGGGTTTTTGGAATGTTTTGCTTGGTTTTGATTTGTTTTTATTTTGATTTTGCGGGTTTTCAGAATGTTTTGGTCGGTTTTCTAGAATGTTTTGGTTGGTTTTGATTTCTTTTTAATATTATTTTGTGGGTTTTGGAATGTTTTGATTTGTTTTGTCTAGTTTAAAATATTTTGGCATGTATTTGGAAGGTTTTGCTTGGTTTTCATTTTTTTTGGTTATGTTTTGGCAAGGGTTTTTTTTTGGTTTGATCAGTTCTGGCTGGTTTTCTAATATGTTGGCCGATTTTCAGAATGTTTTGATCAGTTTTGGCGGGTTTTAAGATATTTTAGAGGTTGTTTATAATATTTTGGTTTCTTTAGCTTTGTTTTTACTATATTTTGGCGGGTTTTTTGAATGTTTTGATCACTTCTGACTGGTTTTCTAGTATTTTGGCATCTTTTCCGAATGTTTTGATCAGTTTTGGCAGGATCTAAACTATTTTGTCGGGTTTTTGGAATGTTTTGGTTGGTTTTGATTTGTTTTTATGATGTTTTGCCAAGTTTTTTGAATGTTTTGATCAGTTCTGGCTGGTTTTCTAATGTTTTGGCATCTTTTTAGAATGTTTTGATGAGTTTTGTGGGTCTAAATAATTTTGGCGGGTTTTCGGAATATTTTGGTTTTGATTTGTTTTTATGATGTTTTGGCGGGTTTTCGGAATGTGTTGGTTGGGTTTTAGAATGTTTTGTATTCTCTTGAGTTGTTTTTATTGTGTTGGCAGGTTTTGGAATGTTTGGATTCCTTTTGGTGGGTGTTCGGAATGTTTTGGCGGGCATTTGGAATATTTTGATAAGTTTTGACGGGTTTTGAAATATTTTGGCGGGCTTTTAGAAGGTTTTGATTTGTTTTGATTCTGTTTAGCCCAGTTTTTGGTGTGTTTGGATTAGCTTTGGTGGGCTTGATCATGTTTTGTCAGGTTTTTTCGAATGTATTGATCTCTTCTGTCTGGTTTTCTATTTTGGCGGGTTTGAAAATATTTTTGGATTAGTTTTGGCGGGTTTTAAAATATTTTGGCTCTTTGCGCAGAGATGACGGCGCCGGTTGCGGTGCGCTCCGGGGCGCTCCTTCTGCGGAAAGACGCCTAGGCAGCGGCACTTGGGACAGCTCCGCGTCTCCGTATGCTGCGTTTCTTGCCTTCTGCATCTCAGCAAAATGCTTTCCCACTAGGTCTAGCAAGGAGAAACTGTGGCAGCTGAGTAGATGTAGCCCGGCCCGCCCTTTGAAGTTGACAAGTTCTTGGCATCTCAGAGCCTCAAGGCAAGAGCAAGGTTCTCTATGGTAGGCTGGGGCAGAACTAGCAGCAAGCAGAGCAAAGTTGTCCAAGAATAGCTTCCATTGGAATGCTAATGGCAATTGAAGAGGCAGGCCAGTGGCAAGCCACTAGCTTCTAGCAGTTTGAAAGTTGCAGACACAGTGCAGGTGTTGTGCGGCTTCCTTCTTGGCCTCCTAGAAGGTGCCGCGCTCTCTGTCTCTTGCTTGCCAATATGTTGCCGTGTTCCTCCTATTGTTTGGTTTGTTTTGATTTGTTTTGATGATGTTTTGGTGGGTTTTCGGAATGTTTTGGTGGTGTTTTAGAATGTTTTGTTTTCTCTTGTGTTGTTTTTATTGTCTTGGCAGGTTGTGGAATGTTTGGATTCCTTTTGGCGGGTTTTCAAATATTTTGGCGGGTATTTGGAATGTTTTTGGTTTGCTTTCATTTGTTTTGATTATGTTTTGGCAAGTTATTGAATGTTTCTATCACTTCTGACTGGTTTTCTAGTATTTTGGCATCTTTTCAGAATGTTTTGATCAGTTTTGGCGGGTTCTAAACTATTTTGTCAGGTTTTTGGAATTTTTTGGTTGGTTTTGATTTGTTTTTATGATGTTTTGCCTAGTTTTTTCAATGTTTTGATCAGTTCTGTCTGGTTTTCTAATGTTTTGGCATCTTTTCAGAAAGTTTTGATGAGTTTTGCGGGTCTAAATTATTTTGGCGGGTTTTCGGAATATTTTGGTTGGTTTTGATTTTTTTTTTATGATGTTTTGGTGGGTTTTCGGAATGTTTTGGTTGGGTTTTAGAATGTTTTGTATTCTCTTGAGTTGTTTTTATTGTGTTGGCAGGTTTTGGAATGTTTGGATTCCTTTTGGCGGGTGTTCGGAATGTTTTGGCGGGTGTTCGGAATGTTTTGATTAGTTTTGACGGGTTTTGAAATATTTTGGTGGGTTTTTAGAAGGTTTCGATTTGTTTTGATTTGTTTTGATTCTGTTTAGCCCAGTTTTTGGTGTGTTTGGATTAGCTTTGGTGGGCTTGATCATGTTTTGTCAGGTTTTTTCGAATGTATTGATCTCTTCTGTCTGGTTTTCTATTTTGGCGGGTTTGAAAATATTTTTGGATTAGTTTTGGCGGGTTTTAAAATATTTTGGCTCTTTGCGCAGAGATGACGGCGCCGGTTGCGGTGCGCTCCGGGGCGCTCCTTCTGCGGAAAGACGCCTAGGCAGCGGCACTTGGGACAGCTCCGCGTCTCCGTATGCTGCGTTTCTTGCCTTCTGCATCTCAGCAAAATGCTTTCCCACTAGGTCTAGTAAGGAGAAACTGTGGCAGCTGAGTAGATGTAGCCCGGCCCGCCCTTTGAAGTTGACAAGTTCTTGGCATCTCAGAGCCTCAAGGCAAGAGCAAGGTTCTCTATGGTAGGCTGGGGCAGAACTAGCAGCAAGCAGAGCAAAGTTGTCCAAGAATAGCTTCCATTGGAATGCTAATGGCAATTGAAGAGGCAGGCCAGTGGCAAGCCACTAGCTTCTAGCAGTTTGAAAGTTGCAGACACAGTGCAGGTGTTGTGCGGCTTCCTTCTTGGCCTCCTAGAAGGTGCCGCGCTCTCTGTCTCTTGCTTGCCAATATGTTGCCGTGTTCCTCCTATTGTTTGGTTTGTTTTGATTTGTTTTGATGATGTTTTGGTGGGTTTTCGGAATGTTTTGGTGGTGTTTTAGAATGTTTTGTTTTCTCTTGTGTTGTTTTTATTGTCTTGGCAGGTTGTGGAATGTTTGGATTCCTTTTGGCGGGTTTTCAAATATTTTGGCGGGTATTTGGAATGTTTTTGGTTTGCTTTCATTTGTTTTGATTATGTTTTGGCAAGTTATTGAATGTTTCGATCACTTCTGACTGGTTTTCTAGTATTTTGGCATCTTTTCAGAATGTTTTGATCAGTTTTGGCGGGTTCTAAACTATTTTGTCAGGTTTTTGGAATTTTTTGGTTGGTTTTGATTTGTTTTTATGATGTTTTGCCTAGTTTTTTCAATGTTTTGATCAGTTCTGTCTGGTTTTCTAATGTTTTGGCATCTTTTCAGAAAGTTTTGATGAGTTTTGCGGGTCTAAATTATTTTGGCGGGTTTTCGGAATATTTTGGTTGGTTTTGATTTTTTTTTTATGATGTTTTGGTGGGTTTTCGGAATGTTTTGGTTGGGTTTTAGAATGTTTTGTATTCTCTTGAGTTGTTTTTATTGTGTTGGCAGGTTTTGGAATGTTTGGATTCCTTTTGGCGGGTGTTCGGAATGTTTTGGCGGGTGTTCGGAATGTTTTGATTAGTTTTGACGGGTTTTGAAATATTTTGGTGGGTTTTTAGAAGGTTTTGATTTGTTTTGATTTGTTTTGATTCTGTTTAGCCCAGTTTTTGGTGTGTTTGGATTAGCTTTGGTGGGCTTGATCATGTTTTGTCAGGTTTTTTCGAATGTATTGATCTCTTCTGTCTGGTTTTCTATTTTGGCGGGTTTGAAAATATTTTTGGATTAGTTTTGGCGGGTTTTAAAATATTTTGGCTCTTTGCGCAGAGATGACGGCGCCGGTTGCGGTGCGCTCCGGGGCGCTCCTTCTGCGGAAAGACGCCTAGGCAGCGGCACTTGGGACAGCTCCGCGTCTCCGTATGCTGCGTTTCTTGCCTTCTGCATCTCAGCAAAATGCTTTCCCACTAGGTCTAGCAAGGAGAAACTGTGGCAGCTGAGTAGATGTAGCCCGGCCCGCCCTTTGAAGTTGACAAGTTCTTGGCATCTCAGAGCCTCAAGGCAAGAGCAAGGTTATCTATGGTAGGCTGGGGCAGAACTAGCAGCAAGCAGAGCAAAGTTGTCCAAGAATAGCTTCCATTGGAATGCTAATGGCAATTGAAGAGGCAGGCCAGTGGCAAGCCACTAGCTTCTAGCAGTTTGAAAGTTGCAGACACAGTGCAGGTGTTGTGCGGCTTCCTTCTTGGCCTCCTAGAAGGTGCCGCGCTCTCCGTCTCTTGCTTGCCAATATGTTGCCGTGTTCCTCTTATTGTTTGGTTTGTTTTGATTTGTTTTGATGATGTTTTGGCGGGTTTTCGGAATGTTTTGGTGGTGTTTTAGAATGTTTTGTTTTCTCTTGTGTTGTTTTTATTGTGTTGGCAGGTTGTGGAACGTTTGGATTCCTTTCGGCGGGTTTTAAAATATTTTGGCGGGTATTTGGAATGTTTGGGTTTGCTTTCATTTGTTTTGATTATGTTTTGGCAAGTTATTGAATGTTTTGATCACTTCTGACTGGTTTTCTAGTATTTTGGCATCTTTTCAGAATGTTTTGATCAGTTTTGGCGGGTTCTAAACTATTTTGTTGGGTTTTTGGAATGTTTTGCTTGGTTTTGATTTGTTTTTATTTTGATTTTGCGGGTTTTCAGAATGTTTTGGTCGGTTTTCTAGAATGTTTTGGTTGGTTTTGATTTCTTTTTAATATTATTTTGTGGGTTTTGGAATGTTTTGATTTGTTTTGTCTAGTTTAAAATATTTTGGCATGTATTTGGAAGGTTTTGCTTGGTTTTCATTTTTTTTTGTTATGTTTTGGCAAGGGTTTTTTTTTGGTTTGATCAGTTCTGGCTGGTTTTCTAATATGTTGGCCGATTTTCAGAATGTTTTGATCAGTTTTGGCGGGTTTTAAGATATTTTAGAGGTTGTTTATAATATTTTGGTTTCTTTAGCTTTGTTTTTACTATATTTTGGCGGGTTTTTTGAATGTTTTGATCACTTCTGACTGGTTTTCTAGTATTTTGGCATCTTTTCCGAATGTTTTGATCAGTTTTGGCAGGATCTAAACTATTTTGTCGGGTTTTTGGAATGTTTTGGTTGGTTTTGATTTGTTTTTATGATGTTTTGCCTAGTTTTTTGAATGTTTTGATCAGTTCTGGCTGGTTTTCTAATGTTTTGGCATCTTTTTAGAATGTTTTGATGAGTTTTGTGGGTCTAAATTATTTTGGCGGGTTTTCGGAATATTTTGGTTGGTTTTGATTTGTTTTTATGATGTTTTGGCGGGTTTTCGGAATGTGTTGGTTGGGTTTTAGAATGTTTTGTATTCTCTTGAGTTGTTTTTATTGAGTTGGCAGGTTTTGGAATGTTTGGATTCCTTTTGGTGGGTGTTCGGAATGTTTTGGCGGGCATTTGGAATATTTTGATAAGTTTTGACGGGTTTTGAAATATTTTGGCGGGCTTTTAGAAGGTTTTGATTTGTTTTGATTCTGTTTAGCCCAGTTTTTGGTGTGTTTGGATTAGCTTTGGTGGGCTTGATCATGTTTTGTCAGGTTTTTTCGAATGTATTGATCTCTTCTGTCTGGTTTTCTATTTTGGCGGGTTTGAAAATATTTTTGGATTAGTTTTGGCGGGTTTTAAAATATTTTGGCTCTTTGCGCAGAGATGACGGCGCCGGTTGCGGTGCGCTCCGGGGCGCTCCTTCTGCGGAAAGACGCCTAGGCAGCGGCACTTGGGACAGCTCCGCGTCTCCGTATGCTGCGTTTCTTGCCTTCTGCATCTCAGCAAAATGCTTTCCCACTAGGTCTAGCAAGGAGAAACTGTGGCAGCTGAGTAGATGTAGCCCGGCCCGCCCTTTGAAGTTGACAAGTTCTTGGCATCTCAGAGCCTCAAGGCAAGAGCAAGGTTCTCTATGGTAGGCTGGGGCAGAACTAGCAGCAAGCAGAGCAAAGTTGTCCAAGAATAGCTTCCATTGGAATGCTAATGGCAATTGAAGAGGCAGGCCAGTGGCAAGCCACTAGCTTCTAGCAGTTTGAAAGTTGCAGACACAGTGCAGGTGTTGTGCGGCTTCCTTCTTGGCCTCCTAGAAGGTGCCGCGCTCTCTGTCTCTTGCTTGCCAATATGTTGCCGTGTTCCTCCTATTGTTTGGTTTGTTTTGATTTGTTTTGATGATGTTTTGGTGGGTTTTCGGAATGTTTTGGTGGTGTTTTAGAATGTTTTGTTTTCTCTTGTGTTGTTTTTATTGTCTTGGCAGGTTGTGGAATGTTTGGATTCCTTTTGGCGGGTTTTCAAATATTTTGGCGGGTATTTGGAATGTTTTTGGTTTGCTTTCATTTGTTTTGATTATGTTTTGGCAAGTTATTGAATGTTTCGATCACTTCTGACTGGTTTTCTAGTATTTTGGCATCTTTTCAGAATGTTTTGATCAGTTTTGGCAGGTTCTAAACTATTTTGTCAGGTTTTTGGAATTTTTTGGTTGGTTTTGATTTGTTTTTATGATGTTTTGCCTAGTTTTTTCAATGTTTTGATCAGTTCTGTCTGGTTTTCTAATGTTTTGGCATCTTTTCAGAAAGTTTTGATGAGTTTTGCGGGTCTAAATTATTTTGGCGGGTTTTCGGAATATTTTGGTTGGTTTTGATTTTTTTTTAATGATGTTTTGGTGGGTTTTCGGAATGTTTTGGTTGGGTTTTAGAATGTTTTGTATTCTCTTGAGTTGTTTTTATTGTGTTGGCAGGTTTTGGAATGTTTGGATTCCTTTTGGCGGGTGTTCGGAATGTTTTGGCGGGTGTTCGGAATGTTTTGATTAGTTTTGACGGGTTTTGAAATATTTTGGTGGGTTTTTAGAAGGTTTCGATTTGTTTTGATTTGTTTTGATTCTGTTTAGCCCAGTTTTTGGTGTGTTTGGATTAGCTTTGGTGGGCTTGATCATGTTTTGTCAGGTTTTTTCGAATGTATTGATCTCTTCTGTCTGGTTTTCTATTTTGGCGGGTTTGAAAATATTTTTGGATTAGTTTTGGCGGGTTTTAAAATATTTTGGCTCTTTGCGCAGAGATGACGGCGCCGGTTGCGGTGCGCTCCGGGGCGCTCCTTCTGCGGAAAGACGCCTAGGCAGCGGCACTTGGGACAGCTCCGCGTCTCCGTATGCTGCGTTTCTTGCCTTCTGCATCTCAGCAAAATGCTTTCCCACTAGGTCTAGCAAGGAGAAACTGTGGCAGCTGAGTAGATGTAGCCCGGCCCGCCCTTTGAAGTTGACAAGTTCTTGGCATCTCAGAGCCTCAAGGCAAGAGCAAGGTTCTCTATGGTAGGCTGGGGCAGAACTAGCAGCAAGCAGAGCAAAGTTGTCCAAGAATAGCTTCCATTGGAATGCTAATGGCAATTGAAGAGGCAGGCCAGTGGCAAGCCACTAGCTTCTAGCAGTTTGAAAGTTGCAGACACAGTGCAGGTGTTGTGCGGCTTCCTTCTTGGCCTCCTAGAAGGTGCCGCGCTCTCCGTCTCTTGCTTGCCAATATGTTGCCGTGTTCCTCTTATTGTTTGGTTTGTTTTGATTTGTTTTTATGATGTTTTGGCGGGTTTTCGGAATGTTTTGGTGGTGTTTTAGAATGTTTTGTTTTCTCTTGTGTTGTTTTTATTGTGTTGGCAGGTTGTGGAACGTTTGGATTCCTTTTGGCGGGTTTTAAAATCTTTTGGCGGGTATTTGGAATGTTTGGGTTTGCTTTCATTTGTTTTGATTATGTTTTGGCAAGTTATTGAATGTTTTGATCACTTCTGACTGGTTTTCTAGTATTTTGGCATCTTTTCAGAATGTTTTGATCAGTTTTGGCGGGTTCTAAACTATTTTGTTGGGTTTTTGGAATGTTTTGCTTGGTTTTGATTTGTTTTTATTTTGATTTTGCGGGTTTTCAGAATGTTTTGGTCGGTTTTCTAGAATGTTTTGGTTGGTTTTGATTTCTTTTTAATATTATTTTGTGGGTTTTGGAATGTTTTGATTTGTTTTGTCTAGTTTAAAATATTTTGGCATGTATTTGGAAGGTTTTGCTTGGTTTTCATTTTTTTTTTGTTATGTTTTGGCAAGGGTTTTTTTTTGGTTTGATCAGTTCTGGCTGGTTTTCTAATATGTTGGCCGATTTTCAGAATGTTTTGATCAGTTTTGGCGGGTTTTAAGATATTTTAGAGGTTGTTTATAATATTTTGGTTTCTTTAGCTTTGTTTTTACTATATTTTGGCGGGTTTTTTGAATGTTTTGATCACTTCTGACTGGTTTTCTAGTATTTTGGCATCTTTTCCGAATGTTTTGATCAGTTTTGGCAGGATCTAAACTATTTTGTCGGGTTTTTGGAATGTTTTGGTTGGTTTTGATTTGTTTTTATGATGTTTTGCCAAGTTTTTTGAATGTTTTGATCAGTTCTGGCTGGATTTCTAATGTTTTGGCATCTTTTTAGAATGTTTTGATGAGTTTTGCGGGTCTAAATAATTTTGGCGGGTTTTCGGAATATTTTGGTTGGTTTTGATTTGTTTTTATGATGTTTTGGCGGGTTTTCGGAATGTGTTGGTTGGGTTTTAGAATGTTTTGTATTCTCTTGAGTTGTTTTTATTGTGTTGGCAGGTTTTGGAATGTTTGGATTCCTTTTGGCGGGTGTTCGGAATGTTTTGGCGGGCATTTGGATTATTTTGATAAGTTTTGACGGGTTTTGAAATATTTTGGCGGGCTTTTAGAAGGTTTTGATTTGTTTTGATTCTGTTTAGCCCAGTTTTTGGTGTGTTTGGATTAGCTTTGGTGGGCTTGATCATGTTTTGTCAGGTTTTTTCGAATGTATTGATCTCTTCTGTCTGGTTTTCTATTTTGGCGGGTTTGAAAATATTTTTGGATTAGTTTTGGCGGGTTTTAAAATATTTTGGCTCTTTGCGCAGAGATGACGGCGCCGGTTGCGGTGCGCTCCGGGGCGCTCCTTCTGCGGAAAGACGCCTAGGCAGCGGCACTTGGGACAGCTCCGCGTCTCCGTATGCTGCGTTTCTTGCCTTCTGCATCTCAGCAAAATGCTTTCCCACTAGGTCTAGCAAGGAGAAACTGTGGCAGCTGAGTAGATGTAGCCCGGCCCGCCCTTTGAAGTTGACAAGTTCTTGGCATCTCAGAGCCTCAAGGCAAGAGCAAGGTTCTCTATGGTAGGCTGGGGCAGAACTAGCAGCAAGCAGAGCAAAGTTGTCCAAGAATAGCTTCCATTGGAATGCTAATGGCAATTGAAGAGGCAGGCCAGTGGCAAGCCACTAGCTTCTAGCAGTTTGAAAGTTGCAGACACAGTGCAGGTGTTGTGCGGCTTCCTTCTTGGCCTCCTAGAAGGTGCCGCGCTCTCTGTCTCTTGCTTGCCAATATGTTGCCGTGTTCCTCCTATTGTTTGGTTTGTTTTGATTTGTTTTGATGATGTTTTGGTGGGTTTTCGGAATGTTTTGGTGGTGTTTTAGAATGTTTTGTTTTCTCTTGTGTTGTTTTTATTGTGTTGGCAGGTTGTGGAATGTTTGGATTCCTTTTGGCGGGTTTTCAAATATTTTGGCGGGTATTTGGAATGTTTTTGGTTTGCTTTCATTTGTTTTGATTATGTTTTGGCAAGTTATTGAATGTTTCGATCACTTCTGACTGGTTTTCTAGTATTTTGGCATCTTTTCAGAATGTTTTGATCAGTTTTGGCGGGTTCTAAACTATTTTGTCAGGTTTTTGGAATTTTTTGGTTGGTTTTGATTTGTTTTTATGATGTTTTGCCTAGTTTTTTCAATGTTTTGATCAGTTCTGTCTGGTTTTCTAATGTTTTGGCATCTTTTCAGAAAGTTTTGATGAGTTTTGCGGGTCTAAATTATTTTGGCGGGTTTTCGGAATATTTTGGTTGGTTTTGATTTGTTTTTATGATGTTTTGGTGGGTTTTCGGAATGTTTTGGTTGGGTTTTAGAATGTTTTGTATTCTCTTGAGTTGTTTTTATTGTGTTGGCAGGTTTTGGAATGTTTGGATTCCTTTTGGCGGGTGTTCGGAATGTTTTGGCGGGTGTTCGGAATGTTTTGATTAGTTTTGACGGGTTTTGAAATATTTTGGTGGGTTTTTAGAAGGTTTCGATTTGTTTTGATTTGTTTTGATTCTGTTTAGCCCAGTTTTTGGTGTGTTTGGATTAGCTTTGGTGGGCTTGATCATGTTTTGTCAGGTTTTTTCGAATGTATTGATCTCTTCTGTCTGGTTTTCTATTTTGGCGGGTTTGAAAATATTTTTGGATTAGTTTTGGCGGGTTTTAAAATATTTTGGCTCTTTGCGCAGAGATGACGGCGCCGGTTGCGGTGCGCTCCGGGGCGCTCCTTCTGCGGAAAGACGCCTAGGCAGCGGCACTTGGGACAGCTCCGCGTCTCCGTATGCTGCGTTTCTTGCCTTCTGCATCTCAGCAAAATGCTTTCCCACTAGGTCTAGCAAGGAGAAACTGTGGCAGCTGAGTAGATGTAGCCCGGCCCGCCCTTTGAAGTTGACAAGTTCTTGGCATCTCAGAGCCTCAAGGCAAGAGCAAGGTTATCTATGGTAGGCTGGGGCAGAACTAGCAGCAAGCAGAGCAAAGTTGTCCAAGAATAGCTTCCATTGGAATGCTAATGGCAATTGAAGAGGCAGGCCAGTGGCAAGCCACTAGCTTCTAGCAGTTTGAAAGTTGCAGACACAGTGCAGGTGTTGTGCGGCTTCCTTCTTGGCCTCCTAGAAGGTGCCGCGCTCTCCGTCTCTTGCTTGCCAATATGTTGCCGTGTTCCTCTTATTGTTTGGTTTGTTTTGATTTGTTTTTATGATGTTTTGGCGGGTTTTCGGAATGTTTTGGTGGTGTTTTAGAATGTTTTGTTTTCTCTTGTGTTGTTTTTATTGTGTTGGCAGGTTGTGGAACGTTTGGATTCCTTTTGGCGGGTTTTAAAATCTTTTGGCGGGTATTTGGAAT
This sequence comes from Passer domesticus, assembly GCF_036417665.1. Taxonomy (NCBI): domain Eukaryota; kingdom Metazoa; phylum Chordata; class Aves; order Passeriformes; family Passeridae; genus Passer; species Passer domesticus. Next base: position 58,567,441 of record NC_087478.1, on the reverse strand, counting down.
GTTTGGGTTTGCTTTCATTTGTTTTGATTATGTTTTGGCAAGTTATTGAATGTTTTGATCACTTCTGACTGGTTTTCTAGTATTTTGGCATCTTTTCAGAATGTTTTGATCAGTTTTGGCGGGTTCTAAACTATTTTGTTGGGTTTTTGGAATGTTTTGCTTGGTTTTGATTTGTTTTTATTTTGATTTTGCGGGTTTTCAGAATGTTTTGGTCGGTTTTCTAGAATGTTTTGGTTGGTTTTGATTTCTTTTTAATATTATTTTGTGGGTTTTGGAATGTTTTGATTTGTTTTGTCTAGTTTAAAATATTTTGGCATGTATTTGGAAGGTTTTGCTTGGTTTTCATTTTTTTTTGTTATGTTTTGGCAAGGGTTTTTTTTTGGTTTGATCAGTTCTGGCTGGTTTTCTAATATGTTGGCCGATTTTCAGAATGTTTTGATCAGTTTTGGCGGGTTTTAAGATATTTTAGAGGTTGTTTATAATATTTTGGTTTCTTTAGCTTTGTTTTTACTATATTTTGGCGGGTTTTTTGAATGTTTTGATCACTTCTGACTGGTTTTCTAGTATTTTGGCATCTTTTCCGAATGTTTTGATCAGTTTTGGCAGGATCTAAACTATTTTGTCGGGTTTTTGGAATGTTTTGGTTGGTTTTGATTTGTTTTTATGATGTTTTGCCAAGTTTTTTGAATGTTTTGATCAGTTCTGGCTGGTTTTCTAATGTTTTGGCATCTTTTTAGAATGTTTTGATGAGTTTTGTGGGTCTAAATAATTTTGGCGGGTTTTCGGAATATTTTGGTTGGTTTTGATTTGTTTTTATGATGTTTTGGCGGGTTTTCGGAATGTGTTGGTTGGGTTTTAGAATGTTTTGTATTCTCTTGAGTTGTTTTTATTGTGTTGGCAGGTTTTGGAATGTTTGGATTCCTTTTGGCGGGTGTTCGGAATGTTTTGGCGGGCATTTGGATTATTTTGATAAGTTTTGACGGGTTTTGAAATATTTTGGCGGGCTTTTAGAAGGTTTTGATTTGTTTTGATTCTGTTTAGCCCAGTTTTTGGTGTGTTTGGATTAGCTTTGGTGGGCTTGATCATGTTTTGTCAGGTTTTTTCGAATGTATTGATCTCTTCTGTCTGGTTTTCTATTTTGGCGGGTTTGAAAATATTTTTGGATTAGTTTTGGCGGGTTTTAAAATATTTTGGCTCTTTGCGCAGAGATGACGGCGCCGGTTGCGGTGCGCTCCGGGGCGCTCCTTCTGCGGAAAGACGCCTAGGCAGCGGCACTTGGGACAGCTCCGCGTCTCCGTATGCTGCGTTTCTTGCCTTCTGCATCTCAGCAAAATGCTTTCCCACTAGGTCTAGCAAGGAGAAACTGTGGCAGCTGAGTAGATGTAGCCCGGCCCGCCCTTTGAAGTTGACAAGTTCTTGGCATCTCAGAGCCTCAAGGCAAGAGCAAGGTTCTCTATGGTAGGCTGGGGCAGAACTAGCAGCAAGCAGAGCAAAGTTGTCCAAGAATAGCTTCCATTGGAATGCTAATGGCAATTGAAGAGGCAGGCCAGTGGCAAGCCACTAGCTTCTAGCAGTTTGAAAGTTGCAGACACAGTGCAGGTGTTGTGCGGCTTCCTTCTTGGCCTCCTAGAAGGTGCCGCGCTCTCTGTCTCTTGCTTGCCAATATGTTGCCGTGTTCCTCCTATTGTTTGGTTTGTTTTGATTTGTTTTGATGATGTTTTGGTGGGTTTTCGGAATGTTTTGGTGGTGTTTTAGAATGTTTTGTTTTCTCTTGTGTTGTTTTTATTGTCTTGGCAGGTTGTGGAATGTTTGGATTCCTTTTGGCGGGTTTTCAAATATTTTGGCGGGTATTTGGAATGTTTTTGGTTTGCTTTCATTTGTTTTGATTATGTTTTGGCAAGTTATTGAATGTTTCGATCACTTCTGACTGGTTTTCTAGTATTTTGGCATCTTTTCAGAATGTTTTGATCAGTTTTGGCGGGTTCTAAACTATTTTGTCAGGTTTTTGGAATTTTTTGGTTGGTTTTGATTTGTTTTTATGATGTTTTGCCTAGTTTTTTCAATGTTTTGATCAGTTCTGTCTGGTTTTCTAATGTTTTGGCATCTTTTCAGAAAGTTTTGATGAGTTTTGCGGGTCTAAATTATTTTGGCGGGTTTTCGGAATATTTTGCTTGGTTTTGATTTTTTTTTTATGATGTTTTGGTGGGTTTTCGGAATGTTTTGGTTGGGTTTTAGAATGTTTTGTATTCTCTTGAGTTGTTTTTATTGTGTTGGCAGGTTTTGGAATGTTTGGATTCCTTTTGGCGGGTGTTCGGAATGTTTTGGCGGGTGTTCGGAATGTTTTGATTAGTTTTGACGGGTTTTGAAATATTTTGGTGGGTTTTTAGAAGGTTTCGATTTGTTTTGATTTGTTTTGATTCTGTTTAGCCCAGTTTTTGGTGTGTTTGGATTAGCTTTGGTGGGCTTGATCATGTTTTGTCAGGTTTTTTCGAATGTATTGATCTCTTCTGTCTGGTTTTCTATTTTGGCGGGTTTGAAAATATTTTTGGATTAGTTTTGGCGGGTTTTAAAATATTTTGGCTCTTTGCGCAGAGATGACGGCGCCGGTTGCGGTGCGCTCCGGGGCGCTCCTTCTGCGGAAAGACGCCTAGGCAGCGGCACTTGGGACAGCTCCGCGTCTCCGTATGCTGCGTTTCTTGCCTTCTGCATCTCAGCAAAATGCTTTCCCACTAGGTCTAGCAAGGAGAAACTGTGGCAGCTGAGTAGATGTAGCCCGGCCCGCCCTTTGAAGTTGACAAGTTCTTGGCATCTCAGAGCCTCAAGGCAAGAGCAAGGTTATCTATGGTAGGCTGGGGCAGAACTAGCAGCAAGCAGAGCAAAGTTGTCCAAGAATAGCTTCCATTGGAATGCTAATGGCAATTGAAGAGGCAGGCCAGTGGCAAGCCACTAGCTTCTAGCAGTTTGAAAGTTGCAGACACAGTGCAGGTGTTGTGCGGCTTCCTTCTTGGCCTCCTAGAAGGTGCCGCGCTCTCCGTCTCTTGCTTGCCAATATGTTGCCGTGTTCCTCTTATTGTTTGGTTTGTTTTGATTTGTTTTTATGATGTTTTGGCGGGTTTTCGGAATGTTTTGGTGGTGTTTTAGAATGTTTTGTTTTCTCTTGTGTTGTTTTTATTGTGTTGGCAGGTTGTGGAACGTTTGGATTCCTTTTGGCGGGTTTTAAAATCTTTTGGCGGGTATTTGGAATGTTTGGGTTTGCTTTCATTTGTTTTGATTATGTTTTGGCAAGTTATTGAATGTTTTGATCACTTCTGACTGGTTTTCTAGTATTTTGGCATCTTTTCAGAGTGTTTTGATCAGTTTTGGCGGGTTCTAAACTATTTTGTTGGGTTTTTGGAATGTTTTGCTTGGTTTTGATTTGTTTTTATTTTGATTTTGCGGGTTTTCAGAATGTTTTGGTCGGTTTTCTAGAATGTTTTGGTTGGTTTTGATTTCTTTTTAATATTATTTTGTGGGTTTTGGAATGTTTTGATTTGTTTTGTCTAGTTTAAAATATTTTGGCATGTATTTGGAAGGTTTTGCTTGGTTTTCATTTTTTTTTGTTATGTTTTGGCAAGGGTTTTTTTTTGGTTTGATCAGTTCTGGCTGGTTTTCTAATATGTTGGCCGATTTTCAGAATGTTTTGATCAGTTTTGGCGGGTTTTAAGATATTTTAGAGGTTGTTTATAATATTTTGGTTTCTTTAGCTTTGTTTTTACTATATTTTGGCGGGTTTTTTGAATGTTTTGATCACTTCTGACTGGTTTTCTAGTATTTTGGCATCTTTTCCGAATGTTTTGATCAGTTTTGGCAGGATCTAAACTATTTTGTCGGGTTATTGGAATGTTTTGGTTGGTTTTGATTTGTTTTTATGATGTTTTGCCAAGTTTTTTGAATGTTTTGATCAGTTCTGTCTGGTTTTCTAATGTTTTGGCATCTTTTCAGAAAGTTTTGATGAGTTTTGCGGGTCTAAATTATTTTGGCGGGTTTTCGGAATATTTTGGTTGGTTTTGATTTTTTTTTTATGATGTTTTGGTGGGTTTTCGGAATGTTTTGGTTGGGTTTTAGAATGTTTTGTATTCTCTTGAGTTGTTTTTATTGTGTTGGCAGGTTTTGGAATGTTTGGATTCCTTTTGGCGGGTGTTCGGAATGTTTTGGCGGGTGTTCGGAATGTTTTGATTAGTTTTGACGGGTTTTGAAATATTTTGCTGGGTTTTTAGAAGGTTTCGATTTGTTTTGATTTGTTTTGATTCTGTTTAGCCCAGTTTTTGTTGTGTTTGGATTAGCTTTGGTGGGCTTGATCATGTTTTGTCAGGTTTTTTCGAATGTATTGATCTCTTCTGTCTGGTTTTCTATTTTGGCGGGTTTGAAAATATTTTTGGATTAGTTTTGGCGGGTTTTAAAATATTTTGGCTCTTTGCGCAGAGATGACGGCGCCGGTTGCGGTGCGCTCCGGGGCGCTCCTTCTGCGGAAAGACGCCTAGGCAGCGGCACTTGGGACAGCTCCGCGTCTCCGTATTGTGCGTTTCTTGCCTTCTGCATCTCAGCAAAATGCTTTCCCACTAGGTCTAGCAAGGAGAAACTGTGGCAGCTGAGTAGATGTAGCCCGGCCCGCCCTTTGAAGTTGACAAGTTCTTGGCATCTCAGAGCCTCAAGGCAAGAGCAAGGTTATCTATGGTAGGCTGGGGCAGAACTAGCAGCAAGCAGAGCAAAGTTGTCCAAGAATAGCTTCCATTGCAATGCTAATGGCAATTGAAGAGGCAGGCCAGTGGCAAGCCACTAGCTTCTAGCAGTTTGAAAGTTGCAGACACAGTGCAGGTGTTGTGCGGCTTCCTTCTTGGCCTCCTAGAAGGTGCCGCGCTCTCCGTCTCTTGCTTGCCAATATGTTGCCGTGTTCCTCTTATTGTTTGGTTTGTTTTGATTTGTTTTGATGATGTTTTGGCGGGTTTTCGGAATGTTTTGGTGGTGTTTTAGAATGTTTTGTTTTCTCTTGTGTTGTTTTTATTGTGTTGGCAGGTTGTGGAACGTTTGGATTCCTTTTGGCGGGTTTTAAAATCTTTTGGCGGGTATTTGGAATGTTTGGGTTTGCTTTCATTTGTTTTGATTATGTTTTGGCAAGTTATTGAATGTTTTGATCACTTCTGACTGGTTTTCTAGTATTTTGGCATCTTTTCAGAGTGTTTTGATCAGTTTTGGCGGGTTCTAAACTATTTTGTTGGGTTTTTGGAATGTTTTGCTTGGTTTTGATTTGTTTTTATTTTGATTTTGCGGGTTTTCAGAATGTTTTGGTCGGTTTTCTAGAATGTTTTGGTTGGTTTTGATTTCTTTTTAATATTATTTTGTGGGTTTTGGAATGTTTTGATTTGTTTTGTCTAGTTTAAAATATTTTGGCATGTATTTGGAAGGTTTTGCTTGGTTTTCATTTTTTTTTGTTATGTTTTGGCAAGGGTTTTTTTTTGGTTTGATCAGTTCTGGCTGGTTTTCTAATATGTTGGCCGATTTTCAGAATGTTTTGATCAGTTTTGGCGGGTTTTAAGATATTTTAGAGGTTGTTTATAATATTTTGGTTTCTTTAGCTTTGTTTTTACTATATTTTGGCGGGTTTTTTGAATGTTTTGATCACTTCTGACTGGTTTTCTAGTATTTTGGCATCTTTTCCGAATGTTTTGATCAGTTTTGGCAGGATCTAAACTATTTTGTCGGGTTATTGGAATGTTTTGGTTGGTTTTGATTTGTTTTTATGATGTTTTGCCAAGTTTTTTGAATGTTTTGATCAGTTCTGGCTGGTTTTCTAATGTTTTGGCATCTTTTTAGAATGTTTTGATGAGTTTTGTGGGTCTAAATAATTTTGGCGGGTTTTCGGAATATTTTGGTTGGTTTTGATTTGTTTTTATGATGTTTTGGTGGGTTTTCGGAATGTGTTGGTTGGGTTTTAGAATGTTTTGTATTCTCTTGAGTTGTTTTTATTGTGTTGGCAGGTTTTGGAATGTTTGGATTCCTTTTGGCGGGTGTTCGGAATGTTTTGGCGGGTGTTCGGAATGTTTTGATTAGTTTTGACGGGTTTTGAAATATTTTGGCGGGTTTTTAGAAGGTTTTGATTTGTTTTGATTTGTTTTGATTCTGTTTAGCCCAGTTTTTGGTGTGTTTGGATTAGCTTTGGTGGGCTTTCTCATGTTTTGTCAGGTTTTTTCGAATGTATTGATCTCTTCTGTCTGGTTTTCTATTTTGGCGGGTTTGAAAATATTTTTGGATTAGTTTTGGCAGGTTTTAAAATATTTTGGCTCTTTGCGCAGAGATGACGGCGCCGGTTGCGGTGCGCTCCGGGGCGCTCCTTCTGCGGAAAGACGCCTAGGCAGCGGCACTTGGGACAGCTCCGCGTCTCCGTATGCTGCGTTTCTTGCCTTCTGCATCTCAGCAAAATGCTTTCCCACTAGGTCTAGCAAGGAGAAACTGTGGCAGCTGAGTAGATGTAGCCCGGCCCGCCCTTTGAAGTTGACAAGTTCTTGGCATCTCAGAGCCTCAAGGCAAGAGCAAGGTTCTCTATGGTAGGCTGGGGCAGAACTAGCAGCAAGCAGAGCAAAGTTGTCCAAGAATAGCTTCCATTGGAATGCTAATGGCAATTGAAGAGGCAGGCCAGTGGCAAGCCACTAGCTTCTAGCAGTTTGAAAGTTGCAGACACAGTGCAGGTGTTGTGCGGCTTCCTTCTTGGCCTCCTAGAAGGTGCCGCGCTCTCCGTCTCTTGCTTGCCAATATGTTGCCGTGTTCCTCCTATTGTTTGGTTTGTTTTGATTTGTTTTGATGATGTTTTGGTGGGTTTTCGGAATGTTTTGGTGGTGTTTTAGAATGTTTTGTTTTCTCTTGTGTTGTTTTTATTGTCTTGGCAGGTTGTGGAATGTTTGGATTCCTTTTGGCGGGTTTTCAAATATTTTGGCGGGTATTTGGAATGTTTGGGTTTGCTTTCATTTGTTTTGATTATGTTTTGGCAAGTTATTGAATGTTTTGATCACTTCTGACTGGTTTTCTAGTATTTTGGCATCTTTTCAGAATGTTTTGATCAGTTTTGGCGGGTTCTAAACTATTTTGTCAGGTTTTTGGAATGTTTTGGTTGGTTTTGATTTGTTTTTATGATGTTTTGCCTAGTTTTTTCAATGTTTTGATCAGTTCTGTCTGGTTTTCTAATGTTTTGGCATCTTTTCAGAAAGTTTTGATGAGTTTTGCGGGTCTAAATTATTTTGGCGGGTTTTCGGAATATTTTGGTTGGTTTTGATTTTTTTTTTATGATGTTTTGGTGGGTTTTCGGAATGTTTTGGTTGGGTTTTAGAATGTTTTGTATTCTCTTGAGTTGTTTTTATTGTGTTGGCAGGTTTTGGAATGTTTGGATTCCTTTTGGCGGGTGTTCGGAATGTTTTGGCGGGTGTTCGGAATGTTTTGATTAGTTTTGACGGGTTTTGAAATATTTTGGTGGGTTTTTAGAAGGTTTCGATTTGTTTTGATTTGTTTTGATTCTGTTTAGCCCAGTTTTTGGTGTGTTTGGATTAGCTTTGGTGGGCTTGATCATGTTTTGTCAGGTTTTTTCGAATGTATTGATCTCTTCTGTCTGGTTTTCTATTTTGGCGGGTTTGAAAATATTTTTGGATTAGTTTTGGCGGGTTTTAAAATATTTTGGCTCTTTGCGCAGAGATGACGGCGCCGGTTGCGGTGCGCTCCGGGGCGCTCCTTCTGCGGAAAGACGCCTAGGCAGCGGCACTTGGGACAGCTCCGCGTCTCCGTATGCTGCGTTTCTTGCCTTCTGCATCTCAGCAAAATGCTTTCCCACTAGGTCTAGCAAGGAGAAACTGTGGCAGCTGAGTAGATGTAGCCCGGCCCGCCCTTTGAAGTTGACAAGTTCTTGGCATCTCAGAGCCTCAAGGGAAGAGCAAGGTTCTCTATGGTAGGCTGGGGCAGAACTAGCAGCAAGCAGAGCAAAGTTGTCCAAGAATAGCTTCCATTGGAATGCTAATGGCAATTGAAGAGGCAGGCCAGTGGCAAGCCACTAGCTTCTAGCAGTTTGAAAGTTGCAGACACAGTGCAGGTGTTGTGCGGCTTCCTTCTTGGCCTCCTAGAAGGTGCCGCGCTCTCCGTCTCTTGCTTGCCAATATGTTGCCGTGTTCCTCTTATTGTTTGGTTTGTTTTGATTTGTTTTGATGATGTTTTGGCGGGTTTTCGGAATGTTTTGGTGGTGTTTTAGAATGTTTTGTTTTCTCTTGTGTTGTTTTTATTGTGTTGGCAGGTTGTGGAACGTTTGGATTCCTTTTGGCGGGTTTTAAAATCTTTTGGCGGGTATTTGGAATGTTTGGGTTTGCTTTCATTTGTTTTGATTATGTTTTGGCAAGTTATTGAATGTTTTGATCACTTCTGACTGGTTTTCTAGTATTTTGGCATCTTTTCAGAGTGTTTTGATCAGTTTTGGCGGGTTCTAAACTATTTTGTTGGGTTTTTGGAATGTTTTGCTTGGTTTTGATTTGTTTTTATTTTGATTTTGCGGGTTTTCAGAATGTTTTGGTCGGTTTTCTAGAATGTTTTGGTTGGTTTTGATTTCTTTTTAATATTATTTTGTGGGTTTTGGAATGTTTTGATTTGTTTTGTCTAGTTTAAAATATTTTGGCATGTATTTGGAAGGTTTTGCTTGGTTTTCATTTTTTTTTGTTATGTTTTGGCAAGGGTTTTTTTTTGGTTTGATCAGTTCTGGCTGGTTTTCTAATATGTTGGCCGATTTTCAGAATGTTTTGATCAGTTTTGGCGGGTTTTAAGATATTTTAGAGGTTGTTTATAATATTTTGGTTTCTTTAGCTTTGTTTTTACTATATTTTGGCGGGTTTTTTGAATGTTTCGATCACTTCTGACTGGTTTTCTAGTATTTTGGCATCTTTTCCGAATGTTTTGATCAGTTTTGGCAGGATCTAAACTATTTTGTCGGGTTATTGGAATGTTTTGGTTGGTTTTGATTTGTTTTTATGATGTTTTGCCAAGTTTTTTGAATGTTTTGATCAGTTCTGGCTGGTTTTCTAATGTTTTGGCATCTTTTTAGAATGTTTTGATGAGTTTTGTGGGTCTAAATAATTTTGGCGGGTTTTCGGAATATTTTGGTTGGTTTTGATTTGTTTTTATGATGTTTTGGCGGGTTTTCGGAATGTGTTGGTTGGGTTTTAGAATGTTTTGTATTCTCTTGAGTTGTTTTTATTGTGTTGGCAGGTTTTGGAATGTTTGGATTCCTTTTGGCGGGTGTTCGGAATGTTTTGGCGGGCATTTGGAATATTTTGATTAGTTTTGACGGGTTTTGAAATATTTTGGCGGGCTTTTAGAAGGTTTTGATTTGTTTTGATTCTGTTTAGCCCAGTTTTTGGTGTGTTTGGATTAGCTTTGGTGGGCTTGATCATGTTTTGTCAGGTTTTTTCGAATGTATTGATCTCTTCTGTCTGGTTTTCTATTTTGGCGGGTTTGAAAATATTTTTGGATTAGTTTTGGCGGGTTTTAAAATATTTTGGCTCTTTGCGCAGAGATGACGGCGCCGGTTGCGGTGCGCTCCGGGGCGCTCCTTCTGCGGAAAGACGCCTAGGCAGCGGCACTTGGGACAGCTCCGCGTCTCCGTATGCTGCGTTTCTTGCCTTCTGCATCTCAGCAAAATGCTTTCCCACTAGGTCTAGCAAGGAGAAACTGTGGCAGCTGAGTAGATGTAGCCCGGCCCGCCCTTTGAAGTTGACAAGTTCTTGGCATCTCAGAGCCTCAAGGCAAGAGCAAGGTTATCTATGGTAGGCTGGGGCAGAACTAGCAGCAAGCAGAGCAAAGTTGTCCAAGAATAGCTTCCATTGGAATGCTAATGGCAATTGAAGAGGCAGGCCAGTGGCAAGCCACTAGCTTCTAGCAGTTTGAAAGTTGCAGACACAGTGCAGGTGTTGTGCGGCTTCCTTCTTGGCCTCCTAGAAGGTGCCGCGCTCTCTGTCTCTTGCTTGCCAATATGTTGCCGTGTTCCTCCTATTGTTTGGTTTGTTTTGATTTGTTTTGATGATGTTTTGGCGGGTTTTCGGAATGTTTTGGTGGTGTTTTAGAATGTTTTGTTTTCTCTTGTGTTGTTTTTATTGTGTTGGCAGGTTGTGGAATGTTTGGATTCCTTTTGGCGGGTTTTCAAATATTTTGGCGGGTATTTGGAATGTTTTTGGTTTGCTTTCATTTGTTTTGATTATGTTTTGGCAAGTTATTGAAAGTTTCGATCACTTCTGACTGGTTTTCTAGTATTTTGGCATCTTTTCAGAATGTTTTGATCAGTTTTGGCAGGATCTAAACTATTTTGTCAGGTTTTTGGAATGTTTTGGTTGGTTTTGATTTGTTTTTATGATGTTTTGCCTAGTTTTTTCAATGTTTTGATCAGTTCTGTCTGGTTTTCTAATGTTTTGGCATCTTTTCAGAAAGTTTTGATGAGTTTTGCGGGTCTAAATTATTTTGGCGGGTTTTCGGAATATTTTGGTTGGTTTTGATTTTTTTTTTATGATGTTTTGGCGGGTTTTCGGAATGTTTTGATTGGGTTTTAGAATGTTTTGTATTCTCTTGAGTTGTTTTTATTGTGTTGGCAGGTTTTGGAATGTTTGGATTCCTTTTGGCGGGTGTTCGGAATGTTTTGGCGGGTGTTCGGAATGTTTTGATTAGTTTTGACGGGTTTTGAAATATTTTGGCGGGTTTTTAGAAGGTTTCAATTTGTTTTGATTTGTTTTGATTCTGTTTAGCCCAGTTTTTGGTGTGTTTGGATTAGCTTTGGTGGGCTTGATCATGTTTTGTAAGGTTTTTTCAAATGCATTGATCACTTCTGTCTGGTTTTCTATTTTGGCGGGTTTGAAAATATTTTTGGATTAGTTTTGGCGGGTTTGAAAATATTTTGGCTCTTTGCGCAGAGATGACGGCGCCGGTTGCGGTGCGCTCCGGGGCGCTCCTTCTGCGGAAAGACGCCTGGCAGCGGCACTTGGGACAGCTCCGCGTCTCCGTATTGTGCGTTTCTTGCCTTCTGCATCTCAGCAAAATGCTTTCCCACTAGGTCTAGCAAGGAGAAACTGTGGCAGCTGAGTAGATGTAGCCCGGCCCGCCCTTTGAAGTTGACAAGTTCTTGGCATCTCAGAGCCTCAAGGCAAGAGCAAGGTTCTCTATGGTAGGCTGGGGCAGAACTAGCAGCAAGCAGAGCAAAGTTGTCCAAGAATAGCTTCCATTGGAATGCTAATGGCAATTGAAGAGGCAGGCCAGTGGCAAGCCACTAGCTTCTAGCAGTTTGAAAGTTGCAGACACAGTGCAGGTGTTGTGCGGCTTCCTTCTTGGCCTCCTAGAAGGTGCCGCGCTCTCCGTCTCTTGCTTGCCAATATGTTGCCGTGTTCCTCTTATTGTTTGGTTTGTTTTGATTTGTTTTTATGATGTTTTGGCGGGTTTTCGGAATGTTTTGGTGGTGTTTTAGAATGTTTTGTTTTCTCTTGTGTTGTTTTTATTGTCTTGGCAGGTTGTGGAACGTTTGGATTCCTTTTGGCGGGTTTTAAAATCTTTTGGCGGGTATTTGGAATGTTTGGGTTTGCTTTCATTTGTTTTGATTATGTTTTGGCAAGTTATTGAATGTTTTGATCACTTCTGACTGGTTTTCTAGTATTTTGGCATCTTTTCAGAATGTTTTGATCAGTTTTGGCGGGTTCTAAACTATTTTGTTGGGTTTTTGGAATGTTTTGCTTGGTTTTGATTTGTTTTTATTTTGATTTTGCGGGTTTTCAGAATGTTTTGGTCGGTTTTCTAGAATGTTTTGGTTGGTTTTGATTTCTTTTTAATATTATTTTGTGGGTTTTGGAATGTTTTGATTTGTTTTGTCTAGTTTAAAATATTTTGGCATGTATTTGGAAGGTTTTGCTTGGTTTTCATTTTTTTTTGTTATGTTTTGGCAAGGGTTTTTTTTTGGTTTGATCAGTTCTGGCTGGTTTTCTAATATGTTGGCCGATTTTCAGAATGTTTTGATCAGTTTTGGCGGGTTTTAAGATATTTTAGAGGTTGTTTATAATATTTTGGTTTCTTTAGCTTTGTTTTTACTATATTTTGGCGGGTTTTTTGAATGTTTCGATCACTTCTGACTGGTTTTCTAGTATTTTGGCATCTTTTCCGAATGTTTTGATCAGTTTTGGCAGGATCTAAACTATTTTGTCGGGTTTTTGGAATGTTTTGGTTGGTTTTGATTTGTTTTTATGATGTTTTGCCAAGTTTTTTGAATGTTTTGATCAGTTCTGGCTGGTTTTCTAATGTTTTGGCATCTTTTTAGAATGTTTTGATGAGTTTTGTGGGTCTAAATAATTTTGGCGGGTTTTCGGAATATTTTGGTTGGTTTTGATTTGTTTTTATGATGTTTTGGCGGGTTTTCGGAATGTGTTGGTTGGGTTTTAGAATGTTTTGTATTCTCTTGAGTTGTTTTTATTGTGTTGGCAGGTTTTGGAATGTTTGGATTCCTTTTGGCGGGTGTTCGGAATGTTTTGGCGGGTGTTCGGAATGTTTTGATTAGTTTTGACGGGTTTTGAAATATTTTGGCGGGTTTTTAGAAGGTTTTGATTTGTTTTGATTTGTTTTGATTCTGTTTAGCCCAGTTTTTGGTGTGTTTGGATTAGCTTTGGTGGGCTTGATCATGTTTTGTCAGGTTTTTTCGAATGTATTGATCTCTTCTGTCTGGTTTTCTATTTTGGCGGGTTTGAAAATATTTTTGGATTAGTTTTGGCAGGTTTTAAAATATTTTGGCTCTTTGCGCAGAGATGACGGCGCCGGTTGCGGTGCGCTCCGGGGCGCTCCTTCTGCGGAAAGACGCCTAGGCAGCGGCACTTGGGACAGCTCCGCGTCTCCGTATGCTGCGTTTCTTGCCTTCTGCATCTCAGCAAAATGCTTTCCCACTAGGTCTAGCAAGGAGAAACTGTGGCAGCTGAGTAGATGTAGCCCGGCCCGCCCTTTGAAGTTGACAAGTTCTTGGCATCTCAGAGCCTCAAGGCAAGAGCAAGGTTCTCTATGGTAGGCTGGGGCAGAACTAGCAGCAAGCAGAGCAAAGTTGTCCAAGAATAGCTTCCATTGGAATGCTAATGGCAATTGAAGAGGCAGGCCAGTGGCAAGCCACTAGCTTCTAGCAGTTTGAAAGTTGCAGACACAGTGCAGGTGTTGTGCGGCTTCCTTCTTGGCCTCCTAGAAGGTGCCGCGCTCTCCGTCTCTTGCTTGCCAATATGTTGCCGTGTTCCTCCTATTGTTTGGTTTGTTTTGATTTGTTTTGATGATGTTTTGGTGGGTTTTCGGAATGTTTTGGTGGTGTTTTAGAATGTTTTGTTTTCTCTTGTGTTGTTTTTATTGTCTTGGCAGGTTGTGGAATGTTTGGATTCCTTTTGGCGGGTTTTCAAATATTTTGGCGGGTATTTGGAATGTTTTTGGTTTGCTTTCATTTGTTTTGATTATGTTTTGGCAAGTTATTGAATGTTTCGATCACTTCTGACTGGTTTTCTAGTATTTTGGCATCTTTTCAGAATGTTTTGATCAGTTTTGGCGGGTTCTAAACTATTTTGTCAGGTTTTTGGAATTTTTGGTTGGTTTTGATTTGTTTTTATGATGTTTTGCCTAGTTTTTTCAATGTTTTGATCAGTTCTGTCTGGTTTTCTAATGTTTTGGCATCTTTTCAGAAAGTTTTGATGAGTTTTGCGGGTCTAAATTATTTTGGCGGGTTGTCGGAATATTTTGGTTGGTTTTGATTTTGTTTTTATGATGTTTTGGTGGGTTTTCGGAATGTTTTGGTTGGGTTTTAGAATGTTTTGTATTCTCTTGAGTTGTTTTTATTGTGTTGGCAGGTTTTGGAATGTTTGGATTCCTTTTGGCGGGTGTTCGGAATGTTTTGGCGGGTGTTCGGAATGTTTTGATTAGTTTTGACGGGTTTTGAAATATTTTGCTGGGTTTTTAGAAGGTTTCGATTTGTTTTGATTTGTTTTGATTCTGTTTAGCCCAGTTTTTGGTGTGTTTGGATTAGCTTTGGTGGGCTTGATCATGTTTTGTCAGGTTTTTTCGAATGTATTGATCTCTTCTGTCTGGTTTTCTATTTTGGCGGGTTTGAAAATATTTTTGGATTAGTTTTGGCGGGTTTTAAAATATTTTGGCTCTTTGCGCAGAGATGACGGCGCCGGTTGCGGTGCGCTCCGGGGCGCTCCTTCTGCGGAAAGACGCCTAGGCAGCGGCACTTGGGACAGCTCCGCGTCTCCGTATGCTGCGTTTCTTGCCTTCTGCATCTCAGCAAAATGCTTTCCCACTAGGTCTAGCAAGGAGAAACTGTGGCAGCTGAGTAGATGTAGCCCGGCCCGCCCTTTGAAGTTGACAAGTTCTTGGCATCTCAGAGCCTCAAGGCAAGAGCAAGGTTATCTATGGTAGGCTGGGGCAGAACTAGCAGCAAGCAGAGCAAAGTTGTCCAAGAATAGCTTCCATTGCAATGCTAATGGCAATTGAAGAGGCAGGCCAGTGGCAAGCCACTAGCTTCTAGCAGTTTGAAAGTTGCAGACACAGTGCAGGTGTTGTGCGGCTTCCTTCTTGGCCTCCTAGAAGGTGCCGCGCTCTCCGTCTCTTGCTTGCCAATATGTTGCCGTGTTCCTCTTATTGTTTGGTTTGTTTTGATTTGTTTTGATGATGTTTTGGCGGGTTTTCGGAATGTTTTGGTGGTGTTTTAGAATGTTTTGTTTTCTCTTGTGTTGTTTTTATTGTGTTGGCAGGTTGTGGAACGTTTGGATTCCTTTTGGCGGGTTTTAAAATCTTTTGGCGGGTATTTGGAATGTTTGGGTTTGCTTTCATTTGTTTTGATTATGTTTTGGCAAGTTATTGAATGTTTTGATCACTTCTGACTGGTTTTCTAGTATTTTGGCATCTTTTCAGAGTGTTTTGATCAGTTTTGGCGGGTTCTAAACTATTTTGTTGGGTTCTTGGAATGTTTTGCTTGGTTTTGATTTGTTTTTATTTTGATTTTGCGGGTTTTCAGAATGTTTTGGTCGGTTTTCTAGAATGTTTTGGTTGGTTTTGATTTCTTTTTAATATTATTTTGTGGGTTTTGGAATGTTTTGATTTGTTTTGTCTAGTTTAAAATATTTTGGCATGTATTTGGAAGGTTTTGCTTGGTTTTCATTTTTTTTTGTTATGTTTTGGCAAGGGTTTTTTTTTGGTTTGATCAGTTCTGGCTGGTTTTCTAATATGTTGGCCGATTTTCAGAATGTTTTGATCAGTTTTGGCGGGTTTTAAGATATTTTAGAGGTTGTTTATAATATTTTGGTTTCTTTAGCTTTGTTTTTACTATATTTTGGCGGGTTTTTTGAATGTTTTGATCACTTCTGACTGGTTTTCTAGTATTTTGGCATCTTTTCCGAATGTTTTGATCAGTTTTGGCAGGATCTAAACTATTTTGTCGGGTTATTGGAATGTTTTGGTTGGTTTTGATTTGTTTTTATGATGTTTTGCCAAGTTTTTTGAATGTTTTGATCAGTTCTGGCTGGTTTTCTAATGTTTTGGCATCTTTTTAGAATGTTTTGATGAGTTTTGTGGGTCTAAATAATTTTGGCGGGTTTTCGGAATATTTTGGTTGGTTTTGATTTGTTTTTATGATGTTTTGGCGGGTTTTCGGAATGTGTTGGTTGGGTTTTAGAATGTTTTGTATTCTCTTGAGTTGTTTTTATTGTGTTGGCAGGTTTTGGAATGTTTGGATTCCTTTTGGCGGGTGTTCGGAATGTTTTGGCGGGCATTTGGAATATTTTGATTAGTTTTGACGGGTTTTGAAATATTTTGGCGGGCTTTTAGAAGGTTTTGATTTGTTTTGATTCTGTTTAGCCCAGTTTTTGGTGTGTTTGGATTAGCTTTGGTGGGCTTGATCATGTTTTGTCAGGTTTTTTCGAATGTATTGATCTCTTCTGTCTGGTTTTCTATTTTGGCGGGTTTGAAAATATTTTTGGATTAGTTTTGGCGGGTTTTAAAATATTTTGGCTCTTTGCGCAGAGATGACGGCGCCGGTTGCGGTGCGCTCCGGGGCGCTCCTTCTGCGGAAAGACGCCTAGGCAGCGGCACTTGGGACAGCTCCGCGTCTCCGTATGCTGCGTTTCTTGCCTTCTGCATCTCAGCAAAATGCTTTCCCACTAGGTCTAGCAAGGAGAAACTGTGGCAGCTGAGTAGATGTAGCCCGGCCCGCCCTTTGAAGTTGACAAGTTCTTGGCATCTCAGAGCCTCAAGGCAAGAGCAAGGTTATCTATGGTAGGCTGGGGCAGAACTAGCAGCAAGCAGAGCAAAGTTGTCCAAGAATAGCTTCCATTGGAATGCTAATGGCAATTGAAGAGGCAGGCCAGTGGCAAGCCACTAGCTTCTAGCAGTTTGAAAGTTGCAGACACAGTGCAGGTGTTGTGCGGCTTCCTTCTTGGCCTCCTAGAAGGTGCCGCGCTCTCTGTCTCTTGCTTGCCAATATGTTGCCGTGTTCCTCCTATTGTTTGGTTTGTTTTGATTTGTTTTGATGATGTTTTGGCGGGTTTTCGGAATGTTTTGGTGGTGTTTTAGAATGTTTTGTTTTCTCTTGTGTTGTTTTTATTGTGTTGGCAGGTTGTGGAATGTTTGGATTCCTTTTGGCGGGTTTTCAAATATTTTGGCGGGTATTTGGAATGTTTTTGGTTTGCTTTCATTTGTTTTGATTATGTTTTGGCAAGTTATTGAAAGTTTCGATCACTTCTGACTGGTTTTCTAGTATTTTGGCATCTTTTCAGAATGTTTTGATCAGTTTTGGCAGGATCTAAACTATTTTGTCAGGTTTTTGGAATGTTTTGGTTGGTTTTGATTTGTTTTTATGATGTTTTGCCTAGTTTTTTCAATGTTTTGATCAGTTCTGTCTGGTTTTCTAATGTTTTGGCATCTTTTCAGAAAGTTTTGATGAGTTTTGCGGGTCTAAATTATTTTGGCGGGTTTTCGGAATATTTTGGTTGGTTTTGATTTTTTTTTTATGATGTTTTGGCGGGTTTTCGGAATGTTTTGATTGGGTTTTAGAATGTTTTGTATTCTCTTGAGTTGTTTTTATTGTGTTGGCAGGTTTTGGAATGTTTGGATTCCTTTTGGCGGGTGTTCGGAATGTTTTGGCGGGTGTTCGGAATGTTTTGATTAGTTTTGACGGGTTTTGAAATATTTTGGCGGGTTTTTAGAAGGTTTCAATTTGTTTTGATTTGTTTTGATTCTGTTTAGCCCAGTTTTTGGTGTGTTTGGATTAGCTTTGGTGGGCTTGATCATGTTTTGTAAGGTTTTTTCAAATGCATTGATCACTTCTGTCTGGTTTTCTATTTTGGCGGGTTTGAAAATATTTTTGGATTAGTTTTGGCGGGTTTGAAAATATTTTGGCTCTTTGCGCAGAGATGACGGCGCCGGTTGCGGTGCGCTCCGGGGCGCTCCTTCTGCGGAAAGACGCCTGGCAGCGGCACTTGGGACAGCTCCGCGTCTCCGTATTGTGCGTTTCTTGCCTTCTGCATCTCAGCAAAATGCTTTCCCACTAGGTCTAGCAAGGAGAAACTGTGGCAGCTGAGTAGATGTAGCCCGGCCCGCCCTTTGAAGTTGACAAGTTCTTGGCATCTCAGAGCCTCAAGGGAAGAGCAAGGTTCTCTATGGTAGGCTGGGGCAGAACTAGCAGCAAGCAGAGCAAAGTTGTCCAAGAATAGCTTCCATTGGAATGCTAATGGCAATTGAAGAGGCAGGCCAGTGGCAAGCCACTAGCTTCTAGCAGTTTGAAAGTTGCAGACACAGTGCAGGTGTTGTGCGGCTTCCTTCTTGGCCTCCTAGAAGGTGCCGCGCTCTCCGTCTCTTGCTTGCCAATATGTTGCCGTGTTCCTCTTATTGTTTGGTTTGTTTTGATTTGTTTTTATGATGTTTTGGCAGGTTTTCGGAATGTTTTGGTGGTGTTTTAGAATGTTTTGTTTTCTCTTGTGTTGTTTTTATTGTCTTGGCAGGTTGTGGAACGTTTGGATTCCTTTTGGCGGGTTTTAAAATATTTTGGCGGGTATTTGGAATGTTTGGGTTTGCTTTCATTTGTTTTGATTATGTTTTGGCAAGTTATTGAATTTGATCACTTCTGACTGGTTTTCTAGTATTTTGGCATCTTTTCAGAATGTTTTGATCAGTTTTGGCGGGTTCTAAACTATTTTGTTGGGTTTTTGGAATGTTTTGCTTGGTTTTGGTTTGTTTTTATTTTGATTTTGCGGGTTTTCAGAATGTTTTGGTCGGTTTTCTAGAATGTTTTGGTTGGTTTTGATTTCTTTTTAATATTATTTTGTGGGTTTTGGAATGTTTTGATTTGTTTTGTCTAGTTTAAAATATTTTGGCATGTATTTGGAAGGTTTTGCTTGGTTTTCATTTTTTTTTGTTATGTTTTGGCAAGGGTTTTTTTTTGGTTTGATCAGTTCTGGCTGGTTTTCTAATATGTTGGCCGATTTTCAGAATGTTTTGATCAGTTTTGGCGGGTTCTAAGATATTTTAGAGGTTGTTTATAATATTTTGGTTTCTTTAGCTTTGTTTTTACTATATTTTGGCGGGTTTTTTGAATGTTTCGATCACTTCTGACTGGTTTTCTAGTATTTTGGCATCTTTTCCGAATGTTTTGATCAGTTTTGGCAGGTTCTAAACTATTTTGTTGGGTTTTTGGAATGTTTTGGTTGGTTTTGATTTCTTTATATGATGTTTTGGCGGGTTTTCGGAATGTTTTGGTTGGGTTTTAGAATGTTTTGTATTCTCTTGAGTTGTTTTTATTGTGTTGGCAGGTTTTGGAATGTTTGGATTCCTTTTCGCGGGTATTAGGAATGTTTTGTCGGGTATTTGGAATGTTTTGGCGGGTGTTCGGAATGTTTTGATTAGTTTTGACGGGTTTTGAAATATTTTGGCCTGTTTTTAGAAGGTTTAGATTTGTTTTGATTTGCTTTGATTCTGTTTAGCCCAGTTTTTGGAGTGTTTGGATTAGCTTTGTTGGGCTTGATCATGTTTTGTCAGGTTTTTTCGAATGTATTGATGACTTCTGTCTGGTTTTCTATTTTGGCGGGTTTGAAAATATTTTTGGATTAGTTTTGGCGGGTTTGAAAATATTTTGGCTCTTTGCGCAGAGATGACGGCGCCGGTTGCGGTGCGCTCCGGGGCGCTCCTTCTGCGGAAAGACGCCTAGGCAGCGGCACTTGGGACAGCTCCGCGTCTCCGTATGCTGCGTTTCTTGCCTTCTGCATCTCAGCAAAATGCTTTCCCACTAGGTCTAGCAAGGAGAAACTGTGGCAGCTGAGTAGATGTAGCCCGGCCCGCCCTTTGAAGTTGACAAGTTCTTGGCATCTCAGAGCCTCAAGGCAAGAGCAAGGTTATCTATGGTAGGCTGGGGCAGAACTAGCAGCAAGCAGAGCAAAGTTGTCCAAGAATAGCTTCCATTGCAATGCTAATGGCAATTGAAGAGGCAGGCCAGTGGCAAGCCACTAGCTTCTAGCAGTTTGAAAGTTGCAGACACAGTGCAGGTGTTGTGCGGCTTCCTTCTTGGCCTCCTAGAAGGTGCCGCGCTCTCCGTCTCTTGCTTGCCAATATGTTGCCGTGTTCCTCCTATTGTTTGGTTTGTTTTGATTTGTTTTGATGATGTTTTGGCGGGTTTTCGGAATGTTTTGGTGGTGTTTTAGAATGTTTTGTTTTCTCTTGTGTTGTTTTTATTGTGTTGGCAGGTTGTGGAACGTTTGGATTCCTTTTGGCGGGTTTTAAAATATTTTGGCGGGTATTTGGAATGTTTGGGTTTGCTTTCATTTGTTTTGATTATGTTTTGGCAAGTTATTGAATGTTTTGATCACTTCTGACTGGTTTTCTAGTATTTTGGCATCTTTTCAGAATGTTTTGATCAGTTTTGGCGGGTTCTAAACTATTTTGTTGGGTTTTTGGAATGTTTTGCTTGGTTTTGATTTGTTTTTATTTTGATTTTGCGGGTTTTCAGAATGTTTTGGTCGGTTTTCTAGAATGTTTTGGTTGGTTTTGATTTCTTTTTAATATTATTTTGTGGGTTTTGGAATGTTTTGATTTGTTTTGTCTAGTTTAAAATATTTTGGCATGTATTTGGAAGGTTTTGCTTGGTTTTCATTTTTTTTTGTTATGTTTTGGCAAGGGTTTTTTTTTGGTTTGATCAGTTCTGGCTGGTTTTCTAATATGTTGGCCGATTTTCAGAATGTTTTGATCAGTTTTGGCGGGTTTTAAGATATTTTAGAGGTTGTTTATAATATTTTGGTTTCTTTAGCTTTGTTTTTACTATATTTTGCCGGGTTTTTTGAATGTTTCGATCACTTCTGACTGGTTTTCTAGTATTTTGGCATCTTTTCCGAATGTTTTGATCAGTTTTGGCAGGTTCTAAACTATTTTGTCGGGTTTTTGGAATGTTTTGGTTGGTTTTGATTTGTTTTTATGATGTTTTGCCAAGTTTTTTGAATGTTTTGATCAGTTCTGGCTGGTTTTCTAATGTTTTGGCATCTTTTTAGAATGTTTTGATGAGTTTTGCGGGTCTAAATAATTTTGGCGGGTTTTCGGAATATTTTGGTTGGTTTTGATTTGTTTTTATGATGTGTTGGCGGGTTTTCGGAATGTGTTGGTTGGGTTTTAGAATGTTTTGTATTCTCTTGAGTTGTTTTTATTGTGTTGACAGGTTTTGGAATGTTTGGATTCCTTTTGGTGGGTGTTCGGAATGTTTTGGCGGGTATTTGGAATATTTTGATTAGTTTTGACGGGTTTTGAAATATTTTGGTGGGCTTTTAGAAGGTTTTGATTTGTTTTGATTCTGTTTAGCCCAGTTTTTGGTGTGTTTGGATTAGCTTTGGTGGGCTTGATCATGTTTTGTCAGGTTTTTTCGAATGTATTGATCTCTTCTGTCTGGTTTTCTATTTTGGCGGGTTTGAAAATATTTTTGGATTAGTTTTGGCGGGTTTTAAAATATTTTGGCTCTTTGCGCAGAGATGACGGCGCCGGTTGCGGTGCGCTCCGGGGCGCTCCTTCTGCGGAAAGACGCCTAGGCAGCGGCACTTGGGACAGCTCCGCGTCTCCGTATTGTGCGTTTCTTGCCTTCTGCATCTCAGCAAAATGCTTTCCCACTAGGTCTAGCAAGGAGAAACTGTGGCAGCTGAGTAGATGTAGCCCGGCCCGCCCTTTGAAGTTGACAAGTTCTTGGCATCTCAGAGCCTCAAGGCAAGAGCAAGGTTATCTATGGTAGGCTGGGGCAGAACTAGCAGCAAGCAGAGCAAAGTTGTCCAAGAATAGCTTCCATTGGAATGCTAATGGCAATTGAAGAGGCAGGCCAGTGGCAAGCCACTAGCTTCTAGCAGTTTGAAAGTTGCAGACACAGTGCAGGTGTTGTGCGGCTTCCTTCTTGGCCTCCTAGAAGGTGCCGCGCTCTCCGTCTCTTGCTTGCCAATATGTTGCCGTGTTCCTCCTATTGTTTGCTTTGTTTTGATTTGTTTTGATGATGTTTTGGCGGGTTTTCGGAATGTTTTGGTGGTGTTTTAGAATGATTTGTTTTCTCTTGTGTTGTTTTGATTGTCTTGGCAGGTTGTGGAATATTTGGATTCCTTTTGGCGGGTTTTCAAATATTTTGGCGTGTATTTGGAATGTTTTGGTTTGCTTTCATTTGTTTTGATTATGTTTTGGCAAGTTATTGAATGTTTTGATCACTTCTGACTGGTTTTCTAGTATTTTGGCATCTTTTCAGAATGTTTTGATCAGTTTTGGCGGGTTCTAAACTATTTTGTCAGGTTTTTGGAATGTTTTGGTTGGTTTTGATTTGTTTTTATGATGTTTTGCCAAGTTTTTTGAATGTTTTGATCAGTTCTGTCTGGTTTTCTAATATTTTGGCATCTTTTCAGAATGTTTTGATGAGTTTTGCGGGTCTAAATTGTTTTGGCGGGTTTTTGGAATATTTTGGTTGGTTTTGATTTTTTTTTTATGATGTTTTGGCGGGTTTTCGGAATGTTTTGGTTGGGTTTTAGAATGTTTTGTATTCTCTTGAGTTGTTTTTATTGTGTTGGCAGGTTTTGGAATGTTTGGATTCCTTTTGGCGGGTGTTCGGAATGTTTTGGCGGGTGTTCGGAATGTTTTGATTAGTTTTGACGGGTTTTGAAATATTTTGGCGGGTTTTTAGAAGGTTTCAATTTGTTTTGATTTGTTTTGATTCTGTTTAGCCCAGTTTTTGGTGTGTTTGGATTAGCTTTGTTGGGCTTGATCATGTTTTGTCAGGTTTTTTCGAATGCATTGATCACTTCTGTCTGGTTTTCTATTTTGGCGGGTTTGAAAATATTTTTGGATTAGTTTTGGCGGGTTTGAAAATATTTTGGCTCTTTGCGCAGAGATGACGGCGCCGGTTGCGGTGCGCTCCGGGGCGCTCCTTCTGCGGAAAGACGCCTGGCAGCGGCACTTGGGACAGCTCCGCGTCTCCGTATTCTGCGTTTCTTGCCTTCTGCATCTCAGCAAAATGCTTTCCCACTAGGTCTAGCAAGGAGAAACTGTGGCAGCTGAGTAGATGTAGCCCGGCCCGCCCTTTGAAGTTGACAAGTTCTTGGCATCTCAGAGCCTCAAGGCAAGAGCAAGGTTATCTATGGTAGGCTGGGGCAGAACTAGCAGCAAGCAGAGCAAAGTTGTCCAAGAATAGCTTCCATTGGAATGCTAATGGCAATTGAAGAGGCAGGCCAGTGGCAAGCCACTAGCTTCTAGCAGTTTGAAAGTTGCAGACACAGTGCAGGTGTTGTGCGGCTTCCTTCTTGGCCTCCTAGAAGGTGCCGCGCTCTCCGTCTCTTGCTTGCCAATATGTTGCCGTGTTCCTCTTATTGTTTGGTTTGTTTTGATTTGTTTTTATGGTGTTTTGGCAGGTTTTCGGAATGTTTTGGTGGTGTTTTAGAATGTTTTGTTTTCTCTTGTGTTGTTTTTATTGTGTTGGCAGGTTGTGGAATATTTGGATTCCTTTTGGCGGGTTTTCAAATATTTTGGCGTGTATTTGGAATGTTTTGGTTTGCTTTCATTTGTTTTGATTATGTTTTGGCAAGTTATTGAATGTTTCGATCACTTCTGACTGGTTTTCTAGTATTTTGGCATCTTTTCAGCATGTTTTGATCAGTTTTGGCGGGTTCTAAACTATTTTGTCAGGTTTTTGGAATGTTTTGGTTGGTTTTGATTTGTTTTTATGATGTTTTGCCAAGTTTTTTGAATGTTTTTATCAGTTCTGGCTGGTTTTCTAATGTTTTGGCATCTTTTCAGAATGTTTTGATGAGTTTTGCGGGTCTAAATTGTTTTGGCGTGTTTTCGGAAAATTTTGGTTGGTTTTGATTTTTTTTTTATGATGTTTTGGCGGGTTTTCGGAATGTTTTGGTTGGGTTTTAGAATGTTTTGTATTCTCTTGAGTTGTTTTTATTGTGTTGGCAGGTTTTGGAATGTTTGGATTCCTTTTGGCGGGTGTTCGGAATGTTTTGGCGGGTGTTCGGAATGTTTTGATTAGTTTTGACGGGTTTTGAAATATTTTGGTGGGTTTTTAGAAGGTTTCGATTTGTTTTGATTTGTTTTGATTCTGTTTAGCCCAGTTTTTGGTGTGTTTGGATTAGCTTTGGTGGGCTTGATCATGTTTTGTCAGGTTTTTTCAAATGCATTGATCACTTCTGTCTGGTTTTCTATTTTGGCGGGTTTGAAAATATTTTTGGATTAGTTTTGGCGGGTTTGAAAATATTTTGGCTCTTTGCGCAGAGATGACGGCGCCGGTTGCGGTGCGCTCCGGGGCGCTCCTTCTGCGGAAAGACGCCTGGCAGCGGCACTTGGGACAGCTCCGCGTCTCCGTATTGTGCGTTTCTTGCCTTCTGCATCTCAGCAAAATGCTTTCCCACTAGGTCTAGCAAGGAGAAACTGTGGCAGCTGAGTAGATGTAGCCCGGCCCGCCCTTTGAAGTTGACAAGTTCTTGGCATCTCAGAGCCTCAAGGGAAGAGCAAGGTTCTCTATGGTAGGCTGGGGCAGAACTAGCAGCAAGCAGAGCAAAGTTGTCCAAGAATAGCTTCCATTGGAATGCTAATGGCAATTGAAGAGGCAGGCCAGTGGCAAGCCACTAGCTTCTAGCAGTTTGAAAGTTGCAGACACAGTGCAGGTGTTGTGCGGCTTCCTTCTTGGCCTCCTAGAAGGCGCCGCGCTCTCCGTCTCTTGCTTGCCAATATGTTGCCGTGTTCCTCTTATTGTTTGGTTTGTTTTGATTTGTTTTTATGATGTTTTGGCAGGTTTTCGGAATGTTTTGGTGGTGTTTTAGAATGTTTTGTTTTCTCTTGTGTTGTTTTTATTGTCTTGGCAGGTTGTGGAATGTTTGGATTCCTTTTGGCGGGTTTTAAAATATTTTGGCATGTATTTGGAAGGTTTTGCTTGGTTTTCATTTTTTTTTGTTATGTTTTGGCAAGGGTTTTTTTTTGGTTTGATCAGTTCTGGCTGGTTTTCTAATATGTTGGCCGATTTTCAGAATGTTTTGATCAGTTTTGGCGGGTTCTAAGATATTTTAGAGGTTGTTTATAATATTTTGGTTTCTTTAGCTTTGTTTTTACTATATTTTGGCGGGTTTTTTGAATGTTTCGATCACTTCTGCCTGGTTTTCTAGTATTTTGGCATCTTTTCAGAATGTTTTGATCAGTTTTGGCAGGTTCTAAACTATTTTGTTGGGTTTTTGGAATGTTTTGATTGGTTTTGATTTCTTTATATGATGTTTTGGCGGGTTTTCGGAATGTTTTGGTTGGGTTTTAGAATGTTTTGTATTCTATTGAGTTGTTTTTATTGTGTTGGCAGGTTTTGGAATGTTTGGATTCCTTTTCGCGGGTATTTGGAATATTTTGTCGGGTATTTGGAATGTTTTGGCGGGTGTTCGGAATGTTTTGATTAGTTTTGACGGGTTTTGAAATATTTTGGCCTGTTTTTAGAAGGTTTAGATTTGTTTTGATTTGCTTTGATTCTGTTTAGCCCAGTTTTTGGAGTGTTTGGATTAGCTTTGTTGGGCTTGATCGTGTTTTGTCAGGTTTTTTCGAATGTATTGATGACTTCTCTCTGGTTTTCTATTTTGGCGGGTTTGAAAATATTTTTGGATTAGTTTTGGCGGGTTTTAAAATATTTTGGCTCTTTGCGCAGAGATGACGGTGCCGGTTGCGGTGCGCTCCGGGGCGCTCCTTCTGAGGAAAAACGCCTGGCAGCGGCCCTTGGGACAGCTCCGCGTCTCCGTATTCTGCGTTTCTTGCCTTCTGCATCTCAGCAAAATGCTTTCCCACTAGGTCTAGCAAGGAGAAACTGTGGCAGCTGAGTAGATGTAGCCCGGCCCGCCCTTTGAAGTTGACAAGTTCTTGGCATCTCAGAGCCTCAAGGCAAGAGCAAGGTTATCTATGGTACAAGCACAGAAAAGTTGTCCAAGAATAGCTTCCATTGAAATGCTAATGGCAATTGAAGAGGCAAGCCACTATCTTCTAGCAGTTTGAAAGTCGCAGACACAGTGCAGGTGTTGTGCGGCTTCCGCCTTGGCCTCCTAGAAGATGTCGCGTTCTCCGTCTCTTGTTTGCCAGGTTCCTGATGTCAGTTTGCAGTAGGCACTTGGCACTGTCAAACCAGACACAGTTGCCTGTGGTGGTACTTTCGGTCTGGGTGGCATCCTGATCCGTGAGGAATTTCAGCAGGCGGTTGGCCACTACGGGCCACCAGGCCCTGGACACGTACAATGGCGTTTCCCCAGAGAAACAAAAGTCACCAGGCCAGGTTCCTGATGTCAGTTTGCAGAAGGCACTTTGTACTGTCAAACCAGCCACAGTTACCTGTGGTGGTACTTTCTGTTGGGGAGGTATCCTCATCCGTTCGGAATTTCAGCAGGCGGCCGGCCACTACGTGCCACCAGGCATGGGACACGAACCATGACCTTTCCTCTGAAAAACAAAAGTCACCAGGCCAGGTTCCTGATGTCAGTTCGCAGGAGGCACTTGGCCCTATCAAACCAGCCACAGTTGCCTGTGGTGGCACCTTGCATCTGGGCGGTGTCCTGATCCGTGCGGAATTTCAGCAGGCAGCCGGACACACCGGGCCACCAGGCCCTGGACACGAACCATGGCCTTTCCCCAGAGAAACAAAAGTCACCAGGCCAGGTTCCTGATGTCAGTTTGCAGGAGGCACTTGGCACTGTCAAACCAGCCACAGTTGCCTGTGGTGGTACTTTAGTTCTGGGAGGAATCCTGATCCGTTCGGAATTTCAGCAGGCAGCCGGCCACTCCGGGCCACCAGGCCCTGGACACCTACAATGGCCTTTCCCCAGAGAAACAAAAGTCACCAGGCCAGGTTCCTGATGTCAGTTTGCAGGAGGCACTTGGCACTGTCAAACCAGCCACAGTTGCCTGTGGTGGTACTTTCGTTCTGGGAGGAATCCTGATCCGTTCGGAATTTCAGCAGGCAGCTGGCCACCCCGGGACACCGGGCTCTGGACACGTACAATGGCCTTTCCCCAGAGAAACAAAAATCACCAGGCCAGGTTCCTGATGTCTGTTTGCAGGAGGCACTTGGCACTGTCAAACCAGCCACAGTTGCCTGTGGGGGCACATTGCATCTGGGAGGTATCCTGATCCGTTCGGAATTTCAGCAGGCAGCCGGCCACTCCAGGCCACCCGATCCTGGATAGGAACGGTGGCCTTTCCCCAGAGAAACAAAACTAACCAGGCCAGGTTCCTGATGTCAGTTTGCAGGAGGCGCTTGGCACTGTCAAACCAGCCACAGTTGCCTGTGGGGGCACCTTGCATCTGGGAGGAATCCTGATCCATTCGGAACTTCAGCAGGCGGCCGGCCACTACGGGCCACAGGCCATGGATACGTACAATGGCCGTTCCAAAGAGAAACAAAAATCACCAGGCCAGGTTCCTGATGTCAGTTTGCAGGAGGCACTTGGCACTGTCAAACCAGCCACAGTTGCCGGTGGGGGCTCCTTTCATCTGGGAGGTATCATGATCTGTGCGGAATTTCAGCAGGCATCCGCCCACTCGAGCCACCGGGCCCTGGACATGAACCACGGCTTTTCCCCAGAGAAACAAAAGTCACCAGGCCAGGTTCCTGATGTCAGTTTGCAGGAGGCACTTGGCACTGTCAAACCAGACACAGTTGCCTGTGGGAGCACCTTGCATCTGGGAGGTATCCTGAACCGTTCGGAATTTCAGCAGGCAGCCGGCCACTCCGGGCCACCCGGTCCTGGATAGGAACGGTGGCCTTTCCCCAGAGAAACGAAAGTCACCAGGCCAGGTTCCTGATGTCAGTTTGCAGGAGGATCTTGGCACTGTCAAACCAGCCACAGTTGCCTGTGGGGGCACCTTGCATCCTGGAGGTATCCTCAACCGTGCGGAATTTCAGCAGGCAGCCGGGACTCACGGCCAGCGGGCCCCGGACAAGAATGATGGCCTTTCCCTAGAGAAACAAAAGTCACCAGGATAGGTTCCGATGTCAGTTTGCAGGAGGCACTTGGCACTGTCAAACCAGCCACAGTTGACTGTGGTGGTACTATCGGTCAGGGAGGTATCCTGATCCGTTCAGAATTTCATCAGGCAGCCGGCCACTCCAGGCCACAGGCCCTGGACACGTACAATGGCCTTTCCAAAGAGAAACAAAAGTCACCAGGCCAGGTTCCTGATGTCAGTTTGCAGGAGGCACTTGGCACTGTCAAACCAGCCACAGTTGCCTGTGGGGGCACCTTGCATCTGGGAGGTATCCTGTACCGTGCGGAATTTCAGCAGGCAGCCGGCCTCTCGAGCCACCAGGCCCTGGAGAAGAACGATGGCCTTTCCCCAGAGAAACAAAAATCACCAGGCCAGGTTCCTGATGTCAGTTTGCAGGAGGCACTTGGCACTGTCAAACCAGCCACAGTTGCCTCTGGTGGTACTATCGGTCTGGGAGGTATCCTGATCCGTTTGGAATTTCAGCAGGCGTCCGGCCACTCCCGGCCACAGGCCCTGGGCACGTACAATGTCCTTTCCGAAGGAAAACACAAGTCACCAGGCCAGGTTCCTGATGTCAGTTTGCAGGAGGCACTTGGCACTGTCAAATCAGCCACAGGTGTCTGTGGGGGCACCTTGCATCTTGGCGGCATCCTGATCCGTGAGGAATTTCAGCAGGCAGCCGGCCACTCCGGGCCACTGGGCCCTGGACACAAACCATGGCCATTCCCCAGAGAAACAAAAGTCACCAGGCCAGGTTCCTGATGTCAGTTTGCAGGAGGCACTTGGCACTGTCAAACCAGCCACATTTGCCTCTGGTGGTGCCTTGCTTCTGGGAGGTATCTTGAGATATTCGGAATTTTAAGATGTACCCTGCAGCTACGGTCCATCGGAACCTGCCCAGGAACTATGGCCGTTCCCCAGAGAAACAAAACTCGCCAGGCCAGGTCCCTGATGTACATTTTCAAAAGGAACTTCGCACTGTCCAACCAGCCACAGTTACCGGTGGTGGCACCTTGCTTCAGGCTGGTATATTGGGATGTTCGGAATTTCAGCAGGCACCAGTCCTCTCCTGGCCACCGGACCCTGGACACCAACGATGGCCTTTTCTGTGAGAAACAAAACTCACCAGGCCAAGTTCCTGAGGTCAGTTTGCAAGAGGCACTTGGCACTGTCCAACCACCCACAGGTGCCTGTGGTGGCGCCTTGATTCTGGGAGGCATCCTGAGATGTTTGGAATTTTAAGAGACACCCTGCCACGCCGGGTCACCTCAACCTGGACATGAACCATGAACTTTTTCTGACAGAAGCAAAACTCAGCAGGCCAGGTTCCTGATGTCAATTTGCAGGAGGCATTTGGCACTGTCCAATCCGCCACAATTGCCTATTGTGCCGCCTTGCTTCTAGGATGTATATTGAGACGTTCGGAATTTCTGCAGGCAGCCGGCCACTCCGGCCTACAGGACGTGGGAAAAGAACAATGGCTTTTCCTCTGAGAAACAGAACTCACAAGGCCAGGGTCCTGATGTCAGTTTGCAGGAGGCACTTGGCACTGTCCAACCAGCCACAGTTGCCTGTGGGGGCACCTTGCATCTGGGAGGTATCCTCAACCGTGCGGAATTTCAGCAGGCAGCTTGCCGCCCGGGGCCACGGGAACCAGGACACGCGCCATGGCTTTCCTAAGAGTCACAAAACTCATCAGGCCAGGTTCCTGATGTCAGTTTGCAGGAGGCACTTGGCAATGTCAAACCAGCCACAGTTGCCTCTGCTGGCAGCTTGCGTCTTGGAGGCACCCTGGGACATTCGGAATATCAGAATAAGCCGGCCGTTGCGTGCCAGCGGTCCCCGGACACGAACGATGGCCTTTCCCCAGAGAAGCAAAACTCACCAGGCCAAGTTCCTGACGTCACTTTGCAAGAGGCACTTGGCACTGTCCAACCAGCCACACTTGCCTCTGGTGGTGCCTTGCTTCTTGCAGGTGTCCTGAGATGTTCAGAATTTTAAGGAGCACCCTGCAGCTACGATCCACCGGAACCCGTCCAGGAACGATGGCCATTCCCCAGAGAAACAAAACTCACCAGACAAAGTCCTGTTGTCTGTTTGCAGGAGGCACTTTTCACTGTAAAAATCAGCCACAGTTGCATTTTCTGGCAGCTTGCCGCTGGGAGGCATCCTGCGATGTTCGGAATTTTGGTAGTCAGTCAGCCACTCTGGGCCACTGTCACCTGCAAATGAACACTGGGCCTTTTGCCTGGGAAACGAATCTGACCAGGCCAGATGCCTGATGTCAGTTTGCAGGAGGCACTTGGCACTGTCAAACCAGCCACAGTTGCCTGTGGGGGCACCTTGCATCTGGGAGGCATCCTGATCCATGCGGAATTTCAGCAGGCAGCCGGCCACTACGGGCCACCGGGCCCTGGACATGAACCATGGCCTTTCCCCAGAGAAACAAAAGTCACCTGGCCAGGTTCCTGATGTCAGTTTGCAGGAGGCACTTGGCACTGTCAAACCAGCCACAGTTGCCTGTGGTGGTACTTTCGTTCTGGGAGGAATCCTGATCCGTTCGGAATATCAGCAGGCGGCCGGCCAATACGGGCCACAGGCCATGGATACGTACAATGGCCGTTCCAAAGAGAAACAAAAATCACCAGGCCAGGTTCCTGATGTCAGTTTGCAGGAGGCACTTGGCACTGTCAAACCAGCCACAGTTGCCGGTGGGGGCTCCATTCCTCTGGGAGCTATCCTGATCTGTGCGGAATTTCAGCAGGCATCATACCACTCGAGCCACCGGGCCCTGGACATGAACCACGGCTTTTCCCCAGAGAAACAAAAGTCACCAGGCCAGGTTCCTGATGTCAGTTTGCAGGAGGCACTTGGCACTGTCAAACCAGACACAGTTGCCTGTGGGAGCACCTTGAATCTGGGAGGTATCCTGATCCGTTCGGAATTTCAGCAGGCAGCCGGCCACTCCGGGCCTACAGGTCCAGGATATGAACGATGGCCTTTCCCCAGAGAAACAAAAGTCACCAGGCCAGGTTCCTGATGTCAGTTTGCAGGAGGCACTTGGCACTGTCAAACCAGCCACAGTTGCCTGTGGGGGCACCTTGCATCTGGGAGGTATCCTCAACCGTGCGGAATTTCAGAAGGCAGCCGGGACTCAGGGCAAGCGGGCCCCGGAAAAGTATGATGGCCTTTCCCTAGAGAAACAAAAGTCACCAGGACAGGTTCCGATATCAGTTTGCAGGAGGCACTTGGCACTGCCAAACCAGCCACAGTTGCCTGTGGTGGTACAATCGGTCAGGGAGGTATCCTGATCCGTTCAGAATTTCAGCAGGCGGCCGGCCACTCCAGGCCACCGGGCCCTGAACACGTACAATGGCCTTTCCAAAGAGAAATAAAAGTCACCGGGCCAGGTTCCTGATGTCAGTTTGCAGGAGGCACTTGGCACTGTCAAACCAGCCACAGTTGCCGGTGGGGGCACCTTGCATCTGGGAGGTATCCTGATCCGTTCGGAATTTCAGCAGGCAGCCGGCCACTCGAGCCACCAGGCCCTGGAGAGGAACGATGGCCTTTCCCCAGAGAAACAAAAGTCACCAGGCCAGGTTCCTGATGTCAGTTTGCAGGAGGCACTTGGCACTGTCAAACCAGCCACAGTTGCCTGTGGGGGCACCTTGCATCTGGGAGGTATCCTCAACCGTGCGGAATTTCAGAAGGCAGCCGGGACTCAGGGCCAGCGGGCACTGGACACGATCGAGGGCCTTTCCCCAGAGCAACAAAAGTCACCAGGACAGATTCCGATGTCAGTTTGCAGGAGGC
Organism: Passer domesticus; assembly: GCF_036417665.1. Lineage (NCBI taxonomy): Eukaryota > Metazoa > Chordata > Aves > Passeriformes > Passeridae > Passer > Passer domesticus. Next base: position 58,536,082 of record NC_087478.1, on the reverse strand, counting down.
ACTTGGCACTGTCAAACCAGCCACAGTTTCCTGTGGTGGTACTTTCGGTCTGGGAGGCATCCTGATCCGTGCGGAATTTCTGCAGGCAGCCGGCCACTCCAGGCCATTTGGCTCTGGATATGAACCATGGCCTTTCCCCAGAGAAACAAAAGTCACCAGGCCAGGTTCCTGATGTCAGTTTGCAGGAGGCACTTGGCACTGTCAAACCAGCCACAGTTGCCTGTGGTGGTACTTTCGGTCTGGGAGGTATCCTGATCCGTGCGGAATTTCAGCAGGCAGCCGGCCACTCCGGGCCTCCAGGCCCTGGACACCTACAATGGCCTTTCCCCAGAGAAACAAAAGTCACCAGGCCAGGTTCCGGATGTCAGTTTGCAGGAGGCACTTGGCACTGTCAAACCAGCCACAGTTGCCTGTGGTGGTACTTTCGGTCGGGGAGGCATCCTGGTCCATGAGGAATTTCCGCAGGCAGCCGGCCACTCCGGGCCACCAGGCCCTAGACATGTACGATGACCTTTTCCCAGAGAAACCAAAGTTACCAGGACAGGTTCCTGATGTCAGTTTGCAGTAGGCACTTGGCATTGTCAAACCAGCCACAGTTGCCTCGGGCGGCACCTTTCATTTAGACGGTATCCTGATCCGCGCGGAATTTCAGCAGGCAGCCGGCCACTCCGGGCCTACGGGTCCAGGATATGAACGATGGCCTTTCCCCAGAGAAACAAAAGTCACCAGGCCAGGTTCCTGATGTCAGTTTGCAGGAGGCACTTGGCACTGTCAAACCAGCCACAGTTGCCTCTGGGGGCACGTTGCATCCTGGAGGTATCCTGATCCGTGCGGAATTTCAGCAGGCAGCCGGCCACTCCAGGCCACCGGGCACTGGACATGAACCATGGCCTTTCCCCAGAGAAACAAAAGTCACCAGGGCAGCTTCCTGATGTTAGTTTGCAGGAGGTACTTGGCACTGTCAAACCAGCCACAGTTGCCTCTGGGGGCACCTTGCATCTGGGAGGTATCCTGATCCATTCGGAATTTCAGCAGGCAGCCGGCAACACCGGGCCACTGGGCCACCGGTCCCCGGGTAAGAATGATGGCCTTTCCCCAGAGAAACAAAAGTCACCAGGCCAGGTTCCTGATGTCAGTTTGGAGGAGGCAATTGGCACTGTCAAACCAGCCACAGTTGCCTGTGGGGGCACCTTGCATCTGGGAGGTATCCTGATCCGTTCGGAATTTCAGTAGGCAGCCGGCGACTCCAGGCCACCGTGCCCCGGACAAGAATGATGGCCTTTTCCCAGAGAAACAAAAGTTACCAGGCCAGGTTCCTGATGTCAGTTTGCAGGAGGCACTTGGCACTGTCAAACCACCCAAAAGTGCCTCTGGGGGCACCTTGCATCCTGGAGGTATCCTGATCCGTGCGGAATTTCAGCAGGCAGCCGGCCACTCCAGGCCACCGGGCACTGGACACGAACCATGGCCTTTCCCCAGAGAAACAAAAGTCACCAGGCCAGGTTCCTGATGTCAGTTTGCAGGAGGCACTTGGCACTGTCAAACCAGCCACAGTTGCCTGTGGGGGCACATTGCATCTGGGAGGTATCCTGATCCGTTCGGAATTTCAGCAGGCAGCCGGCCACTCCGGTTTACCGGGCCCATGAGAAGAATGATGGCCTTTCCCCAGAGAAACAAAAGTCACCAGGCCAGGTTCCTGATGTCAGTTTGCAGGAGGCACTTGGCACTGTCAAACCAGCCACAGTTGCCTGTGGGGGCACATTGCATCTGGGAGGTATCCTCAAGCGTGCGGAATTTCAGCAGGCAGCCGGCCACTCCGGGCCAGCGGGCACTGGACACGATCGAGGGCCTTTCCCCAGAGCAACAAAAGTCACCAGGACAGGTTCCGATGTCAGTTTGCAGGAGGCACTTGGCACTGTCAAACCAGCCAGAGTTTCCTGTGGTGGTACTATTGGTCTGGGAGGTATCCTGATCCGTTCGGAATTTCAGCAGGCGGCCGGCCACTCCGGGCCACAGGCCCTGGGCACGTACAATGTCCTTTGCAAAGGAAAACACAAGTCACCAGGCCAGGTTCCTGATGTGAGTTTGCAGGAAGCACTTGGCACTGTCAAATCAGCCACAGGTGTCTGTGGGGGCACCTTGCATCTTGGCGGCATCCTGATCCGTTCGGAATTTCAGCAGGCAGCCGGCCACTCCGGGCCTACGGGCCCTGGACATGAACCATGGCCTTTACCCAGAGAAACAAAAGTCACCAGGCCAGGTTCCGATGTCAGTTTGCAGGAGGCACTTGGCACTGTCAAACCAGCCACAGTTGCCTGTGGTGGTACTATCGGTCTGGGAGGTATCCTGATCCGTTCGGAATTTCAGCAGGCGGCCTGTCTCTACGGGCCACCAGGCCCTGGACACATACAATGGCCTTTCCAAAGAGAAACAAAAATCACCAGGCCAGGTTCCTGATGTCACTTTGCAGGAGGCACTTGGCACTGTCAAACCAGCCACAGTTGCCTGTGGGGGCTCCTTTCATCTGGGAGCTATCCTGATCTGTGCGGAATTTCAGCAGGCAGCCGGCCACTACGGGCCGGAAGGCCCTAGAGAGGAACGATGGCCTTTCCCCAGAGAAACAAAAGTCACCAGGCCAGGTTCCTGATGTCAGTTTGCAGGAGGCACTTGGCACTGTCAAACCAGCCACAGGTGCCTCTGGGGGTACCATCCGTCTCGCAGGCATCCTGATCCGTGCAGAATTTCAACAGGCAGCCGGCCACTCCGGGCCACCGGGCCTTGGACATGGATCGTGGCCTTTCCCCAGAGAAACCAAAGTGACCAGCCCAGCTTTCCGATGTCTGTTTGCAGGAGGCACTTGGCACTGTCAAACCAGCCACACTTGCCTCTGGTGGTGCCTTGCTTCTGGGAGGTATCTTGAGATATTCGGAATTTTAAGAAGCACCCTGCCGCTACGGTCCATCGGAACCTGCCCAGGAACTATGGCCGTTCCCAAGAGAAACAAAACTCGCCAGGCCAGGTCCCTGATGTGCATTTTCAAAAGGAACTTCGCACTGTCCAACCAGCCACAGTTACCGGTGGTGGCACCTTGCTTCAGGCTGGTATATTGGGATGTTCGGAATTTCAGCAGGCACCAGTCCTCTCCTGGCCACCGGACCCTGGACACCAACGATGGACGTTTCTGTGAGAAACAAAAGTCACCAGGCCAGGTTCCTGATGTCAGTTTGGAGGAGGCACTTGGCACTGTCAAACCAGCCACAGTTGCCTGTGGGGGCACATTGCATCTGGGAGGTATCCTGATCCGTTCGGAATTTCAGCAGGCAGCCGGCCACTCCGGTTTACCGGGCCCATGAGAAGAATGATGGCCTTTCCCCAGAGAAACAAAAGTCACCAGGCCAGGTTCCTGATGTCAGTTTGCAGGAGGCACTTGGCACTGTCAAACCAGCCACAGTTGCCTGTGGGGGCACCTTGCATCTGGGAGGTATCCTCAAGCGTGCGGAATTTCAGCAGGCAGCCGGCCACTCCGGGCCAGCGGGCACTGGACACGATCGAGGGCCTTTCCCCAGAGCAACAAAAGTCACCAGGACAGGTTCCGATGTCAGTTTGCAGGAGGCACTTGGCACTGTCAAACCAGCCACAGTTGCCTGTGGTGGTACTATCGGTCTGGGAGGTATCCTGATCCGTTCGGAATTTCAGCAGGCGGCCGGCCACTCCGGGCCACAGGCCCTGGGCACGTACAATGTCCTTTGCAAAGGAAAACACAAGTCACCAGGCCAGGTTCCTGATGTCAGTTTGCAGGAAGCACTTGGCACTGTCAAATCAGCCACAGGTGTCTGTGGGGGCACCTTGCATCTTGGCGGCATCCTGATCCGTTCGGAATTTCAGCAGGCAGCCGGCCACTCCGGACCACTGGGCCCTGGACATGAACGATGGCCTTTACCCAGAGAAATAAAAGTCACCAGGCCAGGTTCCGATGTCAGTTTGCAGGAGGCACTTGGCACTGTCAAACCAGCCACAGTTGCCTGTGGTGGTACTATCGGTCTGGGAGGTATCCTGATCCGTTCGGAATTTCAGCAGGCGGCCTGTCTCTACGGGCCACCAGGCCCTGGACACATACAATGGCCTTTCCAAAGAGAAACAAAAATCACCAGGCCAGGTTCCTGATGTCACTTTGCAGGAGGCACTTGGCACTGTCAAACCAGCCACAGTTGCCTGTGGGGGCTCCTTTCATCTGGGAGCTATCCTGATCTGTGCGGAATTTCAGCAGGCAGCCGGCCACTACGGGCCGGAAGGCCCTAGAGAGGAACGATGGCCTTTCCCCAGAGAAACAAAAGTCACCAGGCCAGGTTCCTGATGTCAGTTTGCAGGAGGCACTTGGCACTGTCAAACCAGCCACAGGTGCCTCTGGGGGTACCATCCGTCTCGCAGGCATCCTGATCCGTGCAGAATTTCAACAGGCAGCCGGCCACTCCGGGCCACCGGGCCTTGGACATGGATCGTGGCCTTTCCCCAGAGAAACCAAAGTGACCAACCCAACTTTCCGATGTCTGTTTGCAGGAGGCACTTGGCACTGTCAAACCTGCCACACTTGCCTCTGGTGGTGCCTTGCTTCTGGGAGGTATCTTGAGATATTCGGAATTTTAAGAAGCACCCTGCCGCTACGGTCCATCGGAACCTGCCCAGGAACTATGGCCGTTCCCCAGAGAAACAAAACTCGCCAGGCCAGGTCCCTGATGTACATTTTCAAAAGGAACTTCGCACTGTCCAACCAGCCACAGTTACCGGTGGTGGCACCTTGCTTCAGGCTGGTATATTGGGATGTTCGGAATTTCAGCAGGCACCAGTCCTCTCCTGGCCACCGGACCCTGGACACCAACGATGGACGTTTCTGTGAGAAACAAAAGTCACCAGGCCAGGTTCCTGATGTCAGTTTGGAGGAGGCACTTGGCACTGTCAAACCAGCCACATTTGCCTGTGGGGGCACCTTGCATCTGGGAGGTATCCTGATCCGTTCGGAATTTCTGCAGGCAGCCGGCCACTCCGGGTCACCGTGCCCGGGACAAGAATGATGGTCTTTTCCCAGAGAAACAAAAGTCACCAGGCCAGGTTCCTGATGTCAGTTTGCAGGAGGCACTTGGCACTGTCAAACCAGCCACAGTTGCCTCTGGGGGCATTTTTCATATGGGAAGTATCCTGATCCGTGCGGAATTTCAGCAGGCAGCCGGCCACTCCAGGCCACCGGGCACTGGACACGAACCATGGCCTTTCCCCAGAGAAACAAAAGTCACCAGGCCAGGTTCCTGATGTCAGTTTGCAGGAGGCACTTGGCACTGTCAAACCAGCCAGAGTTGCCTGTGGGGGCACCTTGCATCTGGGAGGTATCCTGATCCGTTCGGAATTTCAGCAGGCAGCCGGCCACTCCGGTTTACCGGGCCCATGAGAAGAATGATGGCCTTTCCCCAGAGAAACAAAAGTCACCAGGCCAGGTTCCTGATGTCAGTTTGCAGGAGGCACTTGGCACTGTCAAACCAGCCACAGTTGCCTGTGGGGGCACATTGCATCTGGGAGGTATCCTCAAGCGTGCGGAATTTCAGCAGGCAGCCGGCCACTCCGGGCCAGCGGGCACAGGACACGATCGAGAGCCTTTCCCCAGAGCAACAAAAGTCACCAGGACAGGTTCCGATGTCAGTTTGCAGGAGGCACTTGGCACTGTCAAACCAGCCACAGTTTCCTGTGGTGGTACTATCGGTCTGGGAGGTATCCTGATCCGTTCGGAATTTCAGCAGGCGGCCGGCCACTCCGGGCCACAGGCCCTGGGCACGTCCAATGTCCTTTGCAAAGGAAAACACAAGTCACCAGGCCAGGTTCCTGATGTCAGTTTGCAGGAAGCACTTGGCACTGTCAAATCAGCCACAGGTGTCTGTGGGGGCACCTTGCATCTTGGCGGCATCCTGATCCGTTCGGAATTTCAGCAGGCAGCCGGCCACTCCGGGCCACCGGGCCCTGGACATGAACGATGGCCTTTACCCAGAGAAACAAAAGTCACCAGGCCAGGTTCCGATGTCAGTTTGCAGGAGGCACTTGGCACTGTCAAACCAGCCACAGTTGCCTGTGGTGGTACTATCGGTCTGGGAGGTATCCTGATCCGTTCGGAATTTCAGCAGGCGGCCTGTCTCTACGGGCCACCAGGCCCTGGACACATACAATGGCCTTTCCAAAGAGAAACAAAAATCACCAGGCCAGGTTCCTGATGTCACTTTGCAGGAGGCACTTGGCACTGTCAAACCAGCCACAGTTGCCTGTGGGGGCTCCTTTCATCTGGGAGCTATCCTGATCTGTGCGGAATTTCAGCAGGCAGCCGGCCACTACGGGCCGGAAGGCCCTAGAGAGGAACGATGGCCTTTCCCCAGAGAAACAAAAGTCACCAGGCCAGGTTCCTGATGTCAGTTTGCAGGAGGCACTTGGCACTGTCAAACCAGCCACAGGTGCCTCTGGGGGTACCATCCGTCTCGCAGGCATCCTGATCCGTGCAGAATTTCAGCAGGCAGCCGGCCACTCCGGGCCACCGGGCCTTGGACATGGATCGTGGCCTTTCCCCAGAGAAACCAAAGTGACCAGCCCAGCTTTCCGATGTCTGTTTGCAGGAGGCACTTGGCACTGTCAAACCAGCCACACTTGCCTCTGGTGGTGCCTTGCTTCTGGGAGGTATCTTGAGATATTCGGAATTTTAAGAAGCACCCTGCCGCTACGGTCCATCGGAACCTGCCCAGGAACTATGGCCGTTCCCCAGAGAAACAAAACTCGCCAGGCCAGGTCCCTGATGTGCATTTTCAAAAGGAACTTCGCACTGTCCAACCAGCCACAGTTACCGGTGGTGGCACCTTGCTTCAGGCTGGTATATTGGGATGTTCGGAATTTCAGCAGGCACCAGTCCTCTCCTGGCCACCGGACCCTGGACACCAACGATGGACGTTTCTGTGAGAAACAAAAGTCACCAGGCCAGGTTCCTGATGTCAGTTTGGAGGAGGCACTTGGCACTGTCAAACCAGCTACAGGTGCCTCTGGGGGCATTTTTCATATGGGAAGAATCCTGATCCGTGCGGAATTTCAGCTGGCAGCCGGCCACTCCAGGCCAGCGGGCACTGGACAGGAACCATGGCCTTTTCCCAGAGAAACAAAAGTCACCAGGCCAGGTTCCTGATGTCAGTTTGCAGGAGGCACTTGGCACTGTCAAACCAGCCACAGTTGCCTGTGGTGGTACTATCGGTCTGGGAGGTATCCTGATCCATTCGGAATTTCTGCAGGCAGCCGGCCACTCCGGGTCACCGTGCCCGGGACAAGAATGATGGTCTTTTCCCAGAGAAACAAAAGTCACCAGGCCAGGTTCCTGATGTCAGTTTGCAGGAGGCACTTGGCACTGTCAAACCAGCCACAGTTGCCTGTGGTGGTACTATCGGTCTGGGAGGTATCCTGATCCGTTTGGAATTTCAGCAGGCGGCCGGCCACTCCGGGCCACAGGCCCTGGGCACGTACAATGTCCTTTCCGAAGGAAAACACAAGTCACCAGGCCAGGTTCCTGATGTCAGTTTGCAGGAGGCACTTGGCACTGTCAAATCAGCCACAGGTGTCTGTGGGGGCACCTTGCATCTTGGCGGCATCCTGATCCGTGAGGAATTTCAGCAGGCAGCCGGCCACTCCGGGCCACTGGGCCCTGGACACAAACCATGGCCATTCCCCAGAGAAACAAAAGTCACCAGGCCAGGTTCCTGATGTCAGTTTGCAGGAGGCACTTGGCACTGTCAAACCAGCCACATTTGCCTCTGGAGGTGCCTTGCTTCTGGGAGGTATCTTGAGATATTCGGAATTTTAAGATGTACCCTGCAGCTACGGTCCATCGGAACCTGCCCAGGAACTATGGCCGTTCCCCAGAGAAACAAAACTCGCCAGGCCAGGTCCCTGATGTACATTTTCAAAAGGAACTTCGCACTGTCCAACCAGCCACAGTTACCGGTGGTGGCACCTTGCTTCAGGCTGGTATATTGGGATGTTCGGAATTTCAGCAGGCACCAGTCCTCTCCTGGCCACTGGACCCTGGACACCAACGATGGCCTTTTCTGTGAGAAACAAAACTCACCAGGCCGAGTTCCTGAGGTCAGTTTGCAAGAGGCACTTGGCACTGTCCAACCACCCACAGGTGCCTGTGGTGGCACCTTGATTCTGGGAGGCATCCAGAGATGTTTGGAATTTTAAGAGACACCCTGCCACGCCGGGTCACCTCAACCTGGACATGAACCATGAACTTTTTCTGACAGAAGCAAAACTCAGCAGGCCAGGTTCCTGATGTCAATTTGCAGGAGGCATTTGGCACTGTCCAATCCGCCACAATTGCCTATTGTGCCGCCTTGCTTCTAGGATGTATATTGAGACGTTCGGAATTTCTGCAGGCAGCCGGCCACTCCGGCCTACAGGACGTGGGAAAAGAACAATGGCTTTTCCTCTGAGAAACAGAACTCACAAGGCCAGGGTCCTGATGTCAGTTTGCAGGAGGCACTTGGCACTGTCCAACCAGCCACAGTTGCCTGTGGGGGCACCTTGCATCTGGGAGGTATCCTCAACCGTGCGGAATTTCAGCAGGCAGCTTGCCGCCCGGGGCCACGGGAACCAGGACACGCGCCATGGCTTTCCTAAGAGTCACAAAACTCATCAGGCCAGGTTCCTGATGTCAGTTTGCAGGAGGCACTTGGCAATGTCAAACCAGCCACAGTTGCCTCTGCTGGCAGCTTGCGTCTTGGAGGCACCCTGGGACATTCGGAATATCAGAATAAGCCGGCCGTTGCGTGCCAGCGGTCCCCGGACACGAACGATGGCCTTTCCCCAGAGAAGCAAAACTCACCAGGCCAAGTTCCTGACGTCACTTTGCAAGAGGCACTTGGCACTGTCCAACCAGCCACACTTGCCTCTGGTGGTGCCTTGCTTCTTGCAGGTGTCCTGAGATGTTCAGAATTTTAAGGAGCACCCTGCAGCTACGGTCCACCGGAACCCGCCCAGGAACGATGGCCATTCCCCAGAGAAACAAAACTCACCAGACAAAGTCCTGTTGTCTGTTTGCAGGAGGCACTTTTCACTGTAAAAATCAGCCACAGTTGCATTTTCTGGCAGCTTGCCGCTGGGAGGCATCCTGCGATGTTCGGAATTTTGGTAGTCAGTCAGCCACTCTGGGCCACTGTCACCTGCAAATGAACACTGGGCCTTTTGCCTGGGAAACGAATCTGACCAGGCCAGATGCCTGATGTCAGTTTGCAGGAGGCACTTGGCACTGTCAAACCAGCCACAGTTGCCTGTGGGGGCACCTTGCATCTGGGAGGTATCCTGATCCATGCGGAATTTCAGCAGGCAGCCGGCCACTCCGGGCCACCGGGCCCTGGACATGAACCATGGCCTTTCCCCAGAGAAACAAAAGTCACCAGGCCAGGTTCCTGATGTCAGTTTGCAGGAGGCACTTGGCACTGTCAAACCAGCCACAGTTGCCTGTGGTGGTACTTTCGTTCTGGGAGGAATCCTGATCCGTTCGGAATATCAGCAGGCGGCCGGCCACTACGGGCCACAGGCCATGGATACGTACAATGGCCGTTCCAAAGAGAAACAAAAATCACCAGGCCAGGTTCCTGATGTCAGTTTGCAGGAGGCACTTGGCACTGTCAAACCAGCCACAGTTGCCGGTGGGGGCTCCATTCCTCTGGGAGCTATCCTGATCTGTGCGGAATTTCAGCAGGCATCCGCCCACTCGAGCCACCGGGCCCTGGACATGAACTACGGCTTTTCCCCAGAGAAACAAAAGTCACCAGGCCAGGTTCCTGATGTCAGTTTGCAGGAGGCACTTGGCACTGTCAAACCAGACACAGTTGCCTGTGGGAGCACCTTGCATCTGGGAGGTATCCTGATCCGTTCGGAATTTCAGCAGGCAGCCGGCCACTCCGGGCCTACAGGTCCAGGATATGAACGATGGCCTTTCCCCAGAGAAACAAAAGTCACCAGGCCAGGTTCCTGATGTCAGTTTGCAGGAGGCACTTGGCACTGTCAAACCAGCCACAGTTGCCTGTGGGGGCACCTTGCATCTGGGAGGTATCCTCAACCGTGCGGAATTTCAGAAGGCAGCCGGGACTCAGGGCGAGCGGGCCCCGGACAAGTATGATGGCCTTTCCCTAGAGAAACAAAAGTCACCAGGACAGGTTCCGATATCAGTTTGCAGGAGGCACTTGGCACTGTCAAACCAGCCACAGTTGCCTGTGGTGGTACTATCGGTCTGGGAGGTATCCTGATCCGTTCAGAATTTCAGCAGGCGGCCGGCCACTCCAGGCCACCGGGCCCTGAACACGTACAATGGCCTTTCCAAAGAGAAACAAAAGTCACCAGGCCAGGTTCCTGATGTCAGTTTGCAGGAGGCACTTGGCACTGTCAAACGAGACACATTTGCCTGTGGGGGCACCTTGCATCTGGGAGGTATCCTGATCCGTTCGGAATTTCTGCAGGCAGCCGGCCACTCGAGCCACCAGGCCCTGGAGAGGAACGATGGCCTTTCCCCAGAGAAACAAAAGTCACCAGGCCAGGTTCCTGATGTCAGTTTGCAGGAGGACCTTGGCACTGTCAAACCAGCCACAGTTGCCTGTGGGAGCACCTTGCATCTGGGAGGTATCCTGATCCGTTCGGAATTTCAGCAGGCAGCCGGCCAATCCGGGCCTGCAGGCCTCGTACAAGAATGATGGCCTTTCCCCAGAGAAACAAAAGTCACCAGACCAGGTTCCTGATGTCTGTTTGCAGGAGGCACTTGGTACTGTCAAACCAGCCACAGTTGCCTGTGGGGGCACATTGCATCTGGGAGGTATCCTCAACCGTGCGGAATTTCAGCAGGCAGGCGGGACTCCGGGCCAGCGGGCACTGGACACGATCGAGGGCCTTTCCCCAGAGCAACAAAAGTCAGCAGGACAGGTTCCGATGTCAGTTTGCAGGAGGCACTTGGCACTGTCAAACCAGCCACAGTTGCCTGTGGTGGTACTTTCGGTCTGGGAGGCATCCTGATCCGTGCGGAATTTCTGCAGGCAGCCGGCCACTCCAGGCCATTTGGCACTGGATATGAACCATAGCCTTTCCCCAGAGAAACAAAAGTCACCAGGCCAGGTTCCTGATGTCAGTTTGCAGGAGGCACTTGGCACTGTCAAACCAGCCACAGTTGCCTGTGGTGGTACTATCGGTCTGGGAGGTATCCTGATCCGTTCAGAATTTCAGCAGGCGGCCGGCCACTGCAGGCCACCGGGCCCTGAACACGTACAATGGCCTTTCCAAAGAGAAACAAAAGTCACCAGGCCAGGTTCCTGATGTCAGTTTGCAGGAGGCACTTGGCACTGTCAAACGAGACACATTTGCCTGTGGGGGCACCTTGCATCTGGGAGGTATCCTGATCCGTTCGGAATTTCTGCAGGCAGCCGGCCACTCGAGCCACCAGGCCCTGGAGAGGAACGATGGCCTTTCCCCAGAGAAACAAAAGTCACCAGGCCAGGTTCCTGATGTCAGTTTGCAGGAGGACCTTGGCACTGTAAAAATCAGCCACAGTTGCATTTTCTGGCAGCTTGCCGCTGGGAGGCATCCTGCGATGTTCGGAATTTTGGTAGTCAGTCAGCCACTCTGGGCCACTGTCACCTGCAAATGAGCACTGGGCCTTTTGCCTGGGAAACGAATCTGACCAGGCCAGATGCCTGATGTCAGTTTGCAGGAGGCACTTGGCACTGTCAAACCAGCCACAGTTGCCTGTGGGGGCACCTTGCATCTGGGAGGCATCCTGATCCATGCGGAATTTCAGCAGGCAGCCGGCCACTCCGGGCCACCGGGCCCTGGACATGAACCATGGCCTTTCCCCAGAGAAACAAAAGTCACCAGGCCAGGTTCCTGATGTCAGTTTGCAGGAGGCACTTGGCACTGTCAAACCAGCCACAGTTGCCTGTGGTGGTACTTTCGTTCTGGGAGGAATCCTGATCCGTTCGGAATATCAGCAGGCGGCCGGCCACTACGGGCCACAGGCCATGGATACGTACAATGGCCGTTCCAAAGAGAAACAAAAATCACCAGGCCAGGTTCCTGATGTCAGTTTGCAGGAGGCACTTGGCACTGTCAAACCAGCCACAGTTGCCGGTGGGGGCTCCATTCCTCTGGGAGCTATCCTGATCTGTGCGGAATTTCAGCAGGCATCCGCCCACTCGAGCCACCGGGCCCTGGACATGAACTACGGCTTTTCCCCAGAGAAACAAAAGTCACCAGGCCAGGTTCCTGATGTCAGTTTGCAGGAGGCACTTGGCACTGTCAAACCAGACACAGTTGCCTGTGGGAGCACCTTGCATCTGGGAGGTATCCTGATCCGTTCGGAATTTCAGCAGGCAGCCGGCCACTCCGGGCCTACAGGTCCAGGATATGAACGATGGCCTTTCCCCAGAGAAACAAAAGTCACCAGGCCAGGTTCCTGATGTCAGTTTGCAGGAGGCACTTGGCACTGTCAAACCAGCCACAGTTGCCTGTGGGGGCACCTTGCATCTGGGAGGTATCCTCAACCGTGCGGAATTTCAGAAGGCAGCCGGGACTCAGGGCGAGCGGGCCCCGGACAAGTATGATGGCCTTTCCCTAGAGAAACAAAAGTCACCAGGACAGGTTCCGATATCAGTTTGCAGGAGGCACTTGGCACTGTCAAACCAGCCACAGTTGCCTGTGGTGGTACTATCGGTCTGGGAGGTATCCTGATCCGTTCAGAATTTCAGCAGGCGGCCGGCCACTCCAGGCCACCGGGCCCTGAACACGTACAATGGCCTTTCCAAAGAGAAACAAAAGTCACCAGGCCAGGTTCCTGATGTCAGTTTGCAGGAGGCACTTGGCACTGTCAAACGAGACACATTTGCCTGTGGGGGCACCTTGCATCTGGGAGGTATCCTGATCCGTTCGGAATTTCTGCAGGCAGCCGGCCACTCGAGCCACCAGGCCCTGGAGAGGAACGATGGCCTTTCCCCAGAGAAACAAAAGTCACCAGGCCAGGTTCCTGATGTCAGTTTGCAGGAGGACCTTGGCACTGTCAAACCAGCCACAGTTGCCTGTGGGAGCACCTTGCATCTGGGAGGTATCCTGATCCGTTCGGAATTTCAGCAGGCAGCCGGCCAATCCGGGCCTGCAGGCCTCGTACAAGAATGATGGCCTTTCCCCAGAGAAACAAAAGTCACCAGACCAGGTTCCTGATGTCTGTTTGCAGGAGGCACTTGGTACTGTCAAACCAGCCACAGTTGCCTGTGGGGGCACATTGCATCTGGGAGGTATCCTCAACCGTGCGGAATTTCAGCAGGCAGGCGGGACTCCGCGCCACCGGGCACTGGACACGATCGAGGGCCTTTCCCCAGAGCAACAAAAGTCAGCAGGACAGGTTCCGATGTCAGTTTGCAGGAGGCACTTGGCACTGTCAAACCAGCCACAGTTGCCTGTGGTGGTACTTTCGGTCTGGGAGGCATCCTGATCCGTGCGGAATTTCTGCAGGCAGCCGGCCACTCCAGGCCATTTGGCACTGGATATGAACCATAGCCTTTCCCCAGAGAAACAAAAGTCACCAGGCCAGGTTCCTGATGTCAGTTTGCAGGAGGCACTTGGCACTGTCAAACCAGCCACAGTTGCCTGTGGTGGTACTATCGGTCTGGGAGGTATCCTGATCCGTTCAGAATTTCAGCAGGCGGCCGGCCACTGCAGGCCACCGGGCCCTGAACACGTACAATGGCCTTTCCAAAGAGAAACAAAAGTCACCAGGCCAGGTTCCTGATGTCAGTTTGCAGGAGGCACTTGGCACTGTCAAACGAGACACATTTGCCTGTGGGGGCACCTTGCATCTGGGAGGTATCCTGATCCGTTCGGAATTTCTGCAGGCAGCCGGCCACTCGAGCCACCAGGCCCTGGAGAGGAACGATGGCCTTTCCCCAGAGAAACAAAAGTCACCAGGCCAGGTTCCTGATGTCAGTTTGCAGGAGGACCTTGGCACTGTCAAACCAGCCACAGTTGCCTGTGGGAGCACCTTGCATCTGGGAGGTATCCTGATCCGTTCGGAATTTCAGCAGGCAGCCGGCCAATCCGGGCCTGCAGGCCTCGTACAAGAATGATGGCCTTTCCCCAGAGAAACAAAAGTCACCAGACCAGGTTCCTGATGTCTGTTTGCAGGAGGCACTTGGTACTGTCAAACCAGCCACAGTTGCCTGTGGGGGCACATTGCATCTGGGAGGTATCCTCAACCGTGCGGAATTTCAGCAGGCAGGCGGGACTCCGGGCCAGCGGGCACTGGACACGATCGAGGGCCTTTCCCCAGAGCAACAAAAGTCAGCAGGACAGGTTCCGATGTCAGTTTGCAGGAGGCACTTGGCACTGTCAAACCAGCCACAGTTGCCTGTGGTGGTACTTTCGGTCTGGGAGGCATCCTGATCCGTGCGGAATTTCTGCAGGCAGCCGGCCACTCCAGGCCATTTGGCACTGGATATGAACCATAGCCTTTCCCCAGAGAAACAAAAGTCACCAGGCCAGGTTCCTGATGTCAGTTTGCAGGAGGCACTTGGCACTGTCAAACCAGCCACAGTTGCCTGTGGTGGTACTTTCGGTCCGGGGGGTATCCTGATCCGTGCGGAATTTCAGCAGGCAGCCGGCCACTCCGGGCCTCCAGGCCCTGGACACCTACAATGGCCTTTCCCCAGAGAAACAAAAGTCACCAGGCCAGGTTCCTGATGTCAGTTTGCAGGAGGCACTTGGCACTGTCAAACCAGCCAGAGTTGCCTGTGGGGGCACCTCGCATCCTGGAGGTATCCTGATCCGGGCGGAATTTCAGCAGGCCGCCGGCCACTCCAGGCCACCGGGCACTGGACACGAACCATGGCCTTTCCCCAGAGAAACAAAAGTCACCAGGCCAGGTTCCTGATGTCAGTTTGCCGGAGGCTCTTGGCACTGTCAAACCAGCCACAGTTGCCTGTGGTGGTACTTTCGGTCGGGGAGGCATCCTGGTCCATGAGGAATTTCCGCAGGCAGCCGGCCACTCCGGGCCACCAGGCCCTAGACATGTACGATGACCTTTTCCCAGAGAAACCAAAGTTACCAGGACAGGTTCCTGATGTCAGTTTGCAGTAGGCACTTGGCACTGTCAAACCAGCCACAGTTGCCTCGGGCGGCACCTTTCATTTAGACGGTATCCTGATCCGCGCGGAATTTCAGCAGGCAGCCGGCCACTCCGGGCCTACGGGTCCAGGATATGAACGATGGCCTTTCCCCAGAGAAACAAAAGTCACCAGGCCAGGTTCCTGATGTCAGTTTGCAGGAGGCACTTGGCACTGTCAAACCAGCCACAGTTGCCTGTGGTGGTACTATCGGTCTGGGAGGTATCCTGATCCGTTCAGAATTTCAGCAGGCGGCCGGCCACTGCAGGCCACCGGGCCCTGAACACGTACAATGGCCTTTCCAAAGAGAAACAAAAGTCACCAGGCCAGGTTCCTGATGTCAGTTTGCAGGAGGCACTTGGCACTGTCAAACGAGACACATTTGCCTGTGGGGGCACCTTGCATCTGGGAGGTATCCTGATCCGTTCGGAATTTCTGCAGGCAGCCGGCCACTCGAGCCACCAGGCCCTGGAGAGGAACGATGGCCTTTCCCCAGAGAAACAAAAGTCACCAGGCCAGGTTCCTGATGTCAGTTTGCAGGAGGACCTTGGCACTGTCAAACCAGCCACAGTTGCCTGTGGGAGCACCTTGCATCTGGGAGGTATCCTGATCCGTTCGGAATTTCAGCAGGCAGCCGGCCAATCCGGGCCTGCAGGCCTCGTACAAGAATGATGGCCTTTCCCCAGAGAAACAAAAGTCACCAGACCAGGTTCCTGATGTCTGTTTGCAGGAGGCACTTGGTACTGTCAAACCAGCCACAGTTGCCTGTGGGGGCACATTGCATCTGGGAGGTATCCTCAACCGTGCGGAATTTCAGCAGGCAGGCGGGACTCCGGGCCAGCGGGCACTGGACACGATCGAGGGCCTTTCCCCAGAGCAACAAAAGTCAGCAGGACAGGTTCCGATGTCAGTTTGCAGGAGGCACTTGGCACTGTCAAACCAGCCACAGTTGCCTGTGGTGGTACTTTCGGTCTGGGAGGCATCCTGATCCGTGCGGAATTTCTGCAGGCAGCCGGCCACTCCAGGCCATTTGGCACTGGATATGAACCATAGCCTTTCCCCAGAGAAACAAAAGTCACCAGGCCAGGTTCCTGATGTCAGTTTGCAGGAGGCACTTGGCACTGTCAAACCAGCCACAGTTGCCTGTGGTGGTACTTTCGGTCCGGGGGGTATCCTGATCCGTGCGGAATTTCAGCAGGCAGCCGGCCACTCCGGGCCTCCAGGCCCTGGACACCTACAATGGCCTTTCCCCAGAGAAACAAAAGTCACCAGGCCAGGTTCCTGATGTCAGTTTGCAGGAGGCACTTGGCACTGTCAAACCAGCCAGAGTTGCCTGTGGGGGCACCTCGCATCCTGGAGGTATCCTGATCCGGGCGGAATTTCAGCAGGCCGCCGGCCACTCCAGGCCACCGGGCACTGGACACGAACCATGGCCTTTCCCCAGAGAAACAAAAGTCACCAGTCTAGGTTCCTGATGTCAGTTTGCCGGAGGCTCTTGGCACTGTCAAACCAGCCACAGTTGCCTGTGGTGGTACTTTCGGTCGGGGAGGCATCCTGGTCCATGAGGAATTTCCGCAGGCAGCCGGCCACTCCGGGCCACCAGGCCCTAGACATGTACGATGACCTTTTCCCAGAGAAACCAAAGTTACCAGGACAGGTTCCTGATGTCAGTTTGCAGTAGGCACTTGGCACTGTCAAACCAGCCACAGTTGCCTCGGGCGGCACCTTTCATTTAGACGGTATCCTGATCCGCGCGGAATTTCAGCAGGCAGCCGGCCACTCCGGGCCTACGGGTCCAGGATATGAACGATGGCCTTTCCCCAGAGAAACAAAAGTCACCAGGCCAGGTTCCTGATGTCAGTTTGCAGGAGGCACTTGGCACTGTCAAACCAGCCACAGTTGCCTGTGGGGGCACATTGCATCCTGGAGGTATCCTGATCCATGCGGAATTTCAGCAGGCGGCCTGCCACTCCAGGCCACCGGGCACTGGACACAAACCATGGCCTTTCCCCAGAGAAACAAAAGTCACCAGGGCAGCTTCCTGATGTTAGTTTGCAGGAGGTACTTGGCACTGTCAAACCAGCCAGAGTTGCCTGTGGGGGCACCTTGCATCTGGGAGGTATCCTGATCCGTTCGGAATTTCAGTAGGCAGCCGGCGACTCCAGGCCACCGTGCCCAGGACAAGAATGATGGCCTTTTCCCAGAGAAACAAAAGTTACCAGGCCAGGTTCCTGATGTCAGTTTGCAGGAGGCACTTGGCACTGTCAAACCAGCCACAGTTGCCTGTGGGGGCACCTTGCATCCTGGAGGTATCCTGATCCGTGTGGAATTTCAGCAGGCAGCCGGCCACTCCAGGCCACCGGGCACTGGACATGAACCATGGCCTTTCCCCAGAGAAACAAAAGTCACCAGGCCAGGTTCCTGATGTCAGTTTGCAGGAGGCACTTGGCACTGTCAAACCAGCCACAGTTGCCTGTGGGGGCACCTTGCATCTGGGAGGTATCCTGATCCGTTCGGAATTTCAGCAGGCAGCCGGCCACTCCGGTTTACCGGGCCCATGAGAAGAATGATGGCCTTTCCCCAGAGAAACAAAAGTCACCAGGCCAGGTTCCTGATGTCAGTTTGCAGGAGGCACTTGGCACTGTCAAACCAGCCACAGTTGCCTGTGGGGGCACCTTGCATCTGGGAGGTATCCTCAAGCGTGCGGAATTTCAGCAGGCAGCCGGGCACTCCGGGCCACCGGGCACTGGACACGATCGAGGGCCTTTCCCCAGAGCAACAAAAGTCACCAGGACAGGTTCCGATGTCAGTTTGCAGGAGGCACTTGGCACTGTCAAACCAGCCACAGTTGCCTGTGGTGGTACTATCGGTCTGGGAGGTATCCTGATCCGTTCGGAATTTCAGCAGGCGGCCGGCCACTCCGGGGCACAAGCCCTGGGCATGTGCAATGTCCTTTGCAAAGGAAAACACAAGTCACCAGGCCAGGTTCCTGATGTCAGTTTGCAGGAAGCACTTGGCACTGTCAAATCAGCCACAGGTGTCTGTGGGGGCACCTTGCATCTTGGCGGCATCCTGATCCGTTCGGAATTTCAGCAGGCAGCCGGCAACACCGGGCCACTGGGCCACCGGTCCCCGGGTAAGAATGATGGCCTTTCCCCAGAGAAACAAAAGTCACCAGGCCAGGTTCCTGATGTCAGTTTGGAGGAGGCAATTGGCACTGTCAAACCAGCCACTGTTGCCTGTGGGGGCACCTTGCATCTGGGAGGTATCCTGATCCGTTCGGAATTTCAGTAGGCAGCCGGCGACTCCAGGCCACCGTGCCCCGGACAAGAATGATGGCCTTTTCCCAGAGAAACAAAAGTTACCAGGCCAGGTTCCTGATGTCAGTTTGCAGGAGGCACTTGGCACTGTCAAACCAGCCACAGTTGCCTGTGGGGGCACCTTGCATCCTGGAGGTATCCTGATCCGTGCGGAATTTCAGCAGGCAGCCGGCCACTCCAGGCCACCGGGCACTGGACATGAACCATGGCCTTTCCCCAGAGCAACAAAAGTCACCAGGCCAGGTTCCGATGTCAGTTTGCAGGAGGCACTTGGCACTGTCAAACCAGCCACAGTTGCCTGTGGGGGCACCTTGCATCTGGGAGGTATCCTCAAGCGTGCGGAATTTCAGCAGGCAGCCGGCCACTCCGGGCCACCGGGCACTGGACACGATCGAGGGCCTTTCCCCAGAGCAACAAAAGTCAGCAGGACAGGTTCCGATGTCAGTTTGCAGGAGGCACTTGGCACTGTCAAACCAACCACAGTTGCCTGTGGTGGTACTATCGGTCTGGGAGGTATCCTGATCCGTTTGGAATTTCAGCAGGCGGCCGGCCACTCCGGGCCACAGGCCCTGGGCACGTACAATGTCCGTTCCGAAGGAAAACACAAGTCACCAGGCCAGGTTCCTGATGTCAGTTTGCAGGAGGCACTTGGCACTGTCAAATCAGCCACAGGTGTCTGTGGGGGCACCTTGCATCTTGGCGGCATCCTGATCCGTGAGGAATTTCAGCAGGCAGCCGGCCACTCCGGGCCACTGGGCCATGGACACAAACCATGGCCATTCCCCAGAGAAACAAAAGTCACCAGGCCAGGTTCCTGATGTCAGTTTGCAGGAGGCACTTGGCACTGTCAAACCAGCCAGAGTTGCCTGTGGGGGCACCTTGCATCTGGGAGGTATCCTGATCCATTCGGAATTTCTGCAGGCAGCCGGCAACACCGGGCCACTGGGCCACCGGTCCCCGGGTAAGAATGATGGCCTTTCCCCAGAGAAACAAAAGTCACCAGGCCAGGTTCCTGATGTCAGTTTGGAGGAGGCAATTGGCACTGTCAAACCAGCCACAGTTGCCTGTGGGGGCACCTTGCATCTGGGAGGTATCCTGATCCGTTCGGAATTTCAGTAGGCAGCCGGCGACTCCAGGCCACCGTGCCCCGGACAAGAATGATGGCCTTTTCCCAGAGAAACAAAAGTTACCAGGCCAGGTTCCTGATGTCAGTTTGCAGGAGGCACTTGGCACTGTCAAACCAGCCACAGTTGCCTGTGGGGGCACCTTGCATCCTGGAGGTATCCTGATCCGTGTGGAATTTCAGCAGGCGGCCGGCCACTCCAGGCCACCGGGCACTGGACATGAACCATGGCCTTTCCCCAGAGAAACAAAAGTCACCAGGCCAGGTTCCTGATGTCAGTTTGCAGGAGGCACTTGGCACTGTCAAACCAGCCACAGTTGCCTGTGGGGGCACCTTGCATCTGGGAGGTATCCTGATCCGTTCGGAATTTCAGCAGGCAGCCGGCCACTCCGGTTTACCGGGCCCATGAGAAGAATGATGGCCTTTCCCCAGAGAAACAAAAGTCACCAGGCCAGGTTCCTGATGTCAGTTTGCAGGAGGCACTTGGCACTGTCAAACCAGCCACAGTTGCCTGTGGGGGCACCTTGCATCTGGGAGGTATCCTCAAGCGTGCGGAATTTCAGCAGGCAGCCGGGCACTCCGGGCCACCGGGCACTGGACACGATCGAGGGCCTTTCCCCAGAGCAACAAAAGTCACCAGGACAGGTTCCGATGTCAGTTTGCAGGAGGCACTTGGCACTGTCAAACCAGCCACAGTTGCCTGTGGTGGTACTATCGGTCTGGGAGGTATCCTGATCCGTTCGGAATTTCAGCAGGCGGCCGGCCACTCCGGGGCACAAGCCCTGGGCATGTGCAATGTCCTTTGCAAAGGAAAACACAAGTCACCAGGCCAGGTTCCTGATGTCAGTTTGCAGGAAGCACTTGGCACTGTCAAATCAGCCACAGGTGTCTGTGGGGGCACCTTGCATCTTGGCGGCATCCTGATCCGTTCGGAATTTCAGCAGGCAGCCGGCAACACCGGGCCACTGGGCCACCGGTCCCCGGGTAAGAATGATGGCCTTTCCCCAGAGAAACAAAAGTCACCAGGCCAGGTTCCTGATGTCAGTTTGGAGGAGGCAATTGGCACTGTCAAACCAGCCACAGTTGCCTGTGGGGGCACCTTGCATCTGGGAGGTATCCTGATCCGTTCGGAATTTCAGTAGGCAGCCGGCGACTCCAGGCCACCGTGCCCCGGACAAGAATGATGGCCTTTTCCCAGAGAAACAAAAGTTACCAGGCCAGGTTCCTGATGTCAGTTTGCAGGAGGCACTTGGCACTGTCAAACCAGCCACAGTTGCCTGTGGGGGCACCTTGCATCCTGGAGGTATCCTGATCCGTGCGGAATTTCAGCAGGCAGCCGGCCACTCCAGGCCACCGGGCACTGGACACGAACCATGGCCTTTCCCCAGAGCAACAAAAGTCACCAGGCCAGGTTCCGATGTCAGTTTGCAGGAGGCACTTGGCACTGTCAAACCAGCCAGAGTTGCCTGTGGGGGCACCTTGCATCTGGGAGGTATCCTGATCCGTTCGGAATTTCAGCAGGCAGCCGGCCACTCCGGTTTACCGGGCCCATGAGAAGAATGATGGCCTTTCCCCAGAGAAACAAAAGTCACCAGGCCAGGTTCCTGATGTCAGTTTGCAGGAGGCACTTGGCACTGTCAAACCAGCCACAGTTGCCTGTGGGGGCACCTTGCATCTGGGAGGTATCCTCAAGCGTGCGGAATTTCAGCAGGCAGCCGGCCACTCCGGGCCACCGGGCACTGGACACGATCGAGGGCCTTTCCCCAGAGCAACAAAAGTCAGCAGGACAGGTTCCGATGTCAGTTTGCAGGAGGCACTTGGCACTGTCAAACCAACCACAGTTGCCTGTGGTGGTACTATCGGTCTGGGAGGTATCCTGATCCGTTTGGAATTTCAGCAGGCGGCCGGCCACTCCGGGCCACAGGCCCTGGGCACGTACAATGTCCTTTCCGAAGGAAAACACAAGTCACCAGGCCAGGTTCCTGATGTCAGTTTGCAGGAGGCACTTGGCACTGTCAAATCAGCCACAGGTGTCTGTGGGGGCACCTTGCATCTTGGCGGCATCCTGATCCGTGAGGAATTTCAGCAGGCAGCCGGCCACTCCGGGCCACTGGGCCATGGACACAAACCATGGCCATTCCCCAGAGAAACAAAAGTCACCAGGCCAGGTTCCTGATGTCAGTTTGCAGGAGGCACTTGGCACTGTCAAACCAGCCAGAGTTGCCTGTGGGGGCACCTTGCATCTGGGAGGTATCCTGATCCATTCGGAATTTCTGCAGGCAGCCGGCAACACCGGGCCACTGGGCCACCGGTCCCCGGGTAAGAATGATGGCCTTTCCCCAGAGAAACAAAAGTCACCAGGCCAGGTTCCTGATGTCAGTTTGGAGGAGGCAATTGGCACTGTCAAACCAGCCACAGTTGCCTGTGGGGGCACCTTGCATCTGGGAGGTATCCTGATCCGTTCGGAATTTCAGTAGGCAGCCGGCGACTCCAGGCCACCGTGCCCCGGACAAGAATGATGGCCTTTTCCCAGAGAAACAAAAGTTACCAGGCCAGGTTCCTGATGTCAGTTTGCAGGAGGCACTTGGCACTGTCAAACCAGCCACAGTTGCCTGTGGGGGCACCTTGCATCCTGGAGGTATCCTGATCCGTGCGGAATTTCAGCAGGCAGCCGGCCACTCCAGGCCACCGGGCACTGGACACGAACCATGGCCTTTCCCCAGAGAAACAAAAGTCACCAGGCCAGGTTCCTGATGTCAGTTTGCAGGAGGCACTTGGCACTGTCAAACCAGCCACAGTTGCCTGTGGGGGCACATTGCATCTGGGAGGTATCCTGATCCGTTCGGAATTTCAGCAGGCAGCCGGCCACTCCGGTTTACCGGGCCCATGAGAAGAATGATGGCCTTTCCCCAGAGAAACAAAAGTCACCAGGCCAGGTTCCTGATGTCAGTTTGCAGGAGGCACTTGGCACTGTCAAACCAGCCACAGTTGCCTGTGGGGGCACATTGCATCTGGGAGGTATCCTCAAGCGTGCGGAATTTCAGCAGGCAGCCGGCCACTCCGGGCCACCCCGCACTGGACACGATCGAGGGCCTTTCCCCAGAGCAACAAAAGTCACCAGGACAGGTTCCGATGTCAGTTTGCAGGAGGCACTTGGCACTGTCAAACCAGCCACAGTTGCCTGTGGTGGTACTATCGGTCTGGGAGGTATCCTGATCCGTTCGGAATTTCAGCAGGCGGCCGGCCACTCCGGGGCACAAGCCCTGGGCATGTGCAATGTCCTTTGCAAAGGAAAACACAAGTCACCAGGCCAGGTTCCTGATGTCAGT
This sequence comes from Passer domesticus, assembly GCF_036417665.1. Classification (NCBI taxonomy): domain Eukaryota; kingdom Metazoa; phylum Chordata; class Aves; order Passeriformes; family Passeridae; genus Passer; species Passer domesticus. The sequence goes on along the minus strand of NC_087478.1, from coordinate 58,513,104 downwards.
TTGCAGGAAGCACTTGGCACTGTCAAATCAGCCACAGGTGTCTGTGGGGGCACCTTGCGTCTTGGCGGCATCCTGATCCGTTCGGAATTTCAGCAGGCAGCCGGCAACACCGGGCCACTGGGCCACCGGTCCCCGGGTAAGAATGATGGCCTTTCCCCAGAGAAACAAAAGTCACCAGGCCAGGTTCCTGATGTCAGTTTGGAGGAGGCAATTGGCACTGTCAAACCAGCCACAGTTGCCTGTGGGGGCACCTTGCATCTGGGAGGTATCCTGATCCGTTCGGAATTTCAGTAGGCAGCCGGCCACTCCAGGCCACCGTGCCCCGGACAAGAATGATGGCCTTTTCCCAGAGAAACAAAAGTTACCAGGCCAGGTTCCTGATGTCAGTTTGCAGGAGGCACTTGGCACTGTCAAACCAGCCACAGTTGCCTGTGGGGGCACCTTGCATCCTGGAGGTATCCTGATCCGTGCGGAATTTCAGCAGGCAGCCGGCCACTCCAGGCCACCGGGCACTGGACACGAACCATGGCCTTTCCCCAGAGAAACAAAAGTCACCAGGCCAGGTTCCGATGTCAGTTTGCAGGAGGCACTTGGCACTGTCAAACCAGCCAGAGTTGCCTGTGGGGGCACCTTGCATCTGGGAGGTATCCTGATCCGTTCGGAATTTCAGCAGGCAGCCGGCCACTCCGGTTTACCGGGCCCATGAGAAGAATGATGGCCTTTCCCCAGAGAAACAAAAGTCACCAGGCCAGGTTCCTGATGTCAGTTTGCAGGAGGCACTTGGCACTGTCAAACCAGCCACAGTTGCCTGTGGGGGCACCTTGCATCTGGGAGGTATCCTCAAGCGTGCGGAATTTCAGCAGGCAGCCGGCCACTCCGGGCCACCGGGCACTGGACACGATCGAGGGCCTTTCCCCAGAGCAACAAAAGTCAGCAGGACAGGTTCCGATGTCAGTTTGCAGGAGGCACTTGGCACTGTCAAACCAGCCACAGTTGCCTGTGGTGGTACTATCGGTCTGGGAGGTATCCTGATCCGTTCGGAATTTCAGCAGGCGGCCGGCCACTCCGGGGCACAAGCCCTGGGCATGTGCAATGTCCTTTGCAAAGGAAAACACAAGTCACCAGGCCAGGTTCCTGATGTCAGTTTGCAGGAAGCACTTGGCACTGTCAAATCAGCCACAGGTGTCTGTGAGGGCACCTTGCATCTTGGCGGCATCCTGATCCGTTCGGAATTTCAGCAGGCAGCCGGCCACTCCGGGCCACCGGGCCCTGGACATGAACGATGGCCTTTCCCCAGAGAAACAAAAGTCACCAGGCCAGGTTCCTGATGTCAGTTTGCAGGAGGCACTTGGCACTGTCAAACCAGCCACAGGTGCCTCTGGGGGTACCATCCGTCTCGCAGGCATCCTGATCCGTGCAGAATTTCAACAGGCAGCCGGCCACTCCGGGCCACCGGGCCTTGGACATGGATCGTGGCCTTTCCCCAGAGAAACCAAAGTGACCAGCCCAGCTTTCCGATGTCTGTTTGCAGGAGGCACTTGGCACTGTCAAACCTGCCACACTTGCCTCTGGTGGTGCCTTGCTTCTGGGAGGTATCTTGAGATATTCGGAATTTTAAGAAGCACCCTGCCGCTACGGTCCATCGGAACCTGCCCAGGAACTATGGCCGTTCCCCAGAGAAACAAAACTCGCCAGGCCAGGTCCCTGATGTGCATTTTCAAAAGGAACTTCGCACTGTCCAACCAGCCACAGTTACCGGTGGTGGCACCTTGCTTCAGGCTGGTATATTGGGATGTTCGGAATTTCAGCAGGCACCAGTCCTCTCCTGGCCACCGGACCCTGGACACCAACGATGGACGTTTCTGTGAGAAACAAAAGTCACCAGGCCAGGTTCCTGATGTCAGTTTGCAGGAGGCACTTGGCACTGTCAAACCAGCCACAGTTGCCTGTGGGGGCACCTTGCATCTGGGAGGTATCCTGATCCATTCGGAATTTCTGCAGGCAGCCGGCGACTCCGGGTCACCGTGCCCGGGACAAGAATGATGGTCTTTTCCCAGAGAAACAAAAGTCACCAGGCCAGGTTCCTGATGTCAGTTTGCAGGAGGCACTTGGCACTGTCAAACCAGCCACAGTTGCCTCTGGGGGCATTTTTCATATGGGAAGTATCCTGATCCGTGCGGAATTTCAGCAGGCAGCCGGCCACTCCAGGCCACCGGGCACTGGACACGAACCATGGCCTTTCCCCAGAGAAACAAAAGTCACCAGGCCAGGTTCCTGATGTCAGTTTGCAGGAGGCACTTGGCACTGTCAAACCAACCACAGTTGCCTGTGGTGGTACTATCGGTCTGGGAGGTATCCTGATCCGTTTGGAATTTCAGCAGGCGGCCGGCCACTCCGGGCCACAGGCCCTGGGCACGTACAATGTCCTTTCCGAAGGAAAACACAAGTCACCAGGCCAGGTTCCTGATGTCAGTTTGCAGGAGGCACTTGGCACTGTCAAATCAGCCACAGGTGTCTGTGGGGGCACCTTGCATCTTGGCGGCATCCTGATCCGTGAGGAATTTCAGCAGGCAGCCGGCCACTCCGGGCCACTGGGCCATGGACACAAACCATGGCCATTCCCCAGAGAAACAAAAGTCACCAGGCCAGGTTCCTGATGTCAGTTTGCAGGAGGCACTTGGCACTGTCAAACCAGCCACAGGTGCCTCTGGGGGCACCTTGCATCTGGGAGGTATCCTGATCCATTCGGAATTTCTGCAGGCAGCCGGCAACACCGGGCCACTGGGCCACCGGTCCCCGGGTAAGAATGATGGCCTTTCCCCAGAGAAACAAAAGTCACCAGGCCAGGTTCCTGATGTCAGTTTGGAGGAGGCAATTGGCACTGTCAAACCAGCCACAGTTGCCTGTGGGGGCACCTTGCATCCTGGAGGTATCCTGATCCGTGCGGAATTTCAGCAGGCAGCCGGCCACTCCAGGCCACCGGGCACTGGACACGAACCATGGCCTTTCCCCAGAGAAACAAAAGTCACCAGGCCAGGTTCCTGATGTCAGTTTGCAGGAGGCACTTGGCACTGTCAAACCAGCCACAGTTGCCTGTGGGGGCACATTGCATCTGGGAGGTATCCTGATCCGTTCGGAATTTCAGCAGGCAGCCGGCCACTCCGGTTTACCGGGCCCATGAGAAGAATGATGGCCTTTCCCCAGAGAAACAAAAGTCACCAGGCCAGGTTCCTGATGTCAGTTTGCAGGAGGCACTTGGCACTGTCAAACCAGCCACAGTTGCCTGTGGGGGCACATTGCATCTGGGAGGTATCCTCAAGCGTGCGGAATTTCAGCAGGCAGCCGGCCACTCCGGGCTACCGGGCACTGGACACGATCGAGGGCCTTTCCCCAGAGCAACAAAAGTCACCAGGACAGGTTCCGATGTCAGTTTGCAGGAGGCACTTGGCACTGTCAAACCAGCCACAGTTGCCTGTGGTGGTACTATCGGTCTGGGAGGTATCCTGATCCGTTCGGAATTTCAGCAGGCGGCCGGCCACTCCGGGGCACAAGCCCTGGGCATGTGCAATGTCCTTTGCAAAGGAAAACACAAGTCACCAGGCCAGGTTCCTGATGTCAGTTTGCAGGAAGCACTTGGCACTGTCAAATCAGCCACAGGTGTCTGTGGGGGCACCTTGCATCTTGGCGGCATCCTGATCCGTTCGGAATTTCAGCAGGCAGCCGGCAACACCGGGCCACTGGGCCACCGGTCCCCGGGTAAGAATGATGGCCTTTCCCCAGAGAAACAAAAGTCACCAGGCCAGGTTCCTGATGTCAGTTTGGAGGAGGCAATTGGCACTGTCAAACCAGCCACAGTTGCCTGTGGGGGCACCTTGCATCTGGGAGGTATCCTGATCCGTTCGGAATTTCAGTAGGCAGCCGGCCACTCCAGGCCACCGTGCCCCGGACAAGAATGATGGCCTTTTCCCAGAGAAACAAAAGTTACCAGGCCAGGTTCCTGATGTCAGTTTGCAGGAGGCACTTGGCACTGTCAAACCAGCCACAGTTGCCTGTGGGGGCACCTTGCATCCTGGAGGTATCCTGATCCGTGCGGAATTTCAGCAGGCAGCCGGCCACTCCAGGCCACCGGGCACTGGACACGAACCATGGCCTTTCCCCAGAGAAACAAAAGTCACCAGGCCAGGTTCCGATGTCAGTTTGCAGGAGGCACTTGGCACTGTCAAACCAGCCAGAGTTGCCTGTGGGGGCACCTTGCATCTGGGAGGTATCCTGATCCGTTCGGAATTTCAGCAGGCAGCCGGCCACTCCGGTTTACCGGGCCCATGAGAAGAATGATGGCCTTTCCCCAGAGAAACAAAAGTCACCAGGCCAGGTTCCTGATGTCAGTTTGCAGGAGGCACTTGGCACTGTCAAACCAGCCACAGTTGCCTGTGGGGGCACCTTGCATCTGGGAGGTATCCTCAAGCGTGCGGAATTTCAGCAGGCAGCCGGCCACTCCGGGCCACCGGGCACTGGACACGATCGAGGGCCTTTCCCCAGAGCAACAAAAGTCAGCAGGACAGGTTCCGATGTCAGTTTGCAGGAGGCACTTGGCACTGTCAAACCAGCCACAGTTGCCTGTGGTGGTACTATCGGTCTGGGAGGTATCCTGATCCGTTCGGAATTTCAGCAGGCGGCCGGCCACTCCGGGGCACAAGCCCTGGGCATGTGCAATGTCCTTTGCAAAGGAAAACACAAGTCACCAGGCCAGGTTCCTGATGTCAGTTTGCAGGAAGCACTTGGCACTGTCAAATCAGCCACAGGTGTCTGTGGGGGCACCTTGCATCTTGGCGGCATCCTGATCCGTTCGGAATTTCAGCAGGCAGCCGGCCACTCCGGGCCACCGGGCCCTGGACATGAACGATGGCCTTTCCCCAGAGAAACAAAAGTCACCAGGCCAGGTTCCTGATGTCAGTTTGCAGGAGGCACTTGGCACTGTCAAACCAGCCACAGGTGCCTCTGGGGGTACCATCCGTCTCGCAGGCATCCTGATCCGTGCAGAATTTCAACAGGCAGCCGGCCACTCCGGGCCACCGGGCCTTGGACATGGATCGTGGCCTTTCCCCAGAGAAACCAAAGTGACCAACCCAACTTTCCGATGTCTGTTTGCAGGAGGCACTTGGCACTGTCAAACCTGCCACACTTGCCTCTGGTGGTGCCTTGCTTCTGGGAGGTATCTTGAGATATTCGGAATTTTAAGAAGCACCCTGCCGCTACGGTCCATCGGAACCTGCCCAGGAACTATGGCCGTTCCCCAGAGAAACAAAACTCGCCAGGCCAGGTCCCTGATGTGCATTTTCAAAAGGAACTTCGCACTGTCCAACCAGCCACAGTTACCGGTGGTGGCACCTTGCTTCAGGCTGGTATATTGGGATGTTCGGAATTTCAGCAGGCACCAGTCCTCTCCTGGCCACCGGACCCTGGACACCAACGATGGACGTTTCTGTGAGAAACAAAAGTCACCAGGCCAGGTTCCTGATGTCAGTTTGCAGGAGGCACTTGGCACTGTCAAACCAGCCACAGTTGCCTGTGGGGGCACCTTGCATCTGGGAGGTATCCTGATCCATTCGGAATTTCTGCAGGCAGCCGGCGACTCCGGGTCACCGTGCCCGGGACAAGAATGATGGTCTTTTCCCAGAGAAACAAAAGTCACCAGGCCAGGTTCCTGATGTCAGTTTGCAGGAGGCACTTGGCACTGTCAAACCAGCCACATTTGCCTCTGGAGGTGCCTTGCTTCTGGGAGGTATCTTGAGATATTCGGAATTTTAAGATGTACCCTGCAGCTACGGTCCATCGGAACCTGCCCAGGAACTATGGCCGTTCCCCAGAGAAACAAAACTCGCCAGGCCAGGTCCCTGATGTACATTTTCAAAAGGAACTTCGCACTGTCCAACCAGCCACAGTTACCGGTGGTGGCACCTTGCTTCAGGCTGGTATATTGGGATGTTCGGAATTTCAGCAGGCACCAGTCCTCTCCTGGCCACTGGACCCTGGACACCAACGATGGCCTTTTCTGTGAGAAACAAAACTCACCAGGCCAAGTTCCTGAGGTCAGTTTGCAAGAGGCACTTGGCACTGTCCAACCACCCACAGGTGCCTGTGGTGGCGCCTTGATTCTGGGAGGCATCCTGAGATGTTTGGAATTTTAAGAGACACCCTGCCACGCCGGGTCACCTCAACCTGGACATGAACCATGAACTTTTTCTGACAGAAGCAAAACTCAGCAGGCCAGGTTCCTGATGTCAATTTGCAGGAGGCATTTGGCACTGTCCAATCCGCCACAATTGCCTATTGTGCCGCCTTGCTTCTAGGATGTATATTGAGACGTTCGGAATTTCTGCAGGCAGCCGGCCACTCCGGCCTACAGGACGTGGGAAAAGAACAATGGCTTTTCCTCTGAGAAACAGAACTCACAAGGCCAGGGTCCTGATGTCAGTTTGCAGGAGGCACTTGGCACTGTCCAACCAGCCACAGTTGCCTGTGGGGGCACCTTGCATCTGGGAGGTATCCTCAACCGTGCGGAATTTCAGCAGGCAGCTTGCCGCCCGGGGCCACGGGAACCAGGACACGCGCCATGGCTTTCCTAAGAGTCACAAAACTCATCAGGCCAGGTTCCTGATGTCAGTTTGCAGGAGGCACTTGGCAATGTCAAACCAGCCACAGTTGCCTCTGCTGGCAGCTTGCGTCTTGGAGGCACCCTGGGACATTCGGAATATCAGAATAAGCCGGCCGTTGCGTGCCAGCGGTCCCCGGACACGAACGATGGCCTTTCCCCAGAGAAGCAAAACTCACCAGGCCAAGTTCCTGACGTCACTTTGCAAGAGGCACTCGGCACTGTCCAACCAGCCACACTTGCCTCTGGTGGTGCCTTGCTTCTTGCAGGTGTCCTGAGATGTTCAGAATTTTAAGGAGCACCCTGCAGCTACGGTCCACCGGAACCCGCCCAGGAACGATGGCCATTCCCCAGAGAAACAAAACTCACCAGACAAAGTCCTGTTGTCTGTTTGCAGGAGGCACTTTTCACTGTAAAAATCAGCCACAGTTGCATTTTCTGGCAGCTTGCCGCTGGGAGGCATCCTGCGATGTTCGGAATTTTGGTAGTCAGTCAGCCACTCTGGGCCACTGTCACCTGCAAATGAACACTGGGCCTTTTGCCTGGGAAACGAATCTGACCAGGCCAGATGCCTGATGTCAGTTTGCAGGAGGCACTTGGCACTGTCAAACCAGCCAGAGTTGCCTCTGGGGGCACCTTGCATCTGGGAGGTATCCTGATCCATTCGGAATTTCAGCAGGCAGCCGGCAACACCGGGCCACTGGGCCACCGGTCCCCGGGTAAGAATGATGGCCTTTCCCCAGAGAAACAAAAGTCACCAGGCCAGGTTCCTGATGTCAGTTTGCAGGAGGCACTTGGCACTGTCAAACCAGCCACAGTTGCCTGTGGGGGCACCTTGCATCTGGGAGGTATCCTGATCCGTTCGGAATTTCAGTAGGCAGCCGGCGACTCCAGGCCACCGTGCCCCGGACAAGAATGATGGCCTTTTCCCAGAGAAACAAAAGTTACCAGGCCAGGTTCCTGATGTCAGTTTGCAGGAGGCACTTGGCACTGTCAAACCAGCCACAGTTGCCTGTGGGGGCACCTTGCATCCTGGAGGTATCCTGATCCGTTCGGAATTTCAGCAGGCAGCCGGCCACTCCGGTTTACCGGGCCCATGAGAAGAATGATGGCCTTTCCCCAGAGAAACAAAAGTCACCAGGCCAGGTTCCTGATGTCAGTTTGCAGGAGGCACTTGGCACTGTCAAACCAGCCACAGTTGCCTGTGGGGGCACATTGCATCTGGGAGGTGTCCTCAAGCGTGCGGAATTTCAGCAGGCAGCCGGCCACTCCAGGCCACCGGGCACTGGACACGAACCATGGCCTTTCCCCAGAGAAACAAAAGTCACCAGGCCAGGTTCCTGATGTCAGTTTGCAGGAGGCACTTGGCACTGTCAAACCAGCCACAGTTGCCTGTGGGGGCACATTGCATCTGGGAGGTATCCTGATCCGTTCGGAATTTCAGCAGGCAGCCGGCCACTCCGGTTTACCGGGCCCATGAGAAGAATGATGGCCTTTCCCCAGAGAAACAAAAGTCACCAGGCCAGGTTCCTGATGTCAGTTTGCAGGAGGCACTTGGCACTGTCAAACCAGCCACAGTTGCCTGTGGGGGCACATTGCATCTTGGCGGCATCCTGATCCGTTCGGAATTTCAGCAGGCAGCCGGCCACTCCGGGCCACCGGGCCCTGGACATGAACGATGGCCTTTACCCAGAGAAACAAAAGTCACCAGGCCAGGTTCCGATGTCAGTTTGCAGGAGGCACTTGGCACTGTCAAACCAGCCACAGTTGCCTGTGGTGGTACTATCGGTCTGGGAGGTATCCTGATCCGTTCGGAATTTCAGCAGGCGGCCTGTCTCTACGGGCCACCAGGCCCTGGACACATACAATGGCCTTTCCAAAGCGAAACAAAAATCACCAGGCCAGGTTCCTGATGTCAGTTTGCAGGAGGCACTTGGCACTGTCAAACCAGCCACAGTTGCCTGTGGGGGCTCCTTTCATCTGGGAGCTATCCTGATCCGTTCGGAATTTCAGCAGGCAGCCGGCCACTACGGGCCGGAAGGCCCTAGAGAGGAACGATGGCCTTTCCCCAGAGAAACAAAAGTCACCAGGCCAGGTTCCTGATGTCAGTTTGCAGGAGGCACTTGGCACTGTCAAACCAGCCACAGGTGCCTCTGGGGGTACCATCCGTCTCGCAGGCATCCGGATCCGTGCAGAATTTCAACAGGCAGCCGGCCACTCCGGGCCACCGGGCCTTGGACATGGATCGTGGCCTTTCCCCAGAGAAACCAAAGTGACCAGCCCAGCTTTCCGATGTCTGTTTGCAGGAGGCACTTGGCACTGTCAAACCAGCCACACTTGCCTCTGGTGGTGCCTTGCTTCTGGGAGGTATCTTGAGATATTCGGAATTTTAAGAAGCACCCTGCCGCTACGGTCCATCGGAACCTGCCCAGGAACTATGGCCGTTCCCCAGAGAAACAAAACTCGCCAGGCCAGGTCCCTGATGTGCATTTTCAAAAGGAACTTCGCACTGTCCAACCAGCCACAGTTACCGGTGGTGGCACCTTGCTTCAGGCTGGTATATTGGGATGTTCGGAATTTCAGCAGGCACCAGTCCTCTCCTGGCCACCGGACCCTGGACACCAACGATGGCCTTTTCTGTGAGAAACAAAAGTCACCAGGCCAGGTTCCTGATGTCAGTTTGGAGGAGGCACTTGGCACTGTCAAACCAGACACAGTTGCCTGTGGGGGCACATTGCATCTGGGAGGTATCCTGATCCGTTCGGAATTTCAGCAGGCAGCCGGCCACTCCGGTTTACCGGGCCCATGAGAAGAATGATGGCCTTTCCCCAGAGAAACAAAAGTCACCAGGCCAGGTTCCTGATGTCAGTTTGCAGGAGGCACTTGGCACTGTCAAACCAGCCACAGTTGCCTGTGGGGGCACATTGCATCTGGGAGGTATCCTCAAGCGTGCGGAATTTCAGCAGGCAGCCGGCCACTCCGGGCCAGCGGGCACTGGACACGATCGAGGGCCTTTCCCCAGAGCAACAAAAGTCACCAGGACAGGTTCCGATGTCAGTTTGCAGGAGGCACTTGGCACTGTCAAACCAGCCACAGTTGCCTGTGGTGGTACTATTGGTCTGGGAGGTATCCTGATCCGTTCGGAATTTCAGCAGGCGGCCGGCCACTCCGGGCCACAGGCCCTGGGCACGTACAATGTCCTTTGCAAAGGAAAACACAAGTCACCAGGCCAGGTTCCTGATGTCAGTTTGCAGGAAGCACTTGGCACTGTCAAATCAGCCACAGGTGTCTGTGGGGGCACCTTGCATCTTGGCGGCATCCTGATCCGTTCGGAATTTCAGCAGGCAGCCGGCCACTCCGGGCCACTGGGCCCTGGACATGAACGATGGCCTTTACCCAGAGAAACAAAAGTCACCAGGCCAGGTTCCGATGTCAGTTTGCAGGAGGCACTTGGCACTGTCAAACCAGCCACAGTTGCCTGTGGTGGTACTATCGGTCTGGGAGGTATCCTGATCCGTTCGGAATTTCAGGAGGCGGCCTGTCTCTACGGGCCACCAGGCCCTGGACACATACAATGGCCTTTCCAAAGAGAAACAAAAATCACCAGGCCAGGTTCCTGATGTCACTTTGCAGGAGGCACTTGGCACTGTCAAACCAGCCACAGTTGCCTGTGGGGGCTCCTTTCATCTGGGAGCTATCCTGATCTGTGCGGAATTTCAGCAGGCAGCCGGCCACTACGGGCCGGAAGGCCCTTGAGAGGAACGATGGCCTTTCCCCAGAGAAACAAAAGTCACCAGGCCAGGTTCCTGATGTCAGTTTGCAGGAGGCACTTGGCACTGTCAAACCAGCCACAGGTGCCTCTGGGGGTACCATCCGTCTCGCAGGCATCCTGATCCGTGCAGAATTTCAACAGGCAGCCGGCCACTCCGGGCCACCGGGCCTTGGACATGGATCGTGGCCTTTCCCCAGAGAAACCAAAGTGACCAACCCAACTTTCCGATGTCTGTTTGCAGGAGGCACTTGGCACTGTCAAACCTGCCACACTTGCCTCTGGTGGTGCCTTGCTTCTGGGAGGTATCTTGAGATATTCGGAATTTTAAGAAGCACCCTGCCGCTACAGTCCATCGGAACCTGCCCAGGAACTATGGCCGTTCCCCAGAGAAACAAAACTCGCCAGGCCAGGTCCCTGATGTGCATTTTCAAAAGGAACTTCGCACTGTCCAACCAGCCACAGTTACCGGTGGTGGCACCTTGCTTCAGGCTGGTATATTGGGATGTTCGGAATTTCAGCAGGCACCAGTCCTCTCCTGGCCACCGGACCCTGGACACCAACGATGGACGTTTCTGTGAGAAACAAAAGTCACCAGGCCAGGTTCCTGATGTCAGTTTGGAGGAGGCACTTGGCACTGTCAAACCAGCCACAGTTGCCTGTGGGGGCACCTTGCATCTGGGAGGTATCCTGATCCATTCGGAATTTCTGCAGGCAGCCGGCGACTCCGGGTCACCGTGCCCGGGACAAGAATGATGGTCTTTTCCCAGAGAAACAAAAGTCACCAGGCCAGGTTCCTGATGTCAGTTTGCAGGAGGCACTTGGCACTGTCAAACCAGCCACAGTTGCCTCTGGGGGCATTTTTCATATGGGAAGTATCCTGATCCGTGCGGAATTTCAGCAGGCAGCCGGCCACTCCATGCCACCGGGCACTGGACACGAACCATGGCCTTTCCCCAGAGAAACAAAAGTCACCAGGCCAGGTTCCTGATGTCAGTTTGCAGGAGGCACTTGGCACTGTCAAACCAACCACAGTTGCCTGTGGTGGTACTATCGGTCTGGGAGGTATCCTGATCCGTTTGGAATTTCAACAGGCGGCCGGCCACTCCGGGCCACAGGCCCTGGGCACGTACAATGTCCTTTCCGAAGGAAAACACAAGTCACCAGGCCAGGTTCCTGATGTCAGTTTGCAGGAGGCACTTGGCACTGTCAAATCAGCCACAGGTGTCTGTGGGGGCACCTTGCATCTTGGCGGCATCCTGATCCGTGAGGAATTTCAGCAGGCAGCCGGCCACTCCGGGCCACTGGGCCCTGGACACAAACCATGGCCATTCCCCAGAGAAACAAAAGTCACCAGGCCAGGTTCCTGATGTCAGTTTGCAGGAGGCACTTGGCACTGTCAAACCAGCCACATTTGCCTCTGGAGGTGCCTTGCTTCTGGGAGGTATCTTGAGATATTCGGAATTTTAAGATGTTCCCTGCCGCTACGGTCCATCGGAACCTGCCCAGGAACTATGGCCGTTCCCCAGAGAAACAAAACTCGCCAGGCCAGGTCCCTGATGTACAGTTTCAAAAGGAACTTCGCACTGTCCAACCAGCCACAGTTACCGGTGGTGGCACCTTGCTTCAGGCTGGTATATTGGGATGTTCGGAATTTCAGCAGGCACCAGTCCTCTCCTGGCCACTGGACCCTGGACACCAACGATGGCCTTTTCTGTGAGAAACAAAACTCACCAGGCCAAGTTCCTGAGGTCAGTTTGCAAGAGGCACTTGGCACTGTCCAACCACCCACAGGTGCCTGTGGTGGCGCCTTGATTCTGGGAGGCATCCTGAGATGTTTGGAATTTTAAGAGACACCCTGCCACGCCGGGTCACCTCAACCTGGACATGAACCATGAACTTTTTCTGACAGAAGCAAAACTCAGCAGGCCAGGTTCCTGATGTCAATTTGCAGGAGGCATTTGGCACTGTCCAATCCGCCACAATTGCCTATTGTGCCGCCTTGCTTCTAGGATGTATATTGAGACGTTCGGAATTTCTGCAGGCAGCCGGCCACTCCGGCCTACAGGACGTGGGAAAAGAACAATGGCTTTTCCTCTGAGAAACAGAACTCACAAGGCCAGGGTCCTGATGTCAGTTTGCAGGAGGCACTTGGCACTGTCCAACCAGCCACAGTTGCCTGTGGGGGCACCTTGCATCTGGGAGGTATCCTCAACCGTGCGGAATTTCAGCAGGCAGCTTGCCGCCCGGGGCCACGGGAACCAGGACACGCGCCATGGCTTTCCTAAGAGTCACAAAACTCATCAGGCCAGGTTCCTGATGTCAGTTTGCAGGAGGCACTTGGCAATGTCAAACCAGCCACAGTTGCCTCTGCTGGCAGCTTGCGTCTTGGAGGCACCCTGGGACATTCGGAATATCAGAATAAGCCGGCCGTTGCGTGCCAGCGGTCCCCGGACACGAACGATGGCCTTTCCCCAGAGAAGCAAAACTCACCAGGCCAAGTTCCTGACGTCACTTTGCAAGAGGCACTTGGCACTGTCAAACCAGCCACAGTTGCCTGTGGGGGCACCTTGCATCCTGGAGGTATCCTGATCCATGCGGAATTTCAGCAGGCTGCCGGCCACTCCAGGCCACCGGGCACAGGACATGAACCATGGCCTTTCCCCAGAGAAACAAAAGTCACCAGGGCAGCTTCCTGATGTTACTTTGCAGGAGGTACTTGGCACTGTCAAACCAGCCAGAGTTGCCTCTGGGGGCACCTTGCATCTGGGAGGTATCCTGATCCATTCGGAATTTCAGCAGGCAGCCGGCAACACCGGGCCACTGGGCCACCGGTCCCCGGGTAAGAATGATGGCCTTTCCCCAGAGAAACAAAAGTCACCAGGCCAGGTTCCTGATGTCAGTTTGCAGGAGGCAATTGGCACTGTCAAACCAGCCACAGTTGCCTGTGGGGGCACCTTGCATCTGGGAGGTATCCTGATCCGTTCGGAATTTCAGTAGGCAGCCGGCGACTCCAGGCCACCGTGCCCCGGACAAGAATGATGGCCTTTTCCCAGAGAAACAAAAGTTACCAGGCCAGGTTCCTGATGTCAGTTTGCAGGAGGCACTTGGCACTGTCAAACCAGCCACAGTTGCCTGTGGTGGTACTATCGGTCTGGGAGGTATCCTGATCCGTTCGGAATTTCAGGAGGCGGCCTGTCTCTACGGGCCACCAGGCCCTGGACACATACAATGGCCTTTCCAAAGAGAAACAAAAATCACCAGGCCAGGTTCCTGATGTCACTTTGCAGGAGGCACTTGGCACTGTCAAACCAGCCACAGTTGCCTGTGGGGGCTCCTTTCATCTGGGAGGTATCCTGATCTGTGCGGAATTTCAGCAGGCAGCCGGCCACTACGGGCCGGAAGGCCCTAGAGAGGAACGATGGCCTTTCCCCAGAGAAACAAAAGTCACCAGGCCAGGTTCCTGATGTCAGTTTGCAGGAGGCACTTGGCACTGTCAAACCAGCCACAGGTGCCTCTGGGGGTACCATCCGTCTCGCAGGCATCCTGATCCGTGCAGAATTTCAACAGGCAGCCGGCCACTCCGGGCCACCGGGCCTTGGACATGGATCGTGGCCTTTCCCCAGAGAAACCAAAGTGACCAGCCCAGCTTTCCGATGTCTGTTTGCAGGAGGCACTTGGCACTGTCAAACCAGCCACACTTGCCTCTGGTGGTGCCTTGCTTCTGGGAGGTATCTTGAGATATTCGGAATTTTAAGAAGCACCCTGCCGCTACGGTCCATCGGAACCTGCCCAGGAACTATGGCCGTTCCCCAGAGAAACAAAACTCGCCAGGCCAGGTCCCTGATGTGCATTTTCAAAAGGAACTTCGCACTGTCCAACCAGCCACAGTTACCGGTGGTGGCACCTTGCTTCAGGCTGGTATATTGGGATGTTCGGAATTTCAGCAGGCACCAGTCCTCTCCTGGCCACCGGACCCTGGACACCAACAATGGCCTTTTCTGTGAGAAACAAAAGTCACCAGGCCAGGTTCCTGATGTCAGTTTGGAGGAGGCACTTGGCACTGTCAAACCAGCTACAGGTGCCTCTGGGGGCATTTTTCATATGGGAAGAATCCTGATCCGTGCGGAATTTCAGCCGGCAGCCGGCCACTCCAGGCCAGCGGGCACTGGACAGGTACCATGGCCTTTTCCCAGAGAAACAAAAGTCACCAGGCCAGGTTCCTGATGTCAGTTTGCAGGAGGCACTTGGCACTGTCAAACCAGCCACAGTTGCCTGTGGGGGCACCTTGCATCTGGGAGGTATCCTGATCCATTCGGAATTTCTGCAGGCAGCCGGCCACTCCGGGTCACCGTGCCCGGGACAAGAATGATGGTCTTTTCCCAGAGAAACAAAAGTCACCAGGCCAGGTTCCTGATGTCAGTTTGCAGGAGGCACTTGGCACTGTCAAACCAGCCACAGTTGCCTGTGGTGGTACTATCGGTCTGGGAGGTATCCTGATCCGTTTGGAATTTCAGCAGGCGGCCGGCCACTCCGGGCCACAGGCCCTGGGCACGTACAATGTCCTTTCCGAAGGAAAACACAAGTCACCAGGCCAGGTTCCTGATGTCAGTTTGCAGGAGGCACTTGGCACTGTCAAATCAGCCACAGGTGTCTGTGGGGGCACCTTGCATCTTGGCGGCATCCTGATCCGTGAGGAATTTCAGCAGGCAGCCGGCCACTCCGGGCCACTGGGCCATGGACACAAACCATGGCCATTCCCCAGAGAAACAAAAGTCACCAGGCCAGGTTCCTGATGTCAGTTTGCAGGAGGCACTTGGCACTGTCAAACCAGCCACAGGTGCCTCTGGGGGCACCTTGCATCTGGGAGGTATCCTGATCCATTCGGAATTTCTGCAGGCAGCCGGCAACACCGGGCCACTGGGCCACCGGTCCCCGGGTAAGAATGATGGCCTTTCCCCAGAGAAACAAAAGTCACCAGGGCAGGTTCCTGATGTCAGTTTGGAGGAGGCAATTGGCACTGTCAAACCAGCCACAGTTGCCTGTGGGGGCACCTTGCATCTGGGAGGTATCCTGATCCGTTCGGAATTTCAGTAGGCAGCCGGCCACTCCAGGCCACCGTGCCCCGGACAAGAATGATGGCCTTTTCCCAGAGAAACAAAAGTTACCAGGCCAGGTTCCTGATGTCAGTTTGCAGGAGGCACTTGGCACTGTCAAACCAGCCACAGTTGCCTGTGGGGGCACCTTGCATCCTGGAGGTATCCTGATCCGTGCGGAATTTCAGCAGGCAGCCGGCCACTCCAGGCCACCGGGCACTGGACACGAACCATGGCCTTTCCCCAGAGAAACAAAAGTCACCAGGCCAGGTTCCTGATGTCAGTTTGCAGGAGGCACTTGGCACTGTCAAACCAGCCACAGTTGCCTGTGGGGGCACATTGCATCTGGGAGGTATCCTGATCCGTTCGGAATTTCAGCAGGCAGCCGGCCACTCCGGTTTACCGGGCCCATGAGAAGAATGATGGCCTTTCCCCAGAGAAACAAAAGTCACCAGGCCAGGTTCCTGATGTCAGTTTGCAGGAGGCACTTGGCACTGTCAAACCAGCCACAGTTGCCTGTGGGGGCACATTGCATCTGGGAGGTATCCTCAAGCGTGCGGAATTTCAGCAGGCAGCCGGCCACTCCGGGCCACCGGGCACTGGACACGATCGAGGGCCTTTCCCCAGAGCAACAAAAGTCACCAGGACAGGTTCCGATGTCAGTTTGCAGGAGGCACTTGGCACTGTCAAACCAGCCACAGTTGCCTGTGGTGGTACTATCGGTCTGGGAGGTATCCTGATCCGTTCGGAATTTCAGCAGGCGGCCGGCCACTCCGGGGCACAAGCCCTGGGCATGTGCAATGTCCTTTGCAAAGGAAAACACAAGTCACCAGGCCAGGTTCCTGATGTCAGTTTGCAGGAAGCACTTGGCACTGTCAAATCAGCCACAGGTGTCTGTGGGGGCACCTTGCATCTTGGCGGCATCCTGATCCGTTCGGAATTTCAGCAGGCAGCCGGCAACACCGGGCCACTGGGCCACCGGTCCCCGGGTAAGAATGATGGCCTTTCCCCAGAGAAACAAAAGTCACCAGGCCAGGTTCCTGATGTCAGTTTGGAGGAGGCAATTGGCACTGTCAAACCAGCCACAGTTGCCTGTGGGGGCACCTTGCATCTGGGAGGTATCCTGATCCGTTCGGAATTTCAGTAGGCAGCCGGCGACTCCAGGCCACCGTGCCCCGGACAAGAATGATGGCCTTTTCCCAGAGAAACAAAAGTTACCAGGCCAGGTTCCTGATGTCAGTTTGCAGGAGGCACTTGGCACTGTCAAACCAGCCACAGTTGCCTGTGGGGGCACCTTGCATCCTGGAGGTATCCTGATCCGTGCGGAATTTCAGCAGGCAGCCGGCCACTCCAGGCCACCGGGCACTGGACACGAACCATGCCCTTTCCCCAGAGAAACAAAAGTCACCAGGCCAGGTTCCGATGTCAGTTTGCAGGAGGCACTTGGCACTGTCAAACCAGCCAGAGTTGCCTGTGGGGGCACCTTGCATCTGGGAGGTATCCTGATCCGTTCGGAATTTCAGCAGGCAGCCGGCCACTCCGGTTTACCGGGCCCATGAGAAGAATGATGGCCTTTCCCCAGAGAAACAAAAGTCACCAGGCCAGGTTCCTGATGTCAGTTTGCAGGAGGCACTTGGCACTGTCAAACCAGCCACAGTTGCCTGTGGGGGCACCTTGCATCTGGGAGGTATCCTCAAGCGTGCGGAATTTCAGCAGGCAGCCGGCCACTCCGGGCCACCGGGCCCTGGACATGAACGATGGCCTTTCCCCAGAGCAACAAAAGTCAGCAGGACAGGTTCCGATGTCAGTTTGCAGGAGGCACTTGGCACTGTCAAACCAGCCACAGTTGCCTGTGGTGGTACTATCGGTCTGGGAGGTATCCTGATCCGTTCGGAATTTCAGCAGGCGGCCGGCCACTCCGGGGCACAAGCCCTGGGCATGTGCAATGTCCTTTGCAAAGGAAAACACAAGTCACCAGGCCAGGTTCCTGATGTCAGTTTGCAGGAAGCACTTGGCACTGTCAAATCAGCCACAGGTGTCTGTGGGGGCACCTTGCATCTTGGCGGCATCCTGATCCGTTCGGAATTTCAGCAGGCAGCCGGCCACTCCGGGCCACCGGGCCCTGGACATGAACGATGGCCTTTCCCCAGAGAAACAAAAGTCACCAGGCCAGGTTCCTGATGTCAGTTTGCAGGAGGCACTTGGCACTGTCAAACCAGCCACAGGTGCCTCTGGGGGTACCATCCGTCTCGCAGGCATCCTGATCCGTGCAGAATTTCAACAGGCAGCCGGCCACTCCGGGCCACCGGGCCTTGGACATGGATCGTGGCCTTTCCCCAGAGAAACCAAAGTGACCAACCCAACTTTCCGATGTCTGTTTGCAGGAGGCACTTGGCACTGTCAAACCTGCCACACTTGCCTCTGGTGGTGCCTTGCTTCTGGGAGGTATCTTGAGATATTCGGAATTTTAAGAAGCACCCTGCCGCTACGGTCCATCGGAACCTGCCCAGGAACTATGGCCGTTCCCCAGAGAAACAAAACTCGCCAGGCCAGGTCCCTGATGTGCATTTTCAAAAGGAACTTCGCACTGTCCAACCAGCCACAGTTACCGGTGGTGGCACCTTGCTTCAGGCTGGTATATTGGGATGTTCGGAATTTCAGCAGGCACCAGTCCTCTCCTGGCCACCGGACCCTGGACACCAACGATGGACGTTTCTGTGAGAAACAAAAGTCACCAGGCCAGGTTCCTGATGTCAGTTTGCAGGAGGCACTTGGCACTGTCAAACCAGCCACAGTTGCCTGTGGGGGCACCTTGCATCTGGGAGGTATCCTGATCCATTCGGAATTTCTGCAGGCAGCCGGCGACTCCGGGTCACCGTGCCCGGGACAAGAATGATGGTCTTTTCCCAGAGAAACAAAAGTCACCAGGCCAGGTTCCTGATGTCAGTTTGCAGGAGGCACTTGGCACTGTCAAATCAGCCACAGTTGCCTCTGGGGGCATTTTTCATATGGGAAGTATCCTGATCCGTGCGGAATTTCAGCAGGCAGCCGGCCACTCCAGGCCACCGGGCACTGGACACGAACCATGGCCTTTCCCCAGAGAAACAAAAGTCACCAGGCCAGGTTCCTGATGTCAGTTTGCAGGAGGCACTTGGCACTGTCAAACCAGCCACATTTGCCTCTGGAGGTGCCTTGCTTCTGGGAGGTATCTTGAGATATTCGGAATTTTAAGATGTACCCTGCAGCTACGGTCCATCGGAACCTGCCCAGGAACTATGGCCGTTCCCCAGAGAAACAAAACTCGCCAGGCCAGGTCCCTGATGTACATTTTCAAAAGGAACTTCGCACTGTCCAACCAGCCACAGTTACCGGTGGTGGCACCTTGCTTCAGGCTGGTATATTGGGATGTTCGGAATTTCAGCAGGCACCAGTCCTCTCCTGGCCACTGGACCCTGGACACCAACGATGGCCTTTTCTGTGAGAAACAAAACTCACCAGGCCAAGTTCCTGAGGTCAGTTTGCAAGAGGCACTTGGCACTGTCCAACCACCCACAGGTGCCTGTGGTGGCGCCTTGATTCTGGGAGGCATCCTGAGATGTTTGGAATTTTAAGAGACACCCTGCCACGCCGGGTCACCTCAACCTGGACATGAACCATGAACTTTTTCTGACAGAAGCAAAACTCAGCAGGCCAGGTTCCTGATGTCAATTTGCAGGAGGCATTTGGCACTGTCCAATCCGCCACAATTGCCTATTGTGCCGCCTTGCTTCTAGGATGTATATTGAGACGTTCGGAATTTCTGCAGGCAGCCGGCCACTCCGGCCTACAGGACGTGGGAAAAGAACAATGGCTTTTCCTCTGAGAAACAGAACTCACAAGGCCAGGGTCCTGATGTCAGTTTGCAGGAGGCACTTGGCACTGTCCAACCAGCCACAGTTGCCTGTGGGGGCACCTTGCATCTGGGAGGTATCCTCAACCGTGCGGAATTTCAGCAGGCAGCTTGCCGCCCGGGGCCACGGGAACCAGGACACGCGCCATGGCTTTCCTAAGAGTCACAAAACTCATCAGGCCAGGTTCCTGATGTCAGTTTGCAGGAGGCACTTGGCAATGTCAAACCAGCCACAGTTGCCTCTGCTGGCAGCTTGCGTCTTGGAGGCACCCTGGGACATTCGGAATATCAGAATAAGCCGGCCGTTGCGTGCCAGCGGTCCCCGGACACGAACGATGGCCTTTCCCCAGAGAAGCAAAACTCACCAGGCCAAGTTCCTGACGTCACTTTGCAAGAGGCACTCGGCACTGTCCAACCAGCCAGACTTGCCTCTGGTGGTGCCTTGCTTCTTGCAGGTGTCCTGAGATGTTCAGAATTTTAAGGAGCACCCTGCAGCTACGGTCCACCGGAACCCGCCCAGGAACGATGGCCATTCCCCAGAGAAACAAAACTCACCAGACAAAGTCCTGTTGTCTGTTTGCAGGAGGCACTTTTCACTGTAAAAATCAGCCACAGTTGCATTTTCTGGCAGCTTGCCGCTGGGAGGCATCCTGCGATGTTCGGAATTTTGGTAGTCAGTCAGCCACTCTGGGCCACTGTCACCTGCAAATGAACACTGGGCCTTTTGCCTGGGAAACGAATCTGACCAGGCCAGATGCCTGATGTCAGTTTGCAGGAGGCACTTGGCACTGTCAAACCAGCCAGAGTTGCCTCTGGGGGCACCTTGCATCTGGGAGGTATCCTGATCCATTCGGAATTTCAGCAGGCAGCCGGCAACACCGGGCCACTGGGCCACCGGTCCCCGGGTAAGAATGATGGCCTTTCCCCAGAGAAACAAAAGTCACCAGGCCAGGTTCCTGATGTCAGTTTGGAGGAGGCACTTGGCACTGTCAAACCAGCCACAGTTGCCTGTGGGGGCACCTTGCATCTGGGAGGTATCCTGATCCGTTCGGAATTTCAGTAGGCAGCCGGCGACTCCAGGCCACCGTGCCCCGGACAAGAATGATGGCCTTTTCCCAGAGAAACAAAAGTTACCAGGCCAGGTTCCTGATGTCAGTTTGCAGGAGGCACTTGGCACTGTCAAACCAGCCACAGTTGCCTGTGGGGGCACCTTGCATCCTGGAGGTATCCTGATCCGTTCGGAATTTCAGCAGGCAGCCGGCCACTCCGGTTTACCGGGCCCATGAGAAGAATGATGGCCTTTCCCCAGAGAAACAAAAGTCACCAGGCCAGGTTCCTGATGTCAGTTTGCAGGAGGCACTTGGCACTGTCAAACCAGCCACAGTTGCCTGTGGGGGCACATTGCATCTGGGAGGTGTCCTCAAGCGTGCGGAATTTCAGCAGGCAGCCGGCCACTCCAGGCCACCGGGCACTGGACACGAACCATGGCCTTTCCCCAGAGAAACAAAAGTCACCAGGCCAGGTTCCTGATGTCAGTTTGCAGGAGGCACTTGGCACTGTCAAACCAGCCACAGTTGCCTGTGGGGGCACATTGCATCTGGGAGGTATCCTGATCCGTTCGGAATTTCAGCAGGCAGCCGGCCACTCCGGTTTACCGGGCCCATGAGAAGAATGATGGCCTTTCCCCAGAGAAACAAAAGTCACCAGGCCAGGTTCCTGATGTCAGTTTGCAGGAGGCACTTGGCACTGTCAAACCAGCCACAGTTGCCTGTGGGGGCACATTGCATCTTGGCGGCATCCTGATCCGTTCGGAATTTCAGCAGGCAGCCGGCCACTCCGGGCCACCGGGCCCTGGACATGAACGATGGCCTTTACCCAGAGAAACAAAAGTCACCAGGCCAGGTTCCGATGTCAGTTTGCAGGAGGCACTTGGCACTGTCAAACCAGCCACAGTTGCCTGTGGTGGTACTATCGGTCTGGGAGGTATCCTGATCCGTTCGGAATTTCAGCAGGCGGCCTGTCTCTACGGGCCACCAGGCCCTGGACACATACAATGGCCTTTCCAAAGCGAAACAAAAATCACCAGGCCAGGTTCCTGATGTCAGTTTGCAGGAGGCACTTGGCACTGTCAAACCAGCCACAGTTGCCTGTGGGGGCTCCTTTCATCTGGGAGCTATCCTGATCCGTTCGGAATTTCAGCAGGCAGCCGGCCACTACGGGCCGGAAGGCCCTAGAGAGGAACGATGGCCTTTCCCCAGAGAAACAAAAGTCACCAGGCCAGGTTCCTGATGTCAGTTTGCAGGAGGCACTTGGCACTGTCAAACCAGCCACAGGTGCCTCTGGGGGTACCATCCGTCTCGCAGGCATCCTGATCCGTGCAGAATTTCAACAGGCAGCCGGCCACTCCGGGCCACCGGGCCTTGGACATGGATCGTGGCCTTTCCCCAGAGAAACCAAAGTGACCAGCCCAGCTTTCCGATGTCTGTTTGCAGGAGGCACTTGGCACTGTCAAACCAGCCACACTTGCCTCTGGTGGTGCCTTGCTTCTGGGAGGTATCTTGAGATATTCGGAATTTTAAGAAGCACCCTGCCGCTACGGTCCATCGGAACCTGCCCAGGAACTATGGCCGTTCCCCAGAGAAACAAAACTCGCCAGGCCAGGTCCCTGATGTGCATTTTCAAAAGGAACTTCGCACTGTCCAACCAGCCACAGTTACCGGTGGTGGCACCTTGCTTCAGGCTGGTATATTGGGATGTTCGGAATTTCAGCAGGCACCAGTCCTCTCCTGGCCACCGGACCCTGGACACCAACGATGGCCTTTTCTGTGAGAAACAAAAGTCACCAGGCCAGGTTCCTGATGTCAGTTTGGAGGAGGCACTTGGCACTGTCAAACCAGACACAGTTGCCTGTGGGGGCACATTGCATCTGGGAGGTATCCTGATCCGTTCGGAATTTCAGCAGGCAGCCGGCCACTCCGGTTTACCGGGCCCATGAGAAGAATGATGGCCTTTCCCCAGAGAAACAAAAGTCACCAGGCCAGGTTCCTGATGTCAGTTTGCAGGAGGCACTTGGCACTGTCAAACCAGCCACAGTTGCCTGTGGGGGCACATTGCATCTGGGAGGTATCCTCAAGCGTGCGGAATTTCAGCAGGCAGCCGGCCACTCCGGGCCACCGGGCACTGGACACGATCGAGGGCCTTTCCCCAGAGCAACAAAAGTCACCAGGACAGGTTCCGATGTCA
Source organism: Passer domesticus (assembly GCF_036417665.1). Classification (NCBI taxonomy): domain Eukaryota; kingdom Metazoa; phylum Chordata; class Aves; order Passeriformes; family Passeridae; genus Passer; species Passer domesticus. Next base: position 58,490,455 of record NC_087478.1, on the reverse strand, counting down.
GTTTGCAGGAGGCACTTGGCACTGTCAAACCAGCCACAGTTGCCTGTGGTGGTACTATTGGTCTGGGAGGTATCCTGATCCGTTCGGAATTTCAGCAGGCGGCCGGCCACTCCGGGCCACAGGCCCTGGGCACGTACAATGTCCTTTGCAAAGGAAAACACAAGTCACCAGGCCAGGTTCCTGATGTCAGTTTGCAGGAAGCACTTGGCACTGTCAAATCAGCCACAGGTGTCTGTGGGGGCACCTTGCATCTTGGCGGCATCCTGATCCGTTCGGAATTTCAGCAGGCAGCCGGCCACTCCGGGCCACTGGGCCCTGGACATGAACGATGGCCTTTACCCAGAGAAACAAAAGTCACCAGGCCAGGTTCCGATGTCAGTTTGCAGGAGGCACTTGGCACTGTCAAACCAGCCACAGTTGCCTGTGGTGGTACTATCGGTCTGGGAGGTATCCTGATCCGTTCGGAATTTCAGCAGGCGGCCTGTCTCTACGGGCCACCAGGCCCTGGACACATACAATGGCCTTTCCAAAGAGAAACAAAAATCACCAGGCCAGGTTCCTGATGTCACTTTGCAGGAGGCACTTGGCACTGTCAAACCAGCCACAGTTGCCTGTGGGGGCTCCTTTCATCTGGGAGCTATCCTGATCTGTGCGGAATTTCAGCAGGCAGCCGGCCACTACGGGCCGGAAGGCCCTTGAGAGGAACGATGGCCTTTCCCCAGAGAAACAAAAGTCACCAGGCCAGGTTCCTGATGTCAGTTTGCAGGAGGCACTTGGCACTGTCAAACCAGCCACAGGTGCCTCTGGGGGTACCATCCGTCTCGCAGGCATCCTGATCCGTGCAGAATTTCAACAGGCAGCCGGCCACTCCGGGCCACCGGGCCTTGGACATGGATCGTGGCCTTTCCCCAGAGAAACCAAAGTGACCAACCCAACTTTCCGATGTCTGTTTGCAGGAGGCACTTGGCACTGTCAAACCTGCCACACTTGCCTCTGGTGGTGCCTTGCTTCTGGGAGGTATCTTGAGATATTCGGAATTTTAAGAAGCACCCTGCCGCTACGGTCCATCGGAACCTGCCCAGGAACTATGGCCGTTCCCCAGAGAAACAAAACTCGCCAGGCCAGGTCCCTGATGTGCATTTTCAAAAGGAACTTCGCACTGTCCAACCAGCCACAGTTACCGGTGGTGGCACCTTGCTTCAGGCTGGTATATTGGGATGTTCGGAATTTCAGCAGGCACCAGTCCTCTCCTGGCCACCGGACCCTGGACACCAACGATGGACGTTTCTGTGAGAAACAAAAGTCACCAGGCCAGGTTCCTGATGTCAGTTTGCAGGAGGCACTTGGCACTGTCAAACCAGCCACAGTTGCCTGTGGGGGCACCTTGCATCTGGGAGGTATCCTGATCCATTCGGAATTTCTGCAGGCAGCCGGCGACTCCGGGTTACCGTGCCCGGGACAAGAATGATGGTCTTTTCCCAGAGAAACAAAAGTCACCAGGCCAGGTTCCTGATGTCAGTTTGCAGGAGGCACTTGGCACTGTCAAACCAGCCACAGTTGCCTCTGGGGGCATTTTTCATATGGGAAGTATCCTGATCCGTGCGGAATTTCAGCAGGCAGCCGGCCACTCCAGGCCACCGGGCACTGGACACGAACCATGGCCTTTCCCCAGAGAAACAAAAGTCACCAGGCCAGGTTCCTGATGTCAGTTTGCAGGAGGCACTTGGCACTGTCAAACCAGCCACATTTGCCTCTGGAGGTGCCTTGCTTCTGGGAGGTATCTTGAGATATTCGGAATTTTAAGATGTACCCTGCAGCTACGGTCCATCGGAACCTGCCCAGGAACTATGGCCGTTCCCCAGAGAAACAAAACTCGCCAGGCCAGGTCCCTGATGTACATTTTCAAAAGGAACTTCGCACTGTCCAACCAGCCACAGTTACCGGTGGTGGCACCTTGCTTCAGGCTGGTATATTGGGATGTTCGGAATTTCAGCAGGCACCAGTCCTCTCCTGGCCACTGGACCCTGGACACCAACGATGGCCTTTTCTGTGAGAAACAAAACTCACCAGGCCAAGTTCCTGAGGTCAGTTTGCAAGAGGCACTTGGCACTGTCCAACCACCCACAGGTGCCTGTGGTGGCGCCTTGATTCTGGGAGGCATCCTGAGATGTTTGGAATTTTAAGAGACACCCTGCCACGCCGGGTCACCTCAACCTGGACATGAACCATGAACTTTTTCTGACAGAAGCAAAACTCAGCAGGCCAGGTTCCTGATGTCAATTTGCAGGAGGCATTTGGCACTGTCCAATCCGCCACAATTGCCTATTGTGCCGCCTTGCTTCTAGGATGTATATTGAGACGTTCGGAATTTCTGCAGGCAGCCGGCCACTCCGGCCTACAGGACGTGGGAAAAGAACAATGGCTTTTCCTCTGAGAAACAGAACTCACAAGGCCAGGGTCCTGATGTCAGTTTGCAGGAGGCACTTGGCACTGTCCAACCAGCCACAGTTGCCTGTGGGGGCACCTTGCATCTGGGAGGTATCCTCAACCGTGCGGAATTTCAGCAGGCAGCTTGCCGCCCGGGGCCACGGGAACCAGGACACGCGCGATGGCTTTCCTAAGAGTCACAAAACTCATCAGGCCAGGTTCCTGATGTCAGTTTGCAGGAGGCACTTGGCAATGTCAAACCAGCCACAGTTGCCTCTGCTGGCAGCTTGCGTCTTGGAGGCACCCTGGGACATTCGGAATATCAGAATAAGCCGGCCGTTGCGTGCCAGCGGTCCCCGGACACGAACGATGGCCTTTCCCCAGAGAAGCAAAACTCACCAGGCCAAGTTCCTGACGTCACTTTGCAAGAGGCACTCGGCACTGTCCAACCAGCCAGACTTGCCTCTGGTGGTGCCTTGCTTCTTGCAGGTGTCCTGAGATGTTCAGAATTTTAAGGAGCACCCTGCAGCTACGGTCCACCGGAACCCGCCCAGGAACGATGGCCATTCCCCAGAGAAACAAAACTCACCAGACAAAGTCCTGTTGTCTGTTTGCAGGAGGCACTTTTCACTGTAAAAATCAGCCACAGTTGCATTTTCTGGCAGCTTGCCGCTGGGAGGCATCCTGCGATGTTCGGAATTTTGGTAGTCAGTCAGCCACTCTGGGCCACTGTCACCTGCAAATGAACACTGGGCCTTTTGCCTGGGAAACGAATCTGACCAGGCCAGATGCCTGATGTCAGTTTGCAGGAGGCACTTGGCACTGTCAAACCAGCCAGAGTTGCCTGTGGGGGCACCTTGCATCTGGGAGGTATCCTGATCCGTTCGGAATTTCAGCAGGCAGCCGGCCACTCCGGTTTACCGGGCCCATGAGAAGAATGATGGCCTTTCCCCAGAGAAACAAAAGTCACCAGGCCAGGTTCCTGATGTCAGTTTGCAGGAGGCACTTGGCACTGTCAAACCAGCCACAGTTGCCTGTGGGGGCACCTTGCATCTGGGAGGTATCCTCAAGCGTGCGGAATTTCAGCAGGCAGCCGGCCACTCCGGGCCACCGGGCACTGGACACGATCGAGGGCCTTTCCCCAGAGCAACAAAAGTCAGCAGGACAGGTTCCGATGTCAGTTTGCAGGAGGCACTTGGCACTGTCAAACCAGCCACAGTTGCCTGTGGTGGTACTATCGGTCTGGGAGGTATCCTGATCCGTTCGGAATTTCAGCAGGCGGCCGGCCACTCCGGGGCACAAGCCCTGGGCATGTGCAATGTCCTTTGCAAAGGAAAACACAAGTCACCAGGCCAGGTTCCTGATGTCAGTTTGCAGGAAGCACTTGGCACTGTCAAATCAGCCACAGGTGTCTGTGGGGGCACCTTGCATCTTGGCGGCATCCTGATCCGTTCGGAATTTCAGCAGGCAGCCGGCCACTCCGGGCCACCGGGCCCTGGACATGAACGATGGCCTTTCCCCAGAGAAACAAAAGTCACCAGGCCAGGTTCCTGATGTCAGTTTGCAGGAGGCACTTGGCACTGTCAAACCAGCCACAGGTGCCTCTGGGGGTACCATCCGTCTCGCAGGCATCCTGATCCGTGCAGAATTTCAACAGGCAGCCGGCCACTCCGGGCCACCGGGCCTTGGACATGGATCGTGGCCTTTCCCCAGAGAAACCAAAGTGACCAACCCAACTTTCCGATGTCTGTTTGCAGGAGGCACTTGGCACTGTCAAACCTGCCACACTTGCCTCTGGTGGTGCCTTGCTTCTGGGAGGTATCTTGAGATATTCGGAATTTTAAGAAGCACCCTGCCGCTACGGTCCATCGGAACCTGCCCAGGAACTATGGCCGTTCCCCAGAGAAACAAAACTCGCCAGGCCAGGTCCCTGATGTGCATTTTCAAAAGGAACTTCGCACTGTCCAACCAGCCACAGTTACCGGTGGTGGCACCTTGCTTCAGGCTGGTATATTGGGATGTTCGGAATTTCAGCAGGCACCAGTCCTCTCCTGGCCACCGGACCCTGGACACCAACGATGGACGTTTCTGTGAGAAACAAAAGTCACCAGGCCAGGTTCCTGATGTCAGTTTGCAGGAGGCACTTGGCACTGTCAAACCAGCCACAGTTGCCTGTGGGGGCACCTTGCATCTGGGAGGTATCCTGATCCATTCGGAATTTCTGCAGGCAGCCGGCCACTCCGGGTCACCGTGCCCGGGACAAGAATGATGGTCTTTTCCCAGAGAAACAAAAGTCACCAGGCCAGGTTCCTGATGTCAGTTTGCAGGAGGCACTTGGCACTGTCAAACCAGCCACAGTTGCCTCTGGGGGCATTTTTCATATGGGAAGTATCCTGATCCGTGCGGAATTTCAGCAGGCAGCCGGCCACTCCAGGCCACCGGGCACTGGACACGATCCATGGCCTTTCCCCAGAGAAACAAAAGTCACCAGGCCAGGTTCCTGATGTCAGTTTGCAGGAGGCACTTGGCACTGTCAAACCAGCCACATTTGCCTCTGGAGGTGCCTTGCTTCTGGGAGGTATCTTGAGATATTCGGAATTTTAAGATGTACCCTGCAGCTACGGTCCATCGGAACCTGCCCAGGAACTATGGCCGTTCCCCAGAGAAACAAAACTCGCCAGGCCAGGTCCCTGATGTACATTTTCAAAAGGAACTTCGCACTGTCCAACCAGCCACAGTTACCGGTGGTGGCACCTTGCTTCAGGCTGGTATATTGGGATGTTCGGAATTTCAGCAGGCACCAGTCCTCTCCTGGCCACTGGACCCTGGACACCAACGATGGCCTTTTCTGTGAGAAACAAAACTCACCAGGCCAAGTTCCTGAGGTCAGTTTGCAAGAGGCACTTGGCACTGTCCAACCACCCACAGGTGCCTGTGGTGGCGCCTTGATTCTGGGAGGCATCCTGAGATGTTTGGAATTTTAAGAGACACCCTGCCACGCCGGGTCACCTCAACCTGGACATGAACCATGAACTTTTTCTGACAGAAGCAAAACTCAGCAGGCCAGGTTCCTGATGTCAATTTGCAGGAGGCATTTGGCACTGTCCAATCCGCCACAATTGCCTATTGTGCCGCCTTGCTTCTAGGATGTATATTGAGACGTTCGGAATTTCTGCAGGCAGCCGGCCACTCCGGCCTACAGGACGTGGGAAAAGAACAATGGCTTTTCCTCTGAGAAACAGAACTCACAAGGCCAGGGTCCTGATGTCAGTTTGCAGGAGGCACTTGGCACTGTCCAACCAGCCACAGTTGCCTGTGGGGGCACCTTGCATCTGGGAGGTATCCTCAACCGTGCGGAATTTCAGCAGGCAGCTTGCCGCCCGGGGCCACGGGAACCAGGACACGCGCCATGGCTTTCCTAAGAGTCACAAAACTCATCAGGCCAGGTTCCTGATGTCAGTTTGCAGGAGGCACTTGGCAATGTCAAACCAGCCACAGTTGCCTCTGCTGGCAGCTTGCGTCTTGGAGGCACCCTGGGACATTCGGAATATCAGAATAAGCCGGCCGTTGCGTGCCAGCGGTCCCCGGACACGAACGATGGCCTTTCCCCAGAGAAGCAAAACTCACCAGGCCAAGTTCCTGACGTCACTTTGCAAGAGGCACTCGGCACTGTCCAACCAGCCACACTTGCCTCTGGTGGTGCCTTGCTTCTTGCAGGTGTCCTGAGATGTTCAGAATTTTAAGGAGCACCCTGCAGCTACGGTCCACCGGAACCCGCCCAGGAACGATGGCCATTCCCCAGAGAAACAAAACTCACCAGACAAAGTCCTGTTGTCTGTTTGCAGGAGGCACTTTTCACTGTAAAAATCAGCCACAGTTGCATTTTCTGGCAGCTTGCCGCTGGGAGGCATCCTGCGATGTTCGGAATTTTGGTAGTCAGTCAGCCACTCTGGGCCACTGTCACCTGCAAATGAACACTGGGCCTTTTGCCTGGGAAACGAATCTGACCAGGCCAGATGCCTGATGTCAGTTTGCAGGAGGCACTTGGCACTGTCAAACCAGCCAGAGTTGCCTCTGGGGGCACCTTGCATCTGGGAGGTATCCTGATCCATTCGGAATTTCAGCAGGCAGCCGGCAACACCGGGCCACTGGGCCACCGGTCCCCGGGTAAGAATGATGGCCTTTCCCCAGAGAAACAAAAGTCACCAGGCCAGGTTCCTGATGTCAGTTTGGAGGAGGCACTTGGCACTGTCAAACCAGCCACAGTTGCCTGTGGGGGCACCTTGCATCTGGGAGGTATCCTGATCCGTTCGGAATTTCAGTAGGCAGCCGGCGACTCCAGGCCACCGTGCCCCGGACAAGAATGATGGCCTTTTCCCAGAGAAACAAAAGTTACCAGGCCAGGTTCCTGATGTCAGTTTGCAGGAGGCACTTGGCACTGTCAAACCAGCCACAGTTGCCTGTGGGGGCACCTTGCATCCTGGAGGTATCCTGATCCGTTCGGAATTTCAGCAGGCAGCCGGCCACTCCGGTTTACCGGGCCCATGAGAAGAATGATGGCCTTTCCCCAGAGAAACAAAAGTCACCAGGCCAGGTTCCTGATGTCAGTTTGCAGGAGGCACTTGGCACTGTCAAACCAGCCACAGTTGCCTGTGGGGGCACCTTGCATCCTGGAGGTATCCTGATCCGTGCGGAATTTCAGCAGGCGGCCGGCCACTCCAGGCCACCGGGCACTGGACACGAACCATGGCCTTTCCCCAGAGAAACAAAAGTCACCAGGCCAGGTTCCTGATGTCAGTTTGCAGGAGGCACTTGGCACTGTCAAACCAGCCACAGTTGCCTGTGGGGGCACATTGCATCTGGGAGGTATCCTGATCCGTTCGGAATTTCAGCAGGCAGCCGGCCACTCCGGTTTACCGGGCCCATGAGAAGAATGATGGCCTTTCCCCAGAGAAACAAAAGTCACCAGGCCAGGTTCCTGATGTCAGTTTGCAGGAGGCACTTGGCACTGTCAAACCAGCCACAGTTGCCTGTGGGGGCACATTGCATCTTGGCGGCATCCTGATCCGTTCGGAATTTCAGCAGGCAGCCGGCCACTCCGGGCCACCGGGCCCTGGACATGAACGATGGCCTTTACCCAGAGAAACAAAAGTCACCAGGCCAGGTTCCGATGTCAGTTTGCAGGAGGCACTTGGCACTGTCAAACCAGCCACAGTTGCCTGTGGTGGTACTATCGGTCTGGGAGGTATCCTGATCCGTTCGGAATTTCAGCAGGCGGCCTGTCTCTACGGGCCACCAGGCCCTGGACACATACAATGGCCTTTCCAAAGCGAAACAAAAATCACCAGGCCAGGTTCCTGATGTCAGTTTGCAGGAGGCACTTGGCACTGTCAAACCAGCCACAGTTGCCTGTGGGGGCTCCTTTCATCTGGGAGCTATCCTGATCTGTGCGGAATTTCAGCAGGCAGCCGGCCACTACGGGCCGGAAGGCCCTAGAGAGGAACGATGGCCTTTCCCCAGAGAAACAAAAGTCACCAGGCCAGGTTCCTGATGTCAGTTTGCAGGAGGCACTTGGCACTGTCAAACCAGCCACAGGTGCCTCTGGGGGTACCATCCGTCTCGCAGGCATCCTGATCCGTGCAGAATTTCAACAGGCAGCCGGCCACTCCGGGCCACCGGGCCTTGGACATGGATCGTGGCCTTTCCCCAGAGAAACCAAAGTGACCAGCCCAGCTTTCCGATGTCTGTTTGCAGGAGGCACTTGGCACTGTCAAACCAGCCACACTTGCCTCTGGTGGTGCCTTGCTTCTGGGAGGTATCTTGAGATATTCGGAATTTTAAGAAGCACCCTGCCGCTACGGTCCATCGGAACCTGCCCAGGAACTATGGCCGTTCCCCAGAGAAACAAAACTCGCCAGGCCAGGTCCCTGATGTGCATTTTCAAAAGGAACTTCGCACTGTCCAACCAGCCACAGTTACCGGTGGTGGCACCTTGCTTCAGGCTGGTATATTGGGATGTTCGGAATTTCAGCAGGCACCAGTCCTCTCCTGGCCACCGGACCCTGGACACCAACGATGGCCTTTTCTGTGAGAAACAAAAGTCACCAGGCCAGGTTCCTGATGTCAGTTTGGAGGAGGCACTTGGCACTGTCAAACCAGCTACAGGTGCCTCTGGGGGCATTTTTCATATGGGAAGAATCCTGATCCGTGCGGAATTTCAGCCGGCAGCCGGCCACTCCAGGCCAGCGGGCACTGGACAGGTACCATGGCCTTTTCCCAGAGAAACAAAAGTCACCAGGCCAGGTTCCTGATGTCAGTTTGCAGGAGGCACTTGGCACTGTCAAACCAGCCACAGTTGCCTGTGGGGGCACCTTGCATCTGGGAGGTATCCTGATCCATTCGGAATTTCTGCAGGCAGCCGGCCACTCCGGGTCACCGTGCCCGGGACAAGAATGATGGTCTTTTCCCAGAGAAACAAAAGTCACCAGGCCAGGTTCCTGATGTCAGTTTGCAGGAGGCACTTGGCACTGTCAAACCAGCCACAGTTGCCTGTGGTGGTACTATCGGTCTGGGAGGTATCCTGATCCGTTTGGAATTTCAGCAGGCGGCCGGCCACTCCGGGCCACAGGCCCTGGGCACGTACAATGTCCTTTCCGAAGGAAAACACAAGTCACCAGGCCAGGTTCCTGATGTCAGTTTGCAGGAGGCACTTGGCACTGTCAAATCAGCCACAGGTGTCTGTGGGGGCACCTTGCATCTTGGCGGCATCCTGATCCGTTCGGAATTTCAGCAGGCAGCCGGCCACTCCGGGCCACTGGGCCCTGGACACAAACCATGGCCATTCCCCAGAGAAACAAATGTCACCAGGCCAGGTTCCTGATGTCAGTTTGGAGGAGGCACTTGGCACTGTCAAACCAGACACAGTTGCCTGTGGGGGCACATTGCATCTGGGAGGTATCCTGATCCGTTCGGAATTTCAGCAGGCAGCCGGCCACTCCGGTTTACCGGGCCCATGAGAAGAATGATGGCCTTTTCCCAGAGAAACAAAAGTCACCAGGCCAGGTTCCTGATGTCAGTTTGCAGGAGGCACTTGGCACTGTCAAACCAGCCACAGTTGCCTGTGGGGGCACATTGCATCTGGGAGGTATCCTCAAGCGTGCGGAATTTCAGCAGGCAGCCGGCCACTCCGGGCCAGCGGGCACTGGACACGATCGAGGGCCTTTCCCCAGAGCAACAAAAGTCACCAGGACAGGTTCCGATGTCAGTTTGCAGGAGGCACTTGGCACTGTCAAACCAGCCACAGTTGCCTGTGGTGGTACTATCGGTCTGGGAGGTATCCTGATCCGTTCGGAATTTCAGCAGGCGGCCGGCCACTCCGGGCCACAGGCCCTGGGCACGTACAATGTCCTTTGCAAAGGAAAACACAAGTCACCAGGCCAGGTTCCTGATGTCAGTTTGCAGGAAGCACTTGGCACTGTCAAATCAGCCACAGGTGTCTGTGGGGGCACCTTGCATCTTGGCGGCATCCTGATCCGTTCGGAATTTCAGCAGGCAGCCGGCCACTCCGGGCCACTGGGCCCTGGACATGAACGATGGCCTTTACCCAGAGAAACAAAAGTCACCAGGCCAGGTTCCGATGTCAGTTTGCAGGAGGCACTTGGCACTGTCAAACCAGCCACAGTTGCCTGTGGTGGTACTATCGGTCTGGGAGGTATCCTGATCCGTTCGGAATTTCAGCAGGCGGCCGGCCACTCCGGGCCACAGGCCCTGGGCACGTACAATGTCCTTTGCAAAGGAAAACACAAGCCACCAGGCCAGGTTCCTGATGTCAGTTTGCAGGAAGCACTTGGCACTGTCAAATCAGCCACAGGTGTCTGTGGGGGCACCTTGCATCTTGGCGGCATCCTGATCCGTTCGGAATTTCAGCAGGCAGCCGGCCACTCCGGGCCACCGGGCCCTGGACATGAACGATGGCCTTTACCCAGAGAAACAAAAGTCACCAGGCCAGGTTCCGATGTCAGTTTGCAGGAGGCACTTGGCACTGTCAAACCAGCCACAGTTGCCTGTGGTGGTACTATCGGTCTGGGAGGTATCCTGATCCGTTCGGAATTTCAGGAGGCGGCCTGTCTCTACGGGCCACCAGGCCCTGGACACATACAATGGCCTTTCCAAAGAGAAACAAAAATCACCAGGCCAGGTTCCTGATGTCACTTTGCAGGAGGCACTTGGCACTGTCAAACCAGCCACAGTTGCCTGTGGGGGCTCCTTGCATCTTGGCGGCATCCTGATCCGTTCGGAATTTCAGCAGGCAGCCGGCCACTATGGGCCGGAAGGCCCTAGAGAGGAACGATGGCCTTTCCCCAGAGAAACAAAAGTCACCAGGCCAGGTTCCTGATGTCAGTTTGCAGGAGGCACTTGGCACTGTCAAACCAGCCACAGGTGCCTCTGGGGGTACCATCCGTCTCGCAGGCATGCTGATCCGTGCAGAATTTCAACAGGCAGCCGGCCACTCCGGGCCACCGGGCCTTGGACATGGATCGTGGCCTTTCCCCAGAGAAACCAAAGTGACCAACCCAACTTTCCGATGTCTGTTTGCAGGAGGCACTTGGCACTGTCAAACCTGCCACACTTGCCTCTGGTGGTGCCTTGCTTCTGGGAGGTATCTTGAGATATTCGGAATTTTAAGAAGCACCCTGCCGCTACGGTCCATCGGAACCTGCCCAGGAACTATGGCCGTTCCCCAGAGAAACAAAACTCGCCAGGCCAGGTCCCTGATGTGCATTTTCAAAAGGAACTTCGCACTGTCCAACCAGCCACAGTTACCGGTGGTGGCACCTTGCTTCAGGCTGGTATATTGGGATGTTCGGAATTTCAGCAGGCACCAGTCCTCTCCTGGCCACCGGACCCTGGACACCAACGATGGACGTTTCTGTGAGAAACAAAAGTCACCAGGCCAGGTTCCTGATGTCAGTTTGGAGGAGGCACTTGGCACTGTCAAACCAGCCACAGTTGCCTGTGGGGGCACCTTGCATCTGGGAGGTATCCTGATCCATTCGGAATTTCTGCAGGCAGCCGGCCACTCCGGGTCACCGTGCCCGGGACAAGAATGATGGTCTTTTCCCAGAGAAACAAAAGTCACCAGGCCAGGTTCCTGATGTCAGTTTGCAGGAGGCACTTGGCACTGTCAAACCAGCCACAGTTGCCTCTGGGGGCATTTTTCATATGGGAAGTATCCTGATCCGTGCGGAATTTCAGCAGGCAGCCGGCCACTCCAGGCCACCGGGCACTGGACACGAACCATGGCCTTTCCCCAGAGAAACAAAAGTCACCAGGCCAGGTTCCTGATGTCAGTTTGCAGGAGGCACTTGGCACTGTCAAACCAACCACAGTTGCCTGTGGTGGTACTATCGGTCTGGGAGGTATCCTGATCCGTTCGGAATTTCAGCAGGCGGCCGGCCACTCCGGGCCACAGGCCCTGGGCACGTACAATGTCCTTTCCAAAGGAAAACACAAGTCACCAGGCCAGGTTCCTGATGTCAGTTTGCAGGAGGCACTTGGCACTGTCAAATCAGCCACAGGTGTCTGTGGGGGCACCTTGCATCTTGGCGGCATCCTGATCCGTGAGGAATTTCAGCAGGCAGCCGGCCACTCCGGGCCACTGGGCCCTGGACACAAACCATGGCCATTCCCCAGAGAAACAAAAGTCACCAGGCCAGGTTCCTGATGTCAGTTTGCAGGAGGCACTTGGCACTGTCAAACCAGCCACATTTGCCTCTGGAGGTGCCTTGCTTCTGGGAGGTATCTTGAGATATTCGGAATTTTAAGATGTACCCTGCCGCTACGGTCCATCGGAACCTGCCCAGGAACTATGGCCGTTCCCCAGAGAAACAAAACTCGCCAGGCCAGGTCCCTGATGTACAGTTTCAAAAGGAACTTCGCACTGTCCAACCAGCCACAGTTACCGGTGGTGGCACCTTGCTTCAGGCTGGTATATTGGGATGTTCGGAATTTCAGCAGGCACCAGTCCTCTCCTGGCCACTGGACCCTGGACACCAACGATGGCCTTTTCTGTGAGAAACAAAACTCACCAGGCCAAGTTCCTGAGGTCAGTTTGCAAGAGGCACTTGGCACTGTCCAACCACCCACAGGTGCCTGTGGTGGCGCCTTGATTCTGGGAGGCATCCTGAGATGTTTGGAATTTTAAGAGACACCCTGCCACGCCGGGTCACCTCAACCTGGACATGAACCATGAACTTTTTCTGACAGAAGCAAAACTCAGCAGGCCAGGTTCCTGATGTCAATTTGCAGGAGGCATTTGGCACTGTCCAATCCGCCACAATTGCCTATTGTGCCGCCTTGCTTCTAGGATGTATATTGAGACGTTCGGAATTTCTGCAGGCAGCCGGCCACTCCGGCCTACAGGACGTGGGAAAAGAACAATGGCTTTTCCTCTGAGAAACAGAACTCACAAGGCCAGGGTCCTGATGTCAGTTTGCAGGAGGCACTTGGCACTGTCCAACCAGCCACAGTTGCCTGTGGGGGCACCTTGCATCTGGGAGGTATCCTCAACCGTGCGGAATTTCAGCAGGCAGCTTGCCGCCCGGGGCCACGGGAACCAGGACATGCGCCATGGCTTTCCTAAGAGTCACAAAACTCATCAGGCCAGGTTCCTGATGTCAGTTTGCAGGAGGCACTTGGCAATGTCAAACCAGCCACAGTTGCCTCTGCTGGCAGCTTGCGTCTTGGAGGCACCCTGGGACATTCGGAATATCAGAATAAGCCGGCCGTTGCGTGCCAGCGGTCCCCGGACACGAACGATGGCCTTTCCCCAGAGAAGCAAAACTCACCAGGCCAAGTTCCTGACGTCACTTTGCAAGAGGCACTTGGCACTGTCAAACCAGCCACAGTTGCCTGTGGGGGCACCTTGCATCCTGGAGGTATCCTGATCCATGCGGAATTTCAGCAGGCTGCCGGCCACTCCAGGCCACCGGGCACTGGACATGAACCATGGCCTTTCCCCAGAGAAACAAAAGTCACCAGGGCAGCTTCCTGATGTTAGTTTGCAGGAGGTACTTGGCACTGTCAAACCAGCCAGAGTTGCCTCTGGGGGCACCTTGCATCTGGGAGGTATCCTGATCCATTCGGAATTTCAGCAGGCAGCCGGCAACACCGGGCCACTGGGCCACCGGTCCCCGGGTAAGAATGATGGCCTTTCCCCAGAGAAACAAAAGTCACCAGGCCAGGTTCCTGATGTCAGTTTGGAGGAGGCAATTGGCACTGTCAAACCAGCCACAGTTGCCTGTGGGGGCACCTTGCATCTGGGAGGTATCCTGATCCGTTCGGAATTTCAGTAGGCAGCCGGCGACTCCAGGCCACCGTGCCCCGGACAAGAATGATGGCCTTTTCCCAGAGAAACAAAAGTTACCAGGCCAGGTTCCTGATGTCAGTTTGCAGGAGGCACTTGGCACTGTCAAACCAGCCACAGTTGCCTGTGGGGGCACCTTGCATCCTGGAGGTATCCTGATCCGTGCGGAATTTCAGCAGGCAGCCGGCCACTCCAGGCCACCGGGCACTGGACACGAACCATGGCCTTTCCCCAGAGAAACAAAAGTCACCAGGCCAGGTTCCTGATGTCAGTTTGCAGGAGGCACTTGGCACTGTCAAACCAGCCACAGTTGCCTGTGGGGGCACCTTGCATCTGGGAGGTATCCTCAAGCGTGCGGAATTTCAGCAGGCAGCCGGCCACTCCGGGCCAGCGGGCACAGGACACGATCGAGAGCCTTTCCCCAGAGCAACAAAAGTCACCAGGACAGGTTCCGATGTCAGTTTGCAGGAGGCACTTGGCACTGTCAAACCAGCCACAGTTTCCTGTGGTGGTACTATCGGTCTGGGAGGTATCCTGATCCGTTCGGAATTTCAGCAGGCGGCCGGCCACTCCGGGCCACAGGCCCTGGGCACGTACAATGTCCTTTGCAAAGGAAAACACAAGTCACCAGGCCAGGTTCCTGATGTCAGTTTGCAGGAAGCACTTGGCACTGTCAAATCAGCCACAGGTGTCTGTGGGGGCACCTTGCATCTTGGCGGCATCCTGATCCGTTCGGAATTTCAGCAGGCAGCCGGCCACTCCGGGCCACCGGGCCCTGGACATGAACGATGGCCTTTACCCAGAGAAACAAAAGTCACCAGGCCAGGTTCCGATGTCAGTTTGCAGGAGGCACTTGGCACTGTCAAACCAGCCACAGTTGCCTGTGGTGGTACTATCGGTCTGGGAGGTATCCTGATCCGTTCGGAATTTCAGGAGGCGGCCTGTCTCTACGGGCCACCAGGCCCTGGACACATACAATGGCCTTTCCAAAGCGAAACAAAAATCACCAGGCCAGGTTCCTGATGTCAGTTTGCAGGAGGCACTTGGCACTGTCAAACCAGCCACAGTTGCCTGTGGGGGCTCCTTTCATCTGGGAGCTATCCTGATCCGTTCGGAATTTCAGCAGGCAGCCGGCCACTACGGGCCGGAAGGCCCTAGAGAGGAACGATGGCCTTTCCCCAGAGAAACAAAAGTCACCAGGCCAGGTTCCTGATGTCAGTTTGCAGGAGGCACTTGGCACTGTCAAACCAGCCACAGGTGCCTCTGGGGGTACCATCCGTCTCGCAGGCATCCGGATCCGTGCAGAATTTCAACAGGCAGCCGGCCACTCCGGGCCACCGGGCCTTGGACATGGATCGTGGCCTTTCCCCAGAGAAACCAAAGTGACCAGCCCAGCTTTCCGATGTCTGTTTGCAGGAGGCACTTGGCACTGTCAAACCAGCCACACTTGCCTCTGGTGGTGCCTTGCTTCTGGGAGGTATCTTGAGATATTCGGAATTTTAAGAAGCACCCTGCCGCTACGGTCCATCGGAACCTGCCCAGGAACTATGGCCGTTCCCCAGAGAAACAAAACTCGCCAGGCCAGGTCCCTGATGTGCATTTTCAAAAGGAACTTCGCACTGTCCAACCAGCCACAGTTACCGGTGGTGGCACCTTGCTTCAGGCTGGTATATTGGGATGTTCGGAATTTCAGCAGGCACCAGTCCTCTCCTGGCCACCGGACCCTGGACACCAACGATGGCCTTTTCTGTGAGAAACAAAAGTCACCAGGCCAGGTTCCTGATGTCAGTTTGGAGGAGGCACTTGGCACTGTCAAACCAGACACAGTTGCCTGTGGGGGCACATTGCATCTGGGAGGTATCCTGATCCGTTCGGAATTTCAGCAGGCAGCCGGCCACTCCGGTTTACCGGGCCCATGAGAAGAATGATGGCCTTTCCCCAGAGAAACAAAAGTCACCAGGCCAGGTTCCTGATGTCAGTTTGCAGGAGGCACTTGGCACTGTCAAACCAGCCACAGTTGCCTGTGGGGGCACCTTGCATCTGGGAGGTATCCTCAAGCGTGCGGAATTTCAGCAGGCAGCCGGCCACTCCGGGCCAGCGGGCACTGGACACGATCGAGGGCCTTTCCCCAGAGCAACAAAAGTCACCAGGACAGGTTCCGATGTCAGTTTGCAGGAGGCACTTGGCACTGTCAAACCAGCCACAGTTGCCTGTGGTGGTACTATTGGTCTGGGAGGTATCCTGATCCGTTCGGAATTTCAGCAGGCGGCCGGCCACTCCGGGCCACAGGCCCTGGGCACGTACAATGTCCTTTGCAAAGGAAAACACAAGTCACCAGGCCAGGTTCCTGATGTCAGTTTGCAGGAAGCACTTGGCACTGTCAAATCAGCCACAGGTGTCTGTGGGGGCACCTTGCATCTTGGCGGCATCCTGATCCGTTCGGAATTTCAGCAGGCAGCCGGCCACTCCGGGCCACTGGGCCCTGGACATGAACGATGGCCTTTACCCAGAGAAACAAAAGTCACCAGGCCAGGTTCCGATGTCAGTTTGCAGGAGGCACTTGGCACTGTCAAACCAGCCACAGTTGCCTGTGGTGGTACTATCGGTCTGGGAGGTATCCTGATCCGTTCGGAATTTCAGGAGGCGGCCTGTCTCTACGGGCCACCAGGCCCTGGACACATACAATGGCCTTTCCAAAGAGAAACAAAAATCACCAGGCCAGGTTCCTGATGTCACTTTGCAGGAGGCACTTGGCACTGTCAAACCAGCCACAGTTGCCTGTGGGGGCTCCTTTCATCTGGGAGCTATCCTGATCTGTGCGGAATTTCAGCAGGCAGCCGGCCACTACGGGCCGGAAGGCCCTTGAGAGGAACGATGGCCTTTCCCCAGAGAAACAAAAGTCACCAGGCCAGGTTCCTGATGTCAGTTTGCAGGAGGCACTTGGCACTGTCAAACCAGCCACAGGTGCCTCTGGGGGTACCATCCGTCTCGCAGGCATCCTGATCCGTGCAGAATTTCAACAGGCAGCCGGCCACTCCGGGCCACCGGGCCTTGGACATGGATCGTGGCCTTTCCCCAGAGAAACCAAAGTGACCAACCCAACTTTCCGATGTCTGTTTGCAGGAGGCACTTGGCACTGTCAAACCTGCCACACTTGCCTCTGGTGGTGCCTTGCTTCTGGGAGGTATCTTGAGATATTCGGAATTTTAAGAAGCACCCTGCCGCTACGGTCCATCGGAACCTGCCCAGGAACTATGGCCGTTCCCCAGAGAAACAAAACTCGCCAGGCCAGGTCCCTGATGTGCATTTTCAAAAGGAACTTCGCACTGTCCAACCAGCCACAGTTACCGGTGGTGGCACCTTGCTTCAGGCTGGTATATTGGGATGTTCGGAATTTCAGCAGGCACCAGTCCTCTCCTGGCCACCGGACCCTGGACACCAACGATGGACGTTTCTGTGAGAAACAAAAGTCACCAGGCCAGGTTCCTGATGTCAGTTTGCAGGAGGCACTTGGCACTGTCAAACCAGCCACAGTTGCCTGTGGGGGCACCTTGCATCTGGGAGGTATCCTGATCCATTCGGAATTTCTGCAGGCAGCCGGCGACTCCGGGTTACCGTGCCCGGGACAAGAATGATGGTCTTTTCCCAGAGAAACAAAAGTCACCAGGCCAGGTTCCTGATGTCAGTTTGCAGGAGGCACTTGGCACTGTCAAACCAGCCACAGTTGCCTCTGGGGGCATTTTTCATATGGGAAGTATCCTGATCCGTGCGGAATTTCAGCAGGCAGCCGGCCACTCCAGGCCACCGGGCACTGGACACGAACCATGGCCTTTCCCCAGAGAAACAAAAGTCACCAGGCCAGGTTCCTGATGTCAGTTTGCAGGAGGCACTTGGCACTGTCAAACCAGCCACATTTGCCTCTGGAGGTGCCTTGCTTCTGGGAGGTATCTTGAGATATTCGGAATTTTAAGATGTACCCTGCAGCTACGGTCCATCGGAACCTGCCCAGGAACTATGGCCGTTCCCCAGAGAAACAAAACTCGCCAGGCCAGGTCCCTGATGTACATTTTCAAAAGGAACTTCGCACTGTCCAACCAGCCACAGTTACCGGTGGTGGCACCTTGCTTCAGGCTGGTATATTGGGATGTTCGGAATTTCAGCAGGCACCAGTCCTCTCCTGGCCACTGGACCCTGGACACCAACGATGGCCTTTTCTGTGAGAAACAAAACTCACCAGGCCAAGTTCCTGAGGTCAGTTTGCAAGAGGCACTTGGCACTGTCCAACCACCCACAGGTGCCTGTGGTGGCGCCTTGATTCTGGGAGGCATCCTGAGATGTTTGGAATTTTAAGAGACACCCTGCCACGCCGGGTCACCTCAACCTGGACATGAACCATGAACTTTTTCTGACAGAAGCAAAACTCAGCAGGCCAGGTTCCTGATGTCAATTTGCAGGAGGCATTTGGCACTGTCCAATCCGCCACAATTGCCTATTGTGCCGCCTTGCTTCTAGGATGTATATTGAGACGTTCGGAATTTCTGCAGGCAGCCGGCCACTCCGGCCTACAGGACGTGGGAAAAGAACAATGGCTTTTCCTCTGAGAAACAGAACTCACAAGGCCAGGGTCCTGATGTCAGTTTGCAGGAGGCACTTGGCACTGTCCAACCAGCCACAGTTGCCTGTGGGGGCACCTTGCATCTGGGAGGTATCCTCAACCGTGCGGAATTTCAGCAGGCAGCTTGCCGCCCGGGGCCACGGGAACCAGGACATGCGCCATGGCTTTCCTAAGAGTCACAAAACTCATCAGGCCAGGTTCCTGATGTCAGTTTGCAGGAGGCACTTGGCAATGTCAAACCAGCCACAGTTGCCTCTGCTGGCAGCTTGCGTCTTGGAGGCACCCTGGGACATTCGGAATATCAGAATAAGCCGGCCGTTGCGTGCCAGCGGTCCCCGGACACGAACGATGGCCTTTCCCCAGAGAAGCAAAACTCACCAGGCCAAGTTCCTGACGTCACTTTGCAAGAGGCACTCGGCACTGTCCAACCAGCCACACTTGCCTCTGGTGGTGCCTTGCTTCTTGCAGGTGTCCTGAGATGTTCAGAATTTTAAGGAGCACCCTGCAGCTACGGTCCACCGGAACCCGCCCAGGAACGATGGCCATTCCCCAGAGAAACAAAACTCACCAGACAAAGTCCTGTTGTCTGTTTGCAGGAGGCACTTTTCACTGTAAAAATCAGCCACAGTTGCATTTTCTGGCAGCTTGCCGCTGGGAGGCATCCTGCGATGTTCGGAATTTTGGTAGTCAGTCAGCCACTCTGGGCCACTGTCACCTGCAAATGAACACTGGGCCTTTTGCCTGGGAAACGAATCTGACCAGGCCAGATGCCTGATGTCAGTTTGCAGGAGGCACTTGGCACTGTCAAACCAGCCAGAGTTGCCTGTGGGGGCACCTTGCATCTGGGAGGTATCCTGATCCGTTCGGAATTTCAGCAGGCAGCCGGCCACTCCGGTTTACCGGGCCCATGAGAAGAATGATGGCCTTTCCCCAGAGAAACAAAAGTCACCAGGCCAGGTTCCTGATGTCAGTTTGCAGGAGGCACTTGGCACTGTCAAACCAGCCACAGTTGCCTGTGGGGGCACCTTGCATCTGGGAGGTATCCTCAAGCGTGCGGAATTTCAGCAGGCAGCCGGCCACTCCGGGCCACCGGGCACTGGACACGATCGAGGGCCTTTCCCCAGAGCAACAAAAGTCAGCAGGACAGGTTCCGATGTCAGTTTGCAGGAGGCACTTGGCACTGTCAAACCAGCCACAGTTGCCTGTGGTGGTACTATCGGTCTGGGAGGTATCCTGATCCGTTCGGAATTTCAGCAGGCGGCCGGCCACTCCGGGGCACAAGCCCTGGGCATGTGCAATGTCCTTTGCAAAGGAAAACACAAGTCACCAGGCCAGGTTCCTGATGTCAGTTTGCAGGAAGCACTTGGCACTGTCAAATCAGCCACAGGTGTCTGTGGGGGCACCTTGCATCTTGGCGGCATCCTGATCCGTTCGGAATTTCAGCAGGCAGCCGGCCACTCCGGGCCACCGGGCCCTGGACATGAACGATGGCCTTTCCCCAGAGAAACAAAAGTCACCAGGCCAGGTTCCTGATGTCAGTTTGCAGGAGGCACTTGGCACTGTCAAACCAGCCACAGGTGCCTCTGGGGGTACCATCCGTCTCGCAGGCATCCTGATCCGTGCAGAATTTCAACAGGCAGCCGGCCACTCCGGGCCACCGGGCCTTGGACATGGATCGTGGCCTTTCCCCAGAGAAACCAAAGTGACCAACCCAACTTTCCGATGTCTGTTTGCAGGAGGCACTTGGCACTGTCAAACCTGCCACACTTGCCTCTGGTGGTGCCTTGCTTCTGGGAGGTATCTTGAGATATTCGGAATTTTAAGAAGCACCCTGCCGCTACGGTCCATCGGAACCTGCCCAGGAACTATGGCCGTTCCCCAGAGAAACAAAACTCGCCAGGCCAGGTCCCTGATGTGCATTTTCAAAAGGAACTTCGCACTGTCCAACCAGCCACAGTTACCGGTGGTGGCACCTTGCTTCAGGCTGGTATATTGGGATGTTCGGAATTTCAGCAGGCACCAGTCCTCTCCTGGCCACCGGACCCTGGACACCAACGATGGACGTTTCTGTGAGAAACAAAAGTCACCAGGCCAGGTTCCTGATGTCAGTTTGCAGGAGGCACTTGGCACTGTCAAACCAGCCACAGTTGCCTGTGGGGGCACCTTGCATCTGGGAGGTATCCTGATCCATTCGGAATTTCTGCAGGCAGCCGGCGACTCCGGGTCACCGTGCCCGGGACAAGAATGATGGTCTTTTCCCAGAGAAACAAAAGTCACCAGGCCAGGTTCCTGATGTCAGTTTGCAGGAGGCACTTGGCACTGTCAAACCAGCCACAGTTGCCTCTGGGGGCATTTTTCATATGGGAAGTATCCTGATCCGTGCGGAATTTCAGCAGGCAGCCGGCCACTCCAGGCCACCGGGCACTGGACACGAACCATGGCCTTTCCCCAGAGAAACAAAAGTCACCAGGCCAGGTTCCTGATGTCAGTTTGCAGGAGGCACTTGGCACTGTCAAACCAGCCACATTTGCCTCTGGAGGTGCCTTGCTTCTGGGAGGTATCTTGAGATATTCGGAATTTTAAGATGTACCCTGCAGCTACGGTCCATCGGAACCTGCCCAGGAACTATGGCCGTTCCCCAGAGAAACAAAACTCGCCAGGCCAGGTCCCTGATGTACATTTTCAAAAGGAACTTCGCACTGTCCAACCAGCCACAGTTACCGGTGGTGGCACCTTGCTTCAGGCTGGTATATTGGGATGTTCGGAATTTCAGCAGGCACCAGTCCTCTCCTGGCCACTGGACCCTGGACACCAACGATGGCCTTTTCTGTGAGAAACAAAACTCACCAGGCCAAGTTCCTGAGGTCAGTTTGCAAGAGGCACTTGGCACTGTCCAACCACCCACAGGTGCCTGTGGTGGCGCCTTGATTCTGGGAGGCATCCTGAGATGTTTGGAATTTTAAGAGACACCCTGCCACGCCGGGTCACCTCAACCTGGACATGAACCATGAACTTTTTCTGACAGAAGCAAAACTCAGCAGGCCAGGTTCCTGATGTCAATTTGCAGGAGGCATTTGGCACTGTCCAATCCGCCACAATTGCCTATTGTGCCGCCTTGCTTCTAGGATGTATATTGAGACGTTCGGAATTTCTGCAGGCAGCCGGCCACTCCGGCCTACAGGACGTGGGAAAAGAACAATGGCTTTTCCTCTGAGAAACAGAACTCACAAGGCCAGGGTCCTGATGTCAGTTTGCAGGAGGCACTTGGCACTGTCCAACCAGCCACAGTTGCCTGTGGGGGCACCTTGCATCTGGGAGGTATCCTCAACCGTGCGGAATTTCAGCAGGCAGCTTGCCGCCCGGGGCCACGGGAACCAGGACATGCGCCATGGCTTTCCTAAGAGTCACAAAACTCATCAGGCCAGGTTCCTGATGTCAGTTTGCAGGAGGCACTTGGCAATGTCAAACCAGCCACAGTTGCCTCTGCTGGCAGCTTGCGTCTTGGAGGCACCCTGGGACATTCGGAATATCAGAATAAGCCGGCCGTTGCGTGCCAGCGGTCCCCGGACACGAACGATGGCCTTTCCCCAGAGAAGCAAAACTCACCAGGCCAAGTTCCTGACGTCACTTTGCAAGAGGCACTCGGCACTGTCCAACCAGCCACACTTGCCTCTGGTGGTGCCTTGCTTCTTGCAGGTGTCCTGAGATGTTCAGAATTTTAAGGAGCACCCTGCAGCTACGGTCCACCGGAACCCGCCCAGGAACGATGGCCATTCCCCAGAGAAACAAAACTCACCAGACAAAGTCCTGTTGTCTGTTTGCAGGAGGCACTTTTCACTGTAAAAATCAGCCACAGTTGCATTTTCTGGCAGCTTGCCGCTGGGAGGCATCCTGCGATGTTCGGAATTTTGGTAGTCAGTCAGCCACTCTGGGCCACTGTCACCTGCAAATGAACACTGGGCCTTTTGCCTGGGAAACGAATCTGACCAGGCCAGATGCCTGATGTCAGTTTGCAGGAGGCACTTGGCACTGTCAAACCAGCCAGAGTTGCCTGTGGGGGCACCTTGCATCTGGGAGGTATCCTGATCCGTTCGGAATTTCAGCAGGCAGCCGGCCACTCCGGTTTACCGGGCCCATGAGAAGAATGATGGCCTTTCCCCAGAGAAACAAAAGTCACCAGGCCAGGTTCCTGATGTCAGTTTGCAGGAGGCACTTGGCACTGTCAAACCAGCCACAGTTGCCTGTGGGGGCACCTTGCATCTGGGAGGTATCCTCAAGCGTGCGGAATTTCAGCAGGCAGCCGGCCACTCCGGGCCACCGGGCACTGGACACGATCGAGGGCCTTTCCCCAGAGCAACAAAAGTCAGCAGGACAGGTTCCGATGTCAGTTTGCAGGAGGCACTTGGCACTGTCAAACCAGCCACAGTTGCCTGTGGTGGTACTATCGGTCTGGGAGGTATCCTGATCCGTTCGGAATTTCAGCAGGCGGCCGGCCACTCCGGGGCACAAGCCCTGGGCATGTGCAATGTCCTTTGCAAAGGAAAACACAAGTCACCAGGCCAGGTTCCTGATGTCAGTTTGCAGGAAGCACTTGGCACTGTCAAATCAGCCACAGGTGTCTGTGGGGGCACCTTGCATCTTGGCGGCATCCTGATCCGTTCGGAATTTCAGCAGGCAGCCGGCCACTCCGGGCCACCGGGCCCTGGACATGAACGATGGCCTTTCCCCAGAGAAACAAAAGTCACCAGGCCAGGTTCCTGATGTCAGTTTGCAGGAGGCACTTGGCACTGTCAAACCAGCCACAGGTGCCTCTGGGGGTACCATCCGTCTCGCAGGCATCCTGATCCGTGCAGAATTTCAACAGGCAGCCGGCCACTCCGGGCCACCGGGCCTTGGACATGGATCGTGGCCTTTCCCCAGAGAAACCAAAGTGACCAACCCAACTTTCCGATGTCTGTTTGCAGGAGGCACTTGGCACTGTCAAACCTGCCACACTTGCCTCTGGTGGTGCCTTGCTTCTGGGAGGTATCTTGAGATATTCGGAATTTTAAGAAGCACCCTGCCGCTACGGTCCATCGGAACCTGCCCAGGAACTATGGCCGTTCCCCAGAGAAACAAAACTCGCCAGGCCAGGTCCCTGATGTGCATTTTCAAAAGGAACTTCGCACTGTCCAACCAGCCACAGTTACCGGTGGTGGCACCTTGCTTCAGGCTGGTATATTGGGATGTTCGGAATTTCAGCAGGCACCAGTCCTCTCCTGGCCACCGGACCCTGGACACCAACGATGGACGTTTCTGTGAGAAACAAAAGTCACCAGGCCAGGTTCCTGATGTCAGTTTGCAGGAGGCACTTGGCACTGTCAAACCAGCCACAGTTGCCTGTGGGGGCACCTTGCATCTGGGAGGTATCCTGATCCATTCGGAATTTCTGCAGGCAGCCGGCGACTCCGGGTCACCGTGCCCGGGACAAGAATGATGGTCTTTTCCCAGAGAAACAAAAGTCACCAGGCCAGGTTCCTGATGTCAGTTTGCAGGAGGCACTTGGCACTGTCAAACCAGCCACAGTTGCCTCTGGGGGCATTTTTCATATGGGAAGTATCCTGATCCGTGCGGAATTTCAGCAGGCAGCCGGCCACTCCAGGCCACCGGGCACTGGACACGAACCATGGCCTTTCCCCAGAGAAACAAAAGTCACCAGGCCAGGTTCCTGATGTCAGTTTGCAGGAGGCACTTGGCACTGTCAAACCAGCCACATTTGCCTCTGGAGGTGCCTTGCTTCTGGGAGGTATCTTGAGATATTCGGAATTTTAAGATGTACCCTGCAGCTACGGTCCATCGGAACCTGCCCAGGAACTATGGCCGTTCCCCAGAGAAACAAAACTCGCCAGGCCAGGTCCCTGATGTACATTTTCAAAAGGAACTTCGCACTGTCCAACCAGCCACAGTTACCGGTGGTGGCACCTTGCTTCAGGCTGGTATATTGGGATGTTCGGAATTTCAGCAGGCACCAGTCCTCTCCTGGCCACTGGACCCTGGACACCAACGATGGCCTTTTCTGTGAGAAACAAAACTCACCAGGCCAAGTTCCTGAGGTCAGTTTGCAAGAGGCACTTGGCACTGTCCAACCACCCACAGGTGCCTGTGGTGGCGCCTTGATTCTGGGAGGCATCCTGAGATGTTTGGAATTTTAAGAGACACCCTGCCACGCCGGGTCACCTCAACCTGGACATGAACCATGAACTTTTTCTGACAGAAGCAAAACTCAGCAGGCCAGGTTCCTGATGTCAATTTGCAGGAGGCATTTGGCACTGTCCAATCCGCCACAATTGCCTATTGTGCCGCCTTGCTTCTAGGATGTATATTGAGACGTTCGGAATTTCTGCAGGCAGCCGGCCACTCCGGCCTACAGGACGTGGGAAAAGAACAATGGCTTTTCCTCTGAGAAACAGAACTCACAAGGCCAGGGTCCTGATGTCAGTTTGCAGGAGGCACTTGGCACTGTCCAACCAGCCACAGTTGCCTGTGGGGGCACCTTGCATCTGGGAGGTATCCTCAACCGTGCGGAATTTCAGCAGGCAGCTTGCCGCCCGGGGCCACGGGAACCAGGACACGCGCCATGGCTTTCCTAAGAGTCACAAAACTCATCAGGCCAGGTTCCTGATGTCAGTTTGCAGGAGGCACTTGGCAATGTCAAACCAGCCACAGTTGCCTCTGCTGGCAGCTTGCGTCTTGGAGGCACCCTGGGACATTCGGAATATCAGAATAAGCCGGCCGTTGCGTGCCAGCGGTCCCCGGACACGAACGATGGCCTTTCCCCAGAGAAGCAAAACTCACCAGGCCAAGTTCCTGACGTCACTTTGCAAGAGGCACTCGGCACTGTCCAACCAGCCACACTTGCCTCTGGTGGTGCCTTGCTTCTTGCAGGTGTCCTGAGATGTTCAGAATTTTAAGGAGCACCCTGCAGCTACGGTCCACCGGAACCCACCCAGGAACGATGGCCATTCCCCAGAGAAACAAAACTCACCAGACAAAGTCCTGTTGTCTGTTTGCAGGAGGCACTTTTCACTGTAAAAATCAGCCACAGTTGCATTTTCTGGCAGCTTGCCGCTGGGAGGCATCCTGCGATGTTCGGAATTTTGGTAGTCAGTCAGCCACTCTGGGCCACTGTCACCTGCAAATGAACACTGGGCCTTTTGCCTGGGAAACGAATCTGACCAGGCCAGATGCCTGATGTCAGTTTGCAGGAGGCACTTGGCACTGTCAAACCAGCCAGAGTTGCCTCTGGGGGCACCTTGCATCTGGGAGGTATCCTGATCCATTCGGAATTTCAGCAGGCAGCCGGCAACACCGGGCCACTGGGCCACCGGTCCCCGGGTAAGAATGATGGCCTTTCCCCAGAGAAACAAAAGTCACCAGGCCAGGTTCCTGATGTCAGTTTGGAGGAGGCACTTGGCACTGTCAAACCAGCCACAGTTGCCTGTGGGGGCACCTTGCATCTGGGAGGTATCCTGATCCGTTCGGAATTTCAGTAGGCAGCCGGCGACTCCAGGCCACCGTGCCCCGGACAAGAATGATGGCCTTTTCCCAGAGAAACAAAAGTTACCAGGCCAGGTTCCTGATGTCAGTTTGCAGGAGGCACTTGGCACTGTCAAACCAGCCACAGTTGCCTGTGGGGGCACCTTGCATCCTGGAGGTATCCTGATCCGTTCGGAATTTCAGCAGGCAGCCGGCCACTCCGGTTTACCGGGCCCATGAGAAGAATGATGGCCTTTCCCCAGAGAAACAAAAGTCACCAGGCCAGGTTCCTGATGTCAGTTTGCAGGAGGCACTTGGCACTGTCAAACCAGCCACAGTTGCCTGTGGGGGCACCTTGCATCCTGGAGGTATCCTGATCCGTGCGGAATTTCAGCAGGCGGCCGGCCACTCCAGGCCACCGGGCACTGGACACGAACCATGGCCTTTCCCCAGAGAAACAAAAGTCACCAGGCCAGGTTCCTGATGTCAGTTTGCAGGAGGCACTTGGCACTGTCAAACCAGCCACAGTTGCCTGTGGGGGCACATTGCATCTGGGAGGTATCCTGATCCGTTCGGAATTTCAGCAGGCAGCCGGCCACTCCGGTTTACCGGGCCCATGAGAAGAATGATGGCCTTTCCCCAGAGAAACAAAAGTCACCAGGCCAGGTTCCTGATGTCAGTTTGCAGGAGGCACTTGGCACTGTCAAACCAGCCACAGTTGCCTGTGGGGGCACATTGCATCTTGGCGGCATCCTGATCCGTTCGGAATTTCAGCAGGCAGCCGGCCACTCCGGGCCACCGGGCCCTGGACATGAACGATGGCCTTTACCCAGAGAAACAAAAGTCACCAGGCCAGGTTCCGATGTCAGTTTGCAGGAGGCACTTGGCACTGTCAAACCAGCCACAGTTGCCTGTGGTGGTACTATCGGTCTGGGAGGTATCCTGATCCGTTCGGAATTTCAGCAGGCGGCCTGTCTCTACGGGCCACCAGGCCCTGGACACATACAATGGCCTTTCCAAAGCGAAACAAAAATCACCAGGCCAGGTTCCTGATGTCAGTTTGCAGGAGGCACTTGGCACTGTCAAACCAGCCACAGTTGCCTGTGGGGGCTCCTTTCATCTGGGAGCTATCCTGATCTGTGCGGAATTTCAGCAGGCAGCCGGCCACTACGGGCCGGAAGGCCCTAGAGAGGAACGATGGCCTTTCCCCAGAGAAACAAAAGTCACCAGGCCAGGTTCCTGATGTCAGTTTGCAGGAGGCACTTGGCACTGTCAAACCAGCCACAGGTGCCTCTGGGGGTACCATCCGTCTCGCAGGCATCCTGATCCGTGCAGAATTTCAACAGGCAGCCGGCCACTCCGGGCCACCGGGCCTTGGACATGGATCGTGGCCTTTCCCCAGAGAAACCAAAGTGACCAGCCCAGCTTTCCGATGTCTGTTTGCAGGAGGCACTTGGCACTGTCAAACCAGCCACACTTGCCTCTGGTGGTGCCTTGCTTCTGGGAGGTATCTTGAGATATTCGGAATTTTAAGAAGCACCCTGCCGCTACGGTCCATCGGAACCTGCCCAGGAACTATGGCCGTTCCCCAGAGAAACAAAACTCGCCAGGCCAGGTCCCTGATGTGCATTTTCAAAAGGAACTTCGCACTGTCCAACCAGCCACAGTTACCGGTGGTGGCACCTTGCTTCAGGCTGGTATATTGGGATGTTCGGAATTTCAGCAGGCACCAGTCCTCTCCTGGCCACCGGACCCTGGACACCAACGATGGCCTTTTCTGTGAGAAACAAAAGTCACCAGGCCAGGTTCCTGATGTCAGTTTGGAGGAGGCACTTGGCACTGTCAAACCAGCTACAGGTGCCTCTGGGGGCATTTTTCATATGGGAAGAATCCTGATCCGTGCGGAATTTCAGCCGGCAGCCGGCCACTCCAGGCCAGCGGGCACTGGACAGGTACCATGGCCTTTTCCCAGAGAAACAAAAGTCACCAGGCCAGGTTCCTGATGTCAGTTTGCAGGAGGCACTTGGCACTGTCAAACCAGCCACAGTTGCCTGTGGGGGCACCTTGCATCTGGGAGGTATCCTGATCCATTCGGAATTTCTGCAGGCAGCCGGCCACTCCGGGTCACCGTGCCCGGGACAAGAATGATGGTCTTTTCCCAGAGAAACAAAAGTCACCAGGCCAGGTTCCTGATGTCAGTTTGCAGGAGGCACTTGGCACTGTCAAACCAGCCACAGTTGCCTGTGGTGGTACTATCGGTCTGGGAGGTATCCTGATCCGTTTGGAATTTCAGCAGGCGGCCGGCCACTCCGGGCCACAGGCCCTGGGCACGTACAATGTCCTTTCCGAAGGAAAACACAAGTCACCAGGCCAGGTTCCTGATGTCAGTTTGCAGGAGGCACTTGGCACTGTCAAATCAGCCACAGGTGTCTGTGGGGGCACCTTGCATCTTGGCGGCATCCTGATCCGTTCGGAATTTCAGCAGGCAGCCGGCCACTCCGGGCCACTGGGCCCTGGACACAAACCATGGCCATTCCCCAGAGAAACAAATGTCACCAGGCCAGGTTCCTGATGTCAGTTTGGAGGAGGCACTTGGCACTGTCAAACCAGACACAGTTGCCTGTGGGGGCACATTGCATCTGGGAGGTATCCTGATCCGTTCGGAATTTCAGCAGGCAGCCGGCCACTCCGGTTTACCGGGCCCATGAGAAGAATGATGGCCTTTTCCCAGAGAAACAAAAGTCACCAGGCCAGGTTCCTGATGTCAGTTTGCAGGAGGCACTTGGCACTGTCAAACCAGCCACAGTTGCCTGTGGTGGTACTATCGGTCTGGGAGGTATCCTGATCCGTTCGGAATTTCAGGAGGCGGCCTGTCTCTACGGGCCACCAGGCCCTGGACACATACAATGGCCTTTCCAAAGAGAAACAAAAATCACCAGGCCAGGTTCCTGATGTCACTTTGCAGGAGGCACTTGGCACTGTCAAACCAGCCACAGTTGCCTGTGGGGGCTCCTTTCATCTGGGAGCTATCCTGATCTGTGCGGAATTTCAGCAGGCAGCCGGCCACTATGGGCCGGAAGGCCCTAGAGAGGAACGATGGCCTTTCCCCAGAGAAACAAAAGTCACCAGGCCAGGTTCCTGATGTCAGTTTGCAGGAGGCACTTGGCACTGTCAAACCAGCCACAGGTGCCTCTGGGGGTACCATCCGTCTCGCAGGCATGCTGATCCGTGCAGAATTTCAACAGGCAGCCGGCCACTCCGGGCCACCGGGCCTTGGACATGGATCGTGGCCTTTCCCCAGAGAAACCAAAGTGACCAACCCAACTTTCCGATGTCTGTTTGCAGGAGGCACTTGGCACTGTCAAACCTGCCACACTTGCCTCTGGTGGTGCCTTGCTTCTGGGAGGTATCTTGAGATATTCGGAATTTTAAGAAGCACCCTGCCGCTACGGTCCATCGGAACCTGCCCAGGAACTATGGCCGTTCCCCAGAGAAACAAAACTCGCCAGGCCAGGTCCCTGATGTGCATTTTCAAAAGGAACTTCGCACTGTCCAACCAGCCACAGTTACCGGTGGTGGCACCTTGCTTCAGGCTGGTATATTGGGATGTTCGGAATTTCAGCAGGCACCAGTCCTCTCCTGGCCACCGGACCCTGGACACCAACGATGGACGTTTCTGTGAGAAACAAAAGTCACCAGGCCAGGTTCCTGATGTCAGTTTGGAGGAGGCACTTGGCACTGTCAAACCAGCCACAGTTGCCTGTGGGGGCACCTTGCATCTGGGAGGTATCCTGATCCATTCGGAATTTCTGCAGGCAGCCGGCCACTCCGGGTCACCGTGCCCGGGACAAGAATGATGGTCTTTTCCCAGAGAAACAAAAGTCACCAGGCCAGGTTCCTGATGTCAGTTTGCAGGAGGCACTTGGCACTGTCAAACCAGCCACAGTTGCCTCTGGGGGCATTTTTCATATGGGAAGTATCCTGATCCGTGCGGAATTTCAGCAGGCAGCCGGCCACTCCAGGCCACCGGGCACTGGACACGAACCATGGCCTTTCCCCAGAGAAACAAAAGTCACCAGGCCAGGTTCCTGATGTCAGTTTGCAGGAGGCACTTGGCACTGTCAAACCAACCACAGTTGCCTGTGGTGGTACTATCGGTCTGGGAGGTATCCTGATCCGTTTGGAATTTCAGCAGGCGGCCGGCCACTCCGGGCCACAGGCCCTGGGCACGTACAATGTCCTTTCCGAAGGAAAACACAAGTCACCAGGCCAGGTTCCTGATGTCAGTTTGCAGGAGGCACTTGGCACTGTCAAATCAGCCACAGGTGTCTGTGGGGGCACCTTGCATCTTGGCGGCATCCTGATCCGTGAGGAATTTCAGCAGGCAGCCGGCCACTCCGGGCCACTGGGCCCTGGACACAAACCATGGCCATTCCCCAGAGAAACAAAAGTCACCAGGCCAGGTTCCTGATGTCAGTTTGCAGGAGGCACTTGGCACTGTCAAACCAGCCACATTTGCCTCTGGAGGTGCCTTGCTTCTGGGAGGTATCTTGAGATATTCGGAATTTTAAGATGTACCCTGCCGCTACGGTCCATCGGAACCTGCCCAGGAACTATGGCCGTTCCCCAGAGAAACAAAACTCGCCAGGCCAGGTCCCTGATGTACAGTTTCAAAAGGAACTTCGCACTGTCCAACCAGCCACAGTTACCGGTGGTGGCACCTTGCTTCAGGCTGGTATATTGGGATGTTCGGAATTTCAGCAGGCACCAGTCCTCTCCTGGCCACTGGACCCTGGACACCAACGATGGCCTTTTCTGTGAGAAACAAAACTCACCAGGCCAAGTTCCTGAGGTCAGTTTGCAAGAGGCACTTGGCACTGTCCAACCACCCACAGGTGCCTGTGGTGGCGCCTTGATTCTGGGAGGCATCCTGAGATGTTTGGAATTTTAAGAGACACCCTGCCACGCCGGGTCACCTCAACCTGGACATGAACCATGAACTTTTTCTGACAGAAGCAAAACTCAGCAGGCCAGGTTCCTGATGTCAATTTGCAGGAGGCATTTGGCACTGTCCAATCCGCCACAATTGCCTATTGTGCCGCCTTGCTTCTAGGATGTATATTGAGACGTTCGGAATTTCTGCAGGCAGCCGGCCACTCCGGCCTACAGGACGTGGGAAAAGAACAATGGCTTTTCCTCTGAGAAACAGAACTCACAAGGCCAGGGTCCTGATGTCAGTTTGCAGGAGGCACTTGGCACTGTCCAACCAGCCACAGTTGCCTGTGGGGGCACCTTGCATCTGGGAGGTATCCTCAACCGTGCGGAATTTCAGCAGGCAGCTTGCCGCCCGGGGCCACGGGAACCAGGACATGCGCCATGGCTTTCCTAAGAGTCACAAAACTCATCAGGCCAGGTTCCTGATGTCAGTTTGCAGGAGGCACTTGGCAATGTCAAACCAGCCACAGTTGCCTCTGCTGGCAGCTTGCGTCTTGGAGGCACCCTGGGACATTCGGAATATCAGAATAAGCCGGCCGTTGCGTGCCAGCGGTCCCCGGACACGAACGATGGCCTTTCCCCAGAGAAGCAAAACTCACCAGGCCAAGTTCCTGACGTCACTTTGCAAGAGGCACTTGGCACTGTCAAACCAGCCACAGTTGCCTGTGGGGGCACCTTGCATCCTGGAGGTATCCTGATCCATGCGGAATTTCAGCAGGCTGCCGGCCACTCCAGGCCACCGGGCACTGGACATGAACCATGGCCTTTCCCCAGAGAAACAAAAGTCACAGGGCAGCTTCCTGATGTTAGTTTGCAGGAGGTACTTGGCACTGTCAAACCAGCCAGAGTTGCCTCTGGGGGCACCTTGCATCTGGGAGGTATCCTGATCCATTCGGAATTTCAGCAGGCAGCCGGCAACACCGGGCCACTGGGCCACCGGTCCCCGGGTAAGAATGATGGCCTTTCCCCAGAGAAACAAAAGTCACCAGGCCAGGTTCCTGATGTCAGTTTGGAGGAGGCAATTGGCACTGTCAAACCAGCCACAGTTGCCTGTGGGGGCACCTTGCATCTGGGAGGTATCCTGATCCGTTCGGAATTTCAGTAGGCAGCCGGCGACTCCAGGCCACCGTGCCCCGGACAAGAATGATGGCCTTTTCCCAGAGAAACAAAAGTTACCAGGCCAGGTTCCTGATGTCAGTTTGCAGGAGGCACTTGGCACTGTCAAACCAGCCACAGTTGCCTGTGGGGGCACCTTGCATCCTGGAGGTATCCTGATCCGTGCGGAATTTCAGCAGGCAGCCGGCCACTCCAGGCCACCGGGCACTGGACACGAACCATGGCCTTTCCCCAGAGAAACAAAAGTCACCAGGCCAGGTTCCTGATGTCAGTTTGCAGGAGGCACTTGGCACTGTCAAACCAGCCACAGTTGCCTGTGGGGGCACCTTGCATCTGGGAGGTATCCTCAAGCGTGCGGAATTTCAGCAGGCAGCCGGCCACTCCGGGCCAGCGGGCACAGGACACGATCGAGAGCCTTTCCCCAGAGCAACAAAAGTCAGCAGGACAGGTTCCGATGTCAGTTTGCAGGAGGCACTTGGCACTGTCAAACCAGCCACAGTTTCCTGTGGTGGTACTATCGGTCTGGGAGGTATCCTGATCCGTTCGGAATTTCAGCAGGCGGCCGGCCACTCCGGGCCACAGGCCCTGGGCACGTACAATGTCCTTTGCAAAGGAAAACACAAGTCACCAGGCCAGGTTCCTGATGTCAGTTTGCAGGAAGCACTTGGCACTGTCAAATCAGCCACAGGTGTCTGTGGGGGCACCTTGCATCTTGGCGGCATCCTGATCCGTTCGGAATTTCAGCAGGCAGCCGGCCACTCCGGGCCACCGGGCCCTGGACATGAACGATGGCCTTTACCCAGAGAAACAAAAGTCACCAGGCCAGGTTCCGATGTCAGTTTGCAGGAGGCACTTGGCACTGTCAAACCAGCCACAGTTGCCTGTGGTGGTACTATCGGTCTGGGAGGTATCCTGATCCGTTCGGAATTTCAGGAGGCGGCCTGTCTCTACGGGCCACCAGGCCCTGGACACATACAATGGCCTTTCCAAAGAGAAACAAAAATCACCAGGCCAGGTTCCTGATGTCACTTTGCAGGAGGCACTTGGCACTGTCAAACCAGCCACAGTTGCCTGTGGGGGCTCCTTTCATCTGGGAGCTATCCTGATCTGTGCGGAATTTCAGCAGGCAGCCGGCCACTACGGGCCGGAAGGCCCTAGAGAGGAACGATGGCCTTTCCCCAGAGAAACAAAAGTCACCAGGCCAGGTTCCTGATGTCAGTTTGCAGGAGGCACTTGGCACTGTCAAACCAGCCACAGGTGCCTCTGGGGGTACCATCCGTCTCGCAGGCATCCTGATCCGTTCAGAATTTCAACAGGCAGCCGGCCACTCCGGGCCACCGGGCCTTGGACATGGATCGTGGCCTTTCCCCAGAGAAACCAAAGTGACCAGCCCAGCTTTCCGATGTCTGTTTGCAGGAGGCACTTGGCACTGTCAAACCAGCCACACTTGCCTCTGGTGGTGCCTTGCTTCTGGGAGGTATCTTGAGATATTCGGAATTTTAAGAAGCACCCTGCCGCTACGGTCCATCGGAACCTGCCCAGGAACTATGGCCGTTCCCCAGAGAAACAAAACTCGCCAGGCCAGGTCCCTGATGTGCATTTTCAAAAGGAACTTCGCACTGTCCAACCAGCCACAGTTACCGGTGGTGGCACCTTGCTTCAGGCTGGTATATTGGGATGTTCGGAATTTCAGCAGGCACCAGTCCTCTCCTGGCCACCGGACCCTGGACACCAACGATGGCCTTTTCTGTGAGAAACAAAAGTCACCAGGCCAGGTTCCTGATGTCAGTTTGGAGGAGGCACTTGGCACTGTCAAACCAGCTACAGGTGCCTCTGGGGGCATTTTTCATATGGGAAGAATCCTGATCCGTGCGGAATTTCAGCAGGCAGCCGGCCACTCCAGGCCAGCGGGCACTGGACAGGTACCATGGCGTTTTCCCAGAGAAACAAAAGTCACCAGGCCAGGTTCCTGATGTCAGTTTGCAGGAGGCACTTGGCACTGTCAAACCAGCCACAGTTGCCTGTGGGGGCACCTTGCATCTGGGAGGTATCCTGATCCATTCGGAATTTCTGCAGGCAGCCGGCCACTCCGGGTCACCGTGCCCGGGACAAGAATGATGGTCTTTTCCCAGAGAAACAAAAGTCACCAGGCCAGGTTCCTGATGTCAGTTTGCAGGAGGCACTTGGCACTGTCAAACCAGCCACAGTTGCCTGTGGTGGTACTATCGGTCTGGGAGGTATCCTGATCCGTTTGGAATTTCAGCAGGCGGCCGGCCACTCCGGGCCACAGGCCCTGGGCACGTACAATGTCCTTTCCGAAGGAAAACACAAGTCACCAGGCCAGGTTCCTGATGTCAGTTTGCAGGAGGCACTTGGCACTGTCAAATCAGCCACAGGTGTCTGTGGGGGCACCTTGCATCTTGGCGGCATCCTGATCCGTTCGGAATTTCAGCAGGCAGCCGGCCACTCCGGGCCACTGGGCCCTGGACACAAACCATGGCCATTCCCCAGAGAAACAAATGTCACCAGGCCAGGTTCCTGATGTCAGTTTGCAGGAGGCACTTGGCACTGTCAAACCAGCCACATTTGCCTCTGGAGGTGCCTTGCTTCTGGGAGGTATCTTGAGATATTCGGAATTTTAAGATGTACCCTGCAGCTACGGTCCATCGGAACCTGCCCAGGAACTATGGCCGTTCCCCAGAGAAACAAAACTCGCCAGGCCAGGTCCCTGATGTACATTTTCAAAAGGAACTTCGCACTGTCCAACCAGCCACAGTTACCGGTGGTGGCACCTTGCTTCAGGCTGGTATATTGGGATGTTCGGAATTTCAGCAGGCACCAGTCCTCTCCTGGCCACTGGACCCTGGACACCAACGATGGCCTTTTCTGTGAGAAACAAAACTCACCAGGCCAAGTTCCTGAGGTCAGTTTGCAAGAGGCACTTGGCACTGTCCAACCACCCACAGGTGCCTGTGGTGGCGCCTTGATTCTGGGAGGCATCCTGAGATGTTTGGAATTTTAAGAGACACCCTGCCACGCCGGGTCACCTCAACCTGGACATGAACCATGAACTTTTTCTGACAGAAGCAAAACTCAGCAGGCCAGGTTCCTGATGTCAATTTGCAGGAGGCATTTGGCACTGTCCAATCCGCCACAATTGCCTATTGTGCCGCCTTGCTTCTAGGATGTATATTGAGACGTTCGGAATTTCTGCAGGCAGCCGGCCACTCCGGCCTACAGGACGTGGGAAAAGAACAATGGCTTTTCCTCTGAGAAACAGAACTCACAAGGCCAGGGTCCTGATGTCAGTTTGCAGGAGGCACTTGGCACTGTCCAACCAGCCACAGTTGCCTGTGGGGGCACCTTGCATCTGGGAGGTATCCTCAACCGTGCGGAATTTCAGCAGGCAGCTTGCCGCCCGGGGCCACGGGAACCAGGACACGCGCCATGGCTTTCCTAAGAGTCACAAAACTCATCAGGCCAGGTTCCTGATGTCAGTTTGCAGGAGGCACTTGGCAATGTCAAACCAGCCACAGTTGCCTCTGCTGGCAGCTTGCGTCTTGGAGGCACCCTGGGACATTCGGAATATCAGAATAAGCCGGCCGTTGCGTGCCAGCGGTCCCCGGACACGAACGATGGCCTTTCCCCAGAGAAGCAAAACTCACCAGGCCAAGTTCCTGACGTCACTTTGCAAGAGGCACTTGGCACTGTCCAACCAGCCACACTTGCCTCTGGTGGTGCCTTGCTTCTTGCAGGTGTCCTGAGATGTTCAGAATTTTAAGGAGCACCCTGCAGCTACGGTCCACCGGAACCCGCCCAGGAACGATGGCCATTCCCCAGAGAAACAAAACTCACCAGACAAAGTCCTGTTGTCTGTTTGCAGGAGGCACTTTTCACTGTAAAAATCAGCCACAGTTGCATTTTCTGGCAGCTTGCCGCTGGGAGGCATCCTGCGATGTTCGGAATTTTGGTAGTCAGTCAGCCACTCTGGGCCACTGTCACCTGCAAATGAGCACTGGGCCTTTTGCCTGGGAAACGAATCTGACCAGGCCAGATGCCTGATGTCAGTTTGCAGGAGGCACTTGGCACTGTCAAACCAGCCACAGTTGCCTGTGGGGGCACCTTGCATCTGGGAGGCATCCTGATCCATGCGGAATTTCAGCAGGCAGCCGGCCACTCCGGGCCACCGGGCCCTGGACATGAACCATGGCCTTTCCCCAGAGAAACAAAAGTCACCAGGCCAGGTTCCTGATGTCAGTTTGCAGGAGGCACTTGGCACTGTCAAACCAGCCACAGTTGCCTGTGGTGGTACTTTCGTTCTGGGAGGAATCCTGATCCGTTCGGAATATCAGCAGGAGGCCGGCCACTACGGGCCACAGGCCATGGATACGTACAATGGCCGTTCCAAAGAGAAACAAAAATCACCAGGCCAGGTTCCTGATGTCAGTTTGCAGGAGGCACTTGGCACTGTCAAACCAGCCACAGTTGCCGGTGGGGGCTCCATTCCTCTGGGAGCTATCCTGATCTGTGCGGAATTTCAGCAGGCATCCGCCCACTCGAGCCACCGGGCCCTGGACATGAACCACGGCTTTTCCCCAGAGAAACAAAAGTCACCAGGCCAGGGTCCTGATGTCAGTTTGCAGGAGGCACTTGGCACTGTCAAACCAGACACAGTTGCCTGTGGGAGCACCTTGCATCTGAGAGGTATCCTGATCCGTTCGGAATTTCAGCAGGCAGCCGGCCACTCCGGGCCTACAGGTCCAGGATATGAACGATGGCCTTTCCCCAGAGAAACAAAAGTCACCAGGCCAGGTTCCAGATGTCAGTTTGCAGGAGGCACTTGGCACTGTCAAACCAGCCACAGTTGCCTGTGGTGGTACTAACGGTCTGGGAGGTATCCTGATCCGTTCAGAATTTCAGCAGGCGGCCGGCCACTCCAGGCCACCGGGCCCTGAACACGTACAATGGCCTTTCCAAAGAGAAACAAAAGTCACCAGGCCAGGTTCCTGATGTCAGTTTGCAGGAGGCACTTGGCACTGTCAAACGAGACACATTTGCCTGTGGGGGCACCTTGCATCTGGGAGGTATCCTGATCCGTTCGGAATTTCTGCAGGCAGCCGGCCACTCGAGCCACCAGGCCCTGGACAGGAACGATGGCCTTTCCCCAGAGAAACAAAAGTCACCAGGCCAGGTTCCTGATGTCAGTTTGCAGGAGGACCTTGGCACTGTCAAACCAGCCACAGTTGCCTGTGGGAGCACCTTGCATCTGGGAGGTATCCTGATCCGTTCGGAATTTCAGCAGGCAGCCGGCCAATCCGGGCCTGCAGGCCTCGTACAAGAATGATGGCCTTTCCCCAGAGAAACAAAAGTCACCAGACCAGGTTCCTGATGTCTGTTTGCAGGAGGCACTTGGTACTGTCAAACCAGCCACAGTTGCCTGTGGGGGCACATTGCATCTGGGAGGTATCCTCAACCGTGCGGAATTTCAGCAGGCAGGCGGGACTCCGGGCCACCGGGCACTGGACACGATCGAGGGCCTTTCCCCAGAGCAACAAAAGTCAGCAGGACAGGTTCCGATGTCAGTTTGCAGGAGGCACTTGGCACTGTCAAACCAGCCACAGTTGCCTGTGGTGGTACTTTCGGTCTGGGAGGCATCCTGATCCGTGCGGAATTTCTGCAGGCAGCCGGCCACTCCAGGCCATTTGGCACTGGATATGAACCATAGCCTTTCCCCAGAGAAACAAAAGTCACCAGGCCAGGTTCCTGATGTCAGTTTGCAGGAGGCACTTGGCACTGTCAAACCAGCCACAGTTGCCTGTGGGGGCACCTCGCATCCTGGAGGTATCCTGATCCGGGCGGAATTTCAGCAGGCCGCCGGCCACTCCAGGCCACCGGGCACTGGACACGAACCATGGCCTTTCCCCAGAGAAACAAAAGTCACCAGTCTAGGTTCCTGATGTCAGTGTGCCGGAGGCTCTTGGCACTGTCAAACCAGCCACAGTTGCCTGTGGTGGTACTTTCGGTCGGGGAGGCATCCTGGTCCATGAGGAATTTCCGCAGGCAGCCGGCCACTCCGGGCCACCAGGCCCTAGACATGTACGATGACCTTTTCCCAGAGAAACCAAAGTTACCAGGACAGGTTCCTGATGTCAGTTTGCAGGAGGCACTTGGCACTGTCAAACCAGCCACAGTTGCCTCTGGCGGCACCTTTCATTTAGACGGTATCCTGATCCGCGCGGAATTTCAGCAGGCAGCGGGCCACTCCGGGCCTACGGGTCCAGGATATGAACGATGGCCTTTCCCCAGAGAAACAAAAGTCACCAGGCCAGGTTCCTGATGTCAGTTTGCAGGAGGCACTTGGCACTGTCAAACCAGCCACAGTTGCCTCTGGGGGCACCTTGCATCCTGGAGGTATCCTGATCCGTGCGGAATTTCAGCAGGCGGCCTGCCACTCCAGGCCACCGGGCACTGGACACGAACCATGGCCTTTCCCCAGAGAAACAAAAGTCACCAGGGCAGCTTCCTGATGTTAGTTTGCAGGAGGTACTTGGCACTGTCAAACCAGCCAGAGTTGCCTCTGGGGGCACCTTGCATCTGGGAGGTATCCTGATCCGTTCGGAATTTCAGCAGGCAGCCGGCAACACCGGGCCACTGGGCCACCGGTCCCCGGGTAAGAATGATGGCCTTTCCCCAGAGAAACAAAAGTCACCAGGCCAGGTTCCTGATGTCAGTTTGGAGGAGGCAATTGGCACTGTCAAACCAGCCACAGTTGCCTGTGGGGGCACCTTGCATCTGGGAGGTATCCTGATCCATGCGGAATTTCAGCAGGCAGCCGGCCACTCCAGGCCACCGGGCACTGGACACGAACCATGGCCTTTCCCCAGAGAAACAAAAGTCACCAGGCCAGGTTCCTGATGTCAGTTTGCAGGAGGCACTTGGCACTGTCAAACCAGCCAGAGTTGCCTGTGGGGGCACCTTGCATCTGGGAGGTATCCTGATCCGTTCGGAATTTCAGCAGGCAGCCGGCCACTCCGGTTTACCGGGCCCATGAGAAGAATGATGGCCTTTCCCCAGAGAAACAAAAGTCACCAGGCCAGGTTCCTGATGTCAGTTTGCAGGAGGCACTTGGCACTGTCAAACCAGCCACAGTTGCCTGTGGGGGCACCTTGCATCTGGGAGGTATCCTCAAGCGTGCGGAATTTCAGCAGGCAGCCGGCCACTCCGGGCCACCGGGCACTGGACACGATCGAGGGCCTTTCCCCAGAGCTACAAAAGTCACCAGGACAGGTTCCGATGTCAGTTTGCAGGAGGCACTTGGCACTGTCAAACCAGCCACAGTTGCCTGTGGTGGTACTATCGGTCTGGGAGGTATCCTGATCCGTTCGGAATTTCAGCAGGCGGCCGGCCACTCCGGGGCACAAGCCCTGGGCGTGTGCAATGTCCTTTGCAAAGGAAAACACAAGTCACCAGGCCAGGTTCCAGATGTCAGTTTGCAGGAAGCACTTGGCACTGTCAAATCAGCCACAGGTGTCTGTGGGGGCACCTTGCATCTTGGCGGCATCCTGATCCGTTCGGAATTTCAGCAGGCAGCCGGCCACTCCGGGCCACCGGGCCCTGGACATGAACGATGGCCTTTACCCAGAGAAACAAAAGTCACCAGGCCAGGTTCCGATGTCAGTTTGCAGGAGGCACTTGGCACTGTCAAACCAGCCACAGTTGCCTGTGGTGGTACTATCGGTCTGGGAGGTATCCTGATCCTTTCGGAATTTCAGCAGGCGGCCTGTCTCTACGGGCCACCAGGCCCTGGACACATACAATGGCCTTTCCAAAGAGAAACAAAAATCACCAGGCCAGGTTCCTGATGTCACTTTGCAGGAGGCACTTGGCACTGTCAAACCAGCCACAGTTGCCTGTGGGGGCTCCTTTCATCTGGGAGCTATCCTGATCTGTGCGGAATTTCAGCAGGCAGCCGGCCACTACGGGCCAGAAGGCCCTAGAGAGGAACGATGGCCTTTCCCCAGAGAAACAAAAGTCACCAGGCCAGGTTCCTGATGTCAGTTTGCAGGAGGCACTTGGCACTGTCAAACCAGCCACAGGTGCCTCTGGGGGTACCATCCGTCTCGCAGGCATCCTGATCCGTGCTGAATTTCAACAGGCAGCCGGCCACTCCGGGCCACCGGGCCTTAGACATGGATCGTGGCCTTTCCCCAGAGAAACCAAAGTGACCAGCCCAGCTTTCCGATGTCTGTTTGCAGGAGGCACTTGGCACTGTCAAACCAGCCACACTTGCCTCTGGTGGTGCCTTGCTTCTGGGAGGTATCTTGAGATATTCGGAATTTTAAGAAGCACCCTGCCGCTACGGTCCATCGGAACCTGCCCAGGAACTATGGCCGTTCCCCAGAGAAACAAAACTCGCCAGGCCAGGTCCCTGATGTGCATTTTCAAAAGGAACTTCGCACTGTCCAACCAGCCACAGTTACCGGTGGTGGCACCTTGCTTCAGGCTGGTATATTGGGATGTTCGGAATTTCAGCAGGCACCAGTCCTCTCCTGGCCACCGGACCCTGGACACCAACGATGGACGTTTCTGTGAGAAACAAAAGTCACCAGGCCAGGTTCCTGATGTCAGTTTGGAGGAGGCACTTGGCACTGTCAAACCAGCCACAGTTGCCTGTGGGGGCATTTTTCATATGGGAAGAATCCTGATCCGTGCGGAATTTCAGCAGGCAGCCGGCCACTCCAGGCCACCGGGCACTGGACACGAACCATGGCCTTTTCCCAGAGAAACAAAAGTCACCAGGCCAGGTTCCTGATGTCAGTTTGCAGGAGGCACTTGGCACTGTCAAACCAGCCACAGTTGCCTGTGGGGGCACCTTGCATCTGGGAGGTATCCTGATCCATTCGGAATTTCTGCAGGCAGCCGGCCACTCCGGGTCACCGTGCCCGGGACAAGAATGATGGTCTTTTCCCAGAGAAACAAAAGTCACCAGGCCAGGTTCCTGATGTCAGTTTGCAGGAGGCACTTGGCACTGTCAAACCAGCCACAGTTGCCTGTGGTGGTACTATCGGTCTGGGAGGTATCCTGATCCGTTTGGAATTTCAGCAGGCGGCCGGCCACTCCGGGCCACAGGCCCTGGGCACGTACAATGTCCTTTCCGAAGGAAAACACAAGTCACCAGGCCAGGTTCCTGATGTCAGTTTGCAGGAGGCACTTGGCACTGTCAAATCAGCCACAGGTGTCTGTGGGGGCACCTTGCATCTTGGCGGCATCCTGATCCGTGAGGAATTTCAGCAGGCAGCCGGCCACTCCGGGCCACTGGGCCCTGGACACAAACCATGGCCATTCCCCAGAGAAACAAAAGTCACCAGGCCAGGTTCCTGATGTCAGTTTGCAGGAGGCACTTGGCACTGTCAAACCAGCCACATTTGCCTCTGGAGGTGCCTTGCTTCTGGGAGGTATCTTGAGATATTCGGAATTTTAAGATGTACCCTGCAGCTACGGTCCATCGGAACCTGCCCAGGAACTATGGCCGTTCCCCAGAGAAACAAAACTCGCCAGGCCAGGTCCCTGATGTACATTTTCAAAAGGAACTTCGCACTGTCCAACCAGCCACAGTTACCGGTGGTGGCACCTTGCTTCAGGCTGGTATATTGGGATGTTCGGAATTTCAGCAGGCACCAGTCCTCTCCTGGCCACTGGACCCTGGACACCAACGATGGCCTTTTCTGTGAGAAACAAAACTCACCAGGCCAAGTTCCTGAGGTCAGTTTGCAAGAGGCACTTGGCACTGTCCAACCACCCACAGGTGCCTGTGGTGGCACCTTGATTCTGGGAGGCATCCAGAGATGTTTGGAATTTTAAGAGACACCCTGCCACGCCGGGTCACCTCAACCTGGACATGAACCATGAACTTTTTCTGACAGAAGCAAAACTCAGCAGGCCAGGTTCCTGATGTCAATTTGCAGGAGGCATTTGGCACTGTCCAATCCGCCACAATTGCCTATTGTGCCGCCTTGCTTCTAGGATGTATATTGAGACGTTCGGAATTTCTGCAGGCAGCCGGCCACTCCGGCCTACAGGACGTGGGAAAAGAACAATGGCTTTTCCTCTGAGAAACAGAACTCACAAGGCCAGGGTCCTGATGTCAGTTTGCAGGAGGCACTTGGCACTGTCCAACCAGCCACAGTTGCCTGTGGGGGCACCTTGTATCTGGGAGGTATCCTCAACCGTGCGGAATTTCAGCAGGCAGCTTGCCGCCCGGGGCCACGGGAACCAGGACACGCGCGATGGCTTTCCTAAGAGTCACAAAACTCATCAGGCCAGGTTCCTGATGTCAGTTTGCAGGAGGCACTTGGCAATGTCAAACCAGCCACAGTTGCCTCTGCTGGCAGCTTGCGTCTTGGAGGCACCCTGGGACATTCGGAATATCAGAATAAGCCGGCCGTTGCGTGCCAGCGGTCCCCGGACACGAACGATGGCCTTTCCCCAGAGAAGCAAAACTCACCAGGCCAAGTTCCTGACGTCACTTTGCAAGAGGCACTTGGCACTGTCCAACCAGCCACACTTGCCTCTGGTGGTGCCTTGCTTCTTGCAGGTGTCCTGAGATGTTCAGAATTTTAAGGAGCACCCTGCAGCTACGGTCCACCGGAACCCGCCCAGGAACGATGGCCATTCCCCAGAGAAACAAAACTCACCAGACAAAGTCCTGTTGTCTGTTTGCAGGAGGCACTTTTCACTGTAAAAATCAGCCACAGTTGCATTTTCTGGCAGCTTGCCGCTGGGAGGCATCCTGCGATGTTCGGAATTTTGGTAGTCAGTCAGCCACTCTGGGCCAATGTCACCTGCAAATGAACACTGGGCCTTTTGCCTGGGAAACGAATCTGACCAGGCCAGATGCCTGATGTCAGTTTGCAGGAGGCACTTGGCACTGTCAAACCAGCCACAGTTGCCTGTGGGGGCACCTTGCATCTGGGAGGCATCCTGATCCATGCGGAATTTCAGCAGGCAGCCGGCCACTCCGGGCCACCGGGCCCTGGACATGAACCATGGCCTTTCCCCAGAGAAACAAAAGTCACCAGGCCAGGTTCCTGATGTCAGTTTGCAGGAGGCACTTGGCACTGTCAAACCAGCCACAGTTGCCTGTGGTGGTACTTTCGTTCTGGGAGGAATCCTGATCCGTTCGGAATATCAGCAGGCGGCCGGCCACTACGGGCCACAGGCCATGGATACGTACAATGGCCGTTCCAAAGAGAAACAAAAATCACCAGGCCAGGTTCCTGATGTCAGTTTGCAGGAGGCACTTGGCACTGTCAAACCAGCCACAGTTGCCGGTGGGGGCTCCATTCCTCTGGGAGCTATCCTGATCTGTGCGGAATTTCAGCAGGCATCCGCCCACTCGAGCCACCGGGCCCTGGACATGAAGCACGGCTTTTCCCCAGAGAAACAAAAGTCACCAGGCCAGGTTCCTGATGTCAGTTTGCAGGAGGCACTTGGCACTGTCAAACCAGACACAGTTGCCTGTGGGAGCACCTTGCATCTGGGAGGTATCCTGATCCGTTCGGAATTTCAGCAGGCAGCCGGCCACTCCGGGCCTACAGGTCCAGGATATGAACGATGGCCTTTCCCCAGAGAAACAAAAGTCACCAGGCCAGGTTCCTGATGTCAGTTTGCAGGAGGCACTTGGCACTGTCAAACCAGCCACAGTTGCCTGTGGGGGCACCTTGCATCTGGGAGGTATCCTCAACCGTGCGGAATTTCAGAAGGCAGCCGGGACTCAGGGCGAGCGGGCCCCGGACAAGTATGATGGCCTTTCCCTAGAGAAACAAAAGTCACCAGGACAGGTTCCGATATCAGTTTGCAGGAGGCACTTGGCACTGTCAAACCAGCCACAGTTGCCTGTGGTGGTACTATCGGTCTGGGAGGTATCCTGATCCGTTCAGAATTTCAGCAGGTGGCCGGCCACTCCAGGCCACCGGGCCCTGAACACGTACAATGGCCTTTCCAAAGAGAAACAAAAGTCACCAGGCCAGGTTCCTGATGTCAGTTTGCAGTAGGCACTTGGCACTGTCAAACGAGACACATTTGCCTGTGGGGGCACCTTGCATCTGGGAGGTATCCTGATCCGTTCGGAATTTCTGCAGGCAGCCGGCCACTCGAGCCACCAGGCCCTGGAGAGGAACGATGGCCTTTCCCCAGAGAAACAAAAGTCACCAGGCCAGGTTCCTGATGTCAGTTTGCAGGAGGACCTTGGCACTGTCAAACCAGCCACAGTTGCCTGTGGTGGTACTTTCGGTCTGGGAGGTATCCTGATCCGTGCGGAATTTCAGCAGGCAGCCGGCCACTCCGGGCCTCCAGGCCCTGGACACCTACAATGGCCTTTCCCCAGAGAAACAAAAGTCACCAGGCCAGGTTCCTGATGTCAGTTTGCAGTAGGCACTTGGCACTGTCAAACCAGCCACAGTTGCCTCGGGCGGCACCTTTCATTTAGACGGTATCCTGATCCGCGCGGAATTTCAGCAGGCAGCCGGCCACTCCGG
Organism: Passer domesticus; assembly: GCF_036417665.1. NCBI lineage: Eukaryota > Metazoa > Chordata > Aves > Passeriformes > Passeridae > Passer > Passer domesticus. The sequence continues at coordinate 58,445,886 of NC_087478.1, read as the reverse complement.
GCCTACGGGTCCAGGATATGAACGATGGCCTATCCCCAGAGAAACAAAAGTCACCAGGCCAGGTTCCTGATGTCAGTTTGCAGGAGGCACTTGGCACTGTCAAACCAGCCACAGTTGCCTCTGGGGGCACCTTGCATCCTGGAGGTATCCTGATCCGTGCGGAATTTCAGCAGGCAGCCGGCGACTCCAGGCCACCGTGCCCCGGACAAGAATGATGGCCTTTTCCCAGAGAAACAAAAGTTACCAGGCCAGGTTCCTGATGTCAGTTTGCAGGAGGCACTTGGCACTGTCAAACCAGCCACAGTTGCCTGTGGGGGCACCTTGCATCCTGGAGGTATCCTGATCCGTGCGGAATTTCAGCAGGCAGCCGGCCACTCCAGGCCACCGGGCACTGGACACGAACCATGGCCTTTCCCCAGAGAAACAAAAGTCACCAGGCCAGATTCCTGATGTCAGTTTGCAGGAGGCACTTGGCACTGTCAAACCAGCCAGAGTTGCCTGTGGGGGCACCTTGCATCTGGGAGGTATCCTGATCCGTTCGGAATTTCAGCAGGCAGCCGGCCACTCCGGTTTACCGGGCCCATGAGAAGAATGATGGCCTTTCCCCAGAGAAACAAAAGTCACCAGGCCAGGTTCCTGATGTCAGTTTGCAGGAGGCACTTGGCACTGTCAAACCAGCCACAGTTGCCTGTGGGGGCACCTTGCATCTGGGAGGTATCCTCAAGCGTGCGGAATTTCAGCAGGCAGCCGGGCACTCCGGGCCACCGGGCACTGGACACGATCGAGGGCCTTTCCCCAGAGCAACAAAAGTCACCAGGACAGGTTCCGATGTCAGTTTGCAGGAGGCACTTGGCACTGTCAAACCAGCCACAGTTGCCTGTGGTGGTACTATCGGTCTGGGAGGTATCCTGATCCGTTCGGAATTTCAGCAGGCGGCCGGCAACTCCGGGGCACAAGCCCTGGGCATGTGCAATGTCCTTTGCAAAGGAAAACACAAGTCACCAGGCCAGGTTCCTGATGTCAGTTTGCAGGAAGCACTTGGCACTGTCAAATCAGCCACAGGTATCTGTGGGGGCACCTTGCATCTTGGCGGCATCCTGATCCGTGAGGAATTTCAGCAGGCAGCCGGCCACTCCGGGCCACCGGGCCCTGGACATGAACGATGGCCTTTACCCAGAGAAACAAAAGTCACCAGGCCAGGTTCCGATGTCAGTTTGCAGGAGGCACTTGGCACTGTCAAACCAGCCACAGTTGCCTGTGGTGGTACTATCGGTCTGGGAGGTATCCTGATCCGTTCGGAATTTCAGCAGGCGGCCTGTCTCTACGGGCCACCAGGCCCTGGACACATACAATGGCCTTTCCCTAGAGAAACAAAAATCACCAGGCCAGGTTCCTGATGTCACTTTGCAGGAGGCACTTGGCACTGTCAAACCAGCCACAGTTGCCTGTGGGGGCTCCTTTCATCTGGGAGCTATCCTGATCTGTGCGGAATTTCAGCAGGCAGCCGGCCACTACGGGCCGGAAGGCCCTAGAGAGGAACGATGGCCTTTCCCCAGAGAAACAAAAGTCACCAGGCCAGGTTCCTGATGTCAGTTTGCAGGAGGCACTTGGCACTGTCAAACCAGCCACAGGTGCCTCTGGGGGTACCATCCGTCTCGCAGGCATCCTGATCCGTGCAGAATTTCAACAGGCAGCCGGCCACTCCGGGCCACCGGGCCTTAGACATGGATCGTGGCCTTTCCCCAGAGAAACCAAAGTGACCAGCCCAGCTTTCCGATGTCTGTTTGCAGGAGGCACTTGGCACTGTCAAACCAGCCACACTTGCCTCTGGTGGTGCCTTGCTTCTGGGAGGTATCTTGAGATATTCGGAATTTTAAGAAGCACCCTGCCGCTACGGTCCATCGGAACCTGCCCAGGAACTATGGCCGTTCCCCAGAGAAACAAAACTCGCCAGGCCAGGTCCCTGATGTGCATTTTCAAAAGGAACTTCGCACTGTCCAACCAGCCACAGTTACCGGTGGTGGCACCTTGCTTCAGGCTGGTATATTGGGATGTTCGGAATTTCAGCAGGCACCAGTCCTCTCCTGGCCACCGGACCCTGGACACCAACGATGGACGTTTCTGTGAGAAACAAAAGTCACCAGGCCAGGTTCCTGATGTCAGTTTGGAGGAGGCACTTGGCACTGTCAAACCAGCCAGAGTTGCCTGTGGGGGCATTTTTCATATGGGAAGAATCCTGATCCGTGCGGAATTTCAGCAGGCAGCCGGCCACTCCAGGCCACCGGGCACTGGACAGGAACCATGGCCTTTTCCCAGAGAAACAAAAGTCACCAGGCCAGGTTCCTGATGTCAGTTTGCAGGAGGCACTTGGCACTGTCAAACCAGCCACAGTTGCCTGTGGGGGCACCTTGCATCTGGGACATATCCTGATCCATTCGGAATTTCTGCAGGCAGCCGGCCACTCCGGGTCACCGTGCCCGGGACAAGAATGATGGTCTTTTCCCAGAGAAACAAAAGTCACCAGGCCAGGTTCCTGATGTCAGTTTGCAGGAGGCACTTGGCACTGTCAAACCAGCCACAGTTGCCTGTGGGGGCACCTTGCATCTGGGAGGTATCCTGATCCATGCGGAATTTCAGCAGGCAGCCGGCCACTCCAGGCCACCGGGCACTGGACACGAACCATGGCCTTTCCCCAGAGAAACAAAAGTCACCAGGCCAGGTTCCTGATGTCAGTTTGCAGGAGGCACTTGGCACTGTCAAACCAGCCAGAGTTGCCTGTGGGGGCACCTTGCATCTGGGAGGTATCCTGATCCGTTCGGAATTTCAGCAGGCAGCCGGCCACTCCGGTTTACCGGGCCCATGAGAAGAATGATGGCCTTTCCCCAGAGAAACAAAAGTCACCAGGCCAGGTTCCTGATGTCAGTTTGCAGGAGGCACTTGGCACTGTCAAACCAGCCACAGTTGCCTGTGGGGGCACCTTGCATCTGGGAGGTATCCTCAAGCGTGCGGAATTTCAGCAGGCAGCCGGCCACTCCGGGCCACCGGGCCCTGGACACGATCGAGGGCCTTTCCCCAGAGCTACAAAAGTCACCAGGACAGGTTCCGATGTCAGTTTGCAGGAGGCACTTGGCACTGTCAAACCAGCCACAGTTGCCTGTGGTGGTACTATCGGTCTGGGAGGTATCCTGATCCGTTCGGAATTTCAGCAGGCGGCCGGCCACTCCGGGGCACAAGCCCTGGGCATGTGCAATGTCCTTTGCAAAGGAAAACACAAGTCACCAGGCCAGGTTCCAGATGTCAGTTTGCAGGAAGCACTTGGCACTGTCAAATCAGCCACAGGTGTCTGTGGGGGCACCTTGCATCTTGGCGGCATCCTGATCCGTTCGGAATTTCAGCAGGCAGCCGGCCACTCCGGGCCTACGGGCCCTGGACATGAACGATGGCCTTTACCCAGAGAAACAAAAGTCACCAGGCCAGGTTCCGATGTCAGTTTGCAGGAGGCACTTGGCACTGTCAAACCAGCCACAGTTGCCTGTGGTGGTACTATCGGTCTGGGAGGTATCCTGATCCTTTCGGAATTTCAGCAGGCGGCCTGTCTCTACGGGCCACCAGGCCCTGGACACATACAATGGCCTTTCCAAAGAGAAACAAAAATCACCAGGCCAGGTTCCTGATGTCACTTTGCAGGAGGCACTTGGCACTGTCAAACCAGCCACAGTTGCCTGTGGGGGCTCCTTTCATCTGGGAGCTATCCTGATCTGTGCGGAATTTCAGCAGGCAGCCGGCCACTACGGGCCAGAAGGCCCTAGAGAGGAACGATGGCCTTTCCCCAGAGAAACAAAAGTCACCAGGCCAGGTTCCTGATGTCAGTTTGCAGGAGGCACTTGGCACTGTCAAACCAGCCACAGGTGCCTCTGGGGGTACCATCCGTCTCGCAGGCATCCTGATCCGTGCTGAATTTCAACAGGCAGCCGGCCACTCCGGGCCACCGGGCCTTAGACATGGATCGTGGCCTTTCCCCAGAGAAACCAAAGTGACCAGCCCAGCTTTCCGATGTCTGTTTGCAGGAGGCACTTGGCACTGTCAAACCAGCCACACTTGCCTCTGGTGGTGCCTTGCTTCTGGGAGGTATCTTGAGATATTCGGAATTTTAAGAAGCACCCTGCCGCTACGGTCCATCGGAACCTGCCCAGGAACTATGGCCGTTCCCCAGAGAAACAAAACTCGCCAGGCCAGGTCCCTGATGTGCATTTTCAAAAGGAACTTCGCACTGTCCAACCAGCCACAGTTACCGGTGGTGGCACCTTGCTTCAGGCTGGTATATTGGGATGTTCGGAATTTCAGCAGGCACCAGTCCTCTCCTGGCCACCGGACCCTGGACACCAACGATGGACGTTTCTGTGAGAAACAAAAGTCACCAGGCCAGGTTCCTGATGTCAGTTTGGAGGAGGCACTTGGCACTGTCAAACCAGCCACAGTTGCCTGTGGGGGCATTTTTCATATGGGAAGAATCCTGATCCGTGCGGAATTTCAGCAGGCAGCCGGCCACTCCAGGCCACCGGGCACTGGACAGGAACCATGGCCTTTTCCCAGAGAAACAAAAGTCACCAGGCCAGGTTCCTGATGTCAGTTTGCAGGAGGCACTTGGCACTGTCAAACCAGCCACAGTTGCCTGTGGGGGCACCTTGCATCTGGGACGTATCCTGATCCATTCGGAATTTCTGCAGGCAGCCGGCCACTCCGGGTCACCGTGCCCGGGACAAGAATGATGGTCTTTTCCCAGAGAAACAAAAGTCACCAGGCCAGGTTCCTGATGTCAGTTTGCAGGAGGCACTTGGCACTGTCAAACCAGCCACAGTTGCCTGTGGTGGTACTATCGGTCTGGGAGGTATCCTGATCCGTTTGGAATTTCAGCAGGCGGCCGGCCACTCCGGGCCACAGGCCCTGGGCACGTACAATGTCCTTTCCAAAGGAAAACACAAGTCACCAGGCCAGGTTCCTGATGTCAGTTTGCAGGAGGCACTTGGCACTGTCAAATCAGCCACAGGTGTCTGTGGGGGCACCTTGCATCTTGGCGGCATCCTGATCCGTGAGGAATTTCAGCAGGCAGCCGGCCACTCCGGGCCACTGGGCCCTGGACACAAACCATGGCCATTCCCCAGAGAAACAAAAGTCACCAGGCCAGGTTCCTGATGTCAGTTTGCAGGAGGCACTTGGCACTGTCAAACCAGCCACATTTGCCTCTGGAGGTGCCTTGCTTCTGGGAGGTATCTTGAGATATTCGGAATTTTAAGATGTACCCTGCAGCTACGGTCCATCGGAACCTGCCCAGGAACTATGGCCGTTCCCCAGAGAAACAAAACTCGCCAGGCCAGGTCCCTGATGTACATTTTCAAAAGGAACTTCGCACTGTCCAACCAGCCACAGTTACCGGTGGTGGCACCTTGCTTCAGGCTGGTATATTGGGATGTTCGGAATTTCAGCAGGCACCAGTCCTCTCCTGGCCACTGGACCCTGGACACCAACGATGGCCTTTTCTGTGAGAAACAAAACTCACCAGGCCAAGTTCCTGAGGTCAGTTTGCAAGAGGCACTTGGCACTGTCCAACCACCCACAGGTGCCTGTGGTGGCACCTTGATTCTGGGAGGCATCCAGAGATGTTTGGAATTTTAAGAGACACCCTGCCACGCCGGGTCACCTCAACCTGGACATGAACCATGAACTTTTTCTGACAGAAGCAAAACTCAGCAGGCCAGGTTCCTGATGTCAATTTGCAGGAGGCATTTGGCACTGTCCAATCCGCCACAATTGCCTATTGTGCCGCCTTGCTTCTAGGATGTATATTGAGACGTTCGGAATTTCTGCAGGCAGCCGGCCACTCCGGCCTACAGGACGTGGGAAAAGAACAATGGCTTTTCCTCTGAGAAACAGAACTCACAAGGCCAGGGTCCTGATGTCAGTTTGCAGGAGGCACTTGGCACTGTCCAACCAGCCACAGTTGCCTGTGGGGGCACCTTGTATCTGGGAGGTATCCTCAACCGTGCGGAATTTCAGCAGGCAGCTTGCCGCCCGGGGCCACGGGAACCAGGACACGCGCGATGGCTTTCCTAAGAGTCACAAAACTCATCAGGCCAGGTTCCTGATGTCAGTTTGCAGGAGGCACTTGGCAATGTCAAACCAGCCACAGTTGCCTCTGCTGGCAGCTTGCGTCTTGGAGGCACCCTGGGACATTCGGAATATCAGAATAAGCCGGCCGTTGCGTGCCAGCGGTCCCCGGACACGAACGATGGCCTTTCCCCAGAGAAGCAAAACTCACCAGGCCAAGTTCCTGACGTCACTTTGCAAGAGGCACTTGGCACTGTCCAACCAGCCACACTTGCCTCTGGTGGTGCCTTGCTTCTTGCAGGTGTCCTGAGATGTTCAGAATTTTAAGGAGCACCCTGCAGCTACGGTCCACCGGAACCCGCCCAGGAACGATGGCCATTCCCCAGAGAAACAAAACTCACCAGACAAAGTCCTGTTGTCTGTTTGCAGGAGGCACTTTTCACTGTAAAAATCAGCCACAGTTGCATTTTCTGGCAGCTTGCCGCTGGGAGGCATCCTGCGATGTTCGGAATTTTGGTAGTCAGTCAGCCACTCTGGGCCAATGTCACCTGCAAATGAACACTGGGCCTTTTGCCTGGGAAACGAATCTGACCAGGCCAGATGCCTGATGTCAGTTTGCAGGAGGCACTTGGCACTGTCAAACCAGCCACAGTTGCCTGTGGGGGCACCTTGCATCTGGGAGGCATCCTGATCCATGCGGAATTTCAGCAGGCAGCCGGCCACTCCGGGCCACCGGGCCCTGGACATGAACCATGGCCTTTCCCCAGAGAAACAAAAGTCACCAGGCCAGGTTCCTGATGTCAGTTTGCAGGAGGCACTTGGCACTGTCAAACCAGCCACAGTTGCCTGTGGTGGTACTTTCGTTCTGGGAGGAATCCTGATCCGTTCGGAATATCAGCAGGCGGCCGGCCACTACGGGCCACAGGCCATGGATACGTACAATGGCCGTTCCAAAGAGAAACAAAAATCACCAGGCCAGGTTCCTGATGTCAGTTTGCAGGAGGCACTTGGCACTGTCAAACCAGCCACAGTTGCCGGTGGGGGCTCCATTCCTCTGGGAGCTATCCTGATCTGTGCGGAATTTCAGCAGGCATCCGCCCACTCGAGCCACCGGGCCCTGGACATGAAGCACGGCTTTTCCCCAGAGAAACAAAAGTCACCAGGCCAGGTTCCTGATGTCAGTTTGCAGGAGGCACTTGGCACTGTCAAACCAGACACAGTTGCCTGTGGGAGCACCTTGCATCTGGGAGGTATCCTGATCCGTTCGGAATTTCAGCAGGCAGCCGGCCACTCCGGGCCTACAGGTCCAGGATATGAACGATGGCCTTTCCCCAGAGAAACAAAAGTCACCAGGCCAGGTTCCTGATGTCAGTTTGCAGGAGGCACTTGGCACTGTCAAACCAGCCACAGTTGCCTGTGGGGGCACCTTGCATCTGGGAGGTATCCTCAACCGTGCGGAATTTCAGAAGGCAGCCGGGACTCAGGGCGAGCGGGCCCCGGACAAGTATGATGGCCTTTCCCTAGAGAAACAAAAGTCACCAGGACAGGTTCCGATATCAGTTTGCAGGAGGCACTTGGCACTGTCAAACCAGCCACAGTTGCCTGTGGTGGTACTATCGGTCTGGGAGGTATCCTGATCCGTTCAGAATTTCAGCAGGTGGCCGGCCACTCCAGGCCACCGGGCCCTGAACACGTACAATGGCCTTTCCAAAGAGAAACAAAAGTCACCAGGCCAGGTTCCTGATGTCAGTTTGCAGTAGGCACTTGGCACTGTCAAACGAGACACATTTGCCTGTGGGGGCACCTTGCATCTGGGAGGTATCCTGATCCGTTCGGAATTTCTGCAGGCAGCCGGCCACTCGAGCCACCAGGCCCTGGAGAGGAACGATGGCCTTTCCCCAGAGAAACAAAAGTCACCAGGCCAGGTTCCTGATGTCAGTTTGCAGGAGGACCTTGGCACTGTCAAACCAGCCACAGTTGCCTGTGGTGGTACTTTCGGTCTGGGAGGTATCCTGATCCGTGCGGAATTTCAGCAGGCAGCCGGCCACTCCGGGCCTCCAGGCCCTGGACACCTACAATGGCCTTTCCCCAGAGAAACAAAAGTCACCAGGCCAGGTTCCTGATGTCAGTTTGCAGGAGGCACTTGGCACTGTCAAACCAGCCAGACTTGCCTGTGGGGGCACCTCGCATCCTGGAGGTATCCTGATCCGGGCGGAATTTCAGCAGGCCGCCGGCCACTCCAGGCCACCGGGCACTGGACACGAACCATGGCCTTTCCCCAGAGAAACAAAAGTCACCAGTCTAGGTTCCTGATGTCAGTTTGCCGGAGGCTCTTGGCACTGTCAAACCAGCCACAGTTGCCTGTGGTGGTACTTTCGGTCGGGGAGGCATCCTGGTCCATGAGGAATTTCCGCAGGCGGCCGGCCACTCCGGGCCACCAGGCCCTAGACATGTACGATGACCTTTTCCCAGAGAAACCAAAGTTACCAGGACAGGTTCCTGATGTCAGTTTGCAGTAGGCACTTGGCACTGTCAAACCAGCCACAGTTGCCTCGGGCGGCACCTTTCATTTAGACGGTATCCTGATCCGCGCGGAATTTCAGCAGGCAGCCGGCCACTCCGGGCCTACGGGTCCAGGATATGAACGATGGCCTATCCCCAGAGAAACAAAAGTCACCAGGCCAGGTTCCTGATGTCAGTTTGCAGGAGGCACTTGGCACTGTCAAACCAGCCACAGTTGCCTGTGGGGGCACCTTGCATCCTGGAGGTATCCTGATCCGTGCGGAATTTCAGCAGGCGGCCTGCCACTCCAGGCCACCGGGCACTGGACACGAACCATGGCCTTTCCCCAGAGAAACAAAAGTCACCAGGGCAGCTTCCTGATGTTAGTTTGCAGGAGGTACTTGGCACTGTCAAACCAGCCAGAGTTGCCTCTGGGGGCACCTTGCATCTGGGAGGTATCCTGATCCATTCGGAATTTCAGCAGGCAGCCGGCAACACCGGGCCACTGGGCCACCGGTCCCCGGGTAAGAATGATGGCCTTTCCCCAGAGAAACAAAAGTCACCAGGCCAGGTTCCTGATGTCAGTTTGGAGGAGGCAATTGGCACTGTCAAACCAGCCACAGTTGCCTGTGGGGGCACCTTGCATCTGGGAGGTATCCTGATCCGTTAGGAATTTCAGTAGGCAGCCGGCGACTCCAGGCCACCGTGCCCCGGACAAGAATGATGGCCTTTTCCCAGAGAAACAAAAGTTACCAGGCCAGGTTCCTGATGTCAGTTTGCAGGAGGCACTTGGCACTGTCAAACCAGCCACAGTTGCCTGTGGGGGCACCTTGCATCCTGGAGGTATCCTGATCCGTGCGGAATTTCAGCAGGCAGCCGGCCACTCCAGGCCACCGGGCACTGGACACGAACCATGGCCTTTCCCCAGAGAAACAAAAGTCACCAGGCCAGATTCCTGATGTCAGTTTGCAGGAGGCACTTGGCACTGTCAAACCAGCCAGAGTTGCCTGTGGGGGCACCTTGCATCTGGGAGGTATCCTGATCCGTTCGGAATTTCAGCAGGCAGCCGGCCACTCCGGTTTACCGGGGCCCATGAGAAGAATGATGGCCTTTCCCCAGAGAAACAAAAGTCACCAGGCCAGGTTCCTGATGTCAGTTTGCAGGAGGCACTTGGCACTGTCAAACCAGCCACAGTTGCCTGTGGGGGCACCTTGCATCTGGGAGGTATCCTCAAGCGTGCGGAATTTCAGCAGGCAGCCGGGCACTCCGGGCCACCGGGCACTGGACACGATCGAGGGCCTTTCCCCAGAGCAACAAAAGTCACCAGGACAGGTTCCGATGTCAGTTTGCAGGAGGCACTTGGCACTGTCAAACCAGCCACAGTTGCCTGTGGTGGTACTATCGGTCTGGGAGGTATCCTGATCCGTTCGGAATTTCAGCAGGCGGCCGGCAACTCCGGGGCACAAGCCCTGGGCATGTGCAATGTCCTTTGCAAAGGAAAACACAAGTCACCAGGCCAGGTTCCTGATGTCAGTTTGCAGGAAGCACTTGGCACTGTCAAATCAGCCACAGGTATCTGTGGGGGCACCTTGCATCTTGGCGGCATCCTGATCCGTGAGGAATTTCAGCAGGCAGCCGGCCACTCCGGGCCACCGGGCCCTGGACATGAACGATGGCCTTTACCCAGAGAAACAAAAGTCACCAGGCCAGGTTCCGATGTCAGTTTGCAGGAGGCACTTGGCACTGTCAAACCAGCCACAGTTGCCTGTGGTGGTACTATCGGTCTGGGAGGTATCCTGATCCGTTCGGAATTTCAGCAGGCGGCCTGTCTCTACGGGCCACCAGGCCCTGGACACATACAATGGCCTTTCCAAAGAGAAACAAAAATCACCAGGCCAGGTTCCTGATGTCACTTTGCAGGAGGCACTTGGCACTGTCAAACCAGCCACAGTTGCCTGTGGGGGCTCCTTTCATCTGGGAGCTATCCTGATCTGTGCGGAATTTCAGCAGGCAGCCGGCCACTACGGGCCGGAAGGCCCTAGAGAGGAACGATGGCCTTTCCCCAGAGAAACAAAAGTCACCAGGCCAGGTTCCTGATGTCAGTTTGCAGGAGGCACTTGGCACTGTCAAACCAGCCACAGGTGCCTCTGGGGGTACCATCCGTCTCGCAGGCATCCTGATCCGTGCAGAATTTCAACAGGCAGCCGGCCACTCCGGGCCACCGGGCCTTAGACATGGATCGTGGCCTTTCCCCAGAGAAACCAAAGTGACCAGCCCAGCTTTCCGATGTCTGTTTGCAGGAGGCACTTGGCACTGTCAAACCAGCCACACTTGCCTCTGGTGGTGCCTTGCTTCTGGGAGGTATCTTGAGATATTCGGAATTTTAAGAAGCACCCTGCCGCTACGGTCCATCGGAACCTGCCCAGGAACTATGGCCGTTCCCCAGAGAAACAAAACTCGCCAGGCCAGGTCCCTGATGTGCATTTTCAAAAGGAACTTCGCACTGTCCAACCAGCCACAGTTACCGGTGGTGGCACCTTGCTTCAGGCTGGTATATTGGGATGTTCGGAATTTCAGCAGGCACCAGTCCTCTCCTGGCCACCGGACCCTGGACACCAACGATGGACGTTTCTGTGAGAAACAAAAGTCACCAGGCCAGGTTCCTGATGTCAGTTTGGAGGAGGCACTTGGCACTGTCAAACCAGCCAGAGTTGCCTGTGGGGGCATTTTTCATATGGGAAGAATCCTGATCCGTGCGGAATTTCAGCAGGCAGCCGGCCACTCCAGGCCACCGGGCACTGGACAGGAACCATGGCCTTTTCCCAGAGAAACAAAAGTCACCAGGCCAGGTTCCTGATGTCAGTTTGCAGGAGGCACTTGGCACTGTCAAACCAGCCACAGTTGCCTGTGGGGGCACCTTGCATCTGGGACATATCCTGATCCATTCGGAATTTCTGCAGGCAGCCGGCCACTCCGGGTCACCGTGCCCGGGACAAGAATGATGGTCTTTTCCCAGAGAAACAAAAGTCACCAGGCCAGGTTCCTGATGTCAGTTTGCAGGAGGCACTTGGCACTGTCAAACCAGCCACAGTTGCCTGTGGGGGCACCTTGCATCTGGGAGGTATCCTGATCCATGCGGAATTTCAGCAGGCAGCCGGCCACTCCAGGCCACCGGGCACTGGACACGAACCATGGCCTTTCCCCAGAGAAACAAAAGTCACCAGGCCAGGTTCCTGATGTCAGTTTGCAGGAGGCACTTGGCACTGTCAAACCAGCCAGAGTTGCCTGTGGGGGCACCTTGCATCTGGGAGGTATCCTGATCCGTTCGGAATTTCAGCAGGCAGCCGGCCACTCCGGTTTACCGGGCCCATGAGAAGAATGATGGCCTTTCCCCAGAGAAACAAAAGTCACCAGGCCAGGTTCCTGATGTCAGTTTGCAGGAGGCACTTGGCACTGTCAAACCAGCCACAGTTGCCTGTGGGGGCACCTTGCATCTGGGAGGTATCCTCAAGCGTGCGGAATTTCAGCAGGCAGCCGGCCACTCCGGGCCACCGGGCACTGGACACGATCGAGGGCCTTTCCCCAGAGCTACAAAAGTCACCAGGACAGGTTCCGATGTCAGTTTGCAGGAGGCACTTGGCACTGTCAAACCAGCCACAGTTGCCTGTGGTGGTACTATCGGTCTGGGAGGTATCCTGATCCGTTCGGAATTTCAGCAGGCGGCCGGCCACTCCGGGGCACAAGCCCTGGGCATGTGCAATGTCCTTTGCAAAGGAAAACACAAGTCACCAGGCCAGGTTCCAGATGTCAGTTTGCAGGAAGCACTTGGCACTGTCAAATCAGCCACAGGTGTCTGTGGGGGCACCTTGCATCTTGGCGGCATCCTGATCCGTTCGGAATTTCAGCAGGCAGCCGGCCACTCCGGGCCACCGGGCCCTGGACATGAACGATGGCCTTTACCCAGAGAAACAAAAGTCACCAGGCCAGGTTCCGATGTCAGTTTGCAGGAGGCACTTGGCACTGTCAAACCAGCCAGAGTTGCCTGTGGTGGTACTATCGGTCTGGGAGGTATCCTGATCCTTTCGGAATTTCAGCAGGCGGCCTGTCTCTACGGGCCACCAGGCCCTGGACACATACAATGGCCTTTCCAAAGAGAAACAAAAATCACCAGGCCAGGTTCCTGATGTCACTTTGCAGGAGGCACTTGGCACTGTCAAACCAGCCACAGTTGCCTGTGGGGGCTCCTTTCATCTGGGAGCTATCCTGATCTGTGCGGAATTTCAGCAGGCAGCCGGCCACTACGGGCCAGAAGGCCCTAGAGAGGAACGATGGCCTTTCCCCAGAGAAACAAAAGTCACCAGGCCAGGTTCCTGATGTCAGTTTGCAGGAGGCACTTGGCACTGTCAAACCAGCCACAGGTGCCTCTGGGGGTACCATCCGTCTCGCAGGCATCCTGATCCGTGCTGAATTTCAACAGGCAGCCGGCCACTCCGGGCCACCGGGCCTTAGACATGGATCGTGGCCTTTCCCCAGAGAAACCAAAGTGACCAGCCCAGCTTTCCGATGTCTGTTTGCAGGAGGCACTTGGCACTGTCAAACCAGCCACACTTGCCTCTGGTGGTGCCTTGCTTCTGGGAGGTATCTTGAGATATTCGGAATTTTAAGAAGCACCCTGCCGCTACGGTCCATCGGAACCTGCCCAGGAACTATGGCCGTTCCCCAGAGAAACAAAACTCGCCAGGCCAGGTCCCTGATGTGCATTTTCAAAAGGAACTTCGCACTGTCCAACCAGCCACAGTTACCGGTGGTGGCACCTTGCTTCAGGCTGGTATATTGGGATGTTCGGAATTTCAGCAGGCACCAGTCCTCTCCTGGCCACCGGACCCTGGACACCAACGATGGACGTTTCTGTGAGAAACAAAAGTCACCAGGCCAGGTTCCTGATGTCAGTTTGGAGGAGGCACTTGGCACTGTCAAACCAGCCACAGTTGCCTGTGGGGGCATTTTTCATATGGGAAGAATCCTGATCCGTGCGGAATTTCAGCAGGCAGCCGGCCACTCCAGGCCACCGGGCACTGGACACGAACCATGGCCTTTTCCCAGAGAAACAAAAGTCACCAGGCCAGGTTCCTGATGTCAGTTTGCAGGAGGCACTTGGCACTGTCAAACCAGCCACAGTTGCCTGTGGGGGCACCTTGCATCTGGGACGTATCCTGATCCATTCGGAATTTCTGCAGGCAGCCGGCCACTCCGGGTCACCGTGCCCGGGACAAGAATGATGGTCTTTTCCCAGAGAAACAAAAGTCACCAGGCCAGGTTCCTGATGTCAGTTTGCAGGAGGCACTTGGCACTGTCAAACCAGCCACAGTTGCCTGTGGTGGTACTATCGGTCTGGGAGGTATCCTGATCCGTTTGGAATTTCAGCAGGCGGCCGGCCACTCCGGGCCACAGGCCCTGGGCACGTACAATGTCCTTTCCAAAGGAAAACACAAGTCACCAGGCCAGGTTCCTGATGTCAGTTTGCAGGAGGCACTTGGCACTGTCAAATCAGCCACAGGTGTCTGTGGGGGCACCTTGCATCTTGGCGGCATCCTGATCCGTGAGGAATTTCAGCAGGCAGCCGGCCACTCCGGGCCACTGGGCCCTGGACACAAACCATGGCCATTCCCCAGAGAAACAAAAGTCACCAGGCCAGGTTCCTGATGTCAGTTTGCAGGAGGCACTTGGCACTGTCAAACCAGCCACATTTGCCTCTGGAGGTGCCTTGCTTCTGGGAGGTATCTTGAGATATTCGGAATTTTAAGATGTACCCTGCAGCTACGGTCCATCGGAACCTGCCCAGGAACTATGGCCGTTCCCCAGAGAAACAAAACTCGCCAGGCCAGGTCCCTGATGTACATTTTCAAAAGGAACTTCGCACTGTCCAACCAGCCACAGTTACCGGTGGTGGCACCTTGCTTCAGGCTGGTATATTGGGATGTTCGGAATTTCAGCAGGCACCAGTCCTCTCCTGGCCACTGGACCCTGGACACCAACGATGGCCTTTTCTGTGAGAAACAAAACTCACCAGGCCAAGTTCCTGAGGTCAGTTTGCAAGAGGCACTTGGCACTGTCCAACCACCCACAGGTGCCTGTGGTGGCACCTTGATTCTGGGAGGCATCCAGAGATGTTTGGAATTTTAAGAGACACCCTGCCACGCCGGGTCACCTCAACCTGGACATGAACCATGAACTTTTTCTGACAGAAGCAAAACTCAGCAGGCCAGGTTCCTGATGTCAATTTGCAGGAGGCATTTGGCACTGTCCAATCCGCCACAATTGCCTATTGTGCCGCCTTGCTTCTAGGATGTATATTGAGACGTTCGGAATTTCTGCAGGCAGCCGGCCACTCCGGCCTACAGGACGTGGGAAAAGAACAATGGCTTTTCCTCTGAGAAACAGAACTCACAAGGCCAGGGTCCTGATGTCAGTTTGCAGGAGGCACTTGGCACTGTCCAACCAGCCACAGTTGCCTGTGGGGGCACCTTGTATCTGGGAGGTATCCTCAACCGTGCGGAATTTCAGCAGGCAGCTTGCCGCCCGGGGCCACGGGAACCAGGACACGCGCGATGGCTTTCCTAAGAGTCACAAAACTCATCAGGCCAGGTTCCTGATGTCAGTTTGCAGGAGGCACTTGGCAATGTCAAACCAGCCACAGTTGCCTCTGCTGGCAGCTTGCGTCTTGGAGGCACCCTGGGACATTCGGAATATCAGAATAAGCCGGCCGTTGCGTGCCAGCGGTCCCCGGACACGAACGATGGCCTTTCCCCAGAGAAGCAAAACTCACCAGGCCAAGTTCCTGACGTCACTTTGCAAGAGGCACTTGGCACTGTCCAACCAGCCACACTTGCCTCTGGTGGTGCCTTGCTTCTTGCAGGTGTCCTGAGATGTTCAGAATTTTAAGGAGCACCCTGCAGCTACGGTCCACCGGAACCCGCCCAGGAACGATGGCCATTCCCCAGAGAAACAAAACTCACCAGACAAAGTCCTGTTGTCTGTTTGCAGGAGGCACTTTTCACTGTAAAAATCAGCCACAGTTGCATTTTCTGGCAGCTTGCCGCTGGGAGGCATCCTGCGATGTTCGGAATTTTGGTAGTCAGTCAGCCACTCTGGGCCAATGTCACCTGCAAATGAACACTGGGCCTTTTGCCTGGGAAACGAATCTGACCAGGCCAGATGCCTGATGTCAGTTTGCAGGAGGCACTTGGCACTGTCAAACCAGCCACAGTTGCCTGTGGGGGCACCTTGCATCTGGGAGGCATCCTGATCCATGCGGAATTTCAGCAGGCAGCCGGCCACTCCGGGCCACCGGGCCCTGGACATGAACCATGGCCTTTCCCCAGAGAAACAAAAGTCACCAGGCCAGGTTCCTGATGTCAGTTTGCAGGAGGCACTTGGCACTGTCAAACCAGCCACAGTTGCCTGTGGTGGTACTTTCGTTCTGGGAGGAATCCTGATCCGTTCGGAATATCAGCAGGCGGCCGGCCACTACGGGCCACAGGCCATGGATACGTACAATGGCCGTTCCAAAGAGAAACAAAAATCACCAGGCCAGGTTCCTGATGTCAGTTTGCAGGAGGCACTTGGCACTGTCAAACCAGCCACAGTTGCCGGTGGGGGCTCCATTCCTCTGGGAGCTATCCTGATCTGTGCGGAATTTCAGCAGGCATCCGCCCACTCGAGCCACCGGGCCCTGGACATGAAGCACGGCTTTTCCCCAGAGAAACAAAAGTCACCAGGCCAGGTTCCTGATGTCAGTTTGCAGGAGGCACTTGGCACTGTCAAACCAGACACAGTTGCCTGTGGGAGCACCTTGCATCTGGGAGGTATCCTGATCCGTTCGGAATTTCAGCAGGCAGCCGGCCACTCCGGGCCTACAGGTCCAGGATATGAACGATGGCCTTTCCCCAGAGAAACAAAAGTCACCAGGCCAGGTTCCTGATGTCAGTTTGCAGGAGGCACTTGGCACTGTCAAACCAGCCACAGTTGCCTGTGGGGGCACCTTGCATCTGGGAGGTATCCTCAACCGTGCGGAATTTCAGAAGGCAGCCGGGACTCAGGGCGAGCGGGCCCCGGACAAGTATGATGGCCTTTCCCTAGAGAAACAAAAGTCACCAGGACAGGTTCCGATATCAGTTTGCAGGAGGCACTTGGCACTGTCAAACCAGCCACAGTTGCCTGTGGTGGTACTATCGGTCTGGGAGGTATCCTGATCCGTTCAGAATTTCAGCAGGTGGCCAGCCACTCCAGGCCACCGGGCCCTGAACACGTACAATGGCCTTTCCAAAGAGAAACAAAAGTCACCAGGCCAGGTTCCTGATGTCAGTTTGCAGTAGGCACTTGGCACTGTCAAACGAGACACATTTGCCTGTGGGGGCACCTTGCATCTGGGAGGTATCCTGATCCGTTCGGAATTTCTGCAGGCAGCCGGCCACTCGAGCCACCAGGCCCTGGAGAGGAACGATGGCCTTTCCCCAGAGAAACAAAAGTCACCAGGCCAGGTTCCTGATGTCAGTTTGCAGGAGGACCTTGGCACTGTCAAACCAGCCACAGTTGCCTGTGGTGGTACTTTCGGTCTGGGAGGTATCCTGATCCGTTCGGAATTTCAGCAGGCAGCCGGCCAATCCGGGCCTGCAGGCCTCGTACAAGAATGATGGCCTTTCCCCAGAGAAACAAAAGTCACCAGACCAGGTTCCTGATGTCTGTTTGCAGGAGGCACTTGGTACTGTCAAACCAGCCACAGTTGCCTGTGGGGGCACATTGCATCTGGGAGGTATCCTCAACCGTGCGGAATTTCAGCAGGCAGGCGGGACTCCGGGCCAGCGGGCACTGGACACGATCGAGGGCCTTTCCCCAGAGCAACAAAAGTCAGCAGGACAGGTTCCGATGTCAGTTTGCAGGAGGCACTTGGCACTGTCAAACCAGCCACAGTTGCCTGTGGTGGTACTTTCGGTCTGGGAGGTATCCTGATCCGTGCGGAATTTCAGCAGGCAGCCGGCCACTCCGGGCCTCCAGGCCCTGGACACCTACAATGGCCTTTCCCCAGAGAAACAAAAGTCACCAGGCCAGGTTCCTGATGTCAGTTTGCAGGAGGCACTTGGCACTGTCAAACCAGCCAGACTTGCCTGTGGGGGCACCTCGCATCCTGGAGGTATCCTGATCCGGGCGGAATTTCAGCAGGCCGCCGGCCACTCCAGGCCACCGGGCACTGGACACGAACCATGGCCTTTCCCCAGAGAAACAAAAGTCACCAGTCTAGGTTCCTGATGTCAGTTTGCCGGAGGCTCTTGGCACTGTCAAACCAGCCACAGTTGCCTGTGGTGGTACTTTCGGTCGGGGAGGCATCCTGGTCCATGAGGAATTTCCGCAGGCGGCCGGCCACTCCGGGCCACCAGGCCCTAGACATGTACGATGACCTTTTCCCAGAGAAACCAAAGTTACCAGGACAGGTTCCTGATGTCAGTTTGCAGTAGGCACTTGGCACTGTCAAACCAGCCACAGTTGCCTCGGGCGGCACCTTTCATTTAGACGGTATCCTGATCCGCGCGGAATTTCAGCAGGCAGCCGGCCACTCCGGGCCTACGGGTCCAGGATATGAACGATGGCCTTTCCCCAGAGAAACAAAAGTCACCAGGCCAGGTTCCTGATGTCAGTTTGCAGGAGGCACTTGGCACTGTCAAACCAGCCACAGTTGCCTGTGGGGGCACCTTGCATCCTGGAGGTATCCTGATCCGTGCGGAATTTCAGCAGGCGGCCTGCCACTCCAGGCCACCGGGCACTGGACACGAACCATGGCCTTTCCCCAGAGAAACAAAAGTCACCAGGGCAGCTTCCTGATGTTAGTTTGCAGGAGGTACTTGGCACTGTCAAACCAGCCAGAGTTGCCTCTGGGGGCACCTTGCATCTGGGAGGTATCCTGATCCATTCGGAATTTCAGCAGGCAGCCGGCAACACCGGACCACTGGGCCACCGGTCCCCGGGTAAGAATGATGGCCTTTCCCCAGAGAAACAAAAGTCACCAGGCCAGGTTCCTGATGTCAGTTTGGAGGAGGCAATTGGCACTGTCAAACCAGCCACAGTTGCCTGTGGGGGCACCTTGCATCTGGGAGGTATCCTGATCCGTTCGGAATTTCAGTAGGCAGCCGGCGACTCCAGGCCACCGTGCCCCGGACAAGAATGATGGCCTTTTCCCAGAGAAACAAAAGTTACCAGGCCAGGTTCCTGATGTCAGTTTGCAGGAGGCACTTGGCACTGTCAAACCAGCCACAGTTGCCTGTGGGGGCACCTTGCATCCTGGAGGTATCCTAATCCGTGCGGAATTTCAGCAGGCAGCCGGCCACTCCAGGCCACCGGGCACTGGACACGAACCATGGCCTTTCCCCAGAGAAACAAAAGTCACCAGGCCAGATTCCTGATGTCAGTTTGCAGGAGGCACTTGGCACTGTCAAACCAGCCAGAGTTGCCTGTGGGGGCACCTTGCATCTGGGAGGTATCCTGATCCGTTCGGAATTTCAGCAGGCAGCCGGCCACTCCGGTTTACCGGGCCCATGAGAAGAATGATGGCCTTTCCCCAGAGAAACAAAAGTCACCAGGCCAGGTTCCTGATGTCAGTTTGCAGGAGGCACTTGGCACTGTCAAACCAGCCACAGTTGCCTGTGGGGGCACCTTGCATCTGGGAGGTATCCTCAAGCGTGCGGAATTTCAGCAGGCAGCCGGGCACTCCGGGCCACCGGGCACTGGACACGATCGAGGGCCTTTCCCCAGAGCAACAAAAGTCACCAGGACAGGTTCCGATGTCAGTTTGCAGGAGGCACTTGGCACTGTCAAACCAGCCACAGTTGCCTGTGGTGGTACTATCGGTCTGGGAGGTATCCTGATCCGTTCGGAATTTCACCAGGCGGCCGGCAACTCCGGGGCACAAGCCCTGGGCATGTGCAATGTCCTTTGCAAAGGAAAACACAAGTCACCAGGCCAGGTTCCTGATGTCAGTTTGCAGGAAGCACTTGGCACTGTCAAATCAGCCACAGGTATCTGTGGGGGCACCTTGCATCTTGGCGGCATCCTGATCCGTGAGGAATTTCAGCAGGCAGCCGGCCACTCCGGGCCACCGGGCCCTGGACATGAACGATGGCCTTTACCCAGAGAAACAAAAGTCACCAGGCCAGGTTCCGATGTCAGTTTGCAGGAGGCACTTGGCACTGTCAAACCAGCCACAGTTGCCTGTGGTGGTACTATCGGTCTGGGAGGTATCCTGATCCGTTCGGAATTTCAGCAGGCGGCCTGTCTCTACGGGCCACCAGGCCCTGGACACATACAATGGCCTTTCCAAAGAGAAACAAAAATCACCAGGCCAGGTTCCTGATGTCACTTTGCAGGAGGCACTTGGCACTGTCAAACCAGCCACAGTTGCCTGTGGGGGCTCCTTTCATCTGGGAGCTATCCTGATCTGTGCGGAATTTCAGCAGGCAGCCGGCCACTACGGGCCGGAAGGCCCTAGAGAGGAACGATGGCCTTTCCCCAGAGAAACAAAAGTCACCAGGCCAGGTTCCTGATGTCAGTTTGCAGGAGGCACTTGGCACTGTCAAACCAGCCACAGGTGCCTCTGGGGGTACCATCCGTCTCGCAGGCATCCTGATCCGTGCAGAATTTCAACAGGCAGCCGGCCACTCCGGGCCACCGGGCCTTAGACATGGATCGTGGCCTTTCCCCAGAGAAACCAAAGTGACCAGCCCAGCTTTCCGATGTCTGTTTGCAGGAGGCACTTGGCACTGTCAAACCAGCCACACTTGCCTCTGGTGGTGCCTTGCTTCTGGGAGGTATCTTGAGATATTCTGAATTTTAAGAAGCACCCTGCCGCTACGGTCCATCGGAACCTGCCCAGGAACTATGGCCGTTCCCCAGAGAAACAAAACTCGCCAGGCCAGGTCCCTGATGTGCATTTTCAAAAGGAACTTCGCACTGTCCAACCAGCCACAGTTACCGGTGGTGGCACCTTGCTTCAGGCTGGTATATTGGGATGTTCGGAATTTCAGCAGGCACCAGTCCTCTCCTGGCCACCGGACCCTGGACACCAACGATGGACGTTTCTGTGAGAAACAAAAGTCACCAGGCCAGGTTCCTGATGTCAGTTTGGAGGAGGCACTTGGCACTGTCAAACCAGCCAGAGTTGCCTGTGGGGGCATTTTTCATATGGGAAGAATCCTGATCCGTGCGGAATTTCAGCAGGCAGCCGGCCACTCCAGGCCACCGGGCACTGGACAGGAACCATGGCCTTTTCCCAGAGAAACAAAAGTCACCAGGCCAGGTTCCTGATGTCAGTTTGCAGGAGGCACTTGGCACTGTCAAACCAGCCAGAGTTGCCTGTGGGGGCACCTTGCATCTGGGACATATCCTGATCCATTCGGAATTTCTGCAGGCAGCCGGCCACTCCGGGTCACCGTGCCCGGGACAAGAATGATGGTCTTTTCCCAGAGAAACAAAAGTCACCAGGCCAGGTTCCTGATGTCAGTTTGCAGGAGGCACTTGGCACTGTCAAACCAGCCACAGTTGCCTGTGGGGGCATTTTTCATATGGGAAGTATCCTGATCCGTGTGGAATTTCAGCAGGCAGCCGGCCACTCCAGGCCACCGGGCACTGGACACGAACAATGGCCTTTCCCCAGAGAAACAAAAGTCACCAGGCCAGGTTCCTGATGTCAGTTTGCAGGAGGCACTTGGCACTGTCAAACCAGCCACAGTTGCCTGTGGTGGTACTTTCGGTCTGGGAGGTATCCTGATCCGTGCGGAATTTCAGCAGGCAGCGGGCCTCTCCGGGCCTCCAGGCCCTGGACACCTACAATGGCCTTTCCCCAGAGAAACAAAAGTCACCAGGCCAGGTTCCTGATGTCAGTTTGCAGGAGGCACTTGGCACTGTCAAACCAGCCACAGTTGCCTCTGGTGGTGCCTTGCTTCTGGGAGGTATCTTGAGATATTCGGAATTTTAAGAAGCACCCTGACGCTACGGTCCATCGGAACCTGCCCAGGAACTATGGCCGTTCCCCAGAGAAACAAAACTCGCCAGGCCAGGTCCCTGATGTACATTTTCAAAAGGAACTTCGCACTGTCCAACCAGCCACAGTTACCGGTGGTGGCACCTTGCTTCAGGCTGGTATATTGGGATGTTCGGAATTTCAGCAGGCACCAGTCCTCTCCTGGCCACCGGACCCTGGACACCAACGATGGACGTTTCTGTGAGAAACAAAAGTCACCAGGCCAGGTTCCTGATGTCAGTTTGGAGGAGGCACTTGGCACTGTCAAACCAGCCACAGTTGCCTGTGGTGGTACTTTCGGTCTGGGAGGCATCCTGATCCGTGCGGAATTTCTGCAGGCAGCCGGCCACTCCAGGCCAGCGGGCACTGGATATGAACCATCGCCTTTCCCCAGAGAAACAAAAGTCACCAGGCCAGGTTCCTGATGTCAGTTTGCAGGAGGCACTTGGCACTGTCAAACCAGCCACAGTTGCCTGTGGTGGTACTTTCGGTCTGGGAGGTATCCTGATCCGTGCGGAATTTCAGCAGGCAGCCGGCCACTCCGGGCCTCCAGGCCCTGGACACCTACAATGGCCTTTCCCCAGAGAAACAAAAGTTACCAGGCCAGGTTCCTGATGTCAGTTTGCAGGAGGCACTTGGCACTGTCAAACCAGCTGCAGATGCCTGTGGGGGCACCTTGCATCCTGGAGGTATCCTGATCCGTGCGGAATTTCAGCAGGCAGCCGGCCACTCCAGGCCACCGGGCACTGGACACGAACCATGGCCTTTTCCCAGAGAAACAAAAGTCACCAGGCCAGGTTCCTGATGTTAGTTTGCAGGAGGTACTTGGCACTGTCAAACCAGCCAGAGTTGCCTCTGGGGGCACCTTGCATCTGGGACGTATCCTGATCCATTCGGAATTTCAGCAGGCAGCCGGCAACACCGGGCCACTGGGCCACCGGTCCCCGGGCAAGAATGATGGCCTTTTCCCAGAGAAACAAAAGTTACCAGGCCAGGTTCCTGATGTCAGTTTGCAGGAGGCACTTGGCACTGTCAAACCAGCCACAGTTGCCTGTGGGGGCACCTTGCATCTGGGAGGTATCCTGATCCGTTCAGAATTTCAGTAGGCAGCCGGCCACTCCAGGCCACCGTGCCCCGGACAAGAATGATGGCCATTTCCCAGAGAAACAAAAGTTACCAGGCCAGGTTCCTGATGTCAGTTTGCAGGAGGCACTTGGCACTGTCAAACCAGCCACAGTCGCCTGTGGGGGCACCTTGCATCTGGGAGGTATCTTGATCCATTCGGAATTTCTGCAGGCAGCCGGCCACTCCAGGCCACCGGGAACTGGAAACGAACCATGGCCTTTCCCCAGAGAAACAAAAGTCACCAGGCCAGGTTCCTGATGTCAGTTTGCAGGAAGCACTTGGCACTGTCAAACCAGCCACAGTTGCCTCTGGGGGCACCTTGCATCTGGGAGGTATCCTGATCCGTGTGGAATTTCAGCAGGCAGCCGGACACTCCAGGCCGCCGGGCACTGGACAAGAACCATGGCCTTTCCCCAGAGAAACAAAAGTCACCAGGCCAGGTTCCTGATGTCAGTTTGCTGGAGGCACTTGGCACTGTCAAACCAGCCACAGTCGCCTGTGGGGGCACCTTGCATCTGGGAGGTATCTTGATCCATTCGGAATTTCAGCTGGGAGCCGGCCACTCCAGGCCACCGGGAACTGGACACGAACCATGGCCTTTCCCCAGAGAAACAAAAGTCACCAGGCCAGGTTCCTGATGTCAGTTTGCAGGAGGCACTTGGCACTGTCAAACCAGCCACAGTTGCAAGTGGGGGCACCTTGCATCCGGGAGGTATCCTGATCCGTGCGGAATTTCAGCAGGCAGCCGGCCACTCCAGGCCACCGGGAACTGGACAAGAACCATGGCCTTTCCCCAGAGAAACAAAAGTCACCAGGCCAGGTTCCTGATGTCAGTTTGCAGGAGGCACTTGGCACTGTCAAACCAGCCACAGTTGCAAGTGGGGGCACCATGCATCTGGGAGGTATCCTGATCTGTTCGGAATTTCAGTAGGCAGCCGGCTACTCCGGGCCACCGTGCCCCAGACAAGAATTATGGCCTTTTCCCAGGGAAACAAAAGTTACCAGGCCAGGTTCCTGATGTCAGTTTGCAGGAGGCACTTGGCACTGTCAAACCAGCCACAGTTGCCTGTGGTGGTACTTTCGGTCTGGGAGGCATCCTGATCCGTGCGGAATTTCTGCAGGCAGCCGGCCACTCCAGGCCACCGGGCACTGGATATGAACCATGGCCTTTCCCCAGAGAAACAAAAGTCACCAGGCCAGGTTCCTGATGTCAGTTTGCAGGAGGCACTTGGCACTGTCAAACCAGCCACAGTTGCCTGTGGTGGTACTTTCGGTCTGGGAGGCATCCTGATCCGTGCGGAATTTCAGCAGGCAGCCGGCCACTCCAGGCCACCGGGCACTGGACACGAACCATGGCCTTTCCCCAGAGAAACAAAAGTCACCAGGCCAGGTTCCTGATGTCAGTTTGCAGGAGGTACTTGGCACTGTCAAACCAGCCACAGTTGCCTGTGGGGGCACCTTGCATCTGGGAGGTATCCTGATCCATTCGGATTTTCAGCAGGCAGCCGGCAACACCGGGCCACTGGACCACCGGTCCCGGGCAAGAATGATGGCCTTTCCCCAGAGAAACAAAACTAACCAGGCCAGGTTCCTGATGTCAGTTTGGAGGAGGCACTTGGCACTGTCAAACCAGCCACAGTTGCCTCTGGGGGCACCTTGCATCTGGGAGGTATCCTGATCCGTTCGGAATTTCAGCAGGCAGCCGGCGACTCCAGGCGACCGGGCACTGGATACGAACCATGGCCTTTCCCCAGAGAAACAAAAGTCACCAGGGTAGCTTCCTGATGTCAGTTTGCTGGAGGCACTTGGCACTGTCAAACCAGCCACAGTTGCCTGTGGGGGCACCTAGCATCTGGGAGGTATCCCGATCCGTTCGGAATTTCAGCAGGCAGCCGGCGACTCCAGGCCACCGTGCCCCGGACAAGAATGATGGCCTTTTCCCAGAGAAACAAAAGTTACCAGGCCAGGTTCCTGATGTCAGTTTGCAGGAGGCACTTGGCACTGTCAAACCAGCCACAGTTGCCTGTGGGGGCACCTTGCATCCTGGAGGTATCCTGATCCGTGCGGAATTTCAGCAGGCGGCCGGCCACTCCAGGCCACCGGGCACTGGACACGAACCATGGCCTTTCCCCAGAGAAACAAAAGTTACCAGGCCAGGTTCCTGATGTCAGTTTGCAGGAGGCACTTGGCACTGTCAAACCAGCCACAGTTGCCTGTGGGGGCACCTTGCATCTGGGAGGTATCTTGATCCATTCGGAATTTCAGCAGGCAGCCGGCCACTCCAGGCCACCGGAACTGGACACAAACCATGGCCTTTCCCCAGAGAAACAAAAGTCACCAGGCCAGGTTCCTGATGTCAGTTTGCAGGAGGCACTTGGCACTGTCAAACCAGCCACAGTTGCCTGTGGGGGCACATTGCATCTGGGAGGTATCCTCAACCGTGCGGAATTTCAGCAGGCAGCCGGGCACTCCTGGCCAGCGGGCACTGGACACGATCGAGGGCCTTTCCCCAGAGCAACAAAAGTCACCAGGACAGGTTCCGATGTCAGTTTGCAGGAGGCACTTGGCACTGTCAAACCAGCCACAGTTGCCTGTGGTGGTACTATCGGTCTGGGAGGTATCCTGATCCGTTCGGAATTTCAGCAGGCGGCCTGTCTCTACGGGCCACCAGGCCCTGGACACATACAATGGCCTTTCCAAAGAGAAACAAAAATCACCAGGCCAGGTTCCTGATGTCACTTTGCAGGAGGCACTTGGCACTGTCAAACCAGCCACAGTTGCCTGTGGGGGCTCCTTTCATCTGGGATCTATCCTGATCTGTGCGGAATTTCAGCAGGCAGCCGGCCACTACGGGCCGGAAGGCCCTAGAGAGGAACGATGGCCTTTCCCCAGAGAAACAAAAGTTACCAGGACAGGTTCCTGATGTCAGTTTGCAGTAGGCACTTGGCACTGTCAAACCAGCCACAGGTGCCTCTGGGGGTACCATCCGTCTCGCAGGCATCCTGATCCGTGCAGAATTTCAGCAGGCAGCCGGCCACTCCGGGCCACCGGGCCTTGGACATGGATCGTGGCCTTTCCCCAGAGAAACCAAAGTGACCAGCCCAGCTTTCCGATGTCTGTTTGCAGGAGGCACTTGGCACTGTCAAACCAGCCACACTTGCCTCTGGTGGTGCCTTGCTTCTGGGAGGTATCTTGAGATATTCGGAATTTTAAGAAGCACCCTGACGCTACGGTCCATCGGAACCTGCCCAGGAACTATGGCCGTTCCCCAGAGAAACAAAACTCGCCAGGCCAGGTCCCTGATGTACATTTTCAAAAGGAACTTCGCACTGTCCAACCAGCCACAGTTACCGGTGGTGGCACCTTGCTTCAGGCTGGTATATTGGGATGTTCGGAATTTCAGCAGGCACCAGTCCTCTCCTGGCCACCGGACCCTGGACACCAACGATGGACGTTTCTGTGAGAAACAAAAGTCACCAGGCCAGGTTCCTGATGTCAGTTTGGAGGAGGCACTTGGCACTGTCAAACCAGCTACAGGTGCCTCTGGGGGCATTTTTCATATGGGAAGAATCCTGATCCGTGCGGAATTTCAGCCGGCAGCCGGCGACTCCAGGCGACCGGGCACTGGATACGAACCATGGCCTTTCCCCAGAGAAACAAAAGTCACCAGGGTAGCTTCCTGATGTCAGTTTGCTGGAGGCACTTGGCACTGTCAAACCAGCCACAGTTGCCTGTGGGGGCACCTAGCATCTGGGAGGTATCCTGATCCGTTCGGAATTTCGGCAGGCAGCCGGCGACTCCAGGCCACCGTGCCCCGGACAAGAATGATGGCCTTTTCCCAGAGAAACAAAAGTTACCAGGCCAGGCTCCTGATGTCAGTTTGCAGGAGGCACTTGGCACTGTCAAACCAGCCACAGTTGCCTGTGGGGGCACCTTGCATCCTGGAGGTATCCTGATCCGTGCGGAATTTCAGCAGGCGGCCGGCCACTCCAGGCCACCGGGCACTGGACACGAACCATGGCCTTTCCCCAGAGAAACAAAAGTTACCAGGCCAGGTTCCTGATGTCAGTTTGCTGGAGGCACTTGGCACTGTCAAACCAGCCACAGTTGCCTGTGGGGGCACCTTGCATCTGGGAGGTATCTTGATCCATTCGGAATTTCAGCAGGCAGCCGGCCACTCCAGGCCACCGGAACTGGACACAAACCATGGCCTTTCCCCAGAGAAACAAAAGTCACCAGGCCAGGTTCCTGATGTCAGTTTGCAGGAGGCACTTGGCACTGTCAAACCAGCCACTGTTCCAAGTGGGGGCACCTTGCATCTGGGAGGTATCCTGATCCGTGTGCAATTTCAGCAGGCAGCCGGCCACTCCAGGCCGCCGGGCACTGGACACGAACCATGGCCTTTCCCCAGAGAAACAATAGTCACCAAGCCAGGTTCCTGATGTCAGTTTGCAGGAGGCACTTGGCACTGTCAAACCAGCCACAGTTGCCTGTGGTGGTACTTTCGGTCTGGGAGGTATCCCGATCCGTTCGGAATTTCAGCAGGCAGCCGGCCACTACGGGCCTTCTGGCCCTGGAAACCCACAATGGCCTTTCCCCAGAGAAACAAAAGTCACCAGGCCAGGTTCCTGATGTCAGTTTGCAGGAGGCTCTTGGCACTGTCAAACCAGCCACAGTAGCCTCGGGCGGCACCTTTCATTTAGACGGTATCCTGATCCGTGCGGAATTTCAGCAGGCAGCCGGCCACTCCGGGCCTACGGGTCCAGAATATGAACGATGGCCTTTCCCCAGAGAAACAAAAGTCACCAGGCCAGGTTCCTGATGTCAGTTTGCAGGAGGCACTTGGCACTGTCAAACCAGCCACAGTTGCCTGTGTTGGTACTTTCGGTCTGGGAGGCATCCTGATCCGTGCGGAATTTCAGCAAGCAGCCGGCCACTCCAGGCCACCGGGCACTGGACAGGAACCATGGCCTTTCCCCAGAGAAACAAAAGTCACCAGGCCAGGTTCCTGATGTCAGTTTGCAGGAGGCACTTGGCACTGTCAAACCAGCCAGAGTTGCCTGTGGGGGCACCTTGCATCTGGGAGGTATCCTGATCCGTTCGGAATTTCAGCAGGCAGCCGGCCACTCCGGTTTACCGGGCCCATGAGAAGAATGATGGCCTTTCCCCAGAGAAACAAAAGTCACCAGGCCAGGTTCCTGATGTCAGTTTGCAGGAGGCACTTGGCACTGTCAAACCAGCCACAGTTGCCTGTGGGGGCACATTGCATCTGGGAGGTATCCTCAACCGTGCGGAATTTCAGCAGGCAGCCGGGCACTCCTGGCCAGCGGGCACTGGACACGATCGAGGGCCTTTCCCCAGAGCAACAAAAGTCACCAGGACAGGTTCCGATGTCAGTTTGCAGGAGGCACTTGGCACTGTCAAACCAGCCACAGTTGCCTGTGGTGGTACTATCGGTCTGGGAGGTATCCTGATCTGTTCGGAATTTCAGCAGGCGGCCTGTCTCTACGGGCCACCAGGCCCTGGGCACATACAATGGCCTTTCCAAAGAGAAACAAAAATCACCAGGCCAGGTTCCTGATGTCACTTTGCAGGAGGCGCTTGGCACTGTCAAACCAGCCACAGTTGCCTGTGGGGGCTCCTTTCATCTGGGATCTATCCTGATCTGTGCGGAATTTCAGCAGGCAGCCGGCCACTACGGGCCGGAAGGCCCTAGAGAGGAACGATGGCCTTTCCCCAGAGAAACAAAAGTTACCAGGACAGGTTCCTGATGTCAGTTTGCAGTAGGCACTTGGCACTGTCAAACCAGCCACAGGTGCCTCTGGGGGTACCATCCGTCTCGCAGGCATCCTGATCCGTGCAGAATTTCAGCAGGCAGCCGGCCACTCCGGGCCACCGGGCCTTGGACATGGATCGTGGCCTTTCCCCAGAGAAACCAAAGTGACCAGCCCAGCTTTCCGATGTCTGTTTGCAGGAGGCACTTGGCACTGTCAAACCAGCCACACTTGCCTCTGGTGGTGCCTTGCTTCTGGGAGGTATCTTGAGATATTCGGAATTTTAAGAAGCACCCTGACGCTACGGTCCATCGGAACCTGCCCAGGAACTATGGCCGTTCCCCAGAGAAACAAAACTCGCCAGGCCAGGTCCCTGATGTACATTTTCAAAAGGAACTTCGCACTGTCCAACCAGCCACAGTTACCGGTGGTGGCACCTTGCTTCAGGCTGGTATATTGGGATGTTCGGAATTTCAGCAGGCACCAGTCCTCTCCTGGCCACCGGACCCTGGACACCAACGATGGACGTTTCTGTGAGAAACAAAAGTCACCAGGCCAGGTTCCTGATGTCAGTTTGGAGGAGGCACTTGGCACTGTCAAACCAGCTACAGGTGCCTCTGGGGGCATTTTTCATATGG
This sequence comes from Passer domesticus, assembly GCF_036417665.1. Taxonomy (NCBI): domain Eukaryota; kingdom Metazoa; phylum Chordata; class Aves; order Passeriformes; family Passeridae; genus Passer; species Passer domesticus. The sequence continues at coordinate 58,416,676 of NC_087478.1, read as the reverse complement.
GAAGAATCCTGATCCGTGCGGAATTTCAGCCGGCAGCCGGCGACTCCAGGCGACCGGGCACTGGATACGAACCATGGCCTTTCCCCAGAGAAACAAAAGTCACCAGGGTAGCTTCCTGATGTCAGTTTGCTGGAGGCACTTGGCACTGTCAAACCAGCCACAGTTGCCTGTGGGGGCACCTAGCATCTGGGAGGTATCCTGATCCGTTCGGAATTTCAGCAGGCAGCCGGCGACTCCAGGCCACCGTGCCCCGGACAAGAATGATGGCCTTTTCCCAGAGAAACAAAAGTTACCAGGCCAGGTTCCTGATGTCAGTTTGCAGGAGGCACTTGGCACTGTCAAACCAGCCACAGTTGCCTGTGGGGGCACCTTGCATCCTGGAGGTATCCTGATCCGTGCGGAATTTCAGCAGGCGGCCGGCCACTCCAGGCCACCGGGCACTGGACACGAACCATGGCCTTTCCCCAGAGAAACAAAAGTTACCAGGCCAGGTTCCTGATGTCAGTTTGCAGGAGGCACTTGGCACTGTCAAACCAGCCACAGTTGCCTGTGGGGGCACCTTGCATCTGGGAGGTATCTTGATCCATTCGGAATTTCAGCAGGCAGCCGGCCACTCCAGGCCACCGGAACTGGACACAAACCATGGCCTTTCCCCAGAGAAACAAAAGTCACCAGGCCAGGTTCCTGATGTCAGTTTGCAGGAGGCACTTGGCACTGTCAAACCAGCCACTGTTCCAAGTGGGGGCACCTTGCATCTGGGAGGTATCCTGATCCGTGTGCAATTTCAGCAGGCAGCCGGCCACTCCAGGCCGCCGGGCACTGGACACGAACCATGGCCTTTCCCCAGAGAAACAATAGTCACCAAGCCAGGTTCCTGATGTCAGTTTGCAGGAGGCACTTGGCACTGTCAAACCAGCCACAGTTGCCTGTGGTGGTACTTTCGGTCTGGGAGGTATCCCGATCCGTTCGGAATTTCAGCAGGCAGCCGGCCACTACGGGCCTTCTGGCCCTGGAAACCCACAATGGCCTTTCCCCAGAGAAACAAAAGTCACCAGGCCAGGTTCCTGATGTCAGTTTGCAGGAGGCTCTTGGCACTGTCAAACCAGCCACAGTAGCCTCGGGCGGCACCTTTCATTTAGACGGTATCCTGATCCGTGCGGAATTTCAGCAGGCAGCCGGCCACTCCGGGCCTACGGGTCCAGAATATGAACGATGGCCTTTCCCCAGAGAAACAAAAGTCACCAGGCCAGGTTCCTGATGTCAGTTTGCAGGAGGCACTTGGCACTGTCAAACCAGCCACAGTTGCCTGTGTTGGTACTTTCGGTCTGGGAGGCATCCTGATCCGTGCGGAATTTCAGCAGGCAGCCGGCCACTCCAGGCCACCGGGCACTGGACAGGAACCATGGCCTTTCCCCAGAGAAACAAAAGTCACCAGGCCAGGTTCCTGATGTCAGTTTGCAGGAGGCACTTGGCACTGTCAAACCAGCCAGAGTTGCCTGTGGGGGCACCTTGCATCTGGGAGGTATCCTGATCCGTTCGGAATTTCAGCAGGCAGCCGGCCACTCCGGTTTACCGGGCCCATGAGAAGAATGATGGCCTTTCCCCAGAGAAACAAAAGTCACCAGGCCAGGTTCCTGATGTCAGTTTGCAGGAGGCACTTGGCACTGTCAAACCAGCCACAGTTGCCTGTGGGGGCACCTTGCATCTGGGAGGTATCCTCAAGCGTGCGGAATTTCAGCAGGCAGCCGGGCACTCCGGGCCACCGGGCACTGGACACGATCGAGGGCCTTTCCCCAGAGCAACAAAAGTCACCAGGACAGGTTCCGATGTCAGTTTGCAGGAGGCACTTGGCACTGTCAAACCAGCCACAGTTGCCTGTGGTGGTACTATCGGTCTGGGAGGTATCCTGATCCGTTCGGAATTTCACCAGGCGGCCGGCAACTCCGGGGCACAAGCCCTGGGCATGTGCAATGTCCTTTGCAAAGGAAAACACAAGTCACCAGGCCAGGTTCCTGATGTCAGTTTGCAGGAAGCACTTGGCACTGTCAAATCAGCCACAGGTATCTGTGGGGGCACATTGCATCTTGGCGGCATCCTGATCCGTGAGGAATTTCAGCAGGCAGCCGGCCACTCCGGGCCACCGGGCCCTGGACATGAACGATGGCCTTTACCCAGAGAAACAAAAGTCACCAGGCCAGGTTCCGATGTCAGTTTGCAGGAGGCACTTGGCACTGTCAAACCAGCCACAGTTGCCTGTGGTGGTACTATCGGTCTGGGAGGTATCCTGATCCGTTCGGAATTTCAGCAGGCGGCCTGTCTCTACGGGCCACCAGGCCCTGGACACATACAATGGCCTTTCCAAAGAGAAACAAAAATCACCAGGCCAGGTTCCTGATGTCACTTTGCAGGAGGCACTTGGCACTGTCAAACCAGCCACAGTTGCCTGTGGGGGCTCCTTTCATCTGGGAGCTATCCTGATCTGTGCGGAATTTCAGCAGGCAGCCGGCCACTACGGGCCGGAAGGCCCTAGAGAGGAACGATGGCCTTTCCCCAGAGAAACAAAAGTCACCAGGCCAGGTTCCTGATGTCAGTTTGCAGGAGGCACTTGGCACTGTCAAACCAGCCACAGGTGCCTCTGGGGGTACCATCCGTCTCGCAGGCATCCTGATCCGTGCAGAATTTCAACAGGCAGCCGGCCACTCCGGGCCACCGGGCCTTAGACATGGATCGTGGCCTTTCCCCAGAGAAACCAAAGTGACCAGCCCAGCTTTCCGATGTCTGTTTGCAGGAGGCACTTGGCACTGTCAAACCAGCCACACTTGCCTCTGGTGGTGCCTTGCTTCTGGGAGGTATCTTGAGATATTCTGAATTTTAAGAAGCACCCTGCCGCTACGGTCCATCGGAACCTGCCCAGGAACTATGGCCGTTCCCCAGAGAAACAAAACTCGCCAGGCCAGGTCCCTGATGTGCATTTTCAAAAGGAACTTCGCACTGTCCAACCAGCCACAGTTACCGGTGGTGGCACCTTGCTTCAGGCTGGTATATTGGGATGTTCGGAATTTCAGCAGGCACCAGTCCTCTCCTGGCCACCGGACCCTGGACACCAACGATGGACGTTTCTGTGAGAAACAAAAGTCACCAGGCCAGGTTCCTGATGTCAGTTTGGAGGAGGCACTTGGCACTGTCAAACCAGCCACAGTTGCCTGTGGGGGCATTTTTCATATGGGAAGAATCCTGATCCGTGCGGAATTTCTGCAGGCAGCCGGCCACTCCAGGCCACCGGGCACTGGACAGGAACCATGGCCTTTTCCCAGAGAAACAAAAGTCACCAGGCCAGGTTCCTGATGTCAGTTTGCAGGAGGCACTTGGCACTGTCAAACCAGCCACAGTTGCCTGTGGGGGCACCTTGCATCTGGGACATATCCTGATCCATTCGGAATTTCTGCAGGCAGCCGGCCACTCCGGGTCACCGTGCCCGGGACAAGAATGATGGTCTTTTCCCAGAGAAACAAAAGTCACCAGGCCAGGTTCCTGATGTCAGTTTGCAGGAGGCACTTGGCACTGTCAAACCAGCCACAGTTGCCTGTGGGGGCATTTTTCATATGGGAAGTATCCTGATCCGTGTGGAATTTCAGCAGGCAGCCGGCCACTCCAGGCCACCGGGCACTGGACACGAACAATGGCCTTTCCCCAGAGAAACAAAAGTCACCAGGCCAGGTTCCTGATGTCAGTTTGCAGGAGGCACTTGGCACTGTCAAACCAGCCACAGTTGCCTGTGGTGGTACTTTCGGTCTGGGAGGTATCCTGATCCGTGCGGAATTTCAGCAGGCAGCGGGCCTCTCCGGGCCTCCAGGCCCTGGACACCTACAATGGCCTTTCCCCAGAGAAACAAAAGTCACCAGGCCAGGTTCCTGATGTCAGTTTGCAGGAGGCACTTGGCACTGTCAAACCAGCCACACTTGCCTCTGGTGGTGCCTTGCTTCTGGGAGGTATCTTGAGATATTCGGAATTTTAAGAAGCACCCTGACGCTACGGTCCATCGGAACCTGCCCAGGAACTATGGCCGTTCCCCAGAGAAACAAAACTCGCCAGGCCAGGTCCCTGATGTACATTTTCAAAAGGAACTTCGCACTGTCCAACCAGCCACAGTTACCGGTGGTGGCACCTTGCTTCAGGCTGGTATATTGGGATGTTCGGAATTTCAGCAGGCACCAGTCCTCTCCTGGCCACCGGACCCTGGACACCAACGATGGACGTTTCTGTGAGAAACAAAAGTCACCAGGCCAGGTTCCTGATGTCAGTTTGGAGGAGGCACTTGGCACTGTCAAACCAGCCACAGTTGCCTGTGGTGGTACTTTCGGTCTGGGAGGCATCCTGATCCGTGCGGAATTTCTGCAGGCAGCCGGCCACTCCAGGCCAGCGGGCACTGGATATGAACCATCGCCTTTCCCCAGAGAAACAAAAGTCACCAGGCCAGGTTCCTGATGTCAGTTTGCAGGAGGCACTTGGCACTGTCAAACCAGCCACAGTTGCCTGTGGTGGTACTTTCGGTCTGGGAGGTATCCTGATCCGTGCGGAATTTCAGCAGGCAGCCGGCCACTCCGGGCCTCCAGGCCCTGGACACCTACAATGGCCTTTCCCCAGAGAAACAAAAGTTACCAGGCCAGGTTCCTGATGTCAGTTTGCAGGAGGCACTTGGCACTGTCAAACCAGCTGCAGATGCCTGTGGGGGCACCTTGCATCCTGGAGGTATCCTGATCCGTGCGGAATTTCAGCAGGCAGCCGGCCACTCCAGGCCACCGGGCACTGGACACGAACCATGGCCTTTTCCCAGAGAAACAAAAGTCACCAGGCCAGGTTCCTGATGTTAGTTTGCAGGAGGTACTTGGCACTGTCAAACCAGCCAGAGTTGCCTCTGGGGGCACCTTGCATCTGGGACGTATCCTGATCCATTCGGAATTTCAGCAGGCAGCCGGCAACACCGGGCCACTGGGCCACCGGTCCCCGGGCAAGAATGATGGCCTTTTCCCAGAGAAACAAAAGTTACCAGGCCAGGTTCCTGATGTCAGTTTGCAGGAGGCACTTGGCACTGTCAAACCAGCCACAGTTGCCTGTGGGGGCACCTTGCATCTGGGAGGTATCCTGATCCGTTCAGAATTTCAGTAGGCAGCCGGCCACTCCAGGCCACCGTGCCCCGGACAAGAATGATGGCCTTTTCCCAGAGAAACAAAAGTTACCAGGCCAGGTTCCTGATGTCAGTTTGCAGGAGGCACTTGGCACTGTCAAACCAGCCACAGTCGCCTGTGGGGGCACCTTGCATCTGGGAGGTATCTTGATCCATTCGGAATTTCTGCAGGCAGCCGGCCACTCCAGGCCACCGGGAACTGGAAACGAACCATGGCCTTTCCCCAGAGAAACAAAAGTCACCAGGCCAGGTTCCTGATGTCAGTTTGCAGGAAGCACTTGGCACTGTCAAACCAGCCACAGTTGCCTCTGGGGGCACCTTGCATCTGGGAGGTATCCTGATCCGTGTGGAATTTCAGCAGGCAGCCGGACACTCCAGGCCGCCGGGCACTGGACAAGAACCATGGCCTTTCCCCAGAGAAACAAAAGTCACCAGGCCAGGTTCCTGATGTCAGTTTGCTGGAGGCACTTGGCACTGTCAAACCAGCCACAGTCGCCTGTGGGGGCACCTTGCATCTGGGAGGTATCTTGATCCATTCGGAATTTCAGCTGGGAGCCGGCCACTCCAGGCCACCGGGAACTGGACACGAACCATGGCCTTTCCCCAGAGAAACAAAAGTCACCAGGCCAGGTTCCTGATGTCAGTTTGCAGGAGGCACTTGGCACTGTCAAACCAGCCACAGTTGCAAGTGGGGGCACCTTGCATCCGGGAGGTATCCTGATCCGTGCGGAATTTCAGCAGGCAGCCGGCCACTCCAGGCCACCGGGAACTGGACAAGAACCATGGCCTTTCCCCAGAGAAACAAAAGTCACCAGGCCAGGTTCCTGATGTCAGTTTGCAGGAGGCACTTGGCACTGTCAAACCAGCCACAGTTGCAAGTGGGGGCACCATGCATCTGGGAGGTATCCTGATCTGTTCGGAATTTCAGTAGGCAGCCGGCTACTCCGGGCCACCGTGCCCCAGACAAGAATGATGGCCTTTTCCCAGGGAAACAAAAGTTACCAGGCCAGGTTCCTGATGTCAGTTTGCAGGAGGCACTTGGCACTGTCAAACCAGCCACAGTTGCCTGTGGTGGTACTTTCGGTCTGGGAGGCATCCTGATCCGTGCGGAATTTCTGCAGGCAGCCGGCCACTCCAGGCCAGCGGGCACTGGATATGAACCATCGCCTTTCCCCAGAGAAACAAAAGTCACCAGGCCAGGTTCCTGATGTCAGTTTGCAGGAGGCACTTGGCACTGTCAAACCAGCCACAGTTGCCTGTGGTGGTACTATCGGTCTGGGAGGCATCCTGATCCGTGCGGAATTTCAGCAGGCAGCCGGCCACTCCAGGCCACCGGGCACTGGACACGAACCATGGCCTTTCCCCAGAGAAACAAAAGTCACCAGGCCAGGTTCCTGATGTCAGTTTGCAGGAGGTACTTGGCACTGTCAAACCAGCCACAGTTGCCTGTGGGGGCACCTTGCATCTGGGAGGTATCCTGATCCATTCGGATTTTCAGCAGGCAGCCGGCAACACCGGGCCACTGGACCACCGGTCCCGGGCAAGAATGATGGCCTTTCCCCAGAGAAACAAAACTAACCAGGCCAGGTTCCTGATGTCAGTTTGGAGGAGGCACTTGGCACTGTCAAACCAGCCACAGTTGCCTCTGGGGGCACCTTGCATCTGGGAGGTATCCTGATCCGTTCGGAATTTCAGCAGGCAGCCGGCGACTCCAGGCGACCGGGCACTGGATACGAACCATGGCCTTTCCCCAGAGAAACAAAAGTCACCAGGGTAGCTTCCTGATGTCAGTTTGCTGGAGGCACTTGGCACTGTCAAACCAGCCACAGTTGCCTGTGGGGGCACCTAGCATCTGGGAGGTATCCCGATCCGTTCGGAATTTCAGCAGGCAGCCGGCGACTCCAGGCCACCGTGCCCCGGACAAGAATGATGGCCTTTTCCCAGAGAAACAAAAGTTACCAGGCCAGGTTCCTGATGTCAGTTTGCAGGAGGCACTTGGCACTGTCAAACCAGCCACAGTTGCCTGTGGGGGCACCTTGCATCCTGGAGGTATCCTGATCCGTGCGGAATTTCAGCAGGCGGCCGGCCACTCCAGGCCACCGGGCACTGGACACGAACCATGGCCTTTCCCCAGAGAAACAAAAGTTACCAGGCCAGGTTCCTGATGTCAGTTTGCAGGAGGCACTTGGCACTGTCAAACCAGCCACAGTTGCCTGTGGGGGCACCTTGCATCTGGGAGGTATCTTGATCCATTCGGAATTTCAGCAGGCAGCCGGCCACTCCAGGCCACCGGAACTGGACACAAACCATGGCCTTTCCCCAGAGAAACAAAAGTCACCAGGCCAGGTTCCTGATGTCAGTTTGCAGGAGGCACTTGGCACTGTCAAACCAGCCACAGTTGCCTGTGGGGGCACATTGCATCTGGGAGGTATCCTCAACCGTGCGGAATTTCAGCAGGCAGCCGGGCACTCCTGGCCAGCGGGCACTGGACACGATCGAGGGCCTTTCCCCAGAGCAACAAAAGTCACCAGGACAGGTTCCGATGTCAGTTTGCAGGAGGCACTTGGCACTGTCAAACCAGCCACAGTTGCCTGTGGTGGTACTATCGGTCTGGGAGGTATCCTGATCCGTTCGGAATTTCAGCAGGCGGCCTGTCTCTACGGGCCACCAGGCCCTGGACACATACAATGGCCTTTCCAAAGAGAAACAAAAATCACCAGGCCAGGTTCCTGATGTCACTTTGCAGGAGGCACTTGGCACTGTCAAACCAGCCACAGTTGCCTGTGGGGGCTCCTTTCATCTGGGATCTATCCTGATCTGTGCGGAATTTCAGCAGGCAGCCGGCCACTACGGGCCGGAAGGCCCTAGAGAGGAACGATGGCCTTTCCCCAGAGAAACAAAAGTTACCAGGACAGGTTCCTGATGTCAGTTTGCAGTAGGCACTTGGCACTGTCAAACCAGCCACAGGTGCCTCTGGGGGTACCATCCGTCTCGCAGGCATCCTGATCCGTGCAGAATTTCAGCAGGCAGCCGGCCACTCCGGGCCACCGGGCCTTGGACATGGATCGTGGCCTTTCCCCAGAGAAACCAAAGTGACCAGCCCAGCTTTCCGATGTCTGTTTGCAGGAGGCACTTGGCACTGTCAAACCAGCCACACTTGCCTCTGGTGGTGCCTTGCTTCTGGGAGGTATCTTGAGATATTCGGAATTTTAAGAAGCACCCTGACGCTACGGTCCATCGGAACCTGCCCAGGAACTATGGCCGTTCCCCAGAGAAACAAAACTCGCCAGGCCAGGTCCCTGATGTACATTTTCAAAAGGAACTTCGCACTGTCCAACCAGCCACAGTTACCGGTGGTGGCACCTTGCTTCAGGCTGGTATATTGGGATGTTCGGAATTTCAGCAGGCACCAGTCCTCTCCTGGCCACCGGACCCTGGACACCAACGATGGACGTTTCTGTGAGAAACAAAAGTCACCAGGCCAGGTTCCTGATGTCAGTTTGGAGGAGGCACTTGGCACTGTCAAACCAGCTACAGGTGCCTCTGGGGGCATTTTTCATATGGGAAGAATCCTGATCCGTGCGGAATTTCAGCCGGCAGCCGGCGACTCCAGGCGACCGGGCACTGGATACGAACCATGGCCTTTCCCCAGAGAAACAAAAGTCACCAGGGTAGCTTCCTGATGTCAGTTTGCTGGAGGCACTTGGCACTGTCAAACCAGCCACAGTTGCCTGTGGGGGCACCTAGCATCTGGGAGGTATCCTGATCCGTTCGGAATTTCAGCAGGCAGCCGGCGACTCCAGGCCACCGTGCCCCGGACAAGAATGATGGCCTTTTCCCAGAGAAACAAAAGTTACCAGGCCAGGTTCCTGATGTCAGTTTGCAGGAGGCACTTGGCACTGTCAAACCAGCCACAGTTGCCTGTGGGGGCACCTTGCATCCTGGAGGTATCCTGATCCGTGCGGAATTTCAGCAGGCGGCCGGCCACTCCAGGCCACCGGGCACTGGACACGAACCATGGCCTTTCCCCAGAGAAACAAAAGTTACCAGGCCAGGTTCCTGATGTCAGTTTGCTGGAGGCACTTGGCACTGTCAAACCAGCCACAGTTGCCTGTGGGGGCACCTTGCATCTGGGAGGTATCTTGATCCATTCGGAATTTCAGCAGGCAGCCGGCCACTCCAGGCCACCGGAACTGGACACAAACCATGGCCTTTCCCCAGAGAAACAAAAGTCACCAGGCCAGGTTCCTGATGTCAGTTTGCAGGAGGCACTTGGCACTGTCAAACCAGCCACTGTTCCAAGTGGGGGCACCTTGCATCTGGGAGGTATCCTGATCCGTGTGCAATTTCAGCAGGCAGCCGGCCACTCCAGGCCGCCGGGCACTGGACACGAACCATGGCCTTTCCCCAGAGAAACAATAGTCACCAAGCCAGGTTCCTGATGTCAGTTTGCAGGAGGCACTTGGCACTGTCAAACCAGCCACAGTTGCCTGTGGTGGTACTTTCGGTCTGGGAGGTATCCCGATCCGTTCGGAATTTCAGCAGGCAGCCGGCCACTACGGGCCTTCTGGCCCTGGAAACCCACAATGGCCTTTCCCCAGAGAAACAAAAGTCACCAGGCCAGGTTCCTGATGTCAGTTTGCAGGAGGCTCTTGGCACTGTCAAACCAGCCACAGTAGCCTCGGGCGGCACCTTTCATTTAGACGGTATCCTGATCCGTGCGGAATTTCAGCAGGCAGCCGGCCACTCCGGGCCTACGGGTCCAGAATATGAATGATGGCCTTTCCCCAGAGAAACAAAAGTCACCAGGCCAGGTTCCTGATGTCAGTTTGCAGGAGGCACTTGGCACTGTCAAACCAGCCACAGTTGCCTGTGTTGGTACTTTCGGTCTGGGAGGCATCCTGATCCGTGCGGAATTTCAGCAGGCAGCCGGCCACTCCAGGCCACCGGGCACTGGACAGGAACCATGGCCTTTCCCCAGAGAAACAAAAGTCACCAGGCCAGGTTCCTGATGTCAGTTTGCAGGAGGCACTTGGCACTGTCAAACCAGCCAGAGTTGCCTGTGGGGGCACCTTGCATCTGGGAGGTATCCTGATCCGTTCGGAATTTCAGCAGGCAGCCGGCCACTCCGGTTTACCGGGCCCATGAGAAGAATGATGGCCTTTCCCCAGAGAAACAAAAGTCACCAGGCCAGGTTCCTGATGTCAGTTTGCAGGAGGCACTTGGCACTGTCAAACCAGCCACAGTTGCCTGTGGGGGCACATTGCATCTGGGAGGTATCCTCAACCGTGCGGAATTTCAGCAGGCAGCCGGGCACTCCTGGCCAGCGGGCACTGGACACGATCGAGGGCCTTTCCCCAGAGCAACAAAAGTCACCAGGACAGGTTCCGATGTCAGTTTGCAGGAGGCACTTGGCACTGTCAAACCAGCCACAGTTGCCTGTGGTGGTACTATCGGTCTGGGAGGTATCCTGATCCGTTCGGAATTTCAGCAGGCGGCCTGTCTCTACGGGCCACCAGGCCCTGGGCACATACAATGGCCTTTCCAAAGAGAAACAAAAATCACCAGGCCAGGTTCCTGATGTCACTTTGCAGGAGGCACTTGGCACTGTCAAACCAGCCACAGTTGCCTGTGGGGGCTCCTTTCATCTGGGATCTATCCTGATCTGTGCGGAATTTCAGCAGGCAGCCGGCCACTACGGGCCGGAAGGCCCTAGAGAGGAACGATGGCCTTTCCCCAGAGAAACAAAAGTTACCAGGACAGGTTCCTGATGTCAGTTTGCAGTAGGCACTTGGCACTGTCAAACCAGCCACAGGTGCCTCTGGGGGTACCATCCGTCTCGCAGGCATCCTGATCCGTGCAGAATTTCAGCAGGCAGCCGGCCACTCCGGGCCACCGGGCCTTGGACATGGATCGTGGCCTTTCCCCAGAGAAACCAAAGTGACCAGCCCAGCTTTCCGATGTCTGTTTGCAGGAGGCACTTGGCACTGTCAAACCAGCCACACTTGCCTCTGGTGGTGCCTTGCTTCTGGGAGGTATCTTGAGATATTCGGAATTTTAAGAAGCACCCTGACGCTACGGTCCATCGGAACCTGCCCAGGAACTATGGCCGTTCCCCAGAGAAACAAAACTCGCCAGGCCAGGTCCCTGATGTACATTTTCAAAAGGAACTTCGCACTGTCCAACCAGCCACAGTTACCGGTGGTGGCACCTTGCTTCAGGCTGGTATATTGGGATGTTCGGAATTTCAGCAGGCACCAGTCCTCTCCTGGCCACCGGACCCTGGACACCAACGATGGACGTTTCTGTGAGAAACAAAAGTCACCAGGCCAGGTTCCTGATGTCAGTTTGGAGGAGGCACTTGGCACTGTCAAACCAGCTACAGGTGCCTCTGGGGGCATTTTTCATATGGGAAGAATCCTGATCCGTGCGGAATTTCAGCCGGCAGCCGGCGACTCCAGGCGACCGGGCACTTGACAGGAACCATGGCCTTTTCCCAGAGAAACAAAAGTCACCAGGGTAGCTTCCTGATGTCAGTTTGCTGGAGGCACTTGGCACTGTCAAACCAGCCACAGTTGCCTGTGGGGGCACCTAGCATCTGGGAGGTATCCTGATCCGTTCGGAATTTCAGCAGGCAGCCGGCGACTCCAGGCCACCGTGCCCCGGACAAGAATGATGGCCTTTTCCCAGAGAAACAAAAGTTACCAGGCCAGGTTCCTGATGTCAGTTTGCAGGAGGCACTTGGCACTGTCAAACCAGCCACAGTTGCCTGTGGGGGCACCTTGCATCCTGGAGGTATCCTGATCCGTGCGGAATTTCAGCAGGCGGCCGGCCACTCCAGGCCACCGGGCACTGGACACGAACCATGGCCTTTCCCCAGAGAAACAAAAGTTACCAGGCCAGGTTCCTGATGTCAGTTTGCAGGAGGCACTTGGCACTGTCAAACCAGCCACAGTTGCCTGTGGGGGCACCTTGCATCTGGGAGGTATCTTGATCCATTCGGAATTTCAGCAGGCAGCCGGCCACTCCAGGCCACCGGAACTGGACACAAACCATGGCCTTTCCCCAGAGAAACAAAAGTCACCAGGCCAGGTTCCTGATGTCAGTTTGCAGGAGGCACTTGGCACTGTCAAACCAGCCACTGTTCCAAGTGGGGGCACCTTGCATCTGGGAGGTATCCTGATCCGTGTGCAATTTCAGCAGGCAGCCGGCCACTCCAGGCCGCCGGGCACTGGACACGAACCATGGCCTTTCCCCAGAGAAACAATAGTCACCAAGCCAGGTTCCTGATGTCAGTTTGCAGGAGGCACTTGGCACTGTCAAACCAGCCACAGTTGCCTGTGGTGGTACTTTCGGTCTGGGAGGTATCCCGATCCGTTCGGAATTTCAGCAGGCAGCCGGCCACTACGGGCCTTCTGGCCCTGGAAACCCACAATGGCCTTTCCCCAGAGAAACAAAAGTCACCAGGCCAGGTTCCTGATGTCAGTTTGCAGGAGGCTCTTGGCACTGTCAAACCAGCCACAGTAGCCTCGGGCGGCACCTTTCATTTAGACGGTATCCTGATCCGTGCGGAATTTCAGCAGGCAGCCGGCCACTCCGGGCCTACGGGTCCAGAATATGAACGATGGCCTTTCCCCAGAGAAACAAAAGTCACCAGGCCAGGTTCCTGATGTCAGTTTGCAGGAGGCACTTGGCACTGTCAAACCAGCCACAGTTGCCTGTGTTGGTACTTTCGGTCTGGGAGGCATCCTGATCCGTGCGGAATTTCAGCAGGCAGCCGGCCACTCCAGGCCACCGGGCACTGGACACGAACCATGGCCTTTCCCCAGAGAAACAAAAGTCACCAGGCCAGGTTCCTGATGTCAGTTTGCAGGAGGCACTTGGCACTGTCAAACCAGCCAGAGTTGCCTGTGGGGGCACCTTGCATCTGGGAGGTATCCTGATCCGTTCGGAATTTCAGCAGGCAGCCGGCCACTCCGGTTTACCGGGCCCATGAGAAGAATGATGGCCTTTCCCCAGAGAAACAAAAGTCACCAGGCCAGGTTCCTGATGTCAGTTTGCAGGAGGCACTTGGCACTGTCAAACCAGCCACAGTTGCCTGTGGGGGCACATTGCATCTGGGAGGTATCCTCAACCGTGCGGAATTTCAGCAGGCAGCCGGGCACTCCTGGCCAGCGGGCACTGGACACGATCGAGGGCCTTTCCCCAGAGCAACAAAAGTCACCAGGACAGGTTCCGATGTCAGTTTGCAGGAGGCACTTGGCACTGTCAAACCAGCCACAGTTGCCTGTGGTGGTACTATCGGTCTGGGAGGTATCCTGATCCGTTCGGAATTTCAGCAGGCGGCCTGTCTCTACGGGCCACCAGGCCCTGGGCACATACAATGGCCTTTCCAAAGAGAAACAAAAATCACCAGGCCAGGTTCCTGATGTCACTTTGCAGGAGGCACTTGGCACTGTCAAACCAGCCACAGTTGCCTGTGGGGGCTCCTTTCATCTGGGATCTATCCTGATCTGTGCGGAATTTCAGCAGGCAGCCGGCCACTACGGGCCGGAAGGCCCTAGAGAGGAACGATGGCCTTTCCCCAGAGAAACAAAAGTTACCAGGACAGGTTCCTGATGTCAGTTTGCAGGAGGCACTTGGCACTGTCAAACCAGCCACAGGTGCCTCTGGGGGTACCATCCGTCTCGCAGGCATCCTGATCCGTGCAGAATTTCAGCAGGCAGCCGGCCACTCCGGGCCACCGGGCCTTGGACATGGATCGTGGCCTTTCCCCAGAGAAACCAAAGTGACCAGCCCAGCTTTCCGATGTCTGTTTGCAGGAGGCACTTGGCACTGTCAAACCAGCCACACTTGCCTCTGGTGGTGCCTTGCTTCTGGGAGGTATCTTGAGATATTCGGAATTTTAAGAAGCACCCTGACGCTACGGTCCATCGGAACCTGCCCAGGAACTATGGCCGTTCCCCAGAGAAACAAAACTCGCCAGGCCAGGTCCCTGATGTACATTTTCAAAAGGAACTTCGCACTGTCCAACCAGCCACAGTTACCGGTGGTGGCACCTTGCTTCAGGCTGGTATATTGGGATGTTCGGAATTTCAGCAGGCACCAGTCCTCTCCTGGCCACCGGACCCTGGACACCAACGATGGACGTTTCTGTGAGAAACAAAAGTCACCAGGCCAGGTTCCTGATGTCAGTTTGGAGGAGGCACTTGGCACTGTCAAACCAGCTACAGGTGCCTCTGGGGGCATTTTTCATATGGGAAGAATCCTGATCCGTGCGGAATTTCAGCCGGCAGCCGGCCACTCCAGGCCAGCGGGCACTTGACAGGAACCATGGCCTTTTCCCAGAGAAACAAAAGTCACCAGGCCAGGTTCCTGATGTCAGTTTGCAGGAGGCACTTGGCACTGTCAAACCAGCCACAGTTGCCTGTGGGGGCACCTTGCATCTGGGAGGTATCCTGATCCATTCGGAATTTCTGCAGGCAGCCGGCCACTCCGGGTCACCGTGCCCGGGACAAGAATGATGGTCTTTTCCCAGAGAAACAAAAGTCACCAGGCCAGGTTCCTGATGTCAGTTTGCAGGAGGCACTTGGCACTGTCAAACCAGCCACAGTTGCCTCTGGGGGCATTTTTCATATGGGAAGTATCCTGATCCGTGCGGAATTTCAGCAGGCAGCCGGCCACTCCAGGCCACCGGGCACTGGACACGAACCATGGCCTTTCCCCAGAGAAACAAAAGTCACCAGTCTAGGTTCCTGATGTCAGTTTGCAGGAGGCACTTGGCACTGTCAAACCAGCCACAGTTGCCTGTGGTGGTACTATCGGTCTGGGAGGTATCCTGATCCGTTTGGAATTTCAGCAGGCGGCCGGCCACTCCGGGCCACAGGCCCTGGGCACGTACAATGTCCTTTGCAAAGGAAAACACAAGTCACCAGGCCAGGTTCCTGATGTCAGTTTGCAGGAGGCACTTGGCACTGTCAAATCAGCCACAGGTGTCTGTGGGGGCACCTTGCATCTTGGCGGCATCCTGATCCGTGAGGAATTTCAGCAGGCAGCCGGCCACTCCGGGCCACTGGGCCCTGGACACAAACCATGGCCATTCCCCAGAGAAACAAAAGTCACCAGGCCAGGTTCCTGATGTCAGTTTGCAGGAGGCACTTGGCACTGTCAAACCAGCCACATTTGCCTCTGGAGGTGCCTTGCTTCTGGGAGGTATCTTGAGATATTCGGAATTTTAAGAAGCACCCTGCAGCTACGGTCCATCGGAACCTGCCCAGGAACTATGGCCGTTCCCCAGAGAAACAAAACTCGCCAGGCCAGGTCCCTGATGTACATTTTCAAAAGGAACTTCGCACTGTCCAACCAGCCACAGTTACCGGTGGTGGCACCTTGCTTCAGGCTGGTATATTGGGATGTTCGGAATTTCAGCAGGCACCAGTCCTCTCCTGGCCACTGGACCCTGGACACCAACGATGGCCTTTTCTGTGAGAAACAAAACTCACCAGGCCAAGTTCCTGAGGTCAGTTTGCAAGAGGCACTTGGCACTGTCCAACCACCCACAGGTGCCTGTGGTGGCACCTTGATTCTGGGAGGCATCCAGAGATGTTTGGAATTTTAAGAGACACCCTGCCACGCCGGGTCACCTCAATCTGGACATGAACCATGAACTTTTTCTGACAGAAGCAAAACTCAGCAGGCCAGGTTCCTGATGTCAATTTGCAGGAGGCATTTGGCACTGTCCAATCAGCCACAATTGCCTATTGTGCCGCCTTGCTTCTAGGATGTATATTGAGACGTTCGGAATTTCAGCAGGCAGCCGGCCACTCCGGCCTACAGGACGTGGGAAAAGAACAATGGCTTTTCCTCTGAGAAACAGAACTCACAAGGCCAGGGTCCTGATGTCAGTTTGCAGGAGGCACTTGGCACTGTCCAACCAGCCACACTTGCCTCTGGTGGTGCCTTGCTTCTTGCAGGTGTCCTGAGATGTTCAGAATTTTAAGGAGCACCCTGCAGCTACGGTCCACCGGAACCCGCCCAGGAACGATGGCCATTCCCCAGAGAAACAAAACTCACCAGACAAAGTCCTGTTGTCTGTTTGCAGGAGGCACTTTTCACTGTAAAAATCAGCCACAGTTGCATTTTCTGGCAGCTTGCCGCTGGGAGGCATCCTGCGATGTTCGGAATTTTGGTAGTCAGTCAGCCACTCTGGGCCACTGTCACCTGCAAATGAACACTGGGCCTTTTGCCTGGGAAACGAATCTGACCAGGCCAGATGCCAGATGTCAGTTTGCAGGAGGCACTTGGCACTGTCAAACCAGCCACAGTTGCCTGTGGGGGCACCTTGCATCTGGGAGGCATCCTGATCCATGCGGAATTTCAGCAGGCAGCCGGCCACTCCGGGCCACCGGGCCCTGGACATGAACCATGGCCTTTCCCCAGAGCAACAAAAGTCACCAGGCCAGGTTCCTGATGTCAGTTTGCAGGAGGCACTTGGCACTGTCAAACCAGCCACAGTTGCCTGTGGTGGTACTTTCGTTCTGGGAGGAATCCTGATCCGTTCGGAATATCAGCAGGCGGCCGGCCACTACGGGCCACAGGCCATGGATACGTACAATGGCCGTTCCAAAGAGAAACAAAAATCACCAGGCCAGGTTCCTGATGTCAGTTTGCAGGAGGCACTTGGCACTGTCAAACCAGCCACAGTTGCCGGTGGGGGCTCCATTCATCTGGGAGCTATCCTGACCTGTGCGGAATTTCAGCAGGCATCCGCCCACTCGAGCCACCGGGCCCTGGACATGAACCACGGCTTTTCCCCAGAGAAACAAAACTCACCAGGCCAGGTTCCTGATGTCAGTTTGCAGGAGGCACTTGGCACTGTCAAACCAGACACAGTTGCCGGTGGGAGCACCTTGCATCTGGGAGGTATCCTGATCCGTTCGGAATTTCAGCAGGCAGCCGGCCACTCCGGGCCTACAGGTCCAGGATATGAACGATGGCCTTTCCCCAGAGCAACAAAAGTCACCAGGCCAGGTTCCTGATGTCAGTTTGCAGGAGGCACTTGGCACTGTCAAACCAGCCACAGGTGCCGGTGGGGGCTCCATTCCTCTGGGAGCTATCCTGATCTGTGCGGAATTTCAGCAGGCATCCGCCCACTCGAGCCACCGGGCCCTGGACATGAACCACGGCTTTTCCCCAGAGAAACAAAAGTTACCAGGCCAGGTTCCTGATGTCAGTTTGCAGGAGGCACTTGGCACTGTCAAACCAGACACAGTTGCCTGTGGGAGCACCTTGCATCTGGGAGGTATCCTGATCCGTTCGGAATTTCAGCAGGCAGCCGGCCACTCCGGGCCTACAGGTCCACGATATGAACGATGGCCTTTCCCCAGAGAAACAAAAGTCACCAGGCCAGGTTCCTGATGTCAGTTTGCAGGAGGCACTTGGCACTGTCAAACCAGCCACAGTTGCCTGTGGGGGCACCTTGCATCTGGGAGGTATCCTCAACCATGTGGAATTTCAGAAGGCAGCCGGGACTCAGGGCGAGCGGGCCCCGGACAAGTATGATGGCCTTTCCCTAGAGAAAAAAAAGTCACCAGGACAGGTTCCGATATCAGTTTGCAGGAGGCACTTGGCACTGTCAAACCAGCCACAGTTGCCTGTGGTGGTACTATCGGTCTGGGAGGTATCCTGATCCGTTCAGAATTTCAGCAGGCGGCCGGCCACTCCAGGCCACCGGGCCCTGAACACGTACAATGGCCTTTCCAAAGAGAAACAAAAGTCACCAGGCCAGGTTCCTGATGTCAGTTTGCAGGAGGCACTTGGCACTGTCAAACGAGACACATTTGCCTGTGGGGGCACCTTGCATCTGGGAGGTATCCTGATCCGTTCGGAATTTCAGCAGGCAGCCGGCCACTCGAGCCACCAGGCCCTGGAGAGGAACGATGGCCTTTCCCCAGAGAAACAAAAGTCACCAGGCCAAGTTCATGATGTCAGTTTGCTGGAGGCACTTGGCACTGTGAAGCCAGCCAGAGTTGCCTGTGGGGGCACCTTGCATCCTGGAGGTATCCTGATCCGTGCGGAATTTCAGCAGGCAGCCGGCCACTCCAGGCCACCGGGCACTGGACACGAACCATGGCCTTTCCCCAGAGAAACAAAAGTCACCAGGCCAGGTTCCTGATGTCAGTTTGCAGGAGGCTCTTGGCACTGTCAAACCAGCCACAGTTGCCTGTGGTGGTACTTTCTGTCGGAGAGGCATCCTGGTCCATGAGGAATTTCAGCAGGCAGCCGGCCACTCCGGGCCACCAGGCCCTAGACATGTACGATGACCTTTTCCCAGAGAAACCAAAGTTACCAGGGCAGGTTCCTGATGTCAGTTTGCAGCAGGCACTTGGCACTGTCAAACCAGCCACAGTTGCCTCGGGCGGCACCTTTCATTTAGACGGTATCCTGATCCGTGCGGAATTTCAGCAGGCAGCCAGCCAGTCCGGGCCTACGGGTCCAGGATATGAACGATGGCCTTTCCCCAGAGAAACAAAAGTCACCAGGCCAGGTTCCTGATGTCAGTTTGCAGGAGGCACTTGGCACTGTCAAACCAGCCAGAGTTGCCTCTGGGGGCACCTTGCATCTGGGACGTATCCTGATCCATTCGGAATTTCAGCAGGCAGCCGGCAACACCGGGCCACTGGGCCACCGGTCCCGGGGCAAGAATGATGGCCTTTTCCCAGAGAAACAAAAGTTACCAGGCCAGGTTCCTGATGTCAGTTTGCAGGAGGCACTTGGCACTGTCAAACCAGCCACAGTTGCCTGTGGGGGCACCTTGCATCTGGGAGGTATCCTGATCCGTTCAGAATTTCAGTAGGCAGCCGGCGACTCCAGGCCACCGTGCCCCGGACAAGAATGACGGCCTTTTCCCAGAGAAACAAAAGTTACCAGGCCAGGTTCCTGATGTCAGTTTGCAGGAGGCACTTGGCACTGTCAAACCAGCCACAGTTGCCTGTGGGGGCACCTTGCATCTGGGAGGTATCTTGATCCATTCGGAATTTCTGCAGGCAGCCGGCCACTCCAGGCCACCGGGAACTGGAAACGAACCATGGCCTTTCCCCAGAGAAACAAAAGTCACCAGGCCAGGTTCCTGATGTCAGTTTGCAGGAAGCACTTGGCACTGTCAAACCAGCCACAGTTGCCTCTGGGGGCACCTTGCATCTGGGAGGTATCCTGATCCGTGTGGAATTTCAGCAGGCAGCCGGACACTCCAGGCCGCCGGGCACTGGACAAGAACCATGGCCTTTCCCCAGAGAAACAAAAGTCACCAGGCCAGGTTCCTGATGTCAGTTTGCTGGAGGTACTTGGCACTGTCAAACCAGCCACAGTCGCCTGTGGGGGCACCTTGCATCTGGGAGGTATCTTGATCCATTCGGAATTTCAGCTGGGAGCCGGCCACTCCAGGCCACCGGGAACTGGACATGAACCATGGCCTTTCCCCAGAGAAACAAAAGTCACCAGGCCAGGTTCCTGATGTCAGTTTGCAGGAGGCACTTGGCACTGTCAAACCAGCCACAGTTGCAAGTGGGGGCACCTTGCATCTGGGAGGTATCCTGATCCGTGCGGAATTTCAGCAGGCAGCCGGCCACTCCAGGCCACCGGGCACTGGACAAGAACCATGGCCTTTCCCCAGAGAAACAAAAGTCACCAGGCCAGGTTCCTGATGTCAGTTTGCAGGAGGCACTTGGCACTGTCAAACCAGCCACAGTTGCAAGTGGGGGCACCATGCATCTGGGAGGTATCCTGATCCGTTCGGAATTTCATTAGGCAGCCGGCTACTCCGGGCCACCGGGCACTGGACACGAACCATGCCCTTTTCCCAGGGAAACAAAAGTTACCAGGCCAGGTTCCTGATGTCAGTTTGCAGGAGGCACTTGGCACTGTCAAACCAGCCACAGTTGCCTGTGGTGGTACTTTCGGTCTGGGAGGCATCCTGAACCGTGCGGAATTTCTGCAGGCAGCCGGCCACTCCAGGCCACCGGGCACTAGATATGAACCATGGCCTTTCCCCAGAGAAACAAAAGTCACCAGGCCAGGTTCCTGATGACAGTTTGCAGGAGGCACTTGGCACTGTCAAACCAGCCACAGTTGCCTGTGGTGGTACTTTCGGTCTGGGAGGCATCCTGATCCGTGCGGAATTTCAGCAGGCAGCCGGCCACTCCAGGCCACCGGGAACTGGACACGAACCATGGCCTTTCCCCAGAGAAACAAAAGTCACCAGGCCAGGTTCCTGATGTCAGTTTGCAGGAGGTACTTGGCACTGTCAAACCAGCCAGAGTTGCCTCTGGGGGCACCTTGCATCTGGGAGGTATCCTGATCCATTCGGATTTTCAGCAGGCAGCCGGCAACACCGGGCCACTGGACCACCGGTCCCGGGCAAGAATGATGGCCTTTCCCCAGAGAAACAAAACTAACCAGGCCAGGTTCCTGATGTCAGTTTGGAGGAGGCACTTGGCACTGTCAAACCAGCCACAGGTGCAAGTGGGGGCACCTTGCATCTGGGAGGTATCCTGATCCGTTCGGAATTTCAGCAGGCAGCCGGCCACTCCAGGCAACCGGGCACTGGATACGAACCATGGCCTTTCCCCAGAGAAACAAAAGTCACCAGGGTAGCTTCCTGATGTCAGTTTGCTGGAGGCACTTGGCACTGTCAAACCAGCCACAGTTGCCTGTGGGGGCACCTAGCATCTGGGAGGTATCCTGATCCGTTCGGAATTTCAGTAGGCAGCCGGCGACTCCAGGCCACCGTGCCCCGGACAAGAATGATGGCCTTTTCCCAGAGAAACAAAAGTTACCAGGCCAGGTTCCTGATGTCAGTTTGCAGGAGGCACTTGGCACTGTCAAACCAGCCACAGTTGCCTGTGGGGGCACCTTGCATCCTGGAGGTATCCTGATCCGTGCGGAATTTCAGCAGGCAGCCGGCCACTCCAGGCCACCGGGCACTGGACACGAACCATGGCCTTTCCCCAGAGAAACAAAAGTTACCCGGCCAGGTTCCTGATGTCAGTTTGCTGGAGGCACTTGGCACTGTCAAACCAGCCACAGTTGCCTCTGGGGGCACCTTGCATCTGGGAGGTATCTTGATCCATTCGGAATTTCAGCAGGCAGCCGGCCACTCCAGGCCACCGGGAACTGGAAAAAAACCATGGCCTTTCCCCAGAGAAACAAAACTCACCAGGCCAGGTTCCTGATGTCAGTTTGCAGGAGGCACTTGGCACTGTCAAACCAGCCACTGTTCCAAGTGGGGGCACCTTGCATCTGGGAGGTATCCTGATCCGTGTGGAATTTCAGCAGGCAGCCGGCCACTCCAGGCCGCCGGGCACTGGACACGAACCATGGCCTTTCCCCAGAGAAACAAAAGTCACCAGGCCAGGTTCCTGATGTCAGTTTGCAGGAGGCACTTGGCACTGTCAAACCAGCCACAGTTGCCTGTGGTGGTACTTTCGGTCTGGGAGGTATCCCGATCCTTTCGGAATTTCAGCAGGCAGCCGGCCACTATGGGCCTCCTGGTCCTGGAAACCCACAATGGCCTTTCCCCAGAGAAACAAAAGTCACCAGGCCAGGTTCCTGATGTCAGTTTGCAGGAGGCTCTTGGCACTGACAAACCAGCCACAGTAGCCTCGGGCGGCACCTTTCATTTAGACGGTATCCTGATCCGTGCGGAATTTCAGCAGGCAGCCGGCCACTCCGGGCCTACGGGTCCAGAATATGAACGATGGCCTTTCCCCAGAGAAACAAAAGTCACCAGGCCAGGTTCCTGATGTCAGTTTGCAGGAGGCACTTGGCACTGTCAAACCAGCCACAGTTGCCTGTGGTGGTACTTTCGGTCTGGGAGGCATCCTGATCCGTGCGGAATTTCTGCAGGCAGCCGGCCACTCCAGGCCACCGGGCACTGGACACGAACCATGGCCTTTCCCCAGAGAAACAAAAGTCACCAGGCCAGGTTCCTGATGTCAGTTTGCAGGAGGTACTTGGCACTGTCAAACCAGCCAGAGTTGCCTCTGGGGGCACCTTGCATATGGGAGGTATCCTGATCCATTCGGATTGTCAGCAGGCAGCCGGCAACACCGGGCCACTGGACCACCGGTCCCGGGCAAGAATGATGGCCTTTCCCCAGAGAAAGAAAACTAACCAGGCCAGGTTCCTGATGTCAGTTTGGAGGAGGCACTTGGCACTGTCAAACCAGACACAGGTGCAAGTGGGGGCACCTTGCAACTGGGAGGTATCCTGATCCGTTCGGAATTTCAGCAGGCAGCCGGCCACTCCAGGCCACCGGGCACTGGATACGAACCATGGCCTTTCCCCAGAGAAACAAAAGTCACCAGGCCAGGTTCCTGATGTCAGTTTGCTGGAGGCAGTTGGCACTGTCAAACCAGCCACAGTTGCCTGTGGGGGCACCTTGCATCCTGGAGGTATCCTGATCCGTGCGGAATTTCAGCAGGCAGCCGGCCACTCCAGGCCGCCGGGCAATGGACACGAACCATGGCCTTTCCCCAGAGAAACAAAAGTCACCAGGCCAGGTTCCTGATGTCAGTTTGCAGGAGGCACTTGGCACTGTCAAACCAGCCACAGTCGCCTGTGGGGGCACCTTGCATCTGGGAGGTATCTTGATCCGTTCGGAATTTCAGCAGGCAGCCGGCCACTCCAGGCCACCGGGAACTGGACACAAACCAAGGCCTTTCCCCAGAGAAACAAAAGTCACCAGGCCAGGTTCCTGATGTCAGTTTGCAGGAGGCACTTGGCACTGTCAAACCAGCCACAGTTGCCTGTGGGGGCACCTTGCATCTGGGAGGTATCCTGATCCATTCGGAATTTCTGCAGGCAGCCGGCCACTCCGGGTCACCGTGCCCGGGACAAGAATGATGGTCTTTTCCCAGAGAAACAAAAGTCACCAGGCCAGGTTCCTGATGTCAGTTTGCAGGAGGCACTTGGCACTGTCAAACCAGCCACAGTTGCCTCTGGGGGCATTTTTCATATGGGAAGTATCCTGATCCGTGCGGAATTTCAGCAGGCAGCCGGCCACTCCAGGCCACCGGGCACTGGACACGAACCATGGCCTTTCCCCAGAGAAACAAAAGTCACCAGGCCAGGTTCCTGATGTCAGTTTTCAGGAGGCACTTGGCACTGTCAAACCAACCACAGTTGCCTGTGGTGGTACTATCGGTCTGGGAGGTATCCTGATCCGTGCGGAATTTCAGCAGGCGGCCGGCCACTCCGGGCCACAGGCCCTGGGCACGTACAATGTCCTTTCCGAAGGAAAACACAAGTCACCAGGCCAGGTTCCTGATGTCAGTTTGCAGGAGGCACTTGGCACTGTCAAACCAGCCACAGTTGCCTGTGGTGGTACTTTCGGTCTGGGAGGCATCCTGATCCGTGCGGAATTTCTGCAGGCAGCCGGCCACTCCAGGCCACCGGGCACTGGATATGAACCATGGCCTTTCCCCAGAGAAACAAAAGTCACCAGGCCAGGTTCCTGATGTCTGTTTGCAGGAGGTACTTGGCACTGTCAAACCAGCCAGAGTTGCCGCTGGGGGCACCTTGCATCTGGGAGGTATCCTGATCCATTCGGATTTTCAGCAGGCAGCCAGCAACACCGGGCCACTGGACCACCGGTCCCCGGGCAAGAATGATGGCCTTTCCCCAGAGAAACAAAACTAAGCAGGCCAGGTTCCTGATGTCAGTTTGGAGGAGGCACTTGGCACTCTCAAACCAGCCACAGGTGCAAGTGGGGGCACCTTGCATCCTGGAGGTATCCTGATCCGTTCGGAATTTCAGCAGGCAGCCGGCCACTCCAGGCCACCGGGCACTGGACACGAACCATGGACTTTCCCCAGAGAAACAAAAGTCACCAGGCCAGGTTCCTGATGTCAGTTTGCAGGAGGCACTTGGCACTGTCAAACCAGCCACAGTTGCCTGTGGTGGTACTTTCGGTCTGGGAGGCATCCTGATCCGTGAGGAATTTCTGCGGGCAGCCGGCCACTCCAGGCCACCGGGCACTGGATATGAACCATGGCCTTTCCCCAGAGAAACAAAAGTCACCAGGCCAGGTTCCTGATGTCAGTTTGCAGGAGGCACTTGGCACTGTCAAACCAGCCACCGTTGCCTGTGGTGGTACTTTCGGTCTGGGATGTATCCTGATCCGTGCGGAATTTCAGCAGGCAGCCGGCCACTCCATGCCACCGGGCACTGGACACGAACCATGGCCTTTCCCCAGAGAAACAAAAGTCACCAGGCCAGGTTCCTGATGTCAGTTTGCAGTAGGCACTTGGCACTGTCAAACCAGCCACAGTTGCCTCGGGCGGCACCTTTCATTTAGACGGTATCCTGATCCGTGCGGAATTTCAGCAGGCAGCCAGCCAGTCCGGGCCTACGGGTCCAGGATATGAACGATGGCCTTTCCCCAGAGAAACAAAAGTCACCAGGCCAGGTTCCTGATGTCAGTTTGCAGGAGGCACTTGGCACTGTCAAACCAGCTGCAGATGCCTGTGGGGGCACCTTGCATCCTGGAGGTATCCTGATCCGTGCGGAATTTCAGCAGGCAGCCGGCCACTCCAGGCCACCGGGCACTGGACACGAACCATGGCCTTTCCCCAGAGAAACAAAAGTCACCAGGGTAGCTTCCTGATGTCAGTTTGCAGGAGGCACTTGGCACTGTCAAACCAGCCACAGTCGCCTGTGGGGGCACCTTGCATCTGGAAGGTATCCTGATCCGTGCGGAATTTCAGTAGGCAGCCGGCGACTCCAGGCCACCGTGCCCCGGACAAAAATGATGGCCTTTTCCCAGAGAAACAAAAGTTACCAGGCCAGGTTCCTGATGTCAGTTTGCAGGAGGCACTTGGCACTGTCAAACAGGCCACAGTTGCCTGTGGGGGCACCTTGCAGCCTGGAGGTATCCTGATCCGTGCGGAATTTCAGCAGGCAGCCGGCCACTCCAGGCCACCGGGCACTGGACACGAACCATGGCCTTTCCCCAGAGAAACAAAAGTCACCAGGCCAGGTTCCTGATGTCAGTTTGCAGGAGGCACTTGGCACTGTCAAACCAGCCACAGTTGCCTGTGGGGGCACCTTGCATCCTGGAGGTATCCTGATCCGTGCGGAATTTCAGCAGGCAGCCGGCCACTCCGGTTTACCGGGCCCATGAGAAGAATGATGGCCTTTTCCCAGGGAAACAAAAGTTACCAGGCCAGGTTCCTGATGTCAGTTTGCTGGAGGCACTTGGCACTGTCAAACCAGCTGCAGATGCCTGTGGGGGCACCTTGCAGCCTGGAGGTATCCTGATCCGTGCGGAATTTCAGCAGGCAGCCGGCCACTCCAGGCCACCGGGCACTGGACATGAACCATGGCCTTTCCCCAGAGAAACAAAAGTCACCAGGCCAGGTTCCTGATGTCAGTTTGCAGGAGGCACTTGGCACTGTCAAACCACCCACAGTTGCAAGTGGGGGCACCTTGCATCTGGGAGGTATCCTAATCCGTTCGGAATTTCAGCAGGCAGCCGGCCGCTCCAGGCCACCGGGCACTGGACACGAACCATGCCCTTTTCCCAGGGAAACAAAAGTTACCAGGCCAGGTTCCTGATGTCAGTTTGCAGGAGGCACTTGGCACTGTCAAACCAGCCACAGTTGCCTGTGGTGGTACTTTCGGTCTGGGAGGCATCCTGATCCGTGCGGAATTTCTGCAGGCAGCCGGCCACTCCAGGCCACCGGGCACTGGATATGAACCATGGCCTTTCCCCAGAGAAACAAAAGTCACCAGGCCAGGTTCCTGATGTCTGTTTGCAGGAGGTACTTGGCACTGTCAAACCAGCCAGAGTTGCCGCTGGGGGCACCTTGCATCTGGGAGGTATCCTGATCCATTCGGATTTTCAGCAGGCAGCCGGCAACACCGGGCCACTGGACCACCGGTCCCCGGGCAAGAATGATGGCCTTTCCCCAGAGAAACAAAACTAAGCAGGCCAGGTTCCTGATGTCAGTTTGCAGGAGGCACTTGGCACTGTCAAACCAGCCACAGGTGCAAGTGGGGGCACCTTGCATCCTGGAGGTATCCTGATCCGTTCGGAATTTCAGCAGGCAGCCGGCCACTCCAGGCCACCGGGCACTGGATACGAACCATGGCCTTTCCCCAGAGAAACAAAAGTCACCAGGCCAGGTTCCTGATGTCAGTTTGCTGGAGGCACTTGGCACTGTCAAACCAGCCACAGTTGCCTGTGGGGGCACCTTGCATCCTGGAGGTATCCTGATCCGTGCGGAATTTCAGCAGGCAGCCGGCCACTCCGGTTTACCGGGCCCATGAGAAGAATGATGGCCTTTTCCCAGGGAAACAAAAGTTACCAGGCCAGGTTCCTGATGTCAGTTTGCTGGAGGCACTTGGCACTGTCAAACCAGCTGCAGATGCCTGTGGGGGCACCTTGCAGCCTGGAGGTATCCTGATCCGTGCGGAATTTCAGCAGGCAGCCGGCCACTCCAGGCCACCGGGCACTGGACATGAACCATGGCCTTTCCCCAGAGAAACAAAAGTCACCAGGCCAGGTTCCTGATGTCAGTTTGCAGGAGGCACTTGGCACTGTCAAACCACCCACAGTTGCAAGTGGGGGCACCTTGCATCTGGGAGGTATCCTAATCCGTTCGGAATTTCAGCAGGCAGCCGGCCGCTCCAGGCCACCGGGCACTGGACACGAACCATGCCCTTTTCCCAGGGAAACAAAAGTTACCAGGCCAGGTTCCTGATGTCAGTTTGCAGGAGGCACTTGGCACTGTCAAACCAGCCACAGTTGCCTGTGGTGGTACTTTCGGTCTGGGAGGCATCCTGATCCGTGCGGAATTTCTGCAGGCAGCCGGCCACTCCAGGCCACCGGGCACTGGATATGAACCATGGCCTTTCCCCAGAGAAACAAAAGTCACCAGGCCAGGTTCCTGATGTCTGTTTGCAGGAGGTACTTGGCACTGTCAAACCAGCCAGAGTTGCCGCTGGGGGCACCTTGCATCTGGGAGGTATCCTGATCCATTCGGATTTTCAGCAGGCAGCCGGCAACACCGGGCCACTGGACCACCGGTCCCCGGGCAAGAATGATGGCCTTTCCCCAGAGAAACAAAACTAAGCAGGCCAGGTTCCTGATGTCAGTTTGCAGGAGGCACTTGGCACTGTCAAACCAGCCACAGGTGCAAGTGGGGGCACCTTGCATCCTGGAGGTATCCTGATCCGTTCGGAATTTCAGCAGGCAGCCGGCCACTCCAGGCCACCGGGCACTGGATACGAACCATGGCCTTTCCCCAGAGAAACAAAAGTCACCAGGGTAGCTTCCTGATGTCAGTTTGCTGGAGGCCCTTGGCACTGTCAAACCAGCCACAGTTGCCTGTGGGGCACCTTGCATCTGGGAGGTATCCTGATCCATTCGGAATTTCTGCAGGCAGCCGGCCACTCCGGGTCACCGTGCCCCGGACAAGAATGATGGTCTTTTCCCAGAGAAACAAAAGTCACCAGGCCAGGTTCCTGATGTCAGTTTGCAGGAGGCACTTGGCACTGTCAAACCAGCCACAGTTGCCTCTGGGGGCATTTTTCATATGGGAAGTATCCTGATCCGTGCGGAATTTCAGCAGGCAGCCGGCCACTCCAGGCCACCGGGCACTGGACACGAACCATGGCCTTTCCCCAGAGAAACAAAAGTCACCAGGCCAGGTTCCTGATGTCAGTTTGCAGGAGGCACTTGGCACTGTCAAACCAGCCACAGTTGCCTGTGGTGGTACTTTCGGTCTGGGAGGCATCCTGATCCGTGAGGAATTTCTGCAGGCAGCCGGCCACTCCAGGCCACCGGGCACTGGATATGAACCATGGCCTTTCCCCAGAGAAACAAAAGTCACCAGGCCAGGTTCCTGATGTCAGTTTGCAGGAGGCACTTGGCACTGTCAAACCAGCCACCGTTGCCTGTGGTGGTACTTTCGGTCTGGGATGTATCCTGATCCGTTCGGAATTTCAGCAGGCAGCCGGCCACTCCATGCCACCGGGCACTGGACACGAACCATGGCGTTTCCCCAGAGAAACAAAAGTCACCAGGCCAGGTTCCTGATGTCAGTTTGCAGGAGGCTCTTGGCACTGTCAAACCAGCCAGAGTTGCCTGTGGTGGTACTTTCGGTCGGGGAGGCATCCTGGTCCATGAGGAATTTCCGCAGGCAGCCGGCCACTCCGGGACACCAGGCCCTAGACATGTACGATGACCTTTTCCCAGAGAAACCAAAGTTACCAGGACAGGTTCCTGATGTCAGTTTGCAGTAGGCACTTGGCACTGTCAAACCAGCCACAGTTGCCTCGGGCGGCACCTTTCATTTAGACGGTATCCTGATCCGTGCGGAATTTCAGCAGGTAGCCAGCCAGTCCGGGCCTACGGGTCCAGGATATGAACGATGGCCTTTCCCCAGAGAAACAAAAGTCACCAGGCCAGGTTCCTGATGTCAGTTTGCAGGAGGCACTTGGCACTGTCAAACCAGCTGCAGATGCCTGTGGGGGCACCTTGCATCCTGGAGGTATCCTGATCCGTGCGGAATTTCAGCAGGCAGCCGGCCACTCCAGGCCACCGGGCACTGGACACGAACCATGGCCTTTCCCCAGAGAAACAAAAGTCACCAGGCCAGGTTCCTGATGTCAGTTTGCAGGAGGTACTTGGCACTGTCAAACCAGCCAGAGTTGCCTCTGGGGGCACCTTGCATCTGGGAGGTATCCTGATCCATTCGGAATTTCATCAGGCAGCCGGAAACACCGGGCCACTGGGCCACCGGTCCCCGGGCAAGAATGATGGCCTTTCCCCAGAGAAACAAAACTAACCAGGCCAGGTTCCTGATGTCAGTTTGCTGGAGGCACTTGGCACTGTCAAACTAGCCACAGGTGCTAGTGGGGGCACCTTGCGTCCTGGAGGTATCCTGATCCGTTCGGAATTTCAGCAGGCAGCCGGCCACTCCAGGCCACCGGGCACTGGACACGAACCATGGCCTTTCCCCAGAGAAACAAAAGTCACCAGGGTAGCTTCCTGATGTCAGTTTGCTGGAGGCACTTGGCACTGTCAAACCAGCCACAGTCGCCTGTGGGGGCACCTTCATCTGGAAGGTATCCTGATCCGTTCGGAATTTCAGTAGGCAGCCGGCGACTCCAGGCCACCGTGCCCCGGACAAAAATGATGGCCTTTTCCCAGAGAAACAAAAGTTACCAGGCCAGGTTCCTGATGTCAGTTTGCAGGAGGCACTTGGCACTGTCAAACCAGCCACAGTTGCCTGTGGGGGCACCTTGCATCCTGGAGGTATCCTGATCCGTGCGGAATTTCAGCAGGCAGCCGGCCACTCCGGTTTACCGGGCCCATGAGAAGAATGATGGCCTTTTCCCAGGGAAACAAAAGTTACCAGGCCAGGTTCCTGATGTCAGTTTGCAGGAGGCACTTGGCACTGTCAAACCAGCCACAGTTGCCTGTGGTGGTACTTTCGGTCGGGGAGGCATCCTGATCCGTGTGGAATTTCTGCAGGCAGCCGGCCACTCCAGGCCACCGGGCACTGGATATGAACCATGGCCTTTCCCCAGAGAAACAAAAGTCACCAGGCCAGGTTCCTGATGTCAGTTTGCAGGAGGCACTTGGCACTGTCAAACCAGCCACCGTTGCCTGTGGTGGTACTTTCGGTCTGGGATGTATCCTGATCCGTTCGGAATTTCAGCAGGCAGCCGGCCACTCCATGCCACCGGGCACTGGACACGAACCATGGCCTTTCCCCAGAGAAACAAAAGTCACCAGGCCAGGTTCCTGATGTCAGTTTGCAGGAGGCTCTTGGCACTGTCAAACCAGCCAGAGTTGCCTGTGGTGGTACTTTCGGTCGGGGAGGCATCCTGGTCCATGAGGAATTTCCGCAGGCAGCCGGCCACTCCGGGACACCAGGCCCTAGACATGTACGATGACCTTTTCCCAGAGAAACCAAAGTTACCAGGACAGGTTCCTGATGTCAGTTTGCAGTAGGCACTTGGCACTGTCAAACCAGCCACAGTTGCCTCGGGCGGCACCTTTCATTTAGACGGTATCCTGATCCGTGCGGAATTTCAGCAGGTAGCCAGCCAGTCCGGGCCTACGGGTCCAGGATATGAACGATGGCCTTTCCCCAGAGAAACAAAAGTCACCAGGCCAGGTTCCTGATGTCAGTTTGCAGGAGGCACTTGGCACTGTCAAACCAGCTGCAGATGCCTGTGGGGGCACCTTGCATCCTGGAGGTATCCTGATCCGTGCGGAATTTCAGCAGGCAGCCGGCCACTCCAGGCCACCGGGCACTGGACACGAACCATGGCCTTTCCCCAGAGAAACAAAAGTCACCAGGCCAGGTTCCTGATGTCAGTTTGCAGGAGGCACTTGGCACTGTCAAACCAGCCACCGTTGCCTGTGGTGGTACTTTCGGTCTGGGATGTATCCTGATCCGTGCGGAATTTCAGCAGGCAGCCGGCCACTCCATGCCACCGGGCACTGGACACGAACCATGGCCTTTCCCCAGAGAAACAAAAGTCACCAGGCCAGGTTCCTGATGTCAGTTTGCAGGAGGCTCTTGGCACTGTCAAACCAGCCAGAGTTGCCTGTGGTGGTACTTTCGGTCGGGGAGGCATCCTGGTCCATGAGGAATTTCCGCAGGCAGCCGTCCACTCCGGGACACCAGGCCCTAGACATGTACGATGACCTTTTCCCAGAGAAACCAAAGTTACCAGGACAGGTTCCTGATGTCAGTTTGCAGTAGGCACTTGGCACTGTCAAACCAGCCACAGTTGCCTCGGGCGGCACCTTTCATTTAGACGGTATCCTGATCCGTGCGGAATTTCAGCAGGTAGCCAGCCAGTCCGGGCCTACGGGTCCAGGATATGAACGATGGCCTTTCCCCAGAGAAACAAAAGTCACCAGGCCAGGTTCCTGATGTCAGTTTGCAGGAGGCACTTGGCACTGTCAAACCAGCTGCAGATGCCTGTGGGGGCACCTTGCATCCTGGAGGTATCCTGATCCGTGCGGAATTTCAGCAGGCAGCCGGCCACTCCAGGCCACCGGGCACTGGACACGAACCATGGCCTTTCCCCAGAGAAACAAAAGTCACCAGGCCAGGTTCCTGATGTCAGTTTGCAGGAGGTACTTGGCACTGTCAAACCAGCCAGAGTTGCCTCTGGGGGCACCTTGCATCTGGGAGGTATCCTGATCCATTCGGAATTTCATCAGGCAGCCGGAAACACCGGGCCACTGGGCCACCGGTCCCCGGGCAAGAATGATGGCCTTTCCCCAGAGAAACAAAACTAACCAGGCCAGGTTCCTGATGTCAGTTTGCAGGAGGCACTTGGCACTGTCAAACCAGCCACAGTTGCCTGTGGGGGCACCTTGCATCCTGGAGGTATCCTGATCCGTGCGGAATTTCAGCAGGCAGCCGGCCACTCCGGTTTACCGGGCCCATGAGAAGAATGATGGCCTTTTCCGAGGGAAACAAAAGTTACCAGGCCAGGTTCCTGATGTCAGTTTGCAGGAGGCACTTGGCACTGTCAAACCAGCCACAGTTGCCTGTGGTGGTACTTTCGGTCGGGGAGGCATCCTGATCCGTGTGGAATTTCTGCAGGCAGCCGGCCACTCCAGGCCACCGGGCACTGGATATGAACCATGGCCTTTCCCCAGAGAAACAAAAGTCACCAGGCCAGGTTCCTGATGTCAGTTTGCAGGAGGCACTTGGCACTGTCAAACCAGCCACAGTTGCCTGTGGTGGTACTTTCGGTCTGGGAGGCATCCTGATCCGTGTGGAATTTCAGCAGGCAGCCGGCCACTCCAGGCCACCGGGCACTGGATACGAACCATGGCCTTTCCCCAGAGAAACAAAAGTCACCAGGGTAGCTTCCTGATGTCAGTTTGCAGGAGGCACTTGGCACTGTCAAACCAGCCACAGTCGCCTGTGGGGGCACCTTGCATCTGGAAGGTATCCTGATCCGTTCGGAATTTCAGTAGGCAGCCGGCGACTCCAGGCCACCGTGCCCCGGACAAAAATGATGGCCTTTTCCCAGAGAAACAAAAGTTACCAGGCCAGGTTCCTGATGTCAGTTTGCAGGAGGCACTTGGCACTGTCAAACCAGCCACAGTCGCCTGTGGGGGCACCTTGCATCTGGGAGGTATCTTGATCCATTCGGAATTTCAGCAGGGAGCCGGCCACTCCAGGCCACCGGGAACTGGACACGAACCATGGCCTTTCCCCAGAGAAACAAAAGTCACCAGGCCAGGTTCCTGATGTCAGTTTGCAGGAGGCACTTGGCACTGTCAAACCAGCCACAGTTGCAAGTGGGGGCACCTTGCATCTGGGAGGTATCCTGATCCGTTCAGAATTTCAGCAGGCAGCCGGCCACTCCAGGCCACCGGGCACTGGACACGAACCATGGCCTTTCCCCAGAGAAACAAAAGTCACCAGGCCAGGTTCCTGATGTCAGTTTGCAGGAGGCACTTGGCACTGTCAAACCAGCCACAGTTGCCTGTGGTGGTACTTTCGGTCTGGGAGGCATCCTGATCCGTGTGGAATTTCTGCAGGCAGCCGGCCACTCCAGGCCACCGGGCACTGGATATGAACCATGGCCTTTCCCCAGAGAAACAAAAGTCACCAGGCCAGGTTCCTGATGTCAGTTTGCAGGAGGCACTTGGCACTGTCAAACCAGCCACCGTTGCCTGTGGTGGTACTTTCGGTCTGGGATGTATCCTGATCCGTTCGGAATTTCAGCAGGCAGCCGGCCACTCCATGCCACCGGGCACTGGACACGAACCATGGCCTTTCCCCAGAGAAACAAAAGTCACCAGGCCAGGTTCCTGATGTCAGTTTGCAGGAGGCTCTTGGCACTGTCAAACCAGCCAGAGTTGCCTGTGGTGGTACTTTCGGTCGGGGAGGCATCCTGGTCCATGAGGAATTTCCGCAGGCAGCCGGCCACTCCGGGACACCAGGCCCTAGACATGTACGATGACCTTTTCCCAGAGAAACCAAAGTTACCAGGACAGGTTCCTGATGTCAGTTTGCAGTAGGCACTTGGCACTGTCAAACCAGCCACAGTTGCCTCGGGCGGCACCTTTCATTTAGACGGTATCCTGATCCGTGCGGAATTTCAGCAGGTAGCCAGCCAGTCCGGGCCTACGGGTCCAGGATATGAACGATGGCCTTTCCCCAGAGAAACAAAAGTCACCAGGCCAGGTTCCTGATGTCAGTTTGCAGGAGGCACTTGGCACTGTCAAACCAGCTGCAGATGCCTGTGGGGGCACCTTGCATCCTGGAGGTATCCTGATCCGTGCGGAATTTCAGCAGGCAGCCGGCCACTCCAGGCCACCGGGCACTGGACACGAACCATGGCCTTTCCCCAGAGAAACAAAAGTCACCAGGCCAGGTTCCTGATGTCAGTTTGCAGGAGGTACTTGGCACTGTCAAACCAGCCAGAGTTGCCTCTGGGGGCACCTTGCATCTGGGAGGTATCCTGATCCATTCGGAATTTCATCAGGCAGCCGGAAACACCGGGCCACTGGGCCACCGGTCCCCGGGCAAGAATGATGGCCTTTCCCCAGAGAAACAAAAGTCACCAGGCCAGGTTCCTGATGTCAGTTTGCTGGAGGCACTTGGCACTGTCAAACTAGCCACAGGTGCTACTGGGGGCACCTTGCGTCCTGGAGGTATCCTGATCCGTTCGGAATTTCAGCAGGTAGCCGGCCACTCCAGGCCACCGGGCACTGGACACGAACCATGGCCTTTCCCCAGAGAAACAAAAGTCACCAGGGTAGCTTCCTGATGTCAGTTTGCTGGAGGCACTTGGCACTGTCAAACCAGCCACAGTCGCCTGTGGGGGCACCTTCATCTGGAAGGTATCCTGATCCGTTCGGAATTTCAGTAGGCAGCCGGCGACTCCAGGCCACCGTGCCCCGGACAAAAATGATGGCCTTTTCCCAGAGAAACAAAAGTTACCAGGCCAGGTTCCTGATGTCAGTTTGCAGGAGGCACTTGGCACTGTCAAACCAGCCACAGTTGCCTGTGGGGGCACCTTGCATCCTGGAGGTATCCTGATCCGTTCGGAATTTCAGCAGGCAGCCGGCCACTCCGGTTTACCGGGCCCATGAGAAGAATGATGGCCTTTTCCCAGGGAAACAAAAGTTACCAGGCCAGGTTCCTGATGTCAGTTTGCAGGAGGCACTTGGCACTGTCAAACCAGCCACAGTTGCCTGTGGTGGTACTTTCGGTCGGGGAGGCATCCTGATCCGTGTGGAATTTCTGCAGGCAGCCGGCCACTCCAGGCCACCGGGCACTGGATATGAACCATGGCCTTTCCCCAGAGAAACAAAAGTCACCAGGCCAGGTTCCTGATGTCAGTTTGCAGGAGGCACTTGGCACTGTCAAACCAGCCACAGTTGCCTGTGGTGGTACTTTCGGTCTGGGAGGCATCCTGATCCGTGTGGAATTTCTGCAGGCAGCCGGCCACTCCAGGCCACCGGGCACTGGACACGAACCATGGCCTTTCCCCAGAGAAATAAAAGTCACCAGGCCAGGTTCCTGATGTCAGTTTGGAGGAGGCACTTGGCACTGTCAAACTAGCCACAGGTGCTAGTGGGGGCACCTTGCGTCCTGGATGTATCCTGATCCGTGCGGAATTTCAGCAGGCAGCCGGCCACTCCAGGCCACCGGGCACTGGATACAAACCATGGCCTTTCCCCAGAGAAACAAAAGTCACCAGGGTAGCTTCCTGATGTCAGTTTGCTGGAGGCACTTGGCACTGTCAAACCAGCCACAGTCGCCTGTGGGGGCACCTTGCATCTGGAAGGTATCCTGATCCGTTCGGAATTTCAGTAGGCAGCCGGCGACTCCAGGCCACCGTGCCCCGGACAAAAATGATGGCCTTTTCCCAGAGAAACAAAAGTTACCAGGCCAGGTTCCTGATGTCAGTTTGCAGGAGGCACTTGGCACTGTCAAACCAGCCACAGTCGCCTGTGGGGGCACCTTGCATCTGGGAGGTATCTTGATCCATTCGGAATTTCAGCAGGGAGCCGGCCACTCCAGGCCACCGGGAACTGGACACGAACCATGGCCTTTCCCCAGAGAAACAAAAGTCACCAGGCCAGGTTCCTGATGTCAGTTTGCAGGAGGCACTTGGCACTGTCAAACCAGCCACAGTTGCAAGTGGGGGCACCTTGCATCTGGGAGGTATCCTGATCCATTCGGAATTTCAGCAGGGATCCGGCCACTCCAGGCCACCGGGAACTGGACACGAACCATGGCCTTTCCCCAGAGAAACAAAAGTCACCAGGCCAGGTTCCTGATGTCAGTTTGCAGGAGGCACTTGGCACTGTCAAACCAGCCACAGTTGCAAGTGGGGGCACCTTGTATCTGGGAGGTATCCTGATCCGTTCAGAATTTCAGCAGGCAGCCGGCCACTCCAGGCCACCGGGCACTGGACACGAACCATGGCCTTTCCCCAGAGAAACAAAAGTCACCAGGCCAGGTTCCTGATGTCTGTTTGCAGGAGGTACTTGGCACTGTCAAACCAGCCAGAGTTGCCGCTGGGGGCACCTTGCATCTGGGAGGTATCCTGATCCATTCGGATTTTCAGCAGGCAGCCGGCAAACCCGGGCCACTGGACCACCGGTCGCCGGGCAAGAATGATGGCCTTTCCCCAGAGAACCAAAACTAAGCAGGCCAGGTTCCTGATGTCAGTTTGGAGGAGGCACTTGGCACTGTCAAACCAGCCACAGGTGCAAGTGGGGGCACCTTGCATCCTGGAGGTATCCTGATCCGTTCGGAATTTCAGCAGGCAGCCGGCCACTCCAGGCCACCGGGCACTGGACACGAACCATGGACTTTCCCCAGAGAAACAAATGTCACCAGGCCAGGTTCCTGATGTCAGTTTGCAGGAGGCACTTGGCACTGTCAAACCAGCCACAGTTGCCTGTGGTGGTACTTTCGGTCTGGGAGGCATCCTGATCCGTGAGGAATTTCTGCAGGCAGCCGGCCACTCCAGGCCACCGGGCACTGGATATGAACCATGGCCTTTCCCCAGAGAAACAAAAGTCACCAGGCCAGGTTCCTGATGTCAGTTTGCAGGAGGCACTTGGCACTGTCAAACCAGCCACCGTTGCCTGTGGTGGTACTTTCGGTCTGGGATGTATCCTGATCCGTGCGGAATTTCAGCAGGCAGCCGGCCACTCCATGCCACCGGGCACTGGACACGAACCATGGCCTTTCCCCAGAGAAACAAAAGTCACCAGGCCAGGTTCCTGATGTCAGTTTGCAGGAGGCTCTTGGCACTGTCAAACCAGCCACAGTTGCCTGTGGTGGTACTTTCGGTCGGGGAGGCATCCTGGTCCATGAGGAATTTCCGCAGGCAGCCGGCCACTCCGGGCCACCAGGCCCTAGACATGTACGATGACCTTTTCCCAGAGAAACCAAAGTTACCAGGCCAGGTTCCTGATGTCAGTTTGCAGTAGGCACTTGGCACTGTCAAACCAGCCACAGTTGCCTCGGGCGGCACCTTTCATTTAGACGGTATCCTGATCCGTGCGGAATTTCAGCAGGCAGCCAGCCAGTCCGGGCCTACGGGTCCAGGATATGAACGATGGCCTTTCCCCAGAGAAACAAAAGTCACCAGGCCAGGTTCCTGATGTCAGTTTGCAGGAGGCACTTGGCACTGTCAAACCAGCTGCAGATGCCTGTGGGGGCACCTTGCATCCTGGAGGTATCCTGATCCGTGCGGAATTTCAGCAGGCAGCCGGCCACTCCAGGCCACCGGGCACTGGACACGAACCATGGCCTTTCCCCAGAGAAACAAAAGTCACCAAGCCAGGTTCCTGATGTCAGTTTGCAGGAGGTACTTGGCACTGTCAAACCAGCCAGAGTTGCCTCTGGGGGCACCTTGCATCTGGGAGGTATCCTGATCCATTCGGAATTTCATTAGGCAGCCGGCAACACCGGGCCACTGGGCCACCGGTCCCCGGGCAAGAATGATGGCCTTTCCCCAGAGAAACAAAACTAACCAGGCCAGGTTCCTGATGTCAGTTTGGAGGAGGCACTTGGCACTGTCAAACTAGCCACAGGTGCTAGTGGGGGCACCTTGCGTCCTGGAGGTATCCTGATCCGTTCGGAATTTCAGCAGGCAGCCGGCCACTCCAGGCCACCGGGCACTGGATACGAACCATGGCCTTTCCCCAGAGAAACAAAAGTCACCAGGGTAGCTTCCTGATGTCAGTTTGCTGGAGGCACTTGGCACTGTCAAACCAGCCACAGTCGCCTCTGGGGGCACCTTGCATCTGGAAGGTATCCTGATCCGTGCGGAATTTCAGTAGGCAGCCGGCGACTCCAGGCCACCGTGCCCCGGACAAAAATGATGGCCTTTTCCCAGAGAAACAAAAGTTACCAGGCCAGGTTCCTGATGTCAGTTTGCAGGAGGCACTTGGCACTGTCAAACAGGCCACAGTTGCCTGTGGGGGCACCTTGCAGCCTGGAGGTATCCTGATCCGTGCGGAATTTCAGCAGGCAGCCGGCCACTCCAGGCCACCGGGCACTGGACACGAACCATGGCCTTTCCCCAGAGAAACAAAAGTCACCAGGCCAGGTTCCTGATGTCAGTTTGCTGGAGGCACTTGGCACTGTCAAACCAGCCACAGTTGCCTGTGGGGGCACCTTGCATCCTGGAGGTATCCTGATCCGTGCGGAATTTCAGCAGGCAGCCGGCCACTCCGGTTTACCGGGCCCATGAGAAGAATGATGGCCTTTTCCCAGGGAAACAAAAGTTACCAGGCCAGGTTCCTGATGTCAGTTTGCTGGAGGCACTTGGCACTGTCAAACCAGCTGCAGATGCCTGTGGGGGCACCTTGCAGCCTGGAGGTATCCTGATCCGTGCGGAATTTCAGCAGGCAGCCGGCCACTCCAGGCCACCGGGCACTGGACATGAACCATGGCCTTTCCCCAGAGAAACAAAAGTCACCAGGCCAGGTTCCTGATGTCAGTTTGCAGGAGGCACTTGGCACTGTCAAACCAGCCACAGTTGCAAGTGGGGGCACCTTGCATCTGGGAGGTATCCTAATCCGTTCGGAATTTCAGCAGGCAGCCGGCCACTCCAGGCCACCGGGCACTGGACACGAACCATGCCCTTTTCCCAGGGAAACAAAAGTTACCAGGCCAGGTTCCTGATGTCAGTTTACAGGAGGCACTTGGCACTGTCAAACCAGCCACAGTTGCCTGTGGTGGTACTTTCGGTCTGGGAGGCATCCTGATCCGTGCGGAATTTCTGCAGGCAGCCGGCCACTCCAGGCCACCGGGCACTGGATATGAACCATGGCCTTTCCCCAGAGAAACAAAAGTCACCAGGCCAGGTTCCTGATGTCTGTTTGCAGGAGGTACTTGGCACTGTCAAACCAGCCAGAGTTGCCGCTGGGGGCACCTTGCATCTGGGAGGTATCCTGATCCATTCGGATTTTCAGCAGGCAGCCGGCAACACCGGGCCACTGGACCACCGGTCCCCGGGCAAGAATGATGGCCTTTCCCCAGAGAAGCAAAACTAAGCAGGCCAGGTTCCTGATGTCAGTTTGCAGGAGGCACTTGGCACTGTCAAACCAGCCACAGGTGCAAGTGGGAGCACCTTGCATCCTGGAGGTATCCTGATCCGTTCGGAATTTCAGCAGGCAGCCGGCCACTCCAGGCCACCGGGCACTGGATACGAACCATGGCCTTTCCCCAGAGAAACAAAAGTCACCAGGGTAGCTTCCTGATGTCAGTTTGCTGGAGGCCCTTGGCACTGTCAAACCAGCCACAGTTGCCTGTGGGGCACCTTGCATCTGGGAGGTATCCTGATCCATTCGGAATTTCTGCAGGCAGCCGGCCACTCCGGGTCACCGTGCCCCGGACAAGAATGATGGTCTTTTCCCAGAGAAACAAAAGTCACCAGGCCAGGTTCCTGATGTCAGTTTGCAGGAGGCACTTGGCACTGTCAAACCAGCCACAGTTGCCTCTGGGGGCATTTTTCATATGGGAAGTATCCTGATCCGTGCGGAATTTCAGCAGGCAGCCGGCCACTCCAGGCCACCGGGCACTGGACACGAACCATGGCCTTTCCCCAGAGAAACAAAAGTCACCAGGCCAGGTTCCTGATGTCAGTTTGCAGGAGGCACTTGGCACTGTCAAACCAGCCACAGTTGCCTGTGGTGGTACTTTCGGTCTGGGAGGCATCGTGATCCGTGAGGAATTTCTGCAGGCAGCCGGCCACTCCAGGCCACCGGGCACTGGATATGAACCATGGCCTTTCCCCAGAGAAACAAAAGTCACCAGGCCAGGTTCCTGATGTCAGTTTGCAGGAGGCTCTTGGCACTGTCAAACCAGCCACAGTTGCCTGTGGTGGTACTTTCGGTCGGGGAGGCATCCTGGTCCATGAGGAATTTCCGCAGGCAGCCGGCCACTCCGGGACACCAGGCCCTAGACATGTACGATGACCTTTTCCCAGAGAAACCAAAGTTACCAGGACAGGTTCCTGATGTCAGTTTGCAGTAGGCACTTGGCACTGTCAAACCAGCCACAGTTGCCTCGGGCGGCACCTTTCATTTAGACGGTATCCTGATCCGTGCGGAATTTCAGCAGGCAGCCAGCCAGTCCGGGCCTACGGGTCCAGGATATGAACGATGGCCTTTCCCCAGAGAAACAAAAGTCACCAGGCCAGGTTCCTGATGTCAGTTTGCAGGAGGCACTTGGCACTGTCAAACCAGCTGCAGATGCCTGTGGGGGCACCTTGCATCCTGGAGGTATCCTGATCCGTGCGGAATTTCAGCAGGCAGCCGGCCACTCCAGGCCACCGGGCACTGGACACGAACCATGGCCTTTCCCCAGAGAAACAAAAGTCACCAGGCCAGGTTCCTGATGTCAGTTTGCAGGAGGTACTTGGCACTGTCAAACCAGCCAGAGTTGCCTCTGGGGGCACCTTGCATCTGGGAGGTATCCTGATCCATTCGGAATTTCATCAGGCAGCCGGCAACACCGGGCCACTGGGCCACCGGTCCCCGGGCAAGAATGATGGCCTTTCCCCAGAGAAACAAAACTAACCAGGCCAGGTTCCTGATGTCAGTTTGCTGGAGGCACTTGGCACTGTCAAACTAGCCACAGGTGCTAGTGGGGGCACCTTGCGTCCTGGAGGTATCCTGATCCGTTCGGAATTTCAGCAGGCAGCCGGCCACTCCAGGCCACCGGGCACTGGACACGAACCATGGCCTTTCCCCAGAGAAACAAAAGTCACCAGGGTAGCTTCCTGATGTCAGTTTGCTGGAGGCACTTGGCACTGTCAAACCAGCCACAGTCGCCTGTGGGGGCACCTTCATCTGGAAGGTATCCTGATCCGTTCGGAATTTCAGTAGGCAGCCGGCGACTCCAGGCCACCGTGCCCCGGACAAAAATGATGGCCTTTTCCCAGAGAAACAAAAGTTACCAGGCCAGGTTCCTGATGTCAGTTTGCAGGAGGCACTTGGCACTGTCAAACCAGCCACAGTTGCCTGTGGGGGCACCTTGCATCCTGGAGGTATCCTGATCCGTGCGGAATTTCAGCAGGCAGCCGGCCACTCCAGTTTACCGGGCCCATGAGAAGAATGATGGCCTTTTCCCAGGGAAACAAAAGTTACCAGGCCAGGTTCCTGATGTCAGTTTGCAGGAGGCACTTGGCACTGTCAAACCAGCCACAGTTGCCTGTGGTGGTACTTTCGGTCTGGGAGGCATCCTGATCCGTGTGGAATTTCTGCAGGCAGCCGGCCACTCCAGGCCACCGGGCACTGGATATGAACCATGGCCTTTCCCCAGAGAAACAAAAGTCACCAGGCCAGGTTCCTGATGTCAGTTTGCAGGAGGCACTTGGCACTGTCAAACCAGCCACAGTTGCCTGTGGTGGTACTTTCGGTCTGGGAGGCATCCTGATCCGTGTGGAATTTCTGCAGGCAGCCGGCCACTCCAGGCCACCGGGCACTGGACACGAACCATGGCCTTTCCCCAGAGAAATAAAAGTCACCAGGCCAGGTTCCTGATGTCAGTTTGGAGGAGGCACTTGGCACTGTCAAACTAGCCACAGGTGCTAGTGGGGGCACCTTGCGTCCTGGAGGTATCCTGATCCGTGCGGAATTTCAGCAGGCAGCCGGCCACTCCAGGCCACCGGGCACTGGATACGAACCATGGCCTTTCCCCAGAGAAACAAAAGTCGCCAGGGTAGCTTCCTGATGTCAGTTTGCTGGAGGCACTTGGCACTGTCAAACCAGCCACAGTCGCCTGTGGGGGCACCTTGCATCTGGAAGGTATCCTGATCCGTTCGGAATTTCAGTAGGCAGCCGGCGACTCCAGGCCACCGTGCCCCGGACAAAAATGATGGCCTTTTCCCAGAGAAACAAAAGTTACCAGGCCAGGTTCCTGATGTCAGTTTGCAGGAGGCACTTGGCACTGTCAAACCAGCCACAGTCGCCTGTGGGGGCACCTTGCATCTGGGAGGTATCTTGATCCATTCGGAATTTCAGCAGGCAGCCGGCCACTCCAGGCCACCGGGAACTGGACACGAACCATGGCCTTTCCCCAGAGAAACAAAAGTCACCAGGCCAGGTTCCTGATGTCAGTTTGCAGGAGGCACTTGGCACTGTCAAACCAGCCACAGTTGCAAGTGGGGGCACCTTGCATCTGGGAGGTATCCTGATCCGTTCAGAATTTCAGCAGGCAGCCGGCCACTCCAGGCCACCGGGCACTGGACACGAACCATGGCCTTTCCCCAGAGAAACAAAAGTCACCAGGCCAGGTTCCTGATGTCAGTTTGCAGGAGGCACCTGGCACTGTCAAACCAGCCACAGTTGCAAGTGGGGGCACCTTGCATCTGGGAGGTATCCTGATCCGTGTGGAATTTCAGCAGGCAGCCGGCCACTCCGGTTTACCGGGCCCATGAGAAGAATGATGGCCTTTCCCCAGAGAAACAAAACTAACCAGGCCAGGTTCCTGATGTCAGTTTGCTGGAGGCACTTGGCACTGTCAAACCAGCCACAGTCGCCTGTGGGGGCACCTTGCATCTGGGAGGTATCTTGATCCATTCGGAATTTCAGCAGGGAGCCGGCCACTCCAGGCCACCGGGAACTGGACACGAACCATGGCCTTTCCCCAGAGAAACAAAAGTCACCAGGCCAGGTTCCTGATGTCAGTTTGCAGGAGGCACTTGGCACTGTCAAACCAGACACAGTTGCCTGTGGGGGCACCTTGCATCTGGGAGATATCCTGAACCATGCGGAATTTCAGCAGGCAGCCGGCCACTCCGGGCCACCGGGCCCTGGACACGAACGATGCCCTTTCCCCTGAGAAACAAAACTCACCAGGCCAGGTTCCTGATGTCAGTTTGCAGGAGGCACTTGGCACTGTCAAACCAGACACAGTTGCCTATGGGGGCACCTTGCATCTGGGAGATATCCTGAAGCATGCGGAATTTCAGCAGGCAGCCGGCCACTCCGGGCCACCGGGCCCTGGACACGAACCATGCCCTTTGCCCTGAGAAACACAACTCACCAGGCCAGGTTCCTGATGTCAGTTTGCAGGAGGCACTTGGCACTGTCAAACCAGACACAGTTGCCTGTGGGGGCACCTTGCATCTGGGAGATATCCTGAAGCATGCCGAATTTCAGCAGGCAGCCGGCCACTCCGGGCCACCGGGCCCTGGACATGAACGATGGCCTTTCCCCTGAGAAACAAAACTCACCAGGCCAGGTTCCTGATGTCAGTTTGCAGGAGGCACTTGGCACTGTCAAACCAGACACAGTTGCCTGTGGGGGCACCTTGCATCTGGGAGATATCCTGAAGCATGCGGAATTTCAGCAGGCAGCCGGCCACTCCGGGCCACCGGGCCCTGGACACGAACCATGCCCTTTCCCCTGAGAAACAAAACTCACCAGGCCAGGTTCCTGATGTCAGTTTGCAGGAGGCACTTGGCACTCTCAAACCAGACACAGTTGCCTGTGGGGGCACCTTGCATCTGGGAGATATCCTGAAGCATGCGGAATTTCAGTAGGCAGCCGGCCACTCCGGGCCACCGGGCCCTGGACACGAACGATGGCCTTTCCCCTGAGAAACAAAACTCACCAGGCCAGGTTCCTGATGTCAGTTTGCAGGAGGCACTTGGCACTGTCAAACCAGACACAGTTGCCTGTGGGGGCACCTTGCATCTGGGAGATATCCTGAACCATGCGGAATTTCAGCAGGCAGCCGGCCACTCCGGGCCACCGGGCCCTGGACACAAACGATGCCCTTTCCCCTGAGAAACAAAACTCACCAGGCCAGGTTCCTGATGTCAGTTTGCAGGAGGCACTTGGCACTCTCAAACCAGACACAGTTGCCTGTGGGGGCACCTTGCATCTGAGAGATATCCTGAAGCATGCGGAATTTCAGCAGGCAGCCGGCCACTCCGGGCCACCGGGCCCTGGACACGAACGATGCCCTTTCCCCTGAGAAACAAAACTCACCAGGCCAGGTTCCTGATGTCAGTTTGCAGGAGGCACTTGGCACTCTCAAACCAGACACAGTTGCCTGTGGGTGCTCCTTGCATCTGGGAGATATCCTGAGGCATGCGGAATTTCAGCAGGCAGCCGGCCACTCCGGGCCACCGGGCCCTGGACACGAACCATGCCCTTTCCCCTGAGAAACAAAACTCACCAGGCCAGGTTCCTGATGACAGTTTGCAGGAGGCACTTGGCACT
Organism: Passer domesticus; assembly: GCF_036417665.1. Classification (NCBI taxonomy): domain Eukaryota; kingdom Metazoa; phylum Chordata; class Aves; order Passeriformes; family Passeridae; genus Passer; species Passer domesticus. The sequence continues at coordinate 58,372,733 of NC_087478.1, read as the reverse complement.
CTCAAACCAGACACAGTTGCCTGTGGGGGCACCTTGCATCTGGGAGATATCCTGAAGCATGCGGAATTTCAGCAGGCAGCCGGCCACTCCGGGCCACCGGGCCCTGGACACGAACGATGCCCTTTCCCCTGAGAAACAAAACTCACCAGGCCAGGTTCCTGATCTCAGTTTGCAGGAGGCACTTGGCACTCTCAAAACAGACACAGTTGCCTGTGGGTGCTCCTTGCATCTGGGAGATATCCTGAAGCATGCGGAATTTCAGCAGGCAGCCGGCCACTCCGGGCCACCGGGCCCTGGACACGAACCATGCCCTTTCCCCTGAGAAACAAAACTCACCAGGCCAGGTTCCTGATGTCAGTTTGCAGGAGGCACTTGGCACTGTCAAACCAGACACAGTTGCCTGTGGGGGCACCTTGCATCTGGGAGATATCCTGAAGCATGCGGAATTTCAGCAGGCAGCCGGCCACTCCGGGCCACCGGGCCCTGGACACGAACGATGCCCTTTCCCCTGAGAAACAAAACTCACCAGGCCAGGTTCCTGATCTCAGTTTGCAGGAGGCACTTGGCACTCTCAAAACAGACACAGTTGTCTGTGGGGGCACCTTGCATCTGGGAGATATCCTGAAGCATGCGGAATTTCAGCAGGCAGCCGGCCACTCCGGGCCACCGGGCCCTGGACACGAACGATGCCCTTTCCCCTGAGAAACAAAACTCACCAGGCCAGGTTCCTGATGACAGTTTGCAGGACGCACTTGGCACTGTCAAACCAGACACAGTTGCCTGTGGGTGCACCTTGCATCTGGGAGATATCCTGAACCATGCGGAATTTCAGCAGGCAGCCGGCCACTCCGGGCCACCGGGCACTGGACACGAACCATGGCCTTTCCCCAGAGAAATAAAAGTCACCAGGCCAGGTTCCTGATGTCAGTTTGGAGGAGGCACTTGGCACTGTCAAACTAGCCACAGGTGCTAGTGGGGGCACCTTGCGTCCTGGAGGTATCCTGATCCGTGCGGAATTTCAGCAGGCAGCCGGCCACTCCAGGCCACCGGGCACTGGATACGAACCATGGCCTTTCCCCAGAGAAACAAAAGTCACCAGGGTAGCTTCCTGATGTCAGTTTGCTGGAGGCACTTGGCACTGTCAAACCAGCCACAGTCGCCTGTGGGGGCACCTTGCATCTGGAAGGTATCCTGATCCGTTCGGAATTTCAGTAGGCAGCCGGCGACTCCAGGCCACCGTGCCCCGGACAAAAATGATGGCCTTTTCCCAGAGAAACAAAAGTTACCAGGCCAGGTTCCTGATGTCAGTTTGCAGGAGGCACTTGGCACTGTCAAACCAGCCACAGTCGCCTGTGGGGGCACCTTGCATCTGGGAGGTATCTTGATCCATTCGGAATTTCAGCAGGGAGCCGGCCACTCCAGGCCACCGGGCACTGGACACGAACCATGGCCTTTCCCCAGAGAAACAAAAGTCACCAGGCCAGGTTCCTGATGTCAGTTTGCAGGAGGCACTTGGCACTGTCAAACCAGCCACAGTTGCAAGTGGGGGCACCTTGCATCTGGGAGGTATCCTGATCCGTTCAGAATTTCAGCAGGCAGCCGGCCACTCCAGGCCACCGGGCACTGGACACGAACCATGGCCTTTCCCCAGAGAAACAAAAGTCACCAGGCCAGGTTCCTGATGTCAGTTTGCAGGAGGCACCTGGCACTGTCAAACCAGCCACAGTTGCAAGTGGGGGCACCTTGCATCTGGGAGGTATCCTGATCCGTGTGGAATTTCAGCAGGCAGCCGGCCACTCCGGTTTACCGGGCCCATGAGAAGAATGATGGCCTTTCCCCAGAGAAACAAAACTAACCAGGCCAGGTTCCTGATGTCAGTTTGCTGGAGGCACTTGGCACTGTCAAACCAGCCACAGTCGCCTGTGGGGGCACCTTGCATCTGGGAGGTATCTTGATCCATTCGGAATTTCAGCAGGGAGCCGGCCACTCCAGGCCACCGGGAACTGGACAAGAACCATGGCCTTTCCCCAGAGAAACAAAAGTCACCAGGCCAGGTTCCTGATGTCAGTTTGCAGGAGGCACTTGGCACTGTCAAACCAGCCACAGTTGCCTGTGGGGGCACCTTGCATCTGGGAGGTATCCTGATCCGTTCAGAATTTCAGCAGGCAGCCGGCCACTCCAGGCCACCGGGCACTGGATATGAACCATGGCCTTTCCCCAGAGAAACAAAAGTCACCAGGCCAGGTTCCTGATGTCAGTTTGCAGGAGGCACTTGGCACTGTCAAACCAGCCACAGTTGCCTGTGGTGGTACTTTCGGTCTGGGAGGCATCCTGATCCGTGCGGAATTTCTGCAGGCAGCCGGCCACTCCAGGCCACCGGGCACTGGATACGAACCATGGCCTTTCCCCAGAGAAACAAAAGTCACCAGGGTAGCTTCCTGATGTCAGTTTGCTGGAGGCCCTTGGCACTGTCAAACCAGCCACAGTTGCCTGTGGGGCACCTTGCATCTGGGAGGTATTTTGATCCATTCGGAATTTCTGCAGGCAGCCGGCCACTCCGGGTCACCGTGCCCCGGACAAGAATGATGGTCTTTTCCCAGAGAAACAAAAGTCACCAGGCCAGGTTCCTGATGTCAGTTTGCAGGAGGCACTTGGCACTGTCAAACCAGCCACAGTTGCCTCTGGGGGCATTTTTCATCTGGGAGGTATCCTGATCCGTGCGGAATTTCAGCAGGCAGCCGGCCACTCCAGGCCACCGGGCACTGGACACGAACCATGGCCTTTCCCCAGAGAAACAAAAGTCACCAGGCCAGGTTCCTGATGTCAGTTTGCAGGAGGCACTTGGCACTGTCAAACCAGCCACAGTTGCCTGTGGTGGTACTTTCGGTCTGGGAGGCATCCTGATCCGTGAGGAATTTCTGCAGGCAGCCGGCCACTCCAGGCCACCGGGCACTGGATATGAACCATGGCCTTTCCCCAGAGAAACAAAAGTCACCAGGCCAGGTTCCTGATGTCAGTTTGCAGGAGGCACTTGGCACTGTCAAACCAGCCACCATTGCCTGTGGTGGTACTTTCGTTCTGGGATGTATCCTGATCCGTGCGGAATTTCAGCAGGCAGCCGGCCACTCCATGCCACCGGGCACTGGACACGAACCATGGCCTTTCCCCAGAGAAACAAAAGTCACCAGGCCAGGTTCCTGATGTCAGTTTGCAGGAGGCTCTTGGCACTGTCAAACCAGCCACAGTTGCCTGTGGTGGTACTTTCGGTCGGGGAGGCATCCTGGTCCATGAGGAATTTCCGCAGGCAGCCGGCCACTCCGGGCCACCAGGCCCTAGACATGTACGATGACCTTTTCCCCGAGAAACCAAAGTTACCAGGACAGGTTCCTGATGTCAGTTTGCAGGAGGCACTTGGCACTGTCAAACCAGCCACAGTTGCCTGTGGGGGCACCTTGCATCTGGGAGGTATCCTGATCCGTGCGGAATTTCAGCAGGCAGCCGGCCACTCCAGGCCACCGGGCACTGGACACGAACCATGGCCTTTCCCCAGAGAAACAAAAGTCACCAGGCCAGGTTCCTGATGTCAGTTTGCTGGAGGCACTTGGCACTGTCAAACCAGCCACAGTTGCCTGTGGGGGCACCTTGCATCTGGGAGGTATCGTGATCTGTTTGGAATTTCAGCAGGCAGCCGGCCACTCCGGTTTACTGGGCCCATGAGAAGAATGATGGCCTTTCCCCAGAGAAACAAAAGTCACCAGGCCAGGTTCCTGATGTCAGTTTGCTGGAGGCACTTGGCACTGTCAAACCAGCCAGAGTTGCCTGTGGGGGCACCTTGCATCTGGGAGGTATCTTGATCCATTCGGAATTTCAGCAGGCAGCCGGCCACTCCAGGCCACCGGGAACTGGACACAAACCATGGCCTTTCCCCAGAGAAACAAAAGTCACCAGGCCAGGTTCCTGATGTCAGTTTGCAGGAGGCACTTGGCACTGTCAAACCAGCCACAGTTGCCTGTGGGGGCACCTTGCATCTGGGAGGTATCCTGATCCGTTCAGAATTTCAGCAGGCAGCCGGCCACTCCAGGCCGCCGGGCACTGGACACGAACCATGGCCTTTCACCCGAGAAACAAAAGTCACCAGGCCAGGTTCCTGATGTCAGTTTGCAGGAGGCACTTGGCACTGTCAAACCAGCCACAGTTGCCTGTGGTGGTACTTTCGGTCGGGGAGGTACCCTGATCCGTTCGGAATTTCAGCAGGCAGCCGGCCACTACGGGCCTCCTGGCCCTTGACACCCACAATGGCCTTTCCCCAGAGAAACAAAAGTCACCAGGCCAGGTTCCTGATGTCAGTTTGCAGGAGGCACTTGGCACTGTCAAACCAGCCACAGTTGCCTCGGGCGGCACCTTTCATTTAGACGGTATCCTCATCCGTGCGGAATTTCAGCAGGCAGCCAGCCAGTCTGGGCCTACGGGTCCAGGATATGAACGATGGCCTTTCCCCAGAGAAACAAAAGTCACCAGGCCAGGTTCCTGATGTCAGTTTGCAGGAGGCACTTGGCACTGTCAAACCAGCCACTATTGCCTGTGGTGGTACTTTCGGTCTGGGAGGCATCCTGATCCGTGTGGAATTTCTGCAGGCAGCCGGCCACTCCAGGCCACCGGGCACTGGACACGAACCATGGCCTTTCCCCAGAGAAACAAAAGTCACCAGGCCAGGTTCCTGATGTCAGTTTGCAGGAGGCACTTGGCACTGTCAAACCAGCCAGAGTTGCCTCTGCGGCACCTTGCATCTGGGAGGTATCCTGATCCATTTGGATTTTCAGCAGGCAGCCGGCAACACCAGGCCACTGGACCACCGGACCCGGGCAAGAATGATGGCCTTTCCCCAGAGAAACAAAACTAACCAGGCCAGGTTCCTGATGTCAGTTTAGAGGAGGCACTTGGCACTGTCAAACCAGCCACTCTTGCAAGAGGGGGCACCTTGCATCTGGGAGGTATCCTGATCCGTGTGGAATTTCAGCAGGCAGCCGGCCACTCCAGGCCGCCGGGCACTGGACAAGAACCATGGCCTTTCCCCAGAGAAACAAAAGTCACCAGGCCAGGTTCCTGATGTCAGTTTGCAGGAGGCACTTGGCACTGTCAAACCAGCCACAGTCGCCTGTGGGGGCACCTTGCATCTGGGAGGTATCTTGATCCATTCGGAATTTCAGCAGGGAGCCGGCCACTCCAGGCCACCGGGAACTGGACACGAACCATGGCCTTTCCCCAGAGAAACAAAAGTCACCAGGCCAGGTTCCTGATGTCAGTTTGCAGGAGGCACTTGGCACTGTCAAACCAGCCACAGTTGCCTGTGGGGCACCTTGCATCTGGGAGGTATTTTGATCCATTCGGAATTTCTGCAGGCAGCCGGCCACTCCGGGTCACCGTGCCCCGGACAAGAATGATGGTCTTTTCCCAGAGAAACAAAAGTCACCAGGCCAGGTTCCTGATGTCAGTTTGCAGGAGGCACTTGGCACTGTCAAACCAGCCACAGTTGCCTCTGGGGGCATTTTTCATCTGGGAGGTATCCTGATCCGTGCGGAATTTCAGCAGGCAGCCGGCCACTCCAGGCCACCGGGCACTGGACACGAACCATGGCCTTTCCCCAGAGAAACAAAAGTCACCAGGCCAGGTTCCTGATGTCAGTTTGCAGGAGGCACTTGGCACTGTCAAACCAGCCACAGTTGCCTGTGGTGGTACTTTCGGTCTGGGAGGCATCCTGATCCGTGAGGAATTTCTGCAGGCAGCCGGCCACTCCAGGCCACCGGGCACTGGATATGAACCATGGCCTTTCCCCAGAGAAACAAAAGTCACCAGGCCAGGTTCCTGATGTCAGTTTGCAGGAGGCACTTGGCACTGTCAAACCAGCCACCATTGCCTGTGGTGGTACTTTCGTTCTGGGATGTATCCTGATCCGTGCGGAATTTCAGCAGGCAGCCGGCCACTCCATGCCACCGGGCACTGGACACGAACCATGGCCTTTCCCCAGAGAAACAAAAGTCACCAGGCCAGGTTCCTGATGTCAGTTTGCAGGAGGCTCTTGGCACTGTCAAACCAGCCACAGTTGCCTGTGGTGGTACTTTCGGTCGGGGAGGCATCCTGGTCCATGAGGAATTTCCGCAGGCAGCCGGCCACTCCGGGACACCAGGCCCTAGACATGTACGATGACCTTTTCCCCGAGAAACCAAAGTTACCAGGACAGGTTCCTGATGTCAGTTTGCAGGAGGCACTTGGCACTGTCAAACCAGCCACAGTTGCCTGTGGGGGCACCTTGCATCTGGGAGGTATCCTGATCCGTGCGGAATTTCAGCAGGCAGCCGGCCACTCCAGGCCACCGGGCACTGGACACGAACCATGGCCTTTCCCCAGAGAAACAAAAGTCACCAGGCCAGGTTCCTGATGTCAGTTTGCTGGAGGCACTTGGCACTGTCAAACCAGCCACAGTTGCCTGTGGGGGCACCTTGCATCTGGGAGGTATCGTGATCTGTTTGGAATTTCAGCAGGCAGCCGGCCACTCCGGTTTACTGGGCCCATGAGAAGAATGATGGCCTTTCCCCAGAGAAACAAAAGTCACCAGGCCAGGTTCCTGATGTCAGTTTGCTGGAGGCACTTGGCACTGTCAAACCAGCCAGAGTTGCCTGTGGGGGCACCTTGCATCTGGGAGGTATCTTGATCCATTCGGAATTTCAGCAGGCAGCCGGCCACTCCAGGCCACCGGGAACTGGACACAAACCATGGCCTTTCCCCAGAGAAACAAAAGTCACCAGGCCAGGTTCCTGATGTCAGTTTGCAGGAGGCACTTGGCACTGTCAAACCAGCCACAGTTGCCTGTGGGGGCACCTTGCATCTGGGAGGTATCCTGATCCGTTCAGAATTTCAGCAGGCAGCCGGCCACTCCAGGCCGCCGGGCACTGGACACGAACCATGGCCTTTCACCCGAGAAACAAAAGTCACCAGGCCAGGTTCCTGATGTCAGTTTGCAGGAGGCACTTGGCACTGTCAAACCAGCCACAGTTGCCTGTGGTGGTACTTTCGGTCGGGGAGGTACCCTGATCCGTTCGGAATTTCAGCAGGCAGCCGGCCACTACGGGCCTCCTGGCCCTTGACACCCACAATGGCCTTTCCCCAGAGAAACAAAAGTCACCAGGCCAGGTTCCTGATGTCAGTTTGCAGGAGGCACTTGGCACTGTCAAACCAGCCACAGTTGCCTCGGGCGGCACCTTTCATTTAGACGGTATCCTCATCCGTGCGGAATTTCAGCAGGCAGCCAGCCAGTCTGGGCCTACGGGTCCAGGATATGAACGATGGCCTTTCCCCAGAGAAACAAAAGTCACCAGGCCAGGTTCCTGATGTCAGTTTGCAGGAGGCACTTGGCACTGTCAAACCAGCCACTATTGCCTGTGGTGGTACTTTCGGTCTGGGAGGCATCCTGATCCGTGTGGAATTTCTGCAGGCAGCCGGCCACTCCAGGCCACCGGGCACTGGACACGAACCATGGCCTTTCCCCAGAGAAACAAAAGTCACCAGGCCAGGTTCCTGATGTCAGTTTGCAGGAGCTACTTGGCACTGTCAAACCAGCCAGAGTTGCCTCTGCGGCACCTTGCATCTGGGAGGTATCCTGATCCATTTGGATTTTCAGCAGGCAGCCGGCAACACCAGGCCACTGGACCACCGGACCCGGGCAAGAATGATGGCCTTTCCCCAGAGAAACAAAACTAACCAGGCCAGGTTCCTGATGTCAGTTTGGAGGAGGCACTTGGCACTGTCAAACCAGCCACTCTTGCAAGAGGGGGCACCTTGCATCTGGGAGGTATCCTGATCCGTGTGGAATTTCAGCAGGCAGCCGGCCACTCCAGGCCGCCGGGCACTGGACAAGAACCATGGCCTTTCCCCAGAGAAACAAAAGTCACCAGGCCAGGTTCCTGATGTCAGTTTGCAGGAGGCACTTGGCACTGTCAAACCAGCCACAGTCGCCTGTGGGGGCACCTTGCATCTGGGAGGTATCTTGATCCATTCGGAATTTCAGCAGGGAGCCGGCCACTCCAGGCCACCGGGAACTGGACACGAACCATGGCCTTTCCCCAGAGAAACAAAAGTCACCAGGCCAGGTTCCTGATGTCAGTTTGCAGGAGGCACTTGGCACTGTCAAACCACCCACAGTTGCAAGTGGGGGCACCTTGCATCTGGGAGGTATCCTGATCCGTGCGGAATTTCAGCAGGCAGCCGGCCACTCCAGGCCACCGGGCACTGGACAAGAACCATGGCCTTTCCCCAGAGAAACAAAAGTCACCAGGCCAGGTTCCTGATGTCAGTTTGCAGGAGGCACTTGGCACTGTCAAACCAGCCACATTTGCAAGTGGGGGCACCATGCATCTGGGGGGTATCCTGATCCGTTCGGAATTTCAGTAGGCAGCCGGCAACACCGGGCCACCGTGCCCCAGACAAGAATGATGGCCTTTTCCCAGGGAAACAAAAGTTACCAGGCCAGGTTCCTGATGTCAGTTTGCAGGAGGCACTTGGCACTGTCAAACCAGCCACAGTTGCCTGTGGTGGTACTTTCGGTCTGGGAGGCATCCTGATCCGTGCGGTATTTCTGCAGGCAGCCGGCCACTCCAGGCCACCGGGCACTGGATATGAACCATGGCCTTTCCCCAGAGAAACAAAAGTCACCAGGCCAGGTTCCTGATGTCAGTTTGCAGGAGGCACTTGGCACTGTCAAACCAGCCACAGTTGCCTGTGGTGGTACTTTCGGTGTGGGAGGCATCCTGATCCGTGCGGAATTTCTGCAGGCAGCCGGCCACTCCAGGCCACCGGGCACTGGACACGAACCATGGCCTTTTCCCAGAGAAACAAAAGTCACCAGGCCAGGTTCCTGATGTCAGTTTGCAGGAGGTACTTGGCACTGTCAAACCAGCCAGAGTTGCCTCTGGGGGCACCTTGCATCTGGTAGGTATCCTGATCCATTCGGATTTTCAGCAGGCAGCCGGCAACACCGGGCCACTGGACCACCGGTCCCCGGGCAAGAATGATGGCCTTTCCCCAGAGAAACAAAACTAACCAGGCCAGGTTCCTGATGTCAGTTTGCAGGAGGCACTTGGCACTGTCAAACCAGCCACAGGTGCAAGTGGGGGCACCTTGCATCCTGGAGGTATCCTGATCCGTTCGGAATTTCAGCAGGCAGCCGGCCACTCCAGGCCACCGGGCACTGGATACGAACCATGGCCTTTCCCCAGAGAAACAAAAGTCACCAGGGTAGCTTCCTGATGTCAGTTTGCTGGAGGCACTTGGCACTGTCAAACCACCCACAGTTGCCTGTGGGGGCACCTTGCATCTGGGAGGTATCCTGATCCGTTCGGAATTTCAGTAGGCAGCCGGCGACTCCAGGCCACCGTGCCTCGGACAAGAATGATGGCCTTTTCCCAGAGAAACAAAAGTTACCAGGCCAGGTTCCTGATGTCAGTTTGCTGGAGGCACTTGGCACTGTCAAACCAGCCACAGTTGCCTGTGGGGGCACCTTGCATCTGGGAGGTATCGTGATCTGTTTGGAATTTCAGCAGGCAGCCGGCCACTCCGGTTTACTGGGCCCATGAGAAGAATGATGGCCTTTCCCCAGAGAAACAAAAGTCACCAGGCCAGGTTCCTGATGTCAGTTTGCTGGAGGCACTTGGCACTGTCAAACCAGCCACAGTCGCCTGTGGGGGCACCTTGCATCTGGGAGGTATCTTGATCCATTCGGAATTTCAGCAGGCAGCCGGCCAATCCAGGCCACCGGGAACTGGACACGAACCATGGCCTTTCCCCAGAGAAACAAAAGTCACCAGGCCAGGTTCCTGATGTCAGTTTGCAGGAGGCACTTGGCACTGTCAAACCAGCCACAGTTGCCTCGGGCGGCACCTTTCATTTAGACTGTATCCTCATCCGTGCGGAATTTCAGCAGGCAGCAAGCCAGTCCGGGCCTACGGGTCCAGGATATGAACGATGGCCTTTCCCCAGAGAAACAAAAGTCACCAGGCCAGGTTCCTGATGTCAGTTTGCAGGAGGCACTTGGCACTGTCAAACCAGCCACAGTTGCCTGTGGGGGCACCTTGCATCTGGGAGGTATCCTGATCCGTTTGGAATTTCAGCAGGCAGCCGGCCAGTCCGGTTTACCGGGCCCATGAGAAGAATGATGGCCTTTCCCCAGAGAAACAAAAGTCACCAGGCCAGGTTCCTGATGTCAGTTTGCAGGAGGCACTTGGCACTGTCAAACCACCCACAGTTGCCTGTGGGGGCACCTTGCATCCTGGAGGTATCCTGATCCGTTTGGAATTTCAGCAGGCAGCCGGCCACTCCGGTTTACCGGGACCATGAGAAGAATGATGGCCTTTCCCCAGAGAAACAAAAGTCACCAGGCCAGGTTCCTGATGTCAGTTTGCAGGAGGCACTTGGCACTGTCAAACCAGCCACAGTCGCCTGTGTGGGCACCTTGCATCTGGGAGGTATCTTGATCCATTCGGAATTTCAGCAGGGAGCCGGCCACTCCAGGCCAGCGGGAACTGGACACGAACCATGGCCTTTCCCCAGAGAAACAAAAGTCACCAGGCCAGGTTCCTGATGTCAGTTTGCAGGAGGCACTTGGCACTGCCAAACCAGCCACAGTTGCAAGTGGGGGCACCTTGCATCTGGGAGGTATCCTGATCCGTTCAGAATTTCAGCAGGCAGCCGGCCACTCCTGCCAAGACAATAAAAACAACACAAGAGAAAACAAAACATTCTAAAACACCACCAAAACATTCCGAAACCCGCCAAAACATCATAAAAACAAATCAAAACAAACCAAACAATAGGAGGAACACGGCAACATATTGGCAAGCAAGAGACGGAGAGCGCGGCACCTTCTAGGAGGCCAAGAAGGAAGCCACACAACACCTGCACTGTGTCTGCAACTTTCAAACTGCTAGAAGCTAGTGGCTTGCCACTGGCCTGCCTCTTCAATTGCCATTAGCATTCCAATGGAAGCTATTCTTGGACAACTTTGCTCTGCTTGCTGCTAGTTCTGCCCCAGCCTACCATAGATAACCTTGCTCTTGCCTTGAGGCTCTGAGATGCCAAGAACTTGTCAACTTCAAAGGGCGGGCCAGGCTACATCTACTCAGCTGCCACAGTTTCTCCTTGCTAGACCTAGTGGGAAAGCATTTTGCTGAGATGCAGAAGGCAAGAAACGCAGAATACGGAGACGCGGAGCTGTCCCAAGTGCCGCTGCCAGGCGTCTTTCCGCAGAAGGAGCGCCCCGGAGCGCACCGCAACCGGCACCGTCATCTCTGCGCAAAGAGCCAAAATATTTTCAAACCCGCCAAAACTCATCCAAAAATATTTTCAAACCCGCCAAAATAGAAAACCAGACAGAAGTCATCAATACATTCGAAAAAACCTGACAAAACATGATCAAGCCCAACAAAGCTAATCCAAACACACCAAACACTGGGCTAAACAGAATCAAAACAAATCAAAACAAATCTAAACCTTCTAAAAACCCGCCAAAATATTTCAAAACCCGTCAAAACTAATCAAAACATTCCGAACACCCGCCAAAACATTCCAAATACCCGCCAAAAGATTTTAAAACTCGCCAAAAGGAATCCAAACATTCCAAAACCTGCCAACACAATAAAAACAACTCAAGAGAATACAAAACATTCTAAAACCCAACCAAAACATTCCGAAAACCCACCAAAACATCATAAAAACAAATCAAAACCAACCAAAACATTCTGAAAACCCGCCAAAATGATTTAGACCCGCAAAACTCATCAAAACATTCTGAAAAGATGCCAAAACATTAGAAAACCAGCCTGAACTGATCAAAACATTCAAAAAACTTGGCAATACATCATAAAAACAAATCAAAACCAACCAAAACATTCCAAAAACCCGACAAAATTATTTAGAACCCACCAAAACTGATCAAAACATTCTGAAAAGATGCCAAAATACTAGAAAACCAGTAAGAAGTGATCGAAACATTCAATAACTTGCCAAAACATAATCAAAACAAATGAAAGCAAACCAAAACATTCCAAATACCCGCCAAAATATTTTAAAACCCGCCAAAAGGAATCCAAACATTCCAAAACCTGCCAAGACAATCAAAACAACACAAGAGAATACAAAACATTCTAAAACCCAACCAAAACATTCCGAAAACCCGCCAAAACATCATAAAAACAAATCAAAACCAACCAAAAAATAAGAGGAACACGGCAACATATTGGCAAGCAAGAGACGGAGAACGCGGCACCTTCTGGGAGGCCAAGAAGGAAGCCGCACAACACCTGCACTGTGTCTGCAACTTTCAAACTGCTAGAAGCTAGTGGCTTGCCACTGGCCTGCCTCTTCAATTGCCATTAGCATTCCAATGGAAGCTATTCTTGGACAACTTTGCTCTGCTTGCTGCTAGTTCTGCCCCAGCCTACCATAGATAACCTTGCTCTTGCCTTGAGGCTCTGAGATGCCAAGAACTTGTCAACTTCAAAGGGCGGGCCGGGCTACATCTACTCAGCTGCCACAGTTTCTCCTTGCTAGACCTAGTGGGAAAGCATTTTGCTGAGATGCGGAAGGCACGAAACGCAGAATATGGAGACGCGGAGCTGTCCCAAGTGCCGCTGCCAGGCGTCTTTCCGCAGAAGGAGCGCCCCGGAGCGCACCGCAACCGGCACCGTCATCTCTGCCCAAAGAGCCAAAATATTTTCAAACCCGCCAAAACTAATCCAAAAATATTTTCAAACCCGCCAAAATAGAAAACCAGACAGAAGTCATCAATACATTCGAAAAAACCTGACAAAACATGATCAAGCCCACCAAAGCTAATCCAAACACACCAAAAACTGGGCTAAACAGAATCAAAACAAATCAAAACAAATCGAAACCTTCTAAAAACCCGCCAAAATATTTCAAAACCCGTCAAAACTAATCAAAACATTCCAAATACCCGCCAAAACATTCCAAATACCCGCCAAAAGATTTTAAAACCCGCCAAAAGGAATCCAAACATTACAAAACCTGCCAACACAATAAAAACAACTCAAGAGAATACAAAACATTCTAAAACCCAACCAAAACATTCCGAAAACCCACCAAAACATCATAAAAACAAATCAAAACCAACCAAAACATTCTGAAAACCCGCCAAAATGATTTAGACCCGCAAAACTCATCAAAACATTCTGAAAAGATGCCAAAACATTAGAAAACCAGCCTGAACTGATCAAAACATTCAAAGAACTTGGCAATACATCATAAAAACAAATCAAAACCAACCAAAACATTCCAAAAACCCGACAAAATTATTTAGAACCCGCCAAAACTGATCAAAACATTCTGAAAAGATGCCAAAATACTAGAAAACCAGTAAGAAGTGATCGAAACATTCAATAACTTGCCAAAACATAATCAAAACAAATGAAAGCAAACCAAAACATTCCAAATACCCGCCAAAAGATTTTAAAACCCGCCAAAAGGAATCCAAACATTCCAAAACCTGCCAAGACAATATAAACAACACAAGAGAAAACAAAACATTCTAAAACACCACCAAAACATTCCGAAAACCCGCCAAAACATCATAAAAACAAATCAAAACCAACCAAAAAATAAGAGGAACAAGGCAACATATTGGCAAGCAAGAGACGGAGAGCGCGGCACCTTCTAGGAGGCCAAGAAGGAAGCCGCACAACACCTGCACTGTGTCTGCAACTTTCAAACTGCTAGAAGCTAGTGGCTTGCCACTGGCCTGCCTCTTCAATTGCCATTAGCATTCCAATGGAAGCTATTCTTGGACAACTTTGCTCTGCTTGCTGCTAGTTCTGCCCCAGCCTACCATAGATAACCTTGCTCTTGCCTTGAGGCTCTGAGATGCCAAGAACTTGTCAACTTCAAAGGGCGGGCCAGGCTACATCTACTCAGCTGCCACAGTTTCTCCTTGCTAGACCTAGTGGGAAAGCATTTTGCTGAGATGCAGAAGGCAAGAAACGCAGAATACGGAGACGCGGAGCTGTCCCAAGTGCCGCTGCCAGGCGTCTTTCCGCAGAAGGAGCGCCCCGGAGCGCACCGCAACCGGCACCGTCATCTCTGCGCAAAGAGCCAAAATATTTTCAAACCCGCCAAAACTAATCCAAAAATATTTTCAAACCCGCCAAAATAGAAAACCAGACAGAAGTCCTCAATACATTCGAAAAAACCTGACAAAACATGATCAAGCCCAACAAAGCTAATCCAAACACACCAAAACCTGGGCTAAACAGAATCAAAACAAATCAAAACAAATCTAAACCTTCTAAAAACCCGCCAAAATATTTCAAAACCCGTCAAAACTAATCAAAACATTCCGAACACCCGCCAAAACATTCCAAATACCCGCCAAAAGATTTTAAAACCCGCCAAAAGGAATCCAAACATTCCAAAACCTGCCAACACAATAAAAACAACTCAAGAGAATACAAAACATTCTAAAACCCAACGAAAACATTCCGAAAACCCACCAAAACATCATAAAAACAAATCAAAACCAACCAAAAAATAAGAGGAACAAGGCAACATATTGGCAAGCAAGAGACGGAGAACGCGGCACCTTCTAGGAGGCCAAGAAGGAAGCCGCACAACACCTGCACTGTGTCTGCAACTTTCAAACTGCTAGAAGCTAGTGGCTTGCCACTGGCCTGCCTCTTCAATTGCCATTAGCATTCCAATGGAAGCTATTCTTGGAGAACTTTGCTCTGCTTGCTGCTAGTTCTGCCCCAGCCTACCATAGATAACCTTGCTCTTGCCTTGAGGCTCTGAGATGCCAAGAACTTGTCAACTTCAAAGGGCGGGCCAGGCTACATCTACTCAGCTGCCACAGTTTCTCCTTGCTAGACCTAGTGGGAAAGCATTTTGCTGAGATGCAGAAGGCAAGAAACGTAGAATACGGAGACGCGGAGCTGTCCCAAGTGCCGCTGCCAGGCGTCTTTCCGCAGAAGGAGCGCCCCGGAGCGCACCGCAACCGGCACCGTCATCTCTGCGCAAAGAGCCAAAATATTTTCAAACCCGCCAAAACTCATCCAAAAATATTTTCAAACCCGCCAAAATAGAAAACCAGACAGAAGTCATCAATACATTCGAAAAAACCTGACAAAACATGATCAAGCCCAACAAAGCTAATCCAAACACACCAAACACTGGGCTAAACAGAATCAAAACAAATCAAAACAAATCTAAACCTTCTAAAAACCCGCCAAAATATTTCAAAACCCGTCAAAACTAATCAAAACATTCCGAACACCCGCCAAAACATTCCAAATACCCGCCAAAAGATTTTAAAACCCGCCAAAAGGAATCCAAACATTCCAAAACCTGCCAACACAATAAAAACAACTCAAGAGAATACAAAACATTCTAAAACCCAACCAAAACATTCCGAAAACCCACCAAAACATCATAAAAACAAATCAAAACCAACCAAAACATTCTGAAAACCCGCCAAAATGATTTAGACCCGCAAAACTCATCAAAACATTCTGAAAAGATGCCAAAACATTAGAAAACCAGCCTGAACTGATCAAAACATTCAAAAAACTTGGCAATACATCATAAAAACAAATCAAAACCAACCAAAACATTCCAAAAACCCGACAAAATTATTTAGAACCCACCAAAACTGATCAAAACATTCTGAAAAGATGCCAAAATACTAGAAAACCAGTAAGAAGTGATCGAAACATTCAATAACTTGCCAAAACATAATCAAAACAAATGAAAGCAAACCAAAACATTCCAAATACCCGCCAAAATATTTTAAAACCCGCCAAAAGGAATCCAAACATTCCAAAACCTGCCAAGACAATCAAAACAACACAAGAGAATACAAAACATTCTAAAACACCACCAAAACATTCCGAAAACCCGCCAAAACATCATAAAAACAAATCAAAACCAACCAAAAAATAAGAGGAACACGGCAACATATTGGCAAGCAAGAGACGGAGAACGCGGCACCTTCTGGGAGGCCAAGAAGGAAGCCGCACAACACCTGCACTGTGTCTGCAACTTTCAAACTGCTAGAAGCTAGTGGCTTGCCACTGGCCTGCCTCTTCAATTGCCATTAGCATTCCAATGGAAGCTATTCTTGGACAACTTTGCTCTGCTTGCTGCTAGTTCTGCCCCAGCCTACCATAGATAACCTTGCTCTTGCCTTGAGGCTCTGAGATGCCAAGAACTTGTCAACTTCAAAGGGCGGGCCGGGCTACATCTACTCAGCTGCCACAGTTTCTCCTTGCTAGACCTAGTGGGAAAGCATTTTGCTGAGATGCGGAAGGCACGAAACGCAGAATACGGAGACGCGGAGCTGTCCCAAGTGCCGCTGCCAGGCGTCTTTCCGCAGAAGGAGCGCCCCGGAGCGCACCGCAACCGGCACCGTCATCTCTGCCCAAAGAGCCAAAATATTTTCAAACCCGCCAAAACTAATCCAAAAATATTTTCAAACCCGCCAAAATAGAAAACCAGACAGAAGTCATCAATACATTCGAAAAAACCTGACAAAACATGATCAAGCCCACCAAAGCTAATCCAAACACACCAAAAACTGGGCTAAACAGAATCAAAACAAATCAAAACAAATCGAAACCTTCTAAAAACCCGCCAAAATATTTCAAAACCCGTCAAAACTAATCAAAACATTCCAAATACCCGCCAAAACATTCCAAATACCCGCCAAAAGATTTTAAAACCCGCCAAAAGGAATCCAAACATTACAAAACCTGCCAACACAATAAAAACAACTCAAGAGAATACAAAACATTCTAAAACCCAACCAAAACATTCCGAAAACCCACCAAAACATCATAAAAACAAATCAAAACCAACCAAAACATTCTGAAAACCCGCCAAAATGATTTAGACCCGCAAAACTCATCAAAACATTCTGAAAAGATGCCAAAACATTAGAAAACCAGCCTGAACTGATCAAAACATTCAAAGAACTTGGCAATACATCATAAAAACAAATCAAAACCAACCAAAACATTCCAAAAACCCGACAAAATTATTTAGAACCCGCCAAAACTGATCAAAACATTCTGAAAAGATGCCAAAATACTAGAAAACCAGTAAGAAGTGATCGAAACATTCAATAACTTGCCAAAACATAATCAAAACAAATGAAAGCAAACCAAAACATTCCAAATACCCGCCAAAAGATTTTAAAACCCGCCAAAAGGAATCCAAACATTCCAAAACCTGCCAAGACAATATAAACAACACAAGAGAAAACAAAACATTCTAAAACACCACCAAAACATTCCGAAAACCCGCCAAAACATCATAAAAACAAATCAAAACCAACCAAAAAATAAGAGGAACAAGGCAACATATTGGCAAGCAAGAGACGGAGAGCGCGGCACCTTCTAGGAGGCCAAGAAGGAAGCCGCACAACACCTGCACTGTGTCTGCAACTTTCAAACTGCTAGAAGCTAGTGGCTTGCCACTGGCCTGCCTCTTCAATTGCCATTAGCATTCCAATGGAAGCTATTCTTGGACAACTTTGCTCTGCTTGCTGCTAGTTCTGCCCCAGCCTACCATAGAGAACCTTGCTCTTGCCTTGAGGCTCTGAGATGCCAAGAACTTGTCAACTTCAAAGGGCGGGCCAGGCTACATCTACTCAGCTGCCACAGTTTCTCCTTGCTAGACCTAGTGGGAAAGCATTTTGCTGAGATGCGGAAGGCACGAAACGCAGAATACGGAGACGCGGAGCTGTCCCAAGTGCCGCTGCCAGGCGTCTTTCCGCAGAAGGAGCGCCCCGGAGCGCACCGCAACCGGCACCGTCATCTCTGCGCAAAGAGCCAAAATATTTTCAAACCCGCCAAAACTAATCCAAAAATATTTTCAAACCCGCCAAAATAGAAAACCAGACAGAAGTCCTCAATACATTCGAAAAAACCTGACAAAACATGATCAAGCCCAACAAAGCTAATCCAAACACACCAAAACCTGGGCTAAACAGAATCAAAACAAATCAAAACAAATCTAAACCTTCTAAAAACCCGCCAAAATATTTCAAAACCCGTAAAAACTAATCAAAATCTTCCGAATACCCGCCAAAACATTCCAAATACCCGCCAAAAGATTTTAAAACCCGCCAAAAGGAATCCAAACATTCCAAAACCTGCCAACACAATAAAAACAACTCAGGAGAATACAAAACATTCTAAAACCCAACCAAAACATTCCGAAAACCCGCCAAAACATCATAAAAACAAATCAAAACCAACCAAAAAATAAGAGGAACAAGGCAACATATTGGCAAGCAAGAGACGGAGAACGCGGCACCTTCTAGGAGGCCAAGAAGGAAGCCGCACAACACCTGCACTGTGTCTGCAACTTTCAAACTGCTAGAAGCTAGTGGCTTGCCACTGGCCTGCCTCTTCAATTGCCATTAGCATTCCAATGGAAGCTATTCTTGGACAACTTTGCTCTGCTTGCTGCTAGTTCTGCCCCAGCCTACCATAGATAACCTTGCTCTTGCCTTGAGGCTCTGAGATGCCAAGAACTTGTCAACTTCAAAGGGCGGGCCAGGCTACATCTACTCAGCTGCCACAGTTTCTCCTTGCTAGACCTAGTGGGAAAGCATTTTGCTGAGATGCGGAAGGCACGAAACGCAGAATACGGAGATGCGGAGCTGTCACAAGTGCCGCTGCCAGGCGTCTTTCTGCAGAAGGAGCGCCCCGGAGCGCACCGCAACCGGCACCGTCATCTCTGCGCAAAGAGCCAAAATATTTTCAAACCCGCCAAAACTAATCCAAAAATATTTTCAAACCCGCCAAAATAGAAAACCAGACAGAAGTCATCAATACATTCGAAAAAACCTGACAAAACATGATCAAGCCCAACAAAGCTAATCCAAACACACCAAACACTGGGCTAAACAGAATCAAAACAAATCAAAACAAATCTAAACCTTCTAAAAACCCGCCAAAATATTTCAAAACCCGTCAAAACTAATCAAAACATTCCGAACACCCGCCAAAACATTCCAAATACCCGCCAAAAGATTTTAAAACTCGCCAAAAGGAATCCAAACATTCCAAAACCTGCCAACACAATAAAAACAACTCAAGAGAATACAAAACATTCTAAAACCCAACCAAAACATTCCGAAAACCCACCAAAACATCATAAAAACAAATCAAAACCAACCAAAACATTCTGAAAACCCGCCAAAATGATTTAGACCCGCAAAACTCATCAAAACATTCTGAAAAGATGCCAAAACATTAGAAAACCAGCCTGAACTGATCAAAACATTCAAAAAACTTGGCAATACATCATAAAAACAAATCAAAACCAACCAAAACATTCCAAAAACCCGACAAAATTATTTAGAACCCGCCAAAACTGATCAAAACATTCTGAAAAGATGCCAAAATACTAGAAAACCAGTAAGAAGTGATCGAAACATTCAATAACTTGCCAAAACATAATCAAAACAAATGAAAGCAAACCAAAACATTCCAAATACCCGCCAAAATATTTTAAAACCCGCCAAAAGGAATCCAAACATTCCAAAACCTGCCAAGACAATCAAAACAACACAAGAGAATACAAAACATTCTAAAACACCACCAAAACATTCCGAAAACCCGCCAAAACATCATAAAAACAAATCAAAACCAACCAAAAAATAAGAGGAACACGGCAACATATTGGCAAGCAAGAGACGGAGAACGCGGCACCTTCTGGGAGGCCAAGAAGGAAGCCGCACAACACCTGCACTGTGTCTGCAACTTTCAAACTGCTAGAAGCTAGTGGCTTGCCACTGGCCTGCCTCTTCAATTGCCATTAGCATTCCAATGGAAGCTATTCTTGGACAACTTTGCTCTGCTTGCTGCTAGTTCTGCCCCAGCCTACCATAGATAACCTTGCTCTTGCCTTGAGGCTCTGAGATGCCAAGAACTTGTCAACTTCAAAGGGCGGGCCGGGCTACATCTACTCAGCTGCCACAGTTTCTCCTTGCTAGACCTAGTGGGAAAGCATTTTGCTGAGATGCAGAAGGCAAGAAACGCAGAATACGGAGACGCGGAGCTGTCCCAAGTGCCGCTGCCAGGCGTCTTTCTGCAGAAGGAGCGCCCCGGAGCGCACCGCAACCGGCACCGTCATCTCTGCGCAAAGAGCCAAAATATTTTCAAACCCGCCAAAACTAATCCAAAAATATTTTCAAACCCGCCAAAATAGAAAACCAGACAGAAGTCATCAATACATTCGAAAAAACCTGACAAAACATGATCAAGCCCAACAAAGCTAATCCAAACACACCAAAACCTGGGCTAAACAGAATCAAAACAAATCAAAACAAATCTAAACCTTCTAAAAACCCGCCAAAATATTTCAAAACCCGTAAAAACTAATCAAAATCTTCCGAATACCCGCCAAAACATTCCAAATACCCGCCAAAAGATTTTAAAACCCGCCAAAAGGAATCCAAACATTCCAAAACCTGCCAACACAATAAAAACAACTCAGGAGAATACAAAACATTCTAAAACCCAACCAAAACATTCCGAAAACCCGCCAAAACATCATAAAAACAAATCAAAACCAACCAAAAAATAAGAGGAACAAGGCAACATATTGGCAAGCAAGAGACGGAGAACGCGGCACCTTCTAGGAGGCCAAGAAGGAAGCCGCACAACACCTGCACTGTGTCTGCAACTTTCAAACTGCTAGAAGCTAGTGGCTTGCCACTGGCCTGCCTCTTCAATTGCCATTAGCATTCCAATGGAAGCTATTCTTGGACAACTTTGCTCTGCTTGCTGCTAGTTCTGCCCCAGCCTACCATAGATAACCTTGCTCTTGCCTTGAGGCTCTGAGATGCCAAGAACTTGTCAACTTCAAAGGGCGGGCCAGGCTACATCTACTCAGCTGCCACAGTTTCTCCTTGCTAGACCTAGTGGGAAAGCATTTTGCTGAGATGCAGAAGGCAAGAAACGCAGAATACGGAGATGCGGAGCTGTCACAAGTGCCGCTGCCAGGCGTCTTTCTGCAGAAGGAGCGCCCCGGAGCGCACCGCAACCGGCACCGTCATCTCTGCGCAAAGAGCCAAAATATTTTCAAACCCGCCAAAACTAATCCAAAAATATTTTCAAACCCGCCAAAATAGAAAACCAGACAGAAGTCATCAATACATTCGAAAAAACCTGACAAAACATGATCAAGCCCAACAAAGCTAATCCAAACACACCAAACACTGGGCTAAACAGAATCAAAACAAATCAAAACAAATCTAAACCTTCTAAAAACCCGCCAAAATATTTCAAAACCCGTCAAAACTAATCAAAACATTCCGAACACCCGCCAAAACATTCCAAATACCCGCCAAAAGATTTTAAAACTCGCCAAAAGGAATCCAAACATTCCAAAACCTGCCAACACAATAAAAACAACTCAAGAGAATACAAAACATTCTAAAACCCAACCAAAACATTCCGAAAACCCACCAAAACATCATAAAAACAAATCAAAACCAACCAAAACATTCTGAAAACCCGCCAAAATGATTTAGACCCGCAAAACTCATCAAAACATTCTGAAAAGATGCCAAAACATTAGAAAACCAGCCTGAACTGATCAAAACATTCAAAAAACTTGGCAATACATCATAAAAACAAATCAAAACCAACCAAAACATTCCAAAAACCCGACAAAATTATTTAGAACCCGCCAAAACTGATCAAAACATTCTGAAAAGATGCCAAAATACTAGAAAACCAGTAAGAAGTGATCGAAACATTCAATAACTTGCCAAAACATAATCAAAACAAATGAAAGCAAACCAAAACATTCCAAATACCCGCCAAAATATTTTAAAACCCGCCAAAAGGAATCCAAACATTCCAAAACCTGCCAAGACAATATAAACAACACAAGAGAAAACAAAACATTCTAAAACACCACCAAAACATTCCGAAAACCCGCCAAAACATCATAAAAACAAATCAAAACCAACCAAAAAATAAGAGGAACAAGGCAACATATTGGCAAGCAAGAGACGGAGAGCGCGGCACCTTCTAGGAGGCCAAGAAGGAAGCCGCACAACACCTGCACTGTGTCTGCAACTTTCAAACTGCTAGAAGCTAGTGGCTTGCCACTGGCCTGCCTCTTCAATTGCCATTAGCATTCCAATGGAAGCTATTCTTGGACAACTTTGCTCTGCTTGCTGCTAGTTCTGCCCCAGCCTACCATAGATAACCTTGCTCTTGCCTTGAGGCTCTGAGATGCCAAGAACTTGTCAACTTCAAAGGGCGGGCCGGGCTACATCTACTCAGCTGCCACAGTTTCTCCTTGCTAGACCTAGTGGGAAAGCATTTTGCTGAGATGCGGAAGGCACGAAACGCAGAATACGGAGACGCGGAGCTGTCCCAAGTGCCGCTGCCAGGCGTCTTTCCGCAGAAGGAGCGCCCCGGAGCGCACCGCAACCGGCACCGTCATCTCTGCGCAAAGAGCCAAAATATTTTCAAACCCGCCAAAACTAATCCAAAAATATTTTCAAACCCGCCAAAATAGAAAACCAGACAGAAGTCATCAATACATTCGAAAAAACCTGACAAAACATGATCAAGCCCAACAAAGCTAATCCAAACACACCAAAAACTGGGCTAAACAGAATCAAAACAAATCAAAACAAATCTAAACCTTCTAAAAACCCGCCAAAATATTTCAAAACCCGTCAAAACTAATCAAAATCTTCCAAATACCCGCCAAAACATTCCAAATACCCGCCAAAAGATTTTAAAACCCGCCAAAAGGAATCCAAACATTCCAAAACCTGCCAACACAATAAAAACAACTCAGGAGAATACAAAACATTCTAAAACCCAACCAAAACATTCCGAAAACCCACCAAAACATCATAAAAACAAATCAAAACCAACCAAAACATTCTGAAAACCCGCCAAAATGATTTAGACCCGCAAAACTCATCAAAACATTCTGAAAAGATGCCAAAACATTAGAAAACCAGCCTGAACTGATCAAAACATTCAAAAAACTTGGCAATACATCATAAAAACAAATCAAAACCAACCAAAACATTCCAAAAACCCGACAAAATTATTTAGAACCCGCCAAAACTGATCAAAACATTCTGAAAAGATGCCAAAATACTAGAAAACCAGTAAGAAGTGATCGAAACATTCAATAACTTGCCAAAACATAATCAAAACAAATGAAAGCAAACCAAAACATTCCAAATACCCGCCAAAATATTTTAAAACCCGCCAAAAGGAATTCAAACATTCCAAAACCTGCCAAGACAATCAAAACAACACAAGAGAATACAAAACATTCTAAAACACCACCAAAACATTCCGAAAACCCGCCAAAACATCATAAAAACAAATCAAAACCAACCAAAAAATAAGAGGAACACGGCAACATATTGGCAAGCAAAAGACGGAGAACGCGGCACCTTCTAGGAGGCCAAGAAGGAAGCCGCACAACACCTGCACTGTGTCTGCAACTTTCAAACTGCTAGAAGCTAGTGGCTTGCCACTGGCCTGCCTCTTCAATTGCCATTAGCATTCCAATGGAAGCTATTCTTGGACAACTTTGCTCTGCTTGCTGCTAGTTCTGCCCCAGCCTACCATAGATAACCTTGCTCTTCCCTTGAGGCTCTGAGATGCCAAGAACTTGTCAACTTCAAAGGGCGGGCCGGGCTACATCTACTCAGCTGCCACAGTTTCTCCTTGCTAGACCTAGTGGGAAAGCATTTTGCTGAGATGCGGAAGGCAAGAAACGCAGAATACGGAGACGCGGAGCTGTCCCAAGTGCCGCTGCCAGGCGTCTTTCCGCAGAAGGAGCGCCCCGGAGCGCACCGCAACCGGCACCGTCATCTCTGCGCAAAGAGCCAAAATATTTTCAAACCCGCCAAAACTCATCCAAAAATATTTTCAAACCCGCCAAAATAGAAAACCAGACAGAAGTCATCAATACATTCGAAAAAACCTGACAAAACATGATCAAGCCCACCAAAGCTAATCCAAACACACCAAAAACTGGGCTAAACAGAATCAAAACAAATCAAAACAAATCAAAACCTTCTAAAAACCCGCCAAAATATTTCAAAACCCGTCAAAACTAATCAAAACATTCCGAACACCCGCCAAAACATACCAAATACTCGCCAAAAGATTTTAAAACCCGCCAAAAGGAATCCAAACATTCCAAAACCTGCCAACACAATAAAAACAACTCAAGAGAATACAAAACATTCTAAAACCCAACCAAAACATTCCGAAAACCCACCAAAACATCATAAAAACAAATCAAAACCAACCAAAACATTCTGAAAACCCGCCAAAATGATTTAGACCCGCAAAACTCATCAAAACATTCTGAAAAGATGCCAAAACATTAGAAAACCAGCCTGAACTGATCAAAACATTCAAAAAACTTGGCAATACATCATAAAAACAAATCAAAACCAACCAAAACATTCCAAAAACCCGACAAAATTATTTAGAACCCGCCAAAACTGATCAAAACATTCTGAAAAGATGCCAAAATACTAGAAAACCAGTAAGAAGTGATCGAAACATTCAATAACTTGCCAAAACATAATCAAAACAAATGAAAGCAAACCAAAACATTCCAAATACCCGCCAAAATATTTTAAAACCCGCCAAAAGGAATCCAAACATTCCAAAACCTGCCAAGACAATATAAACAACACAAGAGAAAACAAAACATTCTAAAACACCACCAAAACATTCCGAAAACCCGCCAAAACATCATAAAAACAAATCAAAACCAACCAAAAAATAAGAGGAACAAGGCAACATATTGGCAAGCAAGAGACGGAGAACGCGGCACCTTCTAGGAGGCCAAGAAGGAAGCCGCACAACACCTGCACTGTGTCTGCAACTTTCAAACTGCTAGAAGCTAGTGGCTTGCCACTGGCCTGCCTCTTCAATTGCCATTAGCATTCCAATGGAAGCTATTCTTGAACAACTTTTCTCTGCTTGCTGCTAGTTCTGCCCCAGCCTACCATAGATAACCTTGCTCTTGCCTTGAGGCTCTGAGATGCCAAGAACTTGTCAACTTCAAAGGGCGGGCCGGGCTACATCTACTCAGCTGCCACAGTTTCTCCTTGCTAGACCTAGTGGGAAAGCATTTTGCTGAGATGCGGAAGGCACGAAACGCAGAATACGGAGACGCGGAGCTGTCCCAAGTGCCGCTGCCAGGCGTCTTTCCGCAGAAGGAGCGCCCCGGAGCGCACCGCAACCGGCACCGTCATCTCTGCCCAAAGAGCCAAAATATTTTCAAACCCGCCAAAACTAATCCAAAAATATTTTCAAACCCGCCAAAATAGAAAACCAGACAGAAGTCATCAATACATTCGAAAAAACCTGACAAAACATGATCAAGCCCACCAAAGCTAATCCAAACACACCAAAAACTGGGCTAAACAGAATCAAAACAAATCAAAACAAATCGAAACCTTCTAAAAACCCGCCAAAATATTTCAAAACCCGTCAAAACTAATCAAAACATTCCAAATACCCGCCAAAACATTCCAAATACCCGCCAAAAGATTTTAAAACCCGCCAAAAGGAATCCAAACATTCCAAAACCTGCCAACACAATAAAAACAACTCAAGAGAATACAAAACATTCTAAAACCCAACCAAAACATTCCGAAAACCCACCAAAACATCATAAAAACAAATCAAAACCAACCAAAACATTCTGAAAACCCGCCAAAATGATTTAGACCCGCAAAACTCATCAAAACATTCTGAAAAGATGCCAAAACATTAGAAAACCAGCCTGAACTGATCAAAACATTCAAAGAACTTGGCAATACATCATAAAAACAAATCAAAACCAACCAAAACATTCCAAAAACCCGACAAAATTATTTAGAACCCGCCAAAACTGATCAAAACATTCTGAAAAGATGCCAAAATACTAGAAAACCAGTAAGAAGTGATCGAAACATTCAATAACTTGCCAAAACATAATCAAAACAAATGAAAGCAAACCAAAACATTCCAAATACCCGCCAAAATATTTTAAAACCCGCCAAAAGGAATCCAAACATTCCAAAACCTGCCAAGACAATATAAACAACACAAGAGAAAACAAAACATTCTAAAACACCACCAAAACATTCCGAAAACCCGCCAAAACATCATAAAAACAAATCAAAACCAACCAAAAAATAAGAGGAACAAGGCAACATATTGGCAAGCAAGAGACGGAGAGCGCGGCACCTTCTAGGAGGCCAAGAAGGAAGCCGCACAACACCTGCACTGTGTCTGCAACTTTCAAACTGCTAGAAGCTAGTGGCTTGCCACTGGCCTGCCTCTTCAATTGCCATTAGCATTCCAATGGAAGCTATTCTTGGACAACTTTGCTCTGCTTGCTGCTAGTTCTGCCCCAGCCTACCATAGATAACCTTGCTCTTGCCTTGAGGCTCTGAGATGCCAAGAACTTGTCAACTTCAAAGGGCGGGCCAGGCTACATCTACTCAGCTGCCACAGTTTCTCCTTGCTAGACCTAGTGGGAAAGCATTTTGCTGAGATGCGGAAGGCACGAAACGCAGAATACGGAGACGCGGAGCTGTCCCAAGTGCCGCTGCCAGGCGTCTTTCCGCAGAAGGAGCGCCCCGGAGCGCACCGCAACCGGCACCGTCATCTCTGCGCAAAGAGCCAAAATATTTTCAAACCCGCCAAAACTAATCCAAAAATATTTTCAAACCCGCCAAAATAGAAAACCAGACAGAAGTCCTCAATACATTCGAAAAAACCTGACAAAACATGATCAAGCCCAACAAAGCTAATCCAAACACACCAAAACCTGGGCTAAACAGAATCAAAACAAATCAAAACAAATCTAAACCTTCTAAAAACCCGCCAAAATATTTCAAAACCCGTAAAAACTAATCAAAATCTTCCGAATACCCGCCAAAACATTCCAAATACCCGCCAAAAGATTTTAAAACCCGCCAAAAGGAATCCAAACATTCCAAAACCTGCCAACACAATAAAAACAACTCAGGAGAATACAAAACATTCTAAAACCCAACCAAAACATTCCGAAAACCCACCAAAACATCATAAAAACAAATCAAAACCAACCAAAACATTCTGAAAACCCGCCAAAATGATTTAGACCCGCAAAACTCATCAAAACATTCTGAAAAGATGCCAAAACATTAGAAAACCAGCCTGAACTGATCAAAACATTCAAAAAACTTGGCAATACATCATAAAAACAAATCAAAACCAACCAAAACATTCCAAAAACCCGACAAAATTATTTAGAACCCGCCAAAACTGATCAAAACATTCTGAAAAGATGCCAAAATACTAGAAAACCAGTAAGAAGTGATCGAAACATTCAATAACTTGCCAAAACATAATCAAAACAAATGAAAGCAAACCAAAACATTCCAAATACCCGCCAAAATATTTTAAAACCCGCCAAAAGGAATCCAAACATTCCAAAACCTGCCAAGACAATCAAAACAACACGAGAGAATACAAAACATTCTAAAACACCACCAAAACATTCCGAAAACCCGCCAAAACATCATAAAAACAAATCAAAACCAACCAAAAAATAAGAGGAACAAGGCAACATATTGGCAAGCAAGAGACGGAGAGCGCGGCACCTTCTAGGAGGCCAAGAAGGAAGCCGCACAACACCTGCACTGTGTCTGCAACTTTCAAACTGCTAGAAGCTAGTGGCTTGCCACTGGCCTGCCTCTTCAATTGCCATTAGCATTCCAATGGAAGCTATTCTTGGACAACTTTGCTCTGCTTGCTGCTAGTTCTGCCCCAGCCTACCATAGATAACCTTGCTCTTGCCTTGAGGCTCTGAGATGCCAAGAACTTGTCAACTTCAAAGGGCGGGCCAGGCTACATCTACTCAGCTGCCACAGTTTCTCCTTGCTAGACCTAGTGGGAAAGCATTTTGCTGAGATGCGGAAGGCACGAAACGCAGAATACGGAGACGCGGAGCTGTCCCAAGTGCCGCTGCCAGGCGTCTTTCCGCAGAAGGAGCGCCCCAGACCGCACCGCAACCGGCACCGTCATCTCTGCGCAAAGAGCCAAAATATTTTCAAACCCGCCAAAACTAATCCAAAAATATTTTCAAACCCGCCAAAATAGAAAACCAGACAGAAGTCATCAATACATTCGAAAAAACCTGACAAAACATGATCAAGCCCAACAAAGCTAATCCAAACACACCAAAAACTGGGCTAAACAGAATCAAAACAAATCAAAACAAATCGAAACCTTCTAAAAACCCGCCAAAATATTTCAAAACCCGTCAAAACTAATCAAAATCTTCCAAATACCCGCCAAAACATTCCAAATACCCGCCAAAAGATTTTAAAACCCGCCAAAAGGAATCCAAACATTCCAAAACCTGCCAACACAATAAAAACAACTCAGGAGAATACAAAACATTCTAAAACCCAACCAAAACATTCCGAAAACCCACCAAAACATCATAAAAACAAATCAAAACCAACCAAAACATTCTGAAAACCCGCCAAAATGATTTAGACCCGCAAAACTCATCAAAACATTCTGAAAAGATGCCAAAACATTAGAAAACCAGCCTGAACTGATCAAAACATTCAAAAAACTTGGCAATACATCATAAAAACAAATCAAAACCAACCAAAACATTCCAAAAACCCGACAAAATTATTTAGAACCCGCCAAAACTGATCAAAACATTCTGAAAAGATGCCAAAATACTAGAAAACCAGTAAGAAGTGATCGAAACATTCAATAACTTGCCAAAACATAATCAAAACAAATGAAAGCAAACCAAAACATTCCAAATACCCGCCAAAATATTTTAAAACCCGCCAAAAGGAATCCAAACATTCCAAAACCTGCCAAGACAATATAAACAACACAAGAGAAAACAAAACATTCTAAAACACCACCAAAACATTCCGAAAACCCGCCAAAACATCATAAAAACAAATCAAAACCAACCAAAAAATAAGAGGAACAAGGCAACATATTGGCAAGCAAGAGACGGAGAGCGCGGCACCTTCTAGGAGGCCAAGAAGGAAGCCGCACAACACCTGCACTGTGTCTGCAACTTTCAAACTGCTAGAAGCTAGTGGCTTGCCACTGGCCTGCCTCTTCAATTGCCATTAGCATTCCAATGGAAGCTATTCTTGGACAACTTTGCTCTGCTTGCTGCTAGTTCTGCCCCAGCCTACCATAGATAACCTTGCTCTTGCCTTGAGGCTCTGAGATGCCAAGAACTTGTCAACTTCAAAGGGCGGGCCAGGCTACATCTACTCAGCTGCCACAGTTTCTCCTTGCTAGACCTAGTGGGAAAGCATTTTGCTGAGATGCGGAAGGCACGAAACGCAGAATACGGAGACGCGGAGCTGTCCCAAGTGCCGCTGCCAGGCGTCTTTCCGCAGAAGGAGCGCCCCGGAGCGCACCGCAACCGGCACCGTCATCTCTGCGCAAAGAGCCAAAATATTTTCAAACCCGCCAAAACTAATCCAAAAATATTTTCAAACCCGCCAAAATAGAAAACCAGACAGAAGTCCTCAATACATTCGAAAAAACCTGACAAAACATGATCAAGCCCAACAAAGCTAATCCAAACACACCAAAACCTGGGCTAAACAGAATCAAAACAAATCAAAACAAATCTAAACCTTCTAAAAACCCGCCAAAATATTTCAAAACCCGTAAAAACTAATCAAAATCTTCCGAATACCCGCCAAAACATTCCAAATACCCGCCAAAAGATTTTAAAACCCGCCAAAAGGAATCCAAACATTCCAAAACCTGCCAACACAATAAAAACAACTCAGGAGAATACAAAACATTCTAAAACCCAACCAAAACATTCCGAAAACCCACCAAAACATCATAAAAACAAATCAAAACCAACCAAAACATTCTGAAAACCCGCCAAAATGATTTAGACCCGCAAAACTCATCAAAACATTCTGAAAAGATGCCAAAACATTAGAAAACCAGCCTGAACTGATCAAAACATTCAAAAAACTTGGCAATACATCATAAAAACAAATCAAAACCAACCAAAACATTCCAAAAACCCGACAAAATTATTTAGAACCCGCCAAAACTGATCAAAACATTCTGAAAAGATGCCAAAATACTAGAAAACCAGTAAGAAGTGATCGAAACATTCAATAACTTGCCAAAACATAATCAAAACAAATGAAAGCAAACCAAAACATTCCAAATACCCGCCAAAATATTTTAAAACCCGCCAAAAGGAATCCAAACATTCCAAAACCTGCCAAGACAATATAAACAACACAAGAGAAAACAAAACATTCTAAAACACCACCAAAACATTCCGAAAACCCGCCAAAACATCATAAAAACAAATCAAAACCAACCAAAAAATAAGAGGAACAAGGCAACATATTGGCAAGCAAGAGACGGAGAGCGCGGCACCTTCTAGGAGGCCAAGAAGGAAGCCGCACAACACCTGCACTGTGTCTGCAACTTTCAAACTGCTAGAAGCTAGTGGCTTGCCACTGGCCTGCCTCTTCAATTGCCATTAGCATTCCAATGGAAGCTATTCTTGGACAACTTTGCTCTGCTTGCTGCTAGTTCTGCCCCAGCCTACCATAGATAACCTTGCTCTTGCCTTGAGGCTCTGAGATGCCAAGAACTTGTCAACTTCAAAGGGCGGGCCAGGCTACATCTACTCAGCTGCCACAGTTTCTCCTTGCTAGACCTAGTGGGAAAGCATTTTGCTGAGATGCGGAAGGCACGAAACGCAGAATACGGAGACGCGGAGCTGTCCCAAGTGCCGCTGCCAGGCGTCTTTCCGCAGAAGGAGCGCCCCGGAGCGCACCGCAACCGGCACCGTCATCTCTGCGCAAAGAGCCAAAATATTTTCAAACCCGCCAAAACTAATCCAAAAATATTTTCAAACCCGCCAAAATAGAAAACCAGACAGAAGTCCTCAATACATTCGAAAAAACCTGACAAAACATGATCAAGCCCAACAAAGCTAATCCAAACACACCAAAACCTGGGCTAAACAGAATCAAAACAAATCAAAACAAATCTAAACCTTCTAAAAACCCGCCAAAATATTTCAAAACCCGTAAAAACTAATCAAAATCTTCCGAATACCCGCCAAAACATTCCAAATACCCGCCAAAAGATTTTAAAACCCGCCAAAAGGAATCCAAACATTCCAAAACCTGCCAACACAATAAAAACAACTCAGGAGAATACAAAACATTCTAAAACCCAACCAAAACATTCCGAAAACCCACCAAAACATCATAAAAACAAATCAAAACCAACCAAAACATTCTGAAAACCCGCCAAAATGATTTAGACCCGCAAAACTCATCAAAACATTCTGAAAAGATGCCAAAACATTAGAAAACCAGCCTGAACTGATCAAAACATTCAAAAAACTTGGCAATACATCATAAAAACAAATCAAAACCAACCAAAACATTCCAAAAACCCGACAAAATTATTTAGAACCCGCCAAAACTGATCAAAACATTCTGAAAAGATGCCAAAATACTAGAAAACCAGTAAGAAGTGATCGAAACATTCAATAACTTGCCAAAACATAATCAAAACAAATGAAAGCAAACCAAAACATTCCAAATACCCGCCAAAATATTTTAAAACCCGCCAAAAGGAATCCAAACATTCCAAAACCTGCCAAGACAATATAAACAACACAAGAGAAAACAAAACATTCTAAAACACCACCAAAACATTCCGAAAACCCGCCAAAACATCATAAAAACAAATCAAAACCAACCAAAAAATAAGAGGAACAAGGCAACATATTGGCAAGCAAGAGACGGAGAGCGCGGCACCTTCTAGGAGGCCAAGAAGGAAGCCGCACAACACCTGCACTGTGTCTGCAACTTTCAAACTGCTAGAAGCTAGTGGCTTGCCACTGGCCTGCCTCTTCAATTGCCATTAGCATTCCAATGGAAGCTATTCTTGGACAACTTTGCTCTGCTTGCTGCTAGTTCTGCCCCAGCCTACCATAGATAACCTTGCTCTTGCCTTGAGGCTCTGAGATGCCAAGAACTTGTCAACTTCAAAGGGCGGGCCAGGCTACATCTACTCAGCTGCCACAGTTTCTCCTTGCTAGACCTAGTGGGAAAGCATTTTGCTGAGATGCGGAAGGCACGAAACGCAGAATACGGAGACGCGGAGCTGTCCCAAGTGCCGCTGCCAGGCGTCTTTCCGCAGAAGGAGCGCCCCGGAGCGCACCGCAACCGGCACCGTCATCTCTGCGCAAAGAGCCAAAATATTTTCAAACCCGCCAAAACTAATCCAAAAATATTTTCAAACCCGCCAAAATAGAAAACCAGACAGAAGTCCTCAATACATTCGAAAAAACCTGACAAAACATGATCAAGCCCAACAAAGCTAATCCAAACACACCAAAACCTGGGCTAAACAGAATCAAAACAAATCAAAACAAATCTAAACCTTCTAAAAACCCGCCAAAATATTTCAAAACCCGTAAAAACTAATCAAAATCTTCCGAATACCCGCCAAAACATTCCAAATACCCGCCAAAAGATTTTAAAACCCGCCAAAAGGAATCCAAACATTCCAAAACCTGCCAACACAATAAAAACAACTCAGGAGAATACAAAACATTCTAAAACCCAACCAAAACATTCCGAAAACCCACCAAAACATCATAAAAACAAATCAAAACCAACCAAAAAATAAGAGGAACAAGGCAACATATTGGCAAGCAAGAGACGGAGAACGCGGCACCTTCTAGGAGGCCAAGAAGGAAGCCGCACAACACCTGCACTGTGTCTGCAACTTTCAAACTGCTAGAAGCTAGTGGCTTGCCACTGGCCTGCCTCTTCAATTGCCATTAGCATTCCAATGGAAGCTATTCTTGGAGAACTTTGCTCTGCTTGCTGCTAGTTCTGCCCCAGCCTACCATAGATAACCTTGCTCTTGCCTTGAGGCTCTGAGATGCCAAGAACTTGTCAACTTCAAAGGGCGGGCCAGGCTACATCTACTCAGCTGCCACAGTTTCTCCTTGCTAGACCTAGTGGGAAAGCATTTTGCTGAGATGCAGAAGGCAAGAAACGCAGAATACGGAGATGCGGAGCTGTCCCAAGTGCCGCTGCCAGGCGTCTTTCTGCAGAAGGAGCGCCCCGGAGCGCACCGCAACCGGCACCGTCATCTCTGCGCAAAGAGCCAAAATATTTTCAAACCCGCCAAAACTAATCCAAAAATATTTTCAAACCCGCCAAAATAGAAAACCAGACAGAAGTCATCAATACATTCGAAAAAACCTGACAAAACATGATCAAGCCCAACAAAGCTAATCCAAACACACCAAACACTGGGCTAAACAGAATCAAAACAAATCAAAACAAATCTAAACCTTCTAAAAACCCGCCAAAATATTTCAAAACCCGTCAAAACTAATCAAAACATTCCGAACACCCGCCAAAACATTCCAAATACCCGCCAAAAGATTTTAAAACTCGCCAAAAGGAATCCAAACATTCCAAAACCTGCCAACACAATAAAAACAACTCAAGAGAATACAAAACATTCTAAAACCCAACCAAAACATTCCGAAAACCCACCTAAACATCATAAAAACAAATCAAAACCAACCAAAACATTCTGAAAACCCGCCAAAATGATTTAGACCCGCAAAACTCATCAAAACATTCTGAAAAGATGCCAAAACATTAGAAAACCAGCCTGAACTGATCAAAACATTCAAAAAACTTGGCAATACATCATAAAAACAAATCAAAACCAACCAAAACATTCCAAAAACCCGACAAAATTATTTAGAACCCGCCAAAACTGATCAAAACATTCTGAAAAGATGCCAAAATACTAGAAAACCAGTAAGAAGTGATCGAAACATTCAATAACTTGCCAAAACATAATCAAAACAAATGAAAGCAAACCAAAACATTCCAAATACCCGCCAAAATATTTTAAAACCCGCCAAAAGGAATCCAAACATTCCAAAACCTGCCAAGACAATATAAACAACACAAGAGAAAACAAAACATTCTAAAACACCACCAAAACATTCCGAAAACCCGCCAAAACATCATAAAAACAAATCAAAACCAACCAAAAAATAAGAGGAACACGGCAACATATTGGCAAGCAAGAGACGGAGAGCGCGGCACCTTCTAGGAGGCCAAGAAGGAAGCCGCACAACACCTGCACTGTGTCTGCAACTTTCAAACTGCTAGAAGCTAGTGGCTTGCCACTGGCCTGCCTCTTCAATTGCCATTAGCATTCCAATGGAAGCTATTCTTGGACAACTTTGCTCTGCTTGCTGCTAGTTCTGCCCCAGCCTACCATAGATAACCTTGCTCTTGCCTTGAGGCTCTGAGATGCCAAGAACTTGTCAACTTCAAAGGGCGGGCCGGGCTACATCTACTCAGCTGCCACAGTTTCTCCTTGCTAGACCTAGTGGGAAAGCATTTTGCTGAGATGCGGAAGGCACGAAACGCAGAATACGGAGACGCGGAGCTGTCCCAAGTGCCGCTGTCAGGCGTCTTTCCGCAGAAGGAGCGCCCCGGAGCGCACCACAACCGGCACCGTCATCTCTGCGCAAAGAGCCAAAATATTTTCAAACCCGCCAAAACTAATCCAAAAATATTTTCAAACCCGCCAAAATAGAAAACCAGACAGAAGTCATCAATACATTCCAAAAAACCTGACAAAACATGATCAAGCCCAACAAAGCTAATCCAAACACACCAAAAACTGGGCTAAACAGAATCAAAACAAATCAAAACAAATCTAAACCTTCTAAAAACCCGCCAAAATATTTCAAAACCCGTCAAAACTAATCAAAACATTCCAAATACCCGCCAAAACATTCCAAATACCCGCCAAAAGATTTTAAAACCCGCCAAAAGGAATCCAAACATTCCAAAACCTGCCAACACAATAAAAACAACTCAAGAGAATACAAAACATTCTAAAACCCAACCAAAACATTCCGAAAACCCACCAAAACATCATAAAAACAAATCAAAACCAACCAAAACATTCTGAAAACCCGCCAAAATGATTTAGACCCGCAAAACTCATCAAAACATTCTGAAAAGATGCCAAAACATTAGAAAACCAGCCTGAACTGATCAAAACATTCAAAAAACTTGGCAATACATCATAAAAACAAATCAAAACCAACCAAAACATTCCAAAAACCCGACAAAATTATTTAGAACCCGCCAAAACTGATCAAAACATTCTGAAAAGATGCCAAAATACTAGAAAACCAGTAAGAAGTGATCGAAACATTCAATAACTTGCCAAAACATAATCAAAACAAATGAAAGCAAACCAAAACATTCCAAATACCCGCCAAAATATTTTAAAACCCACCAAAAGGAATCCAAACATTCCAAAACCTGCCAAGACAATATAAACAACACAAGAGAAAACAAAACATTCTAAAACACCACCAAAACATTCCGAAAACCCGCCAAAACATCATAAAAACAAATCAAAACCAACCAAAAAATAAGAGGAACAAGGCAACATATTGGCAAGCAAGAGACGGAGAGCGCGGCACCTTCTAGGAGGCCAAGAAGGAAGCCGCACAACACCTGCACTGTGTCTGCAACTTTCAAACTGCTAGAAGCTAGTGGCTTGCCACTGGCCTGCCTCTTCAATTGCCATTAGCATTCCAATGGAAGCTATTCTTGGACAACTTTGCTCTGCTTGCTGCTAGTTCTGCCCCAGCCTACCATAGATAACCTTGCTCTTGCCTTGAGGCTCTGAGATGCCAAGAACTTGTCAACTTCAAAGGGCGGGCCAGGCTACATCTACTCAGCTGCCACAGTTTCTCCTTGCTAGACCTAGTGGGAAAGCATTTTGCTGAGATGCGGAAGGCACGAAACGCAGAATACGGAGACGCGGAGCTGTCCCAAGTGCCGCTGCCAGGCGTCTTTCCGCAGAAGGAGCGCCCCAGACCGCACCGCAACCGGCACCGTCATCTCTGCGCAAAGAGCCAAAATATTTTCAAACCCGCCAAAACTAATCCAAAAATATTTTCAAACCCGCCAAAATAGAAAACCAGACAGAAGTCATCAATACATTCGAAAAAACCTGACAAAACATGATCAAGCCCAACAAAGCTAATCCAAACACACCAAAAACTGGGCTAAACAGAATCAAAACAAATCAAAACAAATCGAAACCTTCTAAAAACCCGCCAAAATATTTCAAAACCCGTCAAAACTAATCAAAATCTTCCAAATACCCGCCAAAACATTCCAAATACCCGCCAAAAGATTTTAAAACCCGCCAAAAGGAATCCAAACATTCCAAAACCTGCCAACACAATAAAAACAACTCAGGAGAATACAAAACATTCTAAAACCCAACCAAAACATTCCGAAAACCCACCAAAACATCATAAAAACAAATCAAAACCAACCAAAACATTCTGAAAACCCGCCAAAATGATTTAGACCCGCAAAACTCATCAAAACATTCTGAAAAGATGCCAAAACATTAGAAAACCAGCCTGAACTGATCAAAACATTCAAAAAACTTGGCAATACATCATAAAAACAAATCAAAACCAACCAAAACATTCCAAAAACCCGACAAAATTATTTAGAACCCGCCAAAACTGATCAAAACATTCTGAAAAGATGCCAAAATACTAGAAAACCAGTAAGAAGTGATCGAAACATTCAATAACTTGCCAAAACATAATCAAAACAAATGAAAGCAAACCAAAACATTCCAAATACCCGCCAAAATATTTTAAAACCCGCCAAAAGGAATTCAAACATTCCAAAACCTGCCAAGACAATCAAAACAACACAAGAGAATACAAAACATTCTAAAACACCACCAAAACATTCTGAAAACCCGCCAAAACATCATAAAAACAAATCAAAACCAACCAAAAAATAAGAGGAACAAGGCAACATATTGGCAAGCAAGAGACGGAGAGCGCGGCACCTTCTAGGAGGCCAAGAAGGAAGCCGCACAACACCTGCACTGTGTCTGCAACTTTCAAACTGCTAGAAGCTAGTGGCTTGCCACTGGCCTGCCTCTTCAATTGCCATTAGCATTCCAATGGAAGCTATTCTTGGACAACTTTGCTCTGCTTGCTGCTAGTTCTGCCCCAGCCTACCATAGATAACCTTGCTCTTGCCTTGAGGCTCTGAGATGCCAAGAACTTGTCAACTTCAAAGGGCGGGCCAGGCTACATCTACTCAGCTGCCACAGTTTCTCCTTGCTAGACCTAGTGGGAAAGCATTTTGCTGAGATGCGGAAGGCACGAAACGCAGAATACGGAGACGCGGAGCTGTCCCAAGTGCCACTGCCAGGCGTCTTTCCGCAGAAGGAGCGCCCCGGAGCGCACCGCAACCGGCACCGTCATCTCTGCGCAAAGAGCCAAAATATTTTCAAACCCGCCAAAACTAATCCAAAAATATTTTCAAACCCGCCAAAATAGAAAACCAGACAGAAGTCCTCAATACATTCGAAAAAACCTGACAAAACATGATCAAGCCCAACAAAGCTAATCCAAACACACCAAAACCTGGGCTAAACAGAATCAAAACAAATCAAAACAAATCTAAACCTTCTAAAAACCCGCCAAAATATTTCAAAACCCGTCAAAACTAATCAAAATCTTCCGAATACCCGCCAAAACATTCCAAATACCCGCCAAAAGATTTTAAAACCCGCCAAAAGGAATCCAAACATTCCACAACCTGCCAACACAATAAAAACAACTCAGGAGAATACAAAACATTCTAAAACCCAACCAAAACATTCCGAAAACCCACCAAAACATCATAAAAACAAATCAAAACCAACCAAAACATTCTGAAAACCCGCCAAAATGATTTAGACCCGCAAAACTCATCAAAACATTCTGAAAAGATGCCAAAACATTAGAAAACCAGCCTGAACTGATCAAAACATTCAAAAAACTTGGCAATACATCATAAAAACAAATCAAAACCAACCAAAACATTCCAAAAACCCGACAAAATTATTTAGAACCCGCCAAAACTGATCAAAACATTCTGAAAAGATGCCAAAATACTAGAAAACCAGTAAGAAGTGATCGAAACATTCAATAACTTGCCAAAACATAATCAAAACAAATGAAAGCAAACCAAAACATTCCAAATACCCGCCAAAATATTTTAAAACCCGCCAAAAGGAATCCAAACATTCCAAAACCTGCCAAGACAATATAAACAACACAAGAGAAAACAAAACATTCTAAAACACCACCAAAACATTCCGAAAACCCGCCAAAACATCATAAAAACAAATCAAAACCAACCAAAAAATAAGAGGAACAAGGCAACATATTGGCAAGCAAGAGACGGAGAGCGCGGCACCTTCTAGGAGGCCAAGAAGGAAGCCGCACAACACCTGCACTGTGTCTGCAACTTTCAAACTGCTAGAAGCTAGTGGCTTGCCACTGGCCTGCCTCTTCAATTGCCATTAGCATTCCAATGGAAGCTATTCTTGGACAACTTTGCTCTGCTTGCTGCTAGTTCTGCCCCAGCCTACCATAGATAACCTTGCTCTTGCCTTGAGGCTCTGAGATGCCAAGAACTTGTCAACTTCAAAGGGCGGGCCGGGCTACATCTACTCAGCTGCCACAGTTTCTCCTTGCTAGACCTAGTGGGAAAGCATTTTGCTGAGATGCGGAAGGCACGAAACGCAGAATACGGAGACGCGGAGCTGTCCCAAGTGCCGCTGTCAGGCGTCTTTCCGCAGAAGGAGCGCCCCGGAGCGCACCACAACCGGCACCGTCATCTCTGCGCAAAGAGCCAAAATATTTTCAAACCCGCCAAAACTAATCCAAAAATATTTTCAAACCCGCCAAAATAGAAAACCAGACAGAAGTCATCAATACATTCGAAAAAACCTGACAAAACATGATCAAGCCCAACAAAGCTAATCCAAACACACCAAAAACTGGGCTAAACAGAATCAAAACAAATCAAAACAAATCTAAACCTTCTAAAAACCCGCCAAAATATTTCAAAACCCGTCAAAACTAATCAAAACATTCCAAATACCCGCCAAAACATTCCAAATACCCGCCAAAAGATTTTAAAACCCGCCAAAAGGAATCCAAACATTCCAAAACCTGCCAACACAATAAAAACAACTCAAGAGAATACAAAA
Organism: Passer domesticus; assembly: GCF_036417665.1. Taxonomy (NCBI): domain Eukaryota; kingdom Metazoa; phylum Chordata; class Aves; order Passeriformes; family Passeridae; genus Passer; species Passer domesticus. Next base: position 58,333,473 of record NC_087478.1, on the reverse strand, counting down.
CATTCTAAAACCCAACCAAAACATTCCGAAAACCCACCAAAACATCATAAAAACAAATCAAAACCAACCAAAACATTCTGAAAACCCGCCAAAATGATTTAGACCCGCAAAACTCATCAAAACATTCTGAAAAGATGCCAAAACATTAGAAAACCAGCCTGAACTGATCAAAACATTCAAAAAACTTGGCAATACATCATAAAAACAAATCAAAACCAACCAAAACATTCCAAAAACCCGACAAAATTATTTAGAACCCGCCAAAACTGATCAAAACATTCTGAAAAGATGCCAAAATACTAGAAAACCAGTAAGAAGTGATCGAAACATTCAATAACTTGCCAAAACATAATCAAAACAAATGAAAGCAAACCAAAACATTCCAAATACCCGCCAAAATATTTTAAAACCCGCCAAAAGGAATCCAAACATTCCAAAACCTGCCAAGACAATATAAACAACACAAGAGAAAACAAAACATTCTAAAACACCACCAAAACATTCCGAAAACCCGCCAAAACATCATAAAAACAAATCAAAACCAACCAAAAAATAAGAGGAACAAGGCAACATATTGGCAAGCAAGAGACGGAGAGCGCGGCACCTTCTAGGAGGCCAAGAAGGAAGCCGCACAACACCTGCACTGTGTCTGCAACTTTCAAACTGCTAGAAGCTAGTGGCTTGCCACTGGCCTGCCTCTTCAATTGCCATTAGCATTCCAATGGAAGCTATTCTTGGACAACTTTGCTCTGCTTGCTGCTAGTTCTGCCCCAGCCTACCATAGATAACCTTGCTCTTGCCTTGAGGCTCTGAGATGCCAAGAACTTGTCAACTTCAAAGGGCGGGCCAGGCTACATCTACTCAGCTGCCACAGTTTCTCCTTGCTAGACCTAGTGGGAAAGCATTTTGCTGAGATGCGGAAGGCACGAAACGCAGAATACGGAGACGCGGAGCTGTCCCAAGTGCCGCTGCCAGGCGTCTTTCCGCAGAAGGAGCGCCCCAGACCGCACCGCAACCGGCACCGTCATCTCTGCGCAAAGAGCCAAAATATTTTCAAACCCGCCAAAACTAATCCAAAAATATTTTCAAACCCGCCAAAATAGAAAACCAGACAGAAGTCATCAATACATTCGAAAAAACCTGACAAAACATGATCAAGCCCAACAAAGCTAATCCAAACACACCAAAAACTGGGCTAAACAGAATCAAAACAAATCAAAACAAATCTAAACCTTCTAAAAACCCGCCAAAATATTTCAAAACCCGTCAAAACTAATCAAAATCTTCCAAATACCCGCCAAAACATTCCAAATACCCGCCAAAAGATTTTAAAACCCGCCAAAAGGAATCCAAACATTCCAAAACCTGCCAACACAATAAAAACAACTCAGGAGAATACAAAACATTCTAAAACCCAATAAAACATTCCGAAAACCCACCAAAACATCATAAAAACAAATCAAAACCAACCAAAACATTCTGAAAACCCGCCAAAATGATTTAGACCCGCAAAACTCATCAAAACATTCTGAAAAGATGCCAAAACATTAGAAAACCAGCCTGAACTGATCAAAACATTCAAAAAACTTGGCAATACATCATAAAAACAAATCAAAACCAACCAAAACATTCCAAAAACCCGACAAAATTATTTAGAACCCGCCAAAACTGATCAAAACATTCTGAAAAGATGCCAAAATACTAGAAAACCAGTAAGAAGTGATCGAAACATTCAATAACTTGCCAAAACATAATCAAAACAAATGAAAGCAAACCAAAACATTCCAAATACCCGCCAAAATATTTTAAAACCCGCCAAAAGGAATCCAAACATTCCAAAACCTGCCAAGACAATATAAACAACACAAGAGAAAACAAAACATTCTAAAACACCACCAAAACATTCCGAAAACCCGCCAAAACATCATAAAAACAAATCAAAACCAACCAAAAAATAAGAGGAACAAGGCAACATATTGGCAAGCAAGAGACGGAGAGCGCGGCACCTTCTAGGAGGCCAAGAAGGAAGCCGCACAACACCTGCACTGTGTCTGCAACTTTCAAACTGCTAGAAGCTAGTGGCTTGCCACTGGCCTGCCTCTTCAATTGCCATTAGCATTCCAATGGAAGCTATTCTTGGACAACTTTGCTCTGCTTGCTGCTAGTTCTGCCCCAGCCTACCATAGATAACCTTGCTCTTGCCTTGAGGCTCTGAGATGCCAAGAACTTGTCAACTTCAAAGGGCGGGCCAGGCTACATCTACTCAGCTGCCACAGTTTCTCCTTGCTAGACCTAGTGGGAAAGCATTTTGCTGAGATGCGGAAGGCACGAAACGCAGAATACGGAGACGCGGAGCTGTCCCAAGTGCCGCTGCCAGGCGTCTTTCCGCAGAAGGAGCGCCCCAGACCGCACCGCAACCGGCACCGTCATCTCTGCGCAAAGAGCCAAAATATTTTCAAACCCGCCAAAACTAATCCAAAAATATTTTCAAACCCGCCAAAATAGAAAACCAGACAGAAGTCATCAATACATTCGAAAAAACCTGACAAAACATGATCAAGCCCAACAAAGCTAATCCAAACACACCAAAAACTGGGCTAAACAGAATCAAAACAAATCAAAACAAATCTAAACCTTCTAAAAACCCGCCAAAATATTTCAAAACCCGTCAAAACTAATCAAAATCTTCCAAATACCCGCCAAAACATTCCAAATACCCGCCAAAAGATTTTAAAACCCGCCAAAAGGAATCCAAACATTCCAAAACCTGCCAACACAATAAAAACAACTCAGGAGAATACAAAACATTCTAAAACCCAATAAAACATTCCGAAAACCCACCAAAACATCATAAAAACAAATCAAAACCAACCAAAACATTCTGAAAACCCGCCAAAATGATTTAGACCCGCAAAACTCATCAAAACATTCTGAAAAGATGCCAAAACATTAGAAAACCAGCCTGAACTGATCAAAACATTCAAAAAACTTGGCAATACATCATAAAAACAAATCAAAACCAACCAAAACATTCCAAAAACCCGACAAAATTATTTAGAACCCGCCAAAACTGATCAAAACATTCTGAAAAGATGCCAAAATACTAGAAAACCAGTAAGAAGTGATCGAAACATTCAATAACTTGCCAAAACATAATCAAAACAAATGAAAGCAAACCAAAACATTCCAAATACCCGCCAAAATATTTTAAAACCCGCCAAAAGGAATTCAAACATTCCAAAACCTGCCAAGACAATCAAAACAACACAAGAGAATACAAAACATTCTAAAACACCACCAAAACATTCCGAAAACCCGCCAAAACATCATAAAAACAAATCAAAACCAACCAAAAAATAAGAGGAACACGGCAACATATTGGCAAGCAAGAGACGGAGAACGCGGCACCTTCTAGGAGGCCAAGAAGGAAGCCGCACAACACCTGCACTGTGTCTGCAACTTTCAAACTGCTAGAAGCTAGTGGCTTGCCACTGGCCTGCCTCTTCAATTGCCATTAGCATTCCAATGGAAGCTATTCTTGGACAACTTTGCTCTGCTTGCTGCTAGTTCTGCCCCAGCCTACCATAGATAACCTTGCTCTTGCCTTGAGGCTCTGAGATGCCAAGAACTTGTCAACTTCAAAGGGCGGGCCAGGCTACATCTACTCAGCTGCCACAGTTTCTCCTTGCTAGACCTAGTGGGAAAGCATTTTGCTGAGATGCAGAAGGCAAGAAACGCAGAATACGGAGACGCGGAGCTGTCCCAAGTGCCGCTGCCAGGCGTCTTTCCGCAGAAGGAGCGCCCCGGAGCGCACCGCAACCGGCACCGTCATCTCTGCGCAAAGAGCCAAAATATTTTCAAACCCGCCAAAACTAATCCAAAAATATTGTCAAACCCGCCAAAATAGAAAACCAGACAGAAGTCATCAATACATTCGAAAAAACCTGACAAAACATGATAAAGCCCAACAAAGCTAATCCAAACACACCAAACACTGGGCTAAACAGAATCAAAACAAATCAAAACAAATCTAAACCTTCTAAAAACCCGCCAAAATATTTCAAAACCCGTCAAAACTAATCAAAACATTCCGAACACCCGCCAAAACATTCCAAATACCCGCCAAAATATTTTAAAACTCGCCAAAAGGAATCCAAACATTCCAAAACCTGCCAACACAATAAAAACAACTCAAGAGAATACAAAACATTCTAAAACCCAACCAAAACATTCCGAAAACCCACCAAAACATCATAAAAACAAATCAAAACCAACCAAAACATTCTGAAAACCCGCCAAAATGATTTAGACCCGCAAAACTCATCAAAACATTCTGAAAAGATGCCAAAACATTAGAAAACCAGCCTGAACTGATCAAAACATTCAAAAAACTTGGCAATACATCATAAAAACAAATCAAAACCAACCAAAACATTCCAAAAACCCGACAAAATTATTTAGAACCCGCCAAAACTGATCAAAACATTCTGAAAAGATGCCAAAATACTAGAAAACCAGTAAGAAGTGATCGAAACATTCAATAACTTGCCAAAACATAATCAAAACAAATGAAAGCAAACCAAAACATTCCAAATACCCGCCAAAATATTTTAAAACCCGCCAAAAGGAATCCAAACATTCCAAAACCTGCCAAGACAATATAAACAACACAAGAGAAAACAAAACATTCTAAAACACCACCAAAACATTCCGAAAACCCGCCAAAACATCATAAAAACAAATCAAAACCAACCAAAAAATAAGAGGAACAAGGCAACATATTGGCAAGCAAGAGACGGAGAGCGCGGCACCTTCTAGGAGGCCAAGAAGGAAGCCGCACAACACCTGCACTGTGTCTGCAACTTTCAAACTGCTAGAAGCTAGTGGCTTGCCACTGGCCTGCCTCTTCAATTGCCATTAGCATTCCAATGGAAGCTATTCTTGGACAACTTTGCTCTGCTTGCTGCTAGTTCTGCCCCAGCCTACCATAGATAACCTTGCTCTTGCCTTGAGGCTCTGAGATGCCAAGAACTTGTCAACTTCAAAGGGCGGGCCGGGCTACATCTACTCAGCTGCCACAGTTTCTCCTTGCTAGACCTAGTGGGAAAGCATTTTGCTGAGATGCGGAAGGCACGAAACGCAGAATACGGAGACGCGGAGCTGTCCCAAGTGCCGCTGTCAGGCGTCTTTCCGCAGAAGGAGCGCCCCGGAGCGCACCACAACCGGCACCGTCATCTCTGCGCAAAGAGCCAAAATATTTTCAAACCCGCCAAAACTAATCCAAAAATATTTTCAAACCCGCCAAAATAGAAAACCAGACAGAAGTCATCAATACATTCGAAAAAACCTGACAAAACATGATCAAGCCCAACAAAGCTAATCCAAACACACCAAAAACTGGGCTAAACAGAATCAAAACAAATCAAAACAAATCTAAACCTTCTAAAAACCCGCCAAAATATTTCAAAACCCGTCAAAACTAATCAAAACATTCCAAATACCCGCCAAAACATTCCAAATACCCGCCAAAAGATTTTAAAACCCGCCAAAAGGAATCCAAACATTCCAAAACCTGCCAACACAATAAAAACAACTCAAGAGAATACAAAACATTCTAAAACCCAACCAAAACATTCCGAAAACCCACCAAAACATCATAAAAACAAATCAAAACCAACCAAAACATTCTGAAAACCCGCCAAAATGATTTAGACCCGCAAAACTCATCAAAACATTCTGAAAAGATGCCAAAACATTAGAAAACCAGCCTGAACTGATCAAAACATTCAAAAAACTTGGCAATACATCATAAAAACAAATCAAAACCAACCAAAACATTCCAAAAACCCGACAAAATTATTTAGAACCCGCCAAAACTGATCAAAACATTCTGAAAAGATGCCAAAATACTAGAAAACCAGTAAGAAGTGATCGAAACATTCAATAACTTGCCAAAACATAATCAAAACAAATGAAAGCAAACCAAAACATTCCAAATACCCGCCAAAATATTTTAAAACCCGCCAAAAGGAATCCAAACATTCCAAAACCTGCCAAGACAATATAAACAACACAAGAGAAAACAAAACATTCTAAAACACCACCAAAACATTCCGAAAACCCGCCAAAACATCATAAAAACAAATCAAAACCAACCAAAAAATAAGAGGAACAAGGCAACATATTGGCAAGCAAGAGACGGAGAGCGCGGCACCTTCTAGGAGGCCAAGAAGGAAGCCGCACAACACCTGCACTGTGTCTGCAACTTTCAAACTGCTAGAAGCTAGTGGCTTGCCACTGGCCTGCCTCTTCAATTGCCATTAGCATTCCAATGGAAGCTATTCTTGGACAACTTTGCTCTGCTTGCTGCTAGTTCTGCCCCAGCCTACCATAGATAACCTTGCTCTTGCCTTGAGGCTCTGAGATGCCAAGAACTTGTCAACTTCAAAGGGCGGGCCAGGCTACATCTACTCAGCTGCCACAGTTTCTCCTTGCTAGACCTAGTGGGAAAGCATTTTGCTGAGATGCGGAAGGCACGAAACGCAGAATACGGAGACGCGGAGCTGTCCCAAGTGCCGCTGCCAGGCGTCTTTCCGCAGAAGGAGCGCCCCAGACCGCACCGCAACCGGCACCGTCATCTCTGCGCAAAGAGCCAAAATATTTTCAAACCCGCCAAAACTAATCCAAAAATATTTTCAAACCCGCCAAAATAGAAAACCAGACAGAAGTCATCAATACATTCGAAAAAACCTGACAAAACATGATCAAGCCCAACAAAGCTAATCCAAACACACCAAAAACTGGGCTAAACAGAATCAAAACAAATCAAAACAAATCGAAACCTTCTAAAAACCCGCCAAAATATTTCAAAACCCGTCAAAACTAATCAAAATCTTCCAAATACCCGCCAAAACATTCCAAATACCCGCCAAAAGATTTTAAAACCCGCCAAAAGGAATCCAAACATTCCAAAACCTGCCAACACAATAAAAACAACTCAGGAGAATACAAAACATTCTAAAACCCAATAAAACATTCCGAAAACCCACCAAAACATCATAAAAACAAATCAAAACCAACCAAAACATTCTGAAAACCCGCCAAAATGATTTAGACCCGCAAAACTCATCAAAACATTCTGAAAAGATGCCAAAACATTAGAAAACCAGCCTGAACTGATCAAAACATTCAAAAAACTTGGCAATACATCATAAAAACAAATCAAAACCAACCAAAACATTCCAAAAACCCGACAAAATTATTTAGAACCCGCCAAAACTGATCAAAACATTCTGAAAAGATGCCAAAATACTAGAAAACCAGTAAGAAGTGATCGAAACATTCAATAACTTGCCAAAACATAATCAAAACAAATGAAAGCAAACCAAAACATTCCAAATACCCGCCAAAATATTTTAAAACCCGCCAAAAGGAATTCAAACATTCCAAAACCTGCCAAGACAATCAAAACAACACAAGAGAATACAAAACATTCTAAAACACCACCAAAACATTCCGAAAACCCGCCAAAACATCATAAAAACAAATCAAAACCAACCAAAAAATAAGAGGAACACGGCAACATATTGGCAAGCAAGAGACGGAGAACGCGGCACCTTCTAGGAGGCCAAGAAGGAAGCCGCACAACACCTGCACTGTGTCTGCAACTTTCAAACTGCTAGAAGCTAGTGGCTTGCCACTGGCCTGCCTCTTCAATTGCCATTAGCATTCCAATGGAAGCTATTCTTGGACAACTTTGCTCTGCTTGCTGCTAGTTCTGCCCCAGCCTACCATAGATAACCTTGCTCTTGCCTTGAGGCTCTGAGATGCCAAGAACTTGTCAACTTCAAAGGGCGGGCCAGGCTACATCTACTCAGCTGCCACAGTTTCTCCTTGCTAGACCTAGTGGGAAAGCATTTTGCTGAGATGCAGAAGGCAAGAAACGCAGAATACGGAGACGCGGAGCTGTCCCAAGTGCCGCTGCCAGGCGTCTTTCCGCAGAAGGAGCGCCCCGGAGCGCACCGCAACCGGCACCGTCATCTCTGCGCAAAGAGCCAAAATATTTTCAAACCCGCCAAAACTAATCCAAAAATATTGTCAAACCCGCCAAAATAGAAAACCAGACAGAAGTCATCAATACATTCGAAAAAACCTGACAAAACATGATAAAGCCCAACAAAGCTAATCCAAACACACCAAACACTGGGCTAAACAGAATCAAAACAAATCAAAACAAATCTAAACCTTCTAAAAACCCGCCAAAATATTTCAAAACCCGTCAAAACTAATCAAAACATTCCGAACACCCGCCAAAACATTCCAAATACCCGCCAAAATATTTTAAAACTCGCCAAAAGGAATCCAAACATTCCAAAACCTGCCAACACAATAAAAACAACTCAAGAGAATACAAAACATTCTAAAACCCAACCAAAACATTCCGAAAACCCACCAAAACATCATAAAAACAAATCAAAACCAACCAAAACATTCTGAAAACCCGCCAAAATGATTTAGACCCGCAAAACTCATCAAAACATTCTGAAAAGATGCCAAAACATTAGAAAACCAGCCTGAACTGATCAAAACATTCAAAAAACTTGGCAATACATCATAAAAACAAATCAAAACCAACCAAAACATTCCAAAAACCCGACAAAATTATTTAGAACCCGCCAAAACTGATCAAAACATTCTGAAAAGATGCCAAAATACTAGAAAACCAGTAAGAAGTGATCGAAACATTCAATAACTTGCCAAAACATAATCAAAACAAATGAAAGCAAACCAAAACATTCCAAATACCCGCCAAAATATTTTAAAACCCGCCAAAAGGAATCCAAACATTCCAAAACCTGCCAAGACAATATAAACAACACAAGAGAAAACAAAACATTCTAAAACACCACCAAAACATTCCGAAAACCCGCCAAAACATCATAAAAACAAATCAAAACCAACCAAAAAATAAGAGGAACAAGGCAACATATTGGCAAGCAAGAGACGGAGAACGCGGCACCTTCTAGGAGGCCAAGAAGGAAGCCGCACAACACCTGCACTGTGTCTGCAACTTTCAAACTGCTAGAAGCTAGTGGCTTGCCACTGGCCTGCCTCTTCAATTGCCATTAGCATTCCAATGGAAGCTATTCTTGAACAACTTTGCTCTGCTTGCTGCTAGTTCTGCCCCAGCCTACCATAGATAACCTTGCTCTTGCCTTGAGGCTCTGAGATGCCAAGAACTTGTCAACTTCAAAGGGCGGGCCAGGCTACATCTACTCAGCTGCCACAGTTTCTCCTTGCTAGACCTAGTGGGAAAGCATTTTGCTGAGATGCGGAAGGCAAGAAACGCAGAATACGGAGACGCGGAGCTGTCCCAAGTGCCGCTGCCAGGCGTCTTTCCGCAGAAGGAGCGCCCCGGAGCGCACCGCAACCGGCACCGTCATCTCTGCGCAAAGAGCCAAAATATTTTCAAACCCGCCAAAACTCATCCAAAAATATTGTCAAACCCGCCAAAATAGAAAACCAGACAGAAGTCATCAATACATTCGAAAAAACCTGACAAAACATGATCAAGCCCACCAAAGCTAATCCAAACACACCAAAAACTGGGCTAAACAGAATCAAAACAAATCAAAACAAATCAAAACCTTCTAAAAACCCGCCAAAATATTTCAAAACCCGTCAAAACTAATCAAAACATTCCGAACACCCGCCAAAACATACCAAATACTCGCCAAAAGATTTTAAAACCCGCCAAAAGGAATCCAAACATTCCAAAACCTGCCAACACAATAAAAACAACTCAGGAGAATACAAAACATTCTAAAACCCAACCAAAACATTCCGAAAACCCACCAAAACATCATAAAAACAAATCAAAACCAACCAAAACATTCTGAAAACCCGCCAAAATGATTTAGACCCGCAAAACTCATCAAAACATTCTGAAAAGATGCCAAAACATTAGAAAACCAGCCTGAACTGATCAAAACATTCAAAAAACTTGGCAATACATCATAAAAACAAATCAAAACCAACCAAAACATTCCAAAAACCCGACAAAATTATTTAGAACCCGCCAAAACTGATCAAAACATTCTGAAAAGATGCCAAAATACTAGAAAACCAGTAAGAAGTGATCGAAACATTCAATAACTTGCCAAAACATAATCAAAACAAATGAAAGCAAACCAAAACATTCCAAATACCCGCCAAAATATTTTAAAACCCGCCAAAAGGAATCCAAACATTCCAAAACCTGCCAAGACAATATAAACAACACAAGAGAAAACAAAACATTCTAAAACACCACCAAAACATTCCGAAAACCCGCCAAAACATCATAAAAACAAATCAAAACCAACCAAAAAATAAGAGGAACAAGGCAACATATTGGCAAGCAAGAGACGGAGAGCGCGGCACCTTCTAGGAGGCCAAGAAGGAAGCCGCACAACACCTGCACTGTGTCTGCAACTTTCAAACTGCTAGAAGCTAGTGGCTTGCCACTGGCCTGCCTCTTCAATTGCCATTAGCATTCCAATGGAAGCTATTCTTAGACAACTTTGCTCTGCTTGCTGCTAGTTCTGCCCCAGCCTACCATAGATAACCTTGCTCTTGCCTTGAGGCTCTGAGATGCCAAGAACTTGTCAACTTCAAAGGGCGGGCCAGGCTACATCTACTCAGCTGCCACAGTTTCTCCTTGCTAGACCTAGTGGGAAAGCATTTTGCTGAGATGCGGAAGGCACGAAACGCAGAATACGGAGACGCGGAGCTGTCCCAAGTGCCGCTGCCAGGCGTCTTTCCGCAGAAGGAGCGCCCCGGAGCGCACCGCAACCGGCACCGTCATCTCTGCGCAAAGAGCCAAAATATTTTCAAACCCGCCAAAACTAATCCAAAAATATTGTCAAACCCGCCAAAATAGAAAACCAGACAGAAGTCATCAATACATTCGAAAAAACCTGACAAAACATGATCAAGCCCAACAAAGCTAATCCAAACACACCAAAAACTGGGCTAAACAGAATCAAAACAAATCAAAACAAATCGAAACCTTCTAAAAACCCGCCAAAATATTTCAAAACCCGTCAAAACTAATCAAAATCTTCCAAATACCCGCCAAAACATTCCAAATACCCGCCAAAAGATTTTAAAACCCGCCAAAAGGAATCCAAACATTCCAAAACCTGCCAACACAATAAAAACAACTCAGGAGAATACAAAACATTCTAAAACCCAACCAAAACATTCCGAAAACCCACCAAAACATCATAAAAACAAATCAAAACCAACCAAAACATTCTGAAAACCCGCCAAAATGATTTAGACCCGCAAAACTCATCAAAACATTCTGAAAAGATGCCAAAACATTAGAAAACCAGCCTGAACTGATCAAAACATTCAAAAAACTTGGCAATACATCATAAAAACAAATCAAAACCAACCAAAACATTCCAAAAACCCGACAAAATTATTTAGAACCCGCCAAAACTGATCAAAACATTCTGAAAAGATGCCAAAATACTAGAAAACCAGTAAGAAGTGATCGAAACATTCAATAACTTGCCAAAACATAATCAAAACAAATGAAAGCAAACCAAAACATTCCAAATACCCGCCAAAATATTTTAAAACCCGCCAAAAGGAATCCAAACATTCCAAAACCTGCCAAGACAATCAAAACAACACAAGAGAATACAAAACATTCTAAAACACCACCAAAACATTCCGAAAACCCGCCAAAACATCATAAAAACAAATCAAAACCAACCAAAAAATAAGAGGAACACGGCAACATATTGGCAAGCAAGAGACGGAGAACGCGGCACCTTCTAGGAGGCCAAGAAGGAAGCCGCACAACACCTGCACTGTGTCTGCAACTTTCAAACTGCTAGAAGCTAGTGGCTTGCCACTGGCCTGCCTCTTCAATTGCCATTAGCATTCCAATGGAAGCTATTCTTGAACAACTTTGCTCTGCTTGCTGCTAGTTCTGCCCCAGCCTACCATAGATAACCTTGCTCTTGCCTTGAGGCTCTGAGATGCCAAGAACTTGTCAACTTCAAAGGGCGGGCCAGGCTACATCTACTCAGCTGCCACAGTTTCTCCTTGCTAGACCTAGTGGGAAAGCATTTTGCTGAGATGCGGAAGGCACGAAACGCAGAATACGGAGACGCGGAGCTGTCCCAAGTGCCGCTGCCAGGCGTCTTTCCGCAGAAGGAGCGCCCCGGAGCGCACCGCAACCGGCACCGTCATCTCTGCGCAAAGAGCCAAAATATTTTCAAACCCGCCAAAACTAATCCAAAAATATTTTCAAACCCGCCAAAATAGAAAACCAGACAGAAGTCATCAATACATTCGAAAAAACCTGACAAAACATGATCAAGCCCAACAAAGCTAATCCAAACACACCAAAAACTGGGCTAAACAGAATCAAAACAAATCAAAACAAATCTAAACGTTCTAAAAACCCGCCAAAATATTTCAAAACCTGTCAAAACTAATCAAAACCTTCCGAATACCCGCCAAAACATTCCAAATACCCGCCAAAAGATTTTAAAACCCGCCAAAAGGAATCCAAACATTCCAAAACCTGCCAACACAATAAAAACAACTCAAGAGAATACAAAACATTCTAAAACCCAACCAAAACATTCCGAAAACCCACCAAAACATCATAAAAACAAATCAAAACCAACCAAAACATTCTGAAAACCCGCCAAAATGATTTAGACCCGCAAAACTCATCAAAACATTCTGAAAAGATGCCAAAACATTAGAAAACCAGCCTGAACTGATCAAAACATTCAAAAAACTTGGCAATACATCATAAAAACAAATCAAAACCAACCAAAACATTCCAAAAACCCGACAAAATTATTTAGAACCCGCCAAAACTGATCAAAACATTCTGAAAAGATGCCAAAATACTAGAAAACCAGTAAGAAGTGATCGAAACATTCAATAACTTGCCAAAACATAATCAAAACAAATGAAAGCAAACCAAAACATTCCAAATACCCGCCAAAATATTTTAAAACCCGCCAAAAGGAATCCAAACATTCCAAAACCTGCCAAGACAATCAAAACAACACAAGAGAATACAAAACATTCTAAAACACCACCAAAACATTCCGAAAACCCGCCAAAACATCATAAAAACAAATCAAAACCAACCAAAAAATAAGAGGAACACGGCAACATATTGGCAAGCAAGAGACGGAGAACACGGCACCTTCTAGGAGGCCAAGAAGGAAGCCGCACAACACCTGCACTGTGTCTGCAACTTTCAAACTGCTAGAAGCTAGTGGCTTGCCACTGGCCTGCCTCTTCAATTGCCATTAGCATTCCAATGGAAGCTATTCTTGGACAACTTTGCTCTGCTTGCTGCTAGTTCTGCCCCAGCCTACCATAGATAACCTTGCTCTTCCCTTGAGGCTCTGAGATGCCAAGAACTTGTCAACTTCATAGGGCGGGCCGGGCTACATCTACTCAGCTGCCACAGTTTCTCCTTGCTAGACCTAGTGGGAAAGCATTTTGCTGAGATGCGGAAGGCACGAAACGCAGAATACGGAGACGCGGAGCTGTCCCAAGTGCCGCTGCCAGGCGTCTTTCCGCAGAAGGAGCGCCCCAGACCGCACCGCAACCGGCACCGTCATCTCTGCGCAAAGAGCCAAAATATTTTCAAACCCGCCAAAACTCATCCAAAAATATTGTCAAACCCGCCAAAATAGAAAACCAGACAGAAGTCATCAATACATTCGAAAAAACCTGACAGAACATGATAAAGCCCACCAAAGCTAATCCAAACACACCAAAAACTGGGCTAAACAGAATCAAAACAAATCAAAACAAATCGAAACCTTCTAAAAACCCGCCAAAATATTTCAAAACCCGTCAAAACTAATCAAAACATTCCGAACACCCGCCAAAACATACCAAATACTCGCCAAAAGATTTTAAAACCCGCCAAAAGGAATCCAAACATTCCAAAACCTGCCAACACAATAAAAACAACTCAGGAGAATACAAAACATTCTAAAACCCAACCAAAACATTCCGAAAACCCACCAAAACATCATAAAAACAAATCAAAACCAACCAAAACATTCTGAAAACCCGCCAAAATGATTTAGACCCGCAAAACTCATCAAAACATTCTGAAAAGATGCCAAAACATTAGAAAATCAGCCTGAACTGATCAAAACATTCAAAAAACTTGGCAATACATCATAAAAACAAATCAAAACCAACCAAAACATTCCAAAAACCCGACAAAATTATTTAGAACCCGCCAAAACTGATCAAAACATTCTGAAAGGATGCCAAAATACTAGAAAACCAGTCAGAAGTGATCGAAACATTCAATAACTTGCCAAAACATAATCAAAACAAATGAAAGCAAACCAAAACATTCCAAATACCCGCCAAAATATTTTAAAACCCGCCAAAAGGAATCCAAACATTCCAAAACCTGCCAAGACAATCAAAACAACACAAGAGAATACAAAACATTCTAAAACACCACCAAAACATTCCGAAAACCCGCCAAAACATCATAAAAACAAATCAAAACCAACCAAAAAATAAGAGGAACACGGCAACATATTGGCAAGCAAGAGACGGAGAACGCGGCACCTTCTAGGAGGCCAAGAAGGAAGCCGCACAACACCTGCACTGTGTCTGCAACTTTCAAACTGCTAGAAGCTAGTGGCTTGCCACTGGCCTGCCTCTTCAATTGCCATTAGCATTCCAATGGAAGCTATTCTTGGACAACTTTGCTCTGCTTGCTGCTAGTTCTGCCCCAGCCTACCATAGATAACCTTGCTCTTGCCTTGAGGCTCTGAGATGCCAAGAACTTGTCAACTTCAAAGGGCGGGCCGGGCTACATCTACTCAGCTGCCACAGTTTCTCCTTGCTAGACCTAGTGGGAAAGCATTTTGCTGAGATGCGGAAGGCAAGAAACGCAGAATACGGAGACGCGGAGCTGTCCCAAGTGCCGCTGCCAGGCGTCTTTCCGCAGAAGGAGCGCCCCGGAGCGCACCGCAACCGGCACCGTCATCTCTGCGCAAAGAGCCAAAATATTTTCAAACCCGCCAAAACTCATCCAAAAATATTGTCAAACCCGCCAAAATAGAAAACCAGACAGAAGTCATCAATACATTCGAAAAAACCTGACAAAACATGATCAAGCCCACCAAAGCTAATCCAAACACACCAAAAACTGGGCTAAACAGAATCAAAACAAATCAAAACAAATCTAAACCTTCTAAAAACCGGCCAAAATATTTCAAAACCCGTCAAAACTAATCAAAACATTCCGAACACCCGCCAAAACATACCAAATACTCGCCAAAAGATTTTAAAACTCGCCAAAAGGAATCCAAACATTCCAAAACCTGCCAACACAATAAAAACAACTCAGGAGAATACAAAACATTCTAAAACCCAACCAAAACATTCCGAAAACCCACCTAAACATCATAAAAACAAATCAAAACCAACCAAAACATTCTGAAAACCCGCCAAAATGATTTAGACCCGCAAAACTCATCAAAACATTCTGAAAAGATGCCAAAACATTAGAAAACCAGCCTGAACTGATCAAAACATTCAAAAAACTTGGCAATACATCATAAAAACAAATCAAAACCAACCAAAACATTCCAAAAACCCGACAAAATTATTTAGAACCCGCCAAAACTGATCAAAACATTCTGAAAAGATGCCAAAATACTAGAAAACCAGTAAGAAGTGATCGAAACATTCAATAACTTGCCAAAACATAATCAAAACAAATGAAAGCAAACCAAAACATTCCAAATACCCGCCAAAATATTTTAAAACCCGCCAAAAGGAATCCAAACATTCCAAAACCTGCCAAGACAATCAAAACAACACAAGAGAATACAAAACATTCTAAAACACCACCAAAACATTCCGAAAACCCGCCAAAACATCATAAAAACAAATCAAAACCAACCAAAAAATAAGAGGAACAAGGCAACATATTGGCAAGCAAGAGACGGAGAACGCGGCACCTTCTAGGAGGCCAAGAAGGAAGCCGCACAACACCTGCACTGTGTCTGCAACTTTCAAACTGCTAGAAGCTAGTGGCTTGCCACTGGCCTGCCTCTTCAATTGCCATTAGCATTCCAATGGAAGCTATTCTTGGACAACTTTGCTCTGCTTGCTGCTAGTTCTGCCCCAGCCTACCATAGATAACCTTGCTCTTGCCTTGAGGCTCTGAGATGCCAAGAACTTGTCAACTTCAAAGGGCGGGCCAGGCTACATCTACTCAGCTGCCACAGTTTCTCCTTGCTAGACCTAGTGGGAAAGCATTTTGCTGAGATGCGGAAGGCACGAAACGCAGAATACGGAGACGCGGAGCTGTCCCAAGTGCCGCTGCCAGGCGTCTTTCCGCAGAAGGAGCGCCCCGGAGCGCACCGCAACCGGCACCGTCATCTCTGCGCAAAGAGCCAAAATATTTTCAAACCCGCCAAAACTAATCCAAAAATATTTTCAAACCCGCCAAAATAGAAAACCAGACAGAAGTCATCAATACATTCGAAAAAACCTGACAAAACATGATAAAGCCCAACAAAGCTAATCCAAACACACCAAACACTGGGCTAAACAGAATCAAAACAAATCAAAACAAATCTAAACCTTCTAAAAACCCGCCAAAATATTTCAAAACCCGTCAAAACTAATCAAAACATTCCGAACACCCGCCAAAACATTCCAAATACCCGCCAAAATATTTTAAAACTCGCCAAAAGGAATCCAAACATTCCAAAACCTGCCAACACAATAAAAACAACTCAAGAGAATACAAAACATTCTAAAACCCAACCAAAACATTCCGAAAACCCACCAAAACATCATAAAAACAAATCAAAACCAACCAAAACATTCTGAAAACCCGCCAAAATGATTTAGACCCGCAAAACTCATCAAAACATTCTGAAAAGATGCCAAAACATTAGAAAACCAGCCTGAACTGATCAAAACATTCAAAAAACTTGGCAATACATCATAAAAACAAATCAAAACCAACCAAAACATTCCAAAAACCCGACAAAATTATTTAGAACCCGCCAAAACTGATCAAAACATTCTGAAAAGATGCCAAAATACTAGAAAACCAGTAAGAAGTGATCGAAACATTCAATAACTTGCCAAAACATAATCAAAACAAATGAAAGCAAACCAAAACATTCCAAATACCCGCCAAAATATTTTAAAACCCGCCAAAAGGAATCCAAACATTCCAAAACCTGCCAAGACAATCAAAACAACACAAGAGAATACAAAACATTCTAAAACACCACCAAAACATTCCGAAAACCCGCCAAAACATCATAAAAACAAATCAAAACCAACCAAAAAATAAGAGGAACACGGCAACATATTGGCAAGCAAGAGACGGAGAACACGGCACCTTCTAGGAGGCCAAGAAGGAAGCCGCACAACACCTGCACTGTGTCTGCAACTTTCAAACTGCTAGAAGCTAGTGGCTTGCCACTGGCCTGCCTCTTCAATTGCCATTAGCATTCCAATGGAAGCTATTCTTGGACAACTTTGCTCTGCTTGCTGCTAGTTCTGCCCCAGCCTACCATAGATAACCTTGCTCTTGCCTTGAGGCTCTGAGATGCCAAGAACTTGTCAACTTCAAAGGGCGGGCCGGGCTACATCTACTCAGCTGCCACAGTTTCTCCTTGCTAGACCTAGTGGGAAAGCATTTTGCTGAGATGCGGAAGGCACGAAACGCAGAATACGGAGACGCGGAGCTGTCCCAAGTGCCGCTGCCAGGCGTCTTTCCGCAGAAGGAGCGCCCCAGACCGCACCGCAACCGGCACCGTCATCTCTGCGCAAAGAGCCAAAATATTTTCAAACCCGCCAAAACTCATCCAAAAATATTGTCAAACCCGCCAAAATAGAAAACCAGACAGAAGTCATCAATACATTCGAAAAAACCTGACAGAACATGATAAAGCCCACCAAAGCTAATCCAAACACACCAAAAACTGGGCTAAACAGAATCAAAACAAATCAAAACAAATCGAAACCTTCTAAAAACCCGCCAAAATATTTCAAAACCCGTCAAAACTAATCAAAACATTCCGAACACCCGCCAAAACATACCAAATACTCGCCAAAAGATTTTAAAACCCGCCAAAAGGAATCCAAACATTCCAAAACCTGCCAACACAATAAAAACAACTCAGGAGAATACAAAACATTCTAAAACCCAACCAAAACATTCCGAAAACCCACCAAAACATCATAAAAACAAATCAAAACCAACCAAAACATTCTGAAAACCCGCCAAAATGATTTAGACCCGCAAAACTCATCAAAACATTCTGAAAAGATGCCAAAACATTAGAAAACCAGCCTGAACTGATCAAAACATTCAAAAAACTTGGCAATACATCATAAAAACAAATCAAAACCAACCAAAACATTCCAAAAACCCGACAAAATTATTTAGAACCCGCCAAAACTGATCAAAACATTCTGAAAGGATGCCAAAATACTAGAAAACCAGTCAGAAGTGATCGAAACATTCAATAACTTGCCAAAACATAATCAAAACAAATGAAAGCAAACCAAAACATTCCAAATACCCGCCAAAATATTTTAAAACCCGCCAAAAGGAATCCAAACATTCCAAAACCTGCCAAGACAATCAAAACAACACAAGAGAATACAAAACATTCTAAAACACCACCAAAACATTCCGAAAACCCGCCAAAACATCATAAAAACAAATCAAAACCAACCAAAAAATAAGAGGAACAAGGCAACATATTGGCAAGCAAGAGACGGAGAACGCGGCACCTTCTAGGAGGCCAAGAAGGAAGCCGCACAACACCTGCACTGTGTCTGCAACTTTCAAACTGCTAGAAGCTAGTGGCTTGCCACTGGCCTGCCTCTTCAATTGCCATTAGCATTCCAATGGAAGCTATTCTTGGACAACTTTGCTCTGCTTGCTGCTAGTTCTGCCCCAGCCTACCATAGATAACCTTGCTCTTGCCTTGAGGCTCTGAGATGCCAAGAACTTGTCAACTTCAAAGGGCGGGCCAGGCTACATCTACTCAGCTGCCACAGTTTCTCCTTGCTAGACCTAGTGGGAAAGCATTTTGCTGAGATGCGGAAGGCACGAAACGCAGAATACGGAGACGCGGAGCTGTCCCAAGTGCCGCTGCCAGGCGTCTTTCCGCAGAAGGAGCGCCCCGGAGCGCACCGCAACCGGCACCGTCATCTCTGCGCAAAGAGCCAAAATATTTTCAAACCCGCCAAAACTCATCCAAAAATATTGTCAAACCCGCCAAAATAGAAAACCAGACAGAAGTCATCAATACATTCGAAAAAACCTGACAGAACATGATAAAGCCCACCAAAGCTAATCCAAACACACCAAAAACTGGGCTAAACAGAATCAAAACAAATCAAAACAAATCGAAACCTTCTAAAAACCCGCCAAAATATTTCAAAACCCGTCAAAACTAATCAAAACATTCCGAACACCCGCCAAAACATACCAAATACTCGCCAAAAGATTTTAAAACCCGCCAAAAGGAATCCAAACATTCCAAAACCTGCCAACACAATAAAAACAACTCAGGAGAATACAAAACATTCTAAAACCCAACCAAAACATTCCAAAAACCCACCTAAACATCATAAAAACAAATCAAAACCAACCAAAACATTCTGAAAACCCGCCAAAATGATTTAGACCCGCAAAACTCATCAAAACATTCTGAAAAGATGCCAAAACATTAGAAAACCAGCCTGAACTGATCAAAACATTCAAAAAACTTGGCAATACATCATAAAAACAAATCAAAACCAACCAAAACATTCCAAAAACCCGACAAAATTATTTAGAACCCGCCAAAACTGATCAAAACATTCTGAAAAGATGCCAAAATACTAGAAAACCAGTAAGAAGTGATCGAAACATTCAATAACTTGCCAAAACATAATCAAAACAAATGAAAGCAAACCAAAACATTCCAAATACCCGCCAAAATATTTTAAAACCCGCCAAAAGGAATCCAAACATTCCAAAACCTGCCAAGACAATATAAACAACACAAGAGAAAACAAAACATTCTAAAACACCACCAAAACATTCCGAAAATCCGCCAAAACATCATAAAAACAAATCAAAACCAACCAAAAAATAAGAGGAACAAGGCAACATATTGGCAAGCAAGAGACGGAGAGCGCGGCACCTTCTAGGAGGCCAAGAAGGAAGCCGCACAACACCTGCACTGTGTCTGCAACTTTCAAACTGCTAGAAGCTAGTGGCTTGCCACTGGCCTGCCTCTTCAATTGCCATTAGCATTCCAATGGAAGCTATTCTTAGACAACTTTGCTCTGCTTGCTGCTAGTTCTGCCCCAGCCTACCATAGATAACCTTGCTCTTGCCTTGAGGCTCTGAGATGCCAAGAACTTGTCAACTTCAAAGGGCGGGCCAGGCTACATCTACTCAGCTGCCACAGTTTCTCCTTGCTAGACCTAGTGGGAAAGCATTTTGCTGAGATGCAGAAGGCAAGAAACGCAGAATACGGAGACGCGGAGCTGTCCCAAGTGCCGCTGCCAGGCGTCTTTCCGCAGAAGGAGCGCCCCGGAGCGCACCGCAACCGGCACCGTCATCTCTGCGCAAAGAGCCAAAATATTTTCAAACCCGCCAAAACTAATCCAAAAATATTTTCAAACCCGCCAAAATAGAAAACCAGACAGAAGTCATCAATACATTCGAAAAAACCTGACAAAACATGATCAAGCCCAACAAAGCTAATCCAAACACACCAAACACTGGGCTAAACAGAATCAAAACAAATCAAAACAAATCTAAACCTTCTAAAAACCCGCCAAAATATTTCAAAACCCGTCAAAACTAATCAAAACATTCCGAACACCCGCCAAAACATACCAAATACCCGCCAAAAGATTTTAAAACTCGCCAAAAGGAATCCAAACATTCCAAAACCTGCCAACACAATAAAAACAACTCAAGAGAATACAAAACATTCTAAAACCCAACCAAAACATTCCGAAAACCCACCTAAACATCATAAAAACAAATCAAAACCAACCAAAACATTCTGAAAACCCGCCAAAATGATTTAGACCCGCAAAACTCATCAAAACATTCTGAAAAGATGCCAAAACATTAGAAAACCAGCCTGAACTGATCAAAACATTCAAAAAACTTGGCAATACATCATAAAAACAAATCAAAACCAACCAAAACATTCCAAAAACCCGACAAAATTATTTAGAACCCGCCAAAACTGATCAAAACATTCTGAAAAGATGCCAAAATACTAGAAAACCAGTAAGAAGTGATCGAAACATTCAATAACTTGCCAAAACATAATCAAAACAAATGAAAGCAAACCAAAACATTCCAAATACCCGCCAAAATATTTTAAAACCCGCCAAAAGGAATCCAAACATTCCAAAACCTGCCAAGACAATCAAAACAACACAAGAGAATACAAAACATTCTAAAACACCACCAAAACATTCCAAAAACCCGCCAAAACATCATAAAAACAAATCAAAACCAACCAAAAAATAAGAGGAACACGGCAACATATTGGCAAGCAAGAGACGGAGAACACGGCACCTTCTAGGAGGCCAAGAAGGAAGCCGCACAACACCTGCACTGTGTCTGCAACTTTCAAACTGCTAGAAGCTAGTGGCTTGCCACTGGCCTGCCTCTTCAATTGCCATTAGCATTCCAATGGAAGCTATTCTTGGACAACTTTGCTCTGCTTGCTGCTAGTTCTGCCCCAGCCTACCATAGAGAACCTTGCTCTTGCCTTGAGGCTCTGAGATGCCAAGAACTTGTCAACTTCAAAGGGCGGGCCGGGCTACATCTACTCAGCTGCCACAGTTTCTCCTTGCTAGACCTAGTGGGAAAGCATTTTGCTGAGATGCGGAAGGCACGAAACGCAGAATACGGAGACGCGGAGCTGTCCCAAGTGCCGCTGCCAGGCGTCTTTCCGCAGAAGGAGCGCCCCAGACCGCACCGCAACCGGCACCGTCATCTCTGCGCAAAGAGCCAAAATATTTTCAAACCCGCCAAAACTCATCCAAAAATATTGTCAAACCCGCCAAAATAGAAAACCAGACAGAAGTCATCAATACATTCGAAAAAACCTGACAGAACATGATAAAGCCCACCAAAGCTAATCCAAACACACCAAAAACTGGGCTAAACAGAATCAAAACAAATCAAAACAAATCGAAACCTTCTAAAAACCCGCCAAAATATTTCAAAACCCGTCAAAACTAATCAAAACATTCCGAACACCCGCCAAAACATACCAAATACTCGCCAAAAGATTTTAAAACCCGCCAAAAGGAATCCAAACATTCCAAAACCTGCCAACACAATAAAAACAACTCAGGAGAATACAAAACATTCTAAAACCCAACCAAAACATTCCGAAAACCCACCAAAACATCATAAAAACAAATCAAAACCAACCAAAACATTCTGAAAACCCGCCAAAATGATTTAGACCCGCAAAACTCATCAAAACATTCTGAAAAGATGCCAAAACATTAGAAAACCAGCCTGAACTGATCAAAACATTCAAAAAACTTGGCAATACATCATAAAAACAAATCAAAACCAACCAAAACATTCCAAAAACCCGACAAAATTATTTAGAACCCGCCAAAACTGATCAAAACATTCTGAAAGGATGCCAAAATACTAGAAAACCAGTCAGAAGTGATCGAAACATTCAATAACTTGCCAAAACATAATCAAAACAAATGAAAGCAAACCAAAACATTCCAAATACCCGCCAAAATATTTTAAAACCCGCCAAAAGGAATCCAAACATTCCAAAACCTGCCAAGACAATCAAAACAACACAAGAGAATACAAAACATTCTAAAACACCACCAAAACATTCCGAAAACCCGCCAAAACATCATAAAAACAAATCAAAACCAACCAAAAAATAAGAGGAACAAGGCAACATATTGGCAAGCAAGAGACGGAGAACGCGGCACCTTCTAGGAGGCCAAGAAGGAAGCCGCACAACACCTGCACTGTGTCTGCAACTTTCAAACTGCTAGAAGCTAGTGGCTTGCCACTGGCCTGCCTCTTCAATTGCCATTAGCATTCCAATGGAAGCTATTCTTGGACAACTTTGCTCTGCTTGCTGCTAGTTCTGCCCCAGCCTACCATAGATAACCTTGCTCTTGCCTTGAGGCTCTGAGATGCCAAGAACTTGTCAACTTCAAAGGGCGGGCCAGGCTACATCTACTCAGCTGCCACAGTTTCTCCTTGCTAGACCTAGTGGGAAAGCATTTTGCTGAGATGCGGAAGGCACGAAACGCAGAATACGGAGACGCGGAGCTGTCCCAAGTGCCGCTGCCAGGCGTCTTTCCGCAGAAGGAGCGCCCCGGAGCGCACCGCAACCGGCACCGTCATCTCTGCGCAAAGAGCCAAAATATTTTCAAACCCGCCAAAACTCATCCAAAAATATTGTCAAACCCGCCAAAATAGAAAACCAGACAGAAGTCATCAATACATTCGAAAAAACCTGACAAAACATGATCAAGCCCACCAAAGCTAATCCAAACACACCAAAAACTGGGCTAAACAGAATCAAAACAAATCAAAACAAATCGAAACCTTCTAAAAACCGGCCAAAATATTTCAAAACCCGTCAAAACTAATCAAAACATTCCGAACACCCGCCAAAACATACCAAATACTCGCCAAAAGATTTTAAAACCCGCCAAAAGGAATCCAAACATTCCAAAACCTGCCAACACAATAAAAACAACTCAGGAGAATACAAAACATTCTAAAACCCAACCAAAACATTCCAAAAACCCACCTAAACATCATAAAAACAAATCAAAACCAACCAAAACATTCTGAAAACCCGCCAAAATGATTTAGACCCGCAAAACTCATCAAAACATTCTGAAAAGATGCCAAAACATTAGAAAACCAGCCTGAACTGATCAAAACATTCAAAAAACTTGGCAATACATCATAAAAACAAATCAAAACCAACCAAAACATTCCAAAAACCCGACAAAATTATTTAGAACCCGCCAAAACTGATCAAAACATTCTGAAAAGATGCCAAAATACTAGAAAACCAGTAAGAAGTGATCGAAACATTCAATAACTTGCCAAAACATAATCAAAACAAATGAAAGCAAACCAAAACATTCCAAATACCCGCCAAAATATTTTAAAACCCGCCAAAAGGAATCCAAACATTCCAAAACCTGCCAAGACAATATAAACAACACAAGAGAAAACAAAACATTCTAAAACACCACCAAAACATTCCGAAAATCCGCCAAAACATCATAAAAACAAATCAAAACCAACCAAAAAATAAGAGGAACAAGGCAACATATTGGCAAGCAAGAGACGGAGAGCGCGGCACCTTCTAGGAGGCCAAGAAGGAAGCCGCACAACACCTGCACTGTGTCTGCAACTTTCAAACTGCTAGAAGCTAGTGGCTTGCCACTGGCCTGCCTCTTCAATTGCCATTAGCATTCCAATGGAAGCTATTCTTAGACAACTTTGCTCTGCTTGCTGCTAGTTCTGCCCCAGCCTACCATAGATAACCTTGCTCTTGCCTTGAGGCTCTGAGATGCCAAGAACTTGTCAACTTCAAAGGGCGGGCCAGGCTACATCTACTCAGCTGCCACAGTTTCTCCTTGCTAGACCTAGTGGGAAAGCATTTTGCTGAGATGCAGAAGGCAAGAAACGCAGAATACGGAGACGCGGAGCTGTCCCAAGTGCCGCTGCCAGGCGTCTTTCCGCAGAAGGAGCGCCCCGGAGCGCACCGCAACCGGCACCGTCATCTCTGCGCAAAGAGCCAAAATATTTTCAAACCCGCCAAAACTAATCCAAAAATATTTTCAAACCCGCCAAAATAGAAAACCAGACAGAAGTCATCAATACATTCGAAAAAACCTGACAAAACATGATCAAGCCCAACAAAGCTAATCCAAACACACCAAACACTGGGCTAAACAGAATCAAAACAAATCAAAACAAATCTAAACCTTCTAAAAACCCGCCAAAATATTTCAAAACCCGTCAAAACTAATCAAAACATTCCGAACACCCGCCAAAACATTCCAAATACCCGCCAAAATATTTTAAAACTCGCCAAAAGGAATCCAAACATTCCAAAACCTGCCAACACAATAAAAACAACTCAAGAGAATACAAAACATTCTAAAACCCAACCAAAACATTCCGAAAACCCACCAAAACATCATAAAAACAAATCAAAACCAACCAAAACATTCTGAAAACCCGCCAAAATGATTTAGACCCGCAAAACTCATCAAAACATTCTGAAAAGATGCCAAAACATTAGAAAACCAGCCTGAACTGATCAAAACATTCAAAAAACTTGGCAATACATCATAAAAACAAATCAAAACCAACCAAAACATTCCAAAAACCCGACAAAATTATTTAGAACCCGCCAAAACTGATCAAAGCATTCTGAAAAGATGCCAAAATACTAGAAAACCAGTAAGAAGTGATCGAAACATTCAATAACTTGCCAAAACATAATCAAAACAAATGAAAGCAAACCAAAACATTCCAAATACCCGCCAAAATATTTTAAAACCCGCCAAAAGGAATCCAAACATTCCAAAACCTGCCAAGACAATCAAAACAACACAAGAGAATACAAAACATTCTAAAACACCACCAAAACATTCCGAAAACCCGCCAAAACATCATAAAAACAAATCAAAACCAACCAAAAAATAAGAGGAATACGGCAACATATTGGCAAGCAAGAGACGGAGAACGCGGCACCTTCTAGGAGGCCAAGAAGGAAGCCGCACAACACCTGCACTGTGTCTGCAACTTTCAAACTGCTAGAAGCTAGTGGCTTGCCACTGGCCTGCCTCTTCAATTGCCATTAGCATTCCAATGGAAGCTATTCTTGGACAACTTTGCTCTGCTTGCTGCTAGTTCTGCCCCAGCCTACCATAGATAACCTTGCTCTTGCCTTGAGGCTCTGAGATGCCAAGAACTTGTCAACTTCAAAGGGCGGGCCAGGCTACATCTACTCAGCTGCCACAGTTTCTCCTTGCTAGACCTAGTGGGAAAGCATTTTGCTGAGATGCGGAAGGCACGAAACGCAGAATACGGAGACGCGGAGCTGTCCCAAGTGCCGCTGCCAGGCGTCTTTCCGCAGAAGGAGCGCCCCGGAGCGCACCGCAACCGGCACCGTCATCTCTGCGCAAAGAGCCAAAATATTTTCAAACCCGCCAAAACTAATCCAAAAATATTGTCAAACCCGCCAAAATAGAAAACCAGACAGAAGTCATCAATACATTCGAAAAAACCTGGAAAAACATGATCAAGCCCACCAAAGCTAATCCAAACACACCAAACACTGGGCTAAACAGAATCAAAACAAATCAAAACAAATCGAAACCTTCTAAAAACCGGCCAAAATATTTCAAAACCCGTCAAAACTAATCAAAACATTCCGAACACCCGCCAAAACATACCAAATACTCGCCAAAAGATTTTAAAACCCGCCAAAAGGAATCCAAACATTCCAAAACCTGCCAACACAATAAAAACAACTCAGGAGAATACAAAACATTCTAAAACCCAACCAAAACATTCCAAAAACCCACCTAAACATCATAAAAACAAATCAAAACCAACCAAAACATTCTGAAAACCCGCCAAAATGATTTAGACCCGCAAAACTCATCAAAACATTCTGAAAAGATGCCAAAACATTAGAAAACCAGCCTGAACTGATCAAAACATTCAAAAAACTTGGCAATACATCATAAAAACAAATCAAAACCAACCAAAACATTCCAAAAACCCGACAAAATTATTTAGAACCCGCCAAAACTGATCAAAACATTCTGAAAAGATGCCAAAATACTAGAAAACCAGTAAGAAGTGATCGAAACATTCAATAACTTGCCAAAACATAATCAAAACAAATGAAAGCAAACCAAAACATTCCAAATACCCGCCAAAATATTTTAAAACCCGCCAAAAGGAATCCAAACATTCCAAAACCTGCCAAGACAATATAAACAACACAAGAGAAAACAAAACATTCTAAAACACCACCAAAACATTCCGAAAATCCGCCAAAACATCATAAAAACAAATCAAAACCAACCAAAAAATAAGAGCAACAAGGCAACATATTGGCAAGCAAGAGACGGAGAGCGCGGCACCTTCTAGGAGGCCAAGAAGGAAGCCGCACAACACCTGCACTGTGTCTGCAACTTTCAAACTGCTAGAAGCTAGTGGCTTGCCACTGGCCTGCCTCTTCAATTGCCATTAGCATTCCAATGGAAGCTATTCTTGGACAACTTTGCTCTGCTTGCTGCTAGTTCTGCCCCAGCCTACCATAGATAACCTTGCTCTTGCCTTGAGGCTCTGAGATGCCAAGAACTTGTCAACTTCAAAGGGCGGGCCAGGCTACATCTACTCAGCTGCCACAGTTTCTCCTTGCTAGACCTAGTGGGAAAGCATTTTGCTGAGATGCGGAAGGCACGAAACGCAGAATACGGAGACGCGGAGCTGTCCCAAGTGCCGCTGCCAGGCGTCTTTCCGCAGAAGGAGCGCCCCGGAGCGCACCGCAACCGGCACCGTCATCTCTGCGCAAAGAGCCAAAATATTTTCAAACCCGCCAAAACTCATCCAAAAATATTGTCAAACCCGCCAAAATAGAAAACCAGACAGAAGTCATCAATACATTCGAAAAAACCTGACAAAACATGATCAAGCCCACCAAAGCTAATCCAAACACACCAAAAACTGGGCTAAACAGAATCAAAACAAATCAAAACAAATCGAAACCTTCTAAAAACCCGCCAAAATATTTCAAAACCCGTCAAAACTAATCAAAACATTCCGAACACCCGCCAAAACATACCAAATACTCGCCAAAAGATTTTAAAACCCGCCAAAAGGAATCCAAACATTCCAAAACCTGCCAACACAATAAAAACAACTCAGGAGAATACAAAACATTCTAAAACCCAACCAAAACATTCCAAAAACCCACCTAAACATCATAAAAACAAATCAAAACCAACCAAAACATTCTGAAAACCCGCCAAAATGATTTAGACCCGCAAAACTCATCAAAACATTCTGAAAAGATGCCAAAACATTAGAAAACCAGCCTGAACTGATCAAAACATTCAAAAAACTTGGCAATACATCATAAAAACAAATCAAAACCAACCAAAACATTCCAAAAACCCGACAAAATTATTTAGAACCCGCCAAAACTGATCAAAACATTCTGAAAAGATGCCAAAATACTAGAAAACCAGTAAGAAGTGATCGAAACATTCAATAACTTGCCAAAACATAATCAAAACAAATGAAAGCAAACCAAAACATTCCAAATACCCGCCAAAATATTTTAAAACCCGCCAAAAGGAATCCAAACATTCCAAAACCTGCCAAGACAATATAAACAACACAAGAGAAAACAAAACATTCTAAAACACCACCAAAACATTCCGAAAATCCGCCAAAACATCATAAAAACAAATCAAAACCAACCAAAAAATAAGAGGAACAAGGCAACATATTGGCAAGCAAGAGACGGAGAGCGCGGCACCTTCTAGGAGGCCAAGAAGGAAGCCGCACAACACCTGCACTGTGTCTGCAACTTTCAAACTGCTAGAAGCTAGTGGCTTGCCACTGGCCTGCCTCTTCAATTGCCATTAGCATTCCAATGGAAGCTATTCTTAGACAACTTTGCTCTGCTTGCTGCTAGTTCTGCCCCAGCCTACCATAGATAACCTTGCTCTTGCCTTGAGGCTCTGAGATGCCAAGAACTTGTCAACTTCAAAGGGCGGGCCAGGCTACATCTACTCAGCTGCCACAGTTTCTCCTTGCTAGACCTAGTGGGAAAGCATTTTGCTGAGATGCGGAAGGCACGAAACGCAGAATACGGAGACGCGGAGCTGTCCCAAGTGCCGCTGCCAGGCGTCTTTCCGCAGAAGGAGCGCCCCGGAGCGCACCGCAACCGGCAACGTCATCTCTGCGCAAAGAGCCAAAATATTTTCAAACCCGCCAAAACTCATCCAAAAATATTGTCAAACCCGCCAAAATAGAAAACCAGACAGAAGTCATCAATACATTCGAAAAAACCTGACAAAACATGATCAAGCCCACCAAAGCTAATCCAAACACACCAAACACTGGGCTAAACAGAATCAAAACAAATCAAAACAAATCGAAACCTTCTAAAAACCGGCCAAAATATTTCAAAACCCGTCAAAACTAATCAAAACATTCCGAACACCCGCCAAAACATACCAAATACTCGCCAAAAGATTTTAAAACCCGCCAAAAGGAATCCAAACATTCCAAAACCTGCCAACACAATAAAAACAACTCAGGAGAATACAAAACATTCTAAAACCCAACCAAAACATTCCAAAAACCCACCTAAACATCATAAAAACAAATCAAAACCAACCAAAACATTCTGAAAACCCGCCAAAATGATTTAGACCCGCAAAACTCATCAAAACATTCTGAAAAGATGCCAAAACATTAGAAAACCAGCCTGAACTGATCAAAACATTCAAAAAACTTGGCAATACATCATAAAAACAAATCAAAACCAACCAAAACATTCCAAAAACCCGACAAAATTATTTAGAACCCGCCAAAACTGATCAAAACATTCTGAAAGGATGCCAAAATACTAGAAAACCAGTCAGAAGTGATCGAAACATTCAATAACTTGCCAAAACATAATCAAAACAAATGAAAGCAAACCAAAACATTCCAAATACCCGCCAAAATATTTTAAAACCCGCCAAAAGGAATCCAAACATTCCAAAACCTGCCAAGACAATATAAACAACACAAGAGAAAACAAAACATTCTAAAACACCACCAAAACATTCCGAAAATCCGCCAAAACATCATAAAAACAAATCAAAACCAACCAAAAAATAAGAGGAACAAGGCAACATATTGGCAAGCAAGAGACGGAGAGCGCGGCACCTTCTAGGAGGCCAAGAAGGAAGCCGCACAACACCTGCACTGTGTCTGCAACTTTCAAACTGCTAGAAGCTAGTGGCTTGCCACTGGCCTGCCTCTTCAATTGCCATTAGCATTCCAATGGAAGCTATTCTTAGACAACTTTGCTCTGCTTGCTGCTAGTTCTGCCCCAGCCTACCATAGATAACCTTGCTCTTGCCTTGAGGCTCTGAGATGCCAAGAACTTGTCAACTTCAAAGGGCGGGCCAGGCTACATCTACTCAGCTGCCACAGTTTCTCCTTGCTAGACCTAGTGGGAAAGCATTTTGCTGAGATGCGGAAGGCACGAAACGCAGAATACGGAGACGCGGAGCTGTCCCAAGTGCCGCTGCCAGGCGTCTTTCCGCAGAAGGAGCGCCCCGGAGCGCACCGCAACCGGCACCGTCATCTCTGCGCAAAGAGCCAAAATATTTTCAAACCCGCCAAAACTCATCCAAAAATATTGTCAAACCCGCCAAAATAGAAAACCAGACAGAAGTCATCAATACATTCGAAAAAACCTGACAAAACATGATAAAGCCCACCAAAGCTAATCCAAACACACCAAAAACTGGGCTAAACAGAATCAAAACAAATCAAAACAAATCGAAACCTTCTAAAAACCCGCCAAAATATTTCAAAACCCGTCAAAACTAATCAAAACATTCCGAACACCCGCCAAAACATACCAAATACTCGCCAAAAGATTTTAAAACCCGCCAAAAGGAATCCAAACATTCCAAAACCTGCCAACACAATAAAAACAACTCAGGAGAATACAAAACATTCTAAAACCCAACCAAAACATTCCGAAAACCCACCTAAACATCATAAAAACAAATCAAAACCAACCAAAACATTCTGAAAACCCGCCAAAATGATTTAGACCCGCAAAACTCATCAAAACATTCTGAAAAGATGCCAAAACATTAGAAAACCAGCCTGAACTGATCAAAACATTCAAAAAACTTGGCAATACATCATAAAAACAAATCAAAACCAACCAAAACATTCCAAAAACCCGACAAAATTATTTAGAACCCGCCAAAACTGATCAAAACATTCTGAAAAGATGCCAAAATACTAGAAAACCAGTAAGAAGTGATCGAAACATTCAATAACTTGCCAAAACATAATCAAAACAAATGAAAGCAAACCAAAACATTCCAAATACCCACCAAAATATTTTAAAACCCGCCAAAAGGAATCCAAACATTCCAAAACCTGCCAAGACAATATAAACAACACAAGAGAAAACAAAACATTCTAAAACACCACCAAAACATTCCGAAAACCCGCCAAAACACCATCAAAACAAATCAAAACAAACCAAAAAATAAGAGGAACAAGGCAACATATTGGCAAGCAAGAGACGGAGAGCGCGGCACCTTCTAGGAGGCCAAGAAGGAAGCCGCACAACACCTGCACTGTGTCTGCAACTTTCAAACTGCTAGAAGCTAGTGGCTTGCCACTGGCCTGCCTCTTCAATTGCCATTAGCATTCCAATGGAAGCTATTCTTGGACAACTTTGCTCTGCTTGCTGCTAGTTCTGCCCCAGCCTACCATAGATAACCTTGCTCTTGCCTTGAGGCTCTGAGATGCCAAGAACTTGTCAACTTCAAAGGGCGGGCCAGGCTACATCTACTCAGCTGCCACAGTTTCTCCTTGCTAGACCTAGTGGGAAAGCATTTTGCTGAGATGCGGAAGGCACGAAACGCAGAATACGGAGACGCGGAGCTGTCCCAAGTGCCGCTGCCAGGCGTCTTTCCGCAGAAGGAGCGCCCCGGAGCGCACCGCAACCGGCACCGTCATCTCTGCGCAAAGAGCCAAAATATTTTCAAACCCGCCAAAACTCATCCAAAAATATTGTCAAACCCGCCAAAATAGAAAACCAGACAGAAGTCATCAATACATTCGAAAAAACCTGACAAAACATGATCAAGCCCACCAAAGCTAATCCAAACACACCAAAAACTGGGCTAAACAGAATCAAAACAAATCAAAACAAATCGAAACCTTCTAAAAACCCGCCAAAATATTTCAAAACCCGTCAAAACTAATCAAAACATTCCGAACACCCGCCAAAACATACCAAATACTCGCCAAAAGATTTTAAAACCCGCCAAAAGGAATCCAAACATTCCAAAACCTGCCAACACAATAAAAACAACTCAGGAGAATACAAAACATTCTAAAACCCAACCAAAACATTCCGAAAACCCACCAAAACATCATAAAAACAAATCAAAACCAACCAAAACATTCTGAAAACCCGCCAAAATGATTTAGACCCGCAAAACTCATCAAAACATTCTGAAAAGATGCCAAAACATTAGAAAACCAGCCTGAACTGATCAAAACATTCAAAAAACTTGGCAATACATCATAAAAACAAATCAAAACCAACCAAAACATTCCAAAAACCCGACAAAATTATTTAGAACCCGCCAAAACTGATCAAAACATTCTGAAAAGATGCCAAAATACTAGAAAACCAGTAAGAAGTGATCGAAACATTCAATAACTTGCCAAAACATAATCAAAACAAATGAAAGCAAACCAAAACATTCCAAATACCCGCCAAAATATTTTAAAACCCGCCAAAAGGAATCCAAACATTCCAAAACCTGCCAAGACAATCAAAACAACACAAGAGAATACAAAACATTCTAAAACACCACCAAAACATTCCGAAAACCCGCCAAAACATCATAAAAACAAATCAAAACCAACCAAAAAATAAGAGGAATACGGCAACATATTGGCAAGCAAGAGACGGAGAACGCGGCACCTTCTAGGAGGCCAAGAAGGAAGCCGCACAACACCTGCACTGTGTCTGCAACTTTCAAACTGCTAGAAGCTAGTGGCTTGCCACTGGCCTGCCTCTTCAATTGCCATTAGCATTCCAATGGAAGCTATTCTTGGACAACTTTGCTCTGCTTGCTGCTAGTTCTGCCCCAGCCTACCATAGATAACCTTGCTCTTGCCTTGAGGCTCTGAGATGCCAAGAACTTGTCAACTTCAAAGGGCGGGCCAGGCTACATCTACTCAGCTGCCACAGTTTCTCCTTGCTAGACCTAGTGGGAAAGCATTTTGCTGAGATGCGGAAGGCACGAAACGCAGAATACGGAGACGCGGAGCTGTCCCAAGTGCCGCTGCCAGGCGTCTTTCCGCAGAAGGAGCGCCCCGGAGCGCACCGCAACCGGCACCGTCATCTCTGCGCAAAGAGCCAAAATATTTTCAAACCCGCCAAAACTCATCCAAAAATATTGTCAAACCCGCCAAAATAGAAAACCAGACAGAAGTCATCAATACATTCGAAAAAACCTGACAAAACATGATCAAGCCCACCAAAGCTAATCCAAACACACCAAACACTGGGCTAAACAGAATCAAAACAAATCAAAACAAATCGAAACCTTCTAAAAACCGGCCAAAATATTTCAAAACCCGTCAAAACTAATCAAAACATTCCGAACACCCGCCAAAACATACCAAATACTCGCCAAAAGATTTTAAAACCCGCCAAAAGGAATCCAAACATTCCAAAACCTGCCAACACAATAAAAACAACTCAGGAGAATACAAAACATTCTAAAACCCAACCAAAACATTCCAAAAACCCACCTAAACATCATAAAAACAAATCAAAACCAACCAAAACATTCTGAAAACCCGCCAAAATGATTTAGACCCGCAAAACTCATCAAAACATTCTGAAAAGATGCCAAAACATTAGAAAACCAGCCTGAACTGATCAAAACATTCAAAAAACTTGGCAATACATCATAAAAACAAATCAAAACCAACCAAAACATTCCAAAAACCCGACAAAATTATTTAGAACCCGCCAAAACTGATCAAAACATTCTGAAAGGATGCCAAAATACTAGAAAACCAGTCAGAAGTGATCGAAACATTCAATAACTTGCCAAAACATAATCAAAACAAATGAAAGCAAACCAAAACATTCCAAATACCCGCCAAAATATTTTAAAACCCGCCAAAAGGAATCCAAACATTCCAAAACCTGCCAAGACAATATAAACAACACAAGAGAAAACAAAACATTCTAAAACACCACCAAAACATTCCGAAAATCCGCCAAAACATCATAAAAACAAATCAAAACCAACCAAAAAATAAGAGGAACAAGGCAACATATTGGCAAGCAAGAGACGGAGAGCGCGGCACCTTCTAGGAGGCCAAGAAGGAAGCCGCACAACACCTGCACTGTGTCTGCAACTTTCAAACTGCTAGAAGCTAGTGGCTTGCCACTGGCCTGCCTCTTCAATTGCCATTAGCATTCCAATGGAAGCTATTCTTAGACAACTTTGCTCTGCTTGCTGCTAGTTCTGCCCCAGCCTACCATAGATAACCTTGCTCTTGCCTTGAGGCTCTGAGATGCCAAGAACTTGTCAACTTCAAAGGGCGGGCCAGGCTACATCTACTCAGCTGCCACAGTTTCTCCTTGCTAGACCTAGTGGGAAAGCATTTTGCTGAGATGCGGAAGGCACGAAACGCAGAATACGGAGACGCGGAGCTGTCCCAAGTGCCGCTGCCAGGCGTCTTTCCGCAGAAGGAGCGCCCCGGAGCGCACCGCAACCGGCACCGTCATCTCTGCGCAAAGAGCCAAAATATTTTCAAACCCGCCAAAACTCATCCAAAAATATTGTCAAACCCGCCAAAATAGAAAACCAGACAGAAGTCATCAATACATTCGAAAAAACCTGACAAAACATGATCAAGCCCACCAAAGCTAATCCAAACACACCAAAAACTGGGCTAAACAGAATCAAAACAAATCAAAACAAATCGAAACCTTCTAAAAACCGGCCAAAATATTTCAAAACCCGTCAAAACTAATCAAAACATTCCGAACACCCGCCAAAACATACCAAATACTCGCCAAAAGATTTTAAAACCCGCCAAAAGGAATCCAAACATTCCAAAACCTGCCAACACAATAAAAACAACTCAGGAGAATACAAAACATTCTAAAACCCAACCAAAACATTCCGAAAACCCACCTAAACATCATAAAAACAAATCAAAACCAACCAAAACATTCTGAAAACCCGCCAAAATGATTTAGACCCGCAAAACTCATCAAAACATTCTGAAAAGATGCCAAAACATTAGAAAACCAGCCTGAACTGATCAAAACATTCAAAAAACTTGGCAATACATCATAAAAACAAATCAAAACCAACCAAAACATTCCAAAAACCCGACAAAATTATTTAGAACCCGCCAAAACTGATCAAAACATTCTGAAAAGATGCCAAAATACTAGAAAACCAGTAAGAAGTGATCGAAACATTCAATAACTTGCCAAAACATAATCAAAACAAATGAAAGCAAACCAAAACATTCCAAATACCCACCAAAATATTTTAAAACCCGCCAAAAGGAATCCAAACATTCCAAAACCTGCCAAGACAATATAAACAACACAAGAGAAAACAAAACATTCTAAAACACCACCAAAACATTCCGAAAACCCGCCAAAACACCATCAAAACAAATCAAAACAAACCAAAAAATAAGAGGAACAAGGCAACATATTGGCAAGCAAGAGACGGAGAGCGCGGCACCTTCTAGGAGGCCAAGAAGGAAGCCGCACAACACCTGCACTGTGTCTGCAACTTTCAAACTGCTAGAAGCTAGTGGCTTGCCACTGGCCTGCCTCTTCAATTGCCATTAGCATTCCAATGGAAGCTATTCTTGGACAACTTTGCTCTGCTTGCTGCTAGTTCTGCCCCAGCCTACCATAGATAACCTTGCTCTTGCCTTGAGGCTCTGAGATGCCAAGAACTTGTCAACTTCAAAGGGCGGGCCAGGCTACATCTACTCAGCTGCCACAGTTTCTCCTTGCTAGACCTAGTGGGAAAGCATTTTGCTGAGATGCGGAAGGCACGAAACGCAGAATACGGAGACGCGGAGCTGTCCCAAGTGCCGCTGCCAGGCGTCTTTCCGCAGAAGGAGCGCCCCGGAGCGCACCGCAACCGGCACCGTCATCTCTGCGCAAAGAGCCAAAATATTTTCAAACCCGCCAAAACTCATCCAAAAATATTGTCAAACCCGCCAAAATAGAAAACCAGACAGAAGTCATCAATACATTCGAAAAAACCTGACAAAACATGATCAAGCCCACCAAAGCTAATCCAAACACACCAAAAACTGGGCTAAACAGAATCAAAACAAATCAAAACAAATCTAAACCTTCTAAAAACCGGCCAAAATATTTCAAAACCCGTCAAAACTAATCAAAACATTCCGAACACCCGCCAAAACATACCAAATACTCGCCAAAAGATTTTAAAACCCGCCAAAAGGAATCCAAACATTCCAAAACCTGCCAACACAATAAAAACAACTCAGGAGAATACAAAACATTCTAAAACCCAACCAAAACATTCCGAAAACCCACCTAAACATCATAAAAACAAATCAAAACCAACCAAAACATTCTGAAAACCCGCCAAAATGATTTAGACCCGCAAAACTCATCAAAACATTCTGAAAAGATGCCAAAACATTAGAAAACCAGCCTGAACTGATCAAAACATTCAAAAAACTTGGCAATACATCATAAAAACAAATCAAAACCAACCAAAACATTCCAAAAACCCGACAAAATTATTTAGAACCCGCCAAAACTGATCAAAACATTCTGAAAAGATGCCAAAATACTAGAAAACCAGTAAGAAGTGATCGAAACATTCAATAACTTGCCAAAACATAATCAAAACAAATGAAAGCAAACCAAAACATTCCAAATACCCGCCAAAATATTTTAAAACCCGCCAAAAGGAATCCAAACATTCCAAAACCTGCCAAGACAATCAAAACAACACAAGAGAATACAAAACATTCTAAAACACCACCAAAACATTCCGAAAACCCGCCAAAACATCATAAAAACAAATCAAAACCAACCAAAAAATAAGAGGAACACGGCAACATATTGGCAAGCAAGAGACGGAGAACGCGGCACCTTCTAGGAGGCCAAGAAGGAAGCCGCACAACACCTGCACTGTGTCTGCAACTTTCAAACTGCTAGAAGCTAGTGGCTTGCCACTGGCCTGCCTCTTCAATTGCCATTAGCATTCCAATGGAAGCTATTCTTGGACAACTTTGCTCTGCTTGCTGCTAGTTCTGCCCCAGCCTACCATAGATAACCTTGCTCTTGCCTTGAGGCTCTGAGATGCCAAGAACTTGTCAACTTCAAAGGGCGGGCCAGGCTACATCTACTCAGCTGCCACAGTTTCTCCTTGCTAGACCTAGTGGGAAAGCATTTTGCTGAGATGCGGAAGGCACGAAACGCAGAATACGGAGACGCGGAGCTGTCCCAAGTGCCGCTGCCAGGCGTCTTTCCGCAGAAGGAGCGCCCCGGAGCGCACCGCAACCGGCACCGTCATCTCTGCGCAAAGAGCCAAAATATTTTCAAACCCGCCAAAACTAATCCAAAAATATTGTCAAACCCGCCAAAATAGAAAACCAGACAGAAGTCATCAATACATTCGAAAAAACCTGACAAAACATGATAAAGCCCACCAAAGCTAATCCAAACACACCAAAAACTGGGCTAAACAGAATCAAAACAAATCAAAACAAATCGAAACCTTCTAAAAACCCGCCAAAATATTTCAAAACCCGTCAAAACTAATCAAAACATTCCGAACACCCGCCAAAACATACCAAATACTCGCCAAAAGATTTTAAAACCCGCCAAAAGGAATCCAAACATTCCAAAACCTGCCAACACAATAAAAACAACTCAGGAGAATACAAAACATTCTAAAACCCAACCAAAACATTCCGAAAACCCACCTAAACATCATAAAAACAAATCAAAACCAACCAAAACATTCTGAAAACCCGCCAAAATGATTTAGAGCCGCAAAACTCATCAAAACATTCTGAAAAGATGCCAAAACATTAGAAAACCAGCCTGAACTGATCAAAACATTCAAAAAACTTGGCAATACATCATAAAAACAAATCAAAACCAACCAAAACATTCCAAAAACCCGACAAAATTATTTAGAACCCGCCAAAACTGATCAAAACATTCTGAAAAGATGCCAAAATACTAGAAAACCAGTAAGAAGTGATCGAAACATTCAATAACTTGCCAAAACATAATCAAAACAAATGAAAGCAAACCAAAACATTCCAAATACCCGCCAAAATATTTTAAAACCCGCCAAAAGGAATCCAAACATTCCAAAACCTGCCAAGACAATCAAAACAACACAAGAGAATACAAAACATTCTAAAACACCACCAAAACATTCCGAAAACCCGCCAAAACATCATAAAAACAAATCAAAACCAACCAAAAAATAAGAGGAATACGGCAACATATTGGCAAGCAAGAGACGGAGAACGCGGCACCTTCTAGGAGGCCAAGAAGGAAGCCGCACAACACCTGCACTGTGTCTGCAACTTTCAAACTGCTAGAAGCTAGTGGCTTGCCACTGGCCTGCCTCTTCAATTGCCATTAGCATTCCAATGGAAGCTATTCTTGGACAACTTTGCTCTGCTTGCTGCTAGTTCTGCCCCAGCCTACCATAGATAACCTTGCTCTTGCCTTGAGGCTCTGAGATGCCAAGAACTTGTCAACTTCAAAGGGCGGGCCAGGCTACATCTACTCAGCTGCCACAGTTTCTCCTTGCTAGACCTAGTGGGAAAGCATTTTGCTGAGATGCGGAAGGCACGAAACGCAGAATACGGAGACGCGGAGCTGTCCCAAGTGCCGCTGCCAGGCGTCTTTCCGCAGAAGGAGCGCCCCGGAGCGCACCGCAACCGGCACCGTCATCTCTGCGCAAAGAGCCAAAATATTTTCAAACCCGCCAAAACTCATCCAAAAATATTTTCAAACCCGCCAAAATAGAAAACCAGACAGAAGTCATCAATACATTCGAAAAAACCTGACAAAACATGATCAAGCCCACCAAAGCTAATCCAAACACACCAAAAACTGGGCTAAACAGAATCAAAACAAATCAAAACAAATCGAAACCTTCTAAAAACCGGCCAAAATATTTCAAAACCCGTCAAAACTAATCAAAACATTCCGAACACCCGCCAAAACATACCAAATACTCGCCAAAAGATTTTAAAACCCGCCAAAAGGAATCCAAACATTCCAAAACCTGCCAACACAATAAAAACAACTCAGGAGAATACAAAACATTCTAAAACCCAACCAAAACATTCCGAAAACCCACCAAAACATCATAAAAACAAATCAAAACCAACCAAAACATTCTGAAAACCCGCCAAAATGATTTAGACCCGCAAAACTCATCAAAACATTCTGAAAAGATGCCAAAACATTAGAAAACCAGCCTGAACTGATCAAAACATTCAAAAAACTTGGCAATACATCATAAAAACAAATCAAAACCAACCAAAACATTCCAAAAACCCGACAAAATTATTTAGAACCCGCCAAAACTGATCAAAACATTCTGAAAAGATGCCAAAATACTAGAAAACCAGTAAGAAGTGATCGAAACATTCAATAACTTGCCAAAACATAATCAAAACAAATGAAAGCAAACCAAAACATTCCAAATACCCGCCAAAATATTTTAAAACCCGCCAAAAGGAATCCAAACATTCCAAAACCTGCCAAGACAATCAAAACAACACAAGAGAATACAAAACATTCTAAAACACCACCAAAACATTCCGAAAACCCGCCAAAACATCATAAAAACAAATCAAAACCAACCAAAAAATAAGAGGAACAAGGCAACATATTGGCAAGCAAGAGACGGAGAACGCGGCACCTTCTAGGAGGCCAAGAAGGAAGCCGCACAACACCTGCACTGTGTCTGCAACTTTCAAACTGCTAGAAGCTAGTGGCTTGCCACTGGCCTGCCTCTTCAATTGCCATTAGCATTCCAATGGAAGCTATTCTTGGACAACTTTGCTCTGCTTGCTGCTAGTTCTGCCCCAGCCTACCATAGATAACCTTGCTCTTGCCTTGAGGCTCTGAGATGCCAAGAACTTGTCAACTTCAAAGGGCGGGCCAGGCTACATCTACTCAGCTGCCACAGTTTCTCCTTGCTAGACCTAGTGGGAAAGCATTTTGCTGAGATGCGGAAGGCACGAAACGCAGAATACGGAGACGCGGAGCTGTCCCAAGTGCCGCTGCCAGGCGTCTTTCCGCAGAAGGAGCGCCCCGGAGCGCACCGCAACCGGCACCGTCATCTCTGCGCAAAGAGCCAAAATATTTTCAAACCCGCCAAAACTCATCCAAAAATATTGTCAAACCCGCCAAAATAGAAAACCAGACAGAAGTCATCAATACATTCGAAAAAACCTGACAAAACATGATCAAGCCCACCAAAGCTAATCCAAACACACCAAAAACTGGGCTAAACAGAATCAAAACAAATCAAAACAAATCTAAACCTTCTAAAAACCGGCCAAAATATTTCAAAACCCGTCAAAACTAATCAAAACATTCCGAACACCCGCCAAAACATACCAAATACTCGCCAAAAGATTTTAAAACCCGCCAAAAGGAATCCAAACATTCCAAAACCTGCCAACACAATAAAAACAACTCAGGAGAATACAAAACATTCTAAAACCCAACCAAAACATTCCGAAAACCCACCTAAACATCATAAAAACAAATCAAAACCAACCAAAACATTCTGAAAACCCGCCAAAATGATTTAGACCCGCAAAACTCATCAAAACATTCTGAAAAGATGCCAAAACATTAGAAAACCAGCCTGAACTGATCAAAACATTCAAAAAACTTGGCAATACATCATAAAAACAAATCAAAACCAACCAAAACATTCCAAAAACCCGACAAAATTATTTAGAACCCGCCAAAACTGATCAAAACATTCTGAAAAGATGCCAAAATACTAGAAAACCAGTCAGAAGTGATCGAAACTTTCAATAACTTGCCAAAACATAATCAAAACAAATGAAAGCAAACCAAAACATTCCAAATACCCGCCAAAATATTTTAAAACCCGCCAAAAGGAATCCAAACATTCCAAAACCTGCCAAGACAATATAAACAACACAAGAGAAAACAAAACATTCTAAAACACCACCAAAACATTCCGAAAACCCGCCAAAACATCATAAAAACAAATCAAAACCAACCAAAAAATAAGAGGAACAAGGCAACATATTGGCAAGCAAGAGACGGAGAGCGCGGCACCTTCTAGGAGGCCAAGAAGGAAGCCGCACAACACCTGCACTGTGTCTGCAACTTTCAAACTGCTAGAAGCTAGTGGCTTGCCACTGGCCTGCCTCTTCAATTGCCATTAGCATTCCAATGGAAGCTATTCTTGGACAACTTTGCTCTGCTTGCTGCTAGTTCTGCCCCAGCCTACCATAGATAACCTTGCTCTTGCCTTGAGGCTCTGAGATGCCAAGAACTTGTCAACTTCAAAGGGCGGGCCAGGCTACATCTACTCAGCTGCCACAGTTTCTCCTTGCTAGACCTAGTGGGAAAGCATTTTGCTGAGATGCAGAAGGCAAGAAACGCAGAATACGGAGACGCGGAGCTGTCCCAAGTGCCGCTGCCAGGCGTCTTTCCGCAGAAGGAGCGCCCCGGAGCGCACCGCAACCGGCACCGTCATCTCTGCGCAAAGAGCCAAAATATTTTCAAACCCGCCAAAACTCATCCAAAAATATTTTCAAACCCGCCAAAATAGAAAACCAGACAGAAGTCATCAATACATTCGAAAAAACCTGACAAAACATGATCAAGCCCACCAAAGCTAATCCAAACACACCAAAAACTGGGCTAAACAGAATCAAAACAAATCAAAACAAATCGAAACCTTCTAAAAACCCGCCAAAATATTTCAAAACCCGTCAAAACTAATCAAAACATTCCGAACACCCGCCAAAACATACCAAATACTCGCCAAAAGATTTTACAACCTGCCAAAAGGAATCCAAACATTCCAAAACCTGCCAACACAATAAAAACAACTCAGGAGAATACAAAACATTCTAAAACCCAACCAAAACATTCCGAAAACCCACCTAAACATCATAAAAACAAATCAAAACCAACCAAAACATTCTGAAAACCCGCCAAAATGATTTAGACCCGCAAAACTCATCAAAACATTCTGAAAAGATGC
This sequence comes from Passer domesticus, assembly GCF_036417665.1. NCBI lineage: Eukaryota > Metazoa > Chordata > Aves > Passeriformes > Passeridae > Passer > Passer domesticus. Next base: position 58,291,248 of record NC_087478.1, on the reverse strand, counting down.
CAAAACATTAGAAAACCAGCCTGAACTGATCAAAACATTCAAAAAACTTGGCAATACATCATAAAAACAAATCAAAACCAACCAAAACATTCCAAAAACCCGACAAAATTATTTAGAACCCGCCAAAACTGATCAAAACATTCTGAAAAGATGCCAAAATACTAGAAAACCAGTAAGAAGTGATCGAAACATTCAATAACTTGCCAAAACATAATCAAAACAAATGAAAGCAAACCAAAACATTCCAAATACCCGCCAAAATATTTTAAAACCCGCCAAAAGGAATCCAAACATTCCAAAACCTGCCAAGACAATCAAAACAACACAAGAGAATACAAAACATTCTAAAACACCACCAAAACATTCCGAAAACCCGCCAAAACATCATAAAAACAAATCAAAACCAACCAAAAAATAAGAGGAACACGGCAACATATTGGCAAGCAAGAGACGGAGAACGCGGCACCTTCTAGGAGGCCAAGAAGGAAGCCGCACAACACCTGCACTGTGTCTGCAACTTTCAAACTGCTAGAAGCTAGTGGCTTGCCACTGGCCTGCCTCTTCAATTGCCATTAGCATTCCAATGGAAGCTATTCTTGGACAACTTTGCTCTGCTTGCTGCTAGTTCTGCCCCAGCCTACCATAGATAACCTTGCTCTTGCCTTGAGGCTCTGAGATGCCAAGAACTTGTCAACTTCAAAGGGCGGGCCGGGCTACATCTACTCAGCTGCCACAGTTTCTCCTTGCTAGACCTAGTGGGAAAGCATTTTGCTGAGATGCGGAAGGCAAGAAACGCAGAATACGGAGACGCGGAGCTGTCCCAAGTGCCGCTGCCAGGCGTCTTTCCGCAGAAGGAGCGCCCCGGAGCGCACCGCAACCGGCACCGTCATCTCTGCGCAAAGAGCCAAAATATTTTCAAACCCGCCAAAACTCATCCAAAAATATTTTCAAACCCACCAAAATAGAAAACCAGACAGAAGTCATCAATACATTCGAAAAAACCTGACAAAACATGATCAAGCCCACCAAAGATAATCCAAACACACCAAAAACTGGGCTAAACAGAATCAAAACAAATCAAAACAAATCTAAACCTTCTAAAAACCGGCCAAAATATTTCAAAACCCGTCAAAACTAATCAAAACATTCCGAACACCCGCCAAAACATACCAAATACTCGCCAAAAGATTTTAAAACCCGCCAAAAGGAATCCAAACATTCCAAAACCTGCCAACACAATAAAAACAACTCAGGAGAATACAAAACATTCTAAAACCCAACCAAAACATTCCGAAAACCCACCAAAACATCATAAAAACAAATCAAAACCAACCAAAACATTCTGAAAACCCGCCAAAATGATTTAGACCCGCAAAACTCATCAAAACATTCTGAAAAGATGCCAAAACATTAGAAAACCAGCCTGAACTGATCAAAACATTCAAAAAACTTGGCAATACATCATAAAAACAAATCAAAACCAACCAAAACATTCCAAAAACCCGACAAAATTATTTAGAACCCGCCAAAACTGATCAAAACATTCTGAAAAGATGCCAAAATACTAGAAAACCAGTAAGAAGTGATCGAAACATTCAATAACTTGCCAAAACATAATCAAAACAAATGAAAGCAAACCAAAACATTCCAAATACCCGCCAAAATATTTTAAAACCCGCCAAAAGGAATCCAAACATTCCAAAACCTGCCAAGACAATCAAAACAACACAAGAGAATACAAAACATTCTAAAACACCACCAAAACATTCCGAAAACCCACCAAAACATCATAAAAACAAATCAAAACCAACCAAAAAATAAGAGGAACAAGGCAACATATTGGCAAGCAAGAGACGGAGAACGCGGCACCTTCTAGGAGGCCAAGAAGGAAGCCGCACAACACCTGCACTGTGTCTGCAACTTTCAAACTGCTAGAAGCTAGTGGCTTGCCACTGGCCTGCCTCTTCAATTGCCATTAGCATTCCAATGGAAGCTATTCTTGGACAACTTTGCTCTGCTTGCTGCTAGTTCTGCCCCAGCCTACCATAGATAACCTTGCTCTTGCCTTGAGGCTCTGAGATGCCAAGAACTTGTCAACTTCAAAGGGCGGGCCAGGCTACATCTACTCAGCTGCCACAGTTTCTCCTTGCTAGACCTAGTGGGAAAGCATTTTGCTGAGATGCGGAAGGCACGAAACGCAGAATACGGAGACGCGGAGCTGTCCCAAGTGCCGCTGCCAGGCGTCTTTCCGCAGAAGGAGCGCCCCGGAGCGCACCGCAACCGGCACCGTCATCTCTGCGCAAAGAGCCAAAATATTTTCAAACCCGCCAAAACTCATCCAAAAATATTGTCAAACCCGCCAAAATAGAAAACCAGACAGAAGTCATCAATACATTCGAAAAAACCTGACAAAACATGATCAAGCCCACCAAAGCTAATCCAAACACACCAAAAACTGGGCTAAACAGAATCAAAACAAATCAAAACAAATCGAAACCTTCTAAAAACCCGCCAAAATATTTCAAAACCCGTCAAAACTAATCAAAACATTCCGAACACCCGCCAAAACATACCAAATACTCGCCAAAAGATTTTAAAACCCGCCAAAAGGAATCCAAACATTCCAAAACCTGCCAAGACAATAAAAACAACTCAGGAGAATACAAAACATTCTAAAACCCAACCAAAACATTCCGAAAACCCACCTAAACATCATAAAAACAAATCAAAACCAACCAAAACATTCTGAAAACCCGCCAAAATGATTTAGACCCGCAAAACTCATCAAAACATTCTGAAAAGATGCCAAAACATTAGAAAACCAGCCTGAACTGATCAAAACATTCAAAAAACTTGGCAATACATCATAAAAACAAATCAAAACCAACCAAAACATTCCAAAAACCCGACAAAATTATTTAGAACCCGCCAAAACTGATCAAAACATTCTGAAAAGATGCCAAAATACTAGAAAACCAGTCAGAAGTGATCGAAACTTTCAATAACTTGCCAAAACATAATCAAAACAAATGAAAGCAAACCAAAACATTCCAAATACCCGCCAAAATATTTTAAAACCCGCCAAAAGGAATCCAAACATTCCAAAACCTGCCAAGACAATATAAACAACACAAGAGAAAACAAAACATTCTAAAACACCACCAAAACATTCCGAAAACCCGCCAAAACACCATCAAAACAAATCAAAACAAACCAAAAAATAAGAGGAACAAGGCAACATATTGGCAAGCAAGAGACGGAGAGCGCGGCACCTTCTAGGAGGCCAAGAAGGAAGCCGCACAACACCTGCACTGTGTCTGCAACTTTCAAACTGCTAGAAGCTAGTGGCTTGCCACTGGCCTGCCTCTTCAATTGCCATTAGCATTCCAATGGAAGCTATTCTTGGACAACTTTGCTCTGCTTGCTGCTAGTTCTGCCCCAGCCTACCATAGATAACCTTGCTCTTGCCTTGAGGCTCTGAGATGCCAAGAACTTGTCAACTTCAAAGGGCGGGCCAGGCTACATCTACTCAGCTGCCACAGTTTCTCCTTGCTAGACCTAGTGGGAAAGCATTTTGCTGAGATGCGGAAGGCACGAAACGCAGAATACGGAGACGCGGAGCTGTCCCAAGTGCCGCTGCCAGGCGTCTTTCCGCAGAAGGAGCGCCCCGGAGCGCACCGCAACCGGCACCGTCATCTCTGCGCAAAGAGCCAAAATATTTTCAAACCCGCCAAAACTCATCCAAAAATATTGTCAAACCCGCCAAAATAGAAAACCAGACAGAAGTCATCAATACATTCGAAAAAACCTGACAAAACATGATCAAGCCCACCAAAGCTAATCCAAACACACCAAAAACTGGGCTAAACAGAATCAAAACAAATCAAAACAAATCTAAACCTTCTAAAAACCGGCCAAAATATTTCAAAACCCGTCAAAACTAATCAAAACATTCCGAACACCCGCCAAAACATACCAAATACTCGCCAAAAGATTTTAAAACCCGCCAAAAGGAATCCAAACATTCCAAAACCTGCCAACACAATAAAAACAACTCAGGAGAATACAAAACATTCTAAAACCCAACCAAAACATTCCGAAAACCCACCTAAACATCATAAAAACAAATCAAAACCAACCAAAACATTCTGAAAACCCGCCAAAATGATTTAGACCCGCAAAACTCATCAAAACATTCTGAAAAGATGCCAAAACATTAGAAAACCAGCCTGAACTGATCAAAACATTCAAAAAACTTGGCAATACATCATAAAAACAAATCAAAACCAACCAAAACATTCCAAAAACCCGACAAAATTATTTAGAACCCGCCAAAACTGATCAAAACATTCTGAAAAGATGCCAAAATACTAGAAAACCAGTAAGAAGTGATCGAAACATTCAATAACTTGCCAAAACATAATCAAAACAAATGAAAGCAAACCAAAACATTCCAAATACCCGCCAAAATATTTTAAAACCCGCCAAAAGGAATCCAAACATTCCAAAACCTGCCAAGACAATCAAAACAACACAAGAGAATACAAAACATTCTAAAACACCACCAAAACATTCCGAAAACCCGCCAAAACATCATAAAAACAAATCAAAACCAACCAAAAAATAAGAGGAACACGGCAACATATTGGCAAGCAAGAGACGGAGAACGCGGCACCTTCTAGGAGGCCAAGAAGGAAGCCGCACAACACCTGCACTGTGTCTGCAACTTTCAAACTGCTAGAAGCTAGTGGCTTGCCACTGGCCTGCCTCTTCAATTGCCATTAGCATTCCAATGGAAGCTATTCTTGGACAACTTTGCTCTGCTTGCTGCTAGTTCTGCCCCAGCCTACCATAGATAACCTTGCTCTTGCCTTGAGGCTCTGAGATGCCAAGAACTTGTCAACTTCAAAGGGCGGGCCAGGCTACATCTACTCAGCTGCCACAGTTTCTCCTTGCTAGACCTAGTGGGAAAGCATTTTGCTGAGATGCGGAAGGCACGAAACGCAGAATACGGAGACGCGGAGCTGTCCCAAGTGCCGCTGCCAGGCGTCTTTCCGCAGAAGGAGCGCCCCGGAGCGCACCGCAACCGGCACCGTCATCTCTGCGCAAAGAGCCAAAATATTTTCAAACCCGCCAAAACTAATCCAAAAATATTGTCAAACCCGCCAAAATAGAAAACCAGACAGAAGTCATCAATACATTCGAAAAAACCTGACAAAACATGATAAAGCCCACCAAAGCTAATCCAAACACACCAAAAACTGGGCTAAACAGAATCAAAACAAATCAAAACAAATCGAAACCTTCTAAAAACCCGCCAAAATATTTCAAAACCCGTCAAAACTAATCAAAACATTCCGAACACCCGCCAAAACATACCAAATACTCGCCAAAAGATTTTAAAACCCGCCAAAAGGAATCCAAACATTCCAAAACCTGCCAACACAATAAAAACAACTCAGGAGAATACAAAACATTCTAAAACCCAACCAAAACATTCCGAAAACCCACCTAAACATCATAAAAACAAATCAAAACCAACCAAAACATTCTGAAAACCCGCCAAAATGATTTAGACCCGCAAAACTCATCAAAACATTCTGAAAAGATGCCAAAACATTAGAAAACCAGCCTGAACTGATCAAAACATTCAAAAAACTTGGCAATACATCATAAAAACAAATCAAAACCAACCAAAACATTCCAAAAACCCGACAAAATTATTTAGAACCCGCCAAAACTGATCAAAACATTCTGAAAAGATGCCAAAATACTAGAAAACCAGTAAGAAGTGATCGAAACATTCAATAACTTGCCAAAACATAATCAAAACAAATGAAAGCAAACCAAAACATTCCAAATACCCGCCAAAATATTTTAAAACCCGCCAAAAGGAATCCAAACATTCCAAAACCTGCCAAGACAATCAAAACAACACAAGAGAATACAAAACATTCTAAAACACCACCAAAACATTCCGAAAACCCGCCAAAACATCATAAAAACAAATCAAAACCAACCAAAAAATAAGAGGAATACGGCAACATATTGGCAAGCAAGAGACGGAGAACGCGGCACCTTCTAGGAGGCCAAGAAGGAAGCCGCACAACACCTGCACTGTGTCTGCAACTTTCAAACTGCTAGAAGCTAGTGGCTTGCCACTGGCCTGCCTCTTCAATTGCCATAAGCATTCCAATGGAAGCTATTCTTGGACAACTTTGCTCTGCTTGCTGCTAGTTCTGCCCCAGCCTACCATAGATAACCTTGCTCTTGCCTTGAGGCTCTGAGATGCCAAGAACTTGTCAACTTCAAAGGGCGGGCCAGGCTACATCTACTCAGCTGCCACAGTTTCTCCTTGCTAGACCTAGTGGGAAAGCATTTTGCTGAGATGCGGAAGGCACGAAACGCAGAATACGGAGACGCGGAGCTGTCCCAAGTGCCGCTGCCAGGCGTCTTTCCGCAGAAGGAGCGCCCCGGAGCGCACCGCAACCGGCACCGTCATCTCTGCGCAAAGAGCCAAAATATTTTCAAACCCGCCAAAACTCATCCAAAAATATTTTCAAACCCGCCAAAATAGAAAACCAGACAGAAGTCATCAATACATTCGAAAAAACCTGACAAAACATGATCAAGCCCACCAAAGCTAATCCAAACACACCAAAAACTGGGCTAAACAGAATCAAAACAAATCAAAACAAATCGAAACCTTCTAAAAACCCGCCAAAATATTTCAAAACCCGTCAAAACTAATCAAAACATTCCGAACACCCGCCAAAACATACCAAATACTCGCCAAAAGATTTTAAAACCCGCCAAAAGGAATCCAAACATTCGAAAACCTGCCAACACAATAAAAACAACTCAGGAGAATACAAAACATTCTAAAACCCAACCAAAACATTCCGAAAACCCACCAAAACATCATAAAAACAAATCAAAACCAACCAAAACATTCTGAAAACCCGCCAAAATGATTTAGACCCGCAAAACTCATCAAAACATTCTGAAAAGATGCCAAAACATTAGAAAACCAGCCTGAACTGATCAAAACATTCAAAAAACTTGGCAATACATCATAAAAACAAATCAAAACCAACCAAAACATTCCAAAAACCCGACAAAATTATTTAGAACCCGCCAAAACTGATCAAAACATTCTGAAAAGATGCCAAAATACTAGAAAACCAGTAAGAAGTGATCGAAACATTCAATAACTTGCCAAAACATAATCAAAACAAATGAAAGCAAACCAAAACATTCCAAATACCCGCCAAAATATTTTAAAACCCGCCAAAAGGAATCCAAACATTCCAAAACCTGCCAAGACAATCAAAACAACACAAGAGAATACAAAACATTCTAAAACACCACCAAAACATTCCGAAAACCCGCCAAAACATCATAAAAACAAATCAAAACCAACCAAAAAATAAGAGGAACAAGGCAACATATTGGCAAGCAAGAGACGGAGAACGCGGCACCTTCTAGGAGGCCAAGAAGGAAGCCGCACAACACCTGCACTGTGTCTGCAACTTTCAAACTGCTAGAAGCTAGTGGCTTGCCACTGGCCTGCCTCTTCAATTGCCATTAGCATTCCAATGGAAGCTATTCTTGGACAACTTTGCTCTGCTTGCTGCTAGTTCTGCCCCAGCCTACCATAGATAACCTTGCTCTTGCCTTGAGGCTCTGAGATGCCAAGAACTTGTCAACTTCAAAGGGCGGGCCAGGCTACATCTACTCAGCTGCCACAGTTTCTCCTTGCTAGACCTAGTGGGAAAGCATTTTGCTGAGATGCGGAAGGCACGAAACGCAGAATACGGAGACGCGGAGCTGTCCCAAGTGCCGCTGCCAGGCGTCTTTCCGCAGAAGGAGCGCCCCGGAGCGCACCGCAACCGGCACCGTCATCTCTGCGCAAAGAGCCAAAATATTTTCAAACCCGCCAAAACTCATCCAAAAATATTGTCAAACCCGCCAAAATAGAAAACCAGACAGAAGTCATCAATACATTCGAAAAAACCTGACAAAACATGATCAAGCCCACCAAAGCTAATCCAAACACACCAAAAACTGGGCTAAACAGAATCAAAACAAATCAAAACAAATCTAAACCTTCTAAAAACCGGCCAAAATATTTCAAAACCCGTCAAAACTAATCAAAACATTCCGAACACCCGCCAAAACATACCAAATACTCGCCAAAAGATTTTAAAACCCGCCAAAAGGAATCCAAACATTCCAAAACCTGCCAACACAATAAAAACAACTCAGGAGAATACAAAACATTCTAAAACCCAACCAAAACATTCCGAAAACCCACCTAAACATCATAAAAACAAATCAAAACCAACCAAAACATTCTGAAAACCCGCCAAAATGATTTAGACCCGCAAAACTCATCAAAACATTCTGAAAAGATGCCAAAACATTAGAAAACCAGCCTGAACTGATCAAAACATTCAAAAAACTTGGCAATACATCATAAAAACAAATCAAAACCAACCAAAACATTCCAAAAACCCGACAAAATTATTTAGAACCCGCCAAAACTGATCAAAACATTCTGAAAAGATGCCAAAATACTAGAAAACCAGTCAGAAGTGATCGAAACTTTCAATAACTTGCCAAAACATAATCAAAACAAATGAAAGCAAACCAAAACATTCCAAATACCCGCCAAAATATTTTAAAACCCGCCAAAAGGAATCCAAACATTCCAAAACCTGCCAAGACAATATAAACAACACAAGAGAAAACAAAACATTCTAAAACACCACCAAAACATTCCGAAAACCCGCCAAAACATCATAAAAACAAATCAAAACCAACCAAAAAATAAGAGGAACAAGGCAACATATTGGCAAGCAAGAGACGGAGAGCGCGGCACCTTCTAGGAGGCCAAGAAGGAAGCCGCACAACACCTGCACTGTGTCTGCAACTTTCAAACTGCTAGAAGCTAGTGGCTTGCCACTGGCCTGCCTCTTCAATTGCCATTAGCATTCCAATGGAAGCTATTCTTGGACAACTTTGCTCTGCTTGCTGCTAGTTCTGCCCCAGCCTACCATAGATAACCTTGCTCTTGCCTTGAGGCTCTGAGATGCCAAGAACTTGTCAACTTCAAAGGGCGGGCCAGGCTACATCTACTCAGCTGCCACAGTTTCTCCTTGCTAGACCTAGTGGGAAAGCATTTTGCTGAGATGCAGAAGGCAAGAAACGCAGAATACGGAGACGCGGAGCTGTCCCAAGTGCCGCTGCCAGGCGTCTTTCCGCAGAAGGAGCGCCCCGGAGCGCACCGCAACCGGCACCGTCATCTCTGCGCAAAGAGCCAAAATATTTTCAAACCCGCCAAAACTCATCCAAAAATATTTTCAAACCCGCCAAAATAGAAAACCAGACAGAAGTCATCAATACATTCGAAAAAACCTGACAAAACATGATCAAGCCCACCAAAGCTAATCCAAACACACCAAAAACTGGGCTAAACAGAATCAAAACAAATCAAAACAAATCGAAACCTTCTAAAAACCCGCCAAAATATTTCAAAACCCGTCAAAACTAATCAAAACATTCCGAACACCCGCCAAAACATACCAAATACTCGCCAAAAGATTTTACAACCTGCCAAAAGGAATCCAAACATTCCAAAACCTGCCAACACAATAAAAACAACTCAGGAGAATACAAAACATTCTAAAACCCAACCAAAACATTCCGAAAACCCACCTAAACATCATAAAAACAAATCAAAACCAACCAAAACATTCTGAAAACCCGCCAAAATGATTTAGACCCGCAAAACTCATCAAAACATTCTGAAAAGATGCCAAAACATTAGAAAACCAGCCTGAACTGATCAAAACATTCAAAAAACTTGGCAATACATTATAAAAACAAATCAAAACCAACCAAAACATTCCAAAAACCCGACAAAATTATTTAGAACCCGCCAAAACTGATCAAAACATTCTGAAAAGATGCCAAAATACTAGAAAACCAGTAAGAAGTGATCGAAACATTCAATAACTTGCCAAAACATAATCAAAACAAATGAAAGCAAACCAAAACATTCCAAATACCCGCCAAAATATTTTAAAACCCGCCAAAAGGAATCCAAACATTCCAAAACCTGCCAAGACAATCAAAACAACACAAGAGAATACAAAACATTCTAAAACACCACCAAAACATTCCGAAAACCCGCCAAAACATCATAAAAACAAATCAAAACCAACCAAAAAATAAGAGGAACACGGCAACATATTGGCAAGCAAGAGACGGAGAACGCGGCACCTTCTAGGAGGCCAAGAAGGAAGCCGCACAACACCTGCACTGTGTCTGCAACTTTCAAACTGCTAGAAGCTAGTGGCTTGCCACTGGCCTGCCTCTTCAATTGCCATTAGCATTCCAATGGAAGCTATTCTTGGACAACTTTGCTCTGCTTGCTGCTAGTTCTGCCCCAGCCTACCATAGATAACCTTGCTCTTGCCTTGAGGCTCTGAGATGCCAAGAACTTGTCAACTTCAAAGGGCGGGCCGGGCTACATCTACTCAGCTGCCACAGTTTCTCCTTGCTAGACCTAGTGGGAAAGCATTTTGCTGAGATGCGGAAGGCAAGAAACGCAGAATACGGAGACGCGGAGCTGTCCCAAGTGCCGCTGCCAGGCGTCTTTCCGCAGAAGGAGCGCCCCGGAGCGCACCGCAACCGGCACCGTCATCTCTGCGCAAAGAGCCAAAATATTTTCAAACCCGCCAAAACTCATCCAAAAATATTTTCAAACCCACCAAAATAGAAAACCAGACAGAAGTCATCAATACATTCGAAAAAACCTGACAAAACATGATCAAGCCCACCAAAGATAATCCAAACACACCAAAAACTGGGCTAAACAGAATCAAAACAAATCAAAACAAATCTAAACCTTCTAAAAACCGGCCAAAATATTTCAAAACCCGTCAAAACTAATCAAAACATTCCGAACACCCGCCAAAACATACCAAATACTCGTCAAAAGATTTTAAAACCCGCCAAAAGGAATCCAAACATTCCAAAACCTGCCAACACAATAAAAACAACTCAGGAGAATACAAAACATTCTAAAACCCAACCAAAACATTCCGAAAACCCACCAAAACATCATAAAAACAAATCAAAACCAACCAAAACATTCTGAAAACCCGCCAAAATGATTTAGACCCGCAAAACTCATCAAAACATTCTGAAAAGATGCCAAAACATTAGAAAACCAGCCTGAACTGATCAAAACATTCAAAAAACTTGGCAATACATCATAAAAACAAATCAAAACCAACCAAAACATTCCAAAAACCCGACAAAATTATTTAGAACCCGCCAAAACTGATCAAAACATTCTGAAAAGATGCCAAAATACTAGAAAACCAGTAAGAAGTGATCGAAACATTCAATAACTTGCCAAAACATAATCAAAACAAATGAAAGCAAACCAAAACATTCCAAATACCCGCCAAAATATTTTAAAACCCGCCAAAAGGAATCCAAACATTCCAAAACCTGCCAAGACAATCAAAACAACACAAGAGAATACAAAACATTCTAAAACACCACCAAAACATTCCGAAAACCCGCCAAAACATCATAAAAACAAATCAAAACCAACCAAAAAATAAGAGGAACAAGGCAACATATTGGCAAGCAAGAGACGGAGAACGCGGCACCTTCTAGGAGGCCAAGAAGGAAGCCGCACAACACCTGCACTGTGTCTGCAACTTTCAAACTGCTAGAAGCTAGTGGCTTGCCACTGGCCTGCCTCTTCAATTGCCATTAGCATTCCAATGGAAGCTATTCTTGGACAACTTTGCTCTGCTTGCTGCTAGTTCTGCCCCAGCCTACCATAGATAACCTTGCTCTTGCCTTGAGGCTCTGAGATGCCAAGAACTTGTCAACTTCAAAGGGCGGGCCAGGCTACATCTACTCAGCTGCCACAGTTTCTCCTTGCTAGACCTAGTGGGAAAGCATTTTGCTGAGATGCGGAAGGCACGAAACGCAGAATACGGAGACGCGGAGCTGTCCCAAGTGCCGCTGCCAGGCGTCTTTCCGCAGAAGGAGCGCCCCGGAGCGCACCGCAACCGGCACCGTCATCTCTGCGCAAAGAGCCAAAATATTTTCAAACCCGCCAAAACTCATCCAAAAATATTGTCAAACCCGCCAAAATAGAAAACCAGACAGAAGTCATCAATACATTCGAAAAAACCTGACAAAACATGATCAAGCCCACCAAAGCTAATCCAAACACACCAAAAACTGGGCTAAACAGAATCAAAACAAATCAAAACAAATCTAAACCTTCTAAAAACCCGCCAAAATATTTCAAAACCCGTCAAAACTAATCAAAACATTCCGAACACCCGCCAAAACATACCAAATACTCGCCAAAAGATTTTAAAACCCGCCAAAAGGAATCCAAACATTCCAAAACCTGCCAAGACAATAAAAACAACTCAGGAGAATACAAAACATTCTAAAACCCAACCAAAACATTCCGAAAACCCACCTAAACATCATAAAAACAAATCAAAACCAACCAAAACATTCTGAAAACCCGCCAAAATGATTTAGACCCGCAAAACTCATCAAAACATTCTGAAAAGATGCCAAAACATTAGAAAACCAGCCTGAACTGATCAAAACATTCAAAAAACTTGGCAATACATCATAAAAACAAATCAAAACCAACCAAAACATTCCAAAAACCCGACAAAATTATTTAGAACCCGCCAAAACTGATCAAAACATTCTGAAAAGATGCCAAAATACTAGAAAACCAGTCAGAAGTGATCGAAACTTTCAATAACTTGCCAAAACATAATCAAAACAAATGAAAGCAAACCAAAACATTCCAAATACCCGCCAAAATATTTTAAAACCCGCCAAAAGGAATCCAAACATTCCAAAACCTGCCAAGACAATATAAACAACACAAGAGAAAACAAAACATTCTAAAACACCACCAAAACATTCCGAAAACCCGCCAAAACATCATAAAAACAAATCAAAACCAACCAAAAAATAAGAGGAACAAGGCAACATATTGGCAAGCAAGAGACGGAGAGCGCGGCACCTTCTAGGAGGCCAAGAAGGAAGCCGCACAACACCTGCACTGTGTCTGCAACTTTCAAACTGCTAGAAGCTAGTGGCTTGCCACTGGCCTGCCTCTTCAATTGCCATTAGCATTCCAATGGAAGCTATTCTTGGACAACTTTGCTCTGCTTGCTGCTAGTTCTGCCCCAGCCTACCATAGATAACCTTGCTCTTGCCTTGAGGCTCTGAGATGCCAAGAACTTGTCAACTTCAAAGGGCGGGCCAGGCTACATCTACTCAGCTGCCACAGTTTCTCCTTGCTAGACCTAGTGGGAAAGCATTTTGCTGAGATGCGGAAGGCACGAAACGCAGAATACGGAGACGCGGAGCTGTCCCAAGTGCCGCTGCCAGGCGTCTTTCCGCAGAAGGAGCGCCCCGGAGCGCACCGCAACCGGCACCGTCATCTCTGCGCAAAGAGCCAAAATATTTTCAAACCCGCCAAAACTCATCCAAAAATATTGTCAAACCCGCCAAAATAGAAAACCAGACAGAAGTCATCAATACATTCGAAAAAACCTGACAAAACATGATCAAGCCCACCAAAGCTAATCCAAACACACCAAAAACTGGGCTAAACAGAATCAAAACAAATCAAAACAAATCGAAACCTTCTAAAAACCCGCCAAAATATTTCAAAACCCGTCAAAACTAATCAAAACATTCCGAACACCCGCCAAAACATACCAAATACTCGCCAAAAGATTTTAAAACCCGCCAAAAGGAATCCAAACATTCCAAAACCTGCCAACACAATAAAAACAACTCAGGAGAATACAAAACATTCTAAAACCCAACCAAAACATTCCGAAAACCCACCTAAACATCATAAAAACAAATCAAAACCAACCAAAACATTCTGAAAACCCGCCAAAATGATTTAGACCCGCAAAACTCATCAAAACATTCTGAAAAGATGCCAAAACATTAGAAAACCAGCCTGAACTGATCAAAACATTCAAAAAACTTGGCAATACATCATAAAAACAAATCAAAACCAACCAAAACATTCCAAAAACCCGACAAAATTATTTAGAACCCGCCAAAACTGATCAAAACATTCTGAAAAGATGCCAAAATACTAGAAAACCAGTAAGAAGTGATCGAAACATTCAATAACTTGCCAAAACATAATCAAAACAAATGAAAGCAAACCAAAACATTCCAAATACCCGCCAAAATATTTTAAAACCCGCCAAAAGGAATCCAAACATTCCAAAACCTGCCAAGACAATCAAAACAACACAAGAGAATACAAAACATTCTAAAACACCACCAAAACATTCCGAAAACCCGCCAAAACATCATAAAAACAAATCAAAACCAACCAAAAAATAAGAGGAACACGGCAACATATTGGCAAGCAAGAGACGGAGAACGCGGCACCTTCTAGGAGGCCAAGAAGGAAGCCGCACAACACCTGCACTGTGTCTGCAACTTTCAAACTGCTAGAAGCTAGTGGCTTGCCACTGGCCTGCCTCTTCAATTGCCATTAGCATTCCAATGGAAGCTATTCTTGGACAACTTTGCTCTGCTTGCTGCTAGTTCTGCCCCAGCCTACCATAGATAACCTTGCTCTTGCCTTGAGGCTCTGAGATGCCAAGAACTTGTCAACTTCAAAGGGCGGGCCAGGCTACATCTACTCAGCTGCCACAGTTTCTCCTTGCTAGACCTAGTGGGAAAGCATTTTGCTGAGATGCGGAAGGCACGAAACGCAGAATACGGAGACGCGGAGCTGTCCCAAGTGCCGCTGCCAGGCGTCTTTCCGCAGAAGGAGCGCCCCGGAGCGCACCGCAACCGGCACCGTCATCTCTGCCCAAAGAGCCAAAATATTTTCAAACCCGCCAAAACTAATCCAAAAATATTGTCAAACCCGCCAAAATAGAAAACCAGACAGAAGTCATCAATACATTCGAAAAAACCTGACAAAACATGATAAAGCCCACCAAAGATAATCCAAACACACCAAAAACTGGGCTAAACAGAATCAAAACAAATCAAAACAAATCGAAACCTTCTAAAAACCGGCCAAAATATTTCAAAACCCGTCAAAACTAATCAAAACATTCCGAACACCCGCCAAAACATACCAAATACTCGCCAAAAGATTTTACAACCCGCCAAAAGGAATCCAAACATTCCAAAACCTGCCAACACAATAAAAACAACTCAGGAGAATACAAAACATTCTAAAACCCAACCAAAACATTCCGAAAACCCACCTAAACATCATAAAAACAAATCAAAACCAACCAAAACATTCTGAAAACCCGCCAAAATGATTTAGACCCGCAAAACTCATCAAAACATTCTGAAAAGATGCCAAAACATTAGAAAACCAGCCTGAACTGATCAAAACATTCAAAAAACTTGGCAATACATCATAAAAACAAATCAAAACCAACCAAAACATTCCAAAAACCCGACAAAATTATTTAGAACCCGCCAAAACTGATCAAAACATTCTGAAAAGATGCCAAAATACTAGAAAACCAGTAAGAAGTGATCGAAACATTCAATAACTTGCCAAAACATAATCAAAACAAATGAAAGCAAACCAAAACATTCCAAATACCCGCCAAAATATTTTAAAACCCGCCAAAAGGAATTCAAACATTCCAAAACCTGCCAAGACAATCAAAACAACACAAGAGAATACAAAACATTCTAAAACACCACCAAAACATTCTGAAAACCCGCCAAAACATCATAAAAACAAATCAAAACCAACCAAAAAATAAGAGGAACAAGGCAACATATTGGCAAGCAAGAGACGGAGAGCGCGGCACCTTCTAGGAGGCCAAGAAGGAAGCCGCACAACACCTGCACTGTGTCTGCAACTTTCAAACTGCTAGAAGCTAGTGGCTTGCCACTGGCCTGCCTCTTCAATTGCCATTAGCATTCCAATGGAAGCTATTCTTGGACAACTTTGCTCTGCTTGCTGCTAGTTCTGCCCCAGCCTACCATAGATAACCTTGCTCTTGCCTTGAGGCTCTGAGATGCCAAGAACTTGTCAACTTCAAAGGGCGGGCCGGGCTACATCTACTCAGCTGCCACAGTTTCTCCTTGCTAGACCTAGTGGGAAAGCATTTTGCTGAGATGCGGAAGGCACGAAACGCAGAATACGGAGACGCGGAGCTGTCCCAAGTGCCGCTGCCAGGCGTCTTTCCGCAGAAGGAGCGCCCCGGAGCGCACCGCAACCGGCACCGTCATCTCTGCGCAAAGAGCCAAAATATTTTCAAACCCGCCAAAACTCATCCAAAAATATTTTCAAACCCGCCAAAATAGAAAACCAGACAGAAGTCATCAATACATTCGAAAAAACCTGACAAAACATGATCAAGCCCACCAAAGCTAATCCAAACACACCAAAAACTGGGCTAAACAGAATCAAAACAAATCAAAACAAATCGAAACCTTCTAAAAACCGGCCAAAATATTTCAAAACCCGTCAAAACTAATCAAAACATTCCGAACACCCGCCAAAACATACCAAATACTCGCCAAAAGATTTTACAACCCGCCAAAAGGAATCCAAACATTCCAAAACCTGCCAACACAATAAAAACAACTCAGGAGAATACAAAACATTATAAAACCCAACCAAAACATTCCGAAAACCCACCTAAACATCATAAAAACAAATCAAAACCAACCAAAACATTCTGAAAACCCGCCAAAATGATTTAGACCCGCAAAACTCATCAAAACATTCTGAAAAGATGCCAAAACATTAGAAAACCAGCCTGAACTGATCAAAACATTCAAAAAACTTGGCAATACATCATAAAAACAAATCAAAACCAACCAAAACAT
The DNA here is from genome assembly GCF_036417665.1 of Passer domesticus. Taxonomy (NCBI): domain Eukaryota; kingdom Metazoa; phylum Chordata; class Aves; order Passeriformes; family Passeridae; genus Passer; species Passer domesticus. The sequence continues at coordinate 58,274,322 of NC_087478.1, read as the reverse complement.
TCCAAAAACCCGACAAAATTATTTAGAACCCGCCAAAACTGATCAAAACATTCTGAAAAGATGCCAAAATACTAGAAAACCAGTAAGAAGTGATCGAAACATTCAATAACTTGCCAAAACATAATCAAAACAAATGAAAGCAAACCAAAACATTCCAAATACCCGCCAAAATATTTTAAAACCCGCCAAAAGGAATCCAAACATTCCAAAACCTGCCAAGACAATCAAAACAACACAAGAGAATACAAAACATTCTAAAACACCACCAAAACATTCCGAAAACCCGCCAAAACATCATAAAAACAAATCAAAACCAACCAAAAAATAAGAGGAACACGGCAACATATTGGCAAGCAGGAGACGGAGAACGCGGCACCTTCTAGGAGGCCAAGAAGGAAGCCGCACAACACCTGCACTGTGTCTGCAACTTTCAAACTGCTAGAAGCTAGTGGCTTGCCACTGGCCTGCCTCTTCAATTGCCATTAACATTCCAATGGAAGCTATTCTTGGACAACTTTGCTCTGCTTGCTGCTAGTTCTGCCCCAGCCTACCATAGATAACCTTGCTCTTGCCTTGAGGCTCTGAGATGCCAAGAACTTGTCAACTTCAAAGGGCGGGCCGGGCTACATCTACTCAGCTGCCACAGTTTCTCCTTGCTAGACCTAGTGGGAAAGCATTTTGCTGAGATGCGGAAGGCACGAAACGCAGAATACGGAGACGCGGAGCTGTCCCAAGTGCCGCTGCCAGGCGTCTTTCCGCAGAAGGAGCGCCCCGGAGCGCACCGCAACCGGCACCGTCATCTCTGCGCAAAGAGCCAAAATATTTTCAAACCCGCCAAAACTCATCCAAAAATATTTTCAAACCCGCCAAAATAGAAAACCAGACAGAAGTCATCAATACATTCGAAAAAACCTGACAAAACATGATCAAGCCCACCAAAGCTAATCCAAACACACCAAAAACTGGGCTAAACAGAATCAAAACAAATCAAAACAAATCGAAACCTTCTAAAAACCCGCCAAAATATTTCAAAACCCGTCAAAACTAATCAAAACATTCCGAACACCCGCCAAAACATACCAAATACTCGCCAAAAGATTTTAAAACCCGCCAAAAGGAATCCAAACATTCCAAAACCTGCCAACACAATAAAAACAACTCAGGAGAATACAAAACATTCTAAAACCCAACCAAAACATTCCGAAAACCCACCAAAACATCATAAGAACAAATCAAAAACAACCAAAACATTCTGAAAACCCGCCAAAATGATTTAGACCCGCAAAACTCATCAAAACCTTCTGAAAAGATGCCAAAACATTAGAAAACCAGCCTGAACTGATCAAAACATTCAAAAAACTTGGCAATACATCATAAAAACAAATCAAAACCAACCAAAACATTCCAAAAACCCGACAAAATTATTTAGAACCCGCCAAAACTGATCAAAACATTCTGAAAAGATGCCAAAATACTAGAAAACCAGTAAGAAGTGATCGAAACATTCAATAACTTGCCAAAACATAATCAAAACAAATGAAAGCAAACCAAAACATTCCAAATACCCACCAAAATATTTTAAAACCCGCCAAAAGGAATTCAAACATTCCAAAACCTGCCAAGACAATCAAAACAACACAAGAGAATACAAAACATTCTAAAACACCACCAAAACATTCTGAAAACCCGCCAAAACATCATAAAAACAAATCAAAACCAACCAAAAAATAAGAGGAACAAGGCAACATATTGGCAAGCAAGAGACGGAGAACGCGGCACCTTCTAGGAGGCCAAGAAGGAAGCCGCACAACACCTGCACTGTGTCTGCAACTTTCAAACTGCTAGAAGCTAGTGGCTTGCCACTGGCCTGCCTCTTCAATTGCCATTAGCATTCCAATGGAAGCTATTCTTGGACAACTTTGCTCTGCTTGCTGCTAGTTCTGCCCCAGCCTACCATAGATAACCTTGCTCTTGCCTTGAGGCTCTGAGATGCCAAGAACTTGTCAACTTCAAAGGGCGGGCCAGGCTACATCTACTCAGCTGCCACAGTTTCTCCTTGCTAGACCTAGTGGGAAAGCATTTTGCTGAGATGCAGAAGGCAAGAAACGCAGAATACGGAGACGCGGAGCTGTCCCAAGTGCCGCTGCCAGGCGTCTTTCCGCAGAAGGAGCGCCCCGGAGCGCACCGCAACCGGCACCGTCATCTCTGCGCAAAGAGCCAAAATATTTTCAAACCCGCCAAAACTCATCCAAAAATATTTTCAAACCCGCCAAAATAGAAAACCAGACAGAAGTCATCAATACATTCGAAAAAACCTGACAAAACATGATAAAGCCCAACAAAGCTAATCCAAACACACCAAAAACTGGGCTAAACAGAATCAAAACAAATCAAAACAAATCGAAACCTTCTAAAAACCCGCCAAAATATTTCAAAACCTGTCAAAACTAATCAAAATCTTCCGAATACCCGCCAAAACATTCCAAATACCCGCCAAAAGATTTTAAAACCCGCCAAAAGGAATCCAAACATTCCAAAACCTGCCAACACAATAAAAACAACTCAAGAGAATACAAAACATTCTAAAACCCAACCAAAACATTCCGAAAACCCACCTAAACATCATAAAAACAAATCAAAACCAACCAAAACATTCTGAAAACCCGCCAAAATGATTTAGACCCGCAAAACTCATCAAAACATTCTGAAAAGATGCCAAAACATTAGAAAACCAGCCTGAACTGATCAAAACATTCAAAAAACTTGGCAATACATCATAAAAACAAATCAAAACCAACCAAAACATTCCAAAAACCCGACAAAATTATTTAGAACCCGCCAAAACTGATCAAAACATTCTGAAAAGATGCCAAAATACTAGAAAACCAGTAAGAAGTGATCGAAACATTCAATAACTTGCCAAAACATAATCAAAACAAATGAAAGCAAACCAAAACATTCCAAATACCCGCCAAAATATTTTAAAACCCGCCAAAAGGAATCCAAACATTCCAAAACCTGCCAAGACAATCAAAACAACACAAGAGAATACAAAACATTCTAAAACACCACCAAAACATTCCGAAAACCCGCCAAAACATCATAAAAACAAATCAAAACCAACCAAAAAATAAGAGGAACACGGCAACATATTGGCAAGCAAGAGACGGAGAACGCGGCACCTTCTAGGAGGCCAAGAAGGAAGCCGCACAACACCTGCACTGTGTCTGCAACTTTCAAACTGCTAGAAGCTAGTGGCTTGCCACTGGCCTGCCTCTTCAATTGCCATTAGCATTCCAATGGAAGCTATTCTTGGACAACTTTGCTCTGCTTGCTGCTAGTTCTGCCCCAGCCTACCATAGATAACCTTGCTCTTGCCTTGAGGCTCTGAGATGCCAAGAACTTGTCAACTTCAAAGGGCGGGCCAGGCTACATCTACTCAGCTGCCACAGTTTCTCCTTGCTAGACCTAGTGGGAAAGCATTTTGCTGAGATGCGGAAGGCACGAAACGCAGAATACGGAGACGCGGAGCTGTCCCAAGTGCCGCTGCCAGGCGTCTTTCCGCAGAAGGAGCGCCCCGGAGCGCACCGCAACCGGCACCGTCATCTCTGCGCAAAGAGCCAAAATATTTTCAAACCCGCCAAAACTAATCCAAAAATATTGTCAAACCCGCCAAAATAGAAAACCAGACAGAAGTCATCAATACATTCGAAAAAACCTGACAAAACATGATAAAGCCCACCAAAGCTAATCCAAACACACCAAAAACTGGGCTAAACAGAATCAAAACAAATCAAAACAAATCGAAACCTTCTAAAAACCCGCCAAAATATTTCAAAACCCGTCAAAACTAATCAAAACATTCCGAACACCCGCCAAAACATACCAAATACTCGCCAAAAGATTTTAAAACCCGCCAAAAGGAATCCAAACATTCCAAAACCTGCCAACACAATAAAAACAACTCAGGAGAATACAAAACATTCTAAAACCCAACCAAAACATTCCGAAAACCCACCTAAACATCATAAAAACAAATCAAAACCAACCAAAACATTCTGAAAACCCGCCAAAATGATTTAGACCCGCAAAACTCATCAAAACATTCTGAAAAGATGCCAAAACATTAGAAAACCAGCCTGAACTGATCAAAACATTCAAAAAACTTGGCAATACATCATAAAAACAAATCAAAACCAACCAAAACATTCCAAAAACCCGACAAAATTATTTAGAACCCGCCAAAACTGATCAAAACATTCTGAAAAGATGCCAAAATACTAGAAAACCAGTAAGAAGTGATCGAAACATTCAATAACTTGCCAAAACATAATCAAAACAAATGAAAGCAAACCAAAACATTCCAAATACCCGCCAAAATATTTTAAAACCCGCCAAAAGGAATCCAAACATTCCAAAACCTGCCAAGACAATCAAAACAACACAAGAGAATACAAAACATTCTAAAACACCACCAAAACATTCCGAAAACCCGCCAAAACATCATAAAAACAAATCAAAACCAACCAAAAAATAAGAGGAATACGGCAACATATTGGCAAGCAAGAGACGGAGAACGCGGCACCTTCTAGGAGGCCAAGAAGGAAGCCGCACAACACCTGCACTGTGTCTGCAACTTTCAAACTGCTAGAAGCTAGTGGCTTGCCACTGGCCTGCCTCTTCAATTGCCATAAGCATTCCAATGGAAGCTATTCTTGGACAACTTTGCTCTGCTTGCTGCTAGTTCTGCCCCAGCCTACCATAGATAACCTTGCTCTTGCCTTGAGGCTCTGAGATGCCAAGAACTTGTCAACTTCAAAGGGCGGGCCAGGCTACATCTACTCAGCTGCCACAGTTTCTCCTTGCTAGACCTAGTGGGAAAGCATTTTGCTGAGATGCGGAAGGCACGAAACGCAGAATACGGAGACGCGGAGCTGTCCCAAGTGCCGCTGCCAGGCGTCTTTCCGCAGAAGGAGCGCCCCGGAGCGCACCGCAACCGGCACCGTCATCTCTGCGCAAAGAGCCAAAATATTTTCAAACCCGCCAAAACTCATCCAAAAATATTTTCAAACCCGCCAAAATAGAAAACCAGACAGAAGTCATCAATACATTCGAAAAAACCTGACAAAACATGATCAAGCCCACCAAAGCTAATCCAAACACACCAAAAACTGGGCTAAACAGAATCAAAACAAATCAAAACAAATCGAAACCTTCTAAAAACCCGCCAAAATATTTCAAAACCCGTCAAAACTAATCAAAACATTCCGAACACCCGCCAAAACATACCAAATACTCGCCAAAAGATTTTAAAACCCGCCAAAAGGAATCCAAACATTCGAAAACCTGCCAACACAATAAAAACAACTCAGGAGAATACAAAACATTCTAAAACCCAACCAAAACATTCCGAAAACCCACCAAAACATCATAAAAACAAATCAAAACCAACCAAAACATTCTGAAAACCCGCCAAAATGATTTAGACCCGCAAAACTCATCAAAACATTCTGAAAAGATGCCAAAACATTAGAAAACCAGCCTGAACTGATCAAAACATTCAAAAAACTTGGCAATACATCATAAAAACAAATCAAAACCAACCAAAACATTCCAAAAACCCGACAAAATTATTTAGAACCCGCCAAAACTGATCAAAACATTCTGAAAAGATGCCAAAATACTAGAAAACCAGTAAGAAGTGATCGAAACATTCAATAACTTGCCAAAACATAATCAAAACAAATGAAAGCAAACCAAAACATTCCAAATACCCGCCAAAATATTTTAAAACCCGCCAAAAGGAATCCAAACATTCCAAAACCTGCCAAGACAATCAAAACAACACAAGAGAATACAAAACATTCTAAAACACCACCAAAACATTCCGAAAACCCGCCAAAACATCATAAAAACAAATCAAAACCAACCAAAAAATAAGAGGAACAAGGCAACATATTGGCAAGCAAGAGACGGAGAACGCGGCACCTTCTAGGAGGCCAAGAAGGAAGCCGCACAACACCTGCACTGTGTCTGCAACTTTCAAACTGCTAGAAGCTAGTGGCTTGCCACTGGCCTGCCTCTTCAATTGCCATTAGCATTCCAATGGAAGCTATTCTTGGACAACTTTGCTCTGCTTGCTGCTAGTTCTGCCCCAGCCTACCATAGATAACCTTGCTCTTGCCTTGAGGCTCTGAGATGCCAAGAACTTGTCAACTTCAAAGGGCGGGCCAGGCTACATCTACTCAGCTGCCACAGTTTCTCCTTGCTAGACCTAGTGGGAAAGCATTTTGCTGAGATGCGGAAGGCACGAAACGCAGAATACGGAGACGCGGAGCTGTCCCAAGTGCCGCTGCCAGGCGTCTTTCCGCAGAAGGAGCGCCCCGGAGCGCACCGCAACCGGCACCGTCATCTCTGCGCAAAGAGCCAAAATATTTTCAAACCCGCCAAAACTCATCCAAAAATATTGTCAAACCCGCCAAAATAGAAAACCAGACAGAAGTCATCAATACATTCGAAAAAACCTGACAAAACATGATCAAGCCCACCAAAGCTAATCCAAACACACCAAAAACTGGGCTAAACAGAATCAAAACAAATCAAAACAAATCTAAACCTTCTAAAAACCGGCCAAAATATTTCAAAACCCGTCAAAACTAATCAAAACATTCCGAACACCCGCCAAAACATACCAAATACTCGCCAAAAGATTTTAAAACCCGCCAAAAGGAATCCAAACATTCCAAAACCTGCCAACACAATAAAAACAACTCAGGAGAATACAAAACATTCTAAAACCCAACCAAAACATTCCGAAAACCCACCTAAACATCATAAAAACAAATCAAAACCAACCAAAACATTCTGAAAACCCGCCAAAATGATTTAGACCCGCAAAACTCATCAAAACATTCTGAAAAGATGCCAAAACATTAGAAAACCAGCCTGAACTGATCAAAACATTCAAAAAACTTGGCAATACATCATAAAAACAAATCAAAACCAACCAAAACATTCCAAAAACCTGACAAAATTATTTAGAACCCGCCAAAACTGATCAAAACATTCTGAAAAGATGCCAAAATACTAGAAAACCAGTCAGAAGTGATCGAAACTTTCAATAACTTGCCAAAACATAATCAAAACAAATGAAAGCAAACCAAAACATTCCAAATACCCGCCAAAATATTTTAAAACCCGCCAAAAGGAATCCAAACATTCCAAAACCTGCCAAGACAATATAAACAACACAAGAGAAAACAAAACATTCTAAAACACCACCAAAACATTCCGAAAACCCGCCAAAACATCATAAAAACAAATCAAAACCAACCAAAAAATAAGAGGAACAAGGCAACATATTGGCAAGCAAGAGACGGAGAGCGCGGCACCTTCTAGGAGGCCAAGAAGGAAGCCGCACAACACCTGCACTGTGTCTGCAACTTTCAAACTGCTAGAAGCTAGTGGCTTGCCACTGGCCTGCCTCTTCAATTGCCATTAGCATTCCAATGGAAGCTATTCTTGGACAACTTTGCTCTGCTTGCTGCTAGTTCTGCCCCAGCCTACCATAGATAACCTTGCTCTTGCCTTGAGGCTCTGAGATGCCAAGAACTTGTCAACTTCAAAGGGCGGGCCAGGCTACATCTACTCAGCTGCCACAGTTTCTCCTTGCTAGACCTAGTGGGAAAGCATTTTGCTGAGATGCAGAAGGCAAGAAACGCAGAATACGGAGACGCGGAGCTGTCCCAAGTGCCGCTGCCAGGCGTCTTTCCGCAGAAGGAGCGCCCCGGAGCGCACCGCAACCGGCACCGTCATCTCTGCGCAAAGAGCCAAAATATTTTCAAACCCGCCAAAACTCATCCAAAAATATTTTCAAACCCGCCAAAATAGAAAACCAGACAGAAGTCATCAATACATTCGAAAAAACCTGACAAAACATGATCAAGCCCACCAAAGCTAATCCAAACACACCAAAAACTGGGCTAAACAGAATCAAAACAAATCAAAACAAATCGAAACCTTCTAAAAACCCGCCAAAATATTTCAAAACCCGTCAAAACTAATCAAAACATTCCGAACACCCGCCAAAACATACCAAATACTCGCCAAAAGATTTTACAACCTGCCAAAAGGAATCCAAACATTCCAAAACCTGCCAACACAATAAAAACAACTCAGGAGAATACAAAACATTCTAAAACCCAACCAAAACATTCCGAAAACCCACCTAAACATCATAAAAACAAATCAAAACCAACCAAAACATTCTGAAAACCCGCCAAAATGATTTAGACCCGCAAAACTCATCAAAACATTCTGAAAAGATGCCAAAACATTAGAAAACCAGCCTGAACTGATCAAAACATTCAAAAAACTTGGCAATACATCATAAAAACAAATCAAAACCAACCAAAACATTCCAAAAACCCGACAAAATTATTTAGAACCCGCCAAAACTGATCAAAACATTCTGAAAAGATGCCAAAATACTAGAAAACCAGTAAGAAGTGATCGAAACATTCAATAACTTGCCAAAACATAATCAAAACAAATGAAAGCAAACCAAAACATTCCAAATACCCGCCAAAATATTTTAAAACCCGCCAAAAGGAATCCAAACATTCCAAAACCTGCCAAGACAATCAAAACAACACAAGAGAATACAAAACATTCTAAAACACCACCAAAACATTCCGAAAACCCGCCAAAACATCATAAAAACAAATCAAAACCAACCAAAAAATAAGAGGAACACGGCAACATATTGGCAAGCAAGAGACGGAGAACGCGGCACCTTCTAGGAGGCCAAGAAGGAAGCCGCACAACACCTGCACTGTGTCTGCAACTTTCAAACTGCTAGAAGCTAGTGGCTTGCCACTGGCCTGCCTCTTCAATTGCCATTAGCATTCCAATGGAAGCTATTCTTGGACAACTTTGCTCTGCTTGCTGCTAGTTCTGCCCCAGCCTACCATAGATAACCTTGCTCTTGCCTTGAGGCTCTGAGATGCCAAGAACTTGTCAACTTCAAAGGGCGGGCCGGGCTACATCTACTCAGCTGCCACAGTTTCTCCTTGCTAGACCTAGTGGGAAAGCATTTTGCTGAGATGCGGAAGGCAAGAAACGCAGAATACGGAGACGCGGAGCTGTCCCAAGTGCCGCTGCCAGGCGTCTTTCCGCAGAAGGAGCGCCCCGGAGCGCACCGCAACCGGCACCGTCATCTCTGCGCAAAGAGCCAAAATATTTTCAAACCCGCCAAAACTCATCCAAAAATATTTTCAAACCCACCAAAATAGAAAACCAGACAGAAGTCATCAATACATTCGAAAAAACCTGACAAAACATGATCAAGCCCACCAAAGATAATCCAAACACACCAAAAACTGGGCTAAACAGAATCAAAACAAATCAAAACAAATCTAAACCTTCTAAAAACCGGCCAAAATATTTCAAAACCCGTCAAAACTAATCAAAACATTCCGAACACCCGCCAAAACATACCAAATACTCGTCAAAAGATTTTAAAACCCGCCAAAAGGAATCCAAACATTCCAAAACCTGCCAACACAATAAAAACAACTCAGGAGAATACAAAACATTCTAAAACCCAACCAAAACATTCCGAAAACCCACCAAAACATCATAAAAACAAATCAAAACCAACCAAAACATTCTGAAAACCCGCCAAAATGATTTAGACCCGCAAAACTCATCAAAACATTCTGAAAAGATGCCAAAACATTAGAAAACCAGCCTGAACTGATCAAAACATTCAAAAAACTTGGCAATACATCATAAAAACAAATCAAAACCAACCAAAACATTCCAAAAACCCGACAAAATTATTTAGAACCCGCCAAAACTGATCAAAACATTCTGAAAAGATGCCAAAATACTAGAAAACCAGTAAGAAGTGATCGAAACATTCAATAACTTGCCAAAACATAATCAAAACAAATGAAAGCAAACCAAAACATTCCAAATACCCGCCAAAATATTTTAAAACCCGCCAAAAGGAATCCAAACATTCCAAAACCTGCCAAGACAATCAAAACAACACAAGAGAATACAAAACATTCTAAAACACCACCAAAACATTCCGAAAACCCACCAAAACATCATAAAAACAAATCAAAACCAACCAAAAAATAAGAGGAACAAGGCAACATATTGGCAAGCAAGAGACGGAGAACGCGGCACCTTCTAGGAGGCCAAGAAGGAAGCCGCACAACACCTGCACTGTGTCTGCAACTTTCAAACTGCTAGAAGCTAGTGGCTTGCCACTGGCCTGCCTCTTCAATTGCCATTAGCATTCCAATGGAAGCTATTCTTGGACAACTTTGCTCTGCTTGCTGCTAGTTCTGCCCCAGCCTACCATAGATAACCTTGCTCTTGCCTTGAGGCTCTGAGATGCCAAGAACTTGTCAACTTCAAAGGGCGGGCCAGGCTACATCTACTCAGCTGCCACAGTTTCTCCTTGCTAGACCTAGTGGGAAAGCATTTTGCTGAGATGCGGAAGGCACGAAACGCAGAATACGGAGACGCGGAGCTGTCCCAAGTGCCGCTGCCAGGCGTCTTTCCGCAGAAGGAGCGCCCCGGAGCGCACCGCAACCGGCACCGTCATCTCTGCGCAAAGAGCCAAAATATTTTCAAACCCGCCAAAACTCATCCAAAAATATTGTCAAACCCGCCAAAATAGAAAACCAGACAGAAGTCATCAATACATTCGAAAAAACCTGACAAAACATGATCAAGCCCACCAAAGCTAATCCAAACACACCAAAAACTGGGCTAAACAGAATCAAAACAAATCAAAACAAATCTAAACCTTCTAAAAACCCGCCAAAATATTTCAAAACCCGTCAAAACTAATCAAAACATTCCGAACACCCGCCAAAACATACCAAATACTCGCCAAAAGATTTTAAAACCCGCCAAAAGGAATCCAAACATTCCAAAACCTGCCAAGACAATAAAAACAACTCAGGAGAATACAAAACATTCTAAAACCCAACCAAAACATTCCGAAAACCCACCTAAACATCATAAAAACAAATCAAAACCAACCAAAACATTCTGAAAACCCGCCAAAATGATTTAGACCCGCAAAACTCATCAAAACATTCTGAAAAGATGCCAAAACATTAGAAAACCAGCCTGAACTGATCAAAACATTCAAAAAACTTGGCAATACATCATAAAAACAAATCAAAACCAACCAAAACATTCCAAAAACCCGACAAAATTATTTAGAACCCGCCAAAACTGATCAAAACATTCTGAAAAGATGCCAAAATACTAGAAAACCAGTCAGAAGTGATCGAAACTTTCAATAACTTGCCAAAACATAATCAAAACAAATGAAAGCAAACCAAAACATTCCAAATACCCGCCAAAATATTTTAAAACCCGCCAAAAGGAATCCAAACATTCCAAAACCTGCCAAGACAATATAAACAACACAAGAGAAAACAAAACATTCTAAAACACCACCAAAACATTCCGAAAACCCGCCAAAACATCATAAAAACAAATCAAAACCAACCAAAAAATAAGAGGAACAAGGCAACATATTGGCAAGCAAGAGACGGAGAGCGCGGCACCTTCTAGGAGGCCAAGAAGGAAGCCGCACAACACCTGCACTGTGTCTGCAACTTTCAAACTGCTAGAAGCTAGTGGCTTGCCACTGGCCTGCCTCTTCAATTGCCATTAGCATTCCAATGGAAGCTATTCTTGGACAACTTTGCTCTGCTTGCTGCTAGTTCTGCCCCAGCCTACCATAGATAACCTTGCTCTTGCCTTGAGGCTCTGAGATGCCAAGAACTTGTCAACTTCAAAGGGCGGGCCAGGCTACATCTACTCAGCTGCCACAGTTTCTCCTTGCTAGACCTAGTGGGAAAGCATTTTGCTGAGATGCGGAAGGCACGAAACGCAGAATACGGAGACGCGGAGCTGTCCCAAGTGCCGCTGCCAGGCGTCTTTCCGCAGAAGGAGCGCCCCGGAGCGCACCGCAACCGGCACCGTCATCTCTGCGCAAAGAGCCAAAATATTTTCAAACCCGCCAAAACTCATCCAAAAATATTGTCAAACCCGCCAAAATAGAAAACCAGACAGAAGTCATCAATACATTCGAAAAAACCTGACAAAACATGATCAAGCCCACCAAAGCTAATCCAAACACACCAAAAACTGGGCTAAACAGAATCAAAACAAATCAAAACAAATCGAAACCTTCTAAAAACCCGCCAAAATATTTCAAAACCCGTCAAAACTAATCAAAACATTCCGAACACCCGCCAAAACATACCAAATACTCGCCAAAAGATTTTAAAACCCGCCAAAAGGAATCCAAACATTCCAAAACCTGCCAACACAATAAAAACAACTCAGGAGAATACAAAACATTCTAAAACCCAACCAAAACATTCCGAAAACCCACCTAAACATCATAAAAACAAATCAAAACCAACCAAAACATTCTGAAAACCCGCCAAAATGATTTAGACCCGCAAAACTCATCAAAACATTCTGAAAAGATGCCAAAACATTAGAAAACCAGCCTGAACTGATCAAAACATTCAAAAAACTTGGCAATACATCATAAAAACAAATCAAAACCAACCAAAACATTCCAAAAACCCGACAAAATTATTTAGAACCCGCCAAAACTGATCAAAACATTCTGAAAAGATGCCAAAATACTAGAAAACCAGTAAGAAGTGATCGAAACATTCAATAACTTGCCAAAACATAATCAAAACAAATGAAAGCAAACCAAAACATTCCAAATACCCGCCAAAATATTTTAAAACCCGCCAAAAGGAATCCAAACATTCCAAAACCTGCCAAGACAATCAAAACAACACAAGAGAATACAAAACATTCTAAAACACCACCAAAACATTCCGAAAACCCGCCAAAACATCATAAAAACAAATCAAAACCAACCAAAAAATAAGAGGAACACGGCAACATATTGGCAAGCAAGAGACGGAGAACGCGGCACCTTCTAGGAGGCCAAGAAGGAAGCCGCACAACACCTGCACTGTGTCTGCAACTTTCAAACTGCTAGAAGCTAGTGGCTTGCCACTGGCCTGCCTCTTCAATTGCCATTAGCATTCCAATGGAAGCTATTCTTGGACAACTTTGCTCTGCTTGCTGCTAGTTCTGCCCCAGCCTACCATAGATAACCTTGCTCTTGCCTTGAGGCTCTGAGATGCCAAGAACTTGTCAACTTCAAAGGGCGGGCCAGGCTACATCTACTCAGCTGCCACAGTTTCTCCTTGCTAGACCTAGTGGGAAAGCATTTTGCTGAGATGCGGAAGGCACGAAACGCAGAATACGGAGACGCGGAGCTGTCCCAAGTGCCGCTGCCAGGCGTCTTTCCGCAGAAGGAGCGCCCCGGAGCGCACCGCAACCGGCACCGTCATCTCTGCCCAAAGAGCCAAAATATTTTCAAACCCGCCAAAACTAATCCAAAAATATTGTCAAACCCGCCAAAATAGAAAACCAGACAGAAGTCATCAATACATTCGAAAAAACCTGACAAAACATGATAAAGCCCACCAAAGATAATCCAAACACACCAAAAACTGGGCTAAACAGAATCAAAACAAATCAAAACAAATCGAAACCTTCTAAAAACCGGCCAAAATATTTCAAAACCCGTCAAAACTAATCAAAACATTCCGAACACCCGCCAAAACATACCAAATACTCGCCAAAAGATTTTACAACCCGCCAAAAGGAATCCAAACATTCCAAAACCTGCCAACACAATAAAAACAACTCAGGAGAATACAAAACATTCTAAAACCCAACCAAAACATTCCGAAAACCCACCTAAACATCATAAAAACAAATCAAAACCAACCAAAACATTCTGAAAACCCGCCAAAATGATTTAGACCCGCAAAACTCATCAAAACATTCTGAAAAGATGCCAAAACATTAGAAAACCAGCCTGAACTGATCAAAACATTCAAAAAACTTGGCAATACATCATAAAAACAAATCAAAACCAACCAAAACATTCCAAAAACCCGACAAAATTATTTAGAACCCGCCAAAACTGATCAAAACATTCTGAAAAGATGCCAAAATACTAGAAAACCAGTAAGAAGTGATCGAAACATTCAATAACTTGCCAAAACATAATCAAAACAAATGAAAGCAAACCAAAACATTCCAAATACCCGCCAAAATATTTTAAAACCCGCCAAAAGGAATTCAAACATTCCAAAACCTGCCAAGACAATCAAAACAACACAAGAGAATACAAAACATTCTAAAACACCACCAAAACATTCTGAAAACCCGCCAAAACATCATAAAAACAAATCAAAACCAACCAAAAAATAAGAGGAACAAGGCAACATATTGGCAAGCAAGAGACGGAGAGCGCGGCACCTTCTAGGAGGCCAAGAAGGAAGCCGCACAACACCTGCACTGTGTCTGCAACTTTCAAACTGCTAGAAGCTAGTGGCTTGCCACTGGCCTGCCTCTTCAATTGCCATTAGCATTCCAATGGAAGCTATTCTTGGACAACTTTGCTCTGCTTGCTGCTAGTTCTGCCCCAGCCTACCATAGATAACCTTGCTCTTGCCTTGAGGCTCTGAGATGCCAAGAACTTGTCAACTTCAAAGGGCGGGCCGGGCTACATCTACTCAGCTGCCACAGTTTCTCCTTGCTAGACCTAGTGGGAAAGCATTTTGCTGAGATGCGGAAGGCACGAAACGCAGAATACGGAGACGCGGAGCTGTCCCAAGTGCCGCTGCCAGGCGTCTTTCCGCAGAAGGAGCGCCCCGGAGCGCACCGCAACCGGCACCGTCATCTCTGCGCAAAGAGCCAAAATATTTTCAAACCCGCCAAAACTCATCCAAAAATATTTTCAAACCCGCCAAAATAGAAAACCAGACAGAAGTCATCAATACATTCGAAAAAACCTGACAAAACATGATCAAGCCCACCAAAGCTAATCCAAACACACCAAAAACTGGGCTAAACAGAATCAAAACAAATCAAAACAAATCGAAACCTTCTAAAAACCGGCCAAAATATTTCAAAACCCGTCAAAACTAATCAAAACATTCCGAACACCCGCCAAAACATACCAAATACTCGCCAAAAGATTTTACAACCCGCCAAAAGGAATCCAAACATTCCAAAACCTGCCAACACAATAAAAACAACTCAGGAGAATACAAAACATTATAAAACCCAACCAAAACATTCCGAAAACCCACCTAAACATCATAAAAACAAATCAAAACCAACCAAAACATTCTGAAAACCCGCCAAAATGATTTAGACCCGCAAAACTCATCAAAACATTCTGAAAAGATGCCAAAACATTAGAAAACCAGCCTGAACTGATCAAAACATTCAAAAAACTTGGCAATACATCATAAAAACAAATCAAAACCAACCAAAACATTCCAAAAACCCGACAAAATTATTTAGAACCCGCCAAAACTGATCAAAACATTCTGAAAAGATGCCAAAATACTAGAAAACCAGTAAGAAGTGATCGAAACATTCAATAACTTGCCAAAACATAATCAAAACAAATGAAAGCAAACCAAAACATTCCAAATACCCGCCAAAATATTTTAAAACCCGCCAAAAGGAATCCAAACATTCCAAAACCTGCCAAGACAATCAAAACAACACAAGAGAATACAAAACATTCTAAAACACCACCAAAACATTCCGAAAACCCGCCAAAACATCATAAAAACAAATCAAAACCAACCAAAAAATAAGAGGAACACGGCAACATATTGGCAAGCAGGAGACGGAGAACGCGGCACCTTCTAGGAGGCCAAGAAGGAAGCCGCACAACACCTGCACTGTGTCTGCAACTTTCAAACTGCTAGAAGCTAGTGGCTTGCCACTGGCCTGCCTCTTCAATTGCCATTAACATTCCAATGGAAGCTATTCTTGGACAACTTTGCTCTGCTTGCTGCTAGTTCTGCCCCAGCCTACCATAGATAACCTTGCTCTTGCCTTGAGGCTCTGAGATGCCAAGAACTTGTCAACTTCAAAGGGCGGGCCGGGCTACATCTACTCAGCTGCCACAGTTTCTCCTTGCTAGACCTAGTGGGAAAGCATTTTGCTGAGATGCGGAAGGCACGAAACGCAGAATACGGAGACGCGGAGCTGTCCCAAGTGCCGCTGCCAGGCGTCTTTCCGCAGAAGGAGCGCCCCGGAGCGCACCGCAACCGGCACCGTCATCTCTGCGCAAAGAGCCAAAATATTTTCAAACCCGCCAAAACTCATCCAAAAATATTTTCAAACCCGCCAAAATAGAAAACCAGACAGAAGTCATCAATACATTCGAAAAAACCTGACAAAACATGATCAAGCCCACCAAAGCTAATCCAAACACACCAAAAACTGGGCTAAACAGAATCAAAACAAATCAAAACAAATCGAAACCTTCTAAAAACCCGCCAAAATATTTCAAAACCCGTCAAAACTAATCAAAACATTCCGAACACCCGCCAAAACATACCAAATACTCGCCAAAAGATTTTAAAACCCGCCAAAAGGAATCCAAACATTCCAAAACCTGCCAACACAATAAAAACAACTCAGGAGAATACAAAACATTCTAAAACCCAACCAAAACATTCCGAAAACCCACCAAAACATCATAAGAACAAATCAAAAACAACCAAAACATTCTGAAAACCCGCCAAAATGATTTAGACCCGCAAAACTCATCAAAACCTTCTGAAAAGATGCCAAAACATTAGAAAACCAGCCTGAACTGATCAAAACATTCAAAAAACTTGGCAATACATCATAAAAACAAATCAAAACCAACCAAAACATTCCAAAAACCCGACAAAATTATTTAGAACCCGCCAAAACTGATCAAAACATTCTGAAAAGATGCCAAAATACTAGAAAACCAGTAAGAAGTGATCGAAACATTCAATAACTTGCCAAAACATAATCAAAACAAATGAAAGCAAACCAAAACATTCCAAATACCCACCAAAATATTTTAAAACCCGCCAAAAGGAATTCAAACATTCCAAAACCTGCCAAGACAATCAAAACAACACAAGAGAATACAAAACATTCTAAAACACCACCAAAACATTCTGAAAACCCGCCAAAACATCATAAAAACAAATCAAAACCAACCAAAAAATAAGAGGAACAAGGCAACATATTGGCAAGCAAGAGACGGAGAACGCGGCACCTTCTAGGAGGCCAAGAAGGAAGCCGCACAACACCTGCACTGTGTCTGCAACTTTCAAACTGCTAGAAGCTAGTGGCTTGCCACTGGCCTGCCTCTTCAATTGCCATTAGCATTCCAATGGAAGCTATTCTTGGACAACTTTGCTCTGCTTGCTGCTAGTTCTGCCCCAGCCTACCATAGATAACCTTGCTCTTGCCTTGAGGCTCTGAGATGCCAAGAACTTGTCAACTTCAAAGGGCGGGCCAGGCTACATCTACTCAGCTGCCACAGTTTCTCCTTGCTAGACCTAGTGGGAAAGCATTTTGCTGAGATGCAGAAGGCAAGAAACGCAGAATACGGAGACGCGGAGCTGTCCCAAGTGCCGCTGCCAGGCGTCTTTCCGCAGAAGGAGCGCCCCGGAGCGCACCGCAACCGGCACCGTCATCTCTGCGCAAAGAGCCAAAATATTTTCAAACCCGCCAAAACTCATCCAAAAATATTTTCAAACCCGCCAAAATAGAAAACCAGACAGAAGTCATCAATACATTCGAAAAAACCTGACAAAACATGATCAAGCCCAACAAAGCTAATCCAAACACACCAAAAACTGGGCTAAACAGAATCAAAACAAATCAAAACAAATCGAAACCTTCTAAAAACCCGCCAAAATATTTCAAAACCTGTCAAAACTAATCAAAATCTTCCGAATACCCGCCAAAACATTCCAAATACCCGCCAAAAGATTTTAAAACCCGCCAAAAGGAATCCAAACATTCCAAAACCTGCCAACACAATAAAAACAACTCAAGAGAATACAAAACATTCTAAAACCCAACCAAAACATTCCGAAAACCCACCTAAACATCATAAAAACAAATCAAAACCAACCAAAACATTCTGAAAACCCGCCAAAATGATTTAGACCCGCAAAACTCATCAAAACATTCTGAAAAGATGCCAAAACATTAGAAAACCAGCCTGAACTGATCAAAACATTCAAAAAACTTGGCAATACATCATAAAAACAAATCAAAACCAACCAAAACATTCCAAAAACCCGACAAAATTATTTAGAACCCGCCAAAACTGATCAAAACATTCTGAAAAGATGCCAAAATACTAGAAAACCAGTAAGAAGTGATCGAAACATTCAATAACTTGCCAAAACATAATCAAAACAAATGAAAGCAAACCAAAACATTCCAAATACCCGCCAAAATATTTTAAAACCCGCCAAAAGGAATCCAAACATTCCAAAACCTGCCAAGACAATATAAACAACACAAGAGAAAACAAAACATTCTAAAACACCACCAAAACATTCCGAAAACCCGCCAAAACATCATAAAAACAAATCAAAACCAACCAAAAAATAAGAGGAACAAGGCAACATATTGGCAAGCAAGAGACGGAGAGCGCGGCACCTTCTAGGAGGCCAAGAAGGAAGCCGCACAACACCTGCACTGTGTCTGCAACTTTCAAACTGCTAGAAGCTAGTGGCTTGCCACTGGCCTGCCTCTTCAATTGCCATTAGCATTCCAATGGAAGCGATTCTTGGACAACTTTGCTCTGCTTGCTGCTAGTTCTGCCCCAGCCTACCATAGATAACCTTGCTCTTGCCTTGAGGCTCTGAGATGCCAAGAACTTGTCAACTTCAAAGGGCGGGCCAGGCTACATCTACTCAGCTGCCACAGTTTCTCCTTGCTAGACCTAGTGGGAAAGCATTTTGCTGAGATGCAGAAGGCAAGAAACGCAGAATACGGAGACGCGGAGCTGTCCCAAGTGCCGCTGCCAGGCGTCTTTCCGCAGAAGGAGCGCCCCGGAGCGCACCGCAACCGGCACCGTCATCTCTGCCCAAAGAGCCAAAATATTTTCAAACCCGCCAAAACTAATCCAAAAATATTTTCAAACCCGCCAAAATAGAAAACCAGACAGAAGTCATCAATACATTCGAAAAAACCTGACAAAACATGATCAAGCCCAACAAAGCTAATCCAAACACACCAAAAACTGGGCTAAACAGAATCAAAACAAATCAAAACAAATCGAAACCTTCTAAAAACCCGCCAAAATATTTCAAAACCTGTCAAAACTAATCAAAACCTTCCGAATACCCGCCAAAACATTCCAAATACCCGCCAAAAGATTTTAAAACCCGCCAAAAGGAATCCAAACATTCCAAAACCTGCCAACACAATAAAAACAACTCAAGAGAATACAAAACATTCTAAAACCCAACCAAAACATTCCGAAAACCCACCAAAACATCATAAAAACAAATCAAAACCAACCAAAACATTCTGAAAACCCGCCAAAATGATTTAGACCCGCAAAACTCATCAAAACATTCTGAAAAGATGCCAAAACATTAGAAAACCAGCCTGAACTGATCAAAACATTCAAAAAACTTGGCAATACATCATAAAAACAAATCAAAACCAACCAAAACATTCCAAAAACCCGACAAAATTATTTAGAACCCGCCAAAACTGATCAAAACATTCTGAAAAGATGCCAAAATACTAGAAAACCAGTAAGAAGTGATCGAAACATTCAATAACTTGCCAAAACATAATCAAAACAAATGAAAGCAAACCAAAACATTCCAAATACCCGCCAAAATATTTTAAAACCCGCCAAAAGGAATCCAAACATTCCAAAACCTGCCAAGACAATATAAACAACACAAGAGAAAACAAAACATTCTAAAACACCACCAAAACATTCCGAAAACCCGCCAAAACATCATAAAAACAAATCAAAACCAACCAAAAAATAAGAGGAACAAGGCAACATATTGGCAAGCAAGAGACGGAGAGCGCGGCACCTTCTAGGAGGCCAAGAAGGAAGCCGCACAACACCTGCACTGTGTCTGCAACTTTCAAACTGCTAGAAGCTAGTGGCTTGCCACTGGCCTGCCTCTTCAATTGCCATTAGCATTCCAATGGAAGCGATTCTTGGACAACTTTGCTCTGCTTGCTGCTAGTTCTGCCCCAGCCTACCATAGATAACCTTGCTCTTGCCTTGAGGCTCTGAGATGCCAAGAACTTGTCAACTTCAAAGGGCGGGCCAGGCTACATCTACTCAGCTGCCACAGTTTCTCCTTGCTAGACCTAGTGGGAAAGCATTTTGCTGAGATGCAGAAGGCAAGAAACGCAGAATACGGAGACGCGGAGCTGTCCCAAGTGCCGCTGCCAGGCGTCTTTCCGCAGAAGGAGCGCCCCGGAGCGCACCGCAACCGGCACCGTCATCTCTGCCCAAAGAGCCAAAATATTTTCAAACCCGCCAAAACTAATCCAAAAATATTTTCAAACCCGCCAAAATAGAAAACCAGACAGAAGTCATCAATACATTCGAAAAAACCTGACAAAACATGATCAAGCCCAACAAAGCTAATCCAAACACACCAAAAACTGGGCTAAACAGAATCAAAACAAATCAAAACAAATCGAAACCTTCTAAAAACCCGCCAAAATATTTCAAAACCTGTCAAAACTAATCAAAACCTTCCGAATACCCGCCAAAACATTCCAAATACCCGCCAAAAGATTTTAAAACCCGCCAAAAGGAATCCAAACATTCCAAAACCTGCCAACACAATAAAAACAACTCAAGAGAATACAAAACATTCTAAAACCCAACCAAAACATTCCGAAAACCCACCTAAACATCATAAAAACAAATCAAAACCAACCAAAACATTCTGAAAACCCGCCAAAATGATTTAGACCCGCAAAACTCATCAAAACATTCTGAAAAGATGCCAAAACATTAGAAAACCAGCCTGAACTGATCAAAACATTCAAAAAACTTGGCAATACATTATAAAAACAAATCAAAACCAACCAAAACATTCCAAAAACCCGACAAAATTATTTAGAACCCGCCAAAACTGATCAAAACATTCTGAAAAGATGCCAAAATACTAGAAAACCAGTAAGAAGTGATCGAAACATTCAATAACTTGCCAAAACATAATCAAAACAAATGAAAGCAAACCAAAACATTCCAAATACCCGCCAAAATATTTTAAAACCCGCCAAAAGGAATCCAAACATTCCAAAACCTGCCAAGACAATCAAAACAACACAAGAGAATACAAAACATTCTAAAACACCACCAAAACATTCCGAAAACCCGCCAAAACATCATAAAAACAAATCAAAACCAACCAAAAAATAAGAGGAACACGGCAACATATTGGCAAGCAAGAGACGGAGAGCGCGGCACCTTCTAGGAGGCCAAGAAGGAAGCCGCACAACACCTGCACTGTGTCTGCAACTTTCAAACTGCTAGAAGCTAGTGGCTTGCCACTGGCCTGCCTCTTCAATTGCCATTAGCATTCCAATGGAAGCTATTCTTGGACAACTTTGCTCTGCTTGCTGCTAGTTCTGCCCCAGCCTACCATAGATAACCTTGCTCTTGCCTTGAGGCTCTGAGATGCCAAGAACTTGTCAACTTCAAAGGGCGGGCCAGGCTACATCTACTCAGCTGCCACAGTTTCTCCTTGCTAGACCTAGTGGGAAAGCATTTTGCTGAGATGCAGAAGGCAAGAAACGCAGAATACGGAGACGCGGAGCTGTCCCAAGTGCCGCTGCCAGGCGTCTTTCCGCAGAAGGAGCGCCCCGGAGCGCACCGCAACCGGCACCGTCATCTCTGCCCAAAGAGCCAAAATATTTTCAAACCCGCCAAAACTCATCCAAAAATATTTTCAAACCCGCCAAAATAGAAAACCAGACAGAAGTCATCAATACATTCGAAAAAACCTGACAAAACATGATCAAGCCCACCAAAGCTAATCCAAACACACCAAAAACTGGGCTAAACAGAATCAAAACAAATCAAAACAAATCGAAACCTTCTAAAAACCCGCCAAAATATTTCAAAACCCGTCAAAACTAATCAAAACATTCCGAACACCCGCCAAAACATACCAAATACTCGCCAAAAGATTTTAAAACCCGCCAAAAGGAATCCAAACATTCCAAAACCTGCCAACACAATAAAAACAACTCAGGAGAATACAAAACATTCTAAAACCCAACCAAAACATTCCGAAAACCCACCAAAACATCATAAAAACAAATCAAAACCAACCAAAACATTCTGAAAACCCGCCAAAATGATTTAGACCCGCAAAACTCATCAAAACATTCTGAAAAGATGCCAAAACATTAGAAAACCAGCCTGAACTGATCAAAACATTCAAAAAACTTGGCAATACATCATAAAAACAAATCAAAACCAACCAAAACATTCCAAAAACCCGACAAAATTATTTAGAACCCGCCAAAACTGATCAAAACATTCTGAAAAGATGCCAAAATACTAGAAAACCAGTAAGAAGTGATCGAAACATTCAATAACTTGCCAAAACATAATCAAAACAAATGAAAGCAAACCAAAACATTCCAAATACCCGCCAAAATATTTTAAAACCCGCCAAAAGGAATCCAAACATTCCAAAACCTGCCAAGACAATCAAAACAACACAAGAGAAAACAAAACATTCTAAAACACCACCAAAACATTCCGAAAACCCGCCAAAACATCATAAAAACAAATCAAAACCAACCAAAAAATAAGAGGAACAAGGCAACATATTGGCAAGCAAGAGACGGAGAGCGCGGCACCTTCTAGGAGGCCAAGAAGGAAGCCGCACAACACCTGCACTGTGTCTGCAACTTTCAAACTGCTAGAAGCTAGTGGCTTGCCACTGGCCTGCCTCTTCAATTGCCATTAGCATTCCAATGGAAGCTATTCTTGGACAACTTTGCTCTGCTTGCTGCTAGTTCTGCCCCAGCCTACCATAGATAACCTTGCTCTTGCCTTGAGGCTCTGAGATGCCAAGAACTTGTCAACTTCAAAGGGCGGGCCAGGCTACATCTACTCAGCTGCCACAGTTTCTCCTTGCTAGACCTAGTGGGAAAGCATTTTGCTGAGATGCAGAAGGCAAGAAACGCAGAATACGGAGACGCGGAGCTGTCCCAAGTGCCGCTGCCAGGCGTCTTTCCGCAGAAGGAGCGCCCCGGAGCGCACCGCAACCGGCACCGTCATCTCTGCGCAAAGAGCCAAAATATTTTCAAACCCGCCAAAACTCATCCAAAAATATTTTCAAACCCGCCAAAATAGAAAACCAGACAGAAGTCATCAATACATTCGAAAAAACCTGACAAAACATGATCAAGCCCAACAAAGCTAATCCAAACACACCAAAAACTGGGCTAAACAGAATCAAAACAAATCAAAACAAATCTAAACCTTCTAAAAACCCGCCAAAATATTTCAAAACCTGTCAAAACTAATCAAAACCTTCCGAATACCCGCCAAAACATTCCAAATACCCGCCAAAAGATTTTAAAACCCGCCAAAAGGAATCCAAACATTCCAAAACCTGCCAACACAATAAAAACAACTCAAGAGAATACAAAACATTCTAAAACCCAACCAAAACATTCCGAAAACCCACCTAAACATCATAAAAACAAATCAAAACCAACCAAAACATTCTGAAAACCCGCCAAAATGATTTAGACCCGCAAAACTCATCAAAACATTCTGAAAAGATGCCAAAACATTAGAAAACCAGCCTGAACTGATCAAAACATTCAAAAAACTTGGCAATACATTATAAAAACAAATCAAAACCAACCAAAACATTCCAAAAACCCGACAAAATTATTTAGAACCCGCCAAAACTGATCAAAACATTCTGAAAAGATGCCAAAATACTAGAAAACCAGTAAGAAGTGATCGAAACATTCAATAACTTGCCAAAACATAATCAAAACAAATGAAAGCAAACCAAAACATTCCAAATACCCGCCAAAATATTTTAAAACCCGCCAAAAGGAATCCAAACATTCCAAAACCTGCCAAGACAATCAAAACAACACAAGAGAATACAAAACATTCTAAAACACCACCAAAACATTCCGAAAACCCGCCAAAACATCATAAAAACAAATCAAAACCAACCAAAAAATAAGAGGAACACGGCAACATATTGGCAAGCAAGAGACGGAGAGCGCGGCACCTTCTA
Source organism: Passer domesticus (assembly GCF_036417665.1). Classification (NCBI taxonomy): domain Eukaryota; kingdom Metazoa; phylum Chordata; class Aves; order Passeriformes; family Passeridae; genus Passer; species Passer domesticus. Next base: position 58,250,089 of record NC_087478.1, on the reverse strand, counting down.
GGAGGCCAAGAAGGAAGCCGCACAACACCTGCACTGTGTCTGCAACTTTCAAACTGCTAGAAGCTAGTGGCTTGCCACTGGCCTGCCTCTTCAATTGCCATTAGCATTCCAATGGAAGCTATTCTTGGACAACTTTGCTCTGCTTGCTGCTAGTTCTGCCCCAGCCTACCATAGATAACCTTGCTCTTGCCTTGAGGCTCTGAGATGCCAAGAACTTGTCAACTTCAAAGGGCGGGCCAGGCTACATCTACTCAGCTGCCACAGTTTCTCCTTGCTAGACCTAGTGGGAAAGCATTTTGCTGAGATGCAGAAGGCAAGAAACGCAGAATACGGAGACGCGGAGCTGTCCCAAGTGCCGCTGCCAGGCGTCTTTCCGCAGAAGGAGCGCCCCGGAGCGCACCGCAACCGGCACCGTCATCTCTGCCCAAAGAGCCAAAATATTTTCAAACCCGCCAAAACTCATCCAAAAATATTTTCAAACCCGCCAAAATAGAAAACCAGACAGAAGTCATCAATACATTCGAAAAAACCTGACAAAACATGATCAAGCCCACCAAAGCTAATCCAAACACACCAAAAACTGGGCTAAACAGAATCAAAACAAATCAAAACAAATCGAAACCTTCTAAAAACCCGCCAAAATATTTCAAAACCCGTCAAAACTAATCAAAACATTCCGAACACCCGCCAAAACATACCAAATACTCGCCAAAAGATTTTAAAACCCGCCAAAAGGAATCCAAACATTCCAAAACCTGCCAACACAATAAAAACAACTCAGGAGAATACAAAACATTCTAAAACCCAACCAAAACATTCCGAAAACCCACCAAAACATCATAAAAACAAATCAAAACCAACCAAAACATTCTGAAAACCCGCCAAAATGATTTAGACCCGCAAAACTCATCAAAACATTCTGAAAAGATGCCAAAACATTAGAAAACCAGCCTGAACTGATCAAAACATTCAAAAAACTTGGCAATACATCATAAAAACAAATCAAAACCAACCAAAACATTCCAAAAACCCGACAAAATTATTTAGAACCCGCCAAAACTGATCAAAACATTCTGAAAAGATGCCAAAATACTAGAAAACCAGTAAGAAGTGATCGAAACATTCAATAACTTGCCAAAACATAATCAAAACAAATGAAAGCAAACCAAAACATTCCAAATACCCGCCAAAATATTTTAAAACCCGCCAAAAGGAATCCAAACATTCCAAAACCTGCCAAGACAATCAAAACAACACAAGAGAAAACAAAACATTCTAAAACACCACCAAAACATTCCGAAAACCCGCCAAAACATCATAAAAACAAATCAAAACCAACCAAAAAATAAGAGGAACAAGGCAACATATTGGCAAGCAAGAGACGGAGAGCGCGGCACCTTCTAGGAGGCCAAGAAGGAAGCCGCACAACACCTGCACTGTGTCTGCAACTTTCAAACTGCTAGAAGCTAGTGGCTTGCCACTGGCCTGCCTCTTCAATTGCCATTAGCATTCCAATGGAAGCGATTCTTGGACAACTTTGCTCTGCTTGCTGCTAGTTCTGCCCCAGCCTACCATAGATAACCTTGCTCTTGCCTTGAGGCTCTGAGATGCCAAGAACTTGTCAACTTCAAAGGGCGGGCCAGGCTACATCTACTCAGCTGCCACAGTTTCTCCTTGCTAGACCTAGTGGGAAAGCATTTTGCTGAGATGCAGAAGGCAAGAAACGCAGAATACGGAGACGCGGAGCTGTCCCAAGTGCCGCTGCCAGGCGTCTTTCCGCAGAAGGAGCGCCCCGGAGCGCACCGCAACCGGCACCGTCATCTCTGCGCAAAGAGCCAAAATATTTTCAAACCCGCCAAAACTCATCCAAAAATATTTTCAAACCCGCCAAAATAGAAAACCAGACAGAAGTCATCAATACATTCGAAAAAACCTGACAAAACATGATCAAGCCCAACAAAGCTAATCCAAACACACCAAAAACTGGGCTAAACAGAATCAAAACAAATCAAAACAAATCTAAACCTTCTAAAAACCCGCCAAAATATTTCAAAACCTGTCAAAACTAATCAAAACCTTCCGAATACCCGCCAAAACATTCCAAATACCCGCCAAAAGATTTTAAAACCCGCCAAAAGGAATCCAAACATTCCAAAACCTGCCAACACAATAAAAACAACTCAAGAGAATACAAAACATTCTAAAACCCAACCAAAACATTCCGAAAACCCACCTAAACATCATAAAAACAAATCAAAACCAACCAAAACATTCTGAAAACCCGCCAAAATGATTTAGACCCGCAAAACTCATCAAAACATTCTGAAAAGATGCCAAAACATTAGAAAACCAGCCTGAACTGATCAAAACATTCAAAAAACTTGGCAATACATTATAAAAACAAATCAAAACCAACCAAAACATTCCAAAAACCCGACAAAATTATTTAGAACCCGCCAAAACTGATCAAAACATTCTGAAAAGATGCCAAAATACTAGAAAACCAGTAAGAAGTGATCGAAACATTCAATAACTTGCCAAAACATAATCAAAACAAATGAAAGCAAACCAAAACATTCCAAATACCCGCCAAAATATTTTAAAACCCGCCAAAAGGAATCCAAACATTCCAAAACCTGCCAAGACAATCAAAACAACACAAGAGAATACAAAACATTCTAAAACACCACCAAAACATTCCGAAAACCCGCCAAAACATCATAAAAACAAATCAAAACCAACCAAAAAATAAGAGGAACACGGCAACATATTGGCAAGCAAGAGACGGAGAGCGCGGCACCTTCTAGGAGGCCAAGAAGGAAGCCGCACAACACCTGCACTGTGTCTGCAACTTTCAAACTGCTAGAAGCTAGTGGCTTGCCACTGGCCTGCCTCTTCAATTGCCATTAGCATTCCAATGGAAGCTATTCTTGGACAACTTTGCTCTGCTTGCTGCTAGTTCTGCCCCAGCCTACCATAGATAACCTTGCTCTTGCCTTGAGGCTCTGAGATGCCAAGAACTTGTCAACTTCAAAGGGCGGGCCAGGCTACATCTACTCAGCTGCCACAGTTTCTCCTTGCTAGACCTAGTGGGAAAGCATTTTGCTGAGATGCAGAAGGCAAGAAACGCAGAATACGGAGACGCGGAGCTGTCCCAAGTGCCGCTGCCAGGCGTCTTTCCGCAGAAGGAGCGCCCCGGAGCGCACCGCAACCGGCACCGTCATCTCTGCCCAAAGAGCCAAAATATTTTCAAACCCGCCAAAACTCATCCAAAAATATTTTCAAACCCGCCAAAATAGAAAACCAGACAGAAGTCATCAATACATTCGAAAAAACCTGACAAAACATGATCAAGCCCACCAAAGCTAATCCAAACACACCAAAAACTGGGCTAAACAGAATCAAAACAAATCAAAACAAATCGAAACCTTCTAAAAACCCGCCAAAATATTTCAAAACCCGTCAAAACTAATCAAAACATTCCGAACACCCGCCAAAACATACCAAATACTCGCCAAAAGATTTTAAAACCCGCCAAAAGGAATCCAAACATTCCAAAACCTGCCAACACAATAAAAACAACTCAGGAGAATACAAAACATTCTAAAACCCAACCAAAACATTCCGAAAACCCACCAAAACATCATAAAAACAAATCAAAACCAACCAAAACATTCTGAAAACCCGCCAAAATGATTTAGACCCGCAAAACTCATCAAAACATTCTGAAAAGATGCCAAAACATTAGAAAACCAGCCTGAACTGATCAAAACATTCAAAAAACTTGGCAATACATCATAAAAACAAATCAAAACCAACCAAAACATTCCAAAAACCCGACAAAATTATTTAGAACCCGCCAAAACTGATCAAAACATTCTGAAAAGATGCCAAAATACTAGAAAACCAGTAAGAAGTGATCGAAACATTCAATAACTTGCCAAAACATAATCAAAACAAATGAAAGCAAACCAAAACATTCCAAATACCCGCCAAAATATTTTAAAACCCGCCAAAAGGAATCCAAACATTCCAAAACCTGCCAAGACAATCAAAACAACACAAGAGAAAACAAAACATTCTAAAACACCACCAAAACATTCCGAAAACCCGCCAAAACATCATAAAAACAAATCAAAACCAACCAAAAAATAAGAGGAACAAGGCAACATATTGGCAAGCAAGAGACGGAGAGCGCGGCACCTTCTAGGAGGCCAAGAAGGAAGCCGCACAACACCTGCACTGTGTCTGCAACTTTCAAACTGCTAGAAGCTAGTGGCTTGCCACTGGCCTGCCTCTTCAATTGCCATTAGCATTCCAATGGAAGCGATTCTTGGACAACTTTGCTCTGCTTGCTGCTAGTTCTGCCCCAGCCTACCATAGATAACCTTGCTCTTGCCTTGAGGCTCTGAGATGCCAAGAACTTGTCAACTTCAAAGGGCGGGCCAGGCTACATCTACTCAGCTGCCACAGTTTCTCCTTGCTAGACCTAGTGGGAAAGCATTTTGCTGAGATGCAGAAGGCAAGAAACGCAGAATACGGAGACGCGGAGCTGTCCCAAGTGCCGCTGCCAGGCGTCTTTCCGCAGAAGGAGCGCCCCGGAGCGCACCGCAACCGGCACCGTCATCTCTGCGCAAAGAGCCAAAATATTTTCAAACCCGCCAAAACTCATCCAAAAATATTTTCAAACCCGCCAAAATAGAAAACCAGACAGAAGTCATCAATACATTCGAAAAAACCTGACAAAACATGATCAAGCCCAACAAAGCTAATCCAAACACACCAAAAACTGGGCTAAACAGAATCAAAACAAATCAAAACAAATCTAAACCTTCTAAAAACCCGCCAAAATATTTCAAAACCTGTCAAAACTAATCAAAACCTTCCGAATACCCGCCAAAACATTCCAAATACCCGCCAAAAGATTTTAAAACCCGCCAAAAGGAATCCAAACATTCCAAAACCTGCCAACACAATAAAAACAACTCAAGAGAATACAAAACATTCTAAAACCCAACCAAAACATTCCGAAAACCCACCTAAACATCATAAAAACAAATCAAAACCAACCAAAACATTCTGAAAACCCGCCAAAATGATTTAGACCCGCAAAACTCATCAAAACATTCTGAAAAGATGCCAAAACATTAGAAAACCAGCCTGAACTGATCAAAACATTCAAAAAACTTGGCAATACATTATAAAAACAAATCAAAACCAACCAAAACATTCCAAAAACCCGACAAAATTATTTAGAACCCGCCAAAACTGATCAAAACATTCTGAAAAGATGCCAAAATACTAGAAAACCAGTAAGAAGTGATCGAAACATTCAATAACTTGCCAAAACATAATCAAAACAAATGAAAGCAAACCAAAACATTCCAAATACCCGCCAAAAGATTTTAAAACCCGCCAAAAGGAATCCAAACATTCCAAAACCTGCCAAGACAATCAAAACAACACAAGAGAATACAAAACATTCTAAAACACCACCAAAACATTCCGAAAACCCGCCAAAACATCATAAAAACAAATCAAAACCAACCAAAAAATAAGAGGAACACGGCAACATATTGGCAAGCAAGAGACGGAGAGCGCGGCACCTTCTAGGAGGCCAAGAAGGAAGCCGCACAACACCTGCACTGTGTCTGCAACTTTCAAACTGCTAGAAGCTAGTGGCTTGCCACTGGCCTGCCTCTTCAATTGCCATTAGCATTCCAATGGAAGCTATTCTTGGACAACTTTGCTCTGCTTGCTGCTAGTTCTGCCCCAGCCTACCATAGATAACCTTGCTCTTGCCTTGAGGCTCTGAGATGCCAAGAACTTGTCAACTTCAAAGGGCGGGCCAGGCTACATCTACTCAGCTGCCACAGTTTCTCCTTGCTAGACCTAGTGGGAAAGCATTTTGCTGAGATGCAGAAGGCAAGAAACGCAGAATACGGAGACGCGGAGCTGTCCCAAGTGCCGCTGCCAGGCGTCTTTCCGCAGAAGGAGCGCCCCGGAGCGCACCGCAACCGGCACCGTCATCTCTGCCCAAAGAGCCAAAATATTTTCAAACCCGCCAAAACTCATCCAAAAATATTTTCAAACCCGCCAAAATAGAAAACCAGACAGAAGTCATCAATACATTCGAAAAAACCTGACAAAACATGATCAAGCCCACCAAAGCTAATCCAAACACACCAAAAACTGGGCTAAACAGAATCAAAACAAATCAAAACAAATCGAAACCTTCTAAAAACCCGCCAAAATATTTCAAAACCCGTCAAAACTAATCAAAACATTCCGAACACCCGCCAAAACATACCAAATACTCGCCAAAAGATTTTAAAACCCGCCAAAAGGAATCCAAACATTCCAAAACCTGCCAACACAATAAAAACAACTCAGGAGAATACAAAACATTCTAAAACCCAACCAAAACATTCCGAAAACCCACCAAAACATCATAAAAACAAATCAAAACCAACCAAAACATTCTGAAAACCCGCCAAAATGATTTAGACCCGCAAAACTCATCAAAACATTCTGAAAAGATGCCAAAACATTAGAAAACCAGCCTGAACTGATCAAAACATTCAAAAAACTTGGCAAAACATCATAAAAACAAATCAAAACCAACCAAAACATTCCAAAAACCCGACAAAATTATTTAGAACCCGCCAAAACTGATCAAAACATTCTGAAAAGATGCCAAAATACTAGAAAACCAGTAAGAAGTGATCGAAACATTCAATAACTTGCCAAAACATAATCAAAACAAATGAAAGCAAACCAAAACATTCCAAATACCCGCCAAAATATTTTAAAACCCGCCAAAAGGAATCCAAACATTCCAAAACCTGCCAAGACAATCAAAACAACACAAGAGAAAACAAAACATTCTAAAACACCACCAAAACATTCCGAAAACCCGCCAAAACATCATAAAAACAAATCAAAACCAACCAAAAAATAAGAGGAACAAGGCAACATATTGGCAAGCAAGAGACGGAGAGCGCGGCACCTTCTAGGAGGCCAAGAAGGAAGCCGCACAACACCTGCACTGTGTCTGCAACTTTCAAACTGCTAGAAGCTAGTGGCTTGCCACTGGCCTGCCTCTTCAATTGCCATTAGCATTCCAATGGAAGCGATTCTTGGACAACTTTGCTCTGCTTGCTGCTAGTTCTGCCCCAGCCTACCATAGATAACCTTGCTCTTGCCTTGAGGCTCTGAGATGCCAAGAACTTGTCAACTTCAAAGGGCGGGCCAGGCTACATCTACTCAGCTGCCACAGTTTCTCCTTGCTAGACCTAGTGGGAAAGCATTTTGCTGAGATGCAGAAGGCAAGAAACGCAGAATACGGAGACGCGGAGCTGTCCCAAGTGCCGCTGCCAGGCGTCTTTCCGCAGAAGGAGCGCCCCGGAGCGCACCGCAACCGGCACCGTCATCTCTGCGCAAAGAGCCAAAATATTTTCAAACCCGCCAAAACTCATCCAAAAATATTTTCAAACCCGCCAAAATAGAAAACCAGACAGAAGTCATCAATACATTCGAAAAAACCTGACAAAACATGATCAAGCCCAACAAAGCTAATCCAAACACACCAAAAACTGGGCTAAACAGAATCAAAACAAATCAAAACAAATCTAAACCTTCTAAAAACCCGCCAAAATATTTCAAAACCTGTCAAAACTAATCAAAACCTTCCGAATACCCGCCAAAACATTCCAAATACCCGCCAAAAGATTTTAAAACCCGCCAAAAGGAATCCAAACATTCCAAAACCTGCCAACACAATAAAAACAACTCAAGAGAATACAAAACATTCTAAAACCCAACCAAAACATTCCGAAAACCCACCTAAACATCATAAAAACAAATCAAAACCAACCAAAACATTCTGAAAACCCGCCAAAATGATTTAGACCCGCAAAACTCATCAAAACATTCTGAAAAGATGCCAAAACATTAGAAAACCAGCCTGAACTGATCAAAACATTCAAAAAACTTGGCAATACATTATAAAAACAAATCAAAACCAACCAAAACATTCCAAAAACCCGACAAAATTATTTAGAACCCGCCAAAACTGATCAAAACATTCTGAAAAGATGCCAAAATACTAGAAAACCAGTAAGAAGTGATCGAAACATTCAATAACTTGCCAAAACATAATCAAAACAAATGAAAGCAAACCAAAACATTCCAAATACCCGCCAAAATATTTGAAAACCCGCCAAAAGGAATCCAAACATTCCAAAACCTGCCAAGACAATCAAAACAACACAAGAGAATACAAAACATTCTAAAACACCACCAAAACATTCCGAAAACCCGCCAAAACATCATAAAAACAAATCAAAACCAACCAAAAAATAAGAGGAACACGGCAACATATTGGCAAGCAAGAGACGGAGAGCGCGGCACCTTCTAGGAGGCCAAGAAGGAAGCCGCACAACACCTGCACTGTGTCTGCAACTTTCAAACTGCTAGAAGCTAGTGGCTTGCCACTGGCCTGCCTCTTCAATTGCCATTAGCATTCCAATGGAAGCTATTCTTGGACAACTTTGCTCTGCTTGCTGCTAGTTCTGCCCCAGCCTACCATAGAGAACCTTGCTCTTGCCTTGAGGCTCTGAGATGCCAAGAACTTGTCAACTTCAAAGGGCGGGCCAGGCTACATCTACTCAGCTGCCACAGTTTCTCCTTGCTAGACCTAGTGGGAAAGCATTTTGCTGAGATGCAGAAGGCAAGAAACGCAGAATACGGAGACGCGGAGCTGTCCCAAGTGCCGCTGCCAGGCGTCTTTCCGCAGAAGGAGCGCCCCGGAGCGCACCGCAACCGGCACCGTCATCTCTGCCCAAAGAGCCAAAATATTTTCAAACCCGCCAAAACTCATCCAAAAATATTTTCAAACCCGCCAAAATAGAAAACCAGACAGAAGTCATCAATACATTCGAAAAAACCTGACAAAACATGATCAAGCCCACCAAAGCTAATCCAAACACACCAAAAACTGGGCTAAACAGAATCAAAACAAATCAAAACAAATCGAAACCTTCTAAAAACCCGCCAAAATATTTCAAAACCCGTCAAAACTAATCAAAACATTCCGAACACCCGCCAAAACATACCAAATACTCGCCAAAAGATTTTAAAACCCGCCAAAAGGAATCCAAACATTCCAAAACCTGCCAACACAATAAAAACAACTCAGGAGAATACAAAACATTCTAAAACCCAACCAAAACATTCCGAAAACCCACCAAAACATCATAAAAACAAATCAAAACCAACCAAAACATTCTGAAAACCCGCCAAAATGATTTAGACCCGCAAAACTCATCAAAACATTCTGAAAAGATGCCAAAACATTAGAAAACCAGCCTGAACTGATCAAAACATTCAAAAAACTTGGCAATACATCATAAAAACAAATCAAAACCAACCAAAACATTCCAAAAACCCGACAAAATTATTTAGAACCCGCCAAAACTGATCAAAACATTCTGAAAAGATGCCAAAATACTAGAAAACCAGTAAGAAGTGATCAAAACATTCAATAACTTGCCAAAACATAATCAAAACAAATGAAAGCAAACCAAAACATTCCAAATACCCGCCAAAATATTTTAAAACCCGCCAAAAGGAATTCAAACATTCCAAAACCTGCCAAGACAATATAAACAACACAAGAGAAAACAAAACATTCTAAAACACCACCAAAACATTCCGAAAACCCGCCAAAACATCATAAAAACAAATCAAAACCAACCAAAAAATAAGAGGAACAAGGCAACATATTGGCAAGCAAGAGACGGAGAGCGCGGCACCTTCTAGGAGGCCAAGAAGGAAGCCGCACAACACCTGCACTGTGTCTGCAACTTTCAAACTGCTAGAAGCTAGTGGCTTGCCACTGGCCTGCCTCTTCAATTGCCATTAGCATTCCAATGGAAGCGATTCTTGGACAACTTTGCTCTGCTTGCTGCTAGTTCTGCCCCAGCCTACCATAGATAACCTTGCTCTTGCCTTGAGGCTCTGAGATGCCAAGAACTTGTCAACTTCAAAGGGCGGGCCAGGCTACATCTACTCAGCTGCCACAGTTTCTCCTTGCTAGACCTAGTGGGAAAGCATTTTGCTGAGATGCAGAAGGCAAGAAACGCAGAATACGGAGACGCGGAGCTGTCCCAAGTGCCGCTGCCAGGCGTCTTTCCGCAGAAGGAGCGCCCCGGAGCGCACCGCAACCGGCACCGTCATCTCTGCCCAAAGAGCCAAAATATTTTCAAACCCGCCAAAACTAATCCAAAAATATTTTCAAACCCGCCAAAATAGAAAACCAGACAGAAGTCATCAATACATTCGAAAAAACCTGACAAAACATGATCAAGCCCAACAAAGCTAATCCAAACACACCAAAAACTGGGCTAAACAGAATCAAAACAAATCAAAACAAATCGAAACCTTCTAAAAACCCGCCAAAATATTTCAAAACCTGTCAAAACTAATCAAAACCTTCCGAATACCCGCCAAAACATTCCAAATACCCGCCAAAAGATTTTAAAACCCGCCAAAAGGAATCCAAACATTCCAAAACCTGCCAACACAATAAAAACAACTCAAGAGAATACAAAACATTCTAAAACCCAACCAAAACATTCCGAAAACCCACCTAAACATCATAAAAACAAATCAAAACCAACCAAAACATTCTGAAAACCCGCCAAAATGATTTAGACCCGCAAAACTCATCAAAACATTCTGAAAAGATGCCAAAACATTAGAAAACCAGCCTGAACTGATCAAAACATTCAAAAAACTTGGCAATACATCATAAAAACAAATCAAAACCAACCAAAACATTCCAAAAACCCGACAAAATTATTTAGAACCCGCCAAAACTGATCAAAACATTCTGAAAAGATGCCAAAATACTAGAAAACCAGTAAGAAGTGATCGAAACATTCAATAACTTGCCAAAACATAATCAAAACAAATGAAAGCAAACCAAAACATTCCAAATACCCGCCAAAATATTTTAAAACCCGCCAAAAGGAATCCAAACATTCCAAAACCTGCCAAGACAATCAAAACAACACAAGAGAAAACAAAACATTCTAAAACACCACCAAAACATTCCGAAAACCCGCCAAAACATCATAAAAACAAATCAAAACCAACCAAAAAATAAGAGGAACAAGGCAACATATTGGCAAGCAAGAGACGGAGAGCGCGGCACCTTCTAGGAGGCCAAGAAGGAAGCCGCACAACACCTGCACTGTGTCTGCAACTTTCAAACTGCTAGAAGCTAGTGGCTTGCCACTGGCCTGCCTCTTCAATTGCCATTAGCATTCCAATGGAAGCGATTCTTGGACAACTTTGCTCTGCTTGCTGCTAGTTCTGCCCCAGCCTACCATAGATAACCTTGCTCTTGCCTTGAGGCTCTGAGATGCCAAGAACTTGTCAACTTCAAAGGGCGGGCCAGGCTACATCTACTCAGCTGCCACAGTTTCTCCTTGCTAGACCTAGTGGGAAAGCATTTTGCTGAGATGCAGAAGGCAAGAAACGCAGAATACGGAGACGCGGAGCTGTCCCAAGTGCCGCTGCCAGGCGTCTTTCCGCAGAAGGAGCGCCCCGGAGCGCACCGCAACCGGCACCGTCATCTCTGCCCAAAGAGCCAAAATATTTTCAAACCCGCCAAAACTCATCCAAAAATATTTTCAAACCCGCCAAAATAGAAAACCAGACAGAAGTCATCAATACATTCGAAAAAACCTGACAAAACATGATCAAGCCCACCAAAGCTAATCCAAACACACCAAAAACTGGGCTAAACAGAATCAAAACAAATCAAAACAAATCGAAACCTTCTAAAAACCCGCCAAAATATTTCAAAACCCGTCAAAACTAATCAAAACATTCCGAACACCCGCCAAAACATACCAAATACTCGCCAAAAGATTTTAAAACCCGCCAAAAGGAATCCAAACATTCCAAAACCTGCCAACACAATAAAAACAACTCAGGAGAATACAAAACATTCTAAAACCCAACCAAAACATTCCGAAAACCCACCAAAACATCATAAAAACAAATCAAAACCAACCAAAACATTCTGAAAACCCGCCAAAATGATTTAGACCCGCAAAACTCATCAAAACATTCTGAAAAGATGCCAAAACATTAGAAAACCAGCCTGAACTGATCAAAACATTCAAAAAACTTGGCAATACATCATAAAAACAAATCAAAACCAACCAAAACATTCCAAAAACCCGACAAAATTATTTAGAACCCGCCAAAACTGATCAAAACATTCTGAAAAGATGCCAAAATACTAGAAAACCAGTAAGAAGTGATCAAAACATTCAATAACTTGCCAAAACATAATCAAAACAAATGAAAGCAAACCAAAACATTCCAAATACCCGCCAAAATATTTTAAAACCCGCCAAAAGGAATTCAAACATTCCAAAACCTGCCAAGACAATATAAACAACACAAGAGAAAACAAAACATTCTAAAACACCACCAAAACATTCCGAAAACCCGCCAAAACATCATAAAAACAAATCAAAACCAACCAAAAAATAAGAGGAACAAGGCAACATATTGGCAAGCAAGAGACGGAGAGCGCGGCACCTTCTAGGAGGCCAAGAAGGAAGCCGCACAACACCTGCACTGTGTCTGCAACTTTCAAACTGCTAGAAGCTAGTGGCTTGCCACTGGCCTGCCTCTTCAATTGCCATTAGCATTCCAATGGAAGCTATTCTTGGACAACTTTGCTCTGCTTGCTGCTAGTTCTGCCCCAGCCTACCATAGAGAACCTTGCTCTTGCCTTGAGGCTCTGAGATGCCAAGAACTTGTCAACTTCAAAGGGCGGGCCAGGCTACATCTACTCAGCTGCCACAGTTTCTCCTTGCTAGACCTAGTGGGAAAGCATTTTGCTGAGATGCAGAAGGCAAGAAACGCAGAATACGGAGACGCGGAGCTGTCCCAAGTGCCGCTGCCAGGCGTCTTTCCGCAGAAGGAGCGCCCCGGAGCGCACCGCAACCGGCACCGTCATCTCTGCGCAAAGAGCCAAAATATTTTCAAACCCGCCAAAACTAATCCAAAAATATTTTCAAACCCGCCAAAATAGAAAACCAGACAGAAGTCATCAATACATTCGAAAAAACCTGACAAAACATGATCAAGCCCAACAAAGCTAATCCAAACACACCAAACACTGGGCTAAACAGAATCAAAACAAATCAAAACAAATCGAAACCTTCTAAAAACCCGCCAAAATATTTCAAAACCCGTCAAAACTAATCAAAACATTCCGAACACCCGCCAAAACATTCCAAATACTCGCCAAAAGATTTTAAAACTCGCCAAAAGGAATCCAAACATTCCAAAACCTGCCAACACAATAAAAACAACTCAAGAGAATACAAAACATTCTAAAACCCAACCAAAACATTCCGAAAACCCACCAAAACATCATAAAAACAAATCAAAACCAACCAAAATATTCTGAAACCCCGCCAAAATGATTTAGACCCGCAAAACTCATCAAAACATTCTGAAAAGATGCCAAAACATTAGAAAACCAGCCTGAACTGATCAAAACATTCAAAAAACTTGGCAATACATCATAAAAACAAATCAAAACCAACCAAAACATTCCAAAAACCCGACAAAATTATTTAGAACCCGCCAAAACTGATCAAAACATTCTGAAAAGATGCCAAAATACTAGAAAACCAGTAAGAAGTGATCGAAACATTCAATAACTTGCCAAAACATAATCAAAACAAATGAAAGCAAACCAAAACATTCCAAATACCCGCCAAAATATTTTAAAACCCGCCAAAAGGAATCCAAACATTCCAAAACCTGCCAAGACAATCAAAACAACACAAGAGAATACAAAACATTCTAAAACACCACCAAAACATTCTGAAAACCCGCCAAAACATCATAAAAACAAATCAAAACCAACCAAAAAATAAGAGGAACACGGCAACATATTGGCAAGCAAGAGACGGAGAGCGCGGCACCTTCTAGGAGGCCAAGAAGGAAGCCGCACAACACCTGCACTGTGTCTGCAACTTTCAAACTGCTAGAAGCTAGTGGCTTGCCACTGGCCTGCCTCTTCAATTGCCATTAGCATTCCAATGGAAGCTATTCTTGGACAACTTTGCTCTGCTTGCTGCTAGTTCTGCCCCAGCCTACCATAGATAACCTTGCTCTTGCCTTGAGGCTCTGAGATGCCAAGAACTTGTCAACTTCAAAGGGCGGGCCGGGCTACATCTACTCAGCTGCCACAGTTTCTCCTTGCTAGACCTAGTGGGAAAGCATTTTGCTGAGATGCAGAAGGCAAGAAACGCAGAATACGGAGACGCGGAGCTGTCCCAAGTGCCGCTGCCAGGCGTCTTTCCGCAGAAGGAGCGCCCCGGAGCGCACCGCAACCGGCACCGTCATCTCTGCGCAAAGAGCCAAAATATTTTCAAACCCGCCAAAACTCATCCAAAAATATTTTCAAACCCGCCAAAATAGAAAACCAGACAGAAGTCATCAATACATTCGAAAAAACCTGACAAAACATGATCAAGCCCACCAAAGCTAATCCAAACACACCAAAAACTGGGCTAAACAGAATCAAAACAAATCAAAACAAATCGAAACCTTCTAAAAACCCGCCAAAATATTTCAAAACCCGTCAAAACTAATCAAAACATTCCGAACACCCGCCAAAACATACCAAATACTCGCCAAAAGATTTTAAAACCCGCCAAAAGGAATCCAAACATTCCAAAACCTGCCAACACAATAAAAACAACTCAGGAGAATACAAAACATTCTAAAACCCAACCAAAACATTCCGAAAACCCACCAAAACATCATAAAAACAAATCAAAACCAACCAAAACATTCTGAAAACCCGCCAAAATGATTTAGACCCGCAAAACTCATCAAAACATTCTGAAAAGATGCCAAAACATTAGAAAACCAGCCTGAACTGATCAAAACATTCAAAAAACTTGGCAATACATTATAAAAACAAATCAAAACCAACCAAAACATTCCAAAAACCCGACAAAATTATTTAGAACCCGCCAAAACTGATCAAAACATTCTGAAAAGATGCCAAAATACTAGAAAACCAGTAAGAAGTGATCGAAACATTCAATAACTTGCCAAAACATAATCAAAACAAATGAAAGCAAACCAAAACATTCCAAATACCCGCCAAAAGATTTTAAAACCCGCCAAAAGGAATCCAAACATTCCAAAACCTGCCAAGACAATCAAAACAACACAAGAGAATACAAAACATTCTAAAACACCACCAAAACATTCCGAAAACCCGCCAAAACATCATAAAAACAAATCAAAACCAACCAAAAAATAAGAGGAACACGGCAACATATTGGCAAGCAAGAGACGGAGAGCGCGGCACCTTCTAGGAGGCCAAGAAGGAAGCCGCACAACACCTGCACTGTGTCTGCAACTTTCAAACTGCTAGAAGCTAGTGGCTTGCCACTGGCCTGCCTCTTCAATTGCCATTAGCATTCCAATGGAAGCTATTCTTGGACAACTTTGCTCTGCTTGCTGCTAGTTCTGCCCCAGCCTACCATAGATAACCTTGCTCTTGCCTTGAGGCTCTGAGATGCCAAGAACTTGTCAACTTCAAAGGGCGGGCCAGGCTACATCTACTCAGCTGCCACAGTTTCTCCTTGCTAGACCTAGTGGGAAAGCATTTTGCTGAGATGCAGAAGGCAAGAAACGCAGAATACGGAGACGCGGAGCTGTCCCAAGTGCCGCTGCCAGGCGTCTTTCCGCAGAAGGAGCGCCCCGGAGCGCACCGCAACCGGCACCGTCATCTCTGCCCAAAGAGCCAAAATATTTTCAAACCCGCCAAAACTCATCCAAAAATATTTTCAAACCCGCCAAAATAGAAAACCAGACAGAAGTCATCAATACATTCGAAAAAACCTGACAAAACATGATCAAGCCCACCAAAGCTAATCCAAACACACCAAAAACTGGGCTAAACAGAATCAAAACAAATCAAAACAAATCGAAACCTTCTAAAAACCCGCCAAAATATTTCAAAACCCGTCAAAACTAATCAAAACATTCCGAACACCCGCCAAAACATACCAAATACTCGCCAAAAGATTTTAAAACCCGCCAAAAGGAATCCAAACATTCCAAAACCTGCCAACACAATAAAAACAACTCAGGAGAATACAAAACATTCTAAAACCCAACCAAAACATTCCGAAAACCCACCAAAACATCATAAAAACAAATCAAAACCAACCAAAACATTCTGAAAACCCGCCAAAATGATTTAGACCCGCAAAACTCATCAAAACATTCTGAAAAGATGCCAAAACATTAGAAAACCAGCCTGAACTGATCAAAACATTCAAAAAACTTGGCAAAACATCATAAAAACAAATCAAAACCAACCAAAACATTCCAAAAACCCGACAAAATTATTTAGAACCCGCCAAAACTGATCAAAACATTCTGAAAAGATGCCAAAATACTAGAAAACCAGTAAGAAGTGATCGAAACATTCAATAACTTGCCAAAACATAATCAAAACAAATGAAAGCAAACCAAAACATTCCAAATACCCGCCAAAATATTTTAAAACCCGCCAAAAGGAATCCAAACATTCCAAAACCTGCCAAGACAATCAAAACAACACAAGAGAAAACAAAACATTCTAAAACACCACCAAAACATTCCGAAAACCCGCCAAAACATCATAAAAACAAATCAAAACCAACCAAAAAATAAGAGGAACAAGGCAACATATTGGCAAGCAAGAGACGGAGAGCGCGGCACCTTCTAGGAGGCCAAGAAGGAAGCCGCACAACACCTGCACTGTGTCTGCAACTTTCAAACTGCTAGAAGCTAGTGGCTTGCCACTGGCCTGCCTCTTCAATTGCCATTAGCATTCCAATGGAAGCGATTCTTGGACAACTTTGCTCTGCTTGCTGCTAGTTCTGCCCCAGCCTACCATAGATAACCTTGCTCTTGCCTTGAGGCTCTGAGATGCCAAGAACTTGTCAACTTCAAAGGGCGGGCCAGGCTACATCTACTCAGCTGCCACAGTTTCTCCTTGCTAGACCTAGTGGGAAAGCATTTTGCTGAGATGCAGAAGGCAAGAAACGCAGAATACGGAGACGCGGAGCTGTCCCAAGTGCCGCTGCCAGGCGTCTTTCCGCAGAAGGAGCGCCCCGGAGCGCACCGCAACCGGCACCGTCATCTCTGCGCAAAGAGCCAAAATATTTTCAAACCCGCCAAAACTCATCCAAAAATATTTTCAAACCCGCCAAAATAGAAAACCAGACAGAAGTCATCAATACATTCGAAAAAACCTGACAAAACATGATCAAGCCCAACAAAGCTAATCCAAACACACCAAAAACTGGGCTAAACAGAATCAAAACAAATCAAAACAAATCTAAACCTTCTAAAAACCCGCCAAAATATTTCAAAACCTGTCAAAACTAATCAAAACCTTCCGAATACCCGCCAAAACATTCCAAATACCCGCCAAAAGATTTTAAAACCCGCCAAAAGGAATCCAAACATTCCAAAACCTGCCAACACAATAAAAACAACTCAAGAGAATACAAAACATTCTAAAACCCAACCAAAACATTCCGAAAACCCACCTAAACATCATAAAAACAAATCAAAACCAACCAAAACATTCTGAAAACCCGCCAAAATGATTTAGACCCGCAAAACTCATCAAAACATTCTGAAAAGATGCCAAAACATTAGAAAACCAGCCTGAACTGATCAAAACATTCAAAAAACTTGGCAATACATTATAAAAACAAATCAAAACCAACCAAAACATTCCAAAAACCCGACAAAATTATTTAGAACCCGCCAAAACTGATCAAAACATTCTGAAAAGATGCCAAAATACTAGAAAACCAGTAAGAAGTGATCGAAACATTCAATAACTTGCCAAAACATAATCAAAACAAATGAAAGCAAACCAAAACATTCCAAATACCCGCCAAAATATTTGAAAACCCGCCAAAAGGAATCCAAACATTCCAAAACCTGCCAAGACAATCAAAACAACACAAGAGAATACAAAACATTCTAAAACACCACCAAAACATTCCGAAAACCCGCCAAAACATCATAAAAACAAATCAAAACCAACCAAAAAATAAGAGGAACACGGCAACATATTGGCAAGCAAGAGACGGAGAGCGCGGCACCTTCTAGGAGGCCAAGAAGGAAGCCGCACAACACCTGCACTGTGTCTGCAACTTTCAAACTGCTAGAAGCTAGTGGCTTGCCACTGGCCTGCCTCTTCAATTGCCATTAGCATTCCAATGGAAGCTATTCTTGGACAACTTTGCTCTGCTTGCTGCTAGTTCTGCCCCAGCCTACCATAGAGAACCTTGCTCTTGCCTTGAGGCTCTGAGATGCCAAGAACTTGTCAACTTCAAAGGGCGGGCCAGGCTACATCTACTCAGCTGCCACAGTTTCTCCTTGCTAGACCTAGTGGGAAAGCATTTTGCTGAGATGCAGAAGGCAAGAAACGCAGAATACGGAGACGCGGAGCTGTCCCAAGTGCCGCTGCCAGGCGTCTTTCCGCAGAAGGAGCGCCCCGGAGCGCACCGCAACCGGCACCGTCATCTCTGCCCAAAGAGCCAAAATATTTTCAAACCCGCCAAAACTCATCCAAAAATATTTTCAAACCCGCCAAAATAGAAAACCAGACAGAAGTCATCAATACATTCGAAAAAACCTGACAAAACATGATCAAGCCCACCAAAGCTAATCCAAACACACCAAAAACTGGGCTAAACAGAATCAAAACAAATCAAAACAAATCGAAACCTTCTAAAAACCCGCCAAAATATTTCAAAACCCGTCAAAACTAATCAAAACATTCCGAACACCCGCCAAAACATACCAAATACTCGCCAAAAGATTTTAAAACCCGCCAAAAGGAATCCAAACATTCCAAAACCTGCCAACACAATAAAAACAACTCAGGAGAATACAAAACATTCTAAAACCCAACCAAAACATTCCGAAAACCCACCAAAACATCATAAAAACAAATCAAAACCAACCAAAACATTCTGAAAACCCGCCAAAATGATTTAGACCCGCAAAACTCATCAAAACATTCTGAAAAGATGCCAAAACATTAGAAAACCAGCCTGAACTGATCAAAACATTCAAAAAACTTGGCAATACATCATAAAAACAAATCAAAACCAACCAAAACATTCCAAAAACCCGACAAAATTATTTAGAACCCGCCAAAACTGATCAAAACATTCTGAAAAGATGCCAAAATACTAGAAAACCAGTAAGAAGTGATCAAAACATTCAATAACTTGCCAAAACATAATCAAAACAAATGAAAGCAAACCAAAACATTCCAAATACCCGCCAAAATATTTTAAAACCCGCCAAAAGGAATTCAAACATTCCAAAACCTGCCAAGACAATATAAACAACACAAGAGAAAACAAAACATTCTAAAACACCACCAAAACATTCCGAAAACCCGCCAAAACATCATAAAAACAAATCAAAACCAACCAAAAAATAAGAGGAACAAGGCAACATATTGGCAAGCAAGAGACGGAGAGCGCGGCACCTTCTAGGAGGCCAAGAAGGAAGCCGCACAACACCTGCACTGTGTCTGCAACTTTCAAACTGCTAGAAGCTAGTGGCTTGCCACTGGCCTGCCTCTTCAATTGCCATTAGCATTCCAATGGAAGCGATTCTTGGACAACTTTGCTCTGCTTGCTGCTAGTTCTGCCCCAGCCTACCATAGATAACCTTGCTCTTGCCTTGAGGCTCTGAGATGCCAAGAACTTGTCAACTTCAAAGGGCGGGCCAGGCTACATCTACTCAGCTGCCACAGTTTCTCCTTGCTAGACCTAGTGGGAAAGCATTTTGCTGAGATGCAGAAGGCAAGAAACGCAGAATACGGAGACGCGGAGCTGTCCCAAGTGCCGCTGCCAGGCGTCTTTCCGCAGAAGGAGCGCCCCGGAGCGCACCGCAACCGGCACCGTCATCTCTGCCCAAAGAGCCAAAATATTTTCAAACCCGCCAAAACTAATCCAAAAATATTTTCAAACCCGCCAAAATAGAAAACCAGACAGAAGTCATCAATACATTCGAAAAAACCTGACAAAACATGATCAAGCCCAACAAAGCTAATCCAAACACACCAAAAACTGGGCTAAACAGAATCAAAACAAATCAAAACAAATCGAAACCTTCTAAAAACCCGCCAAAATATTTCAAAACCTGTCAAAACTAATCAAAACCTTCCGAATACCCGCCAAAACATTCCAAATACCCGCCAAAAGATTTTAAAACCCGCCAAAAGGAATCCAAACATTCCAAAACCTGCCAACACAATAAAAACAACTCAAGAGAATACAAAACATTCTAAAACCCAACCAAAACATTCCGAAAACCCACCTAAACATCATAAAAACAAATCAAAACCAACCAAAACATTCTGAAAACCCGCCAAAATGATTTAGACCCGCAAAACTCATCAAAACATTCTGAAAAGATGCCAAAACATTAGAAAACCAGCCTGAACTGATCAAAACATTCAAAAAACTTGGCAATACATCATAAAAACAAATCAAAACCAACCAAAACATTCCAAAAACCCGACAAAATTATTTAGAACCCGCCAAAACTGATCAAAACATTCTGAAAAGATGCCAAAATACTAGAAAACCAGTAAGAAGTGATCGAAACATTCAATAACTTGCCAAAACATAATCAAAACAAATGAAAGCAAACCAAAACATTCCAAATACCCGCCAAAATATTTTAAAACCCGCCAAAAGGAATCCAAACATTCCAAAACCTGCCAAGACAATCAAAACAACACAAGAGAAAACAAAACATTCTAAAACACCACCAAAACATTCCGAAAACCCGCCAAAACATCATAAAAACAAATCAAAACCAACCAAAAAATAAGAGGAACAAGGCAACATATTGGCAAGCAAGAGACGGAGAGCGCGGCACCTTCTAGGAGGCCAAGAAGGAAGCCGCACAACACCTGCACTGTGTCTGCAACTTTCAAACTGCTAGAAGCTAGTGGCTTGCCACTGGCCTGCCTCTTCAATTGCCATTAGCATTCCAATGGAAGCGATTCTTGGACAACTTTGCTCTGCTTGCTGCTAGTTCTGCCCCAGCCTACCATAGATAACCTTGCTCTTGCCTTGAGGCTCTGAGATGCCAAGAACTTGTCAACTTCAAAGGGCGGGCCAGGCTACATCTACTCAGCTGCCACAGTTTCTCCTTGCTAGACCTAGTGGGAAAGCATTTTGCTGAGATGCAGAAGGCAAGAAACGCAGAATACGGAGACGCGGAGCTGTCCCAAGTGCCGCTGCCAGGCGTCTTTCCGCAGAAGGAGCGCCCCGGAGCGCACCGCAACCGGCACCGTCATCTCTGCCCAAAGAGCCAAAATATTTTCAAACCCGCCAAAACTCATCCAAAAATATTTTCAAACCCGCCAAAATAGAAAACCAGACAGAAGTCATCAATACATTCGAAAAAACCTGACAAAACATGATCAAGCCCACCAAAGCTAATCCAAACACACCAAAAACTGGGCTAAACAGAATCAAAACAAATCAAAACAAATCGAAACCTTCTAAAAACCCGCCAAAATATTTCAAAACCCGTCAAAACTAATCAAAACATTCCGAACACCCGCCAAAACATACCAAATACTCGCCAAAAGATTTTAAAACCCGCCAAAAGGAATCCAAACATTCCAAAACCTGCCAACACAATAAAAACAACTCAGGAGAATACAAAACATTCTAAAACCCAACCAAAACATTCCGAAAACCCACCAAAACATCATAAAAACAAATCAAAACCAACCAAAACATTCTGAAAACCCGCCAAAATGATTTAGACCCGCAAAACTCATCAAAACATTCTGAAAAGATGCCAAAACATTAGAAAACCAGCCTGAACTGATCAAAACATTCAAAAAACTTGGCAATACATCATAAAAACAAATCAAAACCAACCAAAACATTCCAAAAACCCGACAAAATTATTTAGAACCCGCCAAAACTGATCAAAACATTCTGAAAAGATGCCAAAATACTAGAAAACCAGTAAGAAGTGATCAAAACATTCAATAACTTGCCAAAACATAATCAAAACAAATGAAAGCAAACCAAAACATTCCAAATACCCGCCAAAATATTTTAAAACCCGCCAAAAGGAATTCAAACATTCCAAAACCTGCCAAGACAATATAAACAACACAAGAGAAAACAAAACATTCTAAAACACCACCAAAACATTCCGAAAACCCGCCAAAACATCATAAAAACAAATCAAAACCAACCAAAAAATAAGAGGAACAAGGCAACATATTGGCAAGCAAGAGACGGAGAGCGCGGCACCTTCTAGGAGGCCAAGAAGGAAGCCGCACAACACCTGCACTGTGTCTGCAACTTTCAAACTGCTAGAAGCTAGTGGCTTGCCACTGGCCTGCCTCTTCAATTGCCATTAGCATTCCAATGGAAGCTATTCTTGGACAACTTTGCTCTGCTTGCTGCTAGTTCTGCCCCAGCCTACCATAGAGAACCTTGCTCTTGCCTTGAGGCTCTGAGATGCCAAGAACTTGTCAACTTCAAAGGGCGGGCCAGGCTACATCTACTCAGCTGCCACAGTTTCTCCTTGCTAGACCTAGTGGGAAAGCATTTTGCTGAGATGCAGAAGGCAAGAAACGCAGAATACGGAGACGCGGAGCTGTCCCAAGTGCCGCTGCCAGGCGTCTTTCCGCAGAAGGAGCGCCCCGGAGCGCACCGCAACCGGCACCGTCATCTCTGCGCAAAGAGCCAAAATATTTTCAAACCCGCCAAAACTAATCCAAAAATATTTTCAAACCCGCCAAAATAGAAAACCAGACAGAAGTCATCAATACATTCGAAAAAACCTGACAAAACATGATCAAGCCCAACAAAGCTAATCCAAACACACCAAACACTGGGCTAAACAGAATCAAAACAAATCAAAACAAATCGAAACCTTCTAAAAACCCGCCAAAATATTTCAAAACCCGTCAAAACTAATCAAAACATTCCGAACACCCGCCAAAACATTCCAAATACTCGCCAAAAGATTTTAAAACTCGCCAAAAGGAATCCAAACATTCCAAAACCTGCCAACACAATAAAAACAACTCAAGAGAATACAAAACATTCTAAAACCCAACCAAAACATTCCGAAAACCCACCAAAACATCATAAAAACAAATCAAAACCAACCAAAATATTCTGAAACCCCGCCAAAATGATTTAGACCCGCAAAACTCATCAAAACATTCTGAAAAGATGCCAAAACATTAGAAAACCAGCCTGAACTGATCAAAACATTCAAAAAACTTGGCAATACATCATAAAAACAAATCAAAACCAACCAAAACATTCCAAAAACCCGACAAAATTATTTAGAACCCGCCAAAACTGATCAAAACATTCTGAAAAGATGCCAAAATACTAGAAAACCAGTAAGAAGTGATCGAAACATTCAATAACTTGCCAAAACATAATCAAAACAAATGAAAGCAAACCAAAACATTCCAAATACCCGCCAAAATATTTTAAAACCCGCCAAAAGGAATCCAAACATTCCAAAACCTGCCAAGACAATCAAAACAACACAAGAGAATACAAAACATTCTAAAACACCACCAAAACATTCCGAAAACCCGCCAAAACATCATAAAAACAAATCAAAACCAACCAAAAAATAAGAGGAACACGGCAACATATTGGCAAGCAAGAGACGGAGAGCGCGGCACCTTCTAGGAGGCCAAGAAGGAAGCCGCACAACACCTGCACTGTGTCTGCAACTTTCAAACTGCTAGAAGCTAGTGGCTTGCCACTGGCCTGCCTCTTCAATTGCCATTAGCATTCCAATGGAAGCTATTCTTGGACAACTTTGCTCTGCTTGCTGCTAGTTCTGCCCCAGCCTACCATAGATAACCTTGCTCTTGCCTTGAGGCTCTGAGATGCCAAGAACTTGTCAACTTCAAAGGGCGGGCCGGGCTACATCTACTCAGCTGCCACAGTTTCTCCTTGCTAGACCTAGTGGGAAAGCATTTTGCTGAGATGCAGAAGGCAAGAAACGCAGAATACGGAGACGCGGAGCTGTCCCAAGTGCCGCTGCCAGGCGTCTTTCCGCAGAAGGAGCGCCCCGGAGCGCACCGCAACCGGCACCGTCATCTCTGCGCAAAGAGCCAAAATATTTTCAAACCCGCCAAAACTCATCCAAAAATATTTTCAAACCCGCCAAAATAGAAAACCAGACAGAAGTCATCAATACATTCGAAAAAACCTGACAAAACATGATCAAGCCCACCAAAGCTAATCCAAACACACCAAAAACTGGGCTAAACAGAATCAAAACAAATCAAAACAAATCGAAACCTTCTAAAAACCCGCCAAAATATTTCAAAACCCGTCAAAACTAATCAAAACATTCCGAACACCCGCCAAAACATACCAAATACTCGCCAAAAGATTTTAAAACCCGCCAAAAGGAATCCAAACATTCCAAAACCTGCCAACACAATAAAAACAACTCAGGAGAATACAAAACATTCTAAAACCCAACCAAAACATTCCGAAAACCCACCAAAACATCATAAAAACAAATCAAAACCAACCAAAACATTCTGAAAACCCGCCAAAATGATTTAGACCCGCAAAACTCATCAAAACATTCTGAAAAGATGCCAAAACATTAGAAAACCAGCCTGAACTGATCAAAACATTCAAAAAACTTGGCAATACATCATAAAAACAAATCAAAACCAACCAAAACATTCCAAAAACCCGACAAAATTATTTAGAACCCGCCAAAACTGATCAAAACATTCTGAAAAGATGCCAAAATACTAGAAAACCAGTAAGAAGTGATCGAAACATTCAATAACTTGCCAAAACATAATCAAAACAAATGAAAGCAAACCAAAACATTCCAAATACCCGCCAAAATATTTTAAAACCCGCCAAAAGGAATCCAAACATTCCAAAACCTGCCAAGACAATCAAAACAACACAAGAGAATACAAAACATTCTAAAACACCACCAAAACATTCCGAAAACCCGCCAAAACATCATAAAAACAAATCAAAACCAACCAAAAAATAAGAGGAACAAGGCAACATATTGGCAAGCAAGAGACGGAGAGCGCGGCACCTTCTAGGAGGCCAAGAAGGAAGCCGCACAACACCTGCACTGTGTCTGCAACTTTCAAACTGCTAGAAGCTAGTGGCTTGCCACTGGCCTGCCTCTTCAATTGCCATTAGCATTCCAATGGAAGCGATTCTTGGACAACTTTGCTCTGCTTGCTGCTAGTTCTGCCCCAGCCTACCATAGATAACCTTGCTCTTGCCTTGAGGCTCTGAGATGCCAAGAACTTGTCAACTTCAAAGGGCGGGCCAGGCTACATCTACTCAGCTGCCACAGTTTCTCCTTGCTAGACCTAGTGGGAAAGCATTTTGCTGAGATGCAGAAGGCAAGAAACGCAGCATACGGAGACGCGGAGCTGTCCCAAGTGCCGCTGCCAGGCGTCTTTCCGCAGAAGGAGCACCCCGGAGCGCACCGCAACCGGCACCGTCATCTCTGCGCAAAGAGCCAAAATATTTTCAAACCCGCCAAAACTAATCCAAAAATATTTTCAAACCCGCCAAAATAGAAAACCAGACAGAAGTCATCAATACATTCGAAAAAACCTGACAAAACATGATCAAGCCCAACAAAGCTAATCCAAACACACCAAACACTGGGCTAAACAGAATCAAAACAAATCAAAACAAATCTAAACCTTCTAAAAACCCGCCAAAATATTTCAAAACCCGTCAAAACTAATCAAAACATTCCGAACACCCGCCAAAACATTCCAAATACCCGCCAAAATATTTTAAAACTCGCCAAAAGGAATCCAAACATTCCAAAACCTGCCAACACAATAAAAACAACTCAAGAGAATACAAAACATTCTAAAACCCAACCAAAACATTCCGAAAACCCACCAAAACATCATAAAAACAAATCAAAACCAACCAAAACATTCTGAAACCCCGCCAAAATGATTTAGACCCGCAAAACTCATCAAAACATTCTGAAAAGATGCCAAAACATTAGAAAACCAGCCTGAACTGATCAAAACATGCAAAAAACTTGGCAATACATCATAAAAACAAATCAAAACCAACCAAAACATTCCAAAAACCCGACAAAATTATTTAGAACCCGCCAAAACTGATCAAAACATTCTGAAAAGATGCCAAAATACTAGAAAACCAGTAAGAAGTGATCGAAACATTCAATAACTTGCCAAAACATAATCAAAACAAATGAAAGCAAACCAAAACATTCCAAATACCCGCCAAAATATTTTAAAACCCGCCAAAAGGAATCCAAACATTCCAAAACCTGCCAAGACAATCAAAACAACACAACAGAATACAAAACATTCTAAAACACCACCAAAACATTCCGAAAACCCGCCAAAACATCATAAAAACAAATCAAAACCAACCAAAAAATAAGAGGAACAAGGCAACATATTGGCAAGCAAGAGACGGAGAACGCGGCACCTTCTAGGAGGCCAAGAAGGAAGCCGCACAACACCTGCACTGTGTCTGCAACTTTCAAACTGCTAGAAGCTAGTGGCTTGCCACTGGCCTGCCTCTTCAATTGCCATTAGCATTCCAATGGAAGCTATTCTTGGACAACTTTGCTCTGCTTGCTGCTAGTTCTGCCCCAGCCTACCATAGATAACCTTGCTCTTGCCTTGAGGCTCTGAGATGCCAAGAACTTGTCAACTTCAAAGGGCGGGCCGGGCTACATCTACTCAGCTGCCACAGTTTCTCCTTGCTAGACCTAGTGGGAAAGCATTTTGCTGAGATGCGGAAGGCAAGAAACGCAGAATACGGAGACGCGGAGCTGTCCCAAGTGCCGCTGCCAGGCGTCTTTCCGCAGAAGGAGCGCCCCGGAGCGCACCGCAACCGGCACCGTCATCTCTGCGCAAAGAGCCAAAATATTTTCAAACCCGCCAAAACTAATCCAAAAATATTTTCAAACCCGCCAAAATAGAAAACCAGACAGAAGTGATCAATACATTCCAAAAAACCTGACAAAACATGATCAAGCCCACCAAAGCTAATCCAAACACACCAAAAACTGGGCTAAACAGAATCAAAACAAATCAAAACAAATCTAAACCTTCTAAAAACCCGCCAAAATATTTCAAAACCCGTCAAAACTAATCAAAACATTCCGAACACCCGCCAAAACATACCAAATACTCGCCAAAAGATTTTAAAACCCGCCAAAAGGAATCCAAACATTCCAAAACCTGCCAAAACAATAAAAACAACTCAGGAGAATACAAAACATTCTAAAACCCAACCAAAACATTCCGAAAACCCACCAAAACATCATAAAAACAAATCAAAACCAACCAAAACATTCTGAAAACCCGCCAAAATGATTTAGACCCGCAAAACTCATCAAAACATTCTGAAAAGATGCCAAAACATTAGAAAACCAGCCTGAACTGATCAAAACATTCAAAAAACTTGGCAATACATCATAAAAACAAATCAAAACCAACCAAAACATTCCAAAAACCCGACAAAATTATTTAGAACCTGCCAAAACTCATCAAAACATTCTGAAAAGATGCCAAAATACTAGAAAACCAGTAAGAAGTGATCGAAACATTCAATAACTTGCCAAAACATAATCAAAACAAATGAAAGCAAACCAAAACATTCCAAATACCCGCCAAAATATTTTAAAACCCGCCAAAAGGAATCCAAACATTCCAAAACCTCCCAAGACAATCAAAACAACACAAGAGAATACAAAACATTCTAAAACACCACCAAAACATTCCGAAAACCCGCCAAAACATCATAAAAACAAATCAAAACCAACCAAAAAATAAGAGGAACAAGGCAACATATTGGCAAGCAAGAGACGGAGAGCGCGGCACCTTCTAGGAGGCCAAGAAGGAAGCCGCACAACACCTGCACTGTGTCTGCAACTTTCAAACTGCTAGAAGCTAGTGGCTTGCCACTGGCCTGCCTCTTCAATTGCCATTAGCATTCCAATGGAAGCTATTCTTGGACAACTTTGCTCTGCTTGCTGCTAGTTCTGCCCCAGCCTACCATAGATAACCTTGCTCTTGCCTTGAGGCTCTGAGATGCCAAGAACTTGTCAACTTCAAAGGGCGGGCCGGGCTACATCTACTCAGCTGCCACAGTTTCTCCTTGCTAGACCTAGTGGGAAAGCATTTTGCTGAGATGCGGAAGGCACGAAACGCAGAATACGGAGACGCGGAGCTGTCCCAAGTGCCGCTGCCAGGCGTCTTTCCGCAGAAGGAGCGCCCCGGAGCGCACCGCAACCGGCACCGTCATCTCTGCGCAAAGAGCCAAAATATTTTCAAACCCGCCAAAACTAATCCAAAAATATTTTCAAACCCGCCAAAATAGAAAACCAGACAGAAGTCATCAATACATTCGAAAAAACCTGACAAAACATGATCAAGCCCAACAAAGCTAATCCAAACACACCAAACACTGGGCTAAACAGAATCAAAACAAATCAAAACAAATCTAAACCTTCTAAAAACATGCCAAAATATTTCAAAACCCGTCAAAACTAATCAAAACATTCCGAACACCCGCCAAAACATTCCAAATACCCGCCAAAAGATTTTAAAACTCGCCAAAAGGAATCCAAACATTCCAAAACCTGCCAACACAATAAAAACAACTCAAGAGAATACAAAACATTCTAAAACCCAACCAAAACATTCCGAAAACCCACCAAAACATCATAAAAACAAATCAAAACCAACCAAAACATTCTGAAACCCCGCCAAAATTATTTAGACCCGCAAAACTCATCAAAACATTCTGAAAAGATGCCAAAACATTAGAAAACCAGCCTGAACTGATCAAAACATTCAAAAAACTTGGCAATACATCATAAAAACAAATCAAAACCAACCAAAACATTCCAAAAACCCGACAAAATTATTTAGAACCCGCCAAAACTGATCAAAACATTCTGAAAAGATGCCAAAATACTAGAAAACCAGTAAGAAGTGATCGAAACATTCAATAACTTGCCAAAACATAATCAAAACAAATGAAAGCAAACCAAAACATTCCAAATACCCGCCAAAATATTTTAAAACCCGCCAAAAGGAATCCAAACATTCCAAAACCTGCCAAGACAATCAAAACAACACAAGAGAATACAAAACATTCTAAAACACCACCAAAACATTCCGAAAACCCGCCAAAACATCATAAAAACAAATCAAAACCAACCAAAAAATAAGAGGAACACGGCAACATATTGGCAAGCAAGAGACGGAGAACGCGGCACCTTCTAGGAGGCCAAGAAGGAAGCCGCACAACACCTGCACTGTGTCTGCAACTTTCAAACTGCTAGAAGCTAGTGGCTTGCCACTGGCCTGCCTCTTCAATTGCCATTAGCATTCCAATGGAAGCGATTCTTGGACAACTTTGCTCTGCTTGCTGCTAGTTCTGCCCCAGCCTACCATAGATAACCTTGCTCTTGCCTTGAGGCTCTGAGATGCCAAGAACTTGTCAACTTCAAAGGGCGGGCCGGGCTACATCTACTCAGCTGCCACAGTTTCTCCTTGCTAGACCTAGTGGGAAAGCATTTTGCTGAGATGCGGAAGGCACGAAACGCAGAATACGGAGACGCGGAGCTGTCCCAAGTGCCGCTGCCAGGCGTCTTTCCGCAGAAGGAGCGCCCCGGAGCGCACCGCAACCGGCACCGTCATCTCTGCGCAAAGAGCCAAAATATTTTCAAACCCGCCAAAACTCATCCAAAAATATTTTCAAACCCGCCAAAATAGAAAACCAGACAGAAGTCATCAATACATTCGAAAAAACCTGACAAAACATGATCAAGCCCACCAAAGCTAATCCAAACACACCAAACACTGGGCTAAACAGAATCAAAACAAATCAAAACAAATCGAAACCTTCTAAAAACCCGCCAAAATATTTCAAAACCCGTCAAAACTAATCAAAACATTCCGAACACCCGCCAAAACATTCCAAATACCCGCCAAAAGATTTTAAAACCCGCCAAAAGGAATCCAAACATTCCAAAACCTGCCAACACAATAAAAACAACTCAAGAGAATACAAAACATTCTAAAACCCAACCAAAACATTCCGAAAACCCACCAAAACATCATAAAAACAAATCAAAACCAACCAAAACATTCTGAAAACCCGCCAAAATGATTTAGACCCGCAAAACTCATCAAAACATTCTGAAAAGATGCCAAAACATTAGAAAACCAGCCTGAACTGATCAAAACATTCAAAAAACTAGGCAATACATCATAAAAACAAATCAAAACAAATCGAAACCTTCTAAAAACCAGACAAAATTATTTAGAACCCGCCAAAACTGATCAAAACATTCTGAAAAGATGCCAAAATACTAGAAAACCAGTAAGAAGTGATCGAAACATTCAATAACTTGCCAAAACATAATCAAAACAAATGAAAGCAAACCAAAACATTCCAAATACCCGCCAAAAGATTTTAAAACCCGCCAAAAGGAATCCAAACATTCCAAAACCTGCCAAGACAATCAAAACAACACAAGAGAATACAAAACATTCTAAAACACCACCAAAACATTCCGAAAACCCGCCAAAACATCATAAAAACAAATCAAAACCAACCAAAAAATAAGAGGAACAAGGCAACATATTGGCAAGCAAGAGACGGAGAGCGCGGCACCTTCTAGGAGGCCAAGAAGGAAGCCGCACAACACCTGCACTGTGTCTGCAACTTTCAAACTGCTAGAAGCTAGTGGCTTGCCACTGGCCTGCCTCTTCAATTGCCATTAGCATTCCAATGGAAGCGATTCTTGGACAACTTTGCTCTGCTTGCTGCTAGTTCTGCCCCAGCCTACCATAGATAACCTTGCTCTTGCCTTGAGGCTCTGAGATGCCAAGAACTTGTCAACTTCAAAGGGCGGGCCAGGCTACATCTACTCAGCTGCCACAGTTTCTCCTTGCTAGACCTAGTGGGAAAGCATTTTGCTGAGATGCAGAAGGCAAGAAACGCAGAATACGGAGACGCGGAGCTGTCCCAAGTGCCGCTGCCAGGCGTCTTTCCGCAGAAGGAGCGCCCCGGAGCGCACCGCAACCGGCACCGTCATCTCTGCGCAAAGAGCCAAAATATTTTCAAACCCGCCAAAACTAATCCAAAAATATTTTCAAACCCGCCAAAATAGAAAACCAGACAGAAGTCATCAATACATTCGAAAAAACCTGACAAAACATGATCAAGCCCAAAAAGGCTAATCCAAACACACCAAAAACTGGGCTAAACAGAATCAAAACAAATCAAAACAAATCGAAACCTTCTAAAAACCCGCCAAAATATTTCAAAACCTGTCAAAACTAATCAAAACCTTCCGAATACCCGCCAAAACATTCCAAATACCCGCCAAAAGATTTTAAAACCCGCCAAAAGGAATCCAAACATTCCAAAACCTGCCAACACAATAAAAACAACGCAAGAGAATACAAAACATTCTAAAACCCAACCAAAACATTCCGAAAACCCACCTAAACATCATAAAAACAAATCAAAACCAACCAAAACATTCTGAAAACCCGCCAAAATGATTTAGACCCGCAAAACTCATCAAAACATTCTGAAAAGATGCCAAAACATTAGAAAACCAGCCTGAACTGATCAAAACATTCAAAAAACTTGGCAATACATCATAAAAACAAATCAAAACCAACCAAAACATTCCAAAAACCCGACAAAATTATTTAGAACCCGCCAAAACTGATCAAAACATTCTGAAAAGATGCCAAAATACTAGAAAACCAGTAAGAAGTGATCGAAACATTCAATAACTTGCCAAAACATAATCAAAACAAATGAAAGCAAACCAAAACATTCCAAATACCCGCCAAAAGATTTTAAAACCCGCCAAAAGGAATCCAAACATTCCAAAACCTGCCAAGACAATCAAAACAACACAAGAGAATACAAAACATTCTAAAACACCACCAAAACATTCCGAAAACCCGCCAAAACATCATAAAAACAAATCAAAACCAACCAAAAAATAAGAGGAACAAGGCAACATATTGGCAAGCAAGAGACGGAGAGCGCGGCACCTTCTAGGAGGCCAAGAAGGAAGCCGCACAACACCTGCACTGTGTCTGCAACTTTCAAACTGCTAGAAGCTAGTGGCTTGCCACTGGCCTGCCTCTTCAATTGCCATTAGCATTCCAATGGAAGCTATTCTTGGACAACTTTGCTCTGCTTGCTGCTAGTTCTGCCCCAGCCTACCATAGATAACCTTGCTCTTGCCTTGAGGCTCTGAGATGCCAAGAACTTGTCAACTTCAAAGGGCGGGCCAGGCTACATCTACTCAGCTGCCACAGTTTCTCCTTGCTAGACCTAGTGGGAAAGCATTTTGCTGAGATGCAGAAGGCAAGAAATGCAGAATACGGAGACGCGGAGCTGTCCCAAGTGCCGCTGCCAGGCGTCTTTCCGCAGAAGGAGCGCCCCGGAGCGCACCGCAACCGGCACCGTCATCTCTGCGCAAAGAGCCAAAATATTTTCAAACCCGCCAAAACTAATCCAAAAATATTTTCAAACCCGCCAAAATAGAAAACCAGACAGAAGTCATCAATACATTCGAAAAAACCTGACAAAACATGATCAAGCCCAACAAAGCTAATCCAAACACACCAAACACTGGGCTAAACAGAATCAAAACAAATCAAAACAAATCGAAACCTTCTAAAAACCCGCCAAAATATTTCAAAACCCGTCAAAACTAATCAAAACATTCCGAACACCCGCCAAAACATACCAAATACCCGCCAAAAGATTTTAAAACCCGCCAAAAGGAATCCAAACATTCCAAAACCTGCCAACACAATAAAAACAACTCAAGAGAATACAAAACATTCTAAAACCCAACCAAAACATTCTGAAAACCCACCAAAACATCATAAAAACAAATCAAAACCAACCAAAACATTCTGAAAACCCTCCAAAATGATTTAGACCCGCAAAACTCATCAAAACATTCTGAAAAGATGCCAAAACATTAGAAAACCAGCCTGAACTGATCAAAACATTCAAAAAACTTGGCAATACATCATAAAAACAAATCAAAACCAACCAAAACATTCCAAAAACCCGACAAAATTATTTAGAACCCGCCAAAACTGATCAAAACATTCTGAAAAGATGCCAAAATACTAGAAAACCAGTAAGAAGTGATCGAAACATTCAATAACTTGCCAAAACATAATCAAAACAAATGAAAGCAAACCAAAACATTCCAAATACCCGCCAAAAGATTTTAAAACCCGCCAAAAGGAATCCAAACATTCCAAAACCTGCCAAGACAATCAAAACAACACAAGAGAATACAAAACATTCTAAAACACCACCAAAACATTCCGAAAACCCGCCAAAACATCATAAAAACAAATCAAAACCAACCAAAAAATAAGAGGAACAAGGCAACATATTGGCAAGCAAGAGACGGAGAGCGCGGCACCTTCTAGGAGGCCAAGAAGGAAGCCGCACAACACCTGCACTGTGTCTGCAACTTTCAAACTGCTAGAAGCTAGTGGCTTGCCACTGGCCTGCCTCTTCAATTGCCATTAGCATTCCAATGGAAGCTATTCTTGGACAACTTTGCTCTGCTTGCTGCTAGTTCTGCCCCAGCCTACCATAGATAACCTTGCTCTTGCCTTGAGGCTCTGAGATGCCAAGAACTTGTCAACTTCAAAGGGCGGGCCAGGCTACATCTACTCAGCTGCCACAGTTTCTCCTTGCTAGACCTAGTGGGAAAGCATTTTGCTGAGATGCAGAAGGCAAGAAATGCAGAATACGGAGACGCGGAGCTGTCCCAAGTGCCGCTGCCAGGCGTCTTTCCGCAGAAGGAGCGCCCCGGAGCGCACCGCAACCGGCACCGTCATCTCTGCGCAAAGAGCCAAAATATTTTCAAACCCGCCAAAACTAATCCAAAAATATTTTCAAACCCGCCAAAATAGAAAACCAGACAGAAGTCATCAATACATTCGAAAAAACCTGACAAAACATGATCAAGCCCAACAAAGCTAATCCAAACACACCAAACACTGGGCTAAACAGAATCAAAACAAATCAAAACAAATCGAAACCTTCTAAAAACCCGCCAAAATATTTCAAAACCCGTCAAAACTAATCAAAACATTCCGAACACCCGCCAAAACATACCAAATACCCGCCAAAAGATTTTAAAACCCGCCAAAAGGAATCCAAACATTCCAAAACCTGCCAACACAATAAAAACAACTCAAGAGAATACAAAACATTCTAAAACCCAACCAAAACATTCTGAAAACCCACCAAAACATCATAAAAACAAATCAAAACCAACCAAAACATTCTGAAAACCCTCCAAAATGATTTAGACCCGCAAAACTCATCAAAACATTCTGAAAAGATGCCAAAACATTAGAAAACCAGCCTGAACTGATCAAAACATTCAAAAAACTTGGCAATACATCATAAAAACAAATCAAAACCAACCAAAACATTCCAAAAACCTGACAAAATTATTTAGAACCCGCCAAAACTGATCAAAACATTCTGAAAAGATGCCAAAATACTAGAAAACCAGTAAGAAGTGATCGAAACATTCAATAACTTGCCAAAACATAATCAAAACAAATGAAAGCAAACCAAAACATTCCAAATACCCGCCAAAATATTTTAAAACCCGCCAAAAGGAATTCAAACATTCCAAAACCTGCCAAGACAATCAAAACAACACAAGAGAATACAAAACATTCTAAAACACCACCAAAACATTCTGAAAACCCGCCAAAACATCATAAAAACAAATCAAAACCAACCAAAAAATAAGAGGAACAAGGCAACATATTGGCAAGCAAGAGACGGAGAACGCGGCACCTTCTAGGAGGCCAAGAAGGAAGCCGCACAACACCTGCACTGTGTCTGCAACTTTCAAACTGCTAGAAGCTAGTGGCTTGCCACTGGCCTGCCTCTTCAATTGCCATTAGCATTCCAATGGAAGCTATTCTTGGACAACTTTGCTCTGCTTGCTGCTAGTTCTGCCCCAGCCTACCATAGATAACCTTGCTCTTGCCTTGAGGCTCTGAGATGCCAAGAACTTGTCAACTTCAAAGGGCGGGCCAGGCTACATCTACTCAGCTGCCACAGTTTCTCCTTGCTAGACCTAGTGGGAAAGCATTTTGCTGAGATGCAGAAGGCAAGAAACGCAGCATACGGAGACGCGGAGCTGTCCCAAGTGCCGCTGCCAGGCGTCTTTCCGCAGAAGGAGCGCCCCGGAGCGCACCGCAACCGGCACCGTCATCTCTGCGCAAAGAGCCAAAATATTTTCAAACCCGCCAAAACTAATCCAAAAATATTTTCAAACCCGCCAAAATAGAAAACCAGACAGAAGTCATCAATACATTCGAAAAAACCTGACAAAACATGATCAAGCCCAACAAAGCTAATCCAAACACACCAAAAACTGGGCTAAACAGAATCAAAACAAATCAAAACAAATCGAAACCTTCTAAAAACCCGCCAAAATATTTCAAAACCCGTCAAAACTAATCAAAACCTTCCGAATACCCGCCAAAACATTCCAAATACCCGCCAAAAGATTTTAAAACCCGCCAAAAGGAATCCAAACATTCCAAAACCTGCCAACACAATAAAAACAACGCAAGAGAATACAAAACATTCTAAAACCCAACCAAAACATTCCGAAAACCCACCTAAACATCATAAAAACAAATCAAAACCAACCAAAACATTCTGAAAACCCGCCAAAATGATTTAGACCCGCAAAACTCATCAAAACATTCTGAAAAGATGCCAAAACATTAGAAAACCAGCCTGAACTGATCAAAACATTCAAAAAACTTGGCAATACATCATAAAAACAAATCAAAACCAACCAAAACATTCCAAAAACCCGACA
Organism: Passer domesticus; assembly: GCF_036417665.1. Taxonomy (NCBI): domain Eukaryota; kingdom Metazoa; phylum Chordata; class Aves; order Passeriformes; family Passeridae; genus Passer; species Passer domesticus. The sequence continues at coordinate 58,213,978 of NC_087478.1, read as the reverse complement.
AAATTATTTAGAACCCGCCAAAACTGATCAAAACATTCTGAAAAGATGCCAAAATACTAGAAAACCAGTAAGAAGTGATCGAAACATTCAATAACTTGCCAAAACATAATCAAAACAAATGAAAGCAAACCAAAACATTCCAAATACCCGCCAAAAGATTTTAAAACCCGCCAAAAGGAATCCAAACATTCCAAAACCTGCCAAGACAATCAAAACAACACAAGAGAATACAAAACATTCTAAAACACCACCAAAACATTCCGAAAACCCGCCAAAACATCATAAAAACAAATCAAAACCAACCAAAAAATAAGAGGAACAAGGCAACATATTGGCAAGCAAGAGACGGAGAGCGCGGCACCTTCTAGGAGGCCAAGAAGGAAGCCGCACAACACCTGCACTGTGTCTGCAACTTTCAAACTGCTAGAAGCTAGTGGCTTGCCACTGGCCTGCCTCTTCAATTGCCATTAGCATTCCAATGGAAGCTATTCTTGGACAACTTTGCTCTGCTTGCTGCTAGTTCTGCCCCAGCCTACCATAGATAACCTTGCTCTTGCCTTGAGGCTCTGAGATGCCAAGAACTTGTCAACTTCAAAGGGCGGGCCAGGCTACATCTACTCAGCTGCCACAGTTTCTCCTTGCTAGACCTAGTGGGAAAGCATTTTGCTGAGATGCAGAAGGCAAGAAATGCAGAATACGGAGACGCGGAGCTGTCCCAAGTGCCGCTGCCAGGCGTCTTTCCGCAGAAGGAGCGCCCCGGAGCGCACCGCAACCGGCACCGTCATCTCTGCGCAAAGAGCCAAAATATTTTCAAACCCGCCAAAACTAATCCAAAAATATTTTCAAACCCGTCAAAATAGAAAACCAGACAGAAGTCATCAATACATTCGAAAAAACCTGACAAAACATGATCAAGCCCAACAAAGCTAATCCAAACACACCAAACACTGGGCTAAACAGAATCAAAACAAATCAAAACAAATCGAAACCTTCTAAAAACCCGCCAAAATATTTCAAAACCCGTCAAAACTAATCAAAACATTCCGAACACCCGCCAAAACATTCCAAATACCCGCCAAAATATTTTAAAACTCGCCAAAAGGAATCCAAACATTCCAAAACCTGCCAACACAATAAAAACAACTCAAGAGAATACAAAACATTCTAAAACCCAACCAAAACATTCCGAAAACCCACCAAAACATCATAAAAACAAATCAAAACCAACCAAAACATTCTGAAACCCCGCCAAAATGATTTAGACCCGCAAAACTCATCAAAACATTCTGAAAAGATGCCAAAACATTAGAAAACCAGCCTGAACTGATCAAAACATTCAAAAAACTTGGCAATACATCATAAAAACAAATCAAAACCAACCAAAACATTCCAAAAACCCGACAAAATTATTTAGAACCCGCCAAAACTGATCAAAACATTCTGAAAAGATGCCAAAATACTAGAAAACCAGTAAGAAGTGATCGAAACATTCAATAACTTGCCAAAACATAATCAAAACAAATGAAAGCAAACCAAAACATTCCAAATACCCGCCAAAAGATTTTAAAACCCGCCAAAAGGAATCCAAACATTCCAAAACCTGCCAAGACAATCAAAACAACACAAGAGAATACAAAACATTCTAAAACACCACCAAAACATTCTGAAAACCCGCCAAAACATCATAAAAACAAATCAAAACCAACCAAAAAATAAGAGGAACACGGCAACATATTGGCAAGCAAGAGACGGAGAACGCGGCACCTTCTAGGAGGCCAAGAAGGAAGCCGCACAACACCTGCACTGTGTCTGCAACTTTCAAACTGCTAAAAGCTAGTGGCTTGCCACTGGCCTGCCTCTTCAATTGCCATTAGCATTCCAATGGAAGCTATTCTTGGACAACTTTGCTCTGCTTGCTGCTAGTTCTGCCCCAGCCTACCATAGATAACCTTGCTCTTGCCTTGAGGCTCTGAGATGCCAAGAACTTGTCAACTTCAAAGGGCGGGCCGGGCTACATCTACTCAGCTGCCACAGTTTCTCCTTGCTAGACCTAGTGGGAAAGCATTTTGCTGAGATGCGGAAGGCACGAAACGCAGAATACGGAGACGCGGAGCTGTCCCAAGTGCCGCTGCCAGGCGTCTTTCCGCAGAAGGAGCGCCCCGGAGCGCACCGCAACCGGCACCGTCATCTCTGCGCAAAGAGCCAAAATATTTTCAAACCCGCCAAAACTCATCCAAAAATATTTTCAAACCCGCCAAAATAGAAAACCAGACAGAAGTCATCAATACATTCGAAAAAACCTGACAAAACATGATCAAGCCCACCAAAGCTAATCCAAACACACCAAACACTGGGCTAAACAGAATCAAAACAAATCAAAACAAATCGAAACCTTCTAAAAACCCGCCAAAATATTTCAAAACCCGTCAAAACTAATCAAAACATTCCGAACACCCGCCAAAACATACCAAATACTCGCCAAAAGATTTTAAAACCCGCCAAAAGGAATCCAAACATTCCAAAACCTGCCAACACAATAAAAACAACTCAGGAGAATACAAAACATTCTAAAACCCAACCAAAACATTCCAAAAACCCACCAAAACATCATAAAAACAAATCAAAACCAACCAAAACATTCTGAAAACCCGCCAAAATGATTTAGACCCGCAAAACTCATCAAAACATTCTGAAAAGATGCCAAAACATTAGAAAACCAGCCTGAACTGATCAAAACATTCAAAAAACTTGGCAATACATCAGAAAAACAAATCAAAACCAACCAAAACATTCCAAAAACCCGACAAAATTATTTAGAACCCGCCAAAACTGATCAAAACATTCTGAAAAGATGCCAAAATACTAGAAAACCAGTAAGAAGTGATCGAAACATTCAATAACTTGCCAAAACATAATCAAAACAAATGAAAGCAAACCAAAACATTCCAAATACCCGCCAAAATATTTTAAAACCCGCCAAAAGGAATTCAAACATTCCAAAACCTGCCAAGACAATCAAAACAACACAAGAGAATACAAAACATTCTAAAACACCACCAAAACATTCTGAAAACCCGCCAAAACATCATAAAAACAAATCAAAACCAACCAAAAAATAAGAGGAACAAGGCAACATATTGGCAAGCAAGAGACGGAGAACGCGGCACCTTCTAGGAGGCCAAGAAGGAAGCCGCACAACACCTGCACTGTGTCTGCAACTTTCAAACTGCTAGAAGCTAGTGGCTTGCCACTGGCCTGCCTCTTCAATTGCCATTAGCATTCCAATGGAAGCTATTCTTGGACAACTTTGCTCTGCTTGCTGCTAGTTCTGCCCCAGCCTACCATAGATAACCTTGCTCTTGCCTTGAGGCTCTGAGATGCCAAGAACTTGTCAACTTCAAAGGGCGGGCCAGGCTACATCTACTCAGCTGCCACAGTTTCTCCTTGCTAGACCTAGTGGGAAAGCATTTTGCTGAGATGCAGAAGGCAAGAAACGCAGCATACGGAGACGCGGAGCTGTCCCAAGTGCCGCTGCCAGGCGTCTTTCCGCAGAAGGAGCGCCCCGGAGCGCACCGCAACCGGCACCGTCATCTCTGCGCAAAGAGCCAAAATATTTTCAAACCCGCCAAAACTAATCCAAAAATATTTTCAAACCCGCCAAAATAGAAAACCAGACAGAAGTCATCAATACATTCGAAAAAACCTGACAAAACATGATCAAGCCCAACAAAGCTAATCCAAACACACCAAAAACTGGGCTAAACAGAATCAAAACAAATCAAAACAAATCGAAACCTTCTAAAAACCCGCCAAAATATTTCAAAACCCGTCAAAACTAATCAAAACCTTCCGAATACCCGCCAAAACATTCCAAATACCCGCCAAAAGATTTTAAAACCCGCCAAAAGGAATCCAAACATTCCAAAACCTGCCAACACAATAAAAACAACGCAAGAGAATACAAAACATTCTAAAACCCAACCAAAACATTCCGAAAACCCACCTAAACATCATAAAAACAAATCAAAACCAACCAAAACATTCTGAAAACCCGCCAAAATGATTTAGACCCGCAAAACTCATCAAAACATTCTGAAAAGATGCCAAAACATTAGAAAACCAGCCTGAACTGATCAAAACATTCAAAAAACTTGGCAATACATCATAAAAACAAATCAAAACCAACCAAAACATTCCAAAAACCCGACAAAATTATTTAGAACCCGCCAAAACTGATCAAAACATTCTGAAAAGATGCCAAAATACTAGAAAACCAGTAAGAAGTGATCGAAACATTCAATAACTTGCCAAAACATAATCAAAACAAATGAAAGCAAACCAAAACATTCCAAATACCCGCCAAAAGATTTTAAAACCCGCCAAAAGGAATCCAAACATTCCAAAACCTGCCAAGACAATCAAAACAACACAAGAGAATACAAAACATTCTAAAACACCACCAAAACATTCCGAAAACCCGCCAAAACATCATAAAAACAAATCAAAACCAACCAAAAAATAAGAGGAACAAGGCAACATATTGGCAAGCAAGAGACGGAGAGCGCGGCACCTTCTAGGAGGCCAAGAAGGAAGCCGCACAACACCTGCACTGTGTCTGCAACTTTCAAACTGCTAGAAGCTAGTGGCTTGCCACTGGCCTGCCTCTTCAATTGCCATTAGCATTCCAATGGAAGCTATTCTTGGACAACTTTGCTCTGCTTGCTGCTAGTTCTGCCCCAGCCTACCATAGATAACCTTGCTCTTGCCTTGAGGCTCTGAGATGCCAAGAACTTGTCAACTTCAAAGGGCGGGCCAGGCTACATCTACTCAGCTGCCACAGTTTCTCCTTGCTAGACCTAGTGGGAAAGCATTTTGCTGAGATGCAGAAGGCAAGAAATGCAGAATACGGAGACGCGGAGCTGTCCCAAGTGCCGCTGCCAGGCGTCTTTCCGCAGAAGGAGCGCCCCGGAGCGCACCGCAACCGGCACCGTCATCTCTGCGCAAAGAGCCAAAATATTTTCAAACCCGCCAAAACTAATCCAAAAATATTTTCAAACCCGTCAAAATAGAAAACCAGACAGAAGTCATCAATACATTCGAAAAAACCTGACAAAACATGATCAAGCCCAACAAAGCTAATCCAAACACACCAAACACTGGGCTAAACAGAATCAAAACAAATCAAAACAAATCGAAACCTTCTAAAAACCCGCCAAAATATTTCAAAACCCGTCAAAACTAATCAAAACATTCCGAACACCCGCCAAAACATTCCAAATACCCGCCAAAATATTTTAAAACTCGCCAAAAGGAATCCAAACATTCCAAAACCTGCCAACACAATAAAAACAACTCAAGAGAATACAAAACATTCTAAAACCCAACCAAAACATTCCGAAAACCCACCAAAACATCATAAAAACAAATCAAAACCAACCAAAACATTCTGAAACCCCGCCAAAATGATTTAGACCCGCAAAACTCATCAAAACATTCTGAAAAGATGCCAAAACATTAGAAAACCAGCCTGAACTGATCAAAACATTCAAAAAACTTGGCAATACATCATAAAAACAAATCAAAACCAACCAAAACATTCCAAAAACCCGACAAAATTATTTAGAACCCGCCAAAACTGATCAAAACATTCTGAAAAGATGCCAAAATACTAGAAAACCAGTAAGAAGTGATCGAAACATTCAATAACTTGCCAAAACATAATCAAAACAAATGAAAGCAAACCAAAACATTCCAAATACCCGCCAAAAGATTTTAAAACCCGCCAAAAGGAATCCAAACATTCCAAAACCTGCCAAGACAATCAAAACAACACAAGAGAATACAAAACATTCTAAAACACCACCAAAACATTCTGAAAACCCGCCAAAACATCATAAAAACAAATCAAAACCAACCAAAAAATAAGAGGAACACGGCAACATATTGGCAAGCAAGAGACGGAGAACGCGGCACCTTCTAGGAGGCCAAGAAGGAAGCCGCACAACACCTGCACTGTGTCTGCAACTTTCAAACTGCTAAAAGCTAGTGGCTTGCCACTGGCCTGCCTCTTCAATTGCCATTAGCATTCCAATGGAAGCTATTCTTGGACAACTTTGCTCTGCTTGCTGCTAGTTCTGCCCCAGCCTACCATAGATAACCTTGCTCTTCCCTTGAGGCTCTGAGATGCCAAGAACTTGTCAACTTCAAAGGGCGGGCCGGGCTACATCTACTCAGCTGCCACAGTTTCTCCTTGCTAGACCTAGTGGGAAAGCATTTTGCTGAGATGCGGAAGGCACGAAACGCAGAATACGGAGACGCGGAGCTGTCCCAAGTGCCGCTGCCAGGCGTCTTTCCGCAGAAGGAGCGCCCCGGAGCGCACCGCAACCGGCACCGTCATCTCTGCGCAAAGAGCCAAAATATTTTCAAACCCGCCAAAACTCATCCAAAAATATTTTCAAACCCGCCAAAATAGAAAACCAGACAGAAGTCATCAATACATTCGAAAAAACCTGACAAAACATGATCAAGCCCACCAAAGCTAATCCAAACACACCAAAAACTGGGCTAAACAGAATCAAAACAAATCAAAACAAATCGAAACCTTCTAAAAACCCGCCAAAATATTTCAAAACCCGTCAAAACTAATCAAAACATTCCGAACACCCGCCAAAACATACCAAATACTCGCCAAAAGATTTTAAAACCCGCCAAAAGGAATCCAAACATTCCAAAACCTGCCAACACAATAAAAACAACTCAGGAGAATACAAAACATTCTAAAACCCAACCAAAACATTCCAAAAACCCACCAAAACATCATAAAAACAAATCAAAACCAACCAAAACATTCTGAAAACCCGCCAAAATGATTTAGACCCGCAAAACTCATCAAAACATTCTGAAAAGATGCCAAAACATTAGAAAACCAGCCTGAACTGATCAAAACATTCAAAAAACTTGGCAATACATCAGAAAAACAAATCAAAACCAACCAAAACATTCCAAAAACCCGACAAAATTATTTAGAACCCGCCAAAACTGATCAAAACATTCTGAAAAGATGCCAAAATACTAGAAAACCAGTAAGAAGTGATCGAAACATTCAATAACTTGCCAAAACATAATCAAAACAAATGAAAGCAAACCAAAACATTCCAAATACCCGCCAAAATATTTTAAAACCCGCCAAAAGGAATCCAAACATTCCAAAACCTGCCAAGACAATATAAACAACACAAGAGAAAACAAAACATTCTAAAACACCACCAAAACATTCCGAAAACCCGCCAAAACATCATAAAAACAAATCAAAACCAACCAAAAAATAAGAGGAACAAGGCAACATATTGGCAAGCAAGAGACGGAGAGCGCGGCACCTTCTAGGAGGCCAAGAAGGAAGCCGCACAACACCTGCACTGTGTCTTCAACTTTCAAACTGCTAGAAGCTAGTGGCTTGCCACTGGCCTGCCTCTTCAATTGCCATTAGCATTCCAATGGAAGCGATTCTTGGACAACTTTGCTCTGCTTGCTGCTAGTTCTGCCCCAGCCTACCATAGATAACCTTGCTCTTCCCTTGAGGCTCTGAGATGCCAAGAACTTGTCAACTTCAAAGGGCGGGCCAGGCTACATCTACTCAGCTGCCACAGTTTCTCCTTGCTAGACCTAGTGGGAAAGCATTTTGCTGAGATGCAGAAGGCAAGAAACGCAGAATACGGAGACGCGGAGCTGTCCCAAGTGCCGCTGCCAGGCGTCTTTCCGCAGAAGGAGCGCCCCGGAGCGCACCGCAACCGGCACCGTCATCTCTGCGCAAAGAGCCAAAATATTTTCAAACCCGCCAAAACTAATCCAAAAATATTTTCAAACCCGCCAAAATAGAAAACCAGACAGAAGTCATCAATACATTCGAAAAAACCTGACAAAACATGATCAAGCCCAACAAAGCTAATCCAAACACACCAAAAACTGGGCTAAACAGAATCAAAACAAATCAAAACAAATCTAAACCTTCTAAAAACCCGCCAAAATATTTCAAAACCTGTCAAAACTAATCAAAACCTTCCGAATACCCGCCAAAACATTCCAAATACCCGCCAAAAGATTTTAAAACCCGCCAAAAGGAATCCAAACATTCCAAAACCTGCCAACACAATAAAAACAACTCAAGAGAATACAAAACATTCTAAAACCCAACCAAAACATTCTGAAAACCCACCAAAACATCATAAAAACAAATCAAAACCAACCAAAACATTCTGAAAACCCGACAAAATGATTTAGACCCACAAAACTCATCAAAACATTCTGAAAAGATGCCAAAACATTAGAAAACCAGCCTGAACTGATCAAAACATTCAAAAAACTTGGCAATACATCATAAAAACAAATCAAAACCAACCAAAACATTCCAAAAACCCGACAAAATTATTTAGAACCCGCCAAAACTGATCAAAACATTCTGAAAAGATGCCAAAATACTAGAAAACCAGTAAGAAGTGATCGAAACATTCAATAACTTGCCAAAACATAATCAAAACAAATGAAAGCAAACCAAAACATTCCAAATACCCGCCAAAATATTTTAAAACCCGCCAAAAGGAATTCAAACATTCCAAAACCTGCCAAGACAATCAAAACAACACAAGAGAATACAAAACATTCTAAAACACCACCAAAACATTCTGAAAACCCGCCAAAACATCATAAAAACAAATCAAAACCAACCAAAAAATAAGAGGAACAAGGCAACATATTGGCAAGCAAAAGACGGAGAACGCGGCACCTTCTAGGAGGCCAAGAAGGAAGCCGCACAACACCTGCACTGTGTCTGCAACTTTCAAACTGCTAGAAGCTAGTGGCTTGCCACTGGCCTGCCTCTTCAATTGCCATTAGCATTCCAATGGAAGCTATTCTTGGACAACTTTGCTCTGCTTGCTGCTAGTTCTGCCCCAGCCTACCATAGATAACCTTGCTCTTGCCTTGAGGCTCTGAGATGCCAAGAACTTGTCAACTTCAAAGGGCGGGCCAGGCTACATCTACTCAGCTGCCACAGTTTCTCCTTGCTAGACCTAGTGGGAAAGCATTTTGCTGAGATGCAGAAGGCAAGAAACGCAGAATACGGAGACGCGGAGCTGTCCCAAGTGCCGCTGCCAGGCGTCTTTCCGCAGAAGGAGCGCCCCGGAGCGCACCGCAACCGGCAGCGTCATCTCTGCGCAAAGAGCCAAAATATTTTCAAACCCGCCAAAACTAATCCAAAAATATTTTCAAACCCGCCAAAATAGAAAACCAGACAGAAGTCATCAATACATTCGAAAAAACCTGACAAAACATGATCAAGCCCAACAAAGCTAATCCAAACACACCAAACACTGGGCTAAACAGAATCAAAACAAATCAAAACAAATCGAAACCTTCTAAAAACCCGCCAAAATATTTCAAAACCCGTCAAAACTAATCAAAACATTCCGAACACCCGCCAAAACATTCCAAATACCCGCCAAAAGATTTTAAAACCCGCCAAAAGGAATCCAAACATTCCAAAACCTGCCAACACAATAAAAACAACTCAAGAGAATACAAAACATTCTAAAACCCAACCAAAACATTCTGAAAACCCACCAAAACATCATAAAAACAAATCAAAACCAACCAAAACATTCTGAAAACCCTCCAAAATGATTTAGACCCGCAAAACTCATCAAAACATTCTGAAAAGATGCCAAAACATTAGAAAACCAGCCTGAACTGATCAAAACATTCAAAAAACTTGGCAATACATCATAAAAACAAATCAAAACCAACCAAAACATTCCAAAAACCTGACAAAATTATTTAGAACCCGCCAAAACTGATCAAAACATTCTGAAAAGATGCCAAAATACTAGAAAACCAGTAAGAAGTGATCGAAACATTCAATAACTTGCCAAAACATAATCAAAACAAATGAAAGCAAACCAAAACATTCCAAATACCCGCCAAAATATTTTAAAACCCGCCAAAAGGAATTCAAACATTCCAAAACCTGCCAAGACAATAAAAACAACACAAGAGAATACAAAACATTCTAAAACACCACCAAAACATTCTGAAAACCCGCCAAAACATCATAAAAACAAATCAAAACCAACCAAAAAATAAGAGGAACAAGGCAACATATTGGCAAGCAAGAGACGGAGAACGCGGCACCTTCTAGGAGGCCAAGAAGGAAGCCGCACAACACCTGCACTGTGTCTGCAACTTTCAAACTGCTAGAAGCTAGTGGCTTGCCACTGGCCTGCCTCTTCAATTGCCATTAGCATTCCAATGGAAGCTATTCTTGGACAACTTTGCTCTGCTTGCTGCTAGTTCTGCCCCAGCCTACCATAGATAACCTTGCTCTTCCCTTGAGGCTCTGAGATGCCAAGAACTTGTCAACTTCAAAGGGCGGGCCGGGCTACATCTACTCAGCTGCCACAGTTTCTCCTTGCTAGACCTAGTGGGAAAGCATTTTGCTGAGATGCGGAAGGCACGAAACGCAGAATACGGAGACGCGGAGCTGTCCCAAGTGCCGCTGCCAGGCGTCTTTCCGCAGAAGGAGCGCCCCGGAGCGCACCGCAACCGGCACCGTCATCTCTGCGCAAAGAGCCAAAATATTTTCAAACCCGCCAAAACTCATCCAAAAATATTTTCAAACCCGCCAAAATAGAAAACCAGACAGAAGTCATCAATACATTCGAAAAAACCTGACAAAACATGATCAAGCCCACCAAAGCTAATCCAAACACACCAAAAACTGGGCTAAACAGAATCAAAACAAATCAAAACAAATCGAAACCTTCTAAAAACCCGCCAAAATATTTCAAAACCCGTCAAAACTAATCAAAACATTCCGAACACCCGCCAAAACATACCAAATACTCGCCAAAAGATTTTAAAACCCGCCAAAAGGAATCCAAACATTCCAAAACCTGCCAACACAATAAAAACAACTCAGGAGAATACAAAACATTCTAAAACCCAACCAAAACATTCCAAAAACCCACCAAAACATCATAAAAACAAATCAAAACCAACCAAAACATTCTGAAAACCCGCCAAAATGATTTAGACCCGCAAAACTCATCAAAACATTCTGAAAAGATGCCAAAACATTAGAAAACCAGCCTGAACTGATCAAAACATTCAAAAAACTTGGCAATACATCAGAAAAACAAATCAAAACCAACCAAAACATTCCAAAAACCCGACAAAATTATTTAGAACCCGCCAAAACTGATCAAAACATTCTGAAAAGATGCCAAAATACTAGAAAACCAGTAAGAAGTGATCGAAACATTCAATAACTTGCCAAAACATAATCAAAACAAATGAAAGCAAACCAAAACATTCCAAATACCCGCCAAAATATTTTAAAACCCGCCAAAAGGAATCCAAACATTCCAAAACCTGCCAAGACAATATAAACAACACAAGAGAAAACAAAACATTCTAAAACACCACCAAAACATTCCGAAAACCCGCCAAAACATCATAAAAACAAATCAAAACCAACCAAAAAATAAGAGGAACAAGGCAACATATTGGCAAGCAAGAGACGGAGAGCGCGGCACCTTCTAGGAGGCCAAGAAGGAAGCCGCACAACACCTGCACTGTGTCTTCAACTTTCAAACTGCTAGAAGCTAGTGGCTTGCCACTGGCCTGCCTCTTCAATTGCCATTAGCATTCCAATGGAAGCGATTCTTGGACAACTTTGCTCTGCTTGCTGCTAGTTCTGCCCCAGCCTACCATAGATAACCTTGCTCTTCCCTTGAGGCTCTGAGATGCCAAGAACTTGTCAACTTCAAAGGGCGGGCCAGGCTACATCTACTCAGCTGCCACAGTTTCTCCTTGCTAGACCTAGTGGGAAAGCATTTTGCTGAGATGCAGAAGGCAAGAAACGCAGAATACGGAGACGCGGAGCTGTCCCAAGTGCCGCTGCCAGGCGTCTTTCCGCAGAAGGAGCGCCCCGGAGCGCACCGCAACCGGCACCGTCATCTCTGCGCAAAGAGCCAAAATATTTTCAAACCCGCCAAAACTAATCCAAAAATATTTTCAAACCCGCCAAAATAGAAAACCAGACAGAAGTCATCAATACATTCGAAAAAACCTGACAAAACATGATCAAGCCCAACAAAGCTAATCCAAACACACCAAAAACTGGGCTAAACAGAATCAAAACAAATCAAAACAAATCGAAACCTTCTAAAAACCCGCCAAAATATTTCAAAACCTGTCAAAACTAATCAAAACCTTCCGAATACCCGCCAAAACATTCCAAATACCCGCCAAAAGATTTTAAAACCCGCCAAAAGGAATCCAAACATTCCAAAACCTGCCAACACAATAAAAACAACTCAAGAGAATACAAAACATTCTAAAACCCAACCAAAACATTCTGAAAACCCACCAAAACATCATAAAAACAAATCAAAACCAACCAAAACATTCTGAAAACCCGACAAAATGATTTAGACCCACAAAACTCATCAAAACATTCTGAAAAGATGCCAAAACATTAGAAAACCAGCCTGAACTGATCAAAACATTCAAAAAACTTGGCAATACATCATAAAAACAAATCAAAACCAACCAAAACATTCCAAAAACCCGACAAAATTATTTAGAACCCGCCAAAACTGATCAAAACATTCTGAAAAGATGCCAAAATACTAGAAAACCAGTAAGAAGTGATCGAAACATTCAATAACTTGCCAAAACATAATCAAAACAAATGAAAGCAAACCAAAACATTCCAAATACCCACCAAAATATTTTAAAACCCGCCAAAAGGAATTCAAACATTCCAAAACCTGCCAAGACAATCAAAACAACACAAGAGAATACAAAACATTCTAAAACACCACCAAAACATTCTGAAAACCCGCCAAAACATCATAAAAACAAATCAAAACCAACCAAAAAATAAGAGGAACAAGGCAACATATTGGCAAGCAAAAGACGGAGAACGCGGCACCTTCTAGGAGGCCAAGAAGGAAGCCGCACAACACCTGCACTGTGTCTGCAACTTTCAAACTGCTAGAAGCTAGTGGCTTGCCACTGGCCTGCCTCTTCAATTGCCATTAGCATTCCAATGGAAGCTATTCTTGGACAACTTTGCTCTGCTTGCTGCTAGTTCTGCCCCAGCCTACCATAGATAACCTTGCTCTTGCCTTGAGGCTCTGAGATGCCAAGAACTTGTCAACTTCAAAGGGCGGGCCAGGCTACATCTACTCAGCTGCCACAGTTTCTCCTTGCTAGACCTAGTGGGAAAGCATTTTGCTGAGATGCAGAAGGCAAGAAACGCAGAATACGGAGACGCGGAGCTGTCCCAAGTGCCGCTGCCAGGCGTCTTTCCGCAGAAGGAGCGCCCCGGAGCGCACCGCAACCGGCAGCGTCATCTCTGCGCAAAGAGCCAAAATATTTTCAAACCCGCCAAAACTAATCCAAAAATATTTTCAAACCCGCCAAAATAGAAAACCAGACAGAAGTCATCAATACATTCGAAAAAACCTGACAAAACATGATCAAGCCCAACAAAGCTAATCCAAACACACCAAACACTGGGCTAAACAGAATCAAAACAAATCAAAACAAATCGAAACCTTCTAAAAACCCGCCAAAATATTTCAAAACCCGTCAAAACTAATCAAAACATTCCGAACACCCGCCAAAACATTCCAAATACCCGCCAAAAGATTTTAAAACCCGCCAAAAGGAATCCAAACATTCCAAAACCTGCCAACACAATAAAAACAACTCAAGAGAATACAAAACATTCTAAAACCCAACCAAAACATTCTGAAAACCCACCAAAACATCATAAAAACAAATCAAAACCAACCAAAACATTCTGAAAACCCTCCAAAATGATTTAGACCCGCAAAACTCATCAAAACATTCTGAAAAGATGCCAAAACATTAGAAAACCAGCCTGAACTGATCAAAACATTCAAAAAACTTGGCAATACATCATAAAAACAAATCAAAACCAACCAAAACATTCCAAAAACCTGACAAAATTATTTAGAACCCGCCAAAACTGATCAAAACATTCTGAAAAGATGCCAAAATACTAGAAAACCAGTAAGAAGTGATCGAAACATTCAATAACTTGCCAAAACATAATCAAAACAAATGAAAGCAAACCAAAACATTCCAAATACCCGCCAAAATATTTTAAAACCCGCCAAAAGGAATTCAAACATTCCAAAACCTGCCAAGACAATAAAAACAACACAAGAGAATACAAAACATTCTAAAACACCACCAAAACATTCTGAAAACCCGCCAAAACATCATAAAAACAAATCAAAACCAACCAAAAAATAAGAGGAACAAGGCAACATATTGGCAAGCAAGAGACGGAGAACGCGGCACCTTCTAGGAGGCCAAGAAGGAAGCCGCACAACACCTGCACTGTGTCTGCAACTTTCAAACTGCTAGAAGCTAGTGGCTTGCCACTGGCCTGCCTCTTCAATTGCCATTAGCATTCCAATGGAAGCTATTCTTGGACAACTTTGCTCTGCTTGCTGCTAGTTCTGCCCCAGCCTACCATAGATAACCTTGCTCTTGCCTTGAGGCTCTGAGATGCCAAGAACTTGTCAACTTCAAAGGGCGGGCCAGGCTACATCTACTCAGCTGCCACAGTTTCTCCTTGCTAGACCTAGTGGGAAAGCATTTTGCTGAGATGCAGAAGGCAAGAAACGCAGAATACGGAGACGCGGAGCTGTCCCAAGTGCCGCTGCCAGGCGTCTTTCCGCAGAAGGAGCGCCCCGGAGCGCACCGCAACCGGCACCGTCATCTCTGCGCAAAGAGCCAAAATATTTTCAAACCCGCCAAAACTAATCCAAAAATATTTTCAAACCCGCCAAAATAGAAAACCAGACAGAAGTCATCAATACATTCGAAAAAACCTGACAAAACATGATCAAGCCCAACAAAGCTAATCCAAACACACCAAACACTGGGCTAAACAGAATCAAAACAAATCAAAACAAATCGAAACCTTCTAAAAACCCGCCAAAATATTTCAAAACCCGTCAAAACTAATCAAAACCTTCCGAATACCCGCCAAAACATTCCAAATACCCGCCAAAAGATTTTAAAACCCGCCAAAAGGAATCCAAACATTCCAAAACCTGCCAACACAATAAAAACAACGCAAGAGAATACAAAACATTCTAAAACCCAACCAAAACATTCCGAAAACCCACCTAAACATCATAAAAACAAATCAAAACCAACCAAAACATTCTGAAAACCCGCCAAAATGATTTAGACCCGCAAAACTCATCAAAACATTCTGAAAAGATGCCAAAACATTAGAAAACCAGCCTGAACTGATCAAAACATTCAAAAAACTTGGCAATACATCATAAAAACAAATCAAAACCAACCAAAACATTCCAAAAACCCGACAAAATTATTTAGAACCCGCCAAAACTGATCAAAACATTCTGAAAAGATGCCAAAATACTAGAAAACCAGTAAGAAGTGATCGAAACATTCAATAACTTGCCAAAACATAATCAAAACAAATGAAAGCAAACCAAAACATTCCAAATACCCGCCAAAAGATTTTAAAACCCGCCAAAAGGAATCCAAACATTCCAAAACCTGCCAAGACAATCAAAACAACACAAGAGAATACAAAACATTCTAAAACACCACCAAAACATTCCGAAAACCCGCCAAAACATCATAAAAACAAATCAAAACCAACCAAAAAATAAGAGGAACAAGGCAACATATTGGCAAGCAAGAGACGGAGAGCGCGGCACCTTCTAGGAGGCCAAGAAGGAAGCCGCACAACACCTGCACTGTGTCTGCAACTTTCAAACTGCTAGAAGCTAGTGGCTTGCCACTGGCCTGCCTCTTCAATTGCCATTAGCATTCCAATGGAAGCTATTCTTGGACAACTTTGCTCTGCTTGCTGCTAGTTCTGCCCCAGCCTACCATAGATAACCTTGCTCTTGCCTTGAGGCTCTGAGATGCCAAGAACTTGTCAACTTCAAAGGGCGGGCCAGGCTACATCTACTCAGCTGCCACAGTTTCTCCTTGCTAGACCTAGTGGGAAAGCATTTTGCTGAGATGCAGAAGGCAAGAAATGCAGAATACGGAGACGCGGAGCTGTCCCAAGTGCCGCTGCCAGGCGTCTTTCCGCAGAAGGAGCGCCCCGGAGCGCACCGCAACCGGCACCGTCATCTCTGCGCAAAGAGCCAAAATATTTTCAAACCCGCCAAAACTAATCCAAAAATATTTTCAAACCCGCCAAAATAGAAAACCAGACAGAAGTCATCAATACATTCGAAAAAACCTGACAAAACATGATCAAGCCCAACAAAGCTAATCCAAACACACCAAACACTGGGCTAAACAGAATCAAAACAAATCAAAACAAATCGAAACCTTCTAAAAACCCGCCAAAATATTTCAAAACCCGTCAAAACTAATCAAAACATTCCGAACACCCGCCAAAACATTCCAAATACCCGCCAAAATATTTTAAAACTCGCCAAAAGGAATCCAAACATTCCAAAACCTGCCAACACAATAAAAACAACTCAAGAGAATACAAAACATTCTAAAACCCAACCAAAACATTCCGAAAACCCACCAAAACATCATAAAAACAAATCAAAACCAACCAAAACATTCTGAAACCCCGCCAAAATGATTTAGACCCGCAAAACTCATCAAAACATTCTGAAAAGATGCCAAAACATTAGAAAACCAGCCTGAACTGATCAAAACATTCAAAAAACTTGGCAATACATCATAAAAACAAATCAAAACCAACCAAAACATTCCAAAAACCCGACAAAATTATTTAGAACCCGCCAAAACTGATCAAAACATTCTGAAAAGATGCCAAAATACTAGAAAACCAGTAAGAAGTGATCGAAACATTCAATAACTTGCCAAAACATAATCAAAACAAATGAAAGCAAACCAAAACATTCCAAATACCCGCCAAAAGATTTTAAAACCCGCCAAAAGGAATCCAAACATTCCAAAACCTGCCAAGACAATCAAAACAACACAAGAGAATACAAAACATTCTAAAACACCACCAAAACATTCCGAAAACCCGCCAAAACATCATAAAAACAAATCAAAACCAACCAAAAAATAAGAGGAACAAGGCAACATATTGGCAAGCAAGAGACGGAGAGCGCGGCACCTTCTAGGAGGCCAAGAAGGAAGCCGCACAACACCTGCACTGTGTCTGCAACTTTCAAACTGCTAGAAGCTAGTGGCTTGCCACTGGCCTGCCTCTTCAATTGCCATTAGCATTCCAATGGAAGCTATTCTTGGACAACTTTGCTCTGCTTGCTGCTAGTTCTGCCCCAGCCTACCATAGATAACCTTGCTCTTCCCTTGAGGCTCTGAGATGCCAAGAACTTGTCAACTTCAAAGGGCGGGCCAGGCTACATCTACTCAGCTGCCACAGTTTCTCCTTGCTAGACCTAGTGGGAAAGCATTTTGCTGAGATGCAGAAGGCAAGAAACGCAGAATACGGAGACGCGGAGCTGTCCCAAGTGCCGCTGCCAGGCGTCTTTCCGCAGAAGGAGCGCCCCGGAGCGCACCGCAACCGGCACCGTCATCTCTGCCCAAAGAGCCAAAATATTTTCAAACCCGCCAAAACTAATCCAAAAATATTTTCAAACCCGCCAAAATAGAAAACCAGACAGAAGTCATCAATACATTCGAAAAAACCTGACAAAACATGATCAAGCCCAACAAAGCTAATCCAAACACACCAAACACTGGGCTAAACAGAATCAAAACAAATCAAAACAAATCGAAACCTTCTAAAAACCCGCCAAAATATTTCAAAACCCGTCAAAACTAATCAAAACCTTCCGAATACCCGCCAAAACATTCCAAATACCCGCCAAAAGATTTTAAAACCCGCCAAAAGGAATCCAAACATTCCAAAACCTGCCAACACAATAAAAACAACGCAAGAGAATACAAAACATTCTAAAACCCAACCAAAACATTCCGAAAACCCACCTAAACATCATAAAAACAAATCAAAACCAACCAAAACATTCTGAAAACCCGCCAAAATGATTTAGACCCGCAAAACTCATCAAAACATTCTGAAAAGATGCCAAAACATTAGAAAACCAGCCTGAACTGATCAAAACATTCAAAAAACTTGGCAATACATCATAAAAACAAATCAAAACCAACCAAAACATTCCAAAAACCCGACAAAATTATTTAGAACCCGCCAAAACTGATCAAAACATTCTGAAAAGATGCCAAAATACTAGAAAACCAGTAAGAAGTGATCGAAACATTCAATAACTTGCCAAAACATAATCAAAACAAATGAAAGCAAACCAAAACATTCCAAATACCCGCCAAAAGATTTTAAAACCCGCCAAAAGGAATCCAAACATTCCAAAACCTGCCAAGACAATCAAAACAACACAAGAGAATACAAAACATTCTAAAACACCACCAAAACATTCCGAAAACCCGCCAAAACATCATAAAAACAAATCAAAACCAACCAAAAAATAAGAGGAACAAGGCAACATATTGGCAAGCAAGAGACGGAGAGCGCGGCACCTTCTAGGAGGCCAAGAAGGAAGCCGCACAACACCTGCACTGTGTCTGCAACTTTCAAACTGCTAGAAGCTAGTGGCTTGCCACTGGCCTGCCTCTTCAATTGCCATTAGCATTCCAATGGAAGCTATTCTTGGACAACTTTGCTCTGCTTGCTGCTAGTTCTGCCCCAGCCTACCATAGATAACCTTGCTCTTGCCTTGAGGCTCTGAGATGCCAAGAACTTGTCAACTTCAAAGGGCGGGCCAGGCTACATCTACTCAGCTGCCACAGTTTCTCCTTGCTAGACCTAGTGGGAAAGCATTTTGCTGAGATGCAGAAGGCAAGAAATGCAGAATACGGAGACGCGGAGCTGTCCCAAGTGCCGCTGCCAGGCGTCTTTCCGCAGAAGGAGCGCCCCGGAGCGCACCGCAACCGGCACCGTCATCTCTGCGCAAAGAGCCAAAATATTTTCAAACCCGCCAAAACTAATCCAAAAATATTTTCAAACCCGTCAAAATAGAAAACCAGACAGAAGTCATCAATACATTCGAAAAAACCTGACAAAACATGATCAAGCCCAACAAAGCTAATCCAAACACACCAAACACTGGGCTAAACAGAATCAAAACAAATCAAAACAAATCTAAACCTTCTAAAAACCCGCCAAAATATTTCAAAACCCGTCAAAACTAATCAAAACATTCCGAACACCCGCCAAAACATTCCAAATACCCGCCAAAATATTTTAAAACTCGCCAAAAGGAATCCAAACATTCCAAAACCTGCCAACACAATAAAAACAACTCAAGAGAATACAAAACATTCTAAAACCCAACCAAAACATTCCGAAAACCCACCAAAACATCATAAAAACAAATCAAAACCAACCAAAACATTCTGAAACCCCGCCAAAATGATTTAGACCCGCAAAACTCATCA
This sequence comes from Passer domesticus, assembly GCF_036417665.1. Lineage (NCBI taxonomy): Eukaryota > Metazoa > Chordata > Aves > Passeriformes > Passeridae > Passer > Passer domesticus. Next base: position 58,194,460 of record NC_087478.1, on the reverse strand, counting down.
AAACATTCTGAAAAGATGCCAAAACATTAGAAAACCAGCCTGAACTGATCAAAACATTCAAAAAACTTGGCAATACATCATAAAAACAAATCAAAACCAACCAAAACATTCCAAAAACCCGACAAAATTATTTAGAACCCGCCAAAACTGATCAAAACATTCTGAAAAGATGCCAAAATACTAGAAAACCAGTAAGAAGTGATCGAAACATTCAATAACTTGCCAAAACATAATCAAAACAAATGAAAGCAAACCAAAACATTCCAAATACCCGCCAAAAGATTTTAAAACCCGCCAAAAGGAATCCAAACATTCCAAAACCTGCCAAGACAATCAAAACAACACAAGAGAATACAAAACATTCTAAAACACCACCAAAACATCCCGAAAACCCGCCAAAACATCATAAAAACAAATCAAAACCAACCAAAAAATAAGAGGAACAAGGCAACATATTGGCAAGCAAGAGACGGAGAGCGCGGCACCTTCTAGGAGGCCAAGAAGGAAGCCGCACAACACCTGCACTGTGTCTGCAACTTTCAAACTGCTAGAAGCTAGTGGCTTGCCACTGGCCTGCCTCTTCAATTGCCATTAGCATTCCAATGGAAGCGATTCTTGGACAACTTTGCTCTGCTTGCTGCTAGTTCTGCCCCAGCCTACCATAGATAACCTTGCTCTTGCCTTGAGGCTCTGAGATGCCAAGAACTTGTCAACTTCAAAGGGCGGGCCAGGCTACATCTACTCAGCTGCCACAGTTTCTCCTTGCTAGACCTAGTGGGAAAGCATTTTGCTGAGATGCAGAAGGCAAGAAACGCAGAATACGGAGACGCGGAGCTGTCCCAAGTGCCGCTGCCAGGCGTCTTTCCGCAGAAGGAGCGCCCCGGAGCGCACCGCAACCGGCACCGTCATCTCTGCGCAAAGAGCCAAAATATTTTCAAACCCGCCAAAACTAATCCAAAAATATTTTCAAACCCGCCAAAATAGAAAACCAGACAGAAGTCATCAATACATTCGAAAAAACCTGACAAAACATGATCAAGCCCAACAAAGCTAATCCAAACACACCAAAAACTGGGCTAAACAGAATCAAAACAAATCAAAACAAATCGAAACCTTCTAAAAACCCGCCAAAATATTTCAAAACCTGTCAAAACTAATCAAAACCTTCCGAATACCCGCCAAAACATTCCAAATACCCGCCAAAAGATTTTAAAACCCGCCAAAAGGAATCCAAACATTCCAAAACCTGCCAACACAATAAAAACAACTCAAGAGAATACAAAACATTCTAAAACCCAACCAAAACATTCTGAAAACCCACCAAAACATCATAAAAACAAATCAAAACCAACCAAAACATTCTGAAACCCCGCCAAAATGATTTAGACCCACGAAACTCATCAAAACATTCTGAAAAGATGCCAAAACATTAGAAAACCAGCCTGAACTGATCAAAACATTCAAAAAACTTGGCAATACATCATAAAAACAAATCAAAACCAACCAAAACATTCCAAAAACCCGACAAAATTATTTAGAACCCGCCAAAACTGATCAAAACATTCTGAAAAGATGCCAAAATACTAGAAAACCAGTAAGAAGTGATCGAAACATTCAATAACTTGCCAAAACATAATCAAAACAAATGAAAGCAAACCAAAACATTCCAAATACCCGCCAAAATATTTTAAAACCCGCCAAAAGGAATTCAAACATTCCAAAACCTGCCAAGACAATCAAAACAACACAAGAGAATACAAAACATTCTAAAACACCACCAAAACATTCTGAAAACCCGCCAAAACATCATAAAAACAAATCAAAACCAACCAAAAAATAAGAGGAACACGGCAACATATTGGCAAGCAAGAGACGGAGAACGCGGCACCTTCTAGGAGGCCAAGAAGGAAGCCGCACAACACCTGCACTGTGTCTGCAACTTTCAAACTGCTAAAAGCTAGTGGCTTGCCACTGGCCTGCCTCTTCAATTGCCATTAGCATTCCAATGGAAGCTATTCTTGGACAACTTTGCTCTGCTTGCTGCTAGTTCTGCCCCAGCCTACCATAGATAACCTTGCTCTTGCCTTGAGGCTCTGAGATGCCAAGAACTTGTCAACTTCAAAGGGCGGGCCGGGCTACATCTACTCAGCTGCCACAGTTTCTCCTTGCTAGACCTAGTGGGAAAGCATTTTGCTGAGATGCGGAAGGCACGAAACGCAGAATACGGAGACGCGGAGCTGTCCCAAGTGCCGCTGCCAGGCGTCTTTCCGCAGAAGGAGCGCCCCGGAGCGCACCGCAACCGGCACCGTCATCTCTGCGCAAAGAGCCAAAATATTTTCAAACCCGCCAAAACTAATCCAAAAATATTTTCAAACCCGCCAAAATAGAAAACCAGACAGAAGTCATCAATACATTCGAAAAAACCTGACAAAACATGATCAAGCCCAACAAAGCTAATCCAAACACACCAAAAACTGGGCTAAACAGAATCAAAACAAATCAAAACAAATCGAAACCTTCTAAAAACCCGCCAAAATATTTCAAAACCTGTCAAAACTAATCAAAACCTTCCGAATACCCGCCAAAACATTCCAAATACCCGCCAAAAGATTTTAAAACCCGCCAAAAGGAATCCAAACATTCCAAAACCTGCCAACACAATAAAAACAACTCAAGAGAATACAAAACATTCTAAAACCCAACCAAAACATTCTGAAAACCCACCAAAACATCATAAAAACAAATCAAAACCAACCAAAACATTCTGAAAACCCGACAAAATGATTTAGACCCACGAAACTCATCAAAACATTCTGAAAAGATGCCAAAACATTAGAAAACCAGCCTGAACTGATCAAAACATTCAAAAAACTTGGCAATACATCATAAAAACAAATCAAAACCAACCAAAACATTCCAAAAACCCGACAAAATTATTTAGAACCCGCCAAAACTGATCAAAACATTCTGAAAAGATGCCAAAATACTAGAAAACCAGTAAGAAGTGATCGAAACATTCAATAACTTGCCAAAACATAATCAAAACAAATGAAAGCAAACCAAAACATTCCAAATACCCGCCAAAATATTTTAAAACCCGCCAAAAGGAATTCAAACATTCCAAAACCTGCCAAGACAATCAAAACAACACAAGAGAATACAAAACATTCTAAAACACCACCAAAACATTCTGAAAACCCGCCAAAACATCATAAAAACAAATCAAAACCAACCAAAAAATAAGAGGAACACGGCAACATATTGGCAAGCAAGAGACGGAGAACGCGGCACCTTCTAGGAGGCCAAGAAGGAAGCCGCACAACACCTGCACTGTGTCTGCAACTTTCAAACTGCTAAAAGCTAGTGGCTTGCCACTGGCCTGCCTCTTCAATTGCCATTAGCATTCCAATGGAAGCTATTCTTGGACAACTTTGCTCTGCTTGCTGCTAGTTCTGCCCCAGCCTACCATAGATAACCTTGCTCTTGCCTTGAGGCTCTGAGATGCCAAGAACTTGTCAACTTCAAAGGGCGGGCCGGGCTACATCTACTCAGCTGCCACAGTTTCTCCTTGCTAGACCTAGTGGGAAAGCATTTTGCTGAGATGCGGAAGGCACGAAACGCAGAATACGGAGACGCGGAGCTGTCCCAAGTGCCGCTGCCAGGCGTCTTTCCGCAGAAGGAGCGCCCCGGAGCGCACCGCAACCGGCACCGTCATCTCTGCGCAAAGAGCCAAAATATTTTCAAACCCGCCAAAACTCATCCAAAAATATTTTCAAACCCGCCAAAATAGAAAACCAGACAGAAGTCATCAATACATTCGAAAAAACCTGACAAAACATGATCAAGCCCACCAAAGCTAATCCAAACACACCAAAAACTGGGCTAAACAGAATCAAAACAAATCAAAACAAATCGAAACCTTCTAAAAACCCGCCAAAATATTTCAAAACCCGTCAAAACTAATCAAAACATTCCGAACACCCGCCAAAACATACCAAATACTCGCCAAAAGATTTTAAAACCCGCCAAAAGGAATCCAAACATTCCAAAACCTGCCAACACAATAAAAACAACTCAGGAGAATACAAAACATTCTAAAACCCAACCAAAACATTCCAAAAACCCACCAAAACATCATAAAAACAAATCAAAACCAACCAAAACATTCTGAAAACCCGCCAAAATGATTTAGACCCGCAAAACTCATCAAAACATTCTGAAAAGATGCCAAAACATTAGAAAACCAGCCTGAACTGATCAAAACATTCAAAAAACTTGGCAATACATCAGAAAAACAAATCAAAACCAACCAAAACATTCCAAAAACCCGACAAAATTATTTAGAACCCGCCAAAACTGATCAAAACATTCTGAAAAGATGCCAAAATACTAGAAAACCAGTAAGAAGTGATCGAAACATTCAATAACTTGCCAAAACATAATCAAAACAAATGAAAGCAAACCAAAACATTCCAAATACCCGCCAAAATATTTTAAAACCCGCCAAAAGGAATCCAAACATTCCAAAACCTGCCAAGACAATATAAACAACACAAGAGAAAACAAAACATTCTAAAACACCACCAAAACATTCCGAAAACCCGCCAAAACATCATAAAAACAAATCAAAACCAACCAAAAAATAAGAGGAACAAGGCAACATATTGGCAAGCAAGAGACGGAGAGCGCGGCACCTTCTAGGAGGCCAAGAAGGAAGCCGCACAACACCTGCACTGTGTCTGCAACTTTCAAACTGCTAGAAGCTAGTGGCTTGCCACTGGCCTGCCTCTTCAATTGCCATTAGCATTCCAATGGAAGCGATTCTTGGACAACTTTGCTCTGCTTGCTGCTAGTTCTGCCCCAGCCTACCATAGATAACCTTGCTCTTGCCTTGAGGCTCTGAGATGCCAAGAACTTGTCAACTTCAAAGGGCGGGCCAGGCTACATCTACTCAGCTGCCACAGTTTCTCCTTGCTAGACCTAGTGGGAAAGCATTTTGCTGAGATGCAGAAGGCAAGAAACGCAGAATACGGAGACGCGGAGCTGTCCCAAGTGCCGCTGCCAGGCGTCTTTCCGCAGAAGGAGCGCCCCGGAGCGCACCGCAACCGGCACCGTCATCTCTGCGCAAAGAGCCAAAATATTTTCAAACCCGCCAAAACTAATCCAAAAATATTTTCAAACCCGCCAAAATAGAAAACCAGACAGAAGTCATCAATACATTCGAAAAAACCTGACAAAACATGATCAAGCCCAACAAAGCTAATCCAAACACACCAAAAACTGGGCTAAACAGAATCAAAACAAATCAAAACAAATCGAAACCTTCTAAAAACCCGCCAAAATATTTCAAAACCTGTCAAAACTAATCAAAACCTTCCGAATACCCGCCAAAACATTCCAAATACCCGCCAAAAGATTTTAAAACCCGCCAAAAGGAATCCAAACATTCCAAAACCTGCCAACACAATAAAAACAACTCAAGAGAATACAAAACATTCTAAAACCCAACCAAAACATTCCGAAAACCCACCTAAACATCATAAAAACAAATCAAAACCAACCAAAACATTCTGAAAACCCGCCAAAATGATTTAGACCCGCAAAACTCATCAAAACATTCTGAAAAGATGCCAAAACATTAGAAAACCAGCCTGAACTGATCAAAACATTCAAAAAACTTGGCAATACATCATAAAAACAAATCAAAACCAACCAAAACATTCCAAAAACCCGACAAAATTATTTAGAACCCGCCAAAACTGATCAAAACATTCTGAAAAGATGCCAAAATACTAGAAAACCAGTAAGAAGTGATCGAAACATTCAATAACTTGCCAAAACATAATCAAAACAAATGAAAGCAAACCAAAACATTCCAAATACCCGCCAAAATATTTTAAAACCCGCCAAAAGGAATTCAAACATTCCAAAACCTGCCAAGACAATCAAAACAACACAAGAGAATACAAAACATTCTAAAACACCACCAAAACATTCTGAAAACCCGCCAAAACATCATAAAAACAAATCAAAACCAACCAAAAAATAAGAGGAACAAGGCAACATATTGGCAAGCAAAAGACGGAGAACGCGGCACCTTCTAGGAGGCCAAGAAGGAAGCCGCACAACACCTGCACTGTGTCTGCAACTTTCAAACTGCTAGAAGCTAGTGGCTTGCCACTGGCCTGCCTCTTCAATTGCCATTAGCATTCCAATGGAAGCTATTCTTGGACAACTTTGTTCTGCTTGCTGCTAGTTCTGCCCCAGCCTACCATAGATAACCTTGCTCTTGCCTTGAGGCTCTGAGATGCCAAGAACTTGTCAACTTCAAAGGGCGGGCCGGGCTACATCTACTCAGCTGCCACAGTTTCTCCTTGCTAGACCTAGTGGGAAAGCATTTTGCTGAGATGCGGAAGGCACGAAACGCAGAATACGGAGACGCGGAGCTGTCCCAAGTGCCGCTGCCAGGCGTCTTTCCGCAGAAGGAGCGCCCCGGAGCGCACCGCAACCGGCACCGTCATCTCTGCGCAAAGAGCCAAAATATTTTCAAACCCGCCAAAACTAATCCAAAAATATTTTCAAACCCGCCAAAATAGAAAACCAGACAGAAGTCATCAATACATTCGAAAAAACCTGACAAAACATGATCAAGCCCAACAAAGCTAATCCAAACACACCAAAAACTGGGCTAAACAGAATCAAAACAAATCAAAACAAATCGAAACCTTCTAAAAACCCGCCAAAATATTTCAAAACCTGTCAAAACTAATCAAAACCTTCCGAATACCCGCCAAAACATTCCAAATACCCGCCAAAAGATTTTAAAACCCGCCAAAAGGAATCCAAACATTCCAAAACCTGCCAACACAATAAAAACAACTCAAGAGAATACAAAACATTCTAAAACCCAACCAAAACATTCTGAAAACCCACCAAAACATCATAAAAACAAATCAAAACCAACCAAAACATTCTGAAAACCCGACAAAATGATTTAGACCCACGAAACTCATCAAAACATTCTGAAAAGATGCCAAAACATTAGAAAACCAGCCTGAACTGATCAAAACATTCAAAAAACTTGGCAATACATCATAAAAACAAATCAAAACCAACCAAAACATTCCAAAAACCCGACAAAATTATTTAGAACCCGCCAAAACTGATCAAAACATTCTGAAAAGATGCCAAAATACTAGAAAACCAGTAAGAAGTGATCGAAACATTCAATAACTTGCCAAAACATAATCAAAACAAATGAAAGCAAACCAAAACATTCCAAATACCCGCCAAAATATTTTAAAACCCGCCAAAAGGAATTCAAACATTCCAAAACCTGCCAAGACAATCAAAACAACACAAGAGAATACAAAACATTCTAAAACACCACCAAAACATTCTGAAAACCCGCCAAAACATCATAAAAACAAATCAAAACCAACCAAAAAATAAGAGGAACACGGCAACATATTGGCAAGCAAGAGACGGAGAACGCGGCACCTTCTAGGAGGCCAAGAAGGAAGCCGCACAACACCTGCACTGTGTCTGCAACTTTCAAACTGCTAAAAGCTAGTGGCTTGCCACTGGCCTGCCTCTTCAATTGCCATTAGCATTCCAATGGAAGCTATTCTTGGACAACTTTGCTCTGCTTGCTGCTAGTTCTGCCCCAGCCTACCATAGATAACCTTGCTCTTGCCTTGAGGCTCTGAGATGCCAAGAACTTGTCAACTTCAAAGGGCGGGCCGGGCTACATCTACTCAGCTGCCACAGTTTCTCCTTGCTAGACCTAGTGGGAAAGCATTTTGCTGAGATGCGGAAGGCACGAAACGCAGAATACGGAGACGCGGAGCTGTCCCAAGTGCCGCTGCCAGGCGTCTTTCCGCAGAAGGAGCGCCCCGGAGCGCACCGCAACCGGCACCGTCATCTCTGCGCAAAGAGCCAAAATATTTTCAAACCCGCCAAAACTCATCCAAAAATATTTTCAAACCCGCCAAAATAGAAAACCAGACAGAAGTCATCAATACATTCGAAAAAACCTGACAAAACATGATCAAGCCCACCAAAGCTAATCCAAACACACCAAAAACTGGGCTAAACAGAATCAAAACAAATCAAAACAAATCTAAACCTTCTAAAAACCCGCCAAAATATTTCAAAACCCGTCAAAACTAATCAAAACATTCCGAACACCCGCCAAAACATACCAAATACTCGCCAAAAGATTTTAAAACCCGCCAAAAGGAATCCAAACATTCCAAAACCTGCCAACACAATAAAAACAACTCAGGAGAATACAAAACATTCTAAAACCCAACCAAAACATTCCAAAAACCCACCAAAACATCATAAAAACAAATCAAAACCAACCAAAACATTCTGAAAACCCGCCAAAATGATTTAGACCCGCAAAACTCATCAAAACATTCTGAAAAGATGCCAAAACATTAGAAAACCAGCCTGAACTGATCAAAACATTCAAAAAACTTGGCAATACATCAGAAAAACAAATCAAAACCAACCAAAACATTCCAAAAACCCGACAAAATTATTTAGAACCCGCCAAAACTGATCAAAACATTCTGAAAAGATGCCAAAATACTAGAAAACCAGTAAGAAGTGATCGAAACATTCAATAACTTGCCAAAACATAATCAAAACAAATGAAAGCAAACCAAAACATTCCAAATACCCGCCAAAATATTTTAAAACCCGCCAAAAGGAATCCAAACATTCCAAAACCTGCCAAGACAATATAAACAACACAAGAGAAAACAAAACATTCTAAAACACCACCAAAACATTCCGAAAACCCGCCAAAACATCATAAAAACAAATCAAAACCAACCAAAAAATAAGAGGAACAAGGCAACATATTGGCAAGCAAGAGACGGAGAGCGCGGCACCTTCTAGGAGGCCAAGAAGGAAGCCGCACAACACCTGCACTGTGTCTGCAACTTTCAAACTGCTAGAAGCTAGTGGCTTGCCACTGGCCTGCCTCTTCAATTGCCATTAGCATTCCAATGGAAGCGATTCTTGGACAACTTTGCTCTGCTTGCTGCTAGTTCTGCCCCAGCCTACCATAGATAACCTTGCTCTTGCCTTGAGGCTCTGAGATGCCAAGAACTTGTCAACTTCAAAGGGCGGGCCAGGCTACATCTACTCAGCTGCCACAGTTTCTCCTTGCTAGACCTAGTGGGAAAGCATTTTGCTGAGATGCAGAAGGCAAGAAACGCAGAATACGGAGACGCGGAGCTGTCCCAAGTGCCGCTGCCAGGCGTCTTTCCGCAGAAGGAGCGCCCCGGAGCGCACCGCAACCGGCACCGTCATCTCTGCGCAAAGAGCCAAAATATTTTCAAACCCGCCAAAACTAATCCAAAAATATTTTCAAACCCGCCAAAATAGAAAACCAGACAGAAGTCATCAATACATTCGAAAAAACCTGACAAAACATGATCAAGCCCAACAAAGCTAATCCAAACACACCAAAAACTGGGCTAAACAGAATCAAAACAAATCAAAACAAATCGAAACCTTCTAAAAACCCGCCAAAATATTTCAAAACCTGTCAAAACTAATCAAAACCTTCCGAATACCCGCCAAAACATTCCAAATACCCGCCAAAAGATTTTAAAACCCGCCAAAAGGAATCCAAACATTCCAAAACCTGCCAACACAATAAAAACAACTCAAGAGAATACAAAACATTCTAAAACCCAACCAAAACATTCCGAAAACCCACCTAAACATCATAAAAACAAATCAAAACCAACCAAAACATTCTGAAAACCCGACAAAATGATTTAGACCCGCAAAACTCATCAAAACATTCTGAAAAGATGCCAAAACATTAGAAAACCAGCCTGAACTGATCAAAACATTCAAAAAACTTGGCAATACATCATAAAAACAAATCAAAACCAACCAAAACATTCCAAAAACCCGACAAAATTATTTAGAACCCGCCAAAACTGATCAAAACATTCTGAAAAGATGCCAAAATACTAGAAAACCAGTAAGAAGTGATCGAAACATTCAATAACTTGCCAAAACATAATCAAAACAAATGAAAGCAAACCAAAACATTCCAAATACCCGCCAAAATATTTTAAAACCCGCCAAAAGGAATTCAAACATTCCAAAACCTGCCAAGACAATCAAAACAACACAAGAGAATACAAAACATTCTAAAACACCACCAAAACATTCTGAAAACCCGCCAAAACATCATAAAAACAAATCAAAACCAACCAAAAAATAAGAGGAACAAGGCAACATATTGGCAAGCAAAAGACGGAGAACGCGGCACCTTCTAGGAGGCCAAGAAGGAAGCCGCACAACACCTGCACTGTGTCTGCAACTTTCAAACTGCTAGAAGCTAGTGGCTTGCCACTGGCCTGCCTCTTCAATTGCCATTAGCATTCCAATGGAAGCTATTCTTGGACAACTTTGTTCTGCTTGCTGCTAGTTCTGCCCCAGCCTACCATAGATAACCTTGCTCTTGCCTTGAGGCTCTGAGATGCCAAGAACTTGTCAACTTCAAAGGGCGGGCCAGGCTACATCTACTCAGCTGCCACAGTTTCTCCTTGCTAGACCTAGTGGGAAAGCATTTTGCTGAGATGCAGAAGGCAAGAAACGCAGAATACGGAGACGCGGAGCTGTCCCAAGTGCCGCTGCCAGGCGTCTTTCCGCAGAAGGAGCGCCCCGGAGCGCACCGCAACCGGCACCGTCATCTCTGCGCAAAGAGCCAAAATATTTTCAAACCCGCCAAAACTCATCCAAAAATATTTTCAAACCCGCCAAAATAGAAAACCAGACAGAAGTCATCAATACATTCGAAAAAACCTGACAAAACATGATCAAGCCCAACAAAGCTAATCCAAACACACCAAACACTGGGCTAAACAGAATCAAAACAAATCAAAACAAATCGAAACCTTCTAAAAACCCGCCAAAATATTTCAAAACCCGTCAAAACTAATCAAAACATTCCGAACACCCGCCAAAACATTCCAAATACCCGCCAAAAGATTTTAAAACCCGCCAAAAGGAATCCAAACATTCCAAAACCTGCCAACACAATAAAAACAACTCAAGAGAATACAAAACATTCTAAAACCCAACCAAAACATTCCGAAAACCCACCAAAACATCATAAAAACAAATCAAAACCAACCAAAACATTCTGAAAACCCGCCAAAATGATTTAGACCCGCAAAACTCATCAAAACATTCTGAAAAGATGCCAAAACATTAGAAAACCAGCCTGAACTGATCAAAACATTCAAAAAACTTGGCAATACATCATAAAAACAAATCAAAACCAACCAAAACATTCCAAAAACCCGACAAAATTATTTAGAACCCGCCAAAACTGATCAAAACATTCTGAAAAGATGCCAAAATACTAGAAAACCAGTAAGAAGTGATCGAAACATTCAATAACTTGCCAAAACATAATCAAAACAAATGAAAGCAAACCAAAACATTCCAAATACCCGCCAAAAGATTTTAAATACCGCCAAAAGGAATCCAAACATTCCAAAACCTGCCAAGACAATCAAAACAACACAAGAGAATACAAAACATTCTAAAACACCACCAAAACATTCCGAAAACCCGCCAAAACATCATAAAAACAAATCAAAACCAACCAAAAAATAAGAGGAACAAGGCAACATATTGGCAAGCAAGAGACGGAGAGCGCGGCACCTTCTAGGAGGCCAAGAAGGAAGCCGCACAACACCTGCACTGTGTCTGCAACTTTCAAACTGCTAGAAGCTAGTGGCTTGCCACTGGCCTGCCTCTTCAATTGCCATTAGCATTCCAATGGAAGCGATTCTTGGACAACTTTGCTCTGCTTGCTGCTAGTTCTGCCCCAGCCTACCATAGATAACCTTGCTCTTGCCTTGAGGCTCTGAGATGCCAAGAACTTGTCAACTTCAAAGGGCGGGCCAGGCTACATCTACTCAGCTGCCACAGTTTCTCCTTGCTAGACCTAGTGGGAAAGCATTTTGCTGAGATGCAGAAGGCAAGAAACGCAGAATACGGAGACGCGGAGCTGTCCCAAGTGCCGCTGCCAGGCGTCTTTCCGCAGAAGGAGCGCCCCGGAGCGCACCGCAACCGGCAGCGTCATCTCTGCGCAAAGAGCCAAAATATTTTCAAACCCGCCAAAACTAATCCAAAAATATTTTCAAACCCGCCAAAATAGAAAACCAGACAGAAGTCATCAATACATTCGAAAAAACCTGACAAAACATGATCAAGCCCAACAAAGCTAATCCAAACACACCAAAAACTGGGCTAAACAGAATCAAAACAAATCAAAACAAATCGAAACCTTCTAAAAACCCGCCAAAATATTTCAAAACCCGTCAAAACTAATCAAAACATTCCGAACACCCGCCAAAACATTCCAAATACCCGCCAAAATATTTTAAAACTCGCCAAAAGGAATCCAAACATTCCAAAACCTGCCAACACAATAAAAACAACTCAAGAGAATACAAAACATTCTAAAACCCAACCAAAACATTCCGAAAACCCACCAAAACATCATAAAAACAAATCAAAACCACCCAAAACATTCTGAAACCCCGCCAAAATTATTTAGACCCGCAAAACTCATCAAAACATTCTGAAAAGATGCCAAAACATTAGAAAACCAGCCTGAACTGATCAAAACATTCAAAAAACTTGGCAATACATCATAAAAACAAATCAAAACCAACCAAAACATTCCAAAAACCCGACAAAATGATTTAGAACCCGCCAAAACTGATCAAAACATTCTGAAAAGATGCCAAAATACTAGAAAACCAGTAAGAAGTGATCGAAACATTCAATAACTTGCCAAAACATAATCAAAACAAATGAAAGCAAACCAAAACATTCCAAATACCCACCAAAATATTTTAAAACCCGCCAAAAGGAATCCAAACATTCCAAAACCTGCCAAGACAATCAAAACAACACAAGAGAATACAAAACATTCTAAAACACCACCAAAACATTCCGAAAACCCGCCAAAACATCATAAAAACAAATCAAAACCAACCAAAAAATAAGAGGAACACGGCAACATATTGGCAAGCAAGAGACGGAGAGCACGGCACCTTCTAGGAGGCCAAGAAGGAAGCCGCACAACACCTGCACTGTGTCTGCAACTTTCAAACTGCTAGAAGCTAGTGGCTTGCCACTGGCCTGCCTCTTCAATTGCCATTAGCATTCCAATGGAAGCTATTCTTGGACAACTTTGCTCTGCTTGCTGCTAGTTCTGCCCCAGCCTACCATAGATAACCTTGCTCTTGCCTTGAGGCTCTGAGATGCCAAGAACTTGTCAACTTCAAAGGGCGGGCCGGGCTACATCTACTCAGCTGCCACAGTTTCTCCTTGCTAGACCTAGTGGGAAAGCATTTTGCTGAGATGCGGAAGGCACGAAACGCAGAATACGGAGATGCGGAGCTGTCCCAAGTGCCGCTGCCAGGCGTCTTTCCGCAGAAGGAGCGCCCCGGAGCGCACCGCAACCGGCACCGTCATCTCTGCGCAAAGAGCCAAAATATTTTCAAACCCGCCAAAACTCATCCAAAAATATTTTCAAACCCGCCAAAATAGAAAACCAGACAGAAGTCATCAATACATTCGAAAAAACCTGACAAAACATGATCAAGCCCAACAAAGCTAATCCAAACACACCAAAAACTGGGCTAAACAGAATCAAAACAAATCAAAACAAATTGAAACCTACTAAAAACCCGCCAAAATATTTCAAAACCCGTCAAAACTAATCAAAACATTCCGAACACCCGCCAAAACATACCAAATACTCGCCAAAAGATTTTAAAACCCGCCAAAAGGAATCCAAACATTCCAAAACCTGCCAACACAATAAAAACAACTCAGGAGAATACAAAACATTCTAAAACCCAACCAAAACATTCCAAAAACCCACCAAAACATCATAAAAACAAATCAAAACCAACCAAAACATTCTGAAAACCCGCCAAAATGATTTAGACCCGCAAAACTCATCAAAACATTCTGAAAAGATGCCAAAACATTAGAAAACCAGCCTGAACTGATCAAAACATTCAAAAAACTTGGCAATACATCATAAAAACAAATCAAAACCAACCAAAACATTCCAAAAACCCGACAAAATTATTTAGAACCCGCCAAAACTGATCAAAACATTCTGAAAAGATGCCAAAATACTAGAAAACCAGTAAGAAGTGATCGAAACATTCAATAACTTGCCAAAACATAATCAAAACAAATGAAAGCAAACCAAAACATTCCAAATACCCGCCAAAATATTTTAAAACCCGCCAAAAGGAATCCAAACATTCCAAAACCTGCCAAGACAATATAAACAACACAAGAGAAAACAAAACATTCTAAAACACCACCAAAACATTCCGAAAACCCGCCAAAACATCATAAAAACAAATCAAAACCAACCAAAAAATAAGAGGAACAAGGCAACATATTGGCAAGCAAGAGACGGAGAGCGCGGCACCTTCTAGGAGGCCAAGAAGGAAGCCGCACAACACCTGCACTGTGTCTGCAACTTTCAAACTGCTAGAAGCTAGTGGCTTGCCACTGGCCTGCCTCTTCAATTGCCATTAGCATTCCAATGGAAGCGATTCTTGGACAACTTTGCTCTGCTTGCTGCTAGTTCTGCCCCAGCCTACCATAGATAACCTTGCTCTTGCCTTGAGGCTCTGAGATGCCAAGAACTTGTCAACTTCAAAGGGCGGGCCAGGCTACATCTACTCAGCTGCCACAGTTTCTCCTTGCTAGACCTAGTGGGAAAGCATTTTGCTGAGATGCAGAAGGCAAGAAACGCAGAATACGGAGACGCGGAGCTGTCCCAAGTGCCGCTGCCAGGCGTCTTTCCGCAGAAGGAGCGCCCCGGAGCGCACCGCAACCGGCAGCGTCATCTCTGCGCAAAGAGCCAAAATATTTTCAAACCCGCCAAAACTAATCCAAAAATATTTTCAAACCCGCCAAAATAGAAAACCAGACAGAAGTCATCAATACATTCGAAAAAACCTGACAAAACATGATCAAGCCCAACAAAGCTAATCCAAACACACCAAAAACTGGGCTAAACAGAATCAAAACAAATCAAAACAAATCGAAACCTTCTAAAAACCCGCCAAAATATTTCAAAACCTGTCAAAACTAATCAAAACCTTCCGAATACCCGCCAAAACATTCCAAATACCCGCCAAAAGATTTTAAAACTCGCCAAAAGGAATCCAAACATTCCAAAACCTGCCAACACAATAAAAACAACTCAAGAGAATACAAAACATTCTAAAACCCAACCAAAACATTCCGAAAACCCACCTAAACATCATAAAAACAAATCAAAACCAACCAAAACATTCTGAAAACCCGCCAAAATGATTTAGACCCGCAAAACTCATCAAAACATTCTGAAAAGATGCCAAAACATTAGAAAACCAGCCTGAACTGATCAAAACATTCAAAAAACTTGGCAATACATCATAAAAACAAATCAAAACCAACCAAAACATTCCAAAAACCCGACAAAATTATTTAGAACCCGCCAAAACTGATCAAAACATTCTGAAAAGATGCCAAAATACTAGAAAACCAGTAAGAAGTGATCGAAACATTCAATAACTTGCCAAAACATAATCAAAACAAATGAAAGCAAACCAAAACATTCCAAATACCCGCCAAAATATTTTAAAACCCGCCAAAAGGAATTCAAACATTCCAAAACCTGCCAAGACAATCAAAACAACACAAGAGAATACAAAACATTCTAAAACACCACCAAAACATTCTGAAAACCCGCCAAAACATCATAAAAACAAATCAAAACCAACCAAAAAATAAGAGGAACAAGGCAACATATTGGCAAGCAAAAGACGGAGAACGCGGCACCTTCTAGGAGGCCAAGAAGGAAGCCGCACAACACCTGCACTGTGTCTGCAACTTTCAAACTGCTAGAAGCTAGTGGCTTGCCACTGGCCTGCCTCTTCAATTGCCATTAGCATTCCAATGGAAGCTATTCTTGGACAACTTTGCTCTGCTTGCTGCTAGTTCTGCCCCAGCCTACCATAGATAACCTTGCTCTTGCCTTGAGGCTCTGAGATGCCAAGAACTTGTCAACTTCAAAGGGCGGGCCAGGCTACATCTACTCAGCTGCCACAGTTTCTCCTTGCTAGACCTAGTGGGAAAGCATTTTGCTGAGATGCAGAAGGCAAGAAACGCAGAATACGGAGACGCGGAGCTGTCCCAAGTGCCGCTGCCAGGCGTCTTTCCGCAGAAGGAGCGCCCCGGAGCGCACCACAACCGGCACCGTCATCTCTGCGCAAAGAGCCAAAATATTTTCAAACCCGCCAAAACTAATCCAAAAATATTTTCAAACCCGCCAAAATAGAAAACCAGACAGAAGTCATCAATACATTCGAAAAAACCTGACAAAACATGATCAAGCCCAACAAAGCTAATCCAAACACACCAAAAACTGGGCTAAACAGAATCAAAACAAATCAAAACAAATCGAAACCTTCTAAAAACCCGCCAAAATATTTCAAAACCTGTCAAAACTAATCAAAACCTTCCGAATACCCGCCAAAACATTCCAAATACCCGCCAAAAGATTTTAAAACCCGCCAAAAGGAATCCAAACATTCCAAAACCTGCCAACACAATAAAAACAACTCAAGAGAATACAAAACATTCTAAAACCCAACCAAAACATTCTGAAAACCCACCAAAACATCATAAAAACAAATCAAAACCAACCAAAACATTCTGAAAACCCGCCAAAATGATTTAGACCCGCAAAACTCATCAAAACATTCTGAAAAGATGCCAAAACATTAGAAAACCAGCCTGAACTGATCAAAACATTCAAAAAACTTGGCAATACATCATAAAAACAAATCAAAACCAACCAAAACATTCCAAAAACCCGACAAAATTATTTAGAACCCGCCAAAACTGATCAAAACATTCTGAAAAGATGCCAAAATACTAGAAAACCAGTAAGAAGTGATCGAAACATTCAATAACTTGCCAAAACATAATCAAAACAAATGAAAGCAAACCAAAACATTCCAAATACCCGCCAAAATATTTTAAAACCCGCCAAAAGGAATTCAAACATTCCAAAACCTGCCAAGACAATCAAAACAACACAAGAGAATACAAAACATTCTAAAACACCACCAAAACATTCTGAAAACCCGCCAAAACATCATAAAAACAAATCAAAACCAACCAAAAAATAAGAGGAACAAGGCAACATATTGGCAAGCAAAAGACGGAGAACGCGGCACCTTCTAGGAGGCCAAGAAGGAAGCCGCACAACACCTGCACTGTGTCTGCAACTTTCAAACTGCTAGAAGCTAGTGGCTTGCCACTGGCCTGCCTCTTCAATTGCCATTAGCATTCCAATGGAAGCTATTCTTGGACAACTTTGCTCTGCTTGCTGCTAGTTCTGCCCCAGCCTACCATAGATAACCTTGCTCTTGCCTTGAGGCTCTGAGATGCCAAGAACTTGTCAACTTCAAAGGGCGGGCCAGGCTACATCTACTCAGCTGCCACAGTTTCTCCTTGCTAGACCTAGTGGGAAAGCATTTTGCTGAGATGCAGAAGGCAAGAAACGCAGAATACGGAGACGCGGAGCTGTCCCAAGTGCCGCTGCCAGGCGTCTTTCCGCAGAAGGAGCGCCCCGGAGCGCACCACAACCGGCACCGTCATCTCTGCGCAAAGAGCCAAAATATTTTCAAACCCGCCAAAACTAATCCAAAAATATTTTCAAACCCGCCAAAATAGAAAACCAGACAGAAGTCATCAATACATTCGAAAAAACCTGACAAAACATGATCAAGCCCAACAAAGCTAATCCAAACACACCAAACACTGGGCTAAACAGAATCAAAACAAATCAAAACAAATCGAAACCTTCTAAAAACCCGCCAAAATATTTCAAAACCCGTCAAAACTAATCAAAACATTCCGAACACCCGCCAAAACATTCCAAATACCCGCCAAAAGATTTTAAAACCCGCCAAAAGGAATCCAAACATTCCAAAACCTGCCAACACAATAAAAACAACTCAAGAGAATACAAAACATTCTAAAACCCAACCAAAACATTCCGAAAACCCACCAAAACATCATAAAAACAAATCAAAACCAACCAAAACATTCTGAAAACCCGCCAAAATGATTTAGACCCGCAAAACTCATCAAAACATTCTGAAAAGATGCCAAAACATTAGAAAACCAGCCTGAACTGATCAAAACATTCAAAAAACTTGGCAATACATCATAAAAACAAATCAAAACCAACCAAAACATTCCAAAAACCCGACAAAATTATTTAGAACCCGCCAAAACTGATCAAAACATTCTGAAAAGATGCCAAAATACTAGAAAACCAGTAAGAAGTGATCGAAATATTCAATAACTTGCCAAAACATAATCAAAACAAATGAAAGCAAACCAAAACATTCCAAATACCCACCAAAATATTTTAAAACCCGCCAAAAGGAATCCAAACATTCCAAAACCTGCCAAGACAATCAAAACAACACAAGAGAATACAAAACATTCTAAAACACCACCAAAACATTCCGAAAACCCGCCAAAACATCATAAAAACAAATCAAAACCAACCAAAAAATAAGAGGAACACGGCAACATATTGGCAAGCAAGAGACGGAGAGCACGGCACCTTCTAGGAGGCCAAGAAGGAAGCCGCACAACACCTGCACTGTGTCTGCAACTTTCAAACTGCTAGAAGCTAGTGGCTTGCCACTGGCCTGCCTCTTCAATTGCCATTAGCATTCCAATGGAAGCTATTCTTGGACAACTTTGCTCTGCTTGCTGCTAGTTCTGCCCCAGCCTACCATAGATAACCTTGCTCTTGCCTTGAGGCTCTGAGATGCCAAGAACTTGTCAACTTCAAAGGGCGGGCCGGGCTACATCTACTCAGCTGCCACAGTTTCTCCTTGCTAGACCTAGTGGGAAAGCATTTTGCTGAGATGCGGAAGGCACGAAACGCAGAATACGGAGATGCGGAGCTGTCCCAAGTGCCGCTGCCAGGCGTCTTTCCGCAGAAGGAGCGCCCCGGAGCGCACCGCAACCGGCACCGTCATCTCTGCGCAAAGAGCCAAAATATTTTCAAACCCGCCAAAACTCATCCAAAAATATTTTCAAACCCGCCAAAATAGAAAACCAGACAGAAGTCATCAATACATTCGAAAAAACCTGACAAAACATGATCAAGCCCAACAAAGCTAATCCAAACACACCAAAAACTGGGCTAAACAGAATCAAAACAAATCAAAACAAATCGAAACCTTCTAAAAACCCGCCAAAATATTTCAAAACCTGTCAAAACTAATCAAAACCTTCCGAATACCCGCCAAAACATTCCAAATACCCGCCAAAAGATTTTAAAACCCGCCAAAAGGAATCCAAACATTCCAAAACCTGCCAACACAATAAAAACAACTCAAGAGAATACAAAACATTCTAAAACCCAACCAAAACATTCTGAAAACCCACCAAAACATCATAAAAACAAATCAAAACCAACCAAAACATTCTGAAAACCCGCCAAAATGATTTAGACCCGCAAAACTCATCAAAACATTCTGAAAAGATGCCAAAACATTAGAAAACCAGCCTGAACTGATCAAAACATTCAAAAAACTTGGCAATACATCATAAAAACAAATCAAAACCAACCAAAACATTCCAAAAACCCGACAAAATTATTTAGAACCCGCCAAAACTGATCAAAACATTCTGAAAAGATGCCAAAATACTAGAAAACCAGTAAGAAGTGATCGAAACATTCAATAACTTGCCAAAACATAATCAAAACAAATGAAAGCAAACCAAAACATTCCAAATACCCGCCAAAATATTTTAAAACCCGCCAAAAGGAATTCAAACATTCCAAAACCTGCCAAGACAATCAAAACAACACAAGAGAATACAAAACATTCTAAAACACCACCAAAACATTCTGAAAACCCGCCAAAACATCATAAAAACAAATCAAAACCAACCAAAAAATAAGAGGAACAAGGCAACATATTGGCAAGCAAAAGACGGAGAACGCGGCACCTTCTAGGAGGCCAAGAAGGAAGCCGCACAACACCTGCACTGTGTCTGCAACTTTCAAACTGCTAGAAGCTAGTGGCTTGCCACTGGCCTGCCTCTTCAATTGCCATTAGCATTCCAATGGAAGCTATTCTTGGACAACTTTGCTCTGCTTGCTGCTAGTTCTGCCCCAGCCTACCATAGATAACCTTGCTCTTGCCTTGAGGCTCTGAGATGCCAAGAACTTGTCAACTTCAAAGGGCGGGCCAGGCTACATCTACTCAGCTGCCACAGTTTCTCCTTGCTAGACCTAGTGGGAAAGCATTTTGCTGAGATGCAGAAGGCAAGAAACGCAGAATACGGAGACGCGGAGCTGTCCCAAGTGCCGCTGCCAGGCGTCTTTCCGCAGAAGGAGCGCCCCGGAGCGCACCACAACCGGCACCGTCATCTCTGCGCAAAGAGCCAAAATATTTTCAAACCCGCCAAAACTAATCCAAAAATATTTTCAAACCCGCCAAAATAGAAAACCAGACAGAAGTCATCAATACATTCGAAAAAACCTGACAAAACATGATCAAGCCCAACAAAGCTAATCCAAACACACCAAACACTGGGCTAAACAGAATCAAAACAAATCAAAACAAATCGAAACCTTCTAAAAACCCGCCAAAATATTTCAAAACCCGTCAAAACTAATCAAAACATTCCGAACACCCGCCAAAACATTCCAAATACCCGCCAAAAGATTTTAAAACCCGCCAAAAGGAATCCAAACATTCCAAAACCTGCCAACACAATAAAAACAACTCAAGAGAATACAAAACATTCTAAAACCCAACCAAAACATTCCGAAAACCCACCAAAACATCATAAAAACAAATCAAAACCAACCAAAACATTCTGAAAACCCGCCAAAATGATTTAGACCCGCAAAACTCATCAAAACATTCTGAAAAGATGCCAAAACATTAGAAAACCAGCCTGAACTGATCAAAACATTCAAAAAACTTGGCAATACATCATAAAAACAAATCAAAACCAACCAAAACATTCCAAAAACCCGACAAAATTATTTAGAACCCGCCAAAACTGATCAAAACATTCTGAAAAGATGCCAAAATACTAGAAAACCAGTAAGAAGTGATCGAAATATTCAATAACTTGCCAAAACATAATCAAAACAAATGAAAGCAAACCAAAACATTCCAAATACCCACCAAAATATTTTAAAACCCGCCAAAAGGAATCCAAACATTCCAAAACCTGCCAAGACAATCAAAACAACACAAGAGAATACAAAACATTCTAAAACACCACCAAAACATTCCGAAAACCCGCCAAAACATCATAAAAACAAATCAAAACCAACCAAAAAATAAGAGGAACACGGCAACATATTGGCAAGCAAGAGACGGAGAGCACGGCACCTTCTAGGAGGCCAAGAAGGAAGCCGCACAACACCTGCACTGTGTCTGCAACTTTCAAACTGCTAGAAGCTAGTGGCTTGCCACTGGCCTGCCTCTTCAATTGCCATTAGCATTCCAATGGAAGCTATTCTTGGACAACTTTGCTCTGCTTGCTGCTAGTTCTGCCCCAGCCTACCATAGATAACCTTGCTCTTGCCTTGAGGCTCTGAGATGCCAAGAACTTGTCAACTTCAAAGGGCGGGCCGGGCTACATCTACTCAGCTGCCACAGTTTCTCCTTGCTAGACCTAGTGGGAAAGCATTTTGCTGAGATGCGGAAGGCACGAAACGCAGAATACGGAGATGCGGAGCTGTCCCAAGTGCCGCTGCCAGGCGTCTTTCCGCAGAAGGAGCGCCCCGGAGCGCACCGCAACCGGCACCGTCATCTCTGCGCAAAGAGCCAAAATATTTTCAAACCCGCCAAAACTCATCCAAAAATATTTTCAAACCCGCCAAAATAGAAAACCAGACAGAAGTCATCAATACATTCGAAAAAACCTGACAAAACATGATCAAGCCCAACAAAGCTAATCCAAACACACCAAAAACTGGGCTAAACAGAATCAAAACAAATCAAAACAAATCGAAACCTTCTAAAAACCCGCCAAAATATTTCAAAACCTGTCAAAACTAATCAAAATCTTCCGAATACCCGCCAAAACATTCCAAATACCCGCCAAAAGATTTTAAAACCCGCCAAAAGGAATCCAAACATTCCAAAACCTGCCAACACAATAAAAACAACTCAAGAGAATACAAAACATTCTAAAACCCAACCAAAACATTCCGAAAACCCACCAAAACATCATAAAAACAAATCAAAACCAACCAAAACATTCTGAAAACCCGCCAAAATGATTTAGACCCGCAAAACTCATCAAAACATTCTGAAAAGATGCCAAAACATTAGAAAACCAGCCTGAACTGATCAAAACATTCAAAAAACTTGGCAATACATCATAAAAACAAATCAAAACCAACCAAAACATTCCAAAAACCCGACAAAATTATTTAGAACCCGCCAAAACTGATCAAAACATTCTGAAAAGATGCCAAAATACTAGAAAACCAGTAAGAAGTGATCGAAACATTCAATAACTTGCCAAAACATAATCAAAACAAATGAAAGCAAACCAAAACATTCCAAATACCCGCCAAAAGATTTTAAAACCCGCCAAAAGGAATCCAAACATTCCAAAACCTGCCAAGACAATATAAACAACACAAGAGAAAACAAAACATTCTAAAACACCACCAAAACATTCCGAAAACCCGCCAAAACATCATAAAAACAAATCAAAACCAACCAAAAAATAAGAGGAACAAGGCAACATATTGGCAAGCAAGAGACGGAGAGCGCGGCACCTTCTAGGAGGCCAAGAAGGAAGCCGCACAACACCTGCACTGTGTCTGCAACTTTCAAACTGCTAGAAGCTAGTGGCTTGCCACTGGCCTGCCTCTTCAATTGCCATTAGCATTCCAATGGAAGCGATTCTTGGACAACTTTGCTCTGCTTGCTGCTAGTTCTGCCCCAGCCTACCATAGATAACCTTGCTCTTGCCTTGAGGCTCTGAGATGCCAAGAACTTGTCAACTTCAAAGGGCGGGCCAGGCTACATCTACTCAGCTGCCACAGTTTCTCCTTGCTAGACCTAGTGGGAAAGCATTTTGCTGAGATGCAGAAGGCAAGAAACGCAGAATACGGAGACGCGGAGCTGTCCCAAGTGCCGCTGCCAGGCGTCTTTCCGCAGAAGGAGCGCCCCGGAGCGCACCGCAACCGGCAGCGTCATCTCTGCGCAAAGAGCCAAAATATTTTCAAACCCGCCAAAACTAATCCAAAAATATTTTCAAACCCGCCAAAATAGAAAACCAGACAGAAGTCATCAATACATTCGAAAAAACCTGACAAAACATGATCAAGCCCAACAAAGCTAATCCAAACACACCAAAAACTGGGCTAAACAGAATCAAAACAAATCAAAACAAATCGAAACCTTCTAAAAACCCGCCAAAATATTTCAAAACCTGTCAAAACTAATCAAAACCTTCCGAATACCCGCCAAAACATTCCAAATACCCGCCAAAAGATTTTAAAACCCGCCAAAAGGAATCCAAACATTCCAAAACCTGCCAACACAATAAAAACAACTCAAGAGAATACAAAACATTCTAAAACCCAACCAAAACATTCTGAAAACCCACCAAAACATCATAAAAACAAATCAAAACCAACCAAAACATTCTGAAAACCCGCCAAAATGATTTAGACCCGCAAAACTCATCAAAACATTCTGAAAAGATGCCAAAACATTAGAAAACCAGCCTGAACTGATCAAAACATTCAAAAAACTTGGCAATACATCATAAAAACAAATCAAAACCAACCAAAACATTCCAAAAACCCGACAAAATTATTTAGAACCCGCCAAAACTGATCAAAACATTCTGAAAAGATGCCAAAATACTAGAAAACCAGTAAGAAGTGATCGAAACATTCAATAACTTGCCAAAACATAATCAAAACAAATGAAAGCAAACCAAAACATTCCAAATACCCGCCAAAATATTTTAAAACCCGCCAAAAGGAATTCAAACATTCCAAAACCTGCCAAGACAATCAAAACAACACAAGAGAATACAAAACATTCTAAAACACCACCAAAACATTCTGAAAACCCGCCAAAACATCATAAAAACAAATCAAAACCAACCAAAAAATAAGAGGAACAAGGCAACATATTGGCAAGCAAAAGACGGAGAACGCGGCACCTTCTAGGAGGCCAAGAAGGAAGCCGCACAACACCTGCACTGTGTCTGCAACTTTCAAACTGCTAGAAGCTAGTGGCTTGCCACTGGCCTGCCTCTTCAATTGCCATTAGCATTCCAATGGAAGCGATTCTTGGACAACTTTGCTCTGCTTGCTGCTAGTTCTGCCCCAGCCTACCATAGATAACCTTGCTCTTGCCTTGAGGCTCTGAGATGCCAAGAACTTGTCAACTTCAAAGGGCGGGCCAGGCTACATCTACTCAGCTGCCACAGTTTCTCCTTGCTAGACCTAGTGGGAAAGCATTTTGCTGAGATGCAGAAGGCAAGAAACGCAGAATACGGAGACGCGGAGCTGTCCCAAGTGCCGCTGCCAGGCGTCTTTCCGCAGAAGGAGCGCCCCGGAGCGCACCACAACCGGCACCGTCATCTCTGCGCAAAGAGCCAAAATATTTTCAAACCCGCCAAAACTAATCCAAAAATATTTTCAAACCCGCCAAAATAGAAAACCAGACAGAAGTCATCAATACATTCGAAAAAACCTGACAAAACATGATCAAGCCCAACAAAGCTAATCCAAACACACCAAACACTGGGCTAAACAGAATCAAAACAAATCAAAACAAATTGAAACCTTCTAAAAACCCGCCAAAATATTTCAAAACCCGTCAAAACTAATCAAAACATTCCGAACACCCGCCAAAACATTCCAAATACCCGCCAAAAGATTTTAAAACCCGCCAAAAGGAATCCAAACATTCCAAAACCTGCCAACACAATAAAAACAACTCAAGAGAATACAAAACATTCTAAAACCCAACCAAAACATTCCGAAAACCCACCAAAACATCATAAAAACAAATCAAAACCAACCAAAACATTCTGAAAACCCGCCAAAATGATTTAGACCCGCAAAACTCATCAAAACATTCTGAAAAGATGCCAAAACATTAGAAAACCAGCCTGAACTGATCAAAACATTCAAAAAACTTGGCAATACATCATAAAAACAAATCAAAACCAACCAAAACATTCCAAAAACCCGACAAAATTATTTAGAACCCGCCAAAACTGATCAAAACATTCTGAAAAGATGCCAAAATACTAGAAAACCAGTAAGAAGTGATCGAAACATTCAATAACTTGCCAAAACATAATCAAAACAAATGAAAGCAAACCAAAACATTCCAAATACCCGCCAAAAGATTTTAAATACCGCCAAAAGGAATCCAAACATTCCAAAACCTGCCAAGACAATCAAAACAACACAAGAGAATACAAAACATTCTAAAACACCACCAAAACATTCCGAAAACCCGCCAAAACATCATAAAAACAAATCAAAACCAACCAAAAAATAAGAGGAACAAGGCAACATATTGGCAAGCAAGAGACGGAGAGCGCGGCACCTTCTAGGAGGCCAAGAAGGAAGCCGCACAACACCTGCACTGTGTCTGCAACTTTCAAACTGCTAGAAGCTAGTGGCTTGCCACTGGCCTGCCTCTTCAATTGCCATTAGCATTCCAATGGAAGCTATTCTTGGACAACTTTGCTCTGCTTGCTGCTAGTTCTGCCCCAGCCTACCATAGATAACCTTGCTCTTCCCTTGAGGCTCTGAGATGCCAAGAACTTGTCAACTTCAAAGGGCGGGCCAGGCTACATCTACTCAGCTGCCACAGTTTCTCCTTGCTAGACCTAGTGGGAAAGCATTTTGCTGAGATGCAGAAGGCAAGAAACGCAGAATACGGAGACGCGGAGCTGTCCCAAGTGCCGCTGCCAGGCGTCTTTCCGCAGAAGGAGCGCCCCGGAGCGCACCGCAACCGGCACCGTCATCTCTGCGCAAAGAGCCAAAATATTTTCAAACCCGCCAAAACTCATCCAAAAATATTTTCAAACCCGCCAAAATAGAAAACCAGACAGAAGTCATCAATACATTCGAAAAAACCTGACAAAACATGATCAAGCCCAACAAAGCTAATCCAAACACACCAAACACTGGGCTAAACAGAATCAAAACAAATCAAAACAAATCAAAACCTTCTAAAAACCCGCCAAAATATTTCAAAACCCGTCAAAACTAATCAAAACATTCCGAACACCCGCCAAAACATTCCAAATACCCGCCAAAATATTTTAAAACTCGCCAAAAGGAATCCAAACATTCCAAAACCTGCCAACACAATAAAAACAACTCAAGAGAATACAAAACATTCTAAAACCCAACCAAAACATTCCGAAAACCCACCAAAACATCATAAAAACAAATCAAAACCACCCAAAACATTCTGAAACCCCGCCAAAATTATTTAGACCCGCAAAACTCATCAAAACATTCTGAAAAGATGCCAAAACATTAGAAAACCAGCCTGAACTGATCAAAACATTCAAAAAACTTGGCAATACATCATAAAAACAAATCAAAACCAACCAAAACATTCCAAAAACCCGACAAAATTATTTAGAACCCGCCAAAACTGATAAAAACATTCTGAAAAGATGCCAAAATACTAGAAAACCAGTAAGAAGTGATCGAAACATTCAATAACTTGCCAAAACATAATCAAAACAAATGAAAGCAAACCAAAACATTCCAAATACCCACCAAAATATTTTAAAACCCGCCAAAAGGAATCCAAACATTCCAAAACCTGCCAAGACAATCAAAACAACACAAGAGAATACAAAACATTCTAAAACACCACCAAAACATTCCGAAAACCCGCCAAAACATCATAAAAACAAATCAAAACCAACCAAAAAATAAGAGGAACACGGCAACATATTGGCAAGCAAGAGACGGAGAGCACGGCACCTTCTAGGAGGCCAAGAAGGAAGCCGCACAACACCTGCACTGTGTCTGCAACTTTCAAACTGCTAGAAGCTAGTGGCTTGCCACTGGCCTGCCTCTTCAATTGCCATTAGCATTCCAATGGAAGCTATTCTTGGACAACTTTGCTCTGCTTGCTGCTAGTTCTGCCCCAGCCTACCATAGAGAACCTTGCTCTTCCCTTGAGGCTCTGAGATGCCAAGAACTTGTCAACTTCAAAGGGCGGGCCGGGCTACATCTACTCAGCTGCCACAGTTTCTCCTTGCTAGACCTAGTGGGAAAGCATTTTGCTGAGATGCGGAAGGCACGAAACGCAGAATACGGAGATGCGGAGCTGTCCCAAGTGCCGCTGCCAGGCGTCTTTCCGCAGAAGGAGCGCCCCGGAGCGCACCGCAACCGGCACCGTCATCTCTGCGCAAAGAGCCAAAATATTTTCAAACCCGCCAAAACTCATCCAAAAATATTTTCAAACCCGCCAAAATAGAAAACCAGACAGAAGTCATCAATACATTCGAAAAAACCTGACAAAACATGATCAAGCCCACCAAAGCTAATCCAAACACACCAAAAACTGGGCTAAACAGAATCAAAACAAATCAAAACAAATCGAAACCTTCTAAAAACCCGCCAAAATATTTCAAAACCCGTCAAAACTAATCAAAACATTCCGAACACCCGCCAAAACATACCAAATACTCACCAAAAGATTTTAAAACCCGCCAAAAGGAATCCAAACATTCCAAAACCTGCCAACACAATAAAAACAACTCAGGAGAATACAAAACATTCTAAAACCCAACCAAAACATTCCAAAAACCCACCAAAACATCATAAAAACAAATCAAAACCAACCAAAACATTCTGAAAACCCGCCAAAATGATTTAGACCCGCAAAACTCATCAAAACATTCTGAAAAGATGCCAAAACATTAGAAAACCAGCCTGAACTGATCAAAACATTCAAAAAACTTGGCAATACATCATAAAAACAAATCAAAACCAACCAAAACATTCCAAAAACCCGACAAAATTATTTAGAACCCGCCAAAACTGATCAAAACATTCTGAAAAGATGCCAAAATACTAGAAAACCAGTAAGAAGTGATCGAAACATTCAATAACTTGCCAAAACATAATCAAAACAAATGAAAGCAAACCAAAACATTCCAAATACCCGCCAAAATATTTTAAAACCCGCCAAAAGGAATCCAAACATTCCAAAACCTGCCAAGAAAATATAAACAACACAAGAGAAAACAAAACATTCTAAAACACCACCAAAACATTCCGAAAACCCGCCAAAACATCATAAAAACAAATCAAAACCAACCAAAAAATAAGAGGAACAAGGCAACATATTGGCAAGCAAGAGACGGAGAGCGCGGCACCTTCTAGGAGGCCAAGAAGGAAGCCGCACAACACCTGCACTGTGTCTGCAACTTTCAAACTGCTAGAAGCTAGTGGCTTGCCACTGGCCTGCCTCTTCAATTGCCATTAGCATTCCAATGGAAGCTATTCTTGGACAACTTTGCTCTGCTTGCTGCTAGTTCTGCCCCAGCCTACCATAGATAACCTTGCTCTTGCCTTGAGGCTCTGAGATGCCAAGAACTTGTCAACTTCAAAGGGCGGGCCAGGCTACATCTACCCAGCTGCCACAGTTTCTCCTTGCTAGACCTAGTGGGAAAGCATTTTGCTGAGATGCAGAAGGCAAGAAACGCAGAATACGGAGACGCGGAGCTGTCCCAAGTGCCGCTGCCAGGCGTCTTTCCGCAGAAGGAGCGCCCCGGAGCGCACCACAACCGGCACCGTCATCTCTGCGCAAAGAGCCAAAATATTTTCAAACCCGCCAAAACTCATCCAAAAATATTTTCAAACCCGCCAAAATAGAAAACCAGACAGAAGTCATCAATACATTCGAAAAAACCTGACAAAACATGATCAAGCCCAACAAAGCTAATCCAAACACACCAAAAACTGGGCTAAACAGAATCAAAACAAATCAAAACAAATCGAAACCTTCTAAAAACCCGCCAAAATATTTCAAAACCTGTCAAAACTAATCAAAATCTTCCGAATACCCGCCAAAACATTCCAAATACCCGCCAAAAGATTTTAAAACCCGCCAAAAGGAATCCAAACATTCCAAAACCTGCCAACACAATAAAAACAACTCAAGAGAATACAAAACATTCTAAAACCCAACCAAAACATTCCGAAAACCCACCTAAACATCATAAAAACAAATCAAAACCAACCAAAACATTCTGAAAACCCGCCAAAATTATTTAGACCCGCAAAACTCATCAAAACATTCTGAAAAGATGCCAAAACATTAGAAAACCAGCCTGAACTGATCAAAACATTCAAAAAACTTGGCAATACATCATAAAAACAAATCAAAACCAACCAAAACATTCCAAAAACCCGACAAAATTATTTAGAACCCGCCAAAACTGATCAAAACATTCTGAAAAGATGCCAAAATACTAGAAAACCAGTAAGAAGTGATCGAAACATTCAATAACTTGCCAAAACATAATCAAAACAAATGAAAGCAAACCAAAACATTCCAAATACCCGCCAAAAGATTTTAAAACCCGCCAAAAGGAATCCAAACATTCCAAAACCTGCCAAGACAATATAAACAACACAAGAGAAAACAAAACATTCTAAAACACCACCAAAACATTCCGAAAACCCGCCAAAACATCATAAAAACAAATCAAAACCAACCAAAAAATAAGAGGAACAAGGCAACATATTGGCAAGCAAGAGACGGAGAGCGCGGCACCTTCTAGGAGGCCAAGAAGGAAGCCGCACAACACCTGCACTGTGTCTGCAACTTTCAAACTGCTAGAAGCTAGTGGCTTGCCACTGGCCTGCCTCTTCAATTGCCATTAGCATTCCAATGGAAGCTATTCTTGGACAACTTTGCTCTGCTTGCTGCTAGTTCTGCCCCAGCCTACCATAGATAACCTTGCTCTTGCCTTGAGGCTCTGAGATGCCAAGAACTTGTCAACTTCAAAGGGCGGGCCAGGCTACATCTACTCAGCTGCCACAGTTTCTCCTTGCTAGACCTAGTGGGAAAGCATTTTGCTGAGATGCAGAAGGCAAGAAACGCAGAATACGGAGACGCGGAGCTGTCCCAAGTGCCGCTGCCAGGCGTCTTTCCGCAGAAGGAGCGCCCCGGAGCGCACCGCAACCGGCACCGTCATCTCTGCGCAAAGAGCCAAAATATTTTCAAACCCGCCAAAACTCATCCAAAAATATTTTCAAACCCGCCAAAATAGAAAACCAGACAGAAGTCATCAATACATTCGAAAAAACCTGACAAAACATGATCAAGCCCAACAAAGCTAATCCAAACACACCAAAAACTGGGCTAAACAGAATCAAAACAAATCAAAACAAATCTAAACCTTCTAAAAACCCGCCAAAATATTTCAAAACCTGTCAAAACTAATCAAAACCTTCCGAATACCCGCCAAAACATTCCAAATACCCGCCAAAATATTTTAAAACCCGCCAAAAGGAATCCAAACATTCCAAAACCTGCCAACACAATAAAAACAACTCAAGAGAATACAAAACATTCTAAAACCCAACCAAAACATTCTGAAAACCCACCTAAACATCATAAAAACAAATCAAAACCAACCAAAACATTCTGAAAACCCGCCAAAATGATTTAGACCCGCAAAACTCATCAAAACATTCTGAAAAGATGCCAAAACATTAGAAAACCAGCCTGAACTGATCAAAACATTCAAAAAACTTGGCAATACATCATAGAAACAAATCAAAACCAACCAAAACATTCTGAAAATCCGCCAAAAGGATTTAGACCCGCAAAACTCATCAAAACATTCTGAAAAGATGCCAAAACATTAGAAAACCAGCCTGAACTGATCAAAACATTCAAAAAACTTGGCAATACATCATAAAAACAAATCAAAACCAACCAAAACATTCCAAAAACCCGACAAAATTATTTAGAACCCGCCAAAACTGATCAAAACATTCTGAAAAGATGCCAAAATACTAGAAAACCAGTAAGAAGTGATCGAAACATTCAATAACTTGCCAAAACATAATCAAAACAAATGAAAGCAAACCAAAACATTCCAAATACCCGCCAAAATATTTTAAAACCCGCCAAAAGGAATCCAAACATTCCAAAACCTGCCAAGACAATATAAACAACACAAGAGAAAACAAAACATTCTAAAACACCACCAAAACATTCCGAAAACCCGCCAAAACATCATAAAAACAAATCAAAACCAACCAAAAAATAAGAGGAACAAGGCAACATATTGGCAAGCAAGAGACGGAGAGCGCGGCACCTTCTAGGAGGCCAAGAAGGAAGCCGCACAACACCTGCACTGTGTCTGCAACTTTCAAACTGCTAGAAGCTAGTGGCTTGCCACTGGCCTGCCTCTTCAATTGCCATTAGCATTCCAATGGAAGCGATTCTTGGACAACTTTGCTCTGCTTGCTGCTAGTTCTGCCCCAGCCTACCATAGATAACCTTGCTCTTGCCTTGAGGCTCTGAGATGCCAAGAACTTGTCAACTTCAAAGGGCGGGCCAGGCTACATCTACTCAGCTGCCACAGTTTCTCCTTGCTAGACCTAGTGGGAAAGCATTTTGCTGAGATGCAGAAGGCAAGAAACGCAGAATACGGAGACGCGGAGCTGTCCCAAGTGCCGCTGCCAGGCGTCTTTCCGCAGAAGGAGCGCCCCGGAGCGCACCGCAACCGGCACCGTCATCTCTGCGCAAAGAGCCAAAATATTTTCAAACCCGCCAAAACTAATCCAAAAATATTTTCAAACCCGCCAAAATAGAAAACCAGACAGAAGTCATCAATACATTCGAAAAAACCTGACAAAACATGATCAAGCCCAACAAAGCTAATCCAAACACACCAAAAACTGGGCTAAACAGAATCAAAACAAATCAAAACAAATCGAAACCTTCTAAAAACCCGCCAAAATATTTCAAAACCTGTCAAAACTAATCAAAACCTTCCGAATACCCGCCAAAACATTCCAAATACCCGCCAAAAGATTTTAAAACCCGCCAAAAGGAATCCAAACATTCCAAAACCTGCCAACACAATAAAAACAACTCAAGAGAATACAAAACATTCTAAAACCCAACCAAAACATTCCGAAAACCCACCAAAACATCATAAAAACAAATCAAAACCAACCAAAACATTCTGAAAACCCGCCAAAATGATTTAGACCCGCAAAACTCATCAAAACATTCTGAAAAGATGCCAAAACATTAGAAAACCAGCCTGAACTGATCAAAACATTCAAAAAACTTGGCAATACATCATAAAAACAAATCAAAACCAACCAAAACATTCCAAAAACCCGACAAAATTATTTAGAACCCGCCAAAACTGATCAAAACATTCTGAAAAGATGCCAAAATACTAGAAAACCAGTAAGAAGTGATCGAAACATTCAATAACTTGCCAAAACATAATCAAAACAAATGAAAGCAAACCAAAACATTCCAAATACCCGCCAAAAGATTTTAAAACCCGCCAAAAGGAATCCAAACATTCCAAAACCTGCCAAGACAATATAAACAACACAAGAGAAAACAAAACATTCTAAAACACCACCAAAACATTCCGAAAACCCGCCAAAACATCATAAAAACAAATCAAAACCAACCAAAAAATAAGAGGAACAAGGCAACATATTGGCAAGCAAGAGACGGAGAGCGCGGCACCTTCTAGGAGGCCAAGAAGGAAGCCGCACAACACCTGCACTGTGTCTGCAACTTTCAAACTGCTAGAAGCTAGTGGCTTGCCACTGGCCTGCCTCTTCAATTGCCATTAGCATTCCAATGGAAGCTATTCTTGGACAACTTTGCTCTGCTTGCTGCTAGTTCTGCCCCAGCCTACCATAGATAACCTTGCTCTTGCCTTGAGGCTCTGAGATGCCAAGAACTTGTCAACTTCAAAGGGCGGGCCAGGCTACATCTACTCAGCTGCCACAGTTTCTCCTTGCTAGACCTAGTGGGAAAGCATTTTGCTGAGATGCAGAAGGCAAGAAACGCAGAATACGGAGACGCGGAGCTGTCCCAAGTGCCGCTGCCAGGCGTCTTTCCGCAGAAGGAGCGCCCCGGAGCGCACCGCAACCGGCACCGTCATCTCTGCGCAAAGAGCCAAAATATTTTCAAACCCGCCAAAACTCATCCAAAAATATTTTCAAACCCGCCAAAATAGAAAACCAGACAGAAGTCATCAATACATTCGAAAAAACCTGACAAAACATGATCAAGCCCAACAAAGCTAATCCAAACACACCAAAAACTGGGCTAAACAGAATCAAAACAAATCAAAACAAATCGAAACCTTCTAAAAACCCGCCAAAATATTTCAAAACCCGTCAAAACTAATCAAAACCTTCCGAATACCCGCCAAAACATTCCAAATACCCGCCAAAAGATTTTAAAACCCGCCAAAAGGAATCCAAACATTCCAAAACCTGCCAACACAATAAAAACAACTCAAGAGAATACAAAACATTCTAAAACCCAACCAAAACATTCCGAAAACCCACCAAAACATCATAAAAACAAGTCAAAACCAACCAAAACATTCTGAAAACCCGCCAAAATGATTTAGACCCGCAAAACTCATCAAAACATTCTGAAAAGATGCCAAAACATTAGAAAACCAGCCTGAACTGATCAAAACATTCAAAAAACTTGGCAATACATCATAAAAACAAATCAAAACCAACCAAAACATTCCAAAAACCCGACAAAATTATTTAGAACCCGCCAAAACTGATCAAAACATTCTGAAAGGATGCCAAAATACTAGAAAACCAGTAAGAAGTGATCGAAACATTCAATAACTTGCCAAAACATAATCAAAACAAATGAAAGCAAACCAAAACATTCCAAATACCCGCCAAAAGATTTTAAAACCCGCCAAAAGGAATCCAAACATTCCAAAACCTGCCAAGACAATATAAACAACACAAGAGAAAACAAAACATTCTAAAACACCACCAAAACATTCCGAAAACCCGCCAAAACATCATAAAAACAAATCAAAACCAACCAAAAAATAAGAGGAACACGGCAACATATTGGCAAGCAAGAGACGGAGAGCGCGGCACCTTCTAGGAGGCCAAGAAGGAAGCCGCACAACACCTGCACTGTGTCTGCAACTTTCAAACTGCTAGAAGCTAGTGGCTTGCCACTGGCCTGCCTCTTCAATTGCCATTAGCATTCCAATGGAAGCTATTCTTGGACAACTTTGCTCTGCTTGCTGCTAGTTCTGCCCCAGCCTACCATAGATAACCTTGCTCTTGCCTTGAGGCTCTGAGATGCCAAGAACTTGTCAACTTCAAAGGGCGGGCCAGGCTACATCTACTCAGCTGCCACAGTTTCTCCTTGCTAGACCTAGTGGGAAAGCATTTTGCTGAGATGCAGAAGGCAAGAAACGCAGAATACGGAGACGCGGAGCTGTCCCAAGTGCTGCTGCCAGGCGTCTTTCCGCAGAAGGAGCGCCCCGGAGCGCACCGCAACCGGCACCGTCATCTCTGCGCAAAGAGCCAAAATATTTTCAAACCCGCCAAAACTAATCCAAAAATATTTTCAAACCCGCCAAAATAGAAAACCAGACAGAAGTCATCAATACATTCGAAAAAACCTGACAAAACATGATCAAGCCCAACAAAGCTAATCCAAACACACCAAAAACTGGGCTAAACAGAATCAAAACAAATCAAAACAAATCGAAACCTTCTAAAAACCCGCCAAAATATTTCAAAACCCGTCAAAACTAATCAAAATCTTCCGAATACCCGCCAAAACATTCCAAATACCCGCCAAAAGATTTTAAAACCCGCCAAAAGGAATCCAAACATTCCAAAACCTGCCAACACAATAAAAACAACTCAAGAGAATACAAAACATTCTAAAACCCAACCAAAACATTCCGAAAACCCACCTAAACATCATAAAAACAAATCAAAACCAACCAAAACATTCTGAAAACCCGCCAAAATGATTTAGACCCGCAAAACTCATCAAAACATTCTGAAAAGATGCCAAAACATTAGAAAACCAGCCTGAACTGATCAAAACATTCAAAAAACTTGGCAATACATCATAAAAACAAATCAAAACCAACCAAAACATTCCAAAAACCCGACAAAATTATTTAGAACCCGCCAAAACTGATCAAAACATTCTGAAAAGATGCCAAAATACTAGAAAACCAGTAAGAAGTGATCGAAACATTCAATAACTTGCCAAAACATAATCAAAACAAATGAAAGCAAACCAAAACATTCCAAATACCCGCCAAAAGATTTTGAAACCCGCCAAAAGGAATCCAAACATTCCAAAACCTGCCAAGACAATATAAACAACACAAGAGAAAACAAAACATTCTAAAACACCACCAAAACATTCCGAAAACCCGCCAAAACATCATAAAAACAAATCAAAACCAACCAAAAAATAAGAGGAACAAGGCAACATATTGGCAAGCAAGAGACGGAGAGCGCGGCACCTTCTAGGAGGCCAAGAAGGAAGCCGCACAACACCTGCACTGTGTCTGCAACTTTCAAACTGCTAGAAGCTAGTGGCTTGCCACTGGCCTGCCTCTTCAATTGCCATTAGCATTCCAATGGAAGCTATTCTTGGACAACTTTGCTCTGCTTGCTGCTAGTTCTGCCCCAGCCTACCATAGATAACCTTGCTCTTGCCTTGAGGCTCTGAGATGCCAAGAACTTGTCAACTTCAAAGGGCGGGCCAGGCTACATCTACTCAGCTGCCACAGTTTCTCCTTGCTAGACCTAGTGGGAAAGCATTTTGCTGAGATGCAGAAGGCAAGAAACGCAGAATACGGAGACGCGGAGCTGTCCCAAGTGCCGCTGCCAGGCGTCTTTCCGCAGAAGGAGCGCCCCGGAGCGCACCGCAACCGGCACCGTCATCTCTGCGCAAAGAGCCAAAATATTTTCAAACCCGCCAAAACTAATCCAAAAATATTTTCAAACCCGCCAAAATAGAAAACCAGACAGAAGTCATCAATACATTCGAAAAAACCTGACAAAACATGATCAAGCCCAACAAAGCTAATCCAAACACACCAAAAACTGGGCTAAACAGAATCAAAACAAATCAAAACAAATCGAAACCTTCTAAAAACCCGCCAAAATATTTCAAAACCTGTCAAAACTAATCAAAACCTTCCGAATACCCGCCAAAACATTCCAAATACCCGCCAAAAGATTTTAAAACCCGCCAAAAGGAATCCAAACATTCCAAAACCTGCCAACACAATAAAAACAACTCAAGAGAATACAAAACATTCTAAAACCCAACCAAAACATTCCGAAAACCCACCAAAACATCATAAAAACAAATCAAAACCAACCAAAACATTCTGAAAACCCGCCAAAATGATTTAGACCCGCAAAACTCATCAAAACATTCTGAAAAGATGCCAAAACATTAGAAAACCAGCCTGAACTGATCAAAACATTCAAAAAACTTGGCAATACATCATAAAAACAAATCAAAACCAACCAAAACATTCCAAAAACCCGACAAAATTATTTAGAACCCGCCAAAACTGATCAAAACATTCTGAAAAGATGCCAAAATACTAGAAAACCAGTAAGAAGTGATCGAAACATTCAATAACTTGCCAAAACATAATCAAAACAAATGAAAGCAAACCAAAACATTCCAAATACCCGCCAAAATATTTTAAAACCCGCCAAAAGGAATCCAAACATTCCAAAACCTGCCAAGACAATATAAACAACACAAGAGAAAACAAAACATTCTAAAACACCACCAAAACATTCCGAAAACCCGCCAAAACATCATAAAAACAAATCAAAACCAACCAAAAAATAAGAGGAACAAGGCAACATATTGGCAAGCAAGAGACGGAGAGCGCGGCACCTTCTAGGAGGCCAAGAAGGAAGCCGCACAACACCTGCACTGTGTCTGCAACTTTCAAACTGCTAGAAGCTAGTGGCTTGCCACTGGCCTGCCTCTTCAATTGCCATTAGCATTCCAATGGAAGCTATTCTTGGACAACTTTGCTCTGCTTGCTGCTAGTTCTGCCCCAGCCTACCATAGATAACCTTGCTCTTGCCTTGAGGCTCTGAGATGCCAAGAACTTGTCAACTTCAAAGGGCGGGCCAGGCTACATCTACTCAGCTGCCACAGTTTCTCCTTGCTAGACCTAGTGGGAAAGCATTTTGCTGAGATGCAGAAGGCAAGAAACGCAGAATACGGAGACGCGGAGCTGTCCCAAGTGCCGCTGCCAGGCGTCTTTCCGCAGAAGGAGCGCCCCGGAGCGCACCGCAACCGGCACCGTCATCTCTGCGCAAAGAGCCAAAATATTTTCAAACCCGCCAAAACTAATCCAAAAATATTTTCAAACCCGCCAAAATAGAAAACCAGACAGAAGTCATCAATACATTCGAAAAAACCTGACAAAACATGATCAAGCCCAACAAAGCTAATCCAAACACACCAAAAACTGGGCTAAACAGAATCAAAACAAATCAAAACAAATCGAAACCTTCTAAAAACCCGCCAAAATATTTCAAAACCTGTCAAAACTAATCAAAACCTTCCGAATACCCGCCAAAACATTCCAAATACCCGCCAAAAGATTTTAAAACCCGCCAAAAGGAATCCAAACATTCCAAAACCTGCCAACACAATAAAAACAACTCAAGAGAATACAAAACATTCTAAAACCCAACCAAAACATTCTGAAAACCCACCAAAACATCATAAAAACAAATCAAAACCAACCAAAACATTCTGAAAACCCGCCAAAATTATTTAGACCCGCAAAACTCATCAAAACATTCTGAAAAGATGCCAAAACATTAGAAAACCAGCCTGAACTGATCAAAACATTCAAAAAACTTGGCAATACATCATAAAAACAAATCAAAACCAACCAAAACATTCCAAAAACCCGACAAAATTATTTAGAACCCGCCAAAACTGATCAAAACATTCTGAAAAGATGCCAAAATACTAGAAAACCAGTCAGAAGTGATCGAAACTTTCAATAACTTGCCAAAACATAATCAAAACAAATGAAAGCAAACCAAAACATTCCAAATACCCGCCAAAATATTTTAAAACCCGCCAAAAGGAATCCAAACATTCCAAAACCTGCCAAGACAATATAAACAACACAAGAGAAAACAAAACATTCCGAAAACACCACCAAAACATTCCGAAAACCCGCCAAAACATCATAAAAACAAATCAAAACCAACCAAAAAATAAGAGGAACACGGCAACATATTGGCAAGCAAGAGACGGAGAGCGCGGCACCTTCTAGGAGGCCAAGAAGGAAGCCGCACAACACCTGCACTGTGTCTGCAACTTTCAAACTGCTAGAAGCTAGTGGCTTGCCACTGGCCTGCCTCTTCAATTGCCATTAGCATTCCAATGGAAGCTATTCTTGGACAACTTTGCTCTGCTTGCTGCTAGTTCTGCCCCAGCCTACCATAGATAACCTTGCTCTTGCCTTGAGGCTCTGAGATGCCAAGAACTTGTCAACTTCAAAGGGCGGGCCAGGCTACATCTACTCAGCTGCCACAGTTTCTCCTTGCTAGACCTAGTGGGAAAGCATTTTGCTGAGATGCAGAAGGCAAGAAACGCAGAATACGGAGACGCGGAGCTGTCCCAAGTGCCGCTGTCAGGCGTCTTTCCGCAGAAGGAGCGCCCCGGAGCGCACCGCAACCGGCACCGTCATCTCTGCGCAAAGAGCCAAAATATTTTCAAACCCGCCAAAACTAATCCAAAAATATTTTCAAACCCGCCAAAATAGAAAACCAGACAGAAGTCATCAATACATTCGAAAAAACCCGACAAAACATGATCAAGCCCAACAAAGCTAATCCAAACACACCAAAAACTGGGCTAAACAGAATCAAAACAAATCAAAACAAATCTAAACCTTCTAAAAACCCGCCAAAATATTTCAAAACCCGTCAAAACTAATCAAAACCTTCCGAATACCCGCCAAAACATTCCAAATACCCGCCAAAAGATTTTAAAACCCGCCAAAAGGAATCCAAACATTCCAAAACCTGCCAACACAATAAAAACAACTCAAGAGAATACAAAACATTCTAAAACCCAACCAAAACATTCCGAAAACCCACCTAAACATCATAAAAACAAATCAAAACCAACCAAAACATTCTGAAAACCCGCCAAAATGATTTAGACCCGCAAAACTCATCAAAACATTCTGAAAAGATGCCAAAACATTAGAAAACCAGCCTGAACTGATCAAAACATTCAAAAAACTTGGCAATACATCATAAAAACAAATCAAAACCAACCAAAACATTCCAAAAACCCGACAAAATTATTTAGAACCCGCCAAAACTGATCAAAACATTCTGAAAAGATGCCAAAATACTAGAAAACCAGTCAGAAGTGATCGAAACATTCAATAACTTGCCAAAACATAATCAAAACAAATGAAAGCAAACCAAAACATTCCAAATACCCGCCAAAAGATTTTAAAACCCGCCAAAAGGAATCCAAACATTCCAAAACCTGCCAAGACAATCAAAACAACACAAGAGAAAACAAAACATTCTAAAACACCACCAAAACATTCCGAAAACCCGCCAAAACATCATAAAAACAAATCAAAACCAACCAAAAAATAAGAGGAACAAGGCAACATATTGGCAAGCAAGAGACGGAGAGCGCGGCACCTTCTAGGAGGCCAAGAAGGAAGCCGCACAACACCTGCACTGTGTCTGCAACTTTCAAACTGCTAGAAGCTAGTGGCTTGCCACTGGCCTGCCTCTTCAATTGCCATTAGCATTCCAATGGAAGCGATTCTTGGACAACTTTGCTCTGCTTCCTGCTAGTTCTGCCCCAGCCTACCATAGATAACCTTGCTCTTGCCTTGAGGCTCTGAGATGCCAAGAACTTGTCAACTTCAAAGGGCGGGCCAGGCTACATCTACTCAGCTGCCACAGTTTCTCCTTGCTAGACCTAGTGGGAAAGCATTTTGCTGAGATGCAGAAGGCAAGAAACGCAGAATACGGAGACGCGGAGCTGTCCCAAGTGCCGCTGCCAGGCGTCTTTCCGCAGAAGGAGCGCCCCGGAGCGCACCGCAACCGGCACCGTCATCTCTGCGCAAAGAGCCAAAATATTTTCAAACCCGCCAAAACTAATCCAAAAATATTTTCAAACCCGCCAAAATAGAAAACCAGACAGAAGTCATCAATACATTCGAAAAAACCTGACAAAACATGATCAAGCCCACCAAAGCTAATCCAAACACACCAAAAACTGGGCTAAACAGAATCAAAACAAATCAAAACAAATCGAAACCTTCTAAAAACCCGCCAAAATATTTCAAAACCCGTCAAAACTAATCAAAACCTTCCGAATACCCGCCAAAACATTCCAAATACCCGCCAAAAGATTTTAAAACCCGCCAAAAGGAATCCAAACATTCCAAAACCTGCCAACACAATAAAAACAACTCAAGAGAATACAAAACATTCTAAAACCCAACCAAAACATTCCGAAAACCCACCTAAACATCATAAAAACAAATCAAAACCAACCAAAACATTCTGAAAACCCGCCAAAATGATTTAGACCCGCAAAACTCATCAAAACATTCTGAAAAGATGCCAAAACATTAGAAAACCAGCCTGAACTGATCAAAACATTCAAAAAACTTGGCAATACATCATAAAAACAAATCAAAACCAACCAAAACATTCCAAAAACCCGACAAAATTATTTAG
Organism: Passer domesticus; assembly: GCF_036417665.1. NCBI lineage: Eukaryota > Metazoa > Chordata > Aves > Passeriformes > Passeridae > Passer > Passer domesticus. Next base: position 58,153,485 of record NC_087478.1, on the reverse strand, counting down.
AACCCGCCAAAACTGATCAAAACATTCTGAAAAGATGCCAAAATACTAGAAAACCAGTCAGAAGTGATCGAAACATTCAATAACTTGCCAAAACATAATCAAAACAAATGAAAGCAAACCAAAACATTCCAAATACCCGCCAAAAGATTTTAAAACCCGCCAAAAGGAATCCAAACATTCCAAAACCTGCCAAGACAATCAAAACAACACAAGAGAAAACAAAACATTCTAAAACACCACCAAAACATTCCGAAAACCCGCCAAAACATCATAAAAACAAATCAAAACCAACCAAAAAATAAGAGGAACAAGGCAACATATTGGCAAGCAAGAGACGGAGAGCGCGGCACCTTCTAGGAGGCCAAGAAGGAAGCCGCACAACACCTGCACTGTGTCTGCAACTTTCAAACTGCTAGAAGCTAGTGGCTTGCCACTGGCCTGCCTCTTCAATTGCCATTAGCATTCCAATGGAAGCTATTCTTGGACAACTTTGCTCTGCTTGCTGCTAGTTCTGCCCCAGCCTACCATAGATAACCTTGCTCTTGCCTTGAGGCTCTGAGATGCCAAGAACTTGTCAACTTCAAAGGGCGGGCCAGGCTACATCTACTCAGCTGCCACAGTTTCTCCTTGCTAGACCTAGTGGGAAAGCATTTTGCTGAGATGCAGAAGGCAAGAAACGCAGAATACGGAGACGCGGAGCTGTCCCAAGTGCCGCTGCCAGGCGTCTTTCCGCAGAAGGAGCGCCCCGGAGCGCACCGCAACCGGCACCGTCATCTCTGCGCAAAGAGCCAAAATATTTTCAAACCCGCCAAAACTAATCCAAAAATATTTTCAAACCCGCCAAAATAGAAAACCAGACAGAAGTCATCAATACATTCGAAAAAACCTGACAAAACATGATCAAGCCCAACAAAGCTAATCCAAACACACCAAAAACTGGGCTAAACAGAATCAAAACAAATCAAAACAAATCGAAACCTTCTAAAAACCCGCCAAAATATTTCAAAACCTGTCAAAACTAATCAAAACCTTCCGAATACCCGCCAAAACATTCCAAATACCCGCCAAAAGATTTTAAAACCCGCCAAAAGGAATCCAAACATTCCAAAACCTGCCAACACAATAAAAACAACTCAAGAGAATACAAAACATTCTAAAACCCAACCAAAACATTCTGAAAACCCACCAAAACATCATAAAAACAAATCAAAACCAACCAAAACATTCTGAAAACCCGCCAAAATTATTTAGACCCGCAAAACTCATCAAAACATTCTGAAAAGATGCCAAAACATTAGAAAACCAGCCTGAACTGATCAAAACATTCAAAAAACTTGGCAATACATCATAAAAACAAATCAAAACCAACCAAAACATTCCAAAAACCCGACAAAATTATTTAGAACCCGCCAAAACTGATCAAAACATTCTGAAAAGATGCCAAAATACTAGAAAACCAGTCAGAAGTGATCGAAACTTTCAATAACTTGCCAAAACATAATCAAAACAAATGAAAGCAAACCAAAACATTCCAAATACCCGCCAAAATATTTTAAAACCCGCCAAAAGGAATCCAAACATTCCAAAACCTGCCAAGACAATATAAACAACACAAGAGAAAACAAAACATTCCGAAAACACCACCAAAACATTCCGAAAACCCGCCAAAACATCATAAAAACAAATCAAAACCAACCAAAAAATAAGAGGAACACGGCAACATATTGGCAAGCAAGAGACGGAGAGCGCGGCACCTTCTAGGAGGCCAAGAAGGAAGCCGCACAACACCTGCACTGTGTCTGCAACTTTCAAACTGCTAGAAGCTAGTGGCTTGCCACTGGCCTGCCTCTTCAATTGCCATTAGCATTCCAATGGAAGCTATTCTTGGACAACTTTGCTCTGCTTGCTGCTAGTTCTGCCCCAGCCTACCATAGATAACCTTGCTCTTGCCTTGAGGCTCTGAGATGCCAAGAACTTGTCAACTTCAAAGGGCGGGCCAGGCTACATCTACTCAGCTGCCACAGTTTCTCCTTGCTAGACCTAGTGGGAAAGCATTTTGCTGAGATGCAGAAGGCAAGAAACGCAGAATACGGAGACGCGGAGCTGTCCCAAGTGCCGCTGTCAGGCGTCTTTCCGCAGAAGGAGCGCCCCGGAGCGCACCGCAACCGGCACCGTCATCTCTGCGCAAAGAGCCAAAATATTTTCAAACCCGCCAAAACTAATCCAAAAATATTTTCAAACCCGCCAAAATAGAAAACCAGACAGAAGTCATCAATACATTCGAAAAAACCCGACAAAACATGATCAAGCCCAACAAAGCTAATCCAAACACACCAAAAACTGGGCTAAACAGAATCAAAACAAATCAAAACAAATCTAAACCTTCTAAAAACCCGCCAAAATATTTCAAAACCCGTCAAAACTAATCAAAACCTTCCGAATACCCGCCAAAACATTCCAAATACCCGCCAAAAGATTTTAAAACCCGCCAAAAGGAATCCAAACATTCCAAAACCTGCCAACACAATAAAAACAACTCAAGAGAATACAAAACATTCTAAAACCCAACCAAAACATTCCGAAAACCCACCTAAACATCATAAAAACAAATCAAAACCAACCAAAACATTCTGAAAACCCGCCAAAATGATTTAGACCCGCAAAACTCATCAAAACATTCTGAAAAGATGCCAAAACATTAGAAAACCAGCCTGAACTGATCAAAACATTCAAAAAACTTGGCAATACATCATAAAAACAAATCAAAACCAACCAAAACATTCCAAAAACCCGACAAAATTATTTAGAACCCGCCAAAACTGATCAAAACATTCTGAAAAGATGCCAAAATACTAGAAAACCAGTAAGAAGTGATCGAAACATTCAATAACTTGCCAAAACATAATCAAAACAAATGAAAGCAAACCAAAACATTCCAAATACCCGCCAAAATATTTTAAAACCCGCCAAAAGGAATCCAAACATTCCAAAACCTGCCAAGACAATCAAAACAACACAAGAGAAAACAAAACATTCTAAAACACCACCAAAACATTCCGAAAACCCGCCAAAACATCATAAAAACAAATCAAAACAAACCAAAAAATAAGAGGAACAAGGCAACATATTGGCAAGCAAGAGACGGAGAGCGCGGCACCTTCTAGGAGGCCAAGAAGGAAGCCGCACAACACCTGCACTGTGTCTGCAACTTTCAAACTGCTAGAAGCTAGTGGCTTGCCACTGGCCTGCCTCTTCAATTGCCATTAGCATTCCAATGGAAGCGATTCTTGGACAACTTTGCTCTGCTTCCTGCTAGTTCTGCCCCAGCCTACCATAGATAACCTTGCTCTTGCCTTGAGGCTCTGAGATGCCAAGAACTTGTCAACTTCAAAGGGCGGGCCAGGCTACATCTACTCAGCTGCCACAGTTTCTCCTTGCTAGACCTAGTGGGAAAGCATTTTGCTGAGATGCAGAAGGCAAGAAACGCAGAATACGGAGACGCGGAGCTGTCCCAAGTGCCGCTGCCAGGCGTCTTTCCGCAGAAGGAGCGCCCCGGAGCGCACCGCAACCGGCACCGTCATCTCTGCGCAAAGAGCAAAAATATTTTCAAACCCGCCAAAACTAATCCAAAAATATTTTCAAACCCGCCAAAATAGAAAACCAGACAGAAGTCATCAATACATTCGAAAAAACCTGACAAAACATGATCAAGCCCAACAAAGCTAATCCAAACACACCAAAAACTGGGCTAAACAGAATCAAAACAAATCAAAACAAATCTAAACCTTCTAAAAACCCGCCAAAATATTTCAAAACCTGTCAAAACTAATCAAAACCTTCCGAATACCCGCCAAAACATTCCAAATACCCGCCAAAAGATTTTAAAACCCGCCAAAAGGAATCCAAACATTCCAAAACCTGCCAACACAATAAAAACAACTCAAGAGAATACAAAACATTCTAAAACCCAACCAAAACATTCTGAAAACCCACCAAAACATCATAAAAACAAATCAAAACCAACCAAAACATTCTGAAAACCCGCCAAAATGATTTAGACCCGCAAAACTCATCAAAACATTCTGAAAAGATGCCAAAACATTAGAAAACCAGCCTGAACTGATCAAAACATTCAAAAAACTTGGCAATACATCATAAAAACAAATCAAAACCAACCAAAACATTCCAAAAACCCGACAAAATTATTTAGAACCCGCCAAAACTGATCAAAACATTCTGAAAGGATGCCAAAATACTAGAAAACCAGTCAGAAGTGATCGAAACATTCAATAACTTGCCAAAACATAATCAAAACAAATGAAAGCAAACCAAAACATTCCAAATACCCGCCAAAAGATTTTAAAACCCGCCAAAAGGAATCCAAACATTCCAAAACCTGCCAAGACAATATAAACAACACAAGAGAATACAAAACATTCTAAAACACCACCAAAACATTCCGAAAACCCGCCAAAACATCATAAAAACAAATCAAAACCAACCAAAAAATAAGAGGAACAAGGCAACATATTGGCAAGCAAGAGACGGAGAGCGCGGCACCTTCTAGGAGGCCAAGAAGGAAGCCGCACAACACCTGCACTGTGTCTGCAACTTTCAAACTGCTAGAAGCTAGTGGCTTGCCACTGGCCTGCCTCTTCAATTGCCATTAGCATTCCAATGGAAGCGATTCTTGGACAACTTTGCTCTGCTTGCTGCTAGTTCTGCCCCAGCCTACCATAGATAACCTTGCTCTTGCCTTGAGGCTCTGAGATGCCAAGAACTTGTCAACTTCAAAGGGCGGGCCGGGCTACATCTACTCAGCTGCCACAGTTTCTCCTTGTTAGACCTAGTGGGAAAGCATTTTGCTGAGATGCGGAAGGCACGAAACGCAGAATACGGAGACGCGGAGCTGTCCCAAGTGCCGCTGCCAGGCGTCTTTCCGCAGAAGGAGCGCCCCGGAGCGCACCGCAACCGGCACCGTCATCTCTGCGCAAAGAGTAAAAATATTTTCAAACCCGCCAAAACTAATCCAAAAATATTTTCAAACCCGCCAAAATAGAAAACCAGACAGAAGTCATCAATACATTCGAAAAAACCTGACAAAACATGATCAAGCCCACCAAAGCTAATCCAAACACACCAAAAACTGGGCTAAACAGAATCAAAACAAATCAAAACAAATCTAAACCTTCTAAAAACCCGCCAAAATATTTCAAAACCCGTCAAAACTAATCAAAACCTTCCGAATACCCGCCAAAACATTCCAAATACCCGCCAAAAGATTTTAAAACCCGCCAAAAGGAATCCAAACATTCCAAAACCTGCCAACACAATAAAAACAACTCAAGAGAATACAAAACATTCTAAAACCCAACCAAAACATTCCGAAAACCCACCTAAACATCATAAAAACAAATCAAAACCAACCAAAACATTCTGAAAACCCGCCAAAATGATTTAGACCCGCAAAACTCATCAAAACATTCTGAAAAGATGCCAAAACATTAGAAAACCAGCCTGAACTGATCAAAACATTCAAAAAACTTGGCAATACATCATAAAAACAAATCAAAACCAACCAAAACATTCCAAAAACCCGACAAAATTATTTAGAACCCGCCAAAACTGATCAAAACATTCTGAAAAGATGCCAAAATACTAGAAAACCAGTAAGAAGTGATCGAAACATTCAATAACTTGCCAAAACATAATCAAAACAAATGAAAGCAAACCAAAACATTCCAAATACCCGCCAAAATATTTTAAAACCCACCAAAAGGAATCCAAACATTCCAAAACCTGCCAAGACAATATAAACAACACAAGAGAAAACAAAACATTCTAAAACACCACCAAAACATTCCGAAAACCCGCCAAAACATCATAAAAACAAATCAAAACCAACCAAAAAATAAGAGGAACACGGCAACATATTGGCAAGCAAGAGACGGAGAGCGCGGCACCTTCTAGGAGGCCAAGAAGGAAGCCGCACAACACCTGCACTGTGTCTGCAACTTTCAAACTGCTAGAAGCTAGTGGCTTGCCACTGGCCTGCCTCTTCAATTGCCATTAGCATTCCAATGGAAGCGATTCTTGGACAACTTTGCTCTGCTTGCTGCTAGTTCTGCCCCAGCCTACCATAGATAACCTTGCTCTTGCCTTGAGGCTCTGAGATGCCAAGAACTTGTCAACTTCAAAGGGCGGGCCAGGCTACATCTACTCAGCTGCCACAGTTTCTCCTTGCTAGACCTAGTGGGAAAGCATTTTGCTGAGATGCAGAAGGCAAGAAACGCAGAATACGGAGACGCGGAGCTGTCCCAAGTGCCGCTGCCAGGCGTCTTTCCGCAGAAGGAGCGCCCCGGAGCGCACCGCAACCGGCACCGTCATCTCTGCGCAAAGAGCAAAAATATTTTCAAACCCGCCAAAACTAATCCAAAAATATTTTCAAACCCGCCAAAATAGAAAACCAGACAGAAGTCATCAATACATTCGAAAAAACCTGACAAAACATGATCAAGCCCACCAAAGCTAATCCAAACACACCAAAAACTGGACTAAACAGAATCAAAACAAATCAAAACAAATCGAAACCTTCTAAAAACCCGCCAAAATATTTCAAAACCCGTCAAAACTAATCAAAACCTTCCGAATACCCGCCAAAACATTCCAAATACCCGCCAAAAGATTTTAAAACCCGCCAAAAGGAATCCAAACATTCCAAAACCTGCCAACACAATAAAAACAACGCAAGAGAATACAAAACATTCTAAAACCCAACCAAAACATTCCGAAAACCCACCTAAACATCATAAAAACAAATCAAAACCAACCAAAACATTCTGAAAACCCGCCAAAATGATTTAGACCCGCAAAACTCATCAAAACATTCTGAAAAGATGCCAAAACATTAGAAAACCAGCCTGAACTGATCAAAACATTCAAAAAACTTGGCAATACATCATAAAAACAAATCAAAACCAACCAAAACATTCCAAAAACCCGACAAAATTATTTAGAACCCGCCAAAACTGATCAAAACATTCTGAAAAGATGCCAAAATACTAGAAAACCAGTAAGAAGTGATCGAAACATTCAATAACTTGCCAAAACATAATCAAAACAAATGAAAGCAAACCAAAAAATTCCAAATACCCGCCAAAATATTTTAAAACCCGCCAAAAGGAATCCAAACATTCCAAAACCTGCCAAGACAATATAAACAACACAAGAGAAAACAAAACATTCTAAAACCCAACCAAAACATTCCGAAAACCCACCTAAACATCATAAAAACAAATCAAAACCAACCAAAACATTCTGAAAACCCGCCAAAATGATTTAGACCCGCAAAACTCATCCAAAACATTCTGAAAAGATGCCAAAACATTAGAAAACCAGCCTGAACTGATCAAAACATTCAAAAAACTTGGCAATACATCATAAAAACAAATCAAAACCAACCAAAACATTCCAAAAACCCGACAAAATTATTTAGAACCCGCCAAAACTGATCAAAACATTCTGAAAGGATGCCAAAATACTAGAAAACCAGTCAGAAGTGATCGAAACATTCAATAACTTGCCAAAACATAATCAAAACAAATGAAAGCAAACCAAAACATTCCAAATACCCGCCAAAAGATTTTAAAACCCGCCAAAAGGAATCCAAACATTCCAAAACCTGCCAAGACAATCAAAACAACACAAGAGAATACAAAACATTCTAAAACACCACCAAAACATTCCGAAAACCCGCCAAAACATCATAAAAACAAATCAAAACCAACCAAAAAATAAGAGGAACAAGGCAACATATTGGCAAGCAAGAGACGGAGAGCGCGGCACCTTCTAGGAGGCCAAGAAGGAAGCCGCACAACACCTGCACTGTGTCTGCAACTTTCAAACTGCTAGAAGCTAGTGGCTTGCCACTGGCCTGCCTCTTCAATTGCCATTAGCATTCCAATGGAAGCGATTCTTGGACAACTTTGCTCTGCTTGCTGCTAGTTCTGCCCCAGCCTACCATAGATAACCTTGCTCTTGCCTTGAGGCTCTGAGATGCCAAGAACTTGTCAACTTCAAAGGGTGGGCCAGGCTACATCTACTCAGCTGCCACAGTTTCTCCTTGCTAGACCTAGTGGGAAAGCATTTTGCTGAGATGCAGAAGGCAAGAAACGCAGAATACGGAGACGCGGAGCTGTCCCAAGTGCCGCTGCCAGGCGTCTTTCCGCAGAAGGAGCGCCCCGGAGCGCACCGCAACCGGCACCGTCATCTCTGCGCAAAGAGCCAAAATATTTTCAAACCCGCCAAAACTAATCCAAAAATATTTTCAAACCCGCCAAAATAGAAAACCAGACAGAAGTCATCAATACATTCGAAAAAACCTGACAAAACATGATCAAGCCCAACAAAGCTAATCCAAACACACCAAAAACTGGGCTAAACAGAATCAAAACAAATCAAAACAAATCGAAACCTTCTAAAAACCCGCCAAAATATTTCAAAACCTGTCAAAACTAATCAAAACCTTCCGAATACCCGCCAAAACATTCCAAATACCCGCCAAAAGATTTTAAAACCCGCCAAAAGGAATCCAAACATTCCAAAACCTGCCAACACAATAAAAACAACTCAAGAGAATACAAAACATTCTAAAACCCAACCAAAACATTCCGAAAACCCACCAAAACATCATAAAAACAAATCAAAACCAACCAAAACATTCTGAAAACCCGCCAAAATGATTTAGACCCGCAAAACTCATCAAAACATTCTGAAAAGATGCCAAAACATTAGAAAACCAGCCTGAACTGATCAAAACATTCAAAAAACTTGGCAATACATCATAAAAACAAATCAAAACCAACCAAAACATTCCAAAAACCTGACAAAATTATTTAGAACCTGCCAAAACTGATCAAAACATTCTGAAAAGATGCCAAAATACTAGAAAACCAGTCAGAAGTGATCGAAACTTTCAATAACTTGCCAAAACATAATCAAAACAAATGAAAGCAAACCAAAACATTCCAAATACCCGCCAAAATATTTTAAAACCCGCCAAAAGGAATCCAAACATTCCAAAACCTGCCAAGACAATATAAACAACACAAGAGAAAACAAAACATTCTAAAACACCACCAAAACATTCCGAAAACCCGCCAAAACATCATAAAAACAAATCAAAACCAACCAAAAAATAAGAGGAACAAGGCAACATATTGGCAAGCAAGAGACGGAGAGCGCGGCACCTTCTAGGAGGCCAAGAAGGAAGCCGCACAACACCTGCACTGTGTCTGCAACTTTCAAACTGCTAGAAGCTAGTGGCTTGCCACTGGCCTGCCTCTTCAATTGCCATTAGCATTCCAATGGAAGCTATTCTTGGACAACTTTGCTCTGCTTGCTGCTAGTTCTGCCCCAGCCTACCATAGATAACCTTGCTCTTGCCTTGAGGCTCTGAGATGCCAAGAACTTGTCAACTTCAAAGGGCGGGCCGGGCTACATCTACTCAGCTGCCACAGTTTCTCCTTGCTAGACCTAGTGGGAAAGCATTTTGCTGAGATGCAGAAGGCAAGAAACGCAGAATACGGAGACGCGGAGCTGTCCCAAGTGCCGCTGCCAGGCGTCTTTCCGCAGAAGGAGCGCCCCGGAGCGCACCGCAACCGGCACCGTCATCTCTGCGCAAAGAGCAAAAATATTTTCAAACCCGCCAAAACTAATCCAAAAATATTTTCAAACCCGCCAAAATAGAAAACCAGACAGAAGTCATCAATACATTCGAAAAAACCTGACAAAACATGATCAAGCCCACCAAAGCTAATCCAAACACACCAAAAACTGGGCTAAACAGAATCAAAACAAATCAAAACAAATCGAAACCTTCTAAAAACCCGCCAAAATATTTCAAAACCCGTCAAAACTAATCAAAACCTTCCGAATACCCGCCAAAACATTCCAAATACCCGCCAAAAGATTTTAAAACCCGCCAAAAGGAATCCAAACATTCCAAAACCTGCCAACACAATAAAAACAACTCAAGAGAATACAAAACATTCTAAAACCCAACCAAAACATTCCGAAAACCCACCTAAACATCATAAAAACAAATCAAAACCAACCAAAACATTCTGAAAACCCGCCAAAATGATTTAGACCCGCAAAACTCATCAAAACATTCTGAAAAGATGCCAAAACATTAGAAAACCAGCCTGAACTGATCAAAACATTCAAAAAACTTGGCAATACATCATAAAAACAAATCAAAACCAACCAAAACATTCCAAAAACCCGACAAAATTATTTAGAACCCGCCAAAACTGATCAAAACATTCTGAAAAGATGCCAAAATACTAGAAAACCAGTCAGAAGTGATCGAAACTTTCAATAACTTGCCAAAACATAATCAAAACAAATGAAAGCAAACCAAAACATTCCAAATACCCGCCAAAATATTTTAAAACCCGCCAAAAGGAATCCAAACATTCCAAAACCTGCCAAGACAATATAAACAACACAAGAGAAAACAAAACATTCTAAAACACCACCAAAACATTCCGAAAACCCGCCAAAACATCATAAAAACAAATCAAAACCAACCAAAAAATAAGAGGAACAAGGCAACATATTGGCAAGCAAGAGACGGAGAGCGCGGCACCTTCTAGGAGGCCAAGAAGGAAGCCGCACAACACCTGCACTGTGTCTGCAACTTTCAAACTGCTAGAAGCTAGTGGCTTGCCACTGGCCTGCCTCTTCAATTGCCATTAGCATTCCAATGGAAGCTATTCTTGGACAACTTTGCTCTGCTTGCTGCTAGTTCTGCCCCAGCCTACCATAGATAACCTTGCTCTTGCCTTGAGGCTCTGAGATGCCAAGAACTTGTCAACTTCAAAGGGCGGGCCGGGCTACATCTACTCAGCTGCCACAGTTTCTCCTTGCTAGACCTAGTGGGAAAGCATTTTGCTGAGATGCGGAAGGCACGAAACGCAGAATACGGAGACGCGGAGCTGTCCCAAGTGCCGCTGCCAGGCGTCTTTCCGCAGAAGGTGCGACCCGGAGTGCACCGCAACCGGCACCGTCATCTCTGCGCAAAGAGCAAAAATATTTTCAAACCCGCCAAAACTAATCCAAAAATATTTTCAAACCCGCCAAAATAGAAAACCAGACAGAAGTCATCAATACATTCGAAAAAACCTGACAAAACATGATCAAGCCCAACAAAGCTAATCCAAACACACCAAAAACTGGGCTAAACAGAATCAAAACAAATCAAAACAAATCTAAACCTTCTAAAAACCCGCCAAAATATTTCAAAACCTGTCAAAACTAATCAAAACCTTCCGAATACCCGCCAAAACATTCCAAATACCTGCCAAAATATTTTAAAACCCGCCAAAAGGAATCCAAACATTCCAAAACCTGCCAACACAATAAAAACAACTCAAGAGAATACAAAACATTCTAAAACCCAACCAAAACATTCCGAAAACCCACCAAAACATCATAAAAACAAATCAAAACCAACCAAAACATTCTGAAAACCCGCCAAAATGATTTAGACCCGCAAAACTCATCAAAACATTCTGAAAAGATGCCAAAACATTAGAAAACCAGCCTGAACTGATCAAAACATTCAAAAAACTTGGCAATACATCATAAAAACAAATCAAAACCAACCAAAACATTCCAAAAACCCGACAAAATTATTTAGAACCCGCCAAAACTGATCAAAACATTCTGAAAAGATGCCAAAATACTAGAAAACCAGTAAGAAGTGATCGAAACATTCAATAACTTGCCAAAACATAATCAAAACAAATGAAAGCAAACCAAAACATTCCAAATACCCGCCAAAAGATTTTAAAACCCACCAAAAGGAATCCAAACATTCCAAAACCTGCCAAGACAATATAAACAACACAAGAGAAAACAAAACATTCTAAAACACCACCAAAACATTCCGAAAACCCGCCAAAACATCATAAAAACAAATCAAAACCAACCAAAAAATAAGAGGAACACGGCAACATATTGGCAAGCAAGAGACGGAGAGCGCGGCACCTTCTAGGAGGCCAAGAAGGAAGCCGCACAACACCTGCACTGTGTCTGCAACTTTCAAACTGCTAGAAGCTAGTGGCTTGCCACTGGCCTGCCTCTTCAATTGCCATTAGCATTCCAATGGAAGCGATTCTTGGACAACTTTGCTCTGCTTGCTGCTAGTTCTGCCCCAGCCTACCATAGATAACCTTGCTCTTGCCTTGAGGCTCTGAGATGCCAAGAACTTGTCAACTTCAAAGGGCGGGCCAGGCTACATCTACTCAGCTGCCACAGTTTCTCCTTGCTAGACCTAGTGGGAAAGCATTTTGCTGAGATGCAGAAGGCAAGAAACGCAGAATACGGAGACGCGGAGCTGTCCCAAGTGCCGCTGCCAGGCGTCTTTCCGCAGAAGGAGCGCCCCGGAGCGCACCGCAACCGGCACCGTCATCTCTGCGCAAAGAGCCAAAATATTTTCAAACCCGCCAAAACTAATCCAAAAATATTTTCAAACCCGCCAAAATAGAAAACCAGACAGAAGTCATCAATACATTCGAAAAAACCTGACAAAACATGATCAAGCCCAACAAAGCTAATCCAAACACACCAAAAACTGGGCTAAACAGAATCAAAACAAATCAAAACAAATCTAAACCTTCTAAAAACCCGCCAAAATATTTCAAAACCTGTCAAAACTAATCAAAACCTTCCGAATACCCGCCAAAACATTCCAAATACCCGCCAAAAGATTTTAAAACCCGCCAAAAGGAATCCAAACATTCCAAAACCTGCCAACACAATAAAAACAACTCAAGAGAATACAAAACATTCTAAAACCCAACCAAAACATTCTGAAAACCCACCAAAACATCATAAAAACAAATCAAAACCAACCAAAACATTCTGAAAACCCGCCAAAATGATTTAGACCCGCAAAACTCATCAAAACATTCTGAAAAGATGCCAAAACATTAGAAAACCAGCCTGAACTGATCAAAACATTCAAAAAACTTGGCAATACATCATAAAAACAAATCAAAACCAACCAAAACATTCCAAAAACCTGACAAAATTATTTAGAACCCGCCAAAACTGATCAAAACATTCTGAAAAGATGCCAAAATACTAGAAAACCAGTAAGAAGTGATCGAAACTTTCAATAACTTGCCAAAACATAATCAAAACAAATGAAAGCAAACCAAAACATTCCAAATACCCGCCAAAAGATTTTAAAACCCGCCAAAAGGAATCCAAACATTCCAAAACCTGCCAAGACAATCAAAACAACACAAGAGAAAACAAAACATTCTAAAACACCACCAAAACATTCCGAAAACCCGCCAAAACATCATAAAAACAAATCAAAACCAACCAAAAAATAAGAGGAACACGGCAACATATTGGCAAGCAAGAGACGGAGAGCGCGGCACCTTCTAGGAGGCCAAGAAGGAAGCCGCACAACACCTGCACTGTGTCTGCAACTTTCAAACTGCTAGAAGCTAGTGGCTTGCCACTGGCCTGCCTCTTCAATTGCCATTAGCATTCCAATGGAAGCGATTCTTGGACAACTTTGCTCTGCTTGCTGCTAGTTCTGCCCCAGCCTACCATAGATAACCTTGCTCTTGCCTTGAGGCTCTGAGATGCCAAGAACTTGTCAACTTCAAAGGGCGGGCCGGGCTACATCTACTCAGCTGCCACAGTTTCTCCTTGCTAGACCTAGTGGGAAAGCATTTTGCTGAGATGCGGAAGGCAAGAAACGCAGAATACGGAGACGCGGAGCTGTCCCAAGTGCCGCTGCCAGGCGTCTTTCCGCAGAAGGAGCGCCCCGGAGCGCACCGCAACCGGCACCGTCATCTCTGCGCAAAGAGCCAAAATATTTTCAAACCCGCCAAAACTAATCCAAAAATATTTTCAAACCCGCCAAAATAGAAAACCAGACAGAAGTCATCAATACATTCGAAAAAACCTGACAAAACATGATCAAGCCCAACAAAGCTAATCCAAACACACCAAAAACTGGGCTAAACAGAATCAAAACAAATCAAAACAAATCTAAACCTTCTAAAAACCCGCCAAAATATTTCAAAACCTGTCAAAACTAATCAAAACCTTCCGAATACCCGCCAAAACATTCCAAATACCCGCCAAAATATTTTAAAACCCGCCAAAAGGAATCCAAACATTCCAAAACCTGCCAACACAATAAAAACAACTCAAGAGAATACAAAACATTCTAAAACCCAACCAAAACATTCCGAAAACCCACCAAAACATCATAAAAACAAATCAAAACCAACCAAAACATTCTGAAAACCCGCCAAAATGATTTAGACCCGCAAAACTCATCAAAACATTCTGAAAAGATGCCAAAACATTAGAAAACCAGCCTGAACTGATCAAAACATTCAAAAAACTTGGCAATACATCATAAAAACAAATCAAAACCAACCAAAACATTCCAAAAACCTGACAAAATTATTTAGAACCCGCCAAAACTGATCAAAACATTCTGAAAAGATGCCAAAATACTAGAAAACCAGTAAGAAGTGATCGAAACTTTCAATAACTTGCCAAAACAAAATCAAAACAAATGAAAGCAAACCAAAACATTCCAAATACCCGCCAAAATATTTTAAAACCCGCCAAAAGGAATCCAAACATTCCAAAACCTGCCAAGACAATCAAAACAACACAAGAGAAAACAAAACATTCTAAAACACCACCAAAACATTCCGAAAACCCCCCAAAACATCATAAAAACAAATCAAAACCAACCAAAAAATAAGAGGAACAAGGCAACATATTGGCAAGCAAGAGACGGAGAGCGCGGCACCTTCTAGGAGGCCAAGAAGGAAGCCGCACAACACCTGCACTGTGTCTGCAACTTTCAAACTGCTAGAAGCTAGTGGCTTGCCACTGGCCTGCCTCTTCAATTGCCATTAGCATTCCAATGGAAGCTATTCTTGGACAACTTTGCTCTGCTTGCTGCTAGTTCTGCCCCAGCCTACCATAGATAACCTTGCTCTTCCCTTGAGGCTCTGAGATGCCAAGAACTTGTCAACTTCAAAGGGCGGGCCGGGCTACATCTACTCAGCTGCCACAGTTTCTCCTTGCTAGACCTAGTGGGAAAGCATTTTGCTGAGATGCGGAAGGCACGAAACGCAGAATACGGAGACGCAGAGCTGTCCCAAGTGCCGCTGCCAGGCGTCTTTCCGCAGAAGGTGCGCCCCGGAGTGCACCGCAACCGGCACCGTCATCTCTGCGCAAAGAGCAAAAATATTTTCAAACCCGCCAAAACTAATCCAAAAATATTTTCAAACCCGCCAAAATAGAAAACCAGACAGAAGTCATCAATACATTCGAAAAAACCTGACAAAACATGATCAAGCCCAACAAAGCTAATCCAAACACACCAAAAACTGGGCTAAACAGAATCAAAACAAATCAAAACAAATCTAAACCTTCTAAAAACCCGCCAAAATATTTCAAAACCTGTCAAAACTAATCAAAACCTTCCGAATACCCGCCAAAACATTCCAAATACCCGCCAAAATATTTTAAAACCCGCCAAAAGTAATCCAAACATTCCAAAACCTGCCAACACAATAAAAACAACTCAAGAGAATACAAAACATTCTAAAACCCAACCAAAACATTCCGAAAACCCACCAAAACATCATAAAAACAAATCAAAACCAACCAAAACATTCTGAAAACCCGCCAAAATGATTTAGACCCGCAAAACTCATCAAAACATTCTGAAAAGATGCCAAAACATTAGAAAACCAGCCTGAACTGATCAAAACATTCAAAAAACTTGGCAATACATCATAAAAACAAATCAAAACCAACCAAAACATTCCAAAAACCCGACAAAATTATTTAGAACCCGCCAAAACTGATCAAAACATTCTGAAAAGATGCCAAAATACTAGAAAACCAGTCAGAAGTGATCGAAACATTCAATAACTTGCCAAAACATAATCAAAACAAATGAAAGCAAACCAAAACATTCCAAATACCCGCCAAAAGATTTTAAAACCCGCCAAAAGGAATCCAAACATTCCAAAACCTGCCAAGACAATATAAACAACACAAGAGAAAACAAAACATTCTAAAACACCACCAAAACATTCCGAAAACCCGCCAAAACATCATAAAAACAAATCAAAACCAACCAAAAAATAAGAGGAACACGGCAACATATTGGCAAGCAAGAGACGGAGAGCGCGGCACCTTCTAGGAGGCCAAGAAGGAAGCCGCACAACACCTGCACTGTGTCTGCAACTTTCAAACTGCTAGAAGCTAGTGGCTTGCCACTGGCCTGCCTCTTCAATTGCCATTAGCATTCCAATGGAAGCGATTCTTGGACAACTTTGCTCTGCTTGCTGCTAGTTCTGCCCCAGCCTACCATAGATAACCTTGCTCTTGCCTTGAGGCTCTGAGATGCCAAGAACTTGTCAACTTCAAAGGGCGGGCCAGGCTACATCTACTCAGCTGCCACAGTTTCTCCTTGCTAGACCTAGTGGGAAAGCATTTTGCTGAGATGCAGAAGGCAAGAAACGCAGAATACGGAGACGCGGAGCTGTCCCAAGTGCCGCTGCCAGGCGTCTTTCCGCAGAAGGAGCGCCCCGGAGCGCACCGCAACCGGCACCGTCATCTCTGCGCAAAGAGCCAAAATATTTTCAAACCCGCCAAAACTAATCCAAAAATATTTTCAAACCCGCCAAAATAGAAAACCAGACAGAAGTCATCAATACATTCGAAAAAACCTGACAAAACATGATCAAGCCCAACAAAGCTAATCCAAACACACCAAAAACTGGGCTAAACAGAATCAAAACAAATCAAAACAAATCGAAACCTTCTAAAAACCCGCCAAAATATTTCAAAACCTGTCAAAACTAATCAAAACCTTCCGAATACCCGCCAAAACATTCCAAATACCCGCCAAAAGATTTTAAAACCCGCCAAAAGGAATCCAAACATTCCAAAACCTGCCAACACAATAAAAACAACTCAAGAGAATACAAAACATTCTAAAACCCAACCAAAACATTCCGAAAACCCACCTAAACATCATAAAAACAAATCAAAACCAACCAAAACATTCTGAAAACCCGCCAAAATGATTTAGACCCGCAAAACTCATCAAAACATTCTGAAAAGATGCCAAAACATTAGAAAACCAGCCTGAACTGATCAAAACATTCAAAAAACTTGGCAATACATCATAAAAACAAATCAAAACCAACCAAAACATTCCAAAAACCCGACAAAATTATTTAGAACCCGCCAAAACTGATCAAAACATTCTGAAAAGATGCCAAAATACTAGAAAACCAGTAAGAAGTGATCGAAACATTCAATAACTTGCCAAAACATAATCAAAACAAATGAAAGCAAACCAAAACATTCCAAATACCCGCCAAAAGATTTTAAAACCCGCCAAAAGGAATCCAAACATTCCAAAACCTGCCAAGACAATCAAAACAACACAAGAGAATACAAAACATTCTAAAACACCACCAAAACATTCCGAAAACCCGCCAAAACATCATAAAAACAAATCAAAACCAACCAAAAAATAAGAGGAACAAGGCAACATATTGGCAAGCAAGAGACGGAGAGCGCGGCACCTTCTAGGAGGCCAAGAAGGAAGCCGCACAACACCTGCACTGTGTCTGCAACTTTCAAACTGCTAGAAGCTAGTGGCTTGCCACTGGCCTGCCTCTTCAATTGCCATTAGCATTCCAATGGAAGCGATTCTTGGACAACTTTGCTCTGCTTGCTGCTAGTTCTGCCCCAGCCTACCATAGATAACCTTGCTCTTGCCTTGAGGCTCTGAGATGCCAAGAACTTGTCAACTTCAAAGGGCGGGCCAGGCTACATCTACTCAGCTGCCACAGTTTCTCCTTGCTAGACCTAGTGGGAAAGCATTTTGCTGAGATGCAGAAGGCAAGAAACGCAGAATACGGAGATGCGGAGCTGTCCCAAGTGCCGCTGCCAGGCGTCTTTCCGCAGAAGGAGCGCCCCGGAGCGCACCGCAACCGGCACCGTCATCTCTGCGCAAAGAGCCAAAATATTTTCAAACCCGCCAAAACTAATCCAAAAATATTTTCAAACCCGCCAAAATAGAAAACCAGACAGAAGTCATCAATACATTCGAAAAAACCTGACAAAACATGATCAAGCCCAACAAAGCTAATCCAAACACACCAAAAACTGGGCTAAACAGAATCAAAACAAATCAAAACAAATCTAAACCTTCTAAAAACCCGCCAAAATATTTCAAAACCTGTCAAAACTAATCAAAACCTTCCGAATACCCGCCAAAACATTCCAAATACCCGCCAAAAGATTTTAAAACCCGCCAAAAGGAATCCAAACATTCCAAAACCTGCCAACACAATAAAAACAACTCAAGAGAATACAAAACATTCTAAAACCCAACCAAAACATTCCGAAAACCCACCTAAACATCATAAAAACAAATCAAAACCAACCAAAACATTCTGAAAACCCGCCAAAATGATTTAGACCCGCAAAACTCATCAAAACATTCTGAAAAGATGCCAAAACATTAGAAAACCAGCCTGAACTGATCAAAACATTCAAAAAACTTGGCAATACATCATAAAAACAAATCAAAACCAACCAAAACATTCCAAAAACCCGACAAAATTATTTAGAACCCGCCAAAACTGATCAAAACATTCTGAAAAGATGCCAAAATACTAGAAAACCAGTAAGAAGTGATCGAAACATTCAATAACTTGCCAAAACATAATCAAAACAAATGAAAGCAAACCAAAACATTCCAAATACCCGCCAAAAGATTTTAAAACCCGCCAAAAGGAATCCAAACATTCCAAAACCTGCCAAGACAATCAAAACAACACAAGAGAAAACAAAACATTCTAAAACACCACCAAAACATTCCAAAAACCCGCCAAAACATCATAAAAACAAATCAAAACCAACCAAAAAATAAGAGGAACAAGGCAACATATTGGCAAGCAAGAGACGGAGAGCGCGGCACCTTCTAGGAGGCCAAGAAGGAAGCCGCACAACACCTGCACTGTGTCTGCAACTTTCAAACTGCTAGAAGCTAGTGGCTTGCCACTGGCCTGCCTCTTCAATTGCCATTAGCATTCCAATGGAAGCGATTCTTGGACAACTTTGCTCTGCTTCCTGCTAGTTCTGCCCCAGCCTACCATAGATAACCTTGCTCTTGCCTTGAGGCTCTGAGATGCCAAGAACTTGTCAACTTCAAAGGGCGGGCCGGGCTACATCTACTCAGCTGCCACAGTTTCTCCTTGCTAGACCTAGTGGGAAAGCATTTTGCTGAGATGCGGAAGGCACGAAACGCAGAATACGGAGACGCGGAGCTGTCCCAAGTGCCGCTGCCAGGCGTCTTTCCGCAGAAGGAGCGCCCCGGAGCGCACCGCAACAGGCACCGTCATCTCTGCGCAAAGAGCCAAAATATTTTCAAACCCGCCAAAACTAATCCAAAAATATTTTCAAACCCGCCAAAATAGAAAACCAGACAGAAGTCATCAATACATTTGAAAAAACCTGACAAAACATGATCAAGCCCACCAAAGCTAATCCAAACACACCAAAAACTGGGCTAAACAGAATCAAAACAAATCAAAACAAATCTAAACCTTCTAAAAACCCGCCAAAATATTTCAAAACCCGTCAAAACTAATCAAAACCTTCCGAATACCCGCCAAAACATTCCAAATACCCGCCAAAAGATTTTAAAACCCGCCAAAAGGAATCCAAACATTCCAAAACCTGCCAACACAATAAAAACAACTCAAGAGAATACAAAACATTCTAAAACCCAACCAAAACATTCCGAAAACCCACCTAAACATCATAAAAACAAATCAAAACCAACCAAAACATTCTGAAAACCCGCCAAAATGATTTAGACCCGCAAAACTCATCAAAACATTCTGAAAAGATGCCAAAACATTAGAAAACCAGCCTGAACTGATCAAAACATTCAAAAAACTTGGCAATACATCATAAAAACAAATCAAAACCAACCAAAACATTCCAAAAACCCGACAAAATTATTTAGAACCCGCCAAAACTGATCAAAACATTCTGAAAAGATGCCAAAATACTAGAAAACCAGTAAGAAGTGATCGAAACATTCAATAACTTGCCAAAACATAATCAAAACAAATGAAAGCAAACCAAAACATTCCAAATACCCGCCAAAATATTTTAAAACCCGCCAAAAGGAATCCAAACATTCCAAAACCTGCCAAGACAATCAAAACAACACAAGAGAAAACAAAACATTCTAAAACACCACCAAAACATTCCGAAAACCCGCCAAAACATCATAAAAACAAATCAAAACCAACCAAAAAATAAGAGGAACAAGGCAACATATTGGCAAGCAAGAGACGGAGAGCGCGGCACCTTCTAGGAGGCCAAGAAGGAAGCCGCACAACACCTGCACTGTGTCTGCAACTTTCAAACTGCTAGAAGCTAGTGGCTTGCCACTGGCCTGCCTCTTCAATTGCCATTAGCATTCCAATGGAAGCGATTCTTGGACAACTTTGCTCTGCTTGCTGCTAGTTCTGCCCCAGCCTACCATAGATAACCTTGCTCTTGCCTTGAGGCTCTGAGATGCCAAGAACTTGTCAACTTCAAAGGGCGGGCCAGGCTACATCTACTCAGCTGCCACAGTTTCTCCTTGCTAGACCTAGTGGGAAAGCATTTTGCTGAGATGCAGAAGGCAAGAAACGCAGAATACGGAGACGCGGAGCTGTCCCAAGTGCCGCTGCCAGGCGTCTTTCCGCAGAAGGAGCGCCCCGGAGCGCACCGCAACCGGCACCGTCATCTCTGCGCAAAGAGCCAAAATATTTTCAAACCCGCCAAAACTCATCCAAAAATATTTTCAAACCCGCCAAAATAGAAAACCAGACAGAAGTCATCAATACATTCGAAAAAACCTGACAAAACATGATAAAGCCCAACAAAGCTAATCCAAACACACCAAAAACTGGGCTAAACAGAATCAAAACAAATCAAAACAAATCTAAACCTTCTAAAAACCCGCCAAAATATTTCAAAACCTGTCAAAACTAATCAAAACCTTCCGAATACCCGCCAAAACATTCCAAATACCCGCCAAAAGATTTTAAAACTCGCCAAAAGGAATCCAAACATTCCAAAACCTGCCAACACAATAAAAACAACTCAAGAGAATACAAAACATTCTAAAACCCAACCAAAACATTCTGAAAACCCACCAAAACATCATAAAAACAAATCAAAACCAACCAAAACATTCTGAAAACCCGCCAAAATGATTTAGACCCGCAAAACTCATCAAAACATTCTGAAAAGATGCCAAAACATTAGAAAACCAGCCTGAACTGATCAAAACATTCAAAAAACTTGGCAATACATCATAAAAACAAATCAAAACCAACCAAAACATTCCAAAAACCCGACAAAATTATTTAGAACCCGCCAAAACTGATCAAAACATTCTGAAAGGATGCCAAAATACTAGAAAACCAGTAAGAAGTGATCAAAACATTCAATAACTTGCCAAAACATAATCAAAACAAATGAAAGCAAACCAAAACATTCCAAATACCCGCCAAAATATTTTAAAACCCGCCAAAAGGAATCCAAACATTCCAAAACCTGCCAAGACAATCAAAACAACACAAGAGAATACAAAACATTCTAAAACACCACCAAAACATTCCGAAAACCCGCCAAAACATCATAAAAACAAATCAAAACCAACCAAAAAATAAGAGGAACAAGGCAACATATTGGCAAGCAAGAGACGGAGAGCGCGGCACCTTCTAGGAGGCCAAGAAGGAAGCCGCACAACACCTGCACTGTGTCTGCAACTTTCAAACTGCTAGAAGCTAGTGGCTTGCCACTGGCCTGCCTCTTCAATTGCCATTAGCATTCCAATGGAAGCGATTCTTGGACAACTTTGCTCTGCTTGCTGCTAGTTCTGCCCCAGCCTACCATAGATAACCTTGCTCTTGCCTTGAGGCTCTGAGATGCCAAGAACTTGTCAACTTCAAAGGGCGGGCCAGGCTACATCTACTCAGCTGCCACAGTTTCTCCTTGCTAGACCTAGTGGGAAAGCATTTTGCTGAGATGCAGAAGGCAAGAAACGCAGAATACGGAGACGCGGAGCTGTCCCAAGTGCCGCTGCCAGGCGTCTTTCCGCAGAAGGAGCGCCCCGGAGCGCACCGCAACCGGCACCGTCATCTCTGCGCAAAGAGCCAAAATATTTTCAAACCCGCCAAAACTAATCCAAAAATATTTTCAAACCCGCCAAAATAGAAAACCAGACAGAAGTCATCAATACATTCGAAAAAACCTGACAAAACATGATCAAGCCCAACAAAGCTAATCCAAACACACCAAAAACTGGGCTAAACAGAATCAAAACAAATCAAAACAAATCTAAACCTTCTAAAAACCCGCCAAAATATTTCAAAACCTGTCAAAACTAATCAAAACCTTCCGAATACCCGCCAAAACATTCCAAATACCCGCCAAAAGATTTTAAAACCCGCCAAAAGGAATCCAAACATTCCAAAACCTGCCAACACAATAAAAACAACTCAAGAGAATACAAAACATTCTAAAACCCAACCAAAACATTCCGAAAACCCACCTAAACATCATAAAAACAAATCAAAACCAACCAAAACATTCTGAAAACCCGCCAAAATGATTTAGACCCGCAAAACTCATCAAAACATTCTGAAAAGATGCCAAAACATTAGAAAACCAGCCTGAACTGATCAAAACATTCAAAAAACTTGGCAATACATCATAAAAACAAATCAAAACCAACCAAAACATTCCAAAAACCCGACAAAATTATTTAGAACCCGCCAAAACTGATCAAAACATTCTGAAAAGATGCCAAAATACTAGAAAACCAGTCAGAAGTGATCGAAACATTCAATAACTTGCCAAAACATAATCAAAACAAATGAAAGCAAACCAAAACATTCCAAATACCCGCCAAAAGATTTTAAAACCCGCCAAAAGGAATCCAAACATTCCAAAACCTGCCAAGACAATCAAAACAACACAAGAGAAAACAAAACATTCTAAAACACCACCAAAACATTCCAAAAACCCGCCAAAACATCATAAAAACAAATCAAAACCAACCAAAAAATAAGAGGAACAAGGCAACATATTGGCAAGCAAGAGACGGAGAGCGCGGCACCTTCTAGGAGGCCAAGAAGGAAGCCGCACAACACCTGCACTGTGTCTGCAACTTTCAAACTGCTAGAAGCTAGTGGCTTGCCACTGGCCTGCCTCTTCAATTGCCATTAGCATTCCAATGGAAGCGATTCTTGGACAACTTTGCTCTGCTTGCTGCTAGTTCTGCCCCAGCCTACCATAGATAACCTTGCTCTTGCCTTGAGGCTCTGAGATGCCAAGAACTTGTCAACTTCAAAGGGCGGGCCAGGCTACATCTACTCAGCTGCCACAGTTTCTCCTTGCTAGACCTAGTGGGAAAGCATTTTGCTGAGATGCAGAAGGCAAGAAACGCAGAATACGGAGACGCGGAGCTGTCCCAAGTGCCGCTGCCAGGCGTCTTTCCGCAGAAGGAGCGCCCCGGAGCGCACCGCAACCGGCACCGTCATCTCTGCGCAAAGAGCCAAAATATTTTCAAACCCGCCAAAACTAATCCAAAAATATTTTCAAACCCGCCAAAATAGAAAACCAGACAGAAGTCATCAATACATTCGAAAAAACCTGACAAAACATGATCAAGCCCAACAAAGCTAATCCAAACACACCAAAAACTGGGCTAAACAGAATCAAAACAAATCAAAACAAATCGAAACCTTCTAAAAACCCGCCAAAATATTTCAAAACCTGTCAAAACTAATCAAAACCTTCCGAATACCCGCCAAAACATTCCAAATACCCGCCAAAAGATTTTAAAACCCGCCAAAAGGAATCCAAACATTCCAAAACCTGCCAACACAATAAAAACAACTCAAGAGAATACAAAACATTCTAAAACCCAACCAAAACATTCTGAAAACCCACCAAAACATCATAAAAACAAATCAAAACCAACCAAAACATTCTGAAAACCCGCCAAAATGATTTAGACCCGCAAAACTCATCAAAACATTCTGAAAAGATGCCAAAACATTAGAAAACCAGCCTGAACTGATCAAAACATTCAAAAAACTTGGCAATACATCATAAAAACAAATCAAAACCAACCAAAACATTCCAAAAACCCGACAAAATTATTTAGAACCCGCCAAAACTGATCAAAACATTCTGAAAGGATGCCAAAATACTAGAAAACCAGTAAGAAGTGATCGAAACATTCAATAACTTGCCAAAACATAATCAAAACAAATGAAAGCAAACCAAAACATTCCAAATACCCGCCAAAATATTTTAAAACCCGCCAAAAGGAATCCAAACATTCCAAAACCTGCCAAGACAATCAAAACAACACAAGAGAATACAAAACATTCTAAAACACCACCAAAACATTCCGAAAACCCGCCAAAACATCATAAAAACAAATCAAAACCAACCAAAAAATAAGAGGAACAAGGCAACATATTGGCAAGCAAGAGACGGAGAGCGCGGCACCTTCTAGGAGGCCAAGAAGGAAGCCGCACAACACCTGCACTGTGTCTGCAACTTTCAAACTGCTAGAAGCTAGTGGCTTGCCACTGGCCTGCCTCTTCAATTGCCATTAGCATTCCAATGGAAGCGATTCTTGGACAACTTTGCTCTGCTTGCTGCTAGTTCTGCCCCAGCCTACCATAGATAACCTTGCTCTTGCCTTGAGGCTCTGAGATGCCAAGAACTTGTCAACTTCAAAGGGCGGGCCAGGCTACATCTACTCAGCTGCCACAGTTTCTCCTTGCTAGACCTAGTGGGAAAGCATTTTGCTGAGATGCAGAAGGCAAGAAACGCAGAATACGGAGACGCGGAGCTGTCCCAAGTGCCGCTGCCAGGCGTCTTTCCGCAGAAGGAGCGCCCCGGAGCGCACCGCAACCGGCACCGTCATCTCTGCGCAAAGAGCCAAAATATTTTCAAACCCGCCAAAACTAATCCAAAAATATTTTCAAACCCGCCAAAATAGAAAACCAGACAGAAGTCATCAATACATTCGAAAAAACCTGACAAAACATGATCAAGCCCACCAAAGCTAATCCAAACACACCAAAAACTGGGCTAAACAGAATCAAAACAAATCAAAACAAATCGAAACCTTCTAAAAACATGCCAAAATATTTCAAAACCTGTCAAAACTAATCAAAACCTTCCGAATACCCGCCAAAACATTCCAAATACCCGCCAAAAGATTTTAAAACCCGCCAAAAGGAATCCAAACATTCCAAAACCTGCCAACACAATAAAAACAACTCAAGAGAATACAAAACATTCTAAAACCCAACCAAAACATTCTGAAAACCCACCAAAACATCATAAAAACAAATCAAAACCAACCAAAACATTCTGAAAACCCGCCAAAATGATTTAGACCCGCAAAACTCATCAAAACATTCTGAAAAGATGCCAAAACATTAGAAAACCAGCCTGAACTGATCAAAACATTCAAAAAACTTGGCAATACATCATAAAAACAAATCAAAACCAACCAAAACATTCCAAAAACCCGACAAAATTATTTAGAACCCGCCAAAACTGATCAAAACATTCTGAAAGGATGCCAAAATACTAGAAAACCAGTAAGAAGTGATCGAAACATTCAATAACTTGCCAAAACATAATCAAAACAAATGAAAGCAAACCAAAACATTCCAAATACCCGCCAAAAGATTTTAAAACCCGCCAAAAGGAATCCAAACATTCCAAAACCTGCCAACACAATAAAAACAACTCAAGAGAATACAAAACATTCTAAAACCCAACCAAAACATTCTGAAAACCCACCAAAACATCATAAAAACAAATCAAAACCAACCAAAACATTCTGAAAACCCGCCAAAATGATTTAGACCCGCAAAACTCATCAAAACATTCTGAAAAGATGCCAAAACATTAGAAAACCAGCCTGAACTGATCAAAACATTCAAAAAACTTGGCAATACATCATAAAAACAAATCAAAACCAACCAAAACATTCCAAAAACCCGACAAAATTATTTAGAACCCGCCAAAACTGATCAAAACATTCTGAAAGGATGCCAAAATACTAGAAAACCAGTCAGAAGTGATCGAAACATTCAATAACTTGCCAAAACATAATCAAAACAAATGAAAGCAAACCAAAACATTCCAAATACCCGCCAAAATATTTTAAAACCCGCCAAAAGGAATCCAAACATTCCAAAACCTGCCAAGACAATCAAAACAACACAAGAGAATACAAAACATTCTAAAACACCACCAAAACATTCCGAAAACCCGCCAAAACATCATAAAAACAAATCAAAACCAACCAAAAAATAAGAGGAACACGGCAACATATTGGCAAGCAAGAGACGGAGAACGCGGCACCTTCTAGGAGGCCAAGAAGGAAGCCGCACAACACCTGCACTGTGTCTGCAACTTTCAAACTGCTAGAAGCTAGTGGCTTGCCACTGGCCTGCCTCTTCAATTGCCATTAGCATTCCAATGGAAGCGATTCTTGGACAACTTTGCTCTGCTTGCTGCTAGTTCTGCCCCAGCCTACCATAGATAACCTTGCTCTTCCCTTGAGGCTCTGAGATGCCAAGAACTTGTCAACTTCAAAGGGCGGGCCAGGCTACATCTACTCAGCTGCCACAGTTTCTCCTTGCTAGACCTAGTGGGAAAGCATTTTGCTGAGATGCGGAAGGCAAGAAACGCAGAATACGGAGACGCGGAGCTGTCCCAAGTGCCGCTGCCAGGCGTCTTTCCGCAGAAGGAGCGCCCCGGAGCGCACCGCAACCGGCACCGTCATCTCTGCGCAAAGAGCCAAAATATTTTCAAACCCGCCAAAACTAATCCAAAAATATTTTCAAACCCGCCAAAATAGAAAACCAGACAGAAGTCATCAATACATTCGAAAAAACCTGACAAAACATGATAAAGCCCAACAAAGCTAATCCAAACACACCAAAAACTGGGCTAAACAGAATCAAAACAAATCAAAACAAATCGAAACCTTCTAAAAACCCGCCAAAATATTTCAAAACCCGTCAAAACTAATCAAAACCTTCCGAATACCCGCCAAAACATTCCAAATACCCGCCAAAAGATTTTAAAACCCGCCAAAAGGAATCCAAACATTCCAAAACCTGCCAACACAATAAAAACAACTCAAGAGAATACAAAACATTCTAAAACCCAACCAAAACATTCCGAAAACCCACCTAAACATCATAAAAACAAATCAAAACCAACCAAAACATTCTGAAAACCCGCCAAAATGATTTAGACCCGCAAAACTCATCAAAACATTCTGAAAAGATGCCAAAACATTAGAAAACCAGCCTGAACTGATCAAAACATTCAAAAAACTTGGCAATACATCATAAAAACAAATCAAAACCAACCAAAACATTCCAAAAACCCGACAAAATTATTTAGAACCCGCCAAAACTGATCAAAACATTCTGAAAGGATGCCAAAATACTAGAAAACCAGTCAGAAGTGATCGAAACATTCAATAACTTGCCAAAACATAATCAAAACAAATGAAAGCAAACCAAAACATTCCAAATACCCGCCAAAATATTTTAAAACCCGCCAAAAGGAATCCAAACATTCCAAAACCTGCCAAGACAATCAAAACAACACAAGAGAAAACAAAACATTCTAAAACACCACCAAAACATTCCGAAAACCCGCCAAAACATCATAAAAACAAATCAAAACCAACCAAAAAATAAGAGGAACAAGGCAACATATTGGCAAGCAAGAGACGGAGAGCGCGGCACCTTCTAGGAGGCCAAGAAGGAAGCCGCACAACACCTGCACTGTGTCTGCAACTTTCAAACTGCTAGAAGCTAGTGGCTTG
Source organism: Passer domesticus (assembly GCF_036417665.1). Taxonomy (NCBI): domain Eukaryota; kingdom Metazoa; phylum Chordata; class Aves; order Passeriformes; family Passeridae; genus Passer; species Passer domesticus. The sequence continues at coordinate 58,125,440 of NC_087478.1, read as the reverse complement.
CCACTGGCCTGCCTCTTCAATTGCCATTAGCATTCCAATGGAAGCGATTCTTGGACAACTTTGCTCTGCTTGCTGCTAGTTCTGCCCCAGCCTACCATAGATAACCTTGCTCTTCCCTTGAGGCTCTGAGATGCCAAGAACTTGTCAACTTCAAAGGGCGGGCCAGGCTACATCTACTCAGCTGCCACAGTTTCTCCTTGCTAGACCTAGTGGGAAAGCATTTTGCTGAGATGCAGAAGGCAAGAAACGCAGAATACGGAGACGCGGAGCTGTCCCAAGTGCCGCTGCCAGGCGTCTTTCCGCAGAAGGAGCGCCCCGGAGCGCACCGCAACCGGCACCGTCATCTCTGCGCAAAGAGCCAAAATATTTTCAAACCCGCCAAAACTAATCCAAAAATATTTTCAAACCCGCCAAAATAGAAAACCAGACAAAAGTCATCAATACATTCAAAAAAACCTGACAAAACATGATAAAGCCCAACAAAGCTAATCCAAACACACCAAAAACTGGGCTAAACAGAATCAAAACAAATCAAAACAAATCTAAACCTTCTAAAAACCCGCCAAAATATTTCAAAACCTGTCAAAACTAATCAAAACCTTCCGAATACCCGCCAAAACATTCCAAATACCCGCCAAAAGATTTTAAAACCCGCCAAAAGGAATCCAAACATTCCAAAACCTGCCAACACAATAAAAACAACTCAAGAGAATACAAAACATTCTAAAACCCAACCAAAACATTCTGAAAACCCACCAAAACATCATAAAAACAAATCAAAACCAACCAAAACATTCTGAAAACCCGCCAAAATGATTTAGACCCGCAAAACTCATCAAAACATTCTGAAAAGATGCCAAAACATTAGAAAACCAGCCTGAACTGATCAAAACATTCAAAAAACTTGGCAATACATCATAAAAACAAATCAAAACCAACCAAAACATTCCAAAAACCCGACAAAATTATTTAGAACCCGCCAAAACTGATCAAAACATTCTGAAAGGATGCCAAAATACTAGAAAACCAGTAAGAAGTGATCGAAACATTCAATAACTTGCCAAAACATAATCAAAACAAATGAAAGCAAACCAAAACATTCCAAATACCCGCCAAAATATTTTAAAACCCGCCAAAAGGAATCCAAACATTCCAAAACCTGCCAAGACAATCAAAACAACACAAGAGAATACAAAACATTCTAAAACACCACCAAAACATTCCGAAAACCCGCCAAAACATCATAAAAACAAATCAAAACCAACCAAAAAATAAGAGGAACAAGGCAACATATTGGCAAGCAAGAGACGGAGAGCGCGGCACCTTCTAGGAGGCCAAGAAGGAAGCCGCACAACACCTGCACTGTGTCTGCAACTTTCAAACTGCTAGAAGCTAGTGGCTTGCCACTGGCCTGCCTCTTCAATTGCCATTAGCATTCCAATGGAAGCGATTCTTGGACAACTTTGCTCTGCTTGCTGCTAGTTCTGCCCCAGCCTACCATAGATAACCTTGCTCTTGCCTTGAGGCTCTGAGATGCCAAGAACTTGTCAACTTCAAAGGGCGGGCCAGGCTACATCTACTCAGCTGCCACAGTTTCTCCTTGCTAGACCTAGTGGGAAAGCATTTTGCTGAGATGCAGAAGGCAAGAAACGCAGAATACGGAGACGCGGAGCTGTCCCAAGTGCCGCTGCCAGGCGTCTTTCCGCAGAAGGAGCGCCCCGGAGCGCACCGCAACCGGCACCGTCATCTCTGCGCAAAGAGCCAAAATATTTTCAAACCCGCCAAAACTAATCCAAAAATATTTTCAAACCCGCCAAAATAGAAAACCAGACAGAAGTCATCAATACATTCGAAAAAACCTGACAAAACATGATCAAGCCCACCAAAGCTAATCCAAACACACCAAAAACTGGGCTAAACAGAATCAAAACAAATCAAAACAAATCGAAACCTTCTAAAAACATGCCAAAATATTTCAAAACCTGTCAAAACTAATCAAAACCTTCCGAATACCCGCCAAAACATTCCAAATACCCGCCAAAAGATTTTAAAACCCGCCAAAAGGAATCCAAACATTCCAAAACCTGCCAACACAATAAAAACAACTCAAGAGAATACAAAACATTCTAAAACCCAACCAAAACATTCCGAAAACCCACCAAAACATCATAAAAACAAATCAAAACCAACCAAAACATTCTGAAAACCCGCCAAAATGATTTAGACCCGCAAAACTCATCAAAACATTCTGAAAAGATGCCAAAACATTAGAAAACCAGCCTGAACTGATCAAAACATTCAAAAAACTTGGCAATACATCATAAAAACAAATCAAAACCAACCAAAACATTCCAAAAACCCGACAAAATTATTTAGAACCCGCCAAAACTGATCAAAACATTCTGAAAAGATGCCAAAATACTAGAAAACCAGTCAGAAGTGATCGAAACTTTCAATAACTTGCCAAAACATAATCAAAACAAATGAAAGCAAACCAAAACATTCCAAATACCCGCCAAAATATTTTAAAACCCGCCAAAAGGAATCCAAACATTCCAAAACCTGCCAACACAATATAAACAACACAAGAGAAAACAAAACATTCTAAAACACCACCAAAACATTCCGAAAACCCCCCAAAACATCATAAAAACAAATCAAAACCAACCAAAAAATAAGAGGAACAAGGCAACATATTGGCAAGCAAGAGACGGAGAGCGCGGCACCTTCTAGGAGGCCAAGAAGGAAGCCGCACAACACCTGCACTGTGTCTGCAACTTTCAAACTGCTAGAAGCTAGTGGCTTGCCACTGGCCTGCCTCTTCAATTGCCATTAGCATTCCAATGGAAGCTATTCTTGGACAACTTTGCTCTGCTTGCTGCTAGTTCTGCCCCAGCCTACCATAGATAACCTTGCTCTTGCCTTGAGGCTCTGAGATGCCAAGAACTTGTCAACTTCAAAGGGCGGGCCAGGCTACATCTACTCAGCTGCCACAGTTTCTCCTTGCTAGACCTAGTGGGAAAGCATTTTGCTGAGATGCAGAAGGCAAGAAACGCAGAATACGGAGACGCGGAGCTGTCCCAAGTGCCGCTGCCAGGCGTCTTTCCGCAGAAGGAGCGCCCCGGAGCGCACCGCAACCGGCACCGTCATCTCTGCGCAAAGAGCCAAAATATTTTCAAACCCGCCAAAACTAATCCAAAAATATTTTCAAACCCGCCAAAATAGAAAACCAGACAGAAGTCATCAATACATTCGAAAAAACCTGACAAAACATGATAAAGCCCAACAAAGCTAATCCAAACACACCAAAAACTGGGCTAAACAGAATCAAAACAAATCAAAACAAATCGAAACCTTCTAAAAACCCGCCAAAATATTTCAAAACCTGTCAAAACTAATCAAAACCTTCCGAATACCCGCCAAAACATTCCAAATACCCGCCAAAAGATTTTAAAACCCGCCAAAAGGAATCCAAACATTCCAAAACCTGCCAACACAATAAAAACAACTCAAGAGAATACAAAACATTCTAAAACCCAACCAAAACATTCCGAAAACCCACCAAAACATCATAAAAACAAATCAAAACCAACCAAAACATTCTGAAAACCCGCCAAAATGATTTAGACCCGCAAAACTCATCAAAACATTCTGAAAAGATGCCAAAACATTAGAAAACCAGCCTGAACTGATCAAAACATTCAAAAAACTTGGCAATACATCATAAAAACAAATCAAAACCAACCAAAACATTCCAAAAACCCGACAAAATTATTTAGAACCCGCCAAAACTGATCAAAACATTCTGAAAAGATGCCAAAATACTAGAAAACCAGTCAGAAGTGATCGAAACTTTCAATAACTTGCCAAAACATAATCAAAACAAATGAAAGCAAACCAAAACATTCCAAATACCCGCCAAAATATTTTAAAACCCGCCAAAAGGAATCCAAACATTCCAAAACCTGCCAAGACAATATAAACAACACAAGACAAAACAAAACATTCTAAAACACCACCAAAACATTCCGAAAACCCGCCAAAACATCATAAAAACAAATCAAAACCAACCAAAAAATAAGAGGAACAAGGCAACATATTGGCAAGCAAGAGACGGAGAGCGCGGCACCTTCTAGGAGGCCAAGAAGGAAGCTGCACAACACCTGCACTGTGTCTGCAACTTTCAAACTGCTAGAAGCTAGTGGCTTGCCACTGGCCTGCCTCTTCAATTGCCATTAGCATTCCAATGGAAGCGATTCTTGGACAACTTTGCTCTGCTTGCTGCTAGTTCTGCCCCAGCCTACCATAGATAACCTTGCTCTTGCCTTGAGGCTCTGAGATGCCAAGAACTTGTCAACTTCAAAGGGCGGGCCAGGCTACATCTACTCAGCTGCCACAGTTTCTCCTTGCTAGACCTAGTGGGAAAGCATTTTGCTGAGATGCAGAAGGCAAGAAACGCAGAATACGGAGACGTGGAGCTGTCCCAAGTGCCGCTGCCAGGCGTCTTTCCGCAGAAGGAGCGCCCCGGAGCACACCGCAACCGGCACCGTCATCACTGCCCAAAGAGCCAAAATATTTTCAAACCCGCCAAAACTAATCCAAAAATATTTTCAAACCCGCCAAAATAGAAAACCAGACAGAAGTCATCAATACATTCGAAAAAACCTGACAAAACATGATCAAGCCCAACAAAGCTAATCCAAACACACCAAACACTGGGCTAAACAGAATCAAAACAAATCAAAACAAATCTAAACCTTCTAAAAACCGGCCAAAATATTTCAAAACCCGTCAAAACTAATCAAAACATTCCGAACACCCGCCAAAACATTCCAAATACCCGCCAAAAGATTTTAAAACTCGCCAAAAGGAATCCAAACATTCCAAAACCTGCCAACACAATAAAAACAACTCAAGAGAATACAAAACATTCTAAAACCCAACCAAAACATTCCGAAAACCCACCTAAACATCATAAAAACAAATCAAAACCAACCAAAACATTCTGAAAACCCGCCAAAATGATTTAGACCCGCAAAACTCATCAAAACATTCTGAAAAGATGCCAAAACATTAGAAAACCAGCCTGAACTGATCAAAATATTCAAAAAACTTGGCAATACATCATAAAAACAAATCAAAACCAACCAAAACATTCCAAAAACCCGACAAAATTATTTAGAACCCGCCAAAACTGATCAAAACATTCTGAAAAGATGCCAAAATACTAGAAAACCAGTCAGAAGTGATCGAAACTTTCAATAACTTGCCAAAACATAATCAAAACAAATGAAAGCAAACCAAAACATTCCAAATACCCGCCAAAATATTTTAAAACCCGCCAAAAGGAATCCAAACATTCCAAAACCTGCCAAGACAATATAAACAACACAAGAGAAAACAAAACATTCTAAAACACCACCAAAACATTCCGAAAACCCCCCAAAACATCATAAAAACAAATCAAAACCAACCAAAAAATAAGAGGAACAAGGCAACATATTGGCAAGCAAGAGACGGAGAGCGCGGCACCTTCTAGGAGGCCAAGAAGGAAGCCGCACAACACCTGCACTGTGTCTGCAACTTTCAAACTGCTAGAAGCTAGTGGCTTGCCACTGGCCTGCCTCTTCAATTGCCATTAGCATTCCAATGGAAGCTATTCTTGGACAACTTTGCTCTGCTTGCTGCTAGTTCTGCCCCAGCCTACCATAGATAACCTTGCTCTTGCCTTGAGGCTCTGAGATGCCAAGAACTTGTCAACTTCAAAGGGCGGGCCGGGCTACATCTACTCAGCTGCCACAGTTTCTCCTTGCTAGACCTAGTGGGAAAGCATTTTGCTGAGATGCGGAAGGCACGAAACGCAGAATACGGAGACGCGGAGCTGTCCCAAGTGCCGCTGCCAGGCGTCTTTCCGCAGAAGGAGCGCCCCGGAGCGCACCGCAACCGGCACCGTCATCTCTGCGCAAAGAGCAAAAATATTTTCAAACCCGCCAAAACTAATCCAAAAATATTTTCAAACCCGCCAAAATAGAAAACCAGACAGAAGTCATCAATACATTTGAAAAAACCTGACAAAACATGATCAAGCCCACCAAAGCTAATCCAAACACACCAAAAACTGGGCTAAACAGAATCAAAACAAATCAAAACAAATCGAAACCTTCTAAAAACCCGCCAAAATATTTCAAAACCCGTCAAAACTAATCAAAACCTTCCGAATACCCGCCAAAACATTCCAAATACCCGCCAAAAGATTTTAAAACCCGCCAAAAGGAATCCAAACATTCCAAAACCTGCCAACACAATAAAAACAACTCAAGAGAATACAAAACATTCTAAAACCCAACCAAAACATTCCGAAAACCCACCTAAACATCATAAAAACAAATCAAAACCAACCAAAACATTCTGAAAACCCGCCAAAATGATTTAGACCCGCAAAACTCATCAAAACATTCTGAAAAGATGCCAAAACATTAGAAAACCAGCCTGAACTGATCAAAACATTCAAAAAACTTGGCAATACATCATAAAAACAAATCAAAACCAACCAAAACATTCCAAAAACCCGACAAAATTATTTAGAACCCGCCAAAACTGATCAAAACATTCTGAAAAGATGCCAAAATACTAGAAAACCAGTAAGAAGTGATCGAAACATTCAATAACTTGCCAAAACATAATCAAAACAAATGAAAGCAAACCAAAACATTCCAAATACCCGCCAAAATATTTTAAAACCCGCCAAAAGGAATCCAAACATTCCAAAACCTGCCAAGACAATCAAAACAACACAAGAGAAAACAAAACATTCTAAAACACCACCAAAACATTCCGAAAACCCGCCAAAACATCATAAAAACAAATCAAAACCAACCAAAAAATAAGAGGAACAAGGCAACATATTGGCAAGCAAGAGACGGAGAGCGCGGCACCTTCTAGGAGGCCAAGAAGGAAGCCGCACAACACCTGCACTGTGTCTGCAACTTTCAAACTGCTAGAAGCTAGTGGCTTGCCACTGGCCTGCCTCTTCAATTGCCATTAGCATTCCAATGGAAGCGATTCTTGGACAACTTTGCTCTGCTTGCTGCTAGTTCTGCCCCAGCCTACCATAGATAACCTTGCTCTTGCCTTGAGGCTCTGAGATGCCAAGAACTTGTCAACTTCAAAGGGCGGGCCAGGCTACATCTACTCAGCTGCCACAGTTTCTCCTTGCTAGACCTAGTGGGAAAGCATTTTGCTGAGATGCAGAAGGCAAGAAACGCAGAATACGGAGACGCGGAGCTGTCCCAAGTGCCGCTGCCAGGCGTCTTTCCGCAGAAGGAGCGCCCCGGAGCGCACCGCAACCGGCACCGTCATCTCTGCGCAAAGAGCCAAAATATTTTCAAACCCGCCAAAACTAATCCAAAAATATTTTCAAACCCGCCAAAATAGAAAACCAGACAGAAGTCATCAATACATTCGAAAAAACCTGACAAAACATGATAAAGCCCAACAAAGCTAATCCAAACACACCAAAAACTGGGCTAAACAGAATCAAAACAAATCAAAACAAATCGAAACCTTCTAAAAACCCGCCAAAATATTTCAAAACCTGTCAAAACTAATCAAAACCTTCCGAATACCCGCCAAAACATTCCAAATACCCGCCAAAAGATTTTAAAACCCGCCAAAAGGAATCCAAACATTCCAAAACCTGCCAACACAATAAAAACAACTCAAGAGAATACAAAACATTCTAAAACCCAACCAAAACATTCCGAAAACCCACCTAAACATCATAAAAACAAATCAAAACCAACCAAAACATTCTGAAAACCCGCCAAAATGATTTAGACCCGCAAAACTCATCAAAACATTCTGAAAAGATGCCAAAACATTAGAAAACCAGCCTGAACTGATCAAAACATTCAAAAAACTTGGCAATACATCATAAAAACAAATCAAAACCAACCAAAACATTCCAAAAACCCGACAAAATTATTTAGAACCCGCCAAAACTGATCAAAACATTCTGAAAAGATGCCAAAATACTAGAAAACCAGTCAGAAGTGATCGAAACTTTCAATAACTTGCCAAAACATAATCAAAACAAATGAAAGCAAACCAAAACATTCCAAATACCCGCCAAAATATTTTAAAACCCGCCAAAAGGAATCCAAACATTCCAAAACCTGCCAACACAATATAAACAACACAAGAGAAAACAAAACATTCTAAAACACCACCAAAACATTCCGAAAACCCCCCAAAACATCATAAAAACAAATCAAAACCAACCAAAAAATAAGAGGAACAAGGCAACATATTGGCAAGCAAGAGACGGAGAGCGCGGCACCTTCTAGGAGGCCAAGAAGGAAGCCGCACAACACCTGCACTGTGTCTGCAACTTTCAAACTGCTAGAAGCTAGTGGCTTGCCACTGGCCTGCCTCTTCAATTGCCATTAGCATTCCAATGGAAGCTATTCTTGGACAACTTTGCTCTGCTTGCTGCTAGTTCTGCCCCAGCCTACCATAGATAACCTTGCTCTTGCCTTGAGGCTCTGAGATGCCAAGAACTTGTCAACTTCAAAGGGCGGGCCAGGCTACATCTACTCAGCTGCCACAGTTTCTCCTTGTTAGACCTAGTGGGAAAGCATTTTGCTGAGATGCAGAAGGCAAGAAACGCAGAATACGGAGACGCGGAGCTGTCCCAAGTGCCGCTGCCAGGCGTCTTTCCGCAGAAGGAGCGCCCCGGAGCGCACCGCAACCGGCACCGTCATCTCTGCGCAAAGAGCCAAAATATTTTCAAACCCGCCAAAACTAATCCAAAAATATTTTCAAACCCGCCAAAATAGAAAACCAGACAGAAGTCATCAATACATTCGAAAAAACCTGACAAAACATGATCAAGCCCAACAAAGCTAATCCAAACACACCAAAAACTGGGCTAAACAGAATCAAAACAAATCAAAACAAATCGAAACCTTCTAAAAACCCGCCAAAATATTTCAAAACCTGTCAAAACTAATCAAAACCTTCCGAATACCCGCCAAAACATTCCAAATACCCGCCAAAAGATTTTAAAACCCGCCAAAAGGAATCCAAACATTCCAAAACCTGCCAACACAATAAAAACAACTCAAGAGAATACAAAACATTCTAAAACCCAACCAAAACATTCCGAAAACCCACCAAAACATCATAAAAACAAATCAAAACCAACCAAAACATTCTGAAAACCCGCCAAAATGATTTAGACCCGCAAAACTCATCAAAACATTCTGAAAAGATGCCAAAACATTAGAAAACCAGCCTGAACTGATCAAAACATTCAAAAAACTTGGCAATACATCATAAAAACAAATCAAAACCAACCAAAACATTCCAAAAACCCGACAAAATTATTTAGAACCCGCCAAAACTGATCAAAACATTCTGAAAAGATGCCAAAATACTAGAAAACCAGTCAGAAGTGATCGAAACTTTCAATAACTTGCCAAAACATAATCAAAACAAATGAAAGCAAACCAAAACATTCCAAATACCCGCCAAAATATTTTAAAACCCGCCAAAAGGAATCCAAACATTCCAAAACCTGCCAAGACAATATAAACAACACAAGACAAAACAAAACATTCTAAAACACCACCAAAACATTCCGAAAACCCGCCAAAACATCATAAAAACAAATCAAAACCAACCAAAAAATAAGAGGAACAAGGCAACATATTGGCAAGCAAGAGACGGAGAGCGCGGCACCTTCTAGGAGGCCAAGAAGGAAGCTGCACAACACCTGCACTGTGTCTGCAACTTTCAAACTGCTAGAAGCTAGTGGCTTGCCACTGGCCTGCCTCTTCAATTGCCATTAGCATTCCAATGGAAGCGATTCTTGGACAACTTTGCTCTGCTTGCTGCTAGTTCTGCCCCAGCCTACCATAGATAACCTTGCTCTTGCCTTGAGGCTCTGAGATGCCAAGAACTTGTCAACTTCAAAGGGCGGGCCAGGCTACATCTACTCAGCTGCCACAGTTTCTCCTTGCTAGACCTAGTGGGAAAGCATTTTGCTGAGATGCAGAAGGCAAGAAACGCAGAATACGGAGACGTGGAGCTGTCCCAAGTGCCGCTGCCAGGCGTCTTTCCGCAGAAGGAGCGCCCCGGAGCACACCGCAACCGGCACCGTCATCTCTGCCCAAAGAGCCAAAATATTTTCAAACCCGCCAAAACTAATCCAAAAATATTTTCAAACCCGCCAAAATAGAAAACCAGACAGAAGTCATCAATACATTCGAAAAAACCTGACAAAACATGATAAAGCCCAACAAAGCTAATCCAAACACACCAAACACTGGGCTAAACAGAATCAAAACAAATCAAAACAAATCTAAACCTTCTAAAAACCGGCCAAAATATTTCAAAACCCGTCAAAACTAATCAAAACATTCCGAACACCCGCCAAAACATTCCAAATACCCGCCAAAAGATTTTAAAACTCGCCAAAAGGAATCCAAACATTCCAAAACCTGCCAACACAATAAAAACAACTCAAGAGAATACAAAACATTCTAAAACCCAACCAAAACATTCCGAAAACCCACCTAAACATCATAAAAACAAATCAAAACCAACCAAAACATTCTGAAACCCCGCCAAAATTATTTAGACCCGCAAAACTCATCAAAACATTCTGAAAAGATGCCAAAACATTAGAAAACCAGCCTGAACTGATCAAAATATTCAAAAAACTTGGCAATACATCATAAAAACAAATCAAAACCAACCAAAACATTCCAAAAACCCGACAAAATTATTTAGAACCCGCCAAAACTGATCAAAACATTCTGAAAAGATGCCAAAATACTAGAAAACCAGTCAGAAGTGATCGAAACTTTCAATAACTTGCCAAAACATAATCAAAACAAATGAAAGCAAACCAAAACATTCCAAATACCCGCCAAAATATTTTAAAACCCGCCAAAAGGAATCCAAACATTCCAAAACCTGCCAAGACAATATAAACAACACAAGAGAAAACAAAACATTCTAAAACACCACCAAAACATTCCGAAAACCCCCCAAAACATCATAAAAACAAATCAAAACCAACCAAAAAATAAGAGGAACAAGGCAACATATTGGCAAGCAAGAGACGGAGAGCGCGGCACCTTCTAGGAGGCCAAGAAGGAAGCCGCACAACACCTGCACTGTGTCTGCAACTTTCAAACTGCTAGAAGCTAGTGGCTTGCCACTGGCCTGCCTCTTCAATTGCCATTAGCATTCCAATGGAAGCTATTCTTGGACAACTTTGCTCTGCTTGCTGCTAGTTCTGCCCCAGCCTACCATAGATAACCTTGCTCTTGCCTTGAGGCTCTGAGATGCCAAGAACTTGTCAACTTCAAAGGGCGGGCCAGGCTACATCTACTCAGCTGCCACAGTTTCTCCTTGCTAGACCTAGTGGGAAAGCATTTTGCTGAGATGCAGAAGGCAAGAAACGCAGAATACGGAGACGTGGAGCTGTCCCAAGTGCCGCTGCCAGGCGTCTTTCCGCAGAAGGAGCGCCCCGGAGCACACCGCAACCGGCACCGTCATCTCTGCGCAAAGAGCCAAAATATTTTCAAACCCGCCAAAACTAATCCAAAAATATTTTCAAACCCGCCAAAATAGAAAACCAGACAGAAGTCATCAATACATTCGAAAAAACCTGACAAAACATGATAAAGCCCAACAAAGCTAATCCAAACACACCAAAAACTGGGCTAAACAGAATCAAAACAAATCAAAACAAATCTAAACCTTCTAAAAACCCGCCAAAATATTTCAAAACCTGTCAAAACTAATCAAAACCTTCCGAATACCCGCCAAAACATTCCAAATACCCGCCAAAAGATTTTAAAACCCGCCAAAAGGAATCCAAACATTCCAAAACCTGCCAACACAATAAAAACAACTCAAGAGAATACAAAACATTCTAAAACCCAACCAAAACATTCCGAAAACCCACCAAAACATCATAAAAACAAATCAAAACCAACCAAAACATTCTGAAAACCCGCCAAAATGATTTAGACCCGCAAAACTCATCAAAACATTCTGAAAAGATGCCAAAACATTAGAAAACCAGCCTGAACTGATCAAAACATTCAAAAAACTTGGCAATACATCATAAAAACAAATCAAAACCAACCAAAACATTCCAAAAACCCGACAAAATTATTTAGAACCCGCCAAAACTGATCAAAACATTCTGAAAAGATGCCAAAATACTAGAAAACCAGTCAGAAGTGATCGAAACTTTCAATAACTTGCCAAAACATAATCAAAACAAATGAAAGCAAACCAAAACATTCCAAATACCCGCCAAAATATTTTAAAACCCGCCAAAAGGAATCCAAACATTCCAAAACCTGCCAAGACAATATAAACAACACAAGACAAAACAAAACATTCTAAAACACCACCAAAACATTCCGAAAACCCGCCAAAACATCATAAAAACAAATCAAAACCAACCAAAAAATAAGAGGAACAAGGCAACATATTGGCAAGCAAGAGACGGAGAGCGCGGCACCTTCTAGGAGGCCAAGAAGGAAGCTGCACAACACCTGCACTGTGTCTGCAACTTTCAAACTGCTAGAAGCTAGTGGCTTGCCACTGGCCTGCCTCTTCAATTGCCATTAGCATTCCAATGGAAGCGATTCTTGGACAACTTTGCTCTGCTTGCTGCTAGTTCTGCCCCAGCCTACCATAGATAACCTTGCTCTTGCCTTGAGGCTCTGAGATGCCAAGAACTTGTCAACTTCAAAGGGCGGGCCAGGCTACATCTACTCAGCTGCCACAGTTTCTCCTTGCTAGACCTAGTGGGAAAGCATTTTGCTGAGATGCAGAAGGCAAGAAACGCAGAATACGGAGACGTGGAGCTGTCCCAAGTGCCGCTGCCAGGCGTCTTTCCGCAGAAGGAGCGCCCCGGAGCACACCGCAACCGGCACCGTCATCTCTGCGCAAAGAGCCAAAATATTTTCAAACCCGCCAAAACTAATCCAAAAATATTTTCAAACCCGCCAAAATAGAAAACCAGACAGAAGTCATCAATACATTCGAAAAAACCTGACAAAACATGATAAAGCCCAACAAAGCTAATCCAAACACACCAAAAACTGGGCTAAACAGAATCAAAACAAATCAAAACAAATCGAAACCTTCTAAAAACCCGCCAAAATATTTCAAAACCTGTCAAAACTAATCAAAACCTTCCGAATACCCGCCAAAACATTCCAAATACCCGCCAAAAGATTTTAAAACCCGCCAAAAGGAATCCAAACATTCCAAAACCTGCCAACACAATAAAAACAACTCAAGAGAATACAAAACATTCTAAAACCCAACCAAAACATTCCGAAAACCCACCAAAACATCATAAAAACAAATCAAAACCAACCAAAACATTCTGAAAACCCGCCAAAATGATTTAGACCCGCAAAACTCATCAAAACATTCTGAAAAGATGCCAAAACATTAGAAAACCAGCCTGAACTGATCAAAACATTCAAAAAACTTGGCAATACATCATAAAAACAAATCAAAACCAACCAAAACATTCCAAAAACCCGACAAAATTATTTAGAACCCGCCAAAACTGATCAAAACATTCTGAAAAGATGCCAAAATACTAGAAAACCAGTCAGAAGTGATCGAAACTTTCAATAACTTGCCAAAACATAATCAAAACAAATGAAAGCAAACCAAAACATTCCAAATACCCGCCAAAATATTTTAAAACCCGCCAAAAGGAATCCAAACATTCCAAAACCTGCCAAGACAATATAAACAACACAAGACAAAACAAAACATTCTAAAACACCACCAAAACATTCCGAAAACCCGCCAAAACATCATAAAAACAAATCAAAACCAACCAAAAAATAAGAGGAACAAGGCAACATATTGGCAAGCAAGAGACGGAGAGCGCGGCACCTTCTAGGAGGCCAAGAAGGAAGCTGCACAACACCTGCACTGTGTCTGCAACTTTCAAACTGCTAGAAGCTAGTGGCTTGCCACTGGCCTGCCTCTTCAATTGCCATTAGCATTCCAATGGAAGCGATTCTTGGACAACTTTGCTCTGCTTGCTGCTAGTTCTGCCCCAGCCTACCATAGATAACCTTGCTCTTGCCTTGAGGCTCTGAGATGCCAAGAACTTGTCAACTTCAAAGGGCGGGCCAGGCTACATCTACTCAGCTGCCACAGTTTCTCCTTGCTAGACCTAGTGGGAAAGCATTTTGCTGAGATGCAGAAGGCAAGAAACGCAGAATACGGAGACGTGGAGCTGTCCCAAGTGCCGCTGCCAGGCGTCTTTCCGCAGAAGGAGCGCCCCGGAGCACACCGCAACCGGCACCGTCATCACTGCCCAAAGAGCCAAAATATTTTCAAACCCGCCAAAACTCATCCAAAAATATTTTCAAACCCGCCAAAATAGAAAACCAGACAGAAGTCATCAATACATTCGAAAAAACCTGACAAAACATGATCAAGCCCAACAAAGCTAATCCAAACACACCAAACACTGGGCTAAACAGAATCAAAACAAATCAAAACAAATCAAAACCTTCTAAAAACCGGCCAAAATATTTCAAAACCCGTCAAAACTAATCAAAACATTCCGAACACCCGCCAAAACATTCCAAATACCCGCCAAAAGATTTTAAAACTCGCCAAAAGGAATCCAAACATTCCAAAACCTGCCAACACAATAAAAACAACTCAAGAGAATACAAAACATTCTAAAACCCAACCAAAACATTCCGAAAACCCACCTAAACATCATAAAAACAAATCAAAACCAACCAAAACATTCTGAAACCCCGCCAAAATTATTTAGACCCGCAAAACTCATCAAAACATTCTGAAAAGATGCCAAAACATTAGAAAACCAGCCTGAACTGATCAAAATATTCAAAAAACTTGGCAATACATCATAAAAACAAATCAAAACCAACCAAAACATTCCAAAAACCCGACAAAATTATTTAGAACCCGCCAAAACTGATCAAAACATTCTGAAAAGATGCCAAAATACTAGAAAACCAGTCAGAAGTGATCGAAACTTTCAATAACTTGCCAAAACATAATCAAAACAAATGAAAGCAAACCAAAACATTCCAAATACCCGCCAAAATATTTTAAAACCCGCCAAAAGGAATCCAAACATTCCAAAACCTGCCAAGACAATATAAACAACACAAGAGAAAACAAAACATTCTAAAACACCACCAAAACATTCCGAAAACCCCCCAAAACATCATAAAAACAAATCAAAACCAACCAAAAAATAAGAGGAACAAGGCAACATATTGGCAAGCAAGAGACGGAGAGCGCGGCACCTTCTAGGAGGCCAAGAAGGAAGCCGCACAACACCTGCACTGTGTCTGCAACTTTCAAACTGCTAGAAGCTAGTGGCTTGCCACTGGCCTGCCTCTTCAATTGCCATTAGCATTCCAATGGAAGCTATTCTTGGACAACTTTGCTCTGCTTGCTGCTAGTTCTGCCCCAGCCTACCATAGATAACCTTGCTCTTGCCTTGAGGCTCTGAGATGCCAAGAACTTGTCAACTTCAAAGGGCGGGCCGGGCTACATCTACTCAGCTGCCACAGTTTCTCCTTGCTAGACCTAGTGGGAAAGCATTTTGCTGAGATGCGGAAGGCACGAAACGCAGAATACGGAGACGCGGAGCTGTCCCAAGTGCCGCTGCCAGGCGTCTTTCCGCAGAAGGAGCGCCCCGGAGCGCACCGCAACCGGCACCGTCATCTCTGCGCAAAGAGCAAAAATATTTTCAAACCCGCCAAAACTAATCCAAAAATATTTTCAAACCCGCCAAAATAGAAAACCAGACAGAAGTCATCAATACATTTGAAAAAACCTGACAAAACATGATCAAGCCCACCAAAGCTAATCCAAACACACCAAAAACTGGGCTAAACAGAATCAAAACAAATCAAAACAAATCGAAACCTTCTAAAAACCCGCCAAAATATTTCAAAACCCGTCAAAACTAATCAAAACCTTCCGAATACCCGCCAAAACATTCCAAATACCCGCCAAAAGATTTTAAAACCCGCCAAAAGGAATCCAAACATTCCAAAACCTGCCAACACAATAAAAACAACTCAAGAGAATACAAAACATTCTAAAACCCAACCAAAACATTCCGAAAACCCACCTAAACATCATAAAAACAAATCAAAACCAACCAAAACATTCTGAAAACCCGCCAAAATGATTTAGACCCGCAAAACTCATCAAAACATTCTGAAAAGATGCCAAAACATTAGAAAACCAGCCTGAACTGATCAAAACATTCAAAAAACTTGGCAATACATCATAAAAACAAATCAAAACCAACCAAAACATTCCAAAAACCCGACAAAATTATTTAGAACCCGCCAAAACTGATCAAAACATTCTGAAAAGATGCCAAAATACTAGAAAACCAGTAAGAAGTGATCGAAACATTCAATAACTTGCCAAAACATAATCAAAACAAATGAAAGCAAACCAAAACATTCCAAATACCCGCCAAAATATTTTAAAACCCGCCAAAAGGAATCCAAACATTCCAAAACCTGCCAAGACAATCAAAACAACACAAGAGAAAACAAAACATTCTAAAACACCACCAAAACATTCCGAAAACCCGCCAAAACATCATAAAAACAAATCAAAACCAACCAAAAAATAAGAGGAACAAGGCAACATATTGGCAAGCAAGAGACGGAGAGCGCGGCACCTTCTAGGAGGCCAAGAAGGAAGCCGCACAACACCTGCACTGTGTCTGCAACTTTCAAACTGCTAGAAGCTAGTGGCTTGCCACTGGCCTGCCTCTTCAATTGCCATTAGCATTCCAATGGAAGCGATTCTTGGACAACTTTGCTCTGCTTGCTGCTAGTTCTGCCCCAGCCTACCATAGATAACCTTGCTCTTGCCTTGAGGCTCTGAGATGCCAAGAACTTGTCAACTTCAAAGGGCGGGCCAGGCTACATCTACTCAGCTGCCACAGTTTCTCCTTGCTAGACCTAGTGGGAAAGCATTTTGCTGAGATGCAGAAGGCAAGAAACGCAGAATACGGAGACGCGGAGCTGTCCCAAGTGCCGCTGCCAGGCGTCTTTCCGCAGAAGGAGCGCCCCGGAGCGCACCGCAACCGGCACCGTCATCTCTGCGCAAAGAGCCAAAATATTTTCAAACCCGCCAAAACTAATCCAAAAATATTTTCAAACCCGCCAAAATAGAAAACCAGACAGAAGTCATCAATACATTCGAAAAAACCTGACAAAACATGATCAAGCCCAACAAAGCTAATCCAAACACACCAAAAACTGGGCTAAACAGAATCAAAACAAATCAAAACAAATCGAAACCTTCTAAAAACCCGCCAAAATATTTCAAAACCTGTCAAAACTAATCAAAACCTTCCGAATACCCGCCAAAACATTCCAAATACCCGCCAAAAGATTTTAAAACCCGCCAAAAGGAATCCAAACATTCCAAAACCTGCCAACACAATAAAAACAACTCAAGAGAATACAAAACATTCTAAAACCCAACCAAAACATTCTGAAAACCCACCTAAACATCATAAAAACAAATCAAAACCAACCAAAACATTCTGAAAACCCGCCAAAATGATTTAGACCCGCAAAACTCATCAAAACATTCTGAAAAGATGCCAAAACATTAGAAAACCAGCCTGAACTGATCAAAACATTCAAAAAACTTGGCAATACATCATAAAAACAAATCAAAACCAACCAAAACATTCCAAAAACCCGACAAAATTATTTAGAACCCGCCAAAACTGATCAAAACATTCTGAAAGGATGCCAAAATACTAGAAAACCAGTAAGAAGTGATCAAAACATTCAATAACTTGCCAAAACATAATCAAAACAAATGAAAGCAAACCAAAACATTCCAAATACCCGCCAAAATATTTTAAAACCCGCCAAAAGGAATCCAAACATTCCAAAACCTGCCAAGACAATCAAAACAACACAAGAGAATACAAAACATTCTAAAACACCACCAAAACATTCCGAAAACCCGCCAAAACATCATAAAAACAAATCAAAACCAACCAAAAAATAAGAGGAACAAGGCAACATATTGGCAAGCAAGAGACGGAGAGCGCGGCACCTTCTAGGAGGCCAAGAAGGAAGCCGCACAACACCTGCACTGTGTCTGCAACTTTCAAACTGCTAGAAGCTAGTGGCTTGCCACTGGCCTGCCTCTTCAATTGCCATTAGCATTCCAATGGAAGCGATTCTTGGACAACTTTGCTCTGCTTGCTGCTAGTTCTGCCCCAGCCTACCATAGATAACCTTGCTCTTGCCTTGAGGCTCTGAGATGCCAAGAACTTGTCAACTTCAAAGGGCGGGCCAGGCTACATCTACTCAGCTGCCACAGTTTCTCCTTGCTAGACCTAGTGGGAAAGCATTTTGCTGAGATGCAGAAGGCAAGAAACGCAGAATACGGAGATGCGGAGCTGTCCCAAGTGCCGCTGCCAGGCGTCTTTCCGCAGAAGGAGCGCCCCGGAGCGCACCGCAACCGGCACCGTCATCTCTGCGCAAAGAGCCAAAATATTTTAAAACCCGCCAAAACTAATCCGAAAATATTTTCAAACCCGCCAAAATAGAAAACCAGACAGAAGTCATCAATACATTCGAAAAAACCTGACAAAAC
The DNA here is from genome assembly GCF_036417665.1 of Passer domesticus. Classification (NCBI taxonomy): domain Eukaryota; kingdom Metazoa; phylum Chordata; class Aves; order Passeriformes; family Passeridae; genus Passer; species Passer domesticus. The sequence goes on along the minus strand of NC_087478.1, from coordinate 58,106,735 downwards.
ATGATCAAGCCCACCAAAGCTAATCCAAACACACCAAAAACTGGGCTAAACAGAATCAAAACAAATCAAAACAAATCGAAACCTTCTAAAAACATGCCAAAATATTTCAAAACCTGTCAAAACTAATCAAAACATTCCGAACACCCGCCAAAACATTCCAAATACCCGCCAAAAGATTTTAAAACCCGCCAAAAGGAATCCAAACATTCCAAAACCTGCCAACACAATAAAAACAACTCAAGAGAATACAAAACATTCTAAAACCCAACCAAAACATTCCGAAAACCCACCAAAACATCATAAAAACAAATCAAAACCAACCAAAACATTCTGAAAACCCGCCAAAATGATTTAGACCCGCAAAACTCATCAAAACATTCTGAAAAGATGCCAAAACATTAGAAAACCAGCCTGAACTGATCAAAACATTCAAAAAACTTGGCAATACATCATAAAAACAAATCAAAACCAACCAAAACATTCCAAAAACCCGACAAAATTATTTAGAACCCGCCAAAACTGATCAAAACATTCTGAAAAGATGCCAAAATACTAGAAAACCAGTCAGAAGTGATCGAAACTTTCAATAACTTGCCAAAACATAATCAAAACAAATGAAAGCAAACCAAAACATTCCAAATACCCGCCAAAATATTTTAAAACCCGCCAAAAGGAATCCAAACATTCCAAAACCTGCCAAGACAATATAAACAACACAAGACAAAACAAAACATTCTAAAACACCACCAAAACATTCCGAAAACCCGCCAAAACATCATAAAAACAAATCAAAACCAACCAAAAAATAAGAGGAACAAGGCAACATATTGGCAAGCAAGAGACGGAGAGCGCGGCACCTTCTAGGAGGCCAAGAAGGAAGCTGCACAACACCTGCACTGTGTCTGCAACTTTCAAACTGCTAGAAGCTAGTGGCTTGCCACTGGCCTGCCTCTTCAATTGCCATTAGCATTCCAATGGAAGCGATTCTTGGACAACTTTGCTCTGCTTGCTGCTAGTTCTGCCCCAGCCTACCATAGATAACCTTGCTCTTGCCTTGAGGCTCTGAGATGCCAAGAACTTGTCAACTTCAAAGGGCGGGCCAGGCTACATCTACTCAGCTGCCACAGTTTCTCCTTGCTAGACCTAGTGGGAAAGCATTTTGCTGAGATGCAGAAGGCAAGAAACGCAGAATACGGAGACGTGGAGCTGTCCCAAGTGCCGCTGCCAGGCGTCTTTCCGCAGAAGGAGCGCCCCGGAGCACACCGCAACCGGCACCGTCATCTCTGCCCAAAGAGCCAAAATATTTTCAAACCCGCCAAAACTAATCCAAAAATATTTTCAAACCCGCCAAAATAGAAAACCAGACAGAAGTCATCAATACATTCGAAAAAACCTGACAAAACATGATAAAGCCCAACAAAGCTAATCCAAACACACCAAACACTGGGCTAAACAGAATCAAAACAAATCAAAACAAATCTAAACCTTCTAAAAACCGGCCAAAATATTTCAAAACCCGTCAAAACTAATCAAAACATTCCGAACACCCGCCAAAACATTCCAAATACCCGCCAAAAGATTTTAAAACTCGCCAAAAGGAATCCAAACATTCCAAAACCTGCCAACACAATAAAAACAACTCAAGAGAATACAAAACATTCTAAAACCCAACCAAAACATTCCGAAAACCCACCTAAACATCATAAAAACAAATCAAAACCAACCAAAACATTCTGAAACCCCGCCAAAATTATTTAGACCCGCAAAACTCATCAAAACATTCTGAAAAGATGCCAAAACATTAGAAAACCAGCCTGAACTGATCAAAATATTCAAAAAACTTGGCAATACATCATAAAAACAAATCAAAACCAACCAAAACATTCCAAAAACCCGACAAAATTATTTAGAACCCGCCAAAACTGATCAAAACATTCTGAAAAGATGCCAAAATACTAGAAAACCAGTCAGAAGTGATCGAAACTTTCAATAACTTGCCAAAACATAATCAAAACAAATGAAAGCAAACCAAAACATTCCAAATACCCGCCAAAATATTTTAAAACCCGCCAAAAGGAATCCAAACATTCCAAAACCTGCCAAGACAATATAAACAACACAAGAGAAAACAAAACATTCTAAAACACCACCAAAACATTCCGAAAACCCCCCAAAACATCATAAAAACAAATCAAAACCAACCAAAAAATAAGAGGAACAAGGCAACATATTGGCAAGCAAGAGACGGAGAGCGCGGCACCTTCTAGGAGGCCAAGAAGGAAGCCGCACAACACCTGCACTGTGTCTGCAACTTTCAAACTGCTAGAAGCTAGTGGCTTGCCACTGGCCTGCCTCTTCAATTGCCATTAGCATTCCAATGGAAGCTATTCTTGGACAACTTTGCTCTGCTTGCTGCTAGTTCTGCCCCAGCCTACCATAGATAACCTTGCTCTTGCCTTGAGGCTCTGAGATGCCAAGAACTTGTCAACTTCAAAGGGCGGGCCAGGCTACATCTACTCAGCTGCCACAGTTTCTCCTTGCTAGACCTAGTGGGAAAGCATTTTGCTGAGATGCAGAAGGCAAGAAACGCAGAATACGGAGACGTGGAGCTGTCCCAAGTGCCGCTGCCAGGCGTCTTTCCGCAGAAGGAGCGCCCCGGAGCACACCGCAACCGGCACCGTCATCTCTGCGCAAAGAGCCAAAATATTTTCAAACCCGCCAAAACTAATCCAAAAATATTTTCAAACCCGCCAAAATAGAAAACCAGACAGAAGTCATCAATACATTCGAAAAAACCTGACAAAACATGATCAAGCCCAACAAAGCTAATCCAAACACACCAAACACTGGGCTAAACAGAATCAAAACAAATCAAAACAAATCTAAACCTTCTAAAAACCCGCCAAAATATTTCAAAACCTGTCAAAACTAATCAAAACCTTCCGAATACCCGCCAAAACATTCCAAATACCCGCCAAAAGATTTTAAAACCCGCCAAAAGGAATCCAAACATTCCAAAACCTGCCAACACAATAAAAACAACTCAAGAGAATACAAAACATTCTAAAACCCAACCAAAACATTCCGAAAACCCACCTAAACATCATAAAAACAAATCAAAACCAACCAAAACATTCTGAAAACCCGCCAAAATGATTTAGACCCGCAAAACTCATCAAAACATTCTGAAAAGATGCCAAAACATTAGAAAACCAGCCTGAACTGATCAAAACATTCAAAAAACTTGGCAATACATCATAAAAACAAATCAAAACCAACCAAAACATTCCAAAAACCCGACAAAATTATTTAGAACCCGCCAAAACTGATCAAAACATTCTGAAAAGATGCCAAAATACTAGAAAACCAGTCAGAAGTGATCGAAACTTTCAATAACTTGCCAAAACATAATCAAAACAAATGAAAGCAAACCAAAACATTCCAAATACCCGCCAAAATATTTTAAAACCCGCCAAAAGGAATCCAAACATTCCAAAACCTGCCAAGACAATATAAACAACACAAGAGAAAACAAAACATTCTAAAACACCACCAAAACATTCCGAAAACCCGCCAAAACATCATAAAAACAAATCAAAACCAACCAAAAAATAAGAGGAACAAGGCAACATATTGGCAAGCAAGAGACGGAGAGCGCGGCACCTTCTAGGAGGCCAAGAAGGAAGCCGCACAACACCTGCACTGTGTCTGCAACTTTCAAACTGCTAGAAGCTAGTGGCTTGCCACTGGCCTGCCTTTTCAATTGCCATTAGCATTCCAATGGAAGCGATTCTTGGACAACTTTGCTCTGCTTGCTGCTAGTTCTGCCCCAGCCTACCATAGATAACCTTGCTCTTGCCTTGAGGCTCTGAGATGCCAAGAACTTGTCAACTTCAAAGGGCGGGCCAGGCTACATCTACTCAGCTGCCACAGTTTCTCCTTGCTAGACCTAGTGGGAAAGCATTTTGCTGAGATGCAGAAGGCAAGAAACGCAGAATACGGAGACGTGGAGCTGTCCCAAGTGCCGCTGCCAGGCGTCTTTCCGCAGAAGGAGCGCCCCGGAGCACACCGCAACCGGCACCGTCATCTCTGCCCAAAGAGCCAAAATATTTTCAAACCCGCCAAAACTAATCCAAAAATATTTTCAAACCCGCCAAAATAGAAAACCAGACAGAAGTCATCAATACATTCGAAAAAACCTGACAAAACATGATAAAGCCCAACAAAGCTAATCCAAACACACCAAACACTGGGCTAAACAGAATCAAAACAAATCAAAACAAATCTAAACCTTCTAAAAACCGGCCAAAATATTTCAAAACCCGTCAAAACTAATCAAAACATTCCGAACACCCGCCAAAACATTCCAAATACCCGCCAAAAGATTTTAAAACCCGCCAAAAGGAATCCAAACATTCCAAAACCTGCCAACACAATAAAAACAACTCAAGAGAATACAAAACATTCTAAAACCCAACCAAAACATTCCGAAAACCCACCTAAACATCATAAAAACAAATCAAAACCAACCAAAACATTCTGAAACCCCGCCAAAATGATTTAGACCCGCAAAACTCATCAAAACATTCTGAAAAGATGCCAAAACATTAGAAAACCAGCCTGAACTGATCAAAACATTCAAAAAACTTGGCAATACATCATAAAAACAAATCAAAACCAACCAAAACATTCCAAAAACCCGACAAAATTATTTAGAACCCGCCAAAACTGATCAAAACATTCTGAAAAGATGCCAAAATACTAGAAAACCAGTAAGAAGTGATCGAAACATTCAATAACTTGCCAAAACATAATCAAAACAAATGAAAGCAAACCAAAACATTCCAAATACCCGCCAAAATATTTTAAAACCCGCCAAAAGGAATCCAAACATTCCAAAACCTGCCAAGACAATCAAAACAACACAAGAGAATACAAAACATTCTAAAACACCACCAAAACATTCCGAAAACCCGCCAAAACATCATAAAAACAAATCAAAACCAACCAAAAAATAAGAGGAACACGGCAACATATTGGCAAGCAAGAGACGGAGAGCGCGGCACCTTCTAGGAGGCCAAGAAGGAAGCCGCACAACACCTGCACTGTGTCTGCAACTTCCAAACTGCTAGAAGCCAGTGGCTTGCCACTGGCCTGCCTCTTCAATTGCCATTAGCATTCCAATGGAAGCTATTCTTGGACAACTTTGCTCTGCTTGCTGCTAGTTCTGCCCCAGCCTACCATAGATAACCTTGCTCTTGCCTTGAGGCTCTGAGATGCCAAGAACTTGTCAACTTCAAAGGGCGGGCCGGGCTACATCTACTCAGCTGCCACAGTTTCTCCTTGCTAGACCTAGTGGGAAAGCATTTTGCTGAGATGCGGAAGGCACGAAACGCAGAATACGGAGACGCGGAGCTGTCCCAAGTGCCGCTGCCAGGCGTCTTTCCGCAGAAGGAGCGCCCCGGAGCGCACCGCAACCGGCACCGTCATCTCTGCGCAAAGAGCCAAAATATTTTCAAACCCGCCAAAACTAATCCAAAAATATTTTCAAACCCGCCAAAATAGAAAACCAGACAGAAGTCATCAATACATTCGAAAAAACCTGACAAAACATGATCAAGCCCACCAAAGCTAATCCAAACACACCAAAAACTGGGCTAAACAGAATCAAAACAAATCAAAACAAATCGAAACCTTCTAAAAACCCGCCAAAATATTTCAAAACCCGTCAAAACTAATCAAAACCTTCCGAACACCCGCCAAAACATACCAAATACTCGCCAAAAGATTTTAAAACCCGCCAAAAGGAATCCAAACATTCCAAAACCTGCCAACACAATAAAAACAACTCAGGAGAATACAAAACATTCTAAAACCCAACCAAAACATTCCGAAAACCCACCTAAACATCATAAAAACAAATCAAAACCAACCAAAACATTCTGAAAACCCACCAAAATGATTTAGACCCGCAAAACTCATCAAAACATTCTGAAAAGATGCCAAAACATTAGAAAACCAGCCTGAACTGATCAAAACATTCAAAAAACTTGGCAATACATCATAAAAACAAATCAAAACCAACCAAAACATTCCAAAAACCCGACAAAATTATTTAGAACCCGCCAAAACTGATCAAAACATTCTGAAAAGATGCCAAAATACTAGAAAACCAGTAAGAAGTGATCGAAACTTTCAATAACTTGCCAAAACATAATCAAAACAAATGAAAGCAAACCAAAACATTCCAAATACCCGCCAAAATATTTTAAAACCCGCCAAAAGGAATCCAAACATTCCAAAACCTGCCAAGACAATATAAACAACACAAGAGAAAACAAAACATTCTAAAACACCACCAAAACATTCCGAAAACCCCCCAAAACATCATAAAAACAAATCAAAACCAACCAAAAAATAAGAGGAACAAGGCAACATATTGGCAAGCAAGAGACGGAGAGCGCGGCACCTTCTAGGAGGCCAAGAAGGAAGCCGCACAACACCTGCACTGTGTCTGCAACTTTCAAACTGCTAGAAGCTAGTGGCTTGCCACTGGCCTGCCTCTTCAATTGCCATTAGCATTCCAATGGAAGCTATTCTTGGACAACTTTGCTCTGCTTGCTGCTAGTTCTGCCCCAGCCTACCATAGATAACCTTGCTCTTGCCTTGAGGCTCTGAGATGCCAAGAACTTGTCAACTTCAAAGGGCGGGCCAGGCTACATCTACTCAGCTGCCACAGTTTCTCCTTGCTAGACCTAGTGGGAAAGCATTTTGCTGAGATGCAGAAGGCAAGAAACGCAGAATACGGAGACGCGGAGCTGTCCCAAGTGCCGCTGCCAGGCGTCTTTCCGCAGAAGGAGCGCCCCGGAGCGCACCGCAACCGGCACCGTCATCTCTGCGCAAAGAGCCAAAATATTTTCAAACCCGCCAAAACTCATCCAAAAATATTTTCAAACCCGCCAAAATAGAAAACCAGACAGAAGTCATCAATACATTCGAAAAAACCTGACAAAACATGATCAAGCCCAACAAAGCTAATCCAAACACACCAAAAACTGGGCTAAACAGAATCAAAACAAATCAAAACAAATCGAAACCTTCTAAAAACCGGCCAAAATATTTCAAAACCCGTCAAAACTAATCAAAACATTCCGAATACCCGCCAAAACATTCCAAATACCCGCCAAAAGATTTTAAAACCCGCCAAAAGGAATCCAAACATTCCAAAACCTGCCAACACAATAAAAACAACTCAAGAGAATACAAAACATTCTAAAACCCAACCAAAACATTCCGAAAACCCACCTAAACATCATAAAAACAAATCAAAACCAACCAAAACATTCTGAAAACCCGCCAAAATGATTTAGACCCGCAAAACTCATCAAAACATTCTGAAAAGATGCCAAAACATTAGAAAACCAGCCTGAACTGATCAAAACATTCAAAAAACTTGGCAATACATCATAAAAACAAATCAAAACCAACCAAAACATTCCAAAAACCCGACAAAATTATTTAGAACCCGCCAAAACTGATCAAAACATTCTGAAAAGATGCCAAAATACTAGAAAACCAGTCAGAAGTGATCGAAACTTTCAATAACTTGCCAAAACATAATCAAAACAAATGAAAGCAAACCAAAACATTCCAAATACCCGCCAAAATATTTTAAAACCCGCCAAAAGGAATCCAAACATTCCAAAACCTGCCAAGACAATATAAACAACACAAGAGAAAACAAAACATTCTAAAACACCACCAAAACATTCCGAAAACCCGCCAAAACATCATAAAAACAAATCAAAACCAACCAAAAAATAAGAGGAACAAGGCAACATATTGGCAAGCAAGAGACGGAGAGCGCGGCACCTTCTAGGAGGCCAAGAAGGAAGCCGCACAACACCTGCACTGTGTCTGCAACTTTCAAACTGCTAGAAGCCAGTGGCTTGCCACTGGCCTGCCTTTTCAATTGCCATTAGCATTCCAATGGAAGCGATTCTTGGACAACTTTGCTCTGCTTGCTGCTAGTTCTGCCCCAGCCTACCATAGATAACCTTGCTCTTGCCTTGAGGCTCTGAGATGCCAAGAACTTGTCAACTTCAAAGGGCGGGCCAGGCTACATCTACTCAGCTGCCACAGTTTCTCCTTGCTAGACCTAGTGGGAAAGCATTTTGCTGAGATGCAGAAGGCAAGAAACGCAGAATACGGAGACGTGGAGCTGTCCCAAGTGCCGCTGCCAGGCGTCTTTCCGCAGAAGGAGCGCCCCGGAGCACACCGCAACCGGCACCGTCATCTCTGCGCAAAGAGCCAAAATATTTTCAAACCCGCCAAAACTAATCCAAAAATATTTTCAAACCCGCCAAAATAGAAAACCAGACAGAAGTCATCAATACATTCGAAAAAACCTGACAAAACATGATAAAGCCCAACAAAGCTAATCCAAACACACCAAACACTGGGCTAAACAGAATCAAAACAAATCAAAACAAATCTAAACCTTCTAAAAACCGGCCAAAATATTTCAAAACCCGTCAAAACTAATCAAAACATTCCGAACACCCGCCAAAACATTCCAAATACCCGCCAAAAGATTTTAAAACTCGCCAAAAGGAATCCAAACATTCCAAAACCTGCCAACACAATAAAAACAACTCAAGAGAATACAAAACATTCTAAAACCCAACCAAAACATTCCGAAAACCCACCTAAACATCATAAAAACAAATCAAAACCAACCAAAACATTCTGAAACCCCGCCAAAATGATTTAGACCCGCAAAACTCATCAAAACATTCTGAAAAGATGCCAAAACATTAGAAAACCAGCCTGAACTGATCAAAATATTCAAAAAACTTGGCAATACATCATAAAAACAAATCAAAACCAACCAAAACATTCCAAAAACCCGACAAAATTATTTAGAACCCGCCAAAACTGATCAAAACATTCTGAAAAGATGCCAAAATACTAGAAAACCAGTAAGAAGTGATCGAAACATTCAATAACTTGCCAAAACATAATCAAAACAAATGAAAGCAAACCAAAACATTCCAAATACCCGCCAAAATATTTTAAAACCCGCCAAAAGGAATCCAAACATTCCAAAACCTGCCAAGACAATCAAAACAACACAAGAGAATACAAAACATTCTAAAACACCACCAAAACATTCCGAAAACCCGCCAAAACATCATAAAAACAAATCAAAACCAACCAAAAAATAAGAGGAACACGGCAACATATTGGCAAGCAAGAGACGGAGAGCGCGGCACCTTCTAGGAGGCCAAGAAGGAAGCCGCACAACACCTGCACTGTGTCTGCAACTTTCAAACTGCTAGAAGCCAGTGGCTTGCCACTGGCCTGCCTCTTCAATTGCCATTAGCATTCCAATGGAAGCTATTCTTGGACAACTTTGCTCTGCTTGCTGCTAGTTCTGCCCCAGCCTACCATAGATAACCTTGCTCTTGCCTTGAGGCTCTGAGATGCCAAGAACTTGTCAACTTCAAAGGGCGGGCCGGGCTACATCTACTCAGCTGCCACAGTTTCTCCTTGCTAGACCTAGTGGGAAAGCATTTTGCTGAGATGCGGAAGGCACGAAACGCAGAATACGGAGACGCGGAGCTGTCCCAAGTGCCGCTGCCAGGCGTCTTTCCGCAGAAGGAGCGCCCCGGAGCGCACCGCAACCGGCACCGTCATCTCTGCGCAAAGAGCCAAAATATTTTCAAACCCGCCAAAACTAATCCAAAAATATTTTCAAACCCGCCAAAATAGAAAACCAGACAGAAGTCATCAATACATTCGAAAAAACCTGACAAAACATGATCAAGCCCACCAAAGCTAATCCAAACACACCAAAAACTGGGCTAAACAGAATCAAAACAAATCAAAACAAATCGAAACCTTCTAAAAACCCGCCAAAATATTTCAAAACCCGTCAAAACTAATCAAAACATTCCGAACACCCGCCAAAACATACCAAATACTCGCCAAAAGATTTTAAAACCCGCCAAAAGGAATCCAAACATTCCAAAACCTGCCAACACAATAAAAACAACTCAGGAGAATACAAAACATTCTAAAACCCAACCAAAACATTCCGAAAACCCACCTAAACATCATAAAAACAAATCAAAACCAACCAAAACATTCTGAAAACCCACCAAAATGATTTAGACCCGCAAAACTCATCAAAACATTCTGAAAAGATGCCAAAACATTAGAAAACCAGCCTGAACTGATCAAAACATTCAAAAAACTTGGCAATACATCATAAAAACAAATCAAAACCAACCAAAACATTCCAAAAACCCGACAAAATTATTTAGAACCCGCCAAAACTGATCAAAACATTCTGAAAAGATGCCAAAATACTAGAAAACCAGTAAGAAGTGATCGAAACATTCAATAACTTGCCAAAACATAATCAAAACAAATGAAAGCAAACCAAAACATTCCAAATACCCGCCAAAATATTTTAAAACCCGCCAAAAGGAATCCAAACATTCCAAAACCTGCCAAGACAATCAAAACAACACAAGAGAATACAAAACATTCTAAAACACCACCAAAACATTCCGAAAACCCGCCAAAACATCATAAAAACAAATCAAAACCAACCAAAAAATAAGAGGAACAAGGCAACATATTGGCAAGCAAGAGACGGAGAGCGCGGCACCTTCTAGGAGGCCAAGAAGGAAGCCGCACAACACCTGCACTGTGTCTGCAACTTTCAAACTGCTAGAAGCTAGTGGCTTGCCACTGGCCTGCCTCTTCAATTGCCATTAGCATTCCAATGGAAGCTATTCTTGGACAACTTTGCTCTGCTTGCTGCTAGTTCTGCCCCAGCCTACCATAGATAACCTTGCTCTTGCCTTGAGGCTCTGAGATGCCAAGAACTTGTCAACTTCAAAGGGCGGGCCAGGCTACATCTACTCAGCTGCCACAGTTTCTCCTTGCTAGACCTAGTGGGAAAGCATTTTGCTGAGATGCAGAAGGCAAGAAACGCAGAATACGGAGACGCGGAGCTGTCCCAAGTGCCGCTGCCAGGCGTCTTTCCGCAGAAGGAGCGCCCCGGAGCGCACCGCAACCGGCACCGTCATCTCTGCGCAAAGAGCCAAAATATTTTCAAACCCGCCAAAACTCATCCAAAAATATTTTCAAACCCGCCAAAATAGAAAACCAGACAGAAGTCATCAATACATTCGAAAAAACCTGACAAAACATGATCAAGCCCAACAAAGCTAATCCAAACACACCAAAAACTGGGCTAAACAGAATCAAAACAAATCAAAACAAATCGAAACCTTCTAAAAACCCGCCAAAATATTTCAAAACCTGTCAAAACTAATCAAAACATTCCGAATACCCGCCAAAACATTCCAAATACCCGCCAAAAGATTTTAAAACTCGCCAAAAGGAATCCAAACATTCCAAAACCTGCCAACACAATAAAAACAACTCAAGAGAATACAAAACATTCTAAAACCCAACCAAAACATTCCGAAAACCCACCTAAACATCATAAAAACAAATCAAAACCAACCAAAACATTCTGAAACCCCGCCAAAATTATTTAGACCCGCAAAACTCATCAAAACATTCTGAAAAGATGCCAAAACATTAGAAAACCAGCCTGAACTGATCAAAACATTCAAAAAACTTGGCAATACATCATAAAAACAAATCAAAACCAACCAAAACATTCCAAAAACCCGACAAAATTATTTAGAACCCGCCAAAACTGATCAAAACATTCTGAAAAGATGCCAAAATACTAGAAAACCAGTCAGAAGTGATCGAAACATTCAATAACTTGCCAAAACATAATCAAAACAAATGAAAGCAAACCAAAACATTCCAAATACCCGCCAAAATATTTTAAAACCCGCCAAAAGGAATCCAAACATTCCAAAACCTGCCAAGACAATCAAAACAACACAAGAGAATACAAAACATTCTAAAACACCACCAAAACATTCCGAAAACCCGCCAAAACATCATAAAAACAAATCAAAACCAACCAAAAAATAAGAGGAACAAGGCAACATATTGGCAAGCAAGAGACGGAGAGCGCGGCACCTTCTAGGAGGCCAAGAAGGAAGCCGCACAACACCTGCACTGTGTCTGCAACTTTCAAACTGCTAGAAGCTAGTGGCTTGCCACTGGCCTGCCTCTTCAATTGCCATTAGCATTCCAATGGAAGCTATTCTTGGACAACTTTGCTCTGCTTGCTGCTAGTTCTGCCCCAGCCTACCATAGATAACCTTGCTCTTCCCTTGAGGCTCTGAGATGCCAAGAACTTGTCAACTTCAAAGGGCGGGCCAGGCTACATCTACTCAGCTGCCGCAGTTTCTCCTTGCTAGACCTAGTGGGAAAGCATTTTGCTGAGATGCAGAAGGCAAGAAACGCAGAATACGGAGACGCGGAGCTGTCCCAAGTGCCGCTGCCAGGCGTCTTTCCGCAGAAGGAGCGCCCCGGAGCGCACCGCAACCGGCACCGTCATCTCTGCGCAAAGAGCCAAAATATTTTCAAACCCGCCAAAACTAATCCAAAAATATTTTCAAACCCGCCAAAATAGAAAACCAGACAGAAGTCATCAGTACATTCGAAAAAACCTGACAAAACATGATCAAGCCCACCAAAGCTAATCCAAACACACCAAAAACTGGGCTAAACAGAATCAAAACAAATCAAAACAAATCTAAACCTTCTAAAAACCCGCCAAAATATTTCAAAACCTGTCAAAACTAATCAAAACCTTCCGAATACCCGCCAAAACATTCCAAATACCCGCCAAAAGATTTTAAAACCCGCCAAAAGGAATCCAAACATTCCAAAACCTGCCAACACAATAAAAACAACTCAAGAGAATACAAAACATTCTAAAACCCAACCAAAACATTCCGAAAACCCACCTAAACATCATAAAAACAAATCAAAACCAACCAAAACATTCTGAAAACCCGCCAAAATGATTTAGACCCGCAAAACTCATCAAAACATTCTGAAAAGATGCCAAAACATTAGAAAACCAGCCTGAACTGATCAAAACATTCAAAAAACTTGGCAATACATCATAAAAACAAATCAAAACCAACCAAAACATTCCAAAAACCCGACAAAATTATTTAGAACCCGCCAAAACTGATCAAAACATTCTGAAAAGATGCCAAAATACTAGAAAACCAGTCAGAAGTGATCGAAACTTTCAATAACTTGCCAAAACATAATCAAAACAAATGAAAGCAAACCAAAACATTCCAAATACCCGCCAAAATATTTTAAAACCCGCCAAAAGGAATCCAAACATTCCAAAACCTGCCAAGACAATATAAACAACACAAGAGAAAACAAAACATTCTAAAACACCACCAAAACATTCCGAAAACTCGCCAAAACATCATAAAAACAAATCAAAACCAACCAAAAAATAAGAGGAACAAGGCAACATATTGGCAAGCAAGAGACGGAGAGCGCGGCACCTTCTAGGAGGCCAAGAAGGAAGCCGCACAACACCTGCACTGTGTCTGCAACTTTCAAACTGCTAGAAGCTAGTGGCTTGCCACTGGCCTGCCTTTTCAATTGCCATTAGCATTCCAATGGAAGCGATTCTTGGACAACTTTGCTCTGCTTGCTGCTAGTTCTGCCCCAGCCTACCATAGATAACCTTGCTCTTCCCTTGAGGCTCTGAGATGCCAAGAACTTGTCAACTTCAAAGGGCGGGCCAGGCTACATCTACTCAGCTGCCACAGTTTCTCCTTGCTAGACCTAGTGGGAAAGCATTTTGCTGAGATGCGGAAGGCACGAAACGCAGAATACGGAGACGCGGAGCTGTCCCAAGTGCCGCTGCCAGGCGTCTTTCCGCAGAAGGAGCGCCCCGGAGCGCACCGCAACCGGCACCGTCATCTCTGCCCAAAGAGCCAAAATATTTTCAAACCCGCCAAAACTAATCCAAAAATATTTTCAAACCCGCCAAAATAGAAAACCAGACAGAAGTCATCAATACATTCGAAAAAACCTGACAAAACATGATCAAGCCCACCAAAGCTAATCCAAACACACCAAAAACTGGGCTAAACAGAATCAAAACAAATCAAAACAAATCGAAACCTTCTAAAAACCCGCCAAAATATTTCAAAACCCGTCAAAACTAATCAAAACATTCCGAACACCCGCCAAAACATACCAAATACTCGCCAAAAGATTTTAAAACCCGCCAAAAGGAATCCAAACATTCCAAAACCTGCCAACACAATAAAAACAACTCAGGAGAATACAAAACATTCTAAAACCCAACCAAAACATTCCGAAAACCCACCTAAACATCATAAAAACAAATCAAAACCAACCAAAACATTCTGAAAACCCACCAAAATGATTTAGACCCGCAAAACTCATCAAAACATTCTGAAAAGATGCCAAAACATTAGAAAACCAGCCTGAACTGATCAAAACATTCAAAAAACTTGGCAATACATCATAAAAACAAATCAAAACCAACCAAAACATTCCAAAAACCCGACAAAATTATTTAGAACCCGCCAAAACTGATCAAAACATTCTGAAAAGATGCCAAAATACTAGAAAACCAGTAAGAAGTGATCGAAACTTTCAATAACTTGCCAAAACATAATCAAAACAAATGAAAGCAAACCAAAACATTCCAAATACCCGCCAAAATATTTTAAAACCCGCCAAAAGGAATCCAAACATTCCAAAACCTGCCAAGACAATATAAACAACACAAGAGAAAACAAAACATTCTAAAACACCACCAAAACATTCCGAAAACCCGCCAAAACATCATAAAAACAAATCAAAACCAACCAAAAAATAAGAGGAACAAGGCAACATATTGGCAAGCAAGAGACGGAGAGCGCGGCACCTTCTAGGAGGCCAAGAAGGAAGCCGCACAACACCTGCACTGTGTCTGCAACTTTCAAACTGCTAGAAGCTAGTGGCTTGCCACTGGCCTGCCTCTTCAATTGCCATTAGCATTCCAATGGAAGCTATTCTTGGACAACTTTGCTCTGCTTGCTGCTAGTTCTGCCCCAGCCTACCATAGATAACCTTGCTCTTCCCTTGAGGCTCTGAGATGCCAAGAACTTGTCAACTTCAAAGGGCGGGCCAGGCTACATCTACTCAGCTGCCACAGTTTCTCCTTGCTAGACCTAGTGGGAAAGCATTTTGCTGAGATGCAGAAGGCAAGAAACGCAGAATACGGAGACGCGGAGCTGTCCCAAGTGCCGCTGCCAGGCGTCTTTCCGCAGAAGGAGCGCCCCGGAGCGCACCGCAACCGGCACCGTCATCTCTGCGCAAAGAGCCAAAATATTTTCAAACCCGCCAAAACTCATCCAAAAATATTTTCAAACCCGCCAAAATAGAAAACCAGACAGAAGTCATCAATACATTCGAAAAAACCTGACAAAACATGATCAAGCCCAACAAAGCTAATCCAAACACACCAAAAACTGGGCTAAACAGAATCAAAACAAATCAAAACAAATCGAAACCTTCTAAAAACCCGCCAAAATATTTCAAAACCCGTCAAAACTAATCAAAACATTCCGAATACCCGCCAAAACATTCCAAATACCCGCCAAAAGATTTTAAAACTCGCCAAAAGGAATCCAAACATTCCAAAACCTGCCAACACAATAAAAACAACTCAGGAGAATACAAAACATTCTAAAACCCAACCAAAACATTCCGAAAACCCACCTAAACATCATAAAAACAAATCAAAACCAACCAAAACATTCTGAAAACCCACCAAAATGATTTAGACCCGCAAAACTCATCAAAACATTCTGAAAAGATGCCAAAACATTAGAAAACCAGCCTGAACTGATCAAAACATTCAAAAAACTTGGCAATACATCATAAAAACAAATCAAAACCAACCAAAACATTCCAAAAACCCGACAAAATTATTTAGAACCCGCCAAAACTGATCAAAACATTCTGAAAAGATGCCAAAATACTAGAAAACCAGTAAGAAGTGATCGAAACATTCAATAACTTGCCAAAACATAATCAAAACAAATGAAAGCAAACCAAAACATTCCAAATACCCGCCAAAATATTTTAAAACCCGCCAAAAGGAATCCAAACATTCCAAAACCTGCCAAGACAATCAAAACAACACAAGAGAATACAAAACATTCTAAAACACCACCAAAACATTCCGAAAACCCGCCAAAACATCATAAAAACAAATCAAAACCAACCAAAAAATAAGAGGAACAAGGCAACATATTGGCAAGCAAGAGACGGAGAGCGCGGCACCTTCTAGGAGGCCAAGAAGGAAGCCGCACAACACCTGCACTGTGTCTGCAACTTTCAAACTGCTAGAAGCTAGTGGCTTGCCACTGGCCTGCCTCTTCAATTGCCATTAGCATTCCAATGGAAGCTATTCTTGGACAACTTTGCTCTGCTTGCTGCTAGTTCTGCCCCAGCCTACCATAGATAACCTTGCTCTTGCCTTGAGGCTCTGAGATGCCAAGAACTTGTCAACTTCAAAGGGCGGGCCAGGCTACATCTACTCAGCTGCCACAGTTTCTCCTTGCTAGACCTAGTGGGAAAGCATTTTGCTGAGATGCAGAAGGCAAGAAACGCAGAATACGGAGACGCGGAGCTGTCCCAAGTGCCGCTGCCAGGCGTCTTTCCGCAGAAGGAGCGCCCCGGAGCGCACCGCAACCGGCACCGTCATCTCTGCGCAAAGAGCCAAAATATTTTCAAACCCGCCAAAACTCATCCAAAAATATTTTCAAACCCGCCAAAATAGAAAACCAGACAGAAGTCATCAATACATTCGAAAAAACCTGACAAAACATGATCAAGCCCAACAAAGCTAATCCAAACACACCAAAAACTGGGCTAAACAGAATCAAAACAAATCAAAACAAATCGAAACCTTCTAAAAACCCGCCAAAATATTTCAAAACCTGTCAAAACTAATCAAAACATTCCGAATACCCGCCAAAACATTCCAAATACCCGCCAAAAGATTTTAAAACTCGCCAAAAGGAATCCAAACATTCCAAAACCTGCCAACACAATAAAAACAACTCAAGAGAATACAAAACATTCTAAAACCCAACCAAAACATTCCGAAAACCCACCTAAACATCATAAAAACAAATCAAAACCAACCAAAACATTCTGAAACCCCGCCAAAATTATTTAGACCCGCAAAACTCATCAAAACATTCTGAAAAGATGCCAAAACATTAGAAAACCAGCCTGAACTGATCAAAACATTCAAAAAACTTGGCAATACATCATAAAAACAAATCAAAACCAACCAAAACATTCCAAAAACCCGACAAAATTATTTAGAACCCGCCAAAACTGATCAAAACATTCTGAAAAGATGCCAAAATACTAGAAAACCAGTAAGAAGTGATCGAAACATTCAATAACTTGCCAAAACATAATCAAAACAAATGAAAGCAAACCAAAACATTCCAAATACCCGCCAAAATATTTTAAAACCCGCCAAAAGGAATCCAAACATTCCAAAACCTGCCAAGACAATCAAAACAACACAAGAGAATACAAAACATTCTAAAACACCACCAAAACATTCCGAAAACCCGCCAAAACATCATAAAAACAAATCAAAACCAACCAAAAAATAAGAGGAACAAGGCAACATATTGGCAAGCAAGAGACGGAGAGCGCGGCACCTTCTAGGAGGCCAAGAAGGAAGCCGCACAACACCTGCACTGTGTCTGCAACTTTCAAACTGCTAGAAGCTAGTGGCTTGCCACTGGCCTGCCTCTTCAATTGCCATTAGCATTCCAATGGAAGCTATTCTTGGACAACTTTGCTCTGCTTGCTGCTAGTTCTGCCCCAGCCTACCATAGATAACCTTGCTCTTCCCTTGAGGCTCTGAGATGCCAAGAACTTGTCAACTTCAAAGGGCGGGCCAGGCTACATCTACTCAGCTGCCGCAGTTTCTCCTTGCTAGACCTAGTGGGAAAGCATTTTGCTGAGATGCAGAAGGCAAGAAACGCAGAATACGGAGACGCGGAGCTGTCCCAAGTGCCGCTGCCAGGCGTCTTTCCGCAGAAGGAGCGCCCCGGAGCGCACCGCAACCGGCACCGTCATCTCTGCGCAAAGAGCCAAAATATTTTCAAACCCGCCAAAACTAATCCAAAAATATTTTCAAACCCGCCAAAATAGAAAACCAGACAGAAGTCATCAGTACATTCGAAAAAACCTGACAAAACATGATCAAGCCCACCAAAGCTAATCCAAACACACCAAAAACTGGGCTAAACAGAATCAAAACAAATCAAAACAAATCTAAACCTTCTAAAAACCCGCCAAAATATTTCAAAACCTGTCAAAACTAATCAAAACCTTCCGAATACCCGCCAAAACATTCCAAATACCCGCCAAAAGATTTTAAAACCCGCCAAAAGGAATCCAAACATTCCAAAACCTGCCAACACAATAAAAACAACTCAAGAGAATACAAAACATTCTAAAACCCAACCAAAACATTCCGAAAACCCACCTAAACATCATAAAAACAAATCAAAACCAACCAAAACATTCTGAAAACCCGCCAAAATGATTTAGACCCGCAAAACTCATCAAAACATTCTGAAAAGATGCCAAAACATTAGAAAACCAGCCTGAACTGATCAAAACATTCAAAAAACTTGGCAATACATCATAAAAACAAATCAAAACCAACCAAAACATTCCAAAAACCCGACAAAATTATTTAGAACCCGCCAAAACTGATCAAAACATTCTGAAAAGATGCCAAAATACTAGAAAACCAGTCAGAAGTGATCGAAACTTTCAATAACTTGCCAAAACATAATCAAAACAAATGAAAGCAAACCAAAACATTCCAAATACCCGCCAAAATATTTTAAAACCCGCCAAAAGGAATCCAAACATTCCAAAACCTGCCAAGACAATATAAACAACACAAGAGAAAACAAAACATTCTAAAACACCACCAAAACATTCCGAAAACCCGCCAAAACATCATAAAAACAAATCAAAACCAACCAAAAAATAAGAGGAACAAGGCAACATATTGGCAAGCAAGAGACGGAGAGCGCGGCACCTTCTAGGAGGCCAAGAAGGAAGCCGCACAACACCTGCACTGTGTCTGCAACTTTCAAACTGCTAGAAGCTAGTGGCTTGCCACTGGCCTGCCTTTTCAATTGCCATTAGCATTCCAATGGAAGCGATTCTTGGACAACTTTGCTCTGCTTGCTGCTAGTTCTGCCCCAGCCTACCATAGATAACCTTGCTCTTCCCTTGAGGCTCTGAGATGCCAAGAACTTGTCAACTTCAAAGGGCGGGCCAGGCTACATCTACTCAGCTGCCACAGTTTCTCCTTGCTAGACCTAGTGGGAAAGCATTTTGCTGAGATGCGGAAGGCACGAAACGCAGAATACGGAGACGCGGAGCTGTCCCAAGTGCCGCTGCCAGGCGTCTTTCCGCAGAAGGAGCGCCCCGGAGCGCACCGCAACCGGCACCGTCATCTCTGCGCAAAGAGCCAAAATATTTTCAAACCCGCCAAAACTAATCCAAAAATATTTTCAAACCCGCCAAAATAGAAAACCAGACAGAAGTCATCAATACATTCGAAAAAACCTGACAAAACATGATCAAGCCCACCAAAGCTAATCCAAACACACCAAAAACTGGGCTAAACAGAATCAAAACAAATCAAAACAAATCGAAACCTTCTAAAAACCCGCCAAAATATTTCAAAACCCGTCAAAACTAATCAAAACATTCCGAACACCCGCCAAAACATACCAAATACTCGCCAAAAGATTTTAAAACCCGCCAAAAGGAATCCAAACATTCCAAAACCTGCCAACACAATAAAAACAACTCAGGAGAATACAAAACATTCTAAAACCCAACCAAAACATTCCGAAAACCCACCTAAACATCATAAAAACAAATCAAAACCAACCAAAACATTCTGAAAACCCACCAAAATGATTTAGACCCGCAAAACTCATCAAAACATTCTGAAAAGATGCCAAAACATTAGAAAACCAGCCTGAACTGATCAAAACATTCAAAAAACTTGGCAATACATCATAAAAACAAATCAAAACCAACCAAAACATTCCAAAAACCCGACAAAATTATTTAGAACCCGCCAAAACTGATCAAAACATTCTGAAAAGATGCCAAAATACTAGAAAACCAGTAAGAAGTGATCGAAACTTTCAATAACTTGCCAAAACATAATCAAAACAAATGAAAGCAAACCAAAACATTCCAAATACCCGCCAAAATATTTTAAAACCCGCCAAAAGGAATCCAAACATTCCAAAACCTGCCAAGACAATATAAACAACACAAGAGAAAACAAAACATTCTAAAACACCACCAAAACATTCCGAAAACCCGCCAAAACATCATAAAAACAAATCAAAACCAACCAAAAAATAAGAGGAACAAGGCAACATATTGGCAAGCAAGAGACGGAGAGCGCGGCACCTTCTAGGAGGCCAAGAAGGAAGCCGCACAACACCTGCACTGTGTCTGCAACTTTCAAACTGCTAGAAGCTAGTGGCTTGCCACTGGCCTGCCTCTTCAATTGCCATTAGCATTCCAATGGAAGCTATTCTTGGACAACTTTGCTCTGCTTGCTGCTAGTTCTGCCCCAGCCTACCATAGATAACCTTGCTCTTCCCTTGAGGCTCTGAGATGCCAAGAACTTGTCAACTTCAAAGGGCGGGCCAGGCTACATCTACTCAGCTGCCACAGTTTCTCCTTGCTAGACCTAGTGGGAAAGCATTTTGCTGAGATGCAGAAGGCAAGAAACGCAGAATACGGAGACGCGGAGCTGTCCCAAGTGCCGCTGCCAGGCGTCTTTCCGCAGAAGGAGCGCCCCGGAGCGCACCGCAACCGGCACCGTCATCTCTGCGCAAAGAGCCAAAATATTTTCAAACCCGCCAAAACTCATCCAAAAATATTTTCAAACCCGCCAAAATAGAAAACCAGACAGAAGTCATCAATACATTCGAAAAAACCTGACAAAACATGATCAAGCCCAACAAAGCTAATCCAAACACACCAAAAACTGGGCTAAACAGAATCAAAACAAATCAAAACAAATCTAAACCTTCTAAAAACCCGCCAAAATATTTCAAAACCCGTCAAAACTAATCAAAACATTCCGAATACCCGCCAAAACATTCCAAATACCCGCCAAAAGATTTTAAAACTCGCCAAAAGGAATCCAAACATTCCAAAACCTGCCAACACAATAAAAACAACTCAAGAGAATACAAAACATTCTAAAACCCAACCAAAACATTCCGAAAACCCACCTAAACATCATAAAAACAAATCAAAACCAACCAAAACATTCTGAAAACCCGCCAAAATGATTTAGACCCGCAAAACTCATCAAAACATTCTGAAAAGATGCCAAAACATTAGAAAACCAGCCTGAACTGATCAAAACATTCAAAAAACTTGGCAATACATCATAAAAACAAATCAAAACCAACCAAAACATTCCAAAAACCCGACAAAATTATTTAGAACCCGCCAAAACTGATCAAAACATTCTGAAAAGATGCCAAAATACTAGAAAACCAGTAAGAAGTGATCAAAACATTCAATAACTTGCCAAAACATAATCAAAACAAATGAAAGCAAACCAAAACATTCCAAATACCCGCCAAAATATTTTAAAACCCGCCAAAAGGAATCCAAACATTCCAAAACCTGCCAAGACAATCAAAACAACACAAGAGAATACAAAACATTCTAAAACACCACCAAAACATTCCGAAAACCCGCCAAAACATCATAAAAACAAATCAAAACCAACCAAAAAATAAGAGGAACAAGGCAACATATTGGCAAGCAAGAGACGGAGAGCGCGGCACCTTCTAGGAGGCCAAGAAGGAAGCCGCACAACACCTGCACTGTGTCTGCAACTTTCAAACTGCTAGAAGCTAGTGGCTTGCCACTGGCCTGCCTCTTCAATTGCCATTAGCATTCCAATGGAAGCTATTCTTGGACAACTTTGCTCTGCTTGCTGCTAGTTCTGCCCCAGCCTACCATAGATAACCTTGCTCTTCCCTTGAGGCTCTGAGATGCCAAGAACTTGTCAACTTCAAAGGGCGGGCCAGGCTACATCTACTCAGCTGCCGCAGTTTCTCCTTGCTAGACCTAGTGGGAAAGCATTTTGCTGAGATGCAGAAGGCAAGAAACGCAGAATACGGAGACGCGGAGCTGTCCCAAGTGCCGCTGCCAGGCGTCTTTCCGCAGAAGGAGCGCCCCGGAGCGCACCGCAACCGGCACCGTCATCTCTGCGCAAAGAGCCAAAATATTTTCAAACCCGCCAAAACTAATCCAAAAATATTTTCAAACCCGCCAAAATAGAAAACCAGACAGAAGTCATCAGTACATTCGAAAAAACCTGACAAAACATGATCAAGCCCACCAAAGCTAATCCAAACACACCAAAAACTGGGCTAAACAGAATCAAAACAAATCAAAACAAATCTAAACCTTCTAAAAACCCGCCAAAATATTTCAAAACCTGTCAAAACTAATCAAAACCTTCCGAATACCCGCCAAAACATTCCAAATACCCGCCAAAAGATTTTAAAACCCGCCAAAAGGAATCCAAACATTCCAAAACCTGCCAACACAATAAAAACAACTCAGGAGAATACAAAACATTCTAAAACCCAACCAAAACATTCCGAAAACCCACCAAAACATCATAAAAACAAATCAAAACCAACCAAAACATTCTGAAAACCCGCCAAAATGATTTAGACCCGCAAAACTCATCAAAACATTCTGAAAAGATGCCAAAACATTAGAAAACCAGCCTGAACTGATCAAAACATTCAAAAAACTTGGCAATACATCATAAAAACAAATCAAAACCAACCAAAACATTCCAAAAACCCGACAAAATTATTTAGAACCCGCCAAAACTGATCAAAACATTCTGAAAGGATGCCAAAATACTAGAAAACCAGTCAGAAGTGATCGAAACATTCAATAACTTGCCAAAACATAATCAAAACAAATGAAAGCAAACCAAAACATTCCAAATACCCGCCAAAATATTTTAAAACCCGCCAAAAGGAATCCAAACATTCCAAAACCTGCCAAGACAATCAAAACAACACAAGAGAAAACAAAACATTCTAAAACACCACCAAAACATTCCGAAAACCCGCCAAAACATCATAAAAACAAATCAAAACCAACCAAAAAATAAGAGGAACACGGCAACATATTGGCAAGCAAGAGACGGAGAGCGCGGCACCTTCTAGGAGGCCAAGAAGGAAGCCGCACAACACCTGCACTGTGTCTGCAACTTTCAAACTGCTAGAAGCTAGTGGCTTGCCACTGGCCTGCCTCTTCAATTGCCATTAGCATTCCAATGGAAGCTATTCTTGGACAACTTTGCTCTGCTTGCTGCTAGTTCTGCCCCAGCCTACCATAGATAACCTTGCTCTTCCCTTGAGGCTCTGAGATGCCAAGAACTTGTCAACTTCAAAGGGCGGGCCAGGCTACATCTACTCAGCTGCCACAGTTTCTCCTTGCTAGACCTAGTGGGAAAGCATTTTGCTGAGATGCAGAAGGCAAGAAACGCACAATACGGAGACGCGGAGCTGTCCCAAGTGCCGCTGCCAGGCGTCTTTCCGCAGAAGGAGCGCCCCGGAGCGCACCGCAACCGGCACCGTCATCTCTGCGCAAAGAGCCAAAATATTTTCAAACCCGCCAAAACTCATCCAAAAATATTTTCAAACCCGCCAAAATAGAAAACCAGACAGAAGTCATCAATACATTCGAAAAAACCTGACAAAACATGATCAAGCCCAACAAAGCTAATCCAAACACACCAAAAACTGGGCTAAACAGAATCAAAACAAATCAAAACAAATCGAAACCTTCTAAAAACCGGCCAAAATATTTCAAAACCCGTCAAAACTAATCAAAACCTTCCGAATACCCGCCAAAACATTCCAAATACCCGCCAAAAGATTTTAAAACCCGCCAAAAGGAA
This sequence comes from Passer domesticus, assembly GCF_036417665.1. NCBI lineage: Eukaryota > Metazoa > Chordata > Aves > Passeriformes > Passeridae > Passer > Passer domesticus. The sequence continues at coordinate 58,082,686 of NC_087478.1, read as the reverse complement.
TCCAAACATTCCAAAACCTGCCAACACAATAAAAACAACTCAAGAGAATACAAAACATTCTAAAACCCAACCAAAACATTCTGAAAACCCACCAAAACATCATAAAAACAAATCAAAACCAACCAAAACATTCTGAAAACCCGCCAAAATGATTTAGACCCGCAAAACTCATCAAAACATTCTGAAAAGATGCCAAAACATTAGAAAACCAGACAGAACTGATCAAAACATTCAAAAAACTTGGCAATACATCATAAAAACAAATCAAAACCAACCAAAACATTCCAAAAACCCGACAAAATTATTTAGAACCCGCCAAAACTGATCAAAACATTCTGAAAGGATGCCAAAATACTAGAAAACCAGTAAGAAGTGATCAAAACATTCAATAACTTGCCAAAACATAATCAAAACAAATGAAAGCAAACCAAAACATTCCAAATACCCGCCAAAATATTTTAAAACCCACCAAAAGGAATCCAAACATTCCAAAACCTGCCAAGACAATCAAAACAACACAAGAGAATACAAAACATTCTAAAACACCACCAAAACATTCCGAAAACCCGCCAAAACATCATAAAAACAAATCAAAACCAACCAAAAAATAAGAGGAACACGGCAACATATTGGCAAGCAAGAGACGGAGAGCGCGGCACCTTCTAGGAGGCCAAGAAGGAAGCCGCACAACACCTGCACTGTGTCTGCAACTTTCAAACTGCTAGAAGCTAGTGGCTTGCCACTGGCCTGCCTCTTCAATTGCCATTAGCATTCCAATGGAAGCTATTCTTGGACAACTTTGCTCTGCTTGCTGCTAGTTCTGCCCCAGCCTACCATAGATAACCTTGCTCTTCCCTTGAGGCTCTGAGATGCCAAGAACTTGTCAACTTCAAAGGGCGGGCCAGGCTACATCTACTCAGCTGCCACAGTTTCTCCTTGCTAGACCTAGTGGGAAAGCATTTTGCTGAGATGCAGAAGGCAAGAAACGCAGAATACGGAGACGCGGAGCTGTCCCAAGTGCCGCTGCCAGGCGTCTTTCCGCAGAAGGAGCGCCCCGGAGCGCACCGCAACCGGCACCGTCATCTCTGCGCAAAGAGCCAAAATATTTTCAAACCCGCCAAAACTAATCCAAAAATATTTTCAAACCCGCCAAAATAGAAAACCAGACAGAAGTCATCAATACATTCAAAAAAACCTGACAAAACATGATCAAGCCCACCAAAGCTAATCCAAACACACCAAAAACTGGGCTAAACAGAATCAAAACAAATCAAAACAAATCGAAACCTTCTAAAAACCCGCCAAAATATTTCAAAACCCGTCAAAACTAATCAAAACATTCCGAACACCCGCCAAAACATACCAAATACCCGCCAAAAGATTTTAAAACCCGCCAAAAGGAATCCAAACATTCCAAAACCTGCCAACACAATAAAAACAACTCAGGAGAATACAAAACATTCTAAAACCCAACCAAAACATTCCGAAAACCCACCTAAACATCATAAAAACAAATCAAAACCAACCAAAACATTCTGAAAACCCGCCAAAATGATTTAGACCCGCAAAACTCATCAAAACATTCTGAAAAGATGCCAAAACATTAGAAAACCAGCCTGAACTGATCAAAACATTCAAAAAACTTGGCAATACATCATAAAAACAAATCAAAACCAACCAAAACATTCCAAAAACCCGACAAAATTATTTAGAACCCGCCAAAACTGATCAAAACATTCTGAAAGGATGCCAAAATACTAGAAAACCAGTAAGAAGTGATCAAAACATTCAATAACTTGCCAAAACATAATCAAAACAAATGAAAGCAAACCAAAACATTCCAAATACCCGCCAAAATATTTTAAAACCCGCCAAAAGGAATCCAAACATTCCAAAACCTGCCAAGACAATCAAAACAACACAAGAGAATACAAAACATTCTAAAACACCACCAAAACATTCCGAAAACCCGCCAAAACATCATAAAAACAAATCAAAACCAACCAAAAAATAAGAGGAACACGGCAACATATTGGCAAGCAAGAGACGGAGAGCGCGGCACCTTCTAGGAGGCCAAGAAGGAAGCCGCACAACACCTGCACTGTGTCTGCAACTTTCAAACTGCTAGAAGCTAGTGGCTTGCCACTGGCCTGCCTCTTCAATTGCCATTAGCATTCCAATGGAAGCTATTCTTGGACAACTTTGCTCTGCTTGCTGCTAGTTCTGCCCCAGCCTACCATAGATAACCTTGCTCTTCCCTTGAGGCTCTGAGATGCCAAGAACTTGTCAACTTCAAAGGGCGGGCCAGGCTACATCTACTCAGCTGCCACAGTTTCTCCTTGCTAGACCTAGTGGGAAAGCATTTTGCTGAGATGCAGAAGGCAAGAAACGCAGAATACGGAGACGCGGAGCTCTCCCAAGTGCCGCTGCCAGGCGTCTTTCCGCAGAAGGAGCGCCCCGGAGTGCACCGCAACCGGCACCGTCATCTCTGCCCAAAGAGCCAAAATATTTTCAAACCCGCCAAAACTAATCCAAAAATATTTTCAAACCCGCCAAAATAGAAAACCAGACAGAAGTCATCAATACATTCGAAAAAACCTGACAAAACATGATCAAGCCCACCAAAGCTAATCCAAACACACCAAAAACTGGGCTAAACAGAATCAAAACAAATCAAAACAAATCTAAACCTTCTAAAAACCCGCCAAAATATTTCAAAACCTGTCAAAACTAATCAAAACCTTCCGAATACCCGCCAAAACATTCCAAATACCCGCCAAAAGATTTTAAAACCCGCCAAAAGGAATCCAAACATTCCAAAACCTGCCAACACAATAAAAACAACTCAAGAGAATACAAAACATTCTAAAACCCAACCAAAACATTCTGAAAACCCACCAAAACATCATAAAAACAAATCAAAACCAACCAAAACATTCTGAAAACCCGCCAAAATGATTTAGACCCGCAAAACTCATCAAAACATTCTGAAAAGATGCCAAAACATTAGAAAACCAGCCTGAACTGATCAAAACATTCAAAAAACTTGGCAATACATCATAAAAACAAATCAAAACCAACCAAAACATTCCAAAAACCCGACAAAATTATTTAGAACCCGCCAAAACTGATCAAAACATTCTGAAAGGATGCCAAAATACTAGAAAACCAGTAAGAAGTGATCAAAACATTCAATAACTTGCCAAAACATAATCAAAACAAATGAAAGCAAACCAAAACATTCCAAATACCCGCCAAAATATTTTAAAACCCGCCAAAAGGAATCCAAACATTCCAAAACCTGCCAAGACAATCAAAACAACACAAGAGAATACAAAACATTCTAAAACACCACCAAAACATTCCGAAAACCCGCCAAAACATCATAAAAACAAATCAAAACCAACCAAAAAATAAGAGGAACACGGCAACATATTGGCAAGCAAGAGACGGAGAGCGCGGCACCTTCTAGGAGGCCAAGAAGGAAGCCGCACAACACCTGCACTGTGTCTGCAACTTTCAAACTGCTAGAAGCTAGTGGCTTGCCACTGGCCTGCCTCTTCAATTGCCATTAGCATTCCAATGGAAGCTATTCTTGGACAACTTTGCTCTGCTTGCTGCTAGTTCTGCCCCAGCCTACCATAGATAACCTTGCTCTTCCCTTGAGGCTCTGAGATGCCAAGAACTTGTCAACTTCAAAGGGCGGGGCAGGCTACATCTACTCAGCTGCCACAGTTTCTCCTTGCTAGACCTAGTGGGAAAGCATTTTGCTGAGATGCGGAAGGCACGAAACGCAGAATACGGAGACGCGGAGCTGTCCCAAGTGCCGCTGCCAGGCGTCTTTCCGCAGAAGGAGCGCCCCGGAGCGCACCGCAACCGGCACCGTCATCTCTGCGCAAAGAGCCAAAATATTTTCAAACCCACCAAAACTAATCCAAAAATATTTTCAAACCCGCCAAAATAGAAAAACCAGACAGAAGTCATCAATACATTCGAAAAAACCTGACAAAACATGATCAAGCCCACCAAAGCTAATCCAAACACACCAAAAACTGGGCTAAACAGAATCAAAACAAATCAAAACAAATCGAAACCTTCTAAAAACCCGCCAAAATATTTCAAAACCCGTCAAAACTAATCAAAACCTTCCGAATACCCGCCAAAACATTCCAAATACCCGCCAAAAGATTTTAAAACCCGCCAAAAGGAATCCAAACATTCCAAAACCTGCCAACACAATAAAAACAACTCAAGAGAATACAAAACATTCTAAAACCCAACCAAAACATTCCGAAAACCCACCTAAACATCATAAAAACAAATCAAAACCAACCAAAACATTCTGAAAACCCGCCAAAATTATTTAGACCCGCAAAACTCATCAAAACATTCTGAAAAGATGCCAAAACATTAGAAAACCAGCCTGAACTGATCAAAACATTCAAAAAACTTGGCAATACATCATAAAAACAAATCAAAACCAACCAAAACATTCCAAAAACCCGACAAAATTATTTAGAACCCGCCAAAACTGATCAAAACATTCTGAAAGGATGCCAAAATACTAGAAAACCAGTAAGAAGTGATCAAAACATTCAATAACTTGCCAAAACATAATCAAAACAAATGAAAGCAAACCAAAACATTCCAAATACCCGCCAAAATATTTTAAAACCCGCCAAAAGGAATCCAAACATTCCAAAACCTGCCAAGACAATCAAAACAACACAAGAGAATACAAAACATTCTAAAACACCACCAAAACATTCCGAAAACCCGCCAAAACATCATAAAAACAAATCAAAACCAACCAAAAAATAAGAGGGACACGGCAACATATTGGCAAGCAAGAGACGGAGAACGCGGCACCTTCTAGGAGGCCAAGAAGGAAGCCGCACAACACCTGCACTGTGTCTGCAACTTTCAAACTGCTAGAAGCTAGTGGCTTGCCACTGGCCTGCCTCTTCAACTGCCATTAGCATTCCAATGGAAGCTATTCTTGGACAACTTTGCTCTGCTTGCTGCTAGTTCTGCCCCAGCCTACCATAGATAACCTTGCTCTTGCCTTGAGGCTCTGAGATGCCAAGAACTTGTCAACTTCAAAGGGCGGGCCGGGCTACATCTACTCAGCTGCCACAGTTTCTCCTTGCTAGACCTAGTGGGAAAGCATTTTGCTGAGATGCGGAAGGCACGAAACGCAGAATACGGAGACGCGGAGCTGTCCCAAGTGCCGCTGCCAGGCGTCTTTCCGCAGAAGGAGCGCCCCGGAGCGCACCGCAACCGGCACCGTCATCTCTGCGCAAAGAGCCAAAATATTTTCAAACCCGCCAAAACTAATCCAAAAATATTTTCAAACCCGCCAAAATAGAAAACCAGACAGAAGTCATCAATACATTCGAAAAAACCTGACAAAACATGATCAAGCCCACCAAAGCTAATCCAAACACACCAAAAACTGGGCTAAACAGAATCAAAACAAATCAAAACAAATCGAAACCTTCTAAAAACCCGCCAAAATATTTCAAAACCTGTCAAAACTAATCAAAACCTTCCGAATACCCGCCAAAACATTCCAAATACCCGCCAAAAGATTTTAAAACCCGCCAAAAGGAATCCAAACATTCCAAAACCTGCCAACACAATAAAAACAACTCAAGAGAATACAAAACATTCTAAAACCCAACCAAAACATTCTGAAAACCCACCTAAACATCATAAAAACAAATCAAAACCAACCAAAACATTCTGAAAACCCGCCAAAATGATTTAGACCCGCAAAACTCATCAAAACATTCTGAAAAGATGCCAAAACATTAGAAAACCAGCCTGAACTGATCAAAACATTCAAAAAACTTGGCAATACATCATAAAAACAAATCAAAACCAACCAAAACATTCCAAAAACCCGACAAAATTATTTAGAACCCGCCAAAACTGATCAAAACATTCTGAAAGGATGCCAAAATACTAGAAAACCAGTAAGAAGTGATCAAAACATTCAATAACTTGCCAAAACATAATCAAAACAAATGAAAGCAAACCAAAACATTCCAAATACCCGCCAAAATATTTTAAAACCCGCCAAAAGGAATCCAAACATTCCAAAACCTGCCAAGACAATATAAACAACACAAGAGAAAACAAAACATTCTAAAACACCACCAAAACATTCCAAAAACCCGCCAAAACATCATAAAAACAAATCAAAACCAACCAAAAAATAAGAGGAACAAGGCAACATATTGGCAAGCAAGAGACGGAGAGCGCGGCACCTTCTAGGAGGCCAAGAAGGAAGCCGCACAACACCTGCACTGTGTCTGCAACTTTCAAACTGCTAGAAGTTAGTGGCTTGCCACTGGCCTGCCTCTTCAATTGCCATTAGCATTCCAATGGAAGCGATTCTTGGACAACTTTGCTCTGCTTCCTGCTAGTTCTGCCCCAGCCTACCATAGATAACCTTGCTCTTCCCTTGAGGCTCTGAGATGCCAAGAACTTGTCAACTTCAAAGGGCGGGCCAGGCTACATCTACTCAGCTGCCACAGTTTCTCCTTGCTAGACCTAGTGGGAAAGCATTTTGCTGAGATGCAGAAGGCAAGAAACGCAGAATACGGAGACGCGGAGCTGTCCCAAGTGCCGCTGCCAGGCGTCTTTCCGCAGAAGGAGCGCCCCGGAGCACACCGCAACCGGCACCGTCATCTCTGCCCAAAGAGCCAAAATATTTTCAAACCCGCCAAAACTAATCCAAAAATATTTTCAAACCCGCCAAAATAGAAAACCAGACAGAAGTCATCAATACATTCGAAAAAACCTGACAAAACATGATCAAGCCCAACAAAGCTAATCCAAACACACCAAACACTGGGCTAAACAGAATCAAAACAAATCAAAACAAATCGAAACCTTCTAAAAACCCGCCAAAATATTTCAAAACCCGTCAAAACTAATCAAAACATTCCGAACACCCGCCAAAACATTCCAAATACCCGCCAAAAGATTTTAAAACTCGCCAAAAGGAATCCAAACATTCCAAAACCTGCCAACACAATAAAAACAACTCAAGAGAATACAAAACATTCTAAAACCCAACCAAAACATTCCGAAAACCCACCAAAACATCATAAAAACAAATCAAAACCAACCAAAACATTCTGAAAACCCGCCAAAATGATTTAGACCCGCAAAACTCATCAAAACATTCTGAAAAGATGCCAAAACATTAGAAAACCAGCCTGAACTGATCAAAACATTCAAAAAACTTGGCAATACATCATAAAAACAAATCAAAACCAACCAAAACATTCCAAAAACCCGACAAAATTATTTAGAACCCGCCAAAACTGATCAAAACATTCTGAAAAGATGCCAAAATACTAGAAAACCAGTAAGAAGTGATCGAAACATTCAATAACTTGCCAAAACATAATCAAAACAAATGAAAGCAAACCAAAACATTCCAAATACCCGCCAAAATATTTTAAAACCCGCCAAAAGGAATCCAAACATTCCAAAACCTGCCAAGACAATCAAAACAACACAAGAGAATACAAAACATTCTAAAACACCACCAAAACATTCCGAAAACCCGCCAAAACATCATAAAAACAAATCAAAACCAACCAAAAAATAAGAGGAACAAGGCAACATATTGGCAAGCAAGAGACGGAGAACGCGGCACCTTCTAGGAGGCCAAGAAGGAAGCCACACAACACCTGCACTGTGTCTGCAACTTTCAAACTGCTAGAAGCTAGTGGCTTGCCACTGGCCTGCCTCTTCAATTGCCATTAGCATTCCAATGGAAGCTATTCTTGGACAACTTTGCTCTGCTTGCTGCTAGTTCTGCCCCAGCCTACCATAGATAACCTTGCTCTTCCCTTGAGGCTCTGAGATGCCAAGAACTTGTCAACTTCAAAGGGCGGGCCGGGCTACATCTACTCAGCTGCCACAGTTTCTCCTTGCTAGACCTAGTGGGAAAGCATTTTGCTGAGATGCGGAAGGCACGAAACGCAGAATACGGAGACGCAGAGCTGTCCCAAGTGCCGCTGCCAGGCGTCTTTCCGCAGAAGGAGCGCCCCGGAGCGCACCGCAACCGGCACCGTCATCTCTGCGCAAAGAGCCAAAATATTTTCAAACCCGCCAAAACTCATCCAAAAATATTTTCAAACCCGCCAAAATAGAAAACCAGACAGAAGTCATCAATACATTCAAAAAAACCTGACAAAACATGATCAAGCCCAACAAAGCTAATCCAAACACACCAAAAACTGGGCTAAACAGAATCAAAACAAATCAAAACAAATCGAAACCTTCTAAAAACCCGCCAAAATATTTCAAAACCCGTCAAAACTAATCAAAACATTCCGAACACCCGCCAAAACATACCAAATACCCGCCAAAAGATTTTAAAACCCGCCAAAAGGAATCCAAACATTCCAAAACCTGCCAACACAATAAAAACAACTCAGGAGAATACAAAACATTCTAAAACCCAACCAAAACATTCCGAAAACCCACCAAAACATCATAAAAACAAATCAAAACCAACCAAAACATTCTGAAAACCCGCCAAAATGATTTAGACCCGCAAAACTCATCAAAACATTCTGAAAAGATGCCAAAACATTAGAAAACCAGCCTGAACTGATCAAAACATTCAAAAAACTTGGCAATACATCATAAAAACAAATCAAAACCAACCAAAACATTCCAAAAACCCGACAAAATTATTTAGAACCCGCCAAAACTGATCAAAACATTCTGAAAAGATGCCAAAATACTAGAAAACCAGTAAGAAGTGATCGAAACATTCAATAACTTGCCAAAACATAATCAAAACAAATGAAAGCAAACCAAAACATTCCAAATACCCGCCAAAATATTTTAAAACCCGCCAAAAGGAATCCAAACATTCCAAAACCTGCCAAGACAATATAAACAACACAAGAGAAAACAAAACATTCTAAAACACCACCAAAACATTCCAAAAACCCGCCAAAACATCATAAAAACAAATCAAAACCAACCAAAAAATAAGAGGAACAAGGCAACATATTGGCAAGCAAGAGACGGAGAGCGCGGCACCTTCTAGGAGGCCAAGAAGGAAGCCGCACAACACCTGCACTGTGTCTGCAACTTTCAAACTGCTAGAAGCTAGTGGCTTGCCACTGGCCTGCCTCTTCAATTGCCATTAGCATTCCAATGGAAGCTATTCTTGGACAACTTTGCTCTGCTTGCTGCTAGTTCTGCCCCAGCCTACCATAGATAACCTTGCTCTTGCCTTGAGGCTCTGAGATGCCAAGAACTTGTCAACTTCAAAGGGCGGGCCAGGCTACATCTACTCAGCTGCCACAGTTTCTCCTTGCTAGACCTAGTGGGAAAGCATTTTGCTGAGATGCAGAAGGCAAGAAACGCAGAATACGGAGACGCGGAGCTGTCCCAAGTGCCGCTGCCAGGCGTCTTTCCGCAGAAGGAGCGCCCCGGAGCGCACCGCAACCGGCACCGTCATCTCTGCCCAAAGAGCCAAAATATTTTCAAACCCGCCAAAACTAATCCAAAAATATTTTCAAACCCGCCAAAATAGAAAACCAGACAGAAGTCATCAATACATTCAAAAAAACCTGACAAAACATGATCAAGCCCAACAAAGCTAATCCAAACACACCAAAAACTGGGCTAAACAGAATCAAAACAAATCAAAACAAATCTAAACCTTCTAAAAACCCGCCAAAATATTTCAAAACCTGTCAAAACTAATCAAAACCTTCCGAATACCCGCCAAAACATTCCAAATACCCGCCAAAAGATTTTAAAACCCGCCAAAAGGAATCCAAACATTCCAAAACCTGCCAACACAATAAAAACAACTCAAGAGAATACAAAACATTCTAAAACCCAACCAAAACATTCCGAAAACCCACCTAAACATCATAAAAACAAATCAAAACCAACCAAAACATTCTGAAAACCCGCCAAAATGATTTAGACCCGCAAAACTCATCAAAACATTCTGAAAAGATGCCAAAACATTAGAAAACCAGCCTGAACTGATCAAAACATTCAAAAAACTTGGCAATACATCATAAAAACAAATCAAAACCAACCAAAACATTCCAAAAACCCGACAAAATTATTTAGAACCCGCCAAAACTGATCAAAACATTCTGAAAAGATGCCAAAATACTAGAAAACCAGTAAGAAGTGATCGAAACATTCAATAACTTGCCAAAACATAATCAAAACAAATGAAAGCAAACCAAAACATTCCAAATACCCGCCAAAATATTTTAAAACCCGCCAAAAGGAATCCAAACATTCCAAAACCTGCCAAGACAATATAAACAACACAAGAGAAAACAAAACATTCTAAAACACCACCAAAACATTCCAAAAACCCGCCAAAACATCATAAAAACAAATCAAAACCAACCAAAAAATAAGAGGAACAAGGCAACATATTGGCAAGCAAGAGACGGAGAGCGCGGCACCTTCTAGGAGGCCAAGAAGGAAGCCGCACAACACCTGCACTGTGTCTGCAACTTTCAAACTGCTAGAAGCTAGTGGCTTGCCACTGGCCTGCCTCTTCAATTGCCATTAGCATTCCAATGGAAGCTATTCTTGGACAACTTTGCTCTGCTTGCTGCTAGTTCTGCCCCAGCCTACCATAGATAACCTTGCTCTTGCCTTGAGGCTCTGAGATGCCAAGAACTTGTCAACTTCAAAGGGCGGGCCAGGCTACATCTACTCAGCTGCCACAGTTTCTCCTTGCTAGACCTAGTGGGAAAGCATTTTGCTGAGATGCAGAAGGCAAGAAACGCAGAATACGGAGACGCGGAGCTGTCCCAAGTGCCGCTGCCAGGCGTCTTTCCGCAGAAGGAGCGCCCCGGAGCGCACCGCAACCGGCACCGTCATCTCTGCGCAAAGAGCCAAAATATTTTCAAACCCGCCAAAACTAATCCAAAAATATTTTCAAACCCGCCAAAATAGAAAACCAGACAGAAGTCATCAATACATTCGAAAAAACCTGACAAAACATGATCAAGCCCAACAAAGCTAATCCAAACACACCAAAAACTGGGCTAAACAGAATCAAAACAAATCAAAACAAATCGAAACCTTCTAAAAACCCGCCAAAATATTTCAAAACCTGTCAAAACTAATCAAAACCTTCCGAATACCCGCCAAAACATTCCAAATACCCGCCAAAAGATTTTAAAACCCGCCAAAAGGAATCCAAACATTCCAAAACCTGCCAACACAATAAAAACAACTCAAGAGAATACAAAACATTCTAAAACCCAACCAAAACATTCCGAAAACCCACCTAAACATCATAAAAACAAATCAAAACCAACCAAAACATTCTGAAAACCCGCCAAAATGATTTAGACCCGCAAAACTCATCAAAACATTCTGAAAAGATGCCAAAACATTAGAAAACCAGCCTGAACTGATCAAAACATTCAAAAAACTTGGCAATACATCATAAAAACAAATCAAAACCAACCAAAACATTCCAAAAACCCGACAAAATTATTTAGAACCCGCCAAAACTGATCAAAACATTCTGAAAAGATGCCAAAATACTAGAAAACCAGTAAGAAGTGATCGAAACATTCAATAACTTGCCAAAACATAATCAAAACAAATGAAAGCAAACCAAAACATTCCAAATACCCGCCAAAATATTTTAAAACCCGCCAAAAGGAATCCAAACATTCCAAAACCTGCCAAGACAATATAAACAACACAAGAGAAAACAAAACATTCTAAAACACCACCAAAACATTCCAAAAACCCGCCAAAACATCATAAAAACAAATCAAAACCAACCAAAAAATAAGAGGAACAAGGCAACATATTGGCAAGCAAGAGACGGAGAGCGCGGCACCTTCTAGGAGGCCAAGAAGGAAGCCGCACAACACCTGCACTGTGTCTGCAACTTTCAAACTGCTAGAAGCTAGTGGCTTGCCACTGGCCTGCCTCTTCAATTGCCATTAGCATTCCAATGGAAGCTATTCTTGGACAACTTTGCTCTGCTTGCTGCTAGTTCTGCCCCAGCCTACCATAGATAACCTTGCTCTTGCCTTGAGGCTCTGAGATGCCAAGAACTTGTCAACTTCAAAGGGCGGGCCAGGCTACATCTACTCAGCTGCCACAGTTTCTCCTTGCTAGACCTAGTGGGAAAGCATTTTGCTGAGATGCAGAAGGCAAGAAACGCAGAATACGGAGACGCGGAGCTGTCCCAAGTGCCGCTGCCAGGCGTCTTTCCGCAGAAGGAGCGCCCCGGAGCGCACCGCAACCGGCACCGTCATCTCTGCCCAAAGAGCCAAAATATTTTCAAACCCGCCAAAACTAATCCAAAAATATTTTCAAACCCGCCAAAATAGAAAACCAGACAGAAGTCATCAATACATTCGAAAAAACCTGACAAAACATGATCAAGCCCAACAAAGCTAATCCAAACACACCAAAAACTGGGCTAAACAGAATCAAAACAAATCAAAACAAATCTAAACCTTCTAAAAACCCGCCAAAATATTTCAAAACCTGTCAAAACTAATCAAAACCTTCCGAATACCCGCCAAAACATTCCAAATACCCGCCAAAAGATTTTAAAACCCGCCAAAAGGAATCCAAACATTCCAAAACCTGCCAACACAATAAAAACAACTCAAGAGAATACAAAACATTCTAAAACCCAACCAAAACATTCCGAAAACCCACCTAAACATCATAAAAACAAATCAAAACCAACCAAAACATTCTGAAAACCCGCCAAAATGATTTAGACCCGCAAAACTCATCAAAACATTCTGAAAAGATGCCAAAACATTAGAAAACCAGCCTGAACTGATCAAAACATTCAAAAAACTTGGCAATACATCATAAAAACAAATCAAAACCAACCAAAACATTCCAAAAACCCGACAAAATTATTTAGAACCCGCCAAAACTGATCAAAACATTCTGAAAAGATGCCAAAATACTAGAAAACCAGTAAGAAGTGATCGAAACATTCAATAACTTGCCAAAACATAATCAAAACAAATGAAAGCAAACCAAAACATTCCAAATACCCGCCAAAATATTTTAAAACCCGCCAAAAGGAATCCAAACATTCCAAAACCTGCCAAGACAATATAAACAACACAAGAGAAAACAAAACATTCTAAAACACCACCAAAACATTCCAAAAACCCGCCAAAACATCATAAAAACAAATCAAAACCAACCAAAAAATAAGAGGAACAAGGCAACATATTGGCAAGCAAGAGACGGAGAGCGCGGCACCTTCTAGGAGGCCAAGGAGGAAGCCGCACAACACCTGCACTGTGTCTGCAACTTTCAAACTGCTAGAAGCTAGTGGCTTGCCACTGGCCTGCCTCTTCAATTGCCATTAGCATTCCAATGGAAGCTATTCTTGGACAACTTTGCTCTGCTTGCTGCTAGTTCTGCCCCAGCCTACCATAGATAACCTTGCTCTTGCCTTGAGGCTCTGAGATGCCAAGAACTTGTCAACTTCAAAGGGCGGGCCAGGCTACATCTACTCAGCTGCCACAGTTTCTCCTTGCTAGACCTAGTGGGAAAGCATTTTGCTGAGATGCAGAAGGCAAGAAACGCAGAATACGGAGACGCGGAACTGTCCCAAGTGCCGCTGCCAGGCGTCTTTCCGCAGAAGGAGCGCCCCGGAGCGCACCGCAACCGGCACCGTCATCTCTGCCCAAAGAGCCAAAATATTTTCAAACCCGCCAAAACTCATCCAAAAATATTTTCAAACCCGCCAAAATAGAAAACCAGACAGAAGTCATCAATACATTCGAAAAAACCTGACAAAACATGATCAAGCCCAACAAAGCTAATCCAAACACACCAAAAACTGGGCTAAACAGAATCAAAACAAATCAAAACAAATCTAAACCTTCTAAAAACCCGCCAAAATATTTCAAAACCTGTCAAAACTAATCAAAACCTTCCGAATACCCGCCAAAACATTCCAAATACCCGCCAAAAGATTTTAAAACCCGCCAAAAGGAATCCAAACATTCCAAAACCTGCCAACACAATAAAAACAACTCAAGAGAATACAAAACATTCTAAAACCCAACCAAAACATTCCGAAAACCCACCTAAACATCATAAAAACAAATCAAAACCAACCAAAACATTCTGAAAACCCGCCAAAATGATTTAGACCCGCAAAACTCATCAAAACATTCTGAAAAGATGCCAAAACATTAGAAAACCAGCCTGAACTGATCAAAACATTCAAAAAACTTGGCAATACATCATAAAAACAAATCAAAACCAACCAAAACATTCCAAAAACCCGACAAAATTATTTAGAACCCGCCAAAACTGATCAAAACATTCTGAAAAGATGCCAAAATACTAGAAAACCAGTAAGAAGTGATCGAAACATTCAATAACTTGCCAAAACATAATCAAAACAAATGAAAGCAAACCAAAACATTCCAAATACCCGCCAAAATATTTTAAAACCCGCCAAAAGGAATCCAAACATTCCAAAACCTGCCAAGACAATATAAACAACACAAGAGAAAACAAAACATTCTAAAACACCACCAAAACATTCCAAAAACCCGCCAAAACATCATAAAAACAAATCAAAACCAACCAAAAAATAAGAGGAACAAGGCAACATATTGGCAAGCAAGAGACGGAGAGCGCGGCACCTTCTAGGAGGCCAAGAAGGAAGCCGCACAACACCTGCACTGTGTCTGCAACTTTCAAACTGCTAGAAGCTAGTGGCTTGCCACTGGCCTGCCTCTTCAATTGCCATTAGCATTCCAATGGAAGCTATTCTTGGACAACTTTGCTCTGCTTGCTGCTAGTTCTGCCCCAGCCTACCATAGATAACCTTGCTCTTGCCTTGAGGCTCTGAGATGCCAAGAACTTGTCAACTTCAAAGGGCGGGCCAGGCTACATCTACTCAGCTGCCACAGTTTCTCCTTGCTAGACCTAGTGGGAAAGCATTTTGCTGAGATGCAGAAGGCAAGAAACGCAGAATACGGAGACGCGGAGCTGTCCCAAGTGCCGCTGCCAGGCGTCTTTCCGCAGAAGGAGCGCCCCGGAGCGCACCGCAACCGGCACCGTCATCTCTGCCCAAAGAGCCAAAATATTTTCAAACCCGCCAAAACTAATCCAAAAATATTTTCAAACCCGCCAAAATAGAAAACCAGACAGAAGTCATCAATACATTCGAAAAAACCTGACAAAACATGATCAAGCCCAACAAAGCTAATCCAAACACACCAAAAACTGGGCTAAACAGAATCAAAACAAATCAAAACAAATCGAAACCTTCTAAAAACCCGCCAAAATATTTCAAAACCTGTCAAAACTAATCAAAACCTTCCGAATACCCGCCAAAACATTCCAAATACCCGCCAAAAGATTTTAAAACCCGCCAAAAGGAATCCAAACATTCCAAAACCTGCCAACACAATAAAAACAACTCAAGAGAATACAAAACATTCTAAAACCCAACCAAAACATTCCGAAAACCCACCTAAACATCATAAAAACAAATCAAAACCAACCAAAACATTCTGAAAACCCGCCAAAATGATTTAGACCCGCAAAACTCATCAAAACATTCTGAAAAGATGCCAAAACATTAGAAAACCAGCCTGAACTGATCAAAACATTCAAAAAACTTGGCAATACATCATAAAAACAAATCAAAACCAACCAAAACATTCCAAAAACCCGACAAAATTATTTAGAACCCGCCAAAACTGATCAAAACATTCTGAAAAGATGCCAAAATACTAGAAAACCAGTAAGAAGTGATCGAAACATTCAATAACTTGCCAAAACATAATCAAAACAAATGAAAGCAAACCAAAACATTCCAAATACCCGCCAAAATATTTTAAAACCCGCCAAAAGGAATCCAAACATTCCAAAACCTGCCAAGACAATATAAACAACACAAGAGAAAACAAAACATTCTAAAACACCACCAAAACATTCCAAAAACCCGCCAAAACATCATAAAAACAAATCAAAACCAACCAAAAAATAAGAGGAACAAGGCAACATATTGGCAAGCAAGAGACGGAGAGCGCGGCACCTTCTAGGAGGCCAAGAAGGAAGCCGCACAACACCTGCACTGTGTCTGCAACTTTCAAACTGCTAGAAGCTAGTGGCTTGCCACTGGCCTGCCTCTTCAATTGCCATTAGCATTCCAATGGAAGCTATTCTTGGACAACTTTGCTCTGCTTGCTGCTAGTTCTGCCCCAGCCTACCATAGATAACCTTGCTCTTGCCTTGAGGCTCTGAGATGCCAAGAACTTGTCAACTTCAAAGGGCGGGCCAGGCTACATCTACTCAGCTGCCACAGTTTCTCCTTGCTAGACCTAGTGGGAAAGCATTTTGCTGAGATGCAGAAGGCAAGAAACGCAGAATACGGAGACGCGGAGCTGTCCCAAGTGCCGCTGCCAGGCGTCTTTCCGCAGAAGGAGCGCCCCGGAGCGCACCGCAACCGGCACCGTCATCTCTGCCCAAAGAGCCAAAATATTTTCAAACCCGCCAAAACTAATCCAAAAATATTTTCAAACCCGCCAAAATAGAAAACCAGACAGAAGTCATCAATACATTCGAAAAAACCTGACAAAACATGATCAAGCCCAACAAAGCTAATCCAAACACACCAAAAACTGGGCTAAACAGAATCAAAACAAATCAAAACAAATCTAAACCTTCTAAAAACCCGCCAAAATATTTCAAAACCTGTCAAAACTAATCAAAACCTTCCGAATACCCGCCAAAACATTCCAAATACCCGCCAAAAGATTTTAAAACCCGCCAAAAGGAATCCAAACATTCCAAAACCTGCCAACACAATAAAAACAACTCAAGAGAATACAAAACATTCTAAAACCCAACCAAAACATTCCGAAAACCCACCTAAACATCATAAAAACAAATCAAAACCAACCAAAACATTCTGAAAACCCGCCAAAATGATTTAGACCCGCAAAACTCATCAAAACATTCTGAAAAGATGCCAAAACATTAGAAAACCAGCCTGAACTGATCAAAACATTCAAAAAACTTGGCAATACATCATAAAAACAAATCAAAACCAACCAAAACATTCCAAAAACCCGACAAAATTATTTAGAACCCGCCAAAACTGATCAAAACATTCTGAAAAGATGCCAAAATACTAGAAAACCAGTAAGAAGTGATCGAAACATTCAATAACTTGCCAAAACATAATCAAAACAAATGAAAGCAAACCAAAACATTCCAAATACCCGCCAAAATATTTTAAAACCCGCCAAAAGGAATCCAAACATTCCAAAACCTGCCAAGACAATATAAACAACACAAGAGAAAACAAAACATTCTAAAACACCACCAAAACATTCCAAAAACCCGCCAAAACATCATAAAAACAAATCAAAACCAACCAAAAAATAAGAGGAACAAGGCAACATATTGGCAAGCAAGAGACGGAGAGCGCGGCACCTTCTAGGAGGCCAAGGAGGAAGCCGCACAACACCTGCACTGTGTCTGCAACTTTCAAACTGCTAGAAGCTAGTGGCTTGCCACTGGCCTGCCTCTTCAATTGCCATTAGCATTCCAATGGAAGCTATTCTTGGACAACTTTGCTCTGCTTGCTGCTAGTTCTGCCCCAGCCTACCATAGATAACCTTGCTCTTGCCTTGAGGCTCTGAGATGCCAAGAACTTGTCAACTTCAAAGGGCGGGCCAGGCTACATCTACTCAGCTGCCACAGTTTCTCCTTGCTAGACCTAGTGGGAAAGCATTTTGCTGAGATGCAGAAGGCAAGAAACGCAGAATACGGAGACGCGGAGCTGTCCCAAGTGCCGCTGCCAGGCGTCTTTCCGCAGAAGGAGCGCCCCGGAGCACACCGCAACCGGCACCGTCATCTCTGCCAAAGGGCCAAAATATTTTCAAACCCGCCAAAACTAATCCAAAAATATTTTCAAACCCGCCAAAATAGAAAACCAGACAGAAGTCATCAATACATTCGAAAAAACCTGACAAAACATGATCAAGCCCAACAAAGCTAATCCAAACACACCAAACACTGGGCTAAACAGAATCAAAACAAATCAAAACAAATCGAAACCTTCTAAAAACCCGCCAAAATATTTCAAAACCCGTCAAAACTAATTAAAACATTCCGAACACCCGCCAAAACATTCCAAATACCCGCCAAAAGATTTTAAAACTCGCCAAAAGGAATCCAAACATTCCAAAACCTGCCAACACAATAAAAACAACTCAAGAGAATACAAAACATTCTAAAACCCAACCAAAACATTCCGAAAACCCACCAAAACATCATAAAAACAAATCAAAACCAACCAAAACATTCTGAAACCCCGCCAAAATGATTTAGACCCGCAAAACTCATCAAAACATTCTGAAAAGATGCCAAAACATTAGAAAACCAGCCTGAACTGATCAAAACATTCAAAAAACTTGGCAATACATCATAAAAACAAATCAAAACCAACCAAAACATTCCAAAAACCCGACAAAATTATTTAGAACCCGCCAAAACTGATCAAAACATTCTGAAAAGATGCCAAAATACTAGAAAACCAGTAAGAAGTGATCGAAACATTCAATAACTTGCCAAAACATAATCAAAACAAATGAAAGCAAACCAAAACATTCCAAATACCCGCCAAAATATTTTGAAACCCGCCAAAAGGAATCCAAACATTCCAAAACCTGCCAACACAATATAAACAACACAAGAGAAAACAAAACATTCTAAAACACCACCAAAACATTCCAAAAACCCGCCAAAACATCATAAAAACAAATCAAAACCAACCAAAAAATAAGAGGAACAAGGCAACATATTGGCAAGCAAGAGACGGAGAGCGCGGCACCTTCTAGGAGGCCAAGAAGGAAGCCGCACAACACCTGCACTGTGTCTGCAACTTTCAAACTGCTAGAAGTTAGTGGCTTGCCACTGGCCTGCCTCTTCAATTGCCATTAGCATTCCAATGGAAGCTATTCTTGGACAACTTTGCTCTGCTTGCTGCTAGTTCTGCCCCAGCCTACCATAGAGAACCTTGCTCTTCCCTTGAGGCTCTGAGATGCCAAGAACTTGTCAACTTCAAAGGGCGGGCCAGGCTACATCTACTCAGCTGCCACAGTTTCTCTTTGCTAGACCTAGTGGGAAAGCATTTTGCTGAGATGCAGAAGGCAAGAAACGCAGAATACGGAGACGCGGAGCTGTCCCAAGTGCCGCTGCCAGGCGTCTTTCCGCAGAAGGAGCGCCCCGGAGCGCACCGCAACCGGCACCGTCATCTCTGCGCAAAGAGCCAAAATATTTTCAAACCCGCCAAAACTAATCCAAAAATATTTTCAAACCCGCCAAAATAGAAAACCAGACAGAAGTCATCAATACATTCGAAAAAACCTGACAAAACATGATCAAGCCCAACAAAGCTAATCCAAACACACCAAAAACTGGGCTAAACAGAATCAAAACAAATCAAAACAAATCGAAACCTTCTAAAAACCCGCCAAAATATTTCAAAACCCGTCAAAACTAATCAAAACCTTCCGAATACCCGCCAAAACATTCCAAATACCCGCCAAAAGATTTTAAAACCCGCCAAAAGGAATCCAAACATTCCAAAACCTGCCAACACAATAAAAACAACTCAAGAGAATACAAAACATTCTAAAACCCAACCAAAACATTCCGAAAACCCACCTAAACATCATAAAAACAAATCAAAACCAACCAAAACATTCTGAAAACCCGCCAAAATGATTTAGACCCGCAAAACTCATCAAAACATTCTGAAAAGATGCCAAAACATTAGAAAACCAGCCTGAACTGATCAAAACATTCAAAAAACTTGGCAATACATCATAAAAACAAATCAAAACCAACCAAAACATTCCAAAAACCCGACAAAATTATTTAGAACCCGCCAAAACTGATCAAAACATTCTGAAAAGATGCCAAAATACTAGAAAACCAGTAAGAAGTGATCGAAACATTCAATAACTTGCCAAAACATAATCAAAACAAATGAAAGCAAACCAAAACATTCCAAATACCCGCCAAAATATTTTGAAACCCGCCAAAAGGAATCCAAACATTCCAAAACCTGCCAACACAATATAAACAACACAAGAGAAAACAAAACATTCTAAAACACCACCAAAACATTCCGAAAACCCGCCAAAACATCATAAAAACAAATCAAAACCAACCAAAAAATAAGAGGAACAAGGCAACATATTGGCAAGCAAGAGACGGAGAGCGCGGCACCTTCTAGGAGGCCAAGAAGGAAGCCGCACAACACCTGCACTGTGTCTGCAACTTTCAAACTGCTAGAAGCTAGTGGCTTGCCACTGGCCTGCCTCTTCAATTGCCATTAGCATTCCAATGGAAGCTATTCTTGGACAACTTTGCTCTGCTTGCTGCTAGTTCTGCCCCAGCCTACCATAGATAACCTTGCTCTTGCCTTGAGGCTCTGAGATGCCAAGAACTTGTCAACTTCAAAGGGCGGGCCAGGCTACATCTACTCAGCTGCCACAGTTTCTCCTTGTTAGACCTAGTGGGAAAGCATTTTGCTGAGATGCAGAAGGCAAGAAACGCAGAATACGGAGACGCGGAACTGTCCCAAGTGCCGCTGCCAGGCGTCTTTCCGCAGAAGGAGCGCCCCGGAGCACACCGCAACCGGCACCGTCATCTCTGCGCAAAGAGCCAAAATATTTTCAAACCCGCCAAAACTAATCCAAAAATATTTTCAAACCCGCCAAAATAGAAAACCAGACAGAAGTCATCAATACATTCAAAAAAACCTGACAAAACATGATAAAGCCCAACAAAGCTAATCCAAACACACCAAAAACTGGGCTAAACAGAATCAAAACAAATCAAAACAAATCTAAACCTTCTAAAAACCCGCCAAAATATTTCAAAACCTGTCAAAACTAATCAAAACCTTCCGAATACCCGCCAAAACATTCCAAATACCCGCCAAAAGATTTTAAAACCCGCCAAAAGGAATCCAAACATTCCAAAACCTGCCAACACAATAAAAACAACTCAAGAGAATACAAAACATTCTAAAACCCAACCAAAACATTCCGAAAACCCACCTAAACATCATAAAAACAAATCAAAACCAACCAAAACATTCTGAAAACCCGCCAAAATGATTTAGACCCGCAAAACTCATCAAAACATTCTGAAAAGATGCCAAAACATTAGAAAACCAGCCTGAACTGATCAAAACATTCAAAAAACTTGGCAATACATCATAAAAACAAATCAAAACCAACCAAAACATTCCAAAAACCCGACAAAATTATTTAGAACCCGCCAAAACTGATCAAAACATTCTGAAAAGATGCCAAAATACTAGAAAACCAGTAAGAAGTGATCGAAACATTCAATAACTTGCCAAAACATAATCAAAACAAATGAAAGCAAACCAAAACATTCCAAATACCCGCCAAAATATTTTAAAACCCGCCAAAAGGAATCCAAACATTCCAAAACCTGCCAAGACAATATAAACAACACAAGAGAAAACAAAACATTCTAAAACACCACCAAAACATTCCGAAAACCCGCCAAAACATCATAAAAACAAATCAAAACCAACCAAAAAATAAGAGTAACAAGGCAACATATTGGCAAGCAAGAGACGGAGAGCGCGGCACCTTCTAGGAGGCCAAGAAGGAAGCCGCACAACACCTGCACTGTGTCTGCAACTTTCAAACTGCTAGAAGCTAGTGGCTTGCCACTGGCCTGCCTCTTCAATTGCCATTAGCATTCCAATGGAAGCTATTCTTGGACAACTTTGCTCTGCTTGCTGCTAGTTCTGCCCCAGCCTACAATAGATAACCTTGCTCTTCCCTTGAGGCTCTGAGATGCCAAGAACTTGTCAACTTCAAAGGGCGGGCCGGGCTACATCTACTCAGCTGCCACAGTTTCTCCTTGCTAGACCTAGTGGGAAAGCATTTTGCTGAGATGCGGAAGGCACGAAACGCAGAATACGGAGACGCGGAGCTGTCCCAAGTGCCGCTGCCAGGCGTCTTTCCGCAGAAGGAGCGCCCCGGAGCGCACCGCAACCGGCACCGTCATCTCTGCGCAAAGAGCCAAAATATTTTCAAACCCGCCAAAACTAATCCAAAAATATTTTCAAACCCGCCAAAATAGAAAACCAGACAGAAGTCATCAATACATTCGAAAAAACCTGACAAAACATGATCAAGCCCAACAAAGCTAATCCAAACACACCAAAAACTGGGCTAAACAGAATCAAAACAAATCAAAACAAATCGAAACCTTCTAAAAACCCGCCAAAATATTTCAAAACCCGTCAAAACTAATCAAAACCTTCCGAATACCCGCCAAAACATTCCAAATACCCGCCAAAACATTCCGAACACCCGCCAAAAGGAATCCAAACATTCCAAAACCTGCCAACACAATAAAAACAACTCAAGAGAATACAAAACATTCTAAAACCCAACCAAAACATTCCGAAAACCCACCTAAACATCATAAAAACAAATCAAAACCAACCAAAACATTCTGAAAACCCGCCAAAATGATTTAGACCCGCAAAACTCATCAAAACATTCTGAAAAGATGCCAAAACATTAGAAAACCAGCCTGAACTGATCAAAACATTCAAAAAACTTGGCAATACATCATAAAAACAAATCAAAACCAACCAAAACATTCCAAAAACCCGACAAAATTATTTAGAACCCGCCAAAACTGATCAAAACATTCTGAAAAGATGCCAAAATACTAGAAAACCAGTAAGAAGTGATCGAAACATTCAATAACTTGCCAAAACATAATCAAAACAAATGAAAGCAAACCAAAACATTCCAAATACCCGCCAAAATATTTTGAAACCCGCCAAAAGGAATCCAAACATTCCAAAACCTGCCAAGACAATATAAACAACACAAGAGAAAACAAAACATTCTAAAACACCACCAAAACATTCCGAAAACCCGCCAAAACATCATAAAAACAAATCAAAACCAACCAAAAAATAAGAGGAACAAGGCAACATATTGGCAAGCAAGAGACGGAGAGCGCGGCACCTTCTAGGAGGCCAAGAAGGAAGCCGCACAACACCTGCACTGTGTCTGCAACTTTCAAACTGCTAGAAGCTAGTGGCTTGCCACTGGCCTGCCTCTTCAATTGCCATTAGCATTCCAATGGAAGCGATTCTTGGACAACTTTGCTCTGCTTGCTGCTAGTTCTGCCCCAGCCTACCATAGATAACCTTGCTCTTCCCTTGAGGCTCTGAGATGCCAAGAACTTGTCAACTTCAAAGGGCGGGCCAGGCTACATCTACTCAGCTGCCACAGTTTCTCCTTGCTAGACCTAGTGGGAAAGCATTTTGCTGAGATGCAGAAGGCAAGAAACGCAGAATACGGAGACGCGGAGCTGTCCCAAGTGCCGCTGCCAGGCGTCTTTCCGCAGAAGGAGCGCCCCGGAGCGCACCGCAACCGGCACCGTCATCTCTGCCCAAAGAGCCAAAATATTTTCAAACCCGCCAAAACTAATCCAAAAATATTTTCAAACCCGCCAAAATAGAAAACCAGACAGAAGTCATCAATACATTCGAAAAAACCTGACAAAACATGATCAAGCCCAACAAAGCTAATCCAAACACACCAAAAACTGGGCTAAACAGAATCAAAACAAATCAAAACAAATCTAAACCTTCTAAAAACCCGCCAAAATATTTCAAAACCTGTCAAAACTAATCAAAACCTTCCGAATACCCGCCAAAACATTCCAAATACCCGCCAAAAGATTTTAAAACCCGCCAAAAGGAATCCAAACATTCCAAAACCTGCCAACACAATAAAAACAACTCAAGAGAATACAAAACATTCTAAAACCCAACCAAAACATTCCGAAAACCCACCTAAACATCATAAAAACAAATCAAAACCAACCAAAACATTCTGAAAACCCGCCAAAATGATTTAGACCCGCAAAACTCATCAAAACATTCTGAAAAGATGCCAAAACATTAGAAAACCAGCCTGAACTGATCAAAACATTCAAAAAACTTGGCAATACATCATAAAAACAAATCAAAACCAACCAAAACATTCCAAAAACCCGACAAAATTATTTAGAACCCGCCAAAACTGATCAAAACATTCTGAAAAGATGCCAAAATACTAGAAAACCAGTAAGAAGTGATCGAAACATTCAATAACTTGCCAAAACATAATCAAAACAAATGAAAGCAAACCAAAACATTCCAAATACCCGCCAAAAGATTTTAAAACCCGCCAAAAGGAATCCAAACATTCCAAAACCTGCCAACACAATCAAAACAACACAAGAGAAAACAAAACATTCTAAAACACCACCAAAACATTCCAAAAACCCGCCAAAACATCATAAAAACAAATCAAAACCAACCAAAAAATAAGAGGAACAAGGCAACATATTGGCAAGCAAGAGACGGAGAGCGCGGCACCTTCTAGGAGGCCAAGGAGGAAGCCGCACAACACCTGCACTGTGTCTGCAACTTTCAAACTGCTAGAAGCTAGTGGCTTGCCACTGGCCTGCCTCTTCAATTGCCATTAGCATTCCAATGGAAGCTATTCTTGGACAACTTTGCTCTGCTTGCTGCTAGTTCTGCCCCAGCCTACCATAGATAACCTTGCTCTTGCCTTGAGGCTCTGAGATGCCAAGAACTTGTCAACTTCAAAGGGCGGGCCAGGCTACATCTACTCAGCTGCCACAGTTTCTCCTTGCTAGACCTAGTGGGAAAGCATTTTGCTGAGATGCAGAAGGCAAGAAACGCAGAATACGGAGATGCGGAACTGTCCCAAGTGCCGCTGCCAGGCGTCTTTCCGCAGAAGGAGCGCCCCGGAGCGCACCGCAACCGGCACCGTCATCTCTGCGCAAAGAGCCAAAATATTTTCAAACCCGCCAAAACTAATCCAAAAATATTTTCAAACCCGCCAAAATAGAAAACCAGACAGAAGTCATCAATACATTCGAAAAAACCTGACAAAACATGATCAAGCCCAACAAAGCTAATCCAAACACACCAAAAACTGGGCTAAACAGAATCAAAACAAATCAAAACAAATCTAAACCTTCTAAAAACCCGCCAAAATATTTCAAAACCTGTCAAAACTAATCAAAACCTTCCGAATACCCGCCAAAACATTCCAAATACCCGCCAAAAGATTTTAAAACCCGCCAAAAGGAATCCAAACATTCCAAAACCTGCCAACACAATAAAAACAACTCAAGAGAATACAAAACATTCTAAAACCCAACCAAAACATTCCGAAAACCCACCTAAACATCATAAAAACAAATCAAAACCAACCAAAACATTCTGAAAACCCGCCAAAATGATTTAGACCCGCAAAACTCATCAAAACATTCTGAAAAGATGCCAAAACATTAGAAAACCAGCCTGAACTGATCAAAACATTCAAAAAACTTGGCAATACATCATAAAAACAAATCAAAACCAACCAAAACATTCCAAAAACCCGACAAAATTATTTAGAACCCGCCAAAACTGATCAAAACATTCTGAAAAGATGCCAAAATACTATCAAACCCGTAAGAAGTGATCGAAACATTCAATAACTTGCCAAAACATAATCAAAACAAATGAAAGCAAACCAAAACATTCCAAATACCCGCCAAAATATTTTAAAACCCGCCAAAAGGAATCCAAACATTCCAAAACCTGCCAAGACAATATAAACAACACAAGAGAAAACAAAACATTCTAAAACACCACCAAAACATTCCGAAAACCCGCCAAAACATCATAAAAACAAATCAAAACCAACCAAAAAATAAGAGGAACAAGGCAACATATTGGCAAGCAAGAGACGGAGAGCGCGGCACCTTCTAGGAGGCCAAGAAGGAAGCCGCACAACACCTGCACTGTGTCTGCAACTTTCAAACTGCTAGAAGCTAGTGGCTTGCCACTGGCCTGCCTCTTCAATTGCCATTAGCATTCCAATGGAAGCTATTCTTGGACAACTTTGCTCTGCTTGCTGCTAGTTCTGCCCCAGCCTACCATAGATAACCTTGCTCTTCCCTTGAGGCTCTGAGATGCCAAGAACTTGTCAACTTCAAAGGGCGGGCCGGGCTACATCTACTCAGCTGCCACAGTTTCTCCTTGCTAGACCTAGTGGGAAAGCATTTTGCTGAGATGCGGAAGGCACGAAACGCAGAATACGGAGACGCGGAGCTGTCCCAAGTGCCGCTGCCAGGCGTCTTTCCGCAGAAGGAGCGCCCCGGAGCGCACCGCAACCGGCACCGTCATCTCTGCGCAAAGAGCCAAAATATTTTCAAACCCGCCAAAACTAATCCAAAAATATTTTCAAACCCGCCAAAATAGAAAACCAGACAGAAGTCATCAATACATTCGAAAAAACCTGACAAAACATGATCAAGCCCAACAAAGCTAATCCAAACACACCAAAAACTGGGCTAAACAGAATCAAAACAAATCAAAACAAATCTAAACCTTCTAAAAACCCGCCAAAATATTTCAAAACCCGTCAAAACTAATCAAAACCTTCCGAATACCCGCCAAAACATTCCAAATACCCGCCAAAATATTTTAAAACCCGCCAAAAGGAATCCAAACATTCCAAAACCTGCCAAGACAATCAAAACAACACAAGAGAATACAAAACATTCTAAAACACCACCAAAACATTCCGAAAACCCGCCAAAACATCATAAAAACAAATCAAAACCAACCAAAACATTCTGAAAACCCGCCAAAATGATTTAGACCCGCAAAACTCATCAAAATATTCTGAAAAGATGCCAAAATATTAGAAAACCAGCCTGAACTGATCAAAACATTCAAAAAACTTGGCAATACATCATAAAAACAAATCAAAACCAACCAAAACATTCCAAAAACCCGACAAAATTATTTAGAACCCGCCAAAACTGATCAAAACATTCTGAAAGGATGCCAAAATACTAGAAAACCAGTAAGAAGTGATCAAAACATTCAATAACTTGCCAAAACATAATCAAAACAAATGAAAGCAAACCAAAACATTCCAAATACCCGCCAAAATATTTTAAAACCCGCCAAAAGGAATCCAAATATTCCAAAACCTGCCAAGACAATCAAAACAACACAAGAGAATACAAAACATTCTAAAACACCACCAAAACATTCCGAAAACCCGCCAAAACATCATAAAAACAAATCAAAACCAACCAAAAAATAAGAGGAACACGGCAACATATTGGCAAGCAAGAGACGGAGAGCGCGGCACCTTCTAGGAGGCCAAGAAGGAAGCCGCACAACACCTGCACTGTGTCTGCAACTTTCAAACTGCTAGAAGCTAGTGGCTTGCCACTGGCCTGCCTCTTCAATTGCCATTAGCATTCCAATGGAAGCTATTCTTGGACAACTTTGCTCTGCTTGCTGCTAGTTCTGCCCCAGCCTACCATAGATAACCTTGCTCTTCCCTTGAGGCTCTGAGATGCCAAGAACTTGTCAACTTCAAAGGGCGGGCCAGGCTACATCTACTCAGCTGCCACAGTTTCTCCTTGCTAGACCTAGTGGGAAAGCATTTTGCTGAGATGCAGAAGGCAAGAAACGCAGAATACGGAGATGCGGAACTGTCCCAAGTGCCGCTGCCAGGCGTCTTTCCGCAGAAGGAGCGCCCCGGAGCGCACCGCAACCGGCACCGTCATCTCTGCGCAAAGAGCCAAAATATTTTCAAACCCGCCAAAACTAATCCAAAAATATTTTCAAACCCGCCAAAATAGAAAACCAGACAGAAGTCATCAATACATTCGAAAAAACCTGACAAAACATGATCAAGCCCAACAAAGCTAATCCAAACACACCAAAAACTGGGCTAAACAGAATCAAAACAAATCAAAACAAATCTAAACCTTCTAAAAACCCGCCAAAATATTTCAAAACCTGTCAAAACTAATCAAAACCTTCCGAATACCCGCCAAAACATTCCAAATACCCGCCAAAAGATTTTAAAACCCGCCAAAAGGAATCCAAACATTCCAAAACCTGCCAACACAATAAAAACAACTCAAGAGAATACAAGACATTCTAAAACCCAACCAAAACATTCTGAAAACCCACCAAAACATCATAAAAACAAATCAAAACCAACCAAAACATTCTGAAAACCCGCCAAAATGATTTAGACCCGCAAAACTCATCAAAACATTCTGAAAAGATGCCAAAACATTAGAAAACCAGCCTGAACTGATCAAAACATTCAAAAAACTTGGCAATACATCATAAAAACAAATCAAAACCAACCAAAACATTCCAAAAACCCGACAAAATTATTTAGAACCCGCCAAAACTGATCAAAACATTCTGAAAGGATGCCAAAATACTAGAAAACCAGTAAGAAGTGATCAAAACATTCAATAACTTGCCAAAACATAATCAAAACAAATGAAAGCAAACCAAAACATTCCAAATACCCGCCAAAATATTTTAAAACCCGCCAAAAGGAATCCAAACATTCCAAAACCTGCCAAGACAATCAAAACAACACAAGAGAATACAAAACATTCTAAAACACCACCAAAACATTCCGAAAACCCGCCAAAACATCATAAAAACAAATCAAAACCAACCAAAAAATAAGAGGGACACGGCAACATATTGGCAAGCAAGAGACGGAGAACGCGGCACCTTCTAGGAGGCCAAGAAGGAAGCCGCACAACACCTGCACTGTGTCTGCAACTTTCAAACTGCTAGAAGCTAGTGGCTTGCCACTGGCCTGCCTCTTCAACTGCCATTAGCATTCCAATGGAAGCTATTCTTGGACAACTTTGCTCTGCTTGCTGCTAGTTCTGCCCCAGCCTACAATAGATAACCTTGCTCTTCCCTTGAGGCTCTGAGATGCCAAGAACTTGTCAACTTCAAAGGGCGGGCCGGGCTACATCTACTCAGCTGCCACAGTTTCTCCTTGCTAGACCTAGTGGGAAAGCATTTTGCTGAGATGCGGAAGGCACGAAACGCAGAATACGGAGACGCGGAGCTGTCCCAAGTGCCGCTGCCAGGCGTCTTTCCGCAGAAGGAGCGCCCCGGAGCGCACCGCAACCGGCACCGTCATCTCTGCGCAAAGAGCCAAAATATTTTCAAACCCGCCAAAACTAATCCAAAAATATTTTCAAACCCGCCAAAATAGAAAACCAGACAGAAGTCATCAATACATTCGAAAAAACCTGACAAAACATGATCAAGCCCACCAAAGCTAATCCAAACACACCAAAAACTGGGCTAAACAGAATCAAAACAAATCAAAACAAATCGAAACCTTCTAAAAACCCGCCAAAATATTTCAAAACCCGTCAAAACTAATCAAAACCTTCCGAATACCCGCCAAAACATTCCAAATACCCGCCAAAAGATTTTAAAACCCGCCAAAAGGAATCCAAACATTCCAAAACCTGCCAACACAATAAAAACAACTCAAGAGAATACAAAACATTCTAAAACCCAACCAAAACATTCCGAAAACCCACCTAAACATCATAAAAACAAATCAAAACCAACCAAAACATTCTGAAAACCCGCCAAAATGATTTAGACCCGCAAAACTCATCAAAACATTCTGAAAAGATGCCAAAACATTAGAAAACCAGCCTGAACTGATCAAAACATTCAAAAAACTTGGCAATACATCATAAAAACAAATCAAAACCAACCAAAACATTCCAAAAACCCGACAAAATTATTTAGAACCCGCCAAAACTGATCAAAACATTCTGAAAGGATGCCAAAATACTAGAAAACCAGTAAGAAGTGATCAAAACATTCAATAACTTGCCAAAACATAATCAAAACAAATGAAAGCAAACCAAAACATTCCAAATACCCGCCAAAATATTTTAAAACCCGCCAAAAGGAATCCAAACATTCCAAAACCTGCCAACACAATCAAAACAACACAAGAGAAAACAAAACATTCTAAAACACCACCAAAACATTCCAAAAACCCGCCAAAACATCATAAAAACAAATCAAAACCAACCAAAAAATAAGAGGAACAAGGCAACATATTGGCAAGCAAGAGACGGAGAGCGCGGCACCTTCTAGGAGGCCAAGGAGGAAGCCGCACAACACCTGCACTGTGTCTGCAACTTTCAAACTGCTAGAAGCTAGTGGCTTGCCACTGGCCTGCCTCTTCAATTGCCATTAGCATTCCAATGGAAGCTATTCTTGGACAACTTTGCTCTGCTTGCTGCTAGTTCTGCCCCAGCCTACCATAGATAACCTTGCTCTTCCCTTGAGGCTCTGAGATGCCAAGAACTTGTCAACTTCAAAGGGCGGGCCAGGCTACATCTACTCAGCTGCCACAGTTTCTCCTTGCTAGACCTAGTGGGAAAGCATTTTGCTGAGATGCAGAAGGCAAGAAACGCAGAATACGGAGATGCGGAACTGTCCCAAGTGCCGCTGCCAGGCGTCTTTCCGCAGAAGGAGCGCCCCGGAGCGCACCGCAACCGGCACCGTCATCTCTGCGCAAAGAGCCAAAATATTTTCAAACCCGCCAAAACTAATCCAAAAATATTTTCAAACCCGCCAAAATAGAAAACCAGACAGAAGTCATCAATACATTCGAAAAAACCTGACAAAACATGATCAAGCCCAACAAAGCTAATCCAAACACACCAAAAACTGGGCTAAACAGAATCAAAACAAATCAAAACAAATCTAAACCTTCTAAAAACCCGCCAAAATATTTCAAAACCTGTCAAAACTAATCAAAACCTTCCGAATACCCGCCAAAACATTCCAAATACCCGCCAAAAGATTTTAAAACCCGCCAAAAGGAATCCAAACATTCCAAAACCTGCCAACACAATAAAAACAACTCAAGAGAATACAAAACATTCTAAAACCCAACCAAAACATTCTGAAAACCCACCAAAACATCATAAAAACAAATCAAAACCAACCAAAACATTCTGAAAACCCGCCAAAATGATTTAGACCCGCAAAACTCATCAAAACATTCTGAAAAGATGCCAAAACATTAGAAAACCAGCCTGAACTGATCAAAACATTCAAAAAACTTGGCAATACATCATAAAAACAAATCAAAACCAACCAAAACATTCCAAAAACCCGACAAAATTATTTAGAACCCGCCAAAACTGATCAAAACATTCTGAAAAGATGCCAAAATACTATCAAACCCGTAAGAAGTGATCGAAACATTCAATAACTTGCCAAAACATAATCAAAACAAATGAAAGCAAACCAAAACATTCCAAATACCCGCCAAAATATTTTAAAACCCGCCAAAAGGAATCCAAACATTCCAAAACCTGCCAAGACAATATAAACAACACAAGAGAAAACAAAACATTCTAAAACACCACCAAAACATTCCGAAAACCCGCCAAAACATCATAAAAACAAATCAAAACCAACCAAAAAATAAGAGGAACAAGGCAACATATTGGCAAGCAAGAGACGGAGAGCGCGGCACCTTCTAGGAGGCCAAGAAGGAAGCCGCACAACACCTGCACTGTGTCTGCAACTTTCAAACTGCTAGAAGCTAGTGGCTTGCCACTGGCCTGCCTCTTCAATTGCCATTAGCATTCCAATGGAAGCTATTCTTGGACAACTTTGCTCTGCTTGCTGCTAGTTCTGCCCCAGCCTACCATAGATAACCTTGCTCTTCCCTTGAGGCTCTGAGATGCCAAGAACTTGTCAACTTCAAAGGGCGGGCCGGGCTACATCTACTCAGCTGCCACAGTTTCTCCTTGCTAGACCTAGTGGGAAAGCATTTTGCTGAGATGCGGAAGGCACGAAACGCAGAATACGGAGACGCGGAGCTGTCCCAAGTGCCGCTGCCAGGCGTCTTTCCGCAGAAGGAGCGCCCCGGAGCGCACCGCAACCGGCACCGTCATCTCTGCGCAAAGAGCCAAAATATTTTCAAACCCGCCAAAACTAATCCAAAAATATTTTCAAACCCGCCAAAATAGAAAACCAGACAGAAGTCATCAATACATTCGAAAAAACCTGACAAAACATGATCAAGCCCAACAAAGCTAATCCAAACACACCAAAAACTGGGCTAAACAGAATCAAAACAAATCAAAACAAATCTAAACCTTCTAAAAACCCGCCAAAATATTTCAAAACCCGTCAAAACTAATCAAAACCTTCCGAATACCCGCCAAAACATTCCAAATACCCGCCAAAAGATTTTAAAACCCGCCAAAAGGAATCCAAACATTCCAAAACCTGCCAAGACAATCAAAACAACACAAGAGAATACAAAACATTCTAAAACACCACCAAAACATTCCGAAAACCCGCCAAAACATCATAAAAACAAATCAAAACCAACCAAAACATTCTGAAAACCCGCCAAAATGATTTAGACCCGCAAAACTCATCAAAATATTCTGAAAAGATGCCAAAATATTAGAAAACCAGCCTGAACTGATCAAAACATTCAAAAAACTTGGCAATACATCATAAAAACAAATCAAAACCAACCAAAACATTCCAAAAACCCGACAAAATTATTTAGAACCCGCCAAAACTGATCAAAACATTCTGAAAGGATGCCAAAATACTAGAAAACCAGTAAGAAGTGATCAAAACATTCAATAACTTGCCAAAACATAATCAAAACAAATGAAAGCAAACCAAAACATTCCAAATACCCGCCAAAATATTTTAAAACCCGCCAAAAGGAATCCAAATATTCCAAAACCTGCCAAGACAATCAAAACAACACAAGAGAATACAAAACATTCTAAAACACCACCAAAACATTCCGAAAACCCGCCAAAACATCATAAAAACAAATCAAAACCAACCAAAAAATAAGAGGAACACGGCAACATATTGGCAAGCAAGAGACTGAGAGCGCGGCACCTTCTAGGAGGCCAAGAAGGAAGCCGCACAACACCTGCACTGTGTCTGCAACTTTCAAACTGCTAGAAGCTAGTGGCTTGCCACTGGCCTGCCTCTTCAATTGCCATTAGCATTCCAATGGAAGCTATTCTTGGACAACTTTGCTCTGCTTGCTGCTAGTTCTGCCCCAGCCTACCATAGATAACCTTGCTCTTCCCTTGAGGCTCTGAGATGCCAAGAACTTGTCAACTTCAAAGGGCGGGCCAGGCTACATCTACTCAGCTGCCACAGTTTCTCCTTGCTAGACCTAGTGGGAAAGCATTTTGCTGAGATGCAGAAGGCAAGAAACGCAGAATACGGAGATGCGGAACTGTCCCAAGTGCCGCTGCCAGGCGTCTTTCCGCAGAAGGAGCGCCCCGGAGCGCACCGCAACCGGCACCGTCATCTCTGCGCAAAGAGCCAAAATATTTTAAAACCCGCCAAAACTAATCCAAAAATATTTTCAAACCCGCCAAAATAGAAAACCAGACAGAAGTCATCAATACATTCGAAAAAACCTGACAAAACATGATCAAGCCCAACAAAGCTAATCCAAACACACCAAAAACTGGGCTAAACAGAATCAAAACAAATCAAAACAAATCTAAACCTTCTAAAAACCCGCCAAAATATTTCAAAACCTGTCAAAACTAATCAAAACCTTCCGAATACCCGCCAAAACATTCCAAATACCCGCCAAAAGATTTTAAAACCCGCCAAAAGGAATCCAAACATTCCAAAACCTGCCAACACAATAAAAACAACTCAAGAGAATACAAGACATTCTAAAACCCAACCAAAACATTCTGAAAACCCACCAAAACATCATAAAAACAAATCAAAACCAACCAAAACATTCTGAAAACCCGCCAAAATGATTTAGACCCGCAAAACTCATCAAAACATTCTGAAAAGATGCCAAAACATTAGAAAACCAGCCTGAACTGATCAAAACATTCAAAAAACTTGGCAATACATCATAAAAACAAATCAAAACCAACCAAAACATTCCAAAAACCCGACAAAATTATTTAGAACCCGCCAAAACTGATCAAAACATTCTGAAAGGATGCCAAAATACTAGAAAACCAGTAAGAAGTGATCAAAACATTCAATAACTTGCCAAAACATAATCAAAACAAATGAAAGCAAACCAAAACATTCCAAATACCCGCCAAAATATTTTAAAACCCGCCAAAAGGAATCCAAACATTCCAAAACCTGCCAAGACAATCAAAACAACACAAGAGAATACAAAACATTCTAAAACACCACCAAAACATTCCGAAAACCCGCCAAAACATCATAAAAACAAATCAAAACCAACCAAAAAATAAGAGGGACACGGCAACATATTGGCAAGCAAGAGACGGAGAACGCGGCACCTTCTAGGAGGCCAAGAAGGAAGCCGCACAACACCTGCACTGTGTCTGCAACTTTCAAACTGCTAGAAGCTAGTGGCTTGCCACTGGCCTGCCTCTTCAACTGCCATTAGCATTCCAATGGAAGCTATTCTTGGACAACTTTGCTCTGCTTGCTGCTAGTTCTGCCCCAGCCTACAATAGATAACCTTGCTCTTCCCTTGAGGCTCTGAGATGCCAAGAACTTGTCAACTTCAAAGGGCGGGCCGGGCTACATCTACTCAGCTGCCACAGTTTCTCCTTGCTAGACCTAGTGGGAAAGCATTTTGCTGAGATGCGGAAGGCACGAAACGCAGAATACGGAGACGCGGAGCTGTCCCAAGTGCCGCTGCCAGGCGTCTTTCCGCAGAAGGAGCGCCCCGGAGCGCACCGCAACCGGCACCGTCATCTCTGCGCAAAGAGCCAAAATATTTTCAAACCCGCCAAAACTAATCCAAAAATATTTTCAAACCCGCCAAAATAGAAAACCAGACAGAAGTCATCAATACATTCGAAAAAACCTGACAAAACATGATCAAGCCCACCAAAGCTAATCCAAACACACCAAAAACTGGGCTAAACAGAATCAAAACAAATCAAAACAAATCGAAACCTTCTAAAAACCCGCCAAAATATTTCAAAACCCGTCAAAACTAATCAAAACCTTCCGAATACCCGCCAAAACATTCCAAATACCCGCCAAAAGATTTTAAAACCCGCCAAAAGGAATCCAAACATTCCAAAACCTGCCAACACAATAAAAACAACTCAAGAGAATACAAAACATTCTAAAACCCAACCAAAACATTCCGAAAACCCACCTAAACATCATAAAAACAAATCAAAACCAACCAAAACATTCTGAAAACCCGCCAAAATGATTTAGACCCGCAAAACTCATCAAAACATTCTGAAAAGATGCCAAAACATTAGAAAACCAGCCTGAACTGATCAAAACATTCAAAAAACTTGGCAATACATCATAAAAACAAATCAAAACCAACCAAAACATTCCAAAAACCCGACAAAATTATTTAGAACCCGCCAAAACTGATCAAAACATTCTGAAAGGATGCCAAAATACTAGAAAACCAGTAAGAAGTGATCAAAACATTCAATAACTTGCCAAAACATAATCAAAACAAATGAAAGCAAACCAAAACATTCCAAATACCCGCCAAAATATTTTAAAACCCGCCAAAAGGAATCCAAACATTCCAAAACCTGCCAAGACAATCAAAACAACACAAGAGAATACAAAACATTCTAAAACACCACCAAAACATTCCGAAAACCCGCCAAAACATCATAAAAACAAATCAAAACCAACCAAAAAATAAGAGGAACACGGCAACATATTGGCAAGCAAGAGACTGAGAGCGCGGCACCTTCTAGGAGGCCAAGAAGGAAGCCGCACAACACCTGCACTGTGTCTGCAACTTTCAAACTGCTAGAAGCTAGTGGCTTGCCACTGGCCTGCCTCTTCAATTGCCATTAGCATTCCAATGGAAGCTATTCTTGGACAACTTTGCTCTGCTTGCTGCTAGTTCTGCCCCAGCCTACCATAGATAACCTTGCTCTTGCCTTGAGGCTCTGAGATGCCAAGAACTTGTCAACTTCAAAGGGCGGGCCAGGCTACATCTACTCAGCTGCCACAGTTTCTCCTTGCTAGACCTAGTGGGAAAGCATTTTGCTGAGATGCAGAAGGCAAGAAACGCAGAATACGGAGACGCGGAACTGTCCCAAGTGCCGCTGCCAGGCGTCTTTCCGCAGAAGGAGCGCCCCGGAGCGCACCGCAACCGGCACCGTCATCTCTGCGCAAAGAGCCAAAATATTTTCAAACCCGCCAAAACTAATCCAAAAATATTTTCAAACCCGCCAAAATAGAAAACCAGACAGAAGTCATCAATACATTCGAAAAAACCTGACAAAACATGATCAAGCCCAACAAAGCTAATCCAAACACACCAAAAACTGGGCTAAACAGAATCAAAACAAATCAAAACAAATCTAAACCTTCTAAAAACCCGCCAAAATATTTCAAAACCTGTCAAAACTAATCAAAACCTTCCGAATACCCGCCAAAACATTCCAAATACCCGCCAAAAGATTTTAAAACCCGCCAAAAGGAATCCAAACATTCCAAAACCTGCCAACACAATAAAAACAACTCAAGAGAATACAAAACATTCTAAAACCCAACCAAAACATTCCGAAAACCCACCAAAACATCATAAAAACAAATCAAAACCAACCAAAACATTCTGAAAACCCGCCAAAATGATTTAGACCCGCAAAACTCATCAAAACATTCTGAAAAGATGCCAAAACATTAGAAAACCAGCCTGAACTGATCAAAACATTCAAAAAACTTGGCAATACATCATAAAAACAAATCAAAACCAACCAAAACATTCCAAAAACCCGACAAAATTATTTAGAACCCGCCAAAACTGATCAAAACATTCTGAAAAGATGCCAAAATACTAGAAAACCAGTCAGAAGTGATCGAAACTTTCAATAACTTGCCAAAACATAATCAAAACAAATGAAAGCAAACCAAAACATTCCAAATACCCGCCAAAATATTTTAAAACCCGCCAAAAGGAATCCAAACATTCCAAAACCTGCCAAGACAATATAAACAACACAAGAGAAAACAAAACATTCTAAAACACCACCAAAACATTCCGAAAACCCGCCAAAACATCATAAAAACAAATCAAAACCAACCAAAAAATAAGAGGAACAAGGCAACATATTGGCAAGCAAGAGACGGAGAGCGCGGCACCTTCTAGGAGGCCAAGAAGGAAGCCGCACAACACCTGCACTGTGTCTGCAACTTTCAAACTGCTAGAAGCTAGTGGCTTGCCACTGGCCTGCCTCTTCAATTGCCATTAGCATTCCAATGGAAGCTATTCTTGGACAACTTTGCTCTGCTTGCTGCTAGTTCTGCCCCAGCCTACCATAGATAACCTTGCTCTTCCCTTGAGGCTCTGAGATGCCAAGAACTTGTCAACTTCAAAGGGCGGGCCAGGCTACATCTACTCAGCTGCCACAGTTTCTCCTTGCTAGACCTAGTGGGAAAGCATTTTGCTGAGATGCAGAAGGCAAGAAACGCAGAATACGGAGACGCGGAGCTGTCCCAAGTGCCGCTGCCAGGCGTCTTTCCGCAGAAGGAGCGCCCCGGAGCGCACCGCAACCGGCACCGTCATCTCTGCGCAAAGAGCCAAAATATTTTCAAACCCGCCAAAACTAATCCAAAAATATTTTCAAACCCGCCAAAATAGAAAACCAGACAGAAGTCATCAATACATTCGAAAAAACCTGACAAAACATGATCAAGCCCAACAAAGCTAATCCAAACACACCAAACACTGGGCTAAACAGAATCAAAACAAATCAAAACAAATCGAAACCTTCTAAAAACCCGCCAAAATATTTCAAAACCCGTCAAAACTAATCAAAACATTCCGAACACCCGCCAAAACATTCCAAATACCCGCCAAAAGATTTTAAAACTCGCCAAAAGGAATCCAAACATTCCAAAACCTGCCAACACAATAAAAACAACTCAAGAGAATACAAAACATTCTAAAACCCAACCAAAACATTCCGAAAACCCACCAAAACATCATAAAAACAAATCAAAACCAACCAAAACATTCTGAAACCCCGCCAAAATAATTTAGACCCGCAAAACTCATCAAAACATTCTGAAAAGATGCCAAAACATTAGAAAACCAGCCTGAACTGATCAAAACATTCAAAAAACTTGGCAATACATCATAAAAACAAATCAAAACCAACCAAAACATTCCAAAAACCCGACAAAATTATTTAGAACCCGCCAAAACTGATCAAAACATTCTGAAAAGATGCCAAAATACTAGAAAACCAGTCAGAAGTGATCGAAACTTTCAATAACTTGCCAAAACATAATCAAAACAAATGAAAGCAAACCAAAACATTCCAAATACCCGCCAAAATATTTTAAAACCCGCCAAAAGGAATCCAAACATTCCAAAACCTGCCAAGACAATATAAACAACACAAGAGAAAACAAAACATTCTAAAACACCACCAAAACATTCCGAAAACCCGCCAAAACATCATAAAAACAAATCAAAACCAACCAAAAAATAAGAGGAACAAGGCAACATATTGGCAAGCAAGAGACGGAGAGCGCGGCACCTTCTAGGAGGCCAAGAAGGAAGCCGCACAACACCTGCACTGTGTCTGCAACTTTCAAACTGCTAGAAGCTAGTGGCTTGCCACTGGCCTGCCTCTTCAATTGCCATTAGCATTCCAATGGAAGCTATTCTTGGACAACTTTGCTCTGCTTGCTGCTAGTTCTGCCCCAGCCTACCATAGATAACCTTGCTCTTCCCTTGAGGCTCTGAGATGCCAAGAACTTGTCAACTTCAAAGGGCGGGCCAGGCTACATCTACTCAGCTGCCACAGTTTCTCCTTGCTAGACCTAGTGGGAAAGCATTTTGCTGAGATGCAGAAGGCAAGAAACGCAGAATACGGAGACGCGGAGCTGTCCCAAGTGCCGCTGCCAGGCGTCTTTCCGCAGAAGGAGCGCCCAGGAGCGCACCGCAACCGGCACCGTCATCTCTGCCCAAAGAGCCAAAATATTTTCAAACCCGCCAAAACTAATCCAAAAATATTTTCAAACCCGCCAAAATAGAAAACCAGACAGAAGTCATCAATACATTCGAAAAAACCTGACAAAACATGATCAAGCCCACCAAAGCTAATCCAAACACACCAAAAACTGGGCTAAACAGAATCAAAACAAATCAAAACAAATCGAAACCTTCTAAAAACCCGCCAAAATATTTCAAAACCCGTCAAAACTAATCAAAACCTTCCGAATACCCGCCAAAACATACCAAATACCCGCCAAAAGATTTTAAAACCCGCCAAAAGGAATCCAAACCTTCCAAAACCTGCCAACACAATAAAAACAACTCAAGAGAATACAAAACATTCTAAAACCCAACCAAAACATTCCGAAAACCCACCTAAACATCATAAAAACAAATCAAAACCAACCAAAACATTCTGAAAACCCGCCAAAATGATTTAGACCCGCAAAACTCATCAAAACATTCTGAAAAGATGCCAAAACATTAGAAAACCAGCCTGAACTGATCAAAACATTCAAAAAACTTGGCAATACATCATAAAAACAAATCAAAACCAACCAAAACATTCCAAAAACCCGACAAAATTATTTAGAACCCGCCAAAACTGATCAAAACATTCTGAAAAGATGCCAAAATACTAGAAAACCAGTAAGAAGTGATCGAAACATTCAATAACTTGCCAAAACATAATCAAAACAAATGAAAGCAAACCAAAACATTCCAAATACCCGCCAAAATATTTTGAAACCCGCCAAAAGGAATCCAAACATTCCAAAACCTGCCAAGACAATATAAACAACACAAGAGAAAACAAAACATTCTAAAACACCACCAAAACATTCCGAAAACCCGCCAAAACATCATAAAAACAAATCAAAACCAACCAAAAAATAAGAGGAACAAGGCAACATATTGGCAAGCAAGAGACGGAGAGCGCGGCACCTTCTAGGAGGCCAAGAAGGAAGCCGCACAACACCTGCACTGTGTCTGCAACTTTCAAACTGCTAGAAGCTAGTGGCTTGCCACTGGCCTGCCTCTTCAATTGCCATTAGCATTCCAATGGAAGCTATTCTTGGACAACTTTGCTCTGCTTGCTGCTAGTTCTGCCCCAGCCTACCATAGATAACCTTGCTCTTGCCTTGAGGCTCTGAGATGCCAAGAACTTGTCAACTTCAAAGGGCGGGCCAGGCTACATCTACTCAGCTGCCACAGTTTCTCCTTGCTAGACCTAGTGGGAAAGCATTTTGCTGAGATGCAGAAGGCAAGAAACGCAGAATACGGAGACGCGGAACTGTCCCAAGTGCCGCTGCCAGGCGTCTTTCCGCAGAAGGAGCGCCCCGGAGCGCACCGCAACCGGCACCGTCATCTCTGCGCAAAGAGCCAAAATATTTTCAAACCCGCCAAAACTAATCCAAAAATATTTTCAAACCCGCCAAAATAGAAAACCAGACAGAAGTCATCAATACATTCGAAAAAACCTGACAAAACATGATCAAGCCCAACAAAGCTAATCCAAACACACCAAAAACTGGGCTAAACAGAATCAAAACAAATCAAAACAAATCTAAACCTTCTAAAAACCCGCCAAAATATTTCAAAACCTGTCAAAACTAATCAAAACCTTCCGAATACCCGCCAAAACATTCCAAATACCCGCCAAAAGATTTTAAAACCCGCCAAAAGGAATCCAAACATTCCAAAACCTGCCAACACAATAAAAACAACTCAAGAGAATACAAAACATTCTAAAACCCAACCAAAACATTCCGAAAACCCACCTAAACATCATAAAAACAAATCAAAACCAACCAAAACATTCTGAAAACCCGCCAAAATGATTTAGACCCGCAAAACTCATCAAAACATTCTGAAAAGATGCCAAAACATTAGAAAACCAGCCTGAACTGATCAAAACATTCAAAAAACTTGGCAATACATCATAAAAACAAATCAAAACCAACCAAAACATTCCAAAAACCCGACAAAATTATTTAGAACCCGCCAAAACTGATCAAAACATTCTGAAAAGATGCCAAAATACTAGAAAACCAGTCAGAAGTGATCGAAACTTTCAATAACTTGCCAAAACATAATCAAAACAAATGAAAGCAAACCAAAACATTCCAAATACCCGCCAAAATATTTTAAAACCCGCC
Organism: Passer domesticus; assembly: GCF_036417665.1. Lineage (NCBI taxonomy): Eukaryota > Metazoa > Chordata > Aves > Passeriformes > Passeridae > Passer > Passer domesticus. The sequence goes on along the minus strand of NC_087478.1, from coordinate 58,041,528 downwards.
AAAAGGAATCCAAACATTCCAAAACCTGCCAAGACAATATAAACAACACAAGAGAAAACAAAACATTCTAAAACACCACCAAAACATTCCGAAAACCCGCCAAAACATCATAAAAACAAATCAAAACCAACCAAAAAATAAGAGGAACAAGGCAACATATTGGCAAGCAAGAGACGGAGAGCGCGGCACCTTCTAGGAGGCCAAGAAGGAAGCCGCACAACACCTGCACTGTGTCTGCAACTTTCAAACTGCTAGAAGCTAGTGGCTTGCCACTGGCCTGCCTCTTCAATTGCCATTAGCATTCCAATGGAAGCTATTCTTGGACAACTTTGCTCTGCTTGCTGCTAGTTCTGCCCCAGCCTACCATAGATAACCTTGCTCTTCCCTTGAGGCTCTGAGATGCCAAGAACTTGTCAACTTCAAAGGGCGGGCCAGGCTACATCTACTCAGCTGCCACAGTTTCTCCTTGCTAGACCTAGTGGGAAAGCATTTTGCTGAGATGCAGAAGGCAAGAAACGCAGAATACGGAGACGCGGAGCTGTCCCAAGTGCCGCTGCCAGGCGTCTTTCCGCAGAAGGAGCGCCCCGGAGCGCACCGCAACCGGCACCGTCATCTCTGCGCAAAGAGCCAAAATATTTTCAAACCCGCCAAAACTAATCCAAAAATATTTTCAAACCCGCCAAAATAGAAAACCAGACAGAAGTCATCAATACATTCGAAAAAACCTGACAAAACATGATCAAGCCCAACAAAGCTAATCCAAACACACCAAACACTGGGCTAAACAGAATCAAAACAAATCAAAACAAATCGAAACCTTCTAAAAACCCGCCAAAATATTTCAAAACCCGTCAAAACTAATCAAAACATTCCGAACACCCGCCAAAACATTCCAAATACCCGCCAAAAGATTTTAAAACTCGCCAAAAGGAATCCAAACATTCCAAAACCTGCCAACACAATAAAAACAACTCAAGAGAATACAAAACATTCTAAAACCCAACCAAAACATTCCGAAAACCCACCAAAACATCATAAAAACAAATCAAAACCAACCAAAACATTCTGAAACCCCGCCAAAATAATTTAGACCCGCAAAACTCATCAAAACATTCTGAAAAGATGCCAAAACATTAGAAAACCAGCCTGAACTGATCAAAACATTCAAAAAACTTGGCAATACATCATAAAAACAAATCAAAACCAACCAAAACATTCCAAAAACCCGACAAAATTATTTAGAACCCGCCAAAACTGATCAAAACATTCTGAAAAGATGCCAAAATACTAGAAAACCAGTCAGAAGTGATCGAAACTTTCAATAACTTGCCAAAACATAATCAAAACAAATGAAAGCAAACCAAAACATTCCAAATACCCGCCAAAATATTTTAAAACCCGCCAAAAGGAATCCAAACATTCCAAAACCTGCCAAGACAATATAAACAACACAAGAGAAAACAAAACATTCTAAAACACCACCAAAACATTCCGAAAACCCGCCAAAACATCATAAAAACAAATCAAAACCAACCAAAAAATAAGAGGAACAAGGCAACATATTGGCAAGCAAGAGACGGAGAGCGCGGCACCTTCTAGGAGGCCAAGAAGGAAGCCGCACAACACCTGCACTGTGTCTGCAACTTTCAAACTGCTAGAAGCTAGTGGCTTGCCACTGGCCTGCCTCTTCAATTGCCATTAGCATTCCAATGGAAGCTATTCTTGGACAACTTTGCTCTGCTTGCTGCTAGTTCTGCCCCAGCCTACCATAGATAACCTTGCTCTTCCCTTGAGGCTCTGAGATGCCAAGAACTTGTCAACTTCAAAGGGCGGGCCAGGCTACATCTACTCAGCTGCCACAGTTTCTCCTTGCTAGACCTAGTGGGAAAGCATTTTGCTGAGATGCAGAAGGCAAGAAACGCAGAATACGGAGACGCGGAGCTGTCCCAAGTGCCGCTGCCAGGCGTCTTTCCGCAGAAGGAGCGCCCAGGAGCGCACCGCAACCGGCACCGTCATCTCTGCCCAAAGAGCCAAAATATTTTCAAACCCGCCAAAACTAATCCAAAAATATTTTCAAACCCGCCAAAATAGAAAACCAGACAGAAGTCATCAATACATTCGAAAAAACCTGACAAAACATGATCAAGCCCAACAAAGCTAATCCAAACACACCAAACACTGGGCTAAACAGAATCAAAACAAATCAAAACAAATCGAAACCTTCTAAAAACCCGCCAAAATATTTCAAAACCCGTCAAAACTAATCAAAACCTTCCGAATACCCGCCAAAACATTCCAAATACCCGCCAAAAGATTTTAAAACCCGCCAAAAGGAATCCAAACATTCCAAAACCTGCCAACACAATAAAAACAACTCAAGAGAATACAAAACATTCTAAAACCCAACCAAAACATTCCGAAAACCCACCTAAACATCATAAAAACAAATCAAAACCAACCAAAACATTCTGAAAACCCGCCAAAATGATTTAGACCCGCAAAACTCATCAAAACATTCTGAAAAGATGCCAAAACATTAGAAAACCAGCCTGAACTGATCAAAACATTCAAAAAACTTGGCAATACATCATAAAAACAAATCAAAACCAACCAAAACATTCCAAAAACCCGACAAAATTATTTAGAACCCGCCAAAACTGATCAAAACATTCTGAAAGGATGCCAAAATACTAGAAAACCAGTAAGAAGTGATCAAAACATTCAATAACTTGCCAAAACATAATCAAAACAAATGAAAGCAAACCAAAACATTCCAAATACCCGCCAAAATATTTTAAAACCCGCCAAAAGGAATCCAAACATTCCAAAACCTGCCAAGACAATCAAAACAACACAAGAGAATACAAAACATTCTAAAACACCACCAAAACATTCCGAAAACCCGCCAAAACATCATAAAAACAAATCAAAACCAACCAAAAAATAAGAGGAACACGGCAACATATTGGCAAGCAAGAGACTGAGAGCGCGGCACCTTCTAGGAGGCCAAGAAGGAAGCCGCACAACACCTGCACTGTGTCTGCAACTTTCAAACTGCTAGAAGCTAGTGGCTTGCCACTGGCCTGCCTCTTCAATTGCCATTAGCATTCCAATGGAAGCTATTCTTGGACAACTTTGCTCTGCTTGCTGCTAGTTCTGCCCCAGCCTACCATAGATAACCTTGCTCTTGCCTTGAGGCTCTGAGATGCCAAGAACTTGTCAACTTCAAAGGGCGGGCCAGGCTACATCTACTCAGCTGCCACAGTTTCTCCTTGCTAGACCTAGTGGGAAAGCATTTTGCTGAGATGCAGAAGGCAAGAAACGCAGAATACGGAGATGCGGAACTGTCCCAAGTGCCGCTGCCAGGCGTCTTTCCGCAGAAGGAGCGCCCCGGAGCGCACCGCAACCGGCACCGTCATCTCTGCGCAAAGAGCCAAAATATTTTCAAACCCGCCAAAACTAATCCAAAAATATTTTCAAACCCGCCAAAATAGAAAACCAGACAGAAGTCATCAATACATTCGAAAAAACCTGACAAAACATGATCAAGCCCACCAAAGCTAATCCAAACACACCAAAAACTGGGCTAAACAGAATCAAAACAAATCAAAACAAATCGAAACCTTCTAAAAACCCGCCAAAATAGTTCAAAACCCGTCAAAACTAATCAAAACCTTCCGAATACCCGCCAAAACATTCCAAATACCCGCCAAAAGATTTTAAAACCCGCCAAAAGGAATCCAAACATTCCAAAACCTGCCAACACAATAAAAACAACTCAAGAGAATACAAAACATTCTAAAACCCAACCAAAACATTCTGAAAACCCACCAAAACATCATAAAAACAAATCAAAACCAACCAAAACATTCTGAAAACCCGCCAAAAGGATTTAGACCCGCAAAACTCATCAAAACATTCTGAAAAGATGCCAAAACATTAGAAAACCAGCCTGAACTGATCAAAACATTCAAAAAACTTGGCAATACATCATAAAAACAAATCAAAACCAACCAAAACATTCCAAAAACCCGACAAAATTATTTAGAACCCGCCAAAACTGATCAAAACATTCTGAAAGGATGCCAAAATACTAGAAAACCAGTAAGAAGTGATCAAAACATTCAATAACTTGCCAAAACATAATCAAAACAAATGAAAGCAAACCAAAACATTCCAAATACCCGCCAAAATATTTTAAAACCCGCCAAAAGGAATCCAAACATTCCAAAACCTGCCAAGACAATCAAAACAACACAAGAGAATACAAAACATTCTAAAACACCACCAAAACATTCCGAAAACCCGCCAAAACATCATAAAAACAAATCAAAACCAACCAAAAAATAAGAGGGACACGGCAACATATTGGCAAGCAAGAGACGGAGAACGCGGCACCTTCTAGGAGGCCAAGAAGGAAGCCGCACAACACCTGCACTGTGTCTGCAACTTTCAAACTGCTAGAAGCTAGTGGCTTGCCACTGGCCTGCCTCTTCAACTGCCATTAGCATTCCAATGGAAGCTATTCTTGGACAACTTTGCTCTGCTTGCTGCTAGTTCTGCCCCAGCCTACAATAGATAACCTTGCTCTTCCCTTGAGGCTCTGAGATGCCAAGAACTTGTCAACTTCAAAGGGCGGGCCGGGCTACATCTACTCAGCTGCCACAGTTTCTCCTTGCTAGACCTAGTGGGAAAGCATTTTGCTGAGATGCGGAAGGCACGAAACGCAGAATACGGAGACGCGGAGCTGTCCCAAGTGCCGCTGCCAGGCGTCTTTCCGCAGAAGGAGCGCCCCGGAGCGCACCGCAACCGGCACCGTCATCTCTGCCCAAAGAGCCAAAATATTTTCAAACCCGCCAAAACTAATCCAAAAATATTTTCAAACCCGCCAAAATAGAAAACCAGACAGAAGTCATCAATACATTCGAAAAAACCTGACAAAACATGATCAAGCCCACCAAAGCTAATCCAAACACACCAAAAACTGGGCTAAACAGAATCAAAACAAATCAAAACAAATCGAAACCTTCTAAAAACCCGCCAAAATATTTCAAAACCCGTCAAAACTAATCAAAACCTTCCGAATACCCGCCAAAACATTCCAAATACCCGCCAAAAGATTTTAAAACCCGCCAAAAGGAATCCAAACATTCCAAAACCTGCCAACACAATAAAAACAACTCAAGAGAATACAAAACATTCTAAAACCCAACCAAAACATTCCGAAAACCCACCTAAACATCATAAAAACAAATCAAAACCAACCAAAACATTCTGAAAACCCGCCAAAATGATTTAGACCCGCAAAACTCATCAAAACATTCTGAAAAGATGCCAAAACATTAGAAAACCAGCCTGAACTGATCAAAACATTCAAAAAACTTGGCAATACATCATAAAAACAAATCAAAACCAACCAAAACATTCCAAAAACCCGACAAAATTATTTAGAACCCGCCAAAACTGATCAAAACATTCTGAAAAGATGCCAAAATACTAGAAAACCAGTAAGAAGTGATCGAAACATTCAATAACTTGCCAAAACATAATCAAAACAAATGAAAGCAAACCAAAACATTCCAAATACCCGCCAAAATATTTTGAAACCCGCCAAAAGGAATCCAAACATTCCAAAACCTGCCAAGACAATATAAACAACACAAGAGAAAACAAAACATTCTAAAACACCACCAAAACATTCCGAAAACCCGCCAAAACATCATAAAAACAAATCAAAACCAACCAAAAAATAAGAGGAACAAGGCAACATATTGGCAAGCAAGAGACGGAGAGCGCGGCACCTTCTAGGAGGCCAAGAAGGAAGCCGCACAACACCTGCACTGTGTCTGCAACTTTCAAACTGCTAGAAGCTAGTGGCTTGCCACTGGCCTGCCTCTTCAATTGCCATTAGCATTCCAATGGAAGCTATTCTTGGACAACTTTGCTCTGCTTGCTGCTAGTTCTGCCCCAGCCTACCATAGATAACCTTGCTCTTGCCTTGAGGCTCTGAGATGCCAAGAACTTGTCAACTTCAAAGGGCGGGCCAGGCTACATCTACTCAGCTGCCACAGTTTCTCCTTGCTAGACCTAGTGGGAAAGCATTTTGCTGAGATGCAGAAGGCAAGAAACGCAGAATACGGAGACGCGGAACTGTCCCAAGTGCCGCTGCCAGGCGTCTTTCCGCAGAAGGAGCGCCCCGGAGCGCACCGCAACCGGCACCGTCATCTCTGCGCAAAGAGCCAAAATATTTTCAAACCCGCCAAAACTAATCCAAAAATATTTTCAAACCCGCCAAAATAGAAAACCAGACAGAAGTCATCAATACATTCGAAAAAACCTGACAAAACATGATCAAGCCCAACAAAGCTAATCCAAACACACCAAAAACTGGGCTAAACAGAATCAAAACAAATCAAAACAAATCTAAACCTTCTAAAAACCCGCCAAAATATTTCAAAACCTGTCAAAACTAATCAAAACCTTCCGAATACCCGCCAAAACATTCCAAATACCCGCCAAAAGATTTTAAAACCCGCCAAAAGGAATCCAAACATTCCAAAACCTGCCAACACAATAAAAACAACTCAAGAGAATACAAAACATTCTAAAACCCAACCAAAACATTCCGAAAACCCACCTAAACATCATAAAAACAAATCAAAACCAACCAAAACATTCTGAAAACCCGCCAAAATGATTTAGACCCGCAAAACTCATCAAAACATTCTGAAAAGATGCCAAAACATTAGAAAACCAGCCTGAACTGATCAAAACATTCAAAAAACTTGGCAATACATCATAAAAACAAATCAAAACCAACCAAAACATTCCAAAAACCCGACAAAATTATTTAGAACCCGCCAAAACTGATCAAAACATTCTGAAAAGATGCCAAAATACTAGAAAACCAGTCAGAAGTGATCGAAACTTTCAATAACTTGCCAAAACATAATCAAAACAAATGAAAGCAAACCAAAACATTCCAAATACCCGCCAAAATATTTTAAAACCCGCCAAAAGGAATCCAAACATTCCAAAACCTGCCAAGACAATATAAACAACACAAGAGAAAACAAAACATTCTAAAACACCACCAAAACATTCCGAAAACCCGCCAAAACATCATAAAAACAAATCAAAACCAACCAAAAAATAAGAGGAACAAGGCAACATATTGGCAAGCAAGAGACGGAGAGCGCGGCACCTTCTAGGAGGCCAAGAAGGAAGCCGCACAACACCTGCACTGTGTCTGCAACTTTCAAACTGCTAGAAGCTAGTGGCTTGCCACTGGCCTGCCTCTTCAATTGCCATTAGCATTCCAATGGAAGCTATTCTTGGACAACTTTGCTCTGCTTGCTGCTAGTTCTGCCCCAGCCTACCATAGATAACCTTGCTCTTCCCTTGAGGCTCTGAGATGCCAAGAACTTGTCAACTTCAAAGGGCGGGCCAGGCTACATCTACTCAGCTGCCACAGTTTCTCCTTGCTAGACCTAGTGGGAAAGCATTTTGCTGAGATGCAGAAGGCAAGAAACGCAGAATACGGAGACGCGGAGCTGTCCCAAGTGCCGCTGCCAGGCGTCTTTCCGCAGAAGGAGCGCCCCGGAGCGCACCGCAACCGGCACCGTCATCTCTGCGCAAAGAGCCAAAATATTTTCAAACCCGCCAAAACTAATCCAAAAATATTTTCAAACCCGCCAAAATAGAAAACCAGACAGAAGTCATCAATACATTCGAAAAAACCTGACAAAACATGATCAAGCCCAACAAAGCTAATCCAAACACACCAAACACTGGGCTAAACAGAATCAAAACAAATCAAAACAAATCGAAACCTTCTAAAAACCCGCCAAAATATTTCAAAACCCGTCAAAACTAATCAAAACATTCCGAACACCCGCCAAAACATTCCAAATACCCGCCAAAAGATTTTAAAACTCGCCAAAAGGAATCCAAACATTCCAAAACCTGCCAACACAATAAAAACAACTCAAGAGAATACAAAACATTCTAAAACCCAACCAAAACATTCCGAAAACCCACCAAAACATCATAAAAACAAATCAAAACCAACCAAAACATTCTGAAACCCCGCCAAAATAATTTAGACCCGCAAAACTCATCAAAACATTCTGAAAAGATGCCAAAACATTAGAAAACCAGCCTGAACTGATCAAAACATTCAAAAAACTTGGCAATACATCATAAAAACAAATCAAAACCAACCAAAACATTCCAAAAACCCGACAAAATTATTTAGAACCCGCCAAAACTGATCAAAACATTCTGAAAAGATGCCAAAATACTAGAAAACCAGTCAGAAGTGATCGAAACTTTCAATAACTTGCCAAAACATAATCAAAACAAATGAAAGCAAACCAAAACATTCCAAATACCCGCCAAAATATTTTAAAACCCGCCAAAAGGAATCCAAACATTCCAAAACCTGCCAAGACAATATAAACAACACAAGAGAAAACAAAACATTCTAAAACACCACCAAAACATTCCGAAAACCCGCCAAAACATCATAAAAACAAATCAAAACCAACCAAAAAATAAGAGGAACAAGGCAACATATTGGCAAGCAAGAGACGGAGAGCGCGGCACCTTCTAGGAGGCCAAGAAGGAAGCCGCACAACACCTGCACTGTGTCTGCAACTTTCAAACTGCTAGAAGCTAGTGGCTTGCCACTGGCCTGCCTCTTCAATTGCCATTAGCATTCCAATGGAAGCTATTCTTGGACAACTTTGCTCTGCTTGCTGCTAGTTCTGCCCCAGCCTACCATAGATAACCTTGCTCTTCCCTTGAGGCTCTGAGATGCCAAGAACTTGTCAACTTCAAAGGGCGGGCCAGGCTACATCTACTCAGCTGCCACAGTTTCTCCTTGCTAGACCTAGTGGGAAAGCATTTTGCTGAGATGCAGAAGGCAAGAAACGCAGAATACGGAGACGCGGAGCTGTCCCAAGTGCCGCTGCCAGGCGTCTTTCCGCAGAAGGAGCGCCCCGGAGCGCACCGCAACCGGCACCGTCATCTCTGCGCAAAGAGCCAAAATATTTTCAAACCCGCCAAAACTAATCCAAAAATATTTTCAAACCCGCCAAAATAGAAAACCAGACAGAAGTCATCAATACATTCGAAAAAACCTGACAAAACATGATCAAGCCCAACAAAGCTAATCCAAACACACCAAACACTGGGCTAAACAGAATCAAAACAAATCAAAACAAATCGAAACCTTCTAAAAACCCGCCAAAATATTTCAAAACCCGTCAAAACTAATCAAAACATTCCGAACACCCGCCAAAACATTCCAAATACCCGCCAAAAGATTTTAAAACTCGCCAAAAGGAATCCAAACATTCCAAAACCTGCCAACACAATAAAAACAACTCAAGAGAATACAAAACATTCTAAAACCCAACCAAAACATTCCGAAAACCCACCAAAACATCATAAAAACAAATCAAAACCAACCAAAACATTCTGAAACCCCGCCAAAATAATTTAGACCCGCAAAACTCATCAAAACATTCTGAAAAGATGCCAAAACATTAGAAAACCAGCCTGAACTGATCAAAACATTCAAAAAACTTGGCAATACATCATAAAAACAAATCAAAACCAACCAAAACATTCCAAAAACCCGACAAAATTATTTAGAACCCGCCAAAACTGATCAAAACATTCTGAAAAGATGCCAAAATACTAGAAAACCAGTCAGAAGTGATCGAAACTTTCAATAACTTGCCAAAACATAATCAAAACAAATGAAAGCAAACCAAAACATTCCAAATACCCGCCAAAATATTTTAAAACCCGCCAAAAGGAATCCAAACATTCCAAAACCTGCCAAGACAATATAAACAACACAAGAGAAAACAAAACATTCTAAAACACCACCAAAACATTCCGAAAACCCGCCAAAACATCATAAAAACAAATCAAAACCAACCAAAAAATAAGAGGAACAAGGCAACATATTGGCAAGCAAGAGACGGAGAGCGCGGCACCTTCTAGGAGGCCAAGAAGGAAGCCGCACAACACCTGCACTGTGTCTGCAACTTTCAAACTGCTAGAAGCTAGTGGCTTGCCACTGGCCTGCCTCTTCAATTGCCATTAGCATTCCAATGGAAGCTATTCTTGGACAACTTTGCTCTGCTTGCTGCTAGTTCTGCCCCAGCCTACCATAGATAACCTTGCTCTTCCCTTGAGGCTCTGAGATGCCAAGAACTTGTCAACTTCAAAGGGCGGGCCAGGCTACATCTACTCAGCTGCCACAGTTTCTCCTTGCTAGACCTAGTGGGAAAGCATTTTGCTGAGATGCAGAAGGCAAGAAACGCAGAATACGGAGACGCGGAGCTGTCCCAAGTGCCGCTGCCAGGCGTCTTTCCGCAGAAGGAGCGCCCAGGAGCGCACCGCAACCGGCACCGTCATCTCTGCCCAAAGAGCCAAAATATTTTCAAACCCGCCAAAACTAATCCAAAAATATTTTCAAACCCGCCAAAATAGAAAACCAGACAGAAGTCATCAATACATTCGAAAAAACCTGACAAAACATGATCAAGCCCAACAAAGCTAATCCAAACACACCAAACACTGGGCTAAACAGAATCAAAACAAATCAAAACAAATCGAAACCTTCTAAAAACCCGCCAAAATATTTCAAAACCCGTCAAAACTAATCAAAACATTCCGAACACCCGCCAAAACATTCCAAATACCCGCCAAAAGATTTTAAAACTCGCCAAAAGGAATCCAAACATTCCAAAACCTGCCAACACAATAAAAACAACTCAAGAGAATACAAAACATTCTAAAACCCAACCAAAACATTCCGAAAACCCACCAAAACATCATAAAAACAAATCAAAACCAACCAAAACATTCTGAAACCCCGCCAAAATAATTTAGACCCGCAAAACTCATCAAAACATTCTGAAAAGATGCCAAAACATTAGAAAACCAGCCTGAACTGATCAAAACATTCAAAAAACTTGGCAATACATCATAAAAACAAATCAAAACCAACCAAAACATTCCAAAAACCCGACAAAATTATTTAGAACCCGCCAAAACTGATCAAAACATTCTGAAAAGATGCCAAAATACTAGAAAACCAGTAAGAAGTGATCAAAACATTCAATAACTTGCCAAAACATAATCAAAACAAATGAAAGCAAACCAAAACATTCCAAATACCCGCCAAAATATTTTAAAACCCGCCAAAAGGAATCCAAACATTCCAAAACCTGCCAAGACAATATAAACAACACAAGAGAATACAAAACATTCTAAAACACCACCAAAACATTCCGAAAACCCGCCAAAACATCATAAAAACAAATCAAAACCAACCAAAAAATAAGAGGAACAAGGCAACATATTGGCAAGCAAGAGACGGAGAACGCGGCACCTTCTAGGAGGCCAAGAAGGAAGCCGCACAACACCTGCACTGTGTCTGCAACTTTCAAACTGCTAGAAGCTAGTGGCTTGCCACTGGCCTGCCTCTTCAATTGCCATTAGCATTCCAATGGAAGCTATTCTTGGACAACTTTGCTCTGCTTGCTGCTAGTTCTGCCCCAGCCTACCATAGATAACCTTGCTCTTCCCTTGAGGCTCTGAGATGCCAAGAACTTGTCAACTTCAAAGGGCGGGCCGGGCTACATCTACTCAGCTGCCACAGTTTCTCCTTGCTAGACCTAGTGGGAAAGCATTTTGCTGAGATGCGGAAGGCACGAAACGCAGAATACGGAGACGCGGAGCTGTCCCAAGTGCCGCTGCCAGGCGTCTTTCCGCAGAAGGAGCGCCCCGGAGCGCACCGCAACCGGCACCGTCATCTCTGCCCAAAGAGCCAAAATATTTTCAAACCCGCCAAAACTAATCCAAAAATATTTTCAAACCCGCCAAAATAGAAAACCAGACAGAAGTCATCAATACATTCAAAAAAACCTGACAAAACATGATCAAGCCCAACAAAGCTAATCCAAACACACCAAAAACTGGGCTAAACAGAATCAAAACAAATCAAAACAAATCGAAACCTTCTAAAAACCCGCCAAAATATTTCAAAACCCGTCAAAACTAATCAAAACATTCCGAACACCCGCCAAAACATACCAAATACTCGCCAAAAGATTTTAAAACCCGCCAAAAGGAATCCAAACATTCCAAAACCTGCCAACACAATAAAAACAACTCAGGAGAATACAAAACATTCTAAAACCCAACCAAAACATTCCGAAAACCCACCAAAACATCATAAAAACAAATCAAAACCAACCAAAACATTCTGAAAACCCGCCAAAATGATTTAGACCCGCAAAACTCATCAAAACATTCTGAAAAGATGCCAAAACATTAGAAAACCAGCCTGAACTGATCAAAACATTCAAAAAACTTGGCAATACATCATAAAAACAAATCAAAACCAACCAAAACATTCCAAAAACCCGACAAAATTATTTAGAACCCGCCAAAACTGATCAAAACATTCTGAAAAGATGCCAAAATACTAGAAAACCAGTAAGAAGTGATCAAAACATTCAATAACTTGCCAAAACATAATCAAAACAAATGAAAGCAAACCAAAACATTCCAAATACCCGCCAAAATATTTTAAAACCCGCCAAAAGGAATCCAAACATTCCAAAACCTGCCAAGACAATCAAAACAACACAAGAGAATACAAAACATTCTAAAACACCACCAAAACATTCCGAAAACCCGCCAAAACATCATAAAAACAAATCAAAACCAACCAAAAAATAAGAGGAACAAGGCAACATATTGGCAAGCAAGAGACGGAGAGCGCGGCACCTTCTAGGAGGCCATGAAGGAAGCCGCACAACACCTGCACTGTGTCTGCAACTTTCAAACTGCTAGAAGCTAGTGGCTTGCCACTGGCCTGCCTCTTCAATTGCCATTAGCATTCCAATGGAAGCTATTCTTGGACAACTTTGCTCTGCTTGCTGCTAGTTCTGCCCCAGCCCACCATAGATAACCTTGCTCTTGCCTTGAGGCTCTGAGATGCCAAGAACTTGTCAACTTCAAAGGGCGGGCCGGGCTACATCTACTCAGCTGCCACAGTTTCTCCTTGCTAGACCTAGTGGGAAAGCATTTTGCTGAGATGCAGAAGGCAAGAAACGCAGAATACGGAGACGCGGAGCTGTCCCAAGTGCCGCTGCCAGGCGTCTTTCCGCAGAAGGAGCGCCCCGGAGCGCACCGCAACCGGCACCGTCATCTCTGCCCAAAGAGCCAAAATATTTTCAAACCCGCCAAAACTAATCCAAAAATATTTTCAAACCCGCCAAAATAGAAAACCAGACAGAAGTCATCAATACATTCGAAAAAACCTGACAAAACATGATCAAGCCCAACAAAGCTAATCCAAACACACCAAAAACTGGGCTAAACAGAATCAAAACAAATCAAAACAAATCGAAACCTTCTAAAAACCCGCCAAAATATTTCAAAACCCGTCAAAACTAATCAAAACATTCCGAACACCCGCCAAAACATACCAAATACCCGCCAAAAGATTTTAAAACCCGCCAAAAGGAATCCAAACATTCCAAAACCTGCCAACACAATAAAAACAACTCAGGAGAATACAAAACATTCTAAAACCCAACCAAAACATTCTGAAAACCCGCCAAAATGATTTAGACCCGCAAAACTCATCAAAACATTCTGAAAAGATGCCAAAACATTAGAAAACCAGCCTGAACTGATCAAAACATTCAAAAAACTTGGCAATACATCATAAAAACAAATCAAAACCAACCAAAACATTCCAAAAACCCGACAAAATTATTTAGAACCCGCCAAAACTGATCAAAACATTCTGAAAAGATGCCAAAATACTATCAAACCCTTAAGAAGTGATCGAAACATTCAATAACTTGCCAAAACATAATCAAAACAAATGAAAGCAAACCAAAACATTCCAAATACCCGCCAAAATATTTTAAAACCCGCCAAAAGGAATCCAAACATTCCAAAACCTGCCAAGACAATATAAACAGCACAAGAGAAAACAAAACATTCTAAAACACCACCAAAACATTCCGAAAACCCGCCAAAACATCATAAAAACAAATCAAAACCAACCAAAAAATAAGAGGAACAAGGCAACATATTGGCAAGCAAGAGACGGAGAGCGCGGCACCTTCTAGGAGGCCAAGAAGGAAGCCGCACAACACCTGCACTGTGTCTGCAACTTTCAAACTGCTAGAAGCTAGTGGCTTGCCACTGGCCTGCCTCTTCAATTGCCATTAGCATTCCAATGGAAGCTATTCTTGGACAACTTTGCTCTGCTTGCTGCTAGTTCTGCCCCAGCCTACCATAGATAACCTTGCTCTTGCCTTGAGGCTCTGAGATGCCAAGAACTTGTCAACTTCAAAGGGCGGGCCGGGCTACATCTACTCAGCTGCCACAGTTTCTCCTTGCTAGACCTAGTGGGAAAGCATTTTGCTGAGATGCAGAAGGCAAGAAACGCACAATACGGAGACGTGGAGCTGTCCCAAGTGCCGCTGCCAGGCGTCTTTCCGCAGAAGGAGCGCCCCGGAGCACACCGCAACCGGCACCGTCATCTCTGCCCAAAGAGCCAAAATATTTTCAAACCCGCCAAAACTCATCCAAAAATATTTTCAAACCCGCCAAAATAGAAAACCAGACAGAAGTCATCAATACATTCGAAAAAACCTGACAAAACATGATCAAGCCCACCAAAGCTAATCCAAACACACCAAAAACTGGGCTAAACAGAATCAAAACAAATCAAAACAAATCGAAACCTTCTAAAAACCCGCCAAAATATTTCAAAACCCGTCAAAACTAATCAAAACCTTCCGAATACCCGCCAAAACATTCCAAATACCCGCCAAAAGATTTTAAAACCCGCCAAAAGGAATCCAAACCTTCCAAAACCTGCCAACACAATAAAAACAACTCAAGAGAATACAAAACATTCTAAAACCCAACCAAAACATTCCGAAAACCCACCTAAACATCATAAAAACAAATCAAAACCAACCAAAACATTCTGAAAACCCGCCAAAATGATTTAGACCCGCAAAACTCATCAAAACATTCTGAAAAGATGCCAAAACATTAGAAAACCAGCCTGAACTGATCAAAACATTCAAAAAACTTGGCAATACATCATAAAAACAAATCAAAACCAACCAAAACATTCCAAAAACCCGACAAAATTATTTAGAACCCGCCAAAACTGATCAAAACATTCTGAAAAGATGCCAAAATACTAGAAAACCAGTCAGAAGTGATCGAAACTTTCAATAACTTGCCAAAACATAATCAAAACAAATGAAAGCAAACCAAAACATTCCAAATACCCGCCAAAATATTTTAAAACCCGCCAAAAGGAATCCAAACATTCCAAAACCTGCCAAGACAATCAAAACAACACAAGAGAATACAAAACATTCTAAAACACCACCAAAACATTCCGAAAACCCACCAAAACATCATAAAAACAAATCAAAACCAACCAAAAAATAAGAGGAACAAGGCAACATATTGGCAAGCAAGAGACGGAGAGCGCGGCACCTTCTAGGAGGCCAAGAAGGAAGCCGCACAACACCGGCACTGTGTCTGCAACTTTCAAACTGCTAGAAGCTAGTGGCTTGCCACTGGCCTGCCTCTTCAATTGCCATTAGCATTCCAATGGAAGCTATTCTTGGACAACTTTGCTCTGCTTGCTGCTAGTTCTGCCCCAGCCTACCATAGATAACCTTGCTCTTGCCTTGAGGCTCTGAGATGCCAAGAACTTGTCAACTTCAAAGGGCGGGCCGGGCTACATCTACTCAGCTGCCACAGTTTCTCCTTGCTAGACCTAGTGGGAAAGCATTTTGCTGAGATGCGGAAGGCACGAAACGCACAATACGGAGACGCGGAGCTGTCCCAAGTGCCGCTGCCAGGCGTCTTTCCGCAGAAGGAGCGCCCCGGAGCACACCGCAACCGGCACCGTCATCTCTGCGCAAAGAGCCAAAATATTTTCAAACCCGCCAAAACTCATCCAAAAATATTTTCAAACCCGCCAAAATAGAAAACCAGACAGAAGTCATCAATACATTCGAAAAAACCTGACAAAACATGATCAAGCCCACCAAAGCTAATCCAAACACACCAAAAACTGGGCTAAACAGAATCAAAACAAATCAAAACAAATCGAAACCTTCTAAAAACCCGCCAAAATATTTCAAAACCCGTCAAAACTAATCAAAACCTTCCGAATACCCGCCAAAACATACCAAATACCCGCCAAAAGATTTTAAAACCCGCCAAAAGGAATCCAAACCTTCCAAAACCTGCCAACACAATAAAAACAACTCAAGAGAATACAAAACATTCTAAAACCCAACCAAAACATTCCGAAAACCCACCTAAACATCATAAAAACAAATCAAAACCAACCAAAACATTCTGAAAACCCGCCAAAATGATTTAGACCCGCAAAACTCATCAAAACATTCTGAAAAGATGCCAAAACATTAGAAAACCAGCCTGAACTGATCAAAACATTCAAAAAACTTGGCAATACATCATAAAAACAAATCAAAACCAACCAAAACATTCCAAAAACCCGACAAAATTATTTAGAACCCGCCAAAACTGATCAAAACATTCTGAAAAGATGCCAAAATACTATCAAACCCGTAAGAAGTGATCGAAACATTCAAAAACTTGCCAAAACATAATCAAAACAAATGAAAGCAAACCAAAACATTCCAAATACCCGCCAAAAGATTTTAAAACCCGCCAAAAGGAATCCAAACATTCCAAAACCTGCCAAGACAATCAAAACAACACAAGAGAATACAAAACATTCTAAAACACCACCAAAACATTCCGAAAACCCGCCAAAACATCATCAAAACAATTCAAAACCAACCAAAAAGTAAGAGGAACACGGCAACATATTGGCAAGCAAGAGACGGAGAGCGCGGCACCTTCTAGGAGGCGAAGAAGGAAGTTGCAAAACAACTGCATTGTGTCTGCACCTTTCAAACTGCTAGAAGATAGTGGCTTGCCACGGGCCTGCCTCTTCAATTGCCATTAGCATTCCAATGGAAGCTATTCTTGGACAACTTTGCTGTGCTTGCTGCTAGTTCTGCCCCAGCCTACCATAGATAACCTTGCTCTTGCCTTGAGGCTCTGAGATGCCAAGAACTTGTCAACTTCAAAGGGCGGGCCGGGCTACATCTACTCAGCTGCCACAGTTTCTCCTTGCTAGACCTAGTGGGAAAGCATTTTGCTGAGATGCGGAAGGCACGAAACGCAGAATACGGAGACGCGGAGCTGTCCCAAGTGCCGCTGCCAGGCGTCTTTCCGCAGAAGGAGTGCCCCGGAGCGCACCGCAACCGGCACCGTCATCTCTGCGCAAAGAGCCAAAATATTTTCAAACCCGCCAAAACTCATCCAAAAATATTTTCAAACCCGCCAAAATAGAAAACCAGACAGAAGTCATCAATACATTCGAAAAAACCTGACAAAACATGATCAAGCCCACCAAAGCTAATCCAAACACACCAAAAACTGGGCTAAACAGAATCAAAACAAATCAAAACAAATCGAAACCTTCTAAAAACCCGCCAAAATATTTCAAAACCCGTCAAAACTAATCAGAACCTTCCGAATACCCGCCAAAACATTCCAAATACCCGCCAAAAGATTTTAAAACCCGCCAAAAGGAATCCAAACATTCCAAAACCTGCCAACACAATATAAACAACTCAAGAGAATACAAAACATTCCAAAAACCAGCCAAAATATTCCGAAATCCTGCCAAAATATCATAAAAACAAATCAAAACCAACCAAAACATTCCAAAAACCTGACAAAATAGTTTAGAACCCGCCAAAACTGATCAAAACATTCTGAAAAGATGCCAAAATACTAGAAAACCAGTAAGAAGTGATCGAAATATTCAATAACTTGCCAAAACATAATCAAAACAAATGAAAGCAAACCAAAAACATTCCAAATACCCGCCAAAATATTTGAAAACCCGCCAAAAGGAATCCAAACATTCCAAAACCTGCCAAGACAATATAAACAACACAAGAGAAAACAAAACATTCTAAAACACCACCAAAACATTCCGAAAACCCGCCAAAACATCATAAAAACAATTCAAAACCAACCAAAAATAAGAGGAACAAGGCAACATATTGGCAAGCAAGAGACGGAGAGCGCGGCACCTTCTAGGAGGCCAAGAAGGAAGCCGCACAACACCTGCACTGTGTCTGCAACTTTCAAACTGCTAGAAGCTAGTGGCTTGCCACTGGCCTGCCTCTTCAATTGCCATTAGCATTCCAATGGAAGCTATTCTTGGACAACTTTGCTCTGCTTGCTGCTAGTTCTGCCCCAGCCTACCATAGATAACCTTGCTCTTGCCTTGAGGCTCTGAGATGCCAAGAACTTGTCAACTTCAAAGGGCGGGCCGGGCTACATCTACTCAGCTGCCACAGTTTCTCCTTGCTAGACCTAGTGGGAAAGCATTTTGCTGAGATGCAGAAGGCAAGAAACGCAGAATACGGAGACGCGGAGCTCTCCGAAGTTAAGTGCCGCTGCCAGGCGTCTTTCCGCAGAAAGAGAGCTCCGGAGCGCACAGTGACCGGCACAGTGCTCTCTGCTCGAAGAGCCGCTTGATCGCATCTGAGAGACGGAGAGCGCGTTACCTTCTACGATGCGAAGAGTGAAGCCGCACAACACCCGGACTGTGTCCGCATCTTTCTAACCGCTAGAATTTCAAGGCTTACCACTTGCCTGCCTCTTCAATTGCCATTAGCATCCGAAAGGAAGGTATTCTTGCACAACTTTGTTGGGCTTGCGTCTAGTTCTGCCCCAGCCCAACATAGATAACCTTGCTCTTCCCGTTAGTTTTTGAGATGCCGAGAACTCGGGAATTGAGAACACAAGTCCGGGGACGTATACTGTGCTGGCACAGTTTCTCCTTGCTAGACACAGTGGAAAAGCATTTTGCTGAGACGCAGAAGACAAGAAATGCAGAATACGGAGATACGGAGCTCTCCGAAGTTAAGTGCCGCTGCCAGGCGTCTTTCGGCAGAAAGAGAGCTCCGCAGCGCACAGTGACCGGCACAGTGCTCTCTGCGCGAAGAGCCGCTTGATCGCATCCGAGAGACGGAGAGCGCGGTACCTTCTACGATGCGAAGAGTGAAGTCGCACAACACCCGGACTGTGTCCGCATCTTTCTAACTGCTAGAATTTCAAGGCTTACCACTTGCCTGCCTCTTCAATTGCCATTAGCATCCGAAAGGAAGGTATTCTTGCACAACTTTGTTGGGCTTGCGTCTAGTTCTGCCCCAGCCCACCATAGATAACCTTGCTCTTCCCGTTAGTTTTTGAGATGCCGAGAACTCGGGAATTGAGAACACAAGTCCGGGGACGTATACTGTGCTGGCACAGTTTCTCCTTGCTAGACACAGTGGAAAAGCATTTTGCTGAGACGCAGAAGACAAGAAATGCAGAATACGGAGATACGGAGCTCTCCGAAGTTAAGTGCCGCTGCCAGGCGTCTTTCGGCAGAAAGAGAGCTCCGGAGCGCACAGTGACCGGCACAATGCTCTCTACGCGAAGAGCCGCTTGATCGCATCCGAGAGACGGAGAGCGCGGTACCTTCTACGATGCGAAGAGTGAAGCCGCACAACACCCGGACTGTGTCCGCATCTTTCTAACTGCTAGAATTTCAAGGCTTACCACTTGCCTGCCTCTTCAATTGCCATTAGCATCCGAAAGGAAGGTATTCTTGCACAACTTTGTTGTGCTTGCGTCTAGTTCTGCCCCAGCCCACCATAGATAACCTTGCTCTTCCCGTTAGTTTTTGAGATGCCGAGAACTCGGGAATTGAGAACACACGTCCGGGCACGTATACTGTGCTGGTACAGTTTCTCCTTGCTAGACACAGTGGAAAAGCATTTTGCTGAGAGGCAGAAGACAAGAAATGCAGAATACGGAGATACGGAGCTCTCCGAAGTTAAGTGCCGCTGCCAGGCGTCTTTCGGCAGAAAGAGAGCTCCGGAGCGCACAGTGACCGGCACAGTGCTCTGTGCGCGAAGAGCCGCTTGATCGCATCCGAGAGACGGAGAGCGCGGTACCTTCTACGATGCGAAGAGTGAAGTCGCACAACACCCGGACTGTGTCCGCATCTTTCTAACTGCTAGAATTTCAAGGCTTACCACTTGCCTGCCTCTTCAATTGCCATTAGCATCCGAACGGAAGGTATTCTTGCACAACTTTGTTGTGCTTGCGTCTAGTTCTGCCCCAGCCCACCATAGATAACCTTGCTCTTCCCGTTAGTTTTTGAGATGGCGAGAACTCGGGAATTGAGAACACAAGTCCGGGGACGTATACTGTGCTGGCACAGTTTCTCCTTGCTAGACACAGTGGAAAAGCATTTTGCTGAGACGCAGAAGACAAGAAATGCAGAATACGGAGATACGGAGCTCTCCGAAGTTAAGTGCCGCTGCCAGGCGTCTTTCGGCAGAAAGAGAGCTCCGCAGCGCACAGTGACCGGCACAGTGCTCTGTGCGCGAAGAGCCGCTTGATCGCATCCGAGAGACGGAGAGCGCGCCACCTTCTAGGATGCGAAGAGTGAAGCCGCACAACACCCGGACTGTGTCCGCATCTTTCTAACCGCTAGAATTTCAAGGCTTACCACTTGCCTGCCTCTTCAATTGCCATTAGCATCCGAAAGGAAGGTATTCTTGCACAACTTTGCTCTGCTTGCGTCTAGTTCTGCCCCAGCCCACGAGAGATAACCTTGCTCTTCCCGTTAGTTTTTGAGGTGCCAAGAACTCGGGAATTGAGAACACAAGTCCGGGGACGTATACTGTGCTGGCACAGTTTCTCCTTGCTAGACACAGTGGAAAAGCATTTTGCTGAGACGCAGAAGACAAGAAATGCAGAATACGGAGATACGGAGCTCTCCGAAGTTAAGTGCCGCTGCCAGGCGTCTTTCGGCAGAAAGAGAGCTCCGCAGCGCACAGTGACCGGCACAGTGCTCTCTGCGCGAAGAGCCGCTTGATCGCATCCGAGAGACGGAGAGCGCGGTACCTTCTACGATGCGAAGAGTGAAGCCGCACAACACCCGGACTGTGTCCGCATCTTTCTAACTGCTAGAATTTCAAGGCTTACCACTTGCCTGCCTCTTCAATTGCCATTAGCATCCGAAAGGAAGGTATTCTTGCACAACTTTGCTCTGCTTGCGTCTAGTTTTGCCCCAGCACACCATAGATAACCTTGCTCTTCCCGTTAGTTTTTGAGATGCCGAGAACTCGGGAATTGAGAACACAAGTCCGGGGACGTATACTGTGCTGGCACAGTTTCTCCTTGCTAGACACAGTGGAAAAGCATTTTGCTGAGACGCAGAAGACAAGAAATGCAGAATACGGAGATACGGAGCTCTCCGAAGTTAAGTGCCGCTGCCAGGCGTCTTTCGGCAGAAAGAGAGCTCCGCAGCGCACAGTGACCGGCACAGTGCTCTCTGCGCGAAGAGCCGCTTGATCGCATCCGAGAGACGGAGAGCGCGGTACCTTCTACGATGCGAAGAGTGAAGCCGCACAACACCCGGACTGTGTCCGCATCTTTCTAACTGCTAGAATTTCAAGGCTTACCACTTGCCTGCCTCTTCAATTGCCATTAGCATCCGAAAGGAAGGTATTCTTGCACAACTTTGTTGTGCTTGCCTCTAGTTTTGCCCCAGCACACCATAGATAACCTTGCTCTTCCCTTTAGTTTTTGAGGTGCCGAGAACTCGGGAATTGAGAACACAAGTCCGGGGACGTATACTGTGCTGGCACAGTTTCTCCTTGCTAGACACAGTGGAAAAGCATTTTGCTGAGACGCAGAAGACAAGAAATGCAGAATACGGAGATACGGAGCTCTCCGAAGTTAAGTGCCGCTGCCAGGCGTCTTTCGGCAGAAAGAGAGCTCCGCAGCGCACAGTGACCGGCACAGTGCTCTGTGCGCGAAGAGCCGCTTGATCGCATCCGAGAGACGGAGAGCGCGCCACCTTCTAGGATGCGAAGAGTGAAGCCGCACAACACCCGGACTGTGTCCGCATCTTTCTAACCGCTAGAATTTCAAGGCTTACCACTTGCCTGCCTCTTCAATTGCCATTAGCATCCGAAAGGAAGGTATTCTTGCACAACTTTGCTCTGCTTGCGTCTAGTTCTGCCCCAGCCCACGAGAGATAACCTTGCTCTTCCCGTTAGTTTTTGAGGTGCCAAGAACTCGGGAATTGAGAACACAAGTCCGGGGACGTATACTGTGCTGGCACAGTTTCTCCTTGCTAGACACAGTGGAAAAGCATTTTGCTGAGACGCAGAAGACAAGAAATGCAGAATACGGAGATACGGAGCTCTCCGAAGTTAAGTGCCGCTGCCAGGCGTCTTTCGGCAGAAAGAGAGCTCCGCAGCGCACAGTGACCGGCACAGTGCTCTGTGCGCGAAGAGCCGCTTGATCGCATCCGAGAGACGGAGAGCGCGCCACCTTCTAGGATGCGAAGAGTGAAGCCGCACAACACCCGGACTGTGTCCGCATCTTTCTAACCGCTAGAATTTCAAGGCTTACCACTTGCCTGCCTCTTCAATTGCCATTAGCATCCGAAAGGAAGGTATTCTTGCACAACTTTGCTCTGCTTGCGTCTAGTTCTGCCCCAGCCCACGAGAGATAACCTTGCTCTTCCCGTTAGTTTTTGAGGTGCCAAGAACTCGGGAATTGAGAACACAAGTCCGGGGACGTATACTGTGCTGGCACAGTTTCTCCTTGCTAGACACAGTGGAAAAGCATTTTGCTGAGACGCAGAAGACAAGAAATGCAGAATACGGAGATACGGAGCTCTCCGAAGTTAAGTGCCGCTGCCAGGCGTCTTTCGGCAGAAAGAGAGCTCCGCAGCGCACAGTGACCGGCACAGTGCTCTCTGCGCGAAGAGCCGCTTGATCGCATCCGAGAGACGGAGAGCGCGGTACCTTCTACGATGCGAAGAGTGAAGCCGCACAACACCCGGACTGTGTCCGCATCTTTCTAACTGCTAGAATTTCAAGGCTTACCACTTGCCTGCCTCTTCAATTGCCATTAGCATCCGAAAGGAAGGTATTCTTGCACAACTTTGCTCTGCTTGCGTCTAGTTTTGCCCCAGCACACCATAGATAACCTTGCTCTTCCCGTTAGTTTTTGAGATGCCGAGAACTCGGGAATTGAGAACACAAGTCCGGGGACGTATACTGTGCTGGCACAGTTTCTCCTTGCTAGACACAGTGGAAAAGCATTTTGCTGAGACGCAGAAGACAAGAAATGCAGAATACGGAGATACGGAGCTCTCCGAAGTTAAGTGCCGCTGCCAGGCGTCTTTCGGCAGAAAGAGAGCTCCGCAGCGCACAGTGACCGGCACAGTGCTCTCTGCGCGAAGAGCCGCTTGATCGCATCCGAGAGACGGAGAGCGCGGTACCTTCTACGATGCGAAGAGTGAAGCCGCACAACACCCGGACTGTGTCCGCATCTTTCTAACTGCTAGAATTTCAAGGCTTACCACTTGCCTGCCTCTTCAATTGCCATTAGCATCCGAACGGAAGGTATTCTTGCACAACTTTGTTGTGCTTGCGTCTAGTTCTGCCCCAGCACACCATAGATAACCTTGCTCTTCCCGTTAGTTTTTGAGATGCCGAGAACTCGGGAATTGAGAACACAAGTCCGGGGACGTATACTGTGCTGGTACAGTTTCTCCTTGCTAGACACAGTGGAAAAGCATTTTGCTGAGACGCAGAAGACAAGAAATGCAGAATACGGAGATACGGAGCTCTCCGAAGTTAAGTGCCGCTGCCAGGCGTCTTTCGGCAGAAAGAGAGCTCCGGAGCGCACAGTGACCGGCACAGTGCTCTCTGCGCGAAGAGCCGCTTGATCGCATCCGAGAGACGGAGAGCGCGGTACCTTCTACGATGCGAAGAGTGAAGCCGCACAACACCCGGACTGTGTCCGCATCTTTCTAACTGCTAGAATTTCAAGGCTTACCACTTGCCTGCCTCTTCAATTGCCATTAGCATCCGAAAGGAAGGTATTCTTGCACAACTTTGCTCTGCTTGCGTCTAGTTTTGCCCCAGCACACCATAGATAACCTTGCTCTTCCCGTTAGTTTTTGAGGTGCCAAGAACTCGGGAATTGAGAACACAAGTCCGGGGACGTATACTGTGCTGGCACAGTTTCTCCTTGCTAGACACAGTGGAAAAGCATTTTGCTGAGACGCAGAAGACAAGAAATGCAGAATACGGAGATACGGAGCTCTCCGAAGTTAAGTGCCGCTGCCAGACGTCTTTCGGCAGAAAGAGAGCTCCGCAGCGCACAGTGACCGGCACAGTGCTCTGTGCGCGAAGAGCCGCTTGATCGCATCCGAGAGACGGAGAGCGCGGTACCTTCTACGATGCGAAGAGTGAAGCCGCACAACACCCGGACTGTGTCCGCATCTTTCTAACTGCTAGAATTTCAAGGCTTACCACTTGCCTGCCTCTTCAATTGCCATTAGCATCCGAAAGGAAGGTATTCTTGCACAACTTTGCTCTGCTTGCGTCTAGTTTTGCCCCAGCACACCATAGATAACCTTGCTCTTCCCGTTAGTTTTTGAGATGCCGAGAACTCGGGAATTGAGAACACAAGTCCGGGGACGTATACTGTGCTGGCACAGTTTCTCCTTGCTAGACACAGTGGAAAAGCATTTTGCTGAGACGCAGAAGACAAGAAATGCAGAATACGGAGATACGGAGCTCTCCGAAGTTAAGTGCCGCTGCCAGGCGTCTTTCGGCAGAAAGAGAGCTCCGCAGCGCACAGTGACCGGCACAATGCTCTGTGCGCGAAGAGCCGCTTGATCGCATCTGAGAGACGGAGAGCGCGTTACCTTCTACGATGCGAAGAGTGAAGCCGCACAACACCCGGACTGTGTCCGCATCTTTCTAACTGCTAGAATTTCAAGGCTTACCACTTGCCTGCCTCTTCAATTGCCATTAGCATCCGAACGGAAGGTATTCTTGCACAACTTTGTTGTGCTTGCGTCTAGTTCTGCCCCAGCCCACCATAGATAACCTTGCTCTTCCCGTTAGTTTTTGAGATGCCGAGAACTCGGGAATTGAGAACACAAGTCCGGGGACGTATACTGTGCTGGCACAGTTTCTCCTTGCTAGACACAGTGGAAAAGCATTTTGCTGAGACGCAGAAGACAAGAAATGCAGAATACGGAGATACGGAGCTCTCCGAAGTTAAGTGCCGCTGCCAGGCGTCTTTCGGCAGAAAGAGAACTCCGCAGCGCACAGTGACCGGCACAATGCTCTGTGCGCGAAGAGCCGCTTGATCGCATCCGAGAGACGGAGAGCGCGGTACCTTCTACGATGCGAAGAGTGAAGCCGCACAACACCCGGTCTGTGTCCGCATCTTTCTAACTGCTAGAATTTCAAGGCTTACCACTTGCCTGCCTCTTCAATTGCCATTAGCATCCGAACGGAAGGTATTCTTGCACAACTTTGTTGTGCTTGCGTCTAGTTTTGCCCCAGCACACCATAGATAACCTTGCTCTTCCCTTTAGTTTTTGAGGTGCCAAGAACTCGGGAATTGAGAACACAAGTCCGGGGACGTATACTGTGCTGGCACAGTTTCTCCTTGCTAGACACAGTGGAAAAGCATTTTGCTGAGACGCAGAAGACAAGAAATGCAGAATACGGAGATACGGAGCTCTCCGAAGTTAAGTGCCGCTGCCAGGCGTCTTTCGGCAGAAAGAGAGCTCCGGAGCGCACAGTGACCGGCACAGTGCTCTGTGCGCGAAGAGCCGCTTGATCGCATCCGAGAGACGGAGAGCGCGTTACCTTCTACGATGCGGAGAGTGAAGCTGCACAACACCCGGACGGTGTCCGCATCTTTCTAACTGCTACAAGATCATGGCTTCCCACGCGATTTGTTAAGATTGTTCTTTATTGTATTTTGATGTGTTTGGATTAGTTTTGCTGAGATTTTTCCTGTGGTGTCGTGTTCTCACAATATTTTGGTCAGTGTTTGGGGATTCTAGAATATTATGGGTGGTTTCTGGAATGTTTTGATGTCTTTTCAGAAGGTTTTGGTTGATTTTGATTAGTTTTTAATGTGATATGGAGGGTTTTAGAATGTTTTGATTTATTCGGGCAAGTTTAAAAATGTTCTTCTTGGGTTTTTAGAATATTTTGATTTGTTTTGTTTTTCTAAAACTCTGGCGGGTTTTTGGTGTTTTTGGATAAGTTTTTGTGGGCTTTGTCATGTTTTGGCAGGTTTTTATTTTTGTTTGATTGGGTTTTAGAATATTTTGATGACTTATGACAGGTTTTGAAATACTTGGGGTTTTTTAAGAATGTTTTCTCTGCCTTACTTTTGTTTTTATTAAGTTTTGCCGGATTTTGGAATCTTTTAGCTGGTTTTCGGAATGTTTCGGTGGTGTTTTAGAATGTTTTTTTTTCTCTTGTGTAGTTTTTATTGACTTGGCAGGTTTTGGAATATTTGGATCCATTTTGGCGGGTTTTAAAATATTTTGGCGGGTTTTTGGAATGTTTTGGTTTGCTTTCATTTGTTTTGATTATATTTTGGCAAGTTATTGAATATTTTGATCACTTCTGACTGGTTTTCTAGTATTTTGGCATCTTTTCAGAATGTTTTGATGAGTTTTGCGGGACTAAATCATTTTGGCGGGTTTTCGGAATATTTTGGTTGGTTTTGATTTGTTTTTATGATGTTTTGGTGGGTTTTCTGAATGTTATGGTTGGGTTTTAGAATGTTTTGTATTCTCTTGAGTTGTTTTTATTGTGCTGGCAGGTTTTGGAATGTTTGGATTCCTTTTGGCGGGTGTTCAGAATGTTTTGGCGGGTGTTCGGAATGTTTTGATTAGTTTTGATGGGCTTTGAAATATTTTGGACGGTTTTTAGAAGGTTTCGATTTGTTTTGATTTGTTTTGATTCTGTTTAGCCCAGTTTTTGGTGTGTTTGGATTAGCTTTGGTGGGCTTGATCATGTTTTGTCAGGTTTTTTCGAATGTATTGATCTCTTCTGTCTGGATTTCTATTTTGGCGGGTTTGAAAATATTTTTGGATTAGTTTTGGCGGGTTTGAAAATATTTTGGCTCTTTGCGCAGAGATGACGGTGCCGGTTGCGGTGCGCTCCGGGGCGCTCCTTCTGCGGAAAGACGCCTGGCAGCGGCACTTGGGACAGCTCCGCGTCTCCGTATTCTGCGTTTCTTGCCTTCTGCATCTCAGCAAAATGCTTTCCCACTAGGTCTAGCAAGGAGAAACTGTGGCAGCTGAGTAGATGTAGCCCGTCCCGCCCTTTGAAGTTGACAAGTTCTTGGCATCTCAGAGCCTCAAGGGAAGAGCAAGGTTATCTATGGTAGGCTGGGGCAGAACTAGCAGCAAGCAGAGCAAAGTTGTCCAAGAATAGCTTCCATTGGAGTGCTAATGGCAATTGAAGAGGCAGGCCAGTGGCAAGCCACTAGCTTCTAGCAGTTTGAAAGTTGCAGACACAGTGCAGGTGTTGTGCGGCTTCCTTCTTGGCCTCCTAGAAGGTGCCGCGCTCTCCGTCTCTTGCTTGCCAATATGTTGCCGTGTTCCTCCTATTGTTTGGTTTGTTTTGATTTGTTTTTATGATGTTTTGGCGGGTTTTCGGAATGTTTTGGTGGTGTTTCAGAATGTTTTTTTTTCTCTTGTGTAGTTTTTATTGACTTGGCAGGTTTTGGAATATTTGGGTTCATTTTGGCGGGTTTTAAAATATTTTGGCGGGTATTTGGAATGTTTTGGTTTGCTTTCATTTGTTTTGATTATATTTTGGCAAGTTATTGAATATTTTGATCACTTCTGACTGGTTTTCTAGTATTTTGGCATCTTTTCAGAATGTTTTGATGAGTTTTGCTGGTCTAAATTATTTTGGCGGGTTTTCGGAATATTTTGCTTGGTTTTGATTTGTTTTTATGATGTTTTGGCGGGTTTTCGGAATGTTTTGGTTGGGTTTTAGAATGTTTTGTATTCTCTTGAGTTGTTTTTATTGTGTTGGCAGGTTTTGGAATGTTTGGATTCCTTTTGGCGGGTGTTCGGAATGTTTTGATTAGTTTTGACGGGTTTTGAAATATTTTGGCGGGTTTTTAGAAGGTTTCGATTTGTTTTGATTTGTTTTGATTCTGTTTAGCCCAGTTTTTGGTGTGTTTGGATTAGCTTTGGTGGGCTTGATCATGTTTTGTCAGGTTTTTTCGAATGTATTGATGACTTCTGTCTGGTTTTCTATTTTGGCGGGTTTGAAAATATTTTTGGATTAGTTTTGGCGGGTTTGAAAATATTTTGGCTCTTTGCGCAGAGATGATGGTGCCGGTTGCGGTGCGCTCCGGGGCGCTCCTTCTGCGGAGAGACGCCTGGCAGCGGCACTTGGGACAGCTCCGCGTCTCCGTATTCTGCGTTTCTTGCCTTCTGCATCTCAGCAAAATGCTTTCCCACTAGGTCTAGCAAGGAGAAACTGTGGCAGCTGAGTAGATGTAGCCCGGCCCGCCCTTTGAAGTTGACAAGTTCTTGGCATCTCAGAGCCTCAAGGGAAGAGCAAGGTTATCTATGGTAGGCTGGGGCAGAACTAGCAGCAAGCAGAGCAAAGTTGTCCAAGAATAGCTTCCATTGGAATGCTAATGGCAATTGAAGAGGCAGGCCAGTGGCAAGCCACTAGCTTCTAGCAGTTTGAAAGTTGCAGACACAGTGCAGGTGTTGTGCGGCTTCCTTCTTGGCCTCCTAGAAGGTGCCGCGCTCTCCGTCTCTTGCTTGCCAATATGTTGCCGTGTTCCTCCTATTGTTTGGTTTGTTTTGATTTGTTTTGATGGTGTTTTGGCGGGTTTTCGGAATGTTTTGGTGGTGTTTTAGAATGTTTTGTTTTCTCTTGTGTTGTTTTGATTGACTTGGCAGGTTTTGGAATATTTGGATCCATTTTGGCGGGTTTTAAAATATTTTGGCGGGTTTTTGGAATGTTTTGGTTTGCTTTCATTTGTTTTGATTACATTTTGGCAAGTTATTGAATATTTTGATCACTTCTGACTGGTTTTCTAGTATTTTGGCATCTTTTCAGAATGTTTTGATGAGTTTTGCGGGTCTAAATCATTTTGGCGGGTTTTCGGAATATTTTGGTTGGTTTTGATTTGTTTTTATGATGTTTTGGTGGGTTTTCTGAATGTTATGGTTGGGTTTTAGAATGTTTTGTATTCTCTTGAGTTGTTTTTATTGTGCTGGCAGGTTTTGGAATGTTTGGATTCCTTTTGGCGGGTGTTCAGAATGTTTTGGCAGGTGTTCGGAATGTTTTGATTAGTTTTGATGGGCTTTGAAATATTTTGGACGGTTTTTAGAAGGTTTCGATTTGTTTTGATTTGTTTTGATTCTGTTTAGCCCAGTTTTTGGTGTGTTTGGATTAGCTTTGGTGGGCTTGATCATGTTTTGTCAGGTTTTTTCGAATGTATTGATCTCTTCTGTCTGGATTTCTATTTTGGCGGGTTTGAAAATATTTTTGGATGAGTTTTGGCGGGTTTGAAAATATTTTGGCTCTTTGCGCAGAGATGACGGTGCCGGTTGCGGTGCGCTCCGGGGCGCTCCTTCTGCGGAAAGACGCCTGGCATCGGCACTTGGGACAGCTCCGCGTCTCCGTATTCTGCGTTTCTTGCCTTCTGCATCTCAGCAAAATGCTTTCCCACTAGGTCTGGCAAGGAGAAACTGTGGCAGCTGAGTAGATGTAGCCCGGCCCGCCCTTTGAAGTTGACAAGTTCTTGGCATCTCAGAGCCTCAAGGGAAGAGCAAGGTTATCTATGGTAGGCTGGGGCAGAACTAGCAGCAAGCAGAGCAAAGTTGTCCAAGAATAGCTTCCATTGGAGTGCTAATGGCAATTGAAGAGGCAGGCCAGTGGCAAGCCACTATCTTCTAGCAGTTTGAAAGTTGCAGACACAGTGCAGGTGTTGTGCGGCTTCCTTCTTGGCCTCCTAGAAGGTGCCGCGCTCTCCGTCTCTTGCTTGCCAATATGTTGCCGTGTTCCTCCTATTGTTTGGTTTGTTTTGATTTGTTTTTATGATGTTTTGGGGGGTTTTCGGAATGTTTTGGTGGTGTTTTAGAATCTTTTGTTTTCTCTTGTGTTGTTTTTATTGTCTTGGCAGGTTTTGGAATGTTTGGATTCCTTTTGGCGGGTTTTAAAATATTTTGGCGGGTATTTGGAATGTTTTGGTTTGCTTTCATTTGTTTTGATTATGTTTTGGCAAGTTATTGAAAGTTTCGATCACTTCTGACTGGTTTTCTAGTATTTTGGCATCTTTTCAGAATGTTTTGATCAGTTTTGGCGGGTTCTAAACTATTTTGTCAGGTTTTCGGAATTTTTTGGTTGGTTTTGATTTGTTTTTGTGATGTTTTGCCTAGTTTTTTCAATGTTTTGATCAGTTCTGTCTGGTTTTCTAATGTTTTGGCATCTTTTCAGAATGTTTTGATGAGTTTTGCGGGTCTAAATCATTTTGGCGGGTTTTCGGAATATTTTGGTTGGTTTTGATTTTCTTTTTATGATGTTTTGGCGGGTTTTCGGAATGTTTTGGTTGGGTTTTAGAATGTTTTGTATTCTCTTGAGTTGTTTTTATTGTGTTGGCAGGTTTTGGAGTGTTTGGATTCCTTTTGGCGGGTGTTCGGAATGTTTTGATTAGTTTTGACGGGTTTTGCAATATTTTGGCGGGTTTTTAGAAGGTTTCGATTTGTTTTGATTTGTTTTGATTCTGTTTAGCCCAGTTTTTGGTGTGTTTGGATTAGCTTTGTTGGGCTTGATCATGTTTTGTCAGGTTTTTTCGAATGTATTGATGACTTCTGTCTGGTTTTCTATTTCGGCGGGTTTGAAAATATTTTTGGATGAGTTTTGGCGGGTTTGAAAATATTTTGGCTCTTTGCGCAGAGATGACGGTGCCGGTTGCGGTGCGCTCCGGGGCGCTCCTTCTGCGGAAAGACGCCTAGGCAGCGGCACTTGGGACAGCTCCGCGTCTCCGTATTCTGCGTTTCTTGCCTTCTGCATCTCAGCAAAATGCTTTCCCACTAGGTCTAGCAAGGAGAAACTGTGGCAGCTGAGTAGATGTAGCCCGGCCCGCCCTTTGAAGTTGACAAGTTCTTGGCATCTCAGAGCCTCAAGGCAAGAGCAAGGTTATCTATGGTAGGCTGGGGCAGAACTAGCAGCAAGCAGAGCAAAGTTGTCCAAGAATAGCTTCCATTGGAATGCTAATGGCAGTTGAAGAGGCAGGCCAGTGGCAAGCCACTAGCTTCTAGCAGTTTGAAAGGTGCAGACACAGTGCAGGTGTTGTGCGGCTTCCTTCTTGGCCTCCTAGAAGGTGCCGCGCTCTCCGTCTCTTGCTTGCCAATATGTTGCCGTGTTCCTCCTATTGTTTGGTTTGTTTTGATTTGTTTTTATGATGTTTTGGCGGGTTTTCGGAATGTTTTGGTGGTGTTTCAGAATGTTTTTTTTTCTCTTGTGTAGTTTTTATTGACTTGGCAGGTTTTGGAATATTTGGGTTCATTTTGGCGGGTTTTAAAATATTTTGGCGGGTATTTGGAATGTTTTGGTTTGCTTTCATTTGTTTTGATTATATTTTGGCAAGTTATTGAATATTTTGATCACTTCTGACTGGTTTTCTAGTATTTTGGCATCTTTTCAGAATGTTTTGATGAGTTTTGCTGGTCTAAATTATTTTGGCGGGTTTTCGGAATATTTTGCTTGGTTTTGATTTGTTTTTATGATGTTTTGGCGGGTTTTCGGAATGTTTTGGTTGGGTTTTAGAATGTTTTGTATTCTCTTGAGTTGTTTTTATTGTGTTGGCAGGTTTTGGAATGTTTGGATTCCTTTTGGCGGGTGTTCGGAATGTTTTGATTAGTTTTGACGGGTTTTGAAATATTTTGGCGGGTTTTTAGAAGGTTTCGATTTGTTTTGATTTGTTTTGATTCTGTTTAGCCCAGTTTTTGGTGTGTTTGGATTAGCTTTGGTGGGCTTGATCATGTTTTGTCAGGTTTTTTCGAATGTATTGATGACTTCTGTCTGGTTTTCTATTTTGGCGGGTTTGAAAATATTTTTGGATTAGTTTTGGCGGGTTTGAAAATATTTTGGCTCTTTGCGCAGAGATGATGGTGCCGGTTGCGGTGCGCTCCGGGGCGCTCCTTCTGCGGAGAGACGCCTGGCAGCGGCACTTGGGACAGCTCCGCGTCTCCGTATTCTGCGTTTCTTGCCTTCTGCATCTCAGCAAAATGCTTTCCCACTAGGTCTAGCAAGGAGAAACTGTGGCAGCTGAGTAGATGTAGCCCGGCCCGCCCTTTGAAGTTGACAAGTTCTTGGCATCTCAGAGCCTCAAGGGAAGAGCAAGGTTATCTATGGTAGGCTGGGGCAGAACTAGCAGCAAGCAGAGCAAAGTTGTCCAAGAATAGCTTCCATTGGAATGCTAATGGCAATTGAAGAGGCAGGCCAGTGGCAAGCCACTAGCTTCTAGCAGTTTGAAAGTTGCAGACACAGTGCAGGTGTTGTGCGGCTTCCTTCTTGGCCTCCTAGAAGGTGCCGTGCTCTCCGTCTCTTGCTTGCCAATATGTTGCCGTGTTCCTCCTATTGTTTGGTTTGTTTTGATTTGTTTTGATGGTGTTTTGGCGGGTTTTCGGAATGTTTTGGTGGTGTTTTAGAATGTTTTGTTTTCTCTTGTGTTGTTTTGATTGACTTGGCAGGTTTTGGAATATTTGGATCCATTTTGGCGGGTTTTAAAATATTTTGGCGGGTTTTTGGAATGTTTTGGTTTGCTTTCATTTGTTTTGATTATATTTTGGCAAGTTATTGAATATTTTGATCACTTCTGACTGGTTTTCTAGTATTTTGGCATCTTTTCAGAATGTTTTGATGAGTTTTGCGGGTCTAAATCATTTTGGCGGGTTTTCGGAATATTTTGGTTGGTTTTGATTTGTTTTTATGATGTTTTGGTGGGTTTTCTGAATGTTATGGTTGGGTTTTAGAATGTTTTGTATTCTCTTGAGTTGTTTTTATTGTGCTGGCAGGTTTTGGAATGTTTGGATTCCTTTTGGCGGGTGTTCAGAATGTTTTGGCAGGTGTTCGGAATGTTTTGATTAGTTTTGATGGGCTTTGAAATATTTTGGACGGTTTTTAGAAGGTTTCGATTTGTTTTGATTTGTTTTGATTCTGTTTAGCCCAGTTTTTGGTGTGTTTGGATTAGCTTTGGTGGGCTTGATCATGTTTTGTCAGGTTTTTTCGAATGTATTGATCTCTTCTGTCTGGATTTCTATTTTGGCGGGTTTGAAAATATTTTTGGATGAGTTTTGGCGGGTTTGAAAATATTTTGGCTCTTTGCGCAGAGATGACGGTGCCGGTTGCGGTGCGCTCCGGGGCGCTCCTTCTGCGGAAAGACGCCTGGCATCGGCACTTGGGACAGCTCCGCGTCTCCGTATTCTGCGTTTCTTGCCTTCTGCATCTCAGCAAAATGCTTTCCCACTAGGTCTAGCAAGGAGAAACTGTGGCAGCTGAGTAGATGTAGCCCGTCCCGCCCTTTGAAGTTGACAAGTTCTTGGCATCTCAGAGCCTCAAGGGAAGAGCAAGGTTATCTATGGTAGGCTGGGGCAGAACTAGCAGCAAGCAGAGCAAAGTTGTCCAAGAATAGCTTCCATTGGAGTGCTAATGGCAATTGAAGAGGCAGGCCAGTGGCAAGCCACTATCTTCTAGCAGTTTGAAAGTTGCAGACACAGTGCAGGTGTTGTGCGGCTTCCTTCTTGGCCTCCTAGAAGGTGCCGCGCTCTCCGTCTCTTGCTTGCCAATATGTTGCCGTGTTCCTCCTATTGTTTGGTTTGTTTTGATTTGTTTTTATGATGTTTTGGGGGGTTTTCGGAATGTTTTGGTGGTGTTTTAGAATCTTTTGTTTTCTCTTGTGTTGTTTTTATTGTCTTGGCAGGTTTTGGAATGTTTGGATTCCTTTTGGCGGGTTTTAAAATATTTTGGCGGGTATTTGGAATGTTTTGGTTTGCTTTCATTTGTTTTGATTATGTTTTGGCAAGTTATTGAAAGTTTCGATCACTTCTGACTGGTTTTCTAGTATTTTGGCATCTTTTCAGAATGTTTTGATCAGTTTTGGCGGGTTCTAAACTATTTTGTCAGGTTTTTGGAATTTTTTGGTTGGTTTTGATTTGTTTTTGTGATGTTTTGCCTAGTTTTTTCAATGTTTTGATCAGTTCTGTCTGGTTTTCTAATGTTTTGGCATCTTTTCAGAATGTTTTGATGAGTTTTGCGGGTCTAAATCATTTTGGCGGGTTTTCGGAATATTTTGGTTGGTTTTGATTTTCTTTTTATGATGTTTTGGCGGGTTTTCGGAATGTTTTGGTTGGGTTTTAGAATGTTTTGTATTCTCTTGAGTTGTTTTTATTGTGTTGGCAGGTTTTGGAGTGTTTGGATTCCTTTTGGCGGGTGTTCGGAATGTTTTGATTAGTTTTGACGGGTTTTGAAATATTTTGGCGGGTTTTTAGAAGGTTTCGATTTGTTTTGATTTGTTTTGATTCTGTTTAGCCCAGTTTTTGGTGTGTTTGGATTAGCTTTGGTGGGCTTGATCATGTTTTGTCAGGTTTTTTCGAATGTATTGATGACTTCTGTCTGGTTTTCTATTTTGGCGGGTTTGAAAATATTTTTGGACGAGTTTTGGCGGGTTTGAAAATATTTTGGCTCTTTGCGCAGAGATGATGGTGCCGGTTGCGGTGCGCTCCGGGGCGCTCCTTCTGCGGAAAGACGCCTAGGCAGCGGCACTTGGGACAGCTCCGCGTCTCCGTATGCTGCGTTTCTTGCCTTCTGCATCTCAGCAAAATGCTTTCCCACTAGGTCTAGCAAGGAGAAACTGTGGCAGCTGAGTAGATGTAGCCCGGCCCGCCCTTTGAAGTTGACAAGTTCTTGGCATCTCAGAGCCTCAAGGGAAGAGCAAGGTTATCTATGGTAGGCTGGGGCAGAACTAGCAGCAAGCAGAGCAAAGTTGTCCAAGAATAGCTTCCATTGGAATGCTAATGGCAGTTGAAGAGGCAGGCCAGTGGCAAGCCACTAGCTTCTAGCAGTTTGAAAGTTGCAGACACAGTGCAGGTGTTGTGCGGCTTCCTTCTTGGCCTCCTAGAAGGTGCCGCGCTCTCCGTCTCTTGCTTGCCAATATGTTGCCGTGTTCCTCCTATTGTTTGGTTTGTTTTGATTTGCTTTGATGGTGTTTTGGCGGGTTTTCGGAATGTTTTGGTGGTGTTTTAGAATGTTTTGTTTTCTCTTGTGTTGTTTTTATAGTCTTGGCAGGTTGTGGAATATTTGGATTCCTTTTGGCGGGTTTTAAAATATTTTGGCGGGTATTTGGAATGTTTTGGTTTGCTTTCATTTGTTTTGATTGTGTTTTGGCAAGTTATTGAAAGTTTCGATCACTTCTGACTGGTTTTCTAGTATTTTGGCATCTTTTCAGAATGTTTTGATCAGTTTTGGCGGGTTCTAAACTATTTTGTCAGGTTTTTGGAATATTTTGGTTGGTTTTGATTTGTTTTTATGATGTTTTGGTGGGTTTTCTGAATGTTTTGGTTGGGTTTTAGAATGTTTTGTATTCTCTTGAGTTGTTTTCATTGTGTTGGCAGGTTTTGGAATGTTTGGATTCCTTTTGGCGGGTGTTCGGAATGTTTTGGCGGGTGTTCGGAATGTTTTGATTAGTTTTGACGGGTTTTGAAATATTTTGGCGGGTTTTTAGAAGGTTTCGATTTGTTTTGATTTGTTTTGATTCTGTTTAGCCCAGTTTTTGGTGTGTTTGGATTAGCTTTGGTGGGCTTGATCATGTTTTGTCAGGTTTTTTCGAATGTATTGATGACTTCTGTCTGGTTTTCTATTTTGGCGGGTTTGAAAATATTTTTGGATGAGTTTTGGCGGGTTTTAAAATATTTTGGCTCTTTGCGCAGAGATGATGGTGCCGGTTGCGGTGCGCTCCGGGGCGCTCCTTCTGCGGAAAGACGCCTGGCAGCGGCACTTGGGACAGCTGCGCGTCTCCGTATTGTGCGTTTCTTGCCTTC
This sequence comes from Passer domesticus, assembly GCF_036417665.1. NCBI lineage: Eukaryota > Metazoa > Chordata > Aves > Passeriformes > Passeridae > Passer > Passer domesticus. The sequence goes on along the minus strand of NC_087478.1, from coordinate 58,005,407 downwards.
TGCATCTCAGCAAAATGCTTTCCCACTAGGTCTAGCAAGGAGAAACTGTGGCAGCTGAGTAGATGTAGCCCGGCCCGCCCTTTGAAGTTGACAAGTTCTTGGCATCTCAGAGCCTCAAGGGAAGAGCAAGGTTATCTATGGTAGGCTGGGGCAGAACTAGCAGCAAGCAGAGCAAAGTTGTCCAAGAATAGCTTCCATTGGAATGCTAATGGCAATTGAAGAGGCAGGCCAGTGGCAAGCCACTAGCTTCTAGCAGTTTGAAAGTTGCAGACACAGTGCAGGTGTTGTGCGGCTTCCTTCTTGGCCTCCTAGAAGGTGCCGTGCTCTCCGTCTCTTGCTTGCCAATATGTTGCCGTGTTCCTCCTATTGTTTGGTTTGTTTTGATTTGTTTTGATGATGTTTTGGCGGGTTTTCGGAATGTTTTGGTGGTGTTTTAGAATGTTTTGTTTTCTCTTGTGTTGTTTTTATTGTCTTGGCAGGTTGTGGAATATTTGGATTCCTTTTGGCGGGTTTTCAAATATTTTGGCGGGTATTTGGAATGTTTTGGTTTGCTTTCATTTGTTTTGATTGTGTTTTGGCAAGTTATTGAAAGTTTCGATCACTTCTGACTGGTTTTCTAGTATTTTGGCATCTTTTCAGAATGTTTTGATCAGTTTTGGCAGGTTCTAAACTATTTTGTCAGGTTTTTGGAATTTTTTGGTTGGTTTTGATTTGTTTTTATGATGTTTTGCCAAGTTTTCTGAATGTTTTGATCAGTTCTGGCTGGTTTTCTAATGTTTTGGCATCTTTTCAGAATGTTTTGATGAGGTTTGCGGGTCTAAATAATTTTGGCGGGTTTTCGGAATATTTTGGTTGGTTTTGATTTGTTTTTATGATGTTTTGGCGGGTTTTCGGAATGTTTTGGTTGGGTTTTAGAATGTTTTGTATTCTCTTGAGTTGTTTTTATTGTGTTGGCAGGTTTTGGAATGTTTGGATTCCTTTTGGCGGGTGTTCGGAATGTTTTGGCGGGTGTTCGGAATGTTTTGATTAGTTTTGACGGGTTTTGAACTATTTTGGCGGGTTTTTAGAAGGTTTCGATTTGTTTTGATTTGTTTTGATTCTGTTTAGCCCAGTTTTTGGTGTGTTTGGATTAGCTTTGGTGGGCTTGATCATGTTTTGTCAGGTTTTTTCGAATGTATTGATGACTTTTGTCTGGTTTTCTATTTTGGCGGGTTTGAAAATATTTTTGGATTAGTTTTGGCGGGTTTTAAAATATTTTGGCTCTTTGCGCAGAGATGACGGTGCCGGTTGCGGTGCGCTCCGGGGCGCTCCTTCTGCGGAAAGACGCCTGGCAGCGGCACTTGGGACAGCTCCGCGTCTCCGTATGCTGCGTTTCTTGCCTTCTGCATCTCAGCAAAATGCTTTCCCACTAGGTCTAGCAAGGAGAAACTGTGGCAGCTGAGTAGATGTAGCCCGTCCCGCCCTTTGAAGTTGACAAGTTCTTGGCATCTCAGAGCCTCAAGGGAAGAGCAAGGTTATCTATGGTAGGCTGGGGCAGAACTAGCAGCAAGCAGAGCAAAGTTGTCCAAGAATAGCTTCCATTGGAATGCTAATGGCAATTGAAGAGGCAGGCCAGTGGCAAGCCACTAGCTTCTAGCAGTTTGAAAGTTGCAGACACAGTGCAGGTGTTGTGCGGCTTCCTTCTTGGCCTCCTAGAAGGTGCCGTGCTCTCCGTCTCTTGCTTGCCAATATGTTGCCGTGTTCCTCCTATTGTTTGGTTTGTTTTGATTTGTTTTGATGGTGTTTTGGCGGGTTTTCGGAATGTTTTGGTGGTGTTTTAGAATGTTTTGTTTTCTCTTGTGTTGTTTTTATTGTCTTGGCAGGTTGTGGAATATTTGGATTCCTTTTGGCGGGTTTTCAAATATTTTGGCGGGTATTTGGAATGTTTTGGTTTGCTTTCATTTGTTTTGATTGTGTTTTGGCAAGTTATTGAAAGTTTCGATCACTTCTGACTGGTTTTCTAGTATTTTGGCATCTTTTCAGAATGTTTTGATCAGTTTTGGCGGGTTCTAAACTATTTTGTCAGGTTTTTGGAATTTTTTGGTTAGTTTTGATTTGTTTTTATGATGTTTTGCCTAGTTTTTTCAATGTTTTGATCAGTTCTGTCTGGTTTTCTAATGTTTTGGCATCTTTTCAGAATGTTTTGATGAGTTTTGCGGGTCTAAATAATTTTGGCGGGTTTTCGGAATATTTTGGTTGGTTTTGATTTGTTTTTATGATGTTTTGGCGGGTTTTCGGAATGTTTTGGTTGGGTTTTAGAATGTTTTGTATTCTCTTGAGTTGTTTTTATTGTGTTGGCAGGTTTTGGAATGTCTGGATTCCTTTTGGCGGGTGTTCGGAATGTTTTGGCGGGTGTTCGGAATGTTTTGATTAGTTTTGACGGGTTTTGAAATATTTTGGCGGGTTTTTAGAAGGTTTCGATTTGTTTTGATTTGTTTTGATTCTGTTTAGCCCAGTTTTTGGTGTGTTTGGATTAGCTTTGGTGGGCTTGATCATGTTTTGTCAGGTTTTTTCGAATGTATTGATCTCTTCTGTCTGGTTTTCTATTTTGGCGGGTTTGAAAATATTTTTGGATGAGTTTTGGCGGGTTTGAAAATATTTTGGCTCTTTGCGCAGAGATGACGGTGCCGGTTGCGGTGCGCTCCGGGGCGCTCCTTCTGCGGAAAGACGCCTAGGCAGCGGCACTTGGGACAGCTCCGCGTCTCCGTATTCTGCGTTTCTTGCCTTCTGCATCTCAGCAAAATGCTTTCCCACTAGGTCTGGCAAGGAGAAACTGTGGCAGCTGAGTAGATGTAGCCCGGCCCGCCCTTTGAAGTTGACAAGTTCTTGGCATCTCAGAGCCTCAAGGGAAGAGCAAGGTTATCTATGGTAGGCTGGGGCAGAACTAGCAGCAAGCAGAGCAAAGTTGTCCAAGAATAGCTTCCATTGGAATGCTAATGGCAATTGAAGAGGCAGGCCAGTGGCAAGCCACTAGCTTCTAGCAGTTTGAAAGTTGCAGACACAGTGCAGGTGTTGTGCGGCTTCCTTCTTGGCCTCCTAGAAGGTGCCGCGCTCTCCGTCTCTTGCTTGCCAATATGTTGCCGTGTTCCTCCTATTGTTTGGTTTGTTTTGATTTGTTTTGATGATGTTTTGGCGGGTTTTCGGAATGTTTTGGTGGTGTTTTAGAATGTTTTGTTTTCTCTTGTGTTGTTTTTATTGTCTTGGCAGGTTGTGGAATATTTGGATTCCTTTTGGCGGGTTTTCAAATATTTTGGCGGGTATTTGGAATGTTTTGGTTTGCTTTCATTTGTTTTGATTGTGTTTTGGCAAGTTATTGAAAGTTTCGATCACTTCTGACTGGTTTTCTAGTATTTTGGCATCTTTTCAGAATGTTTTGATCAGTTTTGGCGGGTTCTAAACTATTTTGTCAGGTTTTTGGAATTTTTTGGTTGGTTTTGATTTGTTTTTATGATGTTTTGCCTAGTTTTTTCAATGTTTTGATAAGTTCAGGCTGGTTTTCTAATGTTTTGGCATCTTTTCAGAATGTTTTGATGAGGTTTGCGGGTCTAAATTATTTTGGCGGGTTTTCGGAATATTTTGGTTGGTTTTGATTTGTTTTTATGATGTTTTGGCGGGTTTTCGGAATGTTTTGCTTGGGTTTTAGAATGTTTTGTATTCTCTTGAGTTGTTTTTATTGTGTTGGCAGGTTTTGGAATGTCTGGATTCCTTTTGGCGGGTGTTCGGAATGTTTTGGCGGGTGTTCGGAATGTTTTGATTAGTTTTGACGGGTTTTGAAATATTTTGGCGGGTTTTTAGAAGGTTTCGATTTGTTTTGATTTGTTTTGATTCTGTTTAGCCCAGTTTTTGGTGTGTTTGGATTAGCTTTGGTGGGCTTGATCATGTTTTGTCAGGTTTTTTCGAATGTATTGATGACTTCTGTCTGGTTTTCTATTTTGGCGGGTTTGAAAATATTTTTGGACGAGTTTTGGCGGGTTTGAAAATATTTTGGCTCTTTGCGCAGAGATGATGGTGCCGGTTGCGGTGCGCTCCGGGGCGCTCCTTCTGCGGAAAGACGCCTAGGCAGCGGCACTTGGGACAGCTCCGCGTCTCCGTATGCTGCGTTTCTTGCCTTCTGCATCTCAGCAAAATGCTTTCCCACTAGGTCTAGCAAGGAGAAACTGTGGCAGCTGAGTAGATGTAGCCCGGCCCGCCCTTTGAAGTTGACAAGTTCTTGGCATCTCAGAGCCTCAAGGGAAGAGCAAGGTTATCTATGGTAGGCTGGGGCAGAACTAGCAGCAAGCAGAGCAAAGTTGTCCAAGAATAGCTTCCATTGGAATGCTAATGGCAGTTGAAGAGGCAGGCCAGTGGCAAGCCACTAGCTTCTAGCAGTTTGAAAGTTGCAGACACAGTGCAGGTGTTGTGCGGCTTCCTTCTTGGCCTCCTAGAAGGTGCCGCGCTCTCCGTCTCTTGCTTGCCAATATGTTGCCGTGTTCCTCCTATTGTTTGGTTTGTTTTGATTTGCTTTGATGGTGTTTTGGCGGGTTTTCGGAATGTTTTGGTGGTGTTTTAGAATGTTTTGTTTTCTCTTGTGTTGTTTTTATAGTCTTGGCAGGTTGTGGAATATTTGGATTCCTTTTGGCGGGTTTTAAAATATTTTGGCGGGTATTTGGAATGTTTTGGTTTGCTTTCATTTGTTTTGATTGTGTTTTGGCAAGTTATTGAAAGTTTCGATCACTTCTGACTGGTTTTCTAGTATTTTGGCATCTTTTCAGAATGTTTTGATCAGTTTTGGCGGGTTCTAAACTATTTTGTCAGGTTTTTGGAATTTTTTGGTTGGTTTTGATTTGTTTTTATGATGTTTTGCCTAGTTTTTTCAATGTTTTGATAAGTTCAGGCTGGTTTTCTAATGTTTTGGCATCTTTTCAGAATGTTTTGATGAGGTTTGCGGGTCTAAATAATTTTGGCGGGTTTTCGGAATATTTTGGTTGGTTTTGATTTGTTTTTATGATGTTTTGGCGGGTTTTCGGAATGTTTTGGTTGGGTTTTAGAATGTTTTGTATTCTCTTGAGTTGTTTTTATTGTGTTGGCAGGTTTTGGAATGTTTGGATTCCTTTTGGCGGGTGTTCGGAATGTTTTGGCGGGTGTTCGGAATGTTTTGATTAGTTTTGACGGGTTTTGAAATATTTTGGTGGGTTTTTAGAAGGTTTCGATTTGTTTTGATTTGTTTTGATTCTGTTTAGCCCAGTTTTTGGTGTGTTTGGATTAGCTTTGGTGGGCTTGATCATGTTTTGTCAGGTTTTTTCGAATGTATTGATGACTTCTGTCTGGTTTTCTATTTTGGCGGGTTTGAAAATATTTTTGGATGAGTTTTGGCGGGTTTTAAAACATTTTGGCTCTTTGCGCAGAGATGATGGTGCCGGTTGCGGTGCGCTCCGGGGCGCTCCTTCTGCGGAAAGACGCCTAGGCAGCGGCACTTGGGACAGCTCCGCGTCTCCGTATGCTGCGTTTCTTGCCTTCTGCATCTCAGCAAAATGCTTTCCCACTAGGTCTAGCAAGGAGAAACTGTGGCAGCTGAGTAGATGTAGCCCGGCCCGCCCTTTGAAGTTGACAAGTTCTTGGCATCTCAGAGCCTCAAGGCAAGAGCAAGGTTATCTATGGTAGGCTGGGGCAGAACTAGCAGCAAGCAGAGCAAAGTTGTCCAAGAATAGCTTCCATTGGAATGCTAATGGCAGTTGAAGAGGCAGGCCAGTGGCAAGCCACTAGCTTCTAGCAGTTTGAAAGTTGCAGACACAGTGCAGGTGTTGTGCGGCTTCCTTCTTGGCCTCCTAGAAGGTGCCGCGCTCTCCGTCTCTTGCTTGCCAATATGTTGCCGTGTTCCTCCTATTGTTTGGTTTGTTTTGATTTGTTTTGATGATGTTTTGGGGGGTTTTCGGAATGTTTTGGTGGTGTTTTAGAATGTTTTGTTTTCTCTTGTGTTGTTTTTATTGTCTTGGCAGGTTGTGGAATATTTGGATTCCTTTTGGCGGGTTTTCAAATATTTTGGCGGGTATTTGGAATGTTTTTGGTTTGCTTTCATTTGTTTTGATTATGTTTTGGCAAGTTATTGAAAGTTTCGATCACTTCTGACTGGTTTTCTAGTATTTTGGCATCTTTTCAGAATGTTTTGATCAGTTTTGGCGGGTTCTAAACTATTTTGTCAGGTTTTTGGAATTTTTTGGTTGGTTTTGATTTGTTTTTATGATGTTTTGCCTAGTTTTTTCAATGTTTTGATCAGTTCTGTCTGGTTTTCTAATGTTTTGGCATCTTTTCAGAATGTTTTGATGAGTTTTGCGGGTCTAAATCATTTTGGCGGGTTTTCGGAATATTTTGGTTGGTTTTGATTTGTTTTTATGATGTTTTGGCGGGTTTTCGGAATGTTTTGGTTGGGTTTTAGAATGTTTTGTATTCTCTTGAGTTGTTTTTATTGTGTTGGCAGGTTTTAGAATGTTTGGATTCCTTTTGGCGGGTGTTCGGAATGTTTTGGCGGGTGTTCGGAATGTTTTGAGTAGTTTTGACGGGTTTTGAAATATTTTGGCGGGTTTTTAGAAGGTTTCGATTTGTTTTGATTTGTTTTGATTCTGTTTAGCCCAGTTTTTGGTGTGTTTGGATTAGCTTTGGTGGGCTTGATCATGTTTTGTCAGGTTTTTTCGAATGTATTGATGACTTCTGTCTGGTTTTCTATTTTGGCGGGTTTGAAAATATTTTTGGATTAGTTTTGGCGGGTTTTAAAATATTTTGGCTCTTTGCGCAGAGATGATGGTGCCGGTTGCGGTGCGCTCCGGGGCGCTCCTTCTGCGGAAAGACGCCTAGGCAGCGGCACTTGGGACAGCTCCGCGTCTCCGTATTCTGCGTTTCTTGCCTTCTGCATCTCAGCAAAATGCTTTCCCACTAGGTCTGGCAAGGAGAAACTGTGGCAGCTGAGTAGATGTAGCCCGGCCCGCCCTTTGAAGTTGACAAGTTCTTGGCATCTCAGAGCCTCAAGGCAAGAGCAAGGTTATCTATGGTAGGCTGGGGCAGAACTAGCAGCAAGCAGAGCAAAGTTGTCCAAGAATAGCTTCCATTGGAATGTTAATGGCAGTTGAAGAGGCAGGCCAGTGGCAATCCACTAGCTTCTAGCAGTTTGAAAGTTGCAGACACAGTGCAGGTGTTGTGCGGCTTCCTTCTTGGCCTCCTAGAAGGTGCCGCGCTCTCCGTCTCTTGCTTGCCAATATGTTGCCGTGTTCCTCCTATTGTTTGGTTTGTTTTGATTTGTTTTGATGGTGTTTTGGCGGGTTTTCGGAATGTTTTGGTGGTGTTTTAGAATGTTTTGTTTTCTCTTGTGTTGTTTTTATTGTCTTGGCAGGTTGTGGAATATTTGGATTCCTTTTGGCGGGTTTTCAAATATTTTGGCGGGTATTTGGAATGTTTTGGTTTGCTTTCATTTGTTTTGATTGTGTTTTGGCAAGTTATTGAAAGTTTCGATCACTTCTGACTGGTTTTCTAGTATTTTGGCATCTTTTCAGAATGTTTTGATCAGTTTTGGCGGGTTCTAAACTATTTTGTCAGGTTTTTGGAATTTTTTGGTTGGTTTTGATTTGTTTTTATGATGTTTTGCCTAGTTTTTTCAATGTTTTGATAAGTTCAGGCTGGTTTTCTAATGTTTTGGCATCTTTTCAGAATGTTTTGATGAGGTTTGCGGGTCTAAATAATTTTGGCGGGTTTTCGGAATATTTTGGTTGGTTTTGATTTGTTTTTATGATGTTTTGGCGGGTTTTCGGAATGTTTTGTTTGGGTTTTAGAATGTTTTGTATTCTCTTGAGTTGTTTTTATTGTGTTGGCAGGTTTTGGAATGTTTGGATTCCTTTTGGCGGGTGTTCGGAATGTTTTGGCGGGTGTTCGGAATGTTTTGATTAGTTTTGACGGGTTTTGAAATATTTTGGGGGGTTTTTAGAAGGTTTCGATTTGTTTTGATTTGTTTTGATTCTGTTTAGCCCAGTTTTTGGTGTGTTTGGATTAGCTTTGGTGGGCTTGATCATGTTTTGTCAGGTTTTTTCGAATGTATTGATGACTTCTGTCTGGTTTTCTATTTTGGCGGGTTTGAAAATATTTTTGGATGAGTTTTGGCGGGTTTTAAAATATTTTGGCTCTTTGCGCAGAGATGACGGTGCCGGTTGCGGTGCGCTCCGGGGCGCTCCTTCTGCGGAAAGACGCCTAGGCAGCGGCACTTGGGACAGCTCCGCGTCTCCGTATTCTGCGTTTCTTGCCTTCTGCATCTCAGCAAAATGATTTCCCACTAGGTCTGGCAAGGAGAAACTGTGGCAGCTGAGTAGATGTAGCCCGGCCCGCCCTTTGAAGTTGACAAGTTCTTGGCATCTCAGAGCCTCAAGGCAAGAGCAAGGTTATCTATGGTAGGCTGGGGCAGAACTAGCAGCAAGCAGAGCAAAGTTGTCCAAGAATAGCTTCCATTGGAATGCTAATGGCAGTTGAAGAGGCAGGCCAGTGGCAAGCCACTAGCTTCTAGCAGTTTGAAAGTTGCAGACACAGTGCAGGTGTTGTGCGGCTTCCTTCTTGGCCTCCTAGAAGGTGCCGCGCTCTCCATCTCTTGCTTGCCAATATGTTGCCGTGTTCCTCCTATTGTTTGGTTTGTTTTGATTTGTTTTGATGATGTTTTGGCGGGTTTTCGGAATGTTTTGGTGGTGTTTTAGAATGTTTTGTTTTCTCTTGTGTTGTTTTTATTGTCTTGGCAGGTTGTGGAATATTTGGATTCCTTTTGGCGGGTTTTAAAATATTTTGGCGGGTATTTGGAATGTTTTGGTTTGCTTTCATTTGTTTTGATTATGTTTTGGCAAGTTATTGAAAGTTCCGATCGCTTCTGACTGGTTTTCTAGTATTTTGGCATCTTTTCAGAATGTTTTGATCAGTTTTGGCGGGTTCTAAACTATTTTGTCAGGTTTTTGGAATTTTTTGGTTGGTTTTGATTTGTTTTTGTGATGTTTTGCCAAGTTTTTTCAATGTTTTGATCAGTTCTGTCTGGTTTTCTAATGTTTTGGCATCTTTTCAGAATGTTTTGATGAGTTTTGCGGGTCTAAATTATTTTGGCGGGTTGTCGGAATATTTTGGTTGGTTTTGATTTTTTTTTTATGATGTTTTGGCGGGTTTTCGGAATGTTTTGGTTGGGTTTTAGAATGTTTTGTATTCTCTTGAGTTGTTTTTATTGTGTTGGCAGGTTTTGGAATGTTTGGATTCCTTTTGGCGGGTGTTCGGAATGTTTTGGCGGGTGTTCGGAATGTTTTGATTAGTTTTGACGGGTTTTGAAATATTTTGGCGGGTTTTTAGAAGGTTTCAATTTGTTTTGATTTGTTTTGATTCTGTTTAGCCCAGTTTTTGGTGTGTTTGGATTAGCTTTGGTGGGCTTTCTCATGTTTTGTCAGGTTTTTTCGAATGTATTGATGACTTCTGTCTGGTTTTCTATTTTGGCGGGTTTGAAAATATTTTTGGATTAGTTTTGGCGGGTTTGAAAATATTTTGGCTCTTTGCGCAGAGATGACGGTGCCGGTTGCGGTGCGCTCCGGGGCGCTCCTTCTGCGGAAAGACGCCTAGGCAGCGGCACTTGGGACAGCTCCGCGTCTCCGTATTCTGCGTTTCTTGCCTTCTGCATCTCAGCAAAATGCTTTCCCACTAGGTCTAGCAAGGAGAAACTGTGGCAGCTGAGTAGATGTAGCCCGGCCCGCCCTTTGAAGTTGACAAGTTCTTGGCATCTCAGAGCCTCAAGGCAAGAGCAAGGTTATCTATGGTAGGCTGGGGCAGAACTAGCAGCAAGCAGAGCAAAGTTGTCCAAGAATAGCTTCCATTGCAATGCTAATGGCAGTTGAAGAGGCAGGCCAGTGGCAAGCCACTAGCTTCTAGCAGTTTGAAAGTTGCAGACACAGTGCAGGTGTTGTGCGGCTTCCTTCTTGGCCTCCTAGAAGGTGCCGCGCTCTCCGTCTCTTGCTTGCCAATATGTTGCCGTGTTCCTCCTATTGTTTGGTTTGTTTTGATTTGTTTTTATGATGTTTTGGCGGGTTTTCGGAATGTTTTGGTGGTGTTTTAGAATGTTTTGTTTTCTCTTGTGTTGTTTTTATTGTCTTGGCAGGTTGTGGAATATTTGGATTCCTTTTGGCGGGTTTTCAAATATTTTGGCGTGTATTTGGAATGTTTTGGTTTGCTTTCATTTGTTTTGATTATGTTTTGGCAAGTTATTGAAAGTTCCGATCGCTTCTGACTGGTTTTCTAGTATTTTGGCATCTTTTCAGAATGTTTTGATCAGTTTTGGCGGGTTCTAAACTATTTTGTCAGGTTTTTGGAATTTTTTGGTTGGTTTTGATTTGTTTTTGTGATGTTTTGCCAAGTTTTTTCAATGTTTTGATCAGTTCTGTCTGGTTTTCTAATGTTTTGGCATCTTTTCAGAATGTTTTGATGAGTTTTGCGGGTCTAAATTATTTTGGCGGGTTGTCGGAATATTTTGGTTGGTTTTGATTTTTTTTTTATGATGTTTTGGCGGGTTTTCGGAATGTTTTGGTTGGGTTTTAGAATGTTTTGTATTCTCTTGAGTTGTTTTTATTGTGTTGGCAGGTTTTGGAATGTTTGGATTCCTTTTGGCGGGTGTTCGGAATGTTTTGGCGGGTGTTCGGAATGTTTTGATTAGTTTTGACGGGTTTTGAAATATTTTGGCGGGTTTTTAGAAGGTTTCAATTTGTTTTGATTTGTTTTGATTCTGTTTAGCCCAGTTTTTGGTGTGTTTGGATTAGCTTTGGTGGGCTTTCTCATGTTTTGTCAGGTTTTTTCGAATGTATTGATGACTTCTGTCTGGTTTTCTATTTTGGCGGGTTTGAAAATATTTTTGGATTAGTTTTGGCGGGTTTGAAAATATTTTGGCTCTTTGCGCAGAGATGACGGTGCCGGTTGCGGTGCGCTCCGGGGCGCTCCTTCTGCGGAAAGACGCCTAGGCAGCGGCACTTGGGACAGCTCCGCGTCTCCGTATTCTGCGTTTCTTGCCTTCTGCATCTCAGCAAAATGCTTTCCCACTAGGTCTAGCAAGGAGAAACTGTGGCAGCTGAGTAGATGTAGCCCGGCCCGCCCTTTGAAGTTGACAAGTTCTTGGCATCTCAGAGCCTCAAGGCAAGAGCAAGGTTATCTATGGTAGGCTGGGGCAGAACTAGCAGCAAGCAGAGCAAAGTTGTCCAAGAATAGCTTCCATTGCAATGCTAATGGCAGTTGAAGAGGCAGGCCAGTGGCAAGCCACTAGCTTCTAGCAGTTTGAAAGTTGCAGACACAGTGCAGGTGTTGTGCGGCTTCCTTCTTGGCCTCCTAGAAGGTGCCGCGCTCTCCGTCTCTTGCTTGCCAATATGTTGCCGTGTTCCTCCTATTGTTTGGTTTGTTTTGATTTGTTTTTATGATGTTTTGGCGGGTTTTCGGAATGTTTTGGTGGTGTTTTAGAATGTTTTGTTTTCTCTTGTGTTGTTTTTATTGTCTTGGCAGGTTGTGGAATATTTGGATTCCTTTTGGCGGGTTTTCAAATATTTTGGCGTGTATTTGGAATGTTTTGGTTTGCTTTCATTTGTTTTGATTATGTTTTGGCAAGTTATTGAAAGTTTCGATCACTTCTGACTGGTTTTCTAGTATTTTGGCATCTTTTCAGAATGTTTTGATCAGTTTTGGCAGGTTCTAAACTATTTTGTCAGGTTTTTGGAATTTTTTGGTTGGTTTTGATTTGTTTTTATGATGTTTTGCCTAGTTTTTTCAATGTTTTGATCAGTTCTGTCTGGTTTTCTAATGTTTTGGCATCTTTTCAGAATGTTTTGATGAGTTTTGCGGGTCTAAATTATTTTGGCGGGTTTTCGGAATATTTTGGTTGGTTTTGATTTGTTTTTATGATGTTTTGGTGGGTTTTCAGAATGTTTTGGTTGGGTTTTAGAATGTTTTGTATTCTCTTGAGTTGTTTTTATTGTGTTGGCAGGTTTTGGAATGTTTGGATTCCTTTTGGCGGGTGTTCGGAATGTTTGGCGGGTGTTCGGAATGTTTTGATTAGTTTTGATGGGTTTTGAAATATTTTGGCGGGTTTTTAGAAGGTTTCAATTTGTTTTGATTTGTTTTGATTCTGTTTAGCCCAGTTTTTGGTGTGTTTGGATTAGCTTTGGTGGGCTTTCTCATGTTTTGTCAGGTTTTTTCGAATGTATTGATGACTTCTGTCTGGTTTTCTATTTTGGCGGGTTTGAAAATATTTTTGGATTAGTTTTGGCGGGTTTTAAAATATTTTGGCTCTTTGCGCAGAGATGACGGTGCCGGTTGCGGTGCGCTCCGGGGCGCTCCTTCTGCGGAAAGACGCCTAGGCAGCGGCACTTGGGACAGCTCCGCGTCTCCGTATTCTGCGTTTCTTGCCTTCTGCATCTCAGCAAAATGCTTTCCCACTAGGTCTAGCAAGGAGAAACTGTGGCAGCTGAGTAGATGTAGCCCGGCCCGCCCTTTGAAGTTGACAAGTTCTTGGCATCTCAGAGCCTCAAGGCAAGAGCAAGGTTATCTATGGTAGGCTGGGGCAGAACTAGCAGCAAGCAGAGCAAAGTTGTCCAAGAATAGCTTCCATTGGAATGCTAATGGCAGTTGAAGAGGCAGGCCAGTGGCAAGCCACTAGCTTCTAGCAGTTTGAAAGTTGCAGACACAGTGCAGGTGTTGTGCGGCTTCCTTCTTGGCCTCCTAGAAGGTGCCGCGCTCTCCGTCTCTTGCTTGCCAATATGTTGCCGTGTTCCTCCTATTGTTTGGTTTGTTTTGATTTGTTTTGATGATGTTTTGGGGGGTTTTCGGAATGTTTTGGTGGTGTTTTAGAATGTTTTGTTTTCTTTTGTGTTGTTTTTATTGTCTTGGCAGGTTGTGGAATATTTGGATTCCTTTTGGCGGGTTTTCAAATATTTTGGCGTGTATTTGGAATGTTTTGGTTTGCTTTCATTTGTTTTGATTATGTTTTGGCAAGTTATTGAATGTTTCGATCGCTTCTGACTGGTTTTCTAGTATTTTGGCATCTTTTCAGAATGTTTTGATCAGTTTTGGCAGGTTCTAAACTATTTTGTCAGGTTTTTGGAATTTTTTGGTTGGTTTTGATTTGTTTTTATGATGTTTTGCCAAGTTTTTTCAATGTTTTGATCAGTTCTGTCTGGTTTTCTAATGTTTTGGCATCTTTTCAGAATGTTTCGATGAGTTTTGCGGGTCTAAATTATTTTGGCGGGTTTTCGGAATATTTTGGTTGGTTTTGATTTGTTTTTATGATGTTTTGGTGGGTTTTCAGAATGTTTTGGTTGGGTTTTAGAATGTTTTGTATTCTCTTGAGTTGTTTTTATTGTGTTGGCAGGTTTTGGAATGTTTGGATTCCTTTTGGCGGGTGTTCGGAATGTTTGGCGGGTGTTCGGAATGTTTTGATTAGTTTTGATGGGTTTTGAAATATTTTGGCGGGTTTTTAGAAGGTTTCAATTTGTTTTGATTTGTTTTGATTCTGTTTAGCCCAGTTTTTGGTGTGTTTGGATTAGCTTTGGTGGGCTTTCTCATGTTTTGTCAGGTTTTTTCGAATGTATATTGATGACTTCTGTCTGGTTTTCTATTTTGGCGGGTTTGAAAATATTTTTGGATTAGTTTTGGCGGGTTTGAAAATATTTTGGCTCTTTGCGCAGAGATGACGGTGCCGGTTGCGGTGCGCTCCGGGGCGCTCCTTCTGCGGAAAGACGCCTAGGCAGCGGCACTTGGGACAGCTCCGCGTCTCCGTATTCTGCGTTTCTTGCCTTCTGCATCTCAGCAAAATGCTTTCCCACTAGGTCTAGCAAGGAGAAACTGTGGCAGCTGAGTAGATGTAGCCCGGCCCGCCCTTTGAAGTTGACAAGTTCTTGGCATCTCAGAGCCTCAAGGCAAGAGCAAGGTTATCTATGGTAGGCTGGGGCAGAACTAGCAGCAAGCAGAGCAAAGTTGTCCAAGAATAGCTTCCATTGGAATGCTAATGGCAGTTGAAGAGGCAGGCCAGTGGCAAGCCACTAGCTTCTAGCAGTTTGAAAGTTGCAGACACAGTGCAGGTGTTGTGCGGCTTCCTTCTTGGCCTCCTAGAAGGTGCCGCGCTCTCCGTCTCTTGCTTGCCAATATGTTGCCGTGTTCCTCCTATTGTTTGGTTTGTTTTGATTTGTTTTTATGATGTTTTGGCGGGTTTTCGGAATGTTTTGGTGGTGTTTTAGAATGTTTTGTTTTCTCTTGTGTTGTTTTTATTGTCTTGGCAGGTTGTGGAATATTTGGATTCCTTTTGGCGGGTTTTCAAATATTTTGGCGGGTATTTGGAATGTTTTGGTTTGCTTTCATTTGTTTTGATTATGTTTTGGCAAGTTATTGAAAGTTCCGATCGCTTCTGACTGGTTTTCTAGTATTTTGGCATCTTTTCAGAATGTTTTGATCAGTTTTGGCGGGTTCTAAATTATTTTGTCAGGTTTTTGGAATTTTTTGGTTGGTTTTGATTTGTTTTTGTGATGTTTTGCCAAGTTTTTTGAATGTTTTGATCAGTTCTGTCTGGTTTTCTAATGTTTTGGCATCTTTTCAGAATGTTTTGATGAGTTTTGCGGGTCTAAATTATTTTGGCGGGTTGTCGGAATATTTTGGTTGGTTTTGATTTTTTTTTTATGATGTTTTGGCGGGTTTTCGGAATGTTTTGGTTGGGTTTAGAATGTTTTGTATTCTCTTGAGTTGTTTTTATTGTGTTGGCAGGTTTTGGAATGTTTGGATTCCTTTTGGCGGGTGTTCGGAATGTTTGGCGGGTGTTCGGAATGTTTTGATTAGTTTTGACGGGTTTTGAAATATTTTGGCGGGTTTTTAGAAGGTTTCGATTTGTTTTGATTTGTTTTGATTCTGTTTAGCCCAGTTTTTGGTGTGTTTGGATTAGCTTTGTGGGCTTTCTCATGTTTTGTTAGGTTTTTTCGAATGTATTGATCACTTCTGTCTGGTTTTCTATTTTGGCGGGTTTGAAAATATTTTTGGATGAGTTTTGGCGGGTTTGAAAATATTTTGGCTCTTTGCGCAGAGATGATGGTGCCGGTTGCGGTGCGCTCCGGGGCGCTCCTTCTGCGGAAAGACGCCTAGGCAGCGGCACTTGGGACAGCTCCGCGTCTCCGTATTCTGCGTTTCTTGCCTTCTGCATCTCAGCAAAATGCTTTCCCACTAGGTCTAGCAAGGAGAAACTGTGGCAGCTGAGTAGATGTAGCCCGGCCCGCCCTTTGAAGTTGACAAGTTCTTGGCATCTCAGAGCCTCAAGGCAAGAGCAAGGTTATCTATGGTAGGCTGGGGCAGAACTAGCAGCAAGCAGAGCATAGTTGTCCAAGAATAGCTTCCATTGGAATGCTAATGGCAGTTGAAGAGGCAGGCCAGTGGCAAGCCACTAGCTTCTAGCAGTTTGAAAGTTGCAGACACAGTGCAGGTGTTGTGCGGCTTCCTTCTTGGCCTCCTAGAAGGTGCCGCGCTCTCCGTCTCTTGCTTGCCAATATGTTGCCGTGTTCCTCCTATTGTTTGGTTTGTTTTGATTTGTTTTTATGATGTTTTGGGCGGGTTTTCGGAATGTTTTGGTGGTGTTTTAGAATGTTTTGTTTTCTCTTGTGTTGTTTTTATTGTCTTGGCAGGTTGTGGAATATTTGGATTCCTTTTGGCGGTTTTCAAATATTTTGGCGTGTATTTGGAATGTTTTGGTTTGCTTTCATTTGTTTTGATTATGTTTTGGCAAGTTATTGAAAGTTCCGATCGCTTCTGACTGGTTTTCTAGTATTTTGGCATCTTTTCAGAATGTTTTGATCAGTTTTGGCGGGTTGTAAACTATTTTGTCAGGTTTTTGGAATTTTTTGGTTGGTTTTGATTTGTTTTTGTGATGTTTTGCCAAGTTTTTTCAATGTTTTGATCAGTTCTGTCTGGTTTTCTAATGTTTTGGCATCTTTTCAGAATGTTTTGATGAGTTTTGCGGGTCTAAATTATTTTGGCGGGTTGTCGGAATATTTTGGTTGGTTTTGATTTTTTTTTTATGATGTTTTTGGCGGGTTTTCGGAATGTTTTGGTTGGGTTTTAGAATGTTTTGTATTCTCTTGAGTTGTTTTTATTGTGTTGGCAGGTTTTGGAATGTTTGGATTCCTTTTGGCGGGTGTTCGGAATGTTTTGGCGGGTGTTCGGAATGTTTTGATTAGTTTTGACGGGTTTTGAAATATTTTGGCGGGTTTTTAGAAGGTTTCAATTTGTTTTGATTTGTTTTGATTCTGTTTAGCCCAGTTTTTGGTGTGTTTGGATTAGCTTTGGTGGGCTTTCTCATGTTTTGTCAGGGTTTTTTCGAATGTATTGATGACTTCTGTCTGGTTTTCTATTTTGGCGGGTTTGAAAATATTTTTGGATTAGTTTTGGCGGGTTTGAAAATATTTTGGCTCTTTGCGCAGAGATGACGGTGCCGGTTGCGGTGCGCTCCGGGG
This sequence comes from Passer domesticus, assembly GCF_036417665.1. Classification (NCBI taxonomy): domain Eukaryota; kingdom Metazoa; phylum Chordata; class Aves; order Passeriformes; family Passeridae; genus Passer; species Passer domesticus. Next base: position 57,988,875 of record NC_087478.1, on the reverse strand, counting down.
CGCTCCTTCTGCGGAAAGACGCCTAGGCAGCGGCACTTGGGGACAGCTCCGCGTCTCCGTATTCTGCGTTTCTTGCCTTCTGCATCTCAGCAAAATGCTTTCCCACTAGGTCTAGCAAGGAGAAACTGTGGCAGCTGAGTAGATGTAGCCCGGCCCGCCCTTTGAAGTTGACAAGTTCTTGGCATCTCAGAGCCTCAAGGCAAGAGCAAGGTTATCTATGGTAGGCTGGGGCAGAACTAGCAGCAAGCAGAGCAAAGTTGTCCAAGAATAGCTTCCATTGCAATGCTAATGGCAGTTGAAGAGGCAGGCCAGTGGCAAGCCACTAGCTTCTAGCAGTTTGAAAGTTGCAGACACAGTGCAGGTGTTGTGCGGCTTCCTTCTTGGCCTCCTAGAAGGTGCCGCGCCTCTCCGTCTCTTGCTTGCCAATATGTTGCCGTGTTCCTCCTATTGTTTGGTTTGTTTTGATTTGTTTTTATGATGTTTTGGCGGGTTTTCGGAATGTTTTGGTGGTGTTTTAGAATGTTTTGTTTTCTCTTGTGTTGTTTTTATTGTCTTGGCAGGTTGTGGAATATTTGGATTCCTTTTGGCGGGTTTTCAAATATTTTGGCGTGTATTTGGAATGTTTTGGTTTGCTTTCATTTGTTTTGATTATGTTTTGGCAAGTTATTGAAAGTTTCGATCACTTCTGACTGGTTTTCTAGTATTTTGGCATCTTTTCAGAATGTTTTGATCAGTTTTGGCAGGTTCTAAACTATTTTGTCAGGTTTTTGAATTTTTTGGTTGGTTTTGATTTGTTTTTATGATGTTTTGCCTAGTTTTTTCAATGTTTTGATCAGTTCTGTCTGGTTTTCTAATGTTTTTGGCATCTTTTCAGAATGTTTTGATGAGTTTTGCGGGTCTAATTATTTTGGCGGGTTTTCGGAATATTTTGGTTGGTTTTGATTTGTTTTTATGATGTTTTGGTGGGTTTTCAGAATGTTTTGGTTGGGTTTTAGAATGTTTTGTATTCTCTTGAGTTGTTTTTATTGTGTTGGCAGGTTTTGGAATGTTTGGATTCCTTTTGGCGGGTGTTCGGAATGTTTGGCGGGTGTTCGGAATGTTTTGATTAGTTTTGATGGGTTTTGAAATATTTTGGCGGGTTTTTAGAAGGTTTCAATTTGTTTTGATTTGTTTTGATTCTGTTTAGCCCAGTTTTTGGTGTGTTTGGATTAGCTTGGTGGGCTTTCTCATGTTTTGTCAGGTTTTTTCGAATGTATTGATGACTTCTGTCTGGTTTTCTATTTTGGCGGGTTTGAAAATATTTTTGGATTAGTTTTGGCGGGTTTGAAAATATTTTGGCTCTTTGCGCAGAGATGACGGTGCCGGTTGCGGTGCGCTCCGGGGCGCTCCTTCTGCGGAAAGACGCCTAGGCAGCGGCACTTGGGACAGCTCCGCGTCTCCGTATTCTGCGTTTCTTGCCTTCTGCATCTCAGCAAAATGCTTTCCCACTAGGTCTAGCAAGGAGAAACTGTGGCAGCTGAGTAGATGTAGCCCGGCCCGCCCTTTGAAGTTGACAAGTTCTTGGCATCTCAGAGCCTCAAGGCAAGAGCAAGGTTATCTATGGTAGGCTGGGGCAGAACTAGCAGCAAGCAGAGCAAAGTTGTCCAAGAATAGCTTCCATTGGAATGCTAATGGCAGTTGAAGAGGCAGGCCAGTGGCAAGCCACTAGCTTCTAGCAGTTTGAAAGTTGCAGACACAGTGCAGGTGTTGTGCGGCTTCCTTCTTGGCCTCCTAGAAGGTGCCGCGCTCTCCGTCTCTTGCTTGCCAATATGTTGCCGTGTTCCTCCTATTGTTTGGTTTGTTTTGATTTGTTTTGATGATGTTTTGGGGGGGTTTTCGGAATGTTTTGGTGGTGTTTTAGAATGTTTTGTTTTCTTTTGTGTTGTTTTTATTGTCTTGGCAGGTTGTGGAATATTTGGATTCCTTTTGGCGGGTTTTCAAATATTTTGGCGTGTATTTGGAATGTTTTGGTTTGCTTTCATTTGTTTTGATTATGTTTTGGCAAGTTATTGAATGTTTCGATCGCTTCTGACTGGTTTTCTAGTATTTTGGCATCTTTTCAGAATGTTTTGATCAGTTTTGGCAGGTTCTAAACTATTTTGTCAGGTTTTTGGAATTTTTTGGTTGGTTTTGATTTGTTTTTATGATGTTTTGCCAAGTTTTTTCAATGTTTTGATCAGTTCTGTCTGGTTTTCTAATGTTTTGGCATCTTTTCAGAATGTTTTGATGAGTTTTGCGGGTCTAAATTATTTTGGCGGGTTTTCGGAATATTTTGGTTGGTTTTGATTTGTTTTTATGATGTTTTGGTGGGTTTTCAGAATGTTTTGGTTGGGTTTTAGAATGTTTTGTATTCTCTTGAGTTGTTTTTATTGTGTTGGCAGGTTTTGGAATGTTTGGATTCCTTTTGGCGGGTGTTCGGAATGTTTGGCGGGTGTTCGGAATGTTTTGATTAGTTTTGATGGGTTTTGAAATATTTTGGCGGGTTTTTAGAAGGTTTCAATTTGTTTTGATTTGTTTTGATTCTGTTTAGCCCAGTTTTTGGTGTGTTTGGATTAGCTTTGGTGGGCTTTCTCATGTTTTGTCAGGTTTTTTCGAATGTATTGATGACTTCTGTCTGGTTTTCTATTTTGGCGGGTTTGAAAATATTTTTGGATTAGTTTTGGCGGGTTTTAAAATATTTTGGCTCTTTGCGCAGAGATGACGGTGCCGGTTGCGGTGCGCTCCGGGGCGCTCCTTCTGCGGAAAGACGCCTAGGCAGCGGCACTTGGGACAGCTCCGCGTCTCCGTATTCTGCGTTTCTTGCCTTCTGCATCTCAGCAAAATGCTTTCCCACTAGGTCTAGCAAGGAGAAACTGTGGCAGCTGAGTAGATGTAGCCCGGCCCGCCCTTTGAAGTTGACAAGTTCTTGGCATCTCAGAGCCTCAAGGCAAGAGCAAGGTTATCTATGGTAGGCTGGGGCAGAACTAGCAGCAAGCAGAGCAAAGTTGTCCAAGAATAGCTTCCATTGGAATGCTAATGGCAGTTGAAGAGGCAGGCCAGTGGCAAGCCACTAGCTTCTAGCAGTTTGAAAGTTGCAGACACAGTGCAGGTGTTGTGCGGCTTCCTTCTTGGCCTCCTAGAAGGTGCCGCGCTCTCCGTCTCTTGCTTGCCAATATGTTGCCGTGTTCCTCCTATTGTTTGGTTTGTTTTGATTTGTTTTGATGATGTTTTGGGGGGTTTTCGGAATGTTTTGGTGGTGTTTTAGAATGTTTTGTTTTCTCTTGTGTTGTTTTTATTGTCTTGGCAGGTTGTGGAATATTTGGATTCCTTTTGGCGGGTTTTCAAATATTTTGGCGGGTATTTGGAATGTTTTGGTTTGCTTTCATTTGTTTTGATTATGTTTTGGCAAGTTATTGAAAGTTCCGATCGCTTCTGACTGGTTTTCTAGTATTTTGGCATCTTTTCAGAATGTTTTGATCAGTTTTGGCGGGTTCTAAATTATTTTGTCAGGTTTTTGGAATTTTTTGGTTGGTTTTGATTTGTTTTTGTGATGTTTTGCCAAGTTTTTTGAATGTTTTGATCAGTTCTGTCTGGTTTTCTAATGTTTTGGCATCTTTTCAGAATGTTTTGATGAGTTTTGCGGGTCTAAATTATTTTGGCGGGTTGTCGGAATATTTTGGTTGGTTTTGATTTTTTTTTTATGATGTTTTGGCGGGTTTTCGGAATGTTTTGGTTGGGTTTTAGAATGTTTTGTATTCTCTTGAGTTGTTTTTATTGTGTTGGCAGGTTTTGGAATGTTTGGATTCCTTTTGGCGGGTGTTCGGAATGTTTGGCGGGTGTTCGGAATGTTTTGATTAGTTTTGACGGGTTTTGAAATATTTTGGCGGGTTTTTAGAAGGTTTCGATTTGTTTTGATTTGTTTTGATTCTGTTTAGCCCAGTTTTTGGTGTGTTTGGATTAGCTTTGGTGGGCTTTCTCATGTTTTGTTAGGTTTTTTCGAATGTATTGATCACTTCTGTCTGGTTTTCTATTTTGGCGGGTTTGAAAATATTTTTGGATGAGTTTTGGCGGGTTTGAAAATATTTTGGCTCTTTGCGCAGAGATGATGGTGCCGGTTGCGGTGCGCTCCGGGGCGCTCCTTCTGCGGAAAGACGCCTAGGCAGCGGCACTTGGGACAGCTCCGCGTCTCCGTATTCTGCGTTTCTTGCCTTCTGCATCTCAGCAAAATGCTTTCCCACTAGGTCTAGCAAGGAGAAACTGTGGCAGCTGAGTAGATGTAGCCCGGCCCGCCCTTTGAAGTTGACAAGTTCTTGGCATCTCAGAGCCTCAAGGCAAGAGCAAGGTTATCTATGGTAGGCTGGGGCAGAACTAGCAGCAAGCAGAGCATAGTTGTCCAAGAATAGCTTCCATTGGAATGCTAATGGCAGTTGAAGAGGCAGGCCAGTGGCAAGCCACTAGCTTCTAGCAGTTTGAAAGTTGCAGACACAGTGCAGGTGTTGTGCGGCTTCCTTCTTGGCCTCCTAGAAGGTGCCGCGCTCTCCGTCTCTTGCTTGCCAATATGTTGCCGTGTTCCTCCTATTGTTTGGTTTGTTTTGATTTGTTTTTATGATGTTTTGGCGGGTTTTCGGAATGTTTTGGTGGTGTTTTAGAATGTTTTGTTTTCTCTTGTGTTGTTTTTATTGTCTTGGCAGGTTGTGGAATATTTGGATTCCTTTTGGCGGGTTTTCAAATATTTTGGCGTGTATTTGGAATGTTTTGGTTTGCTTTCATTTGTTTTGATTATGTTTTGGCAAGTTATTGAAAGTTCCGATCGCTTCTGACTGGTTTTCTAGTATTTTGGCATCTTTTCAGAATGTTTTGATCAGTTTTGGCGGGTTGTAAACTATTTTGTCAGGTTTTTGGAATTTTTTGGTTGGTTTTGATTTGTTTTTGTGATGTTTTGCCAAGTTTTTTCAATGTTTTGATCAGTTCTGTCTGGTTTTCTAATGTTTTGGCATCTTTTCAGAATGTTTTGATGAGTTTTGCGGGTCTAAATTATTTTGGCGGGTTGTCGGAATATTTTGGTTGGTTTTGATTTTTTTTTTATGATGTTTTGGCGGGTTTTCGGAATGTTTTGGTTGGGTTTTAGAATGTTTTGTATTCTCTTGAGTTGTTTTTATTGTGTTGGCAGGTTTTGGAATGTTTGGATTCCTTTTGGCGGGTGTTCGGAATGTTTTGGCGGGTGTTCGGAATGTTTTGATTAGTTTTGACGGGTTTTGAAATATTTTGGCGGGTTTTTAGAAGGTTTCAATTTGTTTTGATTTGTTTTGATTCTGTTTAGCCCAGTTTTTGGTGTGTTTGGATTAGCTTTGGTGGGCTTTCTCATGTTTTGTCAGGTTTTTTCGAATGTATTGATGACTTCTGTCTGGTTTTCTATTTTGGCGGGTTTGAAAATATTTTTGGATTAGTTTTGGCGGGTTTGAAAATATTTTGGCTCTTTGCGCAGAGATGACGGTGCCGGTTGCGGTGCGCTCCGGGGCGCTCCTTCTGCGGAAAGACGCCTAGGCAGCGGCACTTGGGACAGCTCCGCGTCTCCGTATTCTGCGTTTCTTGCCTTCTGCATCTCAGCAAAATGCTTTCCCACTAGGTCTAGCAAGGAGAAACTGTGGCAGCTGAGTAGATGTAGCCCGGCCCGCCCTTTGAAGTTGACAAGTTCTTGGCATCTCAGAGCCTCAAGGCAAGAGCAAGGTTATCTATGGTAGGCTGGGGCAGAACTAGCAGCAAGCAGAGCAAAGTTGTCCAAGAATAGCTTCCATTGCAATGCTAATGGCAGTTGAAGAGGCAGGCCAGTGGCAAGCCACTAGCTTCTAGCAGTTTGAAAGTTGCAGACACAGTGCAGGTGTTGTGCGGCTTCCTTCTTGGCCTCCTAGAAGGTGCCGCGCTCTCCGTCTCTTGCTTGCCAATATGTTGCCGTGTTCCTCCTATTGTTTGGTTTGTTTTGATTTGTTTTTATGATGTTTTGGCGGGTTTTCGGAATGTTTTGGTGGTGTTTTAGAATGTTTTGTTTTCTCTTGTGTTGTTTTTATTGTCTTGGCAGGTTGTGGAATATTTGGATTCCTTTTGGCGGGTTTTCAAATATTTTGGCGTGTATTTGGAATGTTTTGGTTTGCTTTCATTTGTTTTGATTATGTTTTGGCAAGTTATTGAAAGTTTCGATCACTTCTGACTGGTTTTCTAGTATTTTGGCATCTTTTCAGAATGTTTTGATCAGTTTTGGCAGGTTCTAAACTATTTTGTCAGGTTTTTGGAATTTTTTGGTTGGTTTTGATTTGTTTTTATGATGTTTTGCCTAGTTTTTTCAATGTTTTGATCAGTTCTGTCTGGTTTTCTAATGTTTTGGCATCTTTTCAGAATGTTTTGATGAGTTTTGCGGGTCTAAATTATTTTGGCGGGTTTTCGGAATATTTTGGTTGGTTTTGATTTGTTTTTATGATGTTTTGGTGGGTTTTCAGAATGTTTTGGTTGGGTTTTAGAATGTTTTGTATTCTCTTGAGTTGTTTTTATTGTGTTGGCAGGTTTTGGAATGTTTGGATTCCTTTTGGCGGGTGTTCGGAATGTTTGGCGGGTGTTCGGAATGTTTTGATTAGTTTTGATGGGTTTTGAAATATTTTGGCGGGTTTTTAGAAGGTTTCAATTTGTTTTGATTTGTTTTGATTCTGTTTAGCCCAGTTTTTGGTGTGTTTGGATTAGCTTTGGTGGGCTTTCTCATGTTTTGTCAGGTTTTTTCGAATGTATTGATGACTTCTGTCTGGTTTTCTATTTTGGCGGGTTTGAAAATATTTTTGGATTAGTTTTGGCGGGTTTTAAAATATTTTGGCTCTTTGCGCAGAGATGACGGTGCCGGTTGCGGTGCGCTCCGGGGCGCTCCTTCTGCGGAAAGACGCCTAGGCAGCGGCACTTGGGACAGCTCCGCGTCTCCGTATTCTGCGTTTCTTGCCTTCTGCATCTCAGCAAAATGCTTTCCCACTAGGTCTAGCAAGGAGAAACTGTGGCAGCTGAGTAGATGTAGCCCGGCCCGCCCTTTGAAGTTGACAAGTTCTTGGCATCTCAGAGCCTCAAGGCAAGAGCAAGGTTATCTATGGTAGGCTGGGGCAGAACTAGCAGCAAGCAGAGCAAAGTTGTCCAAGAATAGCTTCCATTGGAATGCTAATGGCAGTTGAAGAGGCAGGCCAGTGGCAAGCCACTAGCTTCTAGCAGTTTGAAAGTTGCAGACACAGTGCAGGTGTTGTGCGGCTTCCTTCTTGGCCTCCTAGAAGGTGCCGCGCTCTCCGTCTCTTGCTTGCCAATATGTTGCCGTGTTCCTCCTATTGTTTGGTTTGTTTTGATTTGTTTTGATGATGTTTTGGGGGGTTTTCGGAATGTTTTGGTGGTGTTTTAGAATGTTTTGTTTTCTTTTGTGTTGTTTTTATTGTCTTGGCAGGTTGTGGAATATTTGGATTCCTTTTGGCGGGTTTTCAAATATTTTGGCGTGTATTTGGAATGTTTTGGTTTGCTTTCATTTGTTTTGATTATGTTTTGGCAAGTTATTGAATGTTTCGATCGCTTCTGACTGGTTTTCTAGTATTTTGGCATCTTTTCAGAATGTTTTGATCAGTTTTGGCAGGTTCTAAACTATTTTGTCAGGTTTTTGGAATTTTTTGGTTGGTTTTGATTTGTTTTTATGATGTTTTGCCAAGTTTTTTCAATGTTTTGATCAGTTCTGTCTGGTTTTCTAATGTTTTGGCATCTTTTCAGAATGTTTTGATGAGTTTTGCGGGTCTAAATTATTTTGGCGGGTTTTCGGAATATTTTGGTTGGTTTTGATTTGTTTTTATGATGTTTTGGTGGGTTTTCAGAATGTTTTGGTTGGGTTTTAGAATGTTTTGTATTCTCTTGAGTTGTTTTTATTGTGTTGGCAGGTTTTGGAATGTTTGGATTCCTTTTGGCGGGTGTTCGGAATGTTTGGCGGGTGTTCGGAATGTTTTGATTAGTTTTGATGGGTTTTGAAATATTTTGGCGGGTTTTTAGAAGGTTTCAATTTGTTTTGATTTGTTTTGATTCTGTTTAGCCCAGTTTTTGGTGTGTTTGGATTAGCTTTGGTGGGCTTTCTCATGTTTTGTCAGGTTTTTTCGAATGTATTGATGACTTCTGTCTGGTTTTCTATTTTGGCGGGTTTGAAAATATTTTTGGATTAGTTTTGGCGGGTTTGAAAATATTTTGGCTCTTTGCGCAGAGATGACGGTGCCGGTTGCGGTGCGCTCCGGGGCGCTCCTTCTGCGGAAAGACGCCTAGGCAGCGGCACTTGGGACAGCTCCGCGTCTCCGTATTCTGCGTTTCTTGCCTTCTGCATCTCAGCAAAATGCTTTCCCACTAGGTCTAGCAAGGAGAAACTGTGGCAGCTGAGTAGATGTAGCCCGGCCCGCCCTTTGAAGTTGACAAGTTCTTGGCATCTCAGAGCCTCAAGGCAAGAGCAAGGTTATCTATGGTAGGCTGGGGCAGAACTAGCAGCAAGCAGAGCAAAGTTGTCCAAGAATAGCTTCCATTGCAATGCTAATGGCAGTTGAAGAGGCAGGCCAGTGGCAAGCCACTAGCTTCTAGCAGTTTGAAAGTTGCAGACACAGTGCAGGTGTTGTGCGGCTTCCTTCTTGGCCTCCTAGAAGGTGCCGCGCTCTCCGTCTCTTGCTTGCCAATATGTTGCCGTGTTCCTCCTATTGTTTGGTTTGTTTTGATTTGTTTTTATGATGTTTTGGCGGGTTTTCGGAATGTTTTGGTGGTGTTTTAGAATGTTTTGTTTTCTCTTGTGTTGTTTTTATTGTCTTGGCAGGTTGTGGAATATTTGGATTCCTTTTGGCGGGTTTTCAAATATTTTGGCGTGTATTTGGAATGTTTTGGTTTGCTTTCATTTGTTTTGATTATGTTTTGGCAAGTTATTGAAAGTTTCGATCACTTCTGACTGGTTTTCTAGTATTTTGGCATCTTTTCAGAATGTTTTGATCAGTTTTGGCAGGTTCTAAACTATTTTGTCAGGTTTTTGGAATTTTTTGGTTGGTTTTGATTTGTTTTTATGATGTTTTGCCTAGTTTTTTCAATGTTTTGATCAGTTCTGTCTGGTTTTCTAATGTTTTGGCATCTTTTCAGAATGTTTTGATGAGTTTTGCGGGTCTAAATTATTTTGGCGGGTTTTCGGAATATTTTGGTTGGTTTTGATTTGTTTTTATGATGTTTTGGTGGGTTTTCAGAATGTTTTGGTTGGGTTTTAGAATGTTTTGTATTCTCTTGAGTTGTTTTTATTGTGTTGGCAGGTTTTGGAATGTTTGGATTCCTTTTGGCGGGTGTTCGGAATGTTTGGCGGGTGTTCGGAATGTTTTGATTAGTTTTGATGGGTTTTGAAATATTTTGGCGGGTTTTTAGAAGGTTTCAATTTGTTTTGATTTGTTTTGATTCTGTTTAGCCCAGTTTTTGGTGTGTTTGGATTAGCTTTGGTGGGCTTTCTCATGTTTTGTCAGGTTTTTTCGAATGTATTGATGACTTCTGTCTGGTTTTCTATTTTGGCGGGTTTGAAAATATTTTTGGATTAGTTTTGGCGGGTTTTAAAATATTTTGGCTCTTTGCGCAGAGATGACGGTGCCGGTTGCGGTGCGCTCCGGGGCGCTCCTTCTGCGGAAAGACGCCTAGGCAGCGGCACTTGGGACAGCTCCGCGTCTCCGTATTCTGCGTTTCTTGCCTTCTGCATCTCAGCAAAATGCTTTCCCACTAGGTCTAGCAAGGAGAAACTGTGGCAGCTGAGTAGATGTAGCCCGGCCCGCCCTTTGAAGTTGACAAGTTCTTGGCATCTCAGAGCCTCAAGGCAAGAGCAAGGTTATCTATGGTAGGCTGGGGCAGAACTAGCAGCAAGCAGAGCAAAGTTGTCCAAGAATAGCTTCCATTGGAATGCTAATGGCAGTTGAAGAGGCAGGCCAGTGGCAAGCCACTAGCTTCTAGCAGTTTGAAAGTTGCAGACACAGTGCAGGTGTTGTGCGGCTTCCTTCTTGGCCTCCTAGAAGGTGCCGCGCTCTCCGTCTCTTGCTTGCCAATATGTTGCCGTGTTCCTCCTATTGTTTGGTTTGTTTTGATTTGTTTTGATGATGTTTTGGGGGGTTTTCGGAATGTTTTGGTGGTGTTTTAGAATGTTTTGTTTTCTTTTGTGTTGTTTTTATTGTCTTGGCAGGTTGTGGAATATTTGGATTCCTTTTGGCGGGTTTTCAAATATTTTGGCGTGTATTTGGAATGTTTTGGTTTGCTTTCATTTGTTTTGATTATGTTTTGGCAAGTTATTGAATGTTTCGATCGCTTCTGACTGGTTTTCTAGTATTTTGGCATCTTTTCAGAATGTTTTGATCAGTTTTGGCAGGTTCTAAACTATTTTGTCAGGTTTTTGGAATTTTTTGGTTGGTTTTGATTTGTTTTTATGATGTTTTGCCAAGTTTTTTCAATGTTTTGATCAGTTCTGTCTGGTTTTCTAATGTTTTGGCATCTTTTCAGAATGTTTTGATGAGTTTTGCGGGTCTAAATTATTTTGGCGGGTTTTCGGAATATTTTGGTTGGTTTTGATTTGTTTTTATGATGTTTTGGTGGGTTTTCAGAATGTTTTGGTTGGGTTTTAGAATGTTTTGTATTCTCTTGAGTTGTTTTTATTGTGTTGGCAGGTTTTGGAATGTTTGGATTCCTTTTGGCGGGTGTTCGGAATGTTTGGCGGGTGTTCGGAATGTTTTGATTAGTTTTGATGGGTTTTGAAATATTTTGGCGGGTTTTTAGAAGGTTTCAATTTGTTTTGATTTGTTTTGATTCTGTTTAGCCCAGTTTTTGGTGTGTTTGGATTAGCTTTGGTGGGCTTTCTCATGTTTTGTCAGGTTTTTTCGAATGTATTGATGACTTCTGTCTGGTTTTCTATTTTGGCGGGTTTGAAAATATTTTTGGATTAGTTTTGGCGGGTTTGAAAATATTTTGGCTCTTTGCGCAGAGATGACGGTGCCGGTTGCGGTGCGCTCCGGGGCGCTCCTTCTGCGGAAAGACGCCTAGGCAGCGGCACTTGGGACAGCTCCGCGTCTCCGTATTCTGCGTTTCTTGCCTTCTGCATCTCAGCAAAATGCTTTCCCACTAGGTCTAGCAAGGAGAAACTGTGGCAGCTGAGTAGATGTAGCCCGGCCCGCCCTTTGAAGTTGACAAGTTCTTGGCATCTCAGAGCCTCAAGGCAAGAGCAAGGTTATCTATGGTAGGCTGGGGCAGAACTAGCAGCAAGCAGAGCAAAGTTGTCCAAGAATAGCTTCCATTGGAATGCTAATGGCAGTTGAAGAGGCAGGCCAGTGGCAAGCCACTAGCTTCTAGCAGTTTGAAAGTTGCAGACACAGTGCAGGTGTTGTGCGGCTTCCTTCTTGGCCTCCTAGAAGGTGCCGCGCTCTCCGTCTCTTGCTTGCCAATATGTTGCCGTGTTCCTCCTATTGTTTGGTTTGTTTTGATTTGTTTTGATGATGTTTTGGGGGGTTTTCGGAATGTTTTGGTGGTGTTTTAGAATGTTTTGTTTTCTCTTGTGTTGTTTTTATTGTCTTGGCAGGTTGTGGAATATTTGGATTCCTTTTGGCGGGTTTTCAAATATTTTGGCGGGTATTTGGAATGTTTTGGTTTGCTTTCATTTGTTTTGATTATGTTTTGGCAAGTTATTGAAAGTTCCGATCGCTTCTGACTGGTTTTCTAGTATTTTGGCATCTTTTCAGAATGTTTTGATCAGTTTTGGCGGGTTCTAAATTATTTTGTCAGGTTTTTGGAATTTTTTGGTTGGTTTTGATTTGTTTTTGTGATGTTTTGCCAAGTTTTTTGAATGTTTTGATCAGTTCTGTCTGGTTTTCTAATGTTTTGGCATCTTTTCAGAATGTTTTGATGAGTTTTGCGGGTCTAAATTATTTTGGCGGGTTGTCGGAATATTTTGGTTGGTTTTGATTTTTTTTTTATGATGTTTTGGCGGGTTTTCGGAATGTTTTGGTTGGGTTTTAGAATGTTTTGTATTCTCTTGAGTTGTTTTTATTGTGTTGGCAGGTTTTGGAATGTTTGGATTCCTTTTGGCGGGTGTTCGGAATGTTTGGCGGGTGTTCGGAATGTTTTGATTAGTTTTGACGGGTTTTGAAATATTTTGGCGGGTTTTTAGAAGGTTTCGATTTGTTTTGATTTGTTTTGATTCTGTTTAGCCCAGTTTTTGGTGTGTTTGGATTAGCTTTGGTGGGCTTTCTCATGTTTTGTTAGGTTTTTTCGAATGTATTGATCACTTCTGTCTGGTTTTCTATTTTGGCGGGTTTGAAAATATTTTTGGATGAGTTTTGGCGGGTTTGAAAATATTTTGGCTCTTTGCGCAGAGATGATGGTGCCGGTTGCGGTGCGCTCCGGGGCGCTCCTTCTGCGGAAAGACGCCTAGGCAGCGGCACTTGGGACAGCTCCGCGTCTCCGTATTCTGCGTTTCTTGCCTTCTGCATCTCAGCAAAATGCTTTCCCACTAGGTCTAGCAAGGAGAAACTGTGGCAGCTGAGTAGATGTAGCCCGGCCCGCCCTTTGAAGTTGACAAGTTCTTGGCATCTCAGAGCCTCAAGGCAAGAGCAAGGTTATCTATGGTAGGCTGGGGCAGAACTAGCAGCAAGCAGAGCAAAGTTGTCCAAGAATAGCTTCCATTGGAATGCTAATGGCAGTTGAAGAGGCAGGCCAGTGGCAAGCCACTAGCTTCTAGCAGTTTGAAAGTTGCAGACACAGTGCAGGTGTTGTGCGGCTTCCTTCTTGGCCTCCTAGAAGGTGCCGCGCTCTCCGTCTCTTGCTTGCCAATATGTTGCCGTGTTCCTCCTATTGTTTGGTTTGTTTTGATTTGTTTTGATGATGTTTTGGCGGGTTTTCGGAATGTTTTGGTGGTGTTTTAGAATGTTTTGTTTTCTCTTGTGTTGTTTTTATTGTCTTGGCAGGTTGTGGAATATTTGGATTCCTTTTGGCGGGTTTTCAAATATTTTGGCGGGTATTTGGAATGTTTTGGTTTGCTTTCATTTGTTTTGATTATGTTTTGGCAAGTTATTGAAAGTTTCGATCGCTTCTGACTGGTTTTCTAGTATTTTGGCATCTTTTCAGAATGTTTTGATCAGTTTTGGCGGGTTCTAAACTATTTTGTCAGGTTTTTGGAATTTTTTGGTTGGTTTTGATTTGTTTTTGTGATGTTTTGCCAAGTTTTTTGAATGTTTTGATCAGTTCTGTCTGGTTTTCTAATGTTTTGGCATCTTTTCAGAATGTTTTGATGAGTTTTGCGGGTCTAAATTATTTTGGCGGGTTGTCGGAATATTTTGGTTGGTTTTGATTTTTTTTTAATGATGTTTTGGCGGGTTTTCGGAATGTTTTGGTTGGGTTTTAGAATGTTTTGTATTCTCTTGAGTTGTTTTTATTGTGTTGACAGGTTTTGGAATGTTTGGATTCCTTTTGGCGGGTGTTCGGAATGTTTTGGCGGGTGTTCGGAATGTTTTGATTAGTTTTGACAGGTTTTGAAATATTTTGGCGGGTTTTTAGAAGGTTTTGATTTGTTTTGATTCTGTTTAGCCCAGTTTTTGGTGTGTTTGGATTAGCTTTGGTGGGCTTTCTCATGTTTTGTCAGGTTTTTTCGAATGTATTGATGACTTCTGTCTGGTTTTCTATTTTGGCGGGTTTGAAAATATTTTTGGATTAGTTTTGGCGGGTTTGAAAATATTTTGGCTCTTTGCGCAGAGATGACGGTGCCGGTTGCGGTGCGCTCCGGGGCGCTCCTTCTGCAGAAAGACGCCTAGGCAGCGGCACTTGGGACAGCTCCGCGTCTCCGTATTCTGCGTTTCTTGCCTTCTGCATCTCAGCAAAATGCTTTCCCACTAGGTCTAGCAAGGAGAAACTGTGGCAGCTGAGTAGATGTAGCCCGGCCTGCCCTTTGAAATTGACAAGTTCTTGGCATCTCAGAGCCTCAAGGCAAGAGCAAGGTTATCTATGGTAGGCTGGGGCAGAACTAGCAGCAAGCAGAGCAAAGTTGTCCAAGAATAGCTTCCATTGGAATGCTAATGGCAATTGAAGAGGCAGGCCAGTGGCAAGCCACTAGCTTCTAGCAGTTTGAAAGTTGCAGACACAGTGCAGGTGTTGTGCGGCTTCCTTCTTGGCCTCCTAGAAGGTGCCGCGCTCTCCGTCTCTTGCTTGCCAATATGTTGCCGTGTTCCTCCTATTGTTTGGTTTGTTTTGATTTGTTTTGATGATGTTTTGGCGGGTTTCGGAATGTTTTGGTGGTGTTTTAGAATGTTTTGTTTTCTCTTGTGTTGTTTTTATTGTCTTGGCAGGTTGTGGAATATTTGGATTCCTTTTGGCGGGTTTTCAAATATTTTGGCGGGTATTTGGAATGTTTTGGTTTGCTTTCATTTGTTTTGATTGTGTTTTGGCAAGTTATTGAAAGTTTCGATCACTTCTGACTGGTTTTCTAGTATTTTGGCATCTTTTCAGAATGTTTTGATCAGTTTTGGCGGGTTCTAAACTATTTTGTCAGGTTTTTGGAATTTTTTGGTTGGTTTTGATTTGTTTTTATGATGTTTTGCCTAGTTTTTTCAATGTTTTGATCAGTTCTGTCTGGTTTTCTAATGTTTTGGCATCTTTTCAGAATGTTTTGATGAGTTTTGCGGGTCTAAATTATTTTGGCGGGTTTTCGGAATATTTTGGTTGATTTTGATTTGTTTTTATGATGTTTTGGCGGGTTTTCAGAATGTTTTGGTTGGGTTTTAGAATGTTTTGTATTCTCTTGAGTTGTTTTTATTGTGTTGGCAGGTTTTGGAATGTTTGGATTCCTTTTGGCGGGTGTTCGGAATGTTTGGTGGGTGTTCGGAATGTTTTGATTAGTTTTGACGGGTTTTGAAATATTTTGGCGGGTTTTTAGAAGGTTTCAATTTGTTTTGATTTGTTTTGATTCTGTTTAGCCCAGTTTTTGGTGTGTTTGGATTAGCTTTGGTGGGCTTTCTCATGTTTTGTCAGGTTTTTTCGAATGTATTGATGACTTCTGTCTGGTTTTCTATTTTGGCGGGTTTGAAAATATTTTTGGATTAGTTTTGGCGGGTTTTAAAATATTTTGGCTCTTTGCGCAGAGATGACGGTGCCGGTTGCGGTGCGCTCCGGGGCGCTCCTTCTGCGGAAAGACGCCTAGGCAGCGGCACTTGGGACAGCTCCGCGTCTCCGTATTCTGCGTTTCTTGCCTTCTGCATCTCAGCAAAATGCTTTCCCACTAGGTCTAGCAAGGAGAAACTGTGGCAGCTGAGTAGATGTAGCCCGGCCCGCCCTTTGAAGTTGACAAGTTCTTGGCATCTCAGAGCCTCAAGGCAAGAGCAAGGTTATCTATGGTAGGCTGGGGCAGAACTAGCAGCAAGCAGAGCAAAGTTGTCCAAGAATAGCTTCCATTGGAATGCTAATGGCAGTTGAAGAGGCAGGCCAGTGGCAAGCCACTAGCTTCTAGCAGTTTGAAAGTTGCAGACACAGTGCAGGTGTTGTGCGGCTTCCTTCTTGGCCTCCTAGAAGGTGCCGCGCTCTCCGTCTCTTGCTTGCCAATATGTTGCCGTGTTCCTCCTATTGTTTGGTTTGTTTTGATTTGTTTTGATGATGTTTTGGGGGGTTTTCGGAATGTTTTGGTGGTGTTTTAGAATGTTTTGTTTTCTTTTGTGTTGTTTTTATTGTCTTGGCAGGTTGTGGAATATTTGGATTCCTTTTGGCGGGTTTTCAAATATTTTGGCGTGTATTTGGAATGTTTTGGTTTGCTTTCATTTGTTTTGATTATGTTTTGGCAAGTTATTGAATGTTTCGATCGCTTCTGACTGGTTTTCTAGTATTTTGGCATCTTTTCAGAATGTTTTGATCAGTTTTGGCAGGTTCTAAACTATTTTGTCAGGTTTTTGGAATTTTTTGGTTGGTTTTGATTTGTTTTTATGATGTTTTGCCAAGTTTTTTCAATGTTTTGATCAGTTCTGTCTGGTTTTCTAATGTTTTGGCATCTTTTCAGAATGTTTTGATGAGTTTTGCGGGTCTAAATTATTTTGGCGGGTTGTCGGAATATTTTGGTTGGTTTTGATTTGTTTTTATGATGTTTTGGTGGGTTTTCAGAATGTTTTGGTTGGGTTTTAGAATGTTTTGTATTCTCTTGAGTTGTTTTTATTGTGTTGGCAGGTTTTGGAATGTTTGGATTCCTTTTGGCGGGTGTTCGGAATGTTTGGCGGGTGTTCGGAATGTTTTGATTAGTTTTGATGGGTTTTGAAATATTTTGGCGGGTTTTTAGAAGGTTTCAATTTGTTTTGATTTGTTTTGATTCTGTTTAGCCCAGTTTTTGGTGTGTTTGGATTAGCTTTGGTGGGCTTTCTCATGTTTTGTCAGGTTTTTTCGAATGTATTGATGACTTCTGTCTGGTTTTCTATTTTGGCGGGTTTGAAAATATTTTTGGATTAGTTTTGGCGGGTTTGAAAATATTTTGGCTCTTTGCGCAGAGATGACGGTGCCGGTTGCGGTGCGCTCCGGGGCGCTCCTTCTGCAGAAAGACGCCTAGGCAGCGGCACTTGGGACAGCTCCGCGTCTCCGTATTCTGCGTTTCTTGCCTTCTGCATCTCAGCAAAATGCTTTCCCACTAGGTCTAGCAAGGAGAAACTGTGGCAGCTGAGTAGATGTAGCCCGGCCTGCCCTTTGAAATTGACAAGTTCTTGGCATCTCAGAGCCTCAAGGCAAGAGCAAGGTTATCTATGGTAGGCTGGGGCAGAACTAGCAGCAAGCAGAGCAAAGTTGTCCAAGAATAGCTTCCATTGGAATGCTAATGGCAATTGAAGAGGCAGGCCAGTGGCAAGCCACTAGCTTCTAGCAGTTTGAAAGTTGCAGACACAGTGCAGGTGTTGTGCGGCTTCCTTCTTGGCCTCCTAGAAGGTGCCGCGCTCTCCGTCTCTTGCTTGCCAATATGTTGCCGTGTTCCTCCTATTGTTTGGTTTGTTTTGATTTGTTTTGATGATGTTTTGGCGGGTTTCGGAATGTTTTGGTGGTGTTTTAGAATGTTTTGTTTTCTCTTGTGTTGTTTTTATTGTCTTGGCAGGTTGTGGAATATTTGGATTCCTTTTGGCGGGTTTTCAAATATTTTGGCGGGTATTTGGAATGTTTTGGTTTGCTTTCATTTGTTTTGATTGTGTTTTGGCAAGTTATTGAAAGTTTCGATCACTTCTGACTGGTTTTCTAGTATTTTGGCATCTTTTCAGAATGTTTTGATCAGTTTTGGCGGGTTCTAAACTATTTTGTCAGGTTTTTGGAATTTTTTGGTTGGTTTTGATTTGTTTTTATGATGTTTTGCCTAGTTTTTTCAATGTTTTGATCAGTTCTGTCTGGTTTTCTAATGTTTTGGCATCTTTTCAGAATGTTTTGATGAGTTTTGCGGGTCTAAATTATTTTGGCGGGTTTTCGGAATATTTTGGTTGATTTTGATTTGTTTTTATGATGTTTTGGCGGGTTTTCAGAATGTTTTGGTTGGGTTTTAGAATGTTTTGTATTCTCTTGAGTTGTTTTTATTGTGTTGGCAGGTTTTGGAATGTTTGGATTCCTTTTGGCGGGTGTTCGGAATGTTTGGTGGGTGTTCGGAATGTTTTGATTAGTTTTGACGGGTTTTGAAATATTTTGGCGGGTTTTTAGAAGGTTTCAATTTGTTTTGATTTGTTTTGATTCTGTTTAGCCCAGTTTTTGGTGTGTTTGGATTAGCTTTGGTGGGCTTTCTCATGTTTTGTCAGGTTTTTTCGAATGTATTGATGACTTCTGTCTGGTTTTCTATTTTGGCGGGTTTGAAAATATTTTTGGATTAGTTTTGGCGGGTTTTAAAATATTTTGGCTCTTTGCGCAGAGATGACGGTGCCGGTTGCGGTGCGCTCCGGGGCGCTCCTTCTGCGGAAAGACGCCTAGGCAGCGGCACTTGGGACAGCTCCGCGTCTCCGTATTCTGCGTTTCTTGCCTTCTGCATCTCAGCAAAATGCTTTCCCACTAGGTCTAGCAAGGAGAAACTGTGGCAGCTGAGTAGATGTAGCCCGGCCCGCCCTTTGAAGTTGACAAGTTCTTGGCATCTCAGAGCCTCAAGGCAAGAGCAAGGTTATCTATGGTAGGCTGGGGCAGAACTAGCAGCAAGCAGAGCAAAGTTGTCCAAGAATAGCTTCCATTGGAATGCTAATGGCAGTTGAAGAGGCAGGCCAGTGGCAAGCCACTAGCTTCTAGCAGTTTGAAAGTTGCAGACACAGTGCAGGTGTTGTGCGGCTTCCTTCTTGGCCTCCTAGAAGGTGCCGCGCTCTCCGTCTCTTGCTTGCCAATATGTTGCCGTGTTCCTCCTATTGTTTGGTTTGTTTTGATTTGTTTTGATGATGTTTTGGGGGGTTTTCGGAATGTTTTGGTGGTGTTTTAGAATGTTTTGTTTTCTTTTGTGTTGTTTTTATTGTCTTGGCAGGTTGTGGAATATTTGGATTCCTTTTGGCGGGTTTTCAAATATTTTGGCGTGTATTTGGAATGTTTTGGTTTGCTTTCATTTGTTTTGATTATGTTTTGGCAAGTTATTGAATGTTTCGATCGCTTCTGACTGGTTTTCTAGTATTTTGGCATCTTTTCAGAATGTTTTGATCAGTTTTGGCAGGTTCTAAACTATTTTGTCAGGTTTTTGGAATTTTTTGGTTGGTTTTGATTTGTTTTTATGATGTTTTGCCAAGTTTTTTCAATGTTTTGATCAGTTCTGTCTGGTTTTCTAATGTTTTGGCATCTTTTCAGAATGTTTTGATGAGTTTTGCGGGTCTAAATTATTTTGGCGGGTTTTCGGAATATTTTGGTTGGTTTTGATTTGTTTTTATGATGTTTTGGTGGGTTTTCAGAATGTTTTGGTTGGGTTTTAGAATGTTTTGTATTCTCTTGAGTTGTTTTTATTGTGTTGGCAGGTTTTGGAATGTTTGGATTCCTTTTGGCGGGTGTTCGGAATGTTTGGCGGGTGTTCGGAATGTTTTGATTAGTTTTGATGGGTTTTGAAATATTTTGGCGGGTTTTTAGAAGGTTTCAATTTGTTTTGATTTGTTTTGATTCTGTTTAGCCCAGTTTTTGGTGTGTTTGGATTAGCTTTGGTGGGCTTTCTCATGTTTTGTCAGGTTTTTTCGAATGTATTGATGACTTCTGTCTGGTTTTCTATTTTGGCGGGTTTGAAAATATTTTTGGATTAGTTTTGGCGGGTTTGAAAATATTTTGGCTCTTTGCGCAGAGATGACGGTGCCGGTTGCGGTGCGCTCCGGGGCGCTCCTTCTGCGGAAAGACGCCTAGGCAGCGGCACTTGGGACAGCTCCGCGTCTCCGTATTCTGCGTTTCTTGCCTTCTGCATCTCAGCAAAATGCTTTCCCACTAGGTCTAGCAAGGAGAAACTGTGGCAGCTGAGTAGATGTAGCCCGGCCCGCCCTTTGAAGTTGACAAGTTCTTGGCATCTCAGAGCCTCAAGGCAAGAGCAAGGTTATCTATGGTAGGCTGGGGCAGAACTAGCAGCAAGCAGAGCAAAGTTGTCCAAGAATAGCTTCCATTGGAATGCTAATGGCAGTTGAAGAGGCAGGCCAGTGGCAAGCCACTAGCTTCTAGCAGTTTGAAAGTTGCAGACACAGTGCAGGTGTTGTGCGGCTTCCTTCTTGGCCTCCTAGAAGGTGCCGCGCTCTCCGTCTCTTGCTTGCCAATATGTTGCCGTGTTCCTCCTATTGTTTGGTTTGTTTTGATTTGTTTTGATGATGTTTTGGGGGGTTTTCGGAATGTTTTGGTGGTGTTTTAGAATGTTTTGTTTTCTCTTGTGTTGTTTTTATTGTCTTGGCAGGTTGTGGAATATTTGGATTCCTTTTGGCGGGTTTTCAAATATTTTGGCGGGTATTTGGAATGTTTTGGTTTGCTTTCATTTGTTTTGATTATGTTTTGGCAAGTTATTGAAAGTTCCGATCGCTTCTGACTGGTTTTCTAGTATTTTGGCATCTTTTCAGAATGTTTTGATCAGTTTTGGCGGGTTCTAAATTATTTTGTCAGGTTTTTGGAATTTTTTGGTTGGTTTTGATTTGTTTTTGTGATGTTTTGCCAAGTTTTTTGAATGTTTTGATCAGTTCTGTCTGGTTTTCTAATGTTTTGGCATCTTTTCAGAATGTTTTGATGAGTTTTGCGGGTCTAAATTATTTTGGCGGGTTGTCGGAATATTTTGGTTGGTTTTGATTTTTTTTTTATGATGTTTTGGCGGGTTTTCGGAATGTTTTGGTTGGGTTTTAGAATGTTTTGTATTCTCTTGAGTTGTTTTTATTGTGTTGGCAGGTTTTGGAATGTTTGGATTCCTTTTGGCGGGTGTTCGGAATGTTTGGCGGGTGTTCGGAATGTTTTGATTAGTTTTGACGGGTTTTGAAATATTTTGGCGGGTTTTTAGAAGGTTTCGATTTGTTTTGATTTGTTTTGATTCTGTTTAGCCCAGTTTTTGGTGTGTTTGGATTAGCTTTGGTGGGCTTTCTCATGTTTTGTTAGGTTTTTTCGAATGTATTGATCACTTCTGTCTGGTTTTCTATTTTGGCGGGTTTGAAAATATTTTTGGATGAGTTTTGGCGGGTTTGAAAATATTTTGGCTCTTTGCGCAGAGATGATGGTGCCGGTTGCGGTGCGCTCCGGGGCGCTCCTTCTGCGGAAAGACGCCTAGGCAGCGGCACTTGGGACAGCTCCGCGTCTCCGTATTCTGCGTTTCTTGCCTTCTGCATCTCAGCAAAATGCTTTCCCACTAGGTCTAGCAAGGAGAAACTGTGGCAGCTGAGTAGATGTAGCCCGGCCCGCCCTTTGAAGTTGACAAGTTCTTGGCATCTCAGAGCCTCAAGGCAAGAGCAAGGTTATCTATGGTAGGCTGGGGCAGAACTAGCAGCAAGCAGAGCATAGTTGTCCAAGAATAGCTTCCATTGGAATGCTAATGGCAGTTGAAGAGGCAGGCCAGTGGCAAGCCACTAGCTTCTAGCAGTTTGAAAGTTGCAGACACAGTGCAGGTGTTGTGCGGCTTCCTTCTTGGCCTCCTAGAAGGTGCCGCGCTCTCCGTCTCTTGCTTGCCAATATGTTGCCGTGTTCCTCCTATTGTTTGGTTTGTTTTGATTTGTTTTTATGATGTTTTGGCGGGTTTTCGGAATGTTTTGGTGGTGTTTTAGAATGTTTTGTTTTCTCTTGTGTTGTTTTTATTGTCTTGGCAGGTTGTGGAATATTTGGATTCCTTTTGGCGGGTTTTCAAATATTTTGGCGTGTATTTGGAATGTTTTGGTTTGCTTTCATTTGTTTTGATTATGTTTTGGCAAGTTATTGAAAGTTCCGATCGCTTCTGACTGGTTTTCTAGTATTTTGGCATCTTTTCAGAATGTTTTGATCAGTTTTGGCGGGTTGTAAACTATTTTGTCAGGTTTTTGGAATTTTTTGGTTGGTTTTGATTTGTTTTTGTGATGTTTTGCCAAGTTTTTTCAATGTTTTGATCAGTTCTGTCTGGTTTTCTAATGTTTTGGCATCTTTTCAGAATGTTTTGATGAGTTTTGCGGGTCTAAATTATTTTGGCGGGTTGTCGGAATATTTTGGTTGGTTTTGATTTTTTTTTTATGATGTTTTGGCGGGTTTTCGGAATGTTTTGGTTGGGTTTTAGAATGTTTTGTATTCTCTTGAGTTGTTTTTATTGTGTTGGCAGGTTTTGGAATGTTTGGATTCCTTTTGGCGGGTGTTCGGAATGTTTTGGCGGGTGTTCGGAATGTTTTGATTAGTTTTGACGGGTTTTGAAATATTTTGGCGGGTTTTTAGAAGGTTTCAATTTGTTTTGATTTGTTTTGATTCTGTTTAGCCCAGTTTTTGGTGTGTTTGGATTAGCTTTGGTGGGCTTTCTCATGTTTTGTCAGGTTTTTTCGAATGTATTGATGACTTCTGTCTGGTTTTCTATTTTGGCGGGTTTGAAAATATTTTTGGATTAGTTTTGGCGGGTTTGAAAATATTTTGGCTCTTTGCGCAGAGATGACGGTGCCGGTTGCGGTGCGCTCCGGGGCGCTCCTTCTGCGGAAAGACGCCTAGGCAGCGGCACTTGGGACAGCTCCGCGTCTCCGTATTCTGCGTTTCTTGCCTTCTGCATCTCAGCAAAATGCTTTCCCACTAGGTCTAGCAAGGAGAAACTGTGGCAGCTGAGTAGATGTAGCCCGGCCCGCCCTTTGAAGTTGACAAGTTCTTGGCATCTCAGAGCCTCAAGGCAAGAGCAAGGTTATCTATGGTAGGCTGGGGCAGAACTAGCAGCAAGCAGAGCAAAGTTGTCCAAGAATAGCTTCCATTGCAATGCTAATGGCAGTTGAAGAGGCAGGCCAGTGGCAAGCCACTAGCTTCTAGCAGTTTGAAAGTTGCAGACACAGTGCAGGTGTTGTGCGGCTTCCTTCTTGGCCTCCTAGAAGGTGCCGCGCTCTCCGTCTCTTGCTTGCCAATATGTTGCCGTGTTCCTCCTATTGTTTGGTTTGTTTTGATTTGTTTTTATGATGTTTTGGCGGGTTTTCGGAATGTTTTGGTGGTGTTTTAGAATGTTTTGTTTTCTCTTGTGTTGTTTTTATTGTCTTGGCAGGTTGTGGAATATTTGGATTCCTTTTGGCGGGTTTTCAAATATTTTGGCGTGTATTTGGAATGTTTTGGTTTGCTTTCATTTGTTTTGATTATGTTTTGGCAAGTTATTGAAAGTTTCGATCACTTCTGACTGGTTTTCTAGTATTTTGGCATCTTTTCAGAATGTTTTGATCAGTTTTGGCAGGTTCTAAACTATTTTGTCAGGTTTTTGGAATTTTTTGGTTGGTTTTGATTTGTTTTTATGATGTTTTGCCTAGTTTTTTCAATGTTTTGATCAGTTCTGTCTGGTTTTCTAATGTTTTGGCATCTTTTCAGAATGTTTTGATGAGTTTTGCGGGTCTAAATTATTTTGGCGGGTTTTCGGAATATTTTGGTTGGTTTTGATTTGTTTTTATGATGTTTTGGTGGGTTTTCAGAATGTTTTGGTTGGGTTTTAGAATGTTTTGTATTCTCTTGAGTTGTTTTTATTGTGTTGGCAGGTTTTGGAATGTTTGGATTCCTTTTGGCGGGTGTTCGGAATGTTTGGCGGGTGTTCGGAATGTTTTGATTAGTTTTGATGGGTTTTGAAATATTTTGGCGGGTTTTTAGAAGGTTTCAATTTGTTTTGATTTGTTTTGATTCTGTTTAGCCCAGTTTTTGGTGTGTTTGGATTAGCTTTGGTGGGCTTTCTCATGTTTTGTCAGGTTTTTTCGAATGTATTGATGACTTCTGTCTGGTTTTCTATTTTGGCGGGTTTGAAAATATTTTTGGATTAGTTTTGGCGGGTTTTAAAATATTTTGGCTCTTTGCGCAGAGATGACGGTGCCGGTTGCGGTGCGCTCCGGGGCGCTCCTTCTGCGGAAAGACGCCTAGGCAGCGGCACTTGGGACAGCTCCGCGTCTCCGTATTCTGCGTTTCTTGCCTTCTGCATCTCAGCAAAATGCTTTCCCACTAGGTCTAGCAAGGAGAAACTGTGGCAGCTGAGTAGATGTAGCCCGGCCCGCCCTTTGAAGTTGACAAGTTCTTGGCATCTCAGAGCCTCAAGGCAAGAGCAAGGTTATCTATGGTAGGCTGGGGCAGAACTAGCAGCAAGCAGAGCAAAGTTGTCCAAGAATAGCTTCCATTGGAATGCTAATGGCAGTTGAAGAGGCAGGCCAGTGGCAAGCCACTAGCTTCTAGCAGTTTGAAAGTTGCAGACACAGTGCAGGTGTTGTGCGGCTTCCTTCTTGGCCTCCTAGAAGGTGCCGCGCTCTCCGTCTCTTGCTTGCCAATATGTTGCCGTGTTCCTCCTATTGTTTGGTTTGTTTTGATTTGTTTTGATGATGTTTTGGGGGGTTTTCGGAATGTTTTGGTGGTGTTTTAGAATGTTTTGTTTTCTTTTGTGTTGTTTTTATTGTCTTGGCAGGTTGTGGAATATTTGGATTCCTTTTGGCGGGTTTTCAAATATTTTGGCGTGTATTTGGAATGTTTTGGTTTGCTTTCATTTGTTTTGATTATGTTTTGGCAAGTTATTGAATGTTTCGATCGCTTCTGACTGGTTTTCTAGTATTTTGGCATCTTTTCAGAATGTTTTGATCAGTTTTGGCAGGTTCTAAACTATTTTGTCAGGTTTTTGGAATTTTTTGGTTGGTTTTGATTTGTTTTTATGATGTTTTGCCAAGTTTTTTCAATGTTTTGATCAGTTCTGTCTGGTTTTCTAATGTTTTGGCATCTTTTCAGAATGTTTTGATGAGTTTTGCGGGTCTAAATTATTTTGGCGGGTTTTCGGAATATTTTGGTTGGTTTTGATTTGTTTTTATGATGTTTTGGTGGGTTTTCAGAATGTTTTGGTTGGGTTTTAGAATGTTTTGTATTCTCTTGAGTTGTTTTTATTGTGTTGGCAGGTTTTGGAATGTTTGGATTCCTTTTGGCGGGTGTTCGGAATGTTTGGCGGGTGTTCGGAATGTTTTGATTAGTTTTGATGGGTTTTGAAATATTTTGGCGGGTTTTTAGAAGGTTTCAATTTGTTTTGATTTGTTTTGATTCTGTTTAGCCCAGTTTTTGGTGTGTTTGGATTAGCTTTGGTGGGCTTTCTCATGTTTTGTCAGGTTTTTTCGAATGTATTGATGACTTCTGTCTGGTTTTCTATTTTGGCGGGTTTGAAAATATTTTTGGATTAGTTTTGGCGGGTTTGAAAATATTTTGGCTCTTTGCGCAGAGATGACGGTGCCGGTTGCGGTGCGCTCCGGGGCGCTCCTTCTGCGGAAAGACGCCTAGGCAGCGGCACTTGGGACAGCTCCGCGTCTCCGTATTCTGCGTTTCTTGCCTTCTGCATCTCAGCAAAATGCTTTCCCACTAGGTCTAGCAAGGAGAAACTGTGGCAGCTGAGTAGATGTAGCCCGGCCCGCCCTTTGAAGTTGACAAGTTCTTGGCATCTCAGAGCCTCAAGGCAAGAGCAAGGTTATCTATGGTAGGCTGGGGCAGAACTAGCAGCAAGCAGAGCAAAGTTGTCCAAGAATAGCTTCCATTGGAATGCTAATGGCAGTTGAAGAGGCAGGCCAGTGGCAAGCCACTAGCTTCTAGCAGTTTGAAAGTTGCAGACACAGTGCAGGTGTTGTGCGGCTTCCTTCTTGGCCTCCTAGAAGGTGCCGCGCTCTCCGTCTCTTGCTTGCCAATATGTTGCCGTGTTCCTCCTATTGTTTGGTTTGTTTTGATTTGTTTTGATGATGTTTTGGGGGGTTTTCGGAATGTTTTGGTGGTGTTTTAGAATGTTTTGTTTTCTCTTGTGTTGTTTTTATTGTCTTGGCAGGTTGTGGAATATTTGGATTCCTTTTGGCGGGTTTTCAAATATTTTGGCGGGTATTTGGAATGTTTTGGTTTGCTTTCATTTGTTTTGATTATGTTTTGGCAAGTTATTGAAAGTTCCGATCGCTTCTGACTGGTTTTCTAGTATTTTGGCATCTTTTCAGAATGTTTTGATCAGTTTTGGCGGGTTCTAAATTATTTTGTCAGGTTTTTGGAATTTTTTGGTTGGTTTTGATTTGTTTTTGTGATGTTTTGCCAAGTTTTTTGAATGTTTTGATCAGTTCTGTCTGGTTTTCTAATGTTTTGGCATCTTTTCAGAATGTTTTGATGAGTTTTGCGGGTCTAAATTATTTTGGCGGGTTGTCGGAATATTTTGGTTGGTTTTGATTTTTTTTTTATGATGTTTTGGCGGGTTTTCGGAATGTTTTGGTTGGGTTTTAGAATGTTTTGTATTCTCTTGAGTTGTTTTTATTGTGTTGGCAGGTTTTGGAATGTTTGGATTCCTTTTGGCGGGTGTTCGGAATGTTTGGCGGGTGTTCGGAATGTTTTGATTAGTTTTGACGGGTTTTGAAATATTTTGGCGGGTTTTTAGAAGGTTTCGATTTGTTTTGATTTGTTTTGATTCTGTTTAGCCCAGTTTTTGGTGTGTTTGGATTAGCTTTGGTGGGCTTTCTCATGTTTTGTTAGGTTTTTTCGAATGTATTGATCACTTCTGTCTGGTTTTCTATTTTGGCGGGTTTGAAAATATTTTTGGATGAGTTTTGGCGGGTTTGAAAATATTTTGGCTCTTTGCGCAGAGATGACGGTGCCGGTTGCGGTGCGCTCCGGGGCGCTCCTTCTGCGGAAAGACGCCTAGGCAGCGGCACTTGGGACAGCTCCGCGTCTCCGTATTCTGCGTTTCTTGCCTTCTGCATCTCAGCAAAATGCTTTCCCACTAGGTCTAGCAAGGAGAAACTGTGGCAGCTGAGTAGATGTAGCCCGGCCCGCCCTTTGAAGTTGACAAGTTCTTGGCATCTCAGAGCCTCAAGGCAAGAGCAAGGTTATCTATGGTAGGCTGGGGCAGAACTAGCAGCAAGCAGAGCAAAGTTGTCCAAGAATAGCTTCCATTGGAATGCTAATGGCAGTTGAAGAGGCAGGCCAGTGGCAAGCCACTAGCTTCTAGCAGTTTGAAAGTTGCAGACACAGTGCAGGTGTTGTGCGGCTTCCTTCTTGGCCTCCTAGAAGGTGCCGCGCTCTCCGTCTCTTGCTTGCCAATATGTTGCCGTGTTCCTCCTATTGTTTGGTTTGTTTTGATTTGTTTTGATGATGTTTTGGCGGGTTTTCGGAATGTTTTGGTGGTGTTTTAGAATGT
Source organism: Passer domesticus (assembly GCF_036417665.1). Lineage (NCBI taxonomy): Eukaryota > Metazoa > Chordata > Aves > Passeriformes > Passeridae > Passer > Passer domesticus. The sequence goes on along the minus strand of NC_087478.1, from coordinate 57,962,078 downwards.
TTTGTTTTCTCTTGTGTTGTTTTTATTGTCTTGGCAGGTTGTGGAATATTTGGATTCCTTTTGGCGGGTTTTCAAATATTTTGGCGGGTATTTGGAATGTTTTGGTTTGCTTTCATTTGTTTTGATTATGTTTTGGCAAGTTATTGAAAGTTTCGATCGCTTCTGACTGGTTTTCTAGTATTTTGGCATCTTTTCAGAATGTTTTGATCAGTTTTGGCGGGTTCTAAACTATTTTGTCAGGTTTTTGGAATTTTTTGGTTGGTTTTGATTTGTTTTTGTGATGTTTTGCCAAGTTTTTTGAATGTTTTGATCAGTTCTGTCTGGTTTTCTAATGTTTTGGCATCTTTTCAGAATGTTTTGATGAGTTTTGCGGGTCTAAATTATTTTGGCGGGTTGTCGGAATATTTTGGTTGGTTTTGATTTTTTTTTAATGATGTTTTGGCGGGTTTTCGGAATGTTTTGGTTGGGTTTTAGAATGTTTTGTATTCTCTTGAGTTGTTTTTATTGTGTTGACAGGTTTTGGAATGTTTGGATTCCTTTTGGCGGGTGTTCGGAATGTTTTGGCGGGTGTTCGGAATGTTTTGATTAGTTTTGACAGGTTTTGAAATATTTTGGCGGGTTTTTAGAAGGTTTTGATTTGTTTTGATTCTGTTTAGCCCAGTTTTTGGTGTGTTTGGATTAGCTTTGGTGGGCTTTCTCATGTTTTGTCAGGTTTTTTCGAATGTATTGATGACTTCTGTCTGGTTTTCTATTTTGGCGGGTTTGAAAATATTTTTGGATTAGTTTTGGCGGGTTTGAAAATATTTTGGCTCTTTGCGCAGAGATGACGGTGCCGGTTGCGGTGCGCTCCGGGGCGCTCCTTCTGCAGAAAGACGCCTAGGCAGCGGCACTTGGGACAGCTCCGCGTCTCCGTATTCTGCGTTTCTTGCCTTCTGCATCTCAGCAAAATGCTTTCCCACTAGGTCTAGCAAGGAGAAACTGTGGCAGCTGAGTAGATGTAGCCCGGCCTGCCCTTTGAAATTGACAAGTTCTTGGCATCTCAGAGCCTCAAGGCAAGAGCAAGGTTATCTATGGTAGGCTGGAGCAGAACTAGCAGCAAGCAGAGCAAAGTTGTCCAAGAATAGCTTCCATTGGAATGCTAATGGCAATTGAAGAGGCAGGCCAGTGGCAAGCCACTATCTTCTAGCAGTTTGAAAGTTGCAGACACAGTGCAGGTGTTGTGCGGCTTCCTTCTTGGCCTCCTAGAAGGTGCCGCGCTCTCCGTCTCTTGCTTGCCAATATGTTGCCGTGTTCCTCCTATTGTTTGGTTGGTTTTGATTTGTTTTGATGATGTTTTGGGGGGTTTTCGGAATGTTTTGGTGGTGTTTTAGAATGTTTTGTTTTCTCTTGTGTTATTTTTATTGTCTTGGCAGGTTGTGGAATATTTGGATTCCTTTTGGCGGGTTTTCAAATATTTTGGCGGGTATTTGGAATGTTTTGGTTTGCTTTCATTTGTTTTGATTGTGTTTTGGCAAGTTATTGAAAGTTTCGATCACTTCTGACTGGTTTTCTAGTATTTTGGCATCTTTTCAGCATGTTTTGATCAGTTTTGGCAGGTTCTAAACTATTTTGTCAGGTTTTTGGAATATTTGGTTGGTTTTGATTTGTTTTTGTGATGTTTTGCCAAGTTTTCTGAATGTTTTGATCAGTTCTGTCTGGTTTTCTAATGTTTTGGCATCTTTTCAGAATGTTTTGATGAGTTTTGTGGGTCTAAATCATTTTGGCGGGTTTTCGGAATATTTTGGTTGGTTTTGATTTGTTTTGATGATGTTTTGGCGGGTTTTCGGAATGTTTTGGTTGGGTTTTAGAATGTTTTGTATTCTCTTGAGTTGTTTTTATTGTGTTGGCAGGTTTTGGAATGTTTGGATTCCTTTTGGCGGGTGTTCGGAATGTTTTGGCGGGTGTTCGGAATGTTTTGATTAGTTTTGACGGGTTTTGAAATATTTTGGCGGGTTTTTAGAAGGTTTCGATTTGTTTTGATTTGTTTTGATTCTGTTTAGCCCAGTTTTTGGTGTGTTTGGATTAGCTTTGGTGGGCTTGATCATGTTTTGTCAGGTTTTTTCGAATGTATTGATGACTTCTGTCTGGTTTTCTATTTTGGCGGGTTTGAAAATATTTTTGGATTAGTTTTGGCGGGTTTGAAAATATTTTGGCTCTTTGCGCAGAGATGACGGTGCCGGTTGCGGTGCGCTCCGGGGCGCTCCTTCTGCGGAAAGACGCCTGGCAGCGGCACTTGGGACAGCTCCGCGTCTCCGTATTCTGCGTTTCTTGCCTTCTGCATCTCAGCAAAATGCTTTCCCACTAGGTCTAGCAAGGAGAAACTGTGGCAGCTGAGTAGATGTAGCCCGGCCCGCCCTTTGAAGTTGACAAGTTCTTGGCATCTCAGAGCCTCAAGGCAAGAGCAAGGTTATCTATGGTAGGCTGGGGCAGAACTAGCAGCAAGCAGAGCAAAGTTGTCCAAGAATACCTTCCATTGGAATGCTAATGGCAATTGAAGAGGCAGGCCAGTGGCAAGCCACTAGCTTCTAGCAGTTTGAAAGTTGCAGACACAGTGCAGGTGTTGTGCGGCTTCCTTCTTGGCCTCCTAGAAGGTGCCGTGCTCTCCGTCTCTTGCTTGCCAATATGTTGCCGTGTTCCTCCTATTGTTTGGTTTGTTTTGATTTGTTTTGATGATGTTTTGGCGGGTTTTCGGAATGTTTTGGTGGTGTTTTAGAATGTTTTGTTTTCTCTTGTGTTGTTTTTATTGTCTTGGCAGGTTGTGGAATATTTGGATTCCTTTTGGCGGGTTTTCAAATATTTTGGCGGGTATTTGGAATGTTTTGGTTTGCTTTCATTTGTTTTGATTATGTTTTGGCAAGTTATTGAAAGTTTCGATCGCTTCTGACTGGTTTTCTAGTATTTTGGCATCTTTTCAGAATGTTTTGATCAGTTTTGGCGGGTTCTAAACTATTTTGTCAGGTTTTTGGAATTTTTTGGTTGGTTTTGATTTGTTTTTGTGATGTTTTGCCAAGTTTTTTGAATGTTTTGATCAGTTCTGTCTGGTTTTCTAATGTTTTGGCATCTTTTCAGAATGTTTTGATGAGTTTTGCGGGTCTAAATTATTTTGGCGGGTTGTCGGAATATTTTGGTTGGTTTTGATTTTTTTTTAATGATGTTTTGGCGGGTTTTCGGAATGTTTTGGTTGGGTTTTAGAATGTTTTGTATTCTCTTGAGTTGTTTTTATTGTGTTGACAGGTTTTGGAATGTTTGGATTCCTTTTGGCGGGTGTTCGGAATGTTTTGGCGGGTGTTCGGAATGTTTTGATTAGTTTTGACAGGTTTTGAAATATTTTGGCGGGTTTTTAGAAGGTTTTGATTTGTTTTGATTCTGTTTAGCCCAGTTTTTGGTGTGTTTGGATTAGCTTTGGTGGGCTTTCTCATGTTTTGTCAGGTTTTTTCGAATGTATTGATGACTTCTGTCTGGTTTTCTATTTTGGCGGGTTTGAAAATATTTTTGGATTAGTTTTGGCGGGTTTGAAAATATTTTGGCTCTTTGCGCAGAGATGACGGTGCCGGTTGCGGTGCGCTCCGGGGCGCTCCTTCTGCAGAAAGACGCCTAGGCAGCGGCACTTGGGACAGCTCCGCGTCTCCGTATTCTGCGTTTCTTGCCTTCTGCATCTCAGCAAAATGCTTTCCCACTAGGTCTAGCAAGGAGAAACTGTGGCAGCTGAGTAGATGTAGCCCGGCCTGCCCTTTGAAATTGACAAGTTCTTGGCATCTCAGAGCCTCAAGGCAAGAGCAAGGTTATCTATGGTAGGCTGGAGCAGAACTAGCAGCAAGCAGAGCAAAGTTGTCCAAGAATAGCTTCCATTGGAATGCTAATGGCAATTGAAGAGGCAGGCCAGTGGCAAGCCACTATCTTCTAGCAGTTTGAAAGTTGCAGACACAGTGCAGGTGTTGTGCGGCTTCCTTCTTGGCCTCCTAGAAGGTGCCGCGCTCTCCGTCTCTTGCTTGCCAATATGTTGCCGTGTTCCTCCTATTGTTTGGTTGGTTTTGATTTGTTTTGATGATGTTTTGGGGGGTTTTCGGAATGTTTTGGTGGTGTTTTAGAATGTTTTGTTTTCTCTTGTGTTATTTTTATTGTCTTGGCAGGTTGTGGAATATTTGGATTCCTTTTGGCGGGTTTTCAAATATTTTGGCGGGTATTTGGAATGTTTTGGTTTGCTTTCATTTGTTTTGATTGTGTTTTGGCAAGTTATTGAAAGTTTCGATCACTTCTGACTGGTTTTCTAGTATTTTGGCATCTTTTCAGCATGTTTTGATCAGTTTTGGCAGGTTCTAAACTATTTTGTCAGGTTTTTGGAATATTTGGTTGGTTTTGATTTGTTTTTGTGATGTTTTGCCAAGTTTTCTGAATGTTTTGATCAGTTCTGTCTGGTTTTCTAATGTTTTGGCATCTTTTCAGAATGTTTTGATGAGTTTTGTGGGTCTAAATCATTTTGGCGGGTTTTCGGAATATTTTGGTTGGTTTTGATTTGTTTTGATGATGTTTTGGCGGGTTTTCGGAATGTTTTGGTTGGGTTTTAGAATGTTTTGTATTCTCTTGAGTTGTTTTTATTGTGTTGGCAGGTTTTGGAATGTTTGGATTCCTTTTGGCGGGTGTTCGGAATGTTTTGGCGGGTGTTCGGAATGTTTTGATTAGTTTTGACGGGTTTTGAAATATTTTGGCGGGTTTTTAGAAGGTTTCGATTTGTTTTGATTTGTTTTGATTCTGTTTAGCCCAGTTTTTGGTGTGTTTGGATTAGCTTTGGTGGGCTTGATCATGTTTTGTCAGGTTTTTTCGAATGTATTGATGACTTCTGTCTGGTTTTCTATTTTGGCGGGTTTGAAAATATTTTTGGATTAGTTTTGGCGGGTTTGAAAATATTTTGGCTCTTTGCGCAGAGATGACGGTGCCGGTTGCGGTGCGCTCCGGGGCGCTCCTTCTGCGGAAAGACGCCTGGCAGCGGCACTTGGGACAGCTCCGCGTCTCCGTATTCTGCGTTTCTTGCCTTCTGCATCTCAGCAAAATGCTTTCCCACTAGGTCTAGCAAGGAGAAACTGTGGCAGCTGAGTAGATGTAGCCCGGCCCGCCCTTTGAAGTTGACAAGTTCTTGGCATCTCAGAGCCTCAAGGCAAGAGCAAGGTTATCTATGGTAGGCTGGGGCAGAACTAGCAGCAAGCAGAGCAAAGTTGTCCAAGAATACCTTCCATTGGAATGCTAATGGCAATTGAAGAGGCAGGCCAGTGGCAAGCCACTAGCTTCTAGCAGTTTGAAAGTTGCAGACACAGTGCAGGTGTTGTGCGGCTTCCTTCTTGGCCTCCTAGAAGGTGCCGTGCTCTCCGTCTCTTGCTTGCCAATATGTTGCCGTGTTCCTCCTATTGTTTGGTTTGTTTTGATTTGTTTTGATGATGTTTTGGCGGGTTTTCGGAATGTTTTGGTGGTGTTTTAGAATGTTTTGTTTTCTCTTGTGTTGTTTTTATTGTCTTGGCAGGTTGTGGAATATTTGGATTCCTTTTGGCGGGTTTTCAAATATTTTGGCGGGTATTTGGAATGTTTTGGTTTGCTTTCATTTGTTTTGATTATGTTTTGGCAAGTTATTGAAAGTTTCGATCACTTCTGACTGGTTTTCTAGTATTTTGGCATCTTTTCAGAATGTTTTGATCAGTTTTGGCAGGTTCTAAACTATTTTGTCAGGTTTTTGGAATTTTTTGGTTGGTTTTGATTTGTTTTTATGATGTTTTGCCTAGTTTTTTCAATGTTTTGATCAGTTCTGTCTGGTTTTCTAATGTTTTGGCATCTTTTCAGAATGTTTTGATGAGTTTTGGGGGTCTAAATTATTTTGGCGGGTTTTCGGATTATTTTGGTTGGTTTTGATTTGTTTTTATGATGTTTTGGCGGGTTTTCAGAATGTTTGGGTTGGGTTTTAGAATGTTTTGTATTCTCTTGAGTTGTTTTTATTGTGTTGGCAGGTTTTGGAATGTTTGGATTCCTTTTGGCGGGTGTTCGGAATGTTTGGCGGGTGTTCGGAATGTTTTGATTAGTTTTGACGGGTTTTGAAATATTTTGGCGGGTTTTTAGAAGGTTTCAATTTGTTTTGATTTGTTTTGATTCTGTTTAGCCCAGTTTTTGGTGTGTTTGGATTAGCTTTGGTGGGCTTGATCATGTTTTGTCAGGTTTTTTCGAATGTATTGATGACTTCTGTCTGGTTTTCTATTTTGGCGGGTTTGAAAATATTTTTGGATTAGTTTTGGCGGGTTTGAAAATATTTTGGCTCTTTGCGCAGAGATGACGGTGCCGGTTGCGGTGCGCTCCGGGGCGCTCCTTCTGCGGAAAGACGCCTGGCAGCGGCACTTGGGACAGCTCCGCGTCTCCGTATTCTGCGTTTCTTGCCTTCTGCATCTCAGCAAAATGCTTTCCCACTAGGTCTAGCAAGGAGAAACTGTGGCAGCTGAGTAGATGTAGCCCGGCCCGCCCTTTGAAGTTGACAAGTTCTTGGCATCTCAGAGCCTCAAGGCAAGAGCAAGGTTATCTATGGTAGGCTGGGGCAGAACTAGCAGCAAGCAGAGCAAAGTTGTCCAAGAATACCTTCCATTGGAATGCTAATGGCAATTGAAGAGGCAGGCCAGTGGCAAGCCACTAGCTTCTAGCAGTTTGAAAGTTGCAGACACAGTGCAGGTGTTGTGCGGCTTCCTTCTTGGCCTCCTAGAAGGTGCCGCGCTCTCCGTCTCTTGCTTGCCAATATGTTGCCGTGTTCCTCCTATTGTTTGGTTTGTTTTGATTTGTTTTGATGATGTTTTGGCGGGTTTTCGGAATGTTTTGGTGGTGTTTTAGAATGTTTTGTTTTCTCTTGTGTTGTTTTTATTGTCTTGGCAGGTTGTGGAATATTTGGATTCCTTTTGGCGGGTTTTCAAATATTTTGGCGGGTATTTGGAATGTTTGGGTTTGCTTTCATTTGTTTTGATTATGTTTTGGCAAGTTATTGAATGTTTTGATCACTTCTGACTGGTTTTCTAGTATTTTGGCATCTTTTCAGAATGTTTTGATCAGTTTTGGCAGGTTCTAAACTATTTTGTCAGGTTTTTGGAATTTTTTGGTTGGTTTTGATTTGTTTTTATGATGTTTTGCCTAGTTTTTTCAATGTTTTGATCAGTTCTGTCTGGTTTTCTAATGTTTTGGCATCTTTTCAGAATGTTTTGATGAGTTTTGGGGGTCTAAATTATTTTGGCGGGTTTTCGGATTATTTTGGTTGGTTTTGATTTGTTTTTATGATGTTTTGGCGGGTTTTCAGAATGTTTGGGTTGGGTTTTAGAATGTTTTGTATTCTCTTGAGTTGTTTTTATTGTGTTGGCAGGTTTTGGAATGTTTGGATTCCTTTTGGCGGGTGTTCGGAATGTTTGGCGGGTGTTCGGAATGTTTTGATTAGTTTTGACGGGTTTTGAAATATTTTGGCGGGTTTTTAGAAGGTTTCAATTTGTTTTGATTTGTTTTGATTCTGTTTAGCCCAGTTTTTGGTGTGTTTGGATTAGCTTTGGTGGGCTTGATCATGTTTTGTCAGGTTTTTTCGAATGTATTGATGACTTCTGTCTGGTTTTCTATTTTGGCGGGTTTGAAAATATTTTTGGATTAGTTTTGGCGGGTTTGAAAATATTTTGGCTCTTTGCGCAGAGATGACGGTGCCGGTTGCGGTGCGCTCCGGGGCGCTCCTTCTGCGGAAAGACGCCTGGCAGCGGCACTTGGGACAGCTCCGCGTCTCCGTATTCTGCGTTTCTTGCCTTCTGCATCTCAGCAAAATGCTTTCCCACTAGGTCTAGCAAGGAGAAACTGTGGCAGCTGAGTAGATGTAGCCCGGCCCGCCCTTTGAAGTTGACAAGTTCTTGGCATCTCAGAGCCTCAAGGCAAGGGCAAGGTTATCTATGGTAGGCTGGGGCAGAACTGGCAGCAAGCAGAGCAAAGTTGTCCAAGAATAGCTTCCATTGGAATGCTAATGGCAATTGAAGAGGCAGGCCGGTGGCAAGCCACTAGCTTCTAGCAGTTTGAAAGTTGCAGACACAGTGCAGGTGTTGTGCGGCTTCCTTCTTGGCCTCCTAGAAGGTGCCGCGCTCTCCGTCTCTTGCTTGCCAATATGTTGCCGTGTTCCTCCTATTGTTTGGTTTGTTTTGATTTGTTTTGATGATGTTTTGGGGGGTTTTCGGAATGTTTTGGTGGTGTTTTAGAATGTTTTGTTTTCTCTTGTGTTGTTTTTACTGTCTTGGCAGGTTGTGGAATATTTGGATTCCTTTTGGCGGGTTTTCAAATATTTTGGCGGGTATTTGGAATGTTTGGGTTTGCTTTCATTTGTTTTGATTATGTTTTGGAAAGTTATTGAATGTTTCGATCACTTCTGACTAGTTTTCTAGTATTTTGGCATCTTTTCAGCATGTTTTGATCAGTTTTGGCAGGTTCTAAACTATTTTGTCAGGTTTTTGGAGTTTTTTGGTTGGTTTTGATTTGTTTTTGTGATGTTTTGCCTAGTTTTTTCAATGTTTTGATCAGTTCTGTCTGGTTTTCTAATGTTTTGGCATCTTTTCAGAATGTTTTGATGAGTTTTGCGGGTCTAAATCATTTTGGCGGGTTTTCGGAATATTTTGGTTGGTTTTGATTTGTTTTTATGATGTTTTGGCGGGTTTTCGGAATGTTTTGGTTGGGTTTTAGAATGTTTTGTATTCTCTTGAGTTGTTTTTATTGTGTTGACAGGTTTTGGAATGTTTGGATTCCTTTTGGTGGGTGTTCGGAATGTTTTGGCGGGTATTTGGAATATTTTGATTAGTTTTGACGGGTTTTGAAATATTTTGGCGGGTTTTTAGAAGGTTTCCATTTGTTTTGATTCTGTTTAGCCCAGTTTTTGGTGTGTTTGGATTAGCTTTGGTGGGCTTTCTCATGTTTTGTCAGGTTTTTTCGAATGTATTGATGACTTCTGTCTGGTTTTCTATTTTGGCGGGTTTGAAAATATTTTTGGATTAGTTTTGGCGGGTTTGAAAATATTTTGGCTCTTTGCGCAGAGATGACGGTGCCGGTTGCGGTGCGCTCCGGGGCGCTCCTTCTGCGGAAAGACGCCTGGCAGCGGCACTTGGGACAGCTCCGCGTCTCCGTATTCTGCGTTTCTTGCCTTCTGCATCTCAGCAAAATGCTTTCCCACTAGGTCTAGCAAGGAGAAACTGTGGCAGCTGAGTAGATGTAGCCCGGCCCGCCCTTTGAAGTTGACAAGTTCTTGGCATCTCAGAGCCTCAAGGCAAGGGCAAGGTTATCTATGGTAGGCTGGGGCAGAACTAGCAGCAAGCAGAGCAAAGTTGTCCAAGAATAGCTTCCATTGGAATGCTAATGGCAATTGAAGAGGCAGGCCGGTGGCAAGCCACTAGCTTCTAGCAGTTTGAAAGTTGCAGACACAGTGCAGGTGTTGTGCGGCTTCCTTCTTGGCCTCCTAGAAGGTGCCGCGCTCTCCGTCTCTTGCTTGCCAATATGTTGCCGTGTTCCTCTTATTGTTTGGTTTGTTTTGATTTGTTTTGATGATGTTTTGGCGGGTTTTCGGAATGTTTTGGTGGTGTTTTAGAATGTTTTGTTTTCTCTTGTGTTGTTTTTACTGTCTTGGCAGGTTGTGGAATATTTGGATTCCTTTTGGCGGGTTTTCAAATATTTTGGCGGGTATTTGGAATGTTTTGGTTTGCTTTCATTTGTTTTGATTATGTTTTGGCAAGTTATTGAAAGTTTCGATCACTTCTGACTGGTTTTCTAGTATTTTGGCATCTTTTCAGCATGTTTTGATCAGTTTTGGCAGGTTCTAAACTATTTTGTCAGGTTTTTGGAGTTTTTTGGTTGGTTTTGATTTGTTTTTGTGATGTTTTGCCAAGTTTTTTGAATGTTTTGATCAGTTCTGTCTGGTTTTCTAATGTTTTGGCATCTTTTCAGAATGTTTTGATGAGTTTTGCGGGTCTAAATCATTTTGGCGGGTTTTCGGAATATTTTGGTTGGTTTTGATTTGTTTTTATGATGTTTTGGCGGGTTTTCGGAATGTTTTGGTTGGGTTTTAGAATGTTTTGTATTCTCTTGAGTTGTTTTTATTGTGTTGGCAGGTTTTGGAATGTTTGGATTCCTTTTGGCGGGTGTTTGGAATGTTTTGGCGGGTGTTCGGAATGTTTTGATTAGTTTTGACGGGTTTTGAAATATTTTGGCGGGTTTTTAGAAGGTTTCAATTTGTTTTGATTTGTTTTGATTCTGTTTAGCCCAGTTTTTGGTGTGTTTGGATTAGCTTTGGTGGGCTTTCTCATGTTTTGTCAGGTTTTTTCGAATGTATTGATGACTTCTGTCTGGTTTTCTATTTTGGCGGGTTTGAAAATATTTTTGGATTAGTTTTGGCGGGTTTGAAAATATTTTGGCTCTTTGCGCAGAGATGACGGTGCCGGTTGCGGTGCGCTCCGGGGCGCTCCTTCTGCGGAAAGACGCCTAGGCAGCGGCACTTGGGACAGCTCCGCGTCTCCGTATTCTGCGTTTCTTGCCTTCTGCATCTCAGCAAAATGCTTTCCCACTAGGTCTAGCAAGGAGAAACTGTGGCAGCTGAGTAGATGTAGCCCGGCCCGCCCTTTGAAGTTGACAAGTTCTTGGCATCTCAGAGCCTCAAGGCAAGAGCAAGGTTATCTATGGTAGGCTGGGGCAGAACTAGCAGCAAGCAAAGTTGTCCAAGAATAGCTTCCATTGGAATGCTAATGGCAATTGAAGAGGCAGGCCAGTGGCAAGCCACTAGCTTCTAGCAGTTTGAAAGTTGCAGACACAGTGCAGGTGTTGTGCGGCTTCCTTCTTGGCCTCCTAGAAGGTGCCGCGCTCTCCGTCTCTTGCTTGCCAATATGTTGCCGTGTTCCTCCTATTGTTTGGTTTGTTTTGATTTGTTTTGATGATGTTTTGGGGGGTTTTCGGAATGTTTTGGTGGTGTTTTAGAATCTTTTGTTTTCTCTTGTGTTGTTTTTACTGTCTTGGCAGGTTGTGGAATATTTGGATTCCTTTTGGCGGGTTTTCAAATATTTTGGCGGGTATTTGGAATGTTTTGGTTTGCTTTCATTTGTTTTGATTGTCTTTTGGCAAGTTATTGAAAGTTTCGATCACTTCTGACTGGTTTTCTAGTATTTTGGCATCTTTTCAGAATGTTTTGATCAGGTTTGGCAGGTTCTAAACTATTTTGTCATGTTTTTGGAATTTTTTGGTTGGTTTTGATTTGTTTTTGTGATGTTTTGCCTAGTTTTTTGAATGTTTTGATCAGTTCTGTCTGGTTTTCTAATGTTTTGGCATCTTTTCAGAATGTTTTGATGACTTTTGTGGGTCTAAATCATTTTGGCGGGTTTTCGGAATATTTTGGTTGGTTTTGATTTGTTTTGATGATGTTTTGGCGGGTTTTCGGAATGTTTTGGTTGGGTTTTAGAATGTTTTGTATTCTCTTGAGTTGTTTTTATTGTGTTGGCAGGTTTTGGAATGTTTGGATTCCTTTTGGCGGGTGTTTGGAATGTTTTGGCGGGTGTTCGGAATGTTTTGATTAGTTTTGACGGGTTTTGAAATATTTTGGCGGGTTTTTAGAAGGTTTCAATTTGTTTTGATTTGTTTTGATTCTGTTTAGCCCAGCTTTGGTGTGTTTGGATTAGCTTTGGTGGGCTTGATCATGTTTTGTCAGGTTTTTTCGAATGTATTGATGACTTCTGTCTGGTTTTCTATTTTGGCGGGTTTGAAAATATTTTTGGATTAGTTTTGGCGGGTTTTAAAATATTTTGGCTCTTTGCGCAGAGATGACGGTGCCGGTTGCGGTGCGCTCCGGAGCGCTCCTTCTGCGGAAAGACGCCTAGGCAGCGGCACTTGGGACAGCTCCGCTTCTCCGTATGCTGCGTTTCTTGCCTTCTGCATCTCAGCAAAATGCTTTCCCACTAGGTCTAGCAAGGAGAAACTGTGGCAGCTGAGTAGATGTAGCCCGGCCCGCCCTTTGAAGTTGACAAGTTCTTGGCATCTCAGAGCCTCAAGGCAAGGGCAAGGTTATCTATGGTAGGCTGGGGCAGAACTGGCAGCAAGCAGAGCAAAGTTGTCCAAGAATAGCTTCCATTGGAATGCTAATGGCAATTGAAGAGGCAGGCCGGTGGCAAGCCACTAGCTTCTAGCAGTTTGAAAGTTGCAGACACAGTGCAGGTGTTGTGCGGCTTCCTTCTTGGCCTCCTAGAAGGTGCCGCGCTCTCCGTCTCTTGCTTGCCAATATGTTGCCGTGTTCCTCCTATTGTTTGGTTTGTTTTGATTTGTTTTGATGATGTTTTGGCGGGTTTTCGGAATGTTTTGGTGGTGTTTTAGAATGTTTTGTTTTCTCTTGTGTTGTTTTTACTGTCTTGGCAGGTTGTGGAATATTTGGATTCCTTTTGGCGGGTTTTCAAATATTTTGGCGGGTATTTGGAATGTTTTGGTTTGCTTTCATTTGTTTTGATTATGTTTTGGCAAGTTATTGAAAGTTTCGATCACTTCTGACTGGTTTTCTAGTATTTTGGCATCTTTTCAGCATGTTTTGATCAGTTTTGGCAGGTTCTAAACTATTTTGTCAGGTTTTTGGAGTTTTTTGGTTGGTTTTGATTTGTTTTTGTGATGTTTTGCCAAGTTTTTTGAATGTTTTGATCAGTTCTGTCTGGTTTTCTAATGTTTTGGCATCTTTTCAGAATGTTTTGATGAGTTTTGCGGGTCTAAATCATTTTGGCGGGTTTTCGGAATATTTTGGTTGGTTTTGATTTGTTTTTATGATGTTTTGGCGGGTTTTCGGAATGTTTTGGTTGGGTTTTAGAATGTTTTGTATTCTCTTGAGTTGTTTTTATTGTGTTGGCAGGTTTTGGAATGTTTGGATTCCTTTTGGCGGGTGTTTGGAATGTTTTGGCGGGTGTTCGGAATGTTTTGATTAGTTTTGACGGGTTTTGAAATATTTTGGCGGGTTTTTAGAAGGTTTCAATTTGTTTTGATTTGTTTTGATTCTGTTTAGCCCAGTTTTTGGTGTGTTTGGATTAGCTTTGGTGGGCTTTCTCATGTTTTGTCAGGTTTTTTCGAATGTATTGATGACTTCTGTCTGGTTTTCTATTTTGGCGGGTTTGAAAATATTTTTGGATTAGTTTTGGCGGGTTTGAAAATATTTTGGCTCTTTGCGCAGAGATGACGGTGCCGGTTGCGGTGCGCTCCGGGGCGCTCCTTCTGCGGAAAGACGCCTAGGCAGCGGCACTTGGGACAGCTCCGCGTCTCCGTATTCTGCGTTTCTTGCCTTCTGCATCTCAGCAAAATGCTTTCCCACTAGGTCTAGCAAGGAGAAACTGTGGCAGCTGAGTAGATGTAGCCCGGCCCGCCCTTTGAAGTTGACAAGTTCTTGGCATCTCAGAGCCTCAAGGCAAGAGCAAGGTTATCTATGGTAGGCTGGGGCAGAACTAGCAGCAAGCAAAGTTGTCCAAGAATAGCTTCCATTGGAATGCTAATGGCAATTGAAGAGGCAGGCCAGTGGCAAGCCACTAGCTTCTAGCAGTTTGAAAGTTGCAGACACAGTGCAGGTGTTGTGCGGCTTCCTTCTTGGCCTCCTAGAAGGTGCCGCGCTCTCCGTCTCTTGCTTGCCAATATGTTGCCGTGTTCCTCCTATTGTTTGGTTTGTTTTGATTTGTTTTGATGATGTTTTGGGGGGTTTTCGGAATGTTTTGGTGGTGTTTTAGAATCTTTTGTTTTCTCTTGTGTTGTTTTTACTGTCTTGGCAGGTTGTGGAATATTTGGATTCCTTTTGGCGGGTTTTCAAATATTTTGGCGGGTATTTGGAATGTTTTGGTTTGCTTTCATTTGTTTTGATTGTCTTTTGGCAAGTTATTGAAAGTTTCGATCACTTCTGACTGGTTTTCTAGTATTTTGGCATCTTTTCAGAATGTTTTGATCAGTTTTGGCAGGTTCTAAACTATTTTGTCATGTTTTTGGAATTTTTTGGTTGGTTTTGATTTGTTTTTGTGATGTTTTGCCTAGTTTTTTGAATGTTTTGATCAGTTCTGTCTGGTTTTCTAATGTTTTGGCATCTTTTCAGAATGTTTTGATGAGTTTTGTGGGTCTAAATCATTTTGGCGGGTTTTCGGAATATTTTGGTTGGTTTTGATTTGTTTTGATGATGTTTTGGCGGGTTTTCGGAATGTTTTGGTTGGGTTTTAGAATGTTTTGTATTCTCTTGAGTTGTTTTTATTGTGTTGGCAGGTTTTGGAATGTTTGGATTCCTTTTGGCGGGTGTTTGGAATGTTTTGGCGGGTGTTCGGAATGTTTTGATTAGTTTTGACGGGTTTTGAAATATTTTGGCGGGTTTTTAGAAGGTTTCAATTTGTTTTGATTTGTTTTGATTCTGTTTAGCCCAGCTTTGGTGTGTTTGGATTAGCTTTGGTGGGCTTGATCATGTTTTGTCAGGTTTTTTCGAATGTATTGATGACTTCTGTCTGGTTTTCTATTTTGGCGGGTTTGAAAATATTTTTGGATTAGTTTTGGCGGGTTTTAAAATATTTTGGCTCTTTGCGCAGAGATGACGGTGCCGGTTGCGGTGCGCTCCGGAGCGCTCCTTCTGCGGAAAGACGCCTAGGCAGCGGCACTTGGGACAGCTCCGCTTCTCCGTATGCTGCGTTTCTTGCCTTCTGCATCTCAGCAAAATGCTTTCCCACTAGGTCTAGCAAGGAGAAACTGTGGCAGCTGAGTAGATGTAGCCCGGCCCGCCCTTTGAAGTTGACAAGTTCTTGGCATCTCAGAGCCTCAAGGCAAGGGCAAGGTTATCTATGGTAGGCTGGGGCAGAACTGGCAGCAAGCAGAGCAAAGTTGTCCAAGAATAGCTTCCATTGGAATGCTAATGGCAATTGAAGAGGCAGGCCGGTGGCAAGCCACTAGCTTCTAGCAGTTTGAAAGTTGCAGACACAGTGCAGGTGTTGTGCGGCTTCCTTCTTGGCCTCCTAGAAGGTGCCGCGCTCTCCGTCTCTTGCTTGCCAATATGTTGCCGTGTTCCTCCTATTGTTTGGTTTGTTTTGATTTGTTTTGATGATGTTTTGGCGGGTTTTCGGAATGTTTTGGTGGTGTTTTAGAATGTTTTGTTTTCTCTTGTGTTGTTTTTACTGTCTTGGCAGGTTGTGGAATATTTGGATTCCTTTTGGCGGGTTTTCAAATATTTTGGCGGGTATTTGGAATGTTTTGGTTTGCTTTCATTTGTTTTGATTATGTTTTGGCAAGTTATTGAAAGTTTCGATCACTTCTGACTGGTTTTCTAGTATTTTGGCATCTTTTCAGCATGTTTTGATCAGTTTTGGCAGGTTCTAAACTATTTTGTCAGGTTTTTGGAGTTTTTTGGTTGGTTTTGATTTGTTTTTGTGATGTTTTGCCAAGTTTTTTGAATGTTTTGATCAGTTCTGTCTGGTTTTCTAATGTTTTGGCATCTTTTCAGAATGTTTTGATGAGTTTTGCGGGTCTAAATCATTTTGGCGGGTTTTCGGAATATTTTGGTTGGTTTTGATTTGTTTTTATGATGTTTTGGCGGGTTTTCGGAATGTTTTGGTTGGGTTTTAGAATGTTTTGTATTCTCTTGAGTTGTTTTTATTGTGTTGGCAGGTTTTGGAATGTTTGGATTCCTTTTGGCGGGTGTTTGGAATGTTTTGGCGGGTGTTCGGAATGTTTTGATTAGTTTTGACGGGTTTTGAATTATTTTGGCGGGTTTTTAGAAGGTTTCAATTTGTTTTGATTTGTTTTGATTCTGTTTAGCCCAGTTTTTGGTGTGTTTGGATTAGCTTTGGTGGGCTTTCTCATGTTTTGTCAGGTTTTTTCGAATGTATTGATGACTTCTGTCTGGTTTTCTATTTTGGCGGGTTTGAAAATATTTTTGGATTAGTTTTGGCGGGTTTGAAAATATTTTGGCTCTTTGCGCAGAGATGACGGTGCCGGTTGCGGTGCGCTCCGGGGCGCTCCTTCTGCGGAAAGACGCCTAGGCAGCGGCACTTGGGACAGCTCCGCGTCTCCGTATTCTGCGTTTCTTGCCTTCTGCATCTCAGCAAAATGCTTTCCCACTAGGTCTAGCAAGGAGAAACTGTGGCAGCTGAGTAGATGTAGCCCGGCCCGCCCTTTGAAGTTGACAAGTTCTTGGCATCTCAGAGCCTCAAGGCAAGAGCAAGGTTATCTATGGTAGGCTGGGGCAGAACTAGCAGCAAGCAGAGCAAAGTTGTCCAAGAATAGCTTCCATTGGAATGCTAATGGCAATTGAAGAGGCAGGCCAGTGGCAAGCCACTAGCTTCTAGCAGTTTGAAAGTTGCAGACACAGTGCAGGTGTTGTGCGGCTTCCTTCTTGGCCTCCTAGAAGGTGCCGCGCTCTCCGTCTCTTGCTTGCCAATATGTTGCCGTGTTCCTCCTATTGTTTGGTTTGTTTTGATTTGTTTTGATGATGTTTTGGGGGGTTTTCGGAATGTTTTGGTGGTGTTTTAGAATCTTTTGTTTTCTCTTGTGTTGTTTTTACTGTCTTGGCAGGTTGTGGAATATTTGGATTCCTTTTGGCGGGTTTTCAAATATTTTGGCGGGTATTTGGAATGTTTTGGTTTGCTTTCATTTGTTTTGATTGTCTTTTGGCAAGTTATTGAAAGTTTCGATCACTTCTGACTGGTTTTCTAGTATTTTGGCATCTTTTCAGAATGTTTTGATCAGTTTTGGCAGGTTCTAAACTATTTTGTCAGGTTTTTGGAATTTTTTGGTTGGTTTTGATTTGTTTTTATGATGTTTTGCCTAGTTTTTTGAATGTTTTGATCAGTTCTGTCTGGTTTTCTAATGTTTTGGCATCTTTTCAGAATGTTTTGATGAGTTTTGTGGGTCTAAATCATTTTGGCGGGTTTTCGGAATATTTTGGTTGGTTTTGATTTGTTTTTATGATGTTTTGGCGGGTTTTCGGAATGTTTTGGTTGGGTTTTAGAATGTTTTGTATTCTCTTGAGTTGTTTTTATTGTGTTGGCAGGTTTTGGAATGTTTGGATTCCTTTTGGCGGGTGTTTGGAATGTTTTGGCGGGTGTTCGGAATGTTTTGATTAGTTTTGACGGGTTTTGAAATATTTTGGCGGGTTTTTAGAAGGTTTCAATTTGTTTTGATTTGTTTTGATTCTGTTTAGCCCAGTTTTTGGTGTGTTTGGATTAGCTTTGGTGGGCTTTCTCATGTTTTGTCAGGTTTTTTCGAATGTATTGATGACTTCTGTCTGGTTTTCTATTTTGGCGGGTTTGAAAATATTTTTGGATTAGTTTTGGCGGGTTTTAAAATATTTTGGCTCTTTGCGCAGAGATGACGGTGCCGGTTGCGGTGCGCTCCGGGGCGCTCCTTCTGCGGAAAGACGCCTAGGCAGCGGCACTTGGGACAGCTCCGCGTCTCCGTATTCTGCGTTTCTTGCCTTCTGCATCTCAGCAAAATGCTTTCCCACTAGGTCTAGCAAGGAGAAACTGTGGCAGCTGAGTAGATGTAGCCCGGCCTGCCCTTTGAAATTGACAAGTTCTTGGCATCTCAGAGCCTCAAGGCAAGAGCAAGGTTATCTATGGTAGGCTGGGGCAGAACTAGCAGCAAGCAGAGCAAAGTTGTCCAAGAATAGCTTCCATTGGAATGCTAATGGCAATTGAAGAGGCAGGCCAGTGGCAAGCCACTAGCTTCTAGCAGTTTGAAAGTTGCAGACACAGTGCAGGTGTTGTGCGGCTTCCTTCTTGGCCTCCTAGAAGGTGCCGCGCTCTCCGTCTCTTGCTTGCCAATATGTTGCCGTGTTCCTCCTATTGTTTGGTTGGTTTTGATTTGTTTTGATGATGTTTTGGGGGGTTTTCGGAATGTTTTGGTGGTGTTTTAGAATGTTTTGTTTTCTCTTGTGTTGTTTTTATTGTCTTGGCAGGTTGTGGAATATTTGGATTCCTTTTGGCGGGTTTTAAAATATTTTGGCGGGTATTTGGAATGTTTTGATTTGCTTTCATTTGTTTTGATTATGTTTTGGCAAGTTATTGAAAGTTTCGATCACTTCTGACTGGTTTTCTAGTATTTTGGCATCTTTTCAGAATGTTTTGATCAGTTTTGGCAGGTTCTAAACTATTTTGTCAGGTTTTTGGAATTTTTTGGTTGGTTTTGATTTGTTTTTATGATGTTTTGCCTAGTTTTTTCAATGTTTTGATCAGTTCTGTCTGGTTTTCTAATGTTTTGGCATCTTTTCAGAATGTTTTGATGAGTTTTGCGGGTCTAAATTATTTTGGCGGGTTTTCGGAATATTTTGGTTGGTTTTGATTTTTTTTTATGATGTTTTGGCGGGTTTTCGGAATGTTTTGGTTGGGTTTTAGAATGTTTTGTATTCTCTTGAGTTGTTTTTATTGTGTTGGCAGGTTTTGGAATGTTTGGATTCTTTTTGGCGGGTGTTCGGAATGTTTGGCGGGTGTTCGGAATGTTTTGATTAGTTTTGACGGGTTTTGAAATATTTTGGCGGGTTTTTAGAAGGTTTCCATTTGTTTTGATTTGTTTTGATTCTGTTTAGCCCAGTTTTTGGTGTGTTTGGATTAGCTTTGGTGGGCTTTCTCATGTTTTGTCAGGTTTTTTCGAATGTATTGATGACTTCTGTCTGGTTTTCTATTTTGGCGGGTTTGAAAATATTTTTGGATTAGTTTTGGCGGGTTTTAAAATATTTTGGCTCTTTGCGCAGAGATGACGGTGCCGGTTGCGGTGCGCTCCGGAGCGCTCCTTCTGCGGAAAGACGCCTAGGCAGCGGCACTTGGGACAGCTCCGCGTCTCCGTATGCTGCGTTTCTTGCCTTCTGCATCTCAGCAAAATGCTTTCCCACTAGGTCTAGCAAGGAGAAACTGTGGCAGCTGAGTAGATGTAGCCCGGCCCGCCCTTTGAAGTTGACAAGTTCTTGGCATCTCAGAGCCTCAAGGGAAGAGCAAGGTTATCTATGGTAGGCTGGGGCAGAACTAGCAGCAAGCAGAGCAAAGTTGTCCAAGAATACCTTCCATTGGAATGCTAATGGCAATTGAAGAGGCAGGCCAGTGGCAAGCCACTAGCTTCTAGCAGTTTGAAAGTTGCAGACACAGTGCAGGTGTTGTGCGGCTTCCTTCTTGGCCTCCTAGAAGGTGCCGCGCTCTCCGTCTCTTGCTTGCCAATATGTTGCCGTGTTCCTCCTATTGTTTGCTTTGTTTTGATTTGTTTTGATGATGTTTTGGCGGGTTTTCGGAATGTTTTGGTGGTGTTTTAGAATGTTTTGTTTTCTCTTGTGTTGTTTTTATTGTCTTGGCAGGTTGTGGAATATTTGGATTCCTTTTGGCGGGTTTTCAAATATTTTGGCGGGTATTTGGAATGTTTTGATTTGCTTTCATTTGTTTTGATTATGTTTTGGCAAGTTATTGAAAGTTTCGATCACTTCTGACTGGTTTTCTAGTATTTTGGCATCTTTTCAGAATGTTTTGATCAGTTTTGGCGGGTTCTAAACTATTTTGTCAGGTTTTTGGAATTTTTTGGTTGGCTTTGATTTGTTTTTGTGATGTTTTGCCAAGTTTTTTGAATGTTTTGATCAGTTCTGTCTGGTTTTCTAATGTTTTGGCATCTTTTCAGAATGTTTTGATGAGTTTTGCGGGTCTAAATTATTTTGGCGGGTTGTCGGAATATTTTGGTTGGTTTTGATTTGTTTTTATGATGTTTTGGCGGGTTTTCGGAATGTTTTGGTTGGGTTTTAGAATGTTTTGTATTCTCTTGAGTTGTTTTTATTGTGTTGGCAGGTTTTGGAATGTTTGGATTCCTTTTGGCGGGTGTTCGGAATGTTTTGGCGGGTGTTCGGAATGTTTTGATTAGTTTTGACGGGTTTTGAAATATTTTGGTGGGTTTTTAGAAGGTTTCAATTTGTTTTGATTTGTTTTGATTCTGTTTAGCCCAGTTTTTGGTGTGTTTGGATTAGCTTTGGTGGGCTTTATCATGTTTTGTCAGGTTTTTTCGAATGTATTGATGACTTCTGTCTGGTGTTCTATTTTGGCAGGTTTGAAAATATTTTTGGATGAGTTTTGGCGGGTTTTAAAATATTTTGGCTCTTTGCGCAGAGATGACGGTGCCGGTTGCGGTGCGCTCCGGGGCGCTCCTTCTGCGGAAAGACGCCTAGGCAGCGGCACTTGGGACAGCTCCGCGTCTCCGTATTCTGCGTTTCTTGCCTTCTGCATCTCAGCAAAATGATTTCCCACTAGGTCTAGCAAGGAGAAACTGTGGCAGCTGAGTAGATGTAGCCCGGCCTGCCCTTTGAAATTGACAAGTTCTTGGCATCTCAGAGCCTCAAGGCAAGAGCAAGGTTATCTATGGTAGGCTGGGGCAGAACTAGCAGCAAGCAGAGCAAAGTTGTCCAAGAATAGCTTCCATTGGAATGCTAATGGCAATTGAAGAGGCAGGCCAGTGGCAAGCCACTAGCTTCTAGCAGTTTGAAAGTTGCAGACACAGTGCAGGTGTTGTGCGGCTTCCTTCTTGGCCTCCTAGAAGGTGCCGCGCTCTCCGTCTCTTGCTTGCCAATATGTTGCCGTGTTCCTCCTATTGTTTGGTTTGTTTTGATTTGTTTTGATGATCTTTTGGCGGGTTTTCGGAATGTTTTGGTGGTGTTTTAGAATGTTTTGTTTTCTCTTGTGTTGTTTTTATTGTCTTGGCAGGTTGTGGAATATTTGGATTCCTTTTGGCGGGTTTTCAAATATTTTGGCGGGTATTTGGAATATTTTGGTTTGCTTTCATTTGTTTTGATTATGTTTTGGCAAGTTATTGAAAGTTTCGATCACTTCTGACTGGTTTTCTAGTATTTTGGCATCTTTTCAGCATGTTTTGATCAGTTTTGGCAGGTTCTAAACTATTTTGTCAGGTTTTTGGAATTTTTTGGTTGGCTTTGATTTGTTTTTATGATGTTTTGCCAAGTTTTTTGAATGTTTTGATCAGTTCTGTCTGGTTTTCTCATGTTTTGGCATCTTTTCAGAATGTTTTGATGAGTTTTGCGGGTCTAAATTATTTTGGCGGGTTGTCGGAATATTTTGGTTGGTTTTGATTTTTTTTTATGATGTTTAGGTGGGTTTTCGGAATGTTTTGGTTGGGTTTTAGAATGTTTTGTATTCTCTTGAGTTGTTTTTATTGTGTTGGCAGGTTTTGGAATGTTTGGATTCCTTTTGGCGGGTGTTCGGAATGTTTTGGCGGGTGTTCGGAATGTTTTGATTAGTTTTGACGGGTTTTGAAATATTTTGGTGGGTTTTTAGAAGGTTTCAATTTGTTTTGATTTGTTTTGATTCTGTTTAGCCCAGTTTTTGGTGTGTTTGGATTAGCTTTGGTGGGCTTTCTCATGTTTTGTCAGGTTTTTTCGAATGTATTGATGACTTCTGTCTGGTTTTCTATTTTGGCGGGTTTGAAAATATTTTTGGATTAGTTTTGGCGGGTTTGAAAATATTTTGGCTCTTTGCGCAGAGATGACGGTGCCGGTTGCGGTGCGCTCCGGGGCGCTCCTTCTGCGGAAAGACGCCTAGGCAGCGGCACTTGGGACAGCTCCGCGTCTCCGTATTCTGCGTTTCTTGCCTTCTGCATCTCAGCAAAATGCTTTCCCACTAGGTCTAGCAAGGAGAAACTGTGGCAGCTGAGTAGATGTAGCCCGGCCCGCCCTTTGAAGTTGACAAGTTCTTGGCATCTCAGAGCCTCAAGGCAAGAGCAAGGTTCTCTATGGTAGGCTGGGGCAGAACTAGCAGCAAGCAGAGCAAAGTTGTCCAAGAATAGCTTCCATTGGAATGCTAATGGCAATTGAAGAGGCAGGCCAGTGGCAAGCCACTAGCTTCTAGCAGTTTGAAAGTTGCAGACACAGTGCAGGTGTTGTGCGGCTTCCTTCTTGGCCTCCTAGAAGGTGCCGCGCTCTCCGTCTCTTGCTTGCCAATATGTTGCCGTGTTCCTCCTATTGTTTGCTTTGTTTTGATTTGTTTTGATGATGTTTTGGGGGGTTTTCGGAATGTTTTGGTGGTGTTTTAGAATGTTTTGTTTTCTCTTGTGTTGTTTTTATTGTCTTGGCAGGTTGTGGAATATTTGGATTCCTTTTGGCGGGTTTTCAAATATTTTGGCGGGTATTTGGAATGTTTTTGGTTTGCTTTCATTTGTTTTGATTATGTTTTGGCAAGTTATTGAAAGTTTCGATCACTTCTGACTGGTTTTCTAGTATTTTGGCATCTTTTCAGAATGTTTTGATCAGTTTTGGCGGGTTCTAAACTATTTTGTTGGGTTTTTGGAATGTTTTGCTTGGTTTTGATTTGTTTTTATTTTGATTTTGCGGGTTTTCAGAATGTTTTGGTCGGTTTTCTAGAATGTTTTGGTTGGTTTTGATTTCTTTTTAATATTATTTTGTGGGTTTTGGAATGTTTTGATTTGTTTTGTCTAGTTTAAAATATTTTGGCATGTATTTGGAAGGTTTTGCTTGGTTTTCATTTTTTTTTGTTATGTTTTGGCAAGGGTTTTTTTTTGGTTTGATCAGTTCTGGCTGGTTTTCTAATATGTTGGCCGATTTTCAGAATGTTTTGATCAGTTTTGGCGGGTTTTAAGATATTTTAGAGGTTGTTTATAATATTTTGGTTTCTTTAGCTTTGTTTTTACTATATTTTGGCGGGTTTTTTGAATGTTTCGATCACTTCTGACTGGTTTTCTAGTATTTTGGCATCTTTTCCGAATGTTTTGATCAGTTTTGGCAGGTTCTAAACTATTTTGTCGGGTTTTTGGAATGTTTTGGTTGGTTTTGATTTGTTTTTATGATGTTTTGCCAAGTTTTTTGAATGTTTTGATCAGTTCTGTCTGGTTTTCTAATGTTTTGGCATCTTTTTAGAATGTTTTGATGAGTTTTGTGGGTCTAAATAATTTTGGCGGGTTTTCGGAATATTTTGGTTGGTTTTGATTTGTTTTTATGATGTTTTGGCGGGTTTTCGGAATGTGTTGGTTGGGTTTTAGAATGTTTTGTATTCTCTTGAGTTGTTTTTATTGTGTTGACAGGTTTTGGAATGTTTGGATTCCTTTTGGTGGGTGTTCGGAATGTTTTGGCGGGTATTTGGAATATTTTGATTAGTTTTGACGGGTTTTGAAATATTTTGGCGGGCTTTTAGAAGGTTTTGATTTGTTTTGATTCTGTTTAGCCCAGTTTTTGGTGTGTTTGGATTAGCTTTGGTGGGCTTGATCATGTTTTGTCAGGTTTTTTCGAATGTATTGATCTCTTCTGTCTGGTTTTCTATTTTGGCGGGTTTGAAAATATTTTTGGATTAGTTTTGGCGGGTTTTAAAATATTTTGGCTCTTTGCGCAGAGATGACGGCGCCGGTTGCGGTGCGCTCCGGGGCGCTCCTTCTGCGGAAAGACGCCTAGGCAGCGGCACTTGGGACAGCTCCGCGTCTCCGTATGCTGCGTTTCTTGCCTTCTGCATCTCAGCAAAATGCTTTCCCACTAGGTCTAGCAAGGAGAAACTGTGGCAGCTGAGTAGATGTAGCCCGGCCCGCCCTTTGAAGTTGACAAGTTCTTGGCATCTCAGAGCCTCAAGGCAAGAGCAAGGTTCTCTATGGTAGGCTGGGGCAGAACTAGCAGCAAGCAGAGCAAAGTTGTCCAAGAATACCTTCCATTGGAATGCTAATGGCAATTGAAGAGGCAGGCCAGTGGCAAGCCACTAGCTTCTAGCAGTTTGAAAGTTGCAGACACAGTGCAGGTGTTGTGCGGCTTCCTTCTTGGCCTCCTAGAAGGTGCCGCGCTCTCCGTCTCTTGCTTGCCAATATGTTGCCGTGTTCCTCCTATTGTTTGGTTGGTTTTGATTTGTTTTGATGATGTTTTGGGGGGTTTTCGGAATGTTTTGGTGGTGTTTTAGAATGTTTTGTTTTCTCTTGTGTTGTTTTTACTGTCTTGGCAGGTTGTGGAATATTTGGATTCCTTTTGGCGGGTTTTCAAATATTTTGGCGGGTATTTGGAATATTTTGGTTTGCTTTCATTTGTTTTGATTATGTTTTGGCAAGTTATTGAAAGTTTCGATCACTTCTGACTGGTTTTCTAGTATTTTGGCATCTTTTCAGCATGTTTTGATCAGTTTTGGCAGGTTCTAAACTATTTTGTCAGGTTTTTGGAATTTTTTGGTTGGCTTTGATTTGTTTTTGTGATGTTTTGCCAAGTTTTTTGAATGTTTTGATCAGTTCTGTCTGGTTTTCTAATGTTTTGGCATCTTTTCAGAATGTTTTGATGAGTTTTGCGGGTCTAGATTATTTTGGCGGGTTGTCGGAATATTTTGGTTGGTTTTGATTTTTTTTTATGATGTTTTGGCGGGTTTTCGGAATGTTTTGGTTGGGTTTTAGAATGTTTTGTATTCTCTTGAGTTGTTTTTATTGTGTTGGCAGGTTTTGGAATGTTTGGATTCCTTTTGGCGGGTGTTCGGAATGTTTTGGCGGGTGTTCGGAATGTTTTGATTAGTTTTGACAGGTTTTGAAATATTTTGGTGGGTTTTTAGAAGGTTTCAATTTGTTTTGATTTGTTTTGATTCTGTTTAGCCCAGTTTTTGGTGTGTTTGGATTAGCTTTGGTGGGCTTTATCATGTTTTGTCAGGTTTTTTCGAATGTATTGATGACTTCTGTCTGGTTTTCTATTTTGGCGGGTTTGAAAATATTTTTGGATTAGTTTTGGCGGGTTTGAAAATATTTTGGCTCTTTGCGCAGAGATGACGGTGCCGGTTGCGGTGCGCTCCGGGGCGCTCCTTCTGCGGAAAGACGCCTAGGCAGCGGCACTTGGGACAGCTCCGCGTCTCCGTATGCTGCGTTTCTTGCCTTCTGCATCTCAGCAAAATGCTTTCCCACTATGTCTAGCAAGGAGAAACTGTGGCAGCTGAGTAGATGTAGCCCGGCCCGCCCTTTGAAGTTGACAAGTTCTTGGCATCTCAGAGCCTCAAGGCAAGAGCAAGGTTCTCTATGGTAGGCTGGGGCAGAACTAGCAGCAAGCAGAGCAAAGTTGTCCAAGAATAGCTTCCATTGGAATGCTAATGGCAATTGAAGAGGCAGGCCGGTGGCAAGCCACTAGCTTCTAGCAGTTTGAAAGTTGCAGACACAGTGCAGGTGTTGTGCGGCTTCCTTCTTGGCCTCCTAGAAGGTGCCGCGCTCTCCGTCTCTTGCTTGCCAATATGTTGCCGTGTTCCTCCTATTGTTTGGTTTGTTTTGATTTGTTTTTATGATGTTTTGGCGGGTTTTCGGAATGTTTTGGTGGTGTTTTAGAATGTTTTGTTTTCTCTTGTGTTGTTTTTACTGTCTTGGCAGGTTGTGGAATATTTGGATTCCTTTTGGCGGGTTTTCAAATATTTTGGCGGGTATTTGGAATATTTTGGTTTGCTTTCATTTGTTTTGATTATGTTTTGGCAAGTTATTGAAAGTTTCGATCACTTCTGACTGGTTTTCTAGTATTTTGGCATCTTTTCAGCATGTTTTGATCAGTTTTGGCAGGTTCTAAACTATTTTGTCATGTTTTTGGAATGTTTTGGTTGGCTTTGATTTGTTTTTATGATGTTTTGCCAAGTTTTTTGAATGTTTTGATCAGTTCTGTCTGGTTTTCTAATGTTTTGGCATCTTTTCAGAATGTTTTGATGAGTTTTGCGGGTCTAAATTATTTTGGCGGGTTTTCGGAATATTTTGGTTGGTTTTGATTTTTTTTTATGATGTTTTGGCGGGTTTTCGGAATGTTTTGGTTGGGTTTTAGAATGTTTTGTATTCTCTTGAGTTGTTTTTATTGTGTTGGCAGGTTTTGGAATGTTTGGATTCCTTTTGGCGGGTGTTCGGAATGTTTTGGCGGGTGTTCGGAATGTTTTGATTAGTTTTGACGGGTTTTGAAATATTTTGGTGGGTTTTTAGAAGGTTTCAATTTGTTTTGATTTGTTTTGATTCTGTTTAGCCCAGTTTTTGGTGTGTTTGGATTAGCTTTGGTGGGCTTTCTCATGTTTTGTCAGGTTTTTTCGAATGTATTGATGACTTCTGTCTGGTTTTCTATTTTGGCGGGTTTGAAAATATTTTTGGATTAGTTTTGGCGGGTTTGAAAATATTTTGGCTCTTTGCGCAGAGATGACGGTGCCGGTTGCGGTGCGCTCCGGGGCGCTCCTTCTGCGGAAAGACGCCTAGGCAGCGGCACTTGGGACAGCTCCGCGTCTCCGTATTCTGCGTTTCTTGCCTTCTGCATCTCAGCAAAATGCTTTCCCACTAGGTCTAGCAAGGAGAAACTGTGGCAGCTGAGTAGATGTAGCCCGGCCCGCCCTTTGAAGTTGACAAGTTCTTGGCATCTCAGAGCCTCAAGGCAAGAGCAAGGTTATCTATGGTAGGCTGGGGCAGAACTAGCAGCAAGCAGAGCAAAGTTGTCCAAGAATAGCTTCCATTGGAATGCTAATGGCAATTGAAGAGGCAGGCCAGTGGCAAGCCACTAGCTTCTAGCAGTTTGAAAGTTGCAGACACAGTGCAGGTGTTGTGCGGCTTCCTTCTTGGCCTCCTAGAAGGTGCCGCGCTCTCCGTCTCTTGCTTGCCAATATGTTGCCGTGTTCCTCCTATTGTTTGGTTGGTTTTGATTTGTTTTGATGATGTTTTGGGGGGTTTTCGGAATGTTTTGGTGGTGTTTTAGAATGTTTTGTTTTCTCTTGTGTTGTTTTTATTGTCTTGGCAGGTTGTGGAATATTTGGATTCCTTTTGGCGGGTTTTCAAATATTTTGGCGGGTATTTGGAATGTTTTTGGTTTGCTTTCATTTGTTTTGATTATGTTTTGGCAAGTTATTGAAAGTTTCGATCACTTCTGACTGGTTTTCTAGTATTTTGGCATCTTTTCAGAATGTTTTGATCAGTTTTGGCAGGTTCTAAACTATTTTGTTGGGTTTTTGGAATGTTTTGCTTGGTTTTGATTTGTTTTTATTTTGATTTTGCGGGTTTTCAGAATGTTTTCGTCGGTTTTCTAGAATGTTTTGGTTGGTTTTGATTTCTTTTTAATATTATTTTGTGGGTTTTGGAATGTTTTGATTTGTTTTGTCTAGTTTAAAATATTTTGGCATGTATTTGGAAGGTTTTGCTTGGTTTTCATTTTTTTTTGTTATATTTTGGCAAGGGTTTTTTTTTGGTTTGATCAGTTCTGGCTGGTTTTCTAATATGTTGGCCGATTTTCAGAATGTTTTGATCAGTTTTGGCGGGTTTTAAGATATTTTAGAGGTTGTTTATAATATTTTGGTTTCTTTAGCTTTGTTTTTACTATATTTTGGCGGGTTTTTTGAATGTTTCGATCACTTCTGACTGGTTTTCTAGTATTTTGGCATCTTTTCCGAATGTTTTGATCAGTTTTGGCAGGTTCTAAACTATTTTGTCGGGTTTTTGGAATGTTTTGGTTGGTTTTGATTTGTTTTTATGATGTTTTGCCAAGTTTTTTGAATGTTTTGATCAGTTCTGTCTGGTTTTCTAATGTTTTGGCATCTTTTTAGAATGTTTTGATGAGTTTTGTGGGTGTAAATAATTTTGGCGGGTTTTCGGAATATTTTGGTTGGTTTTGATTTGTTTTTATGATGTTTTGGCGGGTTTTCGGAATGTGTTGGTTGGGTTTTAGAATGTTTTGTATTCTCTTGAGTTGTTTTTATTGTGTTGACAGGTTTTGGAATGTTTGGATTCCTTTTGGTGGGTGTTCGGAATGTTTTGGCGGGTATTTGGAATATTTTGATTAGTTTTGACGGGTTTTGAAATATTTTGGCGGGCTTTTAGAAGGTTTTGATTTGTTTTGATTCTGTTTAGCCCAGTTTTTGGTGTGTTTGGATTAGCTTTGGTGGGCTTGATCATGTTTTGTCAGGTTTTTTCGAATGTATTGATCTCTTCTGTCTGGTTTTCTATTTTGGCGGGTTTGAAAATATTTTTGGATTAGTTTTGGCGGGTTTTAAAATATTTTGGCTCTTTGCGCAGAGATGACGGCGCCGGTTGCGGTGCGCTCCGGGGCGCTCCTTCTGCGGAAAGACGCCTAGGCAGCGGCACTTGGGACAGCTCCGCGTCTCCGTATGCTGCGTTTCTTGCCTTCTGCATCTCAGCAAAATGCTTTCCCACTAGGTCTAGCAAGGAGAAACTGTGGCAGCTGAGTAGATGTAGCCCGGCCCGCCCTTTGAAGTTGACAAGTTCTTGGCATCTCAGAGCCTCAAGGCAAGAGCAAGGTTATCTATGGTAGGCTGGGGCAGAACTAGCAGCAAGCAGAGCAAAGTTGTCCAAGAATACCTTCCATTGGAATGCTAATGGCAATTGAAGAGGCAGGCCAGTGGCAAGCCACTAGCTTCTAGCAGTTTGAAAGTTGCAGACACAGTGCAGGTGTTGTGCGGCTTCCTTCTTGGCCTCCTAGGAGGTGCCGCGCTCTCCGTCTCTTGCTTGCCAATATGTTGCCGTGTTCCTCTTATTGTTTGGTTTGTTTTGATTTGTTTTGATGATGTTTTGGCGGGTTTTCGGAATGTTTTGGTGGTGTTTTAGAATGTTTTGTTTTCTCTTGTGTTGTTTTTATTGTGTTGGCAGGTTGTGGAACGTTTGGATTCCTTTTGGCGGGTTTTAAAATATTTTGGCGGGTATTTGGAATGTTTGGGTTTGCTTTCATTTGTTTTGATTATGTTTTGGCAAGTTATTGAATGTTTTGATCACTTCTGACTGGTTTTCTAGTATTTTGGCATCTTTTCAGAATGTTTTGATCAGTTTTGGCGGGTTCTAAACTATTTTGTTGGGTTTTTGGAATGTTTTGCTTGGTTTTGATTTGTTTTTATTTTGATTTTGCGGGTTTTCAGAATGTTTTGGTCGGTTTTCTAGAATGTTTTGGTTGGTTTTGATTTCTTTTTAATATTATTTTGTGGGTTTTGGAATGTTTTGATTTGTTTTGTCTAGTTTAAAATATTTTGGCATGTATTTGGAAGGTTTTGCTTGGTTTTCATTTTTTTTTGTTATGTTTTGGCAAGGGTTTTTTTTTGGTTTGATCAGTTCTGGCTGGTTTTCTAATATGTTGGCCGATTTTCAGAATGTTTTGATCAGTTTTGGCGGGTTTTAAGATATTTTAGAGGTTGTTTATAATATTTTGGTTTCTTTAGCTTTGTTTTTACTATATTTTGGCGGGTTTTTTGAATGTTTCGATCACTTCTGACTGGTTTTCTAGTATTTTGGCATCTTTTCCGAATGTTTTGATCAGTTTTGGCAGGTTCTAAACTATTTTGTCGGGTTTTTGGAATGTTTTGGTTGGTTTTGATTTGTTTTTATGATGTTTTGCCAAGTTTTTTGAATGTTTTGATCAGTTCTGGCTGGTTTTCTAATGTTTTGGCATCTTTTTAGAATGTTTTGATGAGTTTTGCGGGTCTAAATAATTTTGGCGGGTTTTCGGAATATTTTGGTTGGTTTTGATTTTTTTTTATGATGTGTTGGCGGGTTTTCGGAATGTGTTGGTTGGGTTTTAGAATGTTTTGTATTCTCTTGAGTTGTTTTTATTGTGTTGACAGGTTTTGGAATGTTTGGATTCCTTTTGGTGGGTGTTCGGAACGTTTTGGCGGGTATTTGGAATATTTTGATTAGTTTTGACGGGTTTTGAAATATTTTGGCGGGCTTTTAGAAGGTTTTGATTTGTTTTGATTCTGTTTAGCCCAGTTTTTGGTGTGTTTGGATTAGCTTTGGTGGGCTTGATCATGTTTTGTCAGGTTTTTTCGAATGTATTGATCTCTTCTGTCTGGTTTTCTATTTTGGCGGGTTTGAAAATATTTTTGGATTAGTTTTGGCGGGTTTTAAAATATTTTGGCTCTTTGCGCAGAGATGACGGTGCCGGTTGCGGTGCGCTCCGGGGCGCTCCTTCTGCGGAAAGACGCCTAGGCAGCGGCACTTGGGACAGCTCCGCGTCTCCGTATGCTGCGTTTCTTGCCTTCTGCATCTCAGCAAAATGCTTTCCCACTAGGTCTAGCAAGGAGAAACTGTGGCAGCTGAGTAGATGTAGCCCGGCCCGCCCTTTGAAGTTGACAAGTTCTTGGCATCTCAGAGCCTCAAGGCAAGAGCAAGGTTATCTATGGTAGGCTGGGGCAGAACTAGCAGCAAGCAGAGCAAAGTTGTCCAAGAATAGCTTCCATTGGAATGCTAATGGCAATTGAAGAGGCAGGCCAGTGGCAAGCCACTAGCTTCTAGCAGTTTGAAAGTTGCAGACACAGTGCAGGTGTTGTGCGGCTTCCTTCTTGGCCTCCTAGAAGGTGCCGCGCTCTCCGTCTCTTGCTTGCCAATATGTTGCCGTGTTCCTCTTATTGTTTGGTTTGTTTTGATTTGTTTTTATGATGTTTTGGCGGGTTTTCGGAATGTTTTGGTGGTGTTTTAGAATGTTTTGTTTTCTCTTGTGTTGTTTTTATTGTGTTGGCAGGTTGTGGAACGTTTGGATTCCTTTTGGCGGGTTTTAAAATATTTTGGCGGGTATTTGGAATGTTTGGGTTTGCTTTCATTTGTTTTGATTATGTTTTGGCAAGTTATTGAATGTTTTGATCACTTCTGACTGGTTTTCTAGTATTTTGGCATCTTTTCAGAATGTTTTGATCAGTTTTGGCGGGTTCTAAACTATTTTGTTGGGTTTTTGGAATGTTTTGCTTGGTTTTGATTTGTTTTTATTTTGATTTTGCGGGTTTTCAGAATGTTTTGGTCGGTTTTCTAGAATGTTTTGGTTGGTTTTGATTTCTTTTTAATATTATTTTGTGGGTTTTGGAATGTTTTGATTTGTTTTGTCTAGTTTAAAATATTTTGGCATGTATTTGGAAGGTTTTGCTTGGTTTTCATTTTTTTTTGTTATGTTTTGGCAAGGGTTTTTTTTTGGTTTGATCAGTTCTGGCTGGTTTTCTAATATGTTGGCCGATTTTCAGAATGTTTTGATCAGTTTTGGCGGGTTTTAAGATATTTTAGAGGTTGTTTATAATATTTTGGTTTCTTTAGCTTTGTTTTTACTATATTTTGGCGGGTTTTTTGAATGTTTCGATCACTTCTGACTGGTTTTCTAGTATTTTGGCATCTTTTCCGAATGTTTTGATCAGTTTTGGCAGGTTCTAAACTATTTTGTCGGGTTTTTGGAATGTTTTGGTTGGTTTTGATTTGTTTTTATGATGTTTTGCCAAGTTTTTTGAATGTTTTGATCAGTTCTGGCTGGTTTTCTAATGTTTTGGCATCTTTTTAGAATGTTTTGATGAGTTTTGTGGGTCTAAATAATTTTGGCGGGTTTTCGGAATATTTTGGTTGGTTTTGATTTGTTTTTATGATGTTTTGGCGGGTTTTCGGAATGTGTTGGTTGGGTTTTAGAATGTTTTGTATTCTCTTGAGTTGTTTTTATTGTGTTGACAGGTTTTGGAATGTTTGGATTCCTTTTGGTGGGTGTTCGGAATGTTTTGGCGGGTATTTGGAATATTTTGATTAGTTTTGACGGGTTTTGAAATATTTTGGCGGGCTTTTAGAAGGTTTTGATTTGTTTTGATTCTGTTTAGCCCAGTTTTTGGTGTGTTTGGATTAGCTTTGGTGGGCTTGATCATGTTTTGTCAGGTTTTTTCGAATGTATTGATCTCTTCTGTCTGGTTTTCTATTTTGGCGGGTTTGAAAATATTTTTGGATTAGTTTTGGCGGGTTTGAAAATATTTTGGCTCTTTGCGCAGAGATGACGGCGCCGGTTGCGGTGCGCTCCGGGGCGCTCCTTCTGCGGAAAGACGCCTAGGCAGCGGCACTTGGGACAGCTCCGCGTCTCCGTATGCTGCGTTTCTTGCCTTCTGCATCTCAGCAAAATGCTTTCCCACTAGGTCTAGCAAGGAGAAACTGTGGCAGCTGAGTAGATGTAGCCCGGCCCGCCCTTTGAAGTTGACAAGTTCTTGGCATCTCAGAGCCTCAAGGGAAGAGCAAGGTTCTCTATGGTAGGCTGGGGCAGAACTAGCAGCAAGCAGAGCAAAGTTGTCCAAGAATAGCTTCCATTGGAATGCTAATGGCAATTGAAGAGGCAGGCCAGTGGCAAGCCACTAGCTTCTAGCAGTTTGAAAGTTGCAGACACAGTGCAGGTGTTGTGCGGCTTCCTTCTTGGCCTCCTAGAAGGTGCCGCGCTCTCCGTCTCTTGCTTGCCAATATGTTGCCGTGTTCCTCTTATTGTTTGGTTTGTTTTGATTTGTTTTGATGATGTTTTGGCGGGTTTTCGGAATGTTTTGGTGGTGTTTTAGAATGTTTTGTTTTCTCTTGTGTTGTTTTTATTGTGTTGGCAGGTTGTGGAACGTTTGGATTCCTTTTGGCGGGTTTTAAAATATTTTGGCGGGTATTTGGAATGTTTGGGTTTGCTTTCATTTGTTTTGATTATGTTTTGGCAAGTTATTGAATGTTTTGATCACTTCTGACTGGTTTTCTAGTATTTTGGCATCTTTTCAGAATGTTTTGATCAGTTTTGGCGGGTTCTAAACTATTTTGTTGGGTTTTTGGAATGTTTTGCTTGGTTTTGATTTGTTTTTATTTTGATTTTGCGGGTTTTCAGAATGTTTTGGTCGGTTTTCTAGAATGTTTTGGTTGGTTTTGATTTCTTTTTAATATTATTTTGTGGGTTTTGGAATGTTTTGATTTGTTTTGTCTAGTTTAAAATATTTTGGCATGTATTTGGAAGGTTTTGCTTGGTTTTCATTTTTTTTTGTTATGTTTTGGCAAGGGTTTTTTTTTGGTTTGATCAGTTCTGGCTGGTTTTCTAATATGTTGGCCGATTTTCAGAATGTTTTGATCAGTTTTGGCGGGTTTTAAGATATTTTAGAGGTTGTTTATAATATTTTGGTTTCTTTAGCTTTGTTTTTACTATATTTTGGCGGGTTTTTTGAATGTTTCGATCACTTCTGACTGGTTTTCTAGTATTTTGGCATCTTTTCCGAATGTTTTGATCAGTTTTGGCAGGTTCTAAACTATTTTGTCGGGTTTTTGGAATGTTTTGGTTGGTTTTGATTTGTTTTTATGATGTTTTGCCAAGTTTTTTGAATGTTTTGATCAGTTCTGGCTGGTTTTCTAATGTTTTGGCATCTTTTTAGAATGTTTTGATGAGTTTTGTGGGTCTAAATAATTTTGGCGGGTTTTCGGAATATTTTGGTTGGTTTTGATTTGTTTTTATGATGTTTTGGCGGGTTTTCGGAATGTGTTGGTTGGGTTTTAGAATGTTTTGTATTCTCTTGAGTTGTTTTTATTGTGTTGACAGGTTTTGGAATGTTTGGATTCCTTTTGGTGGGTGTTCGGAATGTTTTGGCGGGTATTTGGAATATTTTGATTAGTTTTGACGGGTTTTGAAATATTTTGGCGGGCTTTTAGAAGGTTTTGATTTGTTTTGATTCTGTTTAGCCCAGTTTTTGGAGTGTTTGGATTAGCTTTGGTGGGCTTGATCATGTTTTGTCAGGTTTTTTCGAATGTATTGATGACTTCTGTCTGGTTTTCTATTTTGGCGGGTTTGAAAATATTTTTGGATTAGTTTTGGCGGGTTTTAAAATATTTTGGCTCTTTGCGCAGAGATGACGGCGCCGGTTGCGGTGCGCTCCGGGGCGCTCCTTCTGCGGAAAGACGCCTAGGCAGCGGCACTTGGGACAGCTCCCCGTCTCCGTATGCTGCGTTTCTTGCCTTCTGCATCTCAGCAAAATGCTTTCCCACTAGGTCTAGCAAGGAGAAACTGTGGCAGCTGAGTAGATGTAGCCCGGCCCGCCCTTTGAAGTTGACAAGTTCTTGGCATCTCAGAGCCTCAAGGCAAGAGCAAGGTTCTCTATGGTAGGCTGGGGCAGAACTAGCAGCAAGCAGAGCAAAGTTGTCCAAGAATAGCTTCCATTGGAATGCTAATGGCAATTGAAGAGGCAGGCCAGTGGCAAGCCACTAGCTTCTAGCAGTTTGAAAGTTGCAGACACAGTGCAGGTGTTGTGCGGCTTCCTTCTTGGCCTCCTAGAAGGTGCCGCGCTCTCCGTCTCTTGCTTGCCAATATGTTGCCGTGTTCCTCCTATTGTTTGGTTTGTTTTGATTTGTTTTGATGATGTTTTGGTGGGTTTTCGGAATGTTTTGGTGGTGTTTTAGAATGTTTTGTTTTCTCTTGTGTTGTTTTTATTGTCTTGGCAGGTTGTGGAATATTTGGATTCCTTTTGGCGGGTTTTAAAATATTTTGGCGGGTATTTGGAATGTTTTTGGTTTGCTTTCATTTGTTTTGATTATGTTTTGGCAAGTTATTGAAAGTTTCGATCACTTCTGACTGGTTTTCTAGTATTTTGGCATCTTTTCAGAATGTTTTGATCAGTTTTGGCAGGTTCTAAACTATTTTGTCAGGTTTTTGGAATTTTTTGGTTGGTTTTGATTTGTTTTTATGATGTTTTGCCTAGTTTTTTCAATGTTTTGATCAGTTCTGTCTGGTTTTCTAATGTTTTGGCATCTTTTCAGAAAGTTTTGATGAGTTTTGCGGGTCTAAATTATTTTGGCGGGTTTTCGGAATATTTTGGTTGGTTTTGATTTTTTTTTTATGATGTTTTGGTGGGTTTTCGGAATGTTTTGGTTGGGTTTTAGAATGTTTTGTATTCTCTTGAGTTGTTTTTATTGTGTTGGCAGGTTTTGGAATGTTTGGATTCCTTTTGGCGGGTGTTCGGAATGTTTTGGCGGGTGTTCGGAATGTTTTGATTAGTTTTGAGGGGTTTTGAAATATTTTGGTGGGTTTTTAGAAGGTTTCGATTTGTTTTGATTTGTTTTGATTCTGTTTAGCCCAGTTTTTGGTGTGTTTGGATTAGCTTTGGTGGGCTTGATCATGTTTTGTCAGGTTTTTTCGAATGTATTGATCTCTTCTGTCTGGTTTTCTATTTTGGCGGGTTTGAAAATATTTTTGGATTAGTTTTGGCGGGTTTTAAAATATTTTGGCTCTTTGCGCAGAGATGACGGCGCCGGTTGCGGTGCGCTCCGGGGCGCTCCTTCTGCGGAAAGACGCCTAGGCAGCGGCACTTGGGACAGCTCCGCGTCTCCGTATGCTGCGTTTCTTGCCTTCTGCATCTCAGCAAAATGCTTTCCCACTAGGTCTAGCAAGGAGAAACTGTGGCAGCTGAGTAGATGTAGCCCGGCCCGCCCTTTGAAGTTGACAAGTTCTTGGCATCTCAGAGCCTCAAGGGAAGAGCAAGGTTCTCTATGGTAGGCTGGGGCAGAACTAGCAGCAAGCAGAGCAAAGTTGTCCAAGAATAGCTTCCATTGGAATGCTAATGGCAATTGAAGAGGCAGGCCAGTGGCAAGCCACTAGCTTCTAGCAGTTTGAAAGTTGCAGACACAGTGCAGGTGTTGTGCGGCTTCCTTCTTGGCCTCCTAGAAGGTGCCGCGCTCTCCGTCTCTTGCTTGCCAATATGTTGCCGTGTTCCTCTTATTGTTTGGTTTGTTTTGATTTGTTTTGATGATGTTTTGGCGGGTTTTCGGAATGTTTTGGTGGTGTTTTAGAATGTTTTGTTTTCTCTTGTGTTGTTTTTATTGTGTTGGCAGGTTGTGGAACGTTTGGATTCCTTTTGGCGGGTTTTAAAATATTTTGGCGGGTATTTGGAATGTTTGGGTTTGCTTTCATTTGTTTTGATTATGTTTTGGCAAGTTATTGAATGTTTTGATCACTTCTGACTGGTTTTCTAGTATTTTGGCATCTTTTCAGAATGTTTTGATCAGTTTTGGCGGGTTCTAAACTATTTTGTTGGGTTTTTGGAATGTTTTGCTTGGTTTTGATTTGTTTTTATTTTGATTTTGCGGGTTTTCAGAATGTTTTGGTCGGTTTTCTAGAATGTTTTGGTTGGTTTTGATTTCTTTTTAATATTATTTTGTGGGTTTTGGAATGTTTTGATTTGTTTTGTCTAGTTTAAAATATTTTGGCATGTATTTGGAAGGTTTTGCTTGGTTTTCATTTTTTTTTGTTATGTTTTGGCAAGGGTTTTTTTTTGGTTTGATCAGTTCTGGCTGGTTTTCTAATATGTTGGCCGATTTTCAGAATGTTTTGATCAGTTTTGGCGGGTTTTAAGATATTTTAGAGGTTGTTTATAATATTTTGGTTTCTTTAGCTTTGTTTTTACTATATTTTGGCGGGTTTTTTGAATGTTTCGATCACTTCTGACTGGTTTTCTAGTATTTTGGCATCTTTTCCGAATGTTTTGATCAGTTTTGGCAGGTTCTAAACTATTTTGTCGGGTTTTTGGAATGTTTTGGTTGGTTTTGATTTGTTTTTATGATGTTTTGCCAAGTTTTTTGAATGTTTTGATCAGTTCTGGCTGGTTTTCTAATGTTTTGGCATCTTTTTAGAATGTTTTGATGAGTTTTGTGGGTCTAAATAATTTTGGCGGGTTTTCGGAATATTTTGGTTGGTTTTGATTTGTTTTTATGATGTTTTGGCGGGTTTTCGGAATGTGTTGGTTGGGTTTTAGAATGTTTTGTATTCTCTTGAGTTGTTTTTATTGTGTTGACAGGTTTTGGAATGTTTGGATTCCTTTTGGTGGGTGTTCGGAATGTTTTGGCGGGTATTTGGAATATTTTGATTAGTTTTGACGGGTTTTGAAATATTTTGGCGGGCTTTTAGAAGGTTTTGATTTGTTTTGATTCTGTTTAGCCCAGTTTTTGGAGTGTTTGGATTAGCTTTGGTGGGCTTGATCATGTTTTGTCAGGTTTTTTCGAATGTATTGATGACTTCTGTCTGGTTTTCTATTTTGGCGGGTTTGAAAATATTTTTGGATTAGTTTTGGCGGGTTTTAAAATATTTTGGCTCTTTGCGCAGAGATGACGGCGCCGGTTGCGGTGCGCTCCGGGGCGCTCCTTCTGCGGAAAGACGCCTAGGCAGCGGCACTTGGGACAGCTCCCCGTCTCCGTATGCTGCGTTTCTTGCCTTCTGCATCTCAGCAAAATGCTTTCCCACTAGGTCTAGCAAGGAGAAACTGTGGCAGCTGAGTAGATGTAGCCCGGCCCGCCCTTTGAAGTTGACAAGTTCTTGGCATCTCAGAGCCTCAAGGCAAGAGCAAGGTTCTCTATGGTAGGCTGGGGCAGAACTAGCAGCAAGCAGAGCAAAGTTGTCCAAGAATAGCTTCCATTGGAATGCTAATGGCAATTGAAGAGGCAGGCCAGTGGCAAGCCACTAGCTTCTAGCAGTTTGAAAGTTGCAGACACAGTGCAGGTGTTGTGCGGCTTCCTTCTTGGCCTCCTAGAAGGTGCCGCGCTCTCCGTCTCTTGCTTGCCAATATGTTGCCGTGTTCCTCCTATTGTTTGGTTTGTTTTGATTTGTTTTGATGATGTTTTGGTGGGTTTTCGGAATGTTTTGGTGGTGTTTTAGAATGTTTTGTTTTCTCTTGTGTTGTTTTTATTGTCTTGGCAGGTTGTGGAATATTTGGATTCCTTTTGGCGGGTTTTAAAATATTTTGGCGGGTATTTGGAATGTTTTTGGTTTGCTTTCATTTGTTTTGATTATGTTTTGGCAAGTTATTGAAAGTTTCGATCACTTCTGACTGGTTTTCTAGTATTTTGGCATCTTTTCAGAATGTTTTGATCAGTTTTGGCAGGTTCTAAACTATTTTGTCAGGTTTTTGGAATTTTTTGGTTGGTTTTGATTTGTTTTTATGATGTTTTGCCTAGTTTTTTCAATGTTTTGATCAGTTCTGTCTGGTTTTCTAATGTTTTGG
The DNA here is from genome assembly GCF_036417665.1 of Passer domesticus. Taxonomy (NCBI): domain Eukaryota; kingdom Metazoa; phylum Chordata; class Aves; order Passeriformes; family Passeridae; genus Passer; species Passer domesticus. Next base: position 57,924,339 of record NC_087478.1, on the reverse strand, counting down.
CATCTTTTCAGAAAGTTTTGATGAGTTTTGCGGGTCTAAATTATTTTGGCGGGTTTTCGGAATATTTTGGTTGGTTTTGATTTTTTTTTTATGATGTTTTGGTGGGTTTTCGGAATGTTTTGGTTGGGTTTTAGAATGTTTTGTATTCTCTTGAGTTGTTTTTATTGTGTTGGCAGGTTTTGGAATGTTTGGATTCCTTTTGGCGGGTGTTCGGAATGTTTTGGCGGGTGTTCGGAATGTTTTGATTAGTTTTGAGGGGTTTTGAAATATTTTGGTGGGTTTTTAGAAGGTTTCGATTTGTTTTGATTTGTTTTGATTCTGTTTAGCCCAGTTTTTGGTGTGTTTGGATTAGCTTTGGTGGGCTTGATCATGTTTTGTCAGGTTTTTTCGAATGTATTGATCTCTTCTGTCTGGTTTTCTATTTTGGCGGGTTTGAAAATATTTTTGGATTAGTTTTGGCGGGTTTTAAAATATTTTGGCTCTTTGCGCAGAGATGACGGTGCCGGTTGCGGTGCGCTCCGGGGCGCTCCTTCTGCGGAAAGACGCCTAGGCAGCGGCACTTGGGACAGCTCCGCGTCTCCGTATGCTGCGTTTCTTGCCTTCTGCATCTCAGCAAAATGCTTTCCCACTAGGTCTAGCAAGGAGAAACTGTGGCAGCTGAGTAGATGTAGCCCGGCCCGCCCTTTGAAGTTGACAAGTTCTTGGCATCTCAGAGCCTCAAGGGAAGAGCAAGGTTCTCTATGGTAGGCTGGGGCAGAACTAGCAGCAAGCAGAGCAAAGTTGTCCAAGAATAGCTTCCATTGGAATGCTAATGGCAATTGAAGAGGCAGGCCAGTGGCAAGCCACTAGCTTCTAGCAGTTTGAAAGTTGCAGACACAGTGCAGGTGTTGTGCGGCTTCCTTCTTGGCCTCCTAGAAGGTGCCGCGCTCTCCGTCTCTTGCTTGCCAATATGTTGCCGTGTTCCTCTTATTGTTTGGTTTGTTTTGATTTGTTTTGATGATGTTTTGGCGGGTTTTCGGAATGTTTTGGTGGTGTTTTAGAATGTTTTGTTTTCTCTTGTGTTGTTTTTATTGTGTTGGCAGGTTGTGGAACGTTTGGATTCCTTTTGGCGGGTTTTAAAATATTTTGGCGGGTATTTGGAATGTTTTGGTTTGCTTTCATTTGTTTTGATTATGTTTTGGCAAGTTATTGAAAGTTTCGATCACTTCTGACTGGTTTTCTAGTATTTTGGCATCTTTTCAGAATGTTTTGATCAGTTTTGGCGGGTTCTAAACTATTTTGTCAGGTTTTTGGAATGTTTTGCTTGGTTTTGATTTGTTTTTATTTTGATTTTGCGGGTTTTCAGAATGTTTTGGTCGGTTTTCTAGAATGTTTTGGTTGGTTTTGATTTCTTTTTAATATTATTTTGTGGGTTTTGGAATGTTTTGATTTGTTTTGTCTAGTTTAAAATATTTTGGCATGTATTTGGAAGGTTTTGCTTGGTTTTCATTTTTTTTTGTTATGTTTTGGCAAGGGTTTTTTTTTGGTTTGATCAGTTCTGGCTGGTTTTCTAATATGTTGGCCGATTTTCAGAATGTTTTGATCAGTTTTGGCGGGTTTTAAGATATTTTAGAGGTTGTTTATAATATTTTGGTTTCTTTAGCTTTGTTTTTACTATATTTTGGCGGGTTTTTTGAATGTTTCGATCACTTCTGACTGGTTTTCTAGTATTTTGGCATCTTTTCCGAATGTTTTGATCAGTTTTGGCAGGTTCTAAACTATTTTGTCGGGTTTTTGGAATGTTTTGGTTGGTTTTGATTTGTTTTTATGATGTTTTGCCAAGTTTTTTGAATGTTTTGATCAGTTCTGGCTGGTTTTCTAATGTTTTGGCATCTTTTTAGAATGTTTTGATGAGTTTTGCGGGTCTAAATAATTTTGGCGGGTTTTCGGAATATTTTGGTTGGTTTTGATTTGTTTTTATGATGTTTTGGCGGGTTTTCGGAATGTGTTGGTTGGGTTTTAGAATGTTTTGTATTCTCTTGAGTTGTTTTTATTGTGTTGACAGGTTTTGGAATGTTTGGATTCCTTTTGGTGGGTGTTCGGAATGTTTTGGCGGGTATTTGGAATATTTTGATTAGTTTTGACGGGTTTTGAAATATTTTGGCGGGCTTTTAGAAGGTTTTGATTTGTTTTGATTCTGTTTAGCCCAGTTTTTGGTGTGTTTGGATTAGCTTTGGTGGGCTTGATCATGTTTTGTCAGGTTTTTTCGAATGTATTGATCTCTTCTGTCTGGTTTTCTATTTTGGCGGGTTTGAAAATATTTTTGGATTAGTTTTGGCGGGTTTGAAAATATTTTGGCTCTTTGCGCAGAGATGACGGCGCCGGTTGCGGTGCGCTCCGGGGCGCTCCTTCTGCGGAAAGACGCCTAGGCAGCGGCACTTGGGACAGCTCCGCGTCTCCGTATGCTGCGTTTCTTGCCTTCTGCATCTCAGCAAAATGCTTTCCCACTAGGTCTAGCAAGGAGAAACTGTGGCAGCTGAGTAGATGTAGCCCGGCCCGCCCTTTGAAGTTGACAAGTTCTTGGCATCTCAGAGCCTCAAGGCAAGAGCAAGGTTCTCTATGGTAGGCTGGGGCAGAACTAGCAGCAAGCAGAGCAAAGTTGTCCAAGAATAGCTTCCATTGGAATGCTAATGGCAATTGAAGAGGCAGGCCAGTGGCAAGCCACTAGCTTCTAGCAGTTTGAAAGTTGCAGACACAGTGCAGGTGTTGTGCGGCTTCCTTCTTGGCCTCCTAGAAGGTGCCGCGCTCTCCGTCTCTTGCTTGCCAATATGTTGCCGTGTTCCTCCTATTGTTTGGTTTGTTTTGATTTGTTTTGATGATGTTTTGGCGGGTTTTCGGAATGTTTTGGTGGTGTTTTAGAATGTTTTGTTTTCTCTTGTGTTGTTTTTATTGTGTTGGCAGGTTGTGGAATATTTGGATTCCTTTTGGCGGGTTTTCAAATATTTTGGCGGGTATTTGGAATGTTTTTGGTTTGCTTTCATTTGTTTTGATTATGTTTTGGCAAGTTATTGAAAGTTTCGATCACTTCTGACTGGTTTTCTAGTATTTTGGCATCTTTTCAGAATGTTTTGATCAGTTTTGGCAGGTTCTAAACTATTTTGTCAGGTTTTTGGAATTTTTTGGTTGGTTTTGATTTGTTTTTATGATGTTTTGCCTAGTTTTTTCAATGTTTTGATCAGTTCTGTCTGGTTTTCTAATGTTTTGGCATCTTTTCAGAAAGTTTTGATGAGTTTTGCGGGTCTAAATTATTTTGGCGGGTTTTCGGAATATATTGGTTGGTTTTGATTTTTTTTTTTATGATGTTTTGGCGGGTTTTCGGAATGTGTTGGTTGGGTTTTAGAATGTTTTGTATTCTCTTGAGTTGTTTTTATTGTGTTGGCAGGTTTTGGAATGTTTGGATTCCTTTTGGCGGGTGTTCGGAATGTTTTGGCGGGTGTTCGGAATGTTTTGATTAGTTTTGACGGGTTTTGAAATATTTTGGTGGGTTTTTAGAAGGTTTCGATTTGTTTTGATTTGTTTTGATTCTGTTTAGCCCAGTTTTTGGTGTGTTTGGATTAGCTTTGGTGGGCTTGATCATGTTTTGTCAGGTTTTTTCGAATGTATTGATCTCTTCTGTCTGGTTTTCTATTTTGGCGGGTTTGAAAATATTTTTGGATTAGTTTTGGCGGGTTTTAAAATATTTTGGCTCTTTGCGCAGAGATGACGGCGCCGGTTGCGGTGCGCTCCGGGGCGCTCCTTCTGCGGAAAGACGCCTAGGCAGCGGCACTTGGGACAGCTCCGCGTCTCCGTATGCTGCGTTTCTTGCCTTCTGCATCTCAGCAAAATGCTTTCCCACTAGGTCTAGCAAGGAGAAACTGTGGCAGCTGAGTAGATGTAGCCCGGCCCGCCCTTTGAAGTTGACAAGTTCTTGGCATCTCAGAGCCTCAAGGGAAGAGCAAGGTTATCTATGGTAGGCTGGGGCAGAACTAGCAGCAAGCAGAGCAAAGTTGTCCAAGAATAGCTTCCATTGGAATGCTAATGGCAATTGAAGAGGCAGGCCAGTGGCAAGCCACTAGCTTCTAGCAGTTTGAAAGTTGCAGACACAGTGCAGGTGTTGTGCGGCTTCCTTCTTGGCCTCCTAGAAGGTGCCGCGCTCTCCGTCTCTTGCTTGCCAATATGTTGCCGTGTTCCTCTTATTGTTTGGTTTGTTTTGATTTGTTTTGATGATGTTTTGGCGGGTTTTCGGAATGTTTTGGTGGTGTTTTAGAATGTTTTGTTTTCTCTTGTGTTGTGTTTATTGTGTTGGCAGGTTGTGGAACGTTTGGATTCCTTTTGGCGGGTTTTAAAATATTTTGGCGGGTATTTGGAATGTTTGGGTTTGCTTTCATTTGTTTTGATTATGTTTTGGCAAGTTATTGAAAGTTTCGATCACTTCTGACTGGTTTTCTAGTATTTTGGCATCTTTTCAGAATGTTTTGATCAGTTTTGGCGGGTTCTAAACTATTTTGTTTGGTTTTTGGTTGGTTTTGCTTGGTTTTGATTTGTTTTTATTTTGATTTTGCGGGTTTTCAGAATGTTTTGTTCGGTTTTCTAGAATGTTTTGGTTGGTTTTGATTTCTTTTTAATATTATTTTGTGGGTTTTGGAATGTTTTGATTTGTTTTGTCTAGTTTAAAATATTTTGGCATGTATTTGGAAGGTTTTGCTTGGTTTTCATTTTTTTTTGTTATGTTTTGGCAAGGGTTTTTTTTTGGTTTGATCAGTTCTGGCTGGTTTTCTAATATGTTGGCCGATTTTCAGAATGTTTTGATCAGTTTTGGCGGGTTTTAAGATATTTTAGAGGTTGTTTATAATATTTTGGTTTCTTTAGCTTTGTTTTTACTATATTTTGGCGGGTTTTTTGAATGTTTCGATCACTTCTGACTGGTTTTCTAGTATTTTGGCATCTTTTCCGAATGTTTTGATCAGTTTTGGCAGGTTCTAAACTATTTTGTCGGGTTTTTGGAATGTTTTGGTTGGTTTTGATTTGTTTTTATGATGTTTTGCCAAGTTTTTTGAATGTTTTGATCAGTTCTGTCTGGTTTTCTAATGTTTTGGCATCTTTTTAGAATGTTTTGATGAGTTTTGTGGGTCTAAATAATTTTGGCGGGTTTTCGGAATATTTTGGTTGGTTTTGATTTGTTTTTATGATGTTTTGGCGGGTTTTCGGAATGTGTTGGTTGGGTTTTAGAATGTTTTGTATTCTCTTGAGTTGTTTTTATTGTGTTGACAGGTTTTGGAATGTTTGGATTCCTTTTGGTGGGTGTTCGGAATGTTTTGGCGGGCATTTGGAATATTTTGATTAGTTTTGACGGGTTTTGAAATATTTTGGCGGGCTTTTAGAAGGTTTTGATTTGTTTTGATTCTGTTTAGCCCAGTTTTTGGTGTGTTTGGATTAGCTTTGGTGGGCTTGATCATGTTTTGTCAGGTTTTTTCGAATGTATTGATCTCTTCTGTCTGGTTTTCTATTTTGGCGGGTTTGAAAATATTTTTGGATTAGTTTTGGCGGGTTTTAAAATATTTTGGCTCTTTGCGCAGAGATGACGGCGCCGGTTGCGGTGCGCTCCGGGGCGCTCCTTCTGCGGAAAGACGCCTAGGCAGCGGCACTTGGGACAGCTCCGCGTCTCCGTATGCTGCGTTTCTTGCCTTCTGCATCTCAGCAAAATGCTTTCCCACTAGGTCTAGCAAGGAGAAACTGTGGCAGCTGAGTAGATGTAGCCCGGCCCGCCCTTTGAAGTTGACAAGTTCTTGGCATCTCAGAGCCTCAAGGCAAGAGCAAGGTTCTCTATGGTAGGCTGGGGCAGAACTAGCAGCAAGCAGAGCAAAGTTGTCCAAGAATAGCTTCCATTGGAATGCTAATGGCAATTGAAGAGGCAGGCCAGTGGCAAGCCACTAGCTTCTAGCAGTTTGAAAGTTGCAGACACAGTGCAGGTGTTGTGCGGCTTCCTTCTTGGCCTCCTAGAAGGTGCCGCGCTCTCCGTCTCTTGCTTGCCAATATGTTGCCGTGTTCCTCCTATTGTTTGGTTTGTTTTGATTTGTTTTGATGATGTTTTGGTGGGTTTTCGGAATGTTTTGGTGGTGTTTTAGAATGTTTTGTTTTCTCTTGTGTTGTTTTTATTGTCTTGGCAGGTTGTGGAATATTTGGATTCCTTTTGGCGGGTTTTCAAATATTTTGGCGGGTATTTGGAATGTTTTTGGTTTGCTTTCATTTGTTTTGATTATGTTTTGGCAAGTTATTGAAAGTTTCGATCACTTCTGACTGGTTTTCTAGTATTTTGGCATCTTTTCAGAATGTTTTGATCAGTTTTGGCAGGTTCTAAACTATTTTGTCAGGTTTTTGGAATTTTTTGGTTGGTTTTGATTTGTTTTTATGATGTTTTGCCTAGTTTTTTGAATGTTTTGATCAGTTCTGTCTGGTTTTCTAATGTTTTGCATCTTTTTAGAATGTTTTGATGAGTTTTGCGGGTCTAAATTATTTTGGCGGGTTTTCGGAATATTTTGGTTGGTTTTGATTTTTTTTTTATGATGTTTTGGTGGGTTTTCGGAATGTTTTGGTTGGGTTTTAGAATGTTTTGTATTCTCTTGAGTTGTTTTTATTGTGTTGGCAGGTTTTGGAATGTTTGGATTCCTTTTGGCGGGTGTTCGGAATGTTTTGGCGGGTGTTCGGAATGTTTTGATTAGTTTTGACGGGTTTTGAAATATTTTGGTGGGTTTTTAGAAGGTTTCGATTTGTTTTGATTTGTTTTGATTCTGTTTAGCCCAGTTTTTGGTGTGTTTGGATTAGCTTTGGTGGGCTTGATCATGTTTTGTCAGGTTTTTTCGAATGTATTGATCTCTTCTGTCTGGTTTTCTATTTTGGCGGGTTTGAAAATATTTTTGGATTAGTTTTGGCGGGTTTTAAAATATTTTGGCTCTTTGCGCAGAGATGACGGCGCCGGTTGCGGTGCGCTCCGGGGCGCTCCTTCTGCGGAAAGACGCCTAGGCAGCGGCACTTGGGACAGCTCCGCGTCTCCGTATGCTGCGTTTCTTGCCTTCTGCATCTCAGCAAAATGCTTTCCCACTAGGTCTAGCAAGGAGAAACTGTGGCAGCTGAGTAGATGTAGCCCGGCCCGCCCTTTGAAGTTGACAAGTTCTTGGCATCTCAGAGCCTCAAGGCAAGAGCAAGGTTATCTATGGTAGGCTGGGGCAGAACTAGCAGCAAGCAGAGCAAAGTTGTCCAAGAATAGCTTCCATTGGAATGCTAATGGCAATTGAAGAGGCAGGCCAGTGGCAAGCCACTAGCTTCTAGCAGTTTGAAAGTTGCAGACACAGTGCAGGTGTTGTGCGGCTTCCTTCTTGGCCTCCTAGAAGGTGCCGCGCTCTCCGTCTCTTGCTTGCCAATATGTTGCCGTGTTCCTCTTATTGTTTGGTTTGTTTTGATTTGTTTTGATGATGTTTTGGCGGGTTTTCGGAATGTTTTGGTGGTGTTTTAGAATGTTTTGTTTTCTCTTGTGTTGTTTTTATTGTGTTGGCAGGTTGTGGAACGTTTGGATTCCTTTTGGCGGGTTTTAAAATATTTTGGCGGGTATTTGGAATGTTTGGGTTTGCTTTCATTTGTTTTGATTATGTTTTGGCAAGTTATTGAATGTTTTGATCACTTCTGACTGGTTTTCTAGTATTTTGGCATCTTTTCAGAATGTTTTGATCAGTTTTGGCGGGGTCTAAACTATTTTGTTGGGTTTTTGGAATGTTTTGCTTGGTTTTGATTTGTTTTTATTTTGATTTTGCGGGTTTTCAGAATGTTTTGGTCGGTTTTCTAGAATGTTTTGGCTGGTTTTGATTTCTTTTTAATATTATTTTGTGGGTTTTGGAATGTTTTGATTTGTTTTGTCTAGTTTAAAATATTTTGGCATGTATTTGGAAGGTTTTGCTTGGTTTTCATTTTTTTTTGTTATGTTTTGGCAAGGGTTTTTTTTTGGTTTGATCAGTTCTGGCTGGTTTTCTAATATGTTGGCCGATTTTCAGAATGTTTTGATCAGTTTTGGCGGGTTTTAAGATATTTTAGAGGTTGTTTATAATATTTTGGTTTCTTTAGCTTTGTTTTTACTATATTTTGGCGGGTTTTTTGAATGTTTCGATCACTTCTGACTGGTTTTCTAGTATTTTGGCATCTTTTCCGAATGTTTTGATCAGTTTTGGCAGGTTCTAAACTATTTTGTCAGGTTTTTGGAATTTTTTGGTTGGCTTTGATTTGTTTTTATGATGTTTTGCCAAGTTTTTTGAATGTTTTGATCAGTTCTGTCTGGTTTTCTAATGTTTTGGCATCTTTTTAGAATGTTTTGATGAGTTTTGCGGGTCTAAATAATTTTGGCGGGTTTTCGGAATATTTTGGTTGGTTTTGATTTGTTTTTATGATGTTTTGGCGGGTTTTCGGAATGTGTTGGTTGGGTTTTAGAATGTTTTGTATTCTCTTGAGTTGTTTTTATTGTGTTGACAGGTTTTGGAATGTTTGGATTCCTTTTGGTGGGTGTTCGGAATGTTTTGGCGGGTATTTGGAATATTTTGATTAGTTTTGACGGGTTTTGAAATATTTTGGCGGGCTTTTAGAAGGTTTTGATTTGTTTTGATTCTGTTTAGCCCAGTTTTTGGTGTGTTTGGATTAGCTTTGGTGGGCTTGATCATGTTTTGTCAGGTTTTTTCGAATGTATTGATGACTTCTGTCTGGTTTTCTATTTTGGTGGGTTTGAAAATATTTTTGGATTAGTTTTGGCGGGTTTTAAAATATTTTGGCTCTTTGCGCAGAGATGACGGCGCCGGTTGCGGTGCGCTCCGGGGCGCTCCTTCTGCGGAAAGACGCCTAGGCAGCGGCACTTGGGACAGCTCCGCGTCTCCGTATGCTGCGTTTCTTGCCTTCTGCATCTCAGCAAAATGCTTTCCCACTAGGTCTAGCAAGGAGAAACTGTGGCAGCTGAGTAGATGTAGCCCGGCCCGCCCTTTGAAGTTGACAAGTTCTTGGCATCTCAGAGCCTCAAGGCAAGAGCAAGGTTCTCTATGGTAGGCTGGGGCAGAACTAGCAGCAAGCAGAGCAAAGTTGTCCAAGAATAGCTTCCATTGGAATGCTAATGGCAATTGAAGAGGCAGGCCAGTGGCAAGCCACTAGCTTCTAGCAGTTTGAAAGTTGCAGACACAGTGCAGGTGTTGTGCGGCTTCCTTCTTGGCCTCCTAGAAGGTGCCGCGCTCTCCGTCTCTTGCTTGCCAATATGTTGCCGTGTTCCTCCTATTGTTTGGTTTGTTTTGATTTGTTTTGATGATGTTTTGGTGGGTTTTCGGAATGTTTTGGTGGTGTTTTAGAATGTTTTGTTTTCTCTTGTGTTGTTTTTATTGTCTTGGCAGGTTGTGGAATATTTGGATTCCTTTTGGCGGGTTTTCAAATATTTTGGCGGGTATTTGGAATGTTTTTGGTTTGCTTTCATTTGTTTTGATTATGTTTTGGCAAGTTATTGAAAGTTTCGATCACTTCTGACTGGTTTTCTAGTATTTTGGCATCTTTTCAGAATGTTTTGATCAGTTTTGGCAGGTTCTAAACTATTTTGTCAGGTTTTTGGAATGTTTTGGTTGGTTTTGATTTGTTTTTATGATGTTTTGCCTAGTTTTTTCAATGTTTTGATCAGTTCTGTCTGGTTTTCTAATGTTTTGGCATCTTTTCAGAAAGTTTTGATGAGTTTTGCGGGTCTAAATTATTTTGGCGGGTTTTCGGAATATTTTGGTTGGTTTTGATTTGTTTTTATGATGTTTTGGTGGGTTTTCGGAATGTTTTGGTTGGGTTTTAGAATGTTTTGTATTCTCTTGAGTTGTTTTTATTGTGTTGGCAGGTTTTGGAATGTTTGGATTCCTTTTGGCGGGTGTTCGGAATGTTTTGGCGGGTGTTCGGAATGTTTTGATTAGTTTTGACGGGTTTTGAAATATTTTGGTGGGTTTTTAGAAGGTTTCGATTTGTTTTGATTTGTTTTGATTCTGTTTAGCCCAGTTTTTGGTGTGTTTGGATTAGCTTTGGTGGGCTTGATCATGTTTTGTCAGGTTTTTTCGAATGTATTGATCTCTTCTGTCTGGTTTTCTATTTTGGCGGGTTTGAAAATATTTTTGGATTAGTTTTGGCGGGTTTTAAAATATTTTGGCTCTTTGCGCAGAGATGACGGCGCCGGTTGCGGTGCGCTCCGGGGCGCTCCTTCTGCGGAAAGACGCCTAGGCAGCGGCACTTGGGACAGCTCCGCGTCTCCGTATGCTGCGTTTCTTGCCTTCTGCATCTCAGCAAAATGCTTTCCCACTAGGTCTAGCAAGGAGAAACTGTGGCAGCTGAGTAGATGTAGCCCGGCCCGCCCTTTGAAGTTGACAAGTTCTTGGCATCTCAGAGCCTCAAGGCAAGAGCAAGGTTCTCTATGGTAGGCTGGGGCAGAACTAGCAGCAAGCAGAGCAAAGTTGTCCAAGAATAGCTTCCATTGGAATGCTAATGGCAATTGAAGAGGCAGGCCAGTGGCAAGCCACTAGCTTCTAGCAGTTTGAAAGTTGCAGACACAGTGCAGGTGTTGTGCGGCTTCCTTCTTGGCCTCCTAGAAGGTGCCGCGCTCTCCGTCTCTTGCTTGCCAATATGTTGCCGTGTTCCTCTTATTGTTTGGTTTGTTTTGATTTGTTTTGATGATGTTTTGGCGGGTTTTCGGAATGTTTTGGTGGTGTTTTAGAATGTTTTGTTTTCTCTTGTGTTGTTTTTATTGTGTTGGCAGGTTGTGGAACGTTTGGATTCCTTTTGGCGGGTTTTAAAATATTTTGGCGGGTATTTGGAATGTTTGGGTTTGCTTTCATTTGTTTTGATTATGTTTTGGCAAGTTATTGAATGTTTTGATCACTTCTGACTGGTTTTCTAGTATTTTGGCATCTGTTCAGAATGTTTTGATCAGTTTTGGCGGGTTCTAAACTATTTTGTTGGGTTTTTGGAATGTTTTGCTTGGTTTTGATTTGTTTTTATTTTGATTTTGCGGGTTTTCAGAATGTTTTGGTCGGTTTTCTAGAATGTTTTGGTTGGTTTTGATTTCTTTTTAATATTATTTTGTGGGTTTTGGAATGTTTTGATTTGTTTTGTCTAGTTTAAAATATTTTGGCATGTATTTGGAAGGTTTTGCTTGGTTTTCATTTTTTTTTGTTATGTTTTGGCAAGGGTTTTTTTTTGGTTTGATCAGTTCTGGCTGGTTTTCTAATATGTTGGCCGATTTTCAGAATGTTTTGATCAGTTTTGGCGGGTTTTAAGATATTTTAGAGGTTGTTTATAATATTTTGGTTTCTTTAGCTTTGTTTTTACTATATTTTGGCGGGTTTTTTGAATGTTTTGATCACTTCTGACTGGTTTTCTAGTATTTTGGCATCTTTTCCGAATGTTTTGATCAGTTTTGGCAGGTTCTAAACTATTTTGTCGGGTTTTTGGAATGTTTTGGTTGGTTTTGATTTGTTTTTATGATGTTTTGCCAAGTTTTTTGAATGTTTTGATCAGTTCTGTCTGGTTTTCTAATGTTTTGGCATCTTTTTAGAATGTTTTGATGAGTTTTGTGGGTCTAAATAATTTTGGCGGGTTTTCGGAATATTTTGGTTGGTTTTGATTTGTTTTTATGATGTTTTGGCGGGTTTTCGGAATGTGTTGGTTGGGTTTTAGAATGTTTTGTATTCTCTTGAGTTGTTTTTATTGTGTTGACAGGTTTTGGAATGTTTGGATTCCTTTTGGTGGGTGTTCGGAATGTTTTGGCGGGTATTTGGAATATTTTGATTAGTTTTGACGGGTTTTGAAATATTTTGGCGGGCTTTTAGAAGGTTTTGATTTGTTTTGATTCTGTTTAGCCCAGTTTTTGGTGTGTTTGGATTAGCTTTGGTGGGCTTGATCATGTTTTGTCAGGTTTTTTCGAATGTATTGATCTCTTCTGTCTGGTTTTCTATTTTGGCGGGTTTGAAAATATTTTTGGATTAGTTTTGGCGGGTTTGAAAATATTTTGGCTCTTTGCGCAGAGATGACGGCGCCGGTTGCGGTGCGCTCCGGGGCGCTCCTTCTGCGGAAAGACGCCTAGGCAGCGGCACTTGGGACAGCTCCGCGTCTCCGTATGCTGCGTTTCTTGCCTTCTGCATCTCAGCAAAATGCTTTCCCACTAGGTCTAGCAAGGAGAAACTGTGGCAGCTGAGTAGATGTAGCCCGGCCCGCCCTTTGAAGTTGACAAGTTCTTGGCATCTCAGAGCCTCAAGGCAAGAGCAAGGTTCTCTATGGTAGGCTGGGGCAGAACTAGCAGCAAGCAGAGCAAAGTTGTCCAAGAATAGCTTCCATTGGAATGCTAATGGCAATTGAAGAGGCAGGCCAGTGGCAAGCCACTAGCTTCTAGCAGTTTGAAAGTTGCAGACACAGTGCAGGTGTTGTGCGGCTTCCTTCTTGGCCTCCTAGAAGGTGCCGCGCTCTCCGTCTCTTGCTTGCCAATATGTTGCCGTGTTCCTCCTATTGTTTGGTTTGTTTTGATTTGTTTTGATGATGTTTTGGTGGGTTTTCGGAATGTTTTGGTGGTGTTTTAGAATGTTTTGTTTTCTCTTGTGTTGTTTTTATTGTCTTGGCAGGTTGTGGAATATTTGGATTCCTTTTGGCGGGTTTTCAAATATTTTGGCGGGTATTTGGAATGTTTTTGGTTTGCTTTCATTTGTTTTGATTATGTTTTGGCAAGTTATTGAAAGTTTCGATCACTTCTGACTGGTTTTCTAGTATTTTGGCATCTTTTCAGAATGTTTTGATCAGTTTTGGCAGGTTCTAAACTATTTTGTCAGGTTTTTGGAATTTTTTGGTTGGTTTTGATTTGTTTTTATGATGTTTTGCCTAGTTTTTTCAATGTTTTGATCAGTTCTGTCTGGTTTTCTAATGTTTTGGCATCTTTTCAGAAAGTTTTGATGAGTTTTGCGGGTCTAAATTATTTTGGCGGGTTTTCGGAATATTTTGGTTGGTTTTGATTTGTTTTTATGATGTTTTGGTGGGTTTTCGGAATGTTTTGGTTGGGTTTTAGAATGTTTTGTATTCTCTTGAGTTGTTTTTATTGTGTTGGCAGGTTTTGGAATGTTTGGATTCCTTTTGGCGGGTGTTCGGAATGTTTTGGCGGGTGTTCGGAATGTTTTGATTAGTTTTGACGGGTTTTGAAATATTTTGGTGGGTTTTTAGAAGGTTTCGATTTGTTTTGATTTGTTTTGATTCTGTTTAGCCCAGTTTTTGGTGTGTTTGGATTAGCTTTGGTGGGCTTGATCATGTTTTGTCAGGTTTTTTCGAATGTATTGATCTCTTCTGTCTGGTTTTCTATTTTGGCGGGTTTGAAAATATTTTTGGATTAGTTTTGGTGGGTTTTAAAATATTTTGGCTCTTTGCGCAGAGATGACGGTGCCGGTTGCGGTGCGCTCCGGGGCGCTCCTTCTGCGGAAAGACGCCTAGGCAGCGGCACTTGGGACAGCTCCGCGTCTCCGTATGCTGCGTTTCTTGCCTTCTGCATCTCAGCAAAATGCTTTCCCACTAGGTCTAGCAAGGAGAAACTGTGGCAGCTGAGTAGATGTAGCCCGGCCCGCCCTTTGAAGTTGACAAGTTCTTGGCATCTCAGAGCCTCAAGGCAAGAGCAAGGTTCTCTATGGTAGGCTGGGGCAGAACTAGCAGCAAGCAGAGCAAAGTTGTCCAAGAATAGCTTCCATTGGAATGCTAATGGCAATTGAAGAGGCAGGCCAGTGGCAAGCCACTAGCTTCTAGCAGTTTGAAAGTTGCAGACACAGTGCAGGTGTTGTGCGGCTTCCTTCTTGGCCTCCTAGAAGGTGCCGCGCTCTCCGTCTCTTGCTTGCCAATATGTTGCCGTGTTCCTCTTATTGTTTGGTTTGTTTTGATTTGTTTTGATGATGTTTTGGCGGGTTTTCGGAATGTTTTGGTGGTGTTTTAGAATGTTTTGTTTTCTCTTGTGTTGTTTTTATTGTGTTGGCAGGTTGTGGAACGTTTGGATTCCTTTTGGCGGGTTTTAAAATATTTTGGCGGGTATTTGGAATGTTTGGGTTTGCTTTCATTTGTTTTGATTATGTTTTGGCAAGTTATTGAATGTTTTGATCACTTCTGACTGGTTTTCTAGTATTTTGGCATCTGTTCAGAATGTTTTGATCAGTTTTGGCGGGTTCTAAACTATTTTGTTGGGTTTTTGGAATGTTTTGCTTGGTTTTGATTTGTTTTTATTTTGATTTTGCGGGTTTTCAGAATGTTTTGGTCGGTTTTCTAGAATGTTTTGGTTGGTTTTGATTTCTTTTTAATATTATTTTGTGGGTTTTGGAATGTTTTGATTTGTTTTGTCTAGTTTAAAATATTTTGGCATGTATTTGGAAGGTTTTGCTTGGTTTTCATTTTTTTTTGTTATGTTTTGGCAAGGGTTTTTTTTTTGGTTTGATCAGTTCTGGCTGGTTTTCTAATATGTTGGCCGATTTTCAGAATGTTTTGATCAGTTTTGGCGGGTTTTAAGATATTTTAGAGGTTGTTTATAATATTTTGGTTTCTTTAGCTTTGTTTTTACTATATTTTGGCGGGTTTTTTGAATGTTTTGATCACTTCTGACTGGTTTTCTAGTATTTTGGCATCTTTTCCGAATGTTTTGATCAGTTTTGGCAGGTTCTAAACTATTTTGTCGGGTTTTTGGAATGTTTTGGTTGGTTTTGATTTGTTTTTATGATGTTTTGCCAAGTTTTTTGAATGTTTTGATCAGTTCTGTCTGGTTTTCTAATGTTTTGGCATCTTTTCAGAATGTTTTGATGAGTTTTGCGGGTCTAAATAATTTTGGCGGGTTTTCGGAATATTTTGGTTGGTTTTGATTTGTTTTTATGATGTTTTGGCGGGTTTTCGGAATGTGTTGGTTGGGTTTTAGAATGTTTTGTATTCTCTTGAGTTGTTTTTATTGTGTTGTCAGGTTTTGGAATGTTTGGATTCCTTTTGGTGGGTGTTCGGAATGTTTTGGCGGGCATTTGGAATATTTTGATTAGTTTTGACGGGTTTTGAAATATTTTGGCGGGCTTTTAGAAGGTTTTGATTTGTTTTGATTCTGTTTAGCCCAGTTTTTGGTGTGTTTGGATTAGCTTTGGTGGGCTTGATCATGTTTTGTCAGGTTTTTTCGAATGTATTGATCTCTTCTGTCTGGTTTTCTATTTTGGTGGGTTTGAAAATATTTTTGGATTAGTTTTGGCGGGTTTTAAAATATTTTGGCTCTTTGCGCAGAGATGACGGCGCCGGTTGCGGTGCGCTCCGGGGCGCTCCTTCTGCGGAAAGACGCCTAGGCAGCGGCACTTGGGACAGCTCCGCGTCTCCGTATGCTGCGTTTCTTGCCTTCTGCATCTCAGCAAAATGCTTTCCCACTAGGTCTAGCAAGGAGAAACTGTGGCAGCTGAGTAGATGTAGCCCGGCCAGCCCTTTGAAGTTGACAAGTTCTTGGCATCTCAGAGCCTCAAGGCAAGAGCAAGGTTCTCTATGGTAGGCTGGGGCAGAACTAGCAGCAAGCAGAGCAAAGTTGTCCAAGAATAGCTTCCATTGGAATGCTAATGGCAATTGAAGAGGCAGGCCAGTGGCAAGCCATTAGCTTCTAGCAGTTTGAAAGTTGCAGACACAGTGCAGGTGTTGTGCGGCTTCCTTCTTGGCCTCCTAGAAGGTGCCGCGCTCTCCGTCTCTTGCTTGCCAATATGTTGCCGTGTTCCTCCTATTGTTTGGTTTGTTTTGATTTGTTTTGATGATGTTTTGGTGGGTTTTCGGAATGTTTTGGTGGTGTTTTAGAATGTTTTGTTTTCTCTTGTGTTGTTTTTATTGTCTTGGCAGGTTGTGGAATATTTGGATTCCTTTTGGCGGGTTTTCAAATATTTTGGCGGGTATTTGGAATGTTTTTGGTTTGCTTTCATTTGTTTTGATTATGTTTTGGCAAGTTATTGAAAGTTTCGATCACTTCTGACTGGTTTTCTAGTATTTTGGCATCTTTTCAGAATGTTTTGATCAGTTTTGGCAGGTTCTAAACTATTTTGTCAGGTTTTTGGAATTTTTTGGTTGGTTTTGATTTGTTTTTATGATGTTTTGCCTAGTTTTTTCAATGTTTTGATCAGTTCTGTCTGGTTTTCTAATGTTTTGGCATCTTTTCAGAAAGTTTTGATGAGTTTTGCGGGTCTAAATTATTTTGGCGGGTTTTCGGAATATTTTGGTTGGTTTTGATTTTTTTTTATGATGTTTTGGTGGGTTTTCGGAATGTTTTGGTTGGGTTTTAGAATGTTTTGTATTCTCTTGAGTTGTTTTTATTGTGTTGGCAGGTTTTGGAATGTTTGGATTCCTTTTGGCGGGTGTTCGGAATGTTTTGGCGGGTGTTCGGAATGTTTTGATTAGTTTTGACGGGTTTTGAAATATTTTGGTGGGTTTTTAGAAGGTTTCGATTTGTTTTGATTTGTTTTGATTCTGTTTAGCCCAGTTTTTGGTGTGTTTGGATTAGCTTTGGTGGGCTTGATCATGTTTTGTCAGGTTTTTTCGAATGTATTGATCTCTTCTGTCTGGTTTTCTATTTTGGCGGGTTTGAAAATATTTTTGGATTAGTTTTGGCGGGTTTTAAAATATTTTGGCTCTTTGCGCAGAGATGACGGCGCCGGTTGCGGTGCGCTTCGGGGCGCTCCTTCTGCGGAAAGACGCCTAGGCAGCGGCACTTGGGACAGCTCCGCGTCTCCGTATGCTGCGTTTCTTGCCTTCTGCATCTCAGCAAAATGCTTTCCCACTAGGTCTAGCAAGGAGAAACTGTGGCAGCTGAGTAGATGTAGCCCGGCCCGCCCTTTGAAGTTGACAAGTTCTTGGCATCTCAGAGCCTCAAGGCAAGAGCAAGGTTCTCTATGGTAGGCTGGGGCAGAACTAGCAGCAAGCAGAGCAAAGTTGTCCAAGAATAGCTTCCATTGGAATGCTAATGGCAATTGAAGAGGCAGGCCAGTGGCAAGCCACTAGCTTCTAGCAGTTTGAAAGTTGCAGACACAGTGCAGGTGTTGTGCGGCTTCCTTCTTGGCCTCCTAGAAGGTGCCGCGCTCTCCGTCTCTTGCTTGCCAATATGTTGCCGTGTTCCTCTTATTGTTTGGTTTGTTTTGATTTGTTTTGATGATGTTTTGGCGGGTTTTCGGAATGTTTTGGTGGTGTTTTAGAATGTTTTGTTTTCTCTTGTGTTGTTTTTATTGTGTTGGCAGGTTGTGGAACGTTTGGATTCCTTTTGGCGGGTTTTAAAATATTTTGGCGGGTATTTGGAATGTTTGGGTTTGCTTTCATTTGTTTTGATTATGTTTTGGCAAGTTATTGAATGTTTTGATCACTTCTGACTGGTTTTCTAGTATTTTGGCATCTTTTCAGAATGTTTTGATCAGTTTTGGCGGGTTCTAAACTATTTTGTTGGGTTTTTGGAATGTTTTGCTTGGTTTTGATTTGTTTTTATTTTGATTTTGCGGGTTTTCGGAATGTTTTGGTCGGTTTTCTAGAATGTTTTGGTTGGTTTTGATTTCTTTTTAATATTATTTTGTGGGTTTTGGAATGTTTTGATTTGTTTTGTCTAGTTTAAAATATTTTGGCATGTATTTGGAAGGTTTTGCTTGGTTTTCATTTTTTTTTGTTATGTTTTGGCAAGGGTTTTTTTTTTGGTTTGATCAGTTCTGGTTGGTTTTCTAATATGTTGGCCGATTTTCAGAATGTTTTGATCAGTTTTGGCGGGTTTTAAGATATTTTAGAGGTTGTTTATAATATTTTGGTTTCTTTAGCTTTGTTTTTACTATATTTTGGCGGGTTTTTTGAATGTTTCGATCACTTCTGACTGGTTTTCTAGTATTTTGGCATCTTTTCCGAATGTTTTGATCAGTTTTGGCAGGTTCTAAACTATTTTGTCGGGTTTTTGGAATGTTTTGGTTGGTTTTGATTTGTTTTTATGATGTTTTGCCAAGTTTTTTGAATGTTTTGATCAGTTCTGTCTGGTTTTCTAATGTTTTGGCATCTTTTTAGAATGTTTTGATGAGTTTTGCGGGTCTAAATAATTTTGGCGGGTTTTCGGAATATTTTGGTTGGTTTTGATTTGTTTTTATGATGTTTTGGCGGGTTTTCGGAATGTGTTGGTTGGGTTTTAGAATGTTTTGTATTCTCTTGAGTTGTTTTTATTGTGTTGTCAGGTTTTGGAATGTTTGGATTCCTTTTGGTGGGTGTTCGGAATGTTTTGGCGGGCATTTGGAATATTTTGATTAGTTTTGACGGGTTTTGAAATATTTTGGCGGGCTTTTAGAAGGTTTTGATTTGTTTTGATTCTGTTTAGCCCAGTTTTTGGTGTGTTTGGATTAGCTTTGGTGGGCTTGATCATGTTTTGTCAGTTTTTTTCGAATGTATTGATCTCTTCTGTCTGGTTTTCTATTTTGGCGGGTTTGAAAATATTTTTGGATTAGTTTTGGCGGGTTTTAAAATATTTTGGCTCTTTGCGCAGAGATGACGGCGCCGGTTGCGGTGCGCTCCGGGGCGCTCCTTCTGCGGAAAGACGCCTAGGCAGCGGCACTTGGGACAGCTCCGCGTCTCCGTATGCTGCGTTTCTTGCCTTCTGCATCTCAGCAAAATGCTTTCCCACTAGGTCTAGCAAGGAGAAACTGTGGCAGCTGAGTAGATGTAGCCCGGCCCGCCCTTTGAAGTTGACAAGTTCTTGGCATCTCAGAGCCTCAAGGGAAGAGCAAGGTTCTCTATGGTAGGCTGGGGCACAACTAGCAGCAAGCAGAGCAAAGTTGTCCAAGAATAGCTTCCATTGGAATGCTAATGGCAATTGAAGAGGCAGGCCAGTGGCAAGGCACTAGCTTCTAGCAGTTTGAAAGTTGCAGACACAGTGCAGGTGTTGTGCGGCTTCCTTCTTGGCCTCCTAGAAGGTGCCGCGCTCTCCGTCTCTTGCTTGCCAATATGTTGCCGTGTTCCTCTTATTGTTTGGTTTGTTTTGATTTGTTTTGATGATGTTTTGGCGGGTTTTCGGAATGTTTTGGTGGTGTTTTAGAATGTTTTGTTTTCTCTTGTGTTGTTTTTATTGTGTTGGCAGGTTGTGGAACGTTTGGATTCCTTTTGGCGGGTTTTAAAATATTTTGGCGGGTATTTGGAATGTTTGGGTTTGCTTTCATTTGTTTTGATTATGTTTTGGCAAGTTATTGAATGTTTTGATCACTTCTGACTGGTTTTCTAGTATTTTGGCATCTTTTCAGAATGTTTTGATCAGTTTTGGCGGGTTCTAAACTATTTTGTTGGGTTTTTGGAATGTTTTGCTTGGTTTTGATTTGTTTTTATTTTGATTTTGCGGGTTTTCGGAATGTTTTGGTCGGTTTTCTAGAATGTTTTGGTTGGTTTTGATTTCTTTTTAATATTATTTTGTGGGTTTTGGAATGTTTTGATTTGTTTTGTCTAGTTTAAAATATTTTGGCATGTATTTGGAAGGTTTTGCTTGGTTTTCATTTTTTTTTGTTATGTTTTGGCAAGGGTTTTTTTTTGGTTTGATCAGTTCTGGTTGGTTTTCTAATATGTTGGCCGATTTTCAGAATGTTTTGATCAGTTTTGGCGGGTTTTAAGATATTTTAGAGGTTGTTTATAATATTTTGGTTTCTTTAGCTTTGTTTTTACTATATTTTGGCGGGTTTTTTGAATGTTTCGATCACTTCTGACTGGTTTTCTAGTATTTTGGCATCTTTTCCGAATGTTTTGATCAGTTTTGGCAGGTTCTAAACTATTTTGTCGGGTTTTTGGAATGTTTTGGTTGGTTTTGATTTGTTTTTATGATGTTTTGCCAAGTTTTTTGAATGTTTTGATCAGTTCTGTCTGGTTTTCTAATGTTTTGGCATCTTTTTAGAATGTTTTGATGAGTTTTGCGGGTCTAAATAATTTTGGCGGGTTTTCGGAATATTTTGGTTGGTTTTGATTTGTTTTTATGATGTTTTGGCGGGTTTTCGGAATGTGTTGGTTGGGTTTTAGAATGTTTTGTATTCTCTTGAGTTGTTTTTATTGTGTTGTCAGGTTTTGGAATGTTTGGATTCCTTTTGGTGGGTGTTCGGAATGTTTTGGCGGGCATTTGGAATATTTTGATTAGTTTTGACGGGTTTTGAAATATTTTGGCGGGCTTTTAGAAGGTTTTGATTTGTTTTGATTCTGTTTAGCCCAGTTTTTGGTGTGTTTGGATTAGCTTTGGTGGGCTTGATCATGTTTTGTCAGTTTTTTTCGAATGTATTGATCTCTTCTGTCTGGTTTTCTATTTTGGCGGGTTTGAAAATATTTTTGGATTAGTTTTGGCGGGTTTTAAAATATTTTGGCTCTTTGCGCAGAGATGACGGCGCCGGTTGCGGTGCGCTCCGGGGCGCTCCTTCTGCGGAAAGACGCCTAGGCAGCGGCACTTGGGACAGCTCCGCGTCTCCGTATGCTGCGTTTCTTGCCTTCTGCATCTCAGCAAAATGCTTTCCCACTAGGTCTAGCAAGGAGAAACTGTGGCAGCTGAGTAGATGTAGCCCGGCCCGCCCTTTGAAGTTGACAAGTTCTTGGCATCTCAGAGCCTCAAGGGAAGAGCAAGGTTCTCTATGGTAGGCTGGGGCACAACTAGCAGCAAGCAGAGCAAAGTTGTCCAAGAATAGCTTCCATTGGAATGCTAATGGCAATTGAAGAGGCAGGCCAGTGGCAAGGCACTAGCTTCTAGCAGTTTGAAAGTTGCAGACACAGTGCAGGTGTTGTGCGGCTTCCTTCTTGGCCTCCTAGAAGGTGCCGCGCTCTCCGTCTCTTGCTTGCCAATATGTTGCCGTGTTCCTCCTATTGTTTGGTTTGTTTTGATTTGTTTTGATGATGTTTTGGTGGGTTTTCGGAATGTTTTGGTGGTGTTTTAGAATGTTTTGTTTTCTCTTGTGTTGTTTTTATTGTCTTGGCAGGTTGTGGAATATTTGGATTCCTTTTGGCGGGTTTTCAAATATTTTGGCGGGTATTTGGAATGTTTTTGGTTTGCTTTCATTTGTTTTGATTATGTTTTGGCAAGTTATTGAAAGTTTCGATCACTTCTGACTGGTTTTCTAGTATTTTGGCATCTTTTCAGAATGTTTTGATCAGTTTTGGCAGGTTCTAAACTATTTTGTCAGGTTTTTGGAATTTTTTGGTTGGTTTTGATTTGTTTTTATGATGTTTTGCCTAGTTTTTTCAATGTTTTGATCAGTTCTGTCTGGTTTTCTAATGTTTTGGCATCTTTTCAGAAAGTTTTGATGAGTTTTGCGGGTCTAAATTATTTTGGCGGGTTTTCGGAATATTTTGGTTGGTTTTGATTTGTTTTTATGATGTTTTGGTGGGTTTTCGGAATGTTTTGGTTGGGTTTTAGAATGTTTTGTATTCTCTTGAGTTGTTTTTATTGTGTTGGCAGGTTTGGGAATGTTTGGATTCCTTTTGGCGGGTGTTCGGAATGTTTTGGCGGGTGTTCGGAATGTTTTGATTAGTTATGACGGGTTTTGAAATATTTTGGTGGGTTTTTAGAAGGTTTTGATTTGTTTTGATTTGTTTTGATTCTGTTTAGCCCAGTTTTTGGTGTGTTTGGATTAGCTTTGGTGGGCTTGATCATGTTTTGTCAGGTTTTTTCGAATGTATTGATGACTTCTGTCTGGTTTTCTATTTTGGCGGGTTTGAAAATATTTTTGGATTAGTTTTGGCGGGTTTGAAAATATTTTGGCTCTTTGCGCAGAGATGACGGCGCCGGTAGCGGTGCGCTCCGGGGCGCTCCTTCTGCGGAAAGACGCCTAGGCAGCGGCACTTGGGACAGCTCCGCGTCTCCGTATGCTGCGTTTCTTGCCTTCTGCATCTCAGCAAAATGCTTTCCCACTAGGTCTAGCAAGGAGAAACTGTGGCAGCTGAGTAGATGTAGCCCGGCCCGCCCTTTGAAGTTGACAAGTTCTTGGCATCTCAGAGCCTCAAGGCAAGAGCAAGGTTCTCTATGGTAGGCTGGGGCAGAACTAGCAGCAAGCAGAGCAAAGTTGTCCAAGAATAGCTTCCATTGGAATGCTAATGGCAATTGAAGAGGCAGGCCAGTGGCAAGCCACTAGCTTCTAGCAGTTTGAAAGTTGCAGACACAGTGCAGGTGTTGTGCGGCTTCCTTCTTGGCCTCCTAGAAGGTGCCGCGCTCTCCGTCTCTTGCTTGCCAATATGTTGCCGTGTTCCTCCTATTGTTTGGTTTGTTTTGATTTGTTTTGATGATGTTTTGGTGGGTTTTCGGAATGTTTTGGTGGTGTTTTAGAATGTTTTGTTTTCTCTTGTGTTGTTTTTATTGTCTTGGCAGGTTGTGGAATATTTGGATTCCTTTTGGCGGGTTTTCAAATATTTTGGCGGGTATTTGGAATGTTTTTGGTTTGCTTTCATTTGTTTTGATTATGTTTTGGCAAGTTATTGAAAGTTTCGATCACTTCTGACTGGTTTTCTAGTATTTTGGCATCTTTTCAGAATGTTTTGATCAGTTTTGGCAGGTTCTAAACTATTTTGTCAGGTTTTTGGAATTTTTTGGTTGGTTTTGATTTGTTTTTATGATGTTTTGCCTAGTTTTTTCAATGTTTTGATCAGTTCTGTCTGGTTTTCTAATGTTTTGGCATCTTTTCAGAAAGTTTTGATGAGTTTTGCGGGTCTAAATAATTTTGGCGGGTTTTCGGAATATTTTGGTTGGTTTTGATTTGTTTTTATGATGTTTTGGTGGGTTTTCGGAATGTTTTGGTTGGGTTTTAGAATGTTTTGTATTCTCTTGAGTTGTTTTTATTGTGTTGGCAGGTTTTGGAATGTTTGGATTCCTTTTGGCGGGTGTTCGGAATGTTTTGGCGGGTGTTCGGAATGTTTTGATTAGTTTTGACGGGTTTTGAAATATTTTGGTGGGTTTTTAGAAGGTTTTGATTTGTTTTGATTTGTTTTGATTCTGTTTAGCCCAGTTTTTGGTGTGTTTGGATTAGCTTTGGTGGGCTTGATCATGTTTTGTCAGGTTTTTTCGAATGTATTGATCTCTTCTGTCTGGTTTTCTATTTTGGCGGGTTTGAAAATATTTTTGGATTAGTTTTGGCGGGTTTTAAAATATTTTGGCTCTTTGCGCAGAGATGACGGCGCCGGTTGCGGTGCGCTCCGGGGCGCTCCTTCTGCGGAAAGACGCCTAGGCAGCGGCACTTGGGACAGCTCCGCGTCTCCGTATGCTGCGTTTCTTGCCTTCTGCATCTCAGCAAAATGCTTTCCCACTAGGTCTAGCAAGGAGAAACTGTGGCAGCTGAGTAGATGTAGCCCGGCCCGCCCTTTGAAGTTGACAAGTTCTTGGCATCTCAGAGCCTCAAGGCAAGAGCAAGGTTCTCTATGGTAGGCTGGGGCAGAACTAGCAGCAAGCAGAGCAAAGTTGTCCAAGAATAGCTTCCATTGGAATGCTAATGGCAATTGAAGAGGCAGGCCAGTGGCAAGCCACTAGCTTCTAGCAGTTTGAAAGTTGCAGACACAGTGCAGGTGTTGTGCGGCTTCCTTCTTGGCCTCCTAGAAGGTGCCGCGCTCTCCGTCTCTTGCTTGCCAATATGTTGCCGTGTTCCTCCTATTGTTTGGTTTGTTTTGATTTGTTTTTATGATGTTTTGGTGGGTTTTCGGAATGTTTTGGTGGTGTTTTAGAATGTTTTGTTTTCTCTTGTGTTGTTTTTATTGTCTTGGCAGGTTGTGGAATATTTGGATTCCTTTTGGCGGGTTTTCAAATATTTTGGCGGGTATTTGGAATGTTTTTGGTTTGCTTTCATTTGTTTTGATTATGTTTTGGCAAGTTATTGAAAGTTTCGATCACTTCTGACTGGTTTTCTAGTATTTTGGCATCTTTTCAGAATGTTTTGATTAGTTTTGGCAGGTTCTAAACTATTTTGTCAGGTTTTTGGAATTTTTTGGTTGGTTTTGATTTGTTTTTATGATGTTTTGCCTAGTTTTTTCAATGTTTTGATCAGTTCTGTCTGGTTTTCTAATGTTTTGGCATCTTTTCAGAAAGTTTTGATGAGTTTTGCGGGTCTAAATTATTTTGGCGGGTTTTCGGAATATTTTGGTTGGTTTTGATTTGTTTTTATGATGTTTTGGTGGGTTTTCGGAACGTTTTGGTTGGGTTTTAGAATGTTTTGTATTCTCTTGAGTTGTTTTTATTGTGTTGGCAGGTTTTGGAATGTTTGGATTCCTTTTGGCGGGTGTTCGGAATGTTTTGGCGGGTGTTCGGAATATTTTGATTAGTTTTGACGGGTTTTGAAATATTTTGGTGGGTTTTTAGAAGGTTTCGATTTGTTTTGATTTGTTTTGATTCTGTTTAGCCCAGTTTTTGGTGTGTTTGGATTAGCTTTGGTGGGCTTGATCATGTTTTGTCAGGTTTTTTCGAATGTATTGATCTCTTCTGTCTGGTTTTCTATTTTGGCGGGTTTGAAAATATTTTTGGATTAGTTTTGGCGGGTTTTAAAATATTTTGGCTCTTTGCGCAGAGATGACGGTGCCGGTTGCGGTGCGCTCCGGGGCGCTCCTTCTGCGGAAAGACGCCTAGGCAGCGGCACTTGGGACAGCTCCGCATCTCCGTATGCTGCGTTTCTTGCCTTCTGCATCTCAGCAAAATGCTTTCCCACTAGGTCTAGCAAGGAGAAACTGTGGCAGCTGAGTAGATGTAGCCCGGCCCGCCCTTTGAAGTTGACAAGTTCTTGGCATCTCAGAGCCTCAAGGCAAGAGCAAGGTTCTCTATGGTAGGCTGGGGCAGAACTAGCAGCAAGCAGAGCAAAGTTGTCCAAGAATAGCTTCCATTGGAATGCTAATGGCAATTGAAGAGGCAGGCCAGTGGCAAGCCACTAGCTTCTAGCAGTTTGAAAGTTGCAGACACAGTGCAGGTGTTGTGCGGCTTCCTTCTTGGCCTCCTAGAAGGTGCCGCGCTCTCCGTCTCTTGCTTGCCAATATGTTGCCGTGTTCCTCCTATTGTTTGGTTTGTTTTGATTTGTTTTGATGATGTTTTGGTGGGTTTTCGGAATGTTTTGGTGGTGTTTTAGAATGTTTTGTTTTCTCTTGTGTTGTTTTTATTGTCTTGGCAGGTTGTGGAATATTTGGATTCCTTTTGGCGGGTTTTCAAATATTTTGGCGGGTATTTGGAATGTTTTTGGTTTGCTTTCATTTGTTTTGATTATGTTTTGGCAAGTTATTGAAAGTTTCGATCACTTCTGACTGGTTTTCTAGTATTTTGGCATCTTTTCAGAATGTTTTGATCAGTTTTGGCAGGTTCTAAACTATTTTGTCAGGTTTTTGGAATTTTTTGGTTGGTTTTGATTTGTTTTTATGATGTTTTGCCTAGTTTTTTCAATGTTTTGATCAGTTCTGTCTGGTTTTCTAATGTTTTGGCATCTTTTCAGAAAGTTTTGATGAGTTTTGCGGGTCTAAATTATTTTGGCGGGTTTTCG
This sequence comes from Passer domesticus, assembly GCF_036417665.1. Taxonomy (NCBI): domain Eukaryota; kingdom Metazoa; phylum Chordata; class Aves; order Passeriformes; family Passeridae; genus Passer; species Passer domesticus. The sequence continues at coordinate 57,898,804 of NC_087478.1, read as the reverse complement.
GAATATTTTGGTTGGTTTTGATTTGTTTTTATGATGTTTTGGTGGGTTTTCGGAATGTTTTGGTTGGGTTTTAGAATGTTTTGTATTCTCTTGAGTTGTTTTTATTGTGTTGGCAGGTTTTGGAATGTTTGGATTCCTTTTGGCGGGTGTTCGGAATGTTTTGGCGGGTGTTCGGAATGTTTTGATTAGTTTTGACGGGTTTTGAAATATTTTGGTGGGTTTTTAGAAGGTTTTGATTTGTTTTGATTTGTTTTGATTCTGTTTAGCCCAGTTTTTGGTGTGTTTGGATTAGCTTTGGTGGGCTTGATCATGTTTTGTCAGGTTTTTTCGAATGTATTGATCTCTTCTGTCTGGTTTTCTATTTTGGCGGGTTTGAAAATATTTTTGGATTAGTTTTGGCGGGTTTTAAAATATTTTGGCTCTTTGCGCAGAGATGACGGCGCCGGTTGCGGTGCGCTCCGGGGCGCTCCTTCTGCGGAAAGACGCCTAGGCAGCGGCACTTGGGACAGCTCCGCGTCTCCGTATGCTGCGTTTCTTGCCTTCTGCATCTCAGCAAAATGCTTTCCCACTAGGTCTAGCAAGGAGAAACTGTGGCAGCTGAGTAGATGTAGCCCGGCCCGCCCTTTGAAGTTGACAAGTTCTTGGCATCTCAGAGCCTCAAGGCAAGAGCAAGGTTCTCTATGGTAGGCTGGGGCAGAACTAGCAGCAAGCAGAGCAAAGTTGTCCAAGAATAGCTTCCATTGGAATGCTAATGGCAATTGAAGAGGCAGGCCAGTGGCAAGCCACTAGCTTCTAGCAGTTTGAAAGTTGCAGACACAGTGCAGGTGTTGTGCGGCTTCCTTCTTGGCCTCCTAGAAGGTGCCGCGCTCTCCGTCTCTTGCTTGCCAATATGTTGCCGTGTTCCTCCTATTGTTTGGTTTGTTTTGATTTGTTTTGATGATGTTTTGGTGGGTTTTCGGAATGTTTTGGTGGTGTTTTAGAATGTTTTGTTTTCTCTTGTGTTGTTTTTATTGTCTTGGCAGGTTGTGGAATATTTGGATTCCTTTTGGCGGGTTTTCAAATATTTTGGCGGGTATTTGGAATGTTTTTGGTTTGCTTTCATTTGTTTTGATTATGTTTTGGCAAGTTATTGAAAGTTTCGATCACTTCTGACTGGTTTTCTAGTATTTTGGCATCTTTTCAGAATGTTTTGATTAGTTTTGGCAGGTTCTAAACTATTTTGTCAGGTTTTTGGAATTTTTTGGTTGGTTTTGATTTGTTTTTATGATGTTTTGCCTAGTTTTTTCAATGTTTTGATCAGTTCTGTCTGGTTTTCTAATGTTTTGGCATCTTTTCAGAAAGTTTTGATGAGTTTTGCGGGTCTAAATTATTTTGGCGGGTTTTCGGAATATTTTGGTTGGTTTTGATTTGTTTTTATGATGTTTTGGTGGGTTTTCGGAACGTTTTGGTTGGGTTTTAGAATGTTTTGTATTCTCTTGAGTTGTTTTTATTGTGTTGGCAGGTTTTGGAATGTTTGGATTCCTTTTGGCGGGTGTTCGGAATGTTTTGGCGGGTGTTCGGAATATTTTGATTAGTTTTGACGGGTTTTGAAATATTTTGGTGGGTTTTTAGAAGGTTTCGATTTGTTTTGATTTGTTTTGATTCTGTTTAGCCCAGTTTTTGGTGTGTTTGGATTAGCTTTGGTGGGCTTGATCATGTTTTGTCAGGTTTTTTCGAATGTATTGATCTCTTCTGTCTGGTTTTCTATTTTGGCGGGTTTGAAAATATTTTTGGATTAGTTTTGGCGGGTTTTAAAATATTTTGGCTCTTTGCGCAGAGATGACGGTGCCGGTTGCGGTGCGCTCCGGGGCGCTCCTTCTGCGGAAAGACGCCTAGGCAGCGGCACTTGGGACAGCTCCGCATCTCCGTATGCTGCGTTTCTTGCCTTCTGCATCTCAGCAAAATGCTTTCCCACTAGGTCTAGCAAGGAGAAACTGTGGCAGCTGAGTAGATGTAGCCCGGCCCGCCCTTTGAAGTTGACAAGTTCTTGGCATCTCAGAGCCTCAAGGCAAGAGCAAGGTTATCTATGGTAGGCTGGGGCAGAACTAGCAGCAAGCAGAGCAAAGTTGTCCAAGAATAGCTTCCATTGGAATGCTAATGGCAATTGAAGAGGCAGGCCAGTGGCAAGCCACTAGCTTCTAGCAGTTTGAAAGTTGCAGACACAGTGCAGGTGTTGTGCGGCTTCCTTCTTGGCCTCCTAGAAGGTGCCGCGCTCTCCGTCTCTTGCTTGCCAATATGTTGCCGTGTTCCTCTTATTGTTTGGTTTGTTTTGATTTGTTTTGATGATGTTTTGGCGGGTTTTCGGAATGTTTTGGTGGTGTTTTAGAATGTTTTGTTTTCTCTTGTGTTGTTTTTATTGTGTTGGCAGGTTTTGGAACGTTTGGATTCCTTTTGGCGGGTTTTAAAATATTTTGGCGGGTATTTGGAATGTTTGGGTTTGCTTTCATTTGTTTTGATTATGTTTTGGCAAGTTATTGAATGTTTTGATCACTTCTGACTGGTTTTCTAGTATTTTGGCATCTTTTCAGAATGTTTTGATCAGTTTTGGCGGGTTCTAAACTATTTTGTTGGGTTTTTGGAATGTTTTGCTTGGTTTTGATTTGTTTTTATTTTGATTTTGCGGGTTTTCAGAATGTTTTGGTCGGTTTTCTAGAATGTTTTGGCTGGTTTTGATTTCTTTTTAATATTATTTTGTGGGTTTTGGAATGTTTTGATTTGTTTTGTCTAGTTTAAAATATTTTGGCATGTATTTTGAAGGTTTTGCTTGGTTTTCATTTTTTTTTGTTATGTTTTGGCAAGGGTTTTTTTTTGGTTTGATCAGTTCTGGCTGGTTTTCTAATATGTTGGCCGATTTTCAGAATGTTTTGATCAGTTTTGGCGGGTTTTAAGATATTTTAGAGGTTGTTTATAATATTTTGGTTTCTTTAGCTTTGTTTTTACTATATTTTGGCGGGTTTTTTGAATGTTTCGATCACTTCTGACTGGTTTTCTAGTATTTTGGCATCTTTTCCGAATGTTTTGATCAGTTTTGGCAGGTTCTAAACTATTTTGTCGGGTTTTTGGAATGTTTTGGTTGGTTTTGATTTGTTTTTATGATGTTTTGCCAAGTTTTTTGAATGTTTTGATCAGTTCTGGCTGGTTTTCTAATGTTTTGGCATCTTTTTAGAATGTTTTGATGAGTTTTGTGGGTCTAAATAATTTTGGCGGGTTTTCGGAATATTTTGGTTGGTTTTGATTTGTTTTTATGATGTTTTGGCGGGTTTTCGGAATGTGTTGGTTGGGTTTTAGAATGTTTTGTATTCTCTTGAGTTGTTTTTATTGTGTTGACAGGTTTTGGAATGTTTGGATTCCTTTTGGTGGGTGTTCGGAATGTTTTGGCGGGTATTTGGAATATTTTGATTAGTTTTGACGGGTTTTGAAATATTTTGGCGGGCTTTTAGAAGGTTTTGATTTGTTTTGATTCTGTTTAGCCCAGTTTTTGGTGTGTTTGGATTAGCTTTGGTGGGCTTGATCATGTTTTGTCCGGTTTTTTCGAATGTATTGATCTCTTCTGTCTGGTTTTCTATTTTGGCGGGTTTGAAAATATTTTTGGATTAGTTTTGGCGGGTTTGAAAATATTTTGGCTCTTTGCGCAGAGATGACGGCGCCGGTTGCGGTGCGCTCCGGGGCGCTCCTTCTGCGGAAAGACGCCTAGGCAGCGGCACTTGGGACAGCTCCGCGTCTCCGTATGCTGCGTTTCTTGCCTTCTGCATCTCAGCAAAATGCTTTCCCACTAGGTCTAGCAAGGAGAAACTGTGGCAGCTGAGTAGATGTAGCCCGGCCCGCCCTTTGAAGTTGACAAGTTCTTGGCATCTCAGAGCCTCAAGGCAAGAGCAAGGTTCTCTATGGTAGGCTGGGGCAGAACTAGCAGCAAGCAGAGCAAAGTTGTCCAAGAATAGCTTCCATTGGAATGCTAATGGCAATTGAAGAGGCAGGCCAGTGGCAAGCCACTAGCTTCTAGCAGTTTGAAAGTTGCAGACACAGTGCAGGTGTTGTGCGGCTTCCTTCTTGGCCTCCTAGAAGGTGCCGCGCTCTCCGTCTCTTGCTTGCCAATGTGTTGCCGTGTTCCTCCTATTGTTTGGTTTGTTTTGATTTGTTTTGATGATGTTTTGGTGGGTTTTCGGAATGTTTTGGTGGTGTTTTAGAATGTTTTGTTTTCTCTTGTGTTGTTTTTATTGTCTTGGCAGGTTGTGGAATATTTGGATTCCTTTTGGCGGGTTTTCAAATATTTTGGCGGGTATTTGGAATGTTTTTGGTTTGCTTTCATTTGTTTTGATTATGTTTTGGCAAGTTATTGAAAGTTTCGATCACTTCTGACTGGTTTTCTAGTATTTTGGCATCTTTTCAGAATGTTTTGATCAGTTTTGGCAGGTTCTAAACTATTTTGTCAGGTTTTTGGAATTTTTTGGTTGGTTTTGATTTGTTTTTATGATGTTTTGCCTAGTTTTTTCAATGTTTTGATCAGTTCTGTCTGGTTTTCTAATGTTTTGGCATCTTTTCAGAAAGTTTTGATGAGTTTTGCGGGTCTAAATTATTTTGGCGGGTTTTCGGAATATTTTGGTTGGTTTTGATTTGTTTTTATGATGTTTTGGTGGGTTTTCAGAATGTTTTGGTTGGGTTTTAGAATGTTTTGTATTCTCTTGAGTTGTTTTTATTGTGTTGGCAGGTTTTGGAATGTTTGGATTCCTTTTGGCGGGTGTTCGGAATGTTTTGGCGGGTGTTCGGAACGTTTTGATTAGTTTTGACGGGTTTTGAAATATTTTGGTGGGTTTTTAGAAGGTTTCGATTTGTTTTGATTTGTTTTGATTCTGTTTAGCCCAGTTTTTGGTGTGTTTGGATTAGCTTTGGTGGGCTTGATCATGTTTTGTCAGGTTTTTTCGAATGTATTGATCTCTTCTGTCTGGTTTTCTATTTTGGCGGGTTTGAAAATATTTTTGGATTAGTTTTGGCGGGTTTTAAAATATTTTGGCTCTTTGCGCAGAGATGACGGCGCCGGTTGCGGTGCGCTCCGGGGCGCTCCTTCTGCGGAAAGACGCCTAGGCAGCGGCACTTGGGACAGCTCCGCGTCTCCGTATGCTGCGTTTCTTGCCTTCTGCATCTCAGCAAAATGCTTTCCCACTAGGTCTAGCAAGGAGAAACTGTGGCAGCTGAGTAGATGTAGCCCGGCCCGCCCTTTGAAGTTGACAAGTTCTTGGCATCTCAGAGCCTCAAGGCAAGAGCAAGGTTCTCTATGGTAGGCTGGGGCAGAACTAGCAGCAAGCAGAGCAAAGTTGTCCAAGAATAGCTTCCATTGGAATGCTAATGGCAATTGAAGAGGCAGGCCAGTGGCAAGCCACTAGCTTCTAGCAGTTTGAAAGTTGCAGACACAGTGCAGGTGTTGTGCGGCTTCCTTCTTGGCCTCCTAGAAGGTGCCGCGCTCTCCGTCTCTTGCTTGCCAATGTGTTGCCGTGTTCCTCCTATTGTTTGGTTTGTTTTGATTTGTTTTGATGATGTTTTGGGGGGTTTTCGGAATGTTTTGGTGGTGTTTTAGAATGTTTTGTTTTCTCTTGTGTTGTTTTTATTGTCTTGGCAGGTTGTGGAATATTTGGATTCCTTTTGGCGGGTTTTCAAATATTTTGGCGGGTATTTGGAATGTTTTTGGTTTGCTTTCATTTGTTTTGATTATGTTTTGATCAGTTATTGAAAGTTTCGATCACTTCTGACTGGTTTTCTAGTATTTTGGCATCTTTTCAGAATGTTTTGATCAGTTTTGGCAGGTTCTAAACTATTTTGTCAGGTTTTTGGAATTTTTTGGTTGGTTTTGATTTGTTTTTATGATGTTTTGCCTAGTTTTTTCAATGTTTTGATCAGTTCTGTCTGGTTTTCTAATGTTTTGGCATCTTTTCAGAAAGTTTTGATGAGTTTTGCGGGTCTAAATTATTTTGGCGGGTTTTCGGAATATTTTGGTTGGTTTTGATTTGTTTTTTATGATGTTTTGGTGGGTTTTCGGAATGTTTTGGTTGGGTTTTAGAATGTTTTGTATTCTCTTGAGTTGTTTTTATTGTGTTGGCAGGTTTTGGAATGTTTGGATTCCTTTTGGCGGGTGTTCGGAATGTTTTGGCGGGTGTTCGGAATGTTTTGATTAGTTTTGACGGGTTTTGAAATATTTTGGCGGGCTTTTAGAAGGTTTTGATTTGTTTTGATTCTGTTTAGCCCAGTTTTTGGTGTGTTTGGATTAGCTTTGGTGGGCTTTCTCATGTTTTGTCAGGTTTTTTCGAATGTATTGATCTCTTCTGTCTGGTTTTCTATTTTGGCGGGTTTGAAAATATTTTTGGATTAGTTTTGGCGGGTTTTAAAATATTTTGGCTCTTTGCGCAGAGATGACGGTGCCGGTTGCGGTGCGCTTCGGGGCGCTCCTTCTGCGGAAAGACGCCTAGGCAGCGGCACTTGGGACAGCTCCGCGTCTCCGTATGCTGCGTTTCTTGCCTTCTGCATCTCAGCAAAATGCTTTCCCACTAGGTCTAGCAAGGAGAAACTGTGGCAGCTGAGTAGATGTAGCCCGGCCCGCCCTTTGAAGTTGACAAGTTCTTGGCATCTCAGAGCCTCAAGGCAAGAGCAAGGTTATCTATGGTAGGCTGGGGCAGAACTAGCAGCAAGCAGAGCAAAGTTGTCCAAGAATAGCTTCCATTGGAATGCTAATGGCAATTGAAGAGGCAGGCCAGTGGCAAGCCACTATCTTCTAGCAGTTTGAAAGTTGCAGACACAGTGCAGGTGTTGTGCGGCTTCCTTCTTGGCCTCCTAGAAGGTGCCGCGCTCTCCGTCTCTTGCTTGCCAATATGTTGCCGTGTTCCTCCTATTGTTTGGTTTGTTTTGATTTGTTTTGATGATGTTTTGGCGGGTTTTCGGAATGTTTTGGTGGTGTTTTAGAATGTTTTGTTTTCTCTTGTGTTGTTTTTATTGTGTTGGCAGGTTGTGGAACGTTTGGATTCCTTTTGGCGGGTTTTCAAATATTTTGGCGGGTATTTGGAATGTTTTGGTTTGCTTTCATTTGTTTTGATTATGTTTTGGCAAGTTATTGAATGTTTTGATCACTTCTGACTGGTTTTCTAGTATTTTGGCATCTTTTCAGAATGTTTTGATCAGTTTTGGCGGGTTCTAAACTATTTTGTTGGGTTTTTGGAATGTTTTGCTTGGTTTTGATTTGTTTTTATTTTGATTTTGCGGGTTTTCAGAATGTTTTGGTCGGTTTTCTAGAATGTTTTGGTTGGTTTTGATTTCTTTTTAATATTATTTTGTGGGTTTTGGAATGTTTTGATTTGTTTTGTCTAGTTTAAAATATTTTGGCATGTATTTGGAAGGTTTTGCTTGGTTTTCATTTTTTTTTGTTATGTTTTGGCAAGGGTTTTTTTTTGGTTTGATCAGTTCTGGCTGGTTTTCTAATATGTTGGCCGATTTTCAGAATGTTTTGATCAGTTTTGGCGGGTTTTAAGATATTTTAGAGGGTGTTTATAATATTTTGGTTTCTTTAGCTTTGTTTTTACTATATTTTGGCGGGTTTTTTGAATGTTTCGATCACTTCTGACTGGTTTTCTAGTATTTTGGCATCTTTTCCGAATGTTTTGATCAGTTTTGGCAGGTTCTAAACTATTTTGTCGGGTTTTTGGAATGTTTTGGTTGGTTTTGATTTGTTTTTATGATGTTTTGCCAAGTTTTTTGAATGTTTTGATCAGTTCTGTCTGGTTTTCTAATGTTTTGGCATCTTTTTAGAATGTTTTGATGAGTTTTGTGGGTCTAAATAATTTTGGCGGGTTTTCGGAATATTTTGGTTGGTTTTGATTTGTTTTTATGATGTTTTGGCGGGTTTTCGGAATGTGTTGGTTGGGTTTTAGAATGTTTTGTATTCTCTTGAGTTGTTTTTATTGTGTTGACAGGTTTTGGAATGTTTGGATTCCTTTTGGTGGGTGTTCGGAACGTTTTGGCGGGTATTTGGAATATTTTGATTAGTTTTGACGGGTTTTGAAATATTTTGGCGGGCTTTTAGAAGGTTTTGATTTGTTTTGATTCTGTTTAGCCCAGTTTTTGGTGTGTTTGGATTAGCTTTGGTGGGCTTTCTCATGTTTTGTCAGGTTTTTTCGAATGTATTGATCTCTTCTGTCTGGTTTTCTATTTTGGCGGGTTTGAAAATATTTTTGGATTAGTTTTGGCGGGTTTTAAAATATTTTGGCTCTTTGCGCAGAGATGACGGTGCCGGTTGCGGTGCGCTTCGGGGCGCTCCTTCTGCGGAAAGACGCCTAGGCAGCGGCACTTGGGACAGCTCCGCGTCTCCGTATGCTGCGTTTCTTGCCTTCTGCATCTCAGCAAAATGCTTTCCCACTAGGTCTAGCAAGGAGAAACTGTGGCAGCTGAGTAGATGTAGCCCGGCCCGCCCTTTGAAGTTGACAAGTTCTTGGCATCTCAGAGCCTCAAGGCAAGAGCAAGGTTATCTATGGTAGGCTGGGGCAGAACTAGCAGCAAGCAGAGCAAAGTTGTCCAAGAATAGCTTCCATTGGAATGCTAATGGCAATTGAAGAGGCAGGCCAGTGGCAAGCCACTAGCTTCTAGCAGTTTGAAAGTTGCAGACACAGTGCAGGTGTTGTGCGGCTTCCTTCTTGGCCTCCTAGAAGGTGCCGCGCTCTCCGTCTCTTGCTTGCCAATATGTTGCCGTGTTCCTCCTATTGTTTGGTTTGTTTTGATTTGTTTTGATGATGTTTTGGCGGGTTTTCGGAATGTTTTGGTGGTGTTTTAGAATGTTTTGTTTTCTCTTGTGTTGTTTTTATTGTGTTGGCAGGTTGTGGAACGTTTGGATTCCTTTTGGCGGGTTTTCAAATATTTTGGCGGGTATTTGGAATGTTTTGGTTTGCTTTCATTTGTTTTGATTATGTTTTGGCAAGTTATTGAATGTTTTGATCACTTCTGACTGGTTTTCTAGTATTTTGGCATCTTTTCAGAATGTTTTGATCAGTTTTGGCGGGTTCTAAACTATTTTGTTGGGTTTTTGGAATGTTTTGCTTGGTTTTGATTTGTTTTTATTTTGATTTTGCGGGTTTTCAGAATGTTTTGGTCGGTTTTCTAGAATGTTTTGGTTGGTTTTGATTTCTTTTTAATATTATTTTGTGGGTTTTGGAATGTTTTGATTTGTTTTGTCTAGTTTAAAATATTTTGGCATGTATTTGGAAGGTTTTGCTTGGTTTTCATTTTTTTTTGTTATGTTTTGGCAAGGGTTTTTTTTTGGTTTGATCAGTTCTGGCTGGTTTTCTAATATGTTGGCCGATTTTCAGAATGTTTTGATCAGTTTTGGCAGGTTTTAAGATATTTTAGAGGTTGTTTATAATATTTTGGTTTCTTTAGCTTTGTTTTTACTATATTTTGGCGGGTTTTTTGAATGTTTCGATCACTTCTGACTGGTTTTCTAGTATTTTGGCATCTTTTCCGAATGTTTTGATCAGTTTTGGCAGGTTCTAAACTATTTTGTCGGGTTTTTGGAATGTTTTGGTTGGTTTTGATTTGTTTTTATGATGTTTTGCCAAGTTTTTTGAATGTTTTGATCAGTTCTGTCTGGTTTTCTAATGTTTTGGCATCTTTTTAGAATGTTTTGATGAGTTTTGTGGGTCTAAATAATTTTGGCGGGTTTTCGGAATATTTTGGTTGGTTTTGATTTGTTTTTATGATGTTTTGGCGGGTTTTCGGAATGTGTTGGTTGGGTTTTAGAATGTTTTGTATTCTCTTGAGTTGTTTTTATTGTGTTGACAGGTTTTGGAATGTTTGGATTCCTTTTGGTGGGTGTTCGGAATGTTTTGGCGGGTATTTGGAATATTTTGATTAGTTTTGACGGGTTTTGAAATATTTTGGCGGGCTTTTAGAAGGTTTTGATTTGTTTTGATTCTGTTTAGCCCAGTTTTTGGTGTGTTTGGATTAGCTTTGATGGGCTTGATCATGTTTTGTCAGGTTTTTTCGAATGTATTGATCTCTTCTGTCTGGTTTTCTATTTTGGCGGGTTTGAAAATATTTTTGGATTAGTTTTGGCGGGTTTTAAAATATTTTGGCTCTTTGCGCAGAGATGACGGCGCCGGTTGCGGTGCGCTCCGGGGCGCTCCTTCTGCGGAAAGACGCCTAGGCAGCGGCACTTGGGACAGCTCCGCGTCTCCGTATGCTGCGTTTCTTGCCTTCTGCATCTCAGCAAAATGCTTTCCCACTAGGTCTAGCAAGGAGAAACTGTGGCAGCTGAGTAGATGTAGCCCGGCCCGCCCTTTGAAGTTGACAAGTTCTTGGCATCTCAGAGCCTCAAGGCAAGAGCAAGGTTATCTATGGTAGGCTGGGGCAGAACTAGCAGCAAGCAGAGCAAAGTTGTCCAAGAATAGCTTCCATTGGAATGCTAATGGCAATTGAAGAGGCAGGCCAGTGGCAAGCCACTAGCTTCTAGCAGTTTGAAAGTTGCAGACACAGTGCAGGTGTTGTGCGGCTTCCTTCTTGGCCTCCTAGAAGGTGCCGCGCTCTCCGTCTCTTGCTTGCCAATATGTTGCCGTGTTCCTCCTATTGTTTGGTTTGTTTTGATTTGTTTTGATGATGTTTTGGCGGGTTTTCGGAATGTTTTGGTGGTGTTTTAGAATGTTTTGTTTTCTCTTGTGTTGTTTTTATTGTCTTGGCAGGTTGTGGAATATTTGGATTCCTTTTGGCGGGTTTTCAAATATTTTGGCGGGTATTTGGAATGTTTTTGGTTTGCTTTCATTTGTTTTGATTATGTTTTGGCAAGTTATTGAAAGTTTCGATCACTTCTGACTGGTTTTCTAGTATTTTGGCATCTTTTCAGAATGTTTTGATCAGTTTTGGCAGGTTCTAAACTATTTTGTCGGGTTTTTGGAATGTTTTGGTTGGTTTTGATTTGTTTTTATGATGCTTTGCCTAGTTTTTTCAATGTTTTGATCAGTTCTGTCTGGTTTTCTAATGTTTTGGCATCTTTTCAGAAAGTTTTGATGAGTTTTGCGGGTCTAAATTATTTTGGCGGGTTTTCGGAATATTTTGGTTGGTTTTGATTTTTTTTTATGATGTTTTGGTGGGTTTTCGGAATGTTTTGGTTGGGTTTTAGAATGTTTTGTATTCTCTTGAGTTGTTTTTATTGTGTTGGCAGGTTTTGGAATGTTTGGATTCCTTTTGGCGGGTGTTCGGAATGTTTTGGCGGGTGTTCGGAATGTTTTGATTAGTTTTGACGGGTTTTGAAATATTTTGGTGGGTTTTTAGAAGGTTTCGATTTGTTTTGATTTGTTTTGATTCTGTTTAGCCCAGTTTTTGGTGTGTTTGGATTAGCTTTGGTGGGCTTGATCATGTTTTGTCAGGTTTTTTCGAATGTATTGATCTCTTCTGTCTGGTTTTCTATTTTGGCGGGTTTGAAAATATTTTTGGATTAGTTTTGGCGGGTTTGAAAATATTTTGGCTCTTTGCGCAGAGATGACGGCGCCGGTTGCGGTGCGCTCCGGGGCGCTCCTTCTGCGGAAAGACGCCTAGGCAGCGGCACTTGGGACAGCTCCGCGTCTCCGTATGCTGCGTTTCTTGCCTTCCGCATCTCAGCAAAATGCTGTCCCACTAGGTCTAGCAAGGAGAAACTGTGGCAGCTGAGTAGATGTAGCCCGGCCCGCCCTTTGAAGTTGACAAGTTCTTGGCATCTCAGAGCCTCAAGGCAAGAGCAAGGTTATCTATGGTAGGCTGGGGCAGAACTAGCAGCAAGCAGAGCAAAGTTGTCCAAGAATAGCTTCCATTGGAATGCTAATGGCAATTGAAGAGGCAGGCCAGTGGCAAGCCACTAGCTTCTAGCAGTTTGAAAGTTGCAGACACAGTGCAGGTGTTGTGCGGCTTCCTTCTTGGCCTCCTAGAAGGTGCCGCGCTCTCCGTCTCTTGCTTGCCAATATGTTGCCGTGTTCCTCCTATTGTTTGGTTTGTTTTGATTTGTTTTGATGATGTTTTGGTGGGTTTTCGGAATGTTTTGGTGGTGTTTTAGAATGTTTTGTTTTCTCTTGTGTTGTTTTTATTGTCTTGGCAGGTTGTGGAATATTTGGATTCCTTTTGGCGGGTTTTCAAATATTTTGGCGGGTATTTGGAATGTTTTTGGTTTGCTTTCATTTGTTTTGATTATGTTTTGGCAAGTTATTGAAAGTTTCGATCACTTCTGACTGGTTTTCTAGTATTTTGGCATCTTTTCAGAATGTTTTGATCAGTTTTGGCAGGTTCTAAACTATTTTGTCGGGTTTTTGGAATGTTTTGGTTGGTTTTGATTTGTTTTTATGATGTTTTGCCTAGTTTTTTCAATGTTTTGATCAGTTCTGTCTGGTTTTCTAATGTTTTGGCATCTTTTCAGAAAGTTTTGATGAGTTTTGCGGGTCTAAATTATTTTGGCGGGTTTTCGGAATATTTTGGTTGGTTTTGATTTTTTTTTTATGATGTTTTGGTGGGTTTTCGGAATGTTTTGGTTGGGTTTTAGAATGTTTTGTATTCTCTTGAGTTGTTTTTATTGTGTTGGCAGGTTTTGGAATGTTTGGATTCCTTTTGGCGGGTGTTCGGAATGTTTTGGCGGGTGTTCGGAATGTTTTGATTAGTTTTGACGGGTTTTGAAATATTTTGGTGGGTTTTTAGAAGGTTTCGATTTGTTTTGATTTGTTTTGATTCTGTTTAGCCCAGTTTTTGGTGTGTTTGGGTTAGCTTTGATGGGCTTGATCATGTTTTGTCAGGTTTTTTCGAATGTATTGATCTCTTCTGTCTGGTTTTCTATTTTGGCGGGTTTGAAAATATTTTTGGATTAGTTTTGGCGGGTTTTAAAATATTTTGGCTCTTTGCGCAGAGATGACGGCGCCGGTTGCGGTGCGCTCCGGGGCGCTCCTTCTGCGGAAAGACGCCTAGGCAGCGGCACTTGGGACAGCTCCGCGTTTCCGTATGCTGCGTTTCTTGCCTTCTGCATCTCAGCAAAATGCTTTCCCACTAGGTCTAGCAAGGAGAAACTGTGGCAGCTGAGTAGATGTAGCCCGGCCCGCCCTTTGAAGTTGACAAGTTCTTGGCATCTCAGAGCCTCAAGGCAAGAGCAAGGTTCTCTATGGTAGGCTGGGGCAGAACTAGCAGCAAGCAGAGCAAAGTTGTCCAAGAATAGCTTCCATTGGAATGCTAATGGCAATTGAAGAGGCAGGCCAGTGGCAAGCCACTAGCTTCTAGCAGTTTGAAAGTTGCAGACACAGTGCAGGTGTTGTGCGGCTTCCTTCTTGGCCTCCTAGAAGGTGCCGCGCTCTCCGTCTCTTGCTTGCCAATATGTTGCCGTGTTCCTCTTATTGTTTGGTTTGTTTTGATTTGTTTTTATGATGTTTTGGCGGGTTTTCGGAATGTTTTGGTGGTGTTTTAGAATGTTTTGTTTTCTCTTGTGTTGTTTTTATTGCGTTGGCAGGTTGTGGAACGTTTGGATTCCTTTTGGCGGGTTTTAAAATATTTTGGCGGGTATTTGGAATGTATGGGTTTGCTTTCATTTGTTTTGATTATGTTTTGGCAAGTTATTGAATGTTTTGATCACTTCTGACTGGTTTTCTAGTATTTTGGCATCTTTTCAGAATGTTTTGATCAGTTTTGGCGGGTTCTAAACTATTTTGTTGGGTTTTTGGAATGTTTTGCTTGGTTTTGATTTGTTTTTATTTTGATTTTGCGGGTTTTCAGAATGTTTTGGTCGGTTTTCTAGAATGTTTTGGTTGGTTTTGATTTCTTTTTAATATTATTTTGTGGGTTTTGGAATGTTTTGATTTTTTTTGTCTAGTTTAAAATATTTTGGCATGTATTTGGAAGGTTTTGCTTGGTTTTCATTTTTTTTTGTTATGTTTTGGCAAGGGTTTTTTTTTTGTTTGATCAGTTCTGGCTGGTTTTCTAATATGTTGGCCGATTTTCAGAATGTTTTGATCAGTTTTGGCGGGTTTTAAGATATTTTAGAGGTTGTTTATAATATTTTGGTTTCTTTAGCTTTGTTTTTACTATATTTTGGCGGGTTTTTTGAATGTTTCGATCACTTCTGACTGGTTTTCTAGTATTTTGGCATCTTTTCCGAATGTTTTGATCAGTTTTGGCAGGTTCTAAACTATTTTGTCGGGTTTTTGGAATGTTTTGGTTGGTTTTGATTTGTTTTTATGATGTTTTGCCAAGTTTTTTGAATGTTTTGATCAGTTCTGGCTGGTTTTCTAATGTTTTGGCATGTTTTTAGAATGTTTTGATGAGTTTTGCGGGTCTAAATAATTTTGGCGGGTTTTCGGAATATTTTGGTTGGTTTTGATTTGTTTTTATGATGTTTTGGCGGGTTTTCGGAATGTGTTGGTTGGGTTTTAGAATGTTTTGTATTCTCTTGAGTTGTTTTTATTGTGTTGACAGGTTTTGGAATGTTTGGATTCCTTTTGGTGGGTGTTCGGAATGTTTTGGCGGGTATTTGGAATATTTTGATTAGTTTTGACGGGTTTTGAAATATTTTGGCGGGCTTTTAGAAGGTTTTGATTTGTTTTGATTCTGTTTAGCCCAGTTTTTGGTGTGTTTGGATTAGCTTTGGTGGGCTTGATCATGTTTTGTCAGGTTTTTTCGAATGTATTGATCTCTTCTGTCTGGTTTTCTATTTTGGCGGGTTTGAAAATATTTTTGGATTAGTTTTGGCAGGTTTTAAAATATTTTGGCTCTTTGCGCAGAGATGACGGCGCCGGTTGCGGTGCGCTCCGGGGCGCTCCTTCTGCGGAAAGACGCCTAGGCAGCGGCACTTGGGACAGCTCCGCGTCTCCGTATGCTGCGTTTCTTGCCTTCTGCATCTCAGCAAAATGCTTTCCCACTAGGTCTAGCAAGGAGAAACTGTGGCAGCTGAGTAGATGTAGCCCGGCCCGCCCTTTGAAGTTGACAAGTTCTTGGCATCTCAGAGCCTCAAGGGAAGAGCAAGGTTCTCTATGGTAGGCTGGGGCAGAACTAGCAGCAAGCAGAGCAAAGTTGTCCAAGAATAGCTTCCATTGGAATGCTAATGGCAATTGAAGAGGCAGGCCAGTGGCAAGCCACTAGCTTCTAGCAGTTTGAAAGTTGCAGACACAGTGCAGGTGTTGTGCGGCTTCCTTCTTGGCCTCCTAGAAGGTGCCGCGCTCTCCGTCTCTTGCTTGCCAATATGTTGCCGTGTTCCTCCTATTGTTTGGTTTGTTTTGATTTGTTTTGATGATGTTTTGGTGGGTTTTCGGAATGTTTTGGTGGTGTTTTAGAATGTTTTGTTTTCTCTTGTGTTGTTTTTATTGTCTTGGCAGGTTGTGGAATATTTGGATTCCTTTTGGCGGGTTTTCAAATATTTTGGCGGGTATTTGGAATGTTTTTGGTTTGCTTTCATTTGTTTTGATTATGTTTTGGCAAGTTATTGAAAGTTTCGATCACTTCTGACTGGTTTTCTAGTATTTTGGCATCTTTTCAGAATGTTTTGATCAGTTTTGGCAGGTTCTAAACTATTTTGTCAGGTTTTTGGAATTTTTTGGTTGGTTTTGATTTGTTTTTATGATGTTTTGCCTAGTTTTTTCAATGTTTTGATCAGTTCTGTCTGGTTTTCTAATGTTTTGGCATCTTTTCAGAAAGTTTTGATGAGTTTTGCGGGTCTAAATTATTTTGGCGGGTTTTCGGAATATTTTGGTTGGTTTTGATTTGTTTTTATGATGTTTTGGTGGGTTTTCGGAATGTTTTGGTTGGGTTTTAGAATGTTTTGTATTCTCTTGAGTTGTTTTTATTGTGTTGGCAGGTTTTGGAATGTTTGGATTCCTTTTGGCGGGTGTTCGGAATGTTTTGGCGGGTGTTCGGAATGTTTTGATTAGTTTTGAGGGGTTTTGAAATATTTTGGTGGGTTTTTAGAAGGTTTCGATTTGTTTTGATTTGTTTTGATTCTGTTTAGCCCAGTTTTTGGTGTGTTTGGATTAGCTTTGGTGGGCTTGATCATGTTTTGTCAGGTTTTTTCGAATGTATTGATCTCTTCTGTCTGGTTTTCTATTTTGGCGGGTTTGAAAATATTTTTGGATTAGTTTTGGCGGGTTTTAAAATATTTTGGCTCTTTGCGCAGAGATGACGGCGCCGGTTGCGGTGCGCTCCGGGGCGCTCCTTCTGCGGAAAGACGCCTAGGCAGCGGCACTTGGGACAGCTCCGCGTCTCCGTATGCTGCGTTTCTTGCCTTCTGCATCTCAGCAAAATGCTTTCCCACTAGGTCTAGCAAGGAGAAACTGTGGCAGCTGAGTAGATGTAGCCCGGCCCGCCCTTTGAAGTTGACAAGTTCTTGGCATCTCAGAGCCTCAAGGCAAGAGCAAGGTTCTCTATGGTAGGCTGGGGCAGAACTAGCAGCAAGCAGAGCAAAGTTGTCCAAGAATAGCTTCCATTGGAATGCTAATGGCAATTGAAGAGGCAGGCCAGTGGCAAGCCACTAGCTTCTAGCAGTTTGAAAGTTGCAGACACAGTGCAGGTGTTGTGCGGCTTCCTTCTTGGCCTCCTAGAAGGTGCCGCGCTCTCCGTCTCTTGCTTGCCAATATGTTGCCGTGTTCCTCTTATTGTTTGGTTTGTTTTGATTTGTTTTTATGATGTTTTGGCGGGTTTTCGGAATGTTTTGGTGGTGTTTTAGAATGTTTTGTTTTCTCTTGTGTTGTTTTTATTGTGTTGGCAGGTTGTGGAACGTTTGGATTCCTTTTGGCGTGTTTTAAAATATTTTGGCGGGTATTTGGAATGTTTGGGTTTGCTTTCATTTGTTTTGATTATGTTTTGGCAAGTTATTGAATGTTTTGATCACTTCTGACTGGTTTTCTAGTATTTTGGCATCTTTTCAGAGTGTTTTGATCAGTTTTGGCGGGTTCTAAACTATTTTGTTGGGTTTTTGGAATGTTTTGCTTGGTTTTGATTTGTTTTTATTTTGATTTTGTGGGTTTTCAGAATGTTTTGGTCGGTTTTCTAGAATGTTTTGGTTGGTTTTGATTTCTTTTTAATATTATTTTGTGGGTTTTGGAATGTTTTGATTTGTTTTGTCTAGTTTAAAATATTTTGGCATGTATTTGGAAGGTTTTGCTTGGTTTTCATTTTTTTTTGTTATGTTTTGGCAAGGGTTTTTTTTTTGTTTGATCAGTTCTGGCTGGTTTTCTAATATGTTGGCCGATTTTCAGAATGTTTTGATCAGTTTTGGCGGGTTTTAAGATATTTTAGAGGTTGTTTATAATATTTTGGTTTCTTTAGCTTTGTTTTTACTATATTTTGGCGGGTTTTTTGAATGTTTCGATCACTTCTGACTGGTTTTCTAGTATTTTGGCATCTTTTCCGAATGTTTTGATCAGTTTTGGCAGGTTCTAAACTATTTTGTCGGGTTTTTGGAATGTTTTGGTTGGTTTTGATTTGTTTTTATGATGTTTTGCCAAGTTTTTTGAATGTTTTGATCAGTTCTGGCTGGTTTTCTAATGTTTTGGCATCTTTTCAGAAAGTTTTGATGAGTTTTGCGGGTCTAAATAATTTTGGCGGGTTTTCGGAATATTTTGGTTGGTTTTGATTTTTTTTTTATGATGTTTTGGTGGGTTTTCGGAATGTTTTGGTTGGGTTTTAGAATGTTTTGTATTCTCTTGAGTTGTTTTTATTGTGTTGACAGGTTTTGGAATGTTTGGATTCCTTTTGGCGGGTGTTCGGAATGTTTTGGCGGGTGTTCGGAATGTTTTGATTAGTTTTGAGGGGTTTTGAAATATTTTGGTGGGTTTTTAGAAGGTTTCGATTTGTTTTGATTTGTTTTGATTCTGTTTAGCCCAGTTTTTGGTGTGTTTGGATTAGCTTTGGTGGGCTTGATCATGTTTTGTCAGGTTTTTTCGAATGTATT
This sequence comes from Passer domesticus, assembly GCF_036417665.1. NCBI lineage: Eukaryota > Metazoa > Chordata > Aves > Passeriformes > Passeridae > Passer > Passer domesticus. Next base: position 57,880,863 of record NC_087478.1, on the reverse strand, counting down.
GATCTCTTCTGTCTGGTTTTCTATTTTGGCGGGTTTGAAAATATTTTTGGATTAGTTTTGGCGGGTTTTAAAATATTTTGGCTCTTTGCGCAGAGATGACGGGGCCGGTTGCGGTGCGCTCCGGGGCGCTCCTTCTGCGGAAAGACGCCTAGGCAGCGGCACTTGGGACAGCTCCGCGTCTCCGTATGCTGCGTTTCTTGCCTTCTGCATCTCAGCAAAATGCTTTCCCACTAGGTCTAGCAAGGAGAAACTGTGGCAGCTGAGTAGATGTAGCCCGGCCCGCCCTTTGAAGTTGACAAGTTCTTGGCATCTCAGAGCCTCAAGGGAAGAGCAAGGTTCTCTATGGTAGGCTGGGGCAGAACTAGCAGCAAGCAGAGCAAAGTTGTCCAAGAATAGCTTCCATTGGAATGCTAATGGCAATTGAAGAGGCAGGCCAGTGGCAAGGCACTAGCTTCTAGCAGTTTGAAAGTTGCAGACACAGTGCAGGTGTTGTGCGGCTTCCTTCTTGGCCTCCTAGAAGGTGCCGCGCTCTCCGTCTCTTGCTTGCCAATATGTTGCCGTGTTCCTCTTATTGTTTGGTTTGTTTTGATTTGTTTTGATGATGTTTTGGCGGGTTTTCGGAATGTTTTGGTGGTGTTTTAGAATGTTTTGTTTTCTCTTGTGTTGTTTTTATTGTGTTGGCAGGTTGTGGAACGTTTGGATTCCTTTTGGCGGGTTTTAAAATATTTTGGCGGGTATTTGGAATGTTTGGGTTTGCTTTCATTTGTTTTGATTATGTTTTGGCAAGTTATTGAAAGTTTTGATCACTTCTGACTGGTTTTCTAGTATTTTGGCATCTTTTCAGAATGTTTTGATCAGTTTTGGCGGGTTCTAAACTATTTTGTTGGGTTTTTGGAATGTTTTGCTTGGTTTTGATTTGTTTTTATTTTGATTTTGCGGGTTTTCAGAATGTTTTGGTCGGTTTTCTAGAATGTTTTGGTTGGTTTTGATTTCTTTTTAATATTATTTTGTGGGTTTTGGAATGTTTTGATTTGTTTTGTCTAGTTTAAAATATTTTGGCATGTATTTGGAAGGTTTTGCTTGGTTTTCATTTTTTTTTGTTATGTTTTGGCAAGGGTTTTTTTTTGGTTTGATCAGTTCTGGCTGGTTTTCTAATATGTTGGCCGATTTTCAGAATGTTTTGATCAGTTTTGGCGGGTTTTAAGATATTTTAGAGGTTGTTTATAATATTTTGGTTTCTTTAGCTTTGTTTTTACTATATTTTGGCGGGTTTTTTGAATGTTTCGATCACTTCTGACTGGTTTTCTAGTATTTTGGCATCTTTTCCGAATGTTTTGATCAGTTTTGGCAGGTTCTAAACTATTTTGTCGGGTTTTTGGAATGTTTTGGTTGGTTTTGATTTGTTTTTATGATGTTTTGCCAAGTTTTTTGAATGTTTTGATCAGTTCTGGCTGGTTTTCTAATGTTTTGGCATCTTTTTAGAATGTTTTGATGAGTTTTGTGGGTCTAAATAATTTTGGCGGGTTTTCGGAATATTTTGGTTGGTTTTGATTTGTTTTTATGATGTTTTGGCGGGTTTTCGGAATGTGTTGGTTGGGTTTTAGAATGTTTTGTATTCTCTTGAGTTGTTTTTATTGTGTTGACAGGTTTTGGAATGTTTGGATTCCTTTTGGTGGGTGTTCGGAATGTTTTGGCGGGTATTTGGAATATTTTGATTAGTTTTGACGGGTTTTGAAATATTTTGGCGGGCTTTTAGAAGGTTTTGATTTGTTTTGATTCTGTTTAGCCCAGTTTTTGGTGTGTTTGGATTAGCTTTGGTGGGCTTGATCATGTTTTGTCAGGTTTTTTCGAATGTATTGATCTCTTCTGTCTGGTTTTCTATTTTGGCGGGTTTGAAAATATTTTTGGATTAGTTTTGGCGGGTTTTAAAATATTTTGGCTCTTTGCGCAGAGATGACGGCGCCGGTTGCGGTGCGCTCCGGGGCGCTCCTTCTGCGGAAAGACGCCTAGGCAGCGGCACTTGGGACAGCTCCGCGTCTCCGTATGCTGCGTTTCTTGCCTTCTGCATCTCAGCAAAATGCTTTCCCACTAGGTCTAGCAAGGAGAAACTGTGGCAGCTGAGTAGATGTAGCCCGGCCCGCCCTTTGAAGTTGACAAGTTCTTGGCATCTCAGAGCCTCAAGGCAAGAGCAAGGTTCTCTATGGTAGGCTGGGGCAGAACTAGCAGCAAGCAGAGCAAAGTTGTCCAAGAATAGCTTCCATTGGAATGCTAATGGCAATTGAAGAGGCAGGCCAGTGGCAAGCCACTAGCTTCTAGCAGTTTGAAAGTTGCAGACACAGTGCAGGTGTTGTGCGGCTTCCTTCTTGGCCTCCTAGAAGGTGCCGCGCTCTCCGTCTCTTGCTTGCCAATATGTTGCCGTGTTCCTCCTATTGTTTGGTTTGTTTTGATTTGTTTTGATGATGTTTTGGTGGGTTTTCGGAATGTTTTGGTGGTGTTTTAGAATGTTTTGTTTTCTCTTGTGTTGTTTTTATTGTCTTGGCAGGTTGTGGAATATTTGGATTCCTTTTGGCGGGTTTTCAAATATTTTGGCGGGTATTTGGAATGTTTTTGGTTTGCTTTCATTTGTTTTGATTATGTTTTGGCAAGTTATTGAAAGTTTCGATCACTTCTGACTGGTTTTCTAGTATTTTGGCATCTTTTCAGAATGTTTTGATCAGTTTTGGCAGGTTCTAAACTATTTTGTCAGGTTTTTGGGATTTTTTGGTTGGTTTTGATTTGTTTTTATGATGTTTTGCCTAGTTTTTTCAATGTTTTGATCAGTTCTGTCTGGTTTTCTAATGTTTTGGCATCTTTTCAGAAAGTTTTGATGAGTTTTGCGGGTCTAAATAATTTTGGCGGGTTTTCGGAATATTTTGGTTGGTTTTGATTTTTTTTTTATGATGTTTTGGTGGGTTTTCGGAATGTGTTGGTTGGGTTTTAGAATGTTTTGTATTCTCTTGAGTTGTTTTTATTGTGTTGGCAGGTTTTGGAATGTTTGGATTCCTTTTGGCGGGTGTTCGGAATGTTTTGGCGGGTGTTCGGAATGTTTTGATTAGTTTTGACGGGTTTTGAAATATTTTGGTGGGTTTTTAGAAGGTTTCGATTTGTTTTGATTTGTTTTGATTCTGTTTAGCCCAGTTTTTGGTGTGTTTGGATTAGCTTTGGTGGGCTTGATCATGTTTTGTCAGGTTTTTTCGAATGTATTGATCTCTTCTGTCTGGTTTTCTATTTTGGCGGGTTTGAAAATATTTTTGGATTAGTTTTGGCAGGTTTTAAAATATTTTGGCTCTTTGCGCAGAGATGACGGCGCCGGTTGCGGTGCGCTCCGGGGCGCTCCTTCTGCGGAAAGACGCCTAGGCAGCGGCACTTGGGACAGCTCCGCGTCTCCGTATGCTGCGTTTCTTGCCTTCTGCATCTCAGCAAAATGCTTTCCCACTAGGTCTAGCAAGGAGAAACTGTGGCAGCTGAGTAGATGTAGCCCGGCCCGCCCTTTGAAGTTGACAAGTTCTTGGCATCTCAGAGCCTCAAGGCAAGAGCAAGGTTCTCTATGGTAGGCTGGGGCAGAACTAGCAGCAAGCAGAGCAAAGTTGTCCAAGAATAGCTTCCATTGGAATGCTAATGGCAATTGAAGAGGCAGGCCAGTGGCAAGCCACTAGCTTCTAGCAGTTTGAAAGTTGCAGACACAGTGCAGGTGTTGTGCGGCTTCCTTCTTGGCCTCCTAGAAGGTGCCGCGCTCTCCGTCTCTTGCTTGCCAATGTGTTGCCGTGTTCCTCCTATTGTTTGGTTTGTTTTGATTTGTTTTGATGATGTTTTGGTGGGTTTTCGGAATGTTTTGGTGGTGTTTTAGAATGTTTTGTTTTCTCTTGTGTTGTTTTTATTGTCTTGGCAGGTTGTGGAATATTTGGATTCCTTTTGGCGGGTTTTCAAATATTTTGGCGGGTATTTGGAATGTTTTTGGTTTGCTTTCATTTGTTTTGATTATGTTTTGGCAAGTTATTGAAAGTTTCGATCACTTCTGACTGGTTTTCTAGTATTTTGGCATCTTTTCCGAATGTTTTGATCAGTTTTGGCAGGTTCTAAACTATTTTGTCAGGTTTTTGGGATTTTTTGGTTGGTTTTGATTTGTTTTTATGATGTTTTGCCTAGTTTTTTCAATGTTTTGATCAGTTCTGTCTGGTTTTCTAATGTTTTGGCATCTTTTCAGAAAGTTTTGATGAGTTTTGCGGGTCTAAATTATTTTGGCGGGTTTTCGGAATATTTTGGTTGGTTTTGATTTTTTTTTTATGATGTTTTGGTGGGTTTTCGGAATGTTTTGGTTGGGTTTTAGAATGTTTTGTATTCTCTTGAGTTGTTTTTATTGTGTTGGCAGGTTTTGGAATGTTTGGATTCCTTTTGGCGGGTGTTTGGAATGTTTTGGCGGGTGTTCGGAATGTTTTGATTAGTTTTGACGGGTTTTGAAATATTTTGGTGGGTTTTTAGAAGGTTTCGATTTGTTTTGATTTGTTTTGATTCTGTTTAGCCCAGTTTTTGGTGTGTTTGGATTAGCTTTGGTGGGCTTGATCATGTTTTGTCAGGTTTTTTCGAATGTATTGATCTCTTCTGTCTGGTTTTCTATTTTGGCGGGTTTGAAAATATTTTTGGATTAGTTTTGGCGGGTTTTAAAATATTTTGGCTCTTTGCGCAGAGATGACGGCGCCGGTTGCGGTGCGCTCCGGGGCGCTCCTTCTGCGGAAAGACGCCTAGGCAGCGGCACTTGGGACAGCTCCGCGTCTCCGTATGCTGCGTTTCTTGCCTTCTGCATCTCAGCAAAATGCTTTCCCACTAGGTCTAGCAAGGAGAAACTGTGGCAGCTGAGTAGATGTAGCCCGGCCCGCCCTTTGAAGTTGACAAGTTCTTGGCATCTCAGAGCCTCAAGGCAAGAGCAAGGTTATCTATGGTAGGCTGGGGCAGAACTAGCAGCAAGCAGAGCAAAGTTGTCCAAGAATAGCTTCCATTGGAATGCTAATGGCAATTGAAGAGGCAGGCCAGTGGCAAGCCACTAGCTTCTAGCAGTTTGAAAGTTGCAGACACAGTGCAGGTGTTGTGCAGCTTCCTTCTTGGCCTCCTAGAAGGTGCCGCGCTCTCCGTCTCTTGCTTGCCAATATGTTGCTGTGTTCCTCTTATTGTTTGGTTTGTTTTGATTTGTTTTGATGATGTTTTGGCGGGTTTTCGGAATGTTTTGGTGGTGTTTTAGAATGTTTTGTTTTCTCTTGTGTTGTTTTTATTGTGTTGGCAGGTTGTGGAACGTTTGGATTCCTTTTGGCGGGTTTTAAAATATTTTGGCGGGTATTTGGAATGTTTGGGTTTGCTTTCATTTGTTTTGATTATGTTTTGGCAAGTTATTGAATGTTTTGATCACTTCTGACTGGTTTTCTAGTATTTTGGCATCTTTTCAGAATGTTTTGATCAGTTTTGGCGGGTTCTAAACTATTTTGTTGGGTTTTTGGAATGTTTTGCTTGGTTTTGATTTGTTTTTATTTTGATTTTGCGGGTTTTCAGAATGTTTTGGTCGGTTTTCTAGAATGTTTTGGTTGGTTTTGATTTCTTTTTAATATTATTTTGTGGGTTTTGGAATGTTTTGATTTGTTTTGTCTAGTTTAAAATATTTTGGCATGTATTTGGAAGGTTTTGCTTGGTTTTCATTTTTTTTTGTTATGTTTTGGCAAGGGTTTTTTTTTGGTTTGATCAGTTCTGGCTGGTTTTCTAATATGTTGGCCGATTTTCAGAATGTTTTGATCAGTTTTGGCGGGTTTTAAGATATTTTAGAGGTTGTTTATAATATTTTGGTTTCTTTAGCTTTGTTTTTACTATATTTTGGCGGGTTTTTTGAATGTTTTGATCACTTCTGACTGGTTTTCTAGTATTTTGGCATCTTTTCAGAATGTTTTGATCAGTTTTGGCAGGTTCTAAACTATTTTGTCGGGTTTTTGGAATGTTTTGGTTGGTTTTGATTTGTTTTTATGATGTTTTGCCAAGTTTTTTGAATGTTTTGATCAGTTCTGGCTGGTTTTCTAATGTTTTGGCATCTTTTTAGAATGTTTTGATGAGTTTTGTGGGTCTAAATAATTTTGGCGGGTTTTCGGAATATTTTGGTTGGTTTTGATTTGTTTTTAGGATGTTTTGGCGGGTTTTCGGAATGTTTTGGTTGGGTTTTAGAATGTTTTGTATTCTCTTGAGTTGTTTTTATTGTGTTGTCAGGTTTTGGAATGTTTGGATTCCTTTTGTTGGGTGTTCGGAATGTTTTGGCGGGCATTTGGAATATTTTGATTAGTTTTGACGGGTTTTGAAATATTTTGGCGGGCTTTTAGAAGGTTTTGATTTGTTTTGATTCTGTTTAGCCCAGTTTTTGGTGTGTTTGGATTAGCTTTGGTGGGCTTGATCATGTTTTGTCAGGTTTTTTCGAATGTATTGATCTCTTCTGTCTGGTTTTCTATTTTGGCGGGTTTGAAAATATTTTTGGATTAGTTTTGGCGGGTTTTAAAATATTTTGGCTCTTTGCGCAGAGATGACGGCGCCGGTTGCGGTGCGCTCCGGGGCGCTCCTTCTGCGGAAAGACGCCTAGGCAGCGGCACTTGGGACAGCTCCGCGTTTCCGTATGCTGCGTTTCTTGCCTTCTGCATCTCAGCAAAATGCTTTCCCACTAGGTCTAGCAAGGAGAAACTGTGGCAGCTGAGTAGATGTAGCCCGGCCCGCCCTTTGAAGTTGACAAGTTCTTGGCATCTCAGAGCCTCAAGGCAAGAGCAAGGTTCTCTATGGTAGGCTGGGGCAGAACTAGCAGCAAGCAGAGCAAAGTTGTCCAAGAATAGCTTCCATTGGAATGCTAATGGCAATTGAAGAGGCAGGCCAGTGGCAAGCCACTAGCTTCTAGCAGTTTGAAAGTTGCAGACACAGTGCAGGTGTTGTGCGGCTTCCTTCTTGGCCTCCTAGAAGGTGCCGCGCTCTCCGTCTCTTGCTTGCCAATATGTTGCCGTGTTCCTCTTATTGTTTGGTTTGTTTTGATTTGTTTTTATGATGTTTTGGCAGGTTTTCGGAATGTTTTGGTGGTGTTTTAGAATGTTTTGTTTTCTCTTGTGTTGTTTTTATTGTCTTGGCAGGTTGTGGAACGTTTGGATTCCTTTTGGCGGGTTTTCAAATATTTTGGCGGGTATTTGGAATGTTTGGGTTTGCTTTCATTTGTTTTGATTATGTTTTGGCAAGTTATTGAATTTGATCACTTCTGACTGGTTTTCTAGTATTTTGGCATCTTTTCAGAATGTTTTGATCAGTTTTGGCGGGTTCTAAACTATTTTGTTGGGTTTTTGGAATGTTTTGCTTGGTTTTGGTTTGTTTTTATTTTGATTTTGCGGGTTTTCAGAATGTTTTGGTCGGTTTTCTAGAATGTTTTGGTTGGTTTTGATTTCTTTTTAATATTATTTTGTGGGTTTTGGAATGTTTTGATTTGTTTTGTCTAGTTTAAAATATTTTGGCATGTATTTGGAAGGTTTTGCTTGGTTTTCATTTTTTTTTGTTATGTTTTGGCAAGGGTTTTTTTTTGGTTTGATCAGTTCTGGCTGGTTTTCTAATATGTTGGCCGATTTTCAGAATGTTTTGATCAGTTTTGGCGGGTTCTAAGATATTTTAGAGGTTGTTTATAATATTTTGGTTTCTTTAGCTTTGTTTTTACTATATTTTGGCGGGTTTTTTGAATGTTTTGATCAGTTCTGGCTGGTTTTCTAGTATTTTGGCATCTTTTCAGAATGTTTTGATCAGTTTTGGCAGGTTCTAAACTATTTTGTCAGGTTTTTGGAATTTTTTGGTTGGTTTTGATTTGTTTTTGTGATGTTTTGCCAAGTTTTTTGAATGTTTTGATCAGTTCTGTCTGGTTTTCTAATGTTTTGGCATCTTTTCAGAATGTTTTGATGAGTTTTGCGGGTCTAAATCATTTTGGCGGGTTTTCGGAATATTTTGGTTGGTTTTGATTTGTTTTTATGATGTTTTGGTGGGTTTTCGGAATGATTTGGTTGGGTTTTAGAATGTTTTGTATTCTCTTGAGTTGTTTTTATTGTGTTGACAGGTTTTGGAATGTTTGGATTCCTTTTGGTGGGTGTTCGGAATGTTTTGGCGGGTATTTGGAATATTTTGATTAGTTTTGACGGGTTTTGAAATATTTTGGCGGGCTTTTAGAAGGTTTAGATTTGTTTTGATTTGTTTTGATTCTGTTTAGCCCAGTTTTTGGTGTGTTTGGATTAGCTTTGGTGGGCTTGATCATGTTTTGTCAGGTTTTTTCGAATGTATTGATCTCTTCTGTCTGGTTTTCTATTTTGGCGGGTTTGAAAATATTTTTGGATGAGTTTTGGCGGGTTTGAAAATATTTTGGCTCTTTGCGCAGAGATGACGGCGCCGGTTGCGGTGCGCTCCGGGGCGCTCCTTCTGCGGAAAGACGCCTAGGCAGCGGCACTTGGGACAGCTCCGCGTCTCCGTATGCTGCGTTTCTTGCCTTCTGCATCTCAGCAAAATGCTTTCCCACTAGGTCTAGCAAGGAGAAACTGTGGCAGCTGAGTAGATGTAGCCCGGCCCGCCCTTTGAAGTTGACAAGTTCTTGGCATCTCAGAGCCTCAAGGCAAGAGCAAGGTTATCTATGGTACAAGCACAGCAAAGTTGTCCAAGAATAGCTTCCATTGAAATGCTAATGGCAATTGAAGAGGCAAGACACTATCTTCTAGCAGTTTGAAAGTCGCAGACACAGTGCAGGTGTTGTGCGGCTTCCGTCTTGGCCTCCTAGAAGATGCCGCGTTCTCCGTCTCTTGTTTGCCAGGTTCCTGATGTCAGTTTGCAGGAGGCACTTGGCACTGTCAAACCAGCCACAGTTGCCTGTGGTGGTACTTTCGGTCTGGGAGGCATCCTGATCCGTGAGGAATTTCAGCAGGCGGTTGGCCACTACGGGCCACCAGGCCCTGGACACGTACAATGGCGTTTCCCCAGAGAAACAAAAGTCACCAGGCCAGGTTCCTGATGTCAGTTTGCAGGAGGCACTTGGCACTGTCAAACCAGCCACAGTTGCCTGTGGTGGTACTTTCGGTCTGGGTGGCATCCTGATCCGTGAGGAATTTCAGCAGGCGGCTGGCCACTACGGGCCACCAGGCCCTGGACACGTACAATGGCCTTTCCCCAGAGAAACAAGAGTCAACAGGCCAAGTTCCTGATGTCAGTTTGCAGAAGGCACTTTGTACTGTCAAACCAGCCACAGTTACCTGTGGTGGTACTTTCTGTTGGGGAGGTATCCTCATCCGTTCGGAATTTCAGCAGGCGGCCGGCCACAACGTGCCACCAGGCATGGGACACGAACCATGACCTTTCCTCTGAGAAACAAAAGTCACCAGGCCAGGTTCCTGATGTCAGTTTGCAGGAGGCACTTGGCCCTGTCAAACCAGCCACTGTTGCCTGTGGTGGCACCTTGCATCTGGGCGGTATCCTGATCCGTGCGGAATTTCAGCAGGCAGCCGGACACACCGGGCCAACAGGCCCTGGACACGAACCATGGCCTTTCCCCAGAGAAACAAAAGTCACCAGGCCAGGTTCCTGATGTCAGTTTGCAGGAGGCACTTGGCACTGTCAAACCAGCCACAGTTGCCTGTGGTGGTACTTTAGTTCTGGGAGGAATCCTGATCCGTTCGGAATTTCAGCAGGCAGCCGGGCACTCCGGGCCACCAGGCCCTGGACACCTACAATGGCCTTTCCCCAGAGAAACAAAAGTCACCAGGCCAGGTTCCTGATGTCAGTTTGCAGGAGGCACTTGGCACTGTCAAACCAGCCACAGTTGCCTGTGGTGGTACTTTCGTACTGGGAGGAATCCTGATCCGTTCGGAATTTCAGCAGGCAGCCGGCCACTCCGGGCCACCGGGCTCTGGACACGTACAATGGCCTTTCCCCAGAGCAACAAAAATCACCAGGCCAGGTTCCTGATGCCTGTTTGCAGGAGGCACTTGGCACTGTCAAACCAGCCACAGTTGCCTGTGGGGGCACCTTGCATCTGGGAGGTATCCTGTACCGTGCGGAATTTCAGCAGGCAGCCGGCCTCTCGAGCCACCAGGCCCTGTAGAAGAACGATGGCCTTTCCCCAGAGAAACAAAAATCACCAGGCCAGGTTCCTGATGTCAGTTTGCAGGAGGCACTTGGCACTGTCAAACCAGCCACAGTTGCCTCTGGTGGTACTATCGGTCTGGGAGGTATCCTGATCCGTTTGGAATTTCAGCAGGCGTCCGGCCACTCCCGGCCACAGGCCCTGGGCACGTACAATGTCCTTTCCGAAGGAAAACACAAGTCACCAGGCCAGGTTCCTGATGTCAGTTTGCAGGAGGCACTTGGCACTGTCAAATCAGCCACAGGTGTCTGTGGGGGCACCTTGCATCTTGGCGGCATCCTGATCCGTTCGGAATTTCAGCAGGCAGCCGGCCACTCCGGGCCACTGGGCCCTGGACACAAACCATGGCCATTCCCCAGAGAAACAAAAGTCACCAGGCCAGGTTCCTGATGTCAGTTTGCAGGAGGCACTTGGCACTGTCAAACCAGCCACATTTGCCTCTGGAGGTGCCTTGCTTCTGGGAGGTATCTTGAGATATTCGGAATTTTAAGATGTACCCTGCAGCTACGGTCCATCGCAACCTGCCCAGGAACTATGGCCGTTCCCCAGAGAAACAAAACTCGCCAGGCCAGGTCCCTGATGTACATTTTCAAAAGGAACTTCGCACTGTCCAACCAGCCACAGTTACCGGTGGTGGCACCTTGCTTCAGGCTGGTATATTGGGATGTTCGGAATTTCAGCAGGCACCAGTCCTCTCCTGGCCACTGGACCCTGGACACCAACGATGGCCTTTTCTGTGAGAAACAAAACTCACCAGGCCAAGTTCCTGAGGTCAGTTTGCAAGAGGCACTTGGCACTGTCCAACCACCCACAGGTGCCTGTGGTGGCGCCTTGATTCTGGGAGGCATCCTGAGATGTTTGGAATTTTAAGAGACACCCTGCCACGCCGGGTCACCTCAACCTGGACATGAACCATGAACTTTTTCTGACAGAAGCAAAACTCAGCAGGCCAGGTTCCTGATGTCAATTTGCAGGAGGCATTTGGCACTGTCCAATCCGCCACAATTGCCTATTGTGCCGCCTTGCTTCTAGGATGTATATTGAGACGTTCGGAATTTCTGCAGGCAGCCGGCCACTCCGGCCTACAGGACGTGGGAAAAGAACAATGGCTTTTCCTCTGAGAAACAGAACTCACAAGGCCAGGGTCCTGATGTCAGTTTGCAGGAGGCACTTGGCACTGTCCAACCAGCCACAGTTGCCTGTGGGGGCACCTTGCATCTGGGAGGTATCCTCAACCGTGCGGAATTTCAGCAGGCAGCTTGCCGCCCGGGGCCACGGGAACCAGGACACGCGCCATGGCTTTCCTAAGAGTCACAAAACTCATCAGGCCAGGTTCCTGATGTCAGTTTGCAGGAGGCACTTGGCAATGTCAAACCAGCCACAGTTGCCTCTGCTGGCAGCTTGCGTCTTGGAGGCACCCTGGGACATTCGGAATATCAGAATAAGCCGGCCGTTGCGTGCCAGCGGTCCCCGGACACGAACGATGGCCTTTCCCCAGAGAAGCAAAACTCACCAGGCCAAGTTCCTGACGTCACTTTGCAAGAGGCACTTGGCACTGTCCAACCAGCCACACTTGCCTCTGGTGGTGCCTTGCTTCTTGCAGGTGTCCTGAGATGTTCAGAATTTTAAGGAGCACCCTGCAGCTACGATCCACCGGAACCCGTCCAGGAACGATGGCCATTCCCCAGAGAAACAAAACTCACCAGACAAAGTCCTGTTGTCTGTTTGCAGGAGGCACTTTTCACTGTAAAAATCAGCCACAGTTGCATTTTCTGGCAGCTTGCCGCTGGGAGGCATCCTGCGATGTTCGGAATTTTGGTAGTCAGTCAGCCACTCTGGGCCACTGTCACCTGCAAATGAACACTGGGCCTTTTGCCTGGGAAACGAATCTGACCAGGCCAGATGCCTGATGGCAGTTTGCAGGAGGCACTTGGCACTGTCAAACCAGCCAGAGTTGCCTGTGGGGGCACCTTGCATCTGGGAGGCATCCTGATCCATGCGGAATTTCAGCAGGCAGCCGGCCACTACGGGCCACCGGGCCCTGGACATGAACCATGGCCTTTCCCCAGAGAAACAAAAGTCACCTGGCCAGGTTCCTGATGTCAGTTTGCAGGAGGCACTTGGCACTGTCAAACCAGCCACAGTTGCCTGTGGTGGTACTTTCGTTCTGGGAGGAATCCTGATCCGTTCGGAATATCAGCAGGCGGCCGGCCACTACGGGCCACAGGCCATGGATACGTACAATGGCCGTTCCAAAGAGAAACAAAAATCACCAGGCCAGGTTCCTGATGTCAGTTTGCAGGAGGCACTTGGCACTGTCAAACCAGCCACAGTTGCCGGTGGGGGCTCCATTCATCTGGGAACTATCCTGATCTGTGCGGAATTTCAGCAGGCATCATACCACTCGAGCCACCGGGCCCTGGACATGAACCACGGCTTTTCCCCAGAGAAACAAAAGTCACCAGGCCAGGTTCCTGATGTCACTTTGCAGGAGGCACTTGGCACTGTCAAACCAGACACAGTTGCCTGTGGGAGCACCTTGAATCTGGGAGGTATCCTGATCCGTTCGGAATTTCAGCAGGCAGCCGGCCACTCCGGGCCTACAGGTCCAGGATATGAACGATGGCCTTTCCCCAGAGAAACAAAAGTCACCAGGCCAGGTTCCTGATGTCAGTTTGCAGGAGGCACTTGGCACTGTCAAACCAGCCACAGTTGCCTGTGGGGGCACCTTGCATCTGGGAGGTATCCTCAACCGTGCGGAATTTCAGAAGGCAGCCGGGACTCAGGGCGAGCGGGCCCCGGAAAAGTATGATGGCCTTTCCCTAGAGAAACAAAAGTCACCAGGACAGGTTCCGATATCAGTTTGCAGGAGGCACTTGGCACTGCCAAACCAGCCACAGTTGCCTGTGGTGGTACAATCGGTCAGGGAGGTATCCTGATCCGTTCAGAATTTCAGCAGGCGGCCGGCCACTCCAGGCCACCGGGCCCTGAACACGTACAATGGCCTTTCCAAAGAGAAATAAAAGTCACCGGGCCAGGTTCCTGATGTCAGTTTGCAGGAGGCACTTGGCACTGTCAAACCAGCCACAGTTGCCGGTGGGGGCACCTTGCATCTGGGAGGTATCCTGATCCGTTCGGAATTTCAGCAGGCAGCCGGCCACTCGAGCCACCAGGCCCTGGAGAGGAACGATGGCCTTTCCCCAGAGAAACAAAACTCACAAGGCCAGGTTCCTGATGTCAGTTTGCAGGAGGCACTTGGCACTGTCAAACCAGACACAGTTGCCTGTGGGAGCACCTTGCATCTGGGAGGTATCCTCAACCGTGCGGAATTTCAGAAGGCAGCCGGGACTCAGGGCCAGCGGGCACTGGACAAGATCGAGGGCCTTTCCCCAGAGCAACAAAAGTCACCAGGACAGATTCCGATGTCAGTTTGCAGGAGGCACTTGGCACTGTCAAACCAGCCACAGTTGCCTGTGGTGGTACTTTCGGTCTGGGAGGCATCCTGATCCGTGCGGAATTTCTGCAGGCAGCCGGCCACTCCAGGCCATTTGGCACTGGATATGAACCATGGCCTTTCCCCAGAGAAACAAAAGTCACCAGGCCAGGTTCCTGATGTCAGTTTGCAGGAGGCACTTGGCACTGTCAAACCAGCCACAGTTGCCTGTGGTGGTACTTTCGGTCTGGGAGGTATCCTGATCCGAGCGGAATTTCAGCAGGCAGCCGGCCACTCTGGGCCTCCAGGCCCTGGACACCTACAATGGCCTTTCCCCAGAGAAACAAAAGTCACCAGGCCAGGTTCCTGATGTCAGTTTGCAGGAGGCACTTGGCACTGTCAAACCAGCCACAGTTGCCTGTGGTGGTACTTTCGGTCGGGGAGGCATCCTGGTCCATGAGGAATTTCCGCAGGCAGCCGGCCACTCCGGGCCACCAGGCCCTAGACATGTACGATGACCTTTTCCCAGAGAAACCAAAGTTACCAGGACAGGTTCCTGATGTCAGTTTGCAGTAGGCACTTGGCATTGTCAAACCAGCCACAGTTGCCTCGGGCGGCACCTTTCATTTAGACGGTATCCTGATCCGCGCGGAATTTCAGCAGGCAGCCGGCCACTCCGGGCCTACGGGTCCAGGATATGAACGATGGCCTTTCCCCAGAGAAACAAAAGTCACCAGGCCAGGTTCCTGATGTCAGTTTGCAGGAGGCACTTGGCACTGTCAAACCAGCCACAGTTGCCTGTGGGGGCACCTTGCATCCTGGAGGTATCCTGATCCGTGCGGAATTTCAGCAGGCAGCCGGCCACTCCAGGCCACCGGGCACTGGACATGAACCATGGCCTTTCCCCAGAGAAACAAAAGTTCACCAGGGCAGCTTCCTGATGTTAGTTTGGAGGAGGTACTTGGCACTGTCAAACCAGCCAGAGTTGCCTCTGGGGGCACCTTGCATCTGGGAGGTATCCTGATCCATTCGGAATTTCAGCAGGCAGCCGGCAACACCGGGCCACTGGGCCACCGGTCCCCGGGTAAGAATGATGGCCTTTCCCCAGAGAAACAAAAGTCACCAGGCCAGGTTCCTGATGTCAGTTTGGAGGAGGCAATTGGCACTGTCAAACCAGCCACAGTTGCCTGTGGGGGCACCTTGCATCTGGGAGGTATCCTGATCCGTTCGGAATTTCAGTAGCCAGCCGGCGACTCCAGGCCACCGTGCCCGGGACAAGAATGATGGCCTTTTCCCAGAGAAACAAAAGTTACCAGGCCAGGTTCCTGATGTCAGTTTGCAGGAGGCACTTGGCACTGTCAAACCAGCCACAGTTGCCTGTGGGGGCACCTTGCATCCTGGAGGTATCCTGATCCGTGCGGAATTTCAGCAGGCAGCCGGCCACTCCAGGCCACCGGGCACTGGACACGAACCATGGCCTTTCCCCAGAGAAACAAAAGTCACCAGGCCAGGTTCCTGATGTCAGTTTGCAGGAGGCACTTGGCACTGTCAAACCAGCCACAGTTGCCTGTGGGGGCACATTGCATCTGGGAGGTATCCTGATCCGTTCGGAATTTCAGCAGGCAGCCGGCCACTCCGGTTTACCGGGCCCATGAGAAGAATGATGGCCTTTCCCCAGAGAAACAAAAGTCACCAGGCCAGGTTCCTGATGTCAGTTTGCAGGAGGCACTTGGCACTGTCAAACCAGCCACAGTTGCCTGTGGGGGCACCTTGCATCTGGGAGGTATCCTCAAGCGTGCGGAATTTCAGCAGGCAGCCGGCCACTCCGGGCCAGCGGGCACTGGACACGATCGAGGGCCTTTCCCCAGAGCAACAAAAGTCACCAGGACAGGTTCCGATGTCAGTTTGCAGGAGGCACTTGGCACTGTCAAACCAGCCACAGTTGCCTGTGGTGGTACTATCGGTCTGGGAGGTATCCTGATCCGTTCGGAATTTCAGCAGGCGGCCGGCCACTCCGGGCCACAGGCCCTGGGCACGTACAATGTCCTTTGCAAAGGAAAACACAAGTCACCAGGCCAGGTTCCTGATGTGAGTTTGCAGGAAGCACTTGGCACTGTCAAATCAGCAACAGGTGTCTGTGGGGGCACCTTGCATCTTGGCGGCATCCTGATCCGTTCGGAATTTCAGCAGGCAGCCGGCCACTCCGGGCCACCGGGCCCTGGACATGAACGATGGCCTTTACCCAGAGAAACAAAAGTCACCAGGCCAGGTTCCGATGTCAGTTTGCAGGAGGCACTTGGCACTGTCAAACCAGCCACAGTTGCCTGTGGTGGTACTATCGGTCTGGGAGGTATCCTGATCCGTTCGGAATTTCAGCAGGCGGCCTGTCTCTACGGGCCACCAGGCCCTGGACACATACAATGGCCTTTCCAAAGAGAAACAAAAATCACCAGGCCAGGTTCCTGATGTCACTTTGCAGGAGGCACTTGGCACTGTCAAACCAGCCACAGTTGCCTGTGGGGGCTCCTTTCATCTGGGAGCTATCCTGATCTGTGCGGAATTTCAGCAGGCAGCCGGCCACTACGGGCCGGAAGGCCCTAGAGAGGAACGATGGCCTTTCCCCAGAGAAACAAAAATCACCAGGCCAGGTTCCTGATGTCACTTTGCAGGAGGCACTTGGCACTGTCAAACCAGCCACAGTTGCCTGTGGGGGCTCCTTTCATCTGGGAGCTATCCTGATCCGTGCAGAATTTCAGCAGGCAGCCGGCCACTCCGGGCCACCGGGCCTTGGACATGGATCGTGGCCTTTCCCCAGAGAAACCAAAGTGACCAACCCAACTTTCCGATGTCTGTTTGCAGGAGGCACTTGGCACTGTCAAACCTGCCACACTTGCCTCTGGTGGTGCCTTGCTTCTGGGAGGTATCTTGAGATATTCGGAATTTTAAGAAGCACCCTGCCGCTACGGTCCATCGGAACCTGCCCAGGAACTATGGCCGTTCCCCAGAGAAACAAAACTCGCCAGGCCAGGTCCCTGATGTGCATTTTCAAAAGGAACTTCGCACTGTCCAACCAGCCACAGTTACCGGTGGTGGCACCTTGCTTCAGGCTGGTATATTGGGATGTTCGGAATTTCAGCAGGCACCAGTCCTCTCCTGGCCACCGGACCCTGGACACCAACGATGGACGTTTCTGTGAGAAACAAAAGTCACCAGGCCAGGTTCCTGATGTCAGTTTGGAGGAGGCACTTGGCACTGTCAAACCAGCTACAGGTGCCACTGGGGGCATATTTCATATGGGAAGAATCCTGATCCGTGCGGAATTTCAGCAGGCAGCCGGCCACTCCAGGCCAACGGGCACTGGACAGGAACCATGGCCTTTTCCCAGAGAAACAAAAGTCACCAGGCCAGGTTCCTGATGTCAGTTTGCAGGAGGCACTTGGCACTGTCAAACCAGCCACAGTTGCCTGTGGGGGCACCTTGCATCTGGGAGGTATCCTGATCCGTTCGGAATTTCTGCAGGGAGCCGGCCACTCCGGGTCACCGTGCCCGGGACAAGAATGATGGTCTTTTCCGAGAGAAACAAAAGTCACCAGGCCAGGTTCCTGATGTCAGTTTGCAGGAGGCACTTGGCACTGTCAAACCAGCCACAGTTGCCTCTGGGGGCATTTTTCATATGGGAAGTATCCTGATCCGTGCGGAATTTCAGCAGGCAGCCGGCCACTCCAGGCCACCGGGCACTGGACACGAACCATGGCCTTTCCCCAGAGAAACAAAAGTCACCAGGCCAGGTTCCTGATGTCAGTTTGCAGGAGGCACTTGGCACTGTCAAACCAACCACAGTTGCCTGTGGTGGTACTATCGGTCTGGGAGGTATCCTGATCCGTTTGGAATTTCAGCAGGCGGCCGGCCACTCCGGGCCACAGGCCCTGGGCACGTACAATGTCCTTTCCGAAGGAAAACACAAGTCACCAGGCCAGGTTCCTGATGTCAGTTTGCAGGAGGCACTTGGCACTGTCAAATCAGCCACAGGTGTCTGTGGGGGCACCTTGCATCTTGGCGGCATCCTGATCCGTTCGGAATTTCAGCAGGCAGCCGGCCACTCCGGGCCACTGGGCCCTGGACACAAACCATGGCCATTCCCCAGAGAAACAAAAGTCACCAGGCCAGGTTCCTGATGTCAGTTTGCAGGAGGCACTTGGCACTGTCAAACCAGCCACATTTGCCTCTGGAGGTGCCTTGCTTCTGGGAGGTATCTTGAGATATTCGGAATTTTAAGATGTACCCTGCAGCTACGGTCCATCGCAACCTGCCCAGGAACTATGGCCGTTCCCCAGAGAAACAAAACTCGCCAGGCCAGGTCCCTGATGTACATTTTCAAAAGGAACTTCGCACTGTCCAACCAGCCACAGTTACCGGTGGTGGCACCTTGCTTCAGGCTGGTATATTGGGATGTTCGGAATTTCAGCAGGCACCAGTCCTCTCCTGGCCACTGGACCCTGGACACCAACGATGGCCTTTTCTGTGAGAAACAAAACTCACCAGGCCAAGTTCCTGAGGTCAGTTTGCAAGAGGCACTTGGCACTGTCCAACCACCCACAGGTGCCTGTGGTGGCGCCTTGATTCTGGGAGGCATCCTGAGATGTTTGGAATTTTAAGAGACACCCTGCCACGCCGGGTCACCTCAACCTGGACATGAACCATGAACTTTTTCTGACAGAAGCAAAACTCAGCAGGCCAGGTTCCTGATGTCAATTTGCAGGAGGCATTTGGCACTGTCCAATCCGCCACAATTGCCTATTGTGCCGCCTTGCTTCTAGGATGTATATTGAGACGTTCGGAATTTCTGCAGGCAGCCGGCCACTCCGGCCTACAGGACGTGGGAAAAGAACAATGGCTTTTCCTCTGAGAAACAGAACTCACAAGGCCAGGGTCCTGATGTCAGTTTTCAGGAGGCACTTGGCACTGTCCAACCAGCCACAGTTGCCTGTGGGGGCACCTTGCATCTGGGAGGTATCCTCAACCGTGCGGAATTTCAGCAGGCAGCTTGCCGCCCGGGGCCACGGGAACCAGGACACGCGCCATGGCTTTCCTAAGAGTCACAAAACTCATCAGGCCAGGTTCCTGATGTCAGTTTGCAGGAGGCACTTGGCAATGTCAAACCAGCCACAGTTGCCTCTGCTGGCAGCTTGCGTCTTGGAGGCACCCTGGGACATTCGGAATATCAGAATAAGCCGGCCGTTGCGTGCCAGCGGTCCCCGGACACGAACGATGGCCTTTCCCCAGAGAAGCAAAACTCACCAGGCCAAGTTCCTGACGTCACTTTGCAAGAGGCACTTGGCACTGTCCAACCAGCCACACTTGCCTCTGGTGGTGCCTTGCTTCTTGCAGGTGTCCTGAGATGTTCAGAATTTTAAGGAGCACCCTGCAGCTACGGTCCACCGGAACCCGTCCAGGAACGATGGCCATTCCCCAGAGAAACAAAACTCACCAGACAAAGTCCTGTTGTCTGTTTGCAGGAGGCACTTTTCACTGTAAAAATCAGCCACAGTTGCATTTTCTGGCAGCTTGCCGCTGGGAGGCATCCTGCGATGTTCGGAATTTTGGTAGTCAGTCAGCCACTCTGGGCCACGGTCACCTGCAAATGAACACTGGGCCTTTTGCCTGGGAAACGAATCTGACCAGGCCAGATGCCTGATGTCAGTTTGCAGGAGGCACTTGGCACTGTCAAACCAGCCAGAGTTGCCTCTGGGGGCACCTTGCATCTGGGAGGTATCCTGATCCATTCGGAATTTCAGCAGGCAGCCGGCAACACCGGGCCACTGGGCCACCGGTCCCCGGGTAAGAATGATGGCCTTTCCCCAGAGAAACAAAAGTCACCAGGCCAGGTTCCTGATGTCAGTTTGGAGGAGGCAATTGGCACTGTCAAACCAGCCACAGTTGCCTGTGGGGGCACCTTGCATCTGGGAGGTATCCTGATCCGTTCGGAATTTCAGTAGCCAGCCGGCGACTCCAGGCCACCGTGCCCGGGACAAGAATGATGGCCTTTTCCCAGAGAAACAAAAGTTACCAGGCCAGGTTCCTGATGTCAGTTTGCAGGAGGCACTTGGCACTGTCAAACCAGCCACAGTTGCCTGTGGGGGCACCTTGCATCCTGGAGGTATCCTGATCCGTGCGGAATTTCAGCAGGCAGCCGGCCACTCCAGGCCACCGGGCACTGGACACGAACCATGGCCTTTCCCCAGAGAAACAAAAGTCACCAGGCCAGGTTCCTGATGTCAGTTTGCAGGAGGCACTTGGCACTGTCAAACCAGCCACAGTTGCCTGTGGGGGCACATTGCATCTGGGAGGTATCCTGATCCGTTCGGAATTTCAGCAGGCAGCCGGCCACTCCGGTTTACCGGGCCCATGAGAAGAATGATGGCCTTTCCCCAGAGAAACAAAAGTCACCAGGCCAGGTTCCTGATGTCAGTTTGCAGGAGGCACTTGGCACTGTCAAACCAGCCACAGTTGCCTGTGGGGGCACCTTGCATCTGGGAGGTATCCTCAAGCGTGCGGAATTTCAGCAGGCAGCCGGCCACTCCGGGCCAGCGGGCACTGGACACGATCGAGGGCCTTTCCCCAGAGCAACAAAAGTCACCAGGACAGGTTCCGATGTCAGTTTGCAGGAGGCACTTGGCACTGTCAAACCAGCCACAGTTGCCTGTGGTGGTACTATCGGTCTGGGAGGTATCCTGATCCGTTCGGAATTTCAGCAGGCGGCCGGCCACTCCGGGCCACAGGCCCTGGGCACGTACAATGTCCTTTGCAAAGGAAAACACAAGTCACCAGGCCAGGTTCCTGATGTGAGTTTGCAGGAAGCACTTGGCACTGTCAAATCAGCAACAGGTGTCTGTGGCGGCACCTTGCATCTTGGCGGCATCCTGATCCGTTCGGAATTTCAGCAGGCAGCCGGCCACTCCGGGCCACCGGGCCCTGGACATGAACGATGGCCTTTACCCAGAGAAACAAAAGTCACCAGGCCAGGTTCCGATGTCAGTTTGCAGGAGGCACTTGGCACTGTCAAACCAGCCACAGTTGCCTGTGGTGGTACTATCGGTCTGGGAGGTATCCTGATCCGTTCGGAATTTCAGCAGGCGGCCTGTCTCTACGGGCCACCAGGCCCTGGACACATACAATGGCCTTTCCAAAGAGAAACAAAAATCACCAGGCCAGGTTCCTGATGTCAGTTTGCAGGAGGCACTTGGCACTGTCAAACCAGCCACAGTTGCCTGTGGGGGCTCCTTTCATCTGGGAGCTATCCTGATCTGTGCGGAATTTCAGCAGGCAGCCGGCCACTCCGGGCCACCGGGCCTTGGACATGGATCGTGGCCTTTCCCCAGAGAAACCAAAGTGACCAACCCAACTTTCCGATGTCTGTTTGCAGGAGGCACTTGGCACTGTCAAACCTGCCACACTTGCCTCTGGTGGTGCCTTGCTTCTGGGAGGTATCTTGAGATATTCGGAATTTTAAGAAGCACCCTGCCGCTACGGTCCATCGGAACCTGCCCAGGAACTATGGCCGTTCCCCAGAGAAACAAAACTCGCCAGGCCAGGTCCCTGATGTGCATTTTCAAAAGGAACTTCGCACTGTCCAACCAGCCACAGTTACCGGTGGTGGCACCTTGCTTCAGGCTGGTATATTGGGATGTTCGGAATTTCAGCAGGCACCAGTCCTCTCCTGGCCACCGGACCCTGGACACCAACGATGGACGTTTCTGTGAGAAACAAAAGTCACCAGGCCAGGTTCCTGATGTCAGTTTGGAGGAGGCACTTGGCACTGTCAAACCAGCTACAGGTGCCTCTGGGGGCATATTTCATATGGGAAGAATCCTGATCCGTGCGGAATTTCAGCAGGCAGCCGGCCACTCCAGGCCAACGGGCACTGGACAGGAACCATGGCCTTTTCCCAGAGAAACAAAAGTCACCAGGCCAGGTTCCTGATGTCAGTTTGCAGGAGGCACTTGGCACTGTCAAACCAGCCACAGTTGCCTGTGGGGGCACCTTGCATCTGGGAGGTATCCTGATCCATTCGGAATTTCTGCAGGGAGCCGGCCACTCCGGGTCACCGTGCCCGGGACAAGAATGATGGTCTTTTCCCAGAGAAACAAAAGTCACCAGGCCAGGTTCCTGATGTCAGTTTGCAGGAGGCACTTGGCACTGTCAAACCAGCCACAGTTGCCTCTGGGGGCATTTTTCATATGGGAAGTATCCTGATCCGTGCGGAATTTCAGCAGGCAGCCGGCCACTCCAGGCCACCGGGCACTGGACACGAACCATGGCCTTTCCCCAGAGAAACAAAAGTCACCAGGCCAGGTTCCTGATGTCAGTTTGCAGGAGGCACTTGGCACTGTCAAACCAACCACAGTTGCCTGTGGTGGTACTATCGGTCTGGGAGGTATCCTGATCCGTTTGGAATTTCAGCAGGCGGCCGGCCACTCCGGGCCACAGGCCCTGGGCACGTACAATGTCCTTTCCGAAGGAAAACACAAGTCACCAGGCCAGGTTCCTGATGTCAGTCTGCAGGAGGCACTTGGCACTGTCAAATCAGCCACAGGTGTCTGTGGGGGCACCTTGCATCTTGGCGGCATCCTGATCCGTGAGGAATTTCAGCAGGCAGCCGGCCACTCCGGGCCACTGGGCCCTGGACACAAACCATGGCCATTCCCCAGAGAAACAAAAGTCACCAGGCCAGGTTCCTGATGTCAGTTTGCAGGAGGCACTTGGCACTGTCAAACCAGCCACATTTGCCTCTGGAGGTGCCTTGCTTCTGGGAGGTATCTTGAGATATTCGGAATTTTAAGATGTACCCTGCAGCTACGGTCCATCGCAACCTGCCCAGGAACTATGGCCGTTCCCCAGAGAAACAAAACTCGCCAGGCCAGGTCCCTGATGTACATTTTCAAAAGGAACTTCGCACTGTCCAACCAGCCACAGTTACCGGTGGTGGCACCTTGCTTCAGGCTGGTATATTGGGATGTTCGGAATTTCAGCAGGCACCAGTCCTCTCCTGGCCACTGGACCCTGGACACCAACGATGGCCTTTTCTGTGAGAAACAAAACTCACCAGGCCAAGTTCCTGAGGTCAGTTTGCAAGAGGCACTTGGCACTGTCCAACCACCCACAGGTGCCTGTGGTGGCGCCTTGATTCTGGGAGGCATCCTGAGATGTTTGGAATTTTAAGAGACACCCTGCCACGCCGGGTCACCTCAACCTGGACATGAACCATGAACTTTTTCTGACAGAAGCAAAACTCAGCAGGCCAGGTTCCTGATGTCAATTTGCAGGAGGCATTTGGCACTGTCCAATCCGCCACAATTGCCTATTGTGCCGCCTTGCTTCTAGGATGTATATTGAGACGTTCGGAATTTCTGCAGGCAGCCGGCCACTCCGGCCTACAGGACGTGGGAAAAGAACAATGGCTTTTCCTCTGAGAAACAGAACTCACAAGGCCAGGGTCCTGATGTCAGTTTGCAGGAGGCACTTGGCACTGTCCAACCAGCCACAGTTGCCTGTGGGGGCACCTTGCATATGGGAGGTATCCTCAACCGTGCGGAATTTCAGCAGGCAGCTTGCCGCCCGGGGCCACGGGAACCAGGACACGCGCCATGGCTTTCCTAAGAGTCACAAAACTCATCAGGCCAGGTTCCTGATGTCAGTTTGCAGGAGGCACTTGGCAATGTCAAACCAGCCACAGTTGCCTCTGCTGGCAGCTTGCGTCTTGGAGGCACCCTGGGACATTCGGAATATCAGAATAAGCCGGCCGTTGCGTGCCAGCGGTCCCCGGACACGAACGATGGCCTTTCCCCAGAGAAGCAAAACTCACCAGGCCAAGTTCCTGACGTCACTTTGCAAGAGGCACTTGGCACTGTCCAACCAGCCACACTTGCCTCTGGTGGTGCCTTGCTTCTTGCAGGTGTCCTGAGATGTTCAGAATTTTAAGGAGCACCCTGCAGCTACGGTCCACCGGAACCCGTCCAGGAACGATGGCCATTCCCCAGAGAAACAAAACTCACCAGACAAAGTCCTGTTGTCTGTTTGCAGGAGGCACTTTTCACTGTAAAAATCAGCCACAGTTGCATTTTCTGGCAGCTTGCCGCTGGGAGGCATCCTGCGATGTTCGGAATTTTGGTAGTCAGTCAGCCACTCTGGGCCACGGTCACCTGCAAATGAACACTGGGCCTTTTGCCTGGGAAACGAATCTGACCAGGCCAGATGCCTGATGTCAGTTTGCAGGAGGCACTTGGCACTGTCAAACCAGCCAGAGTTGCCTCTGGGGGCACCTTGCATCTGGGAGGTATCCTGATCCATTCGGAATTTCAGCAGGCAGCCGGCAACACCGGGCCACTGGGCCACCGGTCCCCGGGTAAGAATGATGGCCTTTCCCCAGAGAAACAAAAGTCACCAGGCCAGGTTCCTGATGTCAGTTTGGAGGAGGCAATTGGCACTGTCAAACCAGCCACAGTTGCCTGTGGGGGCACCTTGCATCTGGGAGGTATCCTGATCCGTTCGGAATTTCAGTAGGCAGCCGGCGACTCCAGGCCACCGTGCCCCGGACAAGAATGATGGCCTTTTCCCAGAGAAACAAAAGTTACCAGGCCAGGTTCCTGATGTCAGTTTGCAGGAGGCACTTGGCACTGTCAAACCAGCCACAGTTGCCTGTGGGGGCACCTTGCATCCTGGAGGTATCCTGATCCGTGCGGAATTTCAGCAGGCAGCCGGCCACTCCAGGCCACCGGGCACTGGACACGAACCATGGCCTTTCCCCAGAGAAACAAAAGTCACCAGGCCAGGTTCCTGATGTCAGTTTGCAGGAGGCACTTGGCACTGTCAAACCAGCCACAGTTGCCTGTGGGGGCACATTGCATCTGGGAGGTATCCTGATCCGTGCGGAATTTCAGCAGGCAGCCGGCCACTCCGGTTTACCGGGCCCATGAGAAGAATGATGGCCTTTCCCCAGAGAAACAAAAGTCACCAGGCCAGGTTCCTGATGTCAGTTTGCAGGAGGCACTTGGCACTGTCAAACCAGCCACAGTTGCCTGTGGGGGCACATTGCATCTGGGAGGTATCCTCAAGCGTGCGGAATTTCAGCAGGCAGCCGGGCACTCCGGGCCACCGGGCACTGGACACGATCGAGGGCCTTTCCCCAGAGCAACAAAAGTCACCAGGACAGGTTCCGATGTCAGTTTGCAGGAGGCACTTGGCACTGTCAAACCAGCCACAGTTTCCTGTGGTGGTACTATCGGTCTGGGAGGTATCCTGATCCGTTCGGAATTTCAGCAGGCGGCCGGCCACTCCGGGCCACAGGCCCTGGGCACGTACAATGTCCTTTGCAAAGGAAAACACAAGTCACCAGGCCAGGTTCCTGATGTCAGTTTGCAGGAAGCACTTGGCACTGTCAAATCAGCCACAGGTGTCTGTGGGGGCACCTTGCATCTTGGCGGCATCCTGATCCCTTCGGAATTTCAGCAGGCAGCCGGCCACTCCGGGCCACCGGGCCCTGGACATGAACGATGGCCTTTACCCAGAGAAACAAAAGTCACCAGGCCAGGTTCCGATGTCAGTTTGCAGGAGGCACTTGGCACTGTCAAACCAGCCACAGTTGCCTGTGGTGGTACTATCGGTCTGGGAGGTATCCTGATCCGTTCGGAATTTCAGCAGGCGGCCTGTCTCTACGGGCCACCAGGCCCTGGACACATACAATGGCCTTTCCAAAGAGAAACAAAAATCACCAGGCCAGGTTCCTGATGTCACTTTGCAGGAGGCACTTGGCACTGTCAAACCAGCCACAGTTGCCTGTGGGGGCTCCTTTCATCTGGGAGCTATCCTGATCTGTGCGGAATTTCAGCAGGCAGCCGGCCACTACGGGCCGGAAGGCCCTAGAGAGGAACGATGGCCTTTCCCCAGAGAAACAAAAGTCACCAGGCCAGGTTCCTGATGTCAGTTTGCAGGAGGCACTTGGCACTGTCAAACCAGCCACAGGTGCCTCTGGGGGTACCATCCGTCTCGCAGGCATCCTGATCCGTGCAGAATTTCAGCAGGCAGCCGGCCACTCCGGGCCACCGGGCCTTGGACATGGATCGTGGCCTTTCCCCAGAGAAACCAGAGTGACCAACCCAACTTTCCGATGTCTGTTTGCAGGAGGCACTTGGCACTGTCAAACCTGCCACACTTGCCTCTGGTGGTGCCTTGCTTCTGGGAGGTATCTTGAGATATTCGGAATTTTAAGAAGCACCCTGCCGCTACGGTCCATCGGAACCTGCCCAGGAACTATGGCCGTTCCCCAGAGAAACAAAACTCGCCAGGCCAGGTCCCTGATGTGCATTTTCAAAAGGAACTTCGCACTGTCCAACCAGCCACAGTTACCGGTGGTGGCACCTTGCTTCAGGCTGGTATATTGGGATGTTCGGAATTTCAGCAGGCACCAGTCCTCTCCTGGCCACCGGACCCTGGACACCAACGATGGACGTTTCTGTGAGAAACAAAAGTCACCAGGCCAGGTTCCTGATGTCAGTTTGGAGGAGGCACTTGGCACTGTCAAACCAGCCACAGTTGCCTGTGGGGGCACCTTGCATCTGGGAGGTATCCTGATCCATTCGGAATTTCTGCAGGCAGCCGGCCACTCCGGGTCACCGTGCCCGGGACAAGAATGATGGTCTTTTCCCAGAGAAACAAAAGTCACCAGGCCAGGTTCCTGATGTCAGTTTGCAGGAGGCACTTGGCACTGTCAAACCAACCACAG
This sequence comes from Passer domesticus, assembly GCF_036417665.1. Lineage (NCBI taxonomy): Eukaryota > Metazoa > Chordata > Aves > Passeriformes > Passeridae > Passer > Passer domesticus. Next base: position 57,854,454 of record NC_087478.1, on the reverse strand, counting down.
TTGCCTGTGGTGGTACTATCGGTCTGGGAGGTATCCTGATCCGTTTGGAATTTCAGCAGGCGGCCGGCCACTCCGGGCCACAGGCCCTGGGCACGTACAATGTCCTTTCCGAAGGAAAACACAAGTCACCAGGCCAGGTTCCTGATGTCAGTTTGCAGGAGGCACTTGGCACTGTCAAATCAGCCACAGGTGTCTGTGGGGGCACCTTGCATCTTGGCGGCATCCTGATCCGTGCGGAATTTCAGCAGGCAGCCGGCCACTCCGGGCCACTGGGCCCTGGACACAAACCATGGCCATTCCCCAGAGAAACAAAAGTCACCAGGCCAGGTTCCTGATGTCAGTTTGCAGGAGGCACTTGGCACTGTCAAACCAGCCACATTTGCCTCTGGAGGTGCCTTGCTTCTGGGAGGTATCTTGAGATATTCGGAATTTTAAGATGTACCCTGCAGCTACGGTCCATCGCAACCTGCCCAGGAACTATGGCCGTTCCCCAGAGAAACAAAACTCGCCAGGCCAGGTCCCTGATGTACATTTTCAAAAGGAACTTCGCACTGTCCAACCAGCCACAGTTACCGGTGGTGGCACCTTGCTTCAGGCTGGTATATTGGGATGTTCGGAATTTCAGCAGGCACCAGTCCTCTCCTGGCCACTGGACCCTGGACACCAACGATGGCCTTTTCTGTGAGAAACAAAACTCACCAGGCCAAGTTCCTGAGGTCAGTTTGCAAGAGGCACTTGGCACTGTCCAACCACCCACAGGTGCCTGTGGTGGCGCCTTGATTCTGGGAGGCATCCTGAGATGTTTGGAATTTTAAGAGACACCCTGCCACGCCGGGTCACCTCAACCTGGACATGAACCATGAACTTTTTCTGACAGAAGCAAAACTCAGCAGGCCAGGTTCCTGATGTCAATTTGCAGGAGGCATTTGGCACTGTCCAATCCGCCACAATTGCCTATTGTGCCGCCTTGCTTCTAGGATGTATATTGAGACGTTCGGAATTTCTGCAGGCAGCCGGCCACTCCGGCCTACAGGACGTGGGAAAAGAACAATGGCTTTTCCTCTGAGAAACAGAACTCACAAGGCCAGGGTCCTGATGTCAGTTTGCAGGAGGCACTTGGCACTGTCCAACCAGCCACAGTTGCCTGTGGGGGCACCTTGCATCTGGGAGGTATCCTCAACCGTGCGGAATTTCAGCAGGCAGCTTGCCGCCCGGGGCCACGGGAACCAGGACACGCGCCATGGCTTTCCTAAGAGTCACAAAACTCATCAGGCCAGGTTCCTGATGTCAGTTTGCAGGAGGCACTTGGCAATGTCAAACCAGCCACAGTTGCCTCTGCTGGCAGCTTGCGTCTTGGAGGCACCCTGGGACATTCGGAATATCAGAATAAGCCGGCCGTTGCGTGCCAGCGGTCCCCGGACACGAACGATGGCCTTTCCCCAGAGAAGCAAAACTCACCAGGCCAAGTTCCTGACGTCACTTTGCAGGAGGCACTTGGCACTGTCCAACCAGCCACACTTGCCTCTGGTGGTGCCTTGCTTCTTGCAGGTGTCCTGAGATGTTCAGAATTTTAAGGAGCACCCTGCAGCTACGATCCACCGGAACCCGTCCAGGAACGATGGCCATTCCCCAGAGAAACAAAACTCACCAGACAAAGTCCTGTTGTCTGTTTGCAGGAGGCACTTTTCACTGTAAAAATCAGCCACAGTTGCATTTTCTGGCAGCTTGCCGCTGGGAGGCATCCTGCGATGTTTGGAATTTTGGTAGTCAGTCAGCCACTCTGGGCCACTGTCACCTGCAAATGAACACTGGGCCTTTTGCCTGGGAAACGAATCTGACCAGGCCAGATGCCTGATGTCAGTTTGCAGGAGGCACTTGGCACTGTCAAACCAGCCACAGTTGCCTGTGGGGGCACCTTGCATCCTGGAGGTATCCTGATCCATTCGGAATTTCAGCAGGCAGCCGGCCACTCCAGGCCACCGGGCACTGGACACGAACCATGGCCTTTCCCCAGAGAAACAAAAGTCACCAGGCCAGGTTCCTGATGTCAGTTTGCAGGAGGCACTTGGCACTGTCAAACCAGCCACAGTTGCCTGTGGGGGCACATTGCATCTGGGAGGTATCCTGATCCGTTCGGAATTTCAGCAGGCAGCCGGCCACTCCGGTTTACCGGGCCCATGAGAAGAATGATGGCCTTTCCCCAGAGAAACAAAAGTCACCAGGCCAGGTTCCTGATGTCAGTTTGCAGGAGGCACTTGGCACTGTCAAACCAGCCACAGTTGCCTGTGGGGGCACATTGCATCTGGGAGGTATCCTCATCCGTGCGGAATTTCAGCAGGCAGCCGGCCACTCCGGGCCAGCGGGCACAGGACACGATCGAGAGCCTTTCCCCAGAGCAACAAAAGTCACCAGGACAGGTTCCGATGTCAGTTTGCAGGAGGCACTTGGCACTGTCAAACCAGCCACAGTTTCCTGTGGTGGTACTATCGGTCTGGGAGGTATCCTGATCCGTTTGGAATTTCAGCAGGCGGCCGGCCACTCCGGGCCACAGGCCCTGGGCACGTACAATGTCCTTTGCAAAGGAAAACACAAGTCACCAGGCCAGGTTCCTGATGTCAGTTTGCAGGAAGCACTTGGCACTGTCAAATCAGCCACAGGTGTCTGTGGGGGCACCTTGCATCTTGGCGGCATCCTGATCCGTTCGGAATTTCAGCAGGCAGACGGCCACTCCGGGCCACCGGGCCCTGGACATGAACGATGGCCTTTACCCAGAGAAACAAAAGTCACCAGGCCAGGTTCCGATGTCAGTTTGCAGGAGGCACTTGGCACTGTCAAACCAGCCACAGTTGCCTGTGGTGGTACTATCGGTCTGGGAGGTATCCTGATCCGTTCGGAATTTCAGCAGGCGGCCTGTCTCTACGGGCCACCAGGCCCTGGACACATACAATGGCCTTTCCAAAGAGAAACAAAAATCACCAGGCCAGGTTCCTGATGTCACTTTGCAGGAGGCACTTGGCACTGTCAAACCAGCCACAGTTGCCTGTGGGGGCTCCTTTCATCTGGGAGCTATCCTGATCTGTGCGGAATTTCAGCAGGCAGCCGGCCACTACGGGCCGGAAGGCCCTAGAGAGGAACGATGGCCTTTCCCCAGAGAAACAAAAGTCACCAGGCCAGGTTCCTGATGTCAGTTTGCAGGAGGCACTTGGCACTGTCAAACCAGCCACAGGTGCCTATGGGGGTACCATCCGTCTCGCAGGCATCCTGATCCGTGCAGAATTTCAGCAGGCAGCCGGCCACTCCGGGCCACCGGGCCTTGGACATGGATCGTGGCCTTTCCCCAGAGAAACCAAAGTGACCAGCCCAGCTTTCCGATGTCAGTTTGCAGGAGGCACTTGGCACTGTCAAACCAGCCACACTTGCCTCTGGTGGTGCCTTGCTTCTGGGAGGTATCTTGAGATATTCGGAATTTTAAGAAGCACCCTGCCGCTACGGTCCATCGGAACCTGCCCAGGAACTATGGCCGTTCCCCAGAGAAACAAAACTCGCCAGGCCAGGTCCCTGATGTACATTTTCAAAAGGAACTTTGCACTGTCCAACCAGCCACAGTTACCGGTGGTGGCACCTTGCTTCAGGCTGGTATATTGGGATGTTCGGAATTTCAGCAGGCACCAGTCCTCTCCTGGCCACCGGACCCTGGACACCAACGATGGACGTTTCTGTGAGAAACAAAAGTCACCAGGCCAGGTTCCTGATGTCAGTTTGGAGGAGGCACTTGGCACTGTCAAACCAGCTACAGGTGCCTCTGGGGGCATTTTTCATATGGGAAGAATCCTGATCCGTGTGGAATTTCAGCCGGCAGCCGGCCACTCCAGGCCAGCGGGCACTGGACAGGAACCATGGCCTTTTCCCAGAGAAACAAAAGTCACCAGGCCAGGTTCCTGATGTCAGTTTGCAGGAGGCACTTGGCACTGTCAAACCAGCCACAGTTGCCTCTGCTGGCACCTTGCATCTGGGAGGTATCCTGATCCATTCGGAATTTCTGCAGGCAGCCGGCCACTCCGGGTCACCGTGCCCGGGACAAGAATGATGGTCTTTTCCCAGAGAAACAAAAGTCACCAGGCCAGGTTCCTGATGTCAGTTTGCAGGAGGCACTTGGCACTGTCAAACCAGCCACAGTTGCCTGTGGTGGTACTATCGGTCTGGGAGGTATCCTGATCCGTTTGGAATTTCAGCAGGCGGCCGGCCACTCCGGGCCACAGGCCCTGGGCACGTACAATGTCCTTTCCGAAGGAAAACACAAGTCACCAGGCCAGGTTCCTGATGTCAGTTTGCAGGAGGCACTTGGCACTGTCAAATCAGCCACAGGTGTCTGTGGGGGCACCTTGCATCTTGGCGGCATCCTGATCCGTTCGGAATTTCAGCAGGCAGCCGGCCACTCCGGGCCACTGGGCCCTGGACACAAACCATGGCCATTCCCCAGAGAAACAAAAGTCACCAGGCCAGGTTCCTGATGTCAGTTTGCAGGAGGCACTTGGCACTGTCAAACCAGCCACATTTGCCTCTGGAGGTGCCTTGCTTCTGGGAGGTATCTTGAGATATTCGGAATTTTAAGATGTACCCTGCAGCTACGGTCCATCGGAACCTGCCCAGGAACTATGGCCGTTCCCCAGCGAAACAAAACTCGCCAGGCCAGGTCCCTGATGTACATTTTCAAAAGGAACTTCGCACTGTCCAACCAGCCACAGTTACCGGTGGTGGCACCTTGCTTCAGGCTGGTATATTGGGATGTTCGGAATTTCAGCAGGCACCAGTCCTCTCCTGGCCACTGGACCCTGGACACCAACGATGGCCTTTTCTGTGAGAAACAAAACTCACCAGGCCGAGTTCCTGAGGTCAGTTTGCAAGAGGCACTTGGCACTGTCCAACCACCCACAGGTGCCTGTGGTGGCACCTTGATTCTGGGAGGCATCCAGAGATGTTTGGAATTTTAAGAGACACCCTGCCACGCCGGGTCACCTCAACCTGGACATGAACCATGAACTTTTTCTGACAGAAGCAAAACTCAGCAGGCCAGGTTCCTGATGTCAATTTGCAGGAGGCATTTGGCACTGTCCAATCCGCCACAATTGCCTATTGTGCCGCCTTGCTTCTAGGATGTATATTGAGACGTTCGGAATTTCTGCAGGCAGCCGGCCACTCCGGCCTACAGGACGTGGGAAAAGAACAATGGCTTTTCCTCTGAGAAACAGAACTCACAAGGCCAGGGTCCTGATGTCAGTTTGCAGGAGGCACTTGGCACTGTCCAACCAGCCACAGTTGCCTGTGGGGGCACCTTGTATCTGGGAGGTATCCTCAACCGTGCGGAATTTCAGCAGGCAGCTTGCCGCCCGGGGCCACGGGAACCAGGACACGCGCCATGGCTTTCCTAAGAGTCACAAAACTCATCAGGCCAGGTTCCTGATGTCAGTTTGCAGGAGGCACTTGGCAATGTCAAACCAGCCACAGTTGCCTCTGCTGGCAGCTTGCGTCTTGGAGGCACCCTGGGACATTCGGAATATCAGAATAAGCCGGCCGTTGCGTGCCAGCGGTCCCCGGACACGAACGATGGCCTTTCCCCAGAGAAGCAAAACTCACCAGGCCAAGTTCCTGACGTCACTTTGCAAGAGGCACTTGGCACTGTCCAACCAGCCACACTTGCCTCTGGTGGTGCCTTGCTTCTTGCAGGTGTCCTGAGATGTTCAGAATTTTAAGGAGCACCCTGCAGCTACGGTCCACCGGAACCCGTCCAGGAACGATGGCCATTCCCCAGAGAAACAAAACTCACCAGACAAAGTCCTGTTGTCTGTTTGCAGGAGGCACTTTTCACTGTAAAAATCAGCCACAGTTGCATTTTCTGGCAGCTTGCCGCTGGGAGGCATCCTGCGATGTTCGGAATTTTGGTAGTCAGTCAGCCACTCTGGGCCACGGTCACCTGCAAATGAACACTGGGCCTTTTGCCTGGGAAACGAATCTGACCAGGCCAGATGCCTGATGTCAGTTTGCAGGAGGCACTTGGCACTGTCAAACCAGCCAGAGTTGCCTCTGGGGGCACCTTGCATCTGGGAGGTATCCTGATCCATTCGGAATTTCAGCAGGCAGCCGGCAACACCGGGCCACTGGGCCACCGGTCCCCGGGTAAGAATGATGGCCTTTCCCCAGAGAAACAAAAGTCACCAGGCCAGGTTCCTGATGTCAGTTTGGAGGAGGCAATTGGCACTGTCAAACCAGCCACAGTTGCCTGTGGGGGCACCTTGCATCTGGGAGGTATCCTGATCCGTTCGGAATTTCAGTAGGCAGCCGGCGACTCCAGGCCACCGTGCCCCGGACAAGAATGATGGCCTTTTCCCAGAGAAACAAAAGTTACCAGGCCAGGTTCCTGATGTCAGTTTGCAGGAGGCACTTGGCACTGTCAAACCAGCCACAGTTGCCTGTGGGGGCACCTTGCATCCTGGAGGTATCCTGATCCGTGCGGAATTTCAGCAGGCAGCCGGCCACTCCAGGCCACCGGGCACTGGACACGAACCATGGCCTTTCCCCAGAGAAACAAAAGTCACCAGGCCAGGTTCCTGATGTCAGTTTGCAGGAGGCACTTGGCACTGTCAAACCAGCCACAGTTGCCTGTGGGGGCACATTGCATCTGGGAGGTATCCTGATCCGTGCGGAATTTCAGCAGGCAGCCGGCCACTCCGGTTTACCGGGCCCATGAGAAGAATGATGGCCTTTCCCCAGAGAAACAAAAGTCACCAGGCCAGGTTCCTGATGTCAGTTTGCAGGAGGCACTTGGCACTGTCAAACCAGCCACAGTTGCCTGTGGGGGCACATTGCATCTGGGAGGTATCCTCAAGCGTGCGGAATTTCAGCAGGCAGCCGGGCACTCCGGGCCACCGGGCACTGGACACGATCGAGGGCCTTTCCCCAGAGCAACAAAAGTCACCAGGACAGGTTCCGATGTCAGTTTGCAGGAGGCACTTGGCACTGTCAAACCAGCCACAGTTTCCTGTGGTGGTACTATCGGTCTGGGAGGTATCCTGATCCGTTCGGAATTTCAGCAGGCGGCCGGCCACTCCGGGCCACAGGCCCTGGGCACGTACAATGTCCTTTGCAAAGGAAAACACAAGTCACCAGGCCAGGTTCCTGATGTCAGTTTGCAGGAAGCACTTGGCACTGTCAAATCAGCCACAGGTGTCTGTGGGGGCACCTTGCATCTTGGCGGCATCCTGATCCCTTCGGAATTTCAGCAGGCAGCCGGCCACTCCGGGCCACCGGGCCCTGGACATGAACGATGGCCTTTACCCAGAGAAACAAAAGTCACCAGGCCAGGTTCCGATGTCAGTTTGCAGGAGGCACTTGGCACTGTCAAACCAGCCACAGTTGCCTGTGGTGGTACTATCGGTCTGGGAGGTATCCTGATCCGTTCGGAATTTCAGCAGGCGGCCTGTCTCTACGGGCCACCAGGCCCTGGACACATACAATGGCCTTTCCAAAGAGAAACAAAAATCACCAGGCCAGGTTCCTGATGTCACTTTGCAGGAGGCACTTGGCACTGTCAAACCAGCCACAGTTGCCTGTGGGGGCTCCTTTCATCTGGGAGCTATCCTGATCTGTGCGGAATTTCAGCAGGCAGCCGGCCACTACGGGCCGGAAGGCCCTAGAGAGGAACGATGGCCTTTCCCCAGAGAAACAAAAGTCACCAGGCCAGGTTCCTGATGTCAGTTTGCAGGAGGCACTTGGCACTGTCAAACCAGCCACAGGTGCCTCTGGGGGTACCATCCGTCTCGCAGGCATCCTGATCCGTGCAGAATTTCAGCAGGCAGCCGGCCACTCCGGGCCACCGGGCCTTGGACATGGATCGTGGCCTTTCCCCAGAGAAACCAGAGTGACCAACCCAACTTTCCGATGTCTGTTTGCAGGAGGCACTTGGCACTGTCAAACCTGCCACACTTGCCTCTGGTGGTGCCTTGCTTCTGGGAGGTATCTTGAGATATTCGGAATTTTAAGAAGCACCCTGCCGCTACGGTCCATCGGAACCTGCCCAGGAACTATGGCCGTTCCCCAGAGAAACAAAACTCGCCAGGCCAGGTCCCTGATGTGCATTTTCAAAAGGAACTTCGCACTGTCCAACCAGCCACAGTTACCGGTGGTGGCACCTTGCTTCAGGCTGGTATATTGGGATGTTCGGAATTTCAGCAGGCACCAGTCCTCTCCTGGCCACCGGACCCTGGACACCAACGATGGACGTTTCTGTGAGAAACAAAAGTCACCAGGCCAGGTTCCTGATGTCAGTTTGGAGGAGGCACTTGGCACTGTCAAACCAGCCACAGTTGCCTGTGGGGGCACCTTGCATCTGGGAGGTATCCTGATCCATTCGGAATTTCTGCAGGCAGCCGGCCACTCCGGGTCACCGTGCCCGGGACAAGAATGATGGTCTTTTCCCAGAGAAACAAAAGTCACCAGGCCAGGTTCCTGATGTCAGTTTGCAGGAGGCACTTGGCACTGTCAAACCAACCACAGTTGCCTGTGGTGGTACTATCGGTCTGGGAGGTATCCTGATCCGTTTGGAATTTCAGCAGGCGGCCGGCCACTCCGGGCCACAGGCCCTGGGCACGTACAATGTCCTTTCCGAAGGAAAACACAAGTCACCAGGCCAGGTTCCTGATGTCAGTTTGCAGGAGGCACTTGGCACTGTCAAATCAGCCACAGGTGTCTGTGGGGGCACCTTGCATCTTGGCGGCATCCTGATCCGTGCGGAATTTCAGCAGGCAGCCGGCCACTCCGGGCCACTGGGCCCTGGACACAAACCATGGCCATTCCCCAGAGAAACAAAAGTCACCAGGCCAGGTTCCTGATGTCAGTTTGCAGGAGGCACTTGGCACTGTCAAACCAGCCACATTTGCCTCTGGAGGTGCCTTGCTTCTGGGAGGTATCTTGAGATATTCGGAATTTTAAGATGTACCCTGCAGCTACGGTCCATCGCAACCTGCCCAGGAACTATGGCCGTTCCCCAGAGAAACAAAACTCGCCAGGCCAGGTCCCTGATGTACATTTTCAAAAGGAACTTCGCACTGTCCAACCAGCCACAGTTACCGGTGGTGGCAACTTGCTTCAGGCTGGTATATTGGGATGTTCGGAATTTCAGCAGGCACCAGTCCTCTCCTGGCCACTGGACCCTGGACACCAACGATGGCCTTTTCTGTGAGAAACAAAACTCACCAGGCCAAGTTCCTGAGGTCAGTTTGCAAGAGGCACTTGGCACTGTCCAACCACCCACAGGTGCCTGTGGTGGCGCCTTGATTCTGGGAGGCATCCTGAGATGTTTGGAATTTTAAGAGACACCCTGCCACGCCGGGTCACCTCAACCTGGACATGAACCATGAACTTTTTCTGACAGAAGCAAAACTCAGCAGGCCAGGTTCCTGATGTCAATTTGCAGGAGGCATTTGGCACTGTCCAATCCGCCACAATTGCCTATTGTGCCGCCTTGCTTCTAGGATGTATATTGAGACGTTCGGAATTTCTGCAGGCAGCCGGCCACTCCGGCCTACAGGACGTGGGAAAAGAACAATGGCTTTTCCTCTGAGAAACAGAACTCACAAGGCCAGGGTCCTGATGTCAGTTTGCAGGAGGCACTTGGCACTGTCCAACCAGCCACAGTTGCCTGTGGGGGCACCTTGCATCTGGGAGGTATCCTCAACCGTGCGGAATTTCAGCAGGCAGCTTGCCGCCCGGGGCCACGGGAACCAGGACACGCGCCATGGCTTTCCTAAGAGTCACAAAACTCATCAGGCCAGGTTCCTGATGTCAGTTTGCAGGAGGCACTTGGCAATGTCAAACCAGCCACAGTTGCCTCTGCTGGCAGCTTGCGTCTTGGAGGCACCCTGGGACATTCGGAATATCAGAATAAGCCGGCCGTTGCGTGCCAGCGGTCCCCGGACACGAACGATGGCCTTTCCCCAGAGAAGCAAAACTCACCAGGCCAAGTTCCTGACGTCACTTTGCAGGAGGCACTTGGCACTGTCCAACCAGCCACACTTGCCTCTGGTGGTGCCTTGCTTCTTGCAGGTGTCCTGAGATGTTCAGAATTTTAAGGAGCACCCTGCAGCTACGATCCACCGGAACCCGTCCAGGAACGATGGCCATTCCCCAGAGAAACAAAACTCACCAGACAAAGTCCTGTTGTCTGTTTGCAGGAGGCACTTTTCACTGTAAAAATCAGCCACAGTTGCATTTTCTGGCAGCTTGCCGCTGGGAGGCATCCTGCGATGTTTGGAATTTTGGTAGTCAGTCAGCCACTCTGGGCCACTGTCACCTGCAAATGAACACTGGGCCTTTTGCCTGGGAAACGAATCTGACCAGGCCAGATGCCTGATGTCAGTTTGCAGGAGGCACTTGGCACTGTCAAACCAGCCACAGTTGCCTGTGGGGGCACCTTGCATCCTGGAGGTATCCTGATCCATTCGGAATTTCAGCAGGCAGCCGGCCACTCCAGGCCACCGGGCACTGGACACGAACCATGGCCTTTCCCCAGAGAAACAAAAGTCACCAGGCCAGGTTCCTGATGTCAGTTTGCAGGAGGCACTTGGCACTGTCAAACCAGCCACAGTTGCCTGTGGGGGCACATTGCATCTGGGAGGTATCCTGATCCGTTCGGAATTTCAGCAGGCAGCCGGCCACTCCGGTTTACCGGGCCCATGAGAAGAATGATGGCCTTTCCCCAGAGAAACAAAAGTCACCAGGCCAGGTTCCTGATGTCAGTTTGCAGGAGGCACTTGGCACTGTCAAACCAGCCACAGTTGCCTGTGGGGGCACATTGCATCTGGGAGGTATCCTCATCCGTGCGGAATTTCAGCAGGCAGCCGGCCACTCCGGGCCAGCGGGCACAGGACACGATCGAGAGCCTTTCCCCAGAGCAACAAAAGTCACCAGGACAGGTTCCGATGTCAGTTTGCAGGAGGCACTTGGCACTGTCAAACCAGCCACAGTTTCCTGTGGTGGTACTATCGGTCTGGGAGGTATCCTGATCCGTTCGGAATTTCAGCAGGCGGCCGGCCACTCCGGGCCACAGGCCCTGGGCACGTACAATGTCCTTTGCAAAGGAAAACACAAGTCACCAGGCCAGGTTCCTGATGTCAGTTTGCAGGAAGCACTTGGCACTGTCAAATCAGCCACAGGTGTCTGTGGGGGCACCTTGCATCTTGGCGGCATCCTGATCCGTTCGGAATTTCAGCAGGCAGACGGCCACTCCGGGCCACCGGGCCCTGGACATGAACGATGGCCTTTACCCAGAGAAACAAAAGTCACCAGGCCAGGTTCCGATGTCAGTTTGCAGGAGGCACTTGGCACTGTCAAACCAGCCACAGTTGCCTGTGGTGGTACTATCGGTCTGGGAGGTATCCTGATCCGTTCGGAATTTCAGCAGGCGGCCTGTCTCTACGGGCCACCAGGCCCTGGACACATACAATGGCCTTTCCAAAGAGAAACAAAAATCACCAGGCCAGGTTCCTGATGTCACTTTGCAGGAGGCACTTGGCACTGTCAAACCAGCCACAGTTGCCTGTGGGGGCTCCTTTCATCTGGGAGCTATCCTGATCTGTGCGGAATTTCAGCAGGCAGCCGGCCACTACGGGCCGGAAGGCCCTAGAGAGGAACGATGGCCTTTCCCCAGAGAAACAAAAGTCACCAGGCCAGGTTCCTGATGTCAGTTTGCAGGAGGCACTTGGCACTGTCAAACCAGCCACAGGTGCCTATGGGGGTACCATCCGTCTCGCAGGCATCCTGATCCGTGCAGAATTTCAGCAGGCAGCCGGCCACTCCGGGCCACCGGGCCTTGGACATGGATCGTGGCCTTTCCCCAGAGAAACCAAAGTGACCAGCCCAGCTTTCCGATGTCAGTTTGCAGGAGGCACTTGGCACTGTCAAACCAGCCACACTTGCCTCTGGTGGTGCCTTGCTTCTGGGAGGTATCTTGAGATATTCGGAATTTTAAGAAGCACCCTGCCGCTACGGTCCATCGGAACCTGCCCAGGAACTATGGCCGTTCCCCAGAGAAACAAAACTCGCCAGGCCAGGTCCCTGATGTACATTTTCAAAAGGAACTTTGCACTGTCCAACCAGCCACAGTTACCGGTGGTGGCACCTTGCTTCAGGCTGGTATATTGGGATGTTCGGAATTTCAGCAGGCACCAGTCCTCTCCTGGCCACCGGACCCTGGACACCAACGATGGACGTTTCTGTGAGAAACAAAAGTCACCAGGCCAGGTTCCTGATGTCAGTTTGGAGGAGGCACTTGGCACTGTCAAACCAGCTACAGGTGCCTCTGGGGGCATTTTTCATATGGGAAGAATCCTGATCCGTGTGGAATTTCAGCCGGCAGCCGGCCACTCCAGGCCAGCGGGCACTGGACAGGAACCATGGCCTTTTCCCAGAGAAACAAAAGTCACCAGGCCAGGTTCCTGATGTCAGTTTGCAGGAGGCACTTGGCACTGTCAAACCAGCCACAGTTGCCTCTGCTGGCACCTTGCATCTGGGAGGTATCCTGATCCATTCGGAATTTCTGCAGGCAGCCGGCCACTCCGGGTCACCGTGCCCGGGACAAGAATGATGGTCTTTTCCCAGAGAAACAAAAGTCACCAGGCCAGGTTCCTGATGTCAGTTTGCAGGAGGCACTTGGCACTGTCAAACCAGCCACAGTTGCCTGTGGTGGTACTATCGGTCTGGGAGGTATCCTGATCCGTTTGGAATTTCAGCAGGCGGCCGGCCACTCCGGGCCACAGGCCCTGGGCACGTACAATGTCCTTTCCGAAGGAAAACACAAGTCACCAGGCCAGGTTCCTGATGTCAGTTTGCAGGAGGCACTTGGCACTGTCAAATCAGCCACAGGTGTCTGTGGGGGCACCTTGCATCTTGGCGGCATCCTGATCCGTGAGGAATTTCAGCAGGCAGCCGGCCACTCCGGGCCACTGGGCCCTGGACACAAACCATGGCCATTCCCCAGAGAAACAAAAGTCACCAGGCCAGGTTCCTGATGTCAGTTTGCAGGAGGCACTTGGCACTGTCAAACCAGCCACATTTGCCTCTGGAGGTGCCTTGCTTCTGGGAGGTATCTTGAGATATTCGGAATTTTAAGATGTACCCTGCAGCTACGGTCCATCGGAACCTGCCCAGGAACTATGGCCGTTCCCCAGCGAAACAAAACTCGCCAGGCCAGGTCCCTGATGTACATTTTCAAAAGGAACTTCGCACTGTCCAACCAGCCACAGTTACCGGTGGTGGCACCTTGCTTCAGGCTGGTATATTGGGATGTTCGGAATTTCAGCAGGCACCAGTCCTCTCCTGGCCACTGGACCCTGGACACCAACGATGGCCTTTTCTGTGAGAAACAAAACTCACCAGGCCGAGTTCCTGAGGTCAGTTTGCAAGAGGCACTTGGCACTGTCCAACCACCCACAGGTGCCTGTGGTGGCACCTTGATTCTGGGAGGCATCCAGAGATGTTTGGAATTTTAAGAGACACCCTGCCACGCCGGGTCACCTCAACCTGGACATGAACCATGAACTTTTTCTGACAGAAGCAAAACTCAGCAGGCCAGGTTCCTGATGTCAATTTGCAGGAGGCATTTGGCACTGTCCAATCCGCCACAATTGCCTATTGTGCCGCCTTGCTTCTAGGATGTATATTGAGACGTTCGGAATTTCTGCAGGCAGCCGGCCACTCCGGCCTACAGGACGTGGGAAAAGAACAATGGCTTTTCCTCTGAGAAACAGAACTCACAAGGCCAGGGTCCTGATGTCAGTTTGCAGGAGGCACTTGGCACTGTCCAACCAGCCACAGTTGCCTGTGGGGGCACCTTGTATCTGGGAGGTATCCTCAACCGTGCGGAATTTCAGCAGGCAGCTTGCCGCCCGGGGCCACGGGAACCAGGACACGCGCCATGGCTTTCCTAAGAGTCACAAAACTCATCAGGCCAGGTTCCTGATGTCAGTTTGCAGGAGGCACTTGGCAATGTCAAACCAGCCACAGTTGCCTCTGCTGGCAGCTTGCGTCTTGGAGGCACCCTGGGACATTCGGAATATCAGAATAAGCCGGCCGTTGCGTGCCAGCGGTCCCCGGACACGAACGATGGCCTTTCCCCAGAGAAGCAAAACTCACCAGGCCAAGTTCCTGACGTCACTTTGCAAGAGGCACTTGGCACTGTCCAACCAGCCACACTTGCCTCTGGTGGTGCCTTGCTTCTTGCAGGTGTCCTGAGATGTTCAGAATTTTAAGGAGCACCCTGCAGCTACGGTCCACCGGAACCCGTCCAGGAACGATGGCCATTCCCCAGAGAAACAAAACTCACCAGACAAAGTCCTGTTGTCTGTTTGCAGGAGGCACTTTTCACTGTAAAAATCAGCCACAGTTGCATTTTCTGGCAGCTTGCCGCTGGGAGGCATCCTGCGATGTTCGGAATTTTGGTAGTCAGTCAGCCACTCTGGGCCACTGTCACCTGCAAATGAGCACTGGGCCTTTTGCCTGGGAAACGAATCTGACCAGGCCAGATGCCTGATGTCAGTTTGCAGGAGGCACTTGGCACTGTCAAACCAGCCACAGTTGCCTGTGGGGGCACCTTGCATCTGGGAGGCATCCTGATCCATGCGGAATTTCAGCAGGCAGCCGGCCACTCCGGGCCACCGGGCCCTGGACATGAACCATGGCCTTTCCCCAGAGAAACAAAAGTCACCAGGCCAGGTTCCTGATGTCAGTTTGCAGGAGGCACTTGGCACTGTCAAACCAGCCACAGTTGCCTGTGGTGGTACTTTCGTTCTGGGAGGAATCCTGATCCGTTCGGAATATCAGCAGGCGGCCGGCCACTACGGGCCACAGGCCATGGATACGTACAATGGCCGTTCCAAAGAGAAACAAAAATCACCAGGCCAGGTTCCTGATGTCAGTTTGCAGGAGGCACTTGGCACTGTCAAACCAGCCACAGTTGCCGGTGGGGGCTCCATTCCTCTGGGAGCTATCCTGATCTGTGCGGAATATCAGCAGGCAGCCGGCCACTCCGGGCCTACAGGTCCAGGATATGAACGATGGCCTTTCCCCAGAGAAACAAAAGTCACCAGGCCAGGTTCCTGATGTCAGTTTGCAGGAGGCACTTGGCACTGTCAAACCAGCCACAGTTGCCTGTGGGGGCACCTTGCATCTGGGAGGTATCCTCAACCGTGCGGAATTTCAGAAGGCAGCCGGGACTCAGGGCGAGCGGGCCCCGGACAAGTATGATGGCCTTTCCCTAGAGAAACAAAAGTCACCAGGACAGGTTCCGATATCAGTTTGCAGGAGGCACTTGGCACTGTCAAACCAGCCACAGTTGCCTGTGGTGGTACTATCGGTCTGGGAGGTATCCTGATCCGTTCAGAATTTCAGCAGGCGGCCGGCCACTCCAGGCCAGCGGGCCCTGAACACGTACAATGGCCTTTCCAAAGAGAAACAAAAGTCACCAGGCCAGGTTCCTGATGTCAGTTTGCAGGAGGCACTTGGCACTGTCAAACGAGACACATTTGCCTGTGGGGGCACCTTGCATCTGGGAGGTATCCTGATCCGTTCGGAATTTCTGCAGGCAGCCGGCCACTCGAGCCACCAGGCCCTGGAGAGGAACGATGGCCTTTCCCCAGAGAAACAAAAGTCACCAGGCCAGGTTCCTGATGTCAGTTTGCAGGAGGACCTTGGCACTGTCAAACCAGCCACAGTTGCCTGTGGGAGCACCTTGCATCTGGGAGGTATCCTGATCCGTTCGGAATTTCAGCAGGCAGCCGGCCAATCCGGGCCTGCAGGCCTCGTACAAGAATGATGGCCTTTCCCCAGAGAAACAAAAGTCACCAGACCAGGTTCCTGATGTCTGTTTGCAGGAGGCACTTGGTACTGTCAAACCAGCCACAGTTGCCTGTGGGGGCACATTGCATCTGGGAGGTATCCTCAACCGTGCGGAATTTCAGCAGGCAGGCGGGACTCCGGGCCAGCGGGCACTGGACACGATCGAGGGCCTTTCCCCAGAGCAACAAAAGTCAGCAGGACAGGTTCCGATGTCAGTTTGCAGGAGGCACTTGGCACTGTCAAACCAGCCACAGTTGCCTGTGGTGGTACTTTCGGTCTGGGAGGCATCCTGATCCGTGCGGAATTTCTGCAGGCAGCCGGCCACTCCAGGCCATTTGGCACTGGATATGAACCATAGCCTTTCCCCAGAGAAACAAAAGTCACCAGGCCAGGTTCCTGATGTCAGTTTGCAGGAGGCACTTGGCACTGTCAAACCAGACACAGTTGCCTGTGGTGGTACTTTCGGTCCGGGGGGTATCCTGATCCGTGCGGAATTTCAGCAGGCAGCCGGCCACTCCGGGCCTACAGGCCCTGGACACCTACAATGGCCTTTCCCCAGAGAAACAAAAGTCACCAGGCCAGGTTCCTGATGTCAGTTTGCAGGAGGCACTTGGCACTGTCAAACCAGCCAGAGTTGCCTGTGGGGGCACCTCGCATCCTGGAGGTATCCTGATCCGGGCGGAATTTCAGCAGGCCGCCGGCCACTCCAGGCCACCGGGCACTGGACACGAACCATGGCCTTTCCCCAGAGAAACAAAAGTCACCAGTCTAGGTTCCTGATGTCAGTTTGCCGGAGGCTCTTGGCACTGTCAAACCAGCCACAGTTGCCTGTGGTGGTACTTTCGGTCGGGGAGGCATCCTGGTCCATGAGGAATTTCCGCAGGCAGCCGGCCACTCCGGGCCACCAGGCCCTAGACATGTACGATGACCTTTTCCCAGAGAAACCAAAGTTACCAGGACAGGTTCCTGATGTCAGTTTGCAGTAGGCACTTGGCACTGTCAAACCAGCCACAGTTGCCTCGGGCGGCACCTTTCATTTAGACGGTATCCTGATCCGCGCGGAATTTCAGCAGGCAGCCGGCCACTCCGGGCCTACGGGTCCAGGATATGAACGATGGCCTTTCCCCAGAGAAACAAAAGTCACCAGGCCAGGTTCCTGATGTCAGTTTGCAGGAGGCACTTGGCACTGTCAAACCAGCCACAGTTGCCTGTGGGGGCACCTTGCATCCTGGAGGTATCCTGATCCGTGCGGAATTTCAGCAGGCGGCCTGCCACTCCAGGCCACCGGGCCCTGGACACAAACCATGGCCTTTCCCCAGAGAAACAAAAGTCACCAGGGCAGCTTCCTGATGTTAGTTTGCAGGAGGTACTTGGCACTGTCAAACCAGCCAGAGTTGCCTCTGGGGGCACCTTGCATCTGGGAGGTATCCTGATCCATTCGGAATTTCAGCAGGCAGCCGGCAACACCGGGCCACTGGGCCACCTGTCCCCGGGTAAGAATGATGGCCTTTCCCCAGAGAAACAAAAGTCACCAGGCCAGGTTCCTGATGTCAGTTTGGAGGAGGCAATTGGCACTGTCAAACCAGCCACAGTTGCCTGTGGGGGCACCTTGCATCTGGGAGGTATCCTGATCCATTCGGAATTTCAGTAGGCAGCCGGCGACTCCAGGCCACCGTGCCCCGGACAAGAATGATGGCCTTTTCCCAGAGAAACAAAAGTTACCAGGCCAGGTTCCTGATGTCAGTTTGCAGGAGGCACTTGGCACTGTCAAACCAGCCACAGTTGCCTGTGGGGGCACCTTGCATCCTGGAGGTATCCTGATCCGTGCGGAATTTCAGCAGGCAGCCGGCCACTCCAGGCCACTGGGCACTGGACACGAACCATGGCCTTTCCCCAGAGAAACAAAAGTCACCAGGCCAGGTTCCTGATGTCAGTTTGCAGGAGGCACTTGGCACTGTCAAACCAGCCACAGTTGCCTGTGGGGGCACCTTGCATCTGGGAGGTATCCTGATCCGTTCGGAATTTCAGCAGGCAGCCGGCCACTCCGGTTTACCGGGCCCATGAGAAGAATGATGGCCTTTCCCCAGAGAAACAAAAGTCACCAGGCCAGGTTCCTGATGTCAGTTTGCAGGAGGCACTTGGCACTGTCAAACCAGCCACAGTTGCCTGTGGGGGCACCTTGCATCTGGGAGGTATCCTCAAGCGTGCGGAATTTCAGCAGGCAGCCGGGCACTCCGGGCCACCGGGCACTGGACACGATCGAGGGCCTTTCCCCAGAGCAACAAAAGTCACCAGGACAGGTTCCGATGTCAGTTTGCAGGAGGCACTTGGCACTGTCAAACCAGCCACAGTTGCCTGTGGTGGTACTATCGGTCTGGGAGGTATCCTGATCCGTTCGGAATTTCAGCAGGCGGCCGGCCACTCCGGGGCACAAGCCCTGGGCATGTGCAATGTCCTTTGCAAAGGAAAACACAAGTCACCAGGCCAGGTTCCTGATGTCAGTTTGCAGGAAGCACTTGGCACTGTCAAATCAGCCACAGGTGTCTGTGGGGGCACCTTGCATCTTGGCGGCATCCTGATCCGTTCGGAATTTCAGCAGGCAGCCGGCCACTCCGGGCCACCGGGCCCTGGACATGAACGATGGCCTTTACCCAGAGAAACAAAAGTCACCAGGCCAGGTTCCTGATGTCAGTTTGCAGGAGGCACTTGGCACTGTCAAACCAGCCACAGGTGCCTCTGGGGGTACCATCCGTCTCGCAGGCATCCTGATCCGTGCAGAATTTCAACAGGCAGCCGGCCACTCCGGGCCACCGGGCCTTGGACATGGATCGTGGCCTTTCCCCAGAGAAACCAAAGTGACCAACCCAACTTTCCGATGTCTGTTTGCAGGAGGCACTTGGCACTGTCAAACCTGCCACACTTGCCTCTGGTGGTGCCTTGCTTCTGGGAGGTATCTTGAGATAT
The DNA here is from genome assembly GCF_036417665.1 of Passer domesticus. Lineage (NCBI taxonomy): Eukaryota > Metazoa > Chordata > Aves > Passeriformes > Passeridae > Passer > Passer domesticus. The sequence continues at coordinate 57,835,605 of NC_087478.1, read as the reverse complement.
TCGGAATTTTAAGAAGCACCCTGCCGCTACGGTCCATCGGAACCTGCCCAGGAACTATGGCCGTTCCCCAGAGAAACAAAACTCGCCAGGCCAGGTCCCTGATGTGCATTTTCAAAAGGAACTTCGCACTGTCCAACCAGCCACAGTTACCGGTGGTGGCACCTTGCTTCAGGCTGGTATATTGGGATGTTCGGAATTTCAGCAGGCACCAGTCCTCTCCTGGCCACCGGACCCTGGACACCAACGATGGACGTTTCTGTGAGAAACAAAAGTCACCAGGCCAGGTTCCTGATGTCAGTTTGGAGGAGGCACTTGGCACTGTCAAACCAGCTACAGGTGCCTCTGGGGGCATTTTTCATATGGGAAGAATCCTGATCCGTGCGGAATTTCAGCCGGCAGCCGGCCACTCCAGGCCAGCGGGCACTGGACAGGAACCATGGCCTTTTCCCAGAGAAACAAAAGTCACCAGGCCAGGTTCCTGATGTCAGTTTGCAGGAGGCACTTGGCACTGTCAAACCAGCCACAGTTGCCTCTGCTGGCACCTTGCATCTGGGAGGTATCCTGATCCATTCGGAATTTCTGCAGGCAGCCGGCCACTCCGGGTCACCGTGCCCGGGACAAGAATGATGGTCTTTTCCCAGAGAAACAAAAGTCACCAGGCCAGGTTCCTGATGTCAGTTTGCAGGAGGCACTTGGCACTGTCAAACCAGCCACAGTTGCCTGTGGTGGTACTATCGGTCTGGGAGGTATCCTGATCCGTTTGGAATTTCAGCAGGCGGCCGGCCACTCCGGGCCACAGGCCCTGGGCACGTACAATGTCCTTTCCGAAGGAAAACACAAGTCACCAGGCCAGGTTCCTGATGTCAGTTTGCAGGAGGCACTTGGCACTGTCAAATCAGCCACAGGTGTCTGTGGGGGCACCTTGCATCTTGGCGGCATCCTGATCCGTGAGGAATTTCAGCAGGCAGCCGGCCACTCCGGGCCACTGGGCCCTGGACACAAACCATGGCCATTCCCCAGAGAAACAAAAGTCACCAGGCCAGGTTCCTGATGTCAGTTTGCAGGAGGCACTTGGCACTGTCAAACCAGCCACATTTGCCTCTGGAGGTGCCTTGCTTCTGGGAGGTATCTTGAGATATTCGGAATTTTAAGATGTACCCTGCAGCTACGGTCCATCGGAACCTGCCCAGGAACTATGGCCGTTCCCCAGCGAAACAAAACTCGCCAGGCCAGGTCCCTGATGTACATTTTCAAAAGGAACTTCGCACTGTCCAACCAGCCACAGTTACCGGTGGTGGCACCTTGCTTCAGGCTGGTATATTGGGATGTTCGGAATTTCAGCAGGCACCAGTCCTCTCCTGGCCACTGGACCCTGGACACCAACGATGGCCTTTTCTGTGAGAAACAAAACTCACCAGGCCGAGTTCCTGAGGTCAGTTTGCAAGAGGCACTTGGCACTGTCCAACCACCCACAGGTGCCTGTGGTGGCACCTTGATTCTGGGAGGCATCCAGAGATGTTTGGAATTTTAAGAGACACCCTGCCACGCCGGGTCACCTCAACCTGGACATGAACCATGAACTTTTTCTGACAGAAGCAAAACTCAGCAGGCCAGGTTCCTGATGTCAATTTGCAGGAGGCATTTGGCACTGTCCAATCCGCCACAATTGCCTATTGTGCCGCCTTGCTTCTAGGATGTATATTGAGACGTTCGGAATTTCTGCAGGCAGCCGGCCACTCCGGCCTACAGGACGTGGGAAAAGAACAATGGCTTTTCCTCTGAGAAACAGAACTCACAAGGCCAGGGTCCTGATGTCAGTTTGCAGGAGGCACTTGGCACTGTCCAACCAGCCACAGTTGCCTGTGGGGGCACCTTGTATCTGGGAGGTATCCTCAACCGTGCGGAATTTCAGCAGGCAGCTTGCCGCCCGGGGCCACGGGAACCAGGACACGCGCCATGGCTTTCCTAAGAGTCACAAAACTCATCAGGCCAGGTTCCTGATGTCAGTTTGCAGGAGGCACTTGGCAATGTCAAACCAGCCACAGTTGCCTCTGCTGGCAGCTTGCGTCTTGGAGGCACCCTGGGACATTCGGAATATCAGAATAAGCCGGCCGTTGCGTGCCAGCGGTCCCCGGACACGAACGATGGCCTTTCCCCAGAGAAGCAAAACTCACCAGGCCAAGTTCCTGACGTCACTTTGCAAGAGGCACTTGGCACTGTCCAACCAGCCACACTTGCCTCTGGTGGTGCCTTGCTTCTTGCAGGTGTCCTGAGATGTTCAGAATTTTAAGGAGCACCCTGCAGCTACGGTCCACCGGAACCCGTCCAGGAACGATGGCCATTCCCCAGAGAAACAAAACTCACCAGACAAAGTCCTGTTGTCTGTTTGCAGGAGGCACTTTTCACTGTAAAAATCAGCCACAGTTGCATTTTCTGGCAGCTTGCCGCTGGGAGGCATCCTGCGATGTTCGGAATTTTGGTAGTCAGTCAGCCACTCTGGGCCACTGTCACCTGCAAATGAGCACTGGGCCTTTTGCCTGGGAAACGAATCTGACCAGGCCAGATGCCTGATGTCAGTTTGCAGGAGGCACTTGGCACTGTCAAACCAGCCACAGTTGCCTGTGGGGGCACCTTGCATCTGGGAGGCATCCTGATCCATGCGGAATTTCAGCAGGCAGCCGGCCACTCCGGGCCACCGGGCCCTGGACATGAACCATGGCCTTTCCCCAGAGAAACAAAAGTCACCAGGCCAGGTTCCTGATGTCAGTTTGCAGGAGGCACTTGGCACTGTCAAACCAGCCACAGTTGCCTGTGGTGGTACTTTCGTTCTGGGAGGAATCCTGATCCGTTCGGAATATCAGCAGGCGGCCGGCCACTACGGGCCACAGGCCATGGATACGTACAATGGCCGTTCCAAAGAGAAACAAAAATCACCAGGCCAGGTTCCTGATGTCAGTTTGCAGGAGGCACTTGGCACTGTCAAACCAGCCACAGTTGCCGGTGGGGGCTCCATTCCTCTGGGAGCTATCCTGATCTGTGCGGAATTTCAGCAGGCATCCGCCCACTCGAGCCACCGGGCCCTGGACATGAACCACGGCTTTTCCCCAGAGAAACAAAAGTCACCAGGCCAGGTTCCTGATGTCAGTTTGCAGGAGGACCTTGGCACTGTCAAACCAGACACAGTTGCCTGTGGGAGCACCTTGCATCTGGGAGGTATCCTGATCCGTTCGGAATTTCAGCAGGCAGCCGGCCACTGCGGGCCTACAGGTCCAGGATATGAACGATGGCCTTTCCCCAGAGAAACAAAAGTCACCAGGCCAGGTTCCTGATGTCAGTTTGCAGGAGGCACTTGGCACTGTCAAACCAGCCACAGTTGCCTGTGGGGGCACCTTGCATCTGGGAGGTATCCTCAACCGTGCGGAATTTCAGAAGGCAGCCGGGACTCAGGGCGAGCGGGCCCCGGACAAGTATGATGGCCTTTCCCTAGAGAAACAAAAGTCACCAGGACAGGTTCCGATATCAGTTTGCAGGAGGCACTTGGCACTGTCAAACCAGCCACAGTTGCCTGTGGTGGTACTATCGGTCTGGGAGGTATCCTGATCCATTCAGAATTTCAGCAGGCGGCCGGCCACTCCAGGCCACCGGGCCCTGAACACGTACAATGGCCTTTCCAAAGAGAAACAAAAGTCACCAGGCCAGGTTCCTGATGTCAGTTTGCAGGAGGCACTTGGCACTGTCAAACGAGACACATTTGCCTGTGGGGGCACCTTGCATCTGGGAGGTATCCTGATCCGTTCGGAATTTCTGCAGGCAGCCGGCCACTCGAGCCACCAGGCCCTGGAGAGGAACGATGGCCTTTCCCCAGAGAAACAAAAGTCACCAGGCCAGGTTCCTGATGTCAGTTTGCAGGAGGACCTTGGCACTGTCAAACCAGCCACAGTTGCCTGTGGGAGCACCTTGCATCTGGGAGGTATCCTGATCCGTTCGGAATTTCAGCAGGCAGCCGGCCAATCCGGGCCTGCAGGCCTCGTACAAGAATGATGGCCTTTCCCCAGAGAAACAAAAGTCACCAGACCAGGTTCCTGATGTCTGTTTGCAGGAGGCACTTGGTACTGTCAAACCAGCCACAGTTGCCTGTGGGGGCACATTGCATCTGGGAGGTATCCTCAACCGTGCGGAATTTCAGCAGGCAGGCGGGACTCCGGGCCAGCGGGCACTGGACACGATCGAGGGCCTTTCCCCAGAGCAACAAAAGTCAGCAGGACAGGTTCCGATGTCAGTTTGCAGGAGGCACTTGGCACTGTCAAACCAGCCACAGTTGCCTCTGGTGGTACATTTGTTCTGGGAGGCATCCTGATCCGTGCGGAATTTCTGCAGGCAGCCGGCCACTCCAGGCCATTTGGCACTGGATATGAACCATAGCCTTTCCCCAGAGAAACAAAAGTCACCAGGCCAGGTTCCTGATGTCAGTTTGCAGGAGGCACTTGGCACTGTCAAACCAGACACAGTTGCCTGTGGTGGTACTTTCGGTCCGGGGGGTATCCTGATCCGTGCGGAATTTCAGCAGGCAGCCGGCCACTCCGGGCCTACAGGCCCTGGACACCTACAATGGCCTTTCCCCAGAGAAACAAAAGTCACCAGGCCAGGTTCCTGATGTCAGTTTGCAGGAGGCACTTGGCACTGTCAAACCAGCCAGAGTTGCCTGTGGGGGCACCTCGCATCCTGGAGGTATCCTGATCCGGGCGGAATTTCAGCAGGCCGCCGGCCACTCCAGGCCACCGGGCACTGGACACGAACCATGGCCTTTCCCCAGAGAAACAAAAGTCACCAGTCTAGGTTCCTGATGTCAGTTTGCCGGAGGCTCTTGGCACTGTCAAACCAGCCACAGTTGCCTGTGGTGGTACTTTCGGTCGGGGAGGCATCCTGGTCCATGAGGAATTTCCGCAGGCAGCCGGCCACTCCGGGCCACCAGGCCCTAGACATGTACGATGACCTTTTCCCAGAGAAACCAAAGTTACCAGGACAGGTTCCTGATGTCAGTTCGCAGTAGGCACTTGGCACTGTCAAACCAGCCACAGTTGCCTCGGGCGGCACCTTTCATTTAGACGGTATCCTGATCCGCGCGGAATTTCAGCAGGCAGCCGGCCACTCCGGGCCTACGGGTCCAGGATATGAACGATGGCCTTTCCCCAGAGAAACAAAAGTCACCAGGCCAGGTTCCTGATGTCAGTTTGCAGGAGGCACTTGGCACTGTCAAACCAGCCACAGTTGCCTGTGGGGGCACCTTGCATCCTGGAGGTATCCTGATCCGTGCGGAATTTCAGCAGGCGGCCTGCCACTCCAGGCCACCGGGCACTGGACACAAACCATGGCCTTTCCCCAGAGAAACAAAAGTCACCAGGGCAGCTTCCTGATGTTAGTTTGCAGGAGGTACTTGGCACTGTCGAGCAAGCCAGAGTTGCCTCTGGGGGCACCTTGCATCTGGGAGGTATCCTGATCCATTCGGAATTTCAGCAGGCAGCCGGCAACACCGGGCCACTGGGCCACCTGTCCCCGGGTAAGAATGATGGCCTTTCCCCAGAGAAACAAAAGTCACCAGGCCAGGTTCCTGATGTCAGTTTGGAGGAGGCAATTGGCACTGTCAAACCAGCCACAGTTGCCTGTGGGGGCACCTTGCATCTGGGAGGTATCCTGATCCATTCGGAATTTCAGTAGGCAGCCGGCGACTCCAGGCCACCGTGCCCCGGGCAAGAATGATGGCCTTTTCCCAGAGAAACAAAAGTTACCAGGCCAGGTTCCTGATGTCAGTTTGCAGGAGGCACTTGGCACTGTCAAACCAGCCACAGTTGCCTGTGGGGGCACCTTGCATCCTGGAGGTATCCTGATCCGTGCGGAATTTCAGCAGGCAGCCGGCCACTCCAGGCCACTGGGCACTGGACACGAACCATGGCCTTTCCCCAGAGAAACAAAAGTCACCAGGCCAGGTTCCTGATGTCAGTTTGCAGGAGGCACTTGGCACTGTCAAACCAGCCAGAGTTGCCTGTGGGGGCACCTTGCATCTGGGAGGTATCCTGATCCGTTCGGAATTTCAGCAGGCAGCCGGCCACTCCGGTTTACCGGGCCCATGAGAAGAATGATGGCCTTTCCCCAGAGAAACAAAAGTCACCAGGCCAGGTTCCTGATGTCAGTTTGCAGGAGGCACTTGGCACTGTCAAACCAGCCACAGTTGCCTGTGGGGGCACCTTGCATCTGGGAGGTATCCTCAAGCGTGCGGAATTTCAGCAGGCAGCCGGGCACTCCGGGCCACCGGGCACTGGACACGATCGAGGGCCTTTCCCCAGAGCAACAAAAGTCACCAGGACAGGTTCCGATGTCAGTTTGCAGGAGGCACTTGGCACTGTCAAACCAGCCACAGTTGCCTGTGGTGGTACTATCGGTCTGGGAGGTATCCTGATCCGTTCGGAATTTCAGCAGGCGGCCGGCCACTCCGGGGCACAAGCCCTGGGCATGTGCAATGTCCTTTGCAAAGGAAAACACAAGTCACCAGGCCAGGTTCCTGATGTCAGTTTGCAGGAGGCACTTGGCACTGTCAAATCAGCCACAGGTGTCTGTGGGGGCACCTTGCATCTTGGCGGCATCCTGATCCGTGAGGAATTTCAGCAGGCAGCCGGCCACTCCGGGCCACCGGGCCCTGGACATGAACGATGGCCTTTCCCCAGAGAAACAAAAGTCACCAGGCCAGGTTCCTGATGTCAGTTTGCAGGAGGCACTTGGCACTGTCAAACCAGCCACAGGTGCCTCTGGGGGTACCATCCATCTCGCAGGCATCCTGATCCGTGCAGAATTTCAACAGGCAGCCGGCCACTCCGGGCCACCGGGCCTTGGACATGGATCGTGGCCTTTCCCCAGAGAAACCAAAGTGACCAACCCAACTTTCCGATGTCTGTTTGCAGGAGGCACTTGGCACTGTCAAACCTGCCACACTTGCCTCTGGTGGTGCCTTGCTTCTGGGAGGTATCTTGAGATATTCGGAATTTTAAGAAGCACCCTGCCGCTACGGTCCATCGGAACCTGCCCAGGAACTATGGCCGTTCCCCAGAGAAACAAAACTCGCCAGGCCAGGTCCCTGATGTGCATTTTCAAAAGGAACTTCGCACTGTCCAACCAGCCACAGTTACCGGTGGTGGCACCTTGCTTCAGGCTGGTATATTGGGATGTTTGGAATTTCAGCAGGCACCAGTCCTCTCCTGGCCACCGGACCCTGGACACCAACGATGGACGTTTCTGTGAGAAACAAAAGTCACCAGGCCAGGTTCCTGATGTCAGTTTGGAGGAGGCACTTGGCACTGTCAAACCAGCTACAGGTGCCTCTGGGGGCATTTTTCATCTGGGAGGTATCCTGATCCATTCGGAATTTCTGCAGGCAGCCGGCCACTCCGGGTCACCGTGCCCGGGACAAGAATGATGGTCTTTTCCCAGAGAAACAAAAGTCACCAGGCCAGGTTCCTGATGTCAGTTTGCAGGAGGCACTTGGCACTGTCAAACCAGCCACAGTTGCCTCTGGGGGCATTTTTCATATGGGAAGTATCCTGATCCGTGCGGAATTTCAGCAGGCAGCCGGCCACTCCAGGCCAGCGGGCACTGGTCACGAACCATGGCCTTTCCCCAGAGAAACAAAAGTCACCAGGCCAGGTTCCTGATGTCAGTTTGCAGGAGGCACTTGGCACTGTCAAACCAACCACAGTTGCCTGTGGTGGTACTATCGGTCTGGGAGGTATCCTGATCCGTTTGGAATTTCAGCAGGCGGCCGGCCATTCCGGGCCACAGGCCCTGGGCACGTACAATGTCCTTTCCGAAGGAAAACACAAGTCACCAGGCCAGGTTCCTGATGTCAGTTTGCAGGAGGCACTTGGCACTGTCAAACCAGCCACAGTTGCCTCTGGGGGCATTTTTCATATGGGAAGTATCCTGATCCGTGCGGAATTTCAGCAGGCAGCCGGCCACTCCGGGCCACTGGGCCCTGGACACAAACCATGGCCATTCCCCAGAGAAACAAAAGTCACCAGGCCAGGTTCCTGATGTCAGTTTGCAGGAGGCACTTGGCACTGTCAAACCAGCCACAGTTGCCTGTGGGGGCACCTTGCATCTGGGAGGCATCCTGATCCATGCGGAATTTCAGCAGGCAGCCGGCCACTCCGGGCCACCGGGCCCTGGACATGAACCATGGCCTTTCCCCAGAGAAACAAAAGTCACCAGGCCAGGTTCCTGATGTCAGTTTGCAGGAGGCACTTGGCACTGTCAAACCAGCCACAGTTGCCTGTGGTGGTACTTTCGTTCTGGGAGGAATCCTGATCCGTTCGGAATATCAGCAGGCGGCCGGCCACTACGGGCCACAGGCCATGGATACGTACAATGGCCGTTCCAAAGAGAAACAAAAATCACCAGGCCAGGTTCCTGATGTCAGTTTGCAGGAGGCACTTGGCACTGTCAAACCAGCCACAGTTGCCGGTGGGGGCTCCATTCCTCTGGGAGCTATCCTGATCTGTGCGGAATTTCAGCAGGCATCCGCCCACTCGAGCCACCGGGCCCTGGACTTGAACCACGGCTTTTCCCCAGAGAAACAAAAGTCACCAGGCCAGGTTCCTGATGTCAGTTTGCAGGAGGCACTTGGCACTGTCAAACCAGACACAGTTGCCTGTGGGAGCACCTTGCATCTGGGAGGTATCCTGATCCGTTCGGAATTTCAGCAGGCAGCCGGCCACTCCGGGCCTACAGGTCCAGGATATGAACGATGGCCTTTCCCCAGAGAAACAAAAGTCACCAGGGCAGCTTCCTGATGTTAGTTTGCAGGAGGCACTTGGCACTGTCAAACCAGCCACAGTTGCCTGTGGTGGTACTTTCGGTCCGGGTGGTATCCTGATCCGTGCGGAATTTCAGCAGGCAGCCGGCCACTCCGGGCCTCCAGGCCCTGGACACCTACAATGGCCTTTCCAAAGAGAAACAAAAGTCACCAGGCCAGGTTCCTGATGTCAGTTTGCAGGAGGCACTTGGCACTGTCAAACCAGCCAGAGTTGCCTGTGGGGGCACCTCGCATCCTGGAGGTATCCTGATCCGGGCGGAATTTCAGCAGGCCGCCGGCCACTCCAGGCCACCGGGCACTGGACACGAACCATGGCCTTTCCCCAGAGAAACAAAAGTCACCAGTCTAGGTTCCTGATGTCAGTTTGCCGGAGGCTCTTGGCACTGTCAAACCAGCCACAGTTGCCTGTGGTGGTACTTTCGGTCGGGGAGGCATCCTGGTCCATGAGGAATTTCCGCAGGCAGCCGGCCACTCCGGGCCACCAGGCCCTAGACATGTACGATGACCTTTTCCCAGAGAAACCAAAGTTACCAGGACAGGTTCCTGATGTCAGTTTGCAGTAGGCACTTGGCACTGTCAAACCAGCCACAGTTGCCTCGGGCGGCACCTTTCATTTAGACGGTATCCTGATCCGCGCGGAATTTCAGCAGGCAGCCGGCCACTCCGGGCCTACGGGTCCAGGATATGAACGATGGCCTTTCCCCAGAGAAACAAAAGTCACCAGGCCAGGTTCCTGATGTCAGTTTGCAGGAGGCACTTGGCACTGTCAAACCAGCCACAGTCGCCTGTGGTGGTACTTTTGGTCAGGGAGGTATCCTGATCCGTGCGGAATTTCTGCAGGCAGCCGGCCACTCCAGGCCACCGGGCACTGGACACAAACCATGGCCTTTCCCCAGAGAAACAAAAGTCACCAGGCCAGGTTCCTGATGTCAATTTGCAGGAGGCTCTTGGCACTGTCAAACCAGCCACAGTTGCCTGTGGGGGCACCTTGCATCTGGGAGGTATCCTGATCCATTCGGAATTTCTGCAGGCAGCCGGCCACTCCGGGTCACCGTGCCCCGGACAAGAATGATGGCCTTTCCCCAGAGAAACAAAAGTCACCAGGCCAGGTTCCTGATGTCAGTTTGCAGGAGGCACTTGGCACTGTCAAACCAGCCACAGTTGCCTGTGGGGGCACCTTGCATCCTGGAGGTATCCTGATCCGTGCGGAATTTCAGCAGGCGGCCTGCCACTCCAGGCCACCGGGCCCTGGACACAAACCATGGCCTTTCCCCAGAGAAACAAAAGTCACCAGGGCAGCTTCCTGATGTTAGTTTGCAGGAGGTACCTGGCACTGTCAAACCAGCCAGAGTTGCCTGTGGGGGCACCTTGCATCTGGGAGGTATCCTGATCCATTCGGAATTTCAGCAGGCAGCCGGCAACACCGGGCCACTGGGCCACCGGTCCCCGGGTAAGAATGATGGCCTTTCCCCAGAGAAACAAAAGTCACCAGGCCAGGTTCCTGATGTCAGTTTGGAGGAGGCAATTGGCACTGTCAAACCAGCCAGAGTTGCCTGTGGGGGCACCTTGCATCTGGGAGGTATCCTGATCCATTCGGAATTTCAGCAGGCAGCCGGCAACACCGGGCCACTGGGCCACCGGTCCCCGGGTAAGAATGATGGCCTTTCCCCAGAGAAACAAAAGTCACCAGGCCAGGTTCCTGATGTCAGTTTGCAGGAGGCACTTGGCACTGTCAAACCAGCCACAGTTGCCTGTGGGGGCACCTTGCATCTGGGAGGTATCCTCAAGCGTGCGGAATTTCAGCAGGCAGCCGGGCACTCCGGGCCACCGGGCACTGGACACGATCGAGGGCCTTTCCCCAGAGCAACAAAAGTCACCAGGACAGGTTCCGATGTCAGTTTGCAGGAGGCACTTGGCACTGTCAAACCAGCCACAGTTGCCTGTGGTGGTACTATCGGTCTGGGAGGTATCCTGATCCGTTCGGAATTTCAGCAGGCGGCCGGCCACTCCGGGGCACAAGCCCTGGGCATGTGCAATGTCCTTTGCAAAGGAAAACACAAGTCACCAGGCCAGGTTCCTGATGTCAGTTTGCAGGAGGCTCTTGGCACTGTCAAATCAGCCACAGGTGTCTGTGGGGGCACCTTGCATCTTGGCGGCATCCTGATCCGTGAGGAATTTCAGCAGGCAGCCGGCCACTCCGGGCCACCGGGCCCTGGACATGAACGATGGCCTTTCCCCAGAGAAACAAAAGTCACCAGGCCAGGTTCCTGATGTCAGTTTGCAGGAGGCACTTGGCACTGTCAAACCAGCCACAGGTGCCTCTGGGGGTACCATCCATCTCGCAGGCATCCTGATCCGTGCAGAATTTCAACAGGCAGCCGGCCACTCCGGGCCACCGGGCCTTGGACATGGATCGTGGCCTTTCCCCAGAGAAACCAAAGTGACCAACCCAACTTTCCGATGTCTGTTTGCAGGAGGCACTTGGCACTGTCAAACCTGCCACACTTGCCTCTGGTGGTGCCTTGCTTCTGGGAGGTATCTTGAGATATTCGGAATTTTAAGAAGCACCCTGCCGCTACGGTCCATCGGAACCTGCCCAGGAACTATGGCCGTTCCCCAGAGAAACAAAACTCGCCAGGCCAGGTCCCTGATGTGCATTTTCAAAAGGAACTTCGCACTGTCCAACCAGCCACAGTTACCGGTGGTGGCACCTTGCTTCAGGCTGGTATATTGGGATGTTTGGAATTTCAGCAGGCACCAGTCCTCTCCTGGCCACCGGACCCTGGACACCAACGATGGACGTTTCTGTGAGAAACAAAAGTCACCAGGCCAGGTTCCTGATGTCAGTTTGGAGGAGGCACTTGGCACTGTCAAACCAGCTACAGGTGCCTCTGGGGGCATTTTTCATCTGGGAGGTATCCTGATCCATTCGGAATTTCTGCAGGCAGCCGGCCACTCCGGGTCACCGTGCCCGGGACAAGAATGATGGTCTTTTCCCAGAGAAACAAAAGTCACCAGGCCAGGTTCCTGATGTCAGTTTGCAGGAGGCACTTGGCACTGTCAAACCAGCCACAGTTGCCTCTGGGGGCATTTTTCATATGGGAAGTATCCTGATCCGTGCGGAATTTCAGCAGGCAGCCGGCCACTCCAGGCCAGCGGGCACTGGTCACGAACCATGGCCTTTCCCCAGAGAAACAAAAGTCACCAGGCCAGGTTCCTGATGTCAGTTTGCAGGAGGCACTTGGCACTGTCAAACCAACCACAGTTGCCTGTGGTGGTACTATCGGTCTGGGAGGTATCCTGATCCGTTTGGAATTTCAGCAGGCGGCCGGCCATTCCGGGCCACAGGCCCTGGGCACGTACAATGTCCTTTCCGAAGGAAAACACAAGTCACCAGGCCAGGTTCCTGATGTCAGTTTGCAGGAGGCACTTGGCACTGTCAAACCAGCCACAGTTGCCTCTGGGGGCATTTTTCATATGGGAAGTATCCTGATCCGTGCGGAATTTCAGCAGGCAGCCGGCCACTCCGGGCCACTGGGCCCTGGACACAAACCATGGCCATTCCCCAGAGAAACAAAAGTCACCAGGCCAGGTTCCTGATGTCAGTTTGCAGGAGGCACTTGGCACTGTCAAACCAGCCACAGTTGCCTGTGGGGGCACCTTGCATCTGGGAGGCATCCTGATCCATGCGGAATTTCAGCAGGCAGCCGGCCACTCCGGGCCACCGGGCCCTGGACATGAACCATGGCCTTTCCCCAGAGAAACAAAAGTCACCAGGCCAGGTTCCTGATGTCAGTTTGCAGGAGGCACTTGGCACTGTCAAACCAGCCACAGTTGCCTGTGGTGGTACTTTCGTTCTGGGAGGAATCCTGATCCGTTCGGAATATCAGCAGGCGGCCGGCCACTACGGGCCACAGGCCATGGATACGTACAATGGCCGTTCCAAAGAGAAACAAAAATCACCAGGCCAGGTTCCTGATGTCAGTTTGCAGGAGGCACTTGGCACTGTCAAACCAGCCACAGTTGCCGGTGGGGGCTCCATTCCTCTGGGAGCTATCCTGATCTGTGCGGAATTTCAGCAGGCATCCGCCCACTCGAGCCACCGGGCCCTGGACTTGAACCACGGCTTTTCCCCAGAGAAACAAAAGTCACCAGGCCAGGTTCCTGATGTCAGTTTGCAGGAGGCACTTGGCACTGTCAAACCAGACACAGTTGCCTGTGGGAGCACCTTGCATCTGGGAGGTATCCTGATCCGTTCGGAATTTCAGCAGGCAGCCGGCCACTCCGGGCCTACAGGTCCAGGATATGAACGATGGCCTTTCCCCAGAGAAACAAAAGTCACCAGGGCAGCTTCCTGATGTTAGTTTGCAGGAGGCACTTGGCACTGTCAAACCAGCCACAGTTGCCTGTGGTGGTACTTTCGGTCCGGGTGGTATCCTGATCCGTGCGGAATTTCAGCAGGCAGCCGGCCACTCCGGGCCTCCAGGCCCTGGACACCTACAATGGCCTTTCCAAAGAGAAACAAAAGTCACCAGGCCAGGTTCCTGATGTCAGTTTGCAGGAGGCACTTGGCACTGTCAAACCAGCCAGAGTTGCCTGTGGGGGCACCTCGCATCCTGGAGGTATCCTGATCCGGGCGGAATTTCAGCAGGCCGCCGGCCACTCCAGGCCACCGGGCACTGGACACGAACCATGGCCTTTCCCCAGAGAAACAAAAGTCACCAGTCTAGGTTCCTGATGTCAGTTTGCCGGAGGCTCTTGGCACTGTCAAACCAGCCACAGTTGCCTGTGGTGGTACTTTCGGTCGGGGAGGCATCCTGGTCCATGAGGAATTTCCGCAGGCAGCCGGCCACTCCGGGCCACCAGGCCCTAGACATGTACGATGACCTTTTCCCAGAGAAACCAAAGTTACCAGGACAGGTTCCTGATGTCAGTTTGCAGTAGGCACTTGGCACTGTCAAACCAGCCACAGTTGCCTCGGGCGGCACCTTTCATTTAGACGGTATCCTGATCCGCGCGGAATTTCAGCAGGCAGCCGGCCACTCCGGGCCTACGGGTCCAGGATATGAACGATGGCCTTTCCCCAGAGAAACAAAAGTCACCAGGCCAGGTTCCTGATGTCAGTTTGCAGGAGGCACTTGGCACTGTCAAACCAGCCACAGTCGCCTGTGGTGGTACTTTTGGTCAGGGAGGTATCCTGATCCGTGCGGAATTTCTGCAGGCAGCCGGCCACTCCAGGCCACCGGGCACTGGACACAAACCATGGCCTTTCCCCAGAGAAACAAAAGTCACCAGGCCAGGTTCCTGATGTCAATTTGCAGGAGGCTCTTGGCACTGTCAAACCAGCCACAGTTGCCTGTGGGGGCACCTTGCATCTGGGAGGTATCCTGATCCATTCGGAATTTCTGCAGGCAGCCGGCCACTCCGGGTCACCGTGCCCCGGACAAGAATGATGGCCTTTCCCCAGAGAAACAAAAGTCACCAGGCCAGGTTCCTGATGTCAGTTTGCAGGAGGCACTTGGCACTGTCAAACCAGCCACAGTTGCCTGTGGGGGCACCTTGCATCCTGGAGGTATCCTGATCCGTGCGGAATTTCAGCAGGCGGCCTGCCACTCCAGGCCACCGGGCCCTGGACACAAACCATGGCCTTTCCCCAGAGAAACAAAAGTCACCAGGGCAGCTTCCTGATGTTAGTTTGCAGGAGGTACCTGGCACTGTCAAACCAGCCAGAGTTGCCTGTGGGGGCACCTTGCATCTGGGAGGTATCCTGATCCATTCGGAATTTCAGCAGGCAGCCGGCAACACCGGGCCACTGGGCCACCGGTCCCCGGGTAAGAATGATGGCCTTTCCCCAGAGAAACAAAAGTCACCAGGCCAGGTTCCTGATGTCAGTTTGGAGGAGGCAATTGGCACTGTCAAACCAGCCACAGTTGCCTGTGGGGGCACCTTGCATCTGGGAGGTATCCTGATCCATTCGGAATTTCAGTAGGCAGCCGGCGACTCCAGGCCACCGTGCCCCGGACAAGAATGATGGCCTTTTCCCAGAGAAACAAAAGTTACCAGGCCAGGTTCCTGATGTCAGTTTGCAGGAGGCACTTGGCACTGTCAAACCAGCCACAGTTGCCTGTGGGGGCACCTTGCATCCTGGAGGTATCCTGATCCGTGCGGAATTTCAGCAGGCAGCCGGCCACTCCAGGCCACTGGGCACTGGACACGAACCATGGCCTTTCCCCAGAGAAACAAAAGTCACCAGGCCAGGTTCCTGATGTCAGTTTGCAGGAGGCACTTGGCACTGTCAAACCAGCCACAGTTGCCTGTGGGGGCACCTTGCATCTGGGAGGTATCCTGATCCGTTCGGAATTTCAGCAGGCAGCCGGCCACTCCGGTTTACCGGGCCCATGAGAAGAATGATGGCCTTTCCCCAGAGAAACAAAAGTCACCAGGCCAGGTTCCTGATGTCAGTTTGCAGGAGGCACTTGGCACTGTCAAACCAGCCACAGTTGCCTGTGGGGGCACCTTGCATCTGGGAGGTATCCTCAAGCGTGCGGAATTTCAGCAGGCAGCCGGGCACTCCGGGCCACCGGGCACTGGACACGATCGAGGGCCTTTCCCCAGAGCAACAAAAGTCACCAGGACAGGTTCCGATGTCAGTTTGCAGGAGGCACTTGGCACTGTCAAACCAGCCACAGTTGCCTGTGGTGGTACTATCGGTCTGGGAGGTATCCTGATCCGTTCGGAATTTCAGCAGGCGGCCGGCCACTCCGGGGCACAAGCCCTGGGCATGTGCAATGTCCTTTGCAAAGGAAAACACAAGTCACCAGGCCAGGTTCCTGATGTCAGTTTGCAGGAAGCACTTGGCACTGTCAAATCAGCCACAGGTGTCTGTGGGGGCACCTTGCATCTTGGCGGCATCCTGATCCGTTCGGAATTTCAGCAGGCAGCCGGCCACTCCGGGCCACCGGGCCCTGGACATGAACGATGGCCTTTACCCAGAGAAACAAAAGTCACCAGGCCAGGTTCCTGATGTCAGTTTGCAGGAGGCACTTGGCACTGTCAAACCAGCCACAGGTGCCTCTGGGGGTACCATCCGTCTCGCAGGCATCCTGATCCGTGCAGAATTTCAACAGGCAGCCGGCCACTCCGGGCCACCGGGCCTTGGACATGGATCGTGGCCTTTCCCCAGAGAAACCAAAGTGACCAACCCAACTTTCCGATGTCTGTTTGCAGGAGGCACTTGGCACTGTCAAACCTGCCACACTTGCCTCTGGTGGTGCCTTGCTTCTGGGAGGTATCTTGAGATATTCGGAATTTTAAGAAGCACGCTGCCGCTACGGTCCATCGGAACCTGCCCAGGAACTATGGCCGTTCCCCAGAGAAACAAAACTCGCCAGGCCAGGTCCCTGATGTGCATTTTCAAAAGGAACTTCGCACTGTCCAACCAGCCACAGTTACCGGTGGTGGCACCTTGCTTCAGGCTGGTATATTGGGATGTTCGGAATTTCAGCAGGCACCAGTCCTCTCCTGGCCACCGGACCCTGGACACCAACGATGGACGTTTCTGTGAGAAACAAAAGTCACCAGGCCAGGTTCCTGATGTCAGTTTGGAGGAGGCACTTGGCACTGTCAAACCAGCTACAGGTGCCTCTGGGGGCATTTTTCATATGGGAAGAATCCTGATCCGTGCGGAATTTCAGCCGGCAGCCGGCCACTCCAGGCCAGCGGGCACTGGACAGGAACCATGGCCTTTTCCCAGAGAAACAAAAGTCACCAGGCCAGGTTCCTGATGTCAGTTTGCAGGAGGCACTTGGCACTGTCAAACCAGCCACAGTTGCCTCTGCTGGCACCTTGCATCTGGGAGGTATCCTGATCCATTCGGAATTTCTGCAGGCAGCCGGCCACTCCGGGTCACCGTGCCCGGGACAAGAATGATGGTCTTTTCCCAGAGAAACAAAAGTCACCAGGCCAGGTTCCTGATGTCAGTTTGCAGGAGGCACTTGGCACTGTCAAACCAGCCACAGTTGCCTGTGGTGGTACTATCGGTCTGGGAGGTATCCTGATCCGTTTGGAATTTCAGCAGGCGGCCGGCCACTCCGGGCCACAGGCCCTGGGCACGTACAATGTCCTTTCCGAAGGAAAACACAAGTCACCAGGCCAGGTTCCTGATGTCAGTTTGCAGGAGGCACTTGGCACTGTCAAATCAGCCACAGGTGTCTGTGGGGGCACCTTGCATCTTGGCGGCATCCTGATCCGTGAGGAATTTCAGCAGGCAGCCGGCCACTCCGGGCCACTGGGCCCTGGACACAAACCATGGCCATTCCCCAGAGAAACAAAAGTCACCAGGCCAGGTTCCTGATGTCAGTTTGCAGGAGGCACTTGGCACTGTCAAACCAGCCACATTTGCCTCTGGAGGTGCCTTGCTTCTGGGAGGTATCTTGAGATATTCGGAATTTTAAGATGTACCCTGCAGCTACGGTCCATCGGAACCTGCCCAGGAACTATGGCCGTTCCCCAGCGAAACAAAACTCGCCAGGCCAGGTCCCTGATGTACATTTTCAAAAGGAACTTCGCACTGTCCAACCAGCCACAGTTACCGGTGGTGGCACCTTGCTTCAGGCTGGTATATTGGGATGTTCGGAATTTCAGCAGGCACCAGTCCTCTCCTGGCCACTGGACCCTGGACACCAACGATGGCCTTTTCTGTGAGAAACAAAACTCACCAGGCCGAGTTCCTGAGGTCAGTTTGCAAGAGGCACTTGGCACTGTCCAACCACCCACAGGTGCCTGTGGTGGCACCTTGATTCTGGGAGGCATCCAGAGATGTTTGGAATTTTAAGAGACACCCTGCCACGCCGGGTCACCTCAACCTGGACATGAACCATGAACTTTTTCTGACAGAAGCAAAACTCAGCAGGCCAGGTTCCTGATGTCAATTTGCAGGAGGCATTTGGCACTGTCCAATCCGCCACAATTGCCTATTGTGCCGCCTTGCTTCTAGGATGTATATTGAGACGTTCGGAATTTCTGCAGGCAGCCGGCCACTCCGGCCTACAGGACGTGGGAAAAGAACAATGGCTTTTCCTCTGAGAAACAGAACTCACAAGGCCAGGGTCCTGATGTCAGTTTGCAGGAGGCACTTGGCACTGTCCAACCAGCCACAGTTGCCTGTGGGGGCACCTTGTATCTGGGAGGTATCCTCAACCGTGCGGAATTTCAGCAGGCAGCTTGCCGCCCGGGGCCACGGGAACCAGGACACGCGCCATGGCTTTCCTAAGAGTCACAAAACTCATCAGGCCAGGTTCCTGATGTCAGTTTGCAGGAGGCACTTGGCAATGTCAAACCAGCCACAGTTGCCTCTGCTGGCAGCTTGCGTCTTGGAGGCACCCTGGGACATTCGGAATATCAGAATAAGCCGGCCGTTGCGTGCCAGCGGTCCCCGGACACGAACGATGGCCTTTCCCCAGAGAAGCAAAACTCACCAGGCCAAGTTCCTGACGTCACTTTGCAAGAGGCACTTGGCACTGTCCAACCAGCCACACTTGCCTCTGGTGGTGCCTTGCTTCTTGCAGGTGTCCTGAGATGTTCAGAATTTTAAGGAGCACCCTGCAGCTACGGTCCACCGGAACCCGTCCAGGAACGATGGCCATTCCCCAGAGAAACAAAACTCACCAGACAAAGTCCTGTTGTCTGTTTGCAGGAGGCACTTTTCACTGTAAAAATCAGCCACAGTTGCATTTTCTGGCAGCTTGCCGCTGGGAGGCATCCTGCGATGTTCGGAATTTTGGTAGTCAGTCAGCCACTCTGGGCCACTGTCACCTGCAAATGAGCACTGGGCCTTTTGCCTGGGAAACGAATCTGACCAGGCCAGATGCCTGATGTCAGTTTGCAGGAGGCACTTGGCACTGTCAAACCAGCCACAGTTGCCTGTGGGGGCACCTTGCATCTGGGAGGCATCCTGATCCATGCGGAATTTCAGCAGGCAGCCGGCCACTCCGGGCCACCGGGCCCTGGACATGAACCATGGCCTTTCCCCAGAGAAACAAAAGTCACCAGGCCAGGTTCCTGATGTCAGTTTGCAGGAGGCACTTGGCACTGTCAAACCAGCCACAGTTGCCTGTGGTGGTACTTTCGTTCTGGGAGGAATCCTGATCCGTTCGGAATATCAGCAGGCGGCCGGCCACTACGGGCCACAGGCCATGGATACGTACAATGGCCGTTCCAAAGAGAAACAAAAATCACCAGGCCAGGTTCCTGATGTCAGTTTGCAGGAGGCACTTGGCACTGTCAAACCAGCCACAGTTGCCGGTGGGGGCTCCATTCCTCTGGGAGCTATCCTGATCTGTGCGGAATTTCAGCAGGCATCCGCCCACTCGAGCCACCGGGCCCTGGACATGAACCACGGCTTTTCCCCAGAGAAACAAAAGTCACCAGGCCAGGTT
Source organism: Passer domesticus (assembly GCF_036417665.1). Classification (NCBI taxonomy): domain Eukaryota; kingdom Metazoa; phylum Chordata; class Aves; order Passeriformes; family Passeridae; genus Passer; species Passer domesticus. The sequence goes on along the minus strand of NC_087478.1, from coordinate 57,816,309 downwards.
CCTGATGTCAGTTTGCAGGAGGACCTTGGCACTGTCAAACCAGACACAGTTGCCTGTGGGAGCACCTTGCATCTGGGAGGTATCCTGATCCGTTCGGAATTTCAGCAGGCAGCCGGCAACACCGGGCCTACAGGTCCAGGATATGAACGATGGCCTTTCCCCAGAGAAACAAAAGTCACCAGGCCAGGTTCCTGATGTCAGTTTGCAGGAGGCACTTGGCACTGTCAAACCAGCCACAGTTGCCTGTGGGGGCACCTTGCATCTGGGAGGTATCCTCAACCGTGCGGAATTTCAGAAGGCAGCCGGGACTCAGGGCGAGCGGGCCCCGGACAAGTATGATGGCCTTTCCCTAGAGAAACAAAAGTCACCAGGACAGGTTCCGATATCAGTTTGCAGGAGGCACTTGGCACTGTCAAACCAGCCACAGTTGCCTGTGGTGGTACTATCGGTCTGGGAGGTATCCTGATCCATTCAGAATTTCAGCAGGCGGCCGGCCACTCCAGGCCACCGGGCCCTGAACACGTACAATGGCCTTTCCAAAGAGAAACAAAAGTCACCAGGCCAGGTTCCTGATGTCAGTTTGCAGGAGGCACTTGGCACTGTCAAACGAGACACATTTGCCTGTGGGGGCACCTTGCATCTGGGAGGTATCCTGATCCGTTCGGAATTTCTGCAGGCAGCCGGCCACTCGAGCCACCAGGCCCTGGAGAGGAACGATGGCCTTTCCCCAGAGAAACAAAAGTCACCAGGCCAGGTTCCTGATGTCAGTTTGCAGGAGGACCTTGGCACTGTCAAACCAGCCACAGTTGCCTGTGGGAGCACCTTGCATCTGGGAGGTATCCTGATCCGTTCGGAATTTCAGCAGGCAGCCGGCCAATCCGGGCCTGCAGGCCTCGTACAAGAATGATGGCCTTTCCCCAGAGAAACAAAAGTCACCAGACCAGGTTCCTGATGTCTGTTTGCAGGAGGCACTTGGTACTGTCAAACCAGCCACAGTTGCCTGTGGGGGCACATTGCATCTGGGAGGTATCCTCAACCGTGCGGAATTTCAGCAGGCAGGCGGGACTCCGGGCCAGCGGGCACTGGACACGATCGAGGGCCTTTCCCCAGAGCAACAAAAGTCAGCAGGACAGGTTCCGATGTCAGTTTGCAGGAGGCACTTGGCACTGTCAAACCAGCCACAGTTGCCTGTGGTGGTACTTTCGGTCTGGGAGGCATCCTGATCCGTGCGGAATTTCTGCAGGCAGCCGGCCACTCCAGGCCATTTGGCACTGGATATGAACCATAGCCTTTCCCCAGAGAAACAAAAGTCACCAGGCCAGGTTCCTGATGTCAGTTTGCAGGAGGCACTTGGCACTGTCAAACCAGACACAGTTGCCTGTGGTGGTACTTTCGGTCCGGGGGGTATCCTGATCCGTGCGGAATTTCAGCAGGCAGCCGGCCACTCCGGGCCTACAGGCCCTGGACACCTACAATGGCCTTTCCCCAGAGAAACAAAAGTCACCAGGCCAGGTTCCTGATGTCAGTTTGCAGGAGGCACTTGGCACTGTCAAACCAGCCAGAGTTGCCTGTGGGGGCACCTCGCATCCTGGAGGTATCCTGATCCGGGCGGAATTTCAGCAGGCCGCCGGCCACTCCAGGCCACCGGGCACTGGACACGAACCATGGCCTTTCCCCAGAGAAACAAAAGTCACCAGTCTAGGTTCCTGATGTCAGTTTGCCGGAGGCTCTTGGCACTGTCAAACCAGCCACAGTTGCCTGTGGTGGTACTTTCGGTCGGGGAGGCATCCTGGTCCATGAGGAATTTCCGCAGGCAGCCGGCCACTCCGGGCCACCAGGCCCTAGACATGTACGATGACCTTTTCCCAGAGAAACCAAAGTTACCAGGACAGGTTCCTGATGTCAGTTCGCAGTAGGCACTTGGCACTGTCAAACCAGCCACAGTTGCCTCGGGCGGCACCTTTCATTTAGACGGTATCCTGATCCGCGCGGAATTTCAGCAGGCAGCCGGCCACTCCGGGCCTACGGGTCCAGGATATGAACGATGGCCTTTCCCCAGAGAAACAAAAGTCACCAGGCCAGGTTCCTGATGTCAGTTTGCAGGAGGCACTTGGCACTGTCAAACCAGCCACAGTTGCCTGTGGGGGCACCTTGCATCCTGGAGGTATCCTGATCCGTGCGGAATTTCAGCAGGCGGCCTGCCACTCCAGGCCACCGGGCACTGGACACAAACCATGGCCTTTCCCCAGAGAAACAAAAGTCACCAGGGCAGCTTCCTGATGTTAGTTTGCAGGAGGTACTTGGCACTGTCGAGCAAGCCAGAGTTGCCTCTGGGGGCACCTTGCATCTGGGAGGTATCCTGATCCATTCGGAATTTCAGCAGGCAGCCGGCAACACCGGGCCACTGGGCCACCTGTCCCCGGGTAAGAATGATGGCCTTTCCCCAGAGAAACAAAAGTCACCAGGCCAGGTTCCTGATGTCAGTTTGGAGGAGGCAATTGGCACTGTCAAACCAGCCACAGTTGCCTGTGGGGGCACCTTGCATCTGGGAGGTATCCTGATCCATTCGGAATTTCAGTAGGCAGCCGGCGACTCCAGGCCACCGTGCCCCGGGCAAGAATGATGGCCTTTTCCCAGAGAAACAAAAGTTACCAGGCCAGGTTCCTGATGTCAGTTTGCAGGAGGCACTTGGCACTGTCAAACCAGCCACAGTTGCCTGTGGGGGCACCTTGCATCCTGGAGGTATCCTGATCCGTGCGGAATTTCAGCAGGCAGCCGGCCACTCCAGGCCACTGGGCACTGGACACGAACCATGGCCTTTCCCCAGAGAAACAAAAGTCACCAGGCCAGGTTCCTGATGTCAGTTTGCAGGAGGCACTTGGCACTGTCAAACCAGCCAGAGTTGCCTGTGGGGGCACCTTGCATCTGGGAGGTATCCTGATCCGTTCGGAATTTCAGCAGGCAGCCGGCCACTCCGGTTTACCGGGCCCATGAGAAGAATGATGGCCTTTCCCCAGAGAAACAAAAGTCACCAGGCCAGGTTCCTGATGTCAGTTTGCAGGAGGCACTTGGCACTGTCAAACCAGCCACAGTTGCCTGTGGGGGCACCTTGCATCTGGGAGGTATCCTCAAGCGTGCGGAATTTCAGCAGGCAGCCGGGCACTCCGGGCCACCGGGCACTGGACACGATCGAGGGCCTTTCCCCAGAGCAACAAAAGTCACCAGGACAGGTTCCGATGTCAGTTTGCAGGAGGCACTTGGCACTGTCAAACCAGCCACAGTTGCCTGTGGTGGTACTATCGGTCTGGGAGGTATCCTGATCCGTTCGGAATTTCAGCAGGCGGCCGGCCACTCCGGGGCACAAGCCCTGGGCATGTGCAATGTCCTTTGCAAAGGAAAACACAAGTCACCAGGCCAGGTTCCTGATGTCAGTTTGCAGGAGGCACTTGGCACTGTCAAATCAGCCACAGGTGTCTGTGGGGGCACCTTGCATCTTGGCGGCATCCTGATCCGTGCGGAATTTCAGCAGGCAGCCGGCCACTCCAGGCCACTGGGCACTGGACACGAACCATGGCCTTTCCCCAGAGAAACAAAAGTCACCAGGCCAGGTTCCTGATGTCAGTTTGCAGGAGGCACTTGGCACTGTCAAACCAGCCACAGGTGCCTCTGGGGGTACCATCCATCTCGCAGGCATCCTGATCCGTGCAGAATTTCAACAGGCAGCCGGCCACTCCGGGCCACCGGGCCTTGGACATGGATCGTGGCCTTTCCCCAGAGAAACCAAAGTGACCAACCCAACTTTCCGATGTCTGTTTGCAGGAGGCACTTGGCACTGTCAAACCTGCCACACTTGCCTCTGGTGGTGCCTTGCTTCTGGGAGGTATCTTGAGATATTCGGAATTTTAAGAAGCACCCTGCCGCTACGGTCCATCGGAACCTGCCCAGGAACTATGGCCGTTCCCCAGAGAAACAAAACTCGCCAGGCCAGGTCCCTGATGTGCATTTTCAAAAGGAACTTCGCACTGTCCAACCAGCCACAGTTACCGGTGGTGGCACCTTGCTTCAGGCTGGTATATTGGGATGTTTGGAATTTCAGCAGGCACCAGTCCTCTCCTGGCCACCGGACCCTGGACACCAACGATGGACGTTTCTGTGAGAAACAAAAGTCACCAGGCCAGGTTCCTGATGTCAGTTTGGAGGAGGCACTTGGCACTGTCAAACCAGCCACAGTTGCCTGTGGGGGCACCTTGCATCTGGGAGGTATCCTGATCCATTCGGAATTTCTGCAGGCAGCCGGCCACTCCGGGTCACCGTGCCCGGGACAAGAATGATGGTCTTTTCCCAGAGAAACAAAAGTCACCAGGCCAGGTTCCTGATGTCAGTTTGCAGGAGGCACTTGGCACTGTCAAACCAGCCACAGTTGCCTCTGGGGGCATTTTTCATATGGGAAGTATCCTGATCCGTGCGGAATTTCAGCAGGCAGCCGGCCACTCCAGGCCAGCGGGCACTGGTCACGAACCATGGCCTTTCCCCAGAGAAACAAAAGTCACCAGGCCAGGTTCCTGATGTCAGTTTGCAGGAGGCACTTGGCACTGTCAAACCAACCACAGTTGCCTGTGGTGGTACTATCGGTCTGGGAGGTATCCTGATCCGTTTGGAATTTCAGCAGGCGGCCGGCCATTCCGGGCCACAGGCCCTGGGCACGTACAATGTCCTTTCCGAAGGAAAACACAAGTCACCAGGCCAGGTTCCTGATGTCAGTTTGCAGGAGGCACTTGGCACTGTCAAACCAGCCACAGTTGCCTCTGGGGGCATTTTTCATATGGGAAGTATCCTGATCCGTGCGGAATTTCAGCAGGCAGCCGGCCACTCCGGGCCACTGGGCCCTGGACACAAACCATGGCCATTCCCCAGAGAAACAAAAGTCACCAGGCCAGGTTCCTGATGTCAGTTTGCAGGAGGCACTTGGCACTGTCAAACCAGCCACAGTTGCCTGTGGGGGCACCTTGCATCTGGGAGGCATCCTGATCCATGCGGAATTTCAGCAGGCAGCCGGCCACTCCGGGCCACCGGGCCCTGGACATGAACCATGGCCTTTCCCCAGAGAAACAAAAGTCACCAGGCCAGGTTCCTGATGTCAGTTTGCAGGAGGCACTTGGCACTGTCAAACCAGCCACAGTTGCCTGTGGTGGTACTTTCGTTCTGGGAGGAATCCTGATCCGTTCGGAATATCAGCAGGCGGCCGGCCACTACGGGCCACAGGCCATGGATACGTACAATGGCCGTTCCAAAGAGAAACAAAAATCACCAGGCCAGGTTCCTGATGTCAGTTTGCAGGAGGCACTTGGCACTGTCAAACCAGCCACAGTTGCCGGTGGGGGCTCCATTCCTCTGGGAGCTATCCTGATCTGTGCGGAATTTCAGCAGGCATCCGCCCACTCGAGCCACCGGGCCCTGGACTTGAACCACGGCTTTTCCCCAGAGAAACAAAAGTCACCAGGCCAGGTTCCTGATGTCAGTTTGCAGGAGGCACTTGGCACTGTCAAACCAGACACAGTTGCCTGTGGGAGCACCTTGCATCTGGGAGGTATCCTGATCCGTTCGGAATTTCAGCAGGCAGCCGGCCACTCCGGGCCTACAGGTCCAGGATATGAACGATGGCCTTTCCCCAGAGAAACAAAAGTCACCAGGGCAGCTTCCTGATGTTAGTTTGCAGGAGGCACTTGGCACTGTCAAACCAGCCACAGTTGCCTGTGGTGGTACTTTCGGTCCGGGTGGTATCCTGATCCGTGCGGAATTTCAGCAGGCAGCCGGCCACTCCGGGCCTCCAGGCCCTGGACACCTACAATGGCCTTTCCAAAGAGAAACAAAAGTCACCAGGCCAGGTTCCTGATGTCAGTTTGCAGGAGGCACTTGGCACTGTCAAACCAGCCAGAGTTGCCTGTGGGGGCACCTCGCATCCTGGAGGTATCCTGATCCGGGCGGAATTTCAGCAGGCCGCCGGCCACTCCAGGCCACCGGGCACTGGACACGAACCATGGCCTTTCCCCAGAGAAACAAAAGTCACCAGTCTAGGTTCCTGATGTCAGTTTGCCGGAGGCTCTTGGCACTGTCAAACCAGCCACAGTTGCCTGTGGTGGTACTTTCGGTCGGGGAGGCATCCTGGTCCATGAGGAATTTCCGCAGGCAGCCGGCCACTCCGGGCCACCAGGCCCTAGACATGTACGATGACCTTTTCCCAGAGAAACCAAAGTTACCAGGACAGGTTCCTGATGTCAGTTTGCAGTAGGCACTTGGCACTGTCAAACCAGCCACAGTTGCCTCGGGCGGCACCTTTCATTTAGACGGTATCCTGATCCGCGCGGAATTTCAGCAGGCAGCCGGCCACTCCGGGCCTACGGGTCCAGGATATGAACGATGGCCTTTCCCCAGAGAAACAAAAGTCACCAGGCCAGGTTCCTGATGTCAGTTTGCAGGAGGCACTTGGCACTGTCAAACCAGCCACAGTTGCCTGTGGGGGCACCTTGCATCCTGGAGGTATCCTGATCCGTGCGGAATTTCAGCAGGCGGCCTGCCACTCCAGGCCACCGGGCACTGGACACAAACCATGGCCTTTCCCCAGAGAAACAAAAGTCACCAGGGCAGCTTCCTGATGTTAGTTTGCAGGAGGTACCTGGCACTGTCAAACCAGCCAGAGTTGCCTGTGGGGGCACCTTGCATCTGGGAGGTATCCTGATCCATTCGGAATTTCAGCAGGCAGCCGGCAACACCGGGCCACTGGGCCACCGGTCCCCGGGTAAGAATGATGGCCTTTCCCCAGAGAAACAAAAGTCACCAGGCCAGGTTCCTGATGTCAGTTTGGAGGAGGCAATTGGCACTGTCAAACCAGCCACAGTTGCCTGTGGGGGCACCTTGCATCTGGGAGGTATCCTGATCCGTTCGGAATTTCAGCAGGCAGCCGGCCACTCCAGGCCACTGGGCACTGGACACGAACCATGGCGTTTCCCCAGAGAAACAAAAGTCACCAGGCCAGGTTCCTGATGTCAGTTTGCAGGAGGCACTTGGCACTGTCAAACCAGCCAGAGTTGCCTGTGGGGGCACCTTGCATCTGGGAGGTATCCTGATCCGTTCGGAATTTCAGCAGGCAGCCGGCCACTCCGGTTTACCGGGCCCATGAGAAGAATGATGGCCTTTCCCCAGAGAAACAAAAGTCACCAGGCCAGGTTCCTGATGTCAGTTTGCAGGAGGCACTTGGCACTGTCAAACCAGCCACAGTTGCCTGTGGGGGCACCTTGCATCTGGGAGGTATCCTCAAGCGTGCGGAATTTCAGCAGGCAGCCGGGCACTCCGGGCCACCGGGCACTGGACACGATCGAGGGCCTTTCCCCAGAGCAACAAAAGTCACCAGGACAGGTTCCGATGTCAGTTTGCAGGAGGCACTTGGCACTGTCAAACCAGCCACAGTTGCCTGTGGTGGTACTATCGGTCTGGGAGGTATCCTGATCCGTTCGGAATTTCAGCAGGCGGCCGGCCACTCCGGGGCACAAGCCCTGGGCATGTGCAATGTCCTTTGCAAAGGAAAACACAAGTCACCAGGCCAGGTTCCTGATGTCAGTTTGCAGGAAGCACTTGGCACTGTCAAACCAGCCACAGGTGTCTGTGGGGGCACCTTGCATCCTGGAGGTATCCTGATCCGTTCGGAATTTCAGCAGGCAGCCGGCCACTCCGTGCCACCGGGCCTTGGACATGGATCGTGGCCTTTCCCCAGAGAAACCAAAGTGACCAACCCAACTTTCCGATGTCAGTTTGCAGGAGGCACTTGGCACTGTCAAACCTGCCACACTTGCCTCTGGTGGTGCCTTGCTTCTGGGAGGTATCTTGAGATATTCGGAATTTTAAGAAGCACCCTGCCGCTACGGTCCATCGGAACCTGCCCAGGAACTATGGCCGTTCCCCAGAGAAACAAAACTCGCCAGGCCAGGTCCCTGATGTGCATTTTCAAAAGGAACTTCGCACTGTCCAACCAGCCACAGTTACCGGTGGTGGCACCTTGCTTCAGGCTGGTATATTGGGATGTTCGGAATTTCAGCAGGCACCAGTCCTCTCCTGGCCACCGGACCCTGGACACCAACGATGGACGTTTCTGTGAGAAACAAAAGTCACCAGGCCAGGTTCCTGATGTCAGTTTGGAGGAGGCACTTGGCACTGTCAAACCAGCCACAGTTGCCTGTGGGGGCACCTTGCATCTGGGAGGTATCCTGATCCATTCGGAATTTCTGCAGGCAGCCGGCCACTCCGGGTCACCGTGCCCGGGACAAGAATGATGGTCTTTTCCCAGAGAAACAAAAGTCACCAGGCCAGGTTCCTGATGTCAGTTTGCAGGAGGCACTTGGCACTGTCAAACCAACCACAGTTGCCTGTGGTGGTACTATCGGTCTGGGAGGTATCCTGATCCGTTTGGAATTTCAGCAGGCGGCCGGCCACTCCGGGCCACAGGCCCTGGGCACGTACAATGTCCTTTCCGAAGGAAAACACAAGTCACCAGGCCAGGTTCCTGATGTCAGTTTGCAGGAGGCACTTGGCACTGTCAAATCAGCCACAGGTGTCTGTGGGGGCACCTTGCATCTTGGCGGCATCCTGATCCGTGAGGAATTTCAGCAGGCAGCCGGCCACTCCGGGCCACTGGGCCCTGGACACAAACCATGGCCATTCCCCAGAGAAACAAAAGTCACCAGGCCAGGTTCCTGATGTCAGTTTGCAGGAGGCACTTGGCACTGTCAAACCAGCCACATTTGCCTCTGGAGGTGCCTTGCTTCTGGGAGGTATCTTGAGATATTCGGAATTTTAAGATGTACCCTGCAGCTACGGTCCATCGCAACCTGCCCAGGAACTATGGCCGTTCCCCAGAGAAACAAAACTCGCCAGGCCAGGTCCCTGATGTACATTTTCAAAAGGAACTTCGCACTGTCCAACCAGCCACAGTTACCGGTGGTGGCACCTTGCTTCAGGCTGGTATATTGGGATGTTCGGAATTTCAGCAGGCACCAGTCCTCTCCTGGCCACCGGACCCTGGACACCAACGATGGCCTTTTCTGTGAGAAACAAAACTCACCAGGCCAAGTTCCTGAGGTCAGTTTGCAAGAGGCACTTGGCACTGTCCAACCACCCACAGGTGCCTGTGGTGGCGCCTTGATTCTGGGAGGCATCCTGAGATGTTTGGAATTTTAAGAGACACCCTGCCACGCCGGGTCACCTCAACCTGGACATGAACCATGAACTTTTTCTGACAGAAGCAAAACTCAGCAGGCCAGGTTCCTGATGTCAATTTGCAGGAGGCATTTGGCACTGTCCAATCCGCCACAATTGCCTATTGTGCCGCCTTGCTTCTAGGATGTATATTGAGACGTTCGGAATTTCTGCAGGCAGCCGGCCACTCCGGCCTACAGGACGTGGGAAAAGAACAATGGCTTTTCCTCTGAGAAACAGAACTCACAAGGCCAGGGTCCTGATGTCAGTTTGCAGGAGGCACTTGGCACTGTCCAACCAGCCACAGTTGCCTGTGGGGGCACCTTGCATCTGGGAGGTATCCTCAACCGTGCGGAATTTCAGCAGGCAGCTTGCCGCCCGGGGCCACGGGAACCAGGACACGCGCCATGGCTTTCCTAAGAGTCACAAAACTCATCAGGCCAGGTTCCTGATGTCAGTTTGCAGGAGGCACTTGGCAATGTCAAACCAGCCACAGTTGCCTCTGCTGGCAGCTTGCGTCTTGGAGGCACCCTGGGACATTCGGAATATCAGAATAAGCCGGCCGTTGCGTGCCAGCGGTCCCCGGACACGAACGATGGCCTTTCCCCAGAGAAGCAAAACTCACCAGGCCAAGTTCCTGACGTCACTTTGCAAGAGGCACTTGGCACTGTCCAACCAGCCACACTTGCCTCTGGTGGTGCCTTGCTTCTTGCAGGTGTCCTGAGATGTTCAGAATTTTAAGGAGCACCCTGCAGCTACGATCCACCGGAACCCGTCCAGGAACGATGGCCATTCCCCAGAGAAACAAAACTCACCAGACAAAGTCCTGTTGTCTGTTTGCAGGAGGCACTTTTCACTGTAAAAATCAGCCACAGTTGCATTTTCTGGCAGCTTGCCGCTGGGAGGCATCCTGCGATGTTCGGAATTTTGGTAGTCAGTCAGCCACTCTGGGCCACTGTCACCTGCAAATGAACACTGGGCCTTTTGCCTGGGAAACGAATCTGACCAGGCCAGATGCCTGATGTCAGTTTGCAGGAGGCACTTGGCACTGTCAAACCAGCCACAGTTGCCTGTGGGGGCACCTTGCATCCTGGAGGTATCCTGATCCGTGCGGAATTTCAGCAGGCAGCCGGCCACTCCAGGCCACCGGGCACTGGACACGAACCATGGCCTTTCCCCAGAGAAACAAAAGTCACCAGGCCAGGTTCCTGATGTCAGTTTGCAGGAGGCACTTGGCACTGTCAAACCAGCCACAGTTGCCTGTGGGGGCACATTGCATCTGGGAGGTATCCTGATCCGTTCGGAATTTCAGCAGGCAGCCGGCCACTCCGGTTTACCGGGCCCATGAGAAGAATGATGGCCTTTCCCCAGAGAAACAAAAGTCACCAGGCCAGGTTCCTGATGTCAGTTTGCAGGAGGCACTTGGCACTGTCAAACCAGCCACAGTTGCCTGTGGGGGCACATTGCATCTGGGAGGTATCCTCATCCGTGCGGAATTTCAGCAGGCAGCTGGCCACTCCGGGCCAGCGGGCACAGGACACGATCGAGAGCCTTTCCCCAGAGCAACAAAAGTCACCAGGACAGGTTCCGATGTCAGTTTGCAGGAGGCACTTGGCACTGTCAAACCAGCCACAGTTTCCTGTGGTGGTACTATCGGTCTGGGAGGTATCCTGATCCGTTCGGAATTTCAGCAGGCGGCCGGCCACTCCGGGCCACAGGCCCTGGGCACGTACAATGTCCTTTGCAAAGGAAAACACAAGTCACCAGGCCAGGTTCCTGATGTCAGTTTGCAGGAAGCACTTGGCACTGTCAAACCAGCCACAGTTGCCTGTGGGGGCACCTTGCATCCTGGAGGTATCCTGATCCGTGCGGAATTTCAGCAGGCAGCCAGCCACTCCAGGCCACTGGGCACTGGACACGAACCATGGCCTTTCCCCAGAGAAACAAAAGTCACCAGGCCAGGTTCCTGATGTCAGTTTGCAGGAGGCACTTGGCACTGTCAAACCAGCCAGAGTTGCCTGTGGGGGCACCTTGCATCTGGGAGGTATCCTGATCCGTTCGGAATTTCAGCAGGCAGCCGGCCACTCCGGTTTACCGGGCCCATGAGAAGAATGATGGCCTTTCCCCAGAGAAACAAAAGTCACCAGGCCAGGTTCCTGATGTCAGTTTGCAGGAGGCACTTGGCACTGTCAAACCAGCCACAGTTGCCTGTGGGGGCACCTTGCATCTGGGAGGTATCCTCAAGCGTGCGGAATTTCAGCAGGCAGCCGGGCACTCCGGGCCACCGGGCACTGGACACGATCGAGGGCCTTTCCCCAGAGCAACAAAAGTCACCAGGACAGGTTCCGATGTCAGTTTGCAGGAGGCACTTGGCACTGTCAAACCAGCCACAGTTGCCTGTGGTGGTACTATCGGTCTGGGAGGTATCCTGATCCGTTCGGAATTTCAGCAGGCGGCCGGCCACTCCGGGGCACAAGCCCTGGGCATGTGCAATGTCCTTTGCAAAGGAAAACACAAGTCACCAGGCCAGGTTCCTGATGTCAGTTTGCAGGAGGCACTTGGCACTGTCAAATCAGCCACAGGTGTCTGTGGGGGCACCTTGCATCTTGGCGGCATCCTGATCCGTGAGGAATTTCAGCAGGCAGCCGGCCACTCCGGGCCACCGGGCCCTGGACATGAACGATGGCCTTTCCCCAGAGAAACAAAAGTCACCAGGCCAGGTTCCTGATGTCAGTTTGCAGGAGGCACTTGGCACTGTCAAACCAGCCACAGGTGCCTCTGGGGGTACCATCCATCTCGCAGGCATCCTGATCCGTGCAGAATTTCAACAGGCAGCCGGCCACTCCGGGCCACCGGGCCTTGGACATGGATCGTGGCCTTTCCCCAGAGAAACCAAAGTGACCAACCCAACTTTCCGATGTCTGTTTGCAGGAGGCACTTGGCACTGTCAAACCTGCCACACTTGCCTCTGGTGGTGCCTTGCTTCTGGGAGGTATCTTGAGATATTCGGAATTTTAAGAAGCACCCTGCCGCTACGGTCCATCGGAACCTGCCCAGGAACTATGGCCGTTCCCCAGAGAAACAAAACTCGCCAGGCCAGGTCCCTGATGTGCATTTTCAAAAGGAACTTCGCACTGTCCAACCAGCCACAGTTACCGGTGGTGGCACCTTGCTTCAGGCTGGTATATTGGGATGTTTGGAATTTCAGCAGGCACCAGTCCTCTCCTGGCCACCGGACCCTGGACACCAACGATGGACGTTTCTGTGAGAAACAAAAGTCACCAGGCCAGGTTCCTGATGTCAGTTTGGAGGAGGCACTTGGCACTGTCAAACCAGCCACAGTTGCCTGTGGGGGCACCTTGCATCTGGGAGGTATCCTGATCCATTCGGAATTTCTGCAGGCAGCCGGCCACTCCGGGTCACCGTGCCCGGGACAAGAATGATGGTCTTTTCCCAGAGAAACAAAAGTCACCAGGCCAGGTTCCTGATGTCAGTTTGCAGGAGGCACTTGGCACTGTCAAACCAGCCACAGTTGCCTCTGGGGGCATTTTTCATATGGGAAGTATCCTGATCCGTGCGGAATTTCAGCAGGCAGCCGGCCACTCCAGGCCAGCGGGCACTGGACACGAACCATGGCCTTTCCCCAGAGAAACAAAAGTCACCAGGCCAGGTTCCTGATGTCAGTTTGCAGGAGGCACTTGGCACTGTCAAACCAACCACAGTTGCCTGTGGTGGTACTATCGGTCTGGGAGGTATCCTGATCCGTTTGGAATTTCAGCAGGCGGCCGGCCATTCCGGGCCACAGGCCCTGGGCACGTACAATGTCCTTTCCGAAGGAAAACACAAGTCACCAGGCCAGGTTCCTGATGTCAGTTTGCAGGAGGCACTTGGCACTGTCAAACCAGCCACAGTTGCCTCTGGGGGCATTTTTCATATGGGAAGTATCCTGATCCGTGCGGAATTTCAGCAGGCAGCCGGCCACTCCGGGCCACTGGGCCCTGGACACAAACCATGGCCATTCCCCAGAGAAACAAAAGTCACCAGGCCAGGTTCCTGATGTCAGTTTGCAGGAGGCACTTGGCACTGTCAAACCAGCCACAGTTGCCTGTGGGGGCACCTTGCATCTGGGAGGCATCCTGATCCATGCGGAATTTCAGCAGGCAGCCGGCCACTCCGGGCCACCGGGCCCTGGACATGAACCATGGCCTTTCCCCAGAGAAACAAAAGTCACCAGGCCAGGTTCCTGATGTCAGTTTGCAGGAGGCACTTGGCACTGTCAAACCAGCCACAGTTGCCTGTGGTGGTACTTTCGTTCTGGGAGGAATCCTGATCCGTTCGGAATATCAGCAGGCGGCCGGCCACTACGGGCCACAGGCCATGGATACGTACAATGGCCGTTCCAAAGAGAAACAAAAATCACCAGGCCAGGTTCCTGATGTCAGTTTGCAGGAGGCACTTGGCACTGTCAAACCAGCCACAGTTGCCGGTGGGGGCTCCATTCCTCTGGGAGCTATCCTGATCTGTGCGGAATTTCAGCAGGCATCCGCCCACTCGAGCCACCGGGCCCTGGACTTGAACCACGGCTTTTCCCCAGAGAAACAAAAGTCACCAGGCCAGGTTCCTGATGTCAGTTTGCAGGAGGCACTTGGCACTGTCAAACCAGACACGGTTGCCTGTGGGAGCACCTTGCATCTGGGAGGTATCCTGATCCGTTCGGAATTTCAGCAGGCAGCCGGCCACTCCGGGCCTACAGGTCCAGGATATGAATGATGGCCTTTCCCCAGAGAAACAAAAGTCACCAGGGCAGCTTCCTGATGTTAGTTTGCAGGAGGCACTTGGCACTGTCAAACCAGCCACAGTTGCCTGTGGTGGTACTTTCGGTCCGGGTGGTATCCTGATCCGTGCGGAATTTCAGCAGGCAGCCGGCCACTCCGGGCCTCCAGGCCCTGGACACCTACAATGGCCTTTCCAAAGAGAAACAAAAGTCACCAGGCCAGGTTCCTGATGTCAGTTTGCAGGAGGCACTTGGCACTGTCAAACCAGCCAGAGTTGCCTGTGGGGGCACCTCGCATCCTGGAGGTATCCTGATCCGGGCGGAATTTCAGCAGGCCGCCGGCCACTCCAGGCCACCGGGCACTGGACACGAACCATGGCCTTTCCCCAGAGAAACAAAAGTCACCAGTCTAGGTTCCTGATGTCAGTTTGCCGGAGGCTCTTGGCACTGTCAAACCAGCCACAGTTGCCTGTGGTGGTACTTTCGGTCGGGGAGGCATCCTGGTCCATGAGGAATTTCCGCAGGCAGCCGGCCACTCCGGGCCACCAGGCCCTAGACATGTACGATGACCTTTTCCCAGAGAAACCAAAGTTACCAGGACAGGTTCCTGATGTCAGTTTGCAGTAGGCACTTGGCACTGTCAAACCAGCCACAGTTGCCTCGGGCGGCACCTTTCATTTAGACGGTATCCTGATCCGCGCGGAATTTCAGCAGGCAGCCGGCCCCTCCGGGCCTACGGGTCCAGGATATGAACGATGGCCTTTCCCCAGAGAAACAAAAGTCACCAGGCCAGGTTCCTGATGTCAGTTTGCAGGAGGCACTTGGCACTGTCAAACCAGCCACAGTTGCCTGTGGGGGCACCTTGCATCCTGGAGGTATCCTGATCCGTGCGGAATTTCAGCAGGCGGCCTGCCACTCCAGGCCACCGGGCACTGGACACAAACCATGGCCTTTCCCCAGAGAAACAAAAGTCACCAGGCCAGGTTCCTGATGTCAGTTTGCAGGAGGCACTTGGCACTGTCAAACCAGCCAGAGTTGCCTGTGGGGGCACCTTGCATCTGGGAGGTATCCTGATCCATTCGGAATTTCAGCAGGCAGCCGGCAACACCGGGCCACTGGGCCACCGGTCCCCGGGTAAGAATGATGGCCTTTCCCCAGAGAAACAAAAGTCACCAGGCCAGGTTCCTGATGTCAGTTTGGAGGAGGCAATTGGCACTGTCAAACCAGCCACAGTTGCCTGTGGGGGCACCTTGCATCTGGGAGGTATCCTGATCCGTTCGGAATTTCAGCAGGCAGCCGGCCACTCCAGGCCACTGGGCACTGGACACGAACCATGGCGTTTCCCCAGAGAAACAAAAGTCACCAGGCCAGGTTCCTGATGTCAGTTTGCAGGAGGCACTTGGCACTGTCAAACCAGCCAGAGTTGCCTGTGGGGGCACCTTGCATCTGGGAGGTATCCTGATCCGTTCGGAATTTCAGCAGGCAGCCGGCCACTCCGGTTTTCCGGGCCCATGAGAAGAATGATGGCCTTTCCCCAGAGAAACAAAAGTCACCAGGCCAGGTTCCTGATGTCAGTTTGCAGGAGGCACTTGGCACTGTCAAACCAGCCACAGGTGTCTGTGGGGGCACCTTGCATCTTGGCGGCATCCTGATCCGTTCGGAATTTCAGCAGGCAGCCGGCCACTCCGGGCCACCGGGCCCTGGACATGAACGATGGCCTTTACCCAGAGAAACAAAAGTCACCAGGCCAGGTTCCTGATGTCAGTTTGCAGGAGGCACTTGGCACTGTCAAACCAGCCACAGGTGCCTCTGGGGGTACCATCCGTCTCGCAGGCATCCTGATCCGTGCAGAATTTCAACAGGCAGCCGGCCACTCCGGGCCACCGGGCCTTGGACATGGATCGTGGCCTTTCCCCAGAGAAACCAAAGTGACCAACCCAACTTTCCGATGTCTGTTTGCAGGAGGCACTTGGCACTGTCAAACCTGCCACACTTGCCTCTGGTGGTGCCTTGCTTCTGGGAGGTATCTTGAGATATTCGGAATTTTAAGAAGCACCCTGCCGCTACGGTCCATCGGAACCTGCCCAGGAACTATGGCCGTTCCCCAGAGAAACAAAACTCGCCAGGCCAGGTCCCTGATGTGCATTTTCAAAAGGAACTTCGCACTGTCCAACCAGCCACAGTTACCGGTGGTGGCACCTTGCTTCAGGCTGGTATATTGGGATGTTCGGAATTTCAGCAGGCACCAGTCCTCTCCTGGCCACCGGACCCTGGACACCAACGATGGACGTTTCTGTGAGAAACAAAAGTCACCAGGCCAGGTTCCTGATGTCAGTTTGGAGGAGGCACTTGGCACTGTCAAACCAGCCACAGTTGCCTGTGGGGGCACCTTGCATCTGGGAGGTATCCTGATCCATTCGGAATTTCTGCAGGCAGCCGGCCACTCCGGGTCACCGTGCCCGGGACAAGAATGATGGTCTTTTCCCAGAGAAACAAAAGTCACCAGGCCAGGTTCCTGATGTCAGTTTGCAGGAGGCACTTGGCACTGTCAAACCAACCACAGTTGCCTGTGGTGGTACTATCGGTCTGGGAGGTATCCTGATCCGTTTGGAATTTCAGCAGGCGGCCGGCCACTCCGGGCCACAGGCCCTGGGCACGTACAATGTCCTTTCCGAAGGAAAACACAAGTCACCAGGCCAGGTTCCTGATGTCAGTTTGCAGGAGGCACTTGGCACTGTCAAATCAGCCACAGGTGTCTGTGGGGGCACCTTGCATCTTGGCGGCATCCTGATCCGTGAGGAATTTCAGCAGGCAGCCGGCCACTCCGGGCCACTGGGCCCTGGACACAAACCATGGCCATTCCCCAGAGAAACAAAAGTCACCAGGCCAGGTTCCTGATGTCAGTTTGCAGGAGGCACTTGGCACTGTCAAACCAGCCACATTTGCCTCTGGAGGTGCCTTGCTTCTGGGAGGTATCTTGAGATATTCGGAATTTTAAGATGTACCCTGCAGCTACGGTCCATCGGAACCTGCCCAGGAACTATGGCCGTTCCCCAGAGAAACAAAACTCGCCAGGCCAGGTCCCTGATGTACATTTTCAAAAGGAACTTCGCACTGTCCAACCAGCCACAGTTACCGGTGGTGGCACCTTGCTTCAGGCTGGTATATTGGGATGTTCGGAATTTCAGCAGGCACCAGTCCTCTCCTGGCCACTGGACCCTGGACACCAACGATGGCCTTTTCTGTGAGAAACAAAACTCACCAGGCCAAGTTCCTGAGGTCAGTTTGCAAGAGGCACTTGGCACTGTCCAACCACCCACAGGTGCCTGTGGTGGCGCCTTGATTCTGGGAGGCATCCTGAGATGTTTGGAATTTTAAGAGACACCCTGCCACGCCGGGTCACCTCAACCTGGACATGAACCATGAACTTTTTCTGACAGAAGCAAAACTCAGCAGGCCAGGTTCCTGATGTCAATTTGCAGGAGGCATTTGGCACTGTCCAATCCGCCACAATTGCCTATTGTGCCGCCTTGCTTCTAGGATGTATATTGAGACGTTCGGAATTTCTGCAGGCAGCCGGCCACTCCGGCCTACAGGACGTGGGAAAAGAACAATGGCTTTTCCTCTGAGAAACAGAACTCACAAGGCCAGGGTCCTGATGTCAGTTTGCAGGAGGCACTTGGCACTGTCCAACCAGCCACAGTTGCCTGTGGGGGCACCTTGCATCTGGGAGGTATCCTCAACCGTGCGGAATTTCAGCAGGCAGCTTGCCGCCCGGGGCCACGGGAACCAGGACACGCGCCATGGCTTTCCTAAGAGTCACAAAACTCATCAGGCCAGGTTCCTGATGTCAGTTTGCAGGAGGCACTTGGCAATGTCAAACCAGCCACAGTTGCCTCTGCTGGCAGCTTGCGTCTTGGAGGCACCCTGGGACATTCGGAATATCAGAATAAGCCGGCCGTTGCGTGCCAGCGGTCCCCGGACACGAACGATGGCCTTTCCCCAGAGAAGCAAAACTCACCAGGCCAAGTTCCTGACGTCACTTTGCAAGAGGCACTTGGCACTGTCCAACCAGCCACACTTGCCTCTGGTGGTGCCTTGCTTCTTGCAGGTGTCCTGAGATGTTCAGAATTTTAAGGAGCACCCTGCAGCTACGATCCACCGGAACCCGTCCAGGAACGATGGCCATTCCCCAGAGAAACAAAACTCACCAGACAAAGTCCTGTTGTCTGTTTGCAGGAGGCACTTTTCACTGTAAAAATCAGCCACAGTTGCATTTTCTGGCAGCTTGCCGCTGGGAGGCATCCTGCGATGTTCGGAATTTTGGTAGTCAGTCAGCCACTCTGGGCCACTGTCACCTGCAAATGAACACTGGGCCTTTTGCCTGGGAAACGAATCTGACCAGGCCAGATGCCTGATGTCAGTTTGCAGGAGGCACTTGGCACTGTCAAACCAGCCACAGTTGCCTGTGGGGGCACCTTGCATCCTGGAGGTATCCTGATCCGTGCGGAATTTCAGCAGGCAGCCGGCCACTCCAGGCCACCGGGCACTGGACACGAACCATGGCCTTTCCCCAGAGAAACAAAAGTCACCAGGCCAGGTTCCTGATGTCAGTTTGCAGGAGGCACTTGGCACTGTCAAACCAGCCACAGTTGCCTGTGGGGGCACATTGCATCTGGGAGGTATCCTGATCCGTTCGGAATTTCAGCAGGCAGCCGGCCACTCCGGTTTACCGGGCCCATGAGAAGAATGATGGCCTTTCCCCAGAGAAACAAAAGTCACCAGGCCAGGTTCCTGATGTCAGTTTGCAGGAGGCACTTGGCACTGTCAAACCAGCCACAGTTGCCTGTGGGGGCACATTGCATCTGGGAGGTATCCTCATCCGTGCGGAATTTCAGCAGGCAGCTGGCCACTCCGGGCCAGCGGGCACAGGACACGATCGAGAGCCTTTCCCCAGAGCAACAAAAGTCACCAGGACAGGTTCCGATGTCAGTTTGCAGGAGGCACTTGGCACTGTCAAACCAGCCACAGTTGCCTGTGGTGGTACTATCGGTCTGGGAGGTATCCTGATCCGTTCGGAATTTCAGCAGGCGGCCGGCCACTCCGGGCCACAGGCCCTGGGCACGTACAATGTCCTTTGCAAAGGAAAACACAAGTCACCAGGCCAGGTTCCTGATGTCAGTTTGCAGGAAGCACTTGGCACTGTCAAATCAGCCACAGGTGTCTGTGGGGGCACCTTGCATCTTGGCGGCATCCTGATCCGTTCGGAATTTCAGCAGGCAGCCGGCCACTCCGGGCCACCGGGCCCTGGACATGAACGATGGCCTTTACCCAGAGAAACAAAAGTCACCAGGCCAGGTTCCGATGTCAGTTTGCAGGAGGCACTTGGCACTGTCAAACCAGCCACAGTTGCCTGTGGTGGTACTATCGGTCTGGGAGGTATCCTGATCCGTTCGGAATTTCAGCAGGCGGCCTGTCTCTACGGGCCACCAGGCCCTGGACACATACAATGGCCTTTCCAAAGAGAAACAAAAATCACCAGGCCAGGTTCCTGATGTCACTTTGCAGGAGGCACTTGGCACTGTCAAATCAGCCACAGTTGCCTGTGGGGGCTCCTTTCATCTGGGAGCTATCCTGATCTGTGCGGAATTTCAGCAGGCAGCCGGCCACTACGGGCCGGAAGGCCCTAGAGAGGAACGATGGCCTTTACCCAGAGAAACAAAAGTCACCAGGCCAGGTTCCTGATGTCAGTTTGCAGGAGGCACTTGGCACTGTCAAACCAGCCACAGGTGCCTCTGGGGGTACCATCCGTCTCGCAGGCATCCTGATCCGTGCAGAATTTCAGCAGGCAGCCGGCCACTCCGGGCCACCGGGCCTTGGACATGGATCGTGGCCTTTCCCCAGAGAAACCAAAGTGACCAGCCCAGCTTTCCGATGTCTGTTTGCAGGAGGCACTTGGCACTGTCAAACCAGCCACACTTGCCTCTGGTGGTGCCTTGCTTCTGGGAGGTATCTTGAGATATTCGGAATTTTAAGAAGCACCCTGCCGCTACGGTCCATCGGAACCTGCCCAGGAACTATGGCCGTTCCCCAGAGAAACAAAACTCGCCAGGCCAGGTCCCTGATGTGCATTTTCAAAAGGAACTTCGCACTGTCCAACCAGCCACAGTTACCGGTGGTGGCACCTTGCTTCAGGCTGGTATATTGGGATGTTCGGAATTTCAGCAGGCACCAGTCCTCTCCTGGCCACCGGACCCTGGACACCAACGATGGACGTTTCTGTGAGAAACAAAAGTCACCAGGTCAGGTTCCTGATGTCAGTTTGGAGGAGGCACTTGGCACTGTCAAACCAGCTACAGGTGCCTCTGGGGGCATTTTTCATATGGGAAGAATCCTGATCCGTGCGGAATTTCAGCCGGCAGCCGGCCACTCCGGGCCACAGGCCCTGGGCACGTACAATGTCCTTTCCGAAGGAAAACACAAGTCACCAGGCCAGGTTCCTGATGTCAGTTTGCAGGAGGCACTTGGCACTGTCAAATCAGCCACAGGTGTCTGTGGGGGCACCTTGCATCTTGGCGGCATCCTGATCCGTGAGGAATTTCAGCAGGCAGCCGGCCACTCCGGGCCACTGGGCCCTGGACACAAACCATGGCCATTCCCCAGAGAAACAAAAGTCACCAGGCCAGGTTCCTGATGTCAGTTTGCAGGAGGCACTTGGCACTGTCAAACCAGCCACATTTGCCTCTGGAGGTGCCTTGCTTCTGGGAGGTATCTTGAGATATTCGGAATTTTAAGATGTACCCTGCAGCTACGGTCCATCGGAACCTGCCCAGGAACTATGGCCGTTCCCCAGCGAAACAAAACTCGCCAGGCCAGGTCCCTGATGTACATTTTCAAAAGGAACTTCGCACTGTCCAACCAGCCACAGTTACCGGTGGTGGCACCTTGCTTCAGGCTGGTATATTGGGATGTTCGGAATTTCAGCAGGCACCAGTCCTCTCCTGGCCACTGGACCCTGGACACCAACGATGGCCTTTTCTGTGAGAAACAGAACTCACCAGGCCGAGTTCCTGAGGTCAGTTTGCAAGAGGCACTTGGCACTGTCCAACCACCCACAGGTGCCTGTGGTGGCACCTTGATTCTGGGAGGCATCCAGAGATGTTTGGAATTTTAAGAGACACCCTGCCACGCCGGGTCACCTCAACCTGGACATGAACCATGAACTTTTTCTGACAGAAGCAAAACTCAGCAGGCCAGGTTCCTGATGTCAATTTGCAGGAGGCATTTGGCACTGTCCAATCCGCCACAATTGCCTATTGTGCCGCCTTGCTTCTAGGATGTATATTGAGACGTTCGGAATTTCTGCAGGCAGCCGGCCACTCCGGCCTACAGGACGTGGGAAAAGAACAATGGCTTTTCCTCTGAGAAACAGAACTCACAAGGCCAGGGTCCTGATGTCAGTTTGCAGGAGGCACTTGGCACTGTCCAACCAGCCACAGTTGCCTGTGGGGGCACCTTGCATCTGGGAGGTATCCTCAACCGTGCGGAATTTCAGCAGGCAGCTTGCCGCCCGGGGCCACGGGAACCAGGACACGCGCCATGGCTTTCCTAAGAGTCACAAAACTCATCAGGCCAGGTTCCTGATGTCAGTTTGCAGGAGGCACTTGGCAATGTCAAACCAGCCACAGTTGCCTCTGCTGGCAGCTTGCGTCTTGGAGGCACCCTGGGACATTCGGAATATCAGAATAAGCCGGCCGTTGCGTGCCAGCGGTCCCCGGACACGAACGATGGCCTTTCCCCAGAGAAGCAAAACTCACCAGGCCAAGTTCCTGACGTCACTTTGCAAGAGGCACTTGGCACTGTCCAACCAGCCACACTTGCCTCTGGTGGTGCCTTGCTTCTTGCAGGTGTCCTGAGATGTTCAGAATTTTAAGGAGCACCCTGCAGCTACGGTCCACCGGAACCCGTCCAGGAACGATGGCCATTCCCCAGAGAAACAAAACTCACCAGACAAAGTCCTGTTGTCTGTTTGCAGGAGGCACTTTTCACTGTAAAAATCAGCCACAGTTGCATTTTCTGGCAGCTTGCCGCTGGGAGGCATCCTGCGATGTTCGGAATTTTGGTAGTCAGTCAGCCACTCTGGGCCACTGTCACCTGCAAATGAGCACTGGGCCTTTTGCCTGGGAAACGAATCTGACCAGGCCAGATGCCTGATGTCAGTTTGCAGGAGGCACTTGGCACTGTCAAACCAGCCACAGTTGCCTGTGGGGGCACCTTGCATCTGGGAGGCATCCTGATCCATGCGGAATTTCAGCAGGCAGCCGGCCACTCCGGGCCACCGGGCCCTGGACATGAACCATGGCCTTTCCCCAGAGAAACAAAAGTCACCAGGCCAGGTTCCTGATGTCAGTTTGCAGGAGGCACTTGGCACTGTCAAACCAGCCACAGTTGCCTGTGGTGGTACTTTCGTTCTGGGAGGAATCCTGATCCGTTCGGAATATCAGCAGGCGGCCGGCCACTACGGGCCACAGGCCATGGATACGTACAATGGCCGTTCCAAAGAGAAACAAAAATCACCAGGCCAGGTTCCTGATGTCAGTTTGCAGGAGGCACTTGGCACTGTCAAACCAGCCACAGTTGCCGGTGGGGGCTCCATTCCTCTGGGAGCTATCCTGATCTGTGCGGAATTTCAGCAGGCATCCGCCCACTCGAGCCACCGGGCCCTGGACATGAACCACGGCTTTTCCCCAGAGAAACAAAAGTCACCAGGCCAGGTTCCTGATGTCAGTTTGCAGGAGGCACTTGGCACTGTCAAACCAGACACAGTTGCCTGTGGGAGCACCTTGCATCTGGGAGGTATCCTGATCCGTTCGGAATTTCAGCAGGCAGCCGGCCACTGCGGGCCTACAGGTCCAGGATATGAACGATGGCCTTTCCCCAGAGAAACAAAAGTCACCAGGCCAGGTTCCTGATGTCAGTTTGCAGGAGGCACTTGGCACTGTCAAACCAGCCACAGTTGCCTGTGGGGGCACCTTGCATCTGGGAGGTATCCTCAACCGTGCGGAATTTCAGAAGGCAGCCGGGACTCAGGGCGAGCGGGCCCCGGACAAGTATGATGGCCTTTCCCTAGAGAAAGAAAAGTCACCAGGACAGGTTCCGATATCAGTTTGCAGGAGGCACTTGGCACTGTCAAACCAGCCACAGTTGCCTGTGGTGGTACTATCGGTCTGGGAGGTATCCTGATCCGTTCAGAATTTCAGCAGGCGGCCGGCCACTCCAGGCCACCGGGCCCTGAACACGTACAATGGCCTTTCCAAAGAGAAACAAAAGTCACCAGGCCAGGTTCCTGATGTCAGTTTGCAGGAGGCACTTGGCACTGTCAAACGAGACACATTTGCCTGTGGGGGCACCTTGCATCTGGGAGGTATCCTGATCCGTTCGGAATTTCTGCAGGCAGCCGGCCACTCGAGCCACCAGGCCCTGGAGAGGAACGATGGCCTTTCCCCAGAGAAACAAAAGTCACCAGACCAGGTTCCTGATGTCTGTTTGCAGGAGGCACTTGGTACTGTCAAACCAGCCACAGTTGCCTGTGGGGGCACATTGCATCTGGGAGGTATCCTCAACCGTGCGGAATTTCAGCAGGCAGGCGGGACTCCGGGCCAGCGGGCACTGGACACGATCGAGGGCCTTTCCCCAGAGCAACAAAAGTCAGCAGGACAGGTTCCGATGTCAGTTTGCAGGAGGCACTTGGCACTGTCAAACCAGCCACAGTTGCCTGTGGTGGTACTTTCGGTCTGGGAGGCATCCTGATCCGTGCGGAATTTCTGCAGGCAGCCGGCCACTCCAGGCCATTTGGCACTGGATATGAACCATAGCCTTTCCCCAGAGAAACAAAAGTCACCAGGCCAGGTTCCTGATGTCAGTTTGCAGGAGGCACTTGGCACTGTCAAACCAGACACAGTTGCCTGTGGTGGTACTTTCGGTCCGGGGGGTATCCTGATCCGTGCGGAATTTCAGCAGGCAGCCGGCCACTCCGGGCCTCCAGGCCCTGGACACCTACAATGGCCTTTCCCCAGAGAAACAAAAGTCACCAGGCCAGGTTCCTGATGTCAGTTTGCAGGAGGCACTTGGCACTGTCAAACCAGCCAGAGTTGCCTGTGGGGGCACCTCGCATCCTGGAGGTATCCTGATCCGGGCGGAATTTCAGCAGGCCGCCGGCCACTCCAGGCCACCGGGCACTGGACACGAACCATGGCCTTTCCCCAGAGAAACAAAAGTCACCAGTCTAGGTTCCTGATGTCAGTTTGCCGGAGGCTCTTGGCACTGTCAAACCAGCCACAGTTGCCTGTGGTGGTACTTTCGGTCGGGGAGGCATCCTGGTCCATGAGGAATTTCCGCAGGCAGCCGGCCACTCCGGGCCACCAGGCCCTAGACATGTACGATGACCTTTTCCCAGAGAAACCAAAGTTACCAGGACAGGTTCCTGATGTCAGTTTGCAGTAGGCACTTGGCACTGTCAAACCAGCCACAGTTGCCTCGGGCGGCACCTTTCATTTAGACGGTATCCTGATCCGCGCGGAATTTCAGCAGGCAGCCGGCCACTCTGGGCCTACGGGTCCAGGATATGAACGATGGCCTTTCCCCAGAGAAACAAAAGTCACCAGGCCAGGTTCCTGATGTCAGTTTGCAGGAGGCACTTGGCACTGTCAAACCAGCCACAGTTGCCTCTGGGGGCACCTTGCATCTGGGAGGTATCCTGATCCATTCGGAATTTCAGCAGGCAGCCGGCCACTCCAGGCCACCGGGCACTGGACACGAACCATGGCCTTTCCCCAGAGAAACAAAAGTCACCAGGCCAGGTTCCTGATGTCAGTTTGCAGGAGGCACTTGGCACTGTCAAACCAGCCACAGTTGCCTGTGGGGGCACATTGCATCTGGGAGATATCCTGATCCGTTCGGAATTTCAGCAGGCAGCCGGCCACTCCGGTTTACCGGGCCCATGAGAAGAATGATGGCCTTTCCCCAGAGAAACAAAAGTCACCAGGCCAGGTTCCTGATGTCAGTTTGCAGGAGGCACTTGGCACTGTCAAACCAGCCACAGTTGCCTGTGGGGGCACATTGCATCTGGGAGGTATCCTCATCCGTGCGGAATTTCAGCAGGCAGCCGGCCACTCCGGGCCAGCGGGCACAGGACACGATCGAGAGCCTTTCCCCAGAGCAACAAAAGTCACCAGGACAGGTTCCGATGTCAGTTTGCAGGAGGCACTTGGCACTGTCAAACCAGCCACAGTTTCCTGTGGTGGTACTATCGGTCTGGGAGGTATCCTGATCCGTTCGGAATTTCAGCAGGCGGCCGGCCACTCCGGGCCACAGGCCCTGGGCACGTACAATGTCCTTTGCAAAGGAAAACACAAGTCACCAGGCCAGGTTCCTGATGTCAGTTTGCAGGAAGCACTTGGCACTGTCAAATCAGCCACAGGTGTCTGTGGGGGCACCTTGCATCTTGGCGGCATCCTGATCCGTTCGGAATTTCAGCAGGCAGCCGGCCACTCCGGGCCACCGGGCCCTGGACATGAACGATGGCCTTTACCCAGAGAAACAAAAGTCACCAGGCCAGGTTCCGATGTCAGTTTGCAGGAGGCACTTGGCACTGTCAAACCAGCCACAGTTGCCTGTGGTGGTACTATCGGTCTGGGAGGTATCCTGATCCGTTCGGAATTTCAGCAGTCGGCCTGTCTCTACGGGCCACCAGGCCCTGGACACATACAATGGCCTTTCCAAAGAGAAACAAAAATCACCAGGCCAGGTTCCTGATGTCACTTTGCAGGAGGCACTTGGCACTGTCAAATCAGCCACAGTTGCCTGTGGGGGCTCCTTTCATCTGGGAGCTATCCTGATCTGTGCGGAATTTCAGCAGGCAGCCGGCCACTACGGGCCGGAAGGCCCTAGAGAGGAACGATGGCCTTTCCCCAGAGAAACAAAAGTCACCAGGCCAGGTTCCTGATGTCAGTTTGCAGGAGGCACTTGGCACTGTCAAACCAGCCACAGGTGCCTCTGGGGGTACCATCCGTCTCGCAGGCATCCTGATCCGTGCAGAATTTCAGCAGGCAGCCGGCCACTCCGGGCCACCGGGCCTTGGACATGGATCGTGGCCTTTCCCCAGAGAAAACAAAGTGACCAGCCCAGCTTTCCGATGTCTGTTTGCAGGAGGCACTTGGCACTGTCAAACCAGCCACACTTGCCTCTGGTGGTGCCTTGCTTCTGGGAGGTATCTTGAGATATTCGGAATTTTAAGAAGCACCCTGCCGCTACGGTCCATCGGAACCTGCCCAGGAACTATGGCCGTTCCCCAGCGAAACAAAACTCGCCAGGCCAGGTCCCTGATGTACATTTTCAAAAGGAACTTCGCACTGTCCAACCAGCCACAGTTACCGGTGGTGGCACCTTGCTTCAGGCTGGTATATTGGGATGTTCGGAATTTCAGCAGGCACCAGTCCTCTCCTGGCCACCGGACCCTGGACACCAACGATGGACGTTTCTGTGAGAAACAAAAGTCACCAGGCCAGGTTCCTGATGTCAGTTTGGAGGAGGCACTTGGCACTGTCAAACCAGCTACAGGTGCCTCTGGGGGCATTTTTCATATGGGAAGAATCCTGATCCGTGCGGAATTTCAGCCGGCAGCCGGCCACTCCAGGCCAGCGGGCACTGGACAGGAACCATGGCCTTTTCCCAGAGAAACAAAAGTCACCAGGCCAGGTTCCTGATGTCAGTTTGCAGGAGGCACTTGGCACTGTCAAACCAGCCACAGTTGCCTCTGCTGGCACCTTGCATCTGGGAGGTATCCTGATCCATTCGGAATTTCTGCAGGCAGCCGGCCACTCCGGGTCACCGTGCCCGGGACAAGAATGATGGTCTTTTCCCAGAGAAACAAAAGTCACCAGGCCAGGTTCCTGATGTCAGTTTGCAGGAGGCACTTGGCACTGTCAAACCAGCCACAGTTGCCTGTGGTGGTACTATCGGTCTGGGAGGTATCCTGATCCGTTTGGAATTTCAGCAGGCGGCCGGCCACTCCGGGCCACAGGCCCTGGGCACGTACAATGTCCTTTCCGAAGGAAAACACAAGTCACCAGGCCAGGTTCCTGATGTCAGTTTGCAGGAGGCACTTGGCACTGTCAAATCAGCCACAGGTGTCTGTGGGGGCACCTTGCATCCTGGAGGTATCCTGATCCGTGCGGAATTTCAGCAGGCAGCCGGCCACTCCAGGCCACCGGGCACTGGACACGAACCATGGCCATTCCCCAGAGAAACAAAAGTCACCAGGCCAGGTTCCTGATGTCAGTTTGCAGGAGGCACTTGGCACTGTCAAACCAGCCACATTTGCCTCTGGAGGTGCCTTGCTTCTGGGAGGTATCTTGAGATATTCGGAATTTTAAGATGTACCCTGCAGCTACGGTCCATCGGAACCTGCCCAGGAACTATGGCCGTTCCCCAGCGAAACAAAACTCGCCAGGCCAGGTCCCTGATGTACATTTTCAAAAGGAACTTCGCACTGTCCAACCAGCCACAGTTACCGGTGGTGGCACCTTGCTTCAGGCTGGTATATTGGGATGTTCGGAATTTCAGCAGGCACCAGTCCTCTCCTGGCCACTGGACCCTGGACACCAACGATGGCCTTTTCTGTGAGAAACAAAACTCACCAGGCCGAGTTCCTGAGGTCAGTTTGCAAGAGGCACTTGGCACTGTCCAACCACCCACAGGTGCCTGTGGTGGCACCTTGATTCTGGGAGGCATCCAGAGATGTTTGGAATTTTAAGAGACACCCTGCCACGCCGGGTCACCTCAACCTGGACATGAACCATGAACTTTTTCTGACAGAAGCAAAACTCAGCAGGCCAGGTTCCTGATGTCAATTTGCAGGAGGCATTTGGCACTGTCCAATCCGCCACAATTGCCTATTGTGCCGCCTTGCTTCTAGGATGTATATTGAGACGTTCGGAATTTCTGCAGGCAGCCGGCCACTCCGGCCTACAGGACGTGGGAAAAGAACAATGGCTTTTCCTCTGAGAAACAGAACTCACAAGGCCAGGGTCCTGATGTCAGTTTGCAGGAGGCACTTGGCACTGTCCAACCAGCCACAGTTGCCTGTGGGGGCACCTTGCATCTGGGAGGTATCCTCAACCGTGCGGAATTTCAGCAGGCAGCTTGCCGCCCGGGGCCACGGGAACCAGGACACGCGCCATGGCTTTCCTAAGAGTCACAAAACTCATCAGGCCAGGTTCCTGATGTCAGTTTGCAGGAGGCACTTGGCAATGTCAAACCAGCCACAGTTGCCTCTGCTGGCAGCTTGCGTCTTGGAGGCACCCTGGGACATTCGGAATATCAGAATAAGCCGGCCGTTGCGTGCCAGCGGTCCCCGGACACGAACGATGGCCTTTCCCAAGAGAAGCAAAACTCACCAGGCCAAGTTCCTGACGTCACTTTGCAAGAGGCACTTGGCACTGTCCAACCAGCCACACTTGCCTCTGGTGGTGCCTTGCTTCTTGCAGGTGTCCTGAGATGTTCAGAATTTTAAGGAGCACCCTGCAGCTACGGTCCACCGGAACCCGTCCAGGAACGATGGCCATTCCCCAGAGAAACAAAACTCACCAGACAAAGTCCTGTTGTCTGTTTGCAGGAGGCACTTTTCACTGTAAAAATCAGCCACAGTTGCATTTTCTGGCAGCTTGCCGCTGGGAGGCATCCTGCGATGTTCGGAATTTTGGTAGTCAGTCAGCCACTCTGGGCCACTGTCACCTGCAAATGAGCACTGGGCCTTTTGCCTGGGAAACGAATCTGACCAGGCCAGATGCCTGATGTCAGTTTGCAGGAGGCACTTGGCACTGTCAAACCAGCCACAGTTGCCTGTGGGGGCACCTTGCATCTGGGAGGCATCCTGATCCATGCGGAATTTCAGCAGGCAGCCGGCCACTCCGGGCCACCGGGCCCTGGACATGAACCATGGCCTTTCCCCAGAGAAACAAAAGTCACCAGGCCAGGTTCCTGATGTCAGTTTGCAGGAGGCACTTGGCACTGTCAAACCAGCCACAGTTGCCTGTGGTGGTACTTTCGTTCTGGGAGGAATCCTGATCCGTTCGGAATATCAGCAGGCGGCCGGCCACTACGGGCCACAGGCCATGGATACGTACAATGGCCGTTCCAAAGAGAAACAAAAATCACCAGGCCAGGTTCCTGATGTCAGTTTGCAGGAGGCACTTGGCACTGTCAAACCAGCCACAGTTGCCGGTGGGGGCTCCATTCCTCTGGGAGCTATCCTGATCTGTGCGGAATTTCAGCAGGCATCCGCCCACTCGAGCCACCGGGCCCTGGACATGAACCACGGCTTTTCCCCAGAGAAACAAAAGTCACCAGGCCAGGTTCCTGATGTCAGTTTGCAGGAGGCACTTGGCACTGTCAAACCAGACACAGTTGCCTGTGGGAGCACCTTGCATCTGGGAGGTATCCTGATCCGTTCGGAATTTCAGCAGGCAGCCGGCCACTGCGGGCCTACAGGTCCAGGATATGAACGATGGCCTTTCCCCAGAGAAACAAAAGTCACCAGGCCAGGTTCCTGATGTCAGTTTGCAGGAGGCACTTGGCACTGTCAAACCAGCCACAGTTGCCTGTGGGGGCACCTTGCATCTGGGAGGTATCCTCAACCGTGCGGAATTTCAGAAGGCAGCCGGGACTCAGGGCGAGCGGGCCCCGGACAAGTATGATGGCCTTTCCCTAGAGAAACAAAAGTCACCAGGACAGGTTCCGATATCAGTTTGCAGGAGGCACTTGGCACTGTCAAACCAGCCACAGTTGCCTGTGGTGGTACTATCGGTCTGGGAGGTATCCTCATCCGTTCAGAATTTCAGCAGGCGGCCGGCCACTCCAGGCCACCGGGCCCTGAACACGTACAATGGCCTTTCCAAAGAGAAACAAAAGTCACCAGGCCAGGTTCCTGATGTCAGTTTGCAGGAGGCACTTGGCACTGTCAAACGAGACACATTTGCCTGTGGGGGCACCTTGCATCTGGGAGGTATCCTGATCCGTTCGGAATTTCTGCAGGCAGCCGGCCACTCGAGCCACCAGGCCCTGGAGAGGAACGATGGCCTTTCCCCAGAGAAACAAAAGTCACCAGGCCAGGTTCCTGATGTCAGTTTGCAGGAGGACCTTGGCACTGTCAAACCAGCCACAGTTGCCTGTGGGAGCACCTTGCATCTGGGAGGTATCCTGATCCGTTCGGAATTTCAGCAGGCAGCCGGCCAATCCGGGCCTGCAGGCCTCGTACAAGAATGATGGCCTTTCCCCAGAGAAACAAAAGTCACCAGACCAGGTTCCTGATGTCTGTTTGCAGGAGGCACTTGGTACTGTCAAACCAGCCACAGTTGCCTGTGGGGGCACATTGCATCTGGGAGGTATCCTCAACCGTGCGGAATTTCAGCAGGCAGGCGGGACTCCGGGCCAGCGGGCACTGGACACGATCGAGGGCCTTTCCCCAGAGCAACAAAAGTCAGCAGGACAGGTTCCGATGTCAGTTTGCAGGAGGCACTTGGCACTGTCAAACCAGCCACAGTTGCCTGTGGTGGTACTTTCGGTCTGGGAGGCATCCTGATCCGTGCGGAATTTCTGCAGGCAGCCGGCCACTCCAGGCCATTTGGCACTGGATATGAACCATAGCCTTTCCCCAGAGAAACAAAAGTCACCAGGCCAGGTTCCTGATGTCAGTTTGCAGGAGGCACTTGGCACTGTCAAACCAGCCACAGTTGCCTGTGGTGGTACTTTCGGTCCGGGGGGTATCCTGATCCGTGCGGAATTTCAGCAGGCAGCCGGCCACTCCGGGCCTCCAGGCCCTGGACACCTACAATGGCCTTTCCCCAGAGAAACAAAAGTCACCAGGCCAGGTTCCTGATGTCAGTTTGCAGGAGGCACTTGGCACTGTCAAACCAGCCAGAGTTGCCTGTGGGGGCACCTCGCATCCTGGAGGTATCCTGATCCGGGCGGAATTTCAGCAGGCCGCGGGCCACTCCAGGCCACCGGGCACTGGACACGAACCATGGCCTTTCCCCAGAGAAACAAAAGTCACCAGTCTAGGTTCCTGATGTCAGTTTGCCGGAGGCTCTTGGCACTGTCAAACCAGCCACAGTTGCCTGTGGTGGTACTTTCGGTCGGGGAGGCATCCTGGTCCATGAGGAATTTCCGCAGGCAGCCGTCCACTCCGGGCCACCAGGCCCTAGACATGTACGATGACCTTTTCCCAGAGAAACCAAAGTTACCAGGACAGGTTCCTGATGTCAGTTTGCAGTAGGCACTTGGCACTGTCAAACCAGCCACAGTTGCCTCGGGCGGCACCTTTCATTTAGACGGTATCCTGATCCGCGCGGAATTTCAGCAGGCAGCCGGCCACTCCGGGCCTACGGGTCCAGGATATGAACGATGGCCTTTCCCCAGAGAAACAAAAGTCACCAGGCCAGGTTCCTGATGTCAGTTTGCAGGAGGCACTTGGCACTGTCAAACCAGCCACAGTTGCCTGTGGGGGCACCTTGCATCCTGGAGGTATCCTGATCCGTGCGGAATTTCAGCAGGCGGCCTGCCACTCCAGGCCACCGGGCACTGGACACAAACCATGGCCTTTCCCCAGAGAAACAAAAGTCACCAGGGCAGCTTCCTGATGTTAGTTTGCAGGAGGCACTTGGCACTGTCAAACCAGCCAGAGTTGCCTCTGGGGGCACCTTGCATCTGGGAGGTATCCTGATCCATTCGGAATTTCAGCAGGCAGCCGGCAACACCGGGCCACTGGGCCACCTGTCCCCGGGTAAGAAAGATGGCCTTTCCCCAGAGAAACAAAAGTCACCAGGCCAGGTTCCTGATGTCAGTTTGGAGGAGGCAATTGGCACTGTCAAACCAGCCACAGTTGCCTGTGGGGGCACCTTGCATCTGGGAGGTATCCTGATCCATTCGGAATTTCAGTAGGCAGCCGGCGACTCCAGGCCACCGTGCCCCGGACAAGAATGATGGCCTTTTCCCAGAGAAACAAAATTTACCAGGCCAGGTTCCTGATGTCAGTTTGCAGGAGGCACTTGGCACTGTCAAACCAGCCACAGTTGCCTGTGGGGGCACCTTGCATCTGGGAGGTATCCTGATCCGTTCGGAATTTCAGCAGGCAGCCGGCCACTCCGGTTTACCGGGCCCATGAGAAGAATGATGGCCTTTCCCCAGAGAAACAAAAGTCACCAGGCCAGGTTCCTGATGTCAGTTTGCAGGAGGCACTTGGCACTGTCAAACCAGCCACAGTTGCCTGTGGGGGCACCTTGCATCTGGGAGGTATCCTCAAGCGTGCGGAATTTCAGCAGGCAGCCGGGCACTCCGGGCCAGCGGGCACTGGACACGATCGAGGGCCTTTCCCCAGAGCAACAAAAGTCACCAGGACAGGTTCCGATGTCAGTTTGCAGGAGGCACTTGGCACTGTCAAACCAGCCACAGTTGCCTGTGGTGGTACTATCGGTCTGGGAGGTATCCTGATCCGTTCGGAATTTCAGCAGGCGGCCGGCCACTCCGGGGCACAAGCCCTGGGCATGTGCAATGTCCTTTGCAAAGGAAAACACAAGTCACCAGGCCAGGTTCCTGATGTCAGTTTGCAGGAAGCACTTGGCACTGTCAAATCAGCCACAGGTGTCTGTGGGGGCACCTTGCATCTTGGCGGCATCCTGATCCGTTCGGAATTTCAGCAGGCAGCCGGCCACTCCGGGCCACCGGGCCCTGGACATGAACGATGGCCTTTACCCAGAGAAACAAAAGTCACCAGGCCAGGTTCCTGATGTCAGTTTGCAGGAGGCACTTGGCACTGTCAAACCAGCCACAGGTGCCTCTGGGGGTACCATCCGTCTCGCAGGCATCCTGATCCGTGCAGAATTTCAACAGGCAGCCGGCCACTCCGGGCCACCGGGCCTTGGACATGGATCGTGGCCTTTCCCCAGAGAAACCAAAGTGACCAACCCAACTTTCCGATGTCTGTTTGCAGGAGGCACTTGGCACTGTCAAACCTGCCACACTTGCCTCTGGTGGTGCCTTGCTTCTGGGAGGTATCTTGAGATATTCGGAATTTTAAGAAGCACCCTGCCGCTACGGTCCATCGGAACCTGCCCAGGAACTATGGCCGTTCCCCAGAGAAACAAAACTCGCCAGGCCAGGTCCCTGATGTGCATTTTCAAAAGGAACTTCGCACTGTCCAACCAGCCACAGTTACCGGTGGTGGCACCTTGCTTCAGGCTGGTATATTGGGATGTTCGGAATTTCAGCAGGCACCAGTCCTCTCCTGGCCACCGGACCCTGGACACCAACGATGGACGTTTCTGTGAGAAACAAAAGTCACCAGGCCAGGTTCCTGATGTCAGTTTGGAGGAGGCACTTGGCACTGTCAAACCAGCCACAGTTGCCTGTGGGGGCACCTTGCATCTGGGAGGTATCCTGATCCATTCGGAATTTCAGCAGGCAGCCGGCAACACCGGGCCACTGGGCCACCGGTCCCCGGGTAAGAATGATGGCCTTTCCCCAGAGAAACAAAAGTCACCAGTCTAGGTTCCTGATGTCAGTTTGCCGGAGGCTCTTGGCACTGTCAAACCAGCCACAGTTGCCTGTGGTGGTACTTTCGGTCGGGGAGGCATCCTGGTCCATGAGGAATTTCCGCAGGCAGCCGGCCACTCCGGGCCACCAGGCCCTAGACATGTACGATGACCTTTTCCCAGAGAAACCAAAGTTACCAGGACAGGTTCCTGATGTCAGTTTGCAGTAGGCACTTGGCACTGTCAAACCAGCCACAGTTGCCTCGGGCGGCACCTTTCATTTAGACGGTATCCTGATCCGCGCGGAATTTCAGCAGGCAGCCGGCCACTCCGGGCCTACGGGTCCAGGATATGAACGATGGCCTTTCCCCAGAGAAACAAAAGTCACCAGGCCAGGTTCCTGATGTCAGTTTGCAGGAGGCACTTGGCACTGTCAAACCAGCCACAGTTGCCTGTGGGGGCACCTTGCATCCTGGAGGTATCCTGATCCGTGCGGAATTTCAGCAGGCGGCCTGCCACTCCAGGCCACCGGGCACTGGACACAAACCATGGCCTTTCCCCAGAGAAACAAAAGTCACCAGGGCAGCTTCCTGATGTTAGTTTGCAGGAGGTACTTGGCACTGTCAAACCAGCCAGAGTTGCCTCTGGGGGCACCTTGCATCTGGGAGGTATCCTGATCCATTCGGAATTTCAGCAGGCAGCCGGCAACACCGGGCCACTGGGCCACCTGTCCCCGGGTAAGAATGATGGCCTTTCCCCAGAGAAACAAAAGTCACCAGGCCAGGTTCCTGATGTCAGTTTGGAGGAGGCAATTGGCACTGTCAAACCAGCCACAGTTGCCTGTGGGGGCACCTTGCATCTGGGAGGTATCCTGATCCATTCGGAATTTCAGTAGGCAGCCGGCGACTCCAGGCCACCGTGCCCCGGACAAGAATGATGGCCTTTTCCCAGAGAAACAAAATTTACCAGGCCAGGTTCCTGATGTCAGTTTGCAGGAGGCACTTGGCACTGTCAAACCAGCCACAGTTGCCTGTGGGGGCACCTTGCATCTGGGAGGTATCCTGATCCGTTCGGAATTTCAGCAGGCAGCCGGCCACTCCGGTTTACCGGGCCCATGAGAAGAATGATGGCCTTTCCCCAGAGAAACAAAAGTCACCAGGCCAGGTTCCTGATGTCAGTTTGCAGGAGGCACTTGGCACTGTCAAACCAGCCACAGTTGCCTGTGGGGGCACCTTGCATCTGGGAGGTATCCTCAAGCGTGCGGAATTTCAGCAGGCAGCCGGGCACTCCGGGCCACCGGGCACTGGACACGATCGAGGGCCTTTCCCCAGAGCAACAAAAGTCACCAGGACAGGTTCCGATGTCAGTTTGCAGGAGGCACTTGGCACTGTCAAACCAGCCACAGTTGCCTGTGGTGGTACTATCGGTCTGGGAGGTATCCTGATCCGTTCGGAATTTCAGCAGGCGGCCGGCCACTCCGGGGCACAAGCCCTGGGCACGTGCAATGTCCTTTGCAAAGGAAAACACAAGTCACCAGGCCAGGTTCCTGATGTCAGTTTGCAGGAAGCACTTGGCACTGTCAAATCAGCCACAGGTGTCTGTGGGGGCACCTTGCATCTTGGTGGCATCCTGATCCGTTCGGAATTTCAGCAGGCAGCCGGCCACTCCGGGCCACCGGGCCCTGGACATGAACGATGGCCTTTACCCAGAGAAACAAAAGTCACCAGGCCAGGTTCCGATGTCAGTTTGCAGGAGGCACTTGGCACTGTCAAACCAGCCACAGTTGCCTGTGGTGGTACTATCGGTCTGGGAGGTATCCTGATCCGTTCGGAATTTCAGCAGGCGGCCTGTCTCTACGGGCCACCAGGCCCTGGACACATACAATGGCCTTTCCAAAGAGAAACAAAAATCACCAGGCCAGGTTCCTGATGTCACTTTGCAGGAGGCACTTGGCACTGTCAAATCAGCCACAGTTGCCTGTGGGGGCTCCTTTCATCTGGGAGCTATCCTGATCTGTGCGGAATTTCAGCAGGCAGCCGGCCACTACGGGCCGGAAGGCCCTAGAGAGGAACGATGGCCTTTACCCAGAGAAACAAAAGTCACCAGGCCAGGTTCCTGATGTCAGTTTGCAGGAGGCACTTGGCACTGTCAAACCAGCCACAGGTGCCTCTGGGGGTACCATCCGTCTCGCAGGCATCCTGATCCGTGCAGAATTTCAGCAGGCAGCCGGCCACTCCGGGCCACCGGGCCTTGGACATGGATCGTGGCCTTTCCCCAGAGAAACCAAAGTGACCAGCCCAGCTTTCCGATGTCTGTTTGCAGGAGGCACTTGGCACTGTCAAACCAGCCACACTTGCCTCTGGTGGTGCCTTGCTTCTGGGAGGTATCTTGAGATATTCGGAATTTTAAGAAGCACCCTGCCGCTACGGTCCATCGGAACCTGCCCAGGAACTATGGCCGTTCCCCAGAGAAACAAAACTCGCCAGGCCAGGTCCCTGATGTGCATTTTCAAAAGGAACTTCGCACTGTCCAACCAGCCACAGTTACCGGTGGTGGCACCTTGCTTCAGGCTGGTATATTGGGATGTTCGGAATTTCAGCAGGCACCAGTCCTCTCCTGGCCACCGGACCCTGGACACCAACGATGGACGTTTCTGTGAGAAACAAAAGTCACCAGGCCAGGTTCCTGATGTCAGTTTGGAGGAGGCACTTGGCACTGTCAAACCAGCTACAGGTGCCTCTGGGGGCATTTTTCATATGGGAAGAATCCTGATCCGTGCGGAATTTCAGCCGGCAGCCGGCCACTCCAGGCCAGCGGGCACTGGACAGGAACCATGGCCTTTTCCCAGAGAAACAAAAGTCACCAGGCCAGGTTCCTGATGTCAGTTTGCAGGAGGCACTTGGCACTGTCAAACCAGCCACAGTTGCCTCTGCTGGCACCTTGCATCTGGGAGGTATCCTGATCCATTCGGAATTTCTGCAGGCAGCCGGCCACTCCGGGTCACCGTGCCCGGGACAAGAATGATGGTCTTTTCCCAGAGAAACAAAAGTCACCAGGCCAGGTTCCTGATGTCAGTTTGCAGGAGGCACTTGGCACTGTCAAACCAGCCACAGTTGCCTGTGGTGGTACTATCGGTCTGGGAGGTATCCTGATCCGTTTGGAATTTCAGCAGGCGGCCGGCCACTCCGGGCCACAGGCCCTGGGCACGTACAATGTCCTTTCCGAAGGAAAACACAAGTCACCAGGCCAGGTTCCTGATGTCAGTTTGCAGGAGGCACTTGGCACTGTCAAATCAGCCACAGGTGTCTGTGGGGGCACCTTGCATCTTGGCGGCATCCTGATCCGTGAGGAATTTCAGCAGGCAGCCGGCCACTCCGGGCCACTGGGCCCTGGACACAAACCATGGCCATTCCCCAGAGAAACAAAAGTCACCAGGCCAGGTTCCTGATGTCAGTTTGCAGGAGGCACTTGGCACTGTCAAACCAGCCACATTTGCCTCTGGAGGTGCCTTGCTTCTGGGAGGTATCTTGAGATATTCGGAATTTTAAGATGTACCCTGCAGCTACGGTCCATCGGAACCTGCCCAGGAACTATGGCCGTTCCCCAGCGAAACAAAACTCGCCAGGCCAGGTCCCTGATGTACATTTTCAAAAGGAACTTCGCACTGTCCAACCAGCCACAGTTACCGGTGGTGGCACCTTGCTTCAGGCTGGTATATTGGGATGTTCGGAATTTCAGCAGGCACCAGTCCTCTCCTGGCCACTGGACCCTGGACACCAACGATGGCCTTTTCTGTGAGAAACAAAACTCACCAGGCCGAGTTCCTGAGGTCAGTTTGCAAGAGGCACTTGGCACTGTCCAACCACCCACAGGTGCCTGTGGTGGCACCTTGATTCTGGGAGGCATCCAGAGATGTTTGGAATTTTAAGAGACACCCTGCCACGCCGGGTCACCTCAACCTGGACATGAACCATGAACTTTTTCTGACAGAAGCAAAACTCAGCAGGCCAGGTTCCTGATGTCAATTTGCAGGAGGCATTTGGCACTGTCCAATCCGCCACAATTGCCTATTGTGCCGCCTTGCTTCTAGGATGTATATTGAGACGTTCGGAATTTCTGCAGGCAGCCGGCCACTCCGGCCTACAGGACGTGGGAAAAGAACAATGGCTTTTCCTCTGAGAAACAGAACTCACAAGGCCAGGGTCCTGATGTCAGTTTGCAGGAGGCACTTGGCACTGTCCAACCAGCCACAGTTGCCTGTGGGGGCACCTTGTATCTGGGAGGTATCCTCAACCGTGCGGAATTTCAGCAGGCAGCTTGCCGCCCGGGGCCACGGGAACCAGGACACGCGCCATGGCTTTCCTAAGAGTCACAAAACTCATCAGGCCAGGTTCCTGATGTCAGTTTGCAGGAGGCACTTGGCAATGTCAAACCAGCCACAGTTGCCTCTGCTGGCAGCTTGCGTCTTGGAGGCACCCTGGGACATTCGGAATATCAGAATAAGCCGGCCGTTGCGTGCCAGCGGTCCCCGGACACGAACGATGGCCTTTCCCCAGAGAAGCAAAACTCACCAGGCCAAGTTCCTGACGTCACTTTGCAAGAGGCACTTGGCACTGTCCAACCAGCCACACTTGCCTCTGGTGGTGCCTTGCTTCTTGCAGGTGTCCTGAGATGTTCAGAATTTTAAGGAGCACCCTGCAGCTACGGTCCACCGGAACCCGTCCAGGAACGATGGCCATTCCCCAGAGAAACAAAACTCACCAGACAAAGTCCTGTTGTCTGTTTGCAGGAGGCACTTTTCACTGTAAAAATCAGCCACAGTTGCATTTTCTGGCAGCTTGCCGCTGGGAGGCATCCTGCGATGTTCGGAATTTTGGTAGTCAGTCAGCCACTCTGGGCCACTGTCACCTGCAAATGAGCACTGGGCCTTTTGCCTGGGAAACGAATCTGACCAGGCCAGATGCCTGATGTCAGTTTGCAGGAGGCACTTGGCACTGTCAAACCAGCCACAGTTGCCTGTGGGGGCACCTTGCATCTGGGAGGCATCCTGATCCATGCGGAATTTCAGCAGGCAGCCGGCCACTCCGGGCCACCGGGCCCTGGACATGAACCATGGCCTTTCCCCAGAGAAACAAAAGTCACCAGGCCAGGTTCCTGATGTCAGTTTGCAGGAGGCACTTGGCACTGTCAAACCAGCCACAGTTGCCTGTGGTGGTACTTTCGTTCTGGGAGGAATCCTGATCCGTTCGGAATATCAGCAGGCGGCCGGCCACTACGGGCCACAGGCCATGGATACGTACAATGGCCGTTCCAAAGAGAAACAAAAATCACCAGGCCAGGTTCCTGATGTCAGTTTGCAGGAGGCACTTGGCACTGTCAAACCAGCCACAGTTGCCGGTGGGGGCTCCATTCCTCTGGGAGCTATCCTGATCTGTGCGGAATATCAGCAGGCAGCCGGCCACTCCGGGCCTACAGGTCCAGGATATGAACGATGGCCTTTCCCCAGAGAAACAAAAGTCACCAGGCCAGGTTCCTGATGTCAGTTTGCAGGAGGCACTTGGCACTGTCAAACCAGCCACAGTTGCCTGTGGGGGCACCTTGCATCTGGGAGGTATCCTCAACCGTGCGGAATTTCAGAAGGCAGCCGGGACTCAGGGCGAGCGGTCCCCGGACAAGTATGATGGCCTTTCCCTAGAGAAACAAAAGTCACCAGGACAGGTTCCGATATCAGTTTGCAGGAGGCACTTGGCACTGTCAAACCAGCCACAGTTGCCTGTGGTGGTACTATCGGTCTGGGAGGTATCCTGATCCGTTCAGAATTTCAGCAGGCGGCCGGCCACTCCAGGCCACCGGGCCCTGAACACGTACAATGGCCTTTCCAAAGAGAAACAAAAGTCACCAGGCCAGGTTCCTGATGTCAGTTTGCAGGAGGCACTTGGCACTGTCAAACGAGACACATTTGCCTGTGGGGGCACCTTGCATCTGGGAGGTATCCTGATCCGTTCGGAATTTCTGCAGGCAGCCGGCCACTCGAGCCACCAGGCCCTGGAGAGGAACGATGGCCTTTCCCCAGAGAAACAAAAGTCACCAGGCCAGGTTCCTGATGTCAGTTTGCAGGAGGACCTTGGCACTGTCAAACCAGCCACAGTTGCCTGTGGGAGCACCTTGCATCTGGGAGGTATCCTGATCCGTTCGGAATTTCAGCAGGCAGCCGGCCAATCCGGGCCTGCAGGCCTCGTACAAGAATGATGGCCTTTCCCCAGAGAAACAAAAGTCACCAGACCAGGTTCCTGATGTCTGTTTGCAGGAGGCACTTGGTACTGTCAAACCAGCCACAGTTGCCTGTGGGGGCACATTGCATCTGGGAGGTATCCTCAACCGTGCGGAATTTCAGCAGGCAGGCGGGACTCCGGGCCAGCGGGCACTGGACACGATCGAGGGCCTTTCCCCAGAGCAACAAAAGTCAGCAGGACAGGTTCCGATGTCAGTTTGCAGGAGGCACTTGGCACTGTCAAACCAGCCACAGTTGCCTGTGGTGGTACTTTCGGTCTGGGAGGCATCCTGATCCGTGCGGAATTTCTGCAGGCAGCCGGCCACTCCAGGCCATTTGGCACTGGATATGAACCATAGCCTTTCCCCAGAGAAACAAAAGTCACCAGGCCAGGTTCCTGATGTCAGTTTGCAGGAGGCACTTGGCACTGTCAAACCAGACACAGTTGCCTGTGGTGGTACTTTCGGTCCGGGGGGTATCCTGATCCGTGCGGAATTTCAGCAGGCAGCCGGCCACTCCGGGCCTCCAGGCCCTGGACACCTACAATGGCCTTTCCCCAGAGAAACAAAAGTCACCAGGCCAGGTTCCTGATGTCAGTTTGCAGGAGGCACTTGGCACTGTCAAACCAGCCAGAGTTGCCTGTGGGGGCACCTCGCATCCTGGAGGTATCCTGATCCGGGCGGAATTTCAGCAGGCCGCCGGCCACTCCAGGCCACCGGGCACTGGACACGAACCATGGCCTTTCCCCAGAGAAACAAAAGTCACCAGTCTAGGTTCCTGATGTCAGTTTGCCGGAGGCTCTTGGCACTGTCAAACCAGCCACAGTTGCCTGTGGTGGTACTTTCGGTCGGGGAGGCATCCTGGTCCATGAGGAATTTCCGCAGGCAGCCGTCCACTCCGGGCCACCAGGCCCTAGACATGTACGATGACCTTTTCCCAGAGAAACCAAAGTTACCAGGACAGGTTCCTGATGTCAGTTTGCAGTAGGCACTTGGCACTGTCAAACCAGCCACAGTTGCCTCGGGCGGCACCTTTCATTTAGACGGTATCCTGATCCGCGCGGAATTTCAGCAGGCAGCCGGCCACTCCGGGCCTACGGGTCCAGGATATGAACGATGGCCTTTCCCCAGAGAAACAAAAGTCACCAGGCCAGGTTCCTGATGTCAGTTTGCAGGAGGCACTTGGCACTGTCAAACCAGCCACAGTTGCCTCTGGGGGCACCTTGCATCTGGGAGGTATCCTGATCCATTCGGAATTTCAGCAGGCAGCCGGCCACTCCAGGCCACCGGGCACTGGACACGAACCATGGCCTTTCCCCAGAGAAACAAAAGTCACCAGGCCAGGTTCCTGATGTCAGTTTGCAGGAGGCACTTGGCACTGTCAAACCAGCCACAGTTGCCTGTGGGGGCACATTGCATCTGGGAGGTATCCTGATCCGTTCGGAATTTCAGCAGGCAGCCGGCCACTCCGGTTTACCGGGCCCATGAGAAGAATGATGGCCTTTCCCCAGAGAAACAAAAGTCACCAGGCCAGGTTCCTGATGTCAGTTTGCAGGAGGCACTTGGCACTGTCAAACCAGCCACAGTTGCCTGTGGGGGCACATTGCATCTGGGAGGTATCCTCATCCGTGCGGAATTTCAGCAGGCAGCCGGCCACTCCGGGCCAGCGGGCACAGGACACGATCGAGAACCTTTCCCCAGAGCAACAAAAGTCACCAGGACAGGTTCCGATGTCAGTTTGCAGGAGGCACTTGGCACTGTCAAACCAGCCACAGTTTCCTGTGGTGGTACTATCGGTCTGGGAGGTATCCTGATCCGTTCGGAATTTCAGCAGGCGGCCGGCCACTCCGGGCCACAGGCCCTGGGCACGTACAATGTCCTTTGCAAAGGAAAACACAAGTCACCAGGCCAGGTTCCTGATGTCAGTTTGCAGGAAGCACTTGGCACTGTCAAATCAGCCACAGGTGTCTGTGGGGGCACCTTGCATCTTGGCGGCATCCTGATCCCTTCGGAATTTCAGCAGGCAGCCGGCCACTCCGGGCCACCGGGCCCTGGACATGAACGATGGCCTTTACCCAGAGAAACAAAAGTCACCAGGCCAGGTTCCGATGTCAGTTTGCAGGAGGCACTTGGCACTGTCAAACCAGCCACAGTTGCCTGTGGTGGTACTATCGGTCTGGGAGGTATCCTGATCCGTTCGGAATTTCAGCAGTCGGCCTGTCTCTACGGGCCACCAGGCCTTGGACACATACAATGGCCTTTCCAAAGAGAAACAAAAATCACCAGGCCAGGTTCCTGATGTCACTTTGCAGGAGGCACTTGGCACTGTCAAATCAGCCACAGTTGCCTGTGGGGGCTCCTTTCATCTGGGAGCTATCCTGATCTGTGCGGAATTTCAGCAGGCAGCCGGCCACTACGGGCCGGAAGGCCCTAGAGAGGAACGATGGCCTTTCCCCAGAGAAACAAAAGTCACCAGGCCAGGTTCCTGATGTCAGTTTGCAGGAGGCACTTGGCACTGTCAAACCAGCCACAGGTGCCTCTGGGGGTACCATCCGTCTCGCAGGCATCCTGATCCGTGCAGAATTTCAGCAGGCAGCCGGCCACTCCGGGCCACCGGGCCTTGGACATGGATCGTGGCCTTTCCCCAGAGAAACCAAAGTGACCAGCCCAGCTTTCCGATGTCTGTTTGCAGGAGGCACTTGGCACTGTCAAACCAGCCACACTTGCCTCTGGTGGTGCCTTGCTTCTGGGAGGTATCTTGAGATATTCGGAATTTTAAGAAGCACCCTGCCGCTACGGTCCATCGGAACCTGCCCAGGAACTATGGCCGTTCCCCAGAGAAACAAAACTCGCCAGGCCAGGTCCCTGATGTGCATTTTCAAAAGGAACTTCGCACTGTCCAACCAGCCACAGTTACCGGTGGTGGCACCTTGCTTCAGGCTGGTATATTGGGATGTTCGGAATTTCAGCAGGCACCAGTCCTCTCCTGGCCACCGGACCCTGGACACCAACGATGGACGTTTCTGTGAGAAACAAAAGTCACCAGGCCAGGTTCCTGATGTCAGTTTGGAGGAGGCACTTGGCACTGTCAAACCAGCTACAGGTGCCTCTGGGGGCATTTTTCATATGGGAAGAATCCTGATCCGTGCGGAATTTCAGCCGGCAGCCGGCCACTCCAGGCCAGCGGGCACTGGACAGGAACCATGGCCTTTTCCCAGAGAAACAAAAGTCACCAGGCCAGGTTCCTGATGTCAGTTTGCAGGAGGCACTTGGCACTGTCAAACCAGCCACAGTTGCCTCTGCTGGCACCTTGCATCTGGGAGGTATCCTGATCCATTCGGAATTTCTGCAGGCAGCCGGCCACTCCGGGTCACCGTGCCCGGGACAAGAATGATGGTCTTTTCCCAGAGAAACAAAAGTCACCAGGCCAGGTTCCTGATGTCAGTTTGCAGGAGGCACTTGGCACTGTCAAACCAGCCACAGTTGCCTCGGGCGGCACCTTTCATTTAGACGGTATCCTGATCCGCGCGGAATTTCAGCAGGCAGCCGGCCACTCCGGGCCTACGGGTCCAGGATATGAACGATGGCCTTTCCCCAGAGAAACAAAAGTCACCAGGCCAGGTTCCTGATGTCAGTTTGCAGGAGGCACTTGGCACTGTCAAACCAGCCACAGTTGCCTGTGGGGGCACCTTGCATCCTGGAGGTATCCTGATCCGTGCGGAATTTCAGCAGGCGGCCTGCCACTCCAGGCCACCGGGCACTGGACACAAACCATGGCCTTTCCCCAGAGAAACAAAAGTCACCAGGGCAGCTTCCTGATGTTAGTTTGCAGGAGGTACTTGGCACTGTCAAACCAGCCAGAGTTGCCTCTGGGGGCACCTTGCATCTGGGAGGTATCCTGATCCATTCGGAATTTCAGCAGGCAGCCGGCAACACCGGGCCACTGGGCCACCTGTCCCCGGGTAAGAATGATGGCCTTTCCCCAGAGAAACAAAAGTCACCAGGCCAGGTTCCTGATGTCAGTTTGGAGGAGGCAATTGGCACTGTCAAACCAGCCACAGTTGCCTGTGGGGGCACCTTGCATCTGGGAGGTATCCTGATCCATTCGGAATTTCAGTAGGCAGCCGGCGACTCCAGGCCACCGTGCCCCGGACAAGAATGATGGCCTTTTCCCAGAGAAACAAAATTTACCAGGCCAGGTTCCTGATGTCAGTTTGCAGGAGGCACTTGGCACTGTCAAACCAGCCACAGTTGCCTGTGGGGGCACCTTGCATCTGGGAGGTATCCTGATCCGTTCGGAATTTCAGCAGGCAGCCGGCCACTCCGGTTTACCGGGCCCATGAGAAGAATGATGGCCTTTCCCCAGAGAAACAAAAGTCACCAGGCCAGGTTCCTGATGTCAGTTTGCAGGAGGCACTTGGCACTGTCAAACCAGCCACAGTTGCCTGTGGGGGCACCTTGCATCTGGGAGGTATCCTCAAGCGTGCGGAATTTCTGCAGGCAGCCGGGCACTCCGGGCCACCGGGCACTGGACACGATCGAGGGCCTTTCCCCAGAGCAACAAAAGTCACCAGGACAGGTTCCGATGTCAGTTTGCAGGAGCCACTTGGCACTGTCAAACCAGCCACAGTTGCCTGTGGTGGTACTATCGGTCTGGGAGGTATCCTGATCCGTTCGGAATTTCAGCAGGCGGCCGGCCACTCCGGGGCACAAGCCCTGGGCATGTGCAATGTCCTTTGCAAAGGAAAACACAAGTCACCAGGCCAGGTTCCTGATGTCAGT
Organism: Passer domesticus; assembly: GCF_036417665.1. Taxonomy (NCBI): domain Eukaryota; kingdom Metazoa; phylum Chordata; class Aves; order Passeriformes; family Passeridae; genus Passer; species Passer domesticus. The sequence continues at coordinate 57,771,651 of NC_087478.1, read as the reverse complement.
TTGCAGGAAGCACTTGGCACTGTCAAATCAGCCACAGGTGTCTGTGGGGGCACCTTGCATCTTGGCGGCATCCTGATCCGTTCGGAATTTCAGCAGGCAGCCGGCCACTCCGGGCCACCGGGCCCTGGACATGAACGATGGCCTTTACCCAGAGAAACAAAAGTCACCAGGCCAGGTTCCTGATGTCAGTTTGCAGGAGGCACTTGGCACTGTCAAACCAGCCACAGGTGCCTCTGGGCGTACCATCCGTCTCGCAGGCATCCTGATCCGTGCAGAATTTCAACAGGCAGCCGGCCACTCCGGGCCACCGGGCCTTGGACATGGATCGTGGCCTTTCCCCAGAGAAACCAAAGTGACCAACCCAACTTTCCGATGTCTGTTTGCAGGAGGCACTTGGCACTGTCAAACCTGCCACACTTGCCTCTGGTGGTGCCTTGCTTCTGGGAGGTATCTTGAGATATTCGGAATTTTAAGAAGCACCCTGCCGCTACGGTCCATCGGAACCTGCCCAGGAACTATGGCCGTTCCCCAGAGAAACAAAACTCGCCAGGCCAGGTCCCTGATGTGCATTTTCAAAAGGAACTTCGCACTGTCCAACCAGCCACAGTTACCGGTGGTGGCACCTTGCTTCAGGCTGGTATATTGGGATGTTCGGAATTTCAGCAGGCACCAGTCCTCTCCTGGCCACCGGACCCTGGACACCAACGATGGACGTTTCTGTGAGAAACAAAAGTCACCAGGCCAGGTTCCTGATGTCAGTTTGGAGGAGGCACTTGGCACTGTCAAACCAGCCACAGTTGCCTGTGGGGGCACCTTGCATCTGGGAGGTATCCTGATCCATTCGGAATTTCTGCAGGCAGCCGGCCACTCCGGGTCACCGTGCCCGGGACAAGAATGATGGTCTTTTCCCAGAGAAACAAAAGTCACCAGGCCAGGTTCCTGATGTCAGTTTGCAGGAGGCACTTGGCACTGTCAAACCAGCCACAGTTGCCTCTGGGGGCATTTTTCATATGGGAAGTATCCTGATCCGTGCGGAATTTCAGCAGGCAGCCGGCCACTCCAGGCCACCGGGCACTGGACACGAACCATGGCCTTTCCCCAGAGAAACAAAAGTCACCAGGCCAGGTTCCTGATGTCAGTTTGCAGGAGGCACTTGGCACTGTCAAACCAACCACAGTTGCCTGTGGTGGTACTATCGGTCTGGGAGGTATCCTGATCCGTTTGGAATTTCAGCAGGCGGCCGGCCACTCCGGGCCACAGGCCCTGGGCACGTACAATGTCCTTTCCGAAGGAAAACACAAGTCACCAGGCCAGGTTCCTGATGTCAGTTTGCAGGAGGCACTTGGCACTGTCAAATCAGCCACAGGTGTCTGTGGGGGCACCTTGCATCTTGGCGGCATCCTGATCCGTGAGGAATTTCAGCAGGCAGCCGGCCACTCCGGGCCACTGGGCCCTGGACACAAACCATGGCCATTCCCCAGAGAAACAAAAGTCACCAGGCCAGGTTCCTGATGTCAGTTTGCAGGAGGCACTTGGCACTGTCAAACCAGCCACAGTTGCCTGTGGGGGCACCTTGCATCTGGGAGGCATCCTGATCCATGCGGAATTTCAGCAGGCAGCCGGCCACTCCGGGCCACCGGGCCCTGGACATGAACCATGGCCTTTCCCCAGAGAAACAAAAGTCACCAGGCCAGGTTCCTGATGTCAGTTTGCAGGAGGCACTTGGCACTGTCAAACCAGCCACAGTTGCCTGTGGTGGTACTTTCGTTCTGGGAGGAATCCTGATCCGTTCGGAATATCAGCAGGCGGCCGGCCACTACGGGCCACAGGCCATGGATACGTACAATGGCCGTTGCAAAGAGAAACAAAAATCACCAGGCCAGGTTCCTGATGTCAGTTTGCAGGAGGCACTTGGCACTGTCAAACCAGCCACAGTTGCCGGTGGGGGCTCCATTCCTCTGGGAGCTATCCTGATCTGTGCGGAATTTCAGCAGGCATCCGCCCACTCGAGCCACCGGGCCCTGGACATGAACCACGGCTTTTCCCCAGAGAAACAAAAGTCACCAGGCCAGGTTCCTGATGTCAGTTTGCAGGAGGCACTTGGCACTGTCAAACCAGACACAGTTGCCTGTGGGAGCACCTTGCATCTGGGAGGTATCCTGATCCGTTCGGAATTTCAGCAGGCAGCCGGCCACTGCGGGCCTACAGGTCCAGGATATGAACGATGGCCTTTCTCCAGAGAAACAAAAGTCACCAGGCCAGGTTCCTGATGTCAGTTTGCAGGAGGCACTTGGCACTGTCAAACCAGCCACAGTTGCCTGTGGGGGCACCTTGCATCTGGGAGGTATCCTCAACCGTGCGGAATTTCAGAAGGCAGCCGGGACTCAGGGCGAGTGGGCCCCGGACAAGTATGATGGCCTTTCCCTAGAGAAAGAAAAGTCACCAGGACAGGTTCCGATATCAGTTTGCAGGAGGCACTTGGCACTGTCAAACCAGCCACAGTTGCCTGTGGTGGTACTATCGGTCTGGGAGGTATCCTGATCCGTTCAGAATTTCAGCAGGCGGCCGGCCACTCCAGGCCACCGGGCCCTGAACACGTACAATGGCCTTTCCAAAGAGAAACAAAAGTCACCAGGCCAGGTTCCTGATGTCAGTTTGCAGGAGGCACTTGGCACTGTCAAACGAGACACATTTGCCTGTGGGGGCACCTTGCATCTGGGAGGTATCCTGATCCGTTCGGAATTTCTGCAGGCAGCCGGCCACTCGAGCCACCAGGCCCTGGAGAGGAACGATGGCCTTTCCCCAGAGAAACAAAAGTCACCAGGCCAGGTTCCTGATGTCAGTTTGCAGGAGGACCTTGGCACTGTCAAACCAGCCACAGTTGCCTGTGGTGGTACTTTCGTTCTGGGAGGAATCCTGATCCGTTCGGAATATCAGCAGGCGGCCGGCCACTACGGGCCACAGGCCATGGATACGTACAATGGCCGTTGCAAAGAGAAACAAAAATCACCAGGCCAGGTTCCTGATGTCAGTTTGCAGGAGGCACTTGGCACTGTCAAACCAGCCACAGTTGCCGGTGGGGGCTCCATTCCTCTGGGAGCTATCCTGATCTGTGCGGAATTTCAGCAGGCATCCGCCCACTCGAGCCACCGGGCCCTGGACATGAACCACGGCTTTTCCCCAGAGAAACAAAAGTCACCAGGCCAGGTTCCTGATGTCAGTTTGCAGGAGGCACTTGGCACTGTCAAACCAGACACAGTTGCCTGTGGGAGCACCTTGCATCTGGGAGGTATCCTGATCCGTTCGGAATTTCAGCAGGCAGCCGGCCACTGCGGGCCTACAGGTCCAGGATATGAACGATGGCCTTTCTCCAGAGAAACAAAAGTCACCAGGCCAGGTTCCTGATGTCAGTTTGCAGGAGGCACTTGGCACTGTCAAACCAGCCACAGTTGCCTGTGGGGGCACCTTGCATCTGGGAGGTATCCTCAACCGTGCGGAATTTCAGAAGGCAGCCGGGACTCAGGGCGAGTGGGCCCCGGACAAGTATGATGGCCTTTCCCTAGAGAAAGAAAAGTCACCAGGACAGGTTCCGATATCAGTTTGCAGGAGGCACTTGGCACTGTCAAACCAGCCACAGTTGCCTGTGGTGGTACTATCGGTCTGGGAGGTATCCTGATCCGTTCAGAATTTCAGCAGGCGGCCGGCCACTCCAGGCCACCGGGCCCTGAACACGTACAATGGCCTTTCCAAAGAGAAACAAAAGTCACCAGGCCAGGTTCCTGATGTCAGTTTGCAGGAGGCACTTGGCACTGTCAAACGAGACACATTTGCCTGTGGGGGCACCTTGCATCTGGGAGGTATCCTGATCCGTTCGGAATTTCTGCAGGCAGCCGGCCACTCGAGCCACCAGGCCCTGGAGAGGAACGATGGCCTTTCCCCAGAGAAACAAAAGTCACCAGGCCAGGTTCCTGATGTCAGTTTGCAGGAGGACCTTGGCACTGTCAAACCAGCCACAGTTGCCTGTGGGAGCACCTTGCATCTGGGAGGTATCCTGATCCGTTCGGAATTTCAGCAGGCAGCCGGCCAATCCGGGCCTGCAGGCCTCGTACAAGAATGATGGCCTTTCCCCAGAGAAACAAAAGTCACCAGACCAGGTTCCTGATGTCTGTTTGCAGGAGGCACTTGGTACTGTCAAACCAGCCACAGTTGCCTGTGGGGGCACATTGCATCTGGGAGGTATCCTCAACCGTGCGGAATTTCAGCAGGCAGGCGGGACTCTGGGCCAGCGGGCACTGGACACGATCGAGGGCCTTTCCCCAGAGCAACAAAAGTCAGCAGGACAGGTTCCTGATGTCAGTTTGGAGGAGGCACTTGGCACTGTCAAACCAGCCACAGTTGCCTGTGGGGGCACCTTGCATCTGGGAGGTATCCTGATCCATTCGGAATTTCAGCAGGCAGCCGGTAACACCGGGCCACTGGGCCACCGGTCCCCGGGTAAGAATGATGGCCTTTCCCCAGAGAAACAAAAGTCACCAGTCTAGGTTCCTGATGTCAGTTTGCCGGAGGCTCTTGGCACTGTCAAACCAGCCACAGTTGCCTGTGGTGGTACTTTCGGTCGGGGAGGCATCCTGGTCCATGAGGAATTTCCGCAGGCAGCCGGCCACTCCGGGCCACCAGGCCCTAGACATGTACGATGACTTTTTCCCAGAGAAACCAAAGTTACCAGGACAGGTTCCTGATGTCAGTTTGCAGTAGGCACTTGGCACTGTCAAACCAGCCACAGTTGCCTCGGGCGGCACCTTTCATTTAGACGGTATCCTGATCCGCGCGGAATTTCAGCAGGCAGCCGGCCACTCCGGGCCTACGGGTCCAGGATATGAACGATGGCCTTTCCCCAGAGAAACAAAAGTCACCAGGCCAGGTTCCTGATGTCAGTTTGCAGGAGGCACTTGGCACTGTCAAACCAGCCACAGTTGCCTGTGGGGGCACCTTGCATCCTGGAGGTATCCTGATCCGTGCGGAATTTCAGCAGGCGGCCTGCCACTCCAGGCCACCGGGCACTGGACACAAACCATGGCCTTTCCCCAGAGAAACAAAAGTCACCAGGGCAGCTTCCTGATGTTAGTTTGCAGGAGGTACATGGCACTGTCAAACCAGCCAGAGTTGCCTCTGGGGGCACCTTGCATCTGGGAGGTATCCTGATCCATTCGGAATTTCAGCAGGCAGCCGGCAACACCGGGCCACTGGGCCACCTGTCCCTGGGTAAGAATGATGGCCTTTCCCCAGAGAAACAAAAGTCACCAGGCCAGGTTCCTGATGTCAGTTTGGAGGAGGCAATTGGCACTGTCAAACCAGCCACAGCTGCCTGTGGGGGCACCTTGCATCTGGGAGGTATCCTGATCCATTCGGAATTTCAGTAGGCAGCCGGCGACTCCAGGCCACCGTGCCCCGGACAAGAATGATGGCCTTTTCCCAGAGAAACAAAATTTACCAGGCCAGGTTCCTGATGTCAGTTTGCAGGAGGCACTTGGCACTGTCAAACCAGCCACAGTTGCCTGTGGGGGCACCTTGCATCTGGGAGGTATCCTGATCCGTTCGGAATTTCAGCAGGCAGCCGGCCACTCCGGTTTACCGGGCCCATGAGAAGAATGATGGCCTTTCCCCAGAGAAACAAAAGTCACCAGGCCAGGTTCCTGATGTCAGTTTGCAGGAGGCACTTGGCACTGTCAAACCAGCCACAGTTGCCTGTGGGGGCACCTTGCATCTGGGAGGTATCCTCAAGCGTGCGGAATTTCAGCAGGCAGCCGGGCACTCCGGGCCACCGGGCACTGGACACGATCGAGGGCCTTTCCCCAGAGCAACAAAAGTCACCAGGACAGGTTCCGATGTCAGTTTGCAGGAGGCACTTGGCACTGTCAAACCAGCCACAGTTGCCTGTGGTGGTACTATCGGTCTGGGAGGTATCCTGATCCGTTCGGAATTTCAGCAGGCGTCCGGCCACTCCGGGGCACAAGCCCTGGGCATGTGCAATGTCCTTTGCAAAGGAAAACACAAGTCACCAGGCCAGGTTCCTGATGTCAGTTTGCAGGAAGCACTTGGCACTGTCAAATCAGCCACAGGTGTCTGTGGGGGCACCTTGCATCTTGGCGGCATCCTGATCCGTTCGGAATTTCAGCAGGCAGCCGGCCACTCCGGGCCACCGGGCCCTGGACATGAACGATGGCCTTTACCCAGAGAAACAAAAGTCACCAGGCCAGGTTCCTGATGTCAGTTTGCAGGAGGCACTTGGCACTGTCAAACCAGCCACAGGTGCCTCTGGGGGTACCATCCGTCTCGCAGGCATCCTGATCCGTGCAGAATTTCAACAGGCAGCCGGCCACTCCGGGCCACCGGGCCTTGGACATGGATCGTGGCCTTTCCCCAGAGAAACCAAAGTGACCAACCCAACTTTCCGATGTCTGTTTGCAGGAGGCACTTGGCACTGTCAAACCTGCCACACTTGCCTCTGGTGGTGCCTTGCTTCTGGGAGGTATCTTGAGATATTCGGAATTTTAAGAAGCACCCTGCCGCTACGGTCCATCGGAACCTGCCCAGGAACTATGGCCGTTCCCCAGAGAAACAAAACTCGCCAGGCCAGGTCCCTGATGTGCATTTTCAAAAGGAACTTCGCACTGTCCAACCAGCCACAGTTACCGGTGGTGGCACCTTGCTTCAGGCTGGTATATTGGGATGTTCGGAATTTCAGCAGGCACCAGTCCTCTCCTGGCCACCGGACCCTGGACACCAACGATGGACGTTTCTGTGAGAAACAAAAGTCACCAGGCCAGGTTCCTGATGTCAGTTTGGAGGAGGCACTTGGCACTGTCAAACCAGCCACAGTTGCCTGTGGGGGCACCTTGCATCTGGGAGGTATCCTGATCCATTCGGAATTTCTGCAGGCAGCCGGCCACTCCGGGTCACCGTGCCCGGGACAAGAATGATGGTCTTTTCCCAGAGAAACAAAAGTCACCAGGCCAGGTTCCTGATGTCAGTTTGCAGGAGGCACTTGGCACTGTCAAACCAGCCACAGTTGCCTCTGGGGGCATTTTTCATATGGGAAGTATCCTGATCCGTGCGGAATTTCAGCAGGCAGCCGGCCACTCCAGGCCACCGGGCACTGGACACGAACCATGGCCTTTCCCCAGAGAAACAAAAGTCACCAGGCCAGGTTCCTGATGTCAGTTTGCAGGAGGCACTTGGCACTGTCAAACCAACCACAGTTGCCTGTGGTGGTACTATCGGTCTGGGAGGTATCCTGATCCGTTTGGAATTTCAGCAGGCGGCCGGCCACTCCGGGCCACAGGCCCTGGGCACGTACAATGTCCTTTCCGAAGGAAAACACAAGTCACCAGGCCAGGTTCCTGATGTCAGTTTGCAGGAGGCACTTGGCACTGTCAAATCAGCCACAGGTGTCTGTGGGGGCACCTTGCATCTTGGCGGCATCCTGATCCGTGAGGAATTTCAGCAGGCAGCCGGCCACTCCGGGCCACTGGGCCCTGGACACAAACCATGGCCATTCCCCAGAGAAACAAAAGTCACCAGGCCAGGTTCCTGATGTCAGTTTGCAGGAGGCACTTGGCACTGTCAAACCAGCCACAGTTGCCTGTGGGGGCACCTTGCATCTGGGAGGCATCCTGATCCATGCGGAATTTCAGCAGGCAGCCGGCCACTCCGGGCCACCGGGCCCTGGACATGAACCATGGCCTTTCCCCAGAGAAACAAAAGTCACCAGGCCAGGTTCCTGATGTCAGTTTGCAGGAGGCACTTGGCACTGTCAAACCAGCCACAGTTGCCTGTGGTGGTACTTTCGTTCTGGGAGGAATCCTGATCCGTTCGGAATATCAGCAGGCGGCCGGCCACTACGGGCCACAGGCCATGGATACGTACAATGGCCGTTCCAAAGAGAAACAAAAATCACCAGGCCAGGTTCCTGATGTCAGTTTGCAGGAGGCACTTGGCACTGTCAAACCAGCCACAGTTGCCGGTGGGGGCTCCATTCCTCTGGGAGCTATCCTGATCCGCGCGGAATTTCAGCAGGCATCCGCCCACTCGAGCCACCGGGCCCTGGACTTGAACCACGGCTTTTCCCCAGAGAAACAAAAGTCACCAGGCCAGGTTCCTGATGTCAGTTTGCAGGAGGCACTTGGCACTGTCAAACCAGACACAGTTGCCTGTGGGAGCACCTTGCATCTGGGAGGTATCCTGATCCGTTCGGAATTTCAGCAGGCAGCCGGCCACTGCGGGCCTACAGGTCCAGGATATGAACGATGGCCTTTCCCCAGAGAAACAAAAGTCACCAGGCCAGGTTCCTGATGTCAGTTTGCAGGAGGCACTTGGCACTGTCAAACCAGCCACAGTTGCCTGTGGGGGCACCTTGCATCTGGGAGGTATCCTCAACCGTGCGGAATTTCAGAAGGCAGCCGGGACTCAGGGCGAGCGGGCCCCGGACAAGTATGATGGCCTTTCCCTAGAGAAACAAAAGTCACCAGGACAGGTTCCGATATCAGTTTGCAGGAGGCACTTGGCACTGTCAAACCAGCCACAGTTGCCTGTGGTGGTACTATCGGTCTGGGAGGTATCCTGATCCGTTCAGAATTTCAGCAGGCGGCCGGCCACTCCAGGCCACCGGGCCCTGAACACGTACAATGGCCTTTCCAAAGAGAAACAAAAGTCACCAGGCCAGGTTCCTGATGTCAGTTTGCAGGAGGCACTTGGCACTGTCAAACGAGACACATTTGCCTGTGGGGGCACCTTGCATCTGGGAGGTATCCTGATCCGTTCGGAATTTCTGCAGGCAGCCGGCCACTCGAGCCACCAGGCCCTGGAGAGGAACGATGGCCTTTCCCCAGAGAAACAAAAGTCACCAGGCCAGGTTCCTGATGTCAGTTTGCAGGAGGACCTTGGCACTGTCAAACCAGCCACAGTTGCCTGTGGGAGCACCTTGCATCTGGGAGGTATCCTGATCCGTTCGGAATTTCAGCAGGCAGCCGGCCAATCCGGGCCTGCAGGCCTCGTACAAGAATGATGGCCTTTCCCCAGAGAAACCAAAGTCACCAGACCAGGTTCCTGATGTCTGTTTGCAGGAGGCACTTGGTACTGTCAAACCAGCCACAGTTGCCTGTGGGGGCACATTGCATCTGGGAGGTATCCTCAACCGTGCGGAATTTCAGCAGGCAGGCGGGACTCCGGGCCACCGGGCACTGGACACGATCGAGGGCCTTTCCCCAGAGCAACAAAAGTCAGCAGGACAGGTTCCGATGTCAGTTTGCAGGAGGCACTTGGCACTGTCAAACCAGCCACAGTTGCCTGTGGTGGTACTTTCGGTCTGGGAGGCATCCTGATCCGTGCGGAATTTCAGCAGGCAGCCGGCCACTCCAGGCCATTTGGCACTGGATATGAACCATAGCCTTTCCCCAGAGAAACAAAAGTCACCAGGCCAGGTTCCTGATGTCAGTTTGCAGGAGGCACTTGGCACTGTCAAACCAGCCACAGTTGCCTGTGTTGGTACTTTCGGTCCGGGTGGTATCCTGATCCGTGCGGAATTTCAACAGGCAGCCGGCCACTCCGGGCCTCCAGGCCCTGGACACCTACAATGGCCTTTCCCCAGAGAAACAAAAGTCACCAGGCCAGGTTCCTGATGTCAGTTTGCAGGAGGCACTTGGCACTGTCAAACCAGCCAGAGTTGCCTGTGGGGGCACCTCGCATCCTGGAGGTATCCTGATCCGGGCGGAATTTCAGCAGGCCGCCGGCCACTCCAGGCCACCGGGCACTGGACACGAACCATGGCCTTTCCCCAGAGAAACAAAAGTCACCAGTCTAGGTTCCTGATGTCAGTTTGCCGGAGGCTCTTGGCACTGTCAAACCAGCCACAGTTGCCTGTGGTGGTACTTTCGGTCGGGGAGGCATACTGGTCCATGAGGAATTTCCGCAGGCAGCCGGCCACTCCGGGCCACCAGGCCCTAGACATGTACGATGACCTTTTCCCAGAGAAACCAAAGTTACCAGGACAGGTTCCTGATGTCAGTTTGCAGTAGGCACTTGGCACTGTCAAACCAGCCACAGTTGCCTCGGGCGGCACCTTTCATTTAGACGGTATCCTGATCCGCGCGGAATTTCAGCAGGCAGCCGGCCACTCCGGGCCTACGGGTCCAGGATATGAACGATGGCCTTTCCCCAGAGAAACAAAAGTCACCAGGCCAGGTTCCTGATGTCAGTTTGCAGGAGGCACTTGGCACTGTCAAACCAGCCACAGTTGCCTGTGGGGGCACCTTGCATCCTGGAGGTATCCTGATCCGTGCGGAATTTCAGCAGGCGGCCTGCCACTCCAGGCCACCGGGCACTGGACACAAACCATGGCCTTTCCCCAGAGAAACAAAAGTCACCAGGGCAGCTTCCTGATGTTAGTTTGCAGGAGGTACCTGGCACTGTCAAACCAGCCAGAGTTGCCTGTGGGGGCACCTTGCATCTGGGAGGTATCCTGATCCATTCGGAATTTCAGCAGGCAGCCGGCAACACCGGGCCACTGGGCCACCGGTCCCCGGGTAAGAATGATGGCCTTTCCCCAGAGAAACAAAAGTCACCAGGCCAGGTTCCTGATGTCAGTTTGGAGGAGGCAATTGGCACTGTCAAACCAGCCACAGTTGCCTGTGGGGGCACCTTGCATCTGGGAGGTATCCTGATCCGTTCGGAATTTCAGCAGGCAGCCGGCCACTCCAGGCCACTGGGCACTGGACACGAACCATGGCCTTTCCCCAGAGAAACAAAAGTCACCAGGCCAGGTTCCTGATGTCAGTTTGCAAGAGGCACTTGGCACTGTCAAACCAGCCAGAGTTGCCTGTGGGGGCACCTTGCATCTGGGAGGTATCCTGATCCGTTCGGAATTTCAGCAGGCAGCCGGCCACTCCGGTTTAGCGGGCCCATGAGAAGAATGATGGCCTTTCCCCAGAGAAACAAAAGTCACCAGGCCAGGTTCCTGATGTCAGTTTGCAGGAGGCACTTGGCACTGTCAAACCAGCCACAGTTGCCTGTGGGGGCACCTTGCATCTGGGAGGTATCCTCAAGCGTGCGGAATTTCAGCAGGCAGCCGGGCACTCCGGGCCACCGGGCACTGGACACGATCGAGGGCCTTTCCCCAGAGCAACAAAAGTCACCAGGACAGGTTCCGATGTCAGTTTGCAGGAGGCACTTGGCACTGTCAAACCAGCCACAGTTGCCTGTGGTGGTACTATCGGTCTGGGAGGTAACCTGATCCGTTCGGAATTTCAGCAGGCGGCCGGCCACTCCGGGGCACAAGCCCTGGGCATGTGCAATGTCCTTTGCAAAGGAAAACACAAGTCACCAGGCCAGGTTCCTGATGTCAGTTTGCAGGAAGCACTTGGCACTGTCAAATCAGCCACAGGTGTCTGTGGGGGCACCTTGCATCTTGGCGGCATCCTGATCCGTTCGGAATTTCAGCAGGCAGCCGGCCACTCCGGGCCACCGGGCCCTGGACATGAACGATGGCCTTTACCCAGAGAAACAAAAGTCACCAGGCCAGGTTCCTGATGTCAGTTTGCAGGAGGCACTTGGCACTGTCAAACCAGCCACATTTGCCTCTGGAGGTGCCTTGCTTCTGGGAGGTATCTTGAGATATTCGGAATTTTAAGATGTACCCTGCAGCTACGGTCCATCGGAACCTGCCCAGGAACTATGGCCGTTCCCCAGAGAAACAAAACTCGCCAGGCCAGGTCCCTGATGTACATTTTCAAAAGGAACTTCGCACTGTCCAACCAGCCACAGTTACCGGTGGTGGCACCTTGCTTCAGGCTGGTATATTGGGATGTTCGGAATTTCAGCAGGCACCAGTCCTCTCCTGGCCACTGGACCCTGGACACCAACGATGGCCTTTTCTGTGAGAAACAAAACTCACCAGGCCAAGTTCCTGAGGTCAGTTTGCAAGAGGCACTTGGCACTGTCCAACCACCCACAGGTGCCTGTGGTGGCGCCTTGATTCTGGGAGGCATCCTGAGATGTTTGGAATTTTAAGAGACACCCTGCCACGCCGGGTCACCTCAACCTGGACATGAACCATGAACTTTTTCTGACAGAAGCAAAACTCAGCAGGCCAGGTTCCTGATGTCAATTTGCAGGAGGCATTTGGCACTGTCCAATCCGCCACAATTGCCTATTGTGCCGCCTTGCTTCTAGGATGTATATTGAGACGTTCGGAATTTCTGCAGGCAGCCGGCCACTCCGGCCTACAGGACGTGGGAAAAGAACAATGGCTTTTCCTCTGAGAAACAGAACTCACAAGGCCAGGGTCCTGATGTCAGTTTGCAGGAGGCACTTGGCACTGTCCAACCAGCCACAGTTGCCTGTGGGGGCACCTTGCATCTGGGAGGTATCCTCAACCGTGCGGAATTTCAGCAGGCAGCTTGCCGCCCGGGGCCACGGGAACCAGGACACGTGCCATGGCTTTCCTAAGAGTCACAAAACTCATCAGGCCAGGTTCCTGATGTCAGTTTGCAGGAGGCACTTGGCAATGTCAAACCAGCCACAGTTGCCTCTGCTGGCAGCTTGCGTCTTGGAGGCACCCTGGGACATTCGGAATATCAGAATAAGCCGGCCGTTGCGTGCCAGCGGTCCCCGGACACGAACGATGGCCTTTCCCCAGAGAAGCAAAACTCACCAGGCCAAGTTCCTGACGTCACTTTGCAAGAGGCACTTGGCACTGTCCAACCAGCCACACTTGCCTCTGGTGGTGCCTTGCTTCTTGCAGGTGTCCTGAGATGTTCAGAATTTTAAGGAGCACCCTGCAGCTACGGTCCACCGGAACCCGTCCAGGAACGATGGCCATTCCCCAGAGAAACAAAACTCACCAGACAAAGTCCTGTTGTCTGTTTGCAGGAGGCACTTTTCACTGTAAAAATCAGCCACAGTTGCATTTTCTGGCAGCTTGCCGCTGGGAGGCATCCTGCGATGTTCGGAATTTTGGTAGTCAGTCAGCCACTCTGGGCCACTGTCACCTGCAAATGAACACTGGGCCTTTTGCCTGGGAAACGAATCTGACCAGGCCAGATGCCTGATGTCAGTTTGCAGGAGGCACTTGGCACTGTCAAACCAGCCACAGTTGCCTGTGGGGGCACCTTGCATCCTGGAGGTATCCTGATCCATGCGGAATTTCAGCAGGCAGCCGGCCACTCCAGGCCACCGGGCACTGGACATGAACCATGGCCTTTCCCCAGAGAAACAAAAGTCACCAGGGCAGCTTCCTGATGTTAGTTTGCAGGAGGTACTTGGCACTGTCAAACCAGCCAGAGTTGCCTCTGGGGGCACCTTGCATCTGGGAGGTATCCTGATCCATTCGGAATTTCAGCAGGCAGCCGGCAACACCGGGCCACTGGGCCACCGGTCCCCGGGTAAGAATGATGGCCTTTCCCCAGAGAAACAAAAGTCACCAGGCCAGGTTCCTGATGTCAGTTTGGAGGAGGCAATTGGCACTGTCAAACCAGCCACAGTTGCCTGTGGGGGCACCTTGCATCTGGGAGGTATCCTGATCCGTTCGGAATTTCAGTAGGCAGCCGGCGACTCCAGGCCACCGTGCCCCGGACAAGAATGATGGCCTTTTCCCAGAGAAACAAAAGTTACCAGGCCAGGTTCCTGATGTCAGTTTGCAGGAGGCACTTGGCACTGTCAAACCAGCCAGAGTTGCCTGTGGGGGCACCTTGCATCCTGGAGGTATCCTGATCCGTGCGGAATTTCAGCAGGCAGCCGGCCACTCCAGGCCACCGGGCACTGGACACGAACCATGGCCTTTCCCCAGAGAAACAAAAGTCACCAGGCCAGGTTCCTGATGTCAGTTTGCAGGAGGCACTTGGCACTGTCAAACCAGCCAGAGTTGCCTGTGGGGGCACCTTGCATCTGGGAGGTATCCTGATCCGTTCGGAATTTCAGCAGGCAGCCGGCCACTCCGGTTTACCGGGCCCATGAGAAGAATGATGGCCTTTCCCCAGAGAAACAAAAGTCACCAGGCCAGGTTCCTGATGTCAGTTTGCAGGAGGCACTTGGCACTGTCAAACCAGCCACAGTTGCCTGTGGGGGCACCTTGCATCTGGGAGGTATCCTCAAGCGTGCGGAATTTCAGCAGGCAGCCGGGCACTCCGGGCCACCGGGCACTGGACACGATCGAGGGCCTTTCCCCAGAGCAACAAAAGTCACCAGGACAGGTTCCGATGTCAGTTTGCAGGAGGCACTTGGCACTGTCAAACCAGCCACAGTTGCCTGTGGTGGTACTATCGGTCTGGGAGGTATCCTGATCCGTTCGGAATTTCAGCAGGCAGCCGGCCACTCCGGGGCACAAGCCCTGGGCATGTGCAATGTCCTTTGCAAAGGAAAACACAAGTCACCAGGCCAGGTTCCTGATGTCAGTTTGCAGGAAGCACTTGGCACTGTCAAATCAGCCACAGGTGTCTGTGGGGGCACCTTGCATCTTGGCGGCATCCTGATCCGTTCGGAATTTCAGCAGGCAGCCGGCCACTCCGGGCCACCGGGCCCTGGACATGAACGATGGCCTTTACCCAGAGAAACAAAAGTCACCAGGCCAGGTTCCTGATGTCAGTTTGCAGGAGGCACTTGGCACTGTCAAACCAGCCACAGTTGCCTCTGGGGGTAACATCCGTCTCGCAGGCATCCTGATCCGTGCAGAATTTCAACAGGCAGCCGGCCACTCCGGGCCACCGGGCCTTGGACATGGATCGTGGCCTTTCCCCAGAGAAACCAAAGTGACCAACCCAACTTTCCGATGTCTGTTTGCAGGAGGCACTTGGCACTGTCAAACCTGCCACACTTGCCTCTGGTGGTGCCTTGCTTCTGGGAGGTATCTTGAGATATTCGGAATTTTAAGAAGCACCCTGCCGCTACGGTCCATCGGAACCTGCCCAGGAACTATGGCCGTTCCCCAGAGAAACAAAACTCGCCAGGCCAGGTCCCTGATGTGCATTTTCAAAAGGAACTTCGCACTGTCCAACCAGCCACAGTTACCGGTGGTGGCACCTTGCTTCAGGCTGGTATATTGGGATGTTCGGAATTTCAGCAGGCACCAGTCCTCTCCTGGCCACCGGACCCTGGACACCAACGATGGACGTTTCTGTGAGAAACAAAAGTCACCAGGCCAGGTTCCTGATGTCAGTTTGGAGGAGGCACTTGGAACTGTCAAACCAGCCACAGTTGCCTGTGGGGGCACCTTGCATCTGGGAGGTATCCTGATCCATTCGGAATTTCTGCAGGCAGCCGGCCACTCCGGGTCACCGTGCCCGGGACAAGAATGATGGTCTTTTCCCAGAGAAACAAAAGTCACCAGGCCAGGTTCCTGATGTCAGTTTGCAGGAGGCACTTGGCACTGTCAAACCAGCCACAGTTGCCTCTGGGGGCATTTTTCATATGGGAAGTATCCTGATCCGTGCGGAATTTCAGCAGGCAGCCGGCCACTCCAGGCCACCGGGCACTGGACACGAACCATGGCCTTTCCCCAGAGAAACAAAAGTCACCAGGCCAGGTTCCTGATGTCAGTTTGCAGGAGGCACTTGGCACTGTCAAACCAACCACAGTTGCCTGTGGTGGTACTATCGGTCTGGGAGGTATCCTGATCCGTTTGGAATTTCAGCAGGCGGCCGGCCACTCCGGGCCACAGGCCCTGGGCACGTACAATGTCCTTTCCGAAGGAAAACACAAGTCACCAGGCCAGGTTCCTGATGTCAGTTTGCAGGAGGCACTTGGCACTGTCAAATCAGCCACAGGTGTCTGTGGGGGCACCTTGCATCTTGGCGGCATCCTGATCCGTGAGGAATTTCAGCAGGCAGCCGGCCACTCCGGGCCACTGGGCCCTGGACACAAACCATGGCCATTCCCCAGAGAAACAAAAGTCACCAGGCCAGGTTCCTGATGTCAGTTTGCAGGAGGCACTTGGCACTGTCAAACCAGCCACATTTGCCTCTGGAGGTGCCTTGCTTCTGGGAGGTATCTTGAGATATTCGGAATTTTAAGATGTACCCTGCAGCTACGGTCCATCGGAACCTGCCCAGGAACTATGGCCGTTCCCCAGAGAAACAAAACTCGCCAGGCCAGGTCCCTGATGTACATTTTCAAAAGGAACTTCGCACTGTCCAACCAGCCACAGTTACCGGTGGTGGCACCTTGCTTCAGGCTGGTATATTGGGATGTTCGGAATTTCAGCAGGCACCAGTCCTCTCCTGGCCACTGGACCCTGGACACCAACGATGGCCTTTTCTGTGAGAAACAAAACTCACCAGGCCAAGTTCCTGAGGTCAGTTTGCAAGAGGCACTTGGCACTGTCCAACCACCCACAGGTGCCTGTGGTGGCGCCTTGATTCTGGGAGGCATCCCGAGATGTTTGGAATTTTAAGAGACACCCTGCCACGCCGGGTCACCTCAACCTGGACATGAACCATGAACTTTTTCTGACAGAAGCAAAACTCAGCAGGCCAGGTTCCTGATGTCAATTTGCAGGAGGCATTTGGCACTGTCCAATCCGCCACAATTGCCTATTGTGCCGCCTTGCTTCTAGGATGTATATTGAGACGTTCGGAATTTCTGCAGGCAGCCGGCCACTCCGGCCTACAGGACGTGGGAAAAGAACAATGGCTTTTCCTCTGAGAAACAGAACTCACAAGGCCAGGGTCCTGATGTCAGTTTGCAGGAGGCACTTGGCACTGTCCAACCAGCCACAGTTGCCTGTGGGGGCACCTTGCATCTGGGAGGTATCCTCAACCGTGCGGAATTTCAGCAGGCAGCTTGCCGCCCGGGGCCACGGGAACCAGGACACGTGCCATGGCTTTCCTAAGAGTCACAAAACTCATCAGGCCAGGTTCCTGATGTCAGTTTGCAGGAGGCACTTGGCAATGTCAAACCAGCCACAGTTGCCTCTGCTGGCAGCTTGCGTCTTGGAGGCACCCTGGGACATTCGGAATATCAGAATAAGCCGGCCGTTGCGTGCCAGCGGTCCCCGGACACGAACGATGGCCTTTCCCCAGAGAAGCAAAACTCACCAGGCCAAGTTCCTGACGTCACTTTGCAAGAGGCACTTGGCACTGTCCAACCAGCCACACTTGCCTCTGGTGGTGCCTTGCTTCTTGCAGGTGTCCTGAGATGTTCAGAATTTTAAGGAGCACCCTGCAGCTACGGTCCACCGGAACCCGTCCAGGAACGATGGCCATTCCCCAGAGAAACAAAACTCACCAGACAAAGTCCTGTTGTCTGTTTGCAGGAGGCACTTTTCACTGTAAAAATCAGCCACAGTTGCATTTTCTGGCAGCTTGCCGCTGGGAGGCATCCTGCGATGTTCGGAATTTTGGTAGTCAGTCAGCCACTCTGGGCCACTGTCACCTGCAAATGAACACTGGGCCTTTTGCCTGGGAAACGAATCTGACCAGGCCAGATGCCTGATGTCAGTTTGCAGGAGGCACTTGGCACTGTCAAACCAGCCACAGTTGCCTGTGGGGGCACCTTGCATCCTGGAGGTATCCTGATCCATGCGGAATTTCAGCAGGCAGCCGGCCACTCCAGGCCACCGGGCACTGGACATGAACCATGGCCTTTCCCCAGAGAAACAAAAGTCACCAGGGCAGCTTCCTGATGTTAGTTTGCAGGAGGTACTTGGCACTGTCAAACCAGCCAGAGTTGCCTCTGGGGGCACCTTGCATCTGGGAGGTATCCTGATCCATTCGGAATTTCAGCAGGCAGCCCGCAACACCGGGCCACTGGGCCACCGGTCCCCGGGTAAGAATGATGGCCTTTCCCCAGAGAAACAAAAGTCACCAGGCCAGGTTCCTGATGTCAGTTTGGAGGAGGCAATTGGCACTGTCAAACCAGCCACAGTTGCCTGTGGGGGCACCTTGCATCTGGGAGGTATCCTGATCCGTTCGGAATTTCAGTAGGCAGCCGGCGACTCCAGGCCACCGTGCCCCGGACAAGAATGATGGCCTTTTCCCAGAGAAACAAAAGTTACCAGGCCAGGTTCCTGATGTCAGTTTGCAGGAGGCACTTGGCACTGTCAAACCAGCCACAGTTGCCTGTGGGGGCACCTTGCATCCTGGAGGTATCCTGATCCGTGCGGAATTTCAGCAGGCAGCCGGCCACTCCAGGCCACCGGGCACTGGACACGAACCATGGCCTTTCCCCAGAGAAACAAAAGTCACCAGGCCAGGTTCCTGATGTCAGTTTGCAGGAGGCACTTGGCACTGTCAAACCAGCCACAGTTGCCTGTGGGGGCACCTTGCATCTGGGAGGTATCCTGATCCGTTCGGAATTTCAGCAGGCAGCCGGCCACTCCGGTTTACCGGGCCCATGAGAAGAATGATGGCCTTTCCCCAGAGAAACAAAAGTCACCAGGCCAGGTTCCTGATGTCAGTTTGCAGGAGGCACTTGGCACTGTCAAACCAGCCACAGTTGCCTGTGGGGGCACCTTGCATCTGGGAGGTATCCTCAAGCGTGCGGAATTTCAGCAGGCAGCCGGGCACTCCGGGCCACCGGGCACTGGACACGATCGAGGGCCTTTCCCCAGAGCAACAAAAGTCACCAGGACAGGTTCCGATGTCAGTTTGCAGGAGGCACTTGGCACTGTCAAACCAGCCACAGTTGCCTGTGGTGGTACTATCGGTCTGGGAGGTATCCTGATCCGTTCGGAATTTCAGCAGGCAGCCGGCCACTCCGGGGCACAAGCCCTGGGCATGTGCAATGTCCTTTGCAAAGGAAAACACAAGTCACCAGGCCAGGTTCCTGATGTCAGTTTGCAGGAAGCACTTGGCACTGTCAAATCAGCCACAGGTGTCTGTGGGGGCACCTTGCATCTTGGCGGCATCCTGATCCGTTCGGAATTTCAGCAGGCAGCCGGCCACTCCGGGCCACCGGGCCCTGGACATGAACGATGGCCTTTACCCAGAGAAACAAAAGTCACCAGGCCAGGTTCCTGATGTCAGTTTGCAGGAGGCACTTGGCACTGTCAAACCAGCCACAGGTGCCTCTGGGGGTACCATCCGTCTCGCAGGCATCCTGATCCGTGCAGAATTTCAACAGGCAGCCGGCCACTCCGGGCCACCGGGCCTTGGACATGGATCGTGGCCTTTCCCCAGAGAAACCAAAGTGACCAACCCAACTTTCCGATGTCTGTTTGCAGGAGGCACTTGGCACTGTCAAACCTGCCACACTTGCCTCTGGTGGTGCCTTGCTTCTGGGAGGTATCTTGAGATATTCGGAATTTTAAGAAGCACGCTGCCGCTACGGTCCATCGGAACCTGCCCAGGAACGATGGCCATTCCCCAGAGAAACAAAACTCACCAGACAAAGTCCTGTTGTCTGTTTGCAGGAGGCACTTTTCACTGTAAAAATCAGCCACAGTTGCATTTTCTGGCAGCTTGCCGCTGGGAGGCATCCTGCGATGTTCGGAATTTTGGTAGTCAGTCAGCCACTCTGGGCCACTGTCACCTGCAAATGAACACTGGGCCTTTTGCCTGGGAAACGAATCTGACCAGGCCAGATGCCTGATGTCAGTTTGCAGGAGGCACTTGGCACTGTCAAACCAGCCACAGTTGCCTGTGGGGGCACCTTGCATCCTGGAGGTATCCTGATCCATGCGGAATTTCAGCAGGCAGCCGGCCACTCCAGGCCACCGGGCACTGGACATGAACCATGGCCTTTCCCCAGAGAAACAAAAGTCACCAGGGCAGCTTCCTGATGTCAGTTTGCAGGAGGTACTTGGCACTGTCAAACCAGCCAGAGTTGCCTCTGGGGGCACCTTGCATCTGGGAGGTATCCTGATCCATTCGGAATTTCAGCAGGCAGCCGGCAACACCGGGCCACTGGGCCACCGGTCCCCGGGTAAGAATGATGGCCTTTCCCCAGAGAAACAAAAGTCACCAGGCCAGGTTCCTGATGTCAGTTTGGAGGAGGCAATTGGCACTGTCAAACCAGCCACAGTTGCCTGTGGGGGCACCTTGCATCTGGGAGGTATCCTGATCCGTTCGGAATTTCAGTAGGCAGCCGGCGACTCCAGGCCACCGTGCCCCGGACAAGAATGATGGCCTTTTCCCAGAGAAACAAAACTCGCCAGGCCAGGTCCCTGATGTGCATTTTCAAAAGGAACTTCGCACTGTCCAACCAGCCACAGTTACCGGTGGTGGCAACTTGCTTCAGGCTGGTATATTGGGATGTTCGGAATTTCAGCAGGCACCAGTCCTCTCCTGGCCACCGGACCCTGGACACCAACGATGGACGTTTCTGTGAGAAACAAAAGTCACCAGGCCAGGTTCCTGATGTCAGTTTGGAGGAGGCACTTGGCACTGTCAAACCAGCCACAGTTGCCTGTGGGGGCACCTTGCATCTGGGAGGTATCCTGATCCATTCGGAATTTCTGCAGGCAGCCGGCCACTCCGGGTCACCGTGCCCGGGACAAGAATGATGGTCTTTTCCCAGAGAAACAAAAGTCACCAGGCCAGGTTCCTGATGTCAGTTTGCAGGAGGCACTTGGCACTGTCAAACCAACCACAGTTGCCTGTGGTGGTACTATCGGTCTGGGAGGTATCCTGATCCGTTTGGAATTTCAGCAGGCGGCCGGCCACTCCGGGCCACAGGCCCTGGGCACGTACAATGTCCTTTCCGAAGGAAAACACAAGTCACCAGGCCAGGTTCCTGATGTCAGTTTGCAGGAGGCACTTGGCACTGTCAAATCAGCCACAGGTGTCTGTGGGGGCACCTTGCATCTTGGCGGCATCCTGATCCGTGAGGAATTTCAGCAGGCAGCCGGCCACTCCGGGCCACTGGGCCCTGGACACAAACCATGGCCATTCCCCAGAGAAACAAAAGTCACCAGGCCAGGTTCCTGATGTCAGTTTGCAGGAGGCACTTGGCACTGTCAAACCAGCCACATTTGCCTCTGGAGGTGCCTTGCTTCTGGGAGGTATCTTGAGATATTCGGAATTTTAAGATGTACCCTGCAGCTACGGTCCATCGGAACCTGCCCAGGAACTATGGCCGTTCCCCAGAGAAACAAAACTCGCCAGGCCAGGTCCCTGATGTACATTTTCAAAAGGAACTTCGCACTGTCCAACCAGCCACAGTTACCGGTGGTGGCACCTTGCTTCAGGCTGGTATATTGGGATGTTCGGAATTTCAGCAGGCACCAGTCCTCTCCTGGCCACTGGACCCTGGACACCAACGATGGCCTTTTCTGTGAGAAACAAAAGTCACCAGGCCAAGTTCCTGAGGTCAGTTTGCAAGAGGCACTTGGCACTGTCCAACCACCCACAGGTGCCTGTGGTGGCGCCTTGATTCTGGGAGGCATCCTGAGATGTTTGGAATTTTAAGAGACACCCTGCCACGCCGGGTCACCTCAACCTGGACATGAACCATGAACTTTTTCTGACAGAAGCAAAACTCAGCAGGCCAGGTTCCTGATGTCAATTTGCAGGAGGCATTTGGCACTGTCCAATCCGCCACAATTGCCTATTGTGCCGCCTTGCTTCTAGGATGTATATTGAGACGTTCGGAATTTCTGCAGGCAGCCGGCCACTCCGGCCTACAGGACGTGGGAAAAGAACAATGGCTTTTCCTCTGAGAAACAGAACTCACAAGGCCAGGGTCCTGATGTCAGTTTGCAGGAGGCACTTGGCACTGTCCAACCAGCCACAGTTGCCTGTGGGGGCACCTTGCATCTGGGAGGTATCCTCAACCGTGCGGAATTTCAGCAGGCAGCTTGCCGCCCGGGGCCACGGGAACCAGGACACGTGCCATGGCTTTCCTAAGAGTCACAAAACTCATCAGGCCAGGTTCCTGATGTCAGTTTGCAGGAGGCACTTGGCAATGTCAAACCAGCCACAGTTGCCTCTGCTGGCAGCTTGCGTCTTGGAGGCACCCTGGGACATTCGGAATATCAGAATAAGCCGGCCGTTGCGTGCCAGCGGTCCCCGGACACGAACGATGGCCTTTCCCCAGAGAAGCAAAACTCACCAGGCCAAGTTCCTGACGTCACTTTGCAAGAGGCACTTGGCACTGTCCAACCAGCCACACTTGCCTCTGGTGGTGCCTTGCTTCTTGCAGGTGTCCTGAGATGTTCAGAATTTTAAGGAGCACCCTGCAGCTACGGTCCACCGGAACCTGTCCAGGAACGATGGCCATTCCCCAGAGAAACAAAACTCACCAGACAAAGTCCTGTTGTCTGTTTGCAGGAGGCACTTTTCACTGTAAAAATCAGCCACAGTTGCATTTTCTGGCAGCTTGCCGCTGGGAGGCATCCTGCGATGTTCGGAATTTTGGTAGTCAGTCAGCCACTCTGGGCCACTGTCACCTGCAAATGAACACTGGGCCTTTTGCCTGGGAAACGAATCTGACCAGGCCAGATGCCTGATGTCAGTTTGCAGGAGGCACTTGGCACTGTCAAACCAGCCACAGTTGCCTGTGGGGGCACCTTGCATCCTGGAGGTATCCTGATCCATGCGGAATTTCAGCAGGCAGCCGGCCACTCCAGGCCACCGGGCACTGGACATGAACCATGGCCTTTCCCCAGAGAAACAAAAGTCACCAGGGCAGCTTCCTGATGTTAGTTTGCAGGAGGTACTTGGCACTGTCAAACCAGCCAGAGTTGCCTCTGGGGGCACCTTGCATCTGGGAGGTATCCTGATCCATTCGGAATTTCAGCAGGCAGCCGGCAACACCGGGCCACTGGGCCACCGGTCCCCGGGTAAGAATGATGGCCTTTCCCCAGAGAAACAAAAGTCACCAGGCCAGGTTCCTGATGTCAGTTTGGAGGAGGCAATTGGCACTGTCAAACCAGCCACAGTTGCCTGTGGGGGCACCTTGCATCTGGGAGGTATCCTGATCCGTTCGGAATTTCAGTAGGCAGCCGGCGACTCCAGGCCACCGTGCCCCGGACAAGAATGATGGCCTTTTCCCAGAGAAACAAAAGTTACCAGGCCAGGTTCCTGATGTCAGTTTGCAGGAGGCACTTGGCACTGTCAAACCAGCCACAGTTGCCTGTGGGGGCACCTTGCATCCTGGAGGTATCCTGATCCGTGCGGAATTTCAGCAGGCAGCCGGCCACTCCAGGCCACCGGGCACTGGACACGAACCATGGCCTTTCCCCAGAGAAACAAAAGTCACCAGGCCAGGTTCCTGATGTCAGTTTGCAGGAGGCACTTGGCACTGTCAAACCAGCCAGAGTTGCCTGTGGGGGCACCTTGCATCTGGGAGGTATCCTGATCCGTTCGGAATTTCAGCAGGCAGCCGGCCACTCCGGTTTACCGGGCCCATGAGAAGAATGATGGCCTTTCCCCAGAGAAACAAAAGTCACCAGGCCAGGTTCCTGATGTCAGTTTGCAGGAGGCACTTGGCACTGTCAAACCAGCCACAGGTGTCTGTGGGGGCACCTTGCATCTGGGAGGTATCCTGATCCGTTCGGAATTTCAGTAGGCAGCCGGCGACTCCAGGCCACCGTGCCCCGGACAAGAATGATGGCCTTTTCCCAGAGAAACAAAAGTTACCAGGCCAGGTTCCTGATGTCAGTTTGCAGGAGGCACTTGGCACTGTCAAACCAGCCACAGTTGCCTGTGGGGGCACCTTGCATCCTGGAGGTATCCTGATCCGTGCGGAATTTCAGCAGGCAGCCGGCCACTCCAGGCCACCGGGCACTGGACACGAACCATGGCCTTTCCCCAGAGAAACAAAAGTCACCAGGCCAGGTTCCTGATGTCAGTTTGCAGGAGGCACTTGGCACTGTCAAACCAGCCAGAGTTGCCTGTGGGGGCACCTTGCATCTGGGAGGTATCCTGATCCGTTCGGAATTTCAGCAGGCAGCCGGCCACTCCGGTTTACCGGGCCCATGAGAAGAATGATGGCCTTTCCCCAGAGAAACAAAAGTCACCAGGCCAGGTTCCTGATGTCAGTTTGCAGGAGGCACTTGGCACTGTCAAACCAGCCACAGTTGCCTGTGGGGGCACCTTGCATCTGGGAGGTATCCTCAAGCGTGCGGAATTTCAGCAGGCAGCCGGGCACTCCGGGCCACCGGGCACTGGACACGATCGAGGGCCTTTCCCCAGAGCAACAAAAGTCACCAGGACAGGTTCCGATGTCAGTTTGCAGGAGGCACTTGGCACTGTCAAACCAGCCACAGTTGCCTGTGGTGGTACTATCGGTCTGGGAGGTATCCTGATCCGTTCGGAATTTCAGCAGGCAGCCGGCCACTGCGGGACACAAGCCCTGGGCATGTGCAATGTCCTTTGCAAAGGAAAACACAAGTCACCAGGCCAGGTTCCTGATGTCAGTTTGCAGGAAGCACTTGGCACTGTCAAACCAGCCACAGGTGCCTCTGGGGGTACCATCCGTCTCGCAGGCATCCTGATCCGTGCAGAATTTCAACAGGCAGCCGGCCACTCCGGGCCACCGGGCCTTGGACATGGATCGTGGCCTTTCCCCAGAGAAACCAAAGTGACCAACCCAACTTTCCGATGTCTGTTTGCAGGAGGCACTTGGCACTGTCAAACCTGCCACACTTGCCTCTGGTGGTGCCTTGCTTCTGGGAGGTATCTTGAGATATTCGGAATTTTAAGAAGCACCCTGCCGCTACGGTCCATCGGAACCTGCCCAGGAACTATGGCCGTTCCCCAGAGAAACAAAACTCGCCAGGCCAGGTCCCTGATGTGCATTTTCAAAAGGAACTTCGCACTGTCCAACCAGCCACAGTTACCGGTGGTGGCACCTTGCTTCAGGCTGGTATATTGGGATGTTCGGAATTTCAGCAGGCACCAGTCCTCTCCTGGCCACCGGACCCTGGACACCAACGATGGACGTTTCTGTGAGAAACAAAAGTCACCAGGCCAGGTTCCTGATGTCAGTTTGGAGGAGGCACTTGGCACTGTCAAACCAGCCACAGTTGCCTGTGGGGGCACCTTGCATCTGGGAGGTATCCTGATCCATTCGGAATTTCTGCAGGCAGCCGGCCACTCCGGGTCACCGTGCCCGGGACAAGAATGATGGTCTTTTCCCAGAGAAACAAAAGTCACCAGGCCAGGTTCCTGATGTCAGTTTGCAGGAGGCACTTGGCACTGTCAAACCAGCCACAGTTGCCTGTGGGGGCACCTTGCATCTGGGAGGTATCCTGATCCATTCGGAATTTCTGCAGGCAGCCGGCCACTCCGGGTCACCGTGCCCGGGACAAGAATGATGGTCTTTTCCCAGAGAAACAAAAGTCACCAGGCCAGGTTCCTGATGTCAGTTTGCAGGAGGCACTTGGCACTGTCAAACCAACCACAGTTGCCTGTGGTGGTACTATCGGTCTGGGAGGTATCCTGATCCGTTTGGAATTTCAGCAGGCGGCCGGCCACTCCGGGCCACAGGCCCTGGGCACGTACAATGTCCTTTCCGAAGGAAAACACAAGTCACCAGGCCAGGTTCCTGATGTCAGTTTGCAGGAGGCACTTGGCACTGTCAAATCAGCCACAGGTGTCTGTGGGGGCACCTTGCATCTTGGCGGCATCCTGATCCGTGAGGAATTTCAGCAGGCAGCCGGCCACTCCGGGCCACTGGGCCCTGGACACAAACCATGGCCATTCCCCAGAGAAACAAAAGTCACCAGGCCAGGTTCCTGATGTCAGTTTGCAGGAGGCACTTGGCACTGTCAAACCAGCCACATTTGCCTCTGGAGGTGCCTTGCTTCTGGGAGGTATCTTGAGATATTCGGAATTTTAAGATGTACCCTGCAGCTACGGTCCATCGGAACCTGCCCAGGAACTATGGCCGTTCCCCAGAGAAACAAAACTCGCCAGGCCAGGTCCCTGATGTACATTTTCAAAAGGAACTTCGCACTGTCCAACCAGCCACAGTTACCGGTGGTGGCACCTTGCTTCAGGCTGGTATATTGGGATGTTCGGAATTTCAGCAGGCACCAGTCCTCTCCTGGCCACTGGACCCTGGACACCAACGATGGCCTTTTCTGTGAGAAACAAAAGTCACCAGGCCAAGTTCCTGAGGTCAGTTTGCAAGAGGCACTTGGCACTGTCCAACCACCCACAGGTGCCTGTGGTGGCGCCTTGATTCTGGGAGGCATCCTGAGATGTTTGGAATTTTAAGAGACACCCTGCCACGCCGGGTCACCTCAACCTGGACATGAACCATGAACTTTTTCTGACAGAAGCAAAACTCAGCAGGCCAGGTTCCTGATGTCAATTTGCAGGAGGCATTTGGCACTGTCCAATCCGCCACAATTGCCTATTGTGCCGCCTTGCTTCTAGGATGTATATTGAGACGTTCGGAATTTCTGCAGGCAGCCGGCCACTCCGGCCTACAGGACGTGGGAAAAGAACAATGGCTTTTCCTCTGAGAAACAGAACTCACAAGGCCAGGGTCCTGATGTCAGTTTGCAGGAGGCACTTGGCACTGTCCAACCAGCCACAGTTGCCTGTGGGGGCACCTTGCATCTGGGAGGTATCCTCAACCGTGCGGAATTTCAGCAGGCAGCTTGCCGCCCGGGGCCACGGGAACCAGGACACGTGCCATGGCTTTCCTAAGAGTCACAAAACTCATCAGGCCAGGTTCCTGATGTCAGTTTGCAGGAGGCACTTGGCAATGTCAAACCAGCCACAGTTGCCTCTGCTGGCAGCTTGCGTCTTGGAGGCACCCTGGGACATTCGGAATATCAGAATAAGCCGGCCGTTGCGTGCCAGCGGTCCCCGGACACGAAGGATGGCCTTTCCCCAGAGAAGCAAAACTCACCAGGCCAAGTTCCTGACGTCACTTTGCAAGAGGCACTTGGCACTGTCCAACCAGCCACACTTGCCTCTGGTGGTGCCTTGCTTCTTGCAGGTGTCCTGAGATGTTCAGAATTTTAAGGAGCACCCTGCAGCTACGGTCCACCGGAACCCGTCCAGGAACGATGGCCATTCCCCAGAGAAACAAAACTCACCAGACAAAGTCCTGTTGTCTGTTTGCAGGAGGCACTTTTCACTGTAAAAATCAGCCACAGTTGCATTTTCTGGCAGCTTGCCGCTGGGAGGCATCCTGCGATGTTCGGAATTTTGGTAGTCAGTCAGCCACTCTGGGCCACTGTCACCTGCAAATGAACACTGGGCCTTTTGCCTGGGAAACGAATCTGACCAGGCCAGATGCCTGATGTCAGTTTGCAGGAGGCACTTGGCACTGTCAAACCAGCCACAGTTGCCTGTGGGGGCACCTTGCATCCTGGAGGTATCCTGATCCATGCGGAATTTCAGCAGGCAGCCGGCCACTCCAGGCCACCGGGCACTGGACATGAACCATGGCCTTTCCCCAGAGAAACAAAAGTCACCAGGGCAGCTTCCTGATGTTAGTTTGCAGGAGGTACTTGGCACTGTCAAACCAGCCAGAGTTGCCTCTGGGGGCACCTTGCATCTGGGAGGTATCCTGATCCATTCGGAATTTCAGCAGGCAGCCGGCAACACCGGGCCACTGGGCCACCGGTCCCCGGGTAAGAATGATGGCCTTTCCCCAGAGAAACAAAAGTCACCAGGCCAGGTTCCTGATGTCAGTTTGGAGGAGGCAATTGGCACTGTCAAACCAGCCACAGTTGCCTGTGGGGGCACCTTGCATCTGGGAGGTATCCTGATCCGTTCGGAATTTCAGTAGGCAGCCGGCGACTCCAGGCCACCGTGCCCCGGAAAAGAATGATGGCCTTTTCCCAGAGAAACAAAAGTTACCAGGCCAGGTTCCTGATGTCAGTTTGCAGGAGGCACTTGGCACTGTCAAACCAGCCACAGTTGCCTGTGGGGGCACCTTGCATCCTGGAGGTATCCTGATCCGTGCGGAATTTCAGCAGGTAGCCGGCCACTCCAGGCCACCGGGCACTGGACACGAACCATGGCCTTTCCCCAGAGAAACAAAAGTCACCAGGCCAGGTTCCTGATGTCAGTTTGCAGGAGGCACTTGGCACTGTCAAACCAGCCAGAGTTGCCTGTGGGGGCACCTTGCATCTGGGAGGTATCCTGATCCGTTCGGAATTTCAGCAGGCAGCCGGCCACTCCGGTTTACCGGGCCCATGAGAAGAATGATGGCCTTTCCCCAGAGAAACAAAAGTCACCAGGCCAGGTTCCTGATGTCAGTTTGCAGGAGGCACTTGGCACTGTCAAACCAGCCACAGTTGCCTGTGGGGGCACCTTGCATCTGGGAGGTATCCTCAACCGTGCGGAATTTCAGAAGGCAGCCGGGCACTCCGGGCCACCGGGCACTGGACACGATCGAGGGCCTTTCCCCAGAGCAACAAAAGTCACCAGGACAGGTTCCGATGTCAGTTTGCAGGAGGCACTTGGCACTGTCAAACCAGCCACAGTTGCCTGTGGTGGTACTATCGGTCTGGGAGGTATCCTGATCCGTTCGGAATTTCAGCAGGCAGCCGGCCACTCCGGGGCACAAGCCCTGGTCATGTGCAATGTCCTTTGCAAAGGAAAACACAAGTCACCAGGCCAGGTTCCTGATGTCAGTTTGCAGGAAGCACTTGGCACTGTCAAATCAGCCACAGGTGTCTGTGGGGGCACCTTGCATCTTGGCGGCATCCTGATCCGTTCGGAATTTCAGCAGGCAGCCGGCCACTCCGGGCCACCGGGCCCTGGACATGAACGATGGCCTTTACCCAGAGAAACAAAAGTCACCAGGCCAGGTTCCTGATGTCAGTTTGCAGGAGGCACTTGGCACTGTAAAACCAGCCACAGGTGCCTCTGGGGGTACCATCCGTCTCGCAGGCATCCTGATCCGTGCAGAATTTCAACAGGCAGCCGGCCACTCCGGGCCACCGGGCCTTGGACATGGATCGTGGCCTTTCCCCAGAGAAACCAAAGTGACCAACCCAACTTTCCGATGTCTGTTTGCAGGAGGCACTTGGCACTGTCAAACCTGCCACACTTGCCTCTGGTGGTGCCTTGCTTCTGGGAGGTATCTTGAGATATTCGGAATTTTAAGAAGCACCCTGCCGCTACGGTCCATCGGAACCTGCCCAGGAACTATGGCCGTTCCCCAGAGAAACAAAACTCGCTAGGCCAGGTCCCTGATGTGCATTTTCAAAAGGAACTTCGCACTGTCCAACCAGCCACAGTTACCGGTGGTGGCACCTTGCTTCAGGCTGGTATATTGGGATGTTCGGAATTTCAGCAGGCACCAGTCCTCTCCTGGCCACCGGACCCTGGACACCAACGATAGACGTTTCTGTGAGAAACAAAAGTCACCAGGCCAGGTTCCTGATGTCAGTTTGGAGGAGGCACTTGGCACTGTCAAACCAGCCACATTTGCCTGTGGGGGCACCTTGCATCTGGGAGGTATCCTGATCCATTCGGAATTTCTGCAGGCAGCCGGCCACTCCGGGTCACCGTGCCCGGGACAAGAATGATGGTCTTTTCCCAGAGAAACAAAAGTCACCAGGCCAGGTTCCTGATGTCAGTTTGCAGGAGGCACTTGGCACTGTCAAACCAGCCACAGTTGCCTCTGGGGGCATTTTTCATATGGGAAGTATCCTGATCCGTGCGGAATTTCAGCAGGCAGCCGGCCACTCCAGGCCACCGGGCACTGGACACGAACCATGGCCTTTCCCCAGAGAAACAAAAGTCACCAGGCCAGGTTCCTGATGTCAGTTTGCAGGAGGCACTTGGCACTGTCAAACCAACCACAGTTGCCTGTGGTGGTACTATCGGTCTGGGAGGTATCCTGATCCGTTTGGAATTTCAGCAGGCGGCCGGCCACTCCGGGCCACAGGCCCTGGGCACGTACAATGTCCTTTCCGAAGGAAAACACAAGTCACCAGGCCAGGTTCCTGATGTCAGTTTGCAGGAGGCACTTGGCACTGTCAAATCAGCCACAGGTGTCTGTGGGGGCACCTTGCATCTTGGCGGCATCCTGATCCGTGAGGAATTTCAGCAGGCAGCCGGCCACTCCGGGCCACTGGGCCCTGGACACAAACCATGGCCATTCCCCAGAGAAACAAAAGTCACCAGGCCAGGTTCCTGATGTCAGTTTGCAGGAGGCACTTGGCACTGTCAAACCAGCCACATTTGCCTCTGGAGGTGCCTTGCTTCTGGGAGGTATCTTGAGATATTCGGAATTTTAAGATGTACCCTGCAGCTACGGTCCATCGGAACCTGCCCAGGAACTATGGCCGTTCCCCAGAGAAACAAAACTCGCCAGGCCAGGTCCCTGATGTACATTTTCAAAAGGAACTTCGCACTGTCCAACCAGCCACAGTTACCGGTGGTGGCACCTTGCTTCAGGCTGGTATATTGGGATGTTCGGAATTTCAGCAGGCACCAGTCCTCTCCTGGCCACTGGACCCTGGACACCAACGATGGCCTTTTCTGTGAGAAACAAAAGTCACCAGGCCAAGTTCCTGAGGTCAGTTTGCAAGAGGCACTTGGCACTGTCCAACCACCCACAGGTGCCTGTGGTGGCGCCTTGATTCTGGGAGGCATCCTGAGATGTTTGGAATTTTAAGAGACACCCTGCCACGCCGGGTCACCTCAACCTGGACATGAACCATGAACTTTTTCTGACAGAAGCAAAACTCAGCAGGCCAGGTTCCTGATGTCAATTTGCAGGAGGCATTTGGCACTGTCCAATCTGCCACAATTGCCTATTGTGCCGCCTTGCTTCTAGGATGTATATTGAGACGTTCGCAATTTCTGCAGGCAGCCGGCCACTCCGGCCTACAGGACGTGGGAAAAGAACAATGGCTTTTCCTCTGAGAAACAGAACTCACAAGGCCAGGGTCCTGATGTCAGTTTGCAGGAGGCACTTGGCACTGTCCAACCAGCCACAGTTGCCTGTGGGGGCACCTTGCATCTGGGAGGTATCCTCAACCGTGCGGAATTTCAGCAGGCAGCTTGCCGCCCGGGGCCACGGGAACCAGGACACGTGCCATGGCTTTCCTAAGAGTCACAAAACTCATCAGGCCAGGTTCCTGATGTCAGTTTGCAGGAGGCACTTGGCAATGTCAAACCAGCCACAGTTGCCTCTGCTGGCAGCTTGCGTCTTGGAGGCACCCTGGGACATTCGGAATATCAGAATAAGCCGGCCGTTGCGTGCCAGCGGTCCCCGGACACGAACGATGGCCTTTCCCCAGAGAAGCAAAACTCACCAGGCCAAGTTCCTGACGTCACTTTGCAAGAGGCACTTGGCACTGTCCAACCAGCCACACTTGCCTCTGGTGGTGCCTTGCTTCTTGCAGGTGTCCTGAGATGTTCAGAATTTTAAGGAGCACCCTGCAGCTACGGTCCACCGGAACCCGTCCAGGAACGATGGCCATTCCCCAGAGAAACAAAACTCACCAGACAAAGTCCTGTTGTCTGTTTGCAGGAGGCACTTTTCACTGTAAAAATCAGCCACAGTTGCATTTTCTGGCAGCTTGCCGCTGGGAGGCATCCTGCGATGTTCGGAATTTTGGTAGTCAGTCAGCCACTCTGGGCCACTGTCACCTGCAAATGAACACTGGGCCTTTTGCCTGGGAAACGAATCTGACCAGGCCAGATGCCTGATGTCAGTTTGCAGGAGGCACTTGGCACTGTCAAACCAGCCACAGTTGCCTGTGGGGGCACCTTGCATCCTGGAGGTATCCTGATCCATGCGGAATTTGAGCAGGCAGCCGGCCACTCCAGGCCACCGGGCACTGGACACGAACCATGGCCTTTCCCCAGAGAAACAAAAGTCACCAGGGCAGCTTCCTGATGTTAGTTTGCAGGAGGTACTTGGCACTGTCAAACCAGCCAGAGTTGCCTCTGGGGGCACCTTGCATCTGGGAGGTATCCTGATCCGTTCGGAATTTCAGTAGGCAGCCGGCGACTCCAGGCCACCGTGCCCCGGACAAGAATGATGGCCTTTTCCCAGAGAAACAAAAGTTACCCGGCCAGGTTCCTGATGTCAGTTTGCAGGAGGCACTTGGCACTGTCAAACCAGCCACAGTTGCCTGTGGGGGCACCTTGCATCCTGGAGGTATCCTGATCCGTGCGGAATTTCAGCAGGCAGCCGGCCACTCCAGGCCACCGGGCACTGGACACGAACCATGGCCTTTCCCCAGAGAAACAAAAGTCACCAGGCCAGGTTCCTGATGTCAGTTTGCAGGAGGCACTTGGCACTGTCAAACCAGCCAGAGTTGCCTGTGGGGGCACCTTGCATCTGGGAGGTATCCTGATCCGTTCGGAATTTCAGCAGGCAGCCGGCCACTCCGGTTTACCGGGCCCATGAGAAGAATGATGGCCTTTCCCCAGAGAAACAAAAGTCACCAGGCCAGGTTCCTGATGTCAGTTTGCAGGAGGCACTTGGCACTGTCAAACCAGCCACAGTTGCCTGTGGGGGCACCTTGCATCTGGGAGGTATCCTCAAGCGTGCGGAATTTCAGCAGGCAGCCGGCCACTCCGGGCCACCGGGCACTGGACACGATCGAGGGCCTTTCCCCAGAGCAACAAAAGTCACCAGGACAGGTTCCGATGTCAGTTTGCAGGAGGCACTTGGCACTGTCAAACCAGCCACAGTTGCCTGTGGTGGTACTATCGGTCTGGGAGGTATCCTGATCCGTTCGGAATTTCAGCAGGCGGCCGGCCACTCCGGGGCACGAGCCCTGGGCATGTGCAATGTCCTTTGCAAAGGAAAACACAAGTCACCAGGCCAGGTTCCTGATGTCAGTTTGCAGGAAGCACTTGGCACTGTCAAATCAGCCACAGGTGTCTGTGGGGGCACCTTGCATCTTGGCGGCATCCTGATCCGTTCGGAATTTCAGCAGGCAGCCGGCCACTCCGGGCCACCGGGCCCTGGACATGAACGATGGCCTTTACCCAGAGAAACAAAAGTCACCAGGCCAGGTTCCTGATGTCAGTTTGCAGGAGGCACTTGGCACTGTCAAACCAGCCACAGGTGCCTCTGGGGGTACCATCCGTCTCGCAGGCATCCTGATCCGTGCAGAATTTCAACAGGCAGCCGGCCACTCCGGGCCACCGGGCCTTGGACATGGATCGTGGCCTTTCCCCAGAGAAACCAAAGTGACCAACCCAACTTTCCGATGTCTGTTTTCAGGAGGCACTTGGCACTGTCAAACCTGCCACACTTGCCTCTGGTGGTGCCTTGCTTCTGGGAGGTATCTTGAGATATTCGGAATTTTAAGAAGCACCCTGCCGCTACGGTCCATCGGAACCTGCCCAGGAACTATGGCCGTTCCCCAGAGAAACAAAACTCGCCAGGCCAGGTCCCTGATGTGCATTTTCAAAAGGAACTTCGCACTGTCCAACCAGCCACAGTTACCGGTGGTGGCACCTTGCTTCAGGCTGGTATATTGGGATGTTCGGAATTTCAGCAGGCACCAGTCCTCTCCTGGCCACCGGACCCTGGACACCAACGATGGACGTTTCTGTGAGAAACAAAAGTCACCAGGCCAGGTTCCTGATGTCAGTTTGGAGGAGGCACTTGGCACTGTCAAACCAGCTACAGGTGCCTCTGGGGGCATTTTTCATATGGGAAGAATCCTGATCCGTGCGGAATTTCAGCCGGCAGCCGGCCACTCCAGGCCAGCGGGCACTGGACAGGAACCATGGCCTTTTCCCAGAGAAACAAAAGTCACCAGGCCAGGTTCCTGATGTCAGTTTGCAGGAGGCACTTGGCACTGTCAAACCAGCCACAGTTGCCTGTGGGGGCACCTTGCATCTGGGAGGTATCCTGATCCATTCGGAATTTCTGCAGGCAGCCGGCCACTCCGGGTCACCGTGCCCGGGACAAGAATGATGGTCTTTTCCCAGAGAAACAAAAGTCACCAGGCCAGGTTCCTGATGTCAGTTTGCAGGAGGCACTTGGCACTGTCAAACCAGCCACAGTTGCCTGTGGTGGTACTATCGGTCTGGGAGGTATCCTGATCCGTTTGGAATTTCAGCAGGCGGCCGGCCACTCCGGGCCACAGGCCCTGGGCACGTACAATGTCCTTTCCGAAGGAAAACACAAGTCACCAGGCCAGGTTCCTGATGTCAGTTTGCAGGAGGCACTTGGCACTGTCAAATCAGCCACAGGTGTCTGTGGGGGCACCTTGCATCTTGGCGGCATCCTGATCCGTGAGGAATTTCAGCAGGCAGCCGGCCACTCCGGGCCACTGGGCCCTGGACACAAACCATGGCCATTCCCCAGAGAAACAAAAGTCACCAGGCCAGGTTCCTGATGTCAGTTTGCAGGAGGCACTTGGCACTGTCAAACCAGCCACATTTGCCTCTGGAGGTGCCTTGCTTCTGGGAGGTATCTTGAGATATTCGGAATTTTAAGATGTACCCTGCAGCTACGGTCCATCGGAACCTGCCCAGGAACTATGGCCGTTCCCCAGAGAAACAAAACTCGCCAGGCCAGGTCCCTGATGTACATTTTCAAAAGGAACTTCGCACTGTCCAACCAGCCACAGTTACCGGTGGTGGCACCTTGCTTCAGGCTGGTATATTGGGATGTTCGGAATTTCAGCAGGCACCAGTCCTCTCCTGGCCACTGGACCCTGGACACCAACGATGGCCTTTTCTGTGAGAAACAAAACTCACCAGGCCGAGTTCCTGAGGTCAGTTTGCAAGAGGCACTTGGCACTGTCCAACCACCCACAGGTGCCTGTGGTGGCACCTTGATTCTGGGAGGCATCCAGAGATGTTTGGAATTTTAAGAGACACCCTGCCACGCCGGGTCACCTCAACCTGGACATGAACCATGAACTTTTTCTGACAGAAGCAAAACTCAGCAGGCCAGGTTCCTGATGTCAATTTGCAGGAGGCATTTGGCACTGTCCAATCCGCCACAATTGCCTATTGTGCCGCCTTGCTTCTAGGATGTATATTGAGACGTTCGGAATTTCTGCAGGCAGCCGGCCACTCCGGCCTACAGGACGTGGGAAAAGAACAATGGCTTTTCCTCTGAGAAACAGAACTCACAAGGCCAGGGTCCTGATGTCAGTTTGCAGGAGGCACTTGGCACTGTCCAACCAGCCACAGTTGCCTGTGGGGGCACCTTGTATCTGGGAGGTATCCTCAACCGTGCGGAATTTCAGCAGGCAGCTTGCCGCCCGGGGCCACGGGAACCAGGACACGCGCGATGGCTTTCCTAAGAGTCACAAAACTCATCAGGCCAGGTTCCTGATGTCAGTTTGCAGGAGGCACTTGGCAATGTCAAACCAGCCACAGTTGCCTCTGCTGGCAGCTTGCGTCTTGGAGGCACCCTGGGACATTCGGAATATCAGAATAAGCCGGCCGTTGCGTGCCAGCGGTCCCCGGACACGAACGATGGCCTTTCCCCAGAGAAGCAAAACTCACCAGGCCAAGTTCCTGACGTCACTTTGCAAGAGGCACTTGGCACTGTCCAACCAGCCACACTTGCCTCTGGTGGTGCCTTGCTTCTTGCAGGTGTCCTGAGATGTTCAGAATTTTAAGGAGCACCCTGCAGCTACGGTCCACCGGAACCCGCCCAGGAACGATGGCCATTCCCCAGAGAAACAAAACTCACCAGACAAAGTCCTGTTGTCTGTTTGCAGGAGGCACTTTTCACTGTAAAAATCAGCCACAGTTGCATTTTCTGGCAGCTTGCCGCTGGGAGGCATCCTGCGATGTTCGGAATTTTGGTAGTCAGTCAGCCACTCTGGGCCACTGTCACCTGCAAATGAGCACTGGGCCTTTTGCCTGGGAAACGAATCTGACCAGGCCAGATGCCTGATGTCAGTTTGCAGGAGGCACTTGGCACTGTCAAACCAGCCACAGTTGCCTGTGGGGGCACCTTGCATCTGGGAGGCATCCTGATCCATGCGGAATTTCAGCAGGCAGCCGGCCACTCCGGGCCACCGGGCCCTGGACACGAACCATGGCCTTTCCCCAGAGAAACAAAAGTCACCAGGCCAGGTTCCTGATGTCAGTTTGCAGGAGGCACTTGGCACTGTCAAACCAGCCACAGTTGCCTGTGGTGGTACTTTCGTTCTGGGAGGAATCCTGATCCGTTCGGAATATCAGCAGGCGGCCGGCCACTACGGGCCACAGGCCATGGATACGTACAATGGCCGTTCCAAAGAGAAACAAAAATCACCAGGCCAGGTTCCTGATGTCAGTTTGCAGGAGGCACTTGGCACTGTCAAACCAGCCACAGTTGCCGGTGGGGGCTCCATTCCTCTGGGAGCTATCCTGATCTGTGCGGAATTTCAGCAGGCATCCGCCCACTCGAGCCACCGGGCCCTGGACATGAAGCACGGCTTTTCCCCAGAGAAACAAAAGTCACCAGGCCAGGTTCCTGATGTCAGTTTGCAGGAGGCACTTGGCACTGTCAAACCAGACACAGTTGCCTGTGGGAGCACCTTGCATCTGGGAGGTATCCTGATCCGTTCGGAATTTCAGCAGGCAGCCGGCCACTCCGGGCCTACAGGTCCAGGATATGAACGATGGCCTTTCCCCAGAGAAACAAAAGTCACCAGGCCAGGTTCCTGATGTCAGTTTGCAGGAGGCACTTGGCACTGTCAAACCAGCCACAGTTGCCGGTGGGGGCTCCATTCCTCTGGGAGCTATCCTGATCTGTGCGGAATTTCAGCAGGCATCCGCCCACTCGAGCCACCGGGCCCTGGACATGAAGCACGGCTTTTCCCCAGAGAAACAAAAGTCACCAGGCCAGGTTCCTGATGTCAGTTTGCAGGAGGCACTTGGCACTGTCAAACCAGACACAGTTGCCTGTGGGAGCACCTTGCATCTGGGAGGTATCCTGATCCGTTCGGAATTTCAGCAGGCAGCCGGCCACTCCGGGCCTACAGGTCCAGGATATGAACGATGGCCTTTCCCCAGAGAAACAAAAGTCACCAGGCCAGGTTCCTGATGTCAGTTTGCAGGAGGCACTTGGCACTGTCAAACCAGCCACAGTTGCCTGTGGGGGCACCTTGCATCTGGGAGGTATCCTCAACCGTGCGGAATTTCAGAAGGCAGCCGGGACTCAGGGCGAGCGGGCCCCGGACAAGTATGATGGCCTTTCCCTAGAGAAACAAAAGTCACGAGGAGAGGTTCCGATATAAGTTTGCAGGAGGCACTTGGCACTGTCAAACCAGCCACAGTTGCCTGTGGTGGTACTATCGGTCTGGGAGGTATCCTGATCCGTTCAGAATTTCAGCAGGCGGCCGGCCACTCCAGGGCACCGGGCCCTGAACACGTACAATGGCCTTTCCAAAGAGAAACAAAAGTCACCAGGCCAGGTTCCTGATGTCAGTTTGCAGGAGGCACTTGGCACTGTCAAACGAGACACATTTGCCTGTGGGGGCACCTTGCATCTGGGAGGTATCCTGATCCGTTCGGAATTTCTGCAGGCAGCCGGCCACTCCAGGACATTTGGCACTGGATATGAACCATAGCCTTTCCCCAGAGAAACAAAAGTCACCAGGCCAGGTTCCTGATGTCAGTTTGCAGGAGGTACTTGGCACTGTCAAACCAGCCACAGTTGCCTGTGGGGGCACCTCGCATCCTGGAGGTATCCTGATCCGGGCGGAATTTCAGCAGGCCGCCGGCCACTCCAGGCCACCGGGCACTGGACACGAACCATGGCCTTTCCCCAGAGAAACAAAAGTCACCAGTCTAGGTTCCTGATGTCAGTTTGCCGGAGGCTCTTGGCACTGTCAAACCAGCCACAGTTGCCTGTGGTGGTACTTTCGGTCGGGGAGGCATCCTGGTCCATGAGGAATTTCCGCAGGCAGCCGGCCACTCCGGGCCACCAGGCCCTAGACATGTACGATGACCTTTTCCCAGAGAAACCAAAGTTACCAGGACAGGTTCCTGATGTCAGTTTGCAGTAGGCACTTGGCACTGTCAAACCAGCCACAGTTGCCTCGGGCGGCACCTTTCATTTAGACGGTATCCTGATCCGCGCGGAATTTCAGCAGGCAGCCGGCCACTCCGGGCCTACGGGTCCAGGATATGAACGATGGCCTTTCCCCAGAGAAACAAAAGTCACCAGGCCAGGTTCCTGATGTCAGTTTGCAGGAGGCACTTGGCACTGTCAAACCAGCCACAGTTGCCTGTGGGGGCACCTTGCATCCTGGAGGTATCCTGATCCGTGCGGAATTTCAGCAGGCGGCCTGCCACTCCAGGCCACCGGGCACTGGATATGAACCATGGCCTTTCCCCAGAGAAACAAAAGTCACCAGGGCAGCTTCCTGATGTTAGTTTGCAGGAGGTACTTGGCACTGTCAAACCAGCCAGAGTTGCCTCTGGGGGCACCTTGCATCTGGGAGGTATCCTGATCCATTCGGAATTTCAGCAGGCAGCCGGCAACACCGGGCCACTGGGCCACCGGTCCCCGGGTAAGAATGATGGCCTTTCCCCAGAGAAACAAAAGTCACCAGGCCAGGTTCCTGATGTCAGTTTGGAGGAGGCAATTGGCACTGTCAAACCAGCCACAGTTGCCTGTGGGGGCACCTTGCAACTGGGAGGTATCCTGATCCGTTCGGAATTTCAGTAGGCAGCCGGCGACTCCAGGCCACCGTGCCCCGGACAAGAATGATGGCCTTTTCCCAGAGAAACAAAAGTTACCAGGCCAGGTTCCTGATGTCAGTTTGCAGGAGGCACTTGGCACTGTCCAACCAGCCACAGTTGCCTGTGGGGGCACCTTGTATCTGGGAGGTATCCTCAACCGTGCGGAATTTCAGCAGGCAGCTTGCCGCCCGGGGCCACGGGAACCAGGACACGCGCGATGGCTTTCCTAAGAGTCACAAAACTCATCAGGCCAGGTTCCTGATGTCAGTTTGCAGGAGGCACTTGGCAATGTCAAACCAGCCACAGTTGCCTCTGCTGGCAGCTTGCGTCTTGGAGGCACCCTGGGACATTCGGAATATCAGAATAAGCCGGCCGTTGCGTGCCAGCGGTCCCCGGACACGAACGATGGCCTTTCCCCAGAGAAGCAAAACTCACCAGGCCAAGTTCCTGACGTCACTTTGCAAGAGGCACTTGGCACTGTCCAACCAGCCACACTTGCCTCTGGTGGTGCCTTGCTTCTTGCAGGTGTCCTGAGATGTTCAGAATTTTAAGGAGCACCCTGCAGCTACGGTCCACCGGAACCCGCCCAGGAACGATGGCCATTCCCCAGAGAAACAAAACTCACCAGACAAAGTCCTGTTGTCTGTTTGCAGGAGGCACTTTTCACTGTAAAAATCAGCCACAGTTGCATTTTCTGGCAGCTTGCCGCTGGGAGGCATCCTGCGATGTTCGGAATTTTGGTAGTCAGTCAGCCACTCTGGGCCACTGTCACCTGCAAATGAGCACTGGGCCTTTTGCCTGGGAAACGAATCTGACCAGGCCAGATGCCTGATGTCAGTTTGCAGGAGGCACTTGGCACTGTCAAACCAGCCACAGTTGCCTGTGGGGGCACCTTGCATCTGGGAGGTATCCTCAACCGTGCGGAATTTCAGCAGGCAGGCGGGACTCCGGGCCAGCGGGCACTGGACACGATCGAGGGCCTTTCCCCAGAGCAACAAAAGTCAGCAGGACAGGTTCCGATGTCAGTTTGCAGGAGGCACTTGGCACTGTCAAACCAGCCACAGTTGCCTGTGGTGGTACTTTCGGTCTGGGAGGCATCCTGATCCGTGCGGAATTTCTGCAGGCAGCCGGCCACTCCAGGCCATTTGGCACTGGATATGAACCATAGCCTTTCCCCAGAGAAACAAAAGTCACCAGGCCAGGTTCCTGATGTCAGTTTGCAGGAGGCACTTGGCACTGTCAAACCAGCCACAGTTGCCTGTGGGGGCACCTCGCATCCTGGAGGTATCCTGATCCGGGCGGAATTTCAGCAGGCCGCCGGCCACTCCAGGCCACCGGGCACTGGACACGAACCATGGCCTTTCCCCAGAGAAACAAAAGTCACCAGTCTAGGTTCCTGATGTCAGTTTGCCGGAGGCTCTTGGCACTGTCAAACCAGCCACAGTTGCCTGTGGTGGTACTTTCGGTCGGGGAGGCATCCTGGTCCATGAGGAATTTCCGCAGGCAGCCGGCCACTCCGGGCCACCAGGCCCTAGACATGTACGATGACCTTTTCCCAGAGAATCCAAAGTTACCAGGACAGGTTCCTGATGTCAGTTTGCAGTAGGCACTTGGCACTGTCAAACCAGCCACAGTTGCCTCGGGCGGCACCTTTCATTTAGACGGTATCCTGATCCGCGCGGAATTTCAGCAGGCAGCCGGCCACTCCGGGCCTACGGGTCCAGGATATGAACGATGGCCTTTCCCCAGAGAAACAAAAGTCACCAGGCCAGGTTCCTGATGTCAGTTTGCAGGAGGCACTTGGCACTGTCAAACCAGCCACAGTTGCCTGTGGGGGCACCTTGCATCCTGGAGGTATCCTGATCCGTGCGGAATTTCAGCAGGCGGCCTGCCACTCCAGGCCACCGGGCACTGGACACGAACCATGGCCTTTCCCCAGAGAAACAAAAGTCACCAGGGCAGCTTCCTGATGTTAGTTTGCAGGAGGTACTTGGCACTGTCAAACCAGCCAGAGTTGCCTCTGGGGGCACCTTGCATCTGGGAGGTATCCTGATCCATTCGGAATTTCAGCAGGCAGCCGGCAACACCGGGCCACTGGGCCACCGGTCCCCGGGTAAGAATGATGGCCTTTCCCCAGAGAAACAAAAGTCACCAGGCCAGGTTCCTGATGTCAGTTTGGAGGAGGCAATTGGCACTGTCAAACCAGCCACAGTTGCCTGTGGGGGCACCTTGCATCTGGGAGGTATCCTGATCCGTTCGGAATTTCAGTAGGCAGCCGGCGACTCCAGGCCACCGTGCCCCGGACAAGAATGATGGCCTTTTCCCAGAGAAACAAAAGTTACCAGGCCAGGTTCCTGATGTCAGTTTGCAGGAGGCACTTGGCACTGTCCAACCAGCCACAGTTGCCTGTGGGGGCACCTTGTATCTGGGAGGTATCCTCAACCGTGCGGAATTTCAGCAGGCAGCTTGCCGCCCGGGGCCACGGGAACCAGGACACGCGCGATGGCTTTCCTAAGAGTCACAAAACTCATCAGGCCAGGTTCCTGATGTCAGTTTGCAGGAGGCACTTGGCAATGTCAAACCAGCCACAGTTGCCTCTGCTGGCACCTTGCATCTGGGAGGTATCCTCAAGCGTGCGGAATTTCAGCAGGCAGCCGGGCACTCCGGGCCACCGGGCACTGGACACGATCGAGGGCCTTTCCCCAGAGCAACAAAAGTCACCAGGACAGGTTCCGATGTCAGTTTGCAGGAGGCACTTGGCACTGTCAAACCAGCCACAGTTGCCTGTGGTGGTACTATCGGTCTGGGAGGTATCCTGATCCGTTCGGAATTTCAGCAGGCGGCCTGTCTCTACGGGCCACCAGGCCCTGGACACATACAATGGCCTTTCCAAAGAGAAACAAAAATCACCAGGCCAGGTTCCTGATGTCACTTTGCAGGAGGCACTTGGCACTGTCAAACCAGCCACAGTTGCCTGTGGGGGCTCCTTTCATCTGGGAGCTATCCTGATCTGTGCGGAATTTCAGCAGGCAGCCGGCCACTACGGGCCAGAAGGCCCTAGAGAGGAACGATGGCCTTTCCCCAGAGAAACAAAAGTCACCAGGCCAGGTTCCTGATGTCAGTTTGCAGGAGGCACTTGGCACTGTCAAACCAGCCACAGGTGCCTCTGGGGGTACCATCCGTCTCGCAGGCATCCTGATCCGTGCAGAATTTCAACAGGCAGCCGGCCACTCCGGGCCACCGGGCCTTAGACATGGATCGTGGCCTTTCCCCAGAGAAACCAAAGTGACCAGCCCAGCTTTCCGATGTCTGTTTGCAGGAGGCACTTGGCACTGTCAAACCAGCCACACTTGCCTCTGGTGGTGCCTTGCTTCTGGGAGGTATCTTGAGATATTCGGAATTTTAAGAAGCACCCTGCCGCTACGGTCCATCGGAACCTGCCCAGGAACTATGGCCGTTCCCCAGAGAAACAAAACTCGCCAGGCCAGGTCCCTGATGTGCATTTTCAAAAGGAACTTCGCACTGTCCAACCAGCCACAGTTACCGGTGGTGGCACCTTGCTTCAGGCTGGTATATTGGGATGTTCGGAATTTCAGCAGGCACCAGTCCTCTCCTGGCCACCGGACCCTGGACACCAACGATGGACGTTTCTGTGAGAAACAAAAGTCACCAGGCCAGGTTCCTGATGTCAGTTTGGAGGAGGCACTTGGCACTGTCAAACCAGCTGCAGGTGCCTCTGGGGGCATTTTTCATATGGGAAGAATCCTGATCCGTGCGGAATTTCAGCAGGCAGCCGGCCACTCCAGGCCACCGGGCACTGGACACGAACCATGGCCTTTTCCCAGAGAAACAAAAGTCACCAGGCCAGGTTCCTGATGTCAGTTTGCAGGAGGCACTTGGCACTGTCAAACCAGCCACAGTTGCCTGTGGTGGTACTTTCGGTCTGGGAGGTATCCGGATCCGTGCGGAATTTCAGCAGGCAGCGGGCCTCTCCGGGCCTCCAGGCCCTGGACACCTACAATGGCCTTTCCCCAGAGAAACAAAAGTCACCAGGCCAGGTTCCTGATGTCAGTTTGCAGGAGGCACTTGGCACTGTCAAACCAGCTGCAGATGCCTGTGGGGGCACCTTGTATCCTGGAGGTATCCTGATCCGTGCGGAATTTCAGCAGGCAGCCGGCCACTCCAGGCCACCGGGCACTGGACACGAACCATGGCCTTTTCCCAGAGAAACAAAAGTCACCAGGCCAGGTTCCTGATGTTAGTTTGGAGGAGGTACTTGGCACTGTCAAACCAGCCAGAGTTGCCTCTGGGGGCACCTTGCATCTGGGACGTATCCTGATCCATTCGGAATTTCAGCAGGCAGCCGGCAACACCGGGGCACTGGGCCACCGGTCCCCGGGCAAGAATGATGGCCTTTTCCCAGAGAAACAAAAGTTACCAGGCCAGGTTCCTGATGTCAGTTTGCAGGAGGCACTTGGCACTGTCAAACCAGCCACAGTCGCCTGTGGGGGCACCTTGCATCTGGGAGGTATCTTGATCCATTCGGAATTTCTGCAGGCAGCCGGCCACTCCAGGCCACCGGGAACTGGAAACGAACCATGGCCTTTCCCCAGAGAAACAAAAGTCACCAGGCCAGGTTCCTGATGTCAGTTTGCAGGAAGCACTTGGCACTGTCAAACCAGCCACAGTTGCCTCTGGGGGCACCTTGCATCTGGGAGGTATCCTGATCCGTGTAGAATTTCAGCAGGCAGCCGGACACTCCAGGCCGCCGGGCACTGGACAAGAACCATGGCCTTTCCCCAGAGAAACAAAAGTCACCAGGCCAGGTTCCTGATGTCAGTTTGCTGGAGGCACTTGGCACTGTCAAACCAGCCACAGTCGCCTGTGGGGGCACCTTGCATCTGGGAGGTATCTTGATCCATTCGGAATTTCAGCTGGGAGCCGGCCACTCCAGGCCACCGGGAACTGGACACGAACCATGGCCTTTCCCCAGAGAAACAAAAGTCACCAGGCCAGGTTCCTGATGTCAGTTTGCAGGTGGCACTTGGCACTGTCAAACCACCCACTGTTGCAAGTGGGGGCACCTTGCATCTGGGAGGTATCCTGATCCGTGCGGAATTTCAGCAGGCAGCCGGCCACTCCAGGCCACCGGGAACTGGACAAGAACCATGGCCTTTCCCCAGAGAAACAAAAGTCACCAGGCCAGGTTCCTGATGTCAGTTTGCAGGAGGCACTTGGCACTGTCAAACCAGCCACAGTTGCAAGTGGGGGCACCATGCATCTGGGAGGTATCCTGATCTGTTCGGAATTTCAGTAGGCAGCCGGCTACTCCGGGCCACCGTGCCCCAGACAAGAATGATGGCCTTTTCCCAGGGAAACAAAAGTTACCAGGCCAGGTTCCTGATGTCAGTTTGCAGGAGGCACTTGGCACTGTCAAACCAGCCACAGTTGCCTGTGGTGGTACTTTCGGTCTGGGAGGCATCCTGATCCGTGCGGAATTTCTGCAGGCAGCCGGCCACTCCAGGCCACCGGGCACTGGATATGAACCATGGCCTTTCCCCAGAGAAACAAAAGTCACCAGGCCAGGTTCCTGATGTCAGTTTGCAGGAGGCACTTGGCACTGTCAAACCAGCCACAGTTGCCTGTGGTGGTACTTTCGGTCTGGGAGGCATCCTGATCCGTGTGGAATTTCAGCAGGCAGCCTTCCACTCCAGGCCACCGGGCACTGGACACGAACCATGGCTTTCCCCAGAGAAACAAAATTCACCAGGCCAGGTTCCTGATGTCAGTTTGCAGGAGGTACTTGGCACTGTCAAACCAGCCACAGTTGCCTCTGGGGGCACCTTGCATCTGGGAGGTATCCTGATCCATTCGGATTTTCAGCAGGCAGCCGGCAACACCGGGCCACTGGACCACCGGTCCCGGGCAAGAATGATGGCCTTTCCCCAGAGAAACAAAACTAACCAGGCCAGGTTCCTGATGTCAGTTTGGAGGAGGCACTTGGCACTGTCAAACCAGCCACAGGTGCAAGTGGGGGCACCTTGCATCTGGGAGGTATCCTGATCCGTTCGGAATTTCAGCAGGCAGCCGGCCACTCCAGGCGACCGGGCACTGGATACGAACCATGGCCTTTCCCCAGAGAAGCAAAAGTCACCAGGGTAGCTTCCTGATGTC
The DNA here is from genome assembly GCF_036417665.1 of Passer domesticus. Taxonomy (NCBI): domain Eukaryota; kingdom Metazoa; phylum Chordata; class Aves; order Passeriformes; family Passeridae; genus Passer; species Passer domesticus. The sequence goes on along the minus strand of NC_087478.1, from coordinate 57,726,958 downwards.
AGTTTGCTGGAGGCACTTGGCACTGTCAAACCAGCCACAGTTGCCTGTGGGGGCACCTAGCATCTGGGAGGTATCCTGATCCGTTCGGAATTTCAGCAGGCAGCCGGCGACTCCAGGCCACCGTGCCCCGGACAAGAATGATGGCCTTTTCCCAGAGAAACAAAAGTTACCAGGCCAGGTTCCTGATGTCAGTTTGCAGGAGGCACTTGGCACTGTCAAACCAGCCACAGTTGCCTGTGGGGGCACCTTGCATCCTGGAGGTATCCTGATCCGTGCGGAATTTCAGCAGGCGGCCGGCCACTCCAGGCCACCGGGCACTGGACACGAACCATGGCCTTTCCCCAGAGAAACAAAAGTTACCAGGCCAGGTTCCTGATGTCAGTTTGCTGGAGGCACTTGGCACTGTCAAACCAGCCACAGTTGCCTGTGGGGGCACCTTGCATCTGGGAGGTATCTTGATCCATTCGGAATTTCAGCAGGCAGCCGGCCACTCCAGGCCACCGGGAACTGGACACAAACCATGGCCTTTCCCCAGAGAAACAAAAGTCACCAGGCCAGGTTCCTGATGTCAGTTTGCAGGAGGCACTTGGCACTGTCAAACCAGCCACAGTCGCCTGTGGGGGCACCTTGCATCTGGGAGGTATCCTGATCCGTGTGGAATTTCAGCAGGCAGCCGGCCACTCCAGGCCGCCGGGCACTGGACACGAACCATGGCCTTTCCCCAGAGAAACAAAAGTCACCAGGCCAGGTTCCTGATGTCAGTTTGCAGGAGGCACTTGGCACTGTCAAACCAGCCACAGTTGCCTGTGGTGGTACTTTCGGTCTGGGAGGTATCCCGATCCGTTCGGAATTTCAGCAGGCAGCCGGCCACTACGGGCCTTCTGGCCCTGGAAACCCACAATGGCCTTTCCCCAGAAAAACAAAAGTCACCAGGCCAGGTTCCTGATGTCAGTTTGCAGGAGGCTCTTGGCACTGTCAAACCAGCCACAGTAGCCTCGGGCGGCACCTTTCATTTAGACGGTATCCTGATCCGTGCGGAATTTCAGCAGGCAGCCGGCCACTCCAGGCCACCGGGAACTGGACAAGAACCATGGCCTTTCCCCAGAGAAACAAAAGTCACCAGGCCAGGTTCCTGATGTCAGTTTGCAGGAGGCACTTGGCACTGTCAAACCAGCCACAGTTGCAAGTGGGGGCACCATGCATCTGGGAGGTATCCTGATCTGTTCGGAATTTCAGTAGGCAGCCGGCTACTCCGGGCCACCGTGCCCCAGACAAGAATGATGGCCTTTTCCCAGGGAAACAAAAGTTACCAGGCGAGGTTCCTGATGTCAGTTTGCAGGAGGCACTTGGCACTGTCAAACCAGCCACAGTTGCCTGTGGTGGTACTTTCGGTCTGGGAGGCATCCTGATCCGTGCGGAATTTCTGCAGGCAGCCGGCCACTCCAGGCCACCGGGCACTGGATATGAACCATGGCCTTTCCCCAGAGAAACAAAAGTCACCAGGCCAGGTTCCTGATGTCAGTTTGCAGGAGGCACTTGGCACTGTCAAACCAGCCACAGTTGCCTGTGGTGGTACTTTCGGTCTGGGAGGCATCCTGATCCGTGTGGAATTTCAGCAGGCAGCCTTCCACTCCAGGCCACCGGGCACTGGACACGAACCATGGCTTTCCCCAGAGAAACAAAATTCACCAGGCCAGGTTCCTGATGTCAGTTTGCAGGAGGTACTTGGCACTGTCAAACCAGCCACAGTTGCCTCTGGGGGCACCTTGCATCTGGGAGGTATCCTGATCCATTCGGATTTTCAGCAGGCAGCCGGCAACACCGGGCCACTGGACCACCGGTCCCGGGCAAGAATGATGGCCTTTCCCCAGAGAAACAAAACTAACCAGGCCAGGTTCCTGATGTCAGTTTGCTGCAGGCACTTGGCACTGTCAAACCAGCCACAGGTGCAAGTGGGGGCACCTTGCATCTGGGAGGTATCCTGATCCGTTCGGAATTTCAGCAGGCAGCCGGCCACTCCAGGCGACCGGGCACTGGATACGAACCATGGCCTTTCCCCAGAGAAGCAAAAGTCACCAGGGTAGCTTCCTGATGTCAGTTTGCTGGAGGCACTTGGCACTGTCAAACCAGCCACAGTTGCCTGTGGGGGCACCTAGCATCTGGGAGGTATCCTGATCCGTTCGGAATTTCAGCAGGCAGCCGGCGACTCCAGGCCACCGTGCCCTGGACAAGAATGATGGCCTTTTCCCAGAGAAACAAAAGTTACCAGGCCAGGTTCCTGATGTCAGTTTGCAGGAGGCACTTGGCACTGTCAAACCAGCCACAGTTGCCTGTGGGGGCACCTTGCATCCTGGAGGTATCCTGATCCGTGCGGAATTTCAGCAGGCGGCCGGCCACTCCAGGCCACCGGGCACTGGACACGAACCATGGCCTTTCCCCAGAGAAACAAAAGTTACCAGGCCAGGTTCCTGATGTCAGTTTGCTGGAGGCACTTGGCACTGTCAAACCAGCCACAGTTGCCTGTGGGGGCACCTTGCATCTGGGAGGTATCTTGATCCATTCGGAATTTCAGCAGGCAGCCGGCCACTCCAGGCCACCGGGAACTGGACACAAACCATGGCCTTTCCCCAGAGAAACAAAAGTCACCAGGCCAGGTTCCTGATGTCAGTTTGGAGGAGGCACTTGGCACTGTCAAACCAGCCACAGTCGCCTGTGGGGGCACCTTGCATCTGGGAGGTATCCTGATCCGTGTGGAATTTCAGCAGGCAGCCGGCCACTCCAGGCCGCCGGGCACTGGACACGAACCATGGCCTTTCCCCAGAGAAACAAAAGTCACCAGGCCAGGTTCCTGATGTCAGTTTGCAGGAGGCACTTGGCACTGTCAAACCAGCCACAGTTGCCTGTGGTGGTACTTTCGGTCTGGGAGGTATCCCGATCCGTTCGGAATTTCAGCAGGCAGCCGGCCACTACGGGCCTTCTGGCCCTGGAAACCCACAATGGCCTTTCCCCAGAAAAACAAAAGTCACCAGGCCAGGTTCCTGATGTCAGTTTGCAGGAGGCTCTTGGCACTGTCAAACCAGCCACAGTAGCCTCGGGCGGCACCTTTCATTTAGACGGTATCCTGATCCGTGCGGAATTTCAGCAGGCAGCCGGCCACTCCGGGCCTACGGGTCCAGAATATGAACGATGACCTTTCCCCAGAGAAACAAAAGTCACCAGGCCAGGTTCCTGATGTCAGTTTGCAGGAGGCACTTGGCACTGTCAAACCAGCCACAGTTGCCTGTGTTGGTACTTTCGGTCTGGGAGGCATCCTGATCCGTGCGGAATTTCTGCAGGCAGCCGGCCACTCCAGGCCACCGGGTACTGGACACGAACCATGGCCTTTCCCCAGAGAAACAAAAGTCACCAGGCCAGGTTCCTGATGTCAGTTTGCAGGAGGCACTTGGCACTGTCAAACCAGCCACAGTTGCCTCTGGGGGCACATTGCATCTGGGAGGTATCCTCAAGCGTGCGGAATTTCAGCAGGCAGCCGGGCACTCCTGGCCAGCGGGCACTGGACAAGATCGAGGGCCTTTCCCCAGAGCAACAAAAGTCACCAGGACAGGTTCCGATGTCAGTTTGCAGGAGGCACTTGGCACTGTCAAACCAGCCACAGTTGCCTGTGGTGGTACTATCGGTCTGGGAGGTATCCTGATCCGTTCGGAATTTCAGCAGGCGGCCTGTCTCTACGGGCCACCAGGCCCTGGACACATACAATGGCCTTTCCAAAGAGAAACAAAAATCACCAGGCCAGGTTCCTGATGTCACTTTGCAGGAGGCACTTGGCACTGTCAAACCAGCCACAGTTGCCTGTGGTGGTACTATCGGTCTGGGAGGTATCCTGATCCGTTTGGAATTTCAGCAGGCGGCCGGCCACTCCGGGCCACAGGCCCTGGGCACGTACAATGTCCTTTCCGAAGGAAAACACAAGTCACCAGGCCAGGTTCCTGATGTCAGTTTGCAGGAGGCACTTGGCACTGTCAAATCAGCCACAGGTGTCTGTGGGGGCACCTTGCATCTTGGCGGCATCCTGATCCGTGAGGAATTTCAGCAGGCAGCCGGCCACTCCGGGCCACTGGGCCCTGGACACAAACCATGGCCATTCCCCAGAGAAACAAAAGTCACCAGGCCAGGTTCCTGATGTCAGTTTGCAGGAGGCACTTGGCACTGTCAAACCAGCCACATTTGCCTCTGGAGGTGCCTTGCTTCTGGGAGGTATCTTGCGATATTCGGAATTTTAAGATGTACCCTGCAGCTACGGTCCATCGGAACCTGCCCAGGAACTATGGCCGTTCCCCAGAGAAACAAAACTCGCCAGGCCAGGTCCCTGATGTACATTTTCAAAAGGAACTTCGCACTGTCCAACCAGCCACAGTTACCGGTGGTGGCACCTTGCTTCAGGCTGGTATATTGGGATGTTCGGAATTTCAGCAGGCACCAGTCCTCTCCTGGCCACTGGACCCTGGACACCAACGATGGCCTTTTCTGTGAGAAACAAAACTCACCAGGCCAAGTTCCTGAGGTCAGTTTGCAAGAGGCACTTGGCACTGTCCAACCACCCACAGGTGCCTGTGGTGGCACCTTGATTCTGGGAGGCATCCAGAGATGTTTGGAATTTTAAGAGACACCCTGCCACGCCGGGTCACCTCAACCTGGACATGAACCATGAACTTTTTCTGACAGAAGCAAAACTCAGCAGGCCAGGTTCCTGATGTCAATTTGCAGGAGGCATTTGGCACTGTCCAATCAGCCACAATTGCCTATTGTGCCGCCTTGCTTCTAGAATGTATATTGAGACGTTCGGAATTTCAGCAGGCAGCCGGCCACTCCGGCCTACAGGACGTGGGAAAAGAACAATGGCTTTTCCTCTGAGAAACAGAACTCACAAGGCCAGGGTCCTGATGTCAGTTTGCAGGAGGCACTTGGCACTGTCCAACCAGCCACAGTTGCCTGTGGGGGCACCTTGTATCTGGGAGGTATCCTCAAGCGTGCGGAATTTCAGCAGGCAGCTTGCCGCCCGGGGCCACGGGAACCAGGACACGCGCGATGGCTTTCCTAAGAGTCACAAAACTCATCAGGCCAGGTTCCTGATGTCAGTTTGCAGGAGGCACTTGGCAATGTCAAACCAGCCACAGTTGCCTCTGCTGGCAGCTTGCGTCTTGGAGGCACCCTGGGACATTCGGAATATCAGAATAAGCCGGCCGTTGCGTGCCAGCGGTCCCCGGACACGAACGATGGCCTTTCCCCAGAGAAGCAAAACTCACCAGGCCAAGTTCCTGACGTCACTTTGCAAGAGGCACTTGGCACTGTCCAACCAGCCACACTTGCCTCTGGTGGTGCCTTGCTTCTTGCAGGTGTCCTGAGATGTTCAGAATTTTAAGGAGCACCCTGCAGCTACGGTCCACCGGAACCCGTCCAGGAACGATGGCCATTCCCCAGAGAAACAAAACTCACCAGACAAAGTCCTGTTGTCTGTTTGCAGGAGGCACTTTTCACTGTAAAAATCAGCCACAGTTGCATTTTCTGGCAGCTTGCCACTGGGAGGCATCCTGCGATGTTCGGAATTTTGGTAGTCAGTCAGCCACTCTGGGCCACTGTCACCTGCAAATGAACACTGGGCCTTTTGCCTGGGAAACGAATCTGACCAGGCCAGATGCCGGATGTCAGTTTGCAGGAGGCACTTGGCACTGTCAAACCAGCCACAGTTGCCTGTGGGGGCACCTTGCATCTGGGAGGCATCCTGATCCATGCGGAATTTCAGCAGGCAGCCGGCCATACCGGGCCACCGGGCCCTGGACATGAACCATGGCCTTTCCCCAGAGAAACAAAAGTCACCAGGCCAGGTTCCTGATGTCAGTTTGCAGGAGGCACTTGGCACTGTCAAACCAGCCACAGTTGCCTGTGGTGGTACTTTCGTTCTGGGAGGAATCCTGATCCGTTCGGAATATCCGCAGGCGGCCGGCCACTACGGGCCACAGGCCATGGATACGTACAATGGCCGTTCCAAAGAGAAACAAAAATCACCAGGCCAGGTTCCTGATGTCAGTTTGCAGGAGGCACTTGGCACTGTCCAACCAGCCACAGTTGCCGGTGGGGGCTCCATTCCTCTGGGAGCTATCCTGACCTGTGCGGAATTTCAGCAGGCATCCGCCCACTCGAGCCACCGGGCCCTGGACATGAACCACGGCTTTTCCCCAGAGAAACAAAAGTCACCAGGGTAGCTTCCTGATGTCAGTTTGCAGGAGGCACTTGGCACTGTCAAACCAGCCACAGGTGCAAGTGGGGGCACCTTGCATCTGGGAGGTATCCTGATCCGTTCGGAATTTCAGCAGGCAGCCGGCCACTCCAGGCGACCGGGCACTGGATACGAACCATGGCCTTTCCCCAGAGAAGCAAAAGTCACCAGGGTAGCTTCCTGATGTCAGTTTGCTGGAGGCACTTGGCACTGTCAAACCAGCCACAGTTGCCTGTGGGGGCACCTAGCATCTGGGAGGTATCCTGATCCGTTCGGAATTTCAGCAGGCAGCCGGCGACTCCAGGCCACCGTGCCCCGGACAAGAATGATGGCCTTTTCCCAGAGAAACAAAAGTTACCAGGCCAGGTTCCTGATGTCAGTTTGCAGGAGGCACTTGGCACTGTCAAACCAGCCACAGTTGCCTGTGGGGGCACCTTGCATCCTGGAGGTATCCTGATCCGTGCGGAATTTCAGCAGGCGGCCGGCCACTCCAGGCCACCGGGCACTGGACACGAACCATGGCCTTTCCCCAGAGAAACAAAAGTTACCAGGCCAGGTTCCTGATGTCAGTTTGCTGGAGGCACTTGGCACTGTCAAACCAGCCACAGTTGCCTGTGGGGGCACCTTGCATCTGGGAGGTATCTTGATCCATTCGGAATTTCAGCAGGCAGCCGGCCACTCCAGGCCACCGGGAACTGGACACAAACCATGGCCTTTCCCCAGAGAAACAAAAGTCACCAGGCCAGGTTCCTGATGTCAGTTTGCAGGAGGCACTTGGCACTGTCAAACCAGCCACAGGTGCCTGTGGGGGCACCTTGCATCTGGGAGGTATCCTGATCCGTGTGGAATTTCAGCAGGCAGCCGGCCACTCCAGGCCGCCGGGCACTGGACACGAACCATGGCCTTTCCCCAGAGAAACAAAAGTCACCAGGCCAGGTTCCTGATGTCAGTTTGCAGGAGGCACTTGGCACTGTCAAACCAGCCACAGTTGCCTGTGGTGGTACTTTCGGTCTGGGAGGTATCCCGATACGTTCGGAATTTCAGCAGGCAGCCGGCCACTACGGGCCTTCTGGCCCTGGAAACCCACAATGGCCTTTCCCCAGAAAAACAAAAGTCACCAGGCCAGGTTCCTGATGTCAGTTTGCAGGAGGCTCTTGGCACTGTCAAACCAGCCACAGTAGCCTCGGGCGGCACCTTTCATTTAGACGGTATCCTGATCCGTGCGGAATTTCAGCAGGCAGCCGGCCACTCCGGGCCTACGGGTCCAGAATATGAACGATGACCTTTCCCCAGAGAAACAAAAGTCACCAGGACAGGTTCCTGATGTCAGTTTGCAGGAGGCACTTGGCACTGTCCAACCAGCCACAGTTGCCGGTGGGGGCTCCATTCCTCTGGGAGCTATCCTGACCTGTGCGGAATTTCAGCAGGCATCCGCCCACTCGAGCCACCGGGCCCTGGACATGAACCACGGCTTTTCCCCAGAGAAACAAAAGTCACCAGGCCAGGTTCCTGATGTCAGTTTGCAGGAGGCACTTGGCACTGTCAAACCAGCCACAGGTGCAAGTGGGGGCACCTTGCATCTGGGAGGTATCCTGATCCGTTCGGAATTTCAGCAGGCAGCCGGCCACTCCAGGCGACCGGGCACTGGATACGAACCATGGCCTTTCCCCAGAGAAGCAAAAGTCACCAGGGTAGCTTCCTGATGTCAGTTTGCAGGAGGACCTTGGCACTGTCAAACCAGCCACAGTTGCCTGTGGGGGCACCTAGCATCTGGGAGGTATCCTGATCCGTTCGGAATTTCAGCAGGCAGCCGGCGACTCCAGGCCACCGTGCCCCGGACAAGAATGATGGCCTTTTCCCAGAGAAACAAAAGTTACCAGGCCAGGTTCCTGATGTCAGTTTGCAGGAGGCACTTGGCACTGTCAAACCAGCCACAGTTGCCTGTGGGGGCACCTTGCATCCTGGAGGTATCCTGATCCGTGCGGAATTTCAGCAGGCGGCCGGCCACTCCAGGCCACCGGGCACTGGACACGAACCATGGCCTTTCCCCAGAGAAACAAAAGTTACCAGGCCAGGTTCCTGATGTCAGTTTGCTGGAGGCACTTGGCACTGTCAAACCAGCCACAGTTGCCTGTGGGGGCACCTTGCATCTGGGAGGTATCTTGATCCATTCGGAATTTCAGCAGGCAGCCGGCCACTCCAGGCCACCGGGAACTGGACACAAACCATGGCCTTTCCCCAGAGAAACAAAAGTCACCAGGCCAGGTTCCTGATGTCAGTTTGCAGGAGGCACTTGGCACTGTCAAACCAGCCACAGGTGCCTGTGGGGGCACCTTGCATCTGGGAGGTATCCTGATCCGTGTGGAATTTCAGCAGGCAGCCGGCGACTCCAGGCCGCCGGGCACTGGACACGAACCATGGCCTTTCCCCAGAGAAACAAAAGTCACCAGGCCAGGTTCCTGATGTCAGTTTGCAGGAGGCACTTGGCACTGTCAAACCAGCCACAGTTGCCTGTGGTGGTACTTTCGGTCTGGGAGGTATCCCGATACGTTCGGAATTTCAGCAGGCAGCCGGCCACTACGGGCCTTCTGGCCCTGGAAACCCACAATGGCCTTTCCCCAGAAAAACAAAAGTCACCAGGCCAGGTTCCTGATGTCAGTTTGCAGGAGGCTCTTGGCACTGTCAAACCAGCCACAGTAGCCTCGGGCGGCACCTTTCATTTAGACGGTATCCTGATCCGTGCGGAATTTCAGCAGGCAGCCGGCCACTCCGGGCCTACGGGTCCAGAATATGAACGATGACCTTTCCCCAGAGAAACAAAAGTCACCAGGCCAGGTTCCTGATGTCAGTTTGCAGGAGGCACTTGGCACTGTCAAACCAGCCACAGTTGCCTGTGTTGGTACTTTCGGTCTGGGAGGCATCCTGATCCGTGCGGAATTTCTGCAGGCAGCCGGCCAGTCCAGGCCACCGGATACTGGACACGAACCATGGCCTTTCCCCAGAGAAACAAAAGTCACCAGGCCAGGTTCCTGATGTCAGTTTGCAGGAGGCACTTGGCACTGTCAAACCAGCCACAGTTGCCTGTGGGGGCACCTTGCATCTGGGAGGTATCCTGATCCGTTCGGAATTTCAGCAGGCAGCCGGCCACTCCGGTTTACCGGGCCCATGAGAAGAATGATGGCCTTTCCCCAGAGAAACAAAAGTCACCAGGCCAGGTTCCTGATGTCAGTTTGCAGGAGGCACTTGGCACTGTCAAACCAGCCACAGTTGCCTGTGGGGGCACATTGCATCTGGGAGGTATCCTCAAGCGTGCGGAATTTCAGCAGGCAGCCGGGCACTCCTGGCCAGTGGGCACTGGATACGATCGAGGGCCTTTCCCCAGAGCAACAAAAGTCACCAGGACAGGTTCCGATGTCAGTTTGCAGGAGGCACTTGGCACTGTCAAACCAGCCACAGTTGCCTGTGGTGGTACTATCGGTCTGGGAGGTATCCTGATCCGTTCGGAATTTCAGCAGGCGGCCTGTCTCTACGGGCCACCAGGCCCTGGACACATACAATGGCCTTTCCAAAGAGAAACAAAAATCACCAGGCCAGGTTCCTGATGTCACTTTGCAGGAGGCACTTGGCACTGTCAAACCAGCCACAGTTGCCTGTGGGGGCTCCTTTCATCTGGGATCTATCCTGATCTGTGCGGAATTTCAGCAGGCAGCCGGCCACTACGGGCCGGAAGGCCCTAGAGAGGAACGATGGCCTTTCCCCAGAGAAACAAAAGTCACCAGGCCAGGTTCCTGATGTCAGTTTGCAGGAGGCACTTGGCACTGTCAAACCAGCCACAGGTGCCTCTGGGGGTACCATCCGTCTCGCAGGCATCCTGATCCGTGCAGAATTTCAGCAGGCAGCCGGCCACTCCGGGCCACCGGGCCTTGGACATGGATCGTGGCCTTTCCCCAGAGAAACCAAAGTGACCAGCCCAGCTTTCCGATGTCTGTTTGCAGGAGGCACTTGGCACTGTCAAATCAGCCACACTTGCCTCCGGTGGTGCCTTGCTTCTGGGAGGTATCTTGAGATATTCGGAATTTTAAGAAGCACCCTGCCGCTATGGTCCATCGGAACCTGCCCAGGAACTATGGCCGTTCCCCAGAGAAACAAAACTCGCCAGGCCAGGTCCCTGATGTGCATTTTCAAAAGGAACTTCGCACTGTCCAACCAGCCACAGTTACCGGTGGTGGCACCTTGCTTCAGGCTGGTATATTGGGATGTTCGGAATTTCAGCAGGCACCAGTCCTCTCCTGGCCACCGGACCCTGGACACCAACGATGGACGTTTCTGTGAGAAACAAAAGTCACCAGGCCAGGTTCCTGATGTCAGTTTGCAGGAGGCACTTGGCACTGTCAAACCAGCCACAGTTGCAAGTGGGGGCACCATGCATCTGGGAGGTATCCTGATCTGTTCGGAATTTCAGTAGGCAGCCGGCTACTCCGGGCCACCGTGCCCCAGACAAGAATGATGGCCTTTTCCCAGGGAAACAAAAGTTACCAGGCCAGGTTCCTGATGTCAGTTTGCAGGAGGCACTTGGCACTGTCAAACCAGCCACAGTTGCCTGTGGTGGTACTTTCGGTCTGGGAGGCATCCTGATCCGTGCGGAATTTCTGCAGGCAGCCGGCCACTCCAGGCCACCGGGCACTGGATATGAACCATGGCCTTTCCCCAGAGAAACAAAAGTCACCAGGCCAGGTTCCTGATGTCAGTTTGCAGGAGGCACTTGGCACTGTCAAACCAGCCACAGTTGCCTGTGGTGGTACTTTCGGTCTGGGAGGCATCCTGATCCGTGTGGAATTTCAGCAGGCAGCCTTCCACTCCAAGCCACCGGGCACTGGACACGAACCATGGCTTTCCCCAGAGAAACAAAATTCACCAGGCCAGGTTCCTGATGTCAGTTTGCAGGAGGTACTTGGCACTGTCAAACCAGCCACAGTTGCCTCTGGGGGCACCTTGCATCTGGGAGGTATCCTGATCCATTCGGATTTTCAGCAGGCAGCCGGCAACACCGGGCCACTGGACCACCGGTCCCGGGCAAGAATGATGGCCTTTCCCCAGAGAAACAAAACTAACCAGGCCAGGTTCCTGATGTCAGTTTGCTGCAGGCACTTGGCACTGTCAAACCAGCCACAGGTGCAAGTGGGGGCACCTTGCATCTGGGAGGTATCCTGATCCGTTCGGAATTTCAGCAGGCAGCCGGCCACTCCAGGCGACCGGGCACTGGATACGAACCATGGCCTTTCCCCAGAGAAGCAAAAGTCACCAGGGTAGCTTCCTGATGTCAGTTTGCTGGAGGCACTTGGCACTGTCAAACCAGCCACAGTTGCCTGTGGGGGCACCTAGCATCTGGGAGGTATCCTGATCCGTTCGGAATTTCAGCAGGCAGCCGGCGACTCCAGGCCACCGTGCCCCGGACAAGAATGATGGCCTTTTCCCAGAGAAACAAAAGTTACCAGGCCAGGTTCCTGATGTCAGTTTGCAGGAGGCACTTGGCACTGTCAAACCAGCCACAGTTGCCTGTGGGGGCACCTTGCATCCTGGAGGTATCCTGATCCGTGCGGAATTTCAGCAGGCGGCCGGCCACTCCAGGCCACCGGGCACTGGACACGAACCATGGCCTTTCCCCAGAGAAACAAAAGTTACCAGGCCAGGTTCCTGATGTCAGTTTGCTGGAGGCACTTGGCACTGTCAAACCAGCCACAGTTGCCTGTGGGGGCACCTTGCATCTGGGAGGTATCTTGATCCATTCGGAATTTCAGCAGGCAGCCGGCCACTCCAGGCCACCGGGAACTGGACACAAACCATGGCCTTTCCCCAGAGAAACAAAAGTCACCAGGCCAGGTTCCTGATGTCAGTTTGCAGGAGGCACTTGGCACTGTCAAACCAGCCACAGTCGCCTGTGGGGGCACCTTGCATCTGGGAGGTATCCTGATCCGTGTGGAATTTCAGCAGGCAGCCGGCCACTCCAGGCCGCCGGGCACTGGACACGAACCATGGCCTTTCCCCAGAGAAACAAAAGTCACCAGGCCAGGTTCCTGATGTCAGTTTGCAGGAGGCACTTGGCACTGTCAAACCAGCCACAGTTGCCTGTGGTGGTACTTTCGGTCTGGGAGGTATCCCGATCCGTTCGGAATTTCAGCAGGCAGCCGGCCACTACGGGCCTTCTGGCCCTGGAAACCCACAATGGCCTTTCCCCAGAAAAACAAAAGTCACCAGGCCAGGTTCCTGATGTCAGTTTGCAGGAGGCTCTTGGCACTGTCAAACCAGCCACAGTAGCCTCGGGCGGCACCTTTCATTTAGACGGTATCCTGATCCGTGCGGAATTTCAGCAGGCAGCCGGCCACTCCGGGCCTACGGGTCCAGAATATGAACGATGACCTTTCCCCAGAGAAACAAAAGTCACCAGGCCAGGTTCCTGATGTCAGTTTGCAGGAGGCACTTGGCACTGTCAAACCAGCCACAGTTGCCTGTGTTGGTACTTTCGGTCTGGGAGGCATCCTGATCCGTGCGGAATTTCTGCAGGCAGCCGGCCACTCCAGGCCACCGGGTACTGGACACGAACCATGGCCTTTCCCCAGAGAAACAAAAGTCACCAGGCCAGGTTCCTGATGTCAGTTTGCAGGAGGCACTTGGCACTGTCAAACCAGCCACAGTTGCCTCTGGGGGCACATTGCATCTGGGAGGTATCCTCAAGCGTGCGGAATTTCAGCAGGCAGCCGGGCACTCCTGGCCAGCGGGCACTGGACACGATCGAGGGCCTTTCCCCAGAGCAACAAAAGTCACCAGGACAGGTTCCGATGTCAGTTTGCAGGAGGCACTTGGCACTGTCAAACCAGCCACAGTTGCCTGTGGTGGTACTATCGGTCTGGGAGGTATCCTGATCCGTTCGGAATTTCAGCAGGCGGCCTGTCTCTACGGGCCACCAGGCCCTGGACACATACAATGGCCTTTCCAAAGAGAAACAAAAATCACCAGGCCAGGTTCCTGATGTCACTTTGCAGGAGGCACTTGGCACTGTCAAACCAGCCACAGTTGCCTGTGGTGGTACTATCGGTCTGGGAGGTATCCTGATCCGTTTGGAATTTCAGCAGGCGGCCGGCCACTCCGGGCCACAGGCCCTGGGCACGTACAATGTCCTTTCCGAAGGAAAACACAAGTCACCAGGCCAGGTTCCTGATGTCAGTTTGCAGGAGGCACTTGGCACTGTCAAATCAGCCACAGGTGTCTGTGGGGGCACCTTGCATCTTGGCGGCATCCTGATCCGTGAGGAATTTCAGCAGGCAGCCGGCCACTCCGGGCCACTGGGCCCTGGACACAAACCATGGCCATTCCCCAGAGAAACAAAAGTCACCAGGCCAGGTTCCTGATGTCAGTTTGCAGGAGGCACTTGGCACTGTCAAACCAGCCACATTTGCCTCTGGAGGTGCCTTGCTTCTGGGAGGTATCTTGAGATATTCGGAATTTTAAGATGTACCCTGCAGCTACGGTCCATCGGAACCTGCCCAGGAACTATGGCCGTTCCCCAGAGAAACAAAACTCGCCAGGCCAGGTCCCTGATGTACATTTTCAAAAGGAACTTCGCACTGTCCAACCAGCCACAGTTACCGGTGGTGGCACCTTGCTTCAGGCTGGTATATTGGGATGTTCGGAATTTCAGCAGGCACCAGTCCTCTCCTGGCCACTGGACCCTGGACACCAACGATGGCCTTTTCTGTGAGAAACAAAACTCACCAGGCCAAGTTCCTGAGGTCAGTTTGCAAGAGGCACTTGGCACTGTCCAACCACCCACAGGTGCCTGTGGTGGCACCTTGATTCTGGGAGGCATCCAGAGATGTTTGGAATTTTAAGAGACACCCTGCCACGCCGGGTCACCTCAACCTGGACATGAACCATGAACTTTTTCTGACAGAAGCAAAACTCAGCAGGCCAGGTTCCTGATGTCAATTTGCAGGAGGCATTTGGCACTGTCCAATCAGCCACAATTGCCTATTGTGCCGCCTTGCTTCTAGAATGTATATTGAGACGTTCGGAATTTCAGCAGGCAGCCGGCCACTCCGGCCTACAGGACGTGGGAAAAGAACAATGGCTTTTCCTCTGAGAAACAGAACTCACAAGGCCAGGGTCCTGATGTCAGTTTGCAGGAGGCACTTGGCACTGTCCAACCAGCCACAGTTGCCTGTGGGGGCACCTTGTATCTGGGAGGTATCCTCAACCGTGCGGAATTTCAGCAGGCAGCTTGCCGCCCGGGGCCACGGGAACCAGGACACGCGCGATGGCTTTCCTAAGAGTCACAAAACTCATCAGGCCAGGTTCCTGATGTCAGTTTGCAGGAGGCACTTGGCAATGTCAAACCAGCCACAGTTGCCTCTGCTGGCAGCTTGCGTCTTGGAGGCACCCTGGGACATTCGGAATATCAGAATAAGCCGGCCGTTGCGTGCCAGCGGTCCCCGGACACGAACGATGGCCTTTCCCCAGAGAAGCAAAACTCACCAGGCCAAGTTCCTGACGTCACTTTGCAAGAGGCACTTGGCACTGTCCAACCAGCCACACTTGCCTCTGGTGGTGCCTTGCTTCTTGCAGGTGTCCTGAGATGTTCAGAATTTTAAGGAGCACCCTGCAGCTACGGTCCACCGGAACCCGTCCAGGAACGATGGCCATTCCCCAGAGAAACAAAACTCACCAGACAAAGTCCTGTTGTCTGTTTGCAGGAGGCACTTTTCACTGTAAAAATCAGCCACAGTTGCATTTTCTGGCAGCTTGCCACTGGGAGGCATCCTGCGATGTTCGGAATTTTGGTAGTCAGTCAGCCACTCTGGGCCACTGTCACCTGCAAATGAACACTGGGCCTTTTGCCTGGGAAACGAATCTGACCAGGCCAGATGCCGGATGTCAGTTTGCAGGAGGCACTTGGCACTGTCAAACCAGCCACAGTTGCCTGTGGGGGCACCTTGCATCTGGGAGGCATCCTGATCCATGCGGAATTTCAGCAGGCAGCCGGCCATACCGGGCCACCGGGCCCTGGACATGAACCATGGCCTTTCCCCAGAGAAACAAAAGTCACCAGGCCAGGTTCCTGATGTCAGTTTGCAGGAGGCACTTGGCACTGTCAAACCAGCCACAGTTGCCTGTGGTGGTACTTTCGTTCTGGGAGGAATCCTGATCCGTTCGGAATATCCGCAGGCGGCCGGCCACTACGGGCCACAGGCCATGGATACGTACAATGGCCGTTCCAAAGAGAAACAAAAATCACCAGGCCAGGTTCCTGATGTCAGTTTGCAGGAGGCACTTGGCACTGTCCAACCAGCCACAGTTGCCGGTGGGGGCTCCATTCCTCTGGGAGCTATCCTGACCTGTGCGGAATTTCAGCAGGCATCCGCCCACTCGAGCCACCGGGCCCTGGACATGAACCACGGCTTTTCCCCAGAGAAACAAAAGTCACCAGGGTAGCTTCCTGATGTCAGTTTGCAGGAGGCACTTGGCACTGTCAAACCAGCCACAGGTGCAAGTGGGGGCACCTTGCATCTGGGAGGTATCCTGATCCGTTCGGAATTTCAGCAGGCAGCCGGCCACTCCAGGCGACCGGGCACTGGATACGAACCATGGCCTTTCCCCAGAGAAGCAAAAGTCACCAGGGTAGCTTCCTGATGTCAGTTTGCTGGAGGCACTTGGCACTGTCAAACCAGCCACAGTTGCCTGTGGGGGCACCTAGCATCTGGGAGGTATCCTGATCCGTTCGGAATTTCAGCAGGCAGCCGGCGACTCCAGGCCACCGTGCCCCGGACAAGAATGATGGCCTTTTCCCAGAGAAACAAAAGTTACCAGGCCAGGTTCCTGATGTCAGTTTGCAGGAGGCACTTGGCACTGTCAAACCAGCCACAGTTGCCTGTGGGGGCACCTTGCATCCTGGAGGTATCCTGATCCGTGCGGAATTTCAGCAGGCGGCCGGCCACTCCAGGCCACCGGGCACTGGACACGAACCATGGCCTTTCCCCAGAGAAACAAAAGTTACCAGGCCAGGTTCCTGATGTCAGTTTGCTGGAGGCACTTGGCACTGTCAAACCAGCCACAGTTGCCTGTGGGGGCACCTTGCATCTGGGAGGTATCTTGATCCATTCGGAATTTCAGCAGGCAGCCGGCCACTCCAGGCCACCGGGAACTGGACACAAACCATGGCCTTTCCCCAGAGAAACAAAAGTCACCAGGCCAGGTTCCTGATGTCAGTTTGCAGGAGGCACTTGGCACTGTCAAACCAGCCACAGGTGCCTGTGGGGGCACCTTGCATCTGGGAGGTATCCTGATCCGTGTGGAATTTCAGCAGGCAGCCGGCCACTCCAGGCCGCCGGGCACTGGACACGAACCATGGCCTTTCCCCAGAGAAACAAAAGTCACCAGGCCAGGTTCCTGATGTCAGTTTGCAGGAGGCACTTGGCACTGTCAAACCAGCCACAGTTGCCTGTGGTGGTACTTTCGGTCTGGGAGGTATCCCGATACGTTCGGAATTTCAGCAGGCAGCCGGCCACTACGGGCCTTCTGGCCCTGGAAACCCACAATGGCCTTTCCCCAGAAAAACAAAAGTCACCAGGCCAGGTTCCTGATGTCAGTTTGCAGGAGGCTCTTGGCACTGTCAAACCAGCCACAGTAGCCTCGGGCGGCACCTTTCATTTAGACGGTATCCTGATCCGTGCGGAATTTCAGCAGGCAGCCGGCCACTCCGGGCCTACGGGTCCAGAATATGAACGATGACCTTTCCCCAGAGAAACAAAAGTCACCAGGCCAGGTTCCTGATGTCAGTTTGCAGGAGGCACTTGGCACTGTCCAACCAGCCACAGTTGCCGGTGGGGGCTCCATTCCTCTGGGAGCTATCCTGACCTGTGCGGAATTTCAGCAGGCATCCGCCCACTCGAGCCACCGGGCCCTGGACATGAACCACGGCTTTTCCCCAGAGAAACAAAAGTCACCAGGCCAGGTTCCTGATGTCAGTTTGCAGGAGGCACTTGGCACTGTCAAACCAGCCACAGGTGCAAGTGGGGGCACCTTGCATCTGGGAGGTATCCTGATCCGTTCGGAATTTCAGCAGGCAGCCGGCCACTCCAGGCGACCGGGCACTGGATACGAACCATGGCCTTTCCCCAGAGAAGCAAAAGTCACCAGGGTAGCTTCCTGATGTCAGTTTGCTGGAGGCACTTGGCACTGTCAAACCAGCCACAGTTGCCTGTGGGGGCACCTAGCATCTGGGAGGTATCCTGATCCGTTCGGAATTTCAGCAGGCAGCCGGCGACTCCAGGCCACCGTGCCCCGGACAAGAATGATGGCCTTTTCCCAGAGAAACAAAAGTTACCAGGCCAGGTTCCTGATGTCAGTTTGCAGGAGGCACTTGGCACTGTCAAACCAGCCACAGTTGCCTGTGGGGGCACCTTGCATCCTGGAGGTATCCTGATCCGTGCGGAATTTCAGCAGGCGGCCGGCCACTCCAGGCCACCGGGCACTGGACACGAACCATGGCCTTTCCCCAGAGAAACAAAAGTTACCAGGCCAGGTTCCTGATGTCAGTTTGCTGGAGGCACTTGGCACTGTCAAACCAGCCACAGTTGCCTGTGGGGGCACCTTGCATCTGGGAGGTATCTTGATCCATTCGGAATTTCAGCAGGCAGCCGGCCACTCCAGGCCACCGGGAACTGGACACAAACCATGGCCTTTCCCCAGAGAAACAAAAGTCACCAGGCCAGGTTCCTGATGTCAGTTTGCAGGAGGCACTTGGCACTGTCAAACCAGCCACAGGTGCCTGTGGGGGCACCTTGCATCTGGGAGGTATCCTGATCCGTGTGGAATTTCAGCAGGCAGCCGGCCACTCCAGGCCGCCGGGCACTGGACACGAACCATGGCCTTTCCCCAGAGAAACAAAAGTCACCAGGCCAGGTTCCTGATGTCAGTTTGCAGGAGGCACTTGGCACTGTCAAACCAGCCACAGTTGCCTGTGGTGGTACTTTCGGTCTGGGAGGTATCCCGATACGTTCGGAATTTCAGCAGGCAGCCGGCCACTACGGGCCTTCTGGCCCTGGAAACCCACAATGGCCTTTCCCCAGAAAAACAAAAGTCACCAGGCCAGGTTCCTGATGTCAGTTTGCAGGAGGCTCTTGGCACTGTCAAACCAGCCACAGTAGCCTCGGGCGGCACCTTTCATTTAGACGGTATCCTGATCCGTGCGGAATTTCAGCAGGCAGCCGGCCACTCCGGGCCTACGGGTCCAGAATATGAACGATGACCTTTCCCCAGAGAAACAAAAGTCACCAGGCCAGGTTCCTGATGTCAGTTTGCAGGAGGCACTTGGCACTGTCAAACCAGCCACAGTTGCCTGTGTTGGTACTTTCGGTCTGGGAGGCATCCTGATCCGTGCGGAATTTCTGCAGGCAGCCGGCCACTCCAGGCCACCGGATACTGGACACGAACCATGGCCTTTCCCCAGAGAAACAAAAGTCACCAGGCCAGGTTCCTGATGTCAGTTTGCAGGAGGCACTTGGCACTGTCAAACCAGCCACAGTTGCCTGTGGGGGCACCTTGCATCTGGGAGGTATCCTGATCCGTTCGGAATTTCAGCAGGCAGCCGGCCACTCCGGTTTACCGGGCCCATGAGAAGAATGATGGCCTTTCCCCAGAGAAACAAAAGTCACCAGGCCAGGTTCCTGATGTCAGTTTGCAGGAGGCACTTGGCACTGTCAAACCAGCCACAGTTGCCTGTGGGGGCACATTGCATCTGGGAGGTATCCTCAAGCGTGCGGAATTTCAGCAGGCAGCCGGGCACTCCTGGCCAGTGGGCACTGGACACGATCGAGGGCCTTTCCCCAGAGCAACAAAAGTCACCAGGACAGGTTCCGATGTCAGTTTGCAGGAGGCACTTGGCACTGTCAAACCAGCCACAGTTGCCTGTGGTGGTACTATCGGTCTGGGAGGTATCCTGATCCGTTCGGAATTTCAGCAGGCGGCCTGTCTCTACGGGCCACCAGGCCCTGGACACATACAATGGCCTTTCCAAAGAGAAACAAAAATCACCAGGCCAGGTTCCTGATGTCACTTTGCAGGAGGCACTTGGCACTGTCAAACCAGCCACAGTTGCCTGTGGGGGCTCCTTTCATCTGGGATCTATCCTGATCTGTGCGGAATTTCAGCAGGCAGCCGGCCACTACGGGCCGGAAGGCCCTAGAGAGGAACGATGGCCTTTCCCCAGAGAAACAAAAGTCACCAGGCCAGGTTCCTGATGTCAGTTTGCAGGAGGCACTTGGCACTGTCAAACCAGCCACAGGTGCCTCTGGGGGTACCATCCGTCTCGCAGGCATCCTGATCCGTGCAGAATTTCAGCAGGCAGCCGGCCACTCCGGGCCACCGGGCCTTGGACATGGATCGTGGCCTTTCCCCAGAGAAACCAAAGTGACCAGCCCAGCTTTCCGATGTCTGTTTGCAGGAGGCACTTGGCACTGTCAAACCAGCCACACTTGCCTCCGGTGGTGCCTTGCTTCTGGGAGGTATCTTGAGATATTCGGAATTTTAAGAAGCACCCTGCCGCTACGGTCCATCGGAACCTGCCCAGGAACTATGGCCGTTCCCCAGAGAAACAAAACTCGCCAGGCCAGGTCCCTGATGTGCATTTTCAAAAGGAACTTCGCACTGTCCAACCAGCCACAGTTACCGGTGGTGGCACCTTGCTTCAGGCTGGTATATTGGGATGTTCGGAATTTCAGCAGGCACCAGTCCTCTCCTGGCCACCGGACCCTGGACACCAACGATGGACGTTTCTGTGAGAAACAAAAGTCACCAGGCCAGGTTCCTGATGTCAGTTTGGAGGAGGCACTTGGCACTGTCAAACCAGCTACAGGTGCCTCTGGGGGCATTTTTCATATGGGAAGAATCCTGATCCGTGCGGAATTTCAGCCGGCAGCCGGCCACTCCAGGCCAGCGGGCACTTGACAGGAACCATGGCCTTTTCCCAGAGAAACAAAAGTCACCAGGCCAGGTTCCTGATGTCAGTTTGCAGGAGGCACTTGGCACTGTCAAACCAGCCACAGTTGCCTGTGGGGGCACCTTGCATCTGGGAGGTATCCTGATCCATTCGGAATTTCTGCAGGCAGCCGGCCACTCCGGGTCACCGTGCCCGGGACAAGAATGATGGTCTTTTCCCAGAGAAACAAAAGTCACCAGGCCAGGTTCCTGATGTCAGTTTGCAGGAGGCACTTGGCACTGTCAAACCAGCCACAGTTGCCTCTGGGGGCATTTTTCATATGGGAAGTATCCTGATCCGTGCGGAATTTCAGCAGGCAGCCGGCCACTCCAGGCCACCGGGCACTGGACACGAACCATGGCCTTTCCCCAGAGAAACAAAAGTCACCAGTCTAGGTTCATGATGTCAGTTTGCAGGAGGCACTTGGCACTGTCAAACCAGCCACAGTTGCCTGTGGTGGTACTATCGGTCTGGGAGGTATCCTGATCCGTTTGGAATTTCAGCAGGCGGCCGGCCACTCCGGGCCACAGGCCCTGGGCACGTACAATGTCCTTTCCGAAGGAAAACACAAGTCACCAGGCCAGGTTCCTGATGTCAGTTTGCAGGAGGCACTTGGCACTGTCAAATCAGCCACAGGTGTCTGTGGGGGCACCTTGCATCTTGGCGGCATCCTGATCCGTGAGGAATTTCAGCAGGCAGCCGGCCACTCCGGGCCACTGGGCCCTGGACACAAACCATGGCCATTCCCCAGAGAAACAAAAGTCACCAGGCCAGGTTCCTGATGTCAGTTTGCAGGAGGCACTTGGCACTGTCCAACCAGCCACAGTTGCCGGTGGGGGCTCCATTCCTCTGGGAGCTATCCTGACCTGTGCGGAATTTCAGCAGGCATCCGCCCACTCGAGCCACCGGGCCCTGGACATGAACCACGGCTTTTCCCCAGAGAAACAAAAGTCACCAGGCCAGGTTCCTGATGTCAGTTTGCAGGAGGCACTTGGCACTGTCAAACCAGCCACAGGTGCAAGTGGGGGCACCTTGCATCTGGGAGGTATCCTGATCCGTTCGGAATTTCAGCAGGCAGCCGGCCACTCCAGGCGACCGGGCACTGGATACGAACCATGGCCTTTCCCCAGAGAAGCAAAAGTCACCAGGGTAGCTTCCTGATGTCAGTTTGCTGGAGGCACTTGGCACTGTCAAACCAGCCACAGTTGCCTGTGGGGGCACCTAGCATCTGGGAGGTATCCTGATCCGTTCGGAATTTCAGCAGGCAGCCGGCGACTCCAGGCCACCGTGCCCCGGACAAGAATGATGGCCTTTTCCCAGAGAAACAAAAGTTACCAGGCCAGGTTCCTGATGTCAGTTTGCAGGAGGCACTTGGCACTGTCAAACCAGCCACAGTTGCCTGTGGGGGCACCTTGCATCCTGGAGGTATCCTGATCCGTGCGGAATTTCAGCAGGCGGCCGGCCACTCCAGGCCACCGGGCACTGGACACGAACCATGGCCTTTCCCCAGAGAAACAAAAGTTACCAGGCCAGGTTCCTGATGTCAGTTTGCTGGAGGCACTTGGCACTGTCAAACCAGCCACAGTTGCCTGTGGGGGCACCTTGCATCTGGGAGGTATCCTGATCCATTCGGAATTTCAGCAGGCAGCCGGCCACTCCAGGCCACCGGGAACTGGACACAAACCATGGCCTTTCCCCAGAGAAACAAAAGTCACCAGGCCAGGTTCCTGATGTCAGTTTGCAGGAGGCACTTGGCACTGTCAAACCAGCCACAGGTGCCTGTGGGGGCACCTTGCATCTGGGAGGTATCCTGATCCGTGTGGAATTTCAGCAGGCAGCCGGCCACTCCAGGCCGCCGGGCACTGGACACGAACCATGGCCTTTCCCCAGAGAAACAAAAGTCACCAGGCCAGGTTCCTGATGTCAGTTTGCAGGAGGCACTTGGCACTGTCAAACCAGCCACAGTTGCCTGTGGTGGTACTTTCGGTCTGGGAGGTATCCCGATACGTTCGGAATTTCAGCAGGCAGCCGGCCACTACGGGCCTTCTGGCCCTGGAAACCCACAATGGCCTTTCCCCAGAAAAACAAAAGTCACCAGGCCAGGTTCCTGATGTCAGTTTGCAGGAGGCTCTTGGCACTGTCAAACCAGCCACAGTAGCCTCGGGCGGCACCTTTCATTTAGACGGTATCCTGATCCGTGCGGAATTTCAGCAGGCAGCCGGCCACTCCGGGCCTACGGGTCCAGAATATGAACGATGACCTTTCCCCAGAGAAACAAAAGTCACCAGGCCAGGTTCCTGATGTCAGTTTGCAGGAGGCACTTGGCACTGTCAAACCAGCCACAGTTGCCTGTGTTGGTACTTTCGGTCTGGGAGGCATCCTGATCCGTGCGGAATTTCTGCAGGCAGCCGGCCACTCCAGGCCACCGGATACTGGACACGAACCATGGCCTTTCCCCAGAGAAACAAAAGTCACCAGGCCAGGTTCCTGATGTCAGTTTGCAGGAGGCACTTGGCACTGTCAAACCAGCCACAGTTGCCTGTGGGGGCACCTTGCATCTGGGAGGTATCCTGATCCGTTCGGAATTTCAGCAGGCAGCCGGCCACTCCGGTTTACCGGGCCCATGAGAAGAATGATGGCCTTTCCCCAGAGAAACAAAAGTCACCAGGCCAGGTTCCTGATGTCAGTTTGCAGGAGGCACTTGGCACTGTCAAACCAGCCACAGTTGCCTGTGGGGGCACATTGCATCTGGGAGGTATCCTCAAGCGTGCGGAATTTCAGCAGGCAGCCGGGCACTCCTGGCCAGTGGGCACTGGACACGATCGAGGGCCTTTCCCCAGAGCAACAAAAGTCACCAGGACAGGTTCCGATGTCAGTTTGCAGGAGGCACTTGGCACTGTCAAACCAGCCACAGTTGCCTGTGGTGGTACTATCGGTCTGGGAGGTATCCTGATCCGTTCGGAATTTCAGCAGGCGGCCTGTCTCTACGGGCCACCAGGCCCTGGACACATACAATGGCCTTTCCAAAGAGAAACAAAAATCACCAGGCCAGGTTCCTGATGTCACTTTGCAGGAGGCACTTGGCACTGTCAAACCAGCCACAGTTGCCTGTGGGGGCTCCTTTCATCTGGGATCTATCCTGATCTGTGCGGAATTTCAGCAGGCAGCCGGCCACTACGGGCCGGAAGGCCCTAGAGAGGAACGATGGCCTTTCCCCAGAGAAACAAAAGTCACCAGGCCAGGTTCCTGATGTCAGTTTGCAGGAGGCACTTGGCACTGTCAAACCAGCCACAGGTGCCTCTGGGGGTACCATCCGTCTCGCAGGCATCCTGATCCGTGCAGAATTTCAGCAGGCAGCCGGCCACTCCGGGCCACCGGGCCTTGGACATGGATCGTGGCCTTTCCCCAGAGAAACCAAAGTGACCAGCCCAGCTTTCCGATGTCTGTTTGCAGGAGGCACTTGGCACTGTCAAACCAGCCACACTTGCCTCCGGTGGTGCCTTGCTTCTGGGAGGTATCTTGAGATATTCGGAATTTTAAGAAGCACCCTGCCGCTACGGTCCATCGGAACCTGCCCAGGAACTATGGCCGTTCCCCAGAGAAACAAAACTCGCCAGGCCAGGTCCCTGATGTGCATTTTCAAAAGGAACTTCGCACTGTCCAACCAGCCACAGTTACCGGTGGTGGCACCTTGCTTCAGGCTGGTATATTGGGATGTTCGGAATTTCAGCAGGCACCAGTCCTCTCCTGGCCACCGGACCCTGGACACCAACGATGGACGTTTCTGTGAGAAACAAAAGTCACCAGGCCAGGTTCCTGATGTCAGTTTGGAGGAGGCACTTGGCACTGTCAAACCAGCTACAGGTGCCTCTGGGGGCATTTTTCATATGGGAAGAATCCTGATCCGTGCGGAATTTCAGCCAGCAGCCGGCCACTCCAGGCCAGCGGGCACTTGACAGGAACCATGGCCTTTTCCCAGAGAAACAAAAGTCACCAGGCCAGGTTCCTGATGTCAGTTTGCAGGAGGCACTTGGCACTGTCAAACCAGCCACAGTTGCCTGTGGGGGCACCTTGCATCTGGGAGGTATCCTGATCCATTCGGAATTTCTGCAGGCAGCCGGCCACTCCGGGTCACCGTGCCCGGGACAAGAATGATGGTCTTTTCCCAGAGAAACAAAAGTCACCAGGCCAGGTTCCTGATGTCAGTTTGCAGGAGGCACTTGGCACTGTCAAACCAGCCACAGTTGCCTCTGGGGGCATTTTTCATATGGGAAGTATCCTGATCCGTGCGGAATTTCAGCAGGCAGCCGGCCACTCCAGGCCACCGGGCACTGGACACGAACCATGGCCTTTCCCCAGAGAAACAAAAGTCACCAGTCTAGGTTCATGATGTCAGTTTGCAGGAGGCACTTGGCACTGTCAAACCAGCCACAGTTGCCTGTGGTGGTACTATCGGTCTGGGAGGTATCCTGATCCGTTTGGAATTTCAGCAGGCGGCCGGCCACTCCGGGCCACAGGCCCTGGGCACGTACAATGTCCTTTCCGAAGGAAAACACAAGTCACCAGGCCAGGTTCCTGATGTCAGTTTGCAGGAGGCACTTGGCACTGTCAAATCAGCCACAGGTGTCTGTGGGGGCACCTTGCATCTTGGCGGCATCCTGATCCGTGAGGAATTTCAGCAGGCAGCCGGCCACTCCGGGCCACTGGGCCCTGGACACAAACCATGGCCATTCCCCAGAGAAACAAAAGTCACCAGGCCAGGTTCCTGATGTCAGTTTGCAGGAGGCACTTGGCACTGTCAAACCAGCCACATTTGCCTCTGGAGGTGCCTTGCTTCTGGGAGGTATCTTGAGATATTCGGAATTTTAAGATGTACCCTGCAGCTACGGTCCATCGGAACCTGCCCAGGAACTATGGCCGTTCCCCAGAGAAACAAAACTCGCCAGGCCAGGTCCCTGATGTACATTTTCAAAAGGAACTTCGCACTGTCCAACCAGCCACAGTTACCGGTGGTGGCACCTTGCTTCAGGCTGGTATATTGGGATGTTCGGAATTTCAGCAGGCACCAGTCCTCTCCTGGCCACTGGACCCTGGACACCAACGATGGCCTTTTCTGTGAGAAACAAAACTCACCAGGCCAAGTTCCTGAGGTCAGTTTGCAAGAGGCACTTGGCACTGTCCAACCACCCACAGGTGCCTGTGGTGGCGCCTTGATTCTGGGAGGCATCCAGAGATGTTTGGAATTTTAAGAGACACCCTGCCACGCCGGGTCACCTCAACCTGGACATGAACCATGAACTTTTTCTGACAGAAGCAAAACTCAGCAGGCCAGGTTCCTGATGTCAATTTGCAGGAGGCATTTGGCACTGTCCAATCAGCCACAATTGCCTATTGTGCCGCCTTGCTTCTAGGATGTATATTGAGACGTTCGGAATTTCAGCAGGCAGCCGGCCACTCCGGCCTACAGGACGTGGGAAAAGAACAATGGCTTTTCCTCTGAGAAACAGAACTCACAAGGCCAGGGTCCTGATGTCAGTTTGCAGGAGGCACTTGGCACTGTCCAACCAGCCACAGTTGCCTGTGGGGGCACCTTGTATCTGGGAGGTATCCTCAACCGTGCGGAATTTCAGGAGGCAGCTTGCCGCCCGGGGCCACGGGAACCAGGACACGCGCGATGGCTTTCCTAAGAGTCACAAAACTCATCAGGCCAGGTTCCTGATGTCAGTTTGCAGGAGGCACTTGGCAATGTCAAACCAGCCACAGTTGCCTCTGCTGGCAGCTTGCGTCTTGGAGGCACCCTGGGACATTCGGAATATCAGAATAAGCCGGCCGTTGCGTGCCAGCGGTCCCCGGACACGAACGATGGCCTTTCCCCAGAGAAGCAAAACTCACCAGGCCAAGTTCCTGACGTCACTTTGCAAGAGGCACTTGGCACTGTCCAACCAGCCACACTTGCCTCTGGTGGTGCCTTGCTTCTTGCAGGTGTCCTGAGATGTTCAGAATTTTAAGGAGCACCCTGCAGCTACGGTCCACCGGAACCCGTCCAGGAACGATGGCCATTCCCCAGAGAAACAAAACTCACCAGACAAAGTCCTGTTGTCTGTTTGCAGGAGGCACTTTTCACTGTAAAAATCAGCCACAGTTGCATTTTCTGGCAGCTTGCCGCTGGGAGGCATCCTGCGATGTTCGGAATTTTGGTAGTCAGTCAGCCACTCTGGGCCACTGTCACCTGCAAATGAACACTGGGCCTTTTGCCTGGGAAACGAATCTGACCAGGCCAGATGCCGGATGTCAGTTTGCAGGAGGCACTTGGCACTGTCAAACCAGCCACAGTTGCCTGTGGGGGCACCTTGCATCTGGGAGGCATCCTGATCCATGCGGAATTTCAGCAGGCAGCCGGCCATACCGGGCCACCGGGCCCTGGACATGAACCATGGCCTTTCCCCAGAGAAACAAAAGTCACCAGGCCAGGTTCCTGATGTCAGTTTGCAGGAGGCACTTGGCACTGTCAAACCAGCCACAGTTGCCTGTGGTGGTACTTTCGTTCTGGGAGGAATCCTGATCCGTTCGGAATATCCGCAGGCGGCCGGCCACTACGGGCCACAGGCCATGGATACGTACAATGGCCGTTCCAAAGAGAAACAAAAATCACCAGGCCAGGTTCCTGATGTCAGTTTGCAGGAGGCACTTGGCACTGTCCAACCAGCCACAGTTGCCGGTGGGGGCTCCATTCCTCTGGGAGCTATCCTGACCTGTGCGGAATTTCAGCAGGCATCCGCCCACTCGAGCCACCGGGCCCTGGACATGAACCACGGCTTTTCCCCAGAGAAACAAAAGTCACCAGGCCAGGTTCCTGATGTCAGTTTGCAGGAGGCACTTGGCACTGTCAAACCAGACACAGTTGCCTGTGGGAGCACCTTGCATCTGGGAGGTATCCTGATCCGTTCGGAATTTCAGCAGGCAGCCGGCCACTCCGGGCCTACAGGTCCAGGATATGAACGATGGCCTTTCCCCAGAGAAACAAAAGTCACCAGGCCAGGTTCCTGATGTCAGTTTGCAGGAGGCACTTGGCACTGTCAAACCAGCCACAGTTGCCGGTGGGGGCTCCATTCCTCTGGGAGCTATCCTGATCTGTGCGGAATTTCAGCAGGCATCCGCCCACTCGAGCCACCGGGCCCTGGACATGAACCACGGCTTTTCCCCAGAGAAACAAAAGTCACCAGGCCAGGTTCCTGATGTCAGTTTGCAGGAGGCACTTGGCACTGTCAAACCAGACACAGTTGCCTGTGGGAGCACCTTGCATCTGGGAGGTATCCTGATCCGTTCGGAATTTCAGCAGGCAGCCGGCCACTCCGGGCCTACAGGTCCAGGATATGAACGATGGCCTTTCCCCAGAGAAACAAAAGTCACCAGGCCAGGTTCCTGATGTCAGTTTGCAGGAGGCAATTGGCACTGTCAAACCAGCCACAGTTGCCTGTGGGGGCACCTTGCATCTGGGAGGTATCCTCAACCATGCGGAATTTCAGAAGGCAGCCGGGAGTCAGGGCGAGCGGGCCCCGGACAAGTATGATGGCCTTTCCCTAGAGAAACAAAAGTCACCAGGACAGGTTCCTGATGTCAGTTTGCAGGAGGCACTTGGCACTGTCAAACCAGCCACAGTTGCCTGTGGTGGTACTTTCGGTCTGGGAGGTATCCTGATCCGTGCGGAATTTCAGCAGGCAGCCGGCCACTCCGGGCCTCCAGGCCCTGGACACCTACAATGGCCTTTCCCCAGAGAAACAAAAGTTACCAGGCCAGGTTCCTGATGTCAGTTTGCTGCAGGCACTTGGCACTGTCAAACCAGCCACAGTTGCCTGTGGTGGTACTTTCGGTCTGGGAGGCATCCTGATCCGTGCGGAATTTCAGCAGGCAGCCGGCCACTCCAGGCCACCGGGCACTGGATATGAACCATGGCCTTTCCCCAGAGAAACAAAAGTCACCAGGCCTGGTTCCTGATGTCAGTTTGCAGGAGGCACTTGGCACTGTCAAACCAGCCACAGTTGCCTGTGGTGGTACTTTCGGTCTGGGAGGTATCCTGATCCGTGCGGAATTTCAGCAGGCAGCCGGCCACTCCGGGCCTCCAGGCCCTGGACACCTACAATGGCCTTTCCCCAGAGAAACAAAAGTTACCAGGCCAGGTTCCTGATGTCAGTTTGCTGCAGGCACTTGGCACTGTCAAACCAGCCACAGTTGCCTCGGGCGGCACCTTTCATTTAGACGGTATCCTGATCCGTGCGGAATTTCAGCAGGCAGCCAGCCAGTCCGGGCCTACGGGTCCAGGATATGAACGATGGCCTTTCCCCAGAGAAACAAAAGTCACCAGGCCAGGTTCCTGATGTCAGTTTGCAGGAGGCACTTGGCACTGTCAAACCAGCCAGAGTTGCCTCTGGGGGCACCTTGCATCTGGGACGTATCCTGATCCATTCGGAATTTCAGCAGGCAGCCGGCAACACCGGGTCACTGGGCCACCGGTCCCCGGGCAAGAATGATGGCCTTTTCCCAGAGAAACAAAAGTTACCAGGCCAGGTTCCTGATGTCAGTTTGCAGGAGGCACTTGGCACTGTCAAACCAGCCACAGTTGCCTGTGGGGGCACCTTGCATCTGGGAGGTATCCTGATCCGTTCAGAATTTCAGTAGGCAGCCGGCCACTCCAGGCCACCGTACCCCGGACAAGAATGATGGCCTTTTCCCAGAGAAACAAAAGTTACCAGGCCAGGTTCCTGATGTCAGTTTGCAGGAGGCACTTGGCACTGTCAAACCAGCCACAGTCGCCTGTGGGGGCACCTTGCATCTGGGAGGTATCTTGATCCATTCGGAATTTCTGCAGGCAGCCGGCCACTCCAGGCCACCGGGAACTGGAAACGAACCATGGCCTTTCCCCAGAGAAACAAAAGTCACCAGGCCAGGTTCCTGATGTCAGTTTGCAGGAAGCACTTGGCACTGTCAAACCAGCCACAGTTGCCTCTGGGGGCACCTTGCATCTGGGAGGTATCCTGATCCGTGTGGAATTTCAGCAGGCAGCCGGACACTCCAGGCCGCCGGGCACTGGACAAGAACCATGGCCTTTCCCCAGAGAAACAAAAGTCACCAGGCCAGGTTCCTGATGTCAGTTTGCTGGAGGTACTTGGCACTGTCAAACCAGCCACAGTCGCCTGTGGGGGCACCTTGCATCTGGGAGGTATCTTGATCCATTCGGAATTTCAGCTGGGAGCCGGCCACTCCAGGCCACCGGGAACTGGACACGAACCATGGCCTTTCCCCAGAGAAACAAAAGTCACCAGGCCAGGTTCCTGATGTCAGTTTGCAGGAAGCACTTGGCACTGTCAAACCAGCCACAGTTGCCTGTGGGGGCACCTTGCATCTGGGAGGTATCCTGATCCGTGCGGAATTTCAGCAGGCAGCTGGCCACTCCAGGCCACCGGGAACTGGACACGAACCATGGCCTTTCCCCAGAGAAACAAAAGTCACCAGGCCAGGTTCCTGATGTCAGTTTGCAGGAGGCACTTGGCACTGTCAAACCAGCCACAGTTGCAAGTGGGGGCACCATGCATCTGGGAGGTATCCTGATCCGTTCGGAATTTCATTAGGCAGCCGGCTACTCCGGGCCACCGTGCCCCAGACAAGAATGATGGCCTTTTCCCAGGGAAACAAAAGTTACCAGGCCAGGTTCCTGATGTCAGTTTGCAGGAGGCACTTGGCACTGTCAAACCAGCCACAGTTGCCTGTGGTGGTACTTTCGGTCTGGGAGGCATCCTGATCCGTGCGGAATTTCTGCAGGCAGCCGGCCACTCCAGGCCACCGGGCACTGGATATGAACCATGGCCTTTCCCCAGAGAAACAAAAGTCACCAGGCCAGGTTCCTGATGTCAGTTTGCAGGAGGTACTTGGCACTGTCAAACCAGCCACAGTTGCCTCTGGGGGCACCTTGCATCTGGGAGGTATCCTGATCCATTCGGATTTTCAGCAGGCAGCCGGCAACACCGGGCCACTGGACCACCGGTCCCGGGCAAGAATGATGGCCTTTCCCCAGAGAAACAAAAGTCACCAGGCCAGGTTCCTGATGTCAGTTTGCAGGAGGCACTTGGCACTGTCAAACCAGCCACAGGTGCAAGTGGGGGCACCTTGCATCTGGGAGGTATCCTGATCCGTTCGGAATTTCAGCAGGCAGCCGGCCACTCCAGGCCACCGGGCACTGGATACGAACCATGGCGTTTCCCCAGAGAAACAAAAGTCACCAGGGTAGCTTCCTGATGTCAGTTTGCTGGAGGCACTTGGCACTGTCAAACCAGCCACGGTTGCCTGTGGGGGCACCTAGCATCTGGGAGGTATCCTGATCCGTTCGGAATTTCAGTAGGCAGCCGGCGACTCCAGGCCACCGTGCCCCGGACAAGAATGATGGCCTTTTCCCAGAGAAACAAAAGTTACCAGGCCAGGTTCCTGATGTCAGTTTGCAGGAGGCACTTGGCACTGTCAAACCAGCCACAGTTGCCTGTGGTGGTACTTTCGGTCTGGGAGGTATCCTGATCCGTGCGGAATTTCAGCAGGCAGCCGGCCACTCCGGGCCTCCAGGCCCTGGACACCTACAATGGCCTTTCCCCAGAGAAACAAAAGTCACCAGGCCAGGTTCCTGATGTCAGTTTGCAGGAGGCACTTGGCACTGTCAAACCAGCCACACTTGCCTCTGGTGGTGCCTTGCTTCTGGGAGGTATCTTGAGATATTCGGAATTTTAAGAAGCACCCTGACGCTACGGTCCATCGGAACCTGCCCAGGAACTATGGCCGTTCCCCAGAGAAACAAAACTCGCCAGGCCAAGTCCCTGATGTACATTTTCAAAAGGAACTTCGCACTGTCCAACCAGCCACAGTTACCGGTGGTGGCACCTTGCTTCAGGCTGGTATATTGGGATGTTCGGAATTTCAGCAGGCACAGGTCCTCTCCTGGCCACCGGACCCTGGACACCAACGATGGACGTTTCTGTGAGAAACAAAAGTCACCAGGCCAGGTTCCTGATGTCAGTTTGCAGGAGGCACTTGGCACTGTCAAACCAGCCACAGTTGCCTGTGGTGGTACTTTCGGTCTGGGAGGCATCCTGATCCGTGCGGAATTTCTGCAGGCAGCCGGCCACTCCAGGCCAGCGGGCACTGGATATGAACCATAGCCTTTCCCCAGAGAAACAAAAGTCACCAGGCCAGGTTCCTGATGTCAGTTTGCAGGAGGCACTTGGCACTGTCAAACCAGCCACAGTTGCCTGTGGTGGTACTTTCGGTCTGGGAGGTATCCTGATCCGTGCGGAATTTCAGCAGGCAGCCGGCCACTCCGGGCCTCCAGGCCCTGGACACCTACAATGGCCTTTCCCCAGAGAAACAAAAGTTACCAGGCCAGGTTCCTGATGTCAGTTTGCAGGAGGCACTTGGCACTGTCAAACCAGCCACAGTTGCCTGTGGTGGTACTTTCGGTCTGGGAGGCATCCTGATCCGTGCGGAATTTCAGCAGGCAGCCGGCCACTCCAGGCCACCGGGCACTGGATATGAACCATGGCCTTTCCCCAGAGAAACAAAAGTCACCAGGCCTGGTTCCTGATGTCAGTTTGCAGGAGGCACTTGGCACTGTCAAACCAGCCACAGTTGCCTGTGGTGGTACTTTCGGTCTGGGAGGTATCCTGATCCGTGCTGAATTTCAGCAGGCAGCCGGCCACTCCGGGCCTCCAGGCCCTGGACACCTACAATGGCCTTTCCCCAGAGAAACAAAAGTCACCAGGCCAGGTTCCTGATGTCAGTTTGCAGGAGGCACTTGGCACTGTCAAACCAGCCACACTTGCCTCTGGTGGTGCCTTGCTTCTGGGAGGTATCTTGAGATATTCGGAATTTTAAGAAGCACCCTGACGCTACGGTCCATCGGAACCTGCCCAGGAACTATGGCCGTTCCCCAGAGAAACAAAACTCGCCAGGCCAAGTCCCTGATGTACATTTTCAAAAGGAACTTCGCACTGTCCAACCAGCCACAGTTACCGGTGGTGGCACCTTGCTTCAGGCTGGTATATTGGGATGTTCGGAATTTCAGCAGGCACCAGTCCTCTCCTGGCCACCGGACCCTGGACACCAACGATGGACGTTTCTGTGAGAAACAAAAGTCACCAGGCCAGGTTCCTGATGTCAGTTTGCAGGAGGCACTTGGCACTGTCAAACCAGCCACAGTTGCCTGTGGTGGTACTTTCGGTCTGGGAGGCATCCTGATCCGTGCGGAATTTCAGCAGGCAGCCGGCCACTACGGGCCTCCAGGCCCTGGACACCTACAATGGCCTTTCCCCAGAGAAACAAAAGTCACCAGGCCAAGTTCCTGATGTCAGTTTGCAGGAGGCACTTGGCACTGTCAAGCCAGCCAGAGTTGCCTGTGGGGGCACCTTGCATCCTGGAGGTATCCTGATCCGTGCGGAATTTCAGCAGGCAGCCGGCCTCTCCAGGCCACCGGGCACTGGACACGAACCATGGCCTTTCCCCAGAGAAACAAAAGTCACCAGGCCAGGTTCCTGATGTCAGTTTGCAGGAGGCTCTTGGCACTGTCAAACCAGCCACAGTTGCCTGTGGTGGTACTTTCGGTCGGAGAGGCATCCTGGTCCATGAGGAATTTCAGCAGGCAGCCGGCCACTCCGGGCCACCAGGCCCTAAACATGTACGATGACCTTTTCCCAGAGAAACCAAAGTTACCAGGCCTGGTTCCTGATGTCAGTTTGCAGCAGGCACTTGGCACTGTCAAACCAGCCACAGTTGCCTCGGGCGGCACCTTTCATTTAGACGGTATCCTGATCCGTGCGGAATTTCAGCAGGCAGCCAGCCAGTCCGGGCCTACGGGTCCAGGATATGAACGATGACCTTTCCCCAGAGAAACAAAAGTCACCAGGCCAGGTTCCTGATGTCAGTTTGCAGGAGGCACTTGGCACTGTCAAACCAGCCACAGGTGCCTCTGGGGGCACCTTGCATCTGGGACGTATCCTGATCCATTCGGAATTTCAGCAGGCAGCCGGCAACACCGGGCCACTGGGCCACCGGTCCCCGGGCAAGAATGATGGCCTTTTCCCAGAGAAACAAAAGTTACCAGGCCAGGTTCCTGATGTCAGTTTGCAGGAGGCACTTGGCACTGTCAAACCAGCCACAGTTGCCTGTGGGGGCACCTTGCATCTGGGAGGTATCCCGATCCGTTCAGAATTTCAGTAGGCAGCCGGCCACTCCAGGCCACCGTGCCCCGGACAAGAATGATGGCCTTTTCCCAGAGAAACAAAAGTTACCAGGCCAGGTTCCTGATGTCAGTTTGCAGGAGGCACTTGGCACTGTCAAACCAGCCACAGTCGCCTGTGGGGGCACCTTGCATCTGGGAGGTATCTTGATCCATTCGGAATTTCTGCAGGCAGCCGGCCACTCCAGGCCACCGGGAACTGGAAACGAACCATGGCCTTTCCCCAGAGAAACAAAAGTCACCAGGCCAGGTTCCTGATGTCAGTTTGCAGGAAGCACTTGGCACTGTCAAACCAGCCACAGTTGCCTCTGGGGGCACCTTGCATCTGGGAGGTATCCTGATCCGTGTGGAATTTCAGCAGGCAGCCGGACACTCCAGGCCGCCGGGCACTGGACAAGAACCATGGCCTTTCCCCAGAGAAACAAAAGTCACCAGGCCAGGTTCCTGATGTCAGTTTGCAGGAGGCACTTGGCACTGTCAAACCAGCCACAGTCGCCTGTGGGGGCACCTTGCATCTGGGAGGTATCTTGATCCATTCGGAATTTCAGATGGGAGCCGGCCACTCCAGGCCACCGGGAACTGGACACGAACCATGGCCTTTCCCCAGAGAAACAAAAGTCACCAGGCCAGGTTCCTGATGTCAGTTTGCAGGAGGCACTTGGCACTGTCAAACCAGCCACAGTTGCCTGTGGTGGTACTTTCGGTCTGGGAGGCATCCTGATCCGTGCGGAATTTCTGCAGGCAGCCGGCCACTCCAGGCCACCGGGCACTGGATATGAACCATGGCCTTTCCCCAGAGAAACAAAAGTCACCAGGCCAGGTTCCTGATGACAGTTTGCAGGAGGCACTTGGCACTGTCAAACCAGCCACAGTTGCCTGTGGTGGTACTTTCGGTCTGGGAGGCATCCTGATCCGTGAGGAATTTCAGCAGGCAGCCGGCCACTCCAGGCCACCGGGCACTGGACACGAACCATGGCCTTTCCCCAGAGAAACAAAAGTCACCAGGCCAGGTTCCTGATGTCAGTTTGCAGGAGGTACTTGGCACTGTCAAACCAGCCAGAGTTGCCTCTGGGGGCACCTTGCATCTGGGACGTATCCTGATCCATTCGGATTTTCAGCAGGCAGCCGGCAACACCGGGCCACTGGACCACCGGTCCCGGGCAAGAATGATGGCCTTTCCCCAGAGAAACAAAACTAACCAGGCCAGGTTCCTGATGTCAGTTTGGAGGAGGCACTTGGCACTGTCAAACCAGCCACAGGTGCAAGTGGGGGCACCTTGCATCTGGGAGGTATCCTGATCCGTTCGGAATTTCAGCAGGCAGCCGGCCACTCCAGGCGACCGGGCACTGGATACGAACCATGGCCTTTCCCCAGAGAAACAAAAGTCACCAGGCCAGGTTCCTGATGTCAGTTTGCAGGAGGCACTTGGCACTGTCAAACCAGCCACAGTTGCCTGTGGGGGCACCTAGCATCTGGGAGGTATCCTGATCCGTTCGGAATTTCAGTAGGCAGCCGGCGACTCCAGGCCACCGTGCCCCGGACAAGAATGATGGCCTTTTCCCAGAGAAACAAAAGTTACCAGGCCAGGTTCCTGATGTCAGTTTGCAGGAGGCACTTGGCACTGTCAAACCAGCCACAGTTGCCTGTGGTGGTACTTTCGGTCTGGGAGGCATCCTGATCCGTGCGGAATTTCAGCAGGCAGCCGGCCACTCCAGGCCACCGGGCACTGGATATGAACCATGGCCTTTCCCCAGAGAAACAAAAGTCACCAGGCCAGGTTCCTGATGTCAGTTTGCAGGAGGCACTTGGCACTGTCAAACCAGCCACAGTTGCCTGTGGTGGTACTTTCGGTCTGGGAGGTATCCTGATCCGTGCGGAATTTCAGCAGGCAGCCGGCCACTCCGGGCCTCCAGGCCCTGGACACCTACAATGGCCTTTCCCCAGAGAAACAAAAGTCACCAGGCCAGGTTCCTGATGTCAGTTTGCAGGAGGCACTTGGCACTGTCAAACCAGCCACACTTGCCTCTGGTGGTGCCTTGCTTCTGGGAGGTATCTTGAGATATTCGGAATTTTAAGAAGCACCCTGACGCTACGGTCCATCGGAACCTGCCCAGGAACTATGGCCGTTCCCCAGAGAAACAAAACTCGCCAGGCCAAGTCCCTGATGTACATTTTCAAAAGGAACTTCGCACTGTCCAACCAGCCACAGTTACCGGTGGTGGCACCTTGCTTCAGGCTGGTATATTGGGATGTTCGGAATTTCAGCAGGCACCAGTCCTCTCCTGGCCACCGGACCCTGGACACCAACGATGGACGTTTCTGTGAGAAACAAAAGTCACCAGGCCAGGTTCCTGATGTCAGTTTGCAGGAGGCACTTGGCACTGTCAAACCAGCCACAGTTGCCTGTGGTGGTACTTTCGGTCTGGGAGGCATCCTGATCCGTGCGGAATTTCTGCAGGCAGCCGGCCACTCCAGGCCACCGGGCACTGGATATGAACCATGGCCTTTCCCCAGAGAAACAAAAGTCACCAGGCCTGGTTCCTGATGTCAGTTTGCAGGAGGCACTTGGCACTGTCAAACCAGCCACAGTTGCCTGTGGTGGTACTTTCGGTCTGGGAGGTATCCTGATCCGTGCGGAATTTCAGCAGGCAGCCGGCCACTCCGGGCCTCCAGGCCCTGGACACCTACAATGGCCTTTCCCCAGAGAAACAAAAGTCACCAGGCCAGGTTCCTGATGTCAGTTTGCAGGAGGCACTTGGCACTGTCAAACCAGCCACACTTGCCTCTGGTGGTGCCTTGCTTCTGGGAGGTATCTTGAGATATTCGGAATTTTAAGAAGCACCCTGACGCTACGGTCCATCGGAACCTGCCCAGGAACTATGGCCGTTCCCCAGAGAAACAAAACTCGCCAGGCCAAGTCCCTGATGTACATTTTCAAAAGGAACTTCGCACTGTCCAACCAGCCACAGTTACCGGTGGTGGCACCTTGCTTC
Organism: Passer domesticus; assembly: GCF_036417665.1. Taxonomy (NCBI): domain Eukaryota; kingdom Metazoa; phylum Chordata; class Aves; order Passeriformes; family Passeridae; genus Passer; species Passer domesticus. Next base: position 57,690,392 of record NC_087478.1, on the reverse strand, counting down.
AGGCTGGTATATTGGGATGTTCGGAATTTCAGCAGGCACAGGTCCTCTCCTGGCCACCGGACCCTGGACACCAACGATGGACGTTTCTGTGAGAAACAAAAGTCACCAGGCCAGGTTCCTGATGTCAGTTTGCAGGAGGCACTTGGCACTGTCAAACCAGCCACAGTTGCCTGTGGTGGTACTTTCGGTCTGGGAGGCATCCTGATCCGTGCGGAATTTCTGCAGGCAGCCGGCCACTCCAGGCCAGCGGGCACTGGATATGAACCATCGCCTTTCCCCAGAGAAACAAAAGTCACCAGGCCAGGTTCCTGATGTCAGTTTGCAGGAGGCACTTGGCACTGTCAAACCAGCCACAGTTGCCTGTGGTGGTACTTTCGGTCTGGGAGGTATCCTGATCCGTGCGGAATTTCAGCAGGCAGCCGGCCACTCCGGGCCTCCAGGCCCTGGACACCTACAATGGCCTTTCCCCAGAGAAACAAAAGTTACCAGGCCAGGTTCCTGATGTCAGTTTGCAGGAGGCACTTGGCACTGTCAAACCAGCCACAGTTGCCTGTGGTGGTACTTTCGGTCTGGGAGGCATCCTGATCCGTGCGGAATTTCAGCAGGCAGCCGGCCACTCCAGGCCACCGGGCACTGGATATGAACCATGGCCTTTCCCCAGAGAAACAAAAGTCACCAGGCCTGGTTCCTGATGTCAGTTTGCAGGAGGCACTTGGCACTGTCAAACCAGCCACAGTTGCCTGTGGTGGTACTTTCGGTCTGGGAGGTATCCTGATCCGTGCGGAATTTCAGCAGGCAGCCGGCCACTCCGGGCCTCCAGGCCCTGGACACCTACAATGGCCTTTCCCCAGAGAAACAAAAGTCACCAGGCCAGGTTCCTGATGTCAGTTTGCAGGAGGCACTTGGCACTGTCAAACCAGCCACACTTGCCTCTGGTGGTGCCTTGCTTCTGGGAGGTATCTTGAGATATTCGGAATTTTAAGAAGCACCCTGACGCTACGGTCCATCGGAACCTGCCCAGGAACTATGGCCGTTCCCCAGAGAAACAAAACTCGCCAGGCCAAGTCCCTGATGTACATTTTCAAAAGGAACTTCACACTGTCCAACCAGCCACAGTTACCGGTGGTGGCACCTTGCTTCAGGCTGGTATATTGGGATGTTCGGAATTTCAGCAGGCACCAGTCCTCTCCTGGCCACCGGACCCTGGACACCAATGATGGACGTTTCTGTGAGAAACAAAAGTCACCAGGCCAGGTTCCTGATGTCAGTTTGCAGGAGGCACTTGGCACTGTCAAACCAGCCACAGTTGCCTGTGGTGGTACTTTCGGTCTGGGAGGCATCCTGATCCGTGCGGAATTTCTGCAGGCAGCCGGCCACTCCAGGCCAGCGGGCACTGGATATGAACCATCGCCTTTCCTCAGAGAAACAAAAGTCACCAGGCCAGGTTCCTGATGTCAGTTTGCAGGAGGCACTTGGCACTGTCAAACCAGCCACAGTTGCCTGTGGTGGTACTTTCGGTCTGGGAGGTATCCTGATCCGTGCGGAATTTCAGCAGGCAGCCGGCCACTCCGGGCCTCCAGGCCCTGGACACCTACAATGGCCTTTCCCCAGAGAAACAAAAGTTACCAGGCCAGGTTCCTGATGTCAGTTTGCAGGAGGCACTTGGCACTGTCAAACCAGCCACAGTTGCCTGTGGTGGTACTTTCGGTCTGGGAGGCATCCTGATCCGTGCGGAATTTCTGCAGGCAGCCGGCCACTCCAGGCCACCGGGCACTGGATATGAACCATGGCCTTTCCCCAGAGAAACAAAAGTCACCAGGCCAGGTTCCTGATGTCAGTTTGCAGGAGGCACTTGGCACTGTCAAACCAGCCACACTTGCCTCTGGTGGTGCCTTGCTTCTGGGAGGTATCTTGAGATATTCGGAATTTTAAGAAGCACCCTGACGCTACGGTCCATCGGAACCTGCCCAGGAACTATGGCCGTTCCCCAGAGAAACAAAACTCGCCAGGCCAAGTCCCTGATGTACATTTTCAAAAGGAACTTCACACTGTCCAACCAGCCACAGTTACCGGTGGTGGCACCTTGCTTCAGGCTGGTATATTGGGATGTTCGGAATTTCAGCAGGCACCAGTCCTCTCCTGGCCACCGGACCCTGGACACCAATGATGGACGTTTCTGTGAGAAACAAAAGTCACCAGGCCAGGTTCCTGATGTCAGTTTGCAGGAGGCACTTGGCACTGTCAAACCAGCCACAGTTGCCTGTGGTGGTACTTTCGGTCTGGGAGGCATCCTGATCCGTGCGGAATTTCTGCAGGCAGCCGGCCACTCCAGGCCAGCGGGCACTGGATATGAACCATCGCCTTTCCTCAGAGAAACAAAAGTCACCAGGCCAGGTTCCTGATGTCAGTTTGCAGGAGGCACTTGGCACTGTCAAACCAGCCACAGTTGCCTGTGGTGGTACTTTCGGTCTGGGAGGTATCCTGATCCGTGCGGAATTTCAGCAGGCAGCCGGCCACTCCGGGCCTCCAGGCCCTGGACACCTACAATGGCCTTTCCCCAGAGAAACAAAAGTTACCAGGCCAGGTTCCTGATGTCAGTTTGCAGGAGGCACTTGGCACTGTCAAACCAGCCACAGTTGCCTGTGGTGGTACTTTCGGTCTGGGAGGCATCCTGATCCGTGCGGAATTTCAGCAGGCAGCCGGCCACTACGGGCCTCCAGGCCCTGGACACCTACAATGGCCTTTCCCCAGAGAAACAAAAGTCACCAGGCCAAGTTCCTGATGTCAGTTTGCAGGAGGCACTTGGCACTGTCAAGCCAGCCAGAGTTGCCTGTGGGGGCACCTTGCATCCTGGAGGTATCCTGATCCGTGCGGAATTTCTGCAGGCAGCCGGCCACTCCAGGCCACCGGGCACTGGACACGAACCATGGCCTTTCCCCAGAGAAACAAAAGTCACCAGGCCAGGTTCCTGATGTCAGTTTGCAGGAGGCTCTTGGCACTGTCAAACCAGCCACAGTTGCCTGTGGTGGTACTTTCGGTCGGAGAGGCATCCTGGTCCATGAGGAATTTCAGCAGGCAGCCGGCCACTCCGGGCCACCAGGCCCTAGACATGTACGATGACCTTTTCCCAGAGAAACCAAAGTTACCAGGGCAGGTTCCTGATGTCAGTTTGCAGCAGGCACTTGGCACTGTCAAACCAGCCACAGTTGCCTCGGGCGGCACCTTTCATTTAGACGGTATCCTGATCCGTGCGGAATTTCAGCAGGCAGCCAGCCAGTCCGGGCCTACGGGTCCAGGATATGAACGATGGCCTTTCCCCAGAGAAACAAAAGTCACCAGGCCAGGTTCCTGATGTCAGTTTGCAGGAGGCACTTGGCACTGTCAAACCAGCCAGAGTTGCCTCTGGGGGCACCTTGCATCTGGGACGTATCCTGATCCGTTCGGAATTTCAGCAGGTAGCCGGCAACACCGGGCCACTGGGCCACCGGTCCCCGGGCAAGAATGATGGCCTTTTCCCAGAGAAACAAAAGTTACCAGGCCAGGTTCCTGATGTCAGTTTGCAGGAGGCACTTGGCACTGTCAAACCAGCCACAGTTGCCTGTGGGGGCACCTTGCATCTGGGAGGTATCCCGATCCGTTCAGAATTTCAATAGGCAGCCGGCCACTCCAGGCCACCGTGCCCCGGACAAGAATGATGGCCTTTTCCCAGAGAAACAAAAGTTACCAGGCCAGGTTCCTGATGTCAGTTTGCAGGAGGCACTTGGCACTGTCAAACCAGCCACAGTCGCCTGTGGGGGCACCTTGCATCTGGGAGGTATCTTGATCCATTCGGAATTTCTGCAGGCAGCCGGCCACTCCAGGCCACCGGGAACTGGAAACGAACCATGGCCTTTCCCCAGAGAAACAAAAGTCACCAGGCCAGGTTCCTGATGTCAGTTTGCAGGAAGCACTTGGCACTGTCAAACCAGCCACAGGTGCCTCTGGGGGCACCTTGCATCTGGGAGGTATCCTGATCCGTGTGGAATTTCAGCAGGCAGCCGGACACTCCAGGCCGCCGGGCACTGGACAAGAACCATGGCCTTTCCCCAGAGAAACAAAAGTCACCAGGCCAGGTTCCTGATGTCAGTTTGCTGGAGGTACTTGGCACTGTCAAACCAGCCACAGTCGCCTGTGGGGGCACCTTGCATCTGGGAGGTATCTTGATCCATTCGGAATTTCAGCTGGGAGCCGGCCACTCCAGGCCACCGGGAACTGGACACGAACCATGGCCTTTCCCCAGAGAAACAAAAGTCACCAGGCCAGGTTCCTGATGTCAGTTTGCAGGAGGCACTTGGCACTGTCAAACCAGACACAGTTGCAAGTGGGAGCACCATGCATCTGGGAGGTATCCTGATCCGTTCGGAATTTCATTAGGCAGCCGGCTACTCCGGGCCACCGTGCCCCAGACAAGAATGATGGCCTTTTCCCAGGGAAACAAAAGTTACCAGGCCAGGTTCCTGATGTCAGTTTGCAGGAGGCACTTGGCACTGTCAAACCAGCCACAGTTGCCTGTGGTGGTACTTTCGGTCTGGGAGGCATCCTGATCCGTGCGGAATTTCTGCAGGCAGCCGGCCACTCCAGGCCACCGGGCACTGGATATGAACCATGGCCTTTCCCCAGAGAAACAAAAGTCACCAGGCCAGGTTCCTGATGACAGTTTGCAGGAGGCACTTGGCACTGTCAAACCAGCCACAGTTGCCTGTGGTGGTACTATCGGTCTGGGAGGCATCCTGATCCGTGAGGAATTTCAGCAGGCAGCCGGCCACTCCAGGCCACCGGGCACTGGACACGAACCATGGCCTTTCCCCAGAGAAACAAAAGTCACCAGGCCAGGTTCCTGATGTCAGTTTGCAGGAGGTACTTGGCACTGTCAAACCAGCCAGAGTTGCCTCTGGGGGCACCTTGCATCTGGGAGGTATCCTGATCCATTCGGATTTTCAGCAGGCAGCCGGCAACACCGGGCCACTGGACCACCGGTCCCGGGCAAGAATGATGGCCTTTCCCCAGAGAAACAAAACTAACCAGGCCAGGTTCCTGATGTCAGTTTGGAGGAGGCACTTGGCACTGTCAAACCAGCCACAGGTGCAAGTGGGGGCACCTTGCATCTGGGAGGTATCCTGATCCGTTCGGAATTTCAGCAGGCAGCCGGCCACTCCAGGCGACCGGGCACTGGATACGAACCATGGCCTTTCCCCAGAGAAACAAAAGTCACCAGGGTAGCTTCCTGATGTCAGTTTGCAGGAGGCACTTGGCACTGTCAAACCAGCCACAGTTGCCTGTGGGGGCACCTAGCATCTGGGAGGTATCCTGATCCGTTCGGAATTTCAGTAGGCAGCCGGCGACTCCAGGCCACCGTGCCCCGGACAAGAATGATGGCCTTTTCCCAGAGAAACAAAAGTTACCAGGCCAGGTTCCTGATGTCAGTTTGCAGGAGGCACTTGGCACTGTCAAACCAGCCACAGTTGCCTGTGGTGGTACTTTCGGTCTGGGAGGCATCCTGATCCGTGCGGAATTTCTGCAGGCAGCCGGCCACTCCAGGCCAGCGGGCACTGGATATGAACCATGGCCTTTCCCCAGAGAAACAAAAGTCACCAGGCCTGGTTCCTGATGTCAGTTTGCAGGAGGCACTTGGCACTGTCAAACCAGCCACAGTTGCCTGTGGTGGTACTTTCGGTCTGGGAGGTATCCTGATCCGTGCGGAATTTCAGCAGGCAGCCGGCCACTCCGGGCCTCCAGGCCCTGGACACCTACAATGGCCTTTCCCCAGAGAAACAAAAGTCACCAGGCCAGGTTCCTGATGTCAGTTTGCAGGAGGCACTTGGCACTGTCAAACCAGCCACACTTGCCTCTGGTGGTGCCTTGCTTCTGGGAGGTATCTTGAGATATTCGGAATTTTAAGAAGCACCCTGACGCTACGGTCCAACGGAACCTGCCCAGGAACTATGGCCGTTCCCCAGAGAAACAAAACTCGCCAGGCCAAGTCCCTGATGTACATTTTCAAAAGGAACTTCGCACTGTCCAACCAGCCACAGTTACCGGTGGTGGCACCTTGATTCAGGCTGGTATATTGGGATGTTCGGAATTTCAGCAGGCACCAGTCCTCTCCTGGCCACCGGACCCTGGACACCAACGATGGACGTTTCTGTGAGAAACAAAAGTCACCAGGCCAGGTTCCTGATGTCAGTTTGCAGGAGGCACTTGGCACTGTCAAACCAGCCACAGTTGCCTGTGGTGGTACTTTCGGTCTGGGAGGCATCCTGATCCGTGCGGAATTTCTGCAGGCAGCCGGCCACTCCAGGCCAGCGGGCACTGGATATGAACCATCGCCTTTCCCCAGAGAAACAAAAGTCACCAGGCCAGGTTCCTGATGTCAGTTTGCAGGAGGCACTTGGCACTGTCAAACCAGCCACAGTTGCCTGTGGTGGTACTTTCGGTCTGGGAGGTATCCTGATCCGTGCGGAATTTCAGCAGGCAGCCGGCCACTCCGGGCCTCCAGGCCCTGGACACCTACAATGGCCTTTCCCCAGAGAAACAAAAGTTACCAGGCCAGGTTCCTGATGTCAGTTTGCAGGAGGCACTTGGCACTGTCAAACCAGCCACAGTTGCCTGTGGTGGTACTTTCGGTCTGGGAGGCATCCTGATCCGTGCGGAATTTCAGCAGGCAGCCGGCCACTCCAGGCCACCGGGCACTGGATATGAACGATGGCCTTTCCCCAGAGAAACAAAAGTCACCAGGCCTGGTTCCTGATGTCAGTTTGCAGGAGGCACTTGGCACTGTCAAACCAGCCACAGTTGCCTGTGGTGGTACTTTCGGTCTGGGAGGTATCCTGATCCGTGCGGAATTTCAGCAGGCAGCCGGCCACTCCGGGCCTCCAGGCCCTGGACACCTACAATGGCCTTTCCCCAGAGAAACAAAAGTCACCAGGCCAGGTTCCTGATGTCAGTTTGCAGGAGGCACTTGGCACTGTCAAACCAGCCACACTTGCCTCTGGTGGTGCCTTGCTTCTGGGAGGTATCTTGAGATATTCGGAATTTTAAGAAGCACCCTGACGCTACGGTCCATCGGAACCTGCCCAGGAACTATGGCCGTTCCCCAGAGAAACAAAACTCGCCAGGCCAAGTCCCTGATGTACATTTTCAAAAGGAACTTCGCACTGTCCAACCAGCCACAGTTACCGGTGGTGGCACCTTGCTTCAGGCTGGTATATTGGGATGTTCGGAATTTCAGCAGGCACCAGTCCTCTCCTGGCCACCGGACCCTGAACACCAACGATGGACGTTTCTGTGAGAAACAAAAGTCACCAGGCCAGGTTCCTGATGTCAGTTTGCAGGAGGCACTTGGCACTGTCAAACCAGCCACAGTTGCCTGTGGTGGTACTTTCGGTCTGGGAGGCATCCTGATCCGTGCGGAATTTCTGCAGGCAGCCGGCCACTCCAGGCCACAGGGCACTGGATATGAACCATCGCCTTTCCTCAGAGAAACAAAAGTCACCAGGCCAGGTTCCTGATGTCAGTTTGCAGGAGGCACTTGGCACTGTCAAACCAGCCACACTTGCCTCTGGTGGTGCCTTGCTTCTGGGAGGTATCTTGAGATATTCGGAATTTTAAGAAGCACCCTGACGCTACGGTCCATCGGAACCTGCCCAGGAACTATGGCCGTTCCCCAGAGAAACAAAACTCGCCAGGCCAAGTCCCTGATGTACATTTTCAAAAGGAACTTCGCACTGTCCAACCAGCCACAGTTACCGGTGGTGGCACCTTGCTTCAGGCTGGTATATTGGGATGTTCGGAATTTCAGCAGGCACAGGTCCTCTCCTGGCCACCGGACCCTGGACACCAACGATGGACGTTTCTGTGAGAAACAAAAGTCACCAGGCCAGGTTCCTGATGTCAGTTTGCAGGAGGCACTTGGCACTGTCAAACCAGCCACAGTTGCCTGTGGTGGTACTTTCGGTCTGGGAGGCATCCTGATCCGTGCGGAATTTCTGCAGGCAGCCGGCCACTCCAGGCCAGCGGGCACTGGATATGAACCATCGCCTTTCCCCAGAGAAACAAAAGTCACCAGGCCAGGTTCCTGATGTCAGTTTGCAGGAGGCACTTGGCACTGTCAAACCAGCCACAGTTGCCTGTGGTGGTACTTTCGGTCTGGGAGGTATCCTGATCCGTGCGGAATTTCAGCAGGCAGCCGGCCACTCCGGGCCTCCAGGCCCTGGACACCTACAATGGCCTTTCCCCAGAGAAACAAAAGTTACCAGGCCAGGTTCCTGATGTCAGTTTGCAGGAGGCACTTGGCACTGTCAAACCAGCCACAGTTGCCTGTGGTGGTACTTTCGGTCTGGGAGGCATCCTGATCCGTGCGGAATTTCAGCAGGCAGCCGGCCACTCCAGGCCACAGGGCACTGGATATGAACCATGGCCTTTCCCCAGAGAAACAAAAGTCACCAGGCCTGGTTCCTGATGTCAGTTTGCAGGAGGCACTTGGCACTGTCAAACCAGCCACAGTTGCCTGTGGTGGTACTTTCGGTCTGGGAGGTATCCTGATCCGTGCGGAATTTCAGCAGGCAGCCGGCCACTCCGGGCCTCCAGGCCCTGGACACCTACAATGGCCTTTCCCCAGAGAAACAAAAGTCACCAGGCCAGGTTCCTGATGTCAGTTTGCAGGAGGCACTTGGCACTGTCAAACCAGCCACACTTGCCTCTGGTGGTGCCTTGCTTCTGGGAGGTATCTTGAGATATTCGGAATTTTAAGAAGCACCCTGACGCTACGGTCCATCGGAACCTGCCCAGGAACTATGGCCGTTCCCCAGAGAAACAAAACTCGCCAGGCCAAGTCCCTGATGTACATTTTCAAAAGGAACTTCGCACTGTCCAACCAGCCACAGTTACCGGTGGTGGCACCTTGCTTCAGGCTGGTATATTGGGATGTTCGGAATTTCAGCAGGCACCAGTCCTCTCCTGGCCACCGGACCCTGGACACCAACGATGGACGTTTCTGTGAGAAACAAAAGTCACCAGGCCAGGTTCCTGATGTCAGTTTGCAGGAGGCACTTGGCACTGTCAAACCAGCCACAGTTGCCTGTGGTGGTACTTTCGGTCTGGGAGGCATCCTGATCCGTGCGGAATTTCTGCAGGCAGCCGGCAACTCCAGGCCAGCGGGCACTGGATATGAACCATCGCCTTTCCTCAGAGAAACAAAAGTCACCAGGCCAGGTTCCTGATGTCAGTTTGCAGGAGGCACTTGGCACTGTCAAACCAGCCACACTTGCCTCTGGTGGTGCCTTGCTTCTGGGAGGTATCTTGAGATATTCGGAATTTTAAGAAGCACCCTGACGCTACGGTCCATCGGAACCTGCCCAGGAACTATGGCCGTTCCCCAGAGAAACAAAACTCGCCAGGCCAAGTCCCTGATGTACATTTTCAAAAGGAACTTCGCACTGTCCAACCAGCCACAGTTACCGGTGGTGGCACCTTGCTTCAGGCTGGTATATTGGGATGTTCGGAATTTCAGCAGGCACAGGTCCTCTCCTGGCCACCGGACCCTGGACACCAACGATGGACGTTTCTGTGAGAAACAAAAGTCACCAGGCCAGGTTCCTGATGTCAGTTTGCAGGAGGCACTTGGCACTGTCAAACCAGCCACAGTTGCCTGTGGTGGTACTTTCGGTCTGGGAGGCATCCTGATCCGTGCGGAATTTCTGCAGGCAGCCGGCCACTCCAGGCCAGCGGGCACTGGATATGAACCATCGCCTTTCCCCAGAGAAACAAAAGTCACCAGGCCAGGTTCCTGATGTCAGTTTGCAGGAGGCACTTGGCACTGTCAAACCAGCCACAGTTGCCTGTGGTGGTACTTTCGGTCTGGGAGGTATCCTGATCCGTGCGGAATTTCAGCAGGCAGCCGGCCACTCCGGGCCTCCAGGCCCTGGACACCTACAATGGCCTTTCCCCAGAGAAACAAAAGTTACCAGGCCAGGTTCCTGATGTCAGTTTGCAGGAGGCACTTGGCACTGTCAAACCAGCCACAGTTGCCTGTGGTGGTACTTTCGGTCTGGGAGGCATCCTGATCCGTGCGGAATTTCAGCAGGCAGCCGGCCACTCCAGGCCACAGGGCACTGGATATGAACCATGGCCTTTCCCCAGAGAAACAAAAGTCACCAGGCCTGGTTCCTGATGTCAGTTTGCAGGAGGCACTTGGCACTGTCAAACCAGCCACAGTTGCCTGTGGTGGTACTTTCGGTCTGGGAGGTATCCTGATCCGTGCGGAATTTCAGCAGGCAGCCGGCCACTCCGGGCCTCCAGGCCCTGGACACCTACAATGGCCTTTCCCCAGAGAAACAAAAGTCACCAGGCCAGGTTCCTGATGTCAGTTTGCAGGAGGCACTTGGCACTGTCAAACCAGCCACACTTGCCTCTGGTGGTGCCTTGCTTCTGGGAGGTATCTTGAGATATTCGGAATTTTAAGAAGCACCCTGACGCTACGGTCCATCGGAACCTGCCCAGGAACTATGGCCGTTCCCCAGAGAAACAAAACTCGCCAGGCCAAGTCCCTGATGTACATTTTCAAAAGGAACTTCACACTGTCCAACCAGCCACAGTTACCGGTGGTGGCACCTTGCTTCAGGCTGGTATATTGGGATGTTCGGAATTTCAGCAGGCACCAGTCCTCTCCTGGCCACCGGACCCTGGACACCAATGATGGACGTTTCTGTGAGAAACAAAAGTCACCAGGCCAGCTTCCTGATGTCAGTTTGCAGGAGGCACTTGGCACTGTCAAACCAGCCACAGTTGCCTGTGGTGGTACTTTCGGTCTGGGAGGCATCCTGATCCGTGCGGAATTTCTGCAGGCAGCCGGCCACTCCAGGCCAGCGGGCACTGGATATGAACCATCGCCTTTCCTCAGAGAAACAAAAGTCACCAGGCCAGGTTCCTGATGTCAGTTTGCAGGAGGCACTTGGCACTGTCAAACCAGCCACAGTTGCCTGTGGTGGTACTTTCGGTCTGGGAGGTATCCTGATCCGTGCGGAATTTCAGCAGGCAGCCGGCCACTCCGGGCCTCCAGGCCCTGGACACCTACAATGGCCTTTCCCCAGAGAAACAAAAGTTACCAGGCCAGGTTCCTGATGTCAGTTTGCAGGAGGCACTTGGCACTGTCAAACCAGCCACAGTTGCCTGTGGTGGTACTTTCGGTCTGGGAGGCATCCTGATCCGTGCGGAATTTCAGCAGGCAGCCGGCCACTACGGGCCTCCAGGCCCTGGACACCTACAATGGCCTTTCCCCAGAGAAACAAAAGTCACCAGGCCAAGTTCCTGATGTCAGTTTGCAGGAGGCACTTGGCACTGTCAAGCCAGCCAGAGTTGCCTGTGGGGGCACCTTGCATCCTGGAGGTATCCTGATCCGTGCGGAATTTCAGCAGGCAGCCGGCCACTCCAGGCCACCGGGCACTGGACACGAACCATGGCCTTTCCCCAGAGAAACAAAAGTCACCAGGCCAGGTTCCTGATGTCAGTTTGCAGGAGGCTCTTGGCACTGTCAAACCAGCCACAGTTGCCTGTGGTGGTACTTTCGGTCGGAGAGGCATCCTGGTCCATGAGGAATTTCAGCAGGCAGCCGGCCACTCCGGGCCACCAGGCCCTAGACATGTACGATGACCTTTTCCCAGAGAAACCAAAGTTACCAGGGCAGGTTCCTGATGTCAGTTTGCAGCAGGCACTTGGCACTGTCAAACCAGCCACAGTTGCCTCGGGCGGCACCTTTCATTTAGACGGTATCCTGATCCGTGCGGAATTTCAGCAGGCAGCCAGCCAGTCCGGGCCTACGGGTCCAGGATATGAACGATGGCCTTTCCCCAGAGAAACAAAAGTCACCAGGCCAGGTTCCTGATGTCAGTTTGCAGGAGGCACTTGGCACTGTCAAACCAGCCAGAGTTGCCTCTGGGGGCACCTTGCATCTGGGACGTATCCTGATCCGTTCGGAATTTCAGCAGGCAGCCGGCAACACCGGGCCACTGGGCCACCGGTCCCCGGGCAAGAATGATGGCCTTTTCCCAGAGAAACAAAAGTTACCAGGCCAGGTTCCTGATGTCAGTTTGCAGGAGGCACTTGGCACTGTCAAACCAGCCACAGTTGCCTGTGGGGGCACCTTGCATCTGGGAGGTATCCCGATCCGTTCAGAATTTCAATAGGCAGCCGGCCACTCCAGGCCACCGTGCCCCGGACAAGAATGATGGCCTTTTCCCAGAGAAACAAAAGTTACCAGGCCAGGTTCCTGATGTCAGTTTGCAGGAGGCACTTGGCACTGTCAAACCAGCCACAGTCGCCTGTGGGGGCACCTTGCATCTGGGAGGTATCTTGATCCATTCGGAATTTCTGCAGGCAGCCGGCCACTCCAGGCCACCGGGAACTGGAAACGAACCATGGCCTTTCCCCAGAGAAACAAAAGTCACCAGGCCAGGTTCCTGATGTCAGTTTGCAGGAAGCACTTGGCACTGTCAAACCAGCCACAGGTGCCTCTGGGGGCACCTTGCATCTGGGAGGTATCCTGATCCGTGTGGAATTTCAGCAGGCAGCCGGACACTCCAGGCCGCCGGGCACTGGACAAGAACCATGGCCTTTCCCCAGAGAAACAAAAGTCACCAGGCCAGGTTCCTGATGTCAGTTTGCTGGAGGTACTTGGCACTGTCAAACCAGCCACAGTCGCCTGTGGGGGCACCTTGCATCTGGGAGGTATCTTGATCCATTCGGAATTTCAGCTGGGAGCCGGCCACTCCAGGCCACCGGGAACTGGACACGAACCATGGCCTTTCCCCAGAGAAACAAAAGTCACCAGGCCAGGTTCCTGATGTCAGTTTGCAGGAGGCACTTGGCACTGTCAAACCAGCCACAGTTGCAAGTGGGAGCACCATGCATCTGGGAGGTATCCTGATCCGTTCGGAATTTCATTAGGCAGCCGGCTACTCCGGGCCACCGTGCCCCAGACAAGAATGATGGCCTTTTCCCAGGGAAACAAAAGTTACCAGGCCAGGTTCCTGATGTCAGTTTGCAGGAGGCACTTGGCACTGTCAAACCAGCCACAGTTGCCTGTGGTGGTACTTTCGGTCTGGGAGGCATCCTGATCCGTGCGGAATTTCTGCAGGCAGCCGGCCACTCCAGGCCAGCGGGCACTGGATATGAACCATGGCCTTTCCCCAGAGAAACAAAAGTCACCAGGCCAGGTTCCTGATGACAGTTTGCAGGAGGCACTTGGCACTGTCAAACCAGCCACAGTTGCCTGTGGTGGTACTATCGGTCTGGGAGGCATCCTGATCCGTGAGGAATTTCAGCAGGCAGCCGGCCACTCCAGGCCACCGGGCACTGGACACGAACCATGGCCTTTCCCCAGAGAAACAAAAGTCACCAGGCCAGGTTCCTGATGTCAGTTTGCAGGAGGTACTTGGCACTGTCAAACCAGCCAGAGTTGCCTCTGGGGGCACCTTGCATCTGGGAGGTATCCTGATCCATTCGGATTTTCAGCAGGCAGCCGGCAACACCGGGCCACTGGACCACCGGTCCCGGGCAAGAATGATGGCCTTTCCCCAGAGAAACAAAACTAACCAGGCCAGGTTCCTGATGTCAGTTTGGAGGAGGCACTTGGCACTGTCAAACCAGCCACAGGTGCAAGTGGGGGCACCTTGCATCTGGGAGGTATCCTGATCCGTTCGGAATTTCAGCAGGCAGCCGGCCACTCCAGGCGACCGGGCACTGGATACGAACCATGGCCTTTCCCCAGAGAAACAAAAGTCACCAGGGTAGCTTCCTGATGTCAGTTTGCAGGAGGCACTTGGCACTGTCAAACCAGCCACAGTTGCCTGTGGGGGCACCTAGCATCTGGGAGGTATCCTGATCCGTTCGGAATTTCAGTAGGCAGCCGGCGACTCCAGGCCGCCGTGCCCCGGACAAGAATGATGGCCTTTTCCCAGAGAAACAAAAGTTACCAGGCCAGGTTCCTGATGTCAGTTTGCAGGAGGCACTTGGCACTGTCAAACCAGCCACAGTTGCCTGTGGTGGTACTTTCGGTCTGGGAGGCATCCTGATCCGTGCGGAATTTCTGCAGGCAGCCGGCCACTCCAGGCCAGCGGGCACTGGATATGAACCATGGCCTTTCCCCAGAGAAACAAAAGTCACCAGGCCTGGTTCCTGATGTCAGTTTGCAGGAGGCACTTGGCACTGTCAAACCAGCCACAGTTGCCTGTGGTGGTACTTTCGGTCTGGGAGGTATCCTGATCCGTGCGCAATTTCAGCAGGCAGCCGGCCACTCCGGGCCTCCAGGCCCTGGACACCTACAATGGCCTTTCCCCAGAGAAACAAAAGTCACCAGGCCAGGTTCCTGATGTCAGTTTGCAGGAGGCACTTGGCACTGTCAAACCAGCCACACTTGCCTCTGGTGGTGCCTTGCTTCTGGGAGGTATCTTGAGATATTCGGAATTTTAAGAAGCACCCTGACGCTACGGTCCATCGGAACCTGCCCAGGAACTATGGCCGTTCCCCAGAGAAACAAAACTCGACAGGCCAAGTCCCTGATGTACATTTTCAAAAGGAACTTCGCACTGTCCAACCAGCCACAGTTACCGGTGGTGGCACCTTGATTCAGGCTGGTATATTGGGATGTTCGGAATTTCAGCAGGCACCAGTCCTCTCCTGGCCACCGGACCCTGGACACCAACGATGGACGTTTCTGTGAGAAACAAAAGTCACCAGGCCAGGTTCCTGATGTCAGTTTGCAGGAGGCACTTGGCACTGTCAAACCAGCCACAGTTGCCTGTGGTGGTACTTTCGGTCTGGGAGGCATCCTGATCCGTGCGGAATTTCTGCAGGCAGCCGGCCACTCCAGGCCAGCGGGCACTGGATATGAACCATCGCCTTTCCCCAGAGAAACAAAAGTCACCAGGCCAGGTTCCTGATGTCAGTTTGCAGGAGGCACTTGGCACTGTCAAACCAGCCACAGTTGCCTGTGGTGGTACTTTCGGTCTGGGAGGTATCCTGATCCGTGCGGAATTTCAGCAGGCAGCCGGCCACTCCGGGCCTCCAGGCCCTGGACACCTACAATGGCCTTTCCCCAGAGAAACAAAAGTTACCAGGCCAGGTTCCTGATGTCAGTTTGCAGGAGGCACTTGGCACTGTCAAACCAGCCACAGTTGCCTGTGGTGGTACTTTCGGTCTGGGAGGCATCCTGATCCGTGCGGAATTTCAGCAGGCAGCCGGCCACTCCAGGCCACCGGGCACTGGATATGAACCATGGCCTTTCCCCAGAGAAACAAAAGTCACCAGGCCTGGTTCCTGATGTCAGTTTGCAGGAGGCACTTGGCACTGTCAAACCAGCCACAGTTGCCTGTGGTGGTACTTTCGGTCTGGGAGGTATCCTGATCCGTGCGGAATTTCAGCAGGCAGCCGGCCACTCCGGGCCTCCAGGCCCTGGACACCTACAATGGCCTTTCCCCAGAGAAACAAAAGTCACCAGGCCAGGTTCCTGATGTCAGTTTGCAGGAGGCACTTGGCACTGTCAAACCAGCCACACTTGCCTCTGGTGGTGCCTTGCTTCTGGGAGGTATCTTGAGATATTCGGAATTTTAAGAAGCACCCTGACGCTACGGTCCATCGGAACCTGCCCAGGAACTATGGCCGTTCCCCAGAGAAACAAAACTCGCCAGGCCAAGTCCCTGATGTACATTTTCAAAAGGAACTTCGCACTGTCCAACCAGCCACAGTTACCGGTGGTGGCACCTTGCTTCAGGCTGGTATATTGGGATGTTCGGAATTTCAGCAGGCACCAGTCCTCTCCTGGCCACCGGACCCTGGACACCAACGATGGACGTTTCTGTGAGAAACAAAAGTCACCAGGCCAGGTTCCTGATGTCAGTTTGCAGGAGGCACTTGGCACTGTCAAACCAGCCACAGTTGCCTGTGGTGGTACTTTCGGTCTGGGAGGCATCCTGATCCGTGCGGAATTTCTGCAGGCAGCCGGCCACTCCAGGCCAGCGGGCACTGGATATGAACCATCGCCTTTCCTCAGAGAAACAAAAGTCACCAGGCCAGGTTCCTGATGTCAGTTTGCAGGAGGCACTTGGCACTGTCAAACCAGCCACAGTTGCCTGTGGTGGTACTTTCGGTCTGGGAGGTATCCTCATCCGTGCGGAATTTCAGCAGGCAGCCGGCCACTCCGGGCCTCCAGGCCCTGGACACCTACAATGGCCTTTCCCCAGAGAAACAAAAGTTACCAGGCCAGGTTCCTGATGTCAGTTTGCAGGAGGCACTTGGCACTGTCAAACCAGCCACAGTTGCCTGTGGTGGTACTTTCGGTCTGGGAGGCATCCTGATCCGTGCGGAATTTCTGCAGGCAGCCGGCCACTACGGGCCTCCAGGCCCTGGACACCTACAATGGCCTTTCCCCAGAGAAACAAAAGTCACCAGGCCAAGTTCCTGATGTCAGTTTGCAGGAGGCACTTGGCACTGTCAAGCCAGCCAGAGTTGCCTGTGGGGGCACCTTGCATCCTGGAGGTATCCTGATCCGTGCGGAATTTCAGCAGGCAGCCGGCCACTCCAGGCCACCGGGCACTGGACACGAACCATGGCCTTTCCCCAGAGAAACAAAAGTCACCAGGCCAGGTTCCTGATGTCAGTTTGCAGGAGGCTCTTGGCACTGTCAAACCAGCCACAGTTGCCTGTGGTGGTACTTTCGGTCGGAGAGGCATCCTGGTCCATGAGGAATTTCAGCAGGCAGCCGGCCACTCTGGGCCACCAGGCCCTAGACATGTACGATGACCTTTTCCCAGAGAAACCAAAGTTACCAGGGCAGGTTCCTGATGTCAGTTTGCAGCAGGCACTTGGCACTGTCAAACCAGCCACAGTTGCCTCGGGCGGCACCTTTCATTTAGACGGTATCCTGATCCGTGCGGAATTTCAGCAGGCAGCCAGCCAGTCCGGGCCTACGGGTCCAGGATATGAACGATGGCCTTTCCCCAGAGAAACAAAAGTCACCAGGCCAGGTTCCTGATGTCAGTTTGCAGGAGGCACTTGGCACTGTCAAACCAGCCACAGTTGCCTCTGGGGGCACCTTGCATCTGGGACGTATCCTGATCCATTCGGAATTTCAGCAGGCAGCCGGCAACACCGGGCCACTGGGCCACCGGTCCCCGGGCAAGAATGATGGCTTTTTCCCAGAGAAACAAAAGTTACCAGGCCAGGTTCCTGATGTCAGTTTGCAGGAGGCACTTGGCACTGTCAAACCAGCCACAGTTGCCTGTGGGGGCACCTTGCATCTGGGAGGTATCCTGATCCGTTCAGAATTTCAGTAGGCAGCCGGCCACTCCAGGCCACCGTGCCCCGGACAAGAATGATGGCCTTTTCCCAGAGAAACAAAAGTTACCAGGCCAGGTTCCTGATGTCAGTTTGCAGGAGGCACTTGGCACTGTCAAACCAGCCACAGTCGCCTGTGGGGGCACCTTGCATCTGGGAGGTATCTTGATCCATTCGGAATTTCTGCAGGCAGCCGGCCACTCCAGGCCACCGGGAACTGGAAACGAACCATGGCCTTTCCCCAGAGAAACAAAAGTCACCAGGCCAGGTTCCTGATGTCAGTTTGCAGGAAGCACTTGGCACTGTCAAACCAGCCACAGTTGCCTCTGGGGGCACCTTGCATCTGGGAGGTATCCTGATCCGTGTGGAATTTCAGCAGGCAGCCGGACACTCCAGGCCGCCGGGCACTGGACAAGAACCATGGCCTTTCCCCAGAGAAACAAAAGTCACCAGGCCAGGTTCCTGATGTCAGTTTGCTGGAGGTACTTGGCACTGTCAAACCAGCCACAGTCGCCTGTGGGGGCACCTTGCATCTGGGAGGTATCTTGATCCATTCGGAATTTCAGCTGGGAGCCGGCCACTCCAGGCCACCGGGAACTGGACACGAACCATGGCCTTTCCCCAGAGAAACAAAAGTCACCAGGCCAGGTTCCTGATGTCAGTTTGCAGGAGGCACTTGGCACTGTCAAACCAGCCACAGTTGCAAGTGGGAGCACCATGCATCTGGGAGGTATCCTGATCCGTTCGGAATTTCATTAGGCAGCCGGCTACTCCGGGCCACCGTGCCCCAGACAAGAATGATGGCCTTTTCCCAGGGAAACAAAAGTTACCAGGCCAGGTTCCTGATGTCAGTTTGCAGGAGGCACTTGGCACTGTCAAACCAGCCACAGTTGCCTGTGGTGGTACTTTCGGTCTGGGAGGCATCCTGATCCGTGCGGAATTTCTGCAGGCAGCCGGCCACTCCAGGCCACCGGGCACTGGATATGAACCATGGCCTTTCCCCAGAGAAACAAAAGTCACCAGGCCAGGTTCCTGATGACAGTTTGCAGGAGGCACTTGGCACTGTCAAACCAGCCACAGTTGCCTGTGGTGGTACTTTCGGTCTGGGAGGCATCCTGATCCGTGAGGAATTTCAGCAGGCAGCCGGCCACTCCAGGCCACCGGGCACTGGACACGAACCATGGCCTTTCCCCAGAGAAACAAAAGTCACCAGGCCAGGTTCCTGATGTCAGTTTGCAGGAGGTACTTGGCACTGTCAAACCAGCCAGAGTTGCCTCTGGGGGCACCTTGCATCTGGGAGGTATCCTGATCCATTCGGATTTTCAGCAGGCAGCCGGCAACAGCGGGCCACTGGACCACCGGTCCCGGGCAAGAATGATGGCCTTTCCCCAGAGAAACAAAACTAACCAGGCCAGGTTCCTGATGTCAGTTTGGAGGAGGCACTTGGCACTGTCAAACCAGCCACAGGTGCAAGTGGGGGCACCTTGCATCTGGGAGGTATCCTGATCCGTTCGGAATTTCAGCAGGCAGCCGGCCACTCCAGGCGACCGGGCACTGGATACGAACCATGGCCTTTCCCCAGAGAAACAAAAGTCACCAGGGTAGCTTCCTGATGTCAGTTTGCAGGAGGCACTTGGCACTGTCAAACCAGCCACAGTTGCCTGTGGGGGCACCTAGCATCTGGGAGGTATCCTGATCCGTTCGGAATTTCAGTAGGCAGCCGGCGACTCCAGGCCACCGTGCCCCGGACAAGAATGATGGCCTTTTCCCAGAGAAACAAAAGTTACCAGGCCAGGTTCCTGATGTCAGTTTGCAGGAGGCACTTGGCACTGTCAAACCAGCCACAGTTGCCTGTGGTGGTACTTTCGGTCTGGGAGGCATCCTGATCCGTGCGGAATTTCTGCAGGCAGCCGGCCACTCCAGGCCACCGGGCACTGGATATGAACCATGGCCTTTCCCCAGAGAAACAAAAGTCACCAGGCCTGGTTCCTGATGTCACTTTGCAGGAGGCACTTGGCACTGTCAAACCAGCCACAGTTGCCTGTGGTGGTACTTTCGGTCTGGGAGGTATCCTGATCCGTGCGGAATTTCAGCAGGCAGCCGGCCACTCCGGGCCTCCAGGCCCTGGACACCTACAATGGCCTTTCCCCAGAGAAACAAAAGTCACCAGGCCAGGTTCCTGATGTCAGTTTGCAGGAGGCACTTGGCACTGTCAAACCAGCCACACTTGCCTCTGGTGGTGCCTTGCTTCTGGGAGGTATCTTGAGATATTCGGAATTTTAAGAAGCACCCTGACGCTACGGTCCATCGGAACCTGCCCAGGAACTATGGCCGTTCCCCAGAGAAACAAAACTCGCCAGGCCAAGTCCCTGATGTACATTTTCAAAAGGAACTTCGCACTGTCCAACCAGCCACAGTTACCGGTGGTGGCACCTTGCTTCAGGCTGGTATATTGGGATGTTCGGAATTTCAGCAGGCACCAGTCCTCTCCTGGCCACCGGACCCTGGACACCAACGATGGACGTTTCTGTGAGAAACAAAAGTCACCAGGCCAGGTTCCTGATGTCAGTTTGCAGGAGGCACTTGGCACTGTCAAACCAGCCACAGTTGCCTGTGGTGGTACTTTCGGTCTGGGAGGCATCCTGATCCGTGCGGAATTTCTGCAGGCAGCCGGCCACTCCAGGCCAGCGGGCACTGGATATGAACCATCGCCTTTTCCCAGAGAAACAAAAGTCACCAGGCCAGGTTCCTGATGTCAGTTTGCAGGAGGCACTTGGCACTGTCAAACCAGCCACAGTTGCCTGTGGTGGTACTTTCGGTCTGGGAGGTATCCTGATCCGTGCGGAATTTCAGCAGGCAGCCGGCCACTCCGGGCCTCCAGGCCCTGGACACCTACAATGGCCTTTCCCCAGAGAAACAAAAGTTACCAGGCCAGGTTCCTGATGTCAGTTTGCAGGAGGCACTTGGCACTGTCAAACCAGCCACAGTTGCCTGTGGTGGTACTTTCGGTCTGGGAGGCATCCTGATCCGTGCGGAATTTCAGCAGGCAGCCGGCCACTCCGGGCCTACGGGTCCAGGATATGAACGATGGCCTTTCCCCAGAGAAACAAAAGTCACCAGGCCAGGTTCCTGATGTCAGTTTGCAGGAGGCACTTGGCACTGTCAAACCAGCCAGAGTTGCCTCTGGGGGCACCTTGCATCTGGGAGGTATCCTGATCCGTGCGGAATTTCAGCAGGCAGCCGGCCACTCCAGGCCACCGGGCACTGGACACGAACCATGGCCTTTCCCCAGAGAAACAAAAGTCACCAGGGCAGCTTCCTGATGTTAGTTTGCAGGAGGTACTTGGCACTGTCAAACCAGCCAGAGTTGCCTCTGGGGGCACCTTGCATCTGGGAGGTATCCTGATCCGTGCGGAATTTCAGCAGGCAGCCGGCAACACCGGGCCACTGGGCCACCGGTCCCCGGGTAAGAATGATGGCCTTTCCCCAGAGAAACAAAAGTCACCAGGCCAGGTTCCTGATGTCAGTTTGGAGGAGGCAATTGGCACTGTCAAACCAGCCACAGTTGCCTGTGGGGGCACCTTGCATCTGGGAGGTATCCTGACCCGTTCGGAATTTGAGTAGGCAGCCGGCGACTCCAGGCCACCGTGCCCCGGACAAGAATGATGGCCTTTTCCCAGAGAAACAAAAGTTACCAGGCCAGGTTCCTGATGTCAGTTTGCAGGAGGCACTTGGCACTGTCAAACCAGCCACAGTTGCCTGTGGGGGCACCTTGCATCCTGGAGGTATCCTGATCCGTGCGGAATTTCAGCAGGCAGCCGGCCACTCCAGGCCACCGGGCACTGGACACGAACCATGGCCTTTCCCCAGAGAAACAAAAGTCACCAGGCCAGGTTCCTGATGTCAGTTTGCTGGAGGCACTTGGCACTGTCAAACCAGCCACAGTTGCCTGTGGGGGCACCTTGCATCTGGGAGGTATCCTGATCCGTTCGGAATTTCAGCAGGCAGCCGGCCACTCCGGTTTACCGGGCCCATGAGAAGAATGATGGCCTTTCCCCAGAGAAACAAAAGTCACCAGGCCAGGTTCCTGATGTCAGTTTGCAGGAGGCACTTGGCACTCTCAAACCAGCTACAGTTGCCTGTGGGGGCACATTGCATCTGGGAGGTATCCTCAAGCGTGCGGAATTTCAGCAGGCAGCCGGCCACACCGGGCCAGCGGGCACTGGACACGATCGAGGGCCTTTCCCCAGAGCAACAAAAGTCACCAGGACAGGTTCCGATGTCAGTTTGCAGGAGGCACTTGGCACTGTCAAACCAGCCACAGTTGCCTGTGGTGGTACTATCGGTCTGGGAGGTATCCTGATCCGTTCGGAATTTCAGCAGGCGGCCGGCCACTCCGGGCCACAGGCCCTGGGCACGTACAATGTCCTTTGCAAAGGAAAACACAAGTCACCAGGCCAGGTTCCTGATGTCAGTTTGCAGGAAGCACTTGGCACTGTCAAACCAGCCACAGGTGTCTGTGGGGGCACCTTGCATCTTGGCGGCATCCTGATCCGTTCGGAATTTCAGCAGGCAGCCGGCCACTCCGTGCCACAGGTCCCTGGACATGAACGATGGCCTTTACCCAGAGAAACAAAAGTCACCAGGCCAGGTTCCGATGTCAGTTTGCAGGAGGCACTTGGCACTGTCAAACCAGCCACAGTTGCCTGTGGTGGTACTATCGGTCTGGGAGGTATCCTGATCCGTTCGGAATTTCAGCAGGCGGCCGGCCACTCCGGGCCACAGGCCCTGGGCACGTACAATGTCCTTTGCAAAGGAAAACACAAGTCACCAGGCCAGGTTCCTGATGTCAGTTTGCAGGAAGCACTTGGCACTGTCAAACTAGCCACAGGTGTCTGTGGGGGCACCTTGCATCTTGGCGGCATCCTGATCCGTTCGGAATTTCAGCAGGCAGCCGGCCACTCCGTGCCACAGGTCCCTGGACATGAACGATGGCCTTTACCCAGAGAAACAAAAGTCACCAGGCCAGGTTCCGATGTCAGTTTGCAGGAGGCACTTGGCACTGTCAAACCAGCCACAGTTGCCTGTGGTGGTACTATCGGTCTGGGAGGTATCCTGATCCGTTCGGAATTTCAGCAGGCGGCCTGTCTCTACGGGCCACCAGGCCCTGGACACATACAATGGCCTTTCCAAAGAGAAACAAAAATCACCAGGCCAGGTTCCTGATGTCACTTTGCAGGAGGCACTTGGCACTGTCAAACCAGCCACAGTTGCCTGTGGGGGCTCCTTTCATCTGGGAGCTATCCTGATCTGTGCGGAATTTCAGCAGGCAGCCGGCCAATACGGGCCGGAAGGCCCTAGAGAGGAACGATGGCCTTTCCCCTGAGAAACAAAAGTCACCAGGCCAGGTTCCTGATGTCAGTTTGCAGGAGGCACTTGGCACTGTCAAACCAGCCACAGGTGCCTCTGGGGGTACCATCCGTCTCGCAGGCATCCTGATCCGTGCAGAATTTCAGCAGGCAGCCGGCCACTCCGGGCCACTGGGCCTTGGACATGGATCGTGGCCTTTCCCCAGAGAAACCAAAGTGACCAGCCCATCTTTCCGATGTCTGTTTGCAGGAGGCACTTGGCACTGTCAAACCAGCCACACTTGCCTCTGGTGGTGCCTTGCTTCTGGGAGGTATCTTGAGATATTCGGAATTTTAAGAAGCACCCTGCCGCTACGGTCCATCGGAACCTGCCCAGGAACTATGGCCGTTTCCCAGAGAAACAAAACTCGCCAGGCCAGGTCCCTGATGTGCATTTTCAAAAGGAACTTCGCACTGTCCAACCAGCCACAGTTACCGGTGGTGGCACCTTGCTTCAGGCTGGTATATTGGGATGTTCGGAATTTCAGCAGGCACCAGTCCTCTCCTGGCCACCGGACCCTGGACACCAACGATGGACGTTTCTGTGAGAAACAAAATTCACCAGGCCAGGTTCCTGATGTCAGTTTGGAGGAGGCACTTGGCACTGTCAAACCAGCTGCAGGTGCCTCTGGGGGCATTTTTCATATGGGAAGAATCCTGATCCGTGCGGAATTTCAGCAGGCAGCCGGCCACTCCAGGCCACCGGACACTGGACAGGAACCATGGCCTTTTCCCAGAGAAACAAAAGTCACCAGGCCAGGTTCCTGATGTCAGTTTGCAGGAGGCACTTGGCACTGTCAAACCAGCCACAGTTGCCTGTGGGGGCACCTTGCATCTGGGAGGTATCCTGATCCATTCGGAATTTCTGCAGGCAGCCGGCCACTCCGGGTCACCGTGCCCGGGACAAGAATGATGGTCTTTTCCCAGAGAAACAAAACTAACCAGGCCAGGTTCCTGATGTCAGTTTGCAGGAGGCACTTGGCACTGTCAAACCAGCCACAGTTGCCTCTGGGGTCATTTTTCATATGGGAAGTATCCTGATCCGTGCGGAATTTCAGCAGGCAGCCGGCCACTCCAGGCCACCGGGCACTGGACACGAACCATGGCCTTTCCCCAGAGAAACAAAAGTCACCAGGCCAGGTTCCTGATGTCAGTTTGCAGGAGGCACTTGGCACTGTCAAACCAGCCACAGTTGCCTGTGGTGGTACTTTCGGTCTGGGAGGCATCCTGATCCGTGCGGAATTTCTGCAGGCAGCCGGCCACTCCAGGCCACCGGGCACTGGATATGAACCATGGCCTTTCCCCAGAGAAACAAAAGTCACCAGGCCAGGTTCCTGATGTCAGTTTGCAGGAGGCACTTGGCACTGTCAAACCAGCCACCGTTGCCTGCGGTGGTACTTTCGGTCTGGGATGTATCCTGATCCGTGCGGAATTTCAGCAGGCAGCCGGCCACTCCATGCCACCGGGCACTGGACACGAACCATGGCCTTTCCCCAGAGAAACAAAAGTCACCAGGCCAGGTTCCTGATGTCAGTTTGCAGGAGGCTCTTGGCACTGTCAAACCAGCCACAGTTGCCTGTGGTGGTACTTTCGGTCGGGGAGGCATCCTGGTCCATGAGGAATTTCCGCAGGCAGCCGCCCACTCCGGGCCACCAGGTCCTTGACATGTACGATGACCTTTTCCCAGAGAAACCAAAGTTACCAAGACAGGTTCCTGATGTCAGTTTGCAGTAGGCACTTGGCACTGTCAAACCAGCCACAGTTGCCTCGGGCGGCACCTTTCATTTAGACGGTATCCTGATCCGTGCGGAATTTCAGCAGGCAGCCAGCCAGTCCGGGCCTACGGGTCCAGGATATGAACGATGGCCTTTCCCCAGAGAAACAAAAGTCACCAGGCCAGGTTCCTGATGTCAGTTTGCAGGAGGCACTTGGCACTGTCAAACCAGCTGCAGATGCCTGTGGGGGCACCTTGCATCCTGGAGGTATCCTGATCCGTGCGGAATTTCAGCAGGCAGCCGGCCACTCCAGGCCACCGGGCACTGGACACGAACCATGGCCTTTCCCCAGAGAAACAAAAGTCACCAGGCCAGGTTCCTGATGTCAGTTTGCAGGAGGTACTTGGCACTGTCAAACCAGCCAGAGTTGCCTCTGGGGGCACCTTGCATCTGGGAGGTATCCTGATCCATTCGGAATTTCATCAGGCAGCCGGCAACACCGGGCCACTGGGCCACCGGTCCCCGGGCAAGAATGATGGCCTTTCCCCAGAGAAACAAAACTAACCAGGCCAGGTTCCTGATGTCAGTTTGGAGGAGGCACTTGGCACTGTCAAACTAGCCACAGGTGCTAGTGGGGGCACCTTGCGTCCTGGAGGTATCCTGATCCGTTCGGAATTTCAGCAGGCAGCCGGCCACTCCAGGCCACCGGGCACTGGACACGAACCATGGCCTTTCCCCAGAGAAACAATAGTCACCAGGGTAGCTTCCTGATGTCAGTTTGCTGGAGGCACTTGGCACTGTCAAACCAGCCACAGTCGCCTGTGGGGGCACCTTGCATCTGGAAGGTATCCTGATCCGTTCGGAATTTCAGTAGGCAGCCGGCGACACCAGGCCACCGTGCCCCGGACAAAAATGATGGCCTTTTCCCAGAGAAACAAAAGTTACCAGGCCAGGTTCCTGATGTCAGTTTGCAGGAGGCACTTGGCACTGTCAAACCAGCCACAGTTGCCTGTGGGGGCACCTTGCAGCCTGGAGGTATCCTGATCCGTGCGGAATTTCAGCAGGCAGCCGGCCACTCCAGGCCACCGGGCACTGGACACGAACCATGGCCTTTCCCCAGAGAAACAAAAGTCACCAGGCCAGGTTCCTGATGTCAGTTTGCTGGAGGCACTTGGCACTGTCAAACCACCCACAGTTGCCTGTGGGGGCACCTTGCATCCTGGAGGTATCCTGATCCGTGCGGAATTTCAGCAGGCAGCCGGCCACTCCGGTTTACCGGGCCCATGAGAAGAATGATGGCCTTTCCCCAGAGAAACAAAACTAACCAGGCCAGGTTCCTGATGTCAGTTTGCAGGAGGCACTTGGCACTGTCAAACCAGCCACAGTCGCCTGTGGGGGCACCTTGCATCTGGGAGGTATCTTGATCCATTCGGAATTTCAGCAGGGAGCCGGCCACTCCAGGCCACCGGGAACTGGACACAAACCATGGCCTTTCCCCAGAGAAACAAAAGTCACCAGGCCAGGTTCCTGATGTCAGTTTGCAGGAGGCACTTGGCACTGTCAAACCACCCACAGTTGCAAGTGGGGGCACCTTGCATCTGGGAGGTATCCTGATCCGTTCAGAATTTCAGCAGGCAGCCGGCCACTCCAGGCCACCGGGCACTGGACACGAACCATGGCCTTTTCCCAGGGAAACAAAAGTTACCAGGCCAGGTTCCTGATGTCAGTTTGCAGGAGGCACTTGGCACTGTCAAACCAGCCACAGTTGCCTGTGGTGGTACTTTCGGTCTGGGAGGCATCCTGATCCGTGCGGAATTTCTGCAGGCAGCCGGCCACTCCAGGCCACCGGGCACTGGATATGAACCATGGCCTTTCCCCAGAGAAACAAAAGTCACCAGGCCAGGTTCCTGATGTCAGTTTGCAGGAGGCACTTGGCACTGTCAAACCAGCCACAGTTGCCTGTGGTGGTACTTTCGGTCTGGGAGGCATCCTGATCCGTGCGGAATTTCTGCAGGCAGCCGGCCACTCCAGGCCACCGGGCACTGGATACGAACCATGGCCTTTCCCCAGAGAAACAAAAGTCACCAGGGTAGCTTCCTGATGTCAGTTTGCTGGAGGCCCTTGGCACTGTCAAACCAGCCACAGTTGCCTGTGGGGCACCTTGCATCTGGGCGGTATCCTGATCCATTCGGAATTTCTGCAGGCAGCCGGCCACTCCGGGTCACCGTGCCCCGGACAAGAATGATGGTCTTTTCCCAGAGAAACAAAAGTCACCAGGCCAGGTTCCTGATGTCAGTTTGCAGGAGGCACTTGGCACTGTCAAACCAGCCACAGTTGCCTCTGGGGGCATTTTTCATATGGGAAGTATCCTGATCCGTGCGGAATTTCAGCAGGCAGCCGGCCACTCCAGGCCACCGGGCACTGGACACGAACCATGGCCTTTCCCCAGAGAAACAAAAGTCACCAGGCCAGGTTCCTGATGTCAGTTTGCAGGAGGCACTTGGCACTGTCAAACCAGCTGCAGATGCCTGTGGGGGCACCTTGCATCCTGGAGGTATCCTGATCCGTGCGGAATTTCAGCAGGCAGCCGGCCACTCCAGGCCACCGGGCACTGGACACGAACCATGGCCTTTCCCCAGAGAAACAAAAGTCACCAGGCCAGGTTCCTGATGTCAGTTTGCAGGAGGTACTTGGCACTGTCAAACCAGCCAGAGTTGCCTCTGGGGGCACCTTGCATCTGGGAGGTATCCTGATCCATTCGGAATTTCATCAGGCAGCCGGCAACACCGGGCCACTGGGCCACCGGTCCCCGGGCAAGAATGATGGCCTTTCCCCAGAGAAACAAAACTAACCAGGCCAGGTTCCTGATGTCAGTTTGGAGGAGGCACTTGGCACTGTCAATCTAGCCACAGGTGCTAGTGGGGGCACCTTGCGTCCTGGAGGTATCCTGATCCGTTCGGAATTTCAGCAGGCAGCCGGCCACTCCAGGCCACCGGGCACTGGACACGAACCATGGCCTTTCCCCAGAGAAACAAAAGTCACCAGGGTAGCTTCCTGATGTCAGTTTGCTGGAGGCACTTGGCACTGTCAAACCAGCCACAGTCGCCTGTGGGGGCACCTTGCATCTGGAAGGTATCCTGATCCGTTCGGAATTTCAGTAGGCAGCCGGCGACACCAGGCCACCGTGCCCCGGACAAAAATGATGGCCTTTTCCCAGAGAAACAAAAGTTACCAGGCCAGGTTCCTGATGTCAGTTTGCAGGAGGCACTTGGCACTGTCAAACCAGCCACAGTTGCCTGTGGGGGCACCTTGCAGCCTGGAGGTATCCTGATCCGTGCGGAATTTCAGCAGGCAGCCGGCCACTCCAGGCCACCGGGCACTGGACACGAACCATGGCCTTTCCCCAGAGAAACAAAAGTCACCAGGCCAGGTTCCTGATGTCAGTTTGCTGGAGGCACTTGGCACTGTCAAACCACCCACAGTTGCCTGTGGGGGCACCTTGCATCCTGGAGGTATCCTGATCCGTGCGGAATTTCAGCAGGCAGCCGGCCACTCCGGTTTACCGGGCCCATGAGAAGAATGATGGCCTTTCCCCAGAGAAACAAAACTAACCAGGCCAGGTTCCTGATGTCAGTTTGCAGGAGGCACTTGGCACTGTCAAACCAGCCACAGTCGCCTGTGGGGGCACCTTGCATCTGGGAGGTATCTTGATCCATTCGGAATTTCAGCAGGGAGCCGGCCACTCCAGGCCACCGGGAACTGGACACAAACCATGGCCTTTCCCCAGAGAAACAAAAGTCACCAGGCCAGGTTCCTGATGTCAGTTTGCAGGAGGCACTTGGCACTGTCAAACCACCCACAGTTGCAAGTGGGGGCACCTTGCATCTGGGAGGTATCCTGATCCGTTCAGAATTTCAGCAGGCAGCCGGCCACTCCAGGCCACCGGGCACTGGACACGAACCATGGCCTTTTCCCAGGGAAACAAAAGTTACCAGGCCAGGTTCCTGATGTCAGTTTGCAGGAGGCACTTGGCACTGTCAAACCAGCCACAGTTGCCTGTGGTGGTACTTTCGGTCTGGGAGGCATCCTGATCCGTGCGGAATTTCTGCAGGCAGCCGGCCACTCCAGGCCACCGGGCACTGGATATGAACCATGGCCTTTCCCCAGAGAAACAAAAGTCACCAGGCCAGGTTCCTGATGTCAGTTTGCAGGAGGCACTTGGCACTGTCAAACCAGCCACAGTTGCCTGTGGTGGTACTTTCGGTCTGGGAGGCATCCTGATCCGTGCGGAATTTCTGCAGGCAGCCGGCCACTCCAGGCCACCGGGCACTGGATACGAACCATGGCCTTTCCCCAGAGAAACAAAAGTCACCAGGGTAGCTTCCTGATGTCAGTTTGCTGGAGGCCCTTGGCACTGTCAAACCAGCCACAGTTGCCTGTGGGGCACCTTGCATCTGGGCGGTATCCTGATCCATTCGGAATTTCTGCAGGCAGCCGGCCACTCCGGGTCACCGTGCCCCGGACAAGAATGATGGTCTTTTCCCAGAGAAACAAAAGTCACCAGGCCAGGTTCCTGATGTCAGTTTGCAGGAGGCACTTGGCACTGTCAAACCAGCCACAGTTGCCTCTGGGGGCATTTTTCATATGGGAAGTATCCTGATCCGTGCGGAATTTCAGCAGGCAGCCGGCCACTCCAGGCCACCGGGCACTGGACACGAACCATGGCCTTTCCCCAGAGAAACAAAAGTCACCAGGCCAGGTTCCTGATGTCAGTTTGCAGGAGGCACTTGGCACTGTCAAACCAGCCACAGTTGCCTGTGGTGGTACTTTCGGTCTGGGAGGCATCCTGATCCGTGAGGAATTTCTGCAGGCAGCCGGCCACTCCGGGTCACCGTGCCCCGGACAAGAATGATGGTCTTTTCCCAGAGAAACAAAACTAACCAGGCCAGGTTCCTGATGTCAGTTTGCAGGAGGCACTTGGCACTGTCAAACCAGCCACAGTTGCCTCTGGGGGCATTTTTCATATGGGAAGTATCCTGATCCGTGCGGAATTTCAGCAGGCAGCCGGCCACTCCAGGCCACCGGGCACTGGACACGAACCATGGCCTTTCCCCAGAGAAACAAAAGTCACCAGGGTAGCTTCCTGATGTCAGTTTGCTGGAGGCACTTGGCACTGTCAAACCAGCCACAGTCGCCTGTGGGGGCACCTTGCATCTGGAAGGTATCCTGATCCGTTCGGAATTTCAGTAGGCAGCCGGCGACTCCAGGCCACCGTGCCCCGGACAAAAATGATGGCCTTTTCCCAGAGAAACAAAAGTTACCAGGCCAGGTTCCTGATGTCAGTTTGCAGGAGGCACTTGGCACTGTCAAACCAGCCACAGTTGCCTGTGGGGGCACCCTGCAGCCTTGAGGTATCCTGATCCGTGCGGAATTTCAGCAGGCAGCCGGCCACTCCAGGCCACCGGGCACTGGACACGAACCATGGCCTTTCCCCAGAGAAACAAAAGTCACCAGGCCAGGTTCCTGATGTCAGTTTGCTGGAGGCACTTGGCACTGTCAAACCACCCACAGTTGCCTGTGGGGGCACCTTGCATCCTGGAGGTATCCTGATCCGTGCGGAATTTCAGCAGGCAGCCGGCCACTCCGGTTTACCGGGCCCATGAGAAGAATGATGGCCTTTCCCCAGAGAAACAAAACTAACCAGGCCAGGTTCCTGATGTCAGTTTGCAGGAGGCACTTGGCACTGTCAAACCAGCCACAGTCGCCTGTGGGGGCACCTTGCATCTGGGAGGTATCTTGATCCATTCGGAATTTCAGCAGGGAGCCGGCCACTCCAGGCCACCGGGAACTGGACACAAACCATGGCCTTTCCCCAGAGAAACAAAAGTCACCAGGCCAGGTTCCTGATGTCAGTTTGCAGGAGGCACTTGGCACTGTCAAACCACCCACAGTTGCAAGTGGGGGCACCTTGCATCTGGGAGGTATCCTGATCCGTTCAGAATTTCAGCAGGCAGCCGGCCACTCCAGGCCACCGGGCACTGGACACGAACCATGGCCTTTTCCCAGGGAAACAAAAGTTACCAGGCCAGGTTCCTGATGTCAGTTTGCAGGAGGCACTTGGCACTGTCAAACCAGCCACAGTTGCCTGTGGTGGTACTTTCGGTCTGGGAGGCATCCTGATCCGTGCGGAATTTCTGCAGGCAGCCGGCCACTCCAGGCCACCGGGCACTGGATATGAACCATGGCCTTTCCCCAGAGAAACAAAAGTCACCAGGCCAGGTTCCTGATGTCAGTTTGCAGGAGGCACTTGGCACTGTCAAACCAGCCACAGTTGCCTGTGGTGTTACTTTCGGTCTGGGAGGCATCCTGATCCGTGCGGAATTTCTGCAGGCAGCCGGCCACTCCAGGCCACCGGGCACTGGATACGAACCATGGCCTTTCCCCAGAGAAACAAAAGTCACCAGGGTAGCTTCCTGATGTCAGTTTGCTGGAGGCCCTTGGCACTGTCAAACCAGCCACAGTTGCCTGTGGGGCACCTTGCATCTGGGCGGTATCCTGATCCATTCGGAATTTCTGCAGGCAGCCGGCCACTCCGGGTCACCGTGCCCCGGACAAGAATGATGGTCTTTTCCCAGAGAAACAAAAGTCACCAGGCCAGGTTCCTGATGTCAGTTTGCAGGAGGCACTTGGCACTGTCAAACCAGCCACAGTTGCCTCTGGGGGCATTTTTCATATGGGAAGTATCCTGATCCGTGCGGAATTTCAGCAGGCAGCCGGCCACTCCAGGCCACCGGGCACTGGACACGAACCATGGCCTTTCCCCAGAGAAACAAAAGTTACCAGGCCAGGTTCCTGATGTCAGTTTGCAGGAGGCACTTGGCACTGTCAAACCAGCCACAGTTGCCTGTGGTGGTACTTTCGGTCTGGGAGGCATCCTGATCCGTGAGGAATTTCTGCAGGCAGCCGGCCACTCCAGGCCACCGGGCACTGGATATGAACCATGGCCTTTCCCCAGAGAAACAAAAGTCACCAGGCCAGGTTCCTGATGTCAGTTTGCAGGAGGCACTTGGCACTGTCAAACCAGCCACCACTGCCTGTGGTGGTACTTTCGTTCTGGGATGTATCCTGATCCGTGCGGAATTTCAGTAGGCAGCCGGCCACTCCATGCCACCGGGCACTGGACACGAACCATGGCCTTTCCCCAGAGAAACAAAAGTCACCAGGCCAGGTTCCTGATGTCAGTTTGCAGGAGGCACTTGGCACTGTCAAACCAGCCAGAGTTGCCTGTGGTGGTACTTTCGGTCGGGGAGGCATCCTGGTCCATGAGGAATTTCCGCAGGCAGCCGGCCACTCCGGGCCACCAGGCCCTAGACATGTACGATGACCTTTTCCCAGAGAAACCAAAGTTACCAAGACAGGTTCCTGATGTCAGTTTGCAGTAGGCACTTGGCACTGTCAAACCAGCCACAGTTGCCTCGGGCGGCACCTTTCATTTAGACGGTATCCTGATCCGTGCGGAATTTCAGCAGGCAGCCAGCCAGTCCGGGCCTACGGGTCCAGGATATGAACGATGGCCTTTCCCCAGAGAAACAAAAGTCACCAGGCCAGGTTCCTGATGTCAGTTTGCAGGAGGCACTTGGCACTGTCAAACCAGCTGCAGATGCCTGTGGGGGCACCTTGCATCCTGGAGGTATCCTGATCCGTGCGGAATTTCAGCAGGCAGCCGGCCACTCCAGGCCACCGGGCACTGGACACGAACCATGGCCTTTCCCCAGAGAAACAAAAGTCACCAGGCCAGGTTCCTGATGTCAGTTTGCAGGAGGTACTTGGCACTGTCAAACCAGCCAGAGTTGCCTCTGGGGGCACCTTGCATCTGGGAGGTATCCTGATCCGCGCGGAATTTCATCAGGCAGCCGGCAACACCGGGCCACTGGGCCACCGGTCCCCGGGCAAGAATGATGGCCTTTCCCCAGAGAAACAAAACTAACCAGGCCAGGTTCCTGATGTCAGTTTGGAGGAGGCACTTGGCACTGTCAAACTAGCCACAGGTGCTAGTGGGGGCACCTTGCGTCCTGGAGGTATCCTGATCCGTTCGGAATTTCAGCAGGCAGCCGGCCACTCCAGGCCACCGGGCACTGGACACGAACCATGGCCTTTCCCCAGAGAAACAAAAGTCACCAGGGTAGCTTCCTGATGTCAGTTTGCTGGAGGCACTTGGCACTGTCAAACCAGCCACAGTCGCCTGTGGGGGCACCTTGCATCTGGAAGGTATCCTGATCCGTTCGGAATTTCAGTAGGCAGCCGGCGACTCCAGGCCACCGTGCCCCGGACAAAAATGATGGCCTTTTCCCAGAGAAACAAAAGTTACCAGGCCAGGTTCCTGATGTCAGTTTGCAGGAGGCACTTGGCACTGTCAAACCAGCCACAGTTGCCTGTGGGGGCACCTTGCAGCCTGGAGGTATCCTGATCCGTGCGGAATTTCAGCAGGCAGCCGGCCACTCCAGGCCACCGGGCACTGGACACGAACCATGGCCTTTCCCCAGAGAAACAAAAGTCACCAGGCCAGGTTCCTGATGTCAGTTTGCTGGAGGCACTTGGCACTGTCAAACCACCCACAGTTGCCTGTGGGGGCACCTTGCATCCTGGAGGTATCCTGATCCGTGCGGAATTTCAGCAGGCAGCCGGCCACTCCGGTTTACCGGGCCCATGAGAAGAATGATGGCCTTTCCCCAGAGAAACAAAACTAACCAGGCCAGGTTCCTGATGTCAGTTTGCAGGAGGCACTTGGCACTGTCAAACCAGCCACAGTCACCTGTGGGGGCACCTTGCATCTGGGAGGTATCTTGATCCATTCGGAATTTCAGCAGGGAGCCGGCCACTCCAGGCCACCGGGAACTGGACACAAACCATGGCCTTTCCCCAGAGAAACAAAAGTCACCAGGCCAGGTTCCTGATGTCAGTTTGCAGGAGGCACTTGGCACTGTCAAACCAGCCACAGTTGCCTGTGGTGGTACTTTCGGTCTGGGAGGCATCCTGATCCGTGCGGAATTTCTGCAGGCAGCCGGCCACTCCAGGCCACCGGGCACTGGATATGAACCATGGCCTTTCCCCAGAGAAACAAAAGTCACCAGGCCAGGTTCCTGATGTCAGTTTGCAGGAGGCACTTGGCACTGTCAAACCAGCCACAGTTGCCTGTGGTGGTACTTTCGGTCTGGGAGGCATCCTGATCCGTGCGGAATTTCTGCAGGCAGCCGGCCACTCCAGGCCACCGGGCACTGGATACGAACCATGGCCTTTCCCCAGAGAAACAAAAGTCACCAGGGTAGCTTCCTGATGTCAGTTTGCTGGAGGCCCTTGGCACTGTCAAACCAGCCACAGTTGCCTGTGGGGCACCTTGCATCTGGGCGGTATCCTGATCCATTCGGAATTTCTGCAGGCAGCCGGCCAGTCCGGGTCACCATGCCCCGGACAAGAATGATGGTCTTTTCCCAGAGAAACAAAAGTCACCAGGCCAGGTTCCTGATGTCAGTTTGCAGGAGGCACTTGGCACTGTCAAACCAGCCACAGTTGCCTCTGGGGGCATTTTTCATATGGGAAGTATCCTGATCCGTGCGGAATTTCAGCAGGCAGCCGGCCACTCCAGGCCACCGGGCACTGGACACGAACCATGGCCTTTCCCCAGAGAAACAAAAGTCACCAGGCCAGGTTCCTGATGTCAGTTTGCTGGAGGCACTTGGCACTGTCAAACCAGCCACAGTTGCCTGTGGTGGTACTTTCGGTCTGGGAGGCATCCTGATCCGTGAGGAATTTCTGCAGGCAGCCGGCCACTCCAGGCCACCGGGCACTGGATATGAACCATGGCCTTTCCCCAGAGAAACAAAAGTCACCAGGCCAGGTTCCTGATGTCAGTTTGCAGGAGGCACTTGGCACTGTCAAACCAGCCACCACTGCCTGTGGTGGTACTTTCGTTCTGGGATGTATCCTGATCCGTGCGGAATTTCAGTAGGCAGCCGGCCACTCCATGCCACCGGGCACTGGACACGAACCATGGCCTTTCCCCAGAGAAACAAAAGTCACCAGGCCAGGTTCCTGATGTCAGTTTGCAGGAGGCACTTGGCACTGTCAAACCAGCCAGAGTTGCCTGTGGTGGTACTTTCGGTCGGGGAGGCATCCTGGTCCATGAGGAATTTCCGCAGGCAGCCGGCCACTCCGGGCCACCAGGCCCTAGACATGTACGATGACCTTTTCCCAGAGAAACCAAAGTTACCAAGACAGGTTCCTGATGTCAGTTTGCAGTAGGCACTTGGCACTGTCAAACCAGCCACAGTTGCCTCGGGCGGCACCTTTCATTTAGACGGTATCCTGATCCGTGCGGAATTTCAGCAGGCAGCCAGCCAGTCCGGGCCTACGGGTCCAGGATATGAACGATGGCCTTTCCCCAGAGAAACAAAAGTCACCAGGCCAGGTTCCTGATGTCAGTTTGCAGGAGGCACTTGGCACTGTCAAACCAGCTGCAGATGCCTGTGGGGGCACCTTGCATCCTGGAGGTATCCTGATCCGTGCGGAATTTCAGCAGGCAGCCGGCCACTCCAGGCCACCGGGCACTGGACACGAACCATGGCCTTTCCCCAGAGAAACAAAAGTCACCAGGCCAGGTTCCTGATGTCAGTTTGCAGGAGGCACTTGGCACTGTCAAACCAGCCAGAGTTGCCTCTGGGGGCACCTTGCATCTGGGAGGTATCCTGATCCATTCGGAATTTCATCAGGCAGCCGGCAACACCGGGCCACTGGGCCACCGGTCCCCGGGCAAGAATGATGGCCTTTCCCCAGAGAAACAAAACTAACCAGGCCAGGTTCCTGATGTCAGTTTGGAGGAGGCACTTGGCACTGTCAAACTAGCCACAGGTGCTAGTGGGGGCACCTTGCGTCCTGGAGGTATCCTGATCCGTTCGGAATTTCAGCAGGCAGCCGGCCACTCCAGGCCACCGGGAACTGGACACGAACCATGGCCTTTCCCCAGAGAAACAAAAGTCACCAGGGTAGCTTCCTGATGTCAGTTTGCTGGAGGCACTTGGCACTGTCAAACCAGCCACAGTCGCCTGTGGGGGCACCTTGCATCTGGAAGGTATCCTGATCCGTTCGGAATTTCAGTAGGCAGCCGGCGACTCCAGGCCACCGTGCCCCGGACAAAAATGATGGCCTTTTCCCAGAGAAACAAAAGTCACCAGGCCAGGTTCCTGATGTCAGTTTGCAGGAGGCACTTGGCACTGTCAAACCAGCCACAGTTGCCTCTGGGGGCACCTTGCATCTGGGACGTATCCTGATCCATTCGGAATTTCAGCAGGCAGCCGGCAACACCGGGCCACTGGGCCACCGGTCCCCGGGCAAGAATGATGGCTTTTTCCCAGAGAAACAAAAGTTACCAGGCCAGGTTCCTGATGTCAGTTTGCAGGAGGCACTTGGCACTGTCAAACCAGCCACAGTTGCCTGTGGGGGCACCTTGCATCTGGGAGGTATCCTGATCCGTTCAGAATTTCAGTAGGCAGCCGGCCACTCCAGGCCACCGTGCCCCGGACAAGAATGATGGCCTTTTCCCAGAGAAACAAAAGTTACCAGGCCAGGTTCCTGATGTCAGTTTGCAGGAGGCACTTGGCACTGTCAAACCAGCCACAGTCGCCTGTGGGGGCACCTTGCATCTGGGAGGTATCTTGATCCATTCGGAATTTCTGCAGGCAGCCGGCCACTCCAGGCCACCGGGAACTGGAAACGAACCATGGCCTTTCCCCAGAGAAACAAAAGTCACCAGGCCAGGTTCCTGATGTCAGTTTGCAGGAAGCACTTGGCACTGTCAAACCAGCCACAGTTGCCTCTGGGGGCACCTTGCATCTGGGAGGTATCCTGATCCGTGTGGAATTTCAGCAGGCAGCCGGACACTCCAGGCCGCCGGGCACTGGACAAGAACCATGGCCTTTCCCCAGAGAAACAAAAGTCACCAGGCCAGGTTCCTGATGTCAGTTTGCTGGAGGTACTTGGCACTGTCAAACCAGCCACAGTCGCCTGTGGGGGCACCTTGCATCTGGGAGGTATCTTGATCCATTCGGAATTTCAGCTGGGAGCCGGCCACTCCAGGCCACCGGGAACTGGACACGAACCATGGCCTTTCCCCAGAGAAACAAAAGTCACCAGGCCAGGTTCCTGATGTCAGTTTGCAGGAGGCACTTGGCACTGTCAAACCAGCCACAGTTGCAAGTGGGAGCACCATGCATCTGGGAGGTATCCTGATCCGTTCGGAATTTCATTAGGCAGCCGGCTACTCCGGGCCACCGTGCCCCAGACAAGAATGATGGCCTTTTCCCAGGGAAACAAAAGTTACCAGGCCAGGTTCCTGATGTCAGTTTGCAGGAGGCACTTGGCACTGTCAAACCAGCCACAGTTGCCTGTGGTGGTACTTTCGGTCTGGGAGGCATCCTGATCCGTGCGGAATTTCTGCAGGCAGCCGGCCACTCCAGGCCACCGGGCACTGGATATGAACCATGGCCTTTCCCCAGAGAAACAAAAGTCACCAGGCCAGGTTCCTGATGACAGTTTGCAGGAGGCACTTGGCACTGTCAAACCAGCCACAGTTGCCTGTGGTGGTACTTTCGGTCTGGGAGGCATCCTGATCCGTGAGGAATTTCAGCAGGCAGCCGGCCACTCCAGGCCACCGGGCACTGGACACGAACCATGGCCTTTCCCCAGAGAAACAAAAGTCACCAGGCCAGGTTCCTGATGTCAGTTTGCAGGAGGTACTTGGCACTGTCAAACCAGCCAGAGTTGCCTCTGGGGGCACCTTGCATCTGGGAGGTATCCTGATCCATTCGGATTTTCAGCAGGCAGCCGGCAACAGCGGGCCACTGGACCACCGGTCCCGGGCAAGAATGATGGCCTTTCCCCAGAGAAACAAAACTAACCAGGCCAGGTTCCTGATGTCAGTTTGGAGGAGGCACTTGGCACTGTCAAACCAGCCACAGGTGCAAGTGGGGGCACCTTGCATCTGGGAGGTATCCTGATCCGTTCGGAATTTCAGCAGGCAGCCGGCCACTCCAGGCGACCGGGCACTGGATACGAACCATGGCCTTTCCCCAGAGAAACAAAAGTCACCAGGGTAGCTTCCTGATGTCAGTTTGCAGGAGGCACTTGGCACTGTCAAACCAGCCACAGTTGCCTGTGGGGGCACCTAGCATCTGGGAGGTATCCTGATCCGTTCGGAATTTCAGTAGGCAGCCGGCGACTCCAGGCCACCGTGCCCCGGACAAGAATGATGGCCTTTTCCCAGAGAAACAAAAGTTACCAGGCCAGGTTCCTGATGTCAGTTTGCAGGAGGCACTTGGCACTGTCAAACCAGCCACAGTTGCCTGTGGTGGTACTTTCGGTCTGGGAGGCATCCTGATCCGTGCGGAATTTCTGCAGGCAGCCGGCCACTCCAGGCCACCGGGCACTGGATATGAACCATGGCCTTTCCCCAGAGAAACAAAAGTCACCAGGCCTGGTTCCTGATGTCACTTTGCAGGAGGCACTTGGCACTGTCAAACCAGCCACAGTTGCCTGTGGTGGTACTTTCGGTCTGGGAGGTATCCTGATCCGTGCGGAATTTCAGCAGGCAGCCGGCCACTCCGGGCCTCCAGGCCCTGGACACCTACAATGGCCTTTCCCCAGAGAAACAAAAGTCACCAGGCCAGGTTCCTGATGTCAGTTTGCAGGAGGCACTTGGCACTGTCAAACCAGCCACACTTGCCTCTGGTGGTGCCTTGCTTCTGGGAGGTATCTTGAGATATTCGGAATTTTAAGAAGCACCCTGACGCTACGGTCCATCGGAACCTGCCCAGGAACTATGGCCGTTCCCCAGAGAAACAAAACTCGCCAGGCCAAGTCCCTGATGTACATTTTCAAAAGGAACTTCGCACTGTCCAACCAGCCACAGTTACCGGTGGTGGCACCTTGCTTCAGGCTGGTATATTGGGATGTTCGGAATTTCAGCAGGCACCAGTCCTCTCCTGGCCACCGGACCCTGGACACCAACGATGGACGTTTCTGTGAGAAACAAAAGTCACCAGGCCAGGTTCCTGATGTCAGTTTGCAGGAGGCACTTGGCACTGTCAAACCAGCCACAGTTGCCTGTGGTGGTACTTTCGGTCTGGGAGGCATCCTGATCCGTGCGGAATTTCTGCAGGCAGCCGGCCACTCCAGGCCAGCGGGCACTGGATATGAACCATCGCCTTTTCCCAGAGAAACAAAAGTCACCAGGCCAGGTTCCTGATGTCAGTTTGCAGGAGGCACTTGGCACTGTCAAACCAGCCACAGTTGCCTGTGGTGGTACTTTCGGTCTGGGAGGTATCCTGATCCGTGCGGAATTTCAGCAGGCAGCCGGCCACTCCGGGCCTCCAGGCCCTGGACACCTACAATGGCCTTTCCCCAGAGAAACAAAAGTTACCAGGCCAGGTTCCTGATGTCAGTTTGCAGGAGGCACTTGGCACTGTCAAACCAGCCACAGTTGCCTGTGGTGGTACTTTCGGTCTGGGAGGCATCCTGATCCGTGCGGAATTTCTGCAGGCAGCCGGCCACTCCGGGCCTACGGGTCCAGGATATGAACGATGGCCTTTCCCCAGAGAAACAAAAGTCACCAGGCCAGGTTCCTGATGTCAGTTTGCAGGAGGCACTTGGCACTGTCAAACCAGCCAGAGTTGCCTCTGGGGGCACCTTGCATCTGGGAGGTATCCTGATCCGTGCGGAATTTCAGCAGGCAGCCGGCCACTCCAGGCCACCGGGCACTGGACACGAACCATGGCCTTTCCCCAGAGAAACAAAAGTCACCAGGGCAGCTTCCTGATGTTAGTTTGCAGGAGGTACTTGGCACTGTCAAACCAGCCAGAGTTGCCTCTGGGGGCACCTTGCATCTGGGAGGTATCCTGATCCGTGCGGAATTTCAGCAGGCAGCCGGCAACACCGGGCCACTGGGCCACCGGTCCCCGGGTAAGAATGATGGCCTTTCCCCAGAGAAACAAAAGTCACCAGGCCAGGTTCCTGATGTCAGTTTGGAGGAGGCAATTGGCACTGTCAAACCAGCCACAGTTGCCTGTGGGGGCACCTTGCATCTGGGAGGTATCCTGACCCGTTCGGAATTTGAGTAGGCAGCCGGCGACTCCAGGCCACCGTGCCCCGGACAAGAATGATGGCCTTTTCCCAGAGAAACAAAAGTTACCAGGCCAGGTTCCTGATGTCAGTTTGCAGGAGGCACTTGGCACTGTCAAACCAGCCACAGTTGCCTGTGGGGGCACCTTGCATCCTGGAGGTATCCTGATCCGTGCGGAATTTCAGCAGGCAGCCGGCCACTCCAGGCCACCGGGCACTGGACACGAACCATGGCCTTTCCCCAGAGAAACAAAAGTCACCAGGCCAGGTTCCTGATGTCAGTTTGCTGGAGGCACTTGGCACTGTCAAACCAGCCACAGTTGCCTGTGGGGGCACCTTGCATCTGGGAGGTATCCTGATCCGTTCGGAATTTCAGCAGGCAGCCGGCCACTCCGGTTTACCGGGCCCATGAGAAGAATGATGGCCTTTCCCCAGAGAAACAAAAGTCACCAGGCCAGGTTCCTGATGTCAGTTTGCAGGAGGCACTTGGCACTCTCAAACCAGCTACAGTTGCCTGTGGGGGCACATTGCATCTGGGAGGTATCCTCAAGCGTGCGGAATTTCAGCAGGCAGCCGGCCACACCGGGCCAGCGGGCACTGGACACGATCGAGGGCCTTTCCCCAGAGCAACAAAAGTCACCAGGACAGGTTCCGATGTCAGTTTGCAGGAGGCACTTGGCACTGTCAAACCAGCCACAGTTGCCTGTGGTGGTACTATCGGTCTGGGAGGTATCCTGATCCGTTCGGAATTTCAGCAGGCGGCCGGCCACTCCGGGCCACAGGCCCTGGGCACGTACAATGTCCTTTGCAAAGGAAAACACAAGTCACCAGGCCAGGTTCCTGATGTCAGTTTGCAGGAAGCACTTGGCACTGTCAAACCAGCCACAGGTGTCTGTGGGGGCACCTTGCATCTTGGCGGCATCCTGATCCGTTCGGAATTTCAGCAGGCAGCCGGCCACTCCGTGCCACAGGTCCCTGGACATGAACGATGGCCTTTACCCAGAGAAACAAAAGTCACCAGGCCAGGTTCCGATGTCAGTTTGCAGGAGGCACTTGGCACTGTCAAACCAGCCACAGTTGCCTGTGGTGGTACCATCGGTCTGGGAGGTATCCTGATCCGTTCGGAATTTCAGCAGGCGGCCGGCCACTCCGGGCCACAGGCCCTGGGCACGTACAATGTCCTTTGCAAAGGAAAACACAAGTCACCAGGCCAGGTTCCTGATGTCAGTTTGCAGGAAGCACTTGGCACTGTCAAACTAGCCACAGGTGTCTGTGGGGGCACCTTGCATCTTGGCGGCATCCTGATCCGTTCGGAATTTCAGCAGGCAGCCGGCCACTCCGTGCCACAGGTCCCTGGACATGAACGATGGCCTTTACCCAGAGAAACAAAAGTCACCAGGCCAGGTTCCGATGTCAGTTTGCAGGAGGCACTTGGCACTGTCAAACCAGCCACAGTTGCCTGTGGTGGTACTATCGGTCT
The DNA here is from genome assembly GCF_036417665.1 of Passer domesticus. Taxonomy (NCBI): domain Eukaryota; kingdom Metazoa; phylum Chordata; class Aves; order Passeriformes; family Passeridae; genus Passer; species Passer domesticus. Next base: position 57,649,257 of record NC_087478.1, on the reverse strand, counting down.
GGGAGGTATCCTGATCCGTTCGGAATTTCAGCAGGCGGCCTGTCTCTACGGGCCACCAGGCCCTGGACACATACAATGGCCTTTCCAAAGAGAAACAAAAATCACCAGGCCAGGTTCCTGATGTCACTTTGCAGGAGGCACTTGGCACTGTCAAACCAGCCACAGTTGCCTGTGGGGGCTCCTTTCATCTGGGAGCTATCCTGATCTGTGCGGAATTTCAGCAGGCAGCCGGCCAATACGGGCCGGAAGGCCCTAGAGAGGAACGATGGCCTTTCCCCTGAGAAACAAAAGTCACCAGGCCAGGTTCCTGATGTCAGTTTGCAGGAGGCACTTGGCACTGTCAAACCAGCCACAGGTGCCTCTGGGGGTACCATCCGTCTCGCAGGCATCCTGATCCGTGCAGAATTTCAGCAGGCAGCCGGCCACTCCGGGCCACTGGGCCTTGGACATGGATCGTGGCCTTTCCCCTGAGAAACCAAAGTGACCAGCCCATCTTTCCGATGTCTGTTTGCAGGAGGCACTTGGCACTGTCAAACCAGCCACACTTGCCTCTGGTGGTGCCTTGCTTCTGGGAGGTATCTTGAGATATTCGGAATTTTAAGAAGCACCCTGCCGCTACGGTCCATCGGAACCTGCCCAGGAACTATGGCCGTTTCCCAGAGAAACAAAACTCGCCAGGCCAGGTCCCTGATGTGCATTTTCAAAAGGAACTTCGCACTGTCCAACCAGCCACAGTTACCGGTGGTGGCACCTTGCTTCAGGCTGGTATATTGGGATGTTCGGAATTTCAGCAGGCACCAGTCCTCTCCTGGCCACCGGACCCTGGACACCAACGATGGACGTTTCTGTGAGAAACAAAATTCACCAGGCCAGGTTCCTGATGTCAGTTTGGAGGAGGCACTTGGCACTGTCAAACCAGCTGCAGGTGCCTCTGGGGGCATTTTTCATATGGGAAGAATCCTGATCCGTGCGGAATTTCAGCAGGCAGCCGGCCACTCCAGGCCACCGGACACTGGACAGGAACCATGGCCTTTTCCCAGAGAAACAAAAGTCACCAGGCCAGGTTCCTGATGTCAGTTTGCAGGAGGCACTTGGCACTGTCAAACCAGCCACAGTTGCCTGTGGGGGCACCTTGCATCTGGGAGGTATCCTGATCCATTCGGAATTTCTGCAGGCAGCCGGCCACTCCGGGTCACCGTGCCCGGGACAAGAATGATGGTCTTTTCCCAGAGAAACAAAACTAACCAGGCCAGGTTCCTGATGTCAGTTTGCAGGAGGCACTTGGCACTGTCAAACCAGCCACAGTTGCCTCTGGGGTCATTTTTCATATGGGAAGTATCCTGATCCGTGCGGAATTTCAGCAGGCAGCCGGCCACTCCAGGCCACCGGGCACTGGACACGAACCATGGCCTTTCCCCAGAGAAACAAAAGTCACCAGGCCAGGTTCCTGATGTCAGTTTGCAGGAGGCACTTGGCACTGTCAAACCAGCCACAGTTGCCTGTGGTGGTACTTTCGGTCTGGGAGGCATCCTGATCCGTGCGGAATTTCTGCAGGCAGCCGGCCACTCCAGGCCACCGGGCACTGGATATGAACCATGGCCTTTCCCCAGAGAAACAAAAGTCACCAGGCCAGGTTCCTGATGTCAGTTTGCAGGAGGCACTTGGCACTGTCAAACCAGCCACCGTTGCCTGCGGTGGTACTTTCGGTCTGGGATGTATCCTGATCCGTGCGGAATTTCAGCAGGCAGCCGGCCACTCCATGCCACCGGGCACTGGACACGAACCATGGCCTTTCCCCAGAGAAACAAAAGTCACCAGGCCAGGTTCCTGATGTCAGTTTGCAGGAGGCTCTTGGCACTGTCAAACCAGCCACAGTTGCCTGTGGTGGTACTTTCGGTCGGGGAGGCATCCTGGTCCATGAGGAATTTCCGCAGGCAGCCGCCCACTCCGGGCCACCAGGTCCTTGACATGTACGATGACCTTTTCCCAGAGAAACCAAAGTTACCAAGACAGGTTCCTGATGTCAGTTTGCAGTAGGCACTTGGCACTGTCAAACCAGCCACAGTTGCCTCGGGCGGCACCTTTCATTTAGACGGTATCCTGATCCGTGCGGAATTTCAGCAGGCAGCCAGCCAGTCCGGGCCTACGGGTCCAGGATATGAACGATGGCCTTTCCCCAGAGAAACAAAAGTCACCAGGCCAGGTTCCTGATGTCAGTTTGCAGGAGGCACTTGGCACTGTCAAACCAGCTGCAGATGCCTGTGGGGGCACCTTGCATCCTGGAGGTATCCTGATCCGTGCGGAATTTCAGCAGGCAGCCGGCCACTCCAGGCCACCGGGCACTGGACACGAACCATGGCCTTTCCCCAGAGAAACAAAAGTCACCAGGGTAGCTTCCTGATGTCAGTTTGCTGGAGGCACTTGGCACTGTCAAACCAGCCACAGTCGCCTGTGGGGGCACCTTGCATCTGGAAGGTATCCTGATCCGTTCGGAATTTCAGTAGGCAGCCGGCGACTCCAGGCCACCGTGCCCCGGACAAAAATGATGGCCTTTTCCCAGAGAAACAAAAGTTACCAGGCCAGGTTCCTGATGTCAGTTTGCAGGAGGCACTTGGCACTGTCAAACCAGCCACAGTTGCCTGTGGGGGCACCCTGCAGCCTGGAGGTATCCTGATCCGTGCGGAATTTCAGCAGGCAGCCGGCCACTCCAGGCCACCGGGCACTGGACACGAACCATGGCCTTTCCCCAGAGAAACAAAAGTCACCAGGCCAGGTTCCTGATGTCAGTTTGCTGGAGGCACTTGGCACTGTCAAACCACCCACAGTTGCCTGTGGGGGCACCTTGCATCCTGGAGGTATCCTGATCCGTGCGGAATTTCAGCAGGCAGCCGGCCACTCCGGTTTACCGGGCCCATGAGAAGAATGATGGCCTTTCCCCAGAGAAACAAAACTAACCAGGCCAGGTTCCTGATGTCAGTTTGCAGGAGGCACTTGGCACTGTCAAACCAGCCACAGTCGCCTGTGGGGGCACCTTGCATCTGGGAGGTATCTTGATCCATTCGGAATTTCAGCAGGGAGCCGGCCACTCCAGGCCACCGGGAACTGGACACAAACCATGGCCTTTCCCCAGAGAAACAAAAGTCACCAGGCCAGGTTCCTGATGTCAGTTTGCAGGAGGCACTTGGCACTGTCAAACCACCCACAGTTGCAAGTGGGGGCACCTTGCATCTGGGAGGTATCCTGATCCGTTCAGAATTTCAGCAGGCAGCCGGCCACTCCAGGCCACCGGGCACTGGACACGAACCATGGCCTTTTCCCAGGGAAACAAAAGTTACCAGGCCAGGTTCCTGATGTCAGTTTGCAGGAGGCACTTGGCACTGTCAAACCAGCCACAGTTGCCTGTGGTGGTACTTTCGGTCTGGGAGGCATCCTGATCCGTGCGGAATTTCTGCAGGCAGCCGGCCACTCCAGGCCACCGGGCACTGGATATGAACCATGGCCTTTCCCCAGAGAAACAAAAGTCACCAGGCCAGGTTCCTGATGTCAGTTTGCAGGAGGCACTTGGCACTGTCAAACCAGCCACAGTTGCCTGTGGTGGTACTTTCGGTCTGGGAGGCATCCTGATCCGTGCGGAATTTCTGCAGGCAGCCGGCCACTCCAGGCCACCGGGCACTGGATACGAACCATGGCCTTTCCCCAGAGAAACAAAAGTCACCAGGGTAGCTTCCTGATGTCAGTTTGCTGGAGGCCCTTGGCACTGTCAAACCAGCCACAGTTGCCTGTGGGGCACCTTGCATCTGGGCGGTATCCTGATCCATTCGGAATTTCTGCAGGCAGCCGGCCACTCCGGGTCACCGTGCCCCGGACAAGAATGATGGTCTTTTCCCAGAGAAACAAAAGTCACCAGGCCAGGTTCCTGATGTCAGTTTGCAGGAGGCACTTGGCACTGTCAAACCAGCCACAGTTGCCTCTGGGGGCATTTTTCATATGGGAAGTATCCTGATCCGTGCGGAATTTCAGCAGGCAGCCGGCCACTCCAGGCCACCGGGCACTGGACACGAACCATGGCCTTTCCCCAGAGAAACAAAAGTCACCAGGCCAGGTTCCTGATGTCAGTTTGCAGGAGGCACTTGGCACTGTCAAACCAGCTGCAGATGCCTGTGGGGGCACCTTGCATCCTGGAGGTATCCTGATCCGTGCGGAATTTCAGCAGGCAGCCGGCCACTCCAGGCCACCGGGCACTGGACACGAACCATGGCCTTTCCCCAGAGAAACAAAAGTCACCAGGCCAGGTTCCTGATGTCAGTTTGCAGGAGGTACTTGGCACTGTCAAACCAGCCAGAGTTGCCTCTGGGGGCACCTTGCATCTGGGAGGTATCCTGATCCATTCGGAATTTCATCAGGCAGCCGGCAACACCGGGCCACTGGGCCACCGGTCCCCGGGCAAGAATGATGGCCTTTCCCCAGAGAAACAAAACTAACCAGGCCAGGTTCCTGATGTCAGTTTGGAGGAGGCACTTGGCACTGTCAAACTAGCCACAGGTGCTAGTGGGGGCACCTTGCGTCCTGGAGGTATCCTGATCCGTTCGGAATTTCAGCAGGCAGCCGGCCACTCCAGGCCACCGGGCACTGGACACGAACCATGGCCTTTCCCCAGAGAAACAAAAGTCACCAGGGTAGCTTCCTGATGTCAGTTTGCTGGAGGCACTTGGCACTGTCAAACCAGCCACAGTCGCCTGTGGGGGCACCTTGCATCTGGAAGGTATCCTGATCCGTTCGGAATTTCAGTAGGCAGCCGGCGACTCCAGGCCACCGTGCCCCGGACAAAAATGATGGCCTTTTCCCAGAGAAACAAAAGTTACCAGGCCAGGTTCCTGATGTCAGTTTGCAGGAGGCACTTGGCACTGTCAAACCAGCCACAGTTGCCTGTGGGGGCACCTTGCAGCCTGGAGGTATCCTGATCCGTGCGGAATTTCAGCAGGCAGCCGGCCACTCCAGGCCACCGGGCACTGGACACGAACCATGGCCTTTCCCCAGAGAAACAAAAGTCACCAGGCCAGGTTCCTGATGTCAGTTTGCAGGAGGCACTTGGCACTGTCAAACCAGCCACAGTTGCCTGTGGTGGTACTTTCGGTCTGGGAGGCATCCTGATCCGTGAGGAATTTCTGCAGGCAGCCGGCCACTCCGGGTCACCGTGCCCCGGACAAGAATGATGGTCTTTTCCCAGAGAAACAAAACTAACCAGGCCAGGTTCCTGATGTCAGTTTGCAGGAGGCACTTGGCACTGTCAAACCAGCCACAGTTGCCTCTGGGGGCATTTTTCATATGGGAAGTATCCTGATCCGTGCGGAATTTCAGCAGGCAGCCGGCCACTCCAGGCCACCGGGCACTGGACACGAACCATGGCCTTTCCCCAGAGAAACAAAAGTCACCAGGGTAGCTTCCTGATGTCAGTTTGCTGGAGGCACTTGGCACTGTCAAACCAGCCACAGTCGCCTGTGGGGGCACCTTGCATCTGGAAGGTATCCTGATCCGTTCGGAATTTCAGTAGGCAGCCGGCGACTCCAGGCCACCGTGCCCCGGACAAAAATGATGGCCTTTTCCCAGAGAAACAAAAGTTACCAGGCCAGGTTCCTGATGTCAGTTTGCAGGAGGCACTTGGCACTGTCAAACCAGCCACAGTTGCCTGTGGGGGCACCCTGCAGCCTGGAGGTATCCTGATCCGTGCGGAATTTCAGCAGGCAGCCGGCCACTCCAGGCCACCGGGCACTGGACACGAACCATGGCCTTTCCCCAGAGAAACAAAAGTCACCAGGCCAGGTTCCTGATGTCAGTTTGCTGGAGGCACTTGGCACTGTCAAACCACCCACAGTTGCCTGTGGGGGCACCTTGCATCCTGGAGGTATCCTGATCCGTGCGGAATTTCAGCAGGCAGCCGGCCACTCCGGTTTACCGGGCCCATGAGAAGAATGATGGCCTTTCCCCAGAGAAACAAAACTAACCAGGCCAGGTTCCTGATGTCAGTTTGCAGGAGGCACTTGGCACTGTCAAACCAGCCACAGTCGCCTGTGGGGGCACCTTGCATCTGGGAGGTATCTTGATCCATTCGGAATTTCAGCAGGGAGCCGGCCACTCCAGGCCACCGGGAACTGGACACAAACCATGGCCTTTCCCCAGAGAAACAAAAGTCACCAGGCCAGGTTCCTGATGTCAGTTTGCAGGAGGCACTTGGCACTGTCAAACCACCCACAGTTGCAAGTGGGGGCACCTTGCATCTGGGAGGTATCCTGATCCGTTCAGAATTTCAGCAGGCAGCCGGCCACTCCAGGCCACCGGGCACTGGACACGAACCATGGCCTTTTCCCAGGGAAACAAAAGTTACCAGGCCAGGTTCCTGATGTCAGTTTGCAGGAGGCACTTGGCACTGTCAAACCAGCCACAGTTGCCTGTGGTGGTACTTTCGGTCTGGGAGGCATCCTGATCCGTGCGGAATTTCTGCAGGCAGCCGGCCACTCCAGGCCACCGGGCACTGGATATGAACCATGGCCTTTCCCCAGAGAAACAAAAGTCACCAGGCCAGGTTCCTGATGTCAGTTTGCAGGAGGCACTTGGCACTGTCAAACCAGCCACAGTTGCCTGTGGTGTTACTTTCGGTCTGGGAGGCATCCTGATCCGTGCGGAATTTCTGCAGGCAGCCGGCCACTCCAGGCCACCGGGCACTGGATACGAACCATGGCCTTTCCCCAGAGAAACAAAAGTCACCAGGGTAGCTTCCTGATGTCAGTTTGCTGGAGGCCCTTGGCACTGTCAAACCAGCCACAGTTGCCTGTGGGGCACCTTGCATCTGGGCGGTATCCTGATCCATTCGGAATTTCTGCAGGCAGCCGGCCACTCCGGGTCACCGTGCCCCGGACAAGAATGATGGTCTTTTCCCAGAGAAACAAAAGTCACCAGGCCAGGTTCCTGATGTCAGTTTGCAGGAGGCACTTGGCACTGTCAAACCAGCCACAGTTGCCTCTGGGGGCATTTTTCATATGGGAAGTATCCTGATCCGTGCGGAATTTCAGCAGGCAGCCGGCCACTCCAGGCCACCGGGCACTGGACACGAACCATGGCCTTTCCCCAGAGAAACAAAAGTTACCAGGCCAGGTTCCTGATGTCAGTTTGCAGGAGGCACTTGGCACTGTCAAACCAGCCACAGTTGCCTGTGGTGGTACTTTCGGTCTGGGAGGCATCCTGATCCGTGAGGAATTTCTGCAGGCAGCCGGCCACTCCAGGCCACCGGGCACTGGATATGAACCATGGCCTTTCCCCAGAGAAACAAAAGTCACCAGGCCAGGTTCCTGATGTCAGTTTGCAGGAGGCACTTGGCACTGTCAAACCAGCCACCACTGCCTGTGGTGGTACTTTCGTTCTGGGATGTATCCTGATCCGTGCGGAATTTCAGTAGGCAGCCGGCCACTCCATGCCACCGGGCACTGGACACGAACCATGGCCTTTCCCCAGAGAAACAAAAGTCACCAGGCCAGGTTCCTGATGTCAGTTTGCAGGAGGCACTTGGCACTGTCAAACCAGCCAGAGTTGCCTGTGGTGGTACTTTCGGTCGGGGAGGCATCCTGGTCCATGAGGAATTTCCGCAGGCAGCCGGCCACTCCGGGCCACCAGGCCCTAGACATGTACGATGACCTTTTCCCAGAGAAACCAAAGTTACCAAGACAGGTTCCTGATGTCAGTTTGCAGTAGGCACTTGGCACTGTCAAACCAGCCACAGTTGCCTCGGGCGGCACCTTTCATTTAGACGGTATCCTGATCCGTGCGGAATTTCAGCAGGCAGCCAGCCAGTCCGGGCCTACGGGTCCAGGATATGAACGATGGCCTTTCCCCAGAGAAACAAAAGTCACCAGGCCAGGTTCCTGATGTCAGTTTGCAGGAGGCACTTGGCACTGTCAAACCAGCTGCAGATGCCTGTGGGGGCACCTTGCATCCTGGAGGTATCCTGATCCGTGCGGAATTTCAGCAGGCAGCCGGCCACTCCAGGCCACCGGGCACTGGACACGAACCATGGCCTTTCCCCAGAGAAACAAAAGTCACCAGGCCAGGTTCCTGATGTCAGTTTGCAGGAGGTACTTGGCACTGTCAAACCAGCCAGAGTTGCCTCTGGGGGCACCTTGCATCTGGGAGGTATCCTGATCCATTCGGAATTTCATCAGGCAGCCGGCAACACCGGGCCACTGGGCCACCGGTCCCCGGGCAAGAATGATGGCCTTTCCCCAGAGAAACAAAACTAACCAGGCCAGGTTCCTGATGTCAGTTTGGAGGAGGCACTTGGCACTGTCAAACTAGCCACAGGTGCTAGTGGGGGCACCTTGCGTCCTGGAGGTATCCTGATCCGTTCGGAATTTCAGCAGGCAGCCGGCCACTCCAGGCCACCGGGCACTGGACACGAACCATGGCCTTTCCCCAGAGAAACAAAAGTCACCAGGGTAGCTTCCTGATGTCAGTTTGCTGGAGGCACTTGGCACTGTCAAACCAGCCACAGTCGCCTGTGGGGGCACCTTGCATCTGGAAGGTATCCTGATCCGTTCGGAATTTCAGTAGGCAGCCGGCGACTCCAGGCCACCGTGCCCCGGACAAAAATGATGGCCTTTTCCCAGAGAAACAAAAGTTACCAGGCCAGGTTCCTGATGTCAGTTTGCAGGAGGCACTTGGCACTGTCAAACCAGCCACAGTTGCCTGTGGGGGCACCTTGCAGCCTGGAGGTATCCTGATCCGTGCGGAATTTCAGCAGGCAGCCGGCCACTCCAGGCCACCGGGCACTGGACACGAACCATGGCCTTTCCCCAGAGAAACAAAAGTCACCAGGCCAGGTTCCTGATGTCAGTTTGCTGGAGGCACTTGGCACTGTCAAACCACCCACAGTTGCCTGTGGGGGCACCTTGCATCCTGGAGGTATCCTGATCCGTGCGGAATTTCAGCAGGCAGCCGGCCACTCCGGTTTACCGGGCCCATGAGAAGAATGATGGCCTTTCCCCAGAGAAACAAAACTAACCAGGCCAGGTTCCTGATGTCAGTTTGCAGGAGGCACTTGGCACTGTCAAACCAGCCACAGTCACCTGTGGGGGCACCTTGCATCTGGGAGGTATCTTGATCCATTCGGAATTTCAGCAGGGAGCCGGCCACTCCAGGCCACCGGGAACTGGACACAAACCATGGCCTTTCCCCAGAGAAACAAAAGTCACCAGGCCAGGTTCCTGATGTCAGTTTGCAGGAGGCACTTGGCACTGTCAAACCAGCCACAGTTGCCTGTGGTGGTACTTTCGGTCTGGGAGGCATCCTGATCCGTGCGGAATTTCTGCAGGCAGCCGGCCACTCCAGGCCACCGGGCACTGGATATGAACCATGGCCTTTCCCCAGAGAAACAAAAGTCACCAGGCCAGGTTCCTGATGTCAGTTTGCAGGAGGCACTTGGCACTGTCAAACCAGCCACAGTTGCCTGTGGTGGTACTTTCGGTCTGGGAGGCATCCTGATCCGTGCGGAATTTCTGCAGGCAGCCGGCCACTCCAGGCCACCGGGCACTGGATACGAACCATGGCCTTTCCCCAGAGAAACAAAAGTCACCAGGGTAGCTTCCTGATGTCAGTTTGCTGGAGGCCCTTGGCACTGTCAAACCAGCCACAGTTGCCTGTGGGGCACCTTGCATCTGGGCGGTATCCTGATCCATTCGGAATTTCTGCAGGCAGCCGGCCAGTCCGGGTCACCATGCCCCGGACAAGAATGATGGTCTTTTCCCAGAGAAACAAAAGTCACCAGGCCAGGTTCCTGATGTCAGTTTGCAGGAGGCACTTGGCACTGTCAAACCAGCCACAGTTGCCTCTGGGGGCATTTTTCATATGGGAAGTATCCTGATCCGTGCGGAATTTCAGCAGGCAGCCGGCCACTCCAGGCCACCGGGCACTGGACACGAACCATGGCCTTTCCCCAGAGAAACAAAAGTCACCAGGCCAGGTTCCTGATGTCAGTTTGCTGGAGGCACTTGGCACTGTCAAACCAGCCACAGTTGCCTGTGGTGGTACTTTCGGTCTGGGAGGCATCCTGATCCGTGAGGAATTTCTGCAGGCAGCCGGCCACTCCAGGCCACCGGGCACTGGATATGAACCATGGCCTTTCCCCAGAGAAACAAAAGTCACCAGGCCAGGTTCCTGATGTCAGTTTGCAGGAGGCACTTGGCACTGTCAAACCAGCCACCACTGCCTGTGGTGGTACTTTCGTTCTGGGATGTATCCTGATCCGTGCGGAATTTCAGTAGGCAGCCGGCCACTCCATGCCACCGGGCACTGGACACGAACCATGGCCTTTCCCCAGAGAAACAAAAGTCACCAGGCCAGGTTCCTGATGTCAGTTTGCAGGAGGCACTTGGCACTGTCAAACCAGCCAGAGTTGCCTGTGGTGGTACTTTCGGTCGGGGAGGCATCCTGGTCCATGAGGAATTTCCGCAGGCAGCCGGCCACTCCGGGCCACCAGGCCCTAGACATGTACGATGACCTTTTCCCAGAGAAACCAAAGTTACCAAGACAGGTTCCTGATGTCAGTTTGCAGTAGGCACTTGGCACTGTCAAACCAGCCACAGTTGCCTCGGGCGGCACCTTTCATTTAGACGGTATCCTGATCCGTGCGGAATTTCAGCAGGCAGCCAGCCAGTCCGGGCCTACGGGTCCAGGATATGAACGATGGCCTTTCCCCAGAGAAACAAAAGTCACCAGGCCAGGTTCCTGATGTCAGTTTGCAGGAGGCACTTGGCACTGTCAAACCAGCTGCAGATGCCTGTGGGGGCACCTTGCATCCTGGAGGTATCCTGATCCGTGCGGAATTTCAGCAGGCAGCCGGCCACTCCAGGCCACCGGGCACTGGACACGAACCATGGCCTTTCCCCAGAGAAACAAAAGTCACCAGGCCAGGTTCCTGATGTCAGTTTGCAGGAGGCACTTGGCACTGTCAAACCAGCCAGAGTTGCCTCTGGGGGCACCTTGCATCTGGGAGGTATCCTGATCCATTCGGAATTTCATCAGGCAGCCGGCAACACCGGGCCACTGGGCCACCGGTCCCCGGGCAAGAATGATGGCCTTTCCCCAGAGAAACAAAACTAACCAGGCCAGGTTCCTGATGTCAGTTTGGAGGAGGCACTTGGCACTGTCAAACTAGCCACAGGTGCTAGTGGGGGCACCTTGCGTCCTGGAGGTATCCTGATCCGTTCGGAATTTCAGCAGGCAGCCGGCCACTCCAGGCCACCGGGAACTGGACACGAACCATGGCCTTTCCCCAGAGAAACAAAAGTCACCAGGGTAGCTTCCTGATGTCAGTTTGCTGGAGGCACTTGGCACTGTCAAACCAGCCACAGTCGCCTGTGGGGGCACCTTGCATCTGGAAGGTATCCTGATCCGTTCGGAATTTCAGTAGGCAGCCGGCGACTCCAGGCCACCGTGCCCCGGACAAAAATGATGGCCTTTTCCCAGAGAAACAAAAGTTACCAGGCCAGGTTCCTGATGTCAGTTTGCAGGAGGCACTTGGCACTGTCAAACCAGCCACAGTTGCCTGTGGGGGCACCTTGCAGCCTGGAGGTATCCTGATCCGTGCGGAATTTCAGCAGGCCGCCGGCCACTCCAGGCCACCGGGCACTGGACACGAACCATGGCCTTTCCCCAGAGAAACAAAAGTCACCAGGCCAGGTTCCTGATGTCAGTTTGCTGGAGGCACTTGGCACTGTCAAACCACCCACAGTTGCCTGTGGGGGCACCTTGCATCCTGGAGGTATCCTGATCCGTGCGGAATTTCAGCAGGCAGCCGGCCACTCCGGTTTACCGGGCCCATGAGAAGAATGATGGCCTTTCCCCAGAGAAACAAAACTAACCAGGCCAGGTTCCTGATGTCAGTTTGCAGGAGGCACTTGGCACTGTCAAACCAGCCACAGTCGCCTGTGGGGGCACCTTGCATCTGGGAGGTATCTTGATCCATTCGGAATTTCAGCAGGGAGCCGGCCACTCCAGGCCACCGGGAACTGGACACAAACCATGGCCTTTCCCCAGAGAAACAAAAGTCACCAGGCCAGGTTCCTGATGTCAGTTTGCAGGAGGCACTTGGCACTGTCAAACCACCCACAGTTGCAAGTGGGGGCACCTTGCATCTGGGAGGTATCCTGATCCGTTCAGAACTTCAGCAGGCAGCCGGCCACTCCAGGCCACCGGGCCCTGGACACGAACCATGGCCTTTTCCCAGGGAAACAAAAGTTACCAGGCCAGGTTCCTGATGTCAGTTTGCAGGAGGCACTTGGCACTGTCAAACCAGCCACAGTTGCCTGTGGTGGTACTTTCGGTCTGGGAGGCATCCTGATCCGTGCGGAATTTCTGCAGGCAGCCGGCCACTCCAGGCCACCGGGCACTGGATATGAACCATGGCCTTTCCCCAGAGAAACAAAAGTCACCAGGCCAGGTTCCTGATGTCAGTTTGCAGGAGGCACTTGGCACTGTCAAACCAGCCACAGTTGCCTGTGGTGGTACTTTCGGTCTGGGAGGCATCCTGATCCGTGCGGAATTTCTGCAGGCAGCCGGCCACTCCAGGCCACCGGGCACTGGATACGAACCATGGCCTTTCCCCAGAGAAACAAAAGTCACCAGGGTAGCTTCCTGATGTCAGTTTGCTGGAGGCCCTTGGCACTGTCAAACCAGCCACAGTTGCCTGTGGGGCACCTTGCATCTGGGCGGTATCCTGATCCATTCGTAATTTCTGCAGGCAGCCGGCCACTCCGGGTCACCGTGCCCCGGACAAGAATGATGGTCTTTTCCCAGAGAAACAAAAGTCACCAGGCCAGGTTCCTGATGTCAGTTTGCAGGAGGCACTTGGCACTGTCAAACCAGCCACCACTGCCTGTGGTGGTACTTTCGTTCTGGGATGTATCCTGATCCGTGCGGAATTTCAGTAGGCAGCCGGCCACTCCATGCCACCGGGCACTGGACACGAACCATGGCCTTTCCCCAGAGAAACAAAAGTCACCAGGCCAGGTTCCTGATGTCAGTTTGCAGGAGGCACTTGGCACTGTCAAACCAGCCAGAGTTGCCTGTGGTGGTACTTTCGGTCGGGGAGGCATCCTGGTCCATGAGGAATTTCCGCAGGCAGCCGGCCACTCCGGGCCACCAGGCCCTAGACATGTACGATGACCTTTTCCCAGAGAAACCAAAGTTACCAGGACAGGTTCCTGATGTCAGTTTGCAGGAGGCACTTGGCACTGTCAAACCAGCCACAGTTGCCTGTGGTGGTACTTTCGGTCTGGGAGTCATCCTGATCCGTTCGGAATTTCTGCAGGCAGCCGGCCACTCCAGGCCACCGGGCACTGGATATGAACGATGGCCTTTCCCCAGAGAAACAAAAGTCACCAGGCCAGGTTCCTGATGTCAGTTTGCAGGAGGCACTTGGCACTGTCAAACCAGCCAGAGTTGCAAGTGGGGGCACCTTGCATCTGGGAGGTATCCTGATCCGTGTGGAATTTCAGCAGGCAGCCGGCCACTCCAGGCCGCCGGGCACTGGACACGAACCATGGCCTTTCACCCGAGAAACAAAAGTCACCAGGCCAGGTTCCTGATGTCAGTTTGCAGGAGGCACTTGGCACTGTCAAACCAGCCACAGTTGCCTGTGGTGGTACTTTCGGTCGGGGAGGTATCCTGATCCGTTCGGAATTTCAGCAGGCAGCCGGCCACTACGGGCCTCCTGGCCCTTGACACCCACAATGGCCTTTCCCCAGAGAAACAAAAGTCACCAGGCCAGGTTCCTGATGTCAGTTTGCAGGAGGCACTTGGCACTGTCAAACCAGCCACAGTTACCTCGGGCGGCACCTTTCATTTAGACGGTATCCTCATCCGTGCGGAATTTCAGCAGGCAGCCAGCCAGTCCGGGCCTACGGGTCCAGGATATGAACGATGGCCTTTCCCCAGAGAAACAAAAGTCACCAGGCCAGGTTCCTGATGTCAGTTTGCAGGAGGCACTTGGCACTGTCAAACCAGCCACTGTTGCCTGTGGTGGTACTTTCGGTCTGGGAGGCATCCTGATCCTTGCGGAATTTCTGCAGGCAGCCGGCCACTCCAGGCCACCGGGCACTGGACACGAACCATGGCCTTTCCCCAGAGAAACAAAAGTCACCAGGCCAGGTTCCTGATGTCAGTTTGCAGGAGCTACTTGGCACTGTCAAACCAGCCAGAGTTGCCTCTGCGGCACCTTGCATCTGGGAGGTATCCTGATCCATTTGGATTTTCAGCAGGCAGCCGGCAACACCAGGCCACTGGACCACCGGACCCGGGCAAGAATGATGGCCTTTCCCCAGAGAAACAAAACTAACCAGGCCAGGTTCCTGATGTCAGTTTGGAGGAGGCACTTGGCACTGTCAAACCAGCCACTCTTGCAAGAGGGGGCACCTTGCATCTGGGAGGTATCCTGATCCGTGTGGAATTTCAGCAGGCAGCCGGCCACTCCAGGCCGCCGGGCACTGGACAAGAACCATGGCCTTTCCCCAGAGAAACAAAAGTCACCAGGCCAGGTTCCTGATGTCAGTTTGCAGGAGGCACTTGGCACTGTCAAACCAGCCACAGTCGCCTGTGGGGGCACCTTGCATCTGGGAGGTATCTTGATCCATTCGGAATTTCAGCAGGCAGCCGGCCAATCGAGGCCACCGGGAACTGGACACGAACCATGGCCTTTCCCCAGAGAAACAAAAGTCACCAGGCCAGGTTCCTGATGTCAGTTTGCAGGAGGCACTTGGCACTGTCAAACCACCCACAGTTGCAAGTGGGGGCACCTTGCATCTGGGAGGTATCCTGATCCGTGTGGAATTTCAGCAGGCAGCCGGCCACTCCGGTTTACCGGGCCCATGAGAAGAATGATGGCCTTTCCCCAGAGAAACAAAACTAACCAGGCCAGGTTCCTGATGTCAGTTTGCTGGAGGCACTTGGCACTGTCAAACCAGCCACAGTCGCCTGTGGGGGCACCTTGCATCTGGGAGGTATCTTGATCCATTCGGAATTTCAGCAGGGAGCCGGCCACTCCAGGCCACCGGGAACTGGACACAAACCATGGCCTTTCCCCAGAGAAACAAAAGTCACCAGGCCAGGTTCCTGATGTCAGTTTGCAGGAGGCACTTGGCACTGTCAAACCACCCACAGTTGCCTGTGGGGGCACCTTGCATCTGGGAGGTATCCTGATCCGTTCAGAATTTCAGCAGGCAGCCGGCCACTCCAGGCCACCGGGCACTGGACACGAACCATGGCCTTTTCTCAGGGAAACAAAAGTTACCAGGCCAGGTTCCTGATGTCAGTTTGCAGGAGGCACTTGGCACTGTCAAACCAGCCACAGTTGCCTGTGGTGGTACTTTCGGTCTGGGAGGCATCCTGATCCGTGCGGAATTTCTGCAGGCAGCCGGCCACTCCAGGCCACCGGGCACTGGATATGAACCATGGCCTTTCCCCAGAGAAACAAAAGTCACCAGGCCAGGTTCCTGATGTCAGTTTGCAGGAGGCACTTGGCACTGTCAAACCAGCCACAGGTGCCTGTGGTGGTACTTTCGGTCTGGGAGGCATCCTGATCCGTGCGGTATTTCTGCAGGCAGCCGGCCACTCCAGGCCACCGGGCACTGGATACGAACCATGGCCTTTCCCCAGAGAAACAAAAGTCACCAGGGTAGCTTCCTGATGTCAGTTTGCTGGAGGCCCTTGGCACTGTCAAACCAGCCACAGTTGCCTGTGGGGCACCTTGCATCTGGGCGGTATCCTGATCCATTCGGAATTTCTGCAGGCAGCCGGCCACTCCGGGTCACCGTGCCCCGGACAAGAATGATGGTCTTTTCCCAGAGAAACAAAAGTCACCAGGCCAGGTTCCTGATGTCAGTTTGCAGGAGGCACTTGGCACTGTCAAACCAGCCACAGTTGCCTCTGGGGGCATTTTTCATATGGGAAGTATCCTGATCCGTGCGGAATTTCAGCAGGCAGCCGGCCACTCCAGGCCACCGGGCACTGGACACGAACCATGGCCTTTCCCCAGAGAAACAAAAGTCACCAGGCCAGGTTCCTGATGTCAGTTTGCAGGAGGCACTTGGCACTGTCAAACCAGCCACAGTTGCCTGTGGTGGTACTTTCGGTCTGGGAGGCATCCTGATCCGTGAGGAATTTCTGCAGGCAGCCGGCCACTCCAGGCCACCGGGCACTGGATATGAACCATGGCCTTTCCCCAGAGAAACAAAAGTCACCAGGCCAGGTTCCTGATGTCAGTTTGCAGGAGGCACTTGGCACTGTCAAACCAGCCACCACTGCCTGTTGTGGTACTTTCGTTCTGGGAGGTATCCTGATCCGTGCGGAATTTCAGCAGGCAGCCGGCCACTCCATGCCACCGGGCACTGGACACGAACCATGGCCTTTCCCCAGAGAAACAAAAGTCACCAGGCCAGGTTCCTGATGTCAGTTTGCAGGAGGCTCTTGGCACTGTCAAACCAGCCAGAGTTGCCTGTGGTGGTAATTTCGGTCGGGGAGGCATCCTGGTCCATGAGGAATTTCCGCAGGCAGCCGGCCACTCCGGGCCACCAGGCCCTAGACATGTACGATGACCTTTTCCCAGAGAAACCAAAGTTACCAGGACAGGTTCCTGATGTCAGTTTGCAGGAGGCACTTGGCACTGTCAAACCAGCCACAGTTGCCTGTGGTGGTACTTTCGGTCTGGGAGGCATCCTGATCCGTGCGGAATTTCTGCAGGCAGCCGGCCACTCCAGGCCACCGGGCACTGGATATGAACGATGGCCTTTCCCCAGAGAAACAAAAGTCACCAGGCCAGGTTCCTGATGTCAGTTTGCAGGAGGCACTTGGCACTGTCAAACCAGCCAGAGTTGCAAGTGGGGGCACCTTGCATCTGGGAGGTATCCTGATCCGTGCGGAATTTCAGCAGGCAGCCGGCCACTCCAGGCCGCCGGGCACTGGACACGAACCATGGCCTTTCACCCGAGAAACAAAAGTCACCAGGCCAGGTTCCTGATGTCAGTTTGCAGGAGGCACTTGGCACTGTCAAACCAGCCACAGTTGCCTGTGGTGGTACTTTCGGTCGGGGAGGTATCCTGATCCGTTCGGAATTTCAGCAGGCAGCCGGCCACTACGGGCCTCCTGGCCCTTGACACCCACAATGGCCTTTCCCCAGAGAAACAAAAGTCACCAGGCCAGGTTCCTGATGTCAGTTTGCAGGAGGCACTTGGCACTGTCAAACCAGCCACAGTTACCTCGGGCGGCACCTTTCATTTAGACGGTATCCTCATCCGTGCGGAATTTCAGCAGGCAGCCAGCCAGTCCGGGCCTACGGGTCCAGGATATGAACGATGGCCTATCCCCAGAGAAACAAAAGTCACCAGGCCAGGTTCCTGATGTCAGTTTGCAGGAGGCACTTGGCACTGTCAAACCAGCCACTGTTGCCTGTGGTGGTACTTTCGGTCTGGGAGGCATCCTGATCCTTGCGGAATTTCTGCAGGCAGCCGGCCACTCCAGGCCACCGGGCACTGGACACGAACCATGGCCTTTCCCCAGAGAAACAAAAGTCACCAGGCCAGGTTCCTGATGTCAGTTTGCAGGAGCTACTTGGCACTGTCAAACCAGCCAGAGTTGCCTCTGCGGCACCTTGCATCTGGGAGGTATCCTGATCCATTTGGATTTTCAGCAGGCAGCCGGCAACACCAGGCCACTGGACCACCGGACCCGGGCAAGAATGATGGCCTTTCCCCAGAGAAACAAAACTAACCAGGCCAGGTTCCTGATGTCAGTTTGGAGGAGGCACTTGGCACTGTCAAACCAGCCACTCTTGCAAGAGGGGGCACCTTGCATCTGGGAGGTATCCTGATCCGTGTGGAATTTCAGCAGGCAGCCGGCCACTCCAGGCCGCCGGGCACTGGACAAGAACCATGGCCTTTCCCCAGAGAAACAAAAGTCACCAGGCCAGGTTCCTGATGTCAGTTTGCAGGAGGCACTTGGCACTGTCAAACCAGCCACAGTCGCCTGTGGGGGCACCTTGCATCTGGGAGGTATCTTGATCCATTCGGAATTTCAGCAGGCAGCCGGCCAATCGAGGCCACCGGGAACTGGACACGAACCATGGCCTTTCCCCAGAGAAACAAAAGTCACCAGGCCAGGTTCCTGATGTCAGTTTGCAGGAGGCACTTGGCACTGTCAAACCACCCACAGTTGCAAGTGGGGGCACCTTGCATCTGGGAGGTATCCTGATCCGTGTGGAATTTCAGCAGGCAGCCGGCCACTCCGGTTTACCGGGCCCATGAGAAGAATGATGGCCTTTCCCCAGAGAAACAAAACTAACCAGGCCAGGTTCCTGATGTCAGTTTGCTGGAGGCACTTGGCACTGTCAAACCAGCCACAGTCGCCTGTGGGGGCACCTTGCATCTGGGAGGTATCTTGATCCATTCGGAATTTCAGCAGGGAGCCGGCCACTCCAGGCCACCGGGAACTGGACACAAACCATGGCCTTTCCCCAGAGAAACAAAAGTCACCAGGCCAGGTTCCTGATGTCAGTTTGCAGGAGGCACTTGGCACTGTCAAACCACCCACAGTTGCCTGTGGGGGCACCTTGCATCTGGGAGGTATCCTGATCCGTTCAGAATTTCAGCAGGCAGCCGGCCACTCCAGGCCACCGGGCACTGGACACGAACCATGGCCTTTTCTCAGGGAAACAAAAGTTACCAGGCCAGGTTCCTGATGTCAGTTTGCAGGAGGCACTTGGCACTGTCAAACCAGCCACAGTTGCCTGTGGTGGTACTTTCGGTCTGGGAGGCATCCTGATCCGTGCGGAATTTCTGCAGGCAGCCGGCCACTCCAGGCCACCGGGCACTGGATATGAACCATGGCCTTTCCCCAGAGAAACAAAAGTCACCAGGCCAGGTTCCTGATGTCAGTTTGCAGGAGGCACTTGGCACTGTCAAACCAGCCACAGGTGCCTGTGGTGGTACTTTCGGTCTGGGAGGCATCCTGATCCGTGCGGTATTTCTGCAGGCAGCCGGCCACTCCAGGCCACCGGGCACTGGATACGAACCATGGCCTTTCCCCAGAGAAACAAAAGTCACCAGGGTAGCTTCCTGATGTCAGTTTGCTGGAGGCCCTTGGCACTGTCAAACCAGCCACAGTTGCCTGTGGGGCACCTTGCATCTGGGCGGTATCCTGATCCATTCGGAATTTCTGCAGGCAGCCGGCCACTCCGGGTCACCGTGCCCCGGACAAGAATGATGGTCTTTTCCCAGAGAAACAAAAGTCACCAGGCCAGGTTCCTGATGTCAGTTTGCAGGAGGCACTTGGCACTGTCAAACCAGCCACAGTTGCCTCTGGGGGCATTTTTCATATGGGAAGTATCCTGATCCGTGCGGAATTTCAGCAGGCAGCCGGCCACTCCAGGCCACCGGGCACTGGACACGAACCATGGCCTTTCCCCAGAGAAACAAAAGTCACCAGGCCAGGTTCCTGATGTCAGTTTGCAGGAGGCACTTGGCACTGTCAAACCAGCCACAGTTGCCTGTGGTGGTACTTTCGGTCTGGGAGGCATCCTGATCCGTGAGGAATTTCTGCAGGCAGCCGGCCACTCCAGGCCACCGGGCACTGGATATGAACCATGGCCTTTCCCCAGAGAAACAAAAGTCACCAGGCCAGGTTCCTGATGTCAGTTTGCAGGAGGCACTTGGCACTGTCAAACCAGCCACCACTGCCTGTTGTGGTACTTTCGTTCTGGGAGGTATCCTGATCCGTGCGGAATTTCAGCAGGCAGCCGGCCACTCCATGCCACCGGGCACTGGACACGAACCATGGCCTTTCCCCAGAGAAACAAAAGTCACCAGGCCAGGTTCCTGATGTCAGTTTGCAGGAGGCTCTTGGCACTGTCAAACCAGCCAGAGTTGCCTGTGGTGGTAATTTCGGTCGGGGAGGCATCCTGGTCCATGAGGAATTTCCGCAGGCAGCCGGCCACTCCGGGCCACCAGGCCCTAGACATGTACGATGACCTTTTCCCAGAGAAACCAAAGTTACCAGGACAGGTTCCTGATGTCAGTTTGCAGGAGGCACTTGGCACTGTCAAACCAGCCACAGTTGCCTGTGGTGGTACTTTCGGTCTGGGAGGCATCCTGATCCGTGCGGAATTTCTGCAGGCAGCCGGCCACTCCAGGCCACCGGGCACTGGATATGAACCATGGCCTTTCCCCAGAGAAACAAAAGTCACCAGGCCAGGTTCCTGATGTCAGTTTGCAGGAGGCACTTGGCACTGTCAAACCAGCCAGAGTTGCAAGTGGGGGCACCTTGCATCTGGGAGGTATCCTGATCCGTGTGGAATTTCAGCAGGCAGCCGGCCACTCCAGGCCGCCGGGCACTGGACACGAACCATGGCCTTTCACCCGAGAAACAAAAGTCACCAGGCCAGGTTCCTGATGTCAGTTTGCAGGAGGCACTTGGCACTGTCAAACCAGCCACAGTTGCCTGTGGTGGTACTTTCGGTCGGGGAGGTATCCTGATCCGTTCGGAATTTCAGCAGGCAGCCGGCCACTACGGGCCTCCTGGCCCTTGACACCCACAATGGCCTTTCCCCAGAGAAACAAAAGTCACCAGGCCAGGTTCCTGATGTCAGTTTGCAGGAGGCACTTGGCACTGTCAAACCAGCCACAGTTGCCTCGGGCGGCACCTTTCATTTAGACGGTATCCTCATCCGTGCGGAATTTCAGCAGGCAGCCAGCCAGTCCGGGCCTACGGGTCCAGGATATGAACGATGGCCTTTCCCCAGAGAAACAAAAGTCACCAGGCCAGGTTCCTGATGTCAGTTTGCAGGAGGCACTTGGCACTGTCAAACCAGCCACTGTTGCCTGTGGTGGTACTTTCGGTCTGGGAGGCATCCTGATCCTTGCGGAATTTCTGCAGGCAGCCGGCCACTCCAGGCCACCGGGCACTGGACACGAACCATGGCCTTTCCCCAGAGAAACAAAAGTCACCAGGCCAGGTTCCTGATGTCAGTTTGCAGGAGCTACTTGGCACTGTCAAACCAGCCAGAGTTGCCTCTGCGGCACCTTGCATCTGGGAGGTATCCTGATCCATTTGGATTTTCAGCAGGCAGCCGGCAACACCAGGCCACTGGACCACCGGACCCGGGCAAGAATGATGGCCTTTCCCCAGAGAAACAAAACTAACCAGGCCAGGTTCCTGATGTCAGTTTGGAGGAGGCACTTGGCACTGTCAAACCAGCCACTCTTGCAAGAGGGGGCACCTTGCATCTGGGAGGTATCCTGATCCGTGTGGAATTTCAGCAGGCAGCCGGCCACTCCAGGCCGCCGGGCACTGGACAAGAACCATGGCCTTTCCCCAGAGAAACAAAAGTCACCAGGCCAGGTTCCTGATGTCAGTTTGCAGGAGGCACTTGGCACTGTCAAACCAGCCACAGTTGCCTGTGGGGGCACCTTGCATCCTGGAGGTATCCTGATCCGTTTGGAATTTCAGCAGGCAGCCGGCCACTCCGGTTTACCGGGCCCATGAGAAGAATGATGGCCTTTCCCCAGAGAAACAAAAGTCACCAGGCCAGGTTCCTGATGTCAGTTTGCAGGAGGCACTTGGCACTGTCAAACCAGCCACAGTTGCCTGTGGGGGCACCTTGCATCTGGGAGGTATCTTGATCCATTCGGAATTTCAGCAGGGAGCCGGCCACTCCAGGCCACCGGGAACTGGACACGAACCATGGCCTTTCCCCAGAGAAACAAAAGTCACCAGGCCAGGTTCCTGATGTCAGTTTGCAGGAGGCACTTGGCACTGTCAAACCACCCACAGTTGCAAGTGGGGGCACCTTGCATCTGGGAGGTATCCTGATCCGTGCGGAATTTCAGCAGGCAGCCGGCCACTCCAGGCCACCGGGCACTGGACAAGAACCATGGCCTTTCCCCAGAGAAACAAAAGTCACCAGGCCAGGTTCCTGATGTCAGTTTGCTGGAGGCACTTGGCACTGTCAAACCACCCACAGTTGCAAGTGGGGGCACCATGCATCTGGGGGGTATCCTGATCCGTTCGGAATTTCAGTAGGCAGCCGGCGACTCCAGGCCACCGTGCCCCAGACAAGAATGATGGCCTTTTCCCAGGGAAACAAAAGTTACCAGGCCAGGTTCCTGATGTCAGTTTGCAGGAGGCACTTGGCACTGTCAAACCACCCACAGTTGCCTGTGGTGGTACTTTCGGTCTGGGAGGCATCCTGATCCGTGCGGAATTTCTGCAGGCAGCCGGCCACTCCAGGCCACCGGGCACTGGATATGAACCATGGCCTTTCCCCAGAGAAACAAAAGTCACCAGGCCAGGTTCCTGATGTCAGTTTGCAGGAGGCACTTGGCACTGTCAAACCAGCCACCACTGCCTGTTGTGGTACTTTCGTTCTGGGAGGTATCCTGATCCGTGCGGAATTTCAGCAGGCAGCCGGCCACTCCATGCCACCGGGCACTGGACACGAACCATGGCCTTTCCCCAGAGAAACAAAAGTCACCAGGCCAGGTTCCTGATGTCAGTTTGCAGGAGGCTCTTGGCACTGTCAAACCAGCCAGAGTTGCCTGTGGTGGTAATTTCGGTCGGGGAGGCATCCTGGTCCATGAGGAATTTCCGCAGGCAGCCGGCCACTCCGGGCCACCAGGCCCTAGACATGTACGATGACCTTTTCCCAGAGAAACCAAAGTTACCAGGACAGGTTCCTGATGTCAGTTTGCAGGAGGCACTTGGCACTGTCAAACCAGCCACAGTTGCCTGTGGTGGTACTTTCGGTCTGGGAGGCATCCTGATCCGTGCGGAATTTCTGCAGGCAGCCGGCCACTCCAGGCCACCGGGCACTGGATATGAACCATGGCCTTTCCCCAGAGAAACAAAAGTCACCAGGCCAGGTTCCTGATGTCAGTTTGCAGGAGGCACTTGGCACTGTCAAACCAGCCAGAGTTGCAAGTGGGGGCACCTTGCATCTGGGAGGTATCCTGATCCGTGTGGAATTTCAGCAGGCAGCCGGCCACTCCAGGCCGCCGGGCACTGGACACGAACCATGGCCTTTCACCCGAGAAACAAAAGTCACCAGGCCAGGTTCCTGATGTCAGTTTGCAGGAGGCACTTGGCACTGTCAAACCAGCCACAGTTGCCTGTGGTGGTACTTTCGGTCGGGGAGGTATCCTGATCCGTTCGGAATTTCAGCAGGCAGCCGGCCACTACGGGCCTCCTGGCCCTTGACACCCACAATGGCCTTTCCCCAGAGAAACAAAAGTCACCAGGCCAGGTTCCTGATGTCAGTTTGCAGGAGGCACTTGGCACTGTCAAACCAGCCACAGTTGCCTCGGGCGGCACCTTTCATTTAGACGGTATCCTCATCCGTGCGGAATTTCAGCAGGCAGCCAGCCAGTCCGGGCCTACGGGTCCAGGATATGAACGATGGCCTTTCCCCAGAGAAACAAAAGTCACCAGGCCAGGTTCCTGATGTCAGTTTGCAGGAGGCACTTGGCACTGTCAAACCAGCCACTGTTGCCTGTGGTGGTACTTTCGGTCTGGGAGGCATCCTGATCCTTGCGGAATTTCTGCAGGCAGCCGGCCACTCCAGGCCACCGGGCACTGGACACGAACCATGGCCTTTCCCCAGAGAAACAAAAGTCACCAGGCCAGGTTCCTGATGTCAGTTTGCAGGAGCTACTTGGCACTGTCAAACCAGCCAGAGTTGCCTCTGCGGCACCTTGCATCTGGGAGGTATCCTGATCCATTTGGATTTTCAGCAGGCAGCCGGCAACACCAGGCCACTGGACCACCGGACCCGGGCAAGAATGATGGCCTTTCCCCAGAGAAACAAAACTAACCAGGCCAGGTTCCTGATGTCAGTTTGGAGGAGGCACTTGGCACTGTCAAACCAGCCACTCTTGCAAGAGGGGGCACCTTGCATCTGGGAGGTATCCTGATCCGTGTGGAATTTCAGCAGGCAGCCGGCCACTCCAGGCCGCCGGGCACTGGACAAGAACCATGGCCTTTCCCCAGAGAAACAAAAGTCACCAGGCCAGGTTCCTGATGTCAGTTTGCAGGAGGCACTTGGCACTGTCAAACCAGCCACAGTTGCCTGTGGGGGCACCTTGCATCCTGGAGGTATCCTGATCCGTTTGGAATTTCAGCAGGCAGCCGGCCACTCCGGTTTACCGGGCCCATGAGAAGAATGATGGCCTTTCCCCAGAGAAACAAAAGTCACCAGGCCAGGTTCCTGATGTCAGTTTGCAGGAGGCACTTGGCACTGTCAAACCAGCCACAGTTGCCTGTGGGGGCACCTTGCATCTGGGAGGTATCTTGATCCATTCGGAATTTCAGCAGGGAGCCGGCCACTCCAGGCCACCGGGAACTGGACACGAACCATGGCCTTTCCCCAGAGAAACAAAAGTCACCAGGCCAGGTTCCTGATGTCAGTTTGCAGGAGGCACTTGGCACTGTCAAACCAGCCACAGTTGCCTGTGGTGGTACTTTCGGTCTGGGAGGCATCCTGATCCGTGAGGAATTTCAGCAGGCAGCCGGCCACTCCAGGCCACCGGGCACTGGACAAGAACCATGGCCTTTCCCCAGAGAAACAAAAGTCACCAGGCCAGGTTCCTGATGTCAGTTTGCTGGAGGCACTTGGCACTGTCAAACCAGCCACAGTTGCAAGTGGGGGCACCATGCATCTGGGGGGTATCCTGATCCGTTCGGAATTTCAGTAGGCAGCCGGCGACTCCAGGCCACCGTGCCCCAGACAAGAATGATGGCCTTTTCCCAGGGAAACAAAAGTTACCAGGCCAGGTTCCTGATGTCAGTTTGCAGGAGGCACTTGGCACTGTCAAACCAGCCACAGTTGCCTGTGGTGGTACTTTCGGTCTGGGAGGCATCCTGATCCGTGCGGAATTTCTGCAGGCAGCCGGCCACTCCAGGCCACCGGGCA
Source organism: Passer domesticus (assembly GCF_036417665.1). Taxonomy (NCBI): domain Eukaryota; kingdom Metazoa; phylum Chordata; class Aves; order Passeriformes; family Passeridae; genus Passer; species Passer domesticus. Next base: position 57,624,263 of record NC_087478.1, on the reverse strand, counting down.
CTGGATATGAACCATGGCCTTTCCCCAGAGAAACAAAAGTCACCAGGCCAGGTTCCTGATGTCAGTTTGCAGGAGGCACTTGGCACTGTCAAACCAGCCACAGTTGCCTGTGGTGGTACTTTCGGTCTGGGAGGCATCCTGATTCGTGCGGAATTTCTGCAGGCAGCCGGCCACTCCAGGCCACCGGGCACTGGACACGAACCATGGCCTTTCCCCAGAGAAACAAAAGTCACCAGGCCAGGTTCCTGATGTCAGTTTGCAGGAGGTACTTGGCACTGTCAAACCAGCCAGAGTTGCCTCTGGGGGCACCTTGCATCTGGTAGGTATCCTGATCCATTCGGATTTTCAGCAGGCAGCCGGCAACACCGGGCCACTGGACCACCGGTCCCCGGGCAAGAATGATGGCCTTTCCCCAGAGAAACAAAACTAACCAGGCCAGGTTCCTGATGTCAGTTTGCAGGAGGCACTTGGCACTGTCAAACCAGCCACAGGTGCAAGTGGGGGCACCTTGCATCCTGGAGGTATCCTGATCCGTTCGGAATTTCAGCAGGCAGCCGGCCACTCCAGGCCACCGGGCACTGGATACGAACCATGGCCTTTCCCCAGAGAAACAAAAGTCACCAGGGTAGCTTCCTGCTGTCAGTTTGCTGGAGGCACTTGGCACTGTCAAACCAGCCACAGTTGCCTGTGGGGGCACCTTGCATCTGGGAGGTATCCTGATCTGTTCGGAATTTCAGTAGGCAGCCGGCCACTCCAGGCCACCGTGCCTCGGACAAGAATGATGGCCTTTTCCCAGAGAAACAAAAGTTACCAGGCCAGGTTCCTGATGTCAGTTTGCAGGAGGCACTTGGCACTGTCAAACCAGCCACAGTTGCCTGTGGGGGCACCTTGCATCCTGGAGGTGTCCTGATCCGTGCGGAATTTCAGCAGGCAGCCGGCCACTCCGGGCCTACGGGTCCAGAATATGAACGATGGCCTTTCCCCAGAGAAACAAAAGTCACCAGGCCAGGTTCCTGATGTCAGTTTGCAGGAGGCACTTGGCACTGTCAAACCAGCCACTGTTGCCTGTGGTGGTCCTTTCGGTCTGGGAGGCATCCTGATTCGTGCGGAATTTCTGCAGGCAGCCGGCAACTCCAGGCCACCGGGCACTGGACACGAACCATGGCCTTTCCCCAGAGAAACAAAAGTCACCAGGCCAGGTTCCTGATGTCAGTTTGCAGGAGGTACTTGGCACTGTCAAACCAGCCAGAGTTGCCTCTGGGGGCACCTTGCATCTGGGAGGTATCCTGATCCATTTGGATTTTCAGCAGGCAGCCGGCAACACCGGGCCACTGGACCACCGGACCCGGGCAAGAATGATGGCCTTTCCCCAGAGAAACAAAACTAACCAGGCCAGGTTCCTGATGTCAGTTTGGAGGAGGCACTTGGCACTGTCAAACCAGCCACTCTTGCAAGAGGGGGCACCTTGCATCTGGGAGGTATCCTGATCCGTGTGGAATTTCAGCAGGCAGCCGGCCACTCCAGGCCGCCGGGCACTGGACAAGAACCATGGCCTTTCCCCAGAGAAACAAAAGTCACCAGGCCAGGTTCCTGATGTCAGTTTGCAGGAGGCACTTGGCACTGTCAAACCAGCCACAGTCGCCTGTGGGGGCACCTTGCATCTGGGAGGTATCTTGATCCATTCGGAATTTCAGCAGGGAGCCGGCCACTCCAGGCCACCGGGAACTGGACACGAACCATGGCCTTTCCCCAGAGAAACAAAAGTCACCAGGCCAGGTTCCTGATGTCAGTTTGCAGGAGGCACTTGGCACTGTCAAACCACCCACAGTTGCAAGTGGGGGCACCTTGCATCTGGGAGGTATCCTGATCCGTGCGGAATTTCAGCAGGCAGCCGGCCACTCCAGGCCACCGGGCACTGGACAAGAACCATGGCCTTTCCCCAGAGAAACAAAAGTCACCAGGCCAGGTTCCTGATGTCAGTTTGCAGGAGGCACTTGGCACTGTCAAACCAGCCACAGTTGCAAGTGGGGGCACCATGCATCTGGGGGGGTATCCTGATCCGTTCGGAATTTCAGTAGGCAGCCGGCTACTCCGGGCCACCGTGCCCCAGACAAGAATGATGGCCTTTTCCCAGGGAAACAAAAGTTACCAGGCCAGGTTCCTGATGTCAGTTTGCAGGAGGCACTTGGCACTGTCAAACCAGCCACAGTTGCCTGTGGTGGTACTTTCGGTCTGGGAGGCATCCTGATCCGTGCGGAATTTCTGCAGGCAGCCGGCCACTCCAGGCCACCGGGCACTGGATATGAACCATGGCCTTTCCCCAGAGAAACAAAAGTCACCAGGCCAGGTTCCTGATGTCAGTTTGCAGGAGGCACTTGGCACTGTCAAACCAGCCACAGTTGCCTGTGGTGGTACTTTCGGTCCGGGAGGCATCCTGATCCGTGCGGAATTTCTGCAGGCAGCCGGCCACTCCAGGCCACCGGGCACTGGATATGAACCATGGCCTTTCCCCAGAGAAACAAAAGTCACCAGGCCAGGTTCCTGATGTCAGTTTGCAGGAGGTACTTGGCACTGTCAAACCAGCCAGAGTTGCCTCTGGGGGCACCTTGCATCTGGTAGGTATCCTGATCCATTCGGATTTTCAGCAGGCAGCCGGCAACACTGGGCCACTGGACCACCGGTCCCCGGGCAAGAATGATGGCCTTTCCCCAGAGAAACAAAACTAACCAGGCCAGGTTCCTGATGTCAGTTTGCAGGAGGCACTTGGCACTGTCAAACCAGCCACAGGTGCAAGTGGGGGCACCTTGCATCCTGGAGGTATCCTGATCCGTTCGGAATTTCAGCAGGCAGCCGGCCACTCCAGGCCACCGGGCACTGGATACGAACCATGGCCTTTCCCCAGAGAAACAAAAGTCACCAGGGTAGCTTCCTGATGTCAGTTTGCTGGAGGCACTTGGCACTGTCAAACCAGCCACAGTTGCCTGTGGGGGCACCTTGCATCTGGGAGGTATCCTGATCCGTTCGGAATTTTAGTAGGCAGCCGGCGACTCCAGGCCACCGTGCCTCGGACAAGAATGATGGCCTTTTCCCAGAGAAACAAAAGTTACCAGGCCAGGTTCCTGATGTCAGTTTGCAGGAGGCACTTGGCACTGTCAAACCAGCCACAGTTGCCTGTGGGGGCACCTTGCATCTGGGAGGTATCGTGATCTGTTTGGAAGTTCAGCAGGCAGCCGGCCACTCCGGTTTATTGGGCCCATGAGAAGAATGATGGCCTTTCCCCAGAGAAACAAAAGTCACCAGGCCAGGTTCCTGATGTCAGTTTGCAGGAGGCACTTGGCACTGTCAAACCAGCCAGAGTTGCCTGTGGTGGTACTTTCGGTCGGGGAGGCATCCTGGTCCATGTGGAATTTCCGCAGGCAGCCGGCCACTCCGGGCCACCAGGCCCTAGACATGTACGATGACCTTTTCCCAGAGAAACCAAAGTTACCAAGACAGGTTCCTGATGTCAGTTTGCAGTAGGCACTTGGCACTGTCAAACCAGCCACAGTTGCCTCGGGCGGCACCTTTCATTTAGACGGTATCCTGATCCGTGCGGAATTTCAGCAGGCAGCCAGCCAGTCCGGGCCTACGGGTCCAGGATATGAACGATGGCCTTTCCCCAGAGAAACAAAAGTCACCAGGCCAGGTTCCTGATGTCAGTTTGCAGGAGGCACTTGGCACTGTCAAACCAGCTGCAGATGCCTGTGGGGGCACCTTGCATCCTGGAGGTATCCTGATCCGTGCGGAATTTCAGCAGGCAGCCGGCCACTCCAGGCCACCGGGCACTGGACACGAACCATGGCCTTTCCCCAGAGAAACAAAAGTCACCAGGCCAGGTTCCTGATGTCAGTTTGCAGGAGGCACTTGGCACTGTCAAACCAGCCAGAGTTGCCTCTGGGGGCACCTTGCATCTGGGAGGTATCCTGATCCATTCGGAATTTCATCAGGCAGCCGGCAACACCGGGCCACTGGGCCACCGGTCCCCGGGCAAGAATGATGGCCTTTCCCCAGAGAAACAAAACTAACCAGGCCAGGTTCCTGATGTCAGTTTGGAGGAGGCACTTGGCACTGTCAAACTAGCCACAGGTGCTAGTGGGGGCACCTTGCGTCCTGGAGGTATCCTGATCCGTTCGGAATTTCAGCAGGCAGCCGGCCACTCCAGGCCACCGGGAACTGGACACGAACCATGGCCTTTCCCCAGAGAAACAAAAGTCACCAGGGTAGCTTCCTGATGTCAGTTTGCTGGAGGCACTTGGCACTGTCAAACCAGCCACAGTCGCCTGTGGGGGCACCTTGCATCTGGAAGGTATCCTGATCCGTGCGGAATTTCAGCAGGCAGCCGGCCACTCCGGTTTACCGGGCCCATGAGAAGAATGATGGCCTTTCCCCAGAGAAACAAAACTAACCAGGCCAGGTTCCTGATGTCAGTTTGCAGGAGGCACTTGGCACTGTCAAACCAGCCACAGTCGCCTGTGGGGGCACCTTGCATCTGGGAGGTATCTTGATCCATTCGGAATTTCAGCAGGGAGCCGGCCACTCCAGGCCACCGGGAACTGGACACAAACCATGGCCTTTCCCCAGAGAAACAAAAGTCACCAGGCCAGGTTCCTGATGTCAGTTTGCAGGAGGCACTTGGCACTGTCAAACCACCCACAGTTGCAAGTGGGGGCACCTTGCATCTGGGAGGTATCCTGATCCGTTCAGAACTTCAGCAGGCAGCCGGCCACTCCAGGCCACCGGGCACTGGACACGAACCATGGCCTTTTCCCAGGGAAACAAAAGTCACCAGGGTAGCTTCCTGATGTCAGTTTGCAGGAGGCACTTGGCACTGTCAAACCAGCCAGAGTTGCCTGTGGGGGCACCTTGCATCTGGGAGGTATCCTGATCCGTTCGGAATTTTAGTAGGCAGCCGGCGACTCCAGGCCACCGTGCCTCGGACAAGAATGATGGCCTTTTCCCAGAGAAACAAAAGTTACCAGGCCAGGTTCCTGATGTCAGTTTGCAGGAGGCACTTGGCACTGTCAAACCAGCCACAGTTGCCTGTGGGGGCACCTTGCATCTGGGAGGTATCGTGATCTGTTTGGAAGTTCAGCAGGCAGCCGGCCACTCCGGTTTATTGGGCCCATGAGAAGAATGATGGCCTTTCCCCAGAGAAACAAAAGTCACCAGGCCAGGTTCCTGATGTCAGTTTGCAGGAGGCACTTGGCACTGTCAAACCAGCCAGAGTTGCCTGTGGTGGTACTTTCGGTCGGGGAGGCATCCTGGTCCATGTGGAATTTCCGCAGGCAGCCGGCCACTCCGGGCCACCAGGCCCTAGACATGTACGATGACCTTTTCCCAGAGAAACCAAAGTTACCAAGACAGGTTCCTGATGTCAGTTTGCAGTAGGCACTTGGCACTGTCAAACCAGCCACAGTTGCCTCGGGCGGCACCTTTCATTTAGACGGTATCCTGATCCGTGCGGAATTTCAGCAGGCAGCCAGCCAGTCCGGGCCTACGGGTCCAGGATATGAACGATGGCCTTTCCCCAGAGAAACAAAAGTCACCAGGCCAGGTTCCTGATGTCAGTTTGCAGGAGGCACTTGGCACTGTCAAACCAGCTGCAGATGCCTGTGGGGGCACCTTGCATCCTGGAGGTATCCTGATCCGTGCGGAATTTCAGCAGGCAGCCGGCCACTCCAGGCCACCGGGCACTGGACACGAACCATGGCCTTTCCCCAGAGAAACAAAAGTCACCAGGCCAGGTTCCTGATGTCAGTTTGCAGGAGGCACTTGGCACTGTCAAACCAGCCAGAGTTGCCTCTGGGGGCACCTTGCATCTGGGAGGTATCCTGATCCATTCGGAATTTCATCAGGCAGCCGGCAACACCGGGCCACTGGGCCACCGGTCCCCGGGCAAGAATGATGGCCTTTCCCCAGAGAAACAAAACTAACCAGGCCAGGTTCCTGATGTCAGTTTGGAGGAGGCACTTGGCACTGTCAAACTAGCCACAGGTGCTAGTGGGGGCACCTTGCGTCCTGGAGGTATCCTGATCCGTTCGGAATTTCAGCAGGCAGCCGGCCACTCCAGGCCACCGGGAACTGGACACGAACCATGGCCTTTCCCCAGAGAAACAAAAGTCACCAGGGTAGCTTCCTGATGTCAGTTTGCTGGAGGCACTTGGCACTGTCAAACCAGCCACAGTCGCCTGTGGGGGCACCTTGCATCTGGAAGGTATCCTGATCCGTGCGGAATTTCAGCAGGCAGCCGGCCACTCCGGTTTACCGGGCCCATGAGAAGAATGATGGCCTTTCCCCAGAGAAACAAAACTAACCAGGCCAGGTTCCTGATGTCAGTTTGCAGGAGGCACTTGGCACTGTCAAACCAGCCACAGTCGCCTGTGGGGGCACCTTGCATCTGGGAGGTATCTTGATCCATTCGGAATTTCAGCAGGGAGCCGGCCACTCCAGGCCACCGGGAACTGGACACAAACCATGGCCTTTCCCCAGAGAAACAAAAGTCACCAGGCCAGGTTCCTGATGTCAGTTTGCAGGAGGCACTTGGCACTGTCAAACCACCCACAGTTGCAAGTGGGGGCACCTTGCATCTGGGAGGTATCCTGATCCGTTCAGAACTTCAGCAGGCAGCCGGCCACTCCAGGCCACCGGGCACTGGACACGAACCATGGCCTTTTCCCAGGGAAACAAAAGTTACCAGGCCAGGTTCCTGATGTCAGTTTGCAGGAGGCACTTGGCACTGTCAAACCAGCCACAGTTGCCTGTGGTGGTACTTTCGGTCTGGGAGGCATCCTGATCCGTGCGGAATTTCTGCAGGCAGCCGGCCACTCCAGGCCACCGGGCACTGGATATGAACCATGGCCTTTCCCCAGAGAAACAAAAGTCACCAGGCCAGGTTCCTGATGTCAGTTTGCAGGAGGCACTTGGCACTGTCAAACCAGCCACAGTTGCCTGTGGTGGTACTTTCGGTCTGGGAGGCATCCTGATCCGTGCGGAATTTCTGCAGGCAGCCGGCCACTCCAGGCCACCGGGCACTGGATACGAACCATGGCCTTTCCCCAGAGAAACAAAAGTCACCAGGGTAGCTTCCTGATGTCAGTTTGCTGGAGGCCCTTGGCACTGTCAAACCAGCCACAGTTGCCTGTGGGGCACCTTGCATCTGGGCGGTATCCTGATCCATTCGGAATTTCTGCAGGCAGCCGGCCACTCCGGGTCACCGTGCCCCGGACAAGAATGATGGTCTTTTCCCAGAGAAACAAAAGTCACCAGGCCAGGTTCCTGATGTCAGTTTGCAGGAGGCACTTGGCACTGTCAAACCAGCCACAGTTGCCTCTGGGGGCATTTTTCATATGGGAAGTATCCTGATCCGTGCGGAATTTCAGCAGGCAGCCGGCCACTCCAGGCCACCGGGCACTGGACACGAACCATGGCCTTTCCCCAGAGAAACAAAAGTCACCAGGCCAGGTTCCTGATGTCAGTTTGCAGGAGGCACTTGGCACTGTCAAACCAGCCACAGTTGCCTGTGGTGGTACTTTCGGTCTGGGAGGCATCCTGATCCGTGAGGAATTTCTGCAGGCAGCCGGCCACTCCAGGCCACCGGGCACTGGATATGAACCATGGCCTTTCCCCAGAGAAACAAAAGTCACCAGGCCAGGTTCCTGATGTCAGTTTGCAGGAGGCACTTGGCACTGTCAAACCAGCCACCACTGCCTGTGGTGGTACTTTCGTTCTGGGATGTATCCTGATCCGTGCGGAATTTCAGTAGGCAGCCGGCCACTCCATGCCACCGGGCACTGGACACGAACCATGGCCTTTCCCCAGAGAAACAAAAGTCACCAGGCCAGGTTCCTGATGTCAGTTTGCAGGAGGCACTTGGCACTGTCAAACCAGCCAGAGTTGCCTGTGGTGGTACTTTCGGTCGGGGAGGCATCCTGGTCCATGAGGAATTTCCGCAGGCAGCCGGCCACTCCGGGCCACCAGGCCCTAGACATGTACGATGACCTTTTCCCAGAGAAACCAAAGTTACCAGGACAGGTTCCTGATGTCAGTTTGCAGGAGGCACTTGGCACTGTCAAACCAGCCACAGTTGCCTGTGGTGGTACTTTCGGTCTGGGAGGCATCCTGATCCGTGCGGAATTTCTGCAGGCAGCCGGCCACTCCAGGCCACCGGGCACTGGATATGAACGATGGCCTTTCCCCAGAGAAACAAAAGTCACCAGGCCAGGTTCCTGATGTCAGTTTGCAGGAGGCACTTGGCACTGTCAAACCAGCCAGAGTTGCAAGTGGGGGCACCTTGCATCTGGGAGGTATCCTGATCCGTGTGGAATTTCAGCAGGCAGCCGGCCACTCCAGGCCGCCGGGCACTGGACACGAACCATGGCCTTTCACCCGAGAAACAAAAGTCACCAGGCCAGGTTCCTGATGTCAGTTTGCAGGAGGCACTTGGCACTGTCAAACCAGCCACAGTTGCCTGTGGTGGTACTTTCGGTCGGGGAGGTATCCTGATCCGTTCGGAATTTCAGCAGGCAGCCGGCCACTACGGGCCTCCTGGCCCTTGACACCCACAATGGCCTTTCCCCAGAGAAACAAAAGTCACCAGGCCAGGTTCCTGATGTCAGTTTGCAGGAGGCACTTGGCACTGTCAAACCAGCCACAGTTACCTCGGGCGGCACCTTTCATTTAGACGGTATCCTCATCCGTGCGGAATTTCAGCAGGCAGCCAGCCAGTCCGGGCCTACGGGTCCAGGATATGAACGATGGCCTTTCCCCAGAGAAACAAAAGTCACCAGGCCAGGTTCCTGATGTCAGTTTGCAGGAGGCACTTGGCACTGTCAAACCAGCCACTGTTGCCTGTGGTGGTACTTTCGGTCTGGGAGGCATCCTGATCCTTGCGGAATTTCTGCAGGCAGCCGGCCACTCCAGGCCACCGGGCACTGGACACGAACCATGGCCTTTCCCCAGAGAAACAAAAGTCACCAGGCCAGGTTCCTGATGTCAGTTTGCAGGAGCTACTTGGCACTGTCAAACCAGCCAGAGTTGCCTCTGCGGCACCTTGCATCTGGGAGGTATCCTGATCCATTTGGATTTTCAGCAGGCAGCCGGCAACACCAGGCCACTGGACCACCGGACCCGGGCAAGAATGATGGCCTTTCCCCAGAGAAACAAAACTAACCAGGCCAGGTTCCTGATGTCAGTTTGGAGGAGGCACTTGGCACTGTCAAACCAGCCACTCTTGCAAGAGGGGGCACCTTGCATCTGGGAGGTATCCTGATCCGTGAGGAATTTCAGCAGGCAGCCGGCCACTCCAGGCCGCCGGGCACTGGACAAGAACCATGGCCTTTCCCCAGAGAAACAAAAGTCACCAGGCCAGGTTCCTGATGTCAGTTTGCAGGAGGCACTTGGCACTGTCAAACCAGCCACAGTCGCCTGTGGGGGCACCTTGCATCTGGGAGGTATCTTGATCCATTCGGAATTTCAGCAGGCAGCCGGCCAATCCAGGCCACCGGGAACTGGACACGAACCATGGCCTTTCCCCAGAGAAACAAAAGTCACCAGGCCAGGTTCCTGATGTCAGTTTGCAGGAGGCACTTGGCACTGTCAAACCAGCCACAGTTGCAAGTGGGGGCACCTTGCATCTGGGAGGTATCCTGATCCGTGTGGAATTTCAGCAGGCAGCCGGCCACTCCGGTTTACCGGGCCCATGAGAAGAATGATGGCCTTTCCCCAGAGAAACAAAACTAACCAGGCCAGGTTCCTGATGTCAGTTTGCTGGAGGCACTTGGCACTGTCAAACCAGCCACAGTCGCCTGTGGGGGCACCTTGCATCTGGGAGGTATCTTGATCCATTCGGAATTTCAGCAGGGAGCCGGCCACTCCAGGCCACCGGGAACTGGACACAAACCATGGCCTTTCCCCAGAGAAACAAAAGTCACCAGGCCAGGTTCCTGATGTCAGTTTGCAGGAGGCACTTGGCACTGTCAAACCACCCACATTTGCCTGTGGGGGCACCTTGCATCTGGGAGGTATCCTGATCCGTTCAGAATTTCAGCAGGCAGCCGGCCACTCCAGGCCACCGGGCACTGGACACGAACCATGGCCTTTTCCCAGGGAAACAAAAGTTACCAGGCCAGGTTCCTGATGTCAGTTTGCAGGAGGCACTTGGCACTGTCAAACCAGCCACAGTTGCCTGTGGTGGTACTTTCGGTCTGGGAGGCATCCTGATCCGTGCGGAATTTCTGCAGGCAGCCGGCCACTCCAGGCCACCGGGCACTGGATATGAACCATGGCCTTTCCCCAGAGAAACAAAAGTCACCAGGCCAGGTTCCTGATGTCAGTTTGCAGGAGGCACTTGGCACTGTCAAACCAGCCACAGTTGCCTGTGGTGGTACTTTCGGTCTGGGAGGCATCCTGATCCGTGCGGTATTTCTGCAGGCAGCCGGCCACTCCAGGCCACCGGGCACTGGATACGAACCATGGCCTTTCCCCAGAGAAACAAAAGTCACCAGGGTAGCTTCCTGATGTCAGTTTGCTGGAGGCCCTTGGCACTGTCAAACCAGCCACAGTTGCCTGTGGGGCACCTTGCATCTGGGCGGTATCCTGATCCATTCGGAATTTCTGCAGGCAGCCGGCCACTCCGGGTCACCGTGCCCCGGACAAGAATGATGGTCTTTTCCCAGAGAAACAAAAGTCACCAGGCCAGGTTCCTGATGTCAGTTTGCAGGAGGCACTTGGCACTGTCAAACCAGCCACAGTTGCCTCTGGGGGCATTTTTCATATGGGAAGTATCCTGATCCGTGCGGAATTTCAGCAGGCAGCCGGCCACTCCAGGCCACCGGGCACTGGACACGAACCATGGCCTTTCCCCAGAGAAACAAAAGTCACCAGGCCAGGTTCCTGATGTCAGTTTGCAGGAGGCACTTGGCACTGTCAAACCAGCCACAGTTGCCTGTGGTGGTACTTTCGGTCTGGGAGGCATCCTGATCCGTGAGGAATTTCTGCAGGCAGCCGGCCACTCCAGGCCACCGGGCACTGGATATGAACCATGGCCTTTCCCCAGAGAAACAAAAGTCACCAGGCCAGGTTCCTGATGTCAGTTTGCAGGAGGCACTTGGCACTGTCAAACCAGCCACCACTGCCTGTTGTGGTACTTTCGTTCTGGGAGGTATCCTGATCCGTGCGGAATTTCAGCAGGCAGCCGGCCACTCCATGCCACCGGGCACTGGACACGAACCATGGCCTTTCCCCAGAGAAACAAAAGTCACCAGGCCAGGTTCCTGATGTCAGTTTGCAGGAGGCTCTTGGCACTGTCAAACCAGCCAGAGTTGCCTGTGGTGGTAATTTCGGTCGGGGAGGCATCCTGGTCCATGAGGAATTTCCGCAGGCAGCCGGCCACTCCGGGCCACCAGGCCCTAGACATGTACGATGACCTTTTCCCAGAGAAACCAAAGTTACCAGGACAGGTTCCTGATGTCAGTTTGCAGGAGGCACTTGGCACTGTCAAACCAGCCACAGTTGCCTGTGGTGGTACTTTCGGTCTGGGAGGCATCCTGATCCGTGCGGAATTTCTGCAGGCAGCCGGCCACTCCAGGCCACCGGGCACTGGATATGAACCATGGCCTTTCCCCAGAGAAACAAAAGTCACCAGGCCAGGTTCCTGATGTCAGTTTGCAGGAGGCACTTGGCACTGTCAAACCAGCCAGAGTTGCCTCTGGGGGCACCTTGCATCTGGGAGGTATCCTGATCCGTGTGGAATTTCAGCAGGCAGCCGGCCACTCCAGGCCGCCGGGCACTGGACACGAACCATGGCCTTTCACCCGAGAAACAAAAGTCACCAGGCCAGGTTCCTGATGTCAGTTTGCAGGAGGCACTTGGCACTGTCAAACCAGCCACAGTTGCCTGTGGTGGTACTTTCGGTCGGGGAGGTATCCTGATCCGTTCGGAATTTCAGCAGGCAGCCGGCCACTACGGGCCTCCTGGCCCTTGACACCCACAATGGCCTTTCCCCAGAGAAACAAAAGTCACCAGGCCAGGTTCCTGATGTCAGTTTGCTGCAGGCACTTGGCACTGTCAAACCAGCCACAGTTGCCTCGGGCGGCACCTTTCATTTAGACGGTATCCTCATCCGTGCGGAATTTCAGCAGGCAGCCAGCCAGTCCGGGCTTACGGGTCCAGGATATGAACGATGGCCTTTCCCCAGAGAAACAAAAGTCACCAGGCCAGGTTCCTGATGTCAGTTTGCAGGAGGCACTTGGCACTGTCAAACCAGCCACTGTTGCCTGTGGTGGTACTTTCGGTCTGGGAGGCATCCTGATCCTGGCGGAATTTCTGCAGGCAGCCGGCCACTCCAGGCCACCGGGCACTGGACACGAACCATGGCCTTTCCCCAGAGAAACAAAAGTCACCAGGCCAGGTTCCTGATGTCAGTTTGCAGGAGCTACTTGGCACTGTCAAACCAGCCAGAGTTGCCTCTGCGGCACCTTGCATCTGGGAGGTATCCTGATCCATTTGGATTTTCAGCAGGCAGCCGGCAACACCAGGCCACTGGACCACCGGACCCGGGCAAGAATGATGGCCTTTCCCCAGAGAAACAAAACTAACCAGGCCAGGTTCCTGATGTCAGTTTGGAGGAGGCACTTGGCACTGTCAAACCAGCCACTCTTGCAAGAGGGGGCACCTTGCATCTGGGAGGTATCCTGATCCGTGTGGAATTTCAGCAGGCGGGCGGCCACTCCAGGCCGCCGGGCACTGGACAAGAACCATGGCCTTTCCCCAGAGAAACAAAAGTCACCAGGCCAGGTTCCTGATGTCAGTTTGCAGGAGGCACTTGGCACTGTCAAACCAGCCACAGTTGCCTGTGGGGGCACCTTGCATCCTGGAGGTATCCTGATCCGTTTGGAATTTCAGCAGGCAGCCGGCCACTCCGGTTTACCGGGCCCATGAGAAGAATGATGGCCTTTCCCCAGAGAAACAAAAGTCACCAGGCCAGGTTCCTGATGTCAGTTTGCAGGAGGCACTTGGCACTGTCAAACCAGCCACAGTTGCCTGTGGGGGCACCTTGCATCTGGGAGGTATCTTGATCCATTCGGAATTTCAGCAGGGAGCCGGCCACTCCAGGCCACCGGGAACTGGACACGAACCATGGCCTTTCCCCAGAGAAACAAAAGTCACCAGGCCAGGTTCCTGATGTCAGTTTGCAGGAGGCACTTGGCACTGTCAAACCACCCACAGTTGCAAGTGGGGGCACCTTGCATCTGGGAGGTATCCTGATCCGTGCGGAATTTCAGCAGGCAGCCGGCCACTCCAGGCCACCGGGCACTGGACAAGAACCATGGCCTTTCCCCAGAGAAACAAAAGTCACCAGGCCAGGTTCCTGATGTCAGTTTGCTGGAGGCACTTGGCACTGTCAAACCAGCCACAGTTGCAAGTGGGGGCACCATGCATCTGGGGGGTATCCTGATCCGTTCGGAATTTCAGTAGGCAGCCGGCGACTCCAGGCCACCGTGCCCCAGACAAGAATGATGGCCTTTTCCCAGGGAAACAAAAGTTACCAGGCCAGGTTCCTGATGTCAGTTTGCAGGAGGCACTTGGCACTGTCAAACCAGCAACAGTTGCCTGTGGTGGTACTTTCGGTCTGGGAGGCATCCTGATCCGTGCGGAATTTCTGCAGGCAGCCGGCCACTCCAGGCCACCGGGCACTGGATATGAACCATGGCCTTTCCCCAGAGAAACAAAAGTCACCAGGCCAGGTTCCTGATGTCAGTTTGCAGGAGGCACTTGGCACTGTCAAACCAGCCACAGTTGCCTGTGGTGGTACTTTCGGTCTGGGAGGCATCCTGATTCGTGCGGAATTTCTGCAGGCAGCCGGCCACTCCAGGCCACCGGGCACTGGACACGAACCATGGCCTTTCCCCAGAGAAACAAAAGTCACCAGGCCAGGTTCCTGATGTCAGTTTGCAGGAGGTACTTGGCACTGTCAAACCAGCCAGAGTTGCCTCTGGGGGCACCTTGCATCTGGGAGGTATCCTGATCCATTCGGATTTTCAGCAGGCAGCCGGCAACACCGGGCCACTGGACCACCGGTCCCCGGGCAAGAATGATGGCCTTTCCCCAGAGAAACAAAACTAACCAGGCCAGGTTCCTGATGTCAGTTTGCAGGAGGCACTTGGCACTGTCAAACCAGCCACAGGTGCAAGTGGGGGCACCTTGCATCCTGGAGGTATCCTGATCCGTTCGGAATTTCAGCAGGCAGCCGGCCACTCCAGGCCACCGGGCACTGGATACGAACCATGGCCTTTCCCCAGAGAAACAAAAGTCACCAGGGTAGCTTCCTGATGTCAGTTTGCTGGAGGCACTTGGCACTCTCAAACCAGCCACAGTTGCCTGTGGGGGCACCTTGCATCTGGGAGGTATCCTGATCCGTTCGGAATTTCAGTAGGCAGCCGGCCACTCCAGGCCACCGTGCCTCGGACAAGAATGATGGCCTTTTCCCAGAGAAACAAAAGTTACCAGGACAGGTTCCTGATGTCAGTTTGCAGGAGGCACTTGGCACTGTCAAACCAGCCACAGTTGCCTGTGGGGGCACCTTGCATCCTGGAGGTGTCCTGATCCGTGCGGAATTTCAGCAGGCAGCCGGCCACTCCGGGCCTACGGGTCCAGAATATGAACGATGGCCTTTCCCCAGAGAAACAAAAGTCACCAGGCCAGGTTCCTGATGTCAGTTTGCAGGAGGCACTTGGCACTGTCAAACCAGCCACTGTTGCCTGTGGTGGTCCTTTCGGTCTGGGAGGCATCCTGATTCGTGCGGAATTTCTGCAGGCAGCCGGCAACTCCAGGCCACCGGGCACTGGACACGAACCATGGCCTTTCCCCAGAGAAACAAAAGTCACCAGGCCAGGTTCCTGATGTCAGTTTGCAGGAGGTACTTGGCACTGTCAAACCAGCCAGAGTTGCCTCTGGGGGCACCTTGCATCTGGGAGGTATCCTGATCCATTTGGATTTTCAGCAGGCAGCCGGCAACACCGGGCCACTGGACCACCGGACCCGGGCAAGAATGATGGCCTTTCCCCAGAGAAACAAAACTAACCAGGCCAGGTTCCTGATGTCAGTTTGGAGGAGGCACTTGGCACTGTCAAACCAGCCACTCTTGCAAGAGGGGGCACCTTGCATCTGGGAGGTATCCTGATCCGTGTGGAATTTCAGCAGGGAGCCGGCCACTCCAGGCCGCCGGGCACTGGACAAGAACCATGGCCTTTCCCCAGAGAAACAAAAGTCACCAGGCCAGGTTCCTGATGTCAGTTTGCAGGAGGCACTTGGCACTGTCAAACCAGCCACAGTCGCCTGTGGGGGCACCTTGCATCTGGGAGGTATCTTGATCCATTCGGAATTTCAGCAGGGAGCCGGCCACTCCAGGCCACCGGGAACTGGACACGAACCATGGCCTTTCCCCAGAGAAACAAAAGTCACCAGGCCAGGTTCCTGATGTCAGTTTGCAGGAGGCACTTGGCACTGTCAAACCACCCACAGTTGCAAGTGGGGGCACCTTGCATCTGGGAGGTATCCTGATCCGTGCGGAATTTCAGCAGGCAGCCGGCCACTCCAGGCCACCGGGCACTGGACAAGAACCATGGCCTTTCCCCAGAGAAACAAAAGTCACCAGGCCAGGTTCCTGATGTCAGTTTGCAGGAGGCACTTGGCACTGTCAAACCAGCCACAGTTGCAAGTGGGGGCACCATGCATCTGGGGGGTATCCTGATCCGTTCGGAATTTCAGTAGGCAGCCGGCTACTCCGGGCCACCGTGCCCCAGACAAGAATGATGGCCTTTTCCCAGGGAAACAAAAGTTACCAGGCCAGGTTCCTGATGTCAGTTTGCAGGAGGCACTTGGCACTGTCAAACCAGCCACAGTTGCCTGTGGTGGTACTTTCGGTCTGGGAGGCATCCTGATCCGTGCGGAATTTCTGCAGGCAGCCGGCCACTCCAGGCCACCGGGCACTGGATATGAACCATGGCCTTTCCCCAGAGAAACAAAAGTCACCAGGCCAGGTTCCTGATGTCAGTTTGCAGGAGGCACTTGGCACTGTCAAACCAGCCACAGTTGCCTGTGGTGGTACTTTCGGTCCGGGAGGCATCCTGATCCGTGCGGAATTTCTGCAGGCAGCCGGCCACTCCAGGCCACCGGGCACTGGATATGAACCATGGCCTTTCCCCAGAGAAACAAAAGTCACCAGGCCAGGTTCCTGATGTCAGTTTGCAGGAGGTACTTGGCACTGTCAAACCAGCCAGAGTTGCCTCTGGGGGCACCTTGCATCTGGTAGGTATCCTGATCCATTCGGATTTTCAGCAGGCAGCCGGCAACACCGGGCCACTGGACCACCGGTCCCCGGGCAAGAATGATGGCCTTTCCCCAGAGAAACAAAACTAACCAGGCCAGGTTCCTGATGTCAGTTTGCAGGAGGCACTTGGCACTGTCAAACCAGCCACAGGTGCAAGTGGGGGCACCTTGCATCCTGGAGGTATCCTGATCCGTTCGGAATTTCAGCAGGCAGCCGGCCACTCCAGGCCACCGGGCACTGGATACGAACCATGGCCTTTCCCCAGAGAAACAAAAGTCACCAGGGTAGCTTCCTGATGTCAGTTTGCTGGAGGCACTTGGCACTGTCAAACCAGCCACAGTTGCCTGTGGGGGCACCTTGCATCTGGGAGGTATCCTGATCCGTTCGGAATTTTAGTAGGCAGCCGGCGACTCCAGGCCACCGTGCCCCGGACAAAAATGATGGCCTTTTCCCAGAGAAACAAAAGTTACCAGGCCAGGTTCCTGATGTCAGTTTGCAGGAGGCACTTGGCACTGTCAAACCAGCCACAGTTGCCTGTGGGGGCACCTTGCATCCTGGAGGTATCCTGATCCGTGCGGAATTTCAGCAGGCAGCCGGCCACTCCAGGCCACCGGGCACTGGACACGAACCATGGCCTTTCCCCAGAGAAACAAAAGTCACCAGGCCAGGTTCCTGATGTCAGTTTGCTGGAGGCACTTGGCACTGTCAAACCAGCCACAGTTGCCTCTGGGGGCACCTTGCATCTGGGAGGTATCGTGATCTGTTTGGAAGTTCAGCAGGCAGCCGGCCACTCCGGTTTATTGGGCCCATGAGAAGAATGATGGCCTTTCCCCAGAGAAACAAAAGTCACCAGGCCAGGTTCCTGATGTCAGTTTGCTGGAGGCACTTGGCACTGTCAAACCAGCCACAGTCGCCTGTGGGGGCACCTTGCATCTGGGAGGTATCTTGATCCATTCGGAATTTCAGCAGGCAGCCGGCCAATCCAGGCCACCGGGAACTGGAAACAAACCATGGCCTTTCCCCAGAGAAACAAAAGTCACCAGGCCAGGTTCCTGATGTCAGTTTGCAGGAGGCACTTGGCACTGTCAAACCAGCCACTCTTGCAAGAGGGGGCACCTTGCATCTGGGAGGTATCCTGATCCGTGTGGAATTTCAGCAGGCAGCCGGCCACTCCAGGCCGCCGGGCACTGGACAAGAACCATGGCCTTTCCCCAGAGAAACAAAAGTCACCAGGCCAGGTTCCTGATGTCAGTTTGCAGGAGGCACTTGGCACTGTCAAACCAGCCACAGTCGCCTGTGGGGGCACCTTGTGTCTGGGAGGTATCTTGATCCATTCGGAATTTCAGCAGGGAGCCGCCACTCCAGGCCACCGGGAACTGGACACGAACCATGGCCTTTCCCCAGAGAAACAAAAGTCACCAGGCCAGGTTCCTGATGTCAGTTTGCAGGAGGCACTTGGCACTGTCAAACCACCCACAGTTGCAAGTGGGGGCACCTTGCATCTGGGACGTATCCTGATCCGTGCGGAATTTCAGCAGGCAGCCGGCCACTCCAGGCCACCGGGCACTGGACAAGAACCATGGCCTTTCCCCAGAGAAACAAAAGTCACCAGGCCAGGTTCCTGATGTCAGTTTGCAGGAGGCACTTGGCACTGTCAAACCAGCCACAGTTGCAAGTGGGGGCACCATGCATCTGGGGGGTATCCTGATCCGTTCGGAATTTCAGTAGGCAGCCGGCTACTCCGGGCCACCGTGCCCCAGACAAGAATGATGGCCTTTTCCCAGGGAAACAAAAGTTACCAGGCCAGGTTCCTGATGTCAGTTTGCAGGAGGCACTTGGCACTGTCAAACCAGCCACAGTTGCCTGTGGTGGTACTTTCGGTCTGGGAGGCATCCTGATCCGTGCGGAATTTCTGCAGGCAGCCGGCCACTCCAGGCCACCGGGCACTGGATATGAACCATGGCCTTTCCCCAGAGAAACAAAAGTCACCAGGCCAGGTTCCTGATGTCAGTTTGCAGGAGGCACTTGGCACTGTCAAACCAGCCACAGTTGCCTGTGGTGGTACTTTCGGTCTGGGAGGCATCCTGATTCGTGCGGAATTTCTGCAGGCAGCCGGCCACTCCAAGCCACCGGGCACTGGACACGAACCATGGCCTTTCCCCAGAGAAACAAAAGTCACCAGGCCAGGTTCCTGATGTCAGTTTGCAGGAGGTACTTGGCACTGTCAAACCAGCCAGAGTTGCCTCTGGGGGCACCTTGGATCTGGTAGGTATCCTGATCCATTCGGATTTTCAGCAGGCAGCCGGCAACACCGGGCCACTGGACCACCGGTCCCCGGGCAAGAATGATGGCCTTTCCCCAGAGAAACAAAACTAACCAGGCCAGGTTCCTGATGTCAGTTTGCAGGAGGCACTTGGCACTGTCAAACCAGCCACAGGTGCAAGTGGGGGCACCTTGCATCCTGGAGGTATCCTGATCCGTTCGGAATTTCAGCAGGCAGCCGGCCACTCCAGGCCACCGGGCACTGGATACGAACCATGGCCTTTCCCCAGAGAAACAAAAGTCACCAGGGTAGCTTCCTGATGTCAGTTTGCTGGAGGCACTTGGCACTGTCAAACCACCCACAGTTGCCTGTGGGGGCACCTTGCATCTGGGAGGTATCCTGATCCGTTCGGAATTTCAGTAGGCAGCTGGCCACTCCAGGCCACCGTGCCTCGGACAAGAATGATGGCCTTTTCCCAGAGAAACAAAAGTTACCAGGCCAGGTTCCTGATGTCAGTTTGCAGGAGGCACTTGGCACTGTCAAACCAGCCACAGTTGCCTGTGGGGGCACCTTGCATCCTGGAGGTATCCTGATCCGTGCGGAATTTCAGCAGGCAGCCGGCCACTCCAGGCCACCGGGCACTGGACACGAACCATGGCCTTTCCCCAGATATACAAAAGTCACCAGGCCAGGTTCCTGATGTCAGTTTGCTGGAGGCACTTGGCACTGTCAAACCAGCCACAGTTGCCTGTGGGGGCACCTTGCATCTGGGAGGTATCGTGATCTGTTTGGAATTTCAGCAGGCAGCCGGCCACTCCGGTTTACTGGGCCCATGAGAAGAATGATGGCCTTTCCCCAGAGAAACAAAAGTCACCAGGCCAGGTTCCTGATGTCAGTTTGCTGGAGTCACTTGGCACTGTCAAACCAGCCACAGTCGCCTGTGGGGGCACCTTGCATCTGGGAGGTATCTTGATCCATTCGGAATTTCAGCAGGCAGCCGGCCAATCCAGGCCACCGGGAACTGGACACAAACCATGGCCTTTCCCCAGAGAAACAAAAGTCACCAGGCCAGGTTCCTGATGTCAGTTTGCAGGAGGCACTTGGCACTGTCAAACCAGCCAGAGTTGCAAGTGGGGGCACCTTGCATCTGGGAGGTATCCTGATCCGTGTGGAATTTCAGCAGGCAGCCGGCCACTCCAGGCTGCCGGGCACTGGACACGAACCATGGCCTTTCACCCTAGAAACAAAAGTCACCAGGCCAGGTTCCTGATGTCAGTTTGCAGGAGGCACTTGGCACTGTCAAACCAGCCACAGTTGCCTGTGGTGGTACTTTCGGTCTGGGAGGTATCCTGATCCGTTCGGAATTTCAGCAGGCAGCCGGCCACTACGGGCCTCCTGGCCCTTGACACCCACAATGGCCTTTCCCCAGAGAAACAAAAGTCACCAGGCCAGGTTCCTGATGTCAGTTTGCAGGAGGCACTTGGCACTGTCAAACCAGCCACAGTTGCCTCGGGCGGCACCTTTCATTTAGACGGTATCCTCATCCGTGCGGAATTTCAGCAGGCAGCCAGCCAGTCCGGGCCTACGGGTCCAGGATACGAACGATGGCCTTTCCCCAGAGAAACAAAAGTCACCAGGCCAGGTTCCTGATGTCAGTTTGCAGGAGGCACTTGGCACTGTCAAACCAGCCACAGTTGCCTGTGGGGGCACCTTGCATCTGGGAGGTATCCTGATCTGTTTGGAATTTCAGCAGGCAGCCGGCCACTCCGGTTTACCGGGCCCATGAGAAGAATGATGGCCTTTCCCCAGAGAAACAAAAGTCACCAGGCCAGGTTCCTGATGTCAGTTTGCAGGAGGCACTTGGCACTGTCAAACCACCCACAGTTGCCTGTGGGGGCACCTTGCATCCTGGAGGTATCCTGATCCGTTTGGAATTTCAGCAGGCAGCCGGCCACTCCGGTTTACCGGGCCCATGAGAAGAATGATGGCCTTTCCCCAGAGAAACAAAAGTCACCAGGCCAGGTTCCTGATGTCAGTTTGCAGGAGGCACTTGGCACTGTCAAACCAGCCACAGTCGCCTGTGTGGGCACCTTGCATCTGGGAGGTATCTTGATCCATTCGGAATTTCAGCAGGCAGCCGGCCACTCCAGGCCACCGGGAACTGGACACGAACCATGGCCTTTCCCCAGAGAAACAAAAGTCACCAGGCCAGGTTCCTGATGTCAGTTTGCAGGAGGCACTTGGCACTGTCAAACCGGCCACAGGTGCAAGTGGGGGCACCTTGCATCTGGGAGGTATCCTGATCCGTTCAGAATTTCAGCAGGCAGCCGGCCACTCCAGGCCACCGGGCACTGGACACGAACCATGGCCTTTCCCCAGAGAAACAAAAGTCACCAGGCCAGGTTCCTGATGTCAGTTTGCAGGAGGCACTTGGCACTGTCAAACCAGCCACAGTTGCCTGTGGGGGCACCTTGCATCTGGGAGGTATCCTGATCCGTTCGGAATTTCAGTAGGCAGCCGGCTACTCCGGGCCATCGTGCCCCAGACAAGAATGATGGCCTTTTCCCAGGGAAACAAAAGTTACCAGGCCAGGTTCCTGATGTCAGTTTGCAGGAGGCACTTGGCACTGTCAAACCAGCAAGAGTTGCCTGTGGTGGTACTTTCGGTCTGGGAGGCATCCTGATCCGTGCGGAATTTCTGCAGGCAGCCGGCGACTCGAGGCCACCGGGCACTGGACACGAACCATGGCCTTTCCCCAGAGAAACAAAAGTCACCAGGCCAGGTTCCTGATGTCAGTTTGCAGGAGGTACTTGGCACTGTCAAACCAGCCAGAGTTGCCTCTGGGGGCACCTTGCATCTGGGAGGTATCCTGATCCATTCGGAATTTCAGCAGGCAGCCGGCAACACCGGGCCACTGGACCACCGGTCCCGGGGCAAGAATGATGGCCTTTCCCCAGAGAAAGAAAACTAACCAGGCCAGGTTCCTGATGTCAGTTTGGAGGAGGCACTTGGCACTGTCAAACCAGCCACAGGTGCAAGTGGGGGCACCTTGCATCCTGGAGGTATCCTGATGCGTTCGGAATTTCAGCAGGCAGCCGGCCACTCCAGGCCACCGGGCACTGGATACGAACCATGGCCTTTCCCCAGAGAAAAAAAAGTCACCAGGGTAGCTTCCTGATGTCAGTTTGCTGGAGGCACTTGGCACTGTCAAACCAGCCACAGTTGCCTGTGGGGACACCTTGCATCTGGGAGGTATCCTGATCCATTCGGAATTTCAGCAGGCAGCCGGCCACTCCGGTTTACTGGGCCCATGAGAAGAATGATGGCCTTTCCCCAGAGAAACAAAAGTCACCAGGCCAGGTTCCTGATGTCAGTTTGCTGGAGGCACTTGGCACTGTCAAACCAGCCACAGTCGCCTGTGGGGGCACCTTGCATCTGGGAGGTATCTTGATCCATTCGGAATTTCAGCAGGCAGCCGGCCACTCCAGGCCACCGGGAACTGGACACAAACCATGGCCTTTCCCCAGAGAAACAAAAGTCACCAGGCCAGGTTCCTGATGTCAGTTTGCAGGAGGCACTTGGCACTGTCAAACCAGCCAGAGTTGCAAGTGGGGGCACCTTGCATCTGGGAGGTATCCTGATCCGTGTGGAATTTCAGCAGGCAGCCGGCCACTCCAGGCCGCCGGGCACTGGACACGAACCATGGCCTTTCACCCGAGAAACAAAAGTCACCAGGCCAGGTTCCTGATGTCAGTTTGCAGGAGGCACTTGGCACTGTCAAACCAGCCACAGTTGCCTGTGGTGGTACTTTCGGTCTGGGAGGCATCCTGATCCGTGCGGAATTTCAGCAGGCAGCCGGCCACTCCGGGCCTACGGGTCCAGAATATGAACGATGGCCTTTCCCCAGAGAAACAAAAGTCACCAGGCCAGGTTCCTGATGTCAGTTTGCAGGAGGCACTTGGCACTGTCAAACCAGCCACTGTTGCCTGTGGTGGTCCTTTCGGTCTGGGAGGCATCCTGATTCGTGCGGAATTTCTGCAGGCAGCCGGCAACTCCAGGCCACCGGGCACTGGACACGAACCATGGCCTTTCCCCAGAGAAACAAAAGTCACCAGGCCAGGTTCCTGATGTCAGTTTGCAGGAGGTACTTGGCACTGTCAAACCAGCCAGAGTTGCCTCTGGGGGCACCTTGCATCTGGGAGGTATCCTGATCCATTTGGATTTTCAGCAGGCAGCCGGCAACACCGGGCCACTGGACCACCGGACCCGGGCAAGAATGATGGCCTTTCCCCAGAGAAACAAAACTAACCAGGCCAGGTTCCTGATGTCAGTTTGGAGGAGGCACTTGGCACTGTCAAACCAGCCACTCTTGCAAGAGGGGGCACCTTGCATCTGGGAGGTATCCTGATCCGTGTGGAATTTCAGCAGGGAGCCGGCCACTCCAGGCCGCCGGGCACTGGACAAGAACCATGGCCTTTCCCCAGAGAAACAAAAGTCACCAGGCCAGGTTCCTGATGTCAGTTTGCAGGAGGCACTTGGCACTGTCAAACCAGCCACAGTCGCCTGTGGGGGCACCTTGCATCTGGGAGGTATCTTGATCCATTCGGAATTTCAGCAGGGAGCCGGCCACTCCAGGCCACCGGGAACTGGACACGAACCATGGCCTTTCCCCAGAGAAACAAAAGTCACCAGGCCAGGTTCCTGATGTCAGTTTGCAGGAGGCACTTGGCACTGTCAAACCACCCACAGTTGCAAGTGGGGGCACCTTGCATCTGGGAGGTATCCTGATCCGTGCGGAATTTCAGCAGGCAGCCGGCCACTCCAGGCCACCGGGCACTGGACAAGAACCATGGCCTTTCCCCAGAGAAACAAAAGTCACCAGGCCAGGTTCCTGATGTCAGTTTGCAGGAGGCACTTGGCACTGTCAAACCAGCCACAGTTGCAAGTGGGGGCACCATGCATCTGGGGGGTATCCTGATCCGTTCGGAATTTCAGTAGGCAGCCGGCTACTCCGGGCCACCGTGCCCCAGACAAGAATGATGGCCTTTTCCCAGGGAAACAAAAGTTACCAGGCCAGGTTCCTGATGTCAGTTTGCAGGAGGCACTTGGCACTGTCAAACCAGCCACAGTTGCCTGTGGTGGTACTTTCGGTCTGGGAGGCATCCTGATCCGTGCGGAATTTCTGCAGGCAGCCGGCCACTCCAGGCCACCGGGCACTGGATATGAACCATGGCCTTTCCCCAGAGAAACAAAAGTCACCAGGCCAGGTTCCTGATGTCAGTTTGCAGGAGGCACTTGGCACTGTCAAACCAGCCACAGTTGCCTGTGGTGGTACTTTCGGTCCGGGAGGCATCCTGATCCGTGCGGAATTTCTGCAGGCAGCCGGCCACTCCAGGCCACCGGGCACTGGATATGAACCATGGCCTTTCCCCAGAGAAACAAAAGTCACCAGGCCAGGTTCCTGATGTCAGTTTGCAGGAGGTACTTGGCACTGTCAAACCAGCCAGAGTTGCCTCTGGGGGCACCTTGCATCTGGTAGGTATCCTGATCCATTCGGATTTTCAGCAGGCAGCCGGCAACACCGGGCCACTGGACCACCGGTCCCCGGGCAAGAATGATGGCCTTTCCCCAGAGAAACAAAACTAACCAGGCCAGGTTCCTGATGTCAGTTTGCAGGAGGCACTTGGCACTGTCAAACCAGCCACAGGTGCAAGTGGGGGCACCTTGCATCCTGGAGGTATCCTGATCCGTTCGGAATTTCAGCAGGCAGCCGGCCACTCCAGGCCACCGGGCACTGGATACGAACCATGGCCTTTCCCCAGAGAAACAAAAGTCACCAGGGTAGCTTCCTGATGTCAGTTTGCTGGAGGCACTTGGCACTGTCAAACCAGCCACAGTTGCCTGTGGGGGCACCTTGCATCTGGGAGGTATCCTGATCCGTTCGGAATTTTAGTAGGCAGCCGGCGACTCCAGGCCACCGTGCCCCGGACAAAAATGATGGCCTTTTCCCAGAGAAACAAAAGTTACCAGGCCAGGTTCCTGATGTCAGTTTGCAGGAGGCACTTGGCACTGTCAAACCAGCCACAGTTGCCTGTGGGGGCACCTTGCATCCTGGAGGTATCCTGATCCGTGCGGAATTTCAGCAGGCAGCCGGCCACTCCAGGCCACCGGGCACTGGACACGAACCATGGCCTTTCCCCAGAGAAACAAAAGTCACCAGGCCAGGTTCCTGATGTCAGTTTGCTGGAGGCACTTGGCACTGTCAAACCAGCCACAGTTGCCTCTGGGGGCACCTTGCATCTGGGAGGTATCGTGATCTGTTTGGAAGTTCAGCAGGCAGCCGGCCACTCCGGTTTATTGGGCCCATGAGAAGAATGATGGCCTTTCCCCAGAGAAACAAAAGTCACCAGGCCAGGTTCCTGATGTCAGTTTGCTGGAGGCACTTGGCACTGTCAAACCAGCCACAGTCGCCTGTGGGGGCACCTTGCATCTGGGAGGTATCTTGATCCATTCGGAATTTCAGCAGGCAGCCGGCCAATCCAGGCCACCGGGAACTGGAAACAAACCATGGCCTTTCCCCAGAGAAACAAAAGTCACCAGGCCAGGTTCCTGATGTCAGTTTGCAGGAGGCACTTGGCACTGTCAAACCAGCCACTCTTGCAAGAGGGGGCACCTTGCATCTGGGAGGTATCCTGATCCGTGTGGAATTTCAGCAGGCAGCCGGCCACTCCAGGCCGCCGGGCACTGGACAAGAACCATGGCCTTTCCCCAGAGAAACAAAAGTCACCAGGCCAGGTTCCTGATGTCAGTTTGCAGGAGGCACTTGGCACTGTCAAACCAGCCACAGTCGCCTGTGGGGGCACCTTGTGTCTGGGAGGTATCTTGATCCATTCGGAATTTCAGCAGGGAGCCGCCACTCCAGGCCACCGGGAACTGGACACGAACCATGGCCTTTCCCCAGAGAAACAAAAGTCACCAGGCCAGGTTCCTGATGTCAGTTTGCAGGAGGCACTTGGCACTGTCAAACCACCCACAGTTGCAAGTGGGGGCACCTTGCATCTGGGACGTATCCTGATCCGTGCGGAATTTCAGCAGGCAGCCGGCCACTCCAGGCCACCGGGCACTGGACAAGAACCATGGCCTTTCCCCAGAGAAACAAAAGTCACCAGGCCAGGTTCCTGATGTCAGTTTGCAGGAGGCACTTGGCACTGTCAAACCAGCCACAGTTGCAAGTGGGGGCACCATGCATCTGGGGGGTATCCTGATCCGTTCGGAATTTCAGTAGGCAGCCGGCTACTCCGGGCCACCGTGCCCCAGACAAGAATGATGGCCTTTTCCCAGGGAAACAAAAGTTACCAGGCCAGGTTCCTGATGTCAGTTTGCAGGAGGCACTTGGCACTGTCAAACCAGCCACAGTTGCCTGTGGTGGTACTTTCGGTCTGGGAGGCATCCTGATCCGTGCGGAATTTCTGCAGGCAGCCGGCCACTCCAGGCCACCGGGCACTGGATATGAACCATGGCCTTTCCCCAGAGAAACAAAAGTCACCAGGCCAGGTTCCTGATGTCAGTTTGCAGGAGGCACTTGGCACTGTCAAACCAGCCACAGTTGCCTGTGGTGGTACTTTCGGTCTGGGAGGCATCCTGATTCGTGCGGAATTTCTGCAGGCAGCCGGCCACTCCAAGCCACCGGGCACTGGACACGAACCATGGCCTTTCCCCAGAGAAACAAAAGTCACCAGGCCAGGTTCCTGATGTCAGTTTGCAGGAGGTACTTGGCACTGTCAAACCAGCCAGAGTTGCCTCTGGGGGCACCTTGGATCTGGTAGGTATCCTGATCCATTCGGATTTTCAGCAGGCAGCCGGCAACACCGGGCCACTGGACCACCGGTCCCCGGGCAAGAATGATGGCCTTTCCCCAGAGAAACAAAACTAACCAGGCCAGGTTCCTGATGTCAGTTTGCAGGAGGCACTTGGCACTGTCAAACCAGCCACAGGTGCAAGTGGGGGCACCTTGCATCCTGGAGGTATCCTGATCCGTTCGGAATTTCAGCAGGCAGCCGGCCACTCCAGGCCACCGGGCACTGGATACGAACCATGGCCTTTCCCCAGAGAAACAAAAGTCACCAGGGTAGCTTCCTGATGTCAGTTTGCTGGAGGCACTTGGCACTGTCAAACCACCCACAGTTGCCTGTGGGGGCACCTTGCATCTGGGAGGTATCCTGATCCGTTCGGAATTTCAGTAGGCAGCTGGCCACTCCAGGCCACCGTGCCTCGGACAAGAATGATGGCCTTTTCCCAGAGAAACAAAAGTTACCAGGCCAGGTTCCTGATGTCAGTTTGCAGGAGGCACTTGGCACTGTCAAACCAGCCACAGTTGCCTGTGGGGGCACCTTGCATCCTGGAGGTATCCTGATCCGTGCGGAATTTCAGCAGGCAGCCGGCCACTCCAGGCCACCGGGCACTGGACACGAACCATGGCCTTTCCCCAGATATACAAAAGTCACCAGGCCAGGTTCCTGATGTCAGTTTGCTGGAGGCACTTGGCACTGTCAAACCAGCCACAGTTGCCTGTGGGGGCACCTTGCATCTGGGAGGTATCGTGATCTGTTTGGAATTTCAGCAGGCAGCCGGCCACTCCGGTTTACTGGGCCCATGAGAAGAATGATGGCCTTTCCCCAGAGAAACAAAAGTCACCAGGCCAGGTTCCTGATGTCAGTTTGCTGGAGTCACTTGGCACTGTCAAACCAGCCACAGTCGCCTGTGGGGGCACCTTGCATCTGGGAGGTATCTTGATCCATTCGGAATTTCAGCAGGCAGCCGGCCAATCCAGGCCACCGGGAACTGGACACAAACCATGGCCTTTCCCCAGAGAAACAAAAGTCACCAGGCCAGGTTCCTGATGTCAGTTTGCAGGAGGCACTTGGCACTGTCAAACCAGCCAGAGTTGCAAGTGGGGGCACCTTGCATCTGGGAGGTATCCTGATCCGTGTGGAATTTCAGCAGGCAGCCGGCCACTCCAGGCTGCCGGGCACTGGACACGAACCATGGCCTTTCACCCTAGAAACAAAAGTCACCAGGCCAGGTTCCTGATGTCAGTTTGCAGGAGGCACTTGGCACTGTCAAACCAGCCACAGTTGCCTGTGGTGGTACTTTCGGTCTGGGAGGTATCCTGATCCGTTCGGAATTTCAGCAGGCAGCCGGCCACTACGGGCCTCCTGGCCCTTGACACCCACAATGGCCTTTCCCCAGAGAAACAAAAGTCACCAGGCCAGGTTCCTGATGTCAGTTTGCAGGAGGCACTTGGCACTGTCAAACCAGCCACAGTTGCCTCGGGCGGCACCTTTCATTTAGACGGTATCCTCATCCGTGCGGAATTTCAGCAGGCAGCCAGCCAGTCCGGGCCTACGGGTCCAGGATACGAACGATGGCCTTTCCCCAGAGAAACAAAAGTCACCAGGCCAGGTTCCTGATGTCAGTTTGCAGG
Organism: Passer domesticus; assembly: GCF_036417665.1. Lineage (NCBI taxonomy): Eukaryota > Metazoa > Chordata > Aves > Passeriformes > Passeridae > Passer > Passer domesticus. The sequence goes on along the minus strand of NC_087478.1, from coordinate 57,596,150 downwards.
AGGCACTTGGCACTGTCAAACCAGCCACAGTTGCCTGTGGGGGCACCTTGCATCTGGGAGGTATCCTGATCTGTTTGGAATTTCAGCAGGCAGCCGGCCACTCCGGTTTACCGGGCCCATGAGAAGAATGATGGCCTTTCCCCAGAGAAACAAAAGTCACCAGGCCAGGTTCCTGATGTCAGTTTGCAGGAGGCACTTGGCACTGTCAAACCACCCACAGTTGCCTGTGGGGGCACCTTGCATCCTGGAGGTATCCTGATCCGTTTGGAATTTCAGCAGGCAGCCGGCCACTCCGGTTTACCGGGCCCATGAGAAGAATGATGGCCTTTCCCCAGAGAAACAAAAGTCACCAGGCCAGGTTCCTGATGTCAGTTTGCAGGAGGCACTTGGCACTGTCAAACCAGCCACAGTCGCCTGTGTGGGCACCTTGCATCTGGGAGGTATCTTGATCCATTCGGAATTTCAGCAGGCAGCCGGCCACTCCAGGCCACCGGGAACTGGACACGAACCATGGCCTTTCCCCAGAGAAACAAAAGTCACCAGGCCAGGTTCCTGATGTCAGTTTGCAGGAGGCACTTGGCACTGTCAAACCGGCCACAGGTGCAAGTGGGGGCACCTTGCATCTGGGAGGTATCCTGATCCGTTCAGAATTTCAGCAGGCAGCCGGCCACTCCAGGCCACCGGGCACTGGACACGAACCATGGCCTTTCCCCAGAGAAACAAAAGTCACCAGGCCAGGTTCCTGATGTCAGTTTGCAGGAGGCACTTGGCACTGTCAAACCAGCCACAGTTGCCTGTGGGGGCACCTTGCATCTGGGAGGTATCCTGATCCGTTCGGAATTTCAGTAGGCAGCCGGCTACTCCGGGCCATCGTGCCCCAGACAAGAATGATGGCCTTTTCCCAGGGAAACAAAAGTTACCAGGCCAGGTTCCTGATGTCAGTTTGCAGGAGGCACTTGGCACTGTCAAACCAGCAAGAGTTGCCTGTGGTGGTACTTTCGGTCTGGGAGGCATCCTGATCCGTGCGGAATTTCTGCAGGCAGCCGGCGACTCGAGGCCACCGGGCACTGGACACGAACCATGGCCTTTCCCCAGAGAAACAAAAGTCACCAGGCCAGGTTCCTGATGTCAGTTTGCAGGAGGTACTTGGCACTGTCAAACCAGCCAGAGTTGCCTCTGGGGGCACCTTGCATCTGGGAGGTATCCTGATCCATTCGGAATTTCAGCAGGCAGCCGGCAACACCGGGCCACTGGACCACCGGTCCCGGGGCAAGAATGATGGCCTTTCCCCAGAGAAAGAAAACTAACCAGGCCAGGTTCCTGATGTCAGTTTGGAGGAGGCACTTGGCACTGTCAAACCAGCCACAGGTGCAAGTGGGGGCACCTTGCATCCTGGAGGTATCCTGATGCGTTCGGAATTTCAGCAGGCAGCCGGCCACTCCAGGCCACCGGGCACTGGATACGAACCATGGCCTTTCCCCAGAGAAAAAAAAGTCACCAGGGTAGCTTCCTGATGTCAGTTTGCTGGAGGCACTTGGCACTGTCAAACCAGCCACAGTTGCCTGTGGGGACACCTTGCATCTGGGAGGTATCCTGATCCATTCGGAATTTCAGCAGGCAGCCGGCCACTCCGGTTTACTGGGCCCATGAGAAGAATGATGGCCTTTCCCCAGAGAAACAAAAGTCACCAGGCCAGGTTCCTGATGTCAGTTTGCTGGAGGCACTTGGCACTGTCAAACCAGCCACAGTCGCCTGTGGGGGCACCTTGCATCTGGGAGGTATCTTGATCCATTCGGAATTTCAGCAGGCAGCCGGCCACTCCAGGCCACCGGGAACTGGACACAAACCATGGCCTTTCCCCAGAGAAACAAAAGTCACCAGGCCAGGTTCCTGATGTCAGTTTGCAGGAGGCACTTGGCACTGTCAAACCAGCCAGAGTTGCAAGTGGGGGCACCTTGCATCTGGGAGGTATCCTGATCCGTGTGGAATTTCAGCAGGCAGCCGGCCACTCCAGGCCGCCGGGCACTGGACACGAACCATGGCCTTTCACCCGAGAAACAAAAGTCACCAGGCCAGGTTCCTGATGTCAGTTTGCAGGAGGCACTTGGCACTGTCAAACCAGCCACAGTTGCCTGTGGTGGTACTTTCGGTCTGGGAGGTATCCTGATCCGTTCGGAATTTCAGCAGGCAGCCGGCCACTACGGGCCTCCTGGCCCTTGACACCCACAATGGCCTTTCCCCAGAGAAACAAAAGTCACCAGGCCAGGTTCCTGATGTCAGTTTGCAGCAGGCACTTGGCACTGTCAAACCACCCACAGTTGCCTGTGGGGGCACCTTGCATCTGGGAGGTATCCTGATCCGTTTGGAATTTCAGTAGGCAGCCGGCCACTCCGGTTTACCGGGCCCATGAGAAGAATGATGGCCTTTCCCCAGAGAAACAAAAGTCACCAGGCCAGGTTCCTGATGTCAGTTTGCAGGAGGCACTTGGCACTGTCAAACCAGCCACAGTCGCCTGTGTGGGCACCTTGCATCTGGGAGGTATCTTGATCCATTCGGAATTTCAGCAGGGAGCCGGCCACTCCAGGCCACCGGGCACTGGACACGAACCATGGCCTTTCCCCAGAGAAACAAAAGTCACCAGGCCAGGTTCCTGATGTCAGTTTGCAGGAGGCACTTGGCACTGTCAAACCAGCCACAGTTGCAAGTGGGGGCACCATGCATCTGGGAGGTATCCTGATCCGTTCGGAATTTCAGTAGGCAGCCGGCTTCCCCGGGCCACCGTACCCCAGACAAGAATGATGGCCTTTTCCCAGGGAAACAAAAGTTACCAGGCCAGGTTCCTGATGTCAGTTTGCAGGAGGCACTTGGCACTGTCAAACCAGCCACAGTTGCCTGTGGTGGTACTTTCGGTCTGGGAGGCACCCTGATTCGTGCGGAATTTCTGCAGGCAGCCGGCCACTCCAGGCCACCGGGCACTGGACACGAACCATGGCCTTTCCCCAGAGAAACAAAAGTCACCAGGCCAGGTTCCTGATGTCAGTTTGCAGGAGGTACTTGGCACTGTCAAACCAGCCACAGTTGCCTCTGGGGGCACCTTGCATCTGGGAGGTATCCTGATCCATTCGGATTTTCAGCAGGCAGCCGGCAACACCGGGCCACTGGACCACCGGTCCCGGGCAAGAATGATGGCCTTTCCCCAGAGAAACAAAACTAACCAGGCCAGGTTCCTGATGTCAGTTTGGAGGAGGCACTTGGCACTGTCAAACCAGCCACAGGTGCAAGTGGGGGCACCTTGCATCTGGGAGGTATCCTGATCCGTGTGGAATTTCAGCAGGCAGCCGGCCACTCCAGGCCACCGGGCACTGGATACGAACCATGGCCTTTCCCCAGAGAAACAAAAGTCACCAGGGTAGCTTCCTGATGTCAGTTTGCTGGAGGCACTTGGCACTGTCAAACCAGCCACAGTTGCCTGTGGGGGCACCTTGCATCTGGGAGGTATCCTGATCCGTTCGGAATTTCAGCAGGCAGCCGGCGACTCCAGGTCACCGTGCCCCGGACAAGAATGATGGCCTTTTCCCAGAGAAACAAAAGTTACCAGGCCAGGTTCCTGATGTCAGTTTGCAGGAGGCACTTGGCACTGTCAAACCAGCCACAGTTGCCTGTGGGGGCACCTTGCATCCTGGAGGTATCCTGATCCGTGCGGAATTTCAGCAGGCAGCAGGCGACTCGAGGCCACCGGGCACTGGACACGAACCATGGCCTTTCCCCAGAGAAACAAAAGTTACCAGGCCAGGTTCCTGATGTCAGTTTGCTGGAGGCACTTGGCACTGTCAAACCAGCCACAGCCGCCTGTGGGGGCACCTTGCATCTGGGAGGTATCCTGATCCGTTTGGAATTTCAGCAGGCAGCCGGCCACTCCAGGCCGCCGGTCACTGGACACGAACCATGGCCTTTCTCCAGAGAAACAAAAGTCACCAGGCCAGGTTCCTGATGTCAGTTTGCAGGAGGCACTTGGCACTGTCAAACCAGCCACAGTTGCCTGTGGTGGTACTTTCGGTCTGGGAGGTATCCTGATCCGTTCGGAATTTCAGCAGGCAGCCGGCCACTACGGGCCTCCTGGCCCTGGACACCCACAATGGCCTTTCCCCAGAGAAACAAAAGTCACCAGGCCAGGTTCCTGATGTCAGTTTGCAGGAGGCACTTGGCACTGTCAAACCAGCCACAGGTGCAAGTGGGGGCACCTTGCATCCCGGAGGTATCCTGATCCATTCGGAATTTCAGTAGGCAGTAGGCCACTCCAGGCCACCGGGCACTGGACACGAACCATGGCGTTTCCCCAGAGAAACAAAAGTCAACAGGCCAGGTTCCTGATGCCAGTTTGCTGGAGGCAATTGGCACTGTCAAACCAGCCACAGTTGCCTGTGGTGGTACTTTCGGTCTGGGAGGCATCCTGATCCGTGCGGAATTTCTGCAGGCAGTAGGCCACTCCAGGCCACCGGGCACTGGACACGAACCATGGCCTTTCCCCAGAGAAAGAAAAGTCAACAGGCCAGGTTCCTGATGTCAGTTTGTAGGAGGTACTTGGCACTGTCAAACCAGCCACAGTTGCCTGTGGGGGCACCTTGCATCTGGGAGGTATCCTGATCCATTCGGAATTTCAGCAGGCAGCCGGCAACACCGGGCCGCCGGTCCCCGGGCAAGAATGATGGCCTTTCCCCAGAGAAACAAAAGTCACCAGGCCAGGTTCCTGATGTCAGTTTGCAGGAGGTACTTGGCACTGTCAAACCAGCCAGAGTTGCCTCTGGGGGCACCTTGCATCTGGGAGGTATCCTGATCCATTCGGAATTTCAGCAGGCAGCCGGCAACACCGGGCCACAGGACCACCGGTCCCGGGGCAAGAATGATGGCCTTTCCCCAGAGAAACAAAACTAACCAGGCCAGGTTCCTGATGTCAGTTTGGAGGAGGCACTTGGCACTGTCAAACCAGCCACAGGTGCAAGTGGGGGCACCTTGCATCCTGGAGGTATCCTGATCCGTTCGGAATTTCAGCAGGCAGCCGGCCACTCCAGGCCACCGGGCACTGGATACGAACCATGGCCTTTCCCCAGAGAAACAAAAGTCACCAGGCCAGGTTCCTGATGTCAGTTTACTGGAGGCACTTGGCACTGTCAAACCAGCCACAGTCGCCTGTGGGGGCACCTTGCATCTGGGAGGTATCTTGATCCATTCGGAATTTCAGCAGGCAGCCGGCCACTCCAGGCCACCGGGAACTGGACACAAACCATGGCCTTTCCCCAGAGAAACAAAAGTCACCAGGCCAGGTTCCTGATGTCAGTTTGCAGGAGGCACTTGGCACTGTCAAACCAGCCAGAGTTGCAAGTGGGGGCACCTTGCATCTGGGAGGTATCCTGATCCGTGTGGAATTTCAGCAGGCAGCCGGCCACTCCAGGCCGCCGGGCACTGGACACGAACCATGGCCTTTCACCCGAGAAACAAAAGTCACCAGGCCAGGTTCCTGATGTCAGTTTGCAGGAGGCACTTGGCACTGTCAAACCAGCCACAGTTGCCTGTGGTGGTACTTTCGGTCTGGGAGGTATCCTGATCCGTTCGGAATTTCAGCAGGCAGCCGGCCACTACGGGCCTCCTGGCCCTTGACACCCACAATGGCCTTTCCCCAGAGAAACAAAAGTCACCAGGCCAGGTTCCTGATGTCAGTTTGCAGGAGGTACTTGGCACTGTCAAACCAGCCAGAGTTGCCTGTGGGGGCACCTTGCATCTGGGAGGTATCCTGATCCATTCGGAATTTCAGCAGGCAGCCGGCAACACCGGGCCACTGGACCACCGGTCCCCGGGCAAGAATGATGGCCTTTCCCCAGAGAAACAAAACTAACCAGGCCAGGTTCCTGATGTCAGTTTGGAGGAGGCACTTGGCACTGTCAAACCAGCCACAGGTGCAAGTGGGGGCACCTTGCATCCTGGAGGTATCCTGATCCGTTCGGAATTTCAGCAGGCAGCCGGCCACTCCAGGCCACCGGGCACTGGATACGAACCATGGCCTTTCACCAGAGAAAAAAAAGTCACCAGGGTAGCTTCCTGATGTCAGTTTGCTGGAGGCACTTGGCACTGTCAAACCAGCCACAGTTGCCTGTGGGGACACCTTGCATCTGGGAGGTATCCTGATCCGTTCGGAATTTCAGCAGGCAGCCGGCCACTCCGGTTTACTGGGCCCATGAGAAGAATGATGGCCTTTCCCCAGAGAAACAAAAGTCACCAGGCCAGGTTCCTGATGTCAGTTTGCTGGAGGCACTTGGCACTGTCAAACCAGCCACAGTCGCCTGTGGGGGCACCTTGCATCTGGGAGGTATCTTGATCCATTCGGAATTTCAGCAGGCAGCCGGCAAGACCGGGCCGCCGGTCCCCGGGCAAGAATGATGGCCTTTCCCCAGAGAAACAAAAGTCACCAGGCCAGGTTCCTGATGTCAGTTTGCAGGAGGTACTTGGCACTGTCAAACCAGCCAGACTTGCCTCTGGGGGCACCTTGCATCTGGGAGGTATCCTGAACCATTCGGAATTTCAGCAGGCAGCCGGCAACACCGGGCCACAGGACCACCGGTCCCGGGGCAAGAATGATGGCCTTTCCCCAGAGAAACAAAACTAACCAGGCCAGGTTCCTGATGTCAGTTTGGAGGAGGCACTTGGCACTGTCAAACCAGCCACAGGTGCAAGTGGGGGCACCTTGCATCCTGGAGGTATCCTGATCCGTTCGGAATTTCAGCAGGCAGCCGGCCACTCCAGGCCACCGGGCACTGGATACGAACCATGGCCTTTCCCCAGAGAAACAAAAGTCACCAGGCCAGGTTCCTGATGTCAGTTTGCTGGAGGCACTTGGCACTGTCAAACCAGCCACAGTCGCCTGTGGGGGCACCTTGCATCTGGGAGGTATCTTGATCCATTCGGAATTTCAGCAGGCAGCCGGCCACTCCAGGCCACCGGGAACTGGACACAAACCATGGCCTTTCCCCAGAGAAACAAAAGTCACCAGGCCAGGTTCCTGATGTCAGTTTGCAGGAGGCACTTGGCACTGTCAAACCAGCCAGAGTTGCAAGTGGGGGCACCTTGCATCTGGGAGGTATCCTGATCCGTGTGGAATTTCAGCAGGCAGCCGGCCACTCCAGGCCGCCGGGCACTGGACACGAACCATGGCCTTTCACCCGAGAAACAAAAGTCACCAGGCCAGGTTCCTGATGTCAGTTTGCAGGAGGCACTTGGCACTGTCAAACCAGCCACAGTTGCCTGTGGTGGTACTTTCGGTCTGGGAGGTATCCTGATCCGTTCGGAATTTCAGCAGGCAGCCGGCCACTACGGGCCTCCTGGCCCTTGACACCCACAATGGCCTTTCCCCAGAGAAACAAAAGTCACCAGGCCAGGTTCCTGATGTCAGTTTGCAGGAGGTACTTGGCACTGTCAAACCAGCCAGAGTTGCCTGTGGGGGCACCTTGCATCTGGGAGGTATCCTGATCCATTCGGAATTTCAGCAGGCAGCCGGCAACACCGGGCCACTGGACCACCGGTCCCGGGGCAAGAATGATGGCCTTTCCCCAGAGAAACAAAACTAACCAGGCCAGGTTCCTGATGTCAGTTTGGAGGAGGCACTTGGCACTGTCAAACCAGCCACAGGTGCAAGTGGGGGCACCTTGCATCCTGGAGGTATCCTGATCCGTTCGGAATTTCAGCAGGCAGCCGGCCACTCCAGGCCACCGGGCACTGGATACGAACCATGGCCTTTCCCCAGAGAAAAAAAAGTCACCAGGGTAGCTTCCTGATGTCAGTTTGCTGGAGGCACTTGGCACTGTCAAACCAGCCACAGTTGCCTGTGGGGACACCTTGCATCTGGGAGGTATCCTGATCCGTTCGGAATTTCAGCAGGCAGCCGGCCACTCCGGTTTACTGGGCCCATGAGAAGAATGATGGCCTTTCCCCAGAGAAACAAAAGTCACCAGGCCAGGTTCCTGATGTCAGTTTGCAGGAGGCACTTGGCACTGTCAAACCAGCCACAGGTGCAAGTGGGGGCACCTTGCATCCCGGAGGTATCCTGATCCATTCGGAATTTCAGTAGGCAGTAGGCCACTCCAGGCCACCGGGCACTGGACACGAACCATGGCGTTTCCCCAGAGAAACAAAAGTCAACAGGCCAGGTTCCTGATGCCAGTTTGCTGGAGGCAATTGGCACTGTCAAACCAGCCACAGTTGCCTGTGGTGGTACTTTCGGTCTGGGAGGCATCCTGATCCGTGCGGAATTTCTGCAGGCAGTAGGCCACTCCAGGCCACCGGGCACTGGACACGAACCATGGCCTTTCCCCAGAGAAAGAAAAGTCAACAGGCCAGGTTCCTGATGTCAGTTTGTAGGAGGTACTTGGCACTGTCAAACCAGCCACAGTTGCCTGTGGGGGCACCTTGCATCTGGGAGGTATCCTGATCCATTCGGAATTTCAGCAGGCAGCCGGCAACACCGGGCCGCCGGTCCCCGGGCAAGAATGATGGCCTTTCCCCAGAGAAACAAAAGTCACCAGGCCAGGTTCCTGATGTCAGTTTGCAGGAGGTACTTGGCACTGTCAAACCAGCCAGAGTTGCCTCTGGGGGCACCTTGCATCTGGGAGGTATCCTGATCCATTCGGAATTTCAGCAGGCAGCCGGCAACACCGGGCCACAGGACCACCGGTCCCGGGGCAAGAATGATGGCCTTTCCCCAGAGAAACAAAACTAACCAGGCCAGGTTCCTGATGTCAGTTTGGAGGAGGCACTTGGCACTGTCAAACCAGCCACAGGTGCAAGTGGGGGCACCTTGCATCCTGGAGGTATCCTGATCCGTTCGGAATTTCAGCAGGCAGCCGGCCACTCCAGGCCACCGGGCACTGGATACGAACCATGGCCTTTCCCCAGAGAAACAAAAGTCACCAGGCCAGGTTCCTGATGTCAGTTTGCTGGAGGCACTTGGCACTGTCAAACCAGCCACAGTCGCCTGTGGGGGCACCTTGCATCTGGGAGGTATCTTGATCCATTCGGAATTTCAGCAGGCAGCCGGCCACTCCAGGCCACCGGGAACTGGACACACACCATGGCCTTTCCCCAGAGAAACAAAAGTCACCAGGCCAGGTTCCTGATGTCAGTTTGCAGGAGGCACTTGGCACTGTCAAACCAGCCAGAGTTGCAAGTGGGGGCACCTTGCATCTGGGAGGTATCCTGATCCGTGTGGAATTTCAGCAGGCAGCCGGCCACTCCAGGCCGCCGGGCACTGGACACGAACCATGGCCTTTCACCCGAGAAACAAAAGTCACCAGGCCAGGTTCCTGATGTCAGTTTGCAGGAGGCACTTGGCACTGTCAAACCAGCCACAGTTGCCTGTGGTGGTACTTTCGGTCTGGGAGGTATCCTGATCCGTTCGGAATTTCAGCAGGCAGCCGGCCACTACGGGCCTCCTGGCCCTTGACACCCACAATGGCCTTTCCCCAGAGAAACAAAAGTCACCAGGCCAGGTTCCTGATGTCAGTTTGCAGGAGGTACTTGGCACTGTCAAACCAGCCAGAGTTGCCTGTGGGGGCACCTTGCATCTGGGAGGTATCCTGATCCATTCGGAATTTCAGCAGGCAGCCGGCAACACCGGGCCACTGGACCACCGGTCCCGGGGCAAGAATGATGGCCTTTCCCCAGAGAAACAAAACTAACCAGGCCAGGTTCCTGATGTCAGTTTGGAGGAGGCACTTGGCACTGTCAAACCAGCCACAGGTGCAAGTGGGGGCACCTTGCATCCTGGAGGTATCCTGATCCGTTCGGAATTTCAGCAGGCAGCCGGCCACTCCAGGCCACCGGGCACTGGATACGAACCATGGCCTTTCCCCAGAGAAAAAAAAGTCACCAGGGTAGCTTCCTGATGTCAGTTTGCTGGAGGCACTTGGCACTGTCAAACCAGCCACAGTTGCCTGTGGGGACACCTTGCATCTGGGAGGTATCCTGATCCATTCGGAATTTCAGCAGGCAGCCGGCCACTCCGGTTTACTGGGCCCATGAGAAGAATGATGGCCTTTCCCCAGAGAAACAAAAGTCACCAGGCCAGGTTCCTGATGTCAGTTTGCAGGAGGCACTTGGCACTGTCAAACCAGCCACAGGTGCAAGTGGGGGCACCTTGCATCCCGGAGGTATCCTGATCCATTCGGAATTTCAGTAGGCAGTAGGCCACTCCAGGCCACCGGGCACTGGACACGAACCATGGCGTTTCCCCAGAGAAACAAAAGTCAACAGGCCAGGTTCCTGATGCCAGTTTGCTGGAGGCAATTGGCACTGTCAAACCAGCCACAGTTGCCTGTGGTGGTACTTTCGGTCTGGGAGGCATCCTGATCCGTGCGGAATTTCTGCAGGCAGTAGGCCACTCCAGGCCACCGGGCACTGGACACGAACCATGGCCTTTCCCCAGAGAAAGAAAAGTCAACAGGCCAGGTTCCTGATGTCAGTTTGTAGGAGGTACTTGGCACTGTCAAACCAGCCACAGTTGCCTGTGGGGGCACCTTGCATCTGGGAGGTATCCTGATCCATTCGGAATTTCAGCAGGCAGCCGGCAACACCGGGCCGCCGGTCCCCGGGCAAGAATGATGGCCTTTCCCCAGAGAAACAAAAGTCACCAGGCCAGGTTCCTGATGTCAGTTTGCAGGAGGTACTTGGCACTGTCAAACCAGCCAGAGTTGCCTCTGGGGGCACCTTGCATCTGGGAGGTATCCTGATCCATTCGGAATTTCAGCAGGCAGCCGGCAACACCGGGCCACAGGACCACCGGTCCCGGGGCAAGAATGATGGCCTTTCCCCAGAGAAACAAAACTAACCAGGCCAGGTTCCTGATGTCAGTTTGGAGGAGGCACTTGGCACTGTCAAACCAGCCACAGGTGCAAGTGGGGGCACCTTGCATCCTGGAGGTATCCTGATCCGTTCGGAATTTCAGCAGGCAGCCGGCCACTCCAGGCCACCGGGCACTGGATACGAACCATGGCCTTTCCCCAGAGAAACAAAAGTCACCAGGCCAGGTTCCTGATGTCAGTTTGCTGGAGGCACTTGGCACTGTCAAACCAGCCACAGTCGCCTGTGGGGGCACCTTGCATCTGGGAGGTATCTTGATCCATTCGGAATTTCAGCAGGCAGCCGGCCACTCCAGGCCACCGGGAACTGGACACAAACCATGGCCTTTCCCCAGAGAAACAAAAGTCACCAGGCCAGGTTCCTGATGTCAGTTTGCAGGAGGCACTTGGCACTGTCAAACCAGCCAGAGTTGCAAGTGGGGGCACCTTGCATCTGGGAGGTATCCTGATCCGTGTGGAATTTCAGCAGGCAGCCGGCCACTCCAGGCCGCCGGGCACTGGACACGAACCATGGCCTTTCACCCGAGAAACAAAAGTCACCAGGCCAGGTTCCTGATGTCAGTTTGCAGGAGGCACTTGGCACTGTCAAACCAGCCACAGTTGCCTGTGGTGGTACTTTCGGTCTGGGAGGTATCCTGATCCGTTCGGAATTTCAGCAGGCAGCCGGCCACTACGGGCCTCCTGGCCCTTGACACCCACAATGGCCTTTCCCCAGAGAAACAAAAGTCACCAGGCCAGGTTCCTGATGTCAGTTTGCAGGAGGTACTTGGCACTGTCAAACCAGCCAGAGTTGCCTGTGGGGGCACCTTGCATCTGGGAGGTATCCTGATCCATTCGGAATTTCAGCAGGCAGCCGGCAACACCGGGCCACTGGACCACCGGTCCCGGGGCAAGAATGATGGCCTTTCCCCAGAGAAACAAAACTAACCAGGCCAGGTTCCTGATGTCAGTTTGGAGGAGGCACTTGGCACTGTCAAACCAGCCACAGGTGCAAGTGGGGGCACCTTGCATCCTGGAGGTATCCTGATCCGTTCGGAATTTCAGCAGGCAGCCGGCCACTCCAGGCCACCGGGCACTGGATACGAACCATGGCCTTTCCCCAGAGAAAAAAAAGTCACCAGGGTAGCTTCCTGATGTCAGTTTGCTGGAGGCACTTGGCACTGTCAAACCAGCCACAGTTGCCTGTGGGGACACCTTGCATCTGGGAGGTATCCTGATCCGTTCGGAATTTCAGCAGGCAGCCGGCCACTCCGGTTTACTGGGCCCATGAGAAGAATGATGGCCTTTCCCCAGAGAAACAAAAGTCACCAGGCCAGGTTCCTGATGTCAGTTTGCTGGAGGCACTTGGCACTGTCAAACCAGCCACAGTCGCCTGTGGGGGCACCTTGCATCTGGGAGGTATCTTGATCCATTCGGAATTTCAGCAGGCAGCCGGCAACACCGGGCCGCCGGTCCCCGGGCAAGAATGATGGCCTTTCCCCAGAGAAACAAAAGTCACCAGGCCAGGTTCCTGATGTCAGTTTGCAGGAGGTACTTGGCACTGTCAAACCAGCCAGAGTTGCCTCTGGGGGCACCTTGCATCTGGGAGGTATCCTGATCCATTCGGAATTTCAGCAGGCAGCCGGCAACACCGGGCCACAGGACCACCGGTCCCGGGGCAAGAATGATGGCCTTTCCCCAGAGAAACAAAACTAACCAGGCCAGGTTCCTGATGTCAGTTTGGAGGAGGCACTTGGCACTGTCAAACCAGCCACAGGTGCAAGTGGGGGCACCTTGCATCCTGGAGGTATCCTGATCCGTTCGGAATTTCAGCAGGCAGCCGGCCACTCCAGGCCACCGGGCACTGGATACGAACCATGGCCTTTCCCCAGAGAAAAAAAAGTCACCAGGGTAGCTTCCTGATGTCAGTTTGCTGGAGGCACTTGGCACTGTCAAACCAGCCACAGTTGCCTGTGGGGACACCTTGCATCTGGGAGGTATCCTGATCCATTCGGAATTTCAGCAGGCAGCCGGCCACTCCGGTTTACTGGGCCCATGAGAAGAATGATGGCCTTTCCCCAGAGAAACAAAAGTCACCAGGCCAGGTTCCTGATGTCAGTTTGCAGGAGGCACTTGGCACTGTCAAACCAGCCACAGGTGCAAGTGGGGGCACCTTGCATCCCGGAGGTATCCTGATCCATTCGGAATTTCAGTAGGCAGTAGGCCACTCCAGGCCACCGGGCACTGGACACGAACCATGGCGTTTCCCCAGAGAAACAAAAGTCAACAGGCCAGGTTCCTGATGCCAGTTTGCTGGAGGCAATTGGCACTGTCAAACCAGCCACAGTTGCCTGTGGTGGTACTTTCGGTCTGGGAGGCATCCTGATCCGTGCGGAATTTCTGCAGGCAGTAGGCCACTCCAGGCCACCGGGCACTGGACACGAACCATGGCCTTTCCCCAGAGAAAGAAAAGTCAACAGGCCAGGTTCCTGATGTCAGTTTGTAGGAGGTACTTGGCACTGTCAAACCAGCCACAGTTGCCTGTGGGGGCACCTTGCATCTGGGAGGTATCCTGATCCATTCGGAATTTCAGCAGGCAGCCGGCAACACCGGGCCGCCGGTCCCCGGGCAAGAATGATGGCCTTTCCCCAGAGAAACAAAAGTCACCAGGCCAGGTTCCTGATGTCAGTTTGCAGGAGGTACTTGGCACTGTCAAACCAGCCAGAGTTGCCTCTGGGGGCACCTTGCATCTGGGAGGTATCCTGATCCATTCGGAATTTCAGCAGGCAGCCGGCAACACCGGGCCACAGGACCACCGGTCCCGGGGCAAGAATGATGGCCTTTCCCCAGAGAAACAAAACTAACCAGGCCAGGTTCCTGATGTCAGTTTGGAGGAGGCACTTGGCACTGTCAAACCAGCCACAGGTGCAAGTGGGGGCACCTTGCATCCTGGAGGTATCCTGATCCGTTCGGAATTTCAGCAGGCAGCCGGCCACTCCAGGCCACCGGGCACTGGATACGAACCATGGCCTTTCCCCAGAGAAACAAAAGTCACCAGGCCAGGTTCCTGATGTCAGTTTGCTGGAGGCACTTGGCACTGTCAAACCAGCCACAGTCGCCTGTGGGGGCACCTTGCATCTGGGAGGTATCTTGATCCATTCGGAATTTCAGCAGGCAGCCGGCCACTCCAGGCCACCGGGAACTGGACACAAACCATGGCCTTTCCCCAGAGAAACAAAAGTCACCAGGCCAGGTTCCTGATGTCAGTTTGCAGGAGGCACTTGGCACTGTCAAACCAGCCAGAGTTGCAAGTGGGGGCACCTTGCATCTGGGAGGTATCCTGATCCGTGTGGAATTTCAGCAGGCAGCCGGCCACTCCAGGCCGCCGGGCACTGGACACGAACCATGGCCTTTCACCCGAGAAACAAAAGTCACCAGGCCAGGTTCCTGATGTCAGTTTGCAGGAGGCACTTGGCACTGTCAAACCAGCCACAGTTGCCTGTGGTGGTACTTTCGGTCTGGGAGGTATCCTGATCCGTTCGGAATTTCAGCAGGCAGCCGGCCACTACGGGCCTCCTGGCCCTTGACACCCACAATGGCCTTTCCCCAGAGAAACAAAAGTCACCAGGCCAGGTTCCTGATGTCAGTTTGCAGGAGGTACTTGGCACTGTCAAACCAGCCAGAGTTGCCTGTGGGGGCACCTTGCATCTGGGAGGTATCCTGATCCATTCGGAATTTCAGCAGGCAGCCGGCAACACCGGGACACTGGACCACCGGTCCCGGGGCAAGAATGATGGCCTTTCCCCAGAGAAACAAAACTAACCAGGCCAGGTTCCTGATGTCAGTTTGGAGGAGGCACTTGGCACTGTCAAACCAGCCACAGGTGCAAGTGGGGGCACCTTGCATCCTGGAGGTATCCTGATCCGTTCGGAATTTCAGCAGGCAGCCGGCCACTCCAGGCCACCGGGCACTGGATACGAACCATGGCCTTTCCCCAGAGAAAAAAAAGTCACCAGGGTAGCTTCCTGATGTCAGTTTGCTGGAGGCACTTGGCACTGTCAAACCAGCCACAGTTGCCTGTGGGGACACCTTGCATCTGGGAGGTATCCTGATCCGTTCGGAATTTCAGCAGGCAGCCGGCCACTCCGGTTTACTGGGCCCATGAGAAGAATGATGGCCTTTCCCCAGAGAAACAAAAGTCACCAGGCCAGGTTCCTGATGTCAGTTTGCTGGAGGCACTTGGCACTGTCAAACCAGCCACAGTCGCCTGTGGGGGCACCTTGCATCTGGGAGGTATCTTGATCCATTCGGAATTTCAGCAGGCAGCCGGCAACACCGGGCCGCCGGTCCCCGGGCAAGAATGATGGCCTTTCCCCAGAGAAACAAAAGTCACCAGGCCAGGTTCCTGATGTCAGTTTGCAGGAGGTACTTGGCACTGTCAAACCAGCCAGAGTTGCCTCTGGGGGCACCTTGCATCTGGGAGGTATCCTGATCCATTCGGAATTTCAGCAGGCAGCCGGCAACACCGGGCCACAGGACCACCGGTCCCGGGGCAAGAATGATGGCCTTTCCCCAGAGAAACAAAACTAACCAGGCCAGGTTCCTGATGTCAGTTTGGAGGAGGCACTTGGCACTGTCAAACCAGCCACAGGTGCAAGTGGGGGCACCTTGCATCCTGGAGGTATCCTGATCCGTTCGGAATTTCAGCAGGCAGCCGGCCACTCCAGGCCACCGGGCACTGGATACGAACCATGGCCTTTCCCCAGAGAAACAAAAGTCACCAGGCCAGGTTCCTGATGTCAGTTTGCTGGAGGCACTTGGCACTGTCAAACCAGCCACAGTCGCCTGTGGGGGCACCTTGCATCTGGGAGGTATCTTGATCCATTCGGAATTTCAGCAGGCAGCCGGCCACTCCAGGCCACCGGGAACTGGACACAAACCATGGCCTTTCCCCAGAGAAACAAAAGTCACCAGGCCAGGTTCCTGATGTCAGTTTGCAGGAGGCACTTGGCACTGTCAAACCAGCCAGAGTTGCAAGTGGGGGCACCTTGCATCTGGGAGGTATCCTGATCCGTGTGGAATTTCAGCAGGCAGCCGGCCACTCCAGGCCGCCGGGCACTGGACACGAACCATGGCCTTTCACCCGAGAAACAAAAGTCACCAGGCCAGGTTCCTGATGTCAGTTTGCAGGAGGTACTTGGCACTGTCAAACCAGCCACAGTTGCCTGTGGTGGTACTTTCGGTCTGGGAGGTATCCTGATCCGTTCGGAATTTCAGCAGGCAGCCGGCCACTACGGGCCTCCTGGCCCTTGACACCCACAATGGCCTTTCCCCAGAGAAACAAAAGTCACCAGGCCAGGTTCCTGATGTCAGTTTGCAGGAGGTACTTGGCACTGTCAAACCAGCCAGAGTTGCCTCTGGGGGCACCTTGCATCTGGGAGGTATCCTGATCCATTCGGAATTTCAGCAGGCAGCCGGCAACACCGGGCCACTGGACCACCGGTCCCGGGGCAAGAATGATGGCCTTTCCCCAGAGAAACAAAACTAACCAGGCCAGGTTCCTGATGTCAGTTTGGAGGAGGCACTTGGCACTGTCAAACCAGCCACAGGTGCAAGTGGGGGCACCTTGCATCCTGGAGGTATCCTGATCCGTTCGGAATTTCAGCAGGCAGCCGGCCACTCCAGGCCACCGGGCACTGGATACGAACCATGGCCTTTCCCCAGAGAAAAAAAAGTCACCAGGGTAGCTTCCTGATGTCAGTTTGCTGGAGGCACTTGGCACTGTCAAACCAGCCACAGTTGCCTGTGGGGACACCTTGCATCTGGGAGGTATCCTGATCCATTCGGAATTTCAGCAGGCAGCCGGCCACTCCGGTTTACTGGGCCCATGAGAAGAATGATGGCCTTTCCCCAGAGAAACAAAAGTCACCAGGCCAGGTTCCTGATGTCAGTTTGCTGGAGGCACTTGGCACTGTCAAACCAGCCACAGTCGCCTGTGGGGGCACCTTGCATCTGGGAGGTATCTTGATCCATTCGGAATTTCAGCAGGCAGCCGGCCACTCCAGGCCACCGGGAACTGGACACAAACCATGGCCTTTCCCCAGAGAAACAAAAGTCACCAGGCCAGGTTCCTGATGTCAGTTTGCAGGAGGCACTTGGCACTGTCAAACCAGCCAGAGTTGCAAGTGGGGGCACCTTGCATCTGGGAGGTATCCTGATCCGTGTGGAATTTCAGCAGGCAGCCGGCCACTCCAGGCCGCCGGGCACTGGACACGAACCATGGCCTTTCACCCGAGAAACAAAAGTCACCAGGCCAGGTTCCTGATGTCAGTTTGCAGGAGGCACTTGGCACTGTCAAACCAGCCACAGTTGCCTGTGGTGGTACTTTCGGTCTGGGAGGTATCCTGATCCGTTCGGAATTTCAGCAGGCAGCCGGCCACTACGGGCCTCCTGGCCCTTGACACCCACAATGGCCTTTCCCCAGAGAAACAAAAGTCACCAGGCCAGGTTCCTGATGTCAGTTTGCAGGAGGCACTTGGCACTGTCAAACCAGCCAAAGTTGCCTCGGGCGGCACCTTTCATTTAGACGGTATCCTCATCCGTGCGGAATTTCAGCAGGCAGCCAGCCAGTCCGGGCCTACGGGTCCAGGATATGAACGATGGCCTTTCCCCAGAGAAACAAAAGTCACCAGGCCAGGTTCCTGATGTCAGTTTGCAGGAGGCACTTGGCACTGTCAAACCAGCTGCAGATGCCTGTGGGGGCACCTTGCATCCTGGAGGTATCCTGATCCGTGCGGAATTTCAGCAGGCAGCCGGCCACTCCAGGCCGCCGGGCACTGGACACGAACCATGGCCTTTCCCCAGAGAAACAAAAGTCACCAGGCCAGGTTCCTGATGTCAGTTTGCAGGAGGCACTTGGCACTGTCAAACCAGCCACAGTCCCCTGTGGGGGCACCTTGCATCTGGGAGGTATCTTGATCCATTCGGAATTTCAGCAGGCAGCCGGCCACTCCAGGCCACCGGGAACTGGACACAAACCATGGCCTTTCCCCAGAGAAACAAAAGTCACCAGGCCAGGTTCCTGATGTCAGTTTGCAGGAGGCACTTGGCACTGTCAAACCAGCCAGAGTTGCAAGTGGGGGCACCTTGCATCTGGGAGGTATCCTGATCCGTGTGGAATTTCAGCAGGCAGCCGGCCACTCCAGGCCGCCGGGCACTGGACACGAACCATGGCCTTTCACCCGAGAAACAAAAGTCACCAGGCCAGGTTCCTGATGTCAGTTTGCAGGAGGTACTTGGCACTGTCAAACCAGCCACAGTTGCCTGTGGTGGTACTTTCGGTCTGGGAGGTATCCTGATCCGTTCGGAATTTCAGCAGGCAGCCGGCCACTACGGGCCTCCTGGCCCTTGACACCCACAATGGCCTTTCCCCAGAGAAACAAAAGTCACCAGGCCAGGTTCCTGATGTCAGTTTGCAGGAGGTACTTGGCACTGTCAAACCAGCCAGAGTTGCCTCTGGGGGCACCTTGCATCTGGGAGGTATCCTGATCCATTCGGAATTTCAGCAGGCAGCCGGCAACACCGGGCCACTGGACCACCGGTCCCGGGGCAAGAATGATGGCCTTTCCCCAGAGAAACAAAACTAACCAGGCCAGGTTCCTGATGTCAGTTTGGAGGAGGCACTTGGCACTGTCAAACCAGCCACAGGTGCAAGTGGGGGCACCTTGCATCCTGGAGGTATCCTGATCCGTTCGGAATTTCAGCAGGCAGCCGGCCACTCCAGGCCACCGGGCACTGGATACGAACCATGGCCTTTCCCCAGAGAAAAAAAAGTCACCAGGGTAGCTTCCTGATGTCAGTTTGCTGGAGGCACTTGGCACTGTCAAACCAGCCACAGTTGCCTGTGGGGACACCTTGCATCTGGGAGGTATCCTGATCCATTCGGAATTTCAGCAGGCAGCCGGCCACTCCGGTTTACTGGGCCCATGAGAAGAATGATGGCCTTTCCCCAGAGAAACAAAAGTCACCAGGCCAGGTTCCTGATGTCAGTTTGCTGGAGGCACTTGGCACTGTCAAACCAGCCACAGTCGCCTGTGGGGGCACCTTGCATCTGGGAGGTATCTTGATCCATTCGGAATTTCAGCAGGCAGCCGGCCACTCCAGGCCACCGGGAACTGGACACAAACCATGGCCTTTCCCCAGAGAAACAAAAGTCACCAGGCCAGGTTCCTGATGTCAGTTTGCAGGAGGCACTTGGCACTGTCAAACCAGCCAGAGTTGCAAGTGGGGGCACCTTGCATCTGGGAGGTATCCTGATCCGTGTGGAATTTCAGCAGGCAGCCGGCCACTCCAGGCCGCCGGGCACTGGACACGAACCATGGCCTTTCACCCGAGAAACAAAAGTCACCAGGCCAGGTTCCTGATGTCAGTTTGCAGGAGGCACTTGGCACTGTCAAACCAGCCACAGTTGCCTGTGGTGGTACTTTCGGTCTGGGAGGTATCCTGATCCGTTCGGAATTTCAGCAGGCAGCCGGCCACTACGGGCCTCCTGGCCCTTGACACCCACAATGGCCTTTCCCCAGAGAAACAAAAGTCACCAGGCCAGGTTCCTGATGTCAGTTTGCAGGAGGCACTTGGCACTGTCAAACCAGCCAAAGTTGCCTCGGGCGGCACCTTTCATTTAGACGGTATCCTCATCCGTGCGGAATTTCAGCAGGCAGCCAGCCAGTCCGGGCCTACGGGTCCAGGATATGAACGATGGCCTTTCCCCAGAGAAACAAAAGTCACCAGGCCAGGTTCCTGATGTCAGTTTGCAGGAGGCACTTGGCACTGTCAAACCAGCTGCAGATGCCTGTGGGGGCACCTTGCATCCTGGAGGTATCCTGATCCGTGCGGAATTTCAGCAGGCAGCCGGCCACTCCAGGCCGCCGGGCACTGGACACGAACCATGGCCTTTCCCCAGAGAAACAAAAGTCACCAGGCCAGGTTCCTGATGTCAGTTTGCAGGAGGCACTTGGCACTGTCAAACCAGCCACAGTTGCCTGTGGTGGTACTTTCGGTCTGGGAGGTATCCTGATCCGTTCGGAATTTCAGCAGGCAGCCGGCCACTACGGGCCTCCTGGCCCTTGACACCCACAATGGCCTTTCCCCAGAGAAACAAAAGTCACCAGGCCAGGTTCCTGATGTCAGTTTGCAGGAGGCACTTGGCACTGTCAAACCACCCACAGTTGCCTGTGGGGGCACCTTGCATCTGGGAGGTATCCTGATCCGTTTGGAATTTCAGCAGGCAGCCGGCCACTCCGGTTTACCGGGCCCATGAGAAGAATGATGGCCTTTCCCCAGAGAAACAAAAGTCACCAGGCCAGGTTCCTGATGTCAGTTTGCAGGAGGCACTTGGCACTGTCAAACCAGCCACAGTCGCCTGTGTGGGCACCTTGCATCTGGGAGGTATCTTGATCCATTCGGAATTTCAGCAGGGAGCCGGCCACTCCAGGCCACCGGGCACTGGACACGAACCATGGCCTTTCCCCAGAGAAACAAAAGTCACCAGGCCAGGTTCCTGATGTCAGTTTGCAGGAGGCACTTGGCACTGTCAAACCAGCCACAGTTGCAAGTGGCGGCACCATGCATCTGGGAGGTATCCTGATCCGTTCGGAATTTCAGTAGGCAGCCGGCTACCCCGGGCCACCGTACCCCAGACAAGAATGATGGCCTTTTCCCAGGGAAACAAAAGTTACCAGGCCAGGTTCCTGATGTCAGTTTGCAGGAGGCACTTGGCACTGTCAAACCAGCCACAGTTGCCTGTGGTGGTACTTTCGGTCTGGGAGGCATCCTGATTCGTGCGGAATTTCTGCAGGCAGCCGGCCACTCCAGGCCACCGGGCACTGGACACGAACCATGGCCTTTCCCCAGAGAAACAAAAGTCACCAGGCCAGGTTCCTGATGTCAGTTTGCAGGAGGTACTTGGCACTGTCAAACCAGCCACAGTTGCCTCTGGGGGCACCTTGCATCTGGGAGGTATCCTGATCCATTCGGATTTTCAGCAGGCAGCCGGCAACACCGGGCCACTGGACCACCGGTCCCGGGCAAGAATGATGGCCTTTCCCCAGAGAAACAAAACTAACCAGGCCAGGTTCCTGATGTCAGTTTGGAGGAGGCACTTGGCACTGTCAAACCAGCCACAGGTGCAAGTGGGGGCACCTTGCATCCTGGAGGTATCCTGATCCGTTCGGAATTTCAGCAGGCAGCCGGCCACTCCAGGCCACCGGGCACTGGATACGAACCATGGCCTTTCCCCAGAGAAACAAAAGTCACCAGGGTAGCTTCCTGATGTCAGTTTGCTGGAGGCACTTGGCACTGTCAAACCAGCCACAGTTGCCTGTGGGGGCACCTTGCATCTGGGAGGTATCCTGATCCGTTCGGAATTTCAGCAGGCAGCCGGCGACTCCAGGTCACCGTGCCCCGGACAAGAATGATGGCCTTTTCCCAGAGAAACAAAAGTTACCAGGCCAGGTTCCTGATGTCAGTTTGCAGGAGGCACTTGGCACTGTCAAACCAGCCACAGTTGCCTGTGGGGGCACCTTGCATCCTGGAGGTATCCTGATCCGTGCGGAATTTCAGCAGGCAGCCGGCCACTCCAGGCCACCGGGCACTGGACACGAACCATGGCCTTTCCCCAGAGAAACAAAAGTTACCAGGCCAGGTTCCTGATGTCAGTTTGCTGGAGGCACTTGGCACTGTCAAACCAGCCACAGCCGCCTGTGGGGGCACCTTGCATCTGGGAGGTATCCTGATCCGTGTGGAATTTCAGCAGGCAGCCGGCCACTCCAGGCCGCCGGGCACTGGACACGAACCATGGCCTTTCCCCAGAGAAACAAAAGTCACCAGGCCAGGTTCCTGATGTCAGTTTGCAGGAGGCACTTGGCACTGTCAAACCAGCCACAGTTGCCTGTGGTGGTACTTTCGGTCTGGGAGGTATCCTGATCCGTTCGGAATTTCAGCAGGCAGCCGGCCACTACGGGCCTCCTGGCCCTGGACAACCACAATGGCCTTTCCCCAGAGAAACAAAAGTCACCAGGCCAGGTTCCTGATGTCAGTTTGCAGGAGGCACTTGGCACTGTCAAACCAGCCACAGGTGCCTCTGGGGGCACCTTGCATCCCGGAGGTATCCTGATCCATTCGGAATTTCAGTAGGCAGTAGGCCACTCCAGGCCACCGGGCACTGGACACGAACCATGGCGTTTCCCCAGAGAAACAAAAGTCAACAGGCCAGGTTCCTGATGCCAGTTTGCTGGAGGCACTTGGCACTGTCAAACCAGCCACAGTTGCCTGTGGTGGTACTTTCGGTCTGGGAGGCATCCTGATCCGTGCGGAATTTCTGCAGGCAGTAGGCCACTCCAGGCCACCGGGCACTGGACACGAACCATGGCCTTTCCCCAGAGAAACAAAAGTCAACAGGCCAGGTTCCTGATGTCAGTTTGTAGGAGGTACTTGGCACTGTCAAACCAGCCAGAGTTGCCTCTGGGGGCACCTTGCATCTGGGAGGTATCCTGATCCGTTCAGAATTTCAGCAGGCAGCCGGCCACTCCAGGCCACCGGGCACTGGACACGAACCATGGCCTTTCCCCAGAGAAACAAAAGTCACCAGGCCAGGTTCCTGATGTCAGTTTGCAGGAGGCACTTGGCACTGTCAAACCAGCCACAGTTGCAAGTGGGGGCACCATGCATCTGGGAGGTATCCTGATCCGTTCGGAATTTCAGTAGGCAGCCGGCTACTCCGGGCCACCGTGCCCCAGACAAGAATGATGGCCTTTTCCCAGGGAAACAAAAGTTACCAGGCCAGGTTCCTGATGTCAGTTTGCAGGAGGCACTTGGCACTGTCAAACCAGCCACAGTTGCCTGTGGTGGTACTTTCGGTCTGGGAGGCATCCCGATCCGTTCGGAATTTCTGCAGGCAGCCGGCCACTCCAGGCCACCGGGCACTGGACACGAACCATGGCCTTTCCCCAGAGAAACAAAAGTCACCAGGCCAGGTTCCTGATGTCAGTTTGCAGGAGGTACTTGGCACTGTCAAACCAGCCACAGTTGCCTCTGGGGGCACCTTGCATCTGGGAGGTATCCTGATCCGTTCGGAATTTCAGCAGGCAGCCGGCCACTCCAGGCCACCGGGCACTGGATACGAACCATGGCCTTTCCCCAGAGAAACAAAAGTCACCAGGCCAGGTTCCTGATGTCAGTTTGCAGGAGGCACTTGGCACTGTCAAACCACCCACAGTTGCCTGTGGGGGCATCTTGCATCTGGGAGGTATCCTGATCCGTTTGGAATTTCAGCAGGCAGCCGGCCACTCCGGTTTACCGGGCCCATGAGAAGAATGATGGCCTTTCCCCAGAGAAACAAAAGTCACCAGGCCAGGTTCCTGATGTCAGTTTGCAGGAGGCACTTGGCACTGTCAAACCAGCCACATTCGCCTGTGTGGGCACCTTGCATCTGGGAGGTATCTTGATCCATTCGGAATTTCAGCAGGGAGCCGGCCACTCCAGGCCACCGGGCACTGGACACGAACCATGGCCTTTCCCCAGAGAAACAAAAGTCACCAGGCCAGGTTCCTGATGTCAGTTTGCAGGAGGCACTTGGCACTGTCAAACCAGCCACAGTTGCAAGTGGGGGCACCATGCATCTGGGAGGTATCCTGATCCGTTCGGAATTTCAGTAGGCAGCCGGCTACTCCGGGCCACCGTGCCCCAGACAAGAATGATGGCCTTTTCCCAGGGAAACAAAAGTTACCAGGCCAGGTTCCTGATGTCAGTTTGCAGGAGGCACTTGGCACTGTCAAACCAGCCACAGTTGCCTGTGGTGGTACTTTCGGTCTGGGAGGCATCCCGATCCGTTCGGAATTTCTGCAGGCAGCCGGCCACTCCAGGCCACCGGGCACTGGACACGAACCATGGCCTTTCCCCAGAGAAACAAAAGTCACCAGGCCAGGTTCCTGATGTCAGTTTGCAGGAGGTACTTGGCACTGTCAAACCAGCCACAGTTGCCTCTGGGGGCACCTTGCATCTGGGAGGTATCCTGATCCGTTCGGAATTTCAGCAGGCAGCCGGCCACTCCAGGCCACCGGGCACTGGATACGAACCATGGCCTTTCCCCAGAGAAACAAAAGTCACCAGGGTAGCTTCCTGATGTCAGTTTGCTGGAGGCACTTGGCACTGTCAAACCAGCCACAGTTGCCTGTGGGGGCACCTTGCATCTGGGAGGTATCCTGATCCATTCGGAATTTCAGCAGGCAGCCGGCCACTCCAGGCCACCGGGAACTGGACACAAACCATGGCCTTTCCCCAGAGAAACAAAAGTCACCAGGCCAGGTTCCTGATGTCAGTTTGCAGGAGGCACTTGGCACTGTCAAACCAGCCAGAGTTGCAAGTGGGGGCACCTTGCATCTGGGAGGTATCCTGATCCGTGTGGAATTTCAGCAGGCAGCCGGCCACTCCAGGCCGCCGGGCACTGGACACGAACCATGGCCTTTCACCCGAGAAACAAAAGTCACCAGGCCAGGTTCCTGATGTCAGTTTGCAGGAGGCACTTGGCACTGTCAAACCAGCCACAGTTGCAAGTGGGGGCACCATGCATCTGGGAGGTATCCTGATCCGTTCGGAATTTCAGTAGGCAGCCGGCTACTCCGGGCCACCGTGCCCCAGACAAGAATGATGGCCTTTTCCCAGGGAAACAAAAGTTACCAGGCCAGGTTCCTGATGTCAGTTTGCAGGAGGCACTTGGCACTGTCAAACCAGCCACAGTTGCCTGTGGTGGTACTTTCGGTCTGGGAGGCATCCCGATCCGTTCGGAATTTCAGCAGGCAGCCGGCGACTCCAGGTCACCGTGCCCCGGACAAGAATGATGGCCTTTTCCCAGAGAAACAAAAGTTACCAGGCCAGGTTCCTGATGTCAGTTTGCAGGAGGTACTTGGCACTGTCAAACCAGCCACAGTTGCCTCTGGGGGCACCTTGCATCTGGGAGGTATCCTGATCCGTTCGGAATTTCAGCAGGCAGCCGGCCACTCCAGGCCACCGGGCACTGGATACGAACCATGGCCTTTCCCCAGAGAAACAAAAGTCACCAGGGTAGCTTCCTGATGTCAGTTTGCTGGAGGCACTTGGCACTGTCAAACCAGCCACAGTTGCCTGTGGGGGCACCTTGCATCTGGGAGGTATCCTGATCCATTCGGAATTTCAGCAGGCAGCCGGCCACTCCAGGCCACCGGGAACTGGACACAAACCATGGCCTTTCCCCAGAGAAACAAAAGTCACCAGGCCAGGTTCCTGATGTCAGTTTGCAGGAGGCACTTGGCACTGTCAAACCAGCCAGAGTTGCAAGTGGGGGCACCTTGCATCTGGGAGGTATCCTGATCCGTGTGGAATTTCAGCAGGCAGCCGGCCACTCCAGGCCGCGGGGCACTGGACACGAACCATGGCCTTTCACCCGAGAAACAAAAGTCACCAGGCCAGGTTCCTGATGTCAGTTTGCAGGAGGCACTTGGCACTGTCAAACCAGCCACAGTTGCCTGTGGTGGTACTTTCGGTCTGGGAGGTATCCTGATCCGTTCGGAATTTCAGCAGGCAGCCGGCCACTACGGGCCTCCTGGCCCTTGACACCCACAATGGCCTTTCCCCAGAGAAACAAAAGTCACCAGGCCAGGTTCCTGATGTCAGTTTGCAGGAGGTACTTGGCACTGTCAAACCAGCCAGAGTTGCCTGTGGGGGCACCTTGCATCTGGGAGGTATCCTGATCCGTTCAGAATTTCAGCAGGCAGCCGGCCACTCCAGGCCACCGGGCACTGGACACGAACCATGGCCTTTCCCCAGAGAAACAAAAGTCACCAGGCCAGGTTCCTGATGTCAGTTTGCAGGAGGCACTTGGCACTGTCAAACCAGCCACAGTTGCCTGTGGTGGTACTTTCGGTCTGGGAGGTATCCTGATCCGTTCGGAATTTCAGCAGGCAGCCGGCCACTACGGGCCTCCTGGCCCTTGACACCCACAATGGCCTTTCCCCAGAGAAACAAAAGTCACCAGGCCAGGTTCCTGATGTCAGTTTGCAGGAGGTACTTGGCACTGTCAAACCAGCCAGAGTTGCCTGTGGGGGCACCTTGCATCTGGGAGGTATCCTGATCCGTTCAGAATTTCAGCAGGCAGCCGGCCACTCCAGGCCACCGGGCACTGGATACGAACCATGGCCTTTCCCCAGAGAAACAAAAGTCACCAGGGTAGCTTCCTGATGTCAGTTTGCTGGAGGCACTTGGCACTGTCAAACCAGCCACAGTTGCCTGTGGGGGCACCTTGCATCTGGGAGGTATCCTGATCCATTCGGAATTTCAGCAGGCAGCCGGCCACTCCAGGCCACCGGGAACTGGACACAAACCATGGCCTTTCCCCAGAGAAACAAAAGTCACCAGGCCAGGTTCCTGATGTCAGTTTGCAGGAGGCACTTGGCACTGTCAAACCAGCCAGAGTTGCAAGTGGGGGCACCTTGCATCTGGGAGGTATCCTGATCCGTGTGGAATTTCAGCAGGCAGCCGGCCACTCCAGGCCGCGGGGCACTGGACACGAACCATGGCCTTTCACCCGAGAAACAAAAGTCACCAGGCCAGGTTCCTGATGTCAGTTTGCAGGAGGCACTTGGCACTGTCAAACCAGCCACAGTTGCCTGTGGTGGTACTTTCGGTCTGGGAGGTATCCTGATCCGTTCGGAATTTCAGCAGGCAGCCGGCCACTACGGGCCTCCTGGCCCTTGACACCCACAATGGCCTTTCCCCAGAGAAACAAAAGTCACCAGGCCAGGTTCCTGATGTCAGTTTGCAGGAGGTACTTGGCACTGTCAAACCAGCCAGAGTTGCCTGTGGGGGCACCTTGCATCTGGGAGGTATCCTGATCCGTTCAGAATTTCAGCAGGCAGCCGGCCACTCCAGGCCACCGGGCACTGGACACGAACCATGGCCTTTCCCCAGAGAAACAAAAGTCACCAGGCCAGGTTCCTGATGTCAGTTTGCTGGAGGCACTTGGCACAGTCAAACCAGCCACAGTCGCCTGTGGGGGCACCTTGCATCTGGGAGGTATCTTGATCCATTCGGAATTTCAGCAGGCAGCCGGCCACTCCAGGCCACCGGGAACTGGACACAAACCATGGCCTTTCCCCAGAGAAACAAAAGTCACCAGGCCAGGTTCCTGATGTCAGTTTGCAGGAGGCACTTGGCACTGTCAAACCAGCCAGAGTTGCAAGTGGGGGCACCTTGCATCTGGGAGGTATCCTGATCCGTGTGGAATTTCAGCAGGCAGCCGGCCACTCCAGGCCGCCGGGCACTGGACACGAACCATGGCCTTTCACCCGAGAAACAAAATTCACCAGGCCAGGTTCCTGATGTCAGTTTGCAGGAGGCACTTGGCACTGTCAAACCAGCCACAGTTGCCTGTGGTGGTACTTTCGTTCTGGGAGGTATCCTGATCCGTTCGGAATTTCAGCAGGCAGCCGGCCACTACGGGCCTCCTGGCCCTTGACACCCACAATGGCCTTTCCCCAGAGAAACAAAAGTCACCAGGCCAGGTTCCTGATGTCAGTTTGCAGGAGGCACTTGGCACTGTCAAACCAGCCACAGTTGCCTCGGGCGGCACCTTTCATTTAGACGGTATCCTCATCCGTGCGGAATTTCAGCAGGCAGCCAGCCAGGCCGGGCCTACGGGTCCAGGATATGAACGATGGCCTTTCCCCAGAGAAACAAAAGTCACCAGGCCAGGTTCCTGATGTCAGTTTGCAGGAGGCACTTGGCACTGTCAAACCACCCACAGTTGCCTGTGGGGGCATCTTGCATCTGGGAGGTATCCTGATCCGTTTGGAATTTCAGCAGGCAGCCGGCCACTCCGGTTTACCGGGCCCATGAGAAGAATGATGGCCTTTCCCCAGAGAAACAAAAGTCACCAGGCCAGGTTCCTGATGTCAGTTTGCAGGAGGCACTTGGCACTGTCAAACCAGCCACAGTCGCCTGTGTGGGCACCTTGCATCTGGGAGGTATCTTGATCCATTCGGAATTTCAGCAGGGAGCCGGCCACTCCAGGCCACCGGGCACTGGACACGAACCATGGCCTTTCCCCAGAGAAACAAAAGTCACCAGGCCAGGTTCCTGATGTCAGTTTGCAGGAGGCACTTGGCACTGTCAAACCAGCCACAGTTGCAAGTGGGGGCACCATGCATCTGGGAGGTATCCTGATCCGTTCGGAATTTCAGTAGGCAGCCGGGTACTCCGGGCCACCGTGCCCCAGACAAGAATGATGGCCTTTTCCCAGGGAAACAAAAGTTACCAGGCCAGGTTCCTGATGTCAGTTTGCAGGAGGCACTTGGCACTGTCAAACCAGCCACAGTTGCCTGTGGTGGTACTTTCGGTCTGGGAGGCATCCTGATCCGTTCGGAATTTCTGCAGGCAGCCGGCCACTCCAGGCCACCGGGCACTGGACACGAACCATGGCCTTTCCCCAGAGAAACAAAAGTCACCAGGCCAGGTTCCTGATGTCAGTTTGCAGGAGGTACTTGGCACTGTCAAACCAGCCACAGTTGCCTCTGGGGGCACCTTGCATCTGGGAGGTATCCTGATCCGTTCGGAATTTCAGCAGGCAGCCGGCCACTCCAGGCCACCGGGCACTGGATACGAACCATGGCCTTTCCCCAGAGAAACAAAAGTCACCAGGGTAGCTTCCTGATGTCAGTTTGCTGGAGGCACTTGGCACTGTCAAACCAGCCACAGTTGCCTGTGGGGGCACCATGCATCTGGGAGGTATCCTGATCCGTTCGGAATTTCAGTAGGCAGCCGGCGACTCCAGGTCACCGTGCCCCGGACAAGAATGATGGCCTTTTCCCAGAGAAACAAAAGTTACCAGGCCAGGTTCCTGATGTCAGTTTGCAGGAGGCACTTGGCACTGTCAAACCAGCCACAGTTGCCTGTGGGGGCACCTTGCATCCTGGAGGTATCCTGATCCGTGCGGAATTTCAGCAGGCAGCCGGCGACTCGAGGCCACCGGGCACTGGACACGAACCATGGCCTTTCCCCAGAGAAACAAAAGTTACCAGGCCAGGTTCCTGATGTCAGTTTGCTGGAGGCACTTGGCACTGTCAAACCAGCCACAGTCGCCTGTGGGGGCACCTTGCATCTGGGAGGTATCCTGATCCGTTCGGAATTTCAGCAGGCAGCCGGCCACTCCAGGCCGCCGGGCACTGGACACGAACCATGGCCTTTCCCCAGAGAAACAAAAGTCACCAGGCCAGGTTCCTGATGTCAGTTTGCAGGAGGCACTTGGCACTGTCAAACCAGCCACAGTTGCCTGTGGTGGTACTTTCGGTCTGGGAGGTATCCTGATCCGTTCGGAATTTCAGCAGGCAGCCGGCCACTACGGGCCTCCTGGCCCTTGACACGAACCATGGCCTTTCCCCAGAGAAACAAAAGTCACCAGGCCAGGTTCCTGATGTCAGTTTGCAGGAGGCACTTGGCACTGTCAAACCAGCCACAGTTGCCTGTGGGGGCACCTTGCATCCTGGAGGTATCCTGATCCGTGCGGAATTTCAGCAGGCAGCCGGCCACTCCAGGCCACCGGGCACTGGACACGAACCATGGCCTTTCCCCAGAGAAACAAAAGTCACCAGGCCAGGTTCCTGATGTCAGTTTGCAGGAGGCTCTTGGCGCTGTCAAACCAGCCACAGTAGGCTCGGGCGGCACCTTTCATTTAGACGGTATCCTGATCCGTGCGGAATTTCAGCAGGCAGCCGGCCACTCCGGGCCTACGGGTCCAGGATATGAACGATGGCCTTTCACCCGAGAAACAAAAGTCACCAGGCCAGGTTCCTGATGTCAGTTTGCAGGAGGCACTTGGCACTGTCAAAGCAGCCACAGGTGCCTCTGGGGGCACCTTGCATCCTGGAGGTATCCTGATCCATTCGGAATTTCAGCAGGCAGTAGGCCACTCCAGGCCACCGGGCACTGGACACGAACCATGGCGTTTCCCCAGAGAAACAAAAGTCAAAAGGCCAGGTTCCTGATGTAAGTTTGCTGGAGGCACTTGGCACTGTCAAACCAGCCACAGTTGCCTGTGGTGGTACTTTCGGTCTGGGAGGCATCCTGACCCGTGCGGAATTTCTGCAGGCAGTAGGCCACTCCAGGCCACCGGGCACTGGACACGAACCATGGCCTTTCCCCAGAGAAAGAAAAGTCAACAGGCCAGGTTCCTGATGTCAGTTTGTAGGAGGTACTTGGCACTGTCAAACCAGCCACAGTTGCCTGTGGCGGCACCTTGCATCTGGGAGGTATCCTGATCCATTCGGAATTTCAGCAGGCAGCCGGCAACACCGGGCCGCCGGTCCCCGGGCAAGAATGATGGCCTTTCCCCAGAGAAACAAAAGTCACCACGCCAGGTTCCTGATGTCAGTTTGGAGGAGGCACTTGGCACTGTCAAACCAGCCACAGTTGCCTGTGGTGGTACTTTCGGTCTGGGAGGCATCCTGATCCGTGCGGAATTTCTGCAGGCAGCCGGCCACTCCAGGCCACCGGGCACTGGACACGAACCATGGCCTTTCCCCAGAGAAACAAAAGTCACCAGGCCAGGTTCCTGATGTCAGTTTGCAGGAGGTACTTGGCACTGTCAAACCAGCCACAGTTGCCTCTGGGGGCACCTTGCATCTGGGAGGTATCCTGATCCATTCGGATTTTCAGCAGGCAGCCGGCAACACCGGGGCACTGGACCACCGGTCCCGGGCAAGAATGATGGCCTTTCCCCAGAGAAACAAAACTAACCAGGCCAGGTTCCTGATGTCAGTTTGGAGGAGGCACTTGGCACTGTCAAACCAGCCACTCTTGCAAGAGGGGGCACCTTGCATCTGGGAGGTATCCTGATCCGTGTGGAATTTCAGCAGGCAGCCGGCCACTCCAGGCCGCCGGGCACTGGACAAGAACCATGGCCTTTCCCCAGAGAAACAAAAGTCACCAGGCCAGGTTCCTGATGTCAGTTTGCAGGAGGCACTTGGCACTGTCAAACCAGCCACAATTGCAAGTGGGGGCACCATGCATCTGGGGGGTATCCTGATCCGTTCGGAATTTCAGTAGGCAGCCGGCTACTCCGGGCCACCGTGCCCCAGACAAGAATGATGGCCTTTTCCCAGGGAAACAAAAGTTACCAGGCCAGGTTCCTGATGTCAGTTTGCAGGAGGCACTTGGCACTGTCAAACCAGCCACAGTTGCCTGTGGTGGTACTTTCGGTCTGGGAGGCATCCCGATCCGTTCGGAATTTCTGCAGGCAGCCGGCCACTCCAGGCCGCCGGGCACTGGACACGAACCATGGCCTTTCACCCGAGAAACAAAAGTCACCAGGCCAGGTTCCTGATGTCAGTTTGCAGGAGGCACTTGGCAGTGTCAAACCAGCCACAGTTGCCTGTGGTGGTACTTTCGGTCTGGGAGGTATCCTGATCCGTTCGGAATTTCAGCAGGCAGCCGGCCACTACGGGCCTCCTGGCCCTTGACACCCACAATGGCCTTTCCCCAGAGAAACAAAAGTCACCAGGCCAGGTTCCTGATGTCAGTTTGCAGGAGGCACTTGGCACTGTCAAACCAGCCACAGTTGCCTCGGGCGGCACCTTTCATTTAGACGGTATCCTCATCCGTGCGGAATTTCAGCAGGCAGCCAGCCAGGCCGGGCCTACGGGTCCAGGATATGAACGATGGCCTTTCCCCAGAGAAACAAAAGTCACCAGGCCAGGTTCCTGATGTCAGTTTGCAGGAGGCACTTGGCACTGTCAAACCACCCACAGTTGCCTGTGGGGGCATCTTGCATCTGGGAGGTATCCTGATCCGTTTGGAATTTCAGCAGGCAGCCGGCCACTCCGGTTTACCGGGCCCATGAGAAGAATGATGGCCTTTCCCCAGAGAAACAAAAGTCACCAGGCCAGGTTCCTGATGTCAGTTTGCAGGAGGCACTTGGCACTGTCAAACCAGCCACAGTCGCCTGTGTGGGCACCTTGCATCTGGGAGGTATCTTGATCCATTCGGAATTTCAGCAGGGAGCCGGCCACTCCAGGCCACCGGGAACTGGACACGAACCATGGCCTTTCCCCAGAGAAACAAAAGTCACCAGGCCAGGTTCCTGATGTCAGTTTGCAGGAGGCACTTGGCACTGTCAAACCAGCCACAGTTGCAAGTGGGGGCACCATGCATCTGGGAGGTATCCTGATCCGTTCGGAATTTCAGTAGGCAGCCGGCTACTCCGGGCCACCGTGCCCCAGACAAGAATGATGGCCTTTTCCCAGGGAAACAAAAGTTACCAGGCCAGGTTCCTGATGTCAGTTTGCAGGAGGCACTTGGCACTGTCAAACCAGCCACAGTTGCCTGTGGTGGTACTTTCGGTCTGGGAGGCATCCCGATCAGTTCGGAATTTCTGCAGGCAGCCGGCCACTCCAGGCCACCGGGCACTGGACACGAACCATGGCCTTTCCCCAGAGAAACAAAAGTCACCAGGCCAGGTTCCTGATGTCAGTTTGCAGGAGGTACTTGGCACTGTCAAACCAGCCACAGTTGCCTCTGGGGGCACCTTGCATCTGGGAGGTATCCTGATCCGTTCGGAATTTCAGCAGGCAGCCGGCCACTCCAGGCCACCGGGCACTGGATACGAACCATGGCCTTTCCCCAGAGAAACAAAAGTCACCAGGGTAGCTTCCTGATGTCAGTTTGCTGGAGGCACTTGGCACTGTCAAACCAGCCACAGTTGCCTGTGGGGGCACCTTGCATCTGGGAGGTATCCTGATCCATTCGGAATTTCAGCTGGGAGCCGGCCACTCCAGGCCACCGGGAACTGGACACAAACCATGGCCTTTCCCCAGAGAAACAAAAGTCACCAGGCCAGGTTCCTGATGTCAGTTTGCAGGAGGCACTTGGCACTGTCAAACCAGCCAGAGTTGCATGTGGGGGCACCTTGCATCTGGGAGGTATCCTGATCCGTGTGGAATTTCAGCAGGCAGCCGGCCACTCCAGGCCGCCGGGCACTGGACACGAACCATGGCCTTTCACCCGAGAAACAAAAGTCACCAGGCCAGGTTCCTGATGTCAGTTTGCAGGAGGCACTTGGCACTGTCAAACCAGCCACAGTTGCCTGTGGTGGTACTTTCGGTCTGGGAGGTATCCTGATCCGTTCGGAATTTCAGCAGGCAGCCGGCCACTACGGGCCTCCTGGCCCTTGACACCCACAATGGCCTTTCCCCAGAGAAACAAAAGTCACCAGGCCAGGTTCCTGATGTCAGTTTGCAGGAGGTACTTGGCACTGTCAAACCAGCCAGAGTTGCCTCTGGGGGCACCTTGCATCTGGGAGGTATCCTGATCCATTCGGAATTTCAGCAGGCAGCCGGCAACACCGGGCCACTGGACCACCGGTCCCGGGGCAAGAATGATGGCCTTTCCCCAGAGAAACAAAACTAACCAGGCCAGGTTCCTGATGTCAGTTTGGAGGAGGCACTTGGCACTGTCAAACCAGCCACAGGTGCAAGTGGGGGCACCTTGCATCCTGGAGGTATCCTGATCCGTTCGGAATTTCAGCAGGCAGCCGGCCACTCCAGGCCACCGGGCACTGGATACGAACCATGGCCTTTCCCCAGAGAAACAAAAGTCACCAGGCCAGGTTCCTGATGTCAGTTTGCTGGAGGCACTTGGCACTGTCAAACCAGCCACAGTCGCCTGTGGGGGCACCTTGCATCTGGGAGGTATCTTGATCCATTCGGAATTTCAGCAGGCAGCCGGGCACTCCAGGCCACCGGGAACTGGACACAAACCATGGCCTTTCCCCAGAGAAACAAACGTCACCAGGCCAGGTTCCTGATGTCAGTTTGCAGGAGGCACTTGGCACTGTCAAACCAGCCACAGTTGCAAGTGGGGGCACCTTGCATCTGGGAGGTATCCTGATCCGTGTGGAATTTCAGCAGGCAGCCGGCCACTCCAGGCCGCCGGGCACTGGACACGAACCATGGCCTTTCACCCGAGAAACAAAATTCACCAGGCCAGGTTCCTGATGTCAGTTTGCAGGAGGCACTTGGCACTGTCAAACCAGCCACAGTTGCCTGTGGTGGTACTTTCGGTCTGGGAGGTATCCTGATCCGTTCGGAATTTCAGCAGGCAGCCGGCCACTACGGGCCTCCTGGCCCTTGACACCCACAATGGCCTTTCCCCAGAGAAACAAAAGTCACCAGGCCAGGTTCCTGATGTCAGTTTGCAGGAGGCACTTGGCACTGTCAAACCAGCCACAGTTGCCTCGGGCGGCACCTTTCATTTAGACGGTATCCTCATCCGTGCGGAATTTCAGCAGGCAGCCAGCCAGGCCGGGCCTACGGGTCCAGGATATGAACGATGGCCTTTCCCCAGAGAAACAAAAGTCACCAGGCCAGGTTCCTGATGTCAGTTTGCAGGAGGCACTTGGCACTGTCAAACCACCCACAGTTGCCTGTGGGGGCATCTTGCATCTGGGAGGTATCCTGATCCGTTTGGAATTTCAGCAGGCAGCCGGCCACTCCGGTTTACCGGGCCCATGAGAAGAATGATGGCCTTTCCCCAGAGAAACAAAAGTCACCAGGCCAGGTTCCTGATGTCAGTTTGCAGGAGGCACTTGGCACTGTCAAACCAGCCACAGTCGCCTGTGTGGGCACCTTGCATCTGGGAGGTATCTTGATCCATTCGGAATTTCTGCAGGCAGCCGGCCACTCCAGGCCACCGGGCACTGGACACGAACCATGGCCTTTCCCCAGAGAAACAAAAGTCACCAGGCCAGGTTCCTGATGTCAGTTTGC
Source organism: Passer domesticus (assembly GCF_036417665.1). Lineage (NCBI taxonomy): Eukaryota > Metazoa > Chordata > Aves > Passeriformes > Passeridae > Passer > Passer domesticus. The sequence continues at coordinate 57,561,424 of NC_087478.1, read as the reverse complement.
AGGAGGCACTTGGCACTGTCAAACCAGCCACAGTTGCCTCTGGGGGCACCATGCATCTGGGAGGTATCCTGATCCGTTCGGAATTTCAGTAGGCAGCCGGCTACTCCGGGCCACCGTGCCCCAGACAAGAATGATGGCCTTTTCCCAGGGAAACAAAAGTTACCAGGCCAGGTTCCTGATGTCAGTTTGCAGGAGGCACTTGGCACTGTCAAACCAGCCACAGTTGCCTGTGGTGGTACTTTCGGTCTGGGAGGCATCCTGATCCGTTCGGAATTTCTGAAGGCAGCCGGCCACTCCAGGCCACCGGGCACTGGACACGAACCATGGCCTTTCCCCAGAGAAACAAAAGTCACCAGGCCAGGTTCCTGATGTCAGTTTGCAGGAGGTACTTGGCACTGTCAAACCAGCCACAGTTGCCTCTGGGGGCACCTTGCATCTGGGAGGTATCCTGATCCGTGTGGAATTTCAGCAGGCAGCCGGCCACTCCAGGCCACCGGGCACTGGATACGAACCATGGCCTTTCCCCAGAGAAACAAAAGTCACCAGGGTAGCTTCCTGATGTCAGTTTGCTGGAGGCACTTGGCACTGTCAAACCAGCCACAGTTGCCTGTGGGGGCACCTTGCATCTGGGAGGTATCCTGATCCGTTCGGAATTTCAGTAGGCAGCCGGCGACTCCAGGTCACCGTGCCCCGGACAAGAATGATGGCCTTTTCCCAGAGAAACAAAAGTTACCAGGCCAGGTTCCTGATGTCAGTTTGCAGGAGGCACTTGGCACTGTCAAACCAGCCACAGTTGCCTGTGGGGGCACCTTGCATCCTGGAGGTATCCTGATCCGTGCGGAATTTCAGCAGGCAGCCGGCGACTCGAGGCCACCGGGCACTGGACACGATCCATGGCCTTTCCCCAGAGAAACAAAAGTTACCAGGCCAGGTTCCTGATGTCAGTTTGCAGGAGGCACTTGGCACTGTCAAACCAGCCACAGTCGCCTGTGGGGGCACCTTGCATCTGGGAGGTATCCTGATCCGTTCGGAATTTCAGCAGGCAGCCGGCCACTCCAGGCCGCCGGGCACTGGACACGAACCATGGCCTTTCCCCAGAGAAACAAAAGTCACCAGGCCAGGTTCCTGATGTCAGTTTGCAGGAGGCACTTGGCACTGTCAAACCAGCCACAGTTGCCTGTGGTGGTACTTTCGGTCTGGGAGGTATCCTGATCCGTTCGGAATTTCAGCAGGCAGCCGGCCACTACGGGCCTCCTGGCCCTTGACACGAACCATGGCCTTTCCCCAGAGAAACAAAAGTCACCAGGCCAGGTTCCTGATGTCAGTTTGCAGGAGGCACTTGGCACTGTCAAACCAGCCACAGTTGCCTGTGGGGGCACCTTGCATCCTGGAGGTATCCTGATCCGTGCGGAATTTCAGCAGGCAGCCGGCCACTCCAGGCCACCGGGCACTGGACACGAACCATGGCCTTTCCCCAGAGAAACAAAAGTCACCAGGCCAGGTTCCTGATGTCAGTTTGCAGGAGGCTCTTGGCGCTGTCAAACCAGCCACAGTAGCCTCGGGCGGCACCTTTCATTTAGACGGTATCCTGATCCGTGCGGAATTTCAGCAGGCAGCCGGCCACTCCGGGCCTACGGGTCCAGGATATGAACGATGGCCTTTCACCCGAGAAACAAAAGTCACCAGGCCAGGTTCCTGATGTCAGTTTGCAGGAGGCACTTGGCACTGTCAAAGCAGCCACAGGTGCCTCTGGGGGCACCTTGCATCCTGGAGGTATCCTGATGCATTCGGAATTTCAGCAGGCAGTAGGCCACTCCAGGCCACCGGGCACTGGACACGAACCATGGCGTTTCCCCAGAGAAACAAAAGTCAAAAGGCCAGGTTCCTGATGTAAGTTTGCTGGAGGCACTTGGCATTGTCAAACCAGCCACAGTTGCCTGTGGTGGTACTTTCGGTCTGGGAGGCATCCTGATCCGTGCGGAATTTCTGCAGGCAGTAGGCCACTCCAGGCCACCGGGCACTGGACACGAACCATGGCGTTTCCCCAGAGAAACAAAAGTCAACAGGCCAGGTTCCTGATGTCAGTTTGTAGGAGGTACTTGGCACTGTCAAACCAGCCACAGTTGCCTGTGGGGGCACCTTGCATCTGGGAGGTATCCTGATCCATTTGGAATTTCAGCAGGCAGCCGGCAACACCGGGCCGCCGGTCCCCGGGCAAGAATGATGGCCTTTCCCCAGAGAAACAAAAGTCACCAGGCCAGGTTCCTGATGTCAGTTTGGAGGAGGCACTTGGCACTGTCAAACCAGCTACAGTTGCCTGTGGTGGTACTTTCGGTCTGGGAGGCATCCTGATCCGTGCGGAATTTCTGCAGGCAGCCGGCCACTCCAGGCCACCGGGCACTGGACACGAACCATGGCCTTTCCCCAGAGAAACAAAAGTCACCAGGCCAGGTTCCTGATGTCAGTTTGCAGGAGGTACTTGGCACTGTCAAACCAGCCAGAGTTGCCTCTGGGGGCACCTTGCATCCTGGAGGTATCCTGATCCATTTGGATTTTCAGCAGGCAGCCGGCAACACCGGGCCACTGGACCACCGGTCCCGGGCAAGAATGATGGCCTTTCCCCAGAGAAACAAAACTAACCAGGCCAGGTTCCTGATGTCAGTTTGGAGGAGGCACTTGGCACTGTCAAACCAGCCACTCTTGCAAGAGGGGGCACCTTGCATCTGGGAGGTATCCTGATCCGTGTGGAATTTCAGCAGGCAGCCGGCCACTCCAGGCCGCCGGGCACTGGACAAGAACCATGGCCTTTCCCCAGAGAAACAAAAGTCACCAGGCCAGGTTCCTGATGTCAGTTTGCAGGAGGCACTTGGCACTGTCAAACCAGCCACAGTTGCAAGTGGGGGCACCATGCATCTGGGGGGTATCCTGATCCGTTCGGAATTTCAGTAGGCAGCCGGCTACTCCGGGCCACCGTGCCCCAGACAAGAATGATGGCCTTTTCCCAGGGAAACAAAAGTTACCAGGCCAGGTTCCTGATGTCAGTTTGCAGGAGGCACTTGGCACTGTCAAACCAGCCACAGTTGCCTGTGGTGGTACTTTCGGTCTGGGAGGCATCCCGATCCGTTCGGAATTTCTGCAGGCAGCCGGCCACTCCAGGCCACCGGGCACTGGACACGAACCATGGCCTTTCCCCAGAGAAACAAAAGTCACCAGGCCAGGTTCCTGATGTCAGTTTTGCAGGAGGTACTTGGCACTGTCAAACCAGCCAGAGTTGCCTCTGGGGGCACCTTGCATCTGGGAGGTATCCTGATCCATTCGGAATTTCAGCAGGCAGCCGGCAACACCGGGCCACTGGACCACCGGTCCCGGGGCAAGAATGATGGCCTTTCCCCAGAGAAACAAAACTAACCAGGCCAGGTTCCTGATGTCAGTTTGGAGGAGGCACTTGGCACTGTCAAACCAGCCACAGGTGCAAGTGGGGGCACCTTGCATCCTGGAGGTATCCTGATCCGTTCGGAATTTCAGCAGGCAGCCGGCCACTCCAGGCCACCGGGCACTGGATACGAACCATGGCCTTTCCCCAGAGAAACAAAAGTCACCAGGCCAGGTTCCTGATGTCAGTTTGCTGGAGGCACTTGGCACTGTCAAACCAGCCACAGTCGCCTGTGGGGGCACCTTGCATCTGGGAGGTATCTTGATCCATTCGGAATTTCAGCAGGCAGCCGGCCACTCCAGGCCACCGGGAACTGGACACAAACCATGGCCTTTCCCCAGAGAAACAAAAGTCACCAGGCCAGGTTCCTGATGTCAGTTTGCAGGAGGCACTTGGCACTGTCAAACCAGCCAGAGTTGCAAGTGGGGGCACCTTGCATCTGGGAGGTATCCTGATCCGTGTGGAATTTCAGCAGGCAGCCGGCCACTCCAGGCCGCCGGGCACTGGACACGAACCATGGCCTTTCCCCAGAGAAACAAAAGTCACCAGGCCAGGTTCCTGATGTCAGTTTGCAGGAGGCACTTGGCACTGTCAAACCAGCCACAGTTGCCTGTGGTGGTACTTTCGGTCTGGGAGGTATCCTGATCCGTTCGGAATTTCAGCAGGCAGCCGGCCACTACGGGCCTCCTGGCCCTTGACACCCACAATGGCCTTTCCCCAGAGAAACAAAAGTCACCAGGCCAGGTTCCTGATGTCAGTTTGCAGGAGGCACTTGGCACTGTCAAACCAGCCACAGTTGCCTCGGGCGGCACCTTTCATTTAGACGGTATCCTCATCCGTGCGGAATTTCAGCAGGCAGCCAGCCAGGCCGGGCCTACGGGTCCAGGATATGAACGATGGCCTTTCCCCAGAGAAACAAAAGTCACCAGGCCAGGTTCCTGATGTCAGTTTGCAGGAGGCACTTGGCACTGTCAAACCACCCACAGTTGCCTGTGGGGGCATCTTGCATCTGGGAGGTATCCTGATCCGTTTGGAATTTCAGCAGGCAGCCGGCCACTCCGGTTTACCGGGCCCATGAGAAGAATGATGGCCTTTCCCCAGAGAAACAAAAGTCACCAGGCCAGGTTCCTGATGTCAGTTTGCAGGAGGCACTTGGCACTGTCAAACCAGCCACAGTCGCCTGTGTGGGCACCTTGCATCTGGGAGGTATCTTGATCCATTCGGAATTTCAGCAGGGAGCCGGCCACTCCAGGCCACCGGGCACTGGACACGAACCATGGCCTTTCCCCAGAGAAACAAAAGTCACCAGGCCAGGTTCCTGATGTCAGTTTGCAGGAGGCACTTGGCACTGTCAAACCAGCCACAGTTGCAAGTGGGGGCACCATGCATCTGGGAGGTATCCTGATCCGTTCGGAATTTCAGTAGGCAGCCGGCTACTCCGGGCCACCGTGCCCCAGACAAGAATGATGGCCTTTTCCCAGGGAAACAAAAGTTACCAGGCCAGGTTCCTGATGTCAGTTTGCAGGAGGCACTTGGCACTGTCAAACCAGCCACAGTTGCCTGTGGTGGTACTTTCGGTCTGGGAGGCATCCCGATCCGTTCGGAATTTCTGCAGGCAGCCGGCCACTCCAGGCCACCGGGCACTGGACACGAACCATGGCCTTTCCCCAGAGAAACAAAAGTCACCAGGCCAGGTTCCTGATGTCAGTTTGCAGGAGGTACTTGGCACTGTCAAACCAGCCAGAGTTGCCTGTGGGGGCACCTTGCATCTGGGAGGTATCCTGATCCGTTCGGAATTTCAGCAGGCAGCCGGCCACTCCAGGCCACCGGGCACTGGATACGAACCATGGCCTTTCCCCAGAGAAACAAAAGTCACCAGGGTAGCTTCCTGATGTCAGTTTGCTGGAGGCACTTGGCACTGTCAAACCAGCCACAGTTGCCTGTGGGGGCACCTTGCATCTGGGAGGTATCCTGATCCGTTCGGAATTTCAGTAGGCAGCCGGCGACTCCAGGTCACCGTGCCCCGGACAAGAATGATGGCCTTTTCCCAGAGAAACAAAAGTTACCAGGCCAGGTTCCTGATGTCAGTTTGCAGGAGGCACTTGGCACTGTCAAACCAGCCACAGTTGCCTGTGGGGGCACCTTGCATCCTGGAGGTATCCTGATCCGTGCGGAATTTCAGCAGGCAGCCGGCCACTCCAGGCCACCGGGCACTGGACACGAACCATGGCCTTTCCCCAGAGAAACAAAAGTTACCAGGCCAGGTTCCTGATGTCAGTTTGCTGGAGGCACTTGGCACTGTCAAACCAGCCACAGTCGCCTGTGGGGGCACCTTGCATCTGGGAGGTATCCTGATCCGTGTGGAATTTCAGCAGGCAGCCGGCCACTCCAGGCCGCCGGGCACTGGACACGAACCATGGCCTTTCCCCAGAAAAACAAAAGTCACCAGGCCAGGTTCCTGATGTCAGTTTGCAGGAGGCACTTGGCACTGTCAAACCAGCCACAGTTGCCTGTGGTGGTACTTTCGGTCTGGGAGGTATCCTGATCCGTTCGGAATTTCAGCAGGCAGCCGGCCACTACGGGCCTCCTGGCCCTTGACACGAACCATGGCCTTTCCCCAGAGAAACAAAAGTCACCAGGCCAGGTTCCTGATGTCAGTTTGCAGGAGGCACTTGGCACTGTCAAACCAGCCACAGTTGCCTGTGGGGGCACCTTGCATCCTGGAGGTATCCTGATCCGTGCGGAATTTCAGCAGGCAGCCGGCCACTCCAGGCCACCGGGCACTGGACACGAACCATGGCCTTTCCCCAGAGAAACAAAAGTCACCAGGCCAGGTTCCTGATGTCAGTTTGCAGGAGGCTCTTGGCGCTGTCAAACCAGCCACAGTAGCCTCGGGCGGCACCTTTCATTTAGACGGTATCCTGATCCGTGCGGAATTTCAGCAGGCAGCCGGCCACTCCGGGCCTAAGGGTCCAGGATATGAACGATGGCCTTTCCCCAGAGAAACAAAAGTCACCAGGCCAGGTTCCTGATGTCAGTTTGCAGGAGGCACTTGGCACTGTCAAAGCAGCCACAGGTGCCTCTGGGGGCACCTTGCATCCTGGAGGTATCCTGATCCGTGCGGAATTTCAGCAGGCAGCCGGCCACTCCAGGCCACCGGGCACTGGACACGAACCATGGCGTTTCTCCAGAGAAACAAAAGTCAAAAGGCCAGGTTCCTGATGTTAGTTTGCTGGAGGCACTTGGCACTGTCAAACCAGCCACAGTTGCCTGTGGTGGTACTTTCGGTCTGGGAGGCATCCTGATCCGTCCGGAATTTCTGCAGGCAGTAGGCCACTCCAGGCCACCGGGCACTGGACACGAACCATGGCCTTTCCCCAGAGAAACAAAAGTCAACAGGCCAGGTTCCTGATGTCAGTTTGTAGGAGGTACTTGGCACTGTCAAACCAGCCACAGTTGCCTGTGGGGGCACCTTGCATCTGGGAGGTATCCTGATCCATTCGGAATATCAGCAGGCAGCCGGCAACACCGGGCCTCCGGTCCCCGGGCAAGAATGATGGCCTTTCCCCAGAGAAACAAAAGTCACCAGGCCAGGTTCCTGATGTCAGTTTGGAGGAGGCACTTGGCACTGTCAAACCAGCCACAGTTGCCTGTGGTGGTACTTTCGGTCTGGGAGGCATCCTGATCCGTGCGGAATTTCTGCAGGCAGCCGGCCACTCCAGGCCACCGGGCACTGGACACGAACCATGGCCTTTCCCCAGAGAAACAAAAGTCACCAGGCCAGGTTCCTGATGTCAGTTTGCAGGAGGTACTTGGCACTGTCAAACCAGCCAGAGTTGCCTCTGGGGGCACCTTGCATCTGGGAGGTATCCTGATCCATTTGGATTTTCAGCAGGCAGCCGGCAACACCGGGCCACTGGACCACCGGTCCCGGGCAAGAATGATGGCCTTTCCCCAGAGAAACAAAACTAACCAGGCCAGGTTCCTGATGTCAGTTTGTAGGAGGTACTTGGCACTGTCAAACCAGCCACAGGTGCAAGTGGGGGCACCTTGCATCTGGGAGGTATCCTGATCCATTCGGAATTTCAGCAGGCAGCCGGCCACTCCAGGCCACCGGGCACTGGATACGAACCATGGCCTTTCCCCAGAGAAACAAAAGTCACCACGGTAGCTTCCTGATGTCAGTTTGGGGGAGGCACTTGGCACTGTCAAACCAGCCACAGTTGCAAGTGGGGGCACCATGCATCTGGGAGGTATCCTGATCCGTTCGGAATTTCAGTAGGCAGCCGGCTACTCCGGGCCACCGTGCCCCAGACAAGAATGATGGCCTTTTCCCAGGGAAACAAAAGTCACCAGGCCAGGTTCCTGATGTCAGTTTGCAGGAGGCACTTGGCACTGTCAAACCAGCCACAGTTGCCTGTGGGGGCACCTTGCATCCTGGAGGTATCCTGATCCGTGCGGAATTTCAGCAGGCAGCCGGCCACTCCAGGCCACCGGGCACTGGACACGAACCATGGCCTTTCCCCAGAGAAACAAAAGTCACCAGGCCAGGTTCCTGATGTCAGTTTGCAGGAGGCTCTTGGCGCTGTCAAACCAGCCACAGTAGCCTCGGGCGGCACCTTTCATTTAGACGGTATCCTGATCCGTGCGGAATTTCAGCAGGCAGCCGGCCACTCCGGGCCTAAGGGTCCAGGATATGAGCGATGGCCTTTCCCCAGAGAAACAAAAGTCACCAGGCCAGGTTCCTGATGTCAGTTTGCAGGAGGCACTTGGCACTGTCAAACCAGCCACAGTCGCCTGTGGGGGCACCTTGCATCTGGGAGGTATCTTGATCCATTCGGAATTTCAGCAGGCAGCCGGCCACTCCAGGCCACCGGGAACTGGACACGAACCATGGCCTTTCCCCAGAGAAACAAAAGTCACCAGGCCAGGTTCCTGATGTCAGTTTGCAGGAGGCACTTGGCACTGTCAAACAAGTTGCTGGTGCCTGTGGGGGCACCTTGCATCCTGGAGGTATCCTGATCCGTTTGGAATTTCAGCAGGCAGCCGGCCACTCCGGTTTACCGGGCCCATGAGAAGAATGATGGCCTTTCCCCAGAGAAACAAAACTAACCAGGCCAGGTTCCTGATGTCAGTTTGCAGGAGGCACTTGGCACTGTCAAACCAGCCACAGTCGCCTGTGTGGGCACCTTGCATCTGGGAGGTATCTTGATCCATTCGGAATTTCAGCAGGGAGCCGGCTACTCCGGGCCACCGTGCCCCAGACAAGAATGATGGCCTTTTCCCAGGGAAACAAAAGTCACCAGGCCAGGTTCCTGATGTCAGTTTGCAGGAGGCACTTGGCACTGTCAAACCAGCCACAGTTGCAAGTGGGGGCACCATGCATCTGGGAGGTATCCTGATCCGTTCGGAATTTCAGTAGGCAACCGGCTACTCCGGGCCACCGTGCCCCAGACAAGAATGATGGCCTTTTCCCAGGGAAACAAAAGTTACCAGGCCAGGTTCCTGATGTCAGTTTGCAGGAGGCACTTGGCACTGTCAAACCAGCCACAGTTGCCTGTGGTGGTACTTTCGGTCTGGGAGGCATCCTGATCCGTGCGGAATTTCTGCAGGCAGCCGGCCACTCCAGGCCACCGGGCACTGGACACGAACCATGGCCTTTCCCCAGAGAAACAAAAGTCACCAGGCCAGGTTCCTGATGTCAGTTTGCAGGAGGTACGTGGCACTGTCAAACCAGCCAGAGTTGCCTCTGGGGTCACCTTGCATCTGGGAGGTATCCTGATCCGTTCGGAATTTCAGTAGGCAGCCGGCGACTCCAGGTCACCGTGCCCCGGACAAGAATGATGGCCTTTTCCCAGAGAAAGAAAAGTTACCAGGCCAGGTTCCTGATGTCAGTTTGCAGGAGGCACTTGGCACTGTCAAACCAGCCACAGTTGCCTGTGGGGGCACCTTGCATCCTGGAGGTATCCTGATCCGTGCGGAATTTCAGCAGGCAGCCGGCCACTCCAGGCCGCCGGGCACTGGACACGAACCATGGCCTTTCCCCAGAGAAACAAAAGTTACCAGGCCAGGTTCCTGATGTCAGTTTGCTGGAGGCACTTGGCACTGTCAAACCAGCCACAGTCGCCTGTGGGGGCACCTTGCATCTGGGAGGTATCCTGATCCGTGTGGAATTTCAGCAGGCAGCCGGCCACTCCAGGCCGCCGGGCACTGGACACGAACCATGGCCTTTCCCCAGAGAAACAAAAGTCACCAGGCCAGGTTCCTGATGTCAGTTTGCAGGAGGCACTTGGCACTGTCAAACCAGCCACAGTTGCCTGTGGTGGTACTTTCGGTCTGGGAGGTATCCTGATCCGTTCAGAATTTCAGCAGGCAGCCTGCCACTACGGGCCTCCTGGCCCTGGACACCCACAATGGCCTTTCCCCAGAGAAACAAAAGTCACCAGGCCAGGTTCCTGATGTCAGTTTGCAGGAGGCACTTGGCACTGTCAAACCAGCCACAGTTGCCTGTGGGGGCACCTTGCATCCTGGAGGTATCCTGATCCGTGCGGAATTTCAGCAGGCAGCCGGCCACTCCAGGCCACCGGGCACTGGACACGAACCATGGCCTTTCCCCAGAGAAACAAAAGTCACCAGGCCAGGTTCCTGATGTCAGTTTGCAGGAGGCTCTTGGCGCTGTCAAACCAGCCACAGTAGCCTCGGGCGGCACCTTTCATTTAGACGGTATCCTGATCCGTGCGGAATTTCAGCAGGCAGCCGGCCACTCCGGGCCTACGGGTCCAGGATATGAACGATGGCCTTTCCACAGAGAAACAAAAGTCACCAGGCCAGGTTCCTGATGTCAGTTTGCAGGAGGCACTTGGCACTGTCAAACCAGCCACAGGTGCCTCTGGGGGCACCTTGCATCCTGGAGGTATCCTGATCCATTCGGAATTTCAGCAGGCAGTAGGCCACTCCAGGCCACCGGGCACTGGACACGAACCATGGCGTTTCCCCAGAGAAACAAAAGTCAACAGGCCAGGTTCCTGATGTCAGTTTGCTGGAGGCACTTGGCACTGTCAAACCAGCCACAGTTGCCTGTGGTGGTACTTTCGGTCTGGGAGGCATCCTGATCCGTGCGGAATTTCTGCAGGCAGCCGGCCACTCCAGGCCACCGGGCACTGGACACGAACCATGGCCTTTCCCCAGAGAAACAAAAGTCACCAGGCCAGGTTCCTGATGTCAGTTTGCAGGAGGTACTTGGCACTGTCAAACCAGCCACAGTTGCCTCTGGGGGCACCTTGCATCTGGGAGGTATCCTGATCCATTCGGATTTTCAGCAGGCAGCCGGCAACACCGGGCCACTGGACCACCGGTCCCGGGCAAGAATGATGGCCTTTCCCCAGAGAAACAAAAGTCACCAGGCCAGGTTCCTGATGTCAGTTTGCAGGAGGCACTTGGCACTGTCAAACCAGCCACAGGTGCAAGTGGGGGCACCTTGCATCCTGGAGGTATCCCCATCCATGAGGAATTTCAGCAGGCAGCCGGCCACTCCAGGCCACCGGGCACTGGATACGAACCATGGCCTTTCCCCAGAGAAACAAAAGTCACCAGGGTAGCTTCCTGATGTCAGTTTGCTGGAGGCACTTGGCACTGTCAAACCAGCCACAGTTGCCTGTGGGGGCACCTTGCATCTGGGAGGTATCCTGATCCGTTCGGAATTTCAGTAGGCAGCCGGCGACTCCAGGCCACCGGGCCCCGGACAAGAATGATGGCCTTTTCCCAGAGAAACAAAAGTTACCAGGCCAGGTTCCTGATGTCAGTTTGCAGGAGGCACTTGGCACTGTCAAACCAGCCACAGTTGCCTGTGGGGGCACCTTGCATCCTGGAGGTATCCCGATCCGTGCGGAATTTCAGCAGGCAGCCGGCCACTCCAGGCCACCGGGCACTGGACACGAACCATGGCCTTTCCCCAGAGAAACAAAAGTTACCAGGCCAGGTTCCTGATGTCAGTTTGCTGGAGGCACTTGGCACTGTCAAACCAGCCACAGTCGCCTGTGGGGGCACCTTGCATCTGGGAGGTATCTTGATCCATTCGGAATTTCAGCAGGCAGCCGGCCACTCCAGGCCACCGGGAACTGGACACAAACCATGGCCTTTCCCCAGAGAAACAAAAGTCACCAGGCCAGGTTCCTGATGTCAGTTTGCAGGAGGCACTTGGCACTGTCAAACCAGCCAGAGTTGCAAGTGGGGGCACCTTGCATCTGGGAGGTATCCTGATCCGTGTGGAATTTCAGCAGGCAGCCGGCCACTCCAGGCCGCCGGGCACTGGACACGAACCATGGCCTTTCCCCAGAGAAACAAAAGTCACCAGGCCAGGTTCCTGATGTCAGTTTGCAGGAGGCACTTGGCACTGTCAAACCAGCCACAGTTGCCTGTGGTGGTACTTTCGGTCTGGGAGGTATTCTGATCCGTTCGGAATTTCAGCAGGCAGCCGGCCACTACGGGCCTCCTGGCCCTTGACACCCACAATGGCCTTTCCCCAGAGAAACAAAAGTCACCAGGCCAGGTTCCTGATGTCAGTTTGCAGGAGGCACTTGGCACTGTCAAACCAGCCACAGTTGCCTCGGGCGGCACCTTTCATTTAGACGGTATCCTCATCCGTGCGGAATTTCAGCAGGCAGCCAGCCAGTCCGGGCCTACGGGTCCAGGATATGATCGATGGCCTTTCCCCAGAGAAACAAAAGTCACCAGGCCAGGTTCCTGATGTCAGTTTGCAGGAGGCACTTGGCACTGTCAAACCAGCTGCAGATGCCTGTGGGGGCACCTTGCATCTGGGAGGTATCGTGATCCGTTTGGAATTTCAGCAGGCAGCCGGCCACTCCGTTTTACCGGGCCCACGAGAAGAATGATGGCCTTTCCCCAGAGAAACAAAAGTCACCAGGCCAGGTTCCTGATGTCAGTTTGCTGGAGGCACTTGGCACTGTCAAACCAGCCACAGTCGCCTGTGGGGGCACCTTGCATCTGGGAGGTATCTTGATCCATTCGGAATTTCAGCAGGCAGCCGGCCACTCCAGGCTACCGGGAACTGGACACGAACCATGGCCTTTCCCCAGAGAAACAAAAGTCACCAGGCCAGGTTCCTGATGTCAGTTTGCAGGAGGCACTTGGCACTGTCAAACCAGTTGCTGGTGCCTGTGGGGGCACCTTGCATCCTGGAGGTATCCTGATCCGTTTGGAATTTCAGCAGGCAGCCGGCCACTCCGGTTTACCGGGCCCATGAGAAGAATGATGGCCTTTCCCCAGAGAAACAAAACTAACCAGGCCAGGTTCCTGATGTCAGTTTGCAGGAGGCACTTGGCACTGTCAAACCAGCCACAGTCGCCTGTGTGGGCACCTTGCATCTGGGAGGTATCTTGATCCATTCGGAATTTCAGCAGGGAGCCGGCCACTCCAGGCCACCGGGCACTGGACACGAACCATGGCCTTTCCCCAGAGAAACAAAAGTCACCAGGCCAGGTTCCTGATGTCAGTTTGCAGGAGGCACTTGGCACTGTCAAACCAGCCACAGTTGCAAGTGGGGGCACCATGCATCTGGGAGGTATCCTGATCCGTTCGGAATTTCAGTAGGCAACCGGCTACTCCGGGCCACCGTGCCCCAGACAAGAATGATGGCCTTTTCCCAGGGAAACAAAAGTTACCAGGCCAGGTTCCTGATGTCAGTTTGCAGGAGGCACTTGGCACTGTCAAACCAGCCACAGTTGCCTGTGGTGGTACTTTCGGTCTGGGAGGCATCCTGATCCGTGCGGAATTTCTGCAGGCAGCCGGCCACTCCAGGCCACCGGGCACTGGACACGAACCATGGCCTTTCCCCAGAGAAACAAAAGTCACCAGGCCAGGTTCCTGATGTCAGTTTGCAGGAGGTACGTGGCACTGTCAAACCAGCCAGAGTTGCCTCTGGGGTCACCTTGCATCTGGGAGGTATCCTGATCCGTTCGGAATTTCAGTAGGCAGCCGGCGACTCCAGGTCACCGTGCCCCGGACAAGAATGATGGCCTTTTCCCAGAGAAAGAAAAGTTACCAGGCCAGGTTCCTGATGTCAGTTTGCAGGAGGCACTTGGCACTGTCAAACCAGCCACAGTTGCCTGTGGGGGCACCTTGCATCCTGGAGGTATCCTGATCCGTGCGGAATTTCAGCAGGCAGCCGGCCACTCCAGGCCGCCGGGCACTGGACACGAACCATGGCCTTTCCCCAGAGAAACAAAAGTTACCAGGCCAGGTTCCTGATGTCAGTTTGCTGGAGGCACTTGGCACTGTCAAACCAGCCACAGTCGCCTGTGGGGGCACCTTGCATCTGGGAGGTATCCTGATCCGTGTGGAATTTCAGCAGGCAGCCGGCCACTCCAGGCCGCCGGGCACTGGACACGAACCATGGCCTTTCCCCAGAGAAACAAAAGTCACCAGGCCAGGTTCCTGATGTCAGTTTGCAGGAGGCACTTGGCACTGTCAAACCAGCCACAGTTGCCTGTGGTGGTACTTTCGGTCTGGGAGGTATCCTGATCCGTTCAGAATTTCAGCAGGCAGCCTGCCACTACGGGCCTCCTGGCCCTGGACACCCACAATGGCCTTTCCCCAGAGAAACAAAAGTCACCAGGCCAGGTTCCTGATGTCAGTTTGCAGGAGGCACTTGGCACTGTCAAACCAGCCACAGTTGCCTGTGGGGGCACCTTGCATCCTGGAGGTATCCTGATCCGTGCGGAATTTCAGCAGGCAGCCGGCCACTCCAGGCCACCGGGCACTGGACACGAACCATGGCCTTTCCCCAGAGAAACAAAAGTCACCAGGCCAGGTTCCTGATGTCAGTTTGCAGGAGGCTCTTGGCGCTGTCAAACCAGCCACAGTAGCCTCGGGCGGCACCTTTCATTTAGACGGTATCCTGATCCGTGCGGAATTTCAGCAGGCAGCCGGCCACTCCGGGCCTACGGGTCCAGGATATGAACGATGGCCTTTCCACAGAGAAACAAAAGTCACCAGGCCAGGTTCCTGATGTCAGTTTGCAGGAGGCACTTGGCACTGTCAAACCAGCCACAGGTGCCTCTGGGGGCACCTTGCATCCTGGAGGTATCCTGATCCATTCGGAATTTCAGCAGGCAGTAGGCCACTCCAGGCCACCGGGCACTGGACACGAACCATGGCGTTTCCCCAGAGAAACAAAAGTCAACAGGCCAGGTTCCTGATGTCAGTTTGCTGGAGGCACTTGGCACTGTCAAACCAGCCACAGTTGCCTGTGGTGGTACTTTCGGTCTGGGAGGCATCCTGATCCGTGCGGAATTTCTGCAGGCAGCCGGCCACTCCAGGCCACCGGGCACTGGACACGAACCATGGCCTTTCCCCAGAGAAACAAAAGTCACCAGGCCAGGTTCCTGATGTCAGTTTGCAGGAGGTACTTGGCACTGTCAAACCAGCCACAGTTGCCTCTGGGGGCACCTTGCATCTGGGAGGTATCCTGATCCATTCGGATTTTCAGCAGGCAGCCGGCAACACCGGGCCACTGGACCACCGGTCCCGGGCAAGAATGATGGCCTTTCCCCAGAGAAACAAAACTAACCAGGCCAGGTTCCTGATGTCAGTTTGGAGGAGGCACTTGGCACTGTCAAACCAGCCACAGGTGCAAGTGGGGGCACCTTGCATCTGGGAGGTATCCCCATCCATGAGGAATTTCAGCAGGCAGCCGGCCACTCCAGGCCACCGGGCACTGGATACGAACCATGGCCTTTCCCCAGAGAAACAAAAGTCACCAGGGTAGCTTCCTGATGTCAGTTTGCTGGAGGCACTTGGCACTGTCAAACCAGCCACAGTTGCCTGTGGGGGCACCTTGCATCTGGGAGGTATCCTGATCCGTTCGGAATTTCAGTAGGCAGCCGGCGACTCCAGGCCACCGGGCCCCAGACAAGAATGATGGCCTTTTCCCAGAGAAACAAAAGTTACCAGGCCAGGTTCCTGATGTCAGTTTGCAGGAGGCACTTGGCACTGTCAAACCAGCCACAGTTGCCTGTGGTTGTACTTTCGGTCTGGGAGGTATCCTGATCCGTTTGGAATTTCAGCAGGCAGCCGGCCACTACGGGCCTCCTGGCCCTGGACACCCACAATGGCCTTTCCCCAGAAAAACAAAAGTCACCAGGCCAGGTTCCTGATGTCAGTTTGCAGGAGGCACTTGGCACTGTCAAACCAGCCACAGTTGCCTGTGGGGGCACCTTGCATCCTGGAGGTATCCTGATCCGTGCGGAATTTCAGCAGGCAGCCGGCCACTCCAGGCCACCGGGCACTGGACACGAACCATGGCCTTTCCCCAGAGAAACAAAAGTCACCAGGCCAGGTTCCTGATGTCAGTTTGCAGGAGGCTCTTGGCGCTGTCAAACCAGCCACAGTAGCCTCGGGCGGCACCTTTCATTTAGACGGTATCCTGATCCGTGCGGAATTTCAGCAGGCAGCCGGCCACTCCGGGCCTACGGGTCCAGGATATGAACGATGGCCTTTCCCCAGAGAAACAAAAGTCACCAGGCCAGGTTCCTGATGTCAGTTTGCAGGAGGCACTTGGCACTGTCAAAGCAGCCACAGGTGCCTCTGGGGGCAGCTTGCATCCTGGAGGTATCCTGATCCATTCGGAA
The DNA here is from genome assembly GCF_036417665.1 of Passer domesticus. Taxonomy (NCBI): domain Eukaryota; kingdom Metazoa; phylum Chordata; class Aves; order Passeriformes; family Passeridae; genus Passer; species Passer domesticus. The sequence continues at coordinate 57,545,344 of NC_087478.1, read as the reverse complement.
TTTCAGCAGGCAGTAGGCCACTCCAGGCCACCGGGCACTGGACACGAATCATGGCGTTTCCCCAGAGAAACAAAAGTCAACAGGCCAGTTTCCTGATGTCAGTTTGTAGGAGGTACTTGGCACTGTCAAACCAGCCACAGGTGCAAGTGGGGGCACCTTGCATCTGGGAGGTATCCTGATCCATTCGGAATTTCAGCAGGCAGCCGGCAACACCGGGCCACCGGGCCACCGGTCCCCGGGCAAGAATGATGGCCTTTCCCCAGAGAAACAAAAGTCACCAGGCCAGGTTCCTGATGTCAGTTTGGGGGAGGCACTTGGCACTGTCAAACCAGCCATAGTTGCCTGTGGGGGCACCTTGCATCCTGGAGGTATCCTGATCCGTTCGGAATTTCAGCAGGCAGCCGGCCACTCCAGGCCACCGGGCACTGGACACGAACCATGGCCTTTCCCCAGAGAAGCAAAAGTCACCAGGCCAGGTTCCTGATGTCAGTTTGCAGGAGGCACTTGGCACTGTCAAACCAGCCACAGTCGCCTGTGTGGGCACCTTGCATCTGGGAGGTATCCTGATCCGTTCGGAATTTCTGCAGGCAGCCGGCCACTCCAGGCCAGCGGGCACTGGACACGAACCATGGCCTTTCACCCGAGAAACAAAAGTCACCAGGCCAGGTTCCTGATGTCAGTTTGCTGGAGGCACTTGGCACTCTCAAACCAGCCACAGTTGCCTGTGGTGGTACTTTCGATCTGGGAGGCATCCTGATCCGTGCGGAATTTCAGCAGGCAGCCGGCCACTACTGGCCTCCAGGCCCTGTACACCAACAATGGCCTTTCCCCAGAGAAACAAAAGTCACCAGGCCAGCTTCCTGATGTCAGTTTGCAGGAGGTACTTGGCACTGTCAAACCAGCCACAGTTGCCTCTGGGGGCACCTTGCATCTGGGAGGTATCCTGATCCATTCGGATTTTCAGCAGTCAGCCGGCAACACCGGGCCACTGGACCACCGGTCCCGGGCAAGAATGATGGCCTTTCCCCAGAGAAACAAAACTAACCAGGCCAGGTTCCTGATGTCAGTTTGGAGGAGGCACTTGGCACTGTCAAACCAGCCACAGGTGCAAGTGGGAGCACCTTGCATCTGGGAGGTATCCTGATCCGTGCGGAATTTCAGCAGGCAGCCGGCCACTCCAGGCCACCGGGCACTGGATACGAACCATGGCCTTTCCCCAGAGAAACAAAAGTCACCAGGCCAGGTTCCTGATGTCAGTTTGCTGGAGGCACTTGGCACTGTCAAACCAGCCACAGTTGCCTGTGTGGGCACCTTGCATCTGGGAGGTATCCTGATCCGTTCAGAATTTCAGTAGGCAGCCGGCGACTCCAGGTCACCGTGCCCCGGACAAGAATGATGGCCTTTTCCCAGAGAAACAAAAGTTACCAGGCCAGGTTCCTGATGTCAGTTTGCAGGAGGCACTTGGCACTGTCAAACCAGCCACAGTTGCCTGTGGGGGCACCTTGCATCCTGGAGGTATCCTGATCCGTGCGGAATTTCAGCAGGCAGCCGGCGACTCGAGGCCACCGGGCACTGGACACGAACCATGGCCTTTCCCCAGAGAAACAAAAGTTACCAGGCCAGGTTCCTGATGTCAGTTTGCTGGAGGCACTTGGCACTGTCAAACCAGCCACAGTCGCCTGTGGGGGCACCTTGCATCTGGGAGGTATACTGATCCGTTCGGAATTTCAGCAGGCAGCCGGCCACTACGGGCCTCCTGGCCCTGGACACCCACAATGGCCTTTCCCCAGAGAAACAAAAGTCACCAGGCCAGGTTCCTGATGTCAGTTTGCAGGAGGCACTTGGCACTGTCAAACCAGCCACAGTTGCCTGTGGGGGCACCTTGCATCCTGGAGGTATCCTGATCCGTGCGGAATTTCAGCAGGCAGCCGGCCACTCCAGGCCACCGGGCACTGGACACGAACCATGGCCTTTCCCCAGAGAAACAAAAGTCACCAGGCCAGGTTCCTGATGTCAGTTTGCAGGAGGCTCTTGGCGCTGTCAAACCAGCCACAGTAGCCTCGGGCGGCACCTTTCATTTAGACGGTATCCTGATCCGTGCGGAATTTCAGCAGGCAGCCGGCCACTCCGGGCCTACGGGTCCAGGATATGAACGATGGCCTTTCCCCAGAGAAACAAAAGTCACCAGGCCAGGTTCCTGATGTCAGTTTGCAGGAGGCACTTGGCACTGTCAAACCAGCCACAGGTGCCTCTGGGGGCACCTTGCATCCTGGAGGTATCCTGATCCATTCGGAATTTCAGCAGGCAGTAGGCCACTCCAGGCCACCGGGCACTGGACACGAACCATGGCGTTTCCCCAGAGAAACAAAAGTCAACAGGCCAGGTTCCTGATGTCAGTTTGCTGGAGGCACTTGGCACTGTCAAACCAGCCACAGTTGCCTGTGGTGGTACTTTCGGTCTGGGAGGCATCCTGATCCGTGCGGAATTTCTGCAGGCAGCCGGCCACTCCAGGCCACCGGGCACTGGACACGAACCATGGCCTTTCCCCAGAGAAACAAAAGTCACCAGGCCAGCTTCCTGATGTCAGTTTGCAGGAGGTACTTGGCACTGTCAAACCAGCCACAGTTGCCTCTGGGGGCACCTTGCATCTGGGAGGTATCCTGATCCATTCGGATTTTCAGCAGTCCGCCGGCAACACCGGGCACTAGGGGCCACCGGTCCCGGGCAAGAATGATGGCCTTTCCCCAGAGAAACAAAACTAACCAGGCCAGGTTCCTGATGTCAGTTTGGAGGAGGCACTTGGCACTGTCAAACCAGCCACAGGTGCAAGTGGGGGCACCTTGCATCTGGGAGGTATCCTGATCCGTTCGGAATTTCAGCAGGCAGCCGGCCACTCCAGGCCACCGGGCACTGGATACGAACCATGGCCTTTCCCCAGAGAAACAAAAGTCACCAGGGTAGCTTCCTGATGTCAGTTTGCAGGAGGCACTTGGCACTGTCAAACCAGCCACAGTTGCCTGTGGGGGCACCTTGCATCTGGGAGGTATCCTGATCCGTTCGGAATTTCAGTAGGCAGCCGGCGACTCCAGGTCACCGTGCCCCGGACAAGAATGATGGCCTTTTCCCAGAGAAACAAAAGTTACCAGGCCAGGTTCCTGATGTCAGTTTGCAGGAGGCACTTGGCACTGTCAAACCAGCCACAGTTGCCTGTGGGGGCACCTTGCATCCTGGAGGTATCCTGATCCGTGCGGAATTTCAGCAGGCAGACGGCCACTCCAGGCCACCGGGCACTGGACACGAACCATGGCCTTTCCCCAGAGAAACAAAAGTTACCAGGCCAGGTTCCTGATGTCAGTTTGCTGGAGGCACTTGGCACTGTCAAACCAGCCACAGTCGCCTGTGGGGGCACCTTGCATCTGGGAGGTATCCTGATCCGTGTGGAATTTCAGCAGGCAGCCGGCCACTCCAGGCCGCCGGGCACTGGACACGAAACAATGCCTTTCCCCAGAGAAACAAAAGTCACCAGGCCAGGTTCCTGATGTCAGTTTGCAGGAGGCACTTGGCACTGTCAAACCAGCCACAGTTGCCTGTGGTGGTACTTTCGATCTGGGAGGTATACTGATCCGTTCGGAATTTTAGCAGGCAGCCGGCCACTACGGGCCTCCTGGCCCTGGACACCCACAATGGCCTTTCCCCAGAGAAACAAAAGTCACCAGGCCAGGTTCCTGATGTCAGTTTGCAGGAGGCACTTGGCACTGTCAAACCAGCCACAGTTGCCTGTGGGGGCACCTTGCATCCTGGAGGTATCCTGATCCGTGCGGAATTTCAGCAGGCAGCCGGCCACTCCAGGCCACCGGGCACTGGACACGAACCATGGCCTTTCCCCAGAGAAACAAAAGTCACCAGGCCAGGTTCCTGATGTCAGTTTGCAGGAGGCTCTTGGCGCTGTCAAACCAGCCACAGTAGCCTCGGGCGGCACCTTTCATTTAGACGGTATCCTGATCCGTGCGGAATTTCAGCAGGCAGCCGGCCACTCCGGGCCTACGGGTCCAGGATATGAACGATGGCCTTTCCCCAGAGAAACAAAAGTCACCAGGCCAGGTTCCTGATGTCAGTTTGCAGGAGGCACTTGGCACTGTCAAACCAGCCACAGGTGCCTCTGGGGGCACCTTGCATCCTGGAGGTATCCTGATCCATTCGGAATTTCAGCAGGCAGTAGGCCACTCCAGGCCACCGGGCACTGGATACGAACCATGGCCTTTCCCCAGAGAAACAAAAGTCACCAGGGTAGCTTCCTGATGTCAGTTTGCTGGAGGCACTTGGCATTGTCAAACCAGCCACAGTTGCCTGTGGGGGCACCATGCATCTGGGAGGTATCCTGATCCGTTCGGAATTTCAGTAGGCAGCCGGCGACTCCAGGCCACCGGGCACTGGACAAGAATGATGGCCTTTTCCCAGAGAAACAAAAGTTACCAGGCCAGGTTCCTGATGTCAGTTTGCAGGAGGCACTTGGCACTGTCAAACCAGCCACAGTTGCCTGTGGGGGCACCTTGCATCTGGGAGGTATCTTGATCCATTCGGAATTTCAGCAGGCAGCCGGCCACTCCAGGCCACCGGGAACTGGATACAAACCATGGCCTTTCCCCAGAGAAACAAAAGTCACCAGGCCAGGTTCCTGATGTCAGTTTGCAGGAGGCACTTGGCACTGTCAAACCAGCCACTGTTCCAAGTGGGGGCACCTTGCATCTGGGAGGTATCCTGATCCGTGTGGAATTTCAGGAGGCAGCCGGCCACTCCAGGCCGCCGGGCACTGGACACGAACCATGGCCTTTCCCCAGAGAAACAAAAGTCACCAGGCCAGGTTCCTGATGTCAGTTTGCAGGAGGCTCTTGGCACTGTCAAACCAGCCACAGTAGCCTCGGGCGGCACCTTTCATTTAGACGGTATCCTGATCCGTGCGGAATTTCAGCAGGCAGCCGGCCACTCCGGGCCTAAGGGTCCAGGATATGAACGATGGCCTTTCCCCAGAGAAACAAAAGTCACCAGGCCAGGTTCCTGATGTCAGTTTGCAGGAGGCACTTGGCACTGTCAAACCAGCCACAGGTGCCTCTGGGGGCACCTTGCATCCTGGAGGTATCCTGATCCATTCGGAATTTCAGCAGGCAGTAGGCCACTCCAGGCCACCGGGCACTGGACACGAATCATGGCGTTTCCCCAGAGAAACAAAAGTCAACAGGCCAGGTTCCTGATGTCAGTTTGTAGGAGGTACTTGGCACTGTCAAACCAGCCACAGTTGCCTGTGGGGGCACCTTGCATCTGGGAGGTATCCTGATCCATTCGGAATTTCAGCAGGCAGCCGGCAACACCGGGCCACCGGGCCACCGGTCCCCGGGCAAGAATGATGGCCTTTCCCCAGAGAAACAAAAGTCACCAGGCCAGGTTCCTGATGTCAGTTTGGGGGAGGCACTTGGCACTGTCAAACCAGCCACAGTTGCCTGTGGGGGCACCTTGCATCCTGGAGGTATCCTGAACCGGGCGGAATTTCAGCAGGCAGCCGGCCACTCCAGGCCACCGGGCACTGGACACGAACCATGGCCTTTCCCCAGAGAAGCAAAAGTCACCAGGCCAGGTTCCTGATGTCAGTTTGCAGGAGGCACTTGGCACTGTCAAACCAGCCACAGTCGCCTGTGTGGGCACCTTGCATCTGGGAGGTATCCTGATCCGTTCGGAATTTCTGCAGGCAGTCGGCCACTACTGGCCTCCAGGCCCTGTACACCAACAATGGCCTTTCCCCAGAGAAACAAAAGTCACCAGGCCAGGTTCCTGATGTCAGTTTGCAGGAGGTACTTGGCACTGTCAAACCAGCCACAGGTGCAAGTGGGGGCACCTTGCATCTGGGAGGTATCCTGATCCGTTCGGAATTTCAGCAGGCAGCCGGCCACTCCAGGCCACCGGGCACTGGATACGAACCATGGCCTTTCCCCAGAGAAACAAAAGTCACCACGGTAGCTTCCTGATGTCAGTTTGGGGGAGGCACTTGGCACTGTCAAACCAGCCACAGTTGCCTGTGGGGGCACCTTGCATCTGGGAGGTATCCTGATCCGTTCGGAATTTCAGTAGGCAGCCGGCGACTCCAGGTCACCGTGCCCCGGACAAGAATGATGGCCTTTTCCCAGAGAAACAAAAGTTACCAGGCCAGGTTCCTGATGTCAGTTTGCAGGAGGCACTTGGCACTGTCAAACCAGCCACAGTTGCCTGTGGGGGCACCTTGCATCCTGGAGGTATCCTGAACCGTGCGGAATTTCAGCAGGCAGCCGGCCACTCCAGGCCACCGGGCACTGGACACGAACCATGGCCTTTCCCCAGAGAAACAAAAGTTACCAGGCCAGGTTCCTGATGTCAGTTTGCTGGAGGCACTTGGCACTGTCAAACCAGCCACAGTCGCCTGTGGGGGCACCTTGCATCTGGGAGGTATCCTGATCCATTCGGAATTTCAGCAGGCAGCCGGCCACTCCAGGCCGCCGGGCACTGGACACGAACCATGGCCTTTCCCCAGAGAAACAAAAGTCACCAGGCCAGGTTCCTGATGTCAGTTTGCAGGAGGCACTTGGCACTGTCAAACCAGCCACAGTTGCCTGTGGTGGTACTTTCGGTCTGGGAGGTATCCTGATCCGTTCGGAATTTCAGCAGGCAGCCGGCCACTACGGGCCTCCTGGCCCTGGACACCCACAATGGCCTTTCCCCAGAGAAACAAAAGTCACCAGGCCAGGTTCCTGATGTCAGTTTGCAGGAGGCACTTGGCACTGTCAAACCAGCCAGAGTTGCCTGTGGGGGCACCTTGCATCCTGGAGGTATCCTGATCCGTGCGGAATTTCAGCAGGCAGCCGGCCACTCCAGGCCACCGGGCACTGGACACGAACCATGGTCTTTCCCCAGAGAAACAAAAGTCACCAGGCCAGGTTCCTGATGTCAGTTTGCAGGAGGCTCTTGGCGCTGTCAAACCAGCCACAGTAGCCTCGGGCGGCACCTTTCATTTAGACGGTATCCTGATCCGTTCGGAATTTCAGCAGGCAGCCGGCCACTCCGGGCCTACGGGTCCAGGATATGAACGATGGCCTTTCCCCAGAGAAACAAAAGTCACCAGGCCAGGTTCCTGATGTCAGTTTGCTGGAGGCACTTGGCACTGTCAAACCAGCCACAGGTGCCTCTGGGGGCACCTTGCATCCTGGAGGTATCCTGATCCATTCGGAATTTCAGCAGGCAGTAGGCCACTCCAGGCCACCGGGCACTGGACACGAACCATGGCCTTTCCCCAGAGAAACAAAAGTCAACAGGCCAGGTTCCTGATGTCAGTTTGCTGGAGGCACTTGGCACTGTCAAACCAGCCACAGTTGCCTGTGGTGGTACTTTCGGTCTGGGAGGCATCCTGATCCGTGCGGAATTTCTGCAGGCAGCCGGCCACTCCAGGCCACCGGGCACTGGACACGAACCATGGCCTTTCCCCAGAGAAACAAAAGTCACCAGGCCAGGTTCCTGATGTCAGTTTGCAGGAGGTACTTGGCACTGTCAAACCAGCCACAGTTGCCTCTGGGGGCACCTTGCATCTGGGAGGTATCCTGATCCATTCGGATTTTCAGCAGGCAGCCGGCAACACCGGGCCACTGGACCACCGGTCCCGGGCAAGAATGATGGCCTTTCCCCAGAGAAACAAAACTAACCAGGCCAGGTTCCTGATGTCAGTTTGGAGGAGGCACTTGGCACTGTCAAACCAGCCACAGGTGCAAGTGGGGGCACCTTGCATCCTGGAGGTATCCTGATCCGTTCGGAATTTCAGCAGGCAGCCGGCCACTCCAGGCCACCGGGCACTGGATATGAACCATGGCCTTTCCCCAGAGAAACAAAAGTCACCAGGGTAGCTTCCTGATGTCAGTTTGCAGGAGGCACTTGGCACTGTCAAACCAGCCACAGTTGCCTGTGGGGGCACCTTGCATCTGGGAGGTATCTTGATCCATTCGGAATTTCAGCAGGCAGCCGGCCACTCCAGGCCACTGGGAACTGGATACAAACCATGGCCTTTCCCCAGAGAAAGAAAAGTCACCAGGCCAGGTTCCTGATGTCAGTTTGCAGGAGGCACTTGGCACTGTCAAACCAGCCACTGTTCCAAGTGGGGGCACCTTGCATCTGGGAGGTATCCTGATCCGTGCGGAATTTCAGCAGGCAGCCGGCCACTCCAGGCCACCGGGAACTGGATACAAACCATGGCCTTTCCCCAGAGAAACAAAAGTCACCAGGCCAGGTTCCTGATGTCAGTTTGCAGGAGGCACTTGGCACTGTCAAACCAGCCACTGTTCCAAGTGGGGGCACCTTGCATCTGGGAGGTATCCTGATCCGTGTGGAATTTCAGCAGGCAGCCGGCCACTCCAGGCCGCCGGGCACTGGACACGAACCATGGCCTTTCCCCAGAGAAACAAAAGTCACCAGGCCAGGTTCCTGATGTCAGTTTGCAGGAGGCTCTAGGCACTGTCAAACCAGCCACAGTAGCCTCGGGCGGCACCTTTCATTTAGACGGTATCCTGATCCGTGCGGAATTTCAGCAGGCAGCCGGCCACTCCGGGCCTAAGGGTCCAGGATATGAACGATGGCCTTTCCCCAGAGAAACAAAAGTCACCAGGCCAGGTTCCTGATGTCAGTTTGCAGGAGGCACTTGGCACTGTCAAACCAGCCACAGGTGCCTCTGGGGGCACCTTGCATCCTGGAGGTATCCTGATCCATTCGGAATTTCAGCAGGCAGTAGGCCACTCCAGGCCACCGGGCACTGGACACGAATCATGGCGTTTCCCCAGAGAAACAAAAGTCAACAGGCCAGGTTCCTGATGTCAGTTTGTAGGAGGTACTTGGCACTGTCAAACCAGCCACAGGTGCAAGTGGGGGCACCTTGCATCTGGGAGGTATCCTGATCCGTTCGGAATTTCAGCAGGCAGCCGGCCACTCCAGGCCACCGGGCACTGGATACGAACCATGGCCTTTCCCCAGAGAAACAAAAGTCACCACGGTAGCTTCCTGATGTCAGTTTGGGGGAGGCACTTGGCACTGTCAAACCAGCCACAGTTGCCTGTGGGGGCACCTTGCATCTGGGAGGTATCCTGATCCGTTCGGAATTTCAGTAGGCAGCCGGCGACTCCAGGTCACCGTGCCCCGGACAAGAATGATGGCCTTATCCCAGAGAAACAAAAGTTACCAGGCCAGGTTCCTGATGTCAGTTTGCAGGAGGCACTTGGCACTGTCAAACCAGCCACAGTTGCCTGTGGGGGCACCTTGCATCCTGGAGGTATCCTGATCCGTGCGGCATTTCAGCAGGCAGCCGGCCACTCCAGGCCACCGGGCACTGGACACGAACCATGGCCTTTCCCCAGAGAAACAAAAGTTACCAGGCCAGGTTGCTGATGTCAGTTTGCTGGAGGCACTTGGCACTGTCAAACCAGCCACAGTCGCCTGTGGGTGCACCTTGCATCTGGGAGGTATCCTGATCCGTGTGGAATTTCAGCAGGCAGCCGGCCACTCCAGGCCGCCGGGCACTGGACACGAACCATGGCCTTTCCCCAGAGAAACAAAAGTCACCAGGCCAGGTTCCTGATGTCAGTTTGCAGGAGGCACTTGGCACTGTCAAACCAGCCACAGTCGCCTGTGGTGGTACTTTCGGTCTGGGAGGTATCCTGATCCGTTCGGAATTTCAGCAGGCAGCCGGCCACTACGGGCCTCCTGGCCCTGGACACCCACAATGGCCTTTCCCCAGAGAAACAAAAGTCACCAGGCCAGGTTCCTGATGTCAGTTTGCAGGAGGCACTTGGCACTGTCAAACCAGCCAGAGTTGCCTGTGGGGGCACCTTGCATCCTGGAGGTATCCTGATCCGTGCGGAATTTCAGCAGGCAGCCGGCCACTCCAGGCCACCGGGCACTGGACACGAACCATGGTCTTTCCCCAGAGAAACAAAAGTCACCAGGCCAGGTTCCTGATGTCAGTTTGCAGGAGGCTCTTGGCGCTGTCAAACCAGCCACAGTAGCCTCGGGCGGCACCTTTCATTTAGACGGTATCCTGATCCGTTCGGAATTTCAGCAGGCAGCCGGCCACTCCGGGCCTACGGGTCCAGGATATGAACGATGGCCTTTCCCCAGAGAAACAAAAGTCACCAGGCCAGGTTCCTGATGTCAGTTTGCTGGAGGCACTTGGCACTGTCAAACCAGCCACAGGTGCCTCTGGGGGCACCTTGCATCCTGGAGGTATCCTGATCCATTCGGAATTTCAGCAGGCAGTATGCCACTCCAGGCCACCGGGCACTGGACACGAACCATGGCGTTTCCCCAGAGAAACAAAAGTCAACAGGCCAGGTTCCTGATATCAGTTTGCTGGAGGCACTTGGCACTGTCAAACCAGCCACAGTTGCCTGTGGTGGTACTTTCGGTCTGGGAGGCATCCTGATCCGTGCGGAATTTCTGCAGGCAGCCGGCCACTCCAGGCCACCGGGCACTGGACACGAACCATGGCCTTTCCCCAGAGAAACAAAAGTCACCAGGCCAGGTTCCTGATGTCAGTTTGCAGGAGGTACTTGGCACTGTCAAACCAGCCACAGTTGCCTCTGGGGGCACCTTGCATCTGGGAGGTATCCTGATCCGTGTGGATTTTCAGCAGGCAGCCGGCAACACCGGGCCACTGGACCACCGGTCCCGGGCAAGAATGATGGCCTTTCCCCAGAGAAACAAAACTAACCAGGCCAGGTTCCTGATGTCAGTTTGGAGGAGGCACTTGGCACTGTCAAACCAGCCACAGGTGCAAGTGGGGGCACCTTGCATCCTGGAGGTATCCTGATCCGTTCGGAATTTCAGCAGGCAGCCGGCCACTCCAGGCCACCGGGCACTGGATACGAACCATGGCCTTTCCCCAGAGAAACAAAAGTCACCAGGGTAGCTTCCTGATGTCAGTTTGCAGGAGGCACTTGGCACTGTCAAACCAGCCACAGTTGCCTGTGGGGGCACCTTGCATCTGGGAGGTATCTTGATCCATTCGGAATTTCAGCAGGCAGCCGGCCACTCCAGGCCACTGGGAACTGGATACAAACCATGGCCTTTCCCCAGAGAAAGAAAAGTCACCAGGCCAGGTTCCTGATGTCAGTTTGCAGGAGGCACTTGGCACTGTCAAACCAGCCACTGTTCCAAGTGGGGGCACCTTGCATCTGGGAGGTATCCTGATCCGTGCGGAATTTCAGCAGGCAGCCGGCCACTCCAGGCCGCCGGGCACAGGACACGAACCATGGCCTTTCCCCAGAGAAACAAAAGTCACCAGGCCAGGTTCCTGATGTCAGTTTGCAGGAGGCACTTGGCACTGTCAAACCCGCCACAGTTGCCTGTGGTTGTACTTTCGGTCTGGGAGGTATCCTGATCCGTTTGGAATTTCAGCAGGCAGCCGGCCACTACGGGACTCCTGGCCCTGGACACCCACAATGGCCTTTCCCCAGAGAAACAAAAGTCACCAGGCCAGGTTCCTGATGTCAGTTTGCAGGAGGCACTTGGCACTGTCAAACCAGCCACAGTTGCCTGTGGGGGCACCTTGCATCCTGGAGGTATCCTGATCCGTGCGGAATTTCAGCAGGCAGCCGGCCACTCCAGGCCACCGGGCACTGGACACGAACCATGGCCTTTCCCCAGAGAAACAAAAGTCACCAGGCCAGGTTCCTGATGTCAGTTTGCAGGAGGCTCTTGGCACTGTCAAACCAGCCACAGTAGCCTCGGGCGGCACCTTTCATTTAGACGGTATCCTGATCCGTGCGGAATTTCAGCAGGCAGCCGGCCACTCCGGGCCTAAGGGTCCAGGATATTAACGATGGCCTTTCCCCAGAGAAACAAAAGTCACCAGGCCAGGTTCCTGATGTCAGTTTGCAGGAGGCACTTGGCACTGTCAAACCAGCCACAGGTGCCTCTGGGGGCAGCTTGCATCCTGGAGGTATCCTGATCCATTCGGAATTTCAGCAGGCAGTAGGCCACTCCAGGCCACCGGGCACTGGACACGAATCATGGCGTTTCCCCAGAGAAACAAAAGTCACCAGGCCAGGTTCCTGATGTCAGTTTGTAGGAGGTACTTGGCACTGTCAAACCAGCCACAGTTGCCTGTGGGGGCACCATGCATCTGGGAGGTATCCTGATCCATTCGGAATTTCAGCAGGCAGCCGGCAACACCGGGCCACCGGGCCACCGGTCCCCGGGCAAGAATGATGGCCTTTCCCCAGAGAAACAAAACTAACCAGGCCAGGTTCCTGATGTCAGTTTGGGGGAGGCACTTGGCACTGTCAAACCAGCCACAGTTGCCTGTGGGGGCACCTTGCATCCTGGAGGTATCCTGATCCGTTCGGAATTTCAGCAGGCAGCCGGCCACTCCAGGCCACCGGGCACTGGACACGAACCATGGCCTTTCCCCAGAGAAGCAAAAGTCACCAGGGTAGCTTCCTGATGTCAGTTTGCAGGAGGCACTTGGCACTGTCAAACCAGCCACAGTCGCCTCTGTGGGCACCTTGCATCTGGGAGGTATCCTGATCCGTTCGGAATTTCTGCAGGCAGCCGGCCACTCCAGGCCACCGGGCACTGGACACGAACCATGGCCTTTCACCCGAGAAACAAAAGTCACCAGGCCAGGTTCCTGATGTCAGTTTGTAGGAGGCACTTGGCACTCTCAAACCAGCCACAGTTGGCTGTGGTGGTACTTTCGATCTGGGAGGCATCCTGATCCGTGCGGAATTTCAGCAGGCAGCCGGCCACTACTGGCCTCCAGGCCCTGTACACCAACAATGGCCTTTCCCCAGAGAAACAAAAGTCACCAGGCCAGCTTCCTGATGTCAGTTTGCAGGAGGTACTTGGCACTGTCAAACCAGCCACAGTTGCCTCTGGGGGCACCTTGCATCTGGGAGGTATCCTGATCCATTCGGATTTTCAGCAGGCAGCCGGCAACACCGGGCCACTGGACCACCGGTCCCGGGCAAGAATGATGGCCTTTCCCCAGAGAAACAAAACTAACCAGGCCAGGTTCCTGATGTCAGTTTGGAGGAGGCACTTGGCACTGTCAAACCAGCCACAGGTGCAAGTGGGGGCACCTTGCATCTGGGAGGTATCCTGATCCGTTCGTAATTTCAGCAGGCAGCCGGCCACTCCAGGCCACCGGGCAATGGATAGGAACCATGGCCTTTCCCCAGAGAAACAAAAGTCACCAGGGTAGCTTCCTGATGTCAGTTTGCTGGAGGCACTTGGCACTGTCAAACCAGCCACAGTTGCCTGTGGGGGCACCTTGCATCTGGGAGGTATCCTGATCCGTTCGGAATTTCAGTAGGCAGCCGGCGACTCCAGGTCACCGTGCCCCGGACAAGAATGATGGCCTTTTCCCAGAGAAACAAAAGTTACCAGGCCAGGTTCCTGATGTCATTTTTGCAGGAGGCACTTGGCACTGTCAAACCAGCCACAGTTGCCTGTGGGGGCACCTTGCATCCTGGAGGTATCCTGATCCGTGCAGAATTTCAGCAGGCAGCCTGCGACTCGAGGCCACCGGGCACTGGACACGAACCATGGCCTTTCCCCAGAGAAACAAAAGTCACCAGGCCAGGTTCCTGATGTCAGTTTGCAGGAGGTACTTGGCATTGTCAAACCAGCCACAGTTGCCTCTGGGGGCACCTTGCATCTGGGAGGTATCCTGATCCATTCGGATTTTCAGCAGGCAGCCGGCCACTCCAGGCCACCGGGCACTGGATACGAACCATGGCCTTTCCCCAGAGAAACAAAAGTCACCAGGGTAGCTTCCTGATGTCAGTTTGCTGGAGGCACTTGGCACTGTCAAACCAGCCACAGTTGCCTGTGGGGGCACCTTGCATCTGGGAGGTATCCTGATCCGTTCGGAATTTCAGTAGGCAGCCGGCGACTCCAGGCCACCGGGCACTGGACAAGAATGATGGCCTTTTCCCAGAGAAACAAAAGTTACCAGGCCAGGTTCCTGATGTCAGTTTGCAGGAGGCACTTGGCACTGTCAAACCAGCCACAGTTGCCTGTGGGGGCACCTTGCATCTGGGAGGTATCTTGATCCATTCGGAATTCCAGCAGGCAGCCGGCCACTCCAGGCCACCGGGAACTGGATACAAACCATGGCCTTTCCCCAGAGAAACAAAAGTCACCAGGCCAGGTTCCTGATGTCAGTTTGCAGGAGGCACTTGGCACTGTCAAACCAGCCACTGTTCCAAGTGGGGGCACCTTGCATCTGGGAGGTATCCTGATCCGTGTGGAATTTCAGCAGGCAGCCGGCCACTCCAGGCCGCCGGGCACTGGACACGAACCATGGCCTTTCCCCAGAGAAACAAAAGTCACCAGGCCAGGTTCCTGATGTCAGTTTGCAGGAGGCTCTTGGCACTGTCAAACCAGCCACAGTAGCCTCGGGCGGCACCTTTCATTTAGACGGTATCCTGATCCCTGCGGAATTTCAGCAGGCAGCCGGCCACTCCGGGCCTAAGGGTCCAGGATATGAACGATGGCCTTTCCACAGAGAAACAAAAGTCACCAGGCCAGGTTCCTGATGTCAGTTTGCAGGAGGCACTTGGCACTGTCAAACCAGCCACAGGTGCCTCTGGGGGCAGCTTGCATCCTGGAGGTATCCTGATCCATTCGGAATTTCAGCAGGCAGCCGGCAACACCGGGCCACCGGGCCACCGGTCCCCGGGCAAGAATGATGGCCTTTCCCCAGAGAAACAAAAGTCACCAGGCCAGGTTCCTGATGTCAGTTTGCAGGAGGCACTTGGCACTGTCAAACCAGCCACAGTTGCCTGTGGGGGCACCTTGCATCCTGGAGGTATCCTGATCCGTTCGGAATTTCAGCAGGCAGCCGGCCACTCCAGGCCACCGGGCACTGGACACGAACCATGGCCTTTCCTCAGAGAAGCAAAAGTCACCAGGCCAGGTTCCTGATGTCAGTTTGCAGGAGGCACTTGGCACTGTCAAACCAGCCACAGTCGCCTGTGTGGGCACCTTGCATCTGGGAGGTATCCTGATCCGTTCGGAATTTCTGCAGGCAGCCGGCCACTCCAGGCCACCGGGCACTGGACACGAACCATGGCCTTTCACCCGAGAAACAAAAGTCACCAGGCCAGGTTCCTGATGTCAGTTTGTAGGAGGCACTTGGCACTCTCAAACCAGCCACAGTTGCCTGTGGTGGTACTTTCGATCTGGGAGGCATCCTGATCCGTGCGGAATTTCAGCAGGCAGCCGGCCACTACTGGCCTCCAGGCCCTGTACACCAACAATGGCCTTTCCCCAGAGAAACAAAAGTCACCAGGCCAGCTACCTGATGTCAGTTTGCAGGAGGTACTTGGCACTGTCAAACCAGCCACAGTTGCAAGTGGGGGCACCTTGCATCTGGGAGGTATCCTGATCCATTCGGTTTTCAGCAGGCAGCCGGCAACACCGGGCCACTGGACCACCGGTCCCGGGCAAGAATGATGGCCTTTCCCCAGAGAAACAAAAGTCACCAGGCCAGGTTCCTGATGTCAGTTTGGAGGAGGCACTTGGCACTGTCAAACCAGCCACAGGTGCAAGTGGGGGCACCTTGCATCTGGGAGGTATCCTGATCCGTTCGGAATTTCAGCAGGCAGCCGGCCACTCCAGGCCACCGGGCACTGGATACGAACCATGGCCTTTCCCCAGAGAAACAAAAGTCACCAGGGTAGCTTCCTGATGTCAGTTTGCAGGAGGCACTTGGCACTGTCAAACCAGCCACAGTTGCCTGTGGGGGCACCTTGCATCTGGGAGGTATCCTGATCCGTTCGGAATTTCAGTAGGCAGCCGGCCACTCCAGGCCACCGGGAACTGGATACAAACCATGGCCTTTCCCCAGAGAAACAAAAGTCACCAGGCCAGGTTCCTGATGTCAGTTTGCAGGAGGCACTTGGCACTGTCAAACCAGCCACAGTTGCCTGTGGGGGCACCTTGCATCCTGGAGGTATCCTGATCCGTGCGGAATTTCAGCAGGCAGCCGGTGACTCGAGGCCACCGGGCACTGGACACGAACCATGGCCTTTCCCCAGAGAAACAAAAGTTACCAGGCCAGGTTCCTGATGTCAGTTTGCTGGAGGCACTTGGCACTGTCAAACCAGCCACAGTCGCCTGTGGGGGCACCTTGCATCTGGGAGGTATCTTGATCCATTCGGAATTTCAGCAGGCAGCCGGCCACTCCGGGCCTACGGGTCCAGGATATGAACGATGGCCTTTCCCCAGAGAAACAAAAGTCACCAGGCCAGGTTCCTGATGTCAGTTTGCAGGAGGCACTTGGCACTGTCAAACCAGCCACAGGTGCCTCTGGGGGCACCTTGCATCCTGGATATCCTGATCCATTCGGAATTTCAGCAGGCAGTAGGCCACTCCAGGCCACCGGGCACTGGACACGAACCATGGCGTTTCCCCAGAGCAACAAAAGTCAACAGGCCAGGTTCCTGATGTCAGTTTGCTGGAGGCACTTGGCACTGTCAAACCAGCCACAGTTGCCTGTGGTGGTACTTTCGGTCTGGGAGGCATCCTGATCCGTGCGGAATTTCTGCAGGCAGCCGGCCACTCCAGGCCACCGGGCACTGGACACGAACCATGGCCTTTCCCCAGAGAAACAAAAGTCACCAGGCCAGGTTCCTGATGTCAGTTTGCAGGAGGTACTTGGCACTGTCAAACCAGCCACAGTTGCCTCTGGGGGCACCTTGCATCTGGGAGGTATCCTGATCCATTCGGATTTTCAGCAGGCAGCCGGCAACACCGGGCCACTGGACCACCGGTCCCGGGCAAGAATGATGGCCTTTCCCCAGAGAAACAAAACTAACCAGGCCAGGTTCCTGATGTCAGTTTGGAGGAGGCACTTGGCACTGTCAAACCAGCCACAGGTGCAAGTGGGGGCACCTTGCATCCTGGAGGTATCCTGATCCGTTCGGAATTTCAGCAGGCAGCCGGCCACTCCAGGCCACCGGGCACTGGATACGAACCATGGCCTTTCCCCAGAGAAACAAAAGTCACCAGGGTAGCTTCCTGATGTCAGTTTGCAGGAGGCACTTGGCACTGTCAAACCAGCCACAGTTGCCTGTGGGGGCACCTTGCATCTGGGAGGTATCTTGATCCATTCGGAATTTCAGCAGGCAGCCGGCCACTCCAGGCCACTGGGAACTGGATACAAACCATGGCCTTTCCCCAGAGAAAGAAAAGTCACCAGGCCAGGTTCCTGATGTCAGTTTGCAGGAGGCACTTGGCACTGTCAAACCAGCCACTGTTCCAAGTGGGGGCACCTTGCATCTGGGAGGTATCCTGATCCGTGCGGAATTTCAGCAGGCAGCCGGCCACTCCAGGCCGCCGGGCACTGGACACGAACCATGGCCTTTCCCCAGAGAAACAAAAGTCACCAGGCCAGGTTCCTGATGTCAGTTTGCAGGAGGCACTTGGCACTGTCAAACCCGCCACAGTTGCCTGTGGTTGTACTTTCGGTCTGGGAGGTATCCTGATCCGTTTGGAATTTCAGCAGGCAGCCGGCCACTACGGGCCTCCTGGCCCTGGACACCCACAATGGCCTTTCCCCAGAGAAACAAAAGTCACCAGGCCAGGTTCCTGATGTCAGTTTGCAGGAGGCACTTGGCACTGTCAAACCAGCCACAGTTGCCTGTGGGGGCACCTTGCATCCTGGAGGTATCCTGATCCGTGCGGAATTTCAGCAGGCAGCCGGCCACTCCAGGCCACCGGGCACTGGACACCAACCATGGCCTTTCCCCAGAGAAACAAAAGTCACCAGGCCAGGTTCCTGATGTCAGTTTGCAGGAGGCTCTTGGCACTGTCAAACCAGCCACAGTAGCCTCGGGCGGCACCTTTCATTTAGACGGTATCCTGATCCGTGCGGAATTTCAGTAGGCAGCCGGCCACTCCGGGCCTAAGGGTCCAGGATATTAACGATAGCCTTTCCCCAGAGAAACAAAAGTCACCAGGCCAGGTTCCTGATGTCAGTTTGCAGGAGGCACTTGGCACTGTCAAACCAGCCACAGGTGCCTCTGGGGGCAGCTTGCATCCTGGAGGTATCCTGATCCATTCGGAATTTCAGCAGGCAGTAGGCCACTCCAGGCCACCGGGCACTGGACACGAATCATGGCGTTTCCCCAGAGAAACAAAAGTCAACAGGCCAGGTTCCTGATGTCAGTTTGTAGGAGGTACTTGGCACTGTCAAACCAGCCACAGTTGCCTGTGGGGGCACCATGCATCTGGGAGGTATCCTGATCCATTCGGAATTTCAGCAGGCAGCCGGCAACACCGGGCCACCGGGCCACCGGTCCCCGGGCAAGAATGATGGCCTTTCCCCAGAGAAACAAAAGTCACCAGGCCAGGTTCCTGATGTCAGTTTGCAGGAGGCACTTGGCACTGTCAAACCAGCCACAGTTGCCTGTGGGGGCACCTTGCATCCTGGAGGTATCCTGATCCGTTCGGAATTTCAGCAGGCAGCCGGCCACTCCAGGCCACCGGGCACTGGACACGAACCATGGCCTTTCCCCAGAGAAGCAAAAGTCACCAGGGTAGCTTCCTGATGTCAGTTTGCAGGAGGCACTTGGCACTGTCAAACCAGCCACAGTCGCCTGTGTGGGCACCTTGCATCTGGGAGGTATCCTGATCCGTTCGGAATTTCTGCAGGCAGCCGGCCACTCCAGGCCACCGGGCACTGGACAGGAACCATGGCCTTTCACCCGAGAAACAAAAGTCACCAGGCCAGGTTCCTGATGTCAGTTTGTAGGAGGCACTTGGCACTCTCAAACCAGCCACAGTTGCCTCTGGGGGCACCTTGCATCTGGGAGGTATCCTGATCCATTCGGATTTTCAGCAGGCAGCCGGCAACACCGGGCCACTGGACCACCGGTCCCGGGCAAGAATGATGGCCTTTCCCCAGAGAAACAAAACTAACCAGGCCAGGTTCCTGATGTCAGTTTGCAGGAGGTACTTGGCACTGTCAAACCAGCCACAGTTGCCTCTGGGGGCACCTTGCATCTGGGAGGTATCCTGATCCATTCGGATTTTCAGAAGGCAGCCGGCCACTCCAGGCCACCGGGCACTGGATACGAACCATGGCCTTTCCCCAGAGAAACAAAAGTCACCAGGGTAGCTTCCTGATGTCAGTTTGCTGGAGGCACTTGGCACTGTCAAACCAGCCACAGTTGCCTGTGGGGGCACCTTGCATCTGGGAGGTATCCTGATCCGTTCGGAAATTCAGTAGGCAGCCGGCGACTCCAGGCCACCGGGCACTGGACAAGAATGATGGCCTTTTCCCAGAGAAACAAAAGTCACCAGGGCAGCTTCCTGATGTCAGTTTGCAGGAGGCTCTTGGCACTGTAAAACCAGCCACAGTTGCCTGTGGGGGCACCTTGCATCTGGGAGGTATCTTGATCCATTCGGAATTTCAGCAGGCAGCCGGCCACTCCAGGCCACCGGGAACTGGATACAAACCATGGCCTTTCCCCAGAGAAACAAAAGTCACCAGGCCAGGTTCCTGATGTCAGTTTGCAGGAGGCACTTGGCACTGTCAAACCAGCCACTCTTCCAAGTGGGGGCACCTTGCATCTGGGAGGTATCCTGATCCGTGTGGAATTTCAGCAGGCAGCCGGCCACTCCAGGCCGCCGGGCACTGGACACGAACCATGGCCTTTCCCCAGAGAAACAAAAGTCACCAGGCCAGGTTCCTGATGTCAGTTTGCAGGAGGCACTTGGCACTGTCAAACCCGCCACAGTTGCCTGTGGTTGTACTTTCGGTCTGGGAGGTATCCTGATCCGTTCGGAATTTCAGCAGGCAGCCGGCCACTACGGGCCTCCTGGCCCTGGACACCCACAATGGCCTTTCCCCAGAGAAACAAAAGTCACCAGGCCAGGTTCCTGATGTCAGTTTGCAGGAGGCACTTGGCACTGTCAAACCAGCCAGAGTTGCCTGTGGGGGCACTTTGCATCCTGGAGGTATCCTGATCCGTGCGGAATTTCAGCAGGCAGCCGGCCACTCCAGGCCACCGGGCACTGGATAGGAACCATGGCCTTTCCCCAGAGAAACAAAAGTCACCAGGGTAGCTTCCTGATGTCAGTTTGCTGGAGGCACTTGGCACTGTCAAACCAGCCACAGTTGCCTGTGGGGGCACCTTGCATCTGGGAGGTATCCTGATCCGTGCGGAATTTCAGTAGGCAGCCGGCGACTCCAGGTCACCGTGCCCCGGACAAGAATGATGGCCTTTTCCCAGAGAAACAAAAGTTACCAGGCCAGGTTCCTGATGTCAGTTTGCAGGAGGCACTTGGCACTGTCAAACCAGCCACAGTTGCCTGTGGGGGCACCTTGCATCCTGGAGGTATCCTGATCCGTGCGGAATTTCAGCAGGCAGCCGGCCACTCCAGGCCACCGGGCACTGGACACGAACCATGGCCTTTCCCCAGAGAAACAAAAGTCACCAGGCCAGGTTCCTGATGTCAGTTTGCAGGAGGCACTTGGCACTGTCAAACCAGCCACAGTTGCCTGTGGTGGTACTTTCGGTCTGGGAGGTATCCTGATCCGTTCGGAATTTCAGCAGGCAGCCGGCCACTACGGGCCTCCTGGCCCTGGACACCCACAATGGCCTTTCCCCAGAGAAACAAAAGTCACCAGGCCAGGTTCCTGATGTCAGTTTGCAGGAGGCACTTGGCACTGTCAAACCAGCCAGAGTTGCCTGTGGGGGCACCTTGCATCCTGGAGGTATCCTGATCCGTGCGGAATTTCAGCAGGCAGCCGGCCACTCCAGGCCACCGGGCACTGGACACGAACCATGGTCTTTCCCCAGAGAAACAAAAGTCACCAGGCCAGGTTCCTGATGTCAGTTTGCAGGAGGCTCTTGGCGCTGTCAAACCAGCCACAGTAGCCTCGGGCGGCACCTTTCATTTAGACGGTATCCTGATCCGTGCGGAATTTCAGCAGGCAGCCGGCCACTCCGGGCCTACGGGTCCAGGATATGAACGATGGCCTTTCCCCAGAGAAACAAAAGTCACCAGGCCAGGTTCCTGATGTCAGTTTGCTGGAGGCACTTGGCACTGTCAAACCAGCCACAGGTGCAAGTGGGGGCACCTTGCATCCTGGAGGTATCCTGATCCATTCGGAATTTCAGCAGGCAGTAGGCCACTCCAGGCCACCGGGCACTGGACACGAACCATGGCCTTTCCCCAGAGAAACAAAAGTCAACAGGCCAGGTTCCTGATGTCAGTTTGCTGGAGGCACTTGGCACTGTCAAACCAGCCACAGTTGCCTGTGGTGGTACTTTCGGTCTGGGAGGCATCCTGATCCGTGCGGAATTTCTGCAGGCAGCCGGCCACTCCAGGCCACCGGGCACTGGACACGAACCATGGCCTTTCCCCAGAGAAACAAAAGTCACCAGGCCAGGTTCCTGATGTCAGTTTGCAGGAGGTACTTGGCACTGTCAAACCAGCCACAGTTGCCTCTGGGGGCACCTTGCATCTGGGAGGTATCCTGATCCATTCGGATTTTCAGCAGGCAGCCGGCAACACCGGGCCACTGGACCACCGGTCCCGGGCAAGAATGATGGCCTTTCCCCAGAGAAACAAAACTAACCAGGCCAGGTTCCTGATGTCAGTTTGGAGGAGGCACTTGGCACTGTCAAACCAGCCACAGGTGCAAGTGGGGGCACCTTGCATCCTGGAGGTATCCTGATCCGTTCGGAATTTCAGCAGGCAGCCGGCCACTCCAGGCCACCGGGCACTGGATACGAACCATGGCCTTTCCCCAGAGAAACAAAAGTCACCAGGGTAGCATCCTGATGTCAGTTTGCTGGAGGCACTTGGCACTGTCAAACCAGCCACAGTTGCCTGTGGGGGCACCTTGCATCTGGGAGGTATCCTGATCCGTTCGGAATTTCAGTAGGCAGCCGGCGACTCCAGGCCACCGGGCACTGGACAAGAATGATGGCCTTTTCCCAGAGAAACAAAAGTTACCAGGCCAGGTTCCTGATGTCAGTTTGCAGGAGGCACTTGGCACTGTCAAACCAGCCACAGTTGCCTGTGGGGGCACCTTGCATCTGGGAGGTATCTTGATCCATTCGGAATTCCAGCAGGCAGCCGGCCACTCCAGGGCACCGGGAACTGGATACAAACCATGGCCTTTCCCCAGAGAAACAAAAGTCACCAGGCCAGGTTCCTGATGTCAGTTTGCAGGAGGCACTTGGCACTGTCAAACCAGCCACTGTTCCAAGTGGGGGCACCTTGCATCTGGGAGGTATCCTGATCCGTGTGGAATTTCAGCAGGCAGCCGGCCACTCCAGGCCGCCGGGCACTGGACACGAACCATGGCCTTTCCCCAGAGAAACAAAAGTCACCAGGCCAGGTTCCTGATGTCAGTTTGCAGGAGGCTCTTGGCACTGTCAAACCAGCCACAGTAGCCTCGGGCGGCACCTTTCATTTAGACGGTATCCTGATCCGTGCGGAATTTCAGCAGGCAGCCGGCCACTCCGGGCCTAAGGGTCCAGGATATGAACGATGGCCTTTCCCCAGAGAAACAAAAGTCACCAGGCCAGGTTCCTGATGTCAGTTTGCAGGAGGCACTTGGCACTGTCAAACCAGCCACAGGTGCCTCTGGGGGCAGCTTGCATCCTGGAGGTATCCTGATCCATTCGGAATTTCAGCAGGCAGCCGGCAACACCGGGCCACCGGGCCACCGGTCCCCGGGCAAGAATGATGGCCTTTCCCCAGAGAAACAAAAGTCACCAGGCCAGGTTCCTGATGTCAGTTTGGGGGAGGAACTTGGCACTGTCAAACCAGCCACAGTTGCCTGTGGGGGCACCTTGCATCCTGGAGGTATCCTGATCCGTTCGGAATTTCAGCAGGCAGCCGGCCACTCCAGGCAACCGGGCACTGGACACGAACCATGGCCTTTCCTCAGAGAAGCAAAAGTCACCAGGCCAGGTTCCTGATGTCAGTTTGCAGGAGGCACTTGGCACTGTCAAACCAGCCACAGTCGCCTGTGTGGGCACCTTGCATCTGGGAGGTATCCTGATCCGTTCGGAATTTCTGCAGGCAGCCGGCCACTCCAGGCCACCGGGCACTGGACACGAACCATGGCCTTTCACCCGAGAAACAAAAGTCACCAGGCCAGGTTCCTGATGTCAGTTTGTAGGAGGCACTTGGCACTCTCAAACCAGCCACAGTTGCCTGTGGTGGTACTTTCGATCTGGGAGGCATCCTGATCCGTGCGGAATTTCAGCAGGCAGCCGGCCACTACTGGCCTCCAGGCCCTGTACACCAACAATGGCCTTTCCCCAGAGAAACAAAAGTCACCAGGCCAGCTACCTGATGTCAGTTTGCAGGAGGTACTTGGCACTGTCAAACCAGCCACAGTTGCAAGTGGGGGCACCTTGCATCTGGGAGGTATCCTGATCCATTCGGTTTTCAGCAGGCAGCCGGCAACACCGGGCCACTGGACCACCGGTCCCGGGCAAGAATGATGGCCTTTCCCCAGAGAAACAAAAGTCACCAGGCCAGGTTCCTGATGTCAGTTTGGAGGAGGCACTTGGCACTGTCAAACCAGCCACAGGTGCAAGTGGGGGCACCTTGCATCTGGGAGGTATCCTGATCCGTTCGGAATTTCAGCAGGCAGCCGGCCACTCCAGGCCACCGGGCACTGGACACGAACCATGGCCTTTCCCCAGAGAAGCAAAAGTCACCAGGCCAGGTTCCTGATGTCAGTTTGCAGGAGGCACTTGGCACTGTCAAACCAGCCACAGTCGCCTGTGTGGGCACCTTGCATCTGGGAGGTATCCTGATCCGTTCGGAATTTCTGCAGGCAGCCGGCCACTACTGGCCTCCAGGCCCTGTACACCAACAATGGCCTTTCCCCAGAGAAACAAAAGTCACCAGGCCAGCTACCTGATGTCAGTTTGCAGGAGGTACTTGGCACTGTCAAACCAGCCACAGGTGCAAGTGGGGGCACCTTGCATCTGGGAGGTATCCTGATCCGTGCGGAATTTCAGCAGGCAGCCGGCCACTCCAGGCCACCGGGCACTGGATACGAACCATGGCCTTTCCCCAGAGAAACAAAAGTCACCAGGGTAGCTTCCTGATGTCAGTTTGGGGGAGGCACTTGGCACTGTCAAACCAGCCACAGTTGCCTGTGGGGGCACCTTGCATCTGGGAGGTATCTTGATCCGTTCGGAATTTCAGTAGGCAGCCGGCGACTCCAGGTCACCGTGCCCCGGACAAGAATGATGGCCTTTTCCCAGAGAAACAAAAGTTACCAGGCCAGGTTCCTGATGTCAGTTTGCAGGAGGCACTTGGCACTGTCAAACCAGCCACAGTTGCCTGTGGGGGCACCTTGCATCCTGGAGGTATCCTGATCCGTGCGGAATTTCAGCAGGCAGCCGGCCACTCCAGGCCGCCGGGCACTGGACACGAACCATGGCCTTTCCCCAGAGAAACAAAAGTCACCAGGCCAGGTTCCTGATGTCAGTTTGCAGGAGGCACTTGGCACTGTCAAACCAGCCACAGTTGCCTGTGGTGGTACTTTCGGTCTGGGAGGTATCCTGATTCGTTCGGAATTTCAGCAGGCAGCCGGCCACTACGGGCCTCCTGGCCCTGGACACCCACAATGGCCTTTCCCCAGAGAAACAAAAGTCACCAGGCCAGGTTCCTGATGTCAGTTTGCAGGAGGCACTTGGCACTGTCAAACCAGCCAGAGTTGCCTGTGGGGGCACCTTGCATCCTGGAGGTATCCTGATCCGTGCGGAATTTCAGCAGGCAGCCGGCCACTCCAGGCCACCGGGCACTGGACACGAACCATGGTCTTTCCCCAGAGAAACAAAAGTCACCAGGCCAGGTTCCTGATGTCAGTTTGCAGGAGGCTCTTGGCGCTGTCAAACCAGCCACAGTAGCCTCGGGCGGCACCTTTCATTTAGACGGTATCCTGATCCGTTCGGAATTTCAGCAGGCAGCCGGCCACTCCGGGCCTACGGGTCCAGGATATGAACGATGGCCTTTCCCCAGAGAAACAAAAGTCACCAGGCCAGGTTCCTGATGTCAGTTTGCTGGAGGCACTTGGCACTGTCAAACCAGCCACAGGTGCCTCTGGGGGCACCTTGCATCCTGGAGGTATCCTGATCCGTTCGGAATTTCAGCAGGCAGCCGGCCACTCCAGGCCACCGGGCACTGGACACGAACCATGGCCTTTCCCCAGAGAAACAAAAGTCACCAGGCCAGGTTCCTGATGTCAGTTTGCAGGAGGTACTTGGCACTGTCAAACCAGCCAAAGTTGTCTCTGGGGGCACCTTGCATCTGGGAGGTATCCTGATCCGTGTGGAATTTCAGCAGGCAGCCGGCAGCACCGGGCCACTGGACCACCGGTCCCGGGCAAGAATGATGGCCTTTCCCCAGAGAAACAAAACTAACCAGGCCAGGTTCCTGATGTCAGTTTGGAGGAGGCACTTGGCACTGTCAAACCAGCCACAGGTGCAAGTGGGGGCACCTTGCATCCTGGAGGTATCCTGATCCGTTCGGAATTTCAGCAGGCAGCCGGCCACTCCAGGCCACCGGGCACTGGATACGAACCATGGCCTTTCCCCAGAGAAACAAAAGTCACCAGGGTAGCTTCCTGATGTCAGTTTGCAGGAGGCACTTGGCACTGTCAAACCAGCCACAGTTGCCTGTGGGGGCACCTTGCATCTGGGAGGTATCTTGATCCATTCGGAATTTCAGCAGGCAGCCGGCCACTCCAGGCCACTGGGAACTGGATACAAACCATGGCCTTTCCCCAGAGAAAGAAAAGTCACCAGGCCAGGTTCCTGATGTCAGTTTGCAGGAGGCACTTGGCACTGTCAAACCAGCCACTGTTCCAAGTGGGGGCACCTTGCATCTGGGAGGTATCCTGATCCGTGCGGAATTTCAGCAGGCAGCCGGCCACTCCAGGCCGCCGGGCACAGGACACGAACCATGGCCTTTCCCCAGAGAAACAAAAGTCACCAGGCCAGGTTCCTGATGTCAGTTTGCAGGAGGCACTTGGCACTGTCAAACCCGCCACAGTTGCCTGTGGTTGTACTTTCGGTCTGGGAGGTATCCTGATCCGTTTGGAATTTCAGCAGGCAGCCGGCCACTACGGGACTCCTGGCCCTGGACACCCACAATGGCCTTTCCCCAGAGAAACAAAAGTCACCAGGCCAGGTTCCTGATGTCAGTTTGGGGGAGGCACTTGGCACTGTCAAACCAGCCACAGTTGCCTGTGGGGGCACCTTGCATCCTGGAGGTATCCTGATCCGTGCGGAATTTCAGCAGGCAGCCGGCCACTCCAGGCCACCGGGCACTGGACACGAACCATGGCCTTTCCCCAGAGAAACAAAAGTCACCAGGCCAGGTTCCTGATGTCAGTTTGCAGGAGGCTCTTGGCACTGTCAAACCAGCCACAGTAGCCTCGGGCGGCACCTTTCATTTAGACGGTATCCTGATCCGTGCGGAATTTCAGCAGGCAGCCGGCCACTCCGGGCCTAAGGGTCCAGGATATTAACGATGGCCTTTCCCCAGAGAAACAAAAGTCACCAGGCCAGGTTCCTGATGTCAGTTTGCAGGAGGCACTTGGCACTGTCAAACCAGCCACAGGTGCCTCTGGGGGCAGCTTGCATCCTGGAGGTATCCTGATCCATTCGGAATTTCAGCAGGCAGTAGGCCACTCCAGGCCACCGGGCACTGGACACGAATCATGGCGTTTCCCCAGAGAAACAAAAGTCAACAGGCCAGGTTCCTGATGTCAGTTTGTAGGAGGTACTTGGCACTGTCAAACCAGCCACAGTTGCCTGTGGGGGCACCATGCATCTGGGAGGTATCCTGATCCATTCGGAATTTCAGCAGGCAGCCGGCAACACCGGGCCACCGGGCCACCGGTCCCCGGGCAAGAATGATGGCCTTTCCCCAGAGAAACAAAACTAACCAGGCCAGGTTCCTGATGTCAGTTTGGGGGAGGCACTTGGCACTGTCAAACCAGCCACAGTTGCCTGTGGGGGCACCTTGCATCCTGGAGGTATCCTGATCCGTTCGGAATTTCAGCAGGCAGCCGGCCACTCCAGGCCACCGGGCACTGGACACGAACCATGGCCTTTCCCCAGAGAAGCAAAAGTCACCAGGGTAGCTTCCTGATGTCAGTTTGCAGGAGGCACTTGGCACTGTCAAACCAGCCACAGTCGCCTCTGTGGGCACCTTGCATCTGGGAGGTATCCTGATCCGTTCGGAATTTCTGCAGGCAGCCGGCCACTCCAGGCCACCGGGCACTGGACACGAACCATGGCCTTTCACCCGAGAAACAAAAGTCACCAGGCCAGGTTCCTGATGTCAGTTTGTAGGAGGCACTTGGCACTCTCAAACCAGCCACAGTTGCCTGTGGTGGTACTTTCGATCTGGGAGGCATCCTGATCCGTGCGGAATTTCAGCAGGCAGCCGGCCACTACTGGCCTCCAGGCCCTGTACACCAACAATGGCCTTTCCCCAGAGAAACAAAAGTCACCAGGCCAGCTTCCTGATGTCAGTTTGCAGGAGGTACTTGGCACTGTCAAACCAGCCACAGTTGCCTCTGGGGGCACCTTGCATCTGGGAGGTATCCTGATCCATTCGGATTTTCAGCAGGCAGCCGGCAACACCGGGCCACTGGACCACCGGTCCCGGGCAAGAATGATGGCCTTTCCCCAGAGAAACAAAACTAACCAGGCCAGGTTCCTGATGTCAGTTTGGAGGAGGCACTTGGCACTCTCAAACCAGCCACAGGTGCAAGTGGGGGCACCTTGCATCTGGGAGGTATCCTGATCCGTTCGTAATTTCAGCAGGCAGCCGGCCACTCCAGGCCACCGGGCACTGGATAGGAACCATGGCCTTTCCCCAGAGAAACAAAAGTCACCAGGGTAGCTTCCTGATGTCAGTTTGCTGGAGGCACTTGGCACTGTCAAACCAGCCACAGTTGCCTGTGGGGGCACCTTGCATCTGGGAGGTATCCTGATCCGTTCGGAATTTCAGTAGGCAGCCGGCGACTCCAGGTCACCGTGCCCCGGACAAGAATGATGGCCTTTTCCCAGAGAAACAAAAGTTACCAGGCCAGGTTCCTGATGTCATTTTTGCAGGAGGCACTTGGCACTGTCAAACCAGCCACAGTTGCCTGTGGGGGCACCTTGCATCCTGGAGGTATCCTGATCCGTGCAGAATTTCAGCAGGCAGCCTGCGACTCGAGGCCACCGGGCACTGGACACGAACCATGGCCTTTCCCCAGAGAAACAAAAGTCACCAGGCCAGGTTCCTGATGTCAGTTTGCAGGAGGTACTTGGCACTGTCAAACCAGCCACAGTTGCCTCTGGGGGCACCTTGCATCTGGGAGGTATCCTGATCCATTCGGATTTTCAGCAGGCAGCCGGCCACTCCAGGCCACCGGGCACTGGATACGAACCATGGCCTTTCCCCAGAGAAACAAAAGTCACCAGGGTAGCTTCCTGATGTCAGTTTGCTGGAGGCACTTGGCACTGTCAAACCAGCCACAGTTGCCTGTGGGGGCACCTTGCATCTGGGAGGTATCCTGATCCGTTCGGAATTTCAGTAGGCAGCCGGCGACTCCAGGCCACCGGGCACTGGACAAGAATGATGGCCTTTTCCCAGAGAAACAAAAGTTACCAGGCCAGGTTCCTGATGTCAGTTTGCAGGAGGCACTTGGCACTGTCAAACCAGCCACAGTTGCCTGTGGGGGCACCTTGCATCTGGGAGGTATCTTGATCCATTCGGAATTCCAGCAGGCAGCCGGCCACTCCAGGCCACCGGGAACTGGATACAAACCATGGCCTTTCCCCAGAGAAACAAAAGTCACCAGGCCAGGTTCCTGATGTCAGTTTGCAGGAGGCACTTGGCACTGTCAAACCAGCCACTGTTCCAAGTGGGGGCACCTTGCATCTGGGAGGTATCCTGATCCGTGTGGAATTTCAGCAGGCAGCCGGCCACTCCAGGCCGCCGGGCACTGGACACGAACCATGGCCTTTCCCCAGAGAAACAAAAGTCACCAGGCCAGGTTCCTGATGTCAGTTTGCAGGAGGCTCTTGGCACTGTCAAACCAGCCACAGTAGCCTCGGGCGGCACCTTTCATTTAGACGGTATCCTGATCCGTGCGGAATTTCAGCAGGCAGCCGGCCACTCCGGGCCTAAGGGTCCAGGATATGAACGATGGCCTTTCCCCAGAGAAACAAAAGTCACCAGGCCAGGTTCCTGATGTCAGTTTGCAGGAGGCAATTGGCATTGTCAAACCAGCCACAGGTGCCTCTGGGGGCAGCTTGCATCCTGGAGGTATCCTGATCCATTCGGAATTTCAGCAGGCAGCCGGCAACACCGGGCCAACGGGCCACCGGTCCCCGGGCAAGAATGATGGCCTTTCCCCAGAGAAACAAAAGTCACCAGGCCAGGTTCCTGATGTCAGTTTGCAGGAGGCACTTGGCACTGTCAAACCAGCCACAGTTGCCTGTGGGGGCACCTTGCATCCTGGAGGTATCCTGATCCGTTCGGAATTTCAGCAGGCAGCCGGCCACTCCAGGCCACCGGGCACTGGACACGAACCATGGCCTTTCCTCAGAGAAGCAAAAGTCACCAGGCCAGGTTCCTGATGTCAGTTTGCAGGAGGCACTTGGCACTGTCAAACCAGCCACAGTTGCCTGTGGTGGTACTTTCGATCTGGGAGGCATCCTGATCCGTGCGGAATTTCAGCAGGCAGCCGGCCACTACTGGCCTCCAGGCCCTGTACACCAACAATGGCCTTTCCCCAGAGAAACAAAAGTCACCAGGCCAGCTACCTGATGTCAGTTTGCAGGAGGTACTTGGCACTGTCAAACCAGCCACAGTTGCAAGTGGGGGCACCTTGCATCTGGGAGGTATCCTGATCCATTCGGTTTTCAGCAGGCAGCCGGCAACACCGGGCCACTGGACCACCGGTCCCGGGCAAGAATGATGGCCTTTCCCCAGAGAAACAAAAGTCACCAGGCCAGGTTCCTGATGTCAGTTTGGAGGAGGCACTTGGCACTGTCAAACCAGCCACAGGTGCAAGTGGGGGCACCTTGCATCTGGGAGGTATCCTGATCCGTTCGGAATTTCAGCAGGCAGCCGGCCACTCCAGGCCACCGGGCACTGGATACGAACCATGGCCTTTCCCCAGAGAAACAAAAGTCACCAGGGTAGCTTCCTGATGTCAGTTTGCTGGAGGCACTTGGCACTGTCAAACCAGCCACAGTTGCCTGTGGGGGCACCTTGCATCTGGGAGGTATCCTGATCCGTTCGGAATTTCAGTAGGCAGCCGCCGACTCCAGGTCACCGTGCCCCGGACAAGAATGATGGCCTTTTCCCAGAGAAACAAAAGTTACCAGGCCAGGTTCCTGATGTCAGTTTGCAGGAGGCACTTGGCACTGTCAAACCAGCCACAGTTGCCTGTGGGGGCACCTTGCATCCTGGAGGTATCCTGATCCGTGCGGAATTTCAGCAGGCAGCCGGTGACTCGAGGCCACCGGGCACTGGACACGAACCATGGCCTTTCCCCAGAGAAACAAAAGTTACCAGGCCAGGTTCCTGATGTCAGTTTGCTGGAGGCACTTGGCACTGTCAAACCAGCCACAGTCGCCTGTGGGGGCACCTTGCATCTGGGAGGTATCTTGATCCATTCGGAATTTCAGCAGGCAGCCGGCCACTCCGGGCCTACGGGTCCAGGATATGAACGATGGCCTTTCCCCAGAGAAACAAAAGTCACCAGGCCAGGTTCCTGATGTCAGTTTGCAGGAGGCACTTGGCACTGTCAAACCAGCCACAGGTGCCTCTGGGGGCACCTTGCATCCTGGAGGTATCCTGATCCATTCGGAATTTCAGCAGGCAGTAGGCCACTCCAGGCCACCGGGCACTGGACACGAACCATGGCGTTTCCCCAGAGAAACAAAAGTCAACAGGCCAGGTTCCTGATGTCAGTTTGCTGGAGGCACTTGGCACTGTCAAACCAGCCACAGTTGCCTGTGGTGGTACTTTCGGTCTGGGAGGCATCCTGATCCGTGCGGAATTTCTGCAGGCAGCCGGCCACTCCAGGCCACCGGGCACTGGACACGAACCATGGCCTTTCCCCAGAGAAACAAAAGTCACCAGGCCAGGTTCCTGATGTCAGTTTGCAGGAGGTACTTGGCACTGTCAAACCAGCCACAGTTGCCTCTGGGGGCACCTTGCATCTGGGAGGTATCCTGATCCATTCGGATTTTCAGCAGGCAGCCGGCAACACCGGGCCACTGGACCACCGGTCCCGGGCAAGAATGATGGCCTTTCCCCAGAGAAACAAAACTAACCAGGCCAGGTTCCTGATGTCAGTTTGGAGGAGGCACTTGGCACTGTCAAACCAGCCACAGGTGCAAGTGGGGGCACCTTGCATCCTGGAGGTATCCTGATCCGTTCGGAATTTCAGCAGGCAGCCGGCCACTCCAGGCCACCGGGCACTGGATACGAACCATGGCCTTTCCCCAGAGAAACAAAAGTCACCAGGGTAGCTTCCTGATGTCAGTTTGCAGGAGGCACTTGGCACTGTCAAACCAGCCACAGTTGCCTGTGGGGGCACCTTGCATCTGGGAGGTATCTTGATCCATTCGGAATTTCAGCAGGCAGCCGGCCACTCCAGGCCACTGGGAACTGGATACAAACCATGGCCTTTCCCCAGAGAAAGAAAAGTCACCAGGCCAGGTTCCTGATGTCAGTTTGCAGGAGGCACTTGGCACTGTCAAACCAGCCACTGTTCCAAGTGGGGGCACCTTGCATCTGGGAGGTATCCTGATCCGTGCGGAATTTCAGCAGGCAGCCGGCCACTCCAGGCCGCCGGGCACTGGACACGAACCATGGCCTTTCCCCAGAGAAACAAAAGTCACCAGGCCAGGTTCCTGATGTCAGTTTGCAGGAGGCACTTGGCACTGTCAAACCAGCCACAGTTGCCTGTGGTTGTACTTTCGGTCTGGGAGGTATCCTGATCCGTTTGGAATTTCAGCAGGCAGCCGGCCACTACGGGCCTCCTGGCCCTGGACACCCACAATGGCCTTTCCCCAGAGAAACAAAAGTCACCAGGCCAGGTTCCTGATGTCAGTTTGCAGGAGGCACTTGGCACTGTCAAACCAGCCACAGTTGCCTGTGGGGGCACCTTGCATCCTGGAGGTATCCTGATCCGTGCGGAATTTCAGCAGGCAGCCGGCCACTCCAGGCCACCGGGCACTGGACACGAACCATGGCCTTTCCCCAGAGAAACAAAAGTCACCAGGCCAGGTTCCTGATGTCAGTTTGCAGGAGGCTCTTGGCACTGTCAAACCAGCCACAGTAGCCTCGGGCGGCACCTTTCATTTAGACGGTATCCTGATCCGTGCGGAATTTCAGTAGGCAGCCGGCCACTCCGGGCC
This sequence comes from Passer domesticus, assembly GCF_036417665.1. Classification (NCBI taxonomy): domain Eukaryota; kingdom Metazoa; phylum Chordata; class Aves; order Passeriformes; family Passeridae; genus Passer; species Passer domesticus. The sequence continues at coordinate 57,512,855 of NC_087478.1, read as the reverse complement.
TAAGGGTCCAGGATATTAACGATGGCCTTTCCCCAGAGAAACAAAAGTCACCAGGCCAGGTTCCTGATGTCAGTTTGCAGGAGGCACTTGGCACTGTCAAACCAGCCACAGGTGCCTCTGGGGGCACCTTGCATCCTGGAGGTATCCTGATCCATTCGGAATTTCAGCAGGCAGTAGGCCACTCCAGGCCACCGGGCACTGGACACGAATCATGGCGTTTCCCCAGAGAAACAAAAGTCAACAGGCCAGGTTCCTGATGTCAGTTTGTAGGAGGTACTTGGCACTGTCAAACCAGCCACAGTTGCCTGTGGGGGCACCATGCATCTGGGAGGTATCCTGATCCATTCGGAATTTCAGCAGGCAGCCGGCAACACCGGGCCACCGGGCCACCGGTCCCCGGGCAAGAATGATGGCCTTTCCCCAGAGAAACAAAAGTCACCAGGCCAGGTTCCTGATGTCAGTTTGCAGGAGGCACTTGGCACTGTCAAACCAGCCACAGTTGCCTGTGGGGGCACCTTGCATCCTGGAGGTATCCTGATCCGTTCGGAATTTCAGCAGGCAGCCGGCCACTCCAGGCCACCGGGCACTGGACACGAACCATGGCCTTTCCCCAGAGAAGCAAAAGTCACCAGGGTAGCTTCCTGATGTCAGTTTGCAGGAGGCACTTGGCACTGTCAAACCAGCCACAGTCGCCTGTGGGGGCACCTTGCATCTGGGAGGTATCCTGATCCGTTCGGAATTTCTGCAGGCAGCCGGCCACTCCAGGCCACCGGGCACTGGACAGGAACCATGGCCTTTCACCCGAGAAACAAAAGTCACCAGGCCAGGTTCCTGATGTCAGTTTGTAGGAGGCACTTGGCACTCTCAAACCAGCCACAGTTGCCTGTGGTGGTACTTTCGATCTGGGAGGCATCCTGATCCGTGCGGAATTTCTGCAGGCAGCCGGCCACTACTGGCCTCCAGGCCCTGTACACCAACAATGGCCTTTCCCCAGAGAAACAAAAGTCACCAGGCCAGCTTCCTGATGTCAGTTTGCAGGAGGTACTTGGCACAGTCAAACCAGCCACAGTTGCCTCTGGGGGCACCTTGCATCTGGGAGGTATCCTGATCCATTCGGATTTTCAGCAGGCAGCCGGCAACACCGGGCCACTGGACCACCGGTCCCGGGCAAGAATGATGGCCTTTCCCCAGAGAAACAAAACTAACCAGGCCAGGTTCCTGATGTCAGTTTGCAGGAGGTACTTGGCACTGTCAAACCAGCCACAGTTGCCTCTGGGGGCACCTTGCATCTGGGAGGTATCCTGATCCATTCGGATTTTCAGAAGGCAGCCGGCCACTCCAGGCCACCGGGCACTGGATACGAACCATGGCCTTTCCCCAGAGAAACAAAAGTCACCAGGGTAGCTTCCTGATGTCAGTTTGCTGGAGGCACTTGGCACTGTCAAACCAGCCACAGTTGCCTGTGGGGGCACCTTGCATCTGGGAGGTATCCTGATCCGTTCGGAAATTCAGTAGGCAGCCGGCGACTCCAGGCCACCGGGCACTGGACAAGAATGATGGCCTTTTCCCAGAGAAACAAAAGTCACCAGGGCAGCTTCCTGATGTCAGTTTGCAGGAGGCTCTTGGCACTGTCAAACCAGCCACAGTTGCCTGTGGGGGCACCTTGCATCTGGGAGGTATCTTGATCCATTCGGAATTTCAGCAGGCAGCCGGCCACTCCAGGCCACCGGGAACTGGAAACGAACCATGGCCTTTCCCCAGAGAAACAAAAGTCACCAGGCCAGGTTCCTGATGTCAGTTTGCAGGAGGCACTTGGCACTGTCAAACCAGCCACTCTTCCAAGTGGGGGCACCTTGCATCTGGGAGGTATCCTGATCCGTGTGGAATTTCAGCAGGCAGCCGGCCACTCCAGGCCGCCGGGCACTGGACACGAACCATGGCCTTTCCCCAGAGAAACAAAAGTCACCAGGCCAGGTTCCTGATGTCAGTTTGCAGGAGGCACTTGGCACTGTCAAACCCGCCACAGTTGCCTGTGGTTGTACTTTCGGTCTGGGAGGTATCCTGATCCGTTCGGAATTTCAGCAGGCAGCCGGCCACTACGGGCCTCCTGGCCCTGGACACCCACAATGGCCTTTCCCCAGAGAAACAAAAGTCACCAGGCCAGGTTCCTGATGTCAGTTTGCAGGAGGCACTTGGCACTGTCAAACCAGCCAGAGTTGCCTGTGGGGGCACCTTGCATCCTGGAGGTATCCTGATCCGTGCGGAATTTCAGCAGGCAGCCGGCCACTCCAGGCCACCGGGCACTGGATAGGAACCATGGCCTTTCCCCAGAGAAACAAAAGTCACCAGGGTAGCTTCCTGATGTCAGTTTGCTGGAGGCACTTGGCACTGTCAAACCAGCCACAGTTGCCTGTGGGGGCACCTTGCATCTGGGAGGTATCCTGATCCGTTCGGAATTTCAGTAGGCAGCCGGCGACTCCAGGCCACCGTACCCCGGACAAGAATGATGGCCTTTTCCCAGAGAAACAAAAGTTACCAGGCCAGGTTCCTGATGTCAGTTTGCAGGAGGCACTTGGCACTGTCAAACCAGCCACAGTTGCCTGTGGGGGCACCTTGCATCTGGGAGGTATCTTGATCCATTCGGAATTTCAGCAGGCAGCCGGCCACTCCAGGCCACCGGGAACTGGATACAAACCATGGCCTTTCCCCAGAGAAACAAAAGTCACCAGGCCAGGTTCCTGATGTCAGTTTGCAGGAGGCACTTGGCACTGTCAAACCAGCCACTGTTGCAAGTGGGGGCACCTTGCATCTGGGAGGTATCCTGATCCGTGTGGAATTTCAGCAGGCAGCCGGCCACTCCAGGCCGCCGGGCACTGGACACGAACCATGGCCTTTCCCCAGAGAAACAAAAGTCACCAGGCCAGGTTCCTGATGTCAGTTTGCAGGAGGCTCTTGGCACTGTCAAACCAGCCACAGTAGCCTCGGGCGGCACCTTTCATTTAGACGGTATCCTGATCCGTGCGGAATTTCAGCAGGCAGCCGGCCACTCCGGGCCTAAGGGTCCAGGATATGAACGATGGCCTTTCCCCAGAGAAACAAAAGTCACCAGGCCAGGTTCCTGATGTCAGTTTGCAGGAGGCACTTGGCACTGTCAAACCAGCCACAGGTGCCTCTGGGGGCAGCTTGCATCCTGGAGGTATCCTGATCCATTCGGAATTTCAGCAGGCAGCCGGCAACACCGGGCCACCGGGCCACCGGTCCCCGGGCAAGAATGATGGCCTTTCCCCAGAGAAACAAAAGTCACCAGGCCAGGTTCCTGATGTCAGTTTGGGGGAGGAACTTGGCACTGTCAAACCAGCCACAGTTGCCTGTGGGGGCACCTTGCATCCTGGAGGTATCCTGATCCGTTCGGAATTTCAGCAGGCAGCCGGCCACTCCAGGCCACCGGGCACTGGACACGAACCATGGCCTTTCCTCAGAGAAGCAAAAGTCACCAGGCCAGGTTCCTGATGTCAGTTTGCAGGAGGCACTTGGCACTGTCAAACCAGCCACAGTCGCCTGTGTGGGCACCTTGCATCTGGGAGGTATCCTGATCCGTTCGGAATTTCAGCAGGCAGCCGGCCACTCCAGGCCACCGGGCACTGGACACGAACCATGGCCTTTCACCCGAGAAACAAAAGTCACCAGGCCAGGTTCCTGATGTCAGTTTGTAGGAGGCACTTGGCACTCTCAAACCAGCCACAGTTGCCTGTGGTGGTACTTTCGATCTGGGAGGCATCCTGATCCGTGCGGAATTTCAGCAGGCAGCCAGCCACTACTGGCCTCCAGGCCCTGTACACCAACAATGGCCTTTCCCCAGAGAAACAAAAGTCACCAGGCCAGGTTCCTGATGTCAGTTTGCAGGAGGTACTTGGCACTGTCAAACCAGCCACAGTTGCCTCTGGGGGCACCTTGCATCTGGGAGGTATCCTGATCCATTCGGATTTTCAGCAGGCAGCCGGCCACTCCAGGCCACCGGGCACTGGATACGAACCATGGCCTTTCCCCAGAGAAACAAAAGTCACCAGGGTAGCTTCCTGATGTCAGTTTGCTGGAGGCACTTGGCACTGTCAAACCAGCCACAGTTGCCTGTGGGGGCACCTTGCATCTGGGAGGTATCCTGATCCGTTCGGAATTTCAGTAGGCAGCCGGCGACTCCAGGCCACCGGGCACTGGACAAGAATGATGGCCTTTTCCCAGAGAAACAAAAGTTACCAGGCCAGGTTCCTGATGTCAGTTTGCAGGAGGCACTTGGCACTGTCAAACCAGCCACAGTTGCCTGTGGGGGCACCTTGCATCTGGGAGGTATCTTGATCCATTCGGAATTCCAGCAGGCAGCCGGCCACTCCAGGCCACCGGGAACTGGATACAAACCATGGCCTTTCCCCAGAGAAACAAAAGTCACCAGGCCAGGTTCCTGATGTCAGTTTGCTGGAGGCACTTGGCACTGTCAAACCAGCCACTGTTCCAAGTGGGGGCACCTTGCATCTGGGAGGTATCCTGATCCGTGTGGAATTTCAGCAGGCAGCCGGCCACTCCAGGCCGCCGGGCACTGGACACGAACCATGGCCTTTCCCCAGAGAAACAAAAGTCACCAGGCCAGGTTCCTGATGTCAGTTTGCAGGAGGCTCTTGGCACTGTCAAACCAGCCACAGTAGCCTCGGGCGGCACCTTTCATTTAGACGGTATCCTGATCCGTGCGGAATTTCAGCAGGCAGCCGGCCACTCCGGGCCTAAGGGTCCAGGATATGAACGATGGCCTTTCCCCAGAGAAACAAAAGTCACCAGGCCAGGTTCCTGATGTCAGTTTGCAGGAGGCACTTGGCACTGTCAAACCAGCCACAGGTGCCTCTGGGGGCAGCTTGCATCCTGGAGGTATCCTGATCCATTCGGAATTTCAGCAGGCAGCCGGCAACACCGGGCCACCGGGCCACCGGTCCCCGGGCAAGAATGATGGCCTTTCCCCAGAGAAACAAAAGTCACCAGGCCAGGTTCCTGATGTCAGTTTGGGGGAGGAACTTGGCACTGTCAAACCAGCCACAGTTGCCTGTGGGGGCACCTTGCATCCTGGAGGTATCCTGATCCGTTCGGAATTTCAGCAGGCAGCCGGCCACTCCAGGCAACCGGGCACTGGACACGAACCATGGCCTTTCCTCAGAGAAGCAAAAGTCACCAGGCCAGGTTCCTGATGTCAGTTTGCAGGAGGCACTTGGCACTGTCAAACCAGCCACAGTCGCCTGTGTGGGCACCTTGCATCTGGGAGGTATCCTGATCCGTTCGGAATTTCTGCAGGCAGCCGGCCACTCCAGGCCACCGGGCACTGGACACGAACCATGGCCTTTCACCCGAGAAACAAAAGTCACCAGGCCAGGTTCCTGATGTCAGTTTGTAGGAGGCACTTGGCACTCTCAAACCAGCCACAGTTGCCTGTGGTGGTACTTTCGATCTGGGAGGCATCCTGATCCGTGCGGAATTTCAGCAGGCAGCCGGCCACTACTGGCCTCCAGGCCCTGTACACCAACAATGGCCTTTCCCCAGAGAAACAAAAGTCACCAGGCCAGCTACCTGATGTCAGTTTGCAGGAGGTACTTGGCACTGTCAAACCAGCCACAGTTGCAAGTGGGGGCACCTTGCATCTGGGAGGTATCCTGATCCATTCGGTTTTCAGCAGGCAGCCGGCAACACCGGGCCACTGGACCACCGGTCCCGGGCAAGAATGATGGCCTTTCCCCAGAGAAACAAAACTAACCAGGCCAGGTTCCTGATGTCAGTTTGGAGGAGGCACTTGGCACTGTCAAACCAGCCACAGGTGCAAGTGGGGGCACCTTGCATCTGGGAGGTATCCTGATCCGTTTGGAATTTCAGCAGGCAGCCGGCCACTCCAGGCCACCGGGCACTGGATACGAACCATGGCCTTTCCCCAGAGAAACAAAAGTCACCAGGGTAGCTTCCTGATGTCAGTTTGCTGGAGGCACTTGGCACTGTCAAACCAGCCACAGTTGCCTGTGGGGGCACCTTGCATCTGGGAGGTATCCTGATCCGTTCGGAATTTCAGTAGGCAGCCGGCGACTCCAGGTCACCGTGCCCCGGACAAGAATGATGGCCTTTTCCCAGAGAAACAAAAGTTACCAGGCCAGGTTCCTGATGTCAGTTTGCAGGAGGCACTTGGCACTGTCAAACCAGCCACAGTTGCCTGTGGGGGCACCTTGCATCCTGGAGGTATCCTGATCCGTGCGGAATTTCAGCAGGCAGCCGGCGACTCGAGGCCACCGGGCACTGGATACGAACCATGGCCTTTCCCCAGAGAAACAAAAGTTACCAGGCCAGGTTCCTGATGTCAGTTTGCTGGAGGCACTTGGCACTGTCAAACCAGCCACAGTCGCCTGTGGGGGCACCTTGCATCTGGGAGGTATCCTGATCCGTGTGGAATTTCAGCAGGCAGCCGGCCACTCCAGGCCGCCGGGCACTGGACACGAACCATGGCCTTTCCCCAGAGAAACAAAAGTCACCAGGCCAGGTTCCTGATGTCAGTTTGCAGGAGGCACTTGGCACTGTCAAACCAGCCACAGTTGCCTGTGGTGGTACTTTCGGTCTGGGAGGTATCCTGATCCGTTCGGAATTTCAGCAGGCAGCCGGCCACAACGGGCCTCCTGGCCCTGGACACCCACAATGGCCTTTCCCCAGAGAAACAAAAGTCACCAGGCCAGGTTCCTGATGTCAGTTTGCAGGAGGCACTTGGCACTGTCAAACCAGCCACAGTTGCCTGTGGGGGCACCTTGCATCTGGGAGGTATCTTGATCCATTCGGAATTTCAGCAGGCAGCCGGCCACTCCAGGCCACTGGGAACTGGATACAAACCATGGCCTTTCCCCAGAGAAAGAAAAGTCACCATGCCAGGTTCCTGATGTCAGTTTGCAGGAGGCACTTGGCACTGTCAAACCAGCCACTGTTCCAAGTGGGGGCACCTTGCATCTGGGAGGTATCCTGATCCGTGCGGAATTTCAGTAGGCAGCCGGCCACTCCAGGCCGCCGGGCACTGGACACGAACCATGGCCTTTCCCCAGAGAAACAAAAGTCACCAGGCCAGGTTCCTGATGTCAGTTTGCAGGAGGCACTTGGCACTGTCAAACCCGCCACAGTTGCCTGTGGTTGTACTTTCGGTCTGGGAGGTATCCTGATCCGTTTGGAATTTCAGCAGGCAGCCGGCCACTACGGGCCTCCTGGCCCTGGACACCCACAATGGCCTTTCCCCAGAGAAACAAAAGTCACCAGGCCAGGTTCCTGATGTCAGTTTGCAGGAGGCACTTGGCACTGTCAAACCAGCCACAGTTGCCTGTGGGGGCACCTTGCATCCTGGAGGTATCCTGATCCGTGCGGAATTTCAGCAGGCAGCCGGCCACTCCAGGCCACCGGGCACTGGACACGAACCATGGCCTTTCCCCAGAGAAACAAAAGTCACCAGGCCAGGTTCCTGATGTCAGTTTGCAGGAGGCTCTTGGCACTGTCAAACCAGCCACAGTAGCCTCGGGCGGCACCTTTCATTTAGACGGTATCCTGATCCGTGCGGAATTTCAGCAGGCAGCCGGCCACTCCGGGCCTAAGGGTCCAGGATATTAACGATGGCCTTTCCCCAGAGAAACAAAAGTCACCAGGCCAGGTTCCTGATGTCAGTTTGCAGGAGGCACTTGGCACTGTCAAACCAGCCACAGGTGCCTCTGGGGGCAGCTTGCATCCTGGAGGTATCCTGATCCATTCGGAATTTCAGCAGGCAGTAGGCCACTCCAGGCCACCGGGCACTGGACACGAATCATGGCGTTTCCCCAGAGAAACAAAAGTCAACAGGCCAGGTTCCTGATGTCAGTTTGTAGGAGGTACTTGGCACTGTCAAACCAGCCACAGTTGCCTGTGGGGGCACCATGCATCTGGGAGGTATCCTGATCCATTCGGAATTTCAGCAGGCAGCCGGCAACACCGGGCCACCGGGACACCGGTCCCCGGGCAAGAATGATGGCCTTTCCCCAGAGAAACAAAAGTCACCAGGCCAGGTTCCTGATGTCAGTTTGGGGGAGGCACTTGGCACTGTCAAACCAGCCACAGTTGCCTGTGGGGGCACCTTGCATCCTGGAGGTATCCTGATCCGTCCGGAATTTCAGCAGGCAGCCGGCCACTCCAGGCCACCGGGCACTGGACACGAACCATGGCCTTTCCCCAGAGAAGCAAAAGTCACCAGGGTAGCTTCCTGATGTCAGTTTGCAGGAGGCACTTGGCACTGTCAAACCAGCCACAGTCGCCTCTGTGGGCACCTTGCATCTGGGAGGTATCCTGATCCGTTCGGAATTTCTGCAGGCAGCCGGCCACTCCAGGCCACCGGGCACTGGACACGAACCATGGCCTTTCACCCGAGAAACAAAAGTCACCAGGCCAGGTTCCTGATGTCAGTTTGTAGGAGGCACTTGGCACTCTCAAACCAGCCACAGTTGCCTGTGGTGGTACTTTCGATCTGGGAGGCATCCTGATCCGTGCGGAATTTCTGCAGGCAGCCGGCCACTACTGGCCTCCAGGCCCTGTACACCAACAATGGCCTTTCCCCAGAGAAACAAAAGTCACCAGGCCAGCTTCCTGATGTCAGTTTGCAGGAGGTACTTGGCACTGTCAAACCAGCCACAGTTGCCTCTGGGGGCACCTTGCATCTGGGAGGTATCCTGATCCATTCGGATTTTCAGCAGGCAGCCGGCAACACCGGGCCACTGGACCACCGGTCCCGGGCAAGAATGATGGCCTTTCCCCAGAGAAACAAAACTAACCAGGCCAGGTTCCTGATGTCAGTTTGGAGGAGGCACTTGGCACTGTCAAACCAGCCACAGGTGCAAGTGGGGGCACCTTGCATCTGGGAGGTATCCTGATCCGTTCGTAATTTCAGCAGGCAGCCGGCCACTCCAGGCCACCGGGCACTGGATACGAACCATGGCCTTTCCCCAGAGAAACAAAAGTCACCAGGGTAGCTTCCTGATGTCAGTTTGCTGGAGGCACTTGGCACTGTCAAACCAGCCACAGTTGCCTGTGGGGGCACCTTGCATCTGGGAGGTATCCTGATCCGTTCGGAATTTCAGTAGGCAGCCGGCGACTCCAGGTCACCGTGCCCCGGACAAGAATGATGGCCTTTTCCCAGAGAAACAAAAGTTACCAGGCCAGGTTCCTGATGTCATTTTTGCAGGAGGCACTTGGCACTGTCAAACCAGCCACAGTTGCCTGTGGGGGCACCTTGCATCCTGGAGGTATCCTGATCCGTGCAGAATTTCAGCAGGCAGCCTGCGACTCGAGGCCACCGGGCACTGGACACGAACCATGGCCTTTCTCCAGAGAAACAAAAGTCACCAGGCCAGGTTCCTGATGTCAGTTTGCAGGAGGTACTTGGCACTGTCAAACCAGCCACAGTTGCCTCTGGGGGCACCTTGCATCTGGGAGGTATCTTGATCCATTCGGAATTCCAGCAGGCAGCCGGCCACTCCAGGCCACCGGGAACTGGATACAAACCATGGCCTTTCCCCAGAGAAACAAAAGTCACCAGGCCAGGTTCCTGATGTCAGTTTGCAGGAGGCACTTGGCACTGTCAAACCAGCCACTGTTCCAAGTGGGGGCACCTTGCATCTGGGAGGTATCCTGATCCGTGTGGAATTTCAGCAGGCAGCCGGCCACTCCAGGCCGCCGGGCACTGGACACGAACCATGGCCTTTCCCCAGAGAAACAAAAGTCACCAGGCCAGGTTCCTGATGTCAGTTTGCAGGAGGCTCTTGGCACTGTCAAACCAGCCACAGTAGCCTCGGGCGGCACCTTTCATTTAGACGGTATCCTGATCCGTGCGGAATTTCAGCAGGCAGCCGGCCACTCCGGGCCTAAGGGTCCAGGATATGAACGATGGCCTTTCCCCAGAGAAACAAAAGTCACCAGGCCAGGTTCCTGATGTCAGTTTGCAGGAGGCACTTGGCACTGTCAAACCAGCCACAGGTGCCTCTGGGGGCAGCTTGCATCCTGGAGGTATCCTGATCCATTCGGAATTTCAGCAGGCAGCCGGCAACACCGGGCCACCGGGCCACCGGTCCCCGGGCAAGAATGATGGCCTTTCCCCAGAGAAACAAAAGTCACCAGGCCAGGTTCCTGATGTCAGTTTGGGGGAGGAACTTGGCACTGTCAAACCAGCCACAGTTGCCTGTGGGGGCACCTTGCATCCTGGAGGTATCCTGATCCGTTCGGAATTTCAGCAGGCAGCCGGCCACTCCAGGCCACCGGGCACTGGACACGAACCATGGCCTTTCCTCAGAGAAGCAAAAGTCACCAGGCCAGGTTCCTGATGTCAGTTTGCAGGAGGCACTTGGCACTGTCAAACCAGCCACAGTCGCCTGTGTGGGCACCTTGCATCTGGGAGGTATCCTGATCCGTTCGGAATTTCTGCAGGCAGCCGGCCACTCCAGGCCACCGGGCACTGGACACGAACCATGGCCTTTCACCCGAGAAACAAAAGTCACCAGGCCAGGTTCCTGATGTCAGTTTGTAGGAGTCACTTGGCACTCTCAAACCAGCCACAGTTGCCTGTGGTGGTACTTTCGATCTGGGAGGCATCCTGATCCGTGCGGAATTTCAGCAGGCAGCCGGCCACTACTGGCCTCCAGGCCCTGTACACCAACAATGGCCTTTCCCCAGAGAAACAAAAGTCACCAGGCCAGGTTCCTGATGTCAGTTTGCAGGAGGCACTTGGCACTGTCAAACCAGCCACAGTTGCCTCTGGGGGCACCTTGCATCTGGGAGGTATCCTGATCCATTCGGATTTTCAGCAGGCAGCCGGCCACTCCAGGCCACCGGGCACTGGATACGAACCATGGCCTTTCCCCAGAGAAACAAAAGTCACCAGGGTAGCTTCCTGATGTCAGTTTGCTGGAGGCACTTGGCACTGTCAAACCAGCCACAGTTGCCTGTGGGGGCACCTTGCATCTGGGAGGTATCCTGATCCGTTCGGAATTTCAGTAGGCAGCCGGCGACTCCAGGCCACCGGGCACTGGACAAGAATGATGGCCTTTTCCCAGAGAAACAAAAGTTACCAGGCCAGGTTCCTGATGTCAGTTTGCAGGAGGCACTTGGCACTGTCAAACCAGCCACAGTTGCCTGTGGGGGCACCTTGCATCTGGGAGGTATCTTGATCCATTCGGAATTCCAGCAGGCAGCCGGCCACTCCAGGCCACCGGGAACTGGATACAAACCATGGCCTTTCCCCAGAGAAACAAAAGTCACCAGGCCAGGTTCCTGATGTCAGTTTGCAGGAGGCACTTGGCACTGTCAAACCAGCCACTGTTCCAAGTGGGGGCACCTTGCATCTGGGAGGTATCCTGATCCGTGTGGAATTTCAGCAGGCAGCCGGCCACTCCAGGCCGCCGGGCACTGGACACGAACCATGGCCTTTCCCCAGAGAAACAAAAGTCACCAGGCCAGGTTCCTGATGTCAGTTTGCAGGAGGCTCTTGGCACTGTCAAACCAGCCACAGTAGCCTCGGGCGGCACCTTTCATTTAGACGGTATCCTGATCCGTGCGGAATTTCAGCAGGCAGCCGGCCACTCCGGGCCTAAGGGTCCAGGATATGAACGATGGCCTTTCCCCAGAGAAACAAAAGTCACCAGGCCAGGTTCCTGATGTCAGTTTGCAGGAGGCACTTGGCACTGTCAAACCAGCCACAGGTGCCTCTGGGGGCAGCTTGCATCCTGGAGGTATCCTGATCCATTCGGAATTTCAGCAGGCAGCCGGCAACACCGGGCCACCGGGCCACCGGTCCCCGGGCAAGAATGATGGCCTTTCCCCAGAGAAACAAAAGTCACCAGGCCAGGTTCCTGATGTCAGTTTGGGGGAGGAACTTGGCACTGTCAAACCAGCCACAGTTGCCTGTGGGGGCACCTTGCATCCTGGAGGTATCCTGATCCGTTCGGAATTTCAGCAGGCAGCCGGCCACTCCAGGCCACCGGGAACTGGACACGAACCATGGCCTTTCCTCAGAGAAGCAAAAGTCACCAGGCCAGGTTCCTGATGTCAGTTTGCAGGAGGCACTTGGCACTGTCAAACCAGCCACAGTCGCCTGTGTGGGCACCTTGCATCTGGGAGGTATCCTGATCCGTTCGGAATTTCTGCAGGCAGCCGGCCACTCCAGGCCACCGGGCACTGGACACGAACCATGGCCTTTCACCCGAGAAACAAAAGTCACCAGGCCAGGTTCCTGATGTCAGTTTGTAGGAGGCACTTGGCACTCTCAAACCAGCCACAGTTGCCTGTGGTGGTACTTTCGATCTGGGAGGCATCCTGATCCGTGCGGAATTTCAGCAGGCAGCCAGCCACTACTGGCCTCCAGGCCCTGTACACCAACAATGGCCTTTCCCCAGAGAAACAAAAGTCACCAGGCCAGGTTCCTGATGTCAGTTTGCAGGAGGTACTTGGCACTGTCAAACCAGCCACAGTTGCCTCTGGGGGCACCTTGCATCTGGGAGGTATCCTGATCCATTCGGATTTTCAGCAGGCAGCCGGCCACTCCAGGCCACCGGGCACTGGATACGAACCATGGCCTTTCCCCAGAGAAACAAAAGTCACCAGGGTAGCTTCCTGATGTCAGTTTGCTGGAGGCACTTGGCACTGTCAAACCAGCCACAGTTGCCTGTGGGGGCACCTTGCATCTGGGAGGTATCCTGATCCGTTCGGAATTTCAGTAGGCAGCCGGCGACTCCAGGCCACCGGGCACTGGACAAGAATGATGGCCTTTTCCCAGAGAAACAAAAGTTACCAGGCCAGGTTCCTGATGTCAGTTTGCAGGAGGCACTTGGCACTGTCAAACCAGCCACAGTTGCCTGTGGGGGCACCTTGCATCTGGGAGGTATCTTGATCCATTCGGAATTCCAGCAGGCAGCCGGCCACTCCAGGCCACCGGGAACTGGATACAAACCATGGCCTTTCCCCAGAGAAACAAAAGTCACCAGGCCAGGTTCCTGATGTCAGTTTGCAGGAGGCACTTGGCACTGTCAAACCAGCCACTGTTCCAAGTGGGGGCACCTTGCATCTGGGAGGTATCCTGATCCGTGTGGAATTTCAGCAGGCAGCCGGCCACTCCAGGCCGCCGGGCACTGGACACGAACCATGGCCTTTCCCCAGAGAAACAAAAGTCACCAGGCCAGGTTCCTGATGTCAGTTTGCAGGAGGCTCTTGGCACTGTCAAACCAGCCACAGTAGCCTCGGGCGGCACCTTTCATTTAGACGGTATCCTGATCCGTGCGGAATTTCAGCAGGCAGCCGGCCACTCCGGGCCTAAGGGTCCAGGATATGAACGATGGCCTTTCCCCAGAGAAACAAAAGTCACCAGGCCAGGTTCCTGATGTCAGTTTGCAGGAGGCACTTGGCACTGTCAAACCAGCCACAGGTGCCTCTGGGGGCAGCTTGCATCCTGGAGGTATCCTGATCCATTCGGAATTTCAGCAGGCAGCCGGCAACACCGGGCCACCGGGCCACCGGTCCCCGGGCAAGAATGATGGCCTTTCCCCAGAGAAACAAAAGTCACCAGGCCAGGTTCCTGATGTCAGTTTGGGGGAGGAACTTGGCACTGTCAAACCAGCCACAGTTGCCTGTGGGGGCACCTTGCATCCTGGAGGTATCCTGATCCGTTCGGAATTTCAGCAGGCAGCCGGCCACTCCAGGCCACCGGGCACTGGACACGAACCATGGCCTTTCCTCAGAGAAGCAAAAGTCACCAGGCCAGGTTCCTGATGTCAGTTTGCAGGAGGCACTTGGCACTGTCAAACCAGCCACAGTCGCCTGTGTGGGCACCTTGCATCTGGGAGGTATCCTGATCCGTTCGGAATTTCTGCAGGCAGCCGGCCACTCCAGGCCACCGGGCACTGGACACGAACCATGGCCTTTCACCCGAGAAACAAAAGTCACCAGGCCAGGTTCCTGATGTCAGTTTGTAGGAGGCACTTGGCACTCTCAAACCAGCCACAGTTGCCTGTGGTGGTACTTTCGATCTGGGAGGCATCCTGATCCGTGCGGAATTTCAGCAGGCAGCCGGCCACTACTGGCCTCCAGGCCCTGTACACCAACAATGGCCTTTCCCCAGAGAAACAAAAGTCACCAGGCCAGCTACCTGATGTCAGTTTGCAGGAGGTACTTGGCACTGTCAAACCAGCCACAGTTGCAAGTGGGGGCACCTTGCATCTGGGAGGTATCCTGATCCATTCGGTTTTCAGCAGGCAGCCGGCAACACCGGGCCACTGGACCACCGGTCCCGGGCAAGAATGATGGCCTTTCCCCAGAGAAACAAAACTAACCAGGCCAGGTTCCTGATGTCAGTTTGCAGGAGGCACTTGGCACTGTCAAACCAGCCACAGTTGCCTGTGGGGGCACCTTGCATCCTGGAGGTATCCTGATCCGTGCGGAATTTCAGCAGGCAGCCGGCGACTCGAGGCCACCGGGCACTGGACACGAACCATGGCCTTTCCCCAGAGAAACAAAAGTCACCAGGCCAGGTTCCTGATGTCAGTTTGCAGGAGGCACTTGGCACTGTCAAACCAGCCACAGTTGCCTGTGGTGGTACTTTCGGTCTGGGAGGTATCCTGATCCGTTCGGAATTTCAGCAGGCAGCCGGCCACAACGGGCCTCCTGGCCCTGGACACCCACAATGGCCTTTCCCCAGAGAAACAAAAGTCACCAGGCCAGGTTCCTGATGTCAGTTTGCAGGAGGCACTTGGCACTGTCAAACCAGCCACAGTTGCCTGTGGGGGCACCTTGCATCCTGGAGGTATCCTGATCCGTGCGGAATTTCAGCAGGCAGCCGGCCACTCCAGGCCACCGGGCACTGGACACGAACCATGGCCTTTCCCCAGAGAAACAAAAGTCACCAGGCCAGGTTCCTGATGTCAGTTTGCAGGAGGCTCTTGGCGCTGTCAAACCAGCCACAGTAGCCTCAGGCGGCACCTTTCATTTAGACGGTATCCTGATCCGTTCGGAATTTCAGCAGGCAGCCGGCCACTCCGGGCCTACGGGTCCAGGATATGAACGATGGCCTTTCCCCAGAGAAACAAAAGTCACCAGGCCAGGTTCCTGATGTCAGTTTGCAGGAGGCACTTGGCACTGTCAAACCAGCCACAGGTGCCTCTGGGGGCACCTTGCATCCTGGAGGTATCCTGATCCATTCGGAATTTCAGCAGGCAGTAGGCCACTCCAGGCCACCGGGCACTGGACACGAACCATGGCGTTTCCCCAGAGAAACAAAAGTCAACAGGCCAGGTTCCTGATGTCAGTTTGCTGGAGGCACTTGGCACTGTCAAACCAGCCACAGTTGCCTGTGGTGGTACTTTCGGTCTGGGAGGCATCCTGATCCGTGCGGAATTTCTGCAGGCAGCCGGCCACTCCAGGCCACCGGGCACTGGACACGAACCATGGCCTTTCCCCAGAGAAACAAAAGTCACCAGGCCAGGTTCCTGATGTCAGTTTGCAGGAGGTACTTGGCACTGTCAAACCAGCCACAGTTGCCTCTGGGGGCACCTTGCATCTGGGAGGTATCCTTATCCATTCGGATTTTCAGCAGGCAGCCGGCAACACCGGGCCACTGGACCACCGGTCCCGGGCAAGAATGATGGCCTTCCCCCAGAGAAACAAAACTAACCAGGCCAGGTTCCTGATGTCAGTTTGCAGGAGGCACTTGGCACTGTCAAACCAGCCACAGTTGCCTGTGGGGGCACCTTGCATCTGGGAGGTATCTTGATCCATTCGGAATTTCAGCAGGCAGCCGGCCACTCCAGGCCACCGGGAACTGGATACAAACCATGGCCTTTCCCCAGAGAAACAAAAGTCACCAGGCCAGGTTCCTGATGTCAGTTTGCAGGAGGCACTTGGCACTGTCAAACCAGCCACTGTTCCAAGTGGGGGCACCTTGCATCTGGGAGGTATCCTGATCCGTGTGGAATTTCAGCAGGCAGCCGGCCACTCCAGGCCGCCGGGCACTGGACACGAACCATGGCCTTTCCCCAGAGAAACAAAAGTCACCAGGCCAGGTTCCTGATGTCAGTTTGCAGGAGGCACTTGGCACTGTCAAACCCGCCACAGTTGCCTGTGGTTGTACTTTCGGTCTGGGAGGTATCCTGATCCGTTTGGAATTTCAGCAGGCAGCCGGCCACTACGGGCCTCTTGGCCCTGGACACCCACAATGGCCTTTCCCCAGAGAAACAAAAGTCACCAGGCCAGGTTCCTGATGTCAGTTTGCAGGAGGCACTTGGCACTGTCAAACCAGCCACAGTTGCCTGTGGGGGCACCTTGCATCCTGGAGGTATCCTGATCCGTGCGGAATTTCAGCAGGCAGCCGGCCACTCCAGGCCACCGGGCACTGGACACGAACCATGGCCTTTCCCCAGAGAAACAAAAGTCACCAGGCCAGGTTCCTGATGTCAGTTTGCAGGAGGCTCTTGGCACTGTCAAACCAGCCACAGTAGCCTCGGGCGGCACCTTTCATTTAGACGGTATCCTGATCCGTGCGGAATTTCAGCAGGCAGCCGGCCACTCCGGGCCTAAGGGTCCAGGATATTAACCATGGCCTTTCCTCAGAGAAACAAAAGTCACCAGGCCAGGTTCCTGATGTCAGTTTGCAGGAGGCACTTGGCACTGTCAAACCAGCCACAGGTGCCTCTGGGGGCAGCTTGCATCCTGGAGGTATCCTGATCCATTCGGAATTTCAGCAGGCAGTAGGCCACTCCAGGCCACCGGGCACTGGACACGAATCATGGCGTTTCCCCAGAGAAACAAAAGTCAACAGGCCAGGTTCCTGATGTCAGTTTGTAGGAGGTACTTGGCACTGTCAAACCAGCCACAATTGCCTCTGGGGGCACCATGCATCTGGGAGGTATCCTGATCCATTCGGAATTTCAGCAGGCAGCCGGCAACACCGGGCCACCGGGCCACCGGTCCCCGGGCAAGAATGATGGCCTTTCCCCAGAGAAACAAAAGTCACCAGGCCAGGTTCCTGATGTCAGTTTGGGGGAGGCACTTGGCACTGTCAAACCAGCCACAGTTGCCTGTGGGGGCACCTTGCATCCTGGAGGTATCCTGATCCGTTCGGAATTTCAGCAGGCAGCCGGCCACTCCAGGCCACCGGGCACTGGACACGAACCATGGCCTTTCCCCAGAGAAGCAAAAGTCACCAGGGTAGCTTCCTGATGTCAGTTTGCAGGAGGCACTTGGCACTGTCAAACCAGCCACAGTCGCCTGTGTGGGCACCTTGCATCTGGGAGGTATCCTGATCCGTTCGGAATTTCTGCAGGCAGCCGGCCACTCCAGGCCACCGGGCACTGGACAGGAACCATGGCCTTTCACCCGAGAAACAAAAGTCACCAGGCCAGGTTCCTGATGTCAGTTTGTAGGAGGCACTTGGCACTCTCAAACCAGCCACAGTTGCCTGTGGTGGTACTTTCGATCTGGGAGGCATCCTGATCCGTGCGGAATTTCAGCAGGCAGCCGGCCACTACTGGCCTCCAGGCCCTGTACACCAACAATGGCCTTTCCCCAGAGAAACAAAAGTCACCAGGCCAGCTTCCTGATGTCAGTTTGCAGGAGGTACTTGGCACTGTCAAACCAGCCACAGTTGCCTCTGGGGGCACCTTGCATCTGGGAGGTATCCTGATCCATTCGGATTTTCAGCAGGCAGCCGGCAACACCGGGCCACTGGACCACCGGTCCCGGGCAAGAATGATGGCCTTTCCCCAGAGAAACAAAACTAACCAGGCCAGGTTCCTGATGTCAGTTTGCAGGAGGTACTTGGCACTGTCAAACCAGCCAGAGTTGCCTCTGGGGGCACCTTGCATCTGGGAGGTATCCTGATCCATTCGGATTTTCAGAAGGCAGCCGGCCACTCCAGGCCACCGGGCACTGGATACGAACCATGGCCTTTCCCCAGAGAAACAAAAGTCACCAGGGTAGCTTCCTGATGTCAGTTTGCTGGAGGCACTTGGCACTGTCAAACCAGCCACAGTTGCCTGTGGGGGCACCTTGCATCTGGGAGGTATCCTGATCCGTTCGGAAATTCAGTAGGCAGCCGGCGACTCCAGGCCACCGGGCACTGGACAAGAATGATGGCCTTTTCCCAGAGAAACAAAAGTCACCAGGGCAGCTTCCTGATGTCAGTTTGCAGGAGGCACTTGGCACTGTCAAACCAGCCACAGTTGCCTGTGGGGGCACCTTGCATCTGGGAGGTATCTTGATCCATTCGGAATTTCAGCAGGCAGCCGGCCACTCCAGGCCACCGGGAACTGGATACAAATCATGGCCTTTCCCCAGAGAAACAAAAGTCACCAGGCCAGGTTCCTGATGTCAGTTTGCAGGAGGCACTTGGCACTGTCAAACCAGCCACTCTTCCAAGTGGGGGCACCTTGCATCTGGGAGGTATCCTGATCCGTGTGGAATTTCAGCAGGCAGCCGGCCACTCCAGGCCACCGGGCACTGGATACGAACCATGGCCTTTCCCCAGAGAAACAAAAGTCACCAGGGTAGCTTCCTGATGTCAGTTTGCTGGAGGCACTTGGCACTGTCAAACCAGCCACAGTTGCCTGTGGGGGCACCTTGCATCTGGGAGGTATCCTGATCCGTTCGGAATTTCAGTAGGCAGCCGGCGACTCCAGGTCACCGTGCCCCGGACAAGAATGATGGCCTTTTCCCAGAGAAACAAAAGTTACCAGGCCAGGTTCCTGATGTCAGTTTGCAGGAGGCACTTGGCACTGTCAAACCAGCCACAGTTGCCTGTGGGGGCACCTTGCATCCTGGAGGTATCCTGATCCGTGCGGAATTTCAGCAGGCAGCCGGCGACTCGAGGCCACCGGGCACTGGATACGAACCATGGCCTTTCCCCAGAGAAACAAAAGTTACCAGGCCAGGTTCCTGATGTCAGTTTGCTGGAGGCACTTGGCACTGTCAAACCAGCCACAGTCGCCTGTGGGGGCACCTTGCATCTGGGAGGTATCCTGATCCGTGTGGAATTTCAGCAGGCAGCCGGCCACTCCAGGCCGCCGGGCACTGGACACGAACCATGGCCTTTCCCCAGAGAAACAAAAGTCACCAGGCCAGGTTCCTGATGTCAGTTTGCAGGAGGCACTTGGCACTGTCAAACCAGCCACAGTTGCCTGTGGTGGTACTTTCGGTCTGGGAGGTATCCTGATCCGTGTGGAATTTCAGCAGGCAGCCGGCCACAACGGGCCTCCTGGCCCTGGACACCCACAATGGCCTTTCCCCAGAGAAACAAAAGTCACCAGGCCAGGTTCCTGATGTCAGTTTGCAGGAGGCACTTGGCACTGTCAAACCAGCCACAGTTGCCTGTGGGGGCACCTTGCATCCTGGAGGTATCCTGATCCGTGCGGAATTTCAGCAGGCAGCCGGCCACTCCAGGCCACCGGGCACTGGACACGAACCATGGCCTTTCCCCAGAGAAACAAAAGTCACCAGGCCAGGTTCCTGATGTCAGTTTGCAAGAGGCTCTTGGCGCTGTCAAACCAGCCACAGTAGCCTCGGGCGGCACCTTTCATTTAGACGGTATCCTGATCCGTTCGGAATTTCAGCAGGCAGCCGGCCACTCCGGGCCTACGGGTCCAGGATATGAACGATGGCCTTTCCCCAGAGAAACAAAAGTCACCAGGCCAGGTTCCTGATGTCAGTTTGCAGGAGGCACTTGGCACTGTCAAACCAGCCACAGGTGCCTCTGGGGGCACCTTGCATCCTGGAGGTATCCTGATCCATTCGGAATTTCAGCAGGCAGTAGGCCACTCCAGGCCACCGGGCACTGGACACGAACCATGGCGTTTCCCCAGAGAAACAAAAGTCAACAGGCCAGGTTCCTGATGTCAGTTTGCTGGAGGCACTTGGCACTGTCAAACCAGCCACAGTTGCCTGTGGTGGTACTTTCGGTCTGGGAGGCATCCTGATCCGTGCGGAATTTCTGCAGGCAGCCGGCCACTCCAGGCCACCGGGCACTGGACACGAACCATGGCCTTTCCCCAGAGAAACAAAAGTCACCAGGCCAGGTTCCTGATGTCAGTTTGCAGGAGGTACTTGGCACTGTCAAACCAGCCACAGTTGCCTCTGGGGGCACCTTGCATCTGGGAGGTATCCTTATCCATTCGGATTTTCAGCAGGCAGCCGGCAACACCGGGCCACTGGACCACCGGTCCCGGGCAAGAATGATGGCCTTCCCCCAGAGAAACAAAACTAACCAGGCCAGGTTCCTGATGTCAGTTTGCAGGAGGCACTTGGCACTGTCAAACCAGCCACAGTTGCCTGTGGGGGTACCTTGCATCTGGGAGGTATCTTGATCCATTCGGAATTTCAGCAGGCAGCCGGCCACTCCAGGCCACCGGGAACTGGATACAAACCATGGCCTTTCCCCAGAGAAACAAAAGTCACCAGGCCAGGTTCCTGATGTCAGTTTGCAGGAGGCACTTGGCACTGTCAAACCAGCCACTGTTCCAAGTGGGGGCACCTTGCATCTGGGAGGTATCCTGATCCGTGTGGAATTTCAGCAGGCAGCCGGCCACTCCAGGCCGCCGGGCACTGGACACGAACCATGGCCTTTCCCCAGAGAAACAAAAGTCACCAGGCCAGGTTCCTGATGTCAGTTTGCAGGAGGCACTTGGCACTGTCAAACCCGCCACAGTTGCCTGTGGTTGTACTTTCGGTCTGGGAGGTATCCTGATCCGTTTGGAATTTCAGCAGGCAGCCGGCCACTACGGGCCTCTTGGCCCTGGACACCCACAATGGCCTTTCCCCAGAGAAACAAAAGTCACCAGGCCAGGTTCCTGATGTCAGTTTGCAGGAGGCACTTGGCACTGTCAAACCAGCCACAGTTGCCTGTGGGGGCACCTTGCATCCTGGAGGTATCCTGATCCGTGCGGAATTTCAGCAGGCAGCCGGCCACTCCAGGCCACCGGGCACTGGACACGAACCATGGCCTTTCCCCAGAGAAACAAAAGTCACCAGGCCAGGTTCCTGATGTCAGTTTGCAGGAGGCTCTTGGCACTGTCAAACCAGCCACAGTAGCCTCGGGCGGCACCTTTCATTTAGACGGTATCCTGATCCGTGCGGAATTTCAGCAGGCAGCCGGCCACTCCGGGCCTAAGGGTCCAGGATATTAACCATGGCCTTTCCTCAGAGAAACAAAAGTCACCAGGCCAGGTTCCTGATGTCAGTTTGCAGGAGGCACTTGGCACTGTCAAACCAGCAACAGGTGCCTCTGGGGGCAGCTTGCATCCTGGAGGTATCCTGATCCATTCGGAATTTCAGCAGGCAGTAGGCCACTCCAGGCCACCGGGCACTGGACACGAATCATGGCGTTTCCCCAGAGAAACAAAAGTCAACAGGCCAGGTTCCTGATGTCAGTTTGTAGGAGGTACTTGGCACTGTCAAACCAGCCACAATTGCCTCTGGGAGCACCATGCATCTGGGAGGTATCCTGATCCATTCGGAATTTCAGCAGGCAGCCGGCAACACCGGGCCACCGGGCCACCGGTCCCCGGGCAAGAATGATGGCCTTTCCCCAGAGAAACAAAAGTCACCAGGCCAGGTTCCTGATGTCAGTTTGGGGGAGGCACTTGGCACTGTCAAACCAGCCACAGTTGCCTGTGGGGGCACCTTGCATCCTGGAGGTATCCTGATCCGTTTGGAATTTCAGCAGGCAGCCGGCCACTCCAGGCCACCGGGCACTGGACACGAACCATGGCCTTTCCCCAGAGAAGCAAAAGTCACCAGGCCAGGTTCCTGATGTCAGTTTGTAGGAGGCACTTGGCACTCTCAAACCAGCCACAGTTGCCTGTGGTGGTACTTTCGATCTGGGAGGCATCCTGATCCGTGCGGAATTTCAGCAGGCAGCCGGCCACTACTGGCCTCCAGGCCCTGTACACCAACAATGGCCTTTCCCCAGAGAAACAAAAGTCACCAGGCCAGCTTCCTGATGTCAGTTTGCAGGAGGTACTTGGCACTGTCAAACCAGCCACAGTTGCCTCTGGGGGCACCTTGCATCTGGGAGGTATCCTGATCCATTCGGATTTTCAGCAGGCAGCCGGCAACACCGGGCCACTGGACCACCGGTCCCGGGCAAGAATGATGGCCTTTCCCCAGAGAAACAAAACTAACCAGGCCAGGTTCCTGATGTCAGTTTGCAGGAGGTACTTGGCACTGTCAAACCAGCCAGAGTTGCCTCTGGGGGCACCTTGCATCTGGGAGGTATCCTGATCCGTGTGGAATTTCAGCAGGCAGCCGGCCACTCCAGGCCGCCGGGCACTGGACACGAACCATGGCCTTTCCCCAGAGAAACAAAAGTCACCAGGCCAGGTTCCTGATGTCAGTTTGCAGGAGGCACTTGGCACTGTCAAACCCGCCACAGTTGCCTGTGGTTGTACTTTCGGTCTGGGAGGTATCCTGATCCGTTCGGAATTTCAGCAGGCAGCCGGCCACTACGGGCCTCCTGGCCCTGGACACCCACAATGGCCTTTCCCCAGAGAAACAAAAGTCACCAGGCCAGGTTCCTGATGTCAGTTTGCAGGAGGCACTTGGCACTGACAAACCAGCCACAGGTGCCTGTGGGGGCACCTTGCATCCTGGAGGTATCCTGATCCGTGCGGAATTTCAGCAGGCAGCCGGCCACTCCAGGCCACCGGGCACTGGATACGAACCATGGCCTTTCCCCAGAGAAACAAAAGTCACCAGGGTAGCTTCCTGATGTCAGTTTGCAGGAGGCACTTGGCACTGTCAAACCAGCCACAGTTGCCTGTGGGGGCACCTTGCATCTGGGAGGTATCCTGATCCGTTCGGAATTTCAGTAGGCAGCCGGCGACTCCAGGCCACCGTACCCCGGACAAGAATGATGGCCTTTTCCCAGAGAAACAAAAGTTACCAGGCCAGGTTCCTGATGTCAGTTTGCAGGAGGCACTTGGCACTGTCAAACCAGCCACAGTTGCCTGTGGGGGCACCTTGCATCTGGGAGGTATCTTGATCCATTCGGAATTTCAGCAGGCAGCCGGCCACTCCAGGGCACCGGGAACTGGATACAAACCATGGCCTTTCCCCAGAGAAACAAAAGTCACCAGGCCAGGTTCCTGATGTCAGTTTGCAGGAGGCACTTGGCACTGTCAAACCAGCCACTGTTCCAAGTGGGGGCACCTTGCATCTGGGAGGTATCCTGATCCGTGTGGAATTTCAGCAGGCAGCCGGCCACTCCAGGCCGCCGGGCACTGGACACGAACCATGGCCTTTCCCCAGAGAAACAAAAGTCACCAGGCCAGGTTCCTGATGTCAGTTTGCAGGAGGCACTTGGCACTGTCAAACCCGCCACAGTTGCCTGTGGTTGTACTTTCGGTCTGGGAGGTATCCTGATCCGTTTCGAATTTCAGCAGGTAGCCGGCCACTAGGGGCCTCCTGGCCCTGGACACCCACAATGGCCTTTCCCCAGAGAAACAAAAGTCACCAGGCCAGGTTCCTGATGTCAGTTTGCAGGAGGCACTTGGCACTGTCAAACCAGCCAGAGTTGCCTGTGGGGGCACCTTGCATCCTGGAGGTATCCTGATCCGTGCGGAATTTCAGCAGGCAGCCGGCCACTCCAGGCCACCGGGCACTGGACACGAACCATGGCCTTTCCCCAGAGAAACAAAAGTCACCAGGCCAGGTTCCTGATGTCAGTTTGCAGGAGGCTCTTGGCACTGTCAAACCAGCCACAGTTGCCTCGGGCGGCACCTTTCATTTAGACGGTATCCTGATCCGTGCGGAATTTCAGCAGGCAGCCGGCCACTCCGGGCCTAAGGGTCCAGGATATGAACGATGGCCTTTCCCCAGAGAAACAAAAGTCACCAGGCCAGGTTCCTGATGTCAGTTTGCAGGAGGCACTTGGCACTGTCAAACCAGCCACAGGTGCCTCTGGGGGCAGTTTCCATCCTGGAGGTATCCTGATCCATTCGGAATTTCAGCAGGCAGCCGGCCACTCCAGGCCACCGGGCACTGGACACGAATCATGGCGTTTCCCCAGAGAAACAAAAGTCAACAGGCCAGGTTCCTGATGTCAGTTTGTAGGAGGTACTTGGCACTGTCAAACCAGCCACAGTTGCCTGTGGGGGCACCTTGCATCTGGGAGGTATCCTGATCCATTCGGAATTTCAGCAGGCAGCCGGCAACACCGGGCCAACGGGCCACCGGTCCCCGGGCAAGAATGATGGCCTTTCCCCAGAGAAACAAAAGTCACCAGGCCAGGTTCCTGATGTCAGTTTGGGGGAGGCACTTGGCACTGTCAAACCAGCCACAGTTGCCTGTGGGGGCACCTTGCATCCTGGAGGTATCCTGATCCGTTCGGAATTTCAGCAGGCAGCCGGCCACTCCAGGCCACCGGGCACTGGACACGAACCATGGCCTTTCCCCAGAGAAGCAAAAGTCACCAGGGTAGCTTCCTGATGTCAGTTTGCAGGAGGCACTTGGCACTGTCAAACCAGCCACAGTCGCCTGTGTGGGCACCTTGCATCTGGGAGGTATCCTGATCCATTCGGAATTTCTGCAGGCAGCCGGCCACTCCAGGCCACCGGGCACTGGACACGAACCATGGCCTTTCACCCGAGAAACAAAAGTCACCAGGCCAGGTTCCTGATGTCAGTTTGCTGGAGGCACTTGGCACTCTCAAACCAGCCACAGTTGCCTGTGGTGGTACTTTCGATCTGGGAGGCATCCTGATCCGTGCGGAATTTCAGCAGGCAGCCGGCCACTACTGGCCTCCAGGCCCTGTACACCAACAATGGCCTTTCCCCAGAGAAACAAAAGTCACCAGGGCAGCTTCCTGATGTCAGTTTGCAGGAGGCACTTGGCCCTGTCAAACCAGCCACAGTCGCCTGTGGGGGCACCTTGCATCTGGGAGGTATCTTGATCCATTCGGAATTTCAGCAGGGAGCCGCCACTCCAGGCCACCGGGAACTGGACACGAACCATGGCCTTTCCCCAGAGAAACAAAAGTCACCAGGCCAGGTTCCTGATGTCAGTTTGCAGGAGGCACTTGGCACTGTCAAACCACCCACAGTTGCAAGTGGGGGCACCTTGCATCTGGGAGGTATCCTGATCCGTGTGGAATTTCAGCAGGCAGCCGGCCACACCAGGCCGCCAGGCACTGGACAAGAACCATGGCCTTTCCCCAGAGAAACAAAAGTCACCAGGCCAGGTTCCTGATGTCAGTTTGCAGGAGGCACTTGGCACTGTCAAACCAGCCACAGTTGCCTGTGGGGGCACCTTGCATCTGGGAGGTATCCTGATCCGTTCGGAATTTCAGTAGGCAGCCGGCTACTCCGGGCCACCGTGCCCCAGACAAGAATGATGGCCTTTCCCCAGAGAAACAAAAGTCACCAGGCCAGGTTCCTGATGTCGGTTTGCAGGAGGCACTTGGCACTGTCAAACCAGCCACTGTTGCCTCTGGTGGTACTTTCGGTCTGGGAGGCATCCTGATCCGTGCGGAATTTCTGCAGGCAGCCGGCCACTCCAGGCCACCGGGCACTGGACACGAACCATGGCCTTTCCCCAGAGAAACAAAACTAACCAGGCCAGGTTCCTGATGTCAGTTTGCAGGAGGTATTTGGCACTGTCAAACCAGCCAGAGTTGCCTCTGGGGGCACCTTGCATCTGGGAGGTATCTTGATCCATTCGGATTTTCAGCAGGCAGCCGGCAACACCGGGCCACTGGACCACCGGTCCCCGGCAAGAATGATGGCCTTTCCCCAGAGAAACAAAACTAACCAGGCCAGGTTCCTGATGTCAGTTTGGAGGAGGCACTTGGCACTGTCAAACCAGCCACAGTTGCCTGTGGGGGCACCTTGCATCCTGGAGGTATCCTGATCCGTTCGGAATTTCAGCAGGCAGCCGGCCACTCCAGGCCACCGGGCACTGGATACGAACCATGGCCTTTCCCCAGAGAAACAAAAGTCACCAGGGTAGTTTCCTGATGTCAGTTTGCTGGAGGCACTTGTCACTGTCAAACCACCCACAGTCGCCTGTGGGGGCACCTTGCATCTGGGAGGTATCCTGATCCGTTCGGAATTTCAGTAGGCAGCCGGCGACTCCAGGCCACCGTGCCCCGGACAAGAATGATGGCCTTTTCCCAGAGAAACAAAAGTTACCAGGCCAGGTTCCTGATGTCAGTTTGCAGGAGGCACTTGGCACTGTCAAACCAGCCACAGTTGCCTGTGGGGGCACCTTGCATCTGGGAGGTATCCTGATCCGTTTGGAATTTCAGCAGGCAGCCGGCCACTCCGGTTTACCGGGCCCATGAGAAGAATGATGGCCTTTCCCCAGAGAAACAAAAGTCACCAGGCCAGGTTCCTGATGTCAGTTTGCAGGAGGCACTTGGCACTGTCAAACCAGCCACAGTCGCCTGTGGGGGCACCTTGCATCTGGGAGGTATCTTGATCCATTCGGAATTTCAGCAGGCAGCCGGCGACTCCAGGCCACCGGGAACTGGACACAAACCATGGCCTTCCCCAGAGAAACAAAAGTCACCAGGCCAGGTTCCTGAGGTCAGTTTGCAGGAGGCACTTGGCACTGTCAAACCAGCCACTGTTGCAAGTGGGGGCACCTTGCATCTGGGAGGTATCCTGATCCGTGTGGAATTTCAGCAGGCAGCCGGCCACTCCAGGCCGCCGGGCACTGGACACGAACCATGGCCTTTCCCCAGAGAAACAAAAGTCACCAGGCCAGGTTCCTGATGTCAGTTTGCAGGAGGCACTTGGCACTGTCAAACCAGCCACAGTTGCCTGTGGTGGTACTTTCGGTCTGGGAGGTATCCTGATCCGTTCGGAATTTCAGCAGGCAGCCGGCCACTACGGGCCTCCAGGCCCTGGACACCTACAATGGCCTTTCCCCAGAGAAACAAAAGTCACCAGGCCAGGTTGCTGATGTCAGTTTGCAGGAGGCACTTGGCACTGTCAAACCAGCCACAGTTGCCTGTGGGGGCACCTTGCATCCTGGAGGTATCCTGATCCGTGCGGAATTTCAGCAGGCAGCCGGCCACTCCAGGCCACCGGGCACTGGACACGAACCATGGCCTTTCCCCAGAGAAACAAAAGTCACCAGGCCAGGTTCCTGATGTCAGTTTGGGGGAGGCACTTGGCACTGTCAAAACAGCCACAGTAGCCTCGGGCGGCACCTTTCATTTAGACGGTATCCTGATCCGTGCGGAATTTCAGCAGGCAGCCGGCCACTCCGGGCCTAAGGGTCCAGGATATGAACGATGGCGTTTCCCCAGAGAAACAAAAGTCACCAGGCCAGGTTCCTGATGTCAGTTTGCAGGAGGCACTTGGCACTGTCAAACCAGCCACAGGTGCCTCTGGGGGCACCTTGCATCCTGGAGGTATCCTGATCCATTCGGAATTTCAGCAGGCAGTAGGCCACTCCAGGCCACCGGGCACTGGACACGAATCATGGCGTTTCCCCAGAGAAACAAAAGTCAACAGGCCAGGTTCCTGATGTCAGTTTGTAGGAGGTACTTGGCACTGTCAAACCAGCCACAGTTGCCTGTGGGGGCACCTTGCATCTGGGAGGTATCCTGATCCATTCGGAATTTCAGCAGGCAGCCGGCAACACCGGGCAACCGGGCCACCGGTCCCCGGGCAAGAATGATGGCCTTTCCCCAGAGAAACAAAAGTCACCAGGCCAGGTTCCTGATGTCAGTTTGGGGGAGGCACTTGGCACTGTCAAACCAGCCACAGTTGCCTGTGGGGGCACCTTGCATCCTGGAGGTATCCTGATCCGTTCGGAATTTCAGTAGGCAGCCGGCCACTCCAGGCCACTGGGCACTGGACACGAACCATGGCCTTTCCCCAGAGAAGCAAAAGTCACCAGGGTAGCTTCCTGATGTCAGTTTGCAGGAGGCACTTGGCACTGTCAAACCAGCCACAGTCGCCTGTGTGGGCACCTTGCATCTGGGAGGTATCCTGATCCGTTCGGAATTTTTGCAGGCAGCCGGCCACTCCAGGCCACCGGGCACTGGACACGAACCATGGCCTTTCACCCGAGAAACAAAAGTCACCAGGCCAGGTTCCTGATGTCAGTTTGCTGGAGGCACTTGGCACTCTCTAACCAGCCACAGTTGCCTGTGGTGGTACTTTCGATCTGGGAGGCATCCTGATCCGTGCGGAATTTCAGCAGGCAGCCGGCCACTACTGGCCTCCAGGCCCTGTACACCAACAATGGCCTTTCCCCAGAGAAACAAAAGTCACCAGGGCAGCTTCCTGATGTCAGTTTGCAGGAGGCACTTGGCCCTGTCAAACCAGCCACAGTCGCCTGTGGGGGCACCTTGCATCTGGGAGGTATCTTGATCCATTCGGAATTTCTGCAGGCAGCCGGCCACTCCATGCCACCGGGAACTGGACACGAACCATGGCCTTTCCCCAGAGAAACAAAAGTCACCAGGCCAGGTTCCTGATGTCAGTTTGCAGGAGGCACTTGGCACTGTCAAACCACCCACAGTTGGAAGTGGGGGCACCTTGCATCTGGGAGGTATCCTGATCCGTGTGGAATTTCAGCAGGCAGCCGGCCACACCAGGCCGCCAGGCACTGGACAAGAACCATGGCCTTTCCCCAGAGAAACAAAAGTCACCAGGCCAGGTTCCTGATGTCAGTTTGCAGGAGGCACTTGGCACTGTCAAACCAGCCACAGTCGCCTGTGGGGGCACCTTGCATCTGGGAGGTATCCTGATCCGTTCGGAATTTCAGTAGGCAGCCGGCTACTCCGGGCCACCGGTCCCCAGACAAGAATGATGGCCTTTCCCCAGAGAAACAAAAGTCACCAGGCCAGGTTCCTGATGTCGGTTTGCAGGAGGCACTTGGCACTGTCAAACCAGCCACTGTTGCCTGTGGTGGTACTTTCGGTCTGGGAGGCATCCTGATCCGTGCGGAATTTCTGCAGGCAGCCGGCCACTCCAGGCCACCGGGCACTGCCACGAACCATGGCCTTTCCCCAGAGAAACAAAACTAACCAGGCCAGGTTCCTGATGTCAGTTTGCAGGAGGTACTTGGCACTGTCAAACCAGCCAGAGTTGCCTCTGGGGGCACCTTGCATCTGGGAGGTATCCTGATCCATTCGGATTTTCAGCAGGCAGCCGGCAACACCGGGCCACTGGACCACCGGTCCCCGGCAAGAATGATGGCCTTTCCCCAGAGAAACAAAACTAACCAGGCCAGGTTCCTGATGTCAGTTTGGAGGAGGCACTTGGCACTGTCAAACCAGCCACAGGTGCATGTGGGGGCACCTTGCATCCTGGAGGTATCCTGATCCGTTCGGAATTTCAGCAGGCAGCCGGCCACTCCAGGCCACCGGGCACTGGATACGAACCATGGCCTTTCCCCAGAGAAACAAAAGTCACCAGGGTAGTTTCCTGATGTCAGTTTGCTGGAGGCACTTGTCACTGTCAAACCAGCCACAGTCGCCTGTGGGGGCACCTTGCATCTGGGAGGTATCCTGATCCGTTCGGAATTTCAGTAGGCAGCCGGCGACTCCAGGCCGCCGTGCCCCGGACAAGAATGATGGCCTTTTCCCAGAGAAACAAAAGTTACCAGGCCAGGTTCCTGATGTCAGTTTGCAGGAGGCACTTGGCACTGTCAAACCAGCCACAGTTGCCTGTGGGGGCACCTTGCATCTGGGAGGTATCCTGATCCGTTTGGAATTTCAGCAGGCAGCCGGCCACTCCGGTTTACCGGGCCCATGAGAAGAATGATGGCCTTTCCCCAGAGAAACAAAAGTCACCAGGCCAGGTTCCTGATGTCAGTTTGCTGGAGGCACTTGGCACTGTCAAACCAGCCACAGTTGCCTGTGGGGGCACCTTGCATCTGGGAGGTATCTTGATCCATTCGGAATTTCAGCAGGGAGCCGGCCACTCCAGGCCACCGGGAACTGGACACAAACCATGGCCTTCCCCAGAGAAACAAAAGTCACCAGGCCAGGTTCCTGATGTCAGTTTGCAGGAGGCACTTGGCACTGTCAAACCAGCCACTGTTGCAAGTGGGGGCACCTTGCATCTGGGAGGTATCCTGATCCGTGTGGAATTTCAGCAGGCAGCCGGCCACTCCAGGCCGCCGGGCACTGGACACGAACCATGGCCTTTCCCCAGAGAAACAAAAGTCACCAGGCCAGGTTCCTGATGTCAGTTTGCAGGAGGCACTTGGCACTGTCAAACCAGCCACAGTTGCCTGTGGTGGTACTTTCGGTCTGGGAGGTATCCTGATCCGTTCGGAATTTCAGCAGGCAGCCGGCCACTACGGGCCTCCAGGCCCTGGACACCTACAATGGCCTTTCCCCAGAGAAACAAAAGTCACCAGGCCAGGTTCCTGATGTCAGTTTGCAGGAGGCACTTGGCACTGTCAAACCAGCCACAGTTGCCTGTGGGGGCACCTTGCATCCTGGAGGTATCCTGATCCGTGCGGAATTTCAGCAGGCAGCCGGCCACTCCAGGCCACCGGGCACTGGACACGAACCATGGCCTTTCCCCAGAGAAACAAAAGTCACCAGGCCAGGCTCCTGATGTCAGTTTGCAGGAGGCACTTGGCACTGTCAAAACAGCCACAGTAGCCTCGGGCGGCACCTTTCATTTAGACGGTATCCTGATCCGTGCGGAATTTCAGCAGGCAGCCGGCCACTCCAGGCCACCGGGCACTGGATATGAACCATGGCCTTTCCCCAGAGAAACAAAAGTCACCAGGCCAGGTTCCTGATGTCAGTTTGCAGGAGGCACTTGGCACTGTCAAACCAGCCACAGTTGCCTCTGGGGGCACCTTGCATCTGGGAGGTATCCTGATCCATTCGGAATTTCAGCAGGCAGCCGGCAACACCGGGCCACCGGGCCACCGGTCCCCGGGCAAGAATGATGGCCTTTCCCCAGAGAAACAAAAGTCACCAGGCCAGGTTCCTGATGTCAGTTTGGAGGAGGCACTTGGCACTGTCAAACCAGCCACAGGTGCCTCTGGGGGCACCTTGCATCCTGGAGGTATCCTGATCCGTTCGGAATTTCAGCAGGCAGACGGCCACTCCAGGCCACCGGGAACTGGACACAAACCATGGCCTTTCCCCAGAGAAACAAAAGTCACCAGGGTAGCTTCCTGATGTCAGTTTGCAGGAGGCACTTGGCACTGTCAAACCAGCCACAGTCGCCTGTGGGGGCACCTTGCATCTGGGAGGTATCCTGATCCATTCGGAATTTCTGCAGGCAGCCGGCCACTCCAGGCCACCGAGCACTGGACACGAACCATGGCCTTTCACCCGAGAAACAAAAGTCACCAGGCCAGGTTCCTGATGTCAGTTTGCAGGAGGCACTTGGCACTGTCAAACCAGCTGCAGGTGCCTCTGGGGGCATTTTTCATATGGGAAGAATCCTTATCCGTGCGGAATTTCAGCAGGCAGCCGGCCACTCCAGGCCACCGGGCACTGGACACGGACCATGGCCTTTCACCCGAGAAACAAAAGTCACCAGGCCAGGTTGCTGATGTCAGTTTGCAGGAGGCACTTGGCACTGTCAAACCAGCCACAGTTGCCTGTGGGGGCGCCTTGCATCTGGGAGGTATCCGGATCCATTCGGAATTTCAGCAGGCAGCCGGCCACTCCGGGTCACCGTGCCCCAGACAAGAATGATGGCCTATTCCCAGAGAAACAAAAGTCACCAGGCCAGGTTCCTGATGCCAGTTTGCAGGAGGCACTTGGCACTGTCAAACCAGCCACAGTCGCCTGTGGGGGCACCTTGCATCTGGGAGGTATCTTGATCCATTCGGAATTTCAGCAGGCAGCCGGCCACTCCCGGCCACTGGGAACTAGACACGAACCATGGCCTTTCCCCAGAGAAACAAAAGTCACCTGGGCAGCTTCCTGATGTCAGTTTGCAGGAGGCACTTGGCACTGTCAAACCAGCCACAGTTGCCTGTGGTGGTACTTTTGGTCAGGGAGGCATCCTGATCCGTGCGGAATTTCAGCAGGCAGCCGGCCACTCCATGCCACCGGGCACTGGATATGAACCATGGCCTTTCCCCAGAGAAACAAAAGTCACCAGGCCAGGTTCCTGATGTCAGTTTGCAGGAGGCACTTGGCACTGTCAAACCAGCCACAGTTGCCTGTGGTGGTACTTTTGGTCAGGGAGGTATCCTGATCCGTGCGGAATTTCTGCAGGCAGCCGGCCACCACGGGTCTCCTCGCCCTGTACACCTTCAATGGCCATTCCCCAGAGAAACAAAAGTCACCAGGCCAGGTTCCTGATGTCAGTTTGCAGGAGGCACTTGGCACTGACAAACCAGCCACAGGTGCCTCTGGGGGCATTTTTCATATGGGAAGTATCCTGATCCGTGCGGAATTTCAGCAGGCAGCCGGCCACTCCAGGCCACCGGGCACTGGACACGAACCATGGCCTTTTCCCAGAGAAACAAAAGTCACCAGGCCAGGTTCCTGATGTCAGTTTGCAGGAGGCACTTGGCACTGTCAAACCAGCCACTGTTGCCTGTGGGGGCACCTTGCATCTGGGAGGTATCATGATCCATTCGGAATTTCAGCAGGCAGCCAGCCATACCGGGCCACCGGGGCACCGGTCCCCGGGCAAGATTTATGGCCTTTCCCCAGAGAAACAAAAGTCACCAGGCCAGCTTCCTGATGTCGGTTTGCAGGAGGCACTTGGCACTGTCAAACCAGCCACAGTCGCCTGTGGTGGTACTTTCGGTCTGGGAGGCATCCTGATCCGTGCGGAATTTCAGCAGGCAGCCGGCCACTCCAGGCCACCGGGCACTGGATATGAACCATCGCCTTTTCCCAGAGAAACAAAAGTCACCAGGCCAGGTTCCTGATGTCAGTTTGCAGGAGGCACTTGGCACTGTCAAACCAGCCACAGTTGCCTGTGGGGGCACCTTGCATCCTGGAGGTATCCTCATCCATGAGCAATTTCATCAGGCAGCCGGCCACTCCAGACCACGGGGCACTGGACACGAACCATGGCCTTTCCCCAGAGAAACAAAAGTCACCAGGCCAGGTTCCTGATGTCACTTTGCAGGAGGCACTTGGCACTGTCAAACCAGCCACAGTTGCCTGTGGTGGTACTTTTGGTCAGGGAGGTATCCTGATCCGTGCGGAATTTCTGCAGGCAGCCGGCCACTCCAGGCCACCGGGCACTAGACACGAACCATCGCCTTTTCCCAGAGAAACAAAAGTCACCAGGCCAGGTTCCTGATGTCAGTTTGCAGGAGGCACTTGGCACTGTCAAACCAGCCACAGTTGCCTGTGGGGGCACCTTGCATCTGGGAGGTATCCTGATCCATTCGCAATTTCTGCAGGCAGCCGGCCACTCCGGGTCACCGTGCCCCAGACAAGAATGATGGCCTTTTCCCAGAGAAACAAAAGTCACCAGGCCAGGTTCCTGATGTCAGTTTGCAGGAGGCACTTGGCACTGTCAAACCAGCTGCTGGTGCCTGTGGGGGCACCTTGCATCCTGGAGGTATCCTGATCCGTGCGGAATTTCAGCAGGCAGCCGGCCACTCCGGTTTACCGGGCCCATGAGAAGAATGATGGCCTTTCCCCAGAGAAACAAAAGTCACCAGGCCAGGTTCCTGATGTCAGTTTGCTGGAGGCACTTGGCACTGTCAAACCAGCCACAGTCGCCTGTGGGGGCACCTTGCATCTGGGAGGTATCTTGATCCATTCGGAATTTCTGCAGGCAGCCGGCCACTCCCGGCCACTGGGAACTGGACACGAACCATGGCCTTTCCCCAGAGAAACAAAAGTCACCAGGCCAGGTTCCTGATGTCAGTTTGCAGGAGGCACTTGGCACTGTCAAACCAGCCACAGGTGCCTGTGGGGGCACCTTGCATCTGGGAGGTATCCTGATCCTTTCGGAATTTCAGTAGGCAGCCGGCTACTCCGGGCCACCGTGCCCCAGACAAGAATGATGGCCTTTCCCCAGGTAAACAAAAGTTACCAGGCCAGGTTCCTGATGTCAGTTTGCAGGAGGCACTTGGCACTGTCAAACCAGCCACAGTTGCCTGTGGGGGCACCTTGCATCCTGGAGGTATCCTCATCCATGAGCAATTTCATCAGGCAGCCGGCCACTCCAGACCACGGGGCACTGGACACGAACCATGGCCTTTCCCCAGAGAAACAAAAGTCACCAGGCCAGGTTCCTGATGTCACTTTTCAGGAGGCACTTGGCACTGTCAAACCAGCCACAGTTGCCTGTGGTGGTACTTTTGGTCAGGGAGGTATCCTGATCCGTGCGGAATTTCTGCAGGCAGCCGGCCACTCCAGGCCACCGGGCACTGGACACGAACCATCGCCTTTTCCCAGAGAAACAAAAGTCACCAGGCCAGGTTCCTGATGTCAGTTTGCAGGAGGCACTTGGCACTGTCAAACCAGCTGCTGGTGCCTGTGGGGGCACCTTGCATCCTGGAGGTATCCTGATCCGTTTGGAATTTCAGCAGGCAGCCGGCCACTCCGGTTTACCGGGCCCATGAGAAGAATGATGGCCTTTCCCCAGAGAAACAAAAGTCACCAGGCCAGGTTCCTGATGTCAGTTTGCTGGAGGCACTTGGCACTGTCAAACCAGCCACAGTCGCCTGTGGGGGCACCTTGCATCTGGGAGGTATCTTGATCCATTCGGAATTTCAGCAGGCAGCCGGCCACTCCCGGCCACTGGGAACTGGACACGAACCATGGCCTTTCCCCAGAGAAACAAAAGTCACCAGGCCAGGTTCCTGATGTCAGTTTGCAGGAGGCACTTGGCACTGTCAAACCAGCCACAGTTGCCTGTGGTGGTACTTTTGGTCAGGGAGGTATCCTGATCCGTGCGGAATTTCTGCAGGCAGCCGGCCACCACGGGCCTCCTCGCCCTGTACACCTACAATGGCCATTCCCCAGAGAAACAAAAGTCACCAGGCCAGGTTCCTGATGTCAGTTTGCAGGAGGCACTTGGCACTGTCAAACCAGCCACAGTTGCCTGTGGTGGTACTTTCGGTCTGGGAGGTATCCTGATCCGTGCGGAATTTCAGCAGGCAGCCGGCCACTCCAGGCCACCGGGCACTGGACACGAACCATGGCCTTTCCCCAGAGAAACAAAAGTCACCTTGGCAGCTTCCTGATGTCAGTTTGCAGGAGGCACTTGGCACTGTCAAAACAGCCACAGTAGCCTCGGGCGGCACCTTTCATTTAGACGGTATCCTGATCCGTGCGGAATTTCAGCAGGCAGCCGGCCACTCCAGGCCAGCGGGCACTGGACATGAACCATGGCCTTTTCCCAGAGAAACAAAATTCACCAGGCCAGCTTGCTGATGTCAGTTTGCAGGAGGCACTTGGCACTGTCAAACCAGCCACAGTTGCCTGTGGGGGCACCTTGCATCTGGGAGGTATCCTGATCCGTGCGGAATTTCAGCAGGCAGCCGGCCACTCCAGGCCACCGGGCACTGGATATGAACCATCGCCTTTTCCCAGAGAAACAAAAGTCACCAGGCCAGGTTCCTGATGTCAGTTTGCAGGAGGCACTTGGCACTGTCAAACCAGCCACAGTTGCCTGTGGGGGCACCTTGCATCTGGCGGTATCCTGATCCGTTCGGAATTTCAGTAGGCAGCCGGCTACTCCGGGCCACCGTGCCCCAGACAAGAATGATGGCCTTTTCCCAGAGAAACAAAAGTTACCAGGCCAGGTTCCTGATGTCAGTTTGCAGGAGGCACTTGGCACTGTCAAACCAGCCACTGTTGCCTGTGGGGGCACCTTGCATCTGGGCGGTATCCTGATCCGTTCGGAATTTCAGCAGGCAGCCGGCCACTCCCGGCAAGGGGACCGTTGAGAAGAATGATGGCCTTTCCCCAGAGAAACAAAAGTCACCAGGCCAGGTTCCTGATGTCAGTTTGCAGGAGGCACTTGGCACTGTCAAACCAGCCACAGTTGCCTGTGGTGGTACTTTTGGTCAGGGAGGTATCCTGATCCGTGCGGAATTTCTGCAGGCAGCCGGCCACCACGGGCCTCCTCGCCCTGTACACCTACAATGGCCATTCCCCAGAGAAACAAAAGTCACCAGGCCAGGTTCCTGATGTCAGTTTGCAGGAGGCACTTGGCACTGTCAAACCACCCACAGGTGCCTCTGGGGGCATTTTTCATATGGGAAGTATCCTGATCCGTGCGGAATTTCAGCAGGCAGCCGGCCAATCCAGGCCACCGGGCACTGGACACGAACCATGGCCATTTCCCAGAGAAACAAAAGTCACCAGGCCAGGTTCCTGATGTCAGTTTGCAGGAGGCACTTGGCACTGTCAAACCAGCCACAGTTGCCTGTGGTGGTACTTTCGGTCTGGGAGGTATCCTGATCCGTGCGGAATTTCAGCAGGCAGCCGGCCACTCCGGTTTACCGGGCCCATGAGAAGAATGATGGCCTTTCCCCAGAGAAACAAAAGTCACCAGGCCAGGTTCCTGATGTCAGTTTGCTGGAGGCACTTGGCACTGTCAAACCAGCCACAGTCGCCTGTGGGGGCACCTTGCACCTGGGAGGTATCCTGATCCATTCGGAATTTCAGCAGGCAGACGGCAACACCGGGCTACCGGGCCACCGGTCCCCGGGCAAGAATGATGGCCTTTCCCCAGAGAAACAAAAGTCACCAGGCCAGGTTCCTGATGTCACTTTGCAGGAGGCACTTGGCACTGTCAAACCAGCCACAGGTGCCTCTGGGGGTACCTTGCATCCTGGAGGTATCCTGATCCGTGGGGAATTTCAGCAGGCAGCCGGCCACTCCGGTTTACCGGGCCCATGAGAAGAATCATGGCCTTTCCCCAGAGAAACAAAAGTCACCAGGCCAGGTTCCTGATGTCAGTTTGCAGGAGGCACTTGGCACTGTCAAACCAGCCACAGGTGCCTGTGGGGGCACCTTGCATCTGGGAGGTATCCTGATCCTTTCGGAATTTCAGTAGGCAGCCGGCTACTCCGGGCCACCGTGCCCCAGACAAGAATGATGGCCTTTCCCCAGGTAAACAAAAGTTACCAGGCCAGGTTCCTGATGTCAGTTTGCAGGAGGCACTTGGCACTGTCAAACCAGCCACAGTTGCCAGTGAGGGCACCTTGCATCTGGGCGGTATCCTGATCCGTTTGGAATTTCAGCAGGCAGCCGGCCACTCCCGGCAAGGGGACCGTTGAGAAGAATGATGGCCTTTCCCCAGAGAAACAAAAGTCACCAGGCCAGGTTCCTGATGTCAGTTTGCAGGAGGCACTTGGCACTGTCAAACCAGCCACTGTTCCAAGTGGGGGCACCTTGCATCTGGGAGGTATCCTGATCCGTGCGGAATTTCTGCAGGCAGCCGGCCACCACGGGCCTCCTCGCCCTGTACACCTACAATGGCCATTCCCCAGAGAAACAAAAGTCACCAGGCCAGGTTCCTGATGTCAGTTTGCAGGAGGCACTTGGCACTGTCAAACCAGCCACAGTTGCCTGTGGTGGTACTTTCGGTCTGGGAGGTATCCTGATCCGTGCGGAATTTCAGCAGGCAGCCGGCCACTCCAGGCCACCGGGCACTGGACACGAACCATGGCCTTTCCCCAGAGAAACAAAAGTCACCTGGGCAGCTTCCTGATGTCAGTTTGCAGGAGGCACTTGGCACTGTCAAAACAGCCACAGTAGCCTCGGGCGGCACCTTTCATTTAGACGGTATCCTGATCCGTGCGGAATTTCAGCAGGCAGCCGGCCAATCCAGGCCAGCGGGCACTGGACATGAACCATGGCCTTTTCCCAGAGAAACAAAATTCACCAGGCCAGCTTGCTGATGTCAGTTTGCAGGAGGCACTTGGCACTGTCAAACCAGCCACAGTTGCCTGTGGGGGCACCTTGCATCTGGGAGGTATCCTGATCCGTGCGGAATTTCAGCAGGCAGCCGGCCACTCCAGGCCACCGGGCACTGGATATGAACCATCGCCTTTTCCCAGAGAAACAAAAGTCACCAGGCCAGGTTCCTGATGTCAGTTTGCAGGAGGCACTTGGCACTGTCAAACCAGCCACAGTTGCCTGTGGGGGCACCTTGCATCTGGCGGTATCCTGATCCGTTCGGAATTTCAGTAGGCAGCCGGCTACTCCGGGCCACCGTGCCCCAGACAAGAATGATGGCCTTTTCCCAGAGAAACAAAAGTTACCAGGC
Source organism: Passer domesticus (assembly GCF_036417665.1). NCBI lineage: Eukaryota > Metazoa > Chordata > Aves > Passeriformes > Passeridae > Passer > Passer domesticus. The sequence goes on along the minus strand of NC_087478.1, from coordinate 57,474,624 downwards.
CAGGTTCCTGATGTCAGTTTGCAGGAGGCACTTGGCACTGTCAAACCAGCCACTGTTGCCTGTGGGGGCACCTTGCATCTGGGCGGTATCCTGATCCGTTCGGAATTTCAGCAGGCAGCCGGCCACTCCCGGCAAGGGGACCGTTGAGAAGAATGATGGCCTTTCCCCAGAGAAACAAAAGTCACCAGGCCAGGTTCCTGATGTCAGTTTGCAGGAGGCACTTGGCACTGTCAAACCAGCCACAGTTGCCTGTGGTGGTACTTTTGGTCAGGGAGGTATCCTGATCCGTGCGGAATTTCTGCAGGCAGCCGGCCACCACGGGCCTCCTCGCCCTGTACACCTACAATGGCCATTCCCCAGAGAAACAAAAGTCACCAGGCCAGGTTCCTGATGTCAGTTTGCAGGAGGCACTTGGCACTGTCAAACCACCCACAGGTGCCTCTGGGGGCATTTTTCATATGGGAAGTATCCTGATCCGTGCGGAATTTCAGCAGGCAGCCGGCCAATCCAGACCAGCGGGCACTGGACACGAACCATGGCCATTTCCCAGAGAAACAAAAGTCACCAGGCCAGGTTGCTGATGTCAGTTTGCAGGAGGCACTTGGCACTGTCAAACCAGCCACAGTTGCCTGTGGTGGTACTTTCGGTCTGGGAGGTATCCTGATCCGTGCGGAATTTCAGCAGGCAGCCGGCCACTCCGGTTTACCGGGCCCATGAGAAGAATGATGGCCTTTCCCCAGAGAAACAAAAGTCACCAGGCCAGGTTCCTGATGTCAGTTTGCTGGAGGCACTTGGCACTGTCAAACCAGCCACAGTCGCCTGTGGGGGCACCTTGCACCTGGGAGGTATCCTGATCCATTCGGAATTTCAGCAGGCAGACGGCAACACCGGGCTACCGGGCCACCGGTCCCCGGGCAAGAATGATGGCCTTTCCCCAGAGAAACAAAAGTCACCAGGCCAGGTTCCTGATGTCACTTTATAGGAGGCACTTGGCACTGTCAAACCAGCCACAGGTGCCTCTGGGGGTACCTTGCATCCTGGAGGTATCCTGATCCGTGGGGAATTTCAGCAGGCAGCCGGCCACTCCGGTTTACCGGGCCCATGAGAAGAATCATGGCCTTTCCCCAGAGAAACAAAAGTCACCAGGCCAGGTTCCTGATGTCAGTTTGCTGGAGGCACTTGGCACTGTCAAACCAGCCACAGTCGCCTGTGGGGGCACCTTGCATCTGGGAGGTATCTTGATCCATTCGGAATTTCAGCAGGCAGCCGGCCATTCCCCGCCACTGGGAACTGGACACGAACCATGGCCTTTCCCCAGAGAAACAAAAGTCACCTGGGCAGCTTCCTGATGTCAGTTTGCAGGAGGCACTTGGCACTGTCAAACCAGCCACAGGTGCCTCTGGGGGCACCTTGCATCTGGGAGGTATCCTGATCCGTGCGGAATTTCAGCAGGCAGCCGGCCACTCCAGGCCACCGGGCACTGGATATGAACCATGGCCTTTCCCCAGAGAAACAAAACTAACCAGGCCAGGTTCCTGATGTCAGTTTGCAGGAGGCACTTGGCACTGTCAAACCAGCCACAGTTGCCTGTGGTGGTACTTTTGGTCAGGGAGGTATCCTGATCCGTGCGGAATTTCTGCAGGCAGCCGGCCACCACGGGCCTCCTCGCCCTGTACACCTACAATGGCCATTCCCCAGAGAAACAAAAGTCACCAGGCCAGGTTCCTGATGTCAGTTTGCAGGAGGCACTTGGCACTGTCAAACCAGCCACAGGTGCCTCTGGGGGCATTTTTCATATGGGAAGTATCCTGATCCGTGGGGAATTTCAGCAGGCAGCCGGCCACTCCAGGCCACCGGGCACTGGACACGAACCATGGCCTTTTCCCAGAGAAACAAAAGTCACCAGGCCAGGTTCCTGATGTCAGTTTGCAGGAGGCACTTGGCACTGTCAAACCAGCCACTGTTGCCTGTGGGGGCACCTTGAATCTGGGAGGTATCATGATCCATTCGGAATTTCAGCAGGCAGCCGGCCACTCCAGGCCACCGGGCTACCGGTCCCCGGACAAGAATGATGGCCTTTCCCCAGAGAAACAAAAGTCACCAGGCCAGGTTCCTGATGTCTGTTTGCAGGAGGCACTTGGCACTGTCAAACCAGCCACAGTCGCCTGTGGTGGTACTTTCGGTCTGGGAGGCATCCTGATCCGTGCGGAATTTCAGCAGGCAGCCGGCCACTACGGGCCTCCAGGCCCTGGACACGAACAATGGCCTTTCCCCAGAGAAACAAAAGTCACCAGGCCAGGTTCCTGATGTCTGTTTGCAGGAGGCACTTGGCACTGTCAAAACAGCCACAGTAGCCTCGGGCGGCACCTTTCATTTAGACGGTATCCTGATCCGTGCGGAATTTCAGCAGGCAGCCGGCCACTCCAGGCCACCGGGCACTGGATATGAACCATGGCCTTTCCCCAGAGAAACAAAAGTCACCAGGCCAGGTTCCTGATGTCAGTTTGCAGGAGGCACTTGGCACTGTCAAACCAGCCACAGTTGCCTGTGGGGGCACCTTGCATCTGTGAGGTATCCTGATCCATTCGGAATTTCAGCAGGCAGCCGGCAACACCGGGCCACCGGGCCACCGGTCCCCGGGCAAGAATGATGGCCTTTCCCCAGAGAAACAAAAGTCACCAGGCCAGGTTCCTGATGTCAGTTTGGAGGAGGCACTTGGCACTGTCAAACCAGCCACAGTTGCCTCTGGGGGCACCTTGCATCCTGGAGGTATCCTGATCCGTTCGGAATTTCAGCAGGCAGCCGGCCACTCCAGGCCACCGGGAACTGGACACAAACCATGGCCTTTCCCCAGAGAAACAAAAGTCACCAGGGTAGCTTCCTGATGTCAGTTTGCAGGAGGCACTTGGCACTGTCAAACCAGCCACAGTTGCCTGTGTGGGCACCTTGCATCTGGGAGGTATCCTGATCCGTGCGGAATTTCTGCAGGCAGCCGGCCACTCCAGGCCACCGAGCACTGGACACGAACCATGGCCTTTCACCCGAGAAACAAAAGTCACCAGGCCAGGTTCCTGATGTCAGTTTGCAGGAGGCACTTGGCACTGTCAAACCAGCTGCAGGTGCCTCTGGGGGCATTTTTCATATGGGAAGAATCCTGATCCGTGCGGAATTTCAGCAGGCAGCCGGCCAATCCAGGCCAGCGGGCACTGGACATGAACCATGGCCTTTTCCCAGAGAAACAAAATTCACCAGGCCAGCTTGCTGATGTCAGTTTGCAGGAGGCACTTGGCACTGTCAAACCAGCCACAGTTGCCTGTGGGGGCACCTTGCATCTGGGAGGTATCCTGATCCGTGCGGAATTTCAGCAGGCAGCCGGCCACTCCAGGCCACCGGGCACTGGATATGAACCATCGCCTTTTCCCAGAGAAACAAAAGTCACCAGGCCAGGTTCCTGATGTCAGTTTGCAGGAGGCACTTGGCACTGTCAAACCAGCCACAGTTGCCTGTGGGGGCACCTTGCATCTGGCGGTATCCTGATCCGTTCGGAATTTCAGTAGGCAGCCGGCTACTCCGGGCCACCGTGCCCCAGACAAGAATGATGGCCTTTTCCCAGAGAAACAAAAGTTACCAGGCCAGGTTCCTGATGTCAGTTTGCAGGAGGCACTTGGCACTGTCAAACCAGCCACTGTTGCCTGTGGGGGCACCTTGCATCTGGGCGGTATCCTGATCCGTTCGGAATTTCAGCAGGCAGCCGGCCACTCCCGGCAAGGGGACCGTTGAGAAGAATGATGGCCTTTCCCCAGAGAAACAAAAGTCACCAGGCCAGGTTCCTGATGTCAGTTTGCAGGAGGCACTTGGCACTGTCAAACCAGCCACAGTTGCCTGTGGTGGTACTTTTGGTCAGGGAGGTATCCTGATCCGTGCGGAATTTCTGCAGGCAGCCGGCCACCACGGGCCTCCTCGCCCTGTACACCTACAATGGCCATTCCCCAGAGAAACAAAAGTCACCAGGCCAGGTTCCTGATGTCAGTTTGCAGGAGGCACTTGGCACTGTCAAACCACCCACAGGTGCCTCTGGGGGCATTTTTCATATGGGAAGTATCCTGATCCGTGCGGAATTTCAGCAGGCAGCCGGCCAATCCAGGCCAGCGGGCACTGGACACGAACCATGGCCATTTCCCAGAGAAACAAAAGTCACCAGGCCAGGTTCCTGATGTCAGTTTGCAGGAGGCACTTGGCACTGTCAAACCAGCCACAGTTGCCTGTGGTGGTACTTTCGGTCTGGGAGGTATCCTGATCCGTGCGGAATTTCAGCAGGCAGCCGGCCACTCCGGTTTACCGGGCCCATGAGAAGAATGATGGCCTTTCCCCAGAGAAACAAAAGTCACCAGGCCAGGTTCCTGATGTCAGTTTGCTGGAGGCACTTGGCACTGTCAAACCAGCCACAGTCGCCTGTGGGGGCACCTTGCACCTGGGAGGTATCCTGATCCATTCGGAATTTCAGCAGGCAGACGGCAACACCGGGCTACCGGGCCACCGGTCCCCGGGCAAGAATGATGGCCTTTCCCCAGAGAAACAAAAGTCACCAGGCCAGGTTCCTGATGTCACTTTGCAGGAGGCACTTGGCACTGTCAAACCAGCCACAGGTGCCTCTGGGGGTACCTTGCATCCTGGAGGTATCCTGATCCGTGGGGAATTTCAGCAGGCAGCCGGCCACTCCGGTTTACCGGGCCCATGAGAAGAATCATGGCCTTTCCCCAGAGAAACAAAAGTCACCAGGCCAGGTTCCTGATGTCAGTTTGCAGGAGGCACTTGGCACTGTCAAACCAGCCACAGGTGCCTGTGGGGGCACCTTGCATCTGGGAGGTATCCTGATCCTTTCGGAATTTCAGTAGGCAGCCGGCTACTCCGGGCCACCGTGCCCCAGACAAGAATGATGGCCTTTCCCCAGGTAAACAAAAGTTACCAGGCCAGGTTCCTGATGTCAGTTTGCAGGAGGCACTTGGCACTGTCAAACCAGCCACAGTTGCCTGTGAGGGCACCTTGCATCTGGGCGGTATCCTGATCCGTTTGGAATTTCAGCAGGCAGCCGGCCACTCCCGGCAAGGGGACCGTTGAGAAGAATGATGGCCTTTCCCCAGAGAAACAAAAGTCACCAGGCCAGGTTCCTGATGTCAGTTTGCAGGAGGCACTTGGCACTGTCAAACCAGCCACAGTTGCCTGTGGTGGTACTTTCGGTCTGGGAGGTATCCTGATTCGTGCGGAATTTCAGCAGGCAGCCGGCCACTCCAGGCCACCGGGCACTGGACACGAACCATGGCCTTTCCCCAGAGAAACAAAAGTCACCTGGGCAGCTTCCTGATGTCAGTTTGCAGGAGGCACTTGGCACTGTCAAAACAGCCACAGTAGCCTCGGGCGGCACCTTTCATTTAGACGGTATCCTGATCCGTGCGGAATTTCAGCAGGCAGCCGGCCAATCCAGGCCAGCGGGCACTGGACATGAACCATGGCCTTTTCCCAGAGAAACAAAAGTCACCAGGCCAGCTTGCTGATGTCAGTTTGCAGGAGGCACTTGGCACTGTCAAACCAGCCACTGTTGCCTGTGGGGGCACCTTGCATCTGGGAGGTATCCTGATCCGTGCGGAATTTCAGCAGGCAGCCGGCCACTCCAGGCCACCGGGCACTGGATATGAACCATCGCCTTTTCCCAGAGAAACAAAAGTCACCAGGCCAGGTTCCTGATGTCAGTTTGCAGGAGGCACTTGGCACTGTCAAACCAGCCACAGTTGCCTGTGGGGGCACCTTGCATCTGGCGGTATCCTGATCCGTTCGGAATTTCAGTAGGCAGCCGGCTACTCCGGGCCACCGTGCCCCAGACAAGAATGATGGCCTTTTCCCAGAGAAACAAAAGTTACCAGGCCAGGTTCCTGATGTCAGTTTGCAGGAGGCACTTGGCACTGTCAAACCAGCCACTGTTGCCTGTGGGGGCACCTTGCATCTGGGCGGTATCCTGATCCGTTCGGAATTTCAGCAGGCAGCCGGCCACTCCCGGCAAGGGGACCGTTGAGAAGAATGATGGCCTTTCCCCAGAGAAACAAAAGTCACCAGGCCAGGTTCCTGATGTCAGTTTGCAGGAGGCACTTGGCACTGTCAAACCAGCCACAGTTGCCTGTGGTGGTACTTTTGGTCTGGGAGGTATCCTGATCCGTGCGGAATTTCTGCAGGCAGCCGGCCACCACGGGCCTCCTCGCCCTGTACACCTACAATGGCCATTCCCCAGAGAAACAAAAGTCACCAGGCCAGGTTCCTGATGTCAGTTTGCAGGAGGCACTTGGCACTGTCAAACCACCCACAGGTGCCTCTGGGGGCATTTTTCATATGGGAAGTATCCTGATCCGTGCGGAATTTCAGCAGGCAGCCGGCCAATCCAGACCAGCGGGCACTGGACACGAACCATGGCCATTTCCCAGAGAAACTAAAGTCACCAGGCCAGGTTGCTGATGTCAGTTTGCAGGAGGCACTTGGCACTGTCAAACCAGCCACAGTTGCCTGTGGTGGTACTTTCGGTCTGGGAGGTATCCTGATCCGTGCGGAATTTCAGCAGGCAGCCGGCCACTCCGGTTTACCGGGCCCATGAGAAGAATGATGGCCTTTCCCCAGAGAAACAAAAGTCACCAGGCCAGGTTCCTGATGTCAGTTTGCTGGAGGCACTTGGCACTGTCAAACCAGCCACAGTCGCCTGTGGGGGCACCTTGCACCTGGGAGGTATCCTGATCCATTCGGAATTTCAGCAGGCAGACGGCAACACCGGGCTACCGGGCCACCGGTCCCCGGGCAAGAATGATGGCCTTTCCCCAGAGAAACAAAAGTCACCAGGCCAGGTTCCTGATGTCACTTTGTAGGAGGCACTTGGCACTGTCAAACCAGCCACAGGTGCCTCTGGGGGTACCTTGCATCCTGGAGGTATCCTGATCCGTGGGGAATTTCAGCAGGCAGCCGGCCACTCCGGTTTACCGGGCCCATGAGAAGAATCATGGCCTTTCCCCAGAGAAACAAAAGTCACCAGGCCAGGTTCCTGATGTCAGTTTGCTGGAGGCACTTGGCACTGTCAAACCAGCCACAGGTGCCTGTGGGGGCACCTTGCATCTGGGAGGTATCCTGATCCTTTCGGAATTTCAGTAGGCAGCCGGCTACTCCGGGCCACCGTGCCCCAGACAAGAATGATGGCCTTTCCCCAGGTAAACAAAAGTTACCAGGCCAGGTTCCTGATGTCAGTTTGCAGGAGGCACTTGGCACTGTCAAACCAGCCACAGTTGCCTGTGAGGGCACCTTGCATCTGGGCGGTATCCTGATCCGTTTGGAATTTCAGCAGGCAGCCGGCCACTCCCGGCAAGGGGACCGTTGAGAAGAATGATGGCCTTTCCCCAGAGAAACAAAAGTCACCAGGCCAGGTTCCTGATGTCAGTTTGCAGGAGGCACTTGGCACTGTCAAACCAGCCACAGTTGCCTGTGGTGGTACTTTCGGTCTGGGAGGTATCCTGATCCGTGCGGAATTTCAGCAGGCAGCCGGCCACTCCAGGCCACCGGGCACTGGACACGAACCATGGCCTTTCCCCAGAGAAACAAAAGTCACCTGGGCAGCTTCCTGATGTCAGTTTGCAGGAGGCACTTGGCACTGTCAAAACAGCCACAGTCGCCTCGGGCGGCACCTTTCATTTAGACGGTATCCTGATCCGTGCGGAATTTCAGCAGGCAGCCGGCCAATCCAGGCCAGCGGGCACTGGACATGAACCATGGCCTTTTCCCAGAGAAACAAAAGTCACCAGGCCAGCTTGCTGATGTCAGTTTGCAGGAGGCACTTGGCACTGTCAAACCAGCCACTGTTGCCTGTGGGGGCACCTTGCATCTGGGAGGTATCCTGATCCGTGCGGAATTTCAGCAGGCAGCCGGCCACTCCAGGCCACCGGGCACTGGATATGAACCATCGCCTTTTCCCAGAGAAACAAAAGTCACCAGGCCAGGTTCCTGATGTCAGTTTGCAGGAGGCACTTGGCACTGTCAAACCAGCCACAGTTGCCTGTGGGGGCACCTTGCATCTGGCGGTATCCTGATCCGTTCGGAATTTCAGTAGGCAGCCGGCTACTCCGGGCCACCGTGCCCCAGACAAGAATGATGGCCTTTTCCCAGAGAAACAAAAGTTACCAGGCCAGGTTCCTGATGTCAGTTTGCAGGAGGCACTTGGCACTGTCAAACCAGCCACTGTTGCCTGTGGGGGCACCTTGCATCTGGGCGGTATCCTGATCCGTTCGGAATTTCAGCAGGCAGCCGGCCACTCCCGGCAAGGGGACCGTTGAGAAGAATGATGGCCTTTCCCCAGAGAAACAAAAGTCACCAGGCCAGGTTCCTGATGTCAGTTTGCAGGAGGCACTTGGCACTGTCAAACCAGCCACAGTTGCCTGTGGTGGTACTTTTGGTCTGGGAGGTATCCTGATCCGTGCGGAATTTCTGCAGGCAGCCGGCCACCACGGGCCTCCTCGCCCTGTACACCTACAATGGCCATTCCCCAGAGAAACAAAAGTCACCAGGCCAGGTTCCTGATGTCAGTTTGCAGGAGGCACTTGGCACTGTCAAACCACCCACAGGTGCCTCTGGGGGCATTTTTCATATGGGAAGTATCCTGATCCGTGCGGAATTTCAGCAGGCAGCCGGCCAATCCAGACCAGCGGGCACTGGACACGAACCATGGCCATTTCCCAGAGAAACAAAAGTCACCAGGCCAGGTTGCTGATGTCAGTTTGCAGGAGGCACTTGGCACTGTCAAACCAGCCACAGTTGCCTGTGGTGGTACTTTCGGTCTGGGAGGTATCCTGATCCGTGCGGAATTTCAGCAGGCAGCCGGCCACTCCGGTTTACCGGGCCCATGAGAAGAATGATGGCCTTTCCCCAGAGAAACAAAAGTCACCAGGCCAGGTTCCTGATGTCAGTTTGCTGGAGGCACTTGGCACTGTCAAACCAGCCACAGTCGCCTGTGGGGGCACCTTGCACCTGGGAGGTATCCTGATCCATTCGGAATTTCAGCAGGCAGACGGCAACACCGGGCTACCGGGCCACCGGTCCCCGGGCAAGAATGATGGCCTTTCCCCAGAGAAACAAAAGTCACCAGGCCAGGTTCCTGATGTCACTTTGTAGGAGGCACTTGGCACTGTCAAACCAGCCACAGGTGCCTCTGGGGGTACCTTGCATCCTGGAGGTATCCTGATCCGTGGGGAATTTCAGCAGGCAGCCGGCCACTCCGGTTTACCGGGCCCATGAGAAGAATCATGGCCTTTCCCCAGAGAAACAAAAGTCACCAGGCCAGGTTCCTGATGTCAGTTTGCTGGAGGCACTTGGCACTGTCAAACCAGCCACAGTCGCCTGTGGGGGCACCTTGCATCTGGGAGGTATCTTGATCCATTCGGAATTTCAGCAGGCAGCCGGCCATTCCCGGCCACTGGGAACTGGACACGAACCATGGCCTTTCCCCAGAGAAACAAAAGTCACCTGGGCAGCTTCCTGATGTCAGTTTGCAGGAGGCACTTGGCACTGTCAAACCAGCCACAGGTGCCTCTGGGGGCACCTTGCATCTGGGAGGTATCCTGATCCGTGCGGAATTTCAGCAGGCAGCCGGCCACTCCAGGCCACCGGGCACTGGATATGAACCATGGCCTTTCCCCAGAGAAACAAAACTAACCAGGCCAGGTTCCTGATGTCAGTTTGCAGGAGGCACTTGGCACTGTCAAACCAGCCACAGTTGCCTGTGGTGGTACTTTTGGTCAGGGAGGTATCCTGATCCGTGCGGAATTTCTGCAGGCAGCCGGCCACCACGGGCCTCCTCGCCCTGTACACCTACAATGGCCATTCCCCAGAGAAACAAAAGTCACCAGGCCAGGTTCCTGATGTCAGTTTGCAGGAGGCACTTGGCACTGTCAAACCAGCCACAGGTGCCTCTGGGGGCATTTTTCATATGGGAAGTATCCTGATCCGTGGGGAATTTCAGCAGGCAGCCGGCCACTCCAGGCCACCGGGCACTGGACACGAACCATGGCCTTTTCCCAGAGAAACAAAAGTCACCAGGCCAGGTTCCTGATGTCAGTTTGCAGGAGGCACTTGGCACTGTCAAACCAGCCACTGTTGCCTGTGGGGGCACCTTGAATCTGGGAGGTATCATGATCCATTCGGAATTTCAGCAGGCAGCCGGCCACTCCAGGCCACCGGGCTACCGGTCCCCGGACAAGAATGATGGCCTTTCCCCAGAGAAACAAAAGTCACCAGGCCAGGTTCCTGATGTCTGTTTGCAGGAGGCACTTGGCACTGTCAAACCAGCCACAGTCGCCTGTGGTGGTACTTTCGGTCTGGGAGGCATCCTGATCCGTGCGGAATTTCAGCAGGCAGCCGGCCACTCCAGGCCACCGGGCACTGGATATGAACCATGGCCTTTCCCCAGAGAAACAAAAGTCACCAGGCCAGGTTCCTGATGTCAGTTTGCAGGAGGCACTTGGCACTGTCAAACCAGCCACAGTTGCCTGTGGGGGCACCTTGCATCTGTGAGGTATCCTGATCCATTCGGAATTTCAGCAGGCAGCCGGCAACACCGGGCCACCGGGCCACCGGTCCCCGGGCAAGAATGATGGCCTTTCCCCAGAGAAACAAAAGTCACCAGGCCAGGTTCCTGATGTCAGTTTGGAGGAGGCACTTGGCACTGTCAAACCAGCCACAGTTGCCTCTGGGGGCACCTTGCATCCTGGAGGTATCCTGATCCGTTCGGAATTTCAGCAGGCAGCCGGCCACTCCAGGCCACCGGGAACTGGACACAAACCATGGCCTTTCCCCAGAGAAACAAAAGTCACCAGGGTAGCTTCCTGATGTCAGTTTGCAGGAGGCACTTGGCACTGTCAAACCAGCCACAGTCGCCTGTGTGGGCACCTTGCATCTGGGAGGTATCCTGATCCATTCGGAATTTCTGCAGGCAGCCGGCCACTCCAGGCCACCGAGCACTGGACACGAACCATGGCCTTTCACCCGAGAAACAAAAGTCACCAGGCCAGGTTCCTGATGTCAGTTTGCAGGAGGCACTTGGCACTGTCAAACCAGCTGCAGGTGCCTCTGGGGGCATTTTTCATATGGGAAGAATCCTTATCCGTGCGGAATTTCAGCAGGCAGCCGGCCACTCCAGGCCACCGGGCACTGGACACGGACCATGGCCTTTTCCCAGAGAAACAAAAGTCACCAGGCCAGGTTCCTGATGTCAGTTTGCAGGAGGCACTTGGCACTGTCAAACCAGCCACAGTTGCCTGTGGGGGCGCCTTGCATCTGGGAGGTATCCGGATCCATTCGGAATTTCAGCAGGTAGCCGGCCACTCCGGGTCAGCGTGCCCCAGACAAGAATGACGGCCTATTCCCAGAGAAACAAAAGTCACCAGGCCAGGTTCCTGATGCCAGTTTGCAGGAGGCACTTGGCACTGTCAAACCAGCCACAGTCGCCTGTGGGGGCACCTTGCATCTGGGAGGTATCTTGATCCATTCGGAATTTCAGCAGGCAGCCGGCCACTCCCGGCCACTGGGAACTAGACACGAACCATGGCCTTTCCCCAGAGAAACAAAAGTCACCTGGGCAGCTTCCTGATGTCAGTTTGCAGGAGGCACTTGGCACTGTCAAACCAGCCACTGTTGCCTGTGGTGGTACTTTTGGTCAGGGAGGCATCCTCATCCGTGCGGAATTTCAGCAGGCAGCCGGCCACTCCAGGCCACCGGGCACTGGATATGAACCATGGCCTTTCCCCAGAGAAACAAAAGTCACCAGGCCAGGTTCCTGATGTCAGTTTGCAGGAGGCACTTGGCACTGTCAAACCAGCCACAGTTGCCTGTGGTGGTACTTTTGGTCAGGGAGGTATCCTGATCCGTGCGGAATTTCTGCAGGCAGCCGGCCACCACGGGTCTCCTCGCCCTGTACACATTCAATGGCCATTCCCCAGAGAAACAAAAGTCACCAGGCCAGGTTCCTGATGTCAGTTTGCAGGAGGCACTTGGCACTGACAAACCAGCCACAGGTTCCTCTGGGGGCATTTTTCATATGGGAAGTATCCTGATCCGTGCGGAATTTCAGCAGCCAGCCGGCCACTCCAGGCCACCGGGCACTGGACACGAACCATGGCCATTTCCCAGAGAAACAAAAGTCACCAGGCCAGGTTCCTGATGTCAGTTTGCAGGAGGCACTTGGCACTGTCAAACCAGCCACTGTTGCCTGTGGGGGCACCTTGCATCTGGGAGGTATCATGATCCATTCGGAATTTCAGCAGGCAGCCAGCCATACCGGGCCACCGGGGCACCGGTCCCCGGGCAAGATTTATGGCCTTTCCCCAGAGAAACAAAAGTCACCAGGCCAGCTTCCTGATGTCAGTTTGCAGGAGGCACTTGGCACTGTCAAACCAGCCACAGTCGCCTGTGGTGGTACTTTCGGTCTGGGAGGCATCCTGATCCGTGCGGAATTTCAGCAGGCAGCCGGCCTCTACTGGCCTCCAGGCCCTGTACACGAACCATGGCCTTTTCCCAGAGAAACAAAAGTCACCAGGGCAGCTTCCTGATGTCAGTTTCCAGGAGGCACTTGGCACTGTCAAACCAGCTGCCGGTGCCTGTGGGGGCACCTTGCATCCTGGAGGTATCCTGATCCGTGCGGAATTTCTGCAGGCAGCCGGCCACTCCAGGCCACCGGGAACTGGATACGAACCATGGCCTTTCCCCAGAGAAACAAAAGTTACCAGGCCAGGTTCCTGATGTCAGTTTGCAGGAGGCACTTGGCACTGTCAAACCAGCCACAGTTGCCTGTGGGGGCACCTTGCATCCTGGAGGTATCCTCATCCATGAGCAATTTCATCAGGCAGCCGGCCACTCCAGACCACGGGGCACTGGACACGAACCATGGCCTTTCCCCAGAGAAACAAAAGTCACCAGGCCAGGTTCCTGATGTCACTTTGCAGGAGGCACTTGGCACTGTCAAACCAGCCACAGTTGCCTGTGGTGGTACTTTTGGTCAGGGAGGTATCCTGATCCATTCGCAATTTCTGCAGGCAGCCGGCCACTCCGGGTCACCGTGCCCCAGACAAGAATGATGGCCTCTTCCCAGAGAAACAAAAGTCACCAGGCCAGGTTCCTGATGTCAGTTTGCAGGAGGCACTTGGCACTGTCAAACCAGCTGCTGGTGCCTGTGGGGGCACCTTGCATCCTGGAGGTATCCTGATCCGTGCGGAATTTCAGCAGGCAGCCGGCCACTCCGGTTTACCGGGCCCATGAGAAGAATGATGGCCTTTCCCCAGAGAAACAAAAGTCACCAGGCCAGGTTCCTGATGTCAGTTTGCTGGAGGCACTTGGCACTGTCAAACCAGCCACAGTCGCCTGTGGGGGCACCTTGCATCTGGGAGGTATCTTGATCCATTCGGAATTTCAGCAGGCAGCCGGCCACTCCCGGCCACTGGGAACTGGACACGAACCATGGCCTTTCCCCAGAGAAACAAAAGTCACCAAGCCAGGTTCCTGATGTCAATTTGCAGGAGGCACTTGGCACTGTCAAACCAGCCACAGTTGCCTGTGGGGGCACCTTGCATCTGGGAGGTATCCTGATCCGTTCGGAATTTCAGTAGGCAGCCGGCTACTCCGGGCCACCGTGCCCCAGACAAGAATGATGGCCTTTCCCCAGGTAAACAAAAGTTACCAGGCCAGGTTCCTGATGTCAGTTTGCAGGAGGCACTTGGCACTGTCAAACCAGCCACAGTTGCCTGTGGGGGCACCTTGCATCTGGGCGGTATCCTGATCCGTTTGGAATTTCAGCAGGCAGCCGGCCACTCCCGGCAAGGGGACCATTGAGAAGAATGATGGCCTTTCCCCAGAGAAACAAAAGTCACCAGGCCAGGTTCCTGATGTCAGTTTGCAGGAGGCACTTGGCACTGTCAAACCAGCCACAGTTGCCTGTGGTGGTACTTTTGGTCAGGGAGGTATCCTGATCCATTCGCAATTTCTGCAGGCAGCCGGCCACCACGGGCCTCCTCGCCCTGTACACCTACAATGGCCATTCCCCAGAGAAACAAAAGTCACCAGGCCAGGTTCCTGATGTCAGTTTGCAGGAGGCACTTGGCACTGTCAAACCAGCCACAGTTGCCTGTGGTGGTACTTTCGGTCTGGGAGGTATCCTGATCCGTGCGGAATTTCAGCAGGCAGCCGGCCACTCCAGGCCACCGGGCACTGGACACGAACCATGGCCTTTCCCCAGAGAAACAAAAGTCACCTGGGCAGCTTCCTGATGTCAGTTTGCAGGAGGCACTTGGCACTGTCAAAACAGCCACAGTAGCCTCGGGCGGCACCTTTCATTTAGACGGTATCCTGATCCGTGCGGAATTTCAGCAGGCAGCCGGCCAATCCAGGCCAGCGGGCACTGGACATGAACCATGGCCTTTTCCCAGAGAAACAAAAGTCACCAGGCCAGCTTGCTGATGTCAGTTTGCAGGAGGCACTTGGCACTGTCAAACCAGCCACTGTTGCCTGTGGGGGCACCTTGCATCTGGGAGGTATCCTGATCCGTGCGGAATTTCAGCAGGCAGCCGGCCACTCCAGGCCACCGGGCACTGGATATGAACCATCGCCTTTTCCCAGAGAAACAAAAGTCACCAGGCCAGGTTCCTGATGTCAGTTTGCAGGAGGCACTTGGCACTGTCAAACCAGCCACAGTTGCCTGTGGGGGCACCTTGCATCTGGCGGTATCCTGATCCGTTCGGAATTTCAGTAGGCAGCCGGCTACTCCGGGCCACCGTGCCCCAGACAAGAATGATGGCCTTTTCCCAGAGAAACAAAAGTTACCAGGCCAGGTTCCTGATGTCAGTTTGCAGGAGGCACTTGGCACTGTCAAACCAGCCACTGTTGCCTGTGGGGGCACCTTGCATCTGGGCGGTATCCTGATCCGTTCGGAATTTCAGCAGGCAGCCGGCCACTCCCGGCAAGGGGACCGTTGAGAAGAATGATGGCCTTTCCCCTGAGAAACAAAAGTCACCAGGCCAGGTTCCTGATGTCAGTTTGCAGGAGGCACTTGGCACTGTCAAACCAGCCACAGTTGCCTGTGGTGGTACTTTTGGTCAGGGAGGTATCCTGATCCGTGCGGAATTTCTGCAGGCAGCCGGCCACCACGGGCCTCCTCGCCCTGTACACCTACAATGGCCATTCCCCAGAGAAACAAAAGTCACCAGGCCAGGTTCCTGATGTCAGTTTGCAGGAGGCACTTGGCACTGTCAAACCACCCACAGGTGCCTCTGGGGGCATTTTTCATATGGGAAGTATCCTGATCCGTGCGGAATTTCAGCAGGCAGCCGGCCAATCCAGACCAGCGGGCACTGGAAACGAACCATGGCCATTTCCCAGAGAAACAAAAGTCACCAGGCCAGGTTCCTGATGTCAGTTTGCAGGAGGCACTTGGCACTGTCAAACCAGCCACAGTTGCCTGTGGTGGTACTTTCGGTCTAGGAGGTATCCTGATCCGTGCGGAATTTCAGCAGGCAGCCGGCCACTCCGGTTTACCGGGCCCATGAGAAGAATGATGGCCTTTCCCCAGAGAAACAAAAGTCACCAGGCCAGGTTCCTGATGTCAGTTTGCTGGAGGCACTTGGCACTGTCAAACCAGCCACAGTCGCCTGTGGGGGCACCTTGCACCTGGGAGGTATCCTGATCCATTCGGAATTTCAGCAGGCAGACGGCAACACCGGGCTACCGGGCCACCGGTCCCCGGGCAAGAATGATGGCCTTTCCCCAGAGAAACAAAAGTCACCAGGCCAGGTTCCTGATGTCACTTTGCAGGAGGCACTTGGCACTGTCAAACCAGCCACAGGTGCCTCTGGGGGTACCTTGCATCCTGGAGGTATCCTGATCCGTGGGGAATTTCAGCAGGCAGCCGGCCACTCCGGTTTACCGGGCCCATGAGAAGAATCATGGCCTTTCCCCAGAGAAACAAAAGTCACCAGGCCAGGTTCCTGATGTCAGTTTGCTGGAGGCACTTGGCACTGTCAAACCAGCCACAGTCGCCTGTGGGGGCACCTTGCATCTGGGAGGTATCTTGATCCATTCGGAATTTCAGCAGGCAGCCGGCCATTCCCGGCCACTGGGAACTGGACACGAACCATGGCCTTTCCCCAGAGAAACAAAAGTCACCTGGGCAGCTTCCTGATGTCAGTTTGCAGGAGGCACTTGGCACTGTCAAACCAGCCACAGGTGCCTCTGGGGGCACCTTGCATCTGGGAGGTATCCTGATCCGTGCGGAATTTCAGCAGGCAGCCGGCCACTCCAGGCCACCGGGCACTGGATATGAACCATGGCCTTTCCCCAGAGAAACAAAACTAACCAGGCCAGGTTCCTGATGTCAGTTTGCAGGAGGCACTTGGCACTGTCAAACCAGCCACAGTTGCCTGTGGTGGTACTTTTGGTCAGGGAGGTATCCTGATCCGTGCGGAATTTCTGCAGGCAGCCGGCCACCACGGGCCTCCTCGCCCTGTACACCTACAATGGCCATTCCCCAGAGAAACAAAAGTCACCAGGCCAGGTTCCTGATGTCAGTTTGCAGGAGGCACTTGGCACTGTCAAACCAGCCACAGGTGCCTCTGGGGGCATTTTTCATATGGGAAGTATCCTGATCCGTGGGGAATTTCAGCAGGCAGCCGGCCACTCCAGGCCACCGGGCACTGGACACGAACCATGGCCTTTTCCCAGAGAAACAAAAGTCACCAGGCCAGGTTCCTGATGTCAGTTTGCAGGAGGCACTTGGCACTGTCAAACCAGCCACTGTTGCCTGTGGGGGCACCTTGAATCTGGGAGGTATCATGATCCATTCGGAATTTCAGCAGGCAGCCGGCCACTCCAGGCCACCGGGCTACCGGTCCCCGGACAAGAATGATGGCCTTTCCCCAGAGAAACAAAAGTCACCAGGCCAGGTTCCTGATGTCTGTTTGCAGGAGGCACTTGGCACTGTCAAACCAGCCACAGTCGCCTGTGGTGGTACTTTCGGTCTGGGAGGCATCCTGATCCGTGCGGAATTTCAGCAGGCAGCCGGCCACTACGGGCCTCCAGGCCCTGGACACGAACAATGGCCTTTCCCCAGAGAAACAAAAGTCACCAGGCCAGGTTCCTGATGTCTGTTTGCAGGAGGCACTTGGCACTGTCAAAACAGCCACAGTAGCCTCGGGCGGCACCTTTCATTTAGACGGTATCCTGATCCGTGCGGAATTTCAGCAGGCAGCCGGCCACTCCAGGCCACCGGGCACTGGATATGAACCATGGCCTTTCCCCAGAGAAACAAAAGTCACCAGGCCAGGTTCCTGATGTCAGTTTGCAGGAGGCACTTGGCACTGTCAAACCAGCCACAGTTGCCTGTGGGGGCACCTTGCATCTGTGAGGTATCCTGATCCATTCGGAATTTCAGCAGGCAGCCGGCAACACCGGGCCACCGGGCCACCGGTCCCCGGGCAAGAATGATGGCCTTTCCCCAGAGAAACAAAAGTCACCAGGCCAGGTTCCTGATGTCAGTTTGGAGGAGGCACTTGGCACTGTCAAACCAGCCACAGTTGCCTCTGGGGGCACCTTGCATCCTGGAGGTATCCTGATCCGTTCGGAATTTCAGCAGGCAGCCGGCCACTCCAGGCCACCGGGAACTGGACACAAACCATGGCCTTTCCCCAGAGAAACAAAAGTCACCAGGGTAGCTTCCTGATGTCAGTTTGCAGGAGGCACTTGGCACTGTCAAACCAGCCACAGTCGCCTGTGTGGGCACCTTGCATCTGGGAGGTATCCTGATCCATTCGGAATTTCTGCAGGCAGCCGGCCACTCCAGGCCACCGAGCACTGGACACGAACCATGGCCTTTCACCCGAGAAACAAAAGTCACCAGGCCAGGTTCCTGATGTCAGTTTGCAGGAGGCACTTGGCACTGTCAAACCAGCTGCAGGTGCCTCTGGGGGCATTTTTCATATGGGAAGAATCCTTATCCGTGCGGAATTTCAGCAGGCAGCCGGCCACTCCAGGCCACCGGGCACTGGACACGGACCATGGCCTTTTCCCAGAGAAACAAAAGTCACCAGGCCAGGTTCCTGATGTCAGTTTGCAGGAGGCACTTGGCACTGTCAAACCAGCCACAGTTGCCTGTGGGGGCGCCTTGCATCTGGGAGGTATCCGGATCCATTCGGAATTTCAGCAGGTAGCCGGCCACTCCGGGTCAGCGTGCCCCAGACAAGAATGACGGCCTATTCCCAGAGAAACAAAAGTCACCAGGCCAGGTTCCTGATGCCAGTTTGCAGGAGGCACTTGGCACTGTCAAACCAGCCACAGTCGCCTGTGGGGGCACCTTGCATCTGGGAGGTATCTTGATCCATTCGGAATTTCAGCAGGCAGCCGGCCACTCCCGGCCACTGGGAACTAGACACGAACCATGGCCTTTCCCCAGAGAAACAAAAGTCACCTGGGCAGCTTCCTGATGTCAGTTTGCAGGAGGCACTTGGCACTGTCAAACCAGCCACAGTTGCCTGTGGTGGTACTTTTGGTCAGGGAGGCATCCTCATCCGTGCGGAATTTCAGCAGGCAGCCGGCCACTCCAGGCCACCGGGCACTGGATATGAACCATGGCCTTTCCCCAGAGAAACAAAAGTCACCAGGCCAGGTTCCTGATGTCAGTTTGCAGGAGGCACTTGGCACTGTCAAACCAGCCACAGTTGCCTGTGGTGGTACTTTTGGTCAGGGAGGTATCCTGATCCGTGCGGAATTTCTGCAGGCAGCCGGCCACCACGGGTCTCCTCGCCCTGTACACCTTCAATGGCCATTCCCCAGAGAAACAAAAGTCACCAGGCCAGGTTCCTGATGTCAGTTTGCAGGAGGCACTTGGCACTGACAAACCAGCCACAGGTGCCTCTGGGGGCATTTTTCATATGGGAAGTATCCTGATCCGTGCGGAATTTCAGCAGCCAGCCGGCCACTCCAGGCCACCGGGCACTGGACAAGAACCATGGCCTTTTCCCAGAGAAACAAAAGTCACCAGGCCAGGTTCCTGATGTCAGTTTGCAGGAGGCACTTGGCACTGTCAAACCAGCCACTGTTGCCTGTGGGGGCACCTTGCATCTGGGAGGTATCATGATCCATTCGGAATTTCAGCAGGCAGCCAGCCATACCGGGCCACCGGGGCACCGGTCCCCGGGCAAGATTTATGGCCTTTCCCCAGAGAAACAAAAGTCACCAGGCCAGCTTCCTGATGTCAGTTTGCAGGAGGCACTTGGCACTGTCAAACCAGCCACAGTCGCCTGTGGTGGTACTTTCGGTCTGGGAGGCATCCTGATCCGTGCGGAATTTCAGCAGGCAGCCGGCCTCTACTGGCCTCCAGGCCCTGTACACGAACCATGGCCTTTTCCCAGAGAAACAAAAGTCACCAGGGCAGCTTCCTGATGTCAGTTTCCAGGAGGCACTTGGCACTGTCAAACCAGCTGCCGGTGCCTGTGGGGGCACCTTGCATCCTGGAGGTATCCTGATCCGTGCGGAATTTCTGCAGGCAGCCGGCCACTCCAGGCCACCGGGCACTGGATATGAACCATGGCCTTTCCCCAGAGAAACAAAAGTCACCAGGCCAGGTTCCTGATGTCAGTTTGCAGGAGGCACTTGGCACTGTCAAACCAGCCACAGTTGCCTGTGGGGGCACCTTGCATCCTGGAGGTATCCTCATCCATGAGCAATTTCATCAGGCAGCCGGCCACTCCAGACCACGGGGCACTGGACACGAACCATGGCCTTTCCCCAGAGAAACAAAAGTCACCAGGCCAGGTTCCTGATGTCACTTTGCAGGAGGCACTTGGCACTGTCAAACCAGCCACAGTTGCCTGTGGTGGTACTTTTGGTCAGGGAGGTATCCTGATCCATTCGCAATTTCTGCAGGCAGCCGGCCACTCCGGGTCACCGTGCCCCAGACAAGAATGATGGCCTCTTCCCAGAGAAACAAAAGTCACCAGGCCAGGTTCCTGATGTCAGTTTGCAGGAGGCACTTGGCACTGTCAAACCAGCTGCTGGTGCCTGTGGGGGCACCTTGCATCCTGGAGGTATCCTGATCCGTGCGGAATTTCAGTAGGCAGCCGGCCACTCCGGTTTACCGGGCCCATGAGAAGAATGATGGCCTTTCCCCAGAGAAACAAAAGTCACCAGGCCAGGTTCCTGATGTCAGTTTGCTGGAGGCACTTGGCACTGTCAAACCAGCCACAGTCGCCTGTGGGGGCACCTTGCATCTGGGAGGTATCTTGATCCATTCGGAATTTCAGCAGGCAGCCGGCCACTCCCGGCCACTGGGAACTGGACACGAACCATGGCCTTTCCCCAGAGAAACAAAAGTCACCAAGCCAGGTTCCTGATGTCAATTTGCAGGAGGCACTTGGCACTGTCAAACCAGCCACAGTTGCCTGTGGGGGCACCTTGCATCTGGGAGGTATCCTGATCCGTTCGGAATTTCAGTAGGCAGCCGGCTACTCCGGGCCACCGTGCCCCAGACAAGAATGATGGCCTTTCCCCAGGTAAACAAAAGTTACCAGGCCAGGTTCCTGATGTCAGTTTGCAGGAGGCACTTGGCACTGTCAAACCAGCCACAGTTGCCTGTGGGGGCACCTTGCATCTGGGCGGTATCCTGATCCGTTTGGAATTTCAGCAGGCAGCCGGCCACTCCCGGCAAGGGGACCATTGAGAAGAATGATGGCCTTTCCCCAGAGAAACAAAAGTCACCAGGCCAGGTTCCTGATGTCAGTTTGCAGGAGGCACTTGGCACTGTCAAACCAGCCACAGTTGCCTGTGGTGGTACTTTTGGTCAGGGAGGTATCCTGATCCGTGCGGAATTTCTGCAGGCAGCCGGCCACCACGGGCCTCCTCGCCCTGTACACCTACAATGGCCATTCCCCAGAGAAACAAAAGTCACCAGGCCAGGTTCCTGATGTCAGTTTGCAGGAGGCACTTGGCACTGTCAAACCAGCCACAGTTGCCTGTGGTGGTACTTTCGGTCTGGGAGGTATCCTGATCCGTGCGGAATTTCAGCAGGCAGCCGGCCACTCCAGGCCACCGGGCACTGGACACGAACCATGGCCTTTCCCCAGAGAAACAAAAGTCACCTGGGCAGCTTCCTGATGTCAGTTTGCAGGAGGCACTTGGCACTGTCAAAACAGCCACAGTAGCCTCGGGCGGCACCTTTCATTTAGACGGTATCCTGATCCGTGCGGAATTTCAGCAGGCAGCCGGCCAATCCAGGCCAGCGGGCACTGGACATGAACCATGGCCTTTTCCCAGAGAAACAAAAGTCACCAGGCCAGCTTGCTGATGTCAGTTTGCAGGAGGCACTTGGCACTGTCAAACCAGCCACTGTTGCCTGTGGGGGCACCTTGCATCTGGGAGGTATCCTGATCCGTGCGGAATTTCAGCAGGCAGCCGGCCACTCCAGGCCACCGGGCACTGGATATGAACCATGGCCTTTTCCCAGAGAAACAAAAGTCACCAGGCCAGGTTCCTGATGTCAGTTTGCAGGAGGCACTTGGCACTGTCAAACCAGCCACAGTTGCCTGTGGGGGCACCTTGCATCTGGCGGTATCCTGATCCGTTCGGAATTTCAGTAGGCAGCCGGCTACTCCGGGCCACCGTGCCCCAGACAAGAATGATGGCCTTTTCCCAGAGAAACAAAAGTTACCGGGCCAGGTTCCTGATGTCAGTTTGCAGGAGGCACTTGGCACTGTCAAACCAGCCACTGTTGCCTGTGGGGGCACCTTGCATCTGGGCGGTATCCTGATCCGTTCGGAATTTCAGCAGGCAGCCGGCCACTCCCGGCAAGGGGACCGTTGAGAAGAATGATGGCCTTTCCCCAGAGAAACAAAAGTCACCAGGCCAGGTTCCTGATGTCAGTTTGCAGGAGGCACTTGGCACTGTCAAACCAGCCACAGTTGCCTGTGGTGGTACTTTTGGTCAGGGAGGTATCCTGATCCGTGCGGAATTTCTGCAGGCAGCCGGCCACCACGGGCCTCCTCGCCCTGTACACCTACAATGGCCATTCCCCAGAGAAACAAAAGTCACCAGGCCAGGTTCCTGATGTCAGTTTGCAGGAGGCACTTGGCACTGTCAAACCACCCACAGGTGCCTCTGGGGGCATTTTTCATATGGGAAGTATCCTGATCCGTGCGGAATTTCAGCAGGCAGCCGGCCAATCCAGGCCAGCGGGCACTGGACACGAACCATGGCCATTTCCCAGAGAAACAAAAGTCACCAGGCCAGGTTGCTGATGTCAGTTTGCAGGAGGCACTTGGCACTGTCAAACCAGCCACAGTTGCCTGTGGTGGTACTTTCGGTCTGGGAGGTATCCTGATCCGTGCGGAATTTCAGCAGGCAGCCGGCCACTCCGGTTTACCGGGCCCATGAGAAGAATGATGGCCTTTCCCCAGAGAAACAAAAGTCACCAGGCCAGGTTCCTGATGTCAGTTTGCTGGAGGCACTTGGCACTGTCAAACCAGCCACAGTCGCCTGTGGGGGCACCTTGCACCTGGGAGGTATCCTGATCCATTCGGAATTTCAGCAGGCAGACGGCAACACCGGGCTACCGGGCCACCGGTCCCCGGGCAAGAATGATGGCCTTTCCCCAGAGAAACAAAAGTCACCAGGCCAGGTTCCTGATGTCAGTTTGCAGGAGGCACTTGGCACTGTCAAACCAGCCACAGGTGCCTCTGGGGGTACCTTGCATCCTGGAGGTATCCTGATCCGTGGGGAATTTCAGCAGGCAGCCGGCCACTCCGGTTTACCGGGCCCATGAGAAGAATCATGGCCTTTCCCCAGAGAAACAAAAGTCACCAGGCCAGGTTCCTGATGTCAGTTTGCTGGAGGCACTTGGCACTGTCAAACCAGCCACAGTCGCCTGTGGGGGCACCTTGCATCTGGGAGGTATCTTGATCCATTCGGAATTTCAGCAGGCAGCCGGCCACTCCCGGCCACTGGGAACTGGACAAGAACCATGGCCTTTCCCCAGAGAAACAAAAGTCACCTGGGCAGCTTCCTGATGTCAGTTTGCAGAAGGCACTTGGCACTGTCAAACCAGCCACAGGTGCCTCTGGGGGCACCTTGCATCTGGGAGGTATCCTGATCCGTGCGGAATTTCAGCAGGCAGCCGGCCACTCCCGGCCACCGGGCACTGGATATGAACCATGGCCTTTCCCCAGAGAAACAAAAGTCACCAGGCCAGGTTCCTGATGTCAGTTTGCAGGAGGCACTTGGCACTGTCAAACCAGCCACAGTTGCCTGTGGTGGTACTTTTGGTCAGGGAGGTATCCTGATCCGTTCGGAATTTCTGCAGGCAGCCGGACACCACGGGCCTCCTCGCCCTGTACACCTACAATGGCCATTCCCCAGAGAAACAAAAGTCACCAGGCCAGGTTCCTGATGTCAGTTTGCAGGAGGCACTTGGCACTGTCAAACCAGCCACAGGTGCCTCTGGGGGCATTTTTCATATGGGAAGTATCCTGATCCGTGGGGAATTTCAGCAGGCAGCCGGCCACTCCAGGCCACCGGGCACTGGACACGAACCATGGCCTTTTCCCAGAGAAACAAAAGTCACCAGGCCAGGTTCCTGATGTCAGTTTGCAGGAGGCACTTGGCACTGTCAAACCAGCCACTGTTGCCTGTGGGGGCACCTTGAATCTGGGAGGTATCATGATCCATTCGGAATTTCAGCAGGCAGCCGGCCACTCCAGGCCACCGGGCTACCAGTCCCCGGACAAGAATGATGGCCTTTCCCCAGAGAAACAAAAGTCACCAGGCCAGGTTCCTGATGTCTGTTTGCAGGAGGCACTTGGCACTGTCAAACCAGCCACAGTCGCCTGTGGTGGTACTTTCGGTCTGGGAGGCATCCTGATCCGTGCGGAATTTCAGCAGGCAGCCGGCCACTACTGGCCTCCAGGCCCTGTACACGAACAATGGCCTTTCCCCAGAGAAACAAAAGTCACCAGGCCAGCTTCCTGATGTCAGTTTGCAGGAGGCACTTGGCACTGTCAAACCAGCCACAGTTGCCTCTGGGGGCACCTTGCATCCGGGCGGCATCCTGATCCGTTCGGAATTTCAGCAGGCAGCCGGCCACTACCGGCCTCCAGGCCCTGGACACGTACAATGGACTTTCCCCAGAGAAACAAAAGTCACCAGGCCAGGTTCCTGATGTCAGTTTGCAGGAGGCACTTGGCACTGTCAAACCAGCTGCCGGTGCCTGTGGGGGCACCTTGCATCCTGGAGGTATCCTGATCCGTGCGGAATTTCTGCAGGCAGCCGGCCACTCCAGGCCACTGGGCACTGGATATGAACCATGGCCTTTCCCCAGAGAAACAAAAGTCACCAGGCCAGGTTCCTGATGTCAGTTTGCAGGAGGCACTTGGCACTGTCAAACCAGCCACAGTTGCCTGTGGGGGCACCTTGCATCCTGGAGGTATCCTCATCCATGAGCAATTTCATCAGGCAGCCGGCCACTCCAGACCACGGGGCACTGGACACGAACCATGGCCTTTCCCCAGAGAAACAAAAGTCACCAGGCCAGGTTCCTGATGTCACTTTGCAGGAGGCACTTGGCACTGTCAAACCAGCCACAGTTGCCTGTGGTGGTACTTTTGGTCAGGGAGGTATCCTGATCCGTGCGGAATTTCTGCAGGCAGCCGGCCACTCCAGGCCACCGGGCACTGGACACGAACCATCGCCTTTTCCCAGAGAAACAAAAGTCACCAGGCCAGGTTCCTGATGTCAGTTTGCAGGAGGCACTTGGCACTGTCAAACCAGCCACAGTTGCCTGTGGGGGCACCTTGCATCTGGGAGGTATCCTGATCCATTCGCAATTTCTGCAGGCAGCCGGCCACTCCGGGTCACCGTGCCCCAGACAAGAATGATGGCCTTTTCCCAGAGAAACAAAAGTCACCAGGCCAGGTTCCTGATGTCAGTTTGCTGGAGGCACTTGGCACTGTCAAACCAGCCACAGTCGCCTGTGGGGGCACCTTGCATCTGGGAGGTATCTTGATCCATTCGGAATTTCAGCAGGCAGCCGGCCACTCCCGGCCACCGGGAACTGGACACGAACCATGGCCTTTCCCCAGAGAAACAAAAGTCACCAGGCCAGGTTCCTGATGTCAATTTGCAGGAGGCACTTGGCACTGTCAAACCAGCCACAGTTGCCTGTGGGGGCACCTTGCATCTGGGCGGTATCCTGATCCGTTCGGAATTTCAGCAGGCAGCCGGCCACTCCCGGCAAGGGGACCATTGAGAAGAATGATGGCCTTTCCCCAGAGAAACAAAAGTCACCAGGCCAGGTTCCTGATGTCAGTTTGCAGGAGGCACTTGGCACTGTCAAACCAGCCACAGTTGCCTGTGGTGGTACTTTTGGTCAGGGAGGTATCCTGATCCGTGCGGAATTTCTGCAGGCAGCCGGCCACCACGGGCCTCCTCGCCCTGTACACCTACAATGGCCATTCCCCAGAGAAACAAAAGTCACCAGGCCAGGTTCCTGATGTCAGTTTGCAGGAGGCACTTGGCACTGTCAAACCAGCCACAGTTGCCTGTGGTGGTACTTTCGGTCTGGGAGGTATCCTGATCCGTTCGGAATTTCAGCAGGCAGCCGGCCACTCCAGGCCACCGGGCACTGGACACGAACCATGGCCTTTCCCCAGAGAAACAAAAGTCACCTGGGCAGCTTCCTGATGTCAGTTTGCAGGAGGCACTTGGCACTGTCAAAACAGCCACAGTAGCGTCGGGCGGCACCTTTCATTTAGACGGTATCCTGATCCGTGCGGAATTTCAGCAGGCAGCCGGCCAATCCAGGCCAGCGGGCACTGGACATGAACCATGGCCTTTTCCCAGAGAAAGAAAAGTCACCAGGCCAGGTTCCTGATGTCAGTTTGCAGGAGGCACTTGGCACTGTCAAACCAGCCACAGTTGCCTGTGGTGGTACTTTTGGTCAGGGAGGTATCCTGATCCGTGCGGAATTTCTGCAGGCAGCCGGACACCACGGGCCTCCTCGCCCTGTACACCTACAATGGCCATTCCCCAGAGAAACAAAAGTCACCAGGCCAGGTTCCTGATGTCAGTTTGCAGGAGGCACTTGGCACTGTCAAACCAGCCACAGGTGCCTCTGGGAGCATTTTTCATATGGGAAGTATCCTGATCCGTGCCGAATTTCTGCAGGCAGCCGGCCAATCCAGGCCAGCGGGCACTGGACACGAACCATGGCCTTTTCCCAGAGAAACAAAAGTCACCAGGCCAGGTTCCTGATGTCACTTTGCAAGAGGCATTTGGCACTGTCAAACCAGCCACTGTTGCCTGTGGGGGCACCTTGCATCTGGGAGGTATCCTGATCCGTGCGGAATTTCAGCAGGCAGCTGGCCACTCCAGGCCACCGGGCACTGGATATGAACCATGGCCTTTCCCCAGAGAAACAAAACTAACCAGGCCAGGTTCCTGATGTCAGTTTGCAGGAGGCACTTGGCACTGTCAAACCAGCCACAGTTGCCTGTGGGGGCACCTTGCATCTGGGAGGTATCCTGATCCGTTCGGAATTTCAGTAGGCAGCCGGCTACTCCGGGCCACCGTGCCCCAGACAAGAATGATGGCCTTTTCCCAGAGAAACAAAAGTTACCAGGCCAGGTTCCTGATGTCAGTTTGCAGGAGGCACTTGGCACTGTCAAACCAGCCACTGTTGCCTGTGGGGGCACCTTGCATCTGGGAGGTATCCTGATCCGTTCGGAATTTCAGCAGGCAGCCGGCCACTCCCGGCAAGGGGACCCTTGAGAAGAATGATGGCCTTTCCCCAGAGAAACAAAAGTCACCAGGCCAGGTTCCTGATGTCAGTTTGCAGGAGGCACTTGGCACTGTCAAACCAGCCACTGTTGCCTGTGGTGGTACTTTTGGTCAGGGAGGTATCCTGATCCGTGTGGAATTTCTGCAGGCAGCCGGCCACCACGGGCCTCCTCGCCCTGTACACCTACAATGGCCATTCCCCAGAGAAACAAAAGTCACCAGGCCAGGTTCCTGATGTCAGTTTGCAGGAGGCACTTGGCACTGTCAAACCACCCACAGGTGCCTCTGGGGGCATTTTTCATATGGGAAGTATCCTGATCCGTGCGGAATTTCAGCAGGCAGCCGGCCAATCCAGGCCAGCGGGCACTGGACACGAACCATGGCCATTTCCCAGAGAAACAAAAGTCACCAGGCCAGGTTGCTGATGTCAGTTTGCAGGAGGCACTTGGCACTGTCAAACCAGCCACAGTTGACTCTGGGGGCACCTTGCATCTGGGAGGTATCCTGATCCGTGCGGAATTTCTGCAGGCAGCCGGCCACCACGGGCCTCCTCGCCCTGTACACCTACAATGGCCATTCCCCAGAGAAACAAAAGTCACCAGGCCAGGTTCCTGATGTCAGTTTGCAGGAGGCACTTGGCACTGTCAAACCACCCACAGGTGCCTCTGGGGGCATTTTTCATATGGGAAGTATCCTGATCCGTGCGGAATTTCAGCAGGCAGCCGGCCAATCCAGGCCAGCGGGCACTGGACACGAACCATGGCCTTTCCCCAGAGAAACAAAAGTCACCAGGCCAGGTTCCTGATGTCAGTTTGCAGGAGGCACTTGGCACTGTCAAACCAGCCACAGTTGCCTGTGGTGGTACTTTTGGTCAGGGAGGTATCCTGATCCGTGCGGAATTTCTGCAGGCAGCCGGCCACTCCAGGCCACCGGGCACTGGACACGAACCATGGCCTTTCCCCAGAGAAACAAAAGTCACCAGGCCAGGTTCCTGATGTCAGTTTGCAGGAGGCACTTGGCACTGTCAAACCAGCCACAGTTGCCTGTGGGGGCACCTTGCATCTGGGAGGTATCCTGATCCATTAGCAATTTCTGCAGGCAGCCGGCCCCTCCGGGTCACCGTGCCCCGGACAAGAATGATGGCCTTTTCCCAGAGAAACAAAAGTCACCAGGCCAGGTTCCTGATGTCAGTTTGCAGGAGGCACTTGGCACTGTCAAACCAGCTGCTGGTGCCTGTGGGGGCACCTTGCATCCTGGAGGTATCCTGATCCGTTTGGAATTTCAGCAGGCAGCCGGCCACTCCGGTTTACCGGGCCCATGAGAAGAATGATGGCCTTTCCCCAGAGAAACAAAAGTCACCAGGCCAGGTTGCTGATGTCAGTTTGCTGGAGGCACTTGGCACTGTCAAACCAGCCACAGTCGCCTGTGGGGGCACCTTGCATCTGGGAGGTATCTTGATCCATTCGGAATTTCAGCAGGCAGCCGGCCACTCCCGGCCACTGGGAACTGGACACGAACCACGGCCATTCCCCAGAGAAACAAAAGTCACCAGGCCAGGTTCCTGATGTCAGTTTGCAGGAGGCACTTGGCACTGTCAAACCAGCCACAGGTGCCTCTGGGGGCATTTTTCATATGGGAAGTATCCTGATCCGTGGGGAATTTCAGCAGGCAGCCGGCCACTCCAGGCCACCGGGCACTGGACACGAACCATGGCCTTTTCCCAGAGAAACAAAAGTCACCAGGCCAGGTTCCTGATGTCAGTTTGCAGGAGGCACTTGGCACTGTCAAACCAGCCACTGTTGCCTGTGGGGGCACCTTGAATCTGGGAGGTATCATGATCCATTCGGAATTTCAGCAGGCAGCCGGCCACTCCAGGCCACCGGGCTACCAGTCCCCGGACAAGAATGATGGCCTTTCCCCAGAGAAACAAAAGTCACCAGGCCAGGTTCCTGATGTCTGTTTGCAGGAGGCACTTGGCAATGTCAAACCAGCCACAGTCGCCTGTGGTGGTACTTTCGGTCTGGGAGGCATCCTGATCCGTGCGGAATTTCAGCAGGCAGCCGGCCACTACTGGCCTCCAGGCCCTGTACACGAACAATGGCCTTTCCCCAGAGAAACAAAAGTCACCAGGCCAGCTTCCTGATGTCAGTTTGCAGGAGGCACTTGGCACTGTCAAACCAGCCACAGTTGCCTCTGGGGGCACCTTGCATCCGGGCGGCATCCTGATCCGTTCGGAATTTCAGCAGGCAGCCGGCCACTACCGGCCTCCAGGCCCTGGACACGTACAATGGACTTTCCCCAGAGAAACAAAAGTCACCAGGCCAGGTTCCTGATGTCAGTTTGCAGGAGGCACTTGGCACTGTCAAACCAGCTGCCGGTGCCTGTGGGGGCACCTTGCATCCTGGAGGTATCCTGATCCGTGCGGAATTTCTGCAGGCAGCCGGCCACTCCAGGCCACTGGGCACTGGAGATGAACCATGGCCTTTCCCCAGAGAAACAAAAGTCACCAGGCCAGGTTCCTGATGTCAGTTTGCAGGAGGCACTTGGCACTGTCAAACCAGCCACAGTTGCCTGTGGGGGCACCTTGCATCCTGGAGGTATCCTCATCCATGAGCAATTTCATCAGGCAGCCGGCCACTCCAGACCACGGGGCACTGGACACGAACCATGGCCTTTCCCCAGAGAAACAAAAGTCACCAGGCCAGGTTCCTGATGTCACTTTGCAGGAGGCACTTGGCACTGTCAAACCAGCCACAGTTGCCTGTGGTGGTACTTTTGGTCAGGGAGGTATCCTGATCCGTGCGGAATTTCTGCAGGCAGCCGGCCACTCCAGGCCACCGGGCACTGGACACGAACCATCGCCTTTTCCCAGAGAAACAAAAGTCACCAGGCCAGGTTCCTGATGTCAGTTTGCAGGAGGCACTTGGCACTGTCAAACCAGCCACAGTTGCCTGTGGGGGCACCTTGCATCTGGGAGGTATCCTGATCCATTCGCAATTTCTGCAGGCAGCCGGCCACTCCGGGTCACCGTGCCCCAGACAAGAATGATGGCCTTTTCCCAGAGAAACAAAAGTCACCAGGCCAGGTTCCTGATGTCAGTTTGCTGGAGGCACTTGGCACTGTCAAACCAGCCACAGTCGCCTGTGGGGGCACCTTGCATCTGGGAGGTATCTTGATCCATTCGGAATTTCAGCAGGCAGCCGGCCACTCCCGGCCACCGGGAACTGGACACGAACCATGGCCTTTCCCCAGAGAAACAAAAGTCACCAGGCCAGGTTCCTGATGTCAATTTGCAGGAGGCACTTGGCACTGTCAAACCAGCCACAGTTGCCTGTGGGGGCACCTTGCATCTGGGCGGTATCCTGATCCGTGCGGAATTTCAGCAGGCAGCCGGCCACTCCCGGCAAGGGGACCATTGAGAAGAATGATGGCCTTTCCCCAGAGAAACAAAAGTCACCAGGCCAGGTTCCTGATGTCAGTTTGCAGGAGGCACTTGGCACTGTCAAACCAGCCACAGTTGCCTGTGGTGGTATTTTGGTCAGGGAGGTATCCTGATCCGTGCGGAATTTCTGCAGGCAGCCGGCCACCACGGGCCTCCTCGCCCTGTACACCTACAATGGCCATTCCCCAGAGAAACAAAAGTCACCAGGCCAGGTTCCTGATGTCAGTTTGCAGGAGGCACTTGGCACTGTCAAACCAGCCACAGTTGCCTGTCGTGGTACTTTCGGTCTGGGAGGTATCCTGATCCGTGCGGAATTTCAGCAGGCAGCCGGCCACTCCAGGCCACCGGGCACTGGACACGAACCATGGCCTTTCCCCAGAGAAACAAAAGTCACCTGGGCAGCTTCCTGATGTCAGTTTGCAGGAGGCACTTGGCACTGTCAAAACAGCCACAGTAGCGTCGGGCGGCACCTTTCATTTAGACGGTATCCTGATCCGTGCGGAATTTCAGCAGGCAGCCGGCCAATCCAGGCCAGCGGGCACTGGACATGAACCATGGCCTTTTCCCAGAGAAAGAAAAGTCACCAGGCCAGGTTCCTGATGTCAGTTTGCAGGAGGCACTTGGCACTGTCAAACCAGCCACAGTTGCCTGTGGTGGTACTTTTGGTCAGGGAGGTATCCTGATCCGTGCGGAATTTCTGCAGGCAGCCGGACACCACGGGCCTCCTCGCCCTGTACACCTACAATGGCCATTCCCCAGAGAAACAAAAGTCACCAGGCCAGGTTCCTGATGTCAGTTTGCAGGAGGCACTTGGCACTGTCAAACCAGCCACAGGTGCCTCTGGGAGCATTTTTCATATGGGAAGTATCCTGATCCGTGCCGAATTTCTGCAGGCAGCCGGCCAATCCAGGCCAGCGGGCACTGGACACGAACCATGGCCTTTTCCCAGAGAAACAAAAGTCACCAGGCCAGGTTCCTGATGTCACTTTGCAAGAGGCATTTGGCACTGTCAAACCAGCCACTGTTGCCTGTGGGGGCACCTTGCATCTGGGAGGTATCCTGATCCGTGCGGAATTTCAGCAGGCAGCTGGCCACTCCAGGCCACCGGGCACTGGATATGAACCATGGCCTTTCCCCAGAGAAACAAAACTAACCAGGCCAGGTTCCTGATGTCAGTTTGCAGGAGGCACTTGGCACTGTCAAACCAGCCACAGTTGCCTGTGGGGGCACCTTGCATCTGGGAGGTATCCTGATCCGTTCGGAATTTCAGTAGGCAGCCGGCTACTCCGGGCCACCGTGCCCCAGACAAGAATGATGGCCTTTTCCCAGAGAAACAAAAGTTACCAGGCCAGGTTCCTGATGTCAGTTTGCAGGAGGCACTTGGCACTGTCAAACCAGCCACAGTTGCCTGTGGGGGCACCTTGCATCTGGGAGGTATCCTGATCCGTTCGGAATTTCAGCAGGCAGCCGGCCACTCCCGGCAAGGGGACCCTTGAGAAGAATGATGGCCTTTCCCCAGAGAAACAAAAGTCACCAGGCCAGGTTCCTGATGTCAGTTTGCAGGAGGCACTTGGCACTGTCAAACCAGCCACTGTTGCCTGTGGTGGTACTTTTGGTCAGGGAGCTATCCTGATCCGTGTGGAATTTCTGCAGGCAGCCGGCCACCACGGGCCTCCTCGCCCTGTACACCTACAATGGCCATTCCCCAGAGAAACAAAAGTCACCAGGCCAGGTTCCTGATGTCAGTTTGCAGGAGGCACTTGGCACTGTCAAACCACCCACAGGTGCCTCTGGGGGCATTTTTCATATGGGAAGTATCCTGATCCGTGCGGAATTTCAGCAGGCAGCCGGCCAATCCAGGCCAGCGGGCACTGGACACGAACCATGGCCATTTCCCAGAGAAACAAAAGTCACCAGGCCAGGTTGCTGATGTCAGTTTGCAGGAGGCACTTGGCACTGTCAAACCAGCCACTGTTGACTCTGGGGGCACCTTGCATCTGGGAGGTATCCTGATCCGTGCGGAATTTCTGCAGGCAGCCGGCCACCACGGGCCTCCTCGCCCTGTACACCTACAATGGCCATTCCCCAGAGAAACAAAAGTCACCAGGCCAGGTTCCTGATGTCAGTTTGCAGGAGGCACTTGGCACTGTCAAACCACCCACAGGTGCCTCTGGGGGCATTTTTCATATGGGAAGTATCCTGATCCGTGCGGAATTTCAGCAGGCAGCCGGCCAATCCAGGCCAGCGGGCACTGGACACGAACCATGGCCTTTCCCCAGAGAAACAAAAGTCACCAGGCCAGGTTCCTGATGTCAGTTTGCAGGAGGCACTTGGCACTGTCAAACCAGCCACAGTTGCCTGTGGTGGTACT
Source organism: Passer domesticus (assembly GCF_036417665.1). Taxonomy (NCBI): domain Eukaryota; kingdom Metazoa; phylum Chordata; class Aves; order Passeriformes; family Passeridae; genus Passer; species Passer domesticus. Next base: position 57,441,940 of record NC_087478.1, on the reverse strand, counting down.
TTTGGTCAGGGAGGTATCCTGATCCGTGCGGAATTTCTGCAGGCAGCCGGCCACTCCAGGCCACCGGGCACTGGACACGAACCATGGCCTTTCCCCAGAGAAACAAAAGTCACCAGGCCAGGTTCCTGATGTCAGTTTGCAGGAGGCACTTGGCACTGTCAAACCAGCCACAGTTGCCTGTGGGGGCACCTTGCATCTGGGAGGTATCCTGATCCATTAGCAATTTCTGAAGGCAGCCGGCCCCTCCGGGTCACCGTGCCCCGGACAAGAATGATGGCCTTTTCCCAGAGAAACAAAAGTCACCAGGCCAGGTTCCTGATGTCAGTTTGCAGGAGGCACTTGGCACTGTCAAACCAGCTGCTGGTGCCTGTGGGGGCACCTTGCATCCTGGAGGTATCCTGATCCGTTTGGAATTTCAGCAGGCAGCCGGCCACTCCGGTTTACCGGGCCCATGAGAAGAATGATGGCCTTTCCCCAGAGAAACAAAAGTCACCAGGCCAGGTTGCTGATGTCAGTTTGCTGGAGGCACTTGGCACTGTCAAACCAGCCACAGTCGCCTGTGGGGGCACCTTGCATCTGGGAGGTATCTTGATCCATTCGGAATTTCAGCAGGCAGCCGGCCACTCCCGGCCACTGGGAACTGGACACGAACCACGGCCTTTCCCCAGAGAAACAAAAGTCACCAGGCCAGGTTCCTGATGTCAGTTTGCAGGAGGCACTTGGCACTGTCAAACCAGCCACAGTTGCCTGTGGGGGCACCTTGCATCTGGGAGGCATCCTGATCCGTGCGGAATTTCAGCAGGCAGCCGGCCACTCCAGGCCACCGGGCACTGGATATGAACCATGGCCTTTCCCCAGAGAAACAAAACTAACCAGGCCAGGTTCCTGATGTCAATTTGCAGGAGGCACTTGGCACTGTCAAACCAGCCACAGTTGACTCTGGGGGCACCTTGCATCTGGGAGGTATCCTGATCCGTTCGGAATTTCAGCAGGCAGCCGGCCACTCCCGGCAAGGGGACCGTTGAGAAGAATGATGGCCTTTCCCCAGAGAAACAAAAGTCACCAGGCCAGGTTCCTGATGTCAGTTTGCAGGAGGCACTTGGCACTGTCAAACCAGCCACAGTTGCCTGTGGTGGTACTTTTGGTCAGGGAGGTATCCTGATCCGTGCGGAATTTCTGCAGGCAGCCGGCCACCACGGGCCTCCTCGCCCTGTACACCTACAATGGCCATTCCCCAGAGAAACAAAAGTCACCAGGCCAGGTTCCTGATGTCAGTTTGCAGGAGGCACTTGGCACTGTCAAACCAGCCACAGTTGCCTGTGGTGGTACTTTTGGTCAGGGAGGTATCCTGATCCGTGCGGAATTTCTGCAGGCAGCCGGCCACCACGGGTCTCCTCGCCCTGTACACATTCAATGGCCATTCCCCAGAGAAACAAAAGTCACCAGGCCAGGTTCCTGATGTCAGTTTGCAGGAGGCACTTGGCACTGACAAACCAGCCACAGGTGCCTCTGGGGGCATTTTTCATATGGGAAGTATCCTGATCCGTGCGGAATTTCAGCAGCCAGCCGGCCACTCCAGGCCACCGGGCACTGGACACGAACCATGGCCTTTTCCCAGAGAAACAAAAGTCACCAGGCCAGGTTCCTGATGTCAGTTTGCAGGAGGCACTTGGCACTGTCAAACCAGCCACTGTTGCCTGTGGGGGCACCTTGCATCTGGGAGGTATCCTGATCCATTCGGAATTTCAGCAGGCAGCCAGCCATACCGGGCCACCGGGGCACCGGTCCCCGGGCAAGATTTATGGCCTTTCCCCAGAGAAACAAAAGTCACCAGGCCAGCTTCCTGATGTCAGTTTGCAGGAGGCACTTGGCACTGTCAAACCAGCCACAGTCGCCTGTGGTGGTACTTTCGGTCTGGGAGGCATCCTGATCCGTGCGGAATTTCAGCAGGCAGCCGGCCTCTACTGGCCTCCAGGCCCTGTACACGAACCATGGCCTTTTCCCAGAGAAACAAAAGTCACCAGGGCAGCTTCCTGATGTCAGTTTCCAGGAGGCACTTGGCACTGTCAAACCAGCTGCCGGTGCCTGTGGGGGCACCTTGCATCCTGGAGGTATCCTGATCCGTGCGGAATTTCTGCAGGCAGCCGGCCACTCCAGGCCACCGGGCACTGGATATGAACCATGGCCTTTCCCCAGAGAAACAAAAGTCACCAGGCCAGGTTCCTGATGTCAGTTTGCAGGAGGCACTTGGCACTGTCAAACCAGCCACAGTTGCCTGTGGGGGCACCTTGCATCCTGGAGGTATCCTCATCCATGAGCAATTTCATCAGGCAGCCGGCCACTCCAGACCACGGGGCACTGGACACGAACCATGGCCTTTCCCCAGAGAAACAAAAGTCACCAGGCCAGGTTCCTGATGTCACTTTGCAGGAGGCACTTGGCACTGTCAAACCAGCCACAGTTGCCTGTGGTGGTACTTTTGGTCAGGGAGGTATCCTGATCCGTGCGGAATTTCTGCAGGCAGCCGGCCACTCCAGGCCACCGGGCACTGGACACGAACCATCGCCTTTTCCCAGAGAAACAAAAGTCACCAGGCCAGGTTCCTGATGTCAGTTTGCAGGAGGCACTTGGCACTGTCAAACCAGCCACAGTTGCCTGTGGGGGCACCTTGCATCTGGGAGGTATCCTGATCCATTCGCAATTTCTGCAGGCAGCCGGCCACTCCGGGTCACCGTGCCCCAGACAAGAATGATGGCCTTTTCCCAGAGAAACAAAAGTCACCAGGCCAGGTTCCTGATGTCAGTTTGCAGGAGGCACTTGGCACTGTCAAACCAGCTGCTGGTGCCTGTGGGGGCACCTTGCATCCTGGAGGTATCCTGATCCGTGCGGAATTTCAGCAGGCAGCCGGCCACTCCGGTTTACCGGGCCCATGAGAAGAATGATGGCCTTTCCCCAGAGAAACAAAAGTCACCAGGCCAGGTTCCTGATGTCAGTTTGCAGGAGGCACTTGGCACTGTCAAACCAGCCACAGTCGCCTGTGGGGGCACCTTGCATCTGGGAGGTATCTTGATCCATTCGGAATTTCAGCAGGCAGCCGGCCACTCCCGGCCACTGGGAACTGGACACGAACCATGGCCTTTCCCCAGAGAAACAAAAGTCACCAAGCCAGGTTCCTGATGTCAATTTGCAGGAGGCACTTGGCACTGTCAAACCAGCCACAGTTGCCTGTGGGGGCACCTTGCATCTGGGAGGTATCCTGATCCGTTCGGAATTTCAGTAGGCAGCCGGCTACTCCGGGCCACCGTGCCCCAGACAAGAATGATGGCCTTTCCCCAGGTAAACAAAAGTTACCAGGCCAGGTTCCTGATGTCAGTTTGCAGGAGGCACTTGGCACTGTCAAACCAGCCACAGTTGCCTGTGGGGGCACCTTGCATCTGGGCGGTATCCTGATCCGTTCGGAATTTCAGCAGGCAGCCGGCCACTCCCGGCAAGGGGACCATTGAGAAGAATGATGGCCTTTCCCCAGAGAAACAAAAGTCACCAGGCCAGGTTCCTGATGTCAGTTTGCAGGAGGCACTTGGCACTGTCAAACCAGCCACAGTTGCCTGTGGTGGTACTTTTGGTCAGGGAGGTATCCTGATCCGTGCGGAATTTCTGCAGGCAGCCGGCCACCACGGGCCTCCTCGCCCTGTACACCTACAATGGCCATTCCCCAGAGAAACAAAAGTCACCAGGCCAGGTTCCTGATGTCAGTTTGCAGGAGGCACTTGGCACTGTCAAACCAGCCACAGTTGCCTGTGGTGGTACTTTCGGTCTGGGAGGTATCCTGATCGGTGCGGAATTTCAGCAGGCAGCCGGCCACTCCAGGCCACCGGGCACTGGACACGAACCATGGCCTTTCCCCAGAGAAACAAAAGTCACCTGGGCAGCTTCCTGATGTCAGTTTGCAGGAGGCACTTGGCACTGTCAAAACAGCCACAGTAGCCTCGGGCGGCACCTTTCATTTAGACGGTATCCTGATCCGTGCGGAATTTCAGCAGGCAGCCGGCCAATCCAGGCCAGCGGGCACTGGACATGAACCATGGCCTTTTCCCAGAGAAACAAAAGTCACCAGGCCAGCTTGCTGATGTCAGTTTGCAGGAGGCACTTGGCACTGTCAAACCAGCCACTGTTGCCTGTGGGGGCACCTTGCATCTGGGAGGTATCCTGATCCGTGCGGAATTTCAGCAGGCAGCCGGCCACTCCAGGCCACCGGGCACTGGATATGAACCATGGCCTTTTCCCAGAGAAACAAAAGTCACCAGGCCAGGTTCCTGATGTCAGTTTGCAGGAGGCACTTGGCACTGTCAAACCAGCCACAGTTGCCTGTGGGGGCACCTTGCATCTGGCGGTATCCTGATCCGTTCGGAATTTCAGTAGGCAGCCGGCTACTCCGGGCCACCGTGCCCCAGACAAGAATGATGGCCTTTTCCCAGAGAAACAAAAGTTACCGGGCCAGGTTCCTGATGTCAGTTTGCAGGAGGCACTTGGCACTGTCAAACCAGCCACTGTTGCCTGTGGGGGCACCTTGCATCTGGGCGGTATCCTGATCCGTTCGGAATTTCAGCAGGCAGCCGGCCACTCCCGGCAAGGGGACCGTTGAGAAGAATGATGGCCTTTCCCCAGAGAAACAAAAGTCACCAGGCCAGGTTCCTGATGTCAGTTTGCAGGACGCACTTGGCACTGTCAAACCAGCCACAGTTGCCTGTGGTGGTACTTTTGGTCAGGGAGGTATCCTGATCCGTGCGGAATTTCTGCAGGCAGCCGGCCACCACGGGCCTCCTCGCCCTGTACACCTACAATGGCCATTCCCCAGAGAAACAAAAGTCACCAGGCCAGGTTCCTGATGTCAGTTTGCAGGAGGCACTTGGCACTGTCAAACCAGCCACAGGTGCCTCTGGGGGCATTTTTCATATGGGAAGTATCCTGATCCGTGCGGAATTTCAGCAGGCAGCCGGCCAATCCAGGCCAGCGGGCACTGGACACGAACCATGGCCATTTCCCAGAGAAACAAAAGTCACCAGGCCAGGTTGCTGATGTCAGTTTGCAGGAGGCACTTGGCACTGTCAAACCAGCCACAGTTGCCTGTGGTGGTACTTTCGGTCTGGGAGGTATCCTGATCCGTGCGGAATTTCAGCAGGCAGCCGGCCACTCCGGTTTACCGGGCCCATGAGAAGAATGATGGCCTTTCCCCAGAGAAACAAAAGTCACCAGGCCAGGTTCCTGATGTCAGTTTGCTGGAGGCACTTGGCACTGTCAAACCAGCCACAGTCGCCTGTGGGGGCACCTTGCACCTGGGAGGTATCCTGATCCATTCGGAATTTCAGCAGGCAGACGGCAACACCGGGCTACCGGGCCACCGGTCCCCGGGCAAGAATGATGGCCTTTCCCCAGAGAAACAAAAGTCACCAGGCCAGGTTCCTGATGTCACTTTGCAGGAGGCACTTGGCACTGTCAAACCAGCCACAGGTGCCTCTGGGGGTACCTTGCATCCTGGAGGTATCCTGATCCGTGGGGAATTTCAGCAGGCAGCCGGCCACTCCGGTTTACCGGGCCCATGAGAAGAATCATGGCCTTTCCCCAGAGAAACAAAAGTCACCAGGCCAGGTTCCTGATGTCAGTTTGCTGGAGGCACTTGGCACTGTCAAACCAGCCACAGTCGCCTGTGGGGGCACCTTGCATCTGGGAGGTATCTTGATCCATTCGGAATTTCAGCAGGCAGCCGGCCACTCCCGGCCACTGGGAACTGGACACGAACCATGGCCTTTCCCCAGAGAAACAAAAGTCACCTGGGCAGCTTCCTGATGTCAGTTTGCAGAAGGCACTTGGCACTGTAAAACCAGCCACAGGTGCCTGTGGGGGCACCTTGCATCTGGGAGGTATCCTGATCCGTGCGGAATTTCAGCAGGCAGCCGGCCACTCCCGGCCACCGGGCACTGGATATGAACCATGGCCTTTCCCCAGAGAAACAAAAGTCACCAGGCCAGGTTCCTGATGTCAGTTTGCAGGAGGCACTTGGCACTGTCAAACCAGCCACAGTTGCCTGTGGTGGTACTTTTGGTCAGGGAGGTATCCTGATCCGTTCGGAATTTCTGCAGGCAGCCGGACACCACGGGCCTCCTCGCCCTGTACACCTACAATGGCCATTCCCCAGAGAAACAAAAGTCACCAGGCCAGGTTCCTGATGTCAGTTTGCAGGAGGCACTTGGCACTGTCAAACCAGCCACAGGTGCCTCTGGGGGCATTTTTCATATGGGAAGTATCCTGATCCGTGGGGAATTTCAGCAGGCAGCCGGCCACTCCAGGCCACCGGGCACTGGACACGAACCATGGCCTTTTCCCAGAGAAACAAAAGTCACCAGGCCAGGTTCCTGATGTCAGTTTGCAGGAGGCACTTGGCACTGTCAAACCAGCCACTGTTGCCTGTGGGGGCACCTTGAATCTGGGAGGTATCATGATCCATTCGGAATTTCAGCAGGCAGCCGGCCACTCCAGGCCACCGGGCTACCAGTCCCCGGACAAGAATGATGGCCTTTCCCCAGAGAAACAAAAGTCACCAGGCCAGGTTCCTGATGTCTGTTTGCAGGAGGCACTTGGCACTGTCAAACCAGCCACAGTCGCCTGTGGTGGTACTTTCGGTCTGGGAGGCATCCTGATCCGTGCGGAATTTCAGCAGGCAGCCGGCCACTACTGGCCTCCAGGCCCTGTACACGAACAATGGCCTTTCCCCAGAGAAACAAAAGTCACCAGGCCAGCTTCCTGATGTCAGTTTGCAGGAGGCACTTGGCACTGTCAAACCAGCCACAGTTGCCTCTGGGGGCACCTTGCATCCGGGCAGCATCCTGATCCGTTCGGAATTTCAGCAGGCAGCCGGCCACTACCGGCCTCCAGGCCCTGGACACGTACAATGGACTTTCCCCAGAGAAACAAAAGTCACCAGGCCAGGTTCCTGATGTCAGTTTGCAGGAGGCACTTGGCACTGTCAAACCAGCCACAGTTGCCTGTGGTGGTACTTTTGGTCAGGGAGGTATCCTGATCCGTGCGGAATTTCTGCAGGCAGCCGGCCACTCCAGGCCACTGGGCACTGGATATGAACCATGGCCTTTCCCCAGAGAAACAAAAGTCACCAGGCCAGGTTCCTGATGTCAGTTTGCAGGAGGCACTTGGCACTGTCAAACCAGCCACAGTTGCCTGTCGGGGCACCTTGCATCCTGGAGGTATCCTCATCCATGAGCAATTTCATCAGGCAGCCGGCCACTCCAGACCACGGGGCACTGGACACGAACCATGGCCTTTCCCCAGAGAAACAAAAGTCACCAGGCCAGGTTCCTGATGTCAGTTTGCAGGAGGCACTTGGCACTGTCAAACCAGCCACAGTTGCCTGTGGTGGTACTTTTGGTCAGGGAGGTATCCTGATCCGTGCGGAATTTCTGCAGGCAGCCGGCCACTCCAGGCCACCGGGCACTGGACACGAACCATCGCCTTTTCCCAGAGAAACAAAAGTCACCAGGCCAGGTTCCTGATGTCAGTTTGCAGGAGGCACTTGGCACTGTCAAACCAGCCACAGTTGCCTGTGGGGGCACCTTGCATCTGGGAGGTATCCTGATCCATTCGCAATTTCTGCAGGCAGCCGGCCACTCCGGGTCACCGTGCCCCAGACAAGAATGATGGCCTTTTCCCAGAGAAACAAAAGTCACCAGGCCAGGTTCCTGATGTCAGTTTGCTGGAGGCACTTGGCACTGTCAAACCAGCCACAGTCGCCTGTGGGGGCACCTTGCATCTGGGAGGTATCTTGATCCATTCGGAATTTCAGCAGGCAGCCGGCCACTCCCGGCCACCGGGAACTGGACACGAACCATGGCCTTTCCCCAGAGAAACAAAAGTCACCAGGCCAGGTTCCTGATGTCAATTTGCAGGAGGCACTTGGCACTGTCAAACCAGCCACAGTTGCCTGTGGGGGCACCTTGCATCTGGGCGGTATCCTGATCCGTTCGGAATTTCAGCAGGCAGCCGGCCACTCCCGGCAAGGGGACCATTGAGAAGAATGATGGCCTTTCCCCAGAGAAACAAAAGTCACCAGGCCAGGTTCCTGATGTCAGTTTGCAGGAGGCACTTGGCACTGTCAAACCAGCCACAGTTGCCTGTGGTGGTACTTTTGGTCAGGGAGGTATCCGGATCCGTGCGGAATTTCTGCAGGCAGCCGGCCACCACGGGCCTCCTCGCCCTGTACACCTACAATGGCCATTCCCCAGAGAAACAAAAGTCACCAGGCCAGGTTCCTGATGTCAGTTTGCAGGAGGCACTTGGCACTGTCAAACCAGCCACAGTTGCCTGTCGTGGTACTTTCGGTCTGGGAGGTATCCTGATCCGTGCGGAATTTCAGCAGGCAGCCGGCCACTCCAGGCCACCGGGCACTGGACACGAACCATGGCCTTTCCCCAGAGAAACAAAAGTCACCTGGGCAGCTTCCTGATGTCAGTTTGCAGGAGGCACTTGGCACTGTCAAAACAGCCACAGTAGCGTCGGGCGGCACCTTTCATTTAGACGGTATCCTGATCCGTGCGGAATTTCAGCAGGCAGCCGGCCAATCCAGGCCAGCGGGCACTGGACATGAACCATGGCCTTTTCCCAGAGAAAGAAAAGTCACCAGGCCAGGTTCCTGATGTCAGTTTGCAGGAGGCACTTGGCACTGTCAAACCAGCCACAGTTGCCTGTGGTGGTACTTTTGGTCAGGGAGGTATCCTGATCCGTGCGGAATTTCTGCAGGCAGCCGGACACCACGGGCCTCCTCGCCCTGTACACCTACAATGGCCATTCCCCAGAGAAACAAAAGTCACCAGGCCAGGTTCCTGATGTCAGTTTGCAGGAGGCGCTTGGCACTGTCAAACCAGCCACAGGTGCCTCTGGGAGCATTTTTCATATGGGAAGTATCCTGATCCGTGCCGAATTTCTGCAGGCAGCCGGCCAATCCAGGCCAGCGGGCACTGGACACGAACCATGGCCTTTTCCCAGAGAAACAAAAGTCACCAGGCCAGGTTCCTGATGTCACTTTGCAAGAGGCATTTGGCACTGTCAAACCAGCCACTGTTGCCTGTGGGGGCACCTTGCATCTGGGAGGTATCCTGATCCGTGCGGAATTTCAGCAGGCAGCTGGCCACTCCAGGCCACCGGGCACTGGATATGAACCATGGCCTTTCCCCAGAGAAACAAAACTAACCAGGCCAGGTTCCTGATGTCAGTTTGCAGGAGGCACTTGGCACTGTCAAACCAGCCACTGTTGCCTGTGGGGGCACCTTGCATCTGGGAGGTATCCTGATCCGTTCAGAATTTCAGTAGGCAGCCGGCTACTCCGGGCCACCGTGCCCCAGACAAGAATGATGGCCTTTTCCCAGAGAAACAAAAGTTACCAGGCCAGGTTCCTGATGTCAGTTTGCAGGAGGCACTTGGCACTGTCAAACCAGCCACTGTTGCCTGTGGGGGCACCTTGCATCTGGGAGGTATCCTGATCCGTTCGGAATTTCAGCAGGCAGCCGGCCACTCCCGGCAAGGGGACCCTTGAGAAGAATGATGGCCTTTCCCCAGAGAAACAAAAGTCACCAGGCCAGGTTCCTGATGTCAGTTTGCAGGAGGCACTTGGCACTGTCAAACCAGCCACTGTTGCCTGTGGTGGTACTTTTGGTCAGGGAGCTATCCTGATCCGTGTGGAATTTCTGCAGGCAGCCGGCCACACCGGGCCTCCTCGCCCTGTACACCTACAATGGCCATTCCCCAGAGAAACAAAAGTCACCAGGCCAGGTTCCTGATGTCAGTTTGCAGGAGGCACTTGGCACTGTCAAACCACCCACAGGTGCCTCTGGGGGCATTTTTCATATGGGAAGTATCCTGATCCGTGCGGAATTTCAGCAGGCAGCCGGCCAATCCAGGCCAGCGGGCACTGGACACGAACCATGGCCATTTCCCAGAGAAACAAAAGTCACCAGGCCAGGTTGCTGATGTCAGTTTGCAGGAGGCACTTGGCACTGTCAAACCAGCCACAGTTGACTCTGGGGGCACCTTGCATCTGGGAGGTATCCTGATCCGTGCGGAATTTCTGCAGGCAGCCGGCCACCACGGGCCTCCTCGCCCTGTACACCTACAATGGCCATTCCCCAGAGAAACAAAAGTCACCAGGCCAGGTTCCTGATGTCAGTTTGCAGGAGGCACTTGGCACTGTCAAACCACCCACAGGTGCCTCTGGGGGCATTTTTCATATGGGAAGTATCCTGATCCGTGCGGAATTTCAGCAGGCAGCCGGCCAATCCAGGCCAGCGGGCACTGGACACGAACCATGGCCTTTCCCCAGAGAAACAAAAGTCACCAGGCCAGGTTCCTGATGTCAGTTTGCAGGAGGCACTTGGCACTGTCAAACCAGCCACAGTTGCCTGTGGTGGTACTTTTGGTCAGGGAGGTATCCTGATCCGTGCGGAATTTCTGCAGGCAGCCGGCCACTCCAGGCCACCGGGCACTGGACACGAACCATGGCCTTTCCCCAGAGAAACAAAAGTCACCAGGCCAGGTTCCTGATGTCAGTTTGCAGGAGGCACTTGGCACTGTCAAACCAGCCACAGTTGCCTGTGGGGGCACCTTGCATCTGGGAGGTATCCTGATCCATTAGCAATTTCTGCAGGCAGCCGGCCCCTCCGGGTCACCGTGCCCCGGACAAGAATGATGGCCTTTTCCCAGAGAAACAAAAGTCACCAGGCCAGGTTCCTGATGTCAGTTTGCAGGAGGCACTTGGCACTGTCAAACCAGCTGCTGGTGCCTGTGGGGGCACCTTGCATCCTGGAGGTATCCTGATCCGTTTGGAATTTCAGCAGGCAGCCGGCCACTCCGGTTTACCTGGCCCATGAGAAGAATGATGGCCTTTCCCCAGAGAAACAAAAGTCACCAGGCCAGGTTGCTGATGTCAGTTTGCTGGAGGCACTTGGCACTGTCAAACCAGCCACAGTCGCCTGTGGGGGCACCTTGCATCTGGGAGGTATCTTGATCCATTCGGAATTTCAGCAGGCAGCCGGCCACTCCCGGCCACTGGGAACTGGACACGAACCACGGCCTTTCCCCAGAGAAACAAAAGTCACCAGGCCAGGTTCCTGATGTCAGTTTGCAGGAGGCACTTGGCACTGTCAAACCAGCCACAGTTGCCTGTGGGGGCACCTTGCATCTGGGAGGCATCCTGATCCGTGCGGAATTTCAGCAGGCAGCCGGCCACTCCAGGCCACCGGGCACTGGATATGAACCATGGCCTTTCCCCAGAGAAACAAAACTAACCAGGCCAGGTTCCTGATGTCAATTTGCAGGAGGCACTTGGCACTGTCAAACCAGCCACAGTTGACTCTGGGGGCACCTTGCATCTGGGAGGTATCCTGATCCGTTCGGAATTTCAGCAGGCAGCCGGCCACTCCCGGCAAGGGGACCGTTGAGAAGAATGATGGCCTTTCCCCAGAGAAACAAAAGTCACCAGGCCAGGTTCCTGATGTCAGTTTGCAGGAGGCACTTGGCACTGTCAAACCAGCCACAGTTGCCTGTGGTGGTACTTTTGGTCAGGGAGGTATCCTGATCCGTGCGGAATTTCTGCAGGCAGCCGGCCACCACGGGCCTCCTCGCCCTGTACACCTACAATGGCCATTCCCCAGAGAAACAAAAGTCACCAGGCCAGGTTCCTGATGTCAGTTTGCAGGAGGCACTTGGCACTGTCAAACCAGCCACAGGTGCCTCTGGGGGCATTTTTCATATGGGAAGTATCCTGATCCGTGCGGAATTTCAGCAGGCAGCCGGCCAATCCAGGCCAGCGGGCACTGGACATGAACCATGGCCTTTTCCCAGAGAAACAAAAGTCACCAGGCCAGGTTGCTGATGTCAGTTTGCAGGAGGCACTTGGCACTGTCAAACCAGCCACTGTTGCCTGTGGGGGCACCTTGCATCTGGGAGGTATCCTGATCCGTGCGGAATTTCAGCAGGCAGCCGGCCACTCCAGGCCACCGGGCACTGGATATGAACCATGGCCTTTCCCCAGAGAAACAAAACTAACCAGGCCAGGTTCCTGATGTCAGTTTGCAGGAGGCACTTGGCACTGTCAAACCAGCCACAGTTGCCTGTGGGGGCACCTTGCATCTGGCGGTATCCTGATCCGTTCGGAATTTCAGTAGGCAGCCGGCTACTACGGGCCACCGTGCCCCAGACAAGAATGATGGCCTTTTCCCAGAGAAACAAAAGTTACCAGGCCAGGTTCCTGATGTCAGTTTGCAGGAGGCACTTGGCACTGTCAAACCAGCCACTGTTGCCTGTGGGGGCACCTTGCATCTGGGAGGTATCCTGATCCGTGCGGAATTTCAGCAGGCAGCCGGCCACTCCCGGCAAGGGGACCCTTGAGAAGAATGATGGCCTTTCCCCAGAGAAACAAAAGTCACCAGGCCAGGTTCCTGATGTCAGTTTGCAGGAGGCACTTGGCACTGTCAAACCAGCCACTGTTGCCTGTGGTGGTACTTTTGGTCAGGGAGGTATCCTGATCCGTGCGGAATTTCTGCAGGCAGCCGGCCACTCCAAGCCACCGGGCACTGGACACGAACCATGGCCTTTCCCCAGAGAAACAAAAGTCACCTGGGCAGCTTCCTGATGTCAGTTTGCAGGAGGCACTTGGCACTGTCAAAACAGCCACAGTAGCGTCGGGCGGCACCTTTCATTTAGACGGTATCCTGATCCGTGCGGAATTTCAGCAGGCAGCCGGCCAATCCAGGCCAGCGGGCACTGGACATGAACCATGGCCTTTTCCCAGAGAAAGAAAAGTCACCAGGCCAGGTTCCTGATGTCAGTTTGCAGGAGGCACTTGGCACTGTCAAACCAGCCACAGTTGCCTGTGGTGGTACTTTTGGTCAGGGAGGTATCCTGATCCGTGCGGAATTTCTGCAGGCAGCCGGACACCACGGGCCTCCTCGCCCTGTACACCTACAATGGCCATTCCCCAGAGAAACAAAAGTCACCAGGCCAGGTTCCTGATGTCAGTTTGCAGGAGGCACTTGGCACTGTCAAACCAGCCACAGGTGCCTCTGGGAGCATTTTTCATATGGGAAGTATCCTGATCCGTGCGGAATTTCAGCAGGCAGCTGGCCACTCCAGGCCACCGGGCACTGGATATGAACCATGGCCTTTCCCCAGAGAAACAAAACTAACCAGGCCAGGTTCCTGATGTCAGTTTGCAGGAGGCACTTGGCACTGTCAAACCAGCCACAGTTGCCTGTGGGGGCACCTTGCATCTGGGAGGTATCCTGATCCGTTCGGAATTTCAGTAGGCAGCCGGCTACTCCGGGCCACCGTGCCCCAGACAAGAATGATGGCCTTTTCCCAGAGAAACAAAAGTTACCAGGCCAGGTTCCTGATGTCAGTTTGCAGGAGGCACTTGGCACTGTCAAACCAGCCACTGTTGCCTGTGGGGGCACCTTGCATCTGGGAGGTATCCTGATCCGTTCGGAATTTCAGCAGGCAGCCGGCCACTCCCGGCAAGGGGACCCTTGAGAAGAATGATGGCCTTTCCCCAGAGAAACAAAAGTCACCAGGCCAGGTTCCTGATGTCAGTTTGCAGGAGGCACTTGGCACTGTCAAACCAGCCACTGTTGCCTGTGGTGGTACTTTTGGTCAGGGAGCTATCCTGATCCGTGTGGAATTTCTGCAGGCAGCCGGCCACCACGGGCCTCCTCGCCCTGTACACCTACAATGGCCATTCCCCAGAGAAACAAAAGTCACCAGGCCAGGTTCCTGATGTCAGTTTGCAGGAGGCACTTGGCACTGTCAAACCACCCACAGGTGCCTCTGGGGGCATTTTTCATATGGGAAGTATCCTGATCCGTGCGGAATTTCAGCAGGCAGCCGGCCAATCCAGGCCAGCGGGCACTGGACACGAACCATGGCCATTTCCCAGAGAAACAAAAGTCACCAGGCCAGGTTGCTGATGTCAGTTTGCAGGAGGCACTTGGCACTGTCAAACCAGCCACAGTTGACTCTGGGGGCACCTTGCATCTGGGAGGTATCCTGATCCGTGCGGAATTTCTGCAGGCAGCCGGCCACCACGGGCCTCCTCGCCCTGTACACCTACAATGGCCATTCCCCAGAGAAACAAAAGTCACCAGGCCAGGTTCCTGATGTCAGTTTGCAGGAGGCACTTGGCACTGTCAAACCACCCACAGGTGCCTCTGGGGGCATTTTTCATATGGGAAGTATCCTGATCCGTGCGGAATTTCAGCAGGCAGCCGGCCAATCCAGGCCAGCGGGCACTGGACACGAACCATGGCCTTTCCCCAGAGAAACAAAAGTCACCAGGCCAGGTTCCTGATGTCAGTTTGCAGGAGGCACTTGGCACTGTCAAACCAGCCACAGTTGCCTGTGGTGGTACTTTTGGTCAGGGAGGTATCCTGATCCGTGCGGAATTTCTGCAGGCAGCCGGCCACTCCAGGCCACCGGGCACTGGACACGAACCATGGCCTTTCCCCAGAGAAACAAAAGTCACCAGGCCAGGTTCCTGATGTCAGTTTGCAGGAGGCACTTGGCACTGTCAAACCAGCCACAGTTGCCTGTGGGGGCACCTTGCATCTGGGAGGTATCCTGATCCATTAGCAATTTCTGCAGGCAGCCGGCCCCTCCGGGTCACCGTGCCCCGGACAAGAATGATGGCCTTTTCCCAGAGAAACAAAAGTCACCAGGCCAGGTTCCTGATGTCAGTTTGCAGGAGGCACTTGGCACTGTCAAACCAGCTGCTGGTGCCTGTGGGGGCACCTTGCATCCTGGAGGTATCCTGATCCGTTTGGAATTTCAGCAGGCAGCCGGCCACTCCGGTTTACCGGGCCCATGAGAAGAATGATGGCCTTTCCCCAGAGAAACAAAAGTCACCAGGCCAGGTTGCTGATGTCAGTTTGCTGGAGGCACTTGGCACTGTCAAACCAGCCACAGTCGCCTGTGGGGGCACCTTGCATCTGGGAGGTATCTTGATCCATTCGGAATTTCAGCAGGCAGCCGGCCACTCCCGGCCACTGGGAACTGGACACGAACCACGGCCTTTCCCCAGAGAAACCAAAGTCACCAGGCCAGGTTCCTGATGTCAGTTTGCAGGAGGCACTTGGCACTGTCAAACCAGCCACAGTTGCCTGTGGGGGCACCTTGCATCTGGGAGGCATCCTGATCCGTGCGGAATTTCAGCAGGCAGCCGGCCACTCCAGGCCACCGGGCACTGGATATGAACCATGGCCTTTCCCCAGAGAAACAAAACTAACCAGGCCAGGTTCCTGATGTCAATTTGCAGGAGGCACTTGGCACTGTCAAACCAGCCACAGTTGACTCTGGGGGCACCTTGCATCTGGGAGGTATCCTGATCCGTTCGGAATTTCAGCAGGCAGCCGGCCACTCCCGGCAAGGGGACCCTTGAGAAGAATGATGGCCTTTCCCCAGAGAAACAAAAGTCACCAGGCCAGGTTGCTGATGTCAGTTTGCAGGAGGCACTTGGCACTGTCAAACCAGCCACAGTTGACTCTGGGGGCACCTTGCATCTGGGAGGTATCCTGATCCGTGCGGAATTTCTGCAGGCAGCCGGCCACCACGGGCCTCCTCGCCCTGTACACCTACAATGGCCATTCCCCAGAGAAACAAAAGTCACCAGGCCAGGTTCCTGATGTCAGTTTGCAGGAGGCACTTGGCACTGTCAAACCACCCACAGGTGCCTCTGGGGGCATTTTTCATATGGGAAGTATCCTGATCCGTGCGGAATTTCAGCAGGCAGCCGGCCAATCCAGGCCAGCGGGCACTGGACACGAACCATGGCCTTTCCCCAGAGAAACAAAAGTCACCAGGCCAGGTTCCTGATGTCAGTTTGCAGGAGGCACTTGGCACTGTCAAACCAGCCACAGTTGCCTGTGGTGGTACTTTTGGTCAGGGAGGTATCCTGATCCGTGCGGAATTTCTGCAGGCAGCCGGCCACTCCAGGCCACCGGGCACTGGACACGAACCATGGCCTTTCCCCAGAGAAACAAAAGTCACCAGGCCAGGTTCCTGATGTCAGTTTGCAGGAGGCACTTGGCACTGTCAAACCAGCCACAGTTGCCTGTGGGGGCACCTTGCATCTGGGAGGTATCCTGATCCATTAGCAATTTCTGCAGGCAGCCGGCCCCTCCGGGTCACCGTGCCCCGGACAAGAATGATGGCCTTTTCCCAGAGAAACAAAAGTCACCAGGCCAGGTTCCTGATGTCAGTTTGCAGGAGGCACTTGGCACTGTCAAACCAGCTGCTGGTGCCTGTGGGGGCACCTTGCATCCTGGAGGTATCCTGATCCGTTTGGAATTTCAGCAGGCAGCCGGCCACTCCGGTTTACCTGGCCCATGAGAAGAATGATGGCCTTTCCCCAGAGAAACAAAAGTCACCAGGCCAGGTTGCTGATGTCAGTTTGCTGGAGGCACTTGGCACTGTCAAACCAGCCACAGTCGCCTGTGGGGGCACCTTGCATCTGGGAGGTATCTTGATCCATTCGGAATTTCAGCAGGCAGCCGGCCACTCCCGGCCACTGGGAACTGGACACGAACCACGGCCTTTCCCCAGAGAAACAAAAGTCACCAGGCCAGGTTCCTGATGTCAGTTTGCAGGAGGCACTTGGCACTGTCAAACCAGCCACAGTTGCCTGTGGGGGCACCTTGCATCTGGGAGGCATCCTGATCCGTGCGGAATTTCAGCAGGCAGCCGGCCACTCCAGGCCACCGGGCACTGGATATGAACCATGGCCTTTCCCCAGAGAAACAAAACTAACCAGGCCAGGTTCCTGATGTCAATTTGCAGGAGGCACTTGGCACTGTCAAACCAGCCACAGTTGACTCTGGGGGCACCTTGCATCTGGGAGGTATCCTGATCCGTTCGGAATTTCAGCAGGCAGCCGGCCACTCCCGGCAAGGGGACCGTTGAGAAGAATGATGGCCTTTCCCCAGAGAAACAAAAGTCACCAGGCCAGGTTCCTGATGTCAGTTTGCAGGAGGCACTTGGCACTGTCAAACCAGCCACAGTTGCCTGTGGTGGTACTTTTGGTCAGGGAGGTATCCTGATCCGTGCGGAATTTCTGCAGGCAGCCGGCCACCACGGGCCTCCTCGCCCTGTACACCTACAATGGCCATTCCCCAGAGAAACAAAAGTCACCAGGCCAGGTTCCTGATGTCAGTTTGCAGGAGGCACTTGGCACTGTCAAACCAGCCACAGGTGCCTCTGGGGGCATTTTTCATATGGGAAGTATCCTGATCCGTGCGGAATTTCAGCAGGCAGCCGGCCAATCCAGGCCAGCGGGCACTGGACATGAACCATGGCCTTTTCCCAGAGAAACAAAAGTCACCAGGCCAGGTTGCTGATGTCAGTTTGCAGGAGGCACTTGGCACTGTCAAACCAGCCACTGTTGCCTGTGGGGGCACCTTGCATCTGGGAGGTATCCTGATCCGTGCGGAATTTCAGCAGGCAGCCGGCCACTCCAGGCCACCGGGCACTGGATATGAACCATGGCCTTTCCCCAGAGAAACAAAACTAACCAGGCCAGGTTCCTGATGTCAGTTTGCAGGAGGCACTTGGCACTGTCAAACCAGCCACAGTTGCCTGTGGGGGCACCTTGCATCTGGCGGTATCCTGATCCGTTCGGAATTTCAGTAGGCAGCCGGCTACTACGGGCCACCGTGCCCCAGACAAGAATGATGGCCTTTTCCCAGAGAAACAAAAGTTACCAGGCCAGGTTCCTGATGTCAGTTTGCAGGAGGCACTTGGCACTGTCAAACCAGCCACTGTTGCCTGTGGGGGCACCTTGCATCTGGGAGGTATCCTGATCCGTGCGGAATTTCAGCAGGCAGCCGGCCACTCCCGGCAAGGGGACCCTTGAGAAGAATGATGGCCTTTCCCCAGAGAAACAAAAGTCACCAGGCCAGGTTCCTGATGTCAGTTTGCAGGAGGCACTTGGCACTGTCAAACCAGCCACTGTTGCCTGTGGTGGTACTTTTGGTCAGGGAGGTATCCTGATCCGTGCGGAATTTCTGCAGGCAGCCGGCCACTCCAAGCCACCGGGCACTGGACACGAACCATGGCCTTTCCCCAGAGAAACAAAAGTCACCTGGGCAGCTTCCTGATGTCAGTTTGCAGGAGGCACTTGGCACTGTCAAAACAGCCACAGTAGCGTCGGGCGGCACCTTTCATTTAGACGGTATCCTGATCCGTGCGGAATTTCAGCAGGCAGCCGGCCAATCCAGGCCAGCGGGCACTGGACATGAACCATGGCCTTTTCCCAGAGAAAGAAAAGTCACCAGGCCAGGTTCCTGATGTCAGTTTGCAGGAGGCACTTGGCACTGTCAAACCAGCCACAGTTGCCTGTGGTGGTACTTTTGGTCAGGGAGGTATCCTGATCCGTGCGGAATTTCTGCAGGCAGCCGGACACCACGGGCCTCCTCGCCCTGTACACCTACAATGGCCATTCCCCAGAGAAACAAAAGTCACCAGGCCAGGTTCCTGATGTCAGTTTGCAGGAGGCACTTGGCACTGTCAAACCAGCCACAGGTGCCTCTGGGAGCATTTTTCATATGGGAAGTATCCTGATCCGTGCGGAATTTCAGCAGGCAGCTGGCCACTCCAGGCCACCGGGCACTGGATATGAACCATGGCCTTTCCCCAGAGAAACAAAACTAACCAGGCCAGGTTCCTGATGTCAGTTTGCAGGAGGCACTTGGCACTGTCAAACCAGCCACAGTTGCCTGTGGGGGCACCTTGCATCTGGGAGGTATCCTGATCCGTTCGGAATTTCAGTAGGCAGCCGGCTACTCCGGGCCACCGTGCCCCAGACAAGAATGATGGCCTTTTCCCAGAGAAACAAAAGTTACCAGGCCAGGTTCCTGATGTCAGTTTGCAGGAGGCACTTGGCACTGTCAAACCAGCCACTGTTGCCTGTGGGGGCACCTTGCATCTGGGAGGTATCCTGATCCGTTCGGAATTTCAGCAGGCAGCCGGCCACTCCCGGCAAGGGGACCCTTGAGAAGAATGATGGCCTTTCCCCAGAGAAACAAAAGTCACCAGGCCAGGTTCCTGATGTCAGTTTGCAGGAGGCACTTGGCACTGTCAAACCAGCCACTGTTGCCTGTGGTGGTACTTTTGGTCAGGGAGCTATCCTGATCCGTGTGGAATTTCTGCAGGCAGCCGGCCACCACGGGCCTCCTCGCCCTGTACACCTACAATGGCCATTCCCCAGAGAAACAAAAGTCACCAGGCCAGGTTCCTGATGTCAGTTTGCAGGAGGCACTTGGCACTGTCAAACCACCCACAGGTGCCTCTGGGGGCATTTTTCATATGGGAAGTATCCTGATCCGTGCGGAATTTCAGCAGGCAGCCGGCCAATCCAGGCCAGCGGGCACTGGACACGAACCATGGCCATTTCCCAGAGAAACAAAAGTCACCAGGCCAGGTTGCTGATGTCAGTTTGCAGGAGGCACTTGGCACTGTCAAACCAGCCACAGTTGACTCTGGGGGCACCTTGCATCTGGGAGGTATCCTGATCCGTGCGGAATTTCTGCAGGCAGCCGGCCACCACGGGCCTCCTCGCCCTGTACACCTACAATGGCCATTCCCCAGAGAAACAAAAGTCACCAGGCCAGGTTCCTGATGTCAGTTTGCAGGAGGCACTTGGCACTGTCAAACCACCCACAGGTGCCTCTGGGGGCATTTTTCATATGGGAAGTATCCTGATCCGTGCGGAATTTCAGCAGGCAGCCGGCCAATCCAGGCCAGCGGGCACTGGACACGAACCATGGCCTTTCCCCAGAGAAACAAAAGTCACCAGGCCAGGTTCCTGATGTCAGTTTGCAGGAGGCACTTGGCACTGTCAAACCAGCCACAGTTGCCTGTGGTGGTACTTTTGGTCAGGGAGGTATCCTGATCCGTGCGGAATTTCTGCAGGCAGCCGGCCACTCCAGGCCACCGGGCACTGGACACGAACCATGGCCTTTCCCCAGAGAAACAAAAGTCACCAGGCCAGGTTCCTGATGTCAGTTTGCAGGAGGCACTTGGCACTGTCAAACCAGCCACAGTTGCCTGTGGGGGCACCTTGCATCTGGGAGGTATCCTGATCCATTAGCAATTTCTGCAGGCAGCCGGCCCCTCCGGGTCACCGTGCCCCGGACAAGAATGATGGCCTTTTCCCAGAGAAACAAAAGTCACCAGGCCAGGTTCCTGATGTCAGTTTGCAGGAGGCACTTGGCACTGTCAAACCAGCTGCTGGTGCCTGTGGGGGCACCTTGCATCCTGGAGGTATCCTGATCCGTTTGGAATTTCAGCAGGCAGCCGGCCACTCCGGTTTACCGGGCCCATGAGAAGAATGATGGCCTTTCCCCAGAGAAACAAAAGTCACCAGGCCAGGTTGCTGATGTCAGTTTGCTGGAGGCACTTGGCACTGTCAAACCAGCCACAGTCGCCTGTGGGGGCACCTTGCATCTGGGAGGTATCTTGATCCATTCGGAATTTCAGCAGGCAGCCGGCCACTCCCGGCCACTGGGAACTGGACACGAACCACGGCCTTTCCCCAGAGAAACCAAAGTCACCAGGCCAGGTTCCTGATGTCAGTTTGCAGGAGGCACTTGGCACTGTCAAACCAGCCACAGTTGCCTGTGGGGGCACCTTGCATCTGGGAGGCATCCTGATCCGTGCGGAATTTCAGCAGGCAGCCGGCCACTCCAGGCCACCGGGCACTGGATATGAACCATGGCCTTTCCCCAGAGAAACAAAACTAACCAGGCCAGGTTCCTGATGTCAATTTGCAGGAGGCACTTGGCACTGTCAAACCAGCCACAGTTGACTCTGGGGGCACCTTGCATCTGGGAGGTATCCTGATCCGTTCGGAATTTCAGCAGGCAGCCGGCCACTCCCGGCAAGGGGACCCTTGAGAAGAATGATGGCCTTTCCCCAGAGAAACAAAAGTCACCAGGCCAGGTTCCTGATGTCAGTTTGCAGGAGGCACTTGGCACTGTCAAACCAGCCACAGTTGCCTGTGGTGGTACTTTTGGTCAGGGAGGTATCCTGATCCGTGCGGAATTTCTGCAGGCAGCCGGCCACCACGGGCCTCCTCGCCCTGTACACCTACAATGGCCATTCCCCAGAGAAACAAAAGTCACCAGGCCAGGTTCCTGATGTCAGTTTGCAGGAGGCACTTGGCACTGTCAAACCAGCCACAGGTGCCTCTGGGGGCATTTTTCATATGGGAAGTATCCTGATCCGTGCGGAATTTCAGCAGGCAGCCGGCCAATCCAGGCCAGCGGGCACTGGACATGAACCATGGCCTTTTCCCAGAGAAACAAAAGTCACCAGGCCAGGTTGCTGATGTCAGTTTGCAGGAGGCACTTGGCACTGTCAAACCAGCCACTGTTGCCTGTGGGGGCACCTTGCATCTGGGAGGTATCCTGATCCGTGCGGAATTTCAGCAGGCAGCCGGCCACTCCAGGCCACCGGGCACTGGATATGAACCATGGCCTTTCCCCAGAGAAACAAAACTAACCAGGCCAGGTTCCTGATGTCAGTTTGCAGGAGGCACTTGGCACTGTCAAACCAGCCACAGTTGCCTGTGGGGGCACCTTGCATCTGGCGGTATCCTGATCCGTTCGGAATTTCAGTAGGCAGCCGGCTACTCCGGGCCACCGTGCCCCAGACAAGAATGATGGCCTTTTCCCAGAGAAACAAAAGTTACCAGGCCAGGTTCCTGATGTCAGTTTGCAGGAGGCACTTGGCACTGTCAAACCAGCCACTGTTGCCTGTGGGGGCACCTTGCATCTGGGAGGTATCCTGATCCGTGCGGAATTTCAGCAGGCAGCCGGCCACTCCCGGCAAGGGGACCCTTGAGAAGAATGATGGCCTTTCCCCAGAGAAACAAAAGTCACCAGGCCAGGTTCCTGATGTCAGTTTGCAGGAGGCACTTGGCACTGTCAAACCAGCCACTGTTGCCTGTGGTGGTACTTTTGGTCAGGGAGGTATCCTGATCCGTGCGGAATTTCTGCAGGCAGCCGGCCACTCCAGGCCACCGGGCACTGGACACGAACCATGGCCTTTCCCCAGAGAAACAAAAGTCACCTGGGCAGCTTCCTGATGTCAGTTTGCAGGAGGCACTTGGCACTGTCAAAACAGCCACAGTAGCGTCGGGCGGCACCTTTCATTTAGACGGTATCCTGATCCGTGCGGAATTTCAGCAGGCAGCCGGCCAATCCAGGCCAGCGGGCACTGGACATGAACCATGGCCTTTTCCCAGAGAAAGAAAAGTCACCAGGCCAGGTTCCTGATGTCAGTTTGCAGGAGGCACTTGGCACTGTCAAACCAGCCACAGTTGCCTGTGGTGGTACTTTTGGTCAGGGAGGTATCCTGATCCGTGCGGAATTTCTGCAGGCAGCCGGACACCACGGGCCTCCTCGCCCTGTACACCTACAATGGCCATTCCCCAGAGAAACAAAAGTCACCAGGCCAGGTTCCTGATGTCAGTTTGCAGGAGGCACTTGGCACTGTCAAACCAGCCACAGGTGCCTCTGGGAGCATTTTTCATATGGGAAGTATCCTGATCCGTGCCGAATTTCTGCAGGCAGCCGGCCAATCCAGGCCAGCGGGCACTGGACACGAACCATGGCCTTTTCCCAGAGAAACAAAAGTCACCAGGCCAGGTTCCTGATGTCACTTTGCAAGAGGCATTTGGCACTGTCAAACCAGCCACTGTTGCCTGTGGGGGCACCTTGCATCTGGGAGGTATCCTGATCCGTGCGGAATTTCAGCAGGCAGCTGGCCACTCCAGGCCACCGGGCACTGGATATGAACCATGGCCTTTCCCCAGAGAAACAAAACTAACCAGGCCAGGTTCCTGATGTCAGTTTGCAGGAGGCACTTGGCACTGTCAAACCAGCCACAGTTGCCTGTGGGGGCACCTTGCATCTGGGAGGTATCCTGATCCGTTCGGAATTTCAGTAGGCAGCCGGCTACTCCGGGCCACCGTGCCCCAGACAAGAATGATGGCCTTTTCCCAGAGAAACAAAAGTTACCAGGCCAGGTTCCTGATGTCAGTTTGCAGGAGGCACTTGGCACTGTCAAACCAGCCACTGTTGCCTGTGGGGGCACCTTGCATCTGGGAGGTATCCTGATCCGTTCGGAATTTCAGCAGGCAGCCGGCCACTCCCGGCAAGGGGACCCTTGAGAAGAATGATGGCCTTTCCCCAGAGAAACAAAAGTCACCAGGCCAGGTTCCTGATGTCAGTTTGCAGGAGGCACTTGGCACTGTCAAACCAGCCACTGTTGCCTGTGGTGGTACTTTTGGTCAGGGAGCTATCCTGATCCGTGTGGAATTTCTGCAGGCAGCCGGCCACCACGGGCCTCCTCGCCCTGTACACCTACAATGGCCATTCCCCAGAGAAACAAAAGTCACCAGGCCAGGTTCCTGATGTCAGTTTGCAGGAGGCACTTGGCACTGTCAAACCACCCACAGGTGCCTCTGGGGGCATTTTTCATATGGGAAGTATCCTGATCCGTGCGGAATTTCAGCAGGCAGCCGGCCAATCCAGGCCAGCGGGCACTGGACACGAACCATGGCCATTTCCCAGAGAAACAAAAGTCACCAGGCCAGGTTGCTGATGTCAGTTTGCAGGAGGCACTTGGCACTGTCAAACCAGCCACTGTTGACTCTGGGGGCACCTTGCATCTGGGAGGTATCCTGATCCGTGCGGAATTTCTGCAGGCAGCCGGCCACCACGGGCCTCCTCGCCCTGTACACCTACAATGGCCATTCCCCAGAGAAACAAAAGTCACCAGGCCAGGTTCCTGATGTCAGTTTGCAGGAGGCACTTGGCACTGTCAAACCACCCACAGGTGCCTCTGGGGGCATTTTTCATATGGGAAGTATCCTGATCCGTGCGGAATTTCAGCAGGCAGCCGGCCAATCCAGGCCAGCGGGCACTGGACACGAACCATGGCCTTTCCCCAGAGAAACAAAAGTCACCAGGCCAGGTTCCTGATGTCAGTTTGCAGGAGGCACTTGGCACTGTCAAACCAGCCACAGTTGCCTGTGGTGGTACTTTTGGTCAGGGAGGTATCCTGATCCGTGCGGAATTTCTGCAGGCAGCCGGCCACTCCAGGCCACCGGGCACTGGACACGAACCATGGCCTTTCCCCAGAGAAACAAAAGTCACCAGGCCAGGTTCCTGATGTCAGTTTGCAGGAGGCACTTGGCACTGTCAAACCAGCCACAGTTGCCTGTGGGGGCACCTTGCATCTGGGAGGTATCCTGATCCATTAGCAATTTCTGCAGGCAGCCGGCCCCTCCGGGTCACCGTGCCCCGGACAAGAATGATGGCCTTTTCCCAGAGAAACAAAAGTCACCAGGCCAGGTTCCTGATGTCAGTTTGCAGGAGGCACTTGGCACTGTCAAACCAGCTGCTGGTGCCTGTGGGGGCACCTTGCATCCTGGAGGTATCCTGATCCGTTTGGAATTTCAGCAGGCAGCCGGCCACTCCGGTTTACCGGGCCCATGAGAAGAATGATGGCCTTTCCCCAGAGAAACAAAAGTCACCAGGCCAGGTTGCTGATGTCAGTTTGCTGGAGGCACTTGGCACTGTCAAACCAGCCACAGTCGCCTGTGGGGGCACCTTGCATCTGGGAGGTATCTTGATCCATTCGGAATTTCAGCAGGCAGCCGGCCACTCCCGGCCACTGGGAACTGGACACGAACCACGGCCTTTCCCCAGAGAAACAAAAGTCACCAGGCCAGGTTCCTGATGTCAGTTTGCAGGAGGCACTTGGCACTGTCAAACTAGCCACAGTTGCCTGTGGGGGCACCTTGCATCTGGGAGGCATCCTGATCCGTGCGGAATTTCAGCAGGCAGCCGGCCACTCCAGGCCACCGGGCACTGGATATGAACCATGGCCTTTCCCCAGAGAAACAAAACTAACCAGGCCAGGTTCCTGATGTCAATTTGCAGGAGGCACTTGGCACTGTCAAACCAGCCACAGTTGACTCTGGGGGCACCTTGCATCTGGGAGGTATCCTGATCCGTTCGGAATTTCAGCAGGCAGCCGGCCACTCCCGGCAAGGGGACCGTTGAGAAGAATGATGGCCTTTCCCCAGAGAAACAAAAGTCACCAGGCCAGGTTCCTGATGTCAGTTTGCAGGAGGCACTTGGCACTGTCAAACCAGCCACAGTTGCCTGTGGTGGTACTTTTGGTCAGGGAGGTATCCTGATCCGTGCGGAATTTCTGCAGGCAGCCGGCCACCACGGGCCTCCTCGCCCTGTACACCTACAATGGCCATTCCCCAGAGAAACAAAAGTCACCAGGCCAGGTTCCTGATGTCAGTTTGCAGGAGGCACTTGGCACTGTCAAACCAGCCACAGGTGCCTCTGGGGGCATTTTTCATATGGGAAGTATCCTGATCCGTGCGGAATTTCAGCAGGCAGCCGGCCAATCCAGGCCAGCGGGCACTGGACATGAACCATGGCCTTTTCCCAGAGAAACAAAAGTCACCAGGCCAGGTTGCTGATGTCAGTTTGCAGGAGGCACTTGGCACTGTCAAACCAGCCACTGTTGCCTGTGGGGGCACCTTGCATCTGGGAGGTATCCTGATCCGTGCGGAATTTCAGCAGGCAGCCGGCCACTCCAGGCCACCGGGCACTGGATATGAACCATGGCCTTTCCCCAGAGAAACAAAAGTCACCAGGCCAGGTTCCTGATGTCAGTTTGCAGGAGGCACTTGGCACTGTCAAACCAGCCACAGTTGCCTGTGGGGGCACCTTGCATCTGGCGGTATCCTGATCCGTTCGGAATTTCAGTAGGCAGCCGGCTACTACGGGCCACCGTGCCCCAGACAAGAATGATGGCCTTTTCCCAGAGAAACAAAAGTTACCAGGCCAGGTTCCTGATGTCAGTTTGCAGGAGGCACTTGGCACTGTCAAACCAGCCACTGTTGCCTGTGGGGGCACCTTGCATCTGGGAGGTATCCTGATCCGTGCGGAATTTCAGCAGGCAGCCGGCCACTCCCGGCAAGGGGACCCTTGAGAAGAATGATGGCCTTTCCCCAGAGAAACAAAAGTCACCAGGCCAGGTTCCTGATGTCAGTTTGCAGGAGGCACTTGGCACTGTCAAACCAGCCACTGTTGCCTGTGGTGGTACTTTTGGTCAGGGAGGTATCCTGATCCGTGCGGAATTTCTGCAGGCAGCCGGCCACCACGGGCCTCCTCGCCCTGTACACCTACAATGGCCATTCCCCAGAGAAACAAAAGTCACCAGGCCAGGTTCCTGATGTCAGTTTGCAGGAGGCACTTGGCACTGTCAAACCACCCACAGGTGCCTCTGGGGGCATTTTTCATATGGGAAGTATCCTGATCCGTGCGGAATTTCAGCAGGCAGCCGGCCACTCCAGGCCAGCGGGCACTGGATACGAACCATGGCCTTTCCCCAGAGAAACAAAAGTCACCAGGCCAGGTTGCTGATGTCAGTTTGCGGGAGGCACTTGGCACTGTCAAACCAGCCACAGTTGCCTGTGGTGGTACTTTTGGTCAGGGAGGTATCCTGATCCGTGCGGAATTTCTGCAGGCAGCCGGCCACTCCAGGCCACCGGGCACAGGACACGAACCATGGCCTTTCCCCAGAGAAGCAAAAGTCACCAGGGTAGCTTCCTGATGTCAGTTTGCAGGAGGCACTTGGCACTGTCAAACCAGCTGCTGGTGCCTGTGGGGGCACCTTGCATCCTGGAGGTATCCTGATCCGTGCGGAATTTCAGCAGGCAGCCGGCCACTCCGGTTTACCGGGCCCATGAAAAGAATGATGGCCTTTCCCCAGAGAAACAAAAGTCACCAGGCCAGGTTCCTGATGTCAGTTTGCTGGAGGCACTTGGCACTGTCAAACCAGCCACAGTCGCCTGTGGGGGCACCTTGCATCTGGGAGGTATCTTGATCCATTCGGAATTTCAGCAGGCAGCCGGCCACTCCCGGCCACTGGGAACTGGACACGAACCATGGCCTTTCCCCAGAGAAACAAAAGTCACCAGGCCAGGTTCCTGATGTCAATTTGCAGGAGGCACTTGGCACTGTCAAACCAGCCACAGTTGCCTGTGGGGGCACCTTGCATCTGGAAGGTATCCTGATCCGTTCGGAATTTCAGTAGGCAGCCGGCTACTCCGGGCCACCGTGCCCCAGACAAGAATGATGGCCTTTCCCCAGGTAAACAAAAGTTACCAGGCCAGGTTCCTGATGTCAGTTTGCAGGAGGCACTTGGCACTGTCAAACCAGCCACAGTTGCCTGTGGGGGCACCTTGCATCTGGGCGGTATCCTGATCCGTTCGGAATTTCAGCAGGCAGCCGGCCACTCCCGGCAAGGGGACCATTGAGAAGAATGATGGCCTTTCCCCAGAGAAACAAAAGTCACCAGGCCAGGTTCCTGATGTCAGTTTGCAGGAGGCACTTGGCACTGTCAAACCAGCCACAGTTGCCTGTGGTGGTACTTTTGGTCAGGGAGGTATCCTGATCCGTGCGGAATTTCTGCAGGCAGCCGGCCACCACGGGCCTCCTCGCCCTGTACACCTACAATGGCCATTCCCCAGAGAAACAAAAGTCACCAGGCCAGGTTCCTGATGTCAGTTTGCAGGAGGCACTTGGCACTGTCAAACCAGCCACAGTTGCCTGTCGTGGTACTTTCGGTCTGGGAGGTATCCTCATCCGTGCGGAATTTCAGCAGGCAGCCGGCCACTCCAGGCCACCGGGCACTGGACACGAACCATGGCCTTTCCCCAGAGAAACAAAAGTCACCTGGGCAGCTTCCTGATGTCAGTTTGCAGGAGGCACTTGGCACTGTCAAAACAGCCACAGTAGCGTCGGGCGGCACCTTTCATTTAGACGGTATCCTGATCCGTGCGGAATTTCAGCAGGCAGCCGGCCAATCCAGGCCAGCGGGCACTGGACATGAACCATGGCCTTTTCCCAGAGAAAGAAAAGTCACCAGGCCAGCTTCCTGATGTCAGTTTGCAGGAGGCACTTGGCACTGTCAAACCAGCCACAGTTGCCTGTGGTGGTACTTTTGGTCAGGGAGGTATCCTGATCCGTGCGGAATTTCAGCAGGCAGCCGGCCACTCCGGTTTACCGGGCCCATGAGAAGAATGATGGCCTTTCCCCAGAGAAACAAAAGTCACCAGGCCAGGTTGCTGATGTCAGTTTGCTGGAGGCACTTGGCACTGTCAAACCAGCCACAGTCGCCTGTGGGGGCACCTTGCATCTGGGAGGTATCTTGATCCATTCGGAATTTCAGCAGGCAGCCGGCCACTCCCGGCCACTGGGAACTGGACACGAACCACGGCCTTTCCCCAGAGAAACAAAAGTCACCAGGCCAGGTTCCTGATGTCAGTTTGCAGGAGGCACTTGGCACTGTCAAACCAGCCACAGTTGCCTGTGGGGGCACCTTGCATCTGGGAGGCATCCTGATCCGTGCGGAATTTCAGCAGGCAGCCGGCCACTCCAGGCCACCGGGCACTGGATATGAACCATGGCCTTTCCCCAGAGAAACAAAACTAACCAGGCCAGGTTCCTGATGTCAATTTGCAGGAGGCACTTGGCACTGTCAAACCAGCCACAGTTGACTCTGGGGGCACCTTGCATCTGGGAGGTATCCTGATCCGTTCGGAATTTCAGCAGGCAGCCGGCCACTCCCGGCAAGGGGACCGTTGAGAAGAATGATGGCCTTTCCCCAGAGAAACAAAAGTCACCAGGCCAGGTTCCTGATGTCAGTTTGCAGGAGGCACTTGGCACTGTCAAACCAGCCACAGTTGCCTGTGGTGGTACTTTTGGTCAGGGAGGTATCCTGATCCGTGCGGAATTTCTGCAGGCAGCCGGCCACCACGGGCCTCCTCGCCCTGTACACCTACAATGGCCATTCCCCAGAGAAACAAAAGTCACCAGGCCAGGTTCCTGATGTCAGTTTGCAGGAGGCACTTGGCACTGTCAAACCAGCCACAGGTGCCTCTGGGGGCATTTTTCATATGGGAAGTATCCTGATCCGTGCGGAATTTCAGCAGGCAGCCGGCCAATCCAGGCCAGCGGGCACTGGACATGAACCATGGCCTTTTCCCAGAGAAACAAAAGTCACCAGGCCAGGTTGCTGATGTCAGTTTGCAGGAGGCACTTGGCACTGTCAAACCAGCCACTGTTGCCTGTGGGGGCACCTTGCATCTGGGAGGTATCCTGATCCGTGCGGAATTTCAGCAGGCAGCCGGCCACTCCAGGCCACCGGGCACTGGATATGAACCATGGCCTTTCCCCAGAGAAACAAAAGTCACCAGGCCAGGTTCCTGATGTCAGTTTGCAGGAGGCACTTGGCACTGTCAAACCAGCCACAGTTGCCTGTGGGGGCACCTTGCATCTGGCGGTATCCTGATCCGTTCGGAATTTCAGTAGGCAGCCGGCTACTACGGGCCACCGTGCCCCAGACAAGAATGATGGCCTTTTCCCAGAGAAACAAAAGTTACCAGGCCAGGTTCCTGATGTCAGTTTGCAGGAGGCACTTGGCACTGTCAAACCAGCCACTGTTGCCTGTGGGGGCACCTTGCATCTGGGAGGTATCCTGATCCGTGCGGAATTTCAGCAGGCAGCCGGCCACTCCCGGCAAGGGGACCCTTGAGAAGAATGATGGCCTTTCCCCAGAGAAACAAAAGTCACCAGGCCAGGTTCCTGATGTCAGTTTGCAGGAGGCACTTGGCACTGTCAAACCAGCCACTGTTGCCTGTGGTGGTACTTTTGGTCAGGGAGGTATCCTGATCCGTGCGGAATTTCTGCAGGCAGCCGGCCACCACGGGCCTCCTCGCCCTGTACACCTACAATGGCCATTCCCCAGAGAAACAAAAGTCACCAGGCCAGGTTCCTGATGTCAGTTTGCAGGAGGCACTTGGCACTGTCAAACCACCCACAGGTGCCTCTGGGGGCATTTTTCATATGGGAAGTATCCTGATCCGTGCGGAATTTCAGCAGGCAGCCGGCCACTCCAGGCCAGCGGGCACTGGATACGAACCATGGCCTTTCCCCAGAGAAACAAAAGTCACCAGGCCAGGTTGCTGATGTCAGTTTGCGGGAGGCACTTGGCACTGTCAAACCAGCCACAGTTGCCTGTGGTGGTACTTTTGGTCAGGGAGGTATCCTGATCCGTGCGGAATTTCTGCAGGCAGCCGGCCACTCCAGGCCACCGGGCACAGGACACGAACCATGGCCTTTCCCCAGAGAAGCAAAAGTCACCAGGGTAGCTTCCTGATGTCAGTTTGCAGGAGGCACTTGGCACTGTCAAACCAGCTGCTGGTGCCTGTGGGGGCACCTTGCATCCTGGAGGTATCCTGATCCGTGCGGAATTTCAGCAGGCAGCCGGCCACTCCGGTTTACCGGGCCCATGAAAAGAATGATGGCCTTTCCCCAGAGAAACAAAAGTCACCAGGCCAGGTTCCTGATGTCAGTTTGCTGGAGGCACTTGGCACTGTCAAACCAGCCACAGTCGCCTGTGGGGGCACCTTGCATCTGGGAGGTATCTTGATCCATTCGGAATTTCAGCAGGCAGCCGGCCACTCCCGGCCACTGGGAACTGGACACGAACCATGGCCTTTCCCCAGAGAAACAAAAGTCACCAGGCCAGGTTCCTGATGTCAATTTGCAGGAGGCACTTGGCACTGTCAAACCAGCCACAGTTGCCTGTGGGGGCACCTTGCATCTGGGAGGTATCCTGATCCGTTCGGAATTTCAGTAGGCAGCCGGCTACTCCGGGCCACCGTGCCCCAGACAAGAATGATGGCCTTTCCCCAGGTAAACAAAAGTTACCAGGCCAGGTTCCTGATGTCAGTTTGCAGGAGGCACTTGGCACTGTCAAACCAGCCACAGTTGCCTGTGGGGGCACCTTGCATCTGGGCGGTATCCTGATCCGTTCGGAATTTCAGCAGGCAGCCGGCCACTCCCGGCAAGGGGACCATTGAGAAGAATGATGGCCTTTCCCCAGAGAAACAAAAGTCACCAGGCCAGGTTCCTGATGTCAGTTTGCAGGAGGCACTTGGCACTGTCAAACCAGCCACAGTTGCCTGTGGTGGTACTTTTGGTCAGGGAGGTATCCTGATCCGTGCGGAATTTCTGCAGGCAGCCGGCCACCACGGGCCTCCTCGCCCTGTACACCTACAATGGCCATTCCCCAGAGAAACAAAAGTCACCAGGCCAGGTTCCTGATGTCAGTTTGCAGGAGGCACTTGGCACTGTCAAACCAGCCACAGTTGCCTGTCGTGGTACTTTCGGTCTGGGAGGTATCCTCATCCGTGCGGAATTTCAGCAGGCAGCCGGCCACTCCAGGCCACCGGGCACTGGACACGAACCATGGCCTTTCCCCAGAGAAACAAAAGTCACCTGGGCAGCTTCCTGATGTCAGTTTGCAGGAGGCACTTGGCACTGTCAAAACAGCCACAGTAGCGTCGGGCGGCACCTTTCATTTAGACGGTATCCTGATCCGTGCGGAATTTCAGCAGGCAGCCGGCCAATCCAGGCCAGCGGGCACTGGACATGAACCATGGCCTTTTCCCAGAGAAAGAAAAGTCACCAGGCCAGCTTCCTGATGTCAGTTTGCAGGAGGCACTTGGCACTGTCAAACCAGCCACAGTTGCCTGTGGTGGTACTTTTGGTCAGGGAGGTATCCTGATCCGTGCGGAATTTCTGCAGGCAGCCGGACACCACGGGCCTCCTCGCCCTGTACACCTACAATGGCCATTCCCCAGAGAAACAAAAGTCACCAGGCCAGGTTCCTGATGTCAGTTTGCAGGAGGCACTTGGCACTGTCAAACCAGCCACAGGTGCCTCTGGGAGCATTTTTCATATGGGAAGTATCCTGATCCGTGCCGAATTTCTGCAGGCAGCCGGCCAATCCAGGCCAGCGGGCACTGGACACGAACCATGGCCTTTTCCCAGAGAAACAAAAGTCACCAGGCCAGGTTCCTGATGTCACTTTGCAAGAGGCATTTGGCACTGTCAAACCAGCCACTGTTGCCTGTGGGGGCACCTTGCATCTGGGAGGTATCCTGATCCGTGCGGAATTTCAGCAGGCAGCTGGCCACTCCAGGCCACCGGGCACTGGATATGAACCATGGCCTTTTCCCAGAGAAACAAAAGTCACCAGGCCAGGTTCCTGATGTCACTTTGCAAGAGGCATTTGGCACTGTCAAACCAGCCACTGTTGCCTGTGGGGGCACCTTGCATCCTGGAGGTATCCTGATCCGTGCGGAATTTCAGCAGGCAGCCGGCCACTCCGGTTTACCGGGCCCATGAAAAGAATGATGGCCTTTCCCCAGAGAAACAAAAGTCACCAGGCCAGGTTCCTGATGTCAGTTTGCTGGAGGCACTTGGCACTGTCAAACCAGCCACAGTCGCCTGTGGGGGCACCTTGCATCTGGGAGGTATCTTGATCCATTCGGAATTTCAGCAGGCAGCCGGCCACTCCCGGCCACTGGGAACTGGACACGAACCATGGCCTTTCCCCAGAGAAACAAAAGTCACCAGGCCAGGTTCCTGATGTCAATTTGCAGGAGGCACTTGGCACTGTCAAACCAGCCACAGTTGCCTGTGGGGGCACCTTGCATCTGGGAGGTATCCTGATCCGTTCGGAATTTCAGTAGGCAGCCGGCTACTCCGGGCCACCGTGCCCCAGACAAGAATGATGGCCTTTCCCCAGGTAAACAAAAGTTACCAGGCCAGGTTCCTGATGTCAGTTTGCAGGAGGCACTTGGCACTGTCAAACCAGCCACAGTTGCCTGTGGGGGCACCTTGCATCTGGGCGGTATCCTGATCCGTTCGGAATTTCAGCAGGCAGCCGGCCACTCCCGGCAAGGGGACCATTGAGAAGAATGATGGCCTTTCCCCAGAGAAACAAAAGTCACCAGGCCAGGTTCCTGATGTCAGTTTGCAGGAGGCACTTGGCACTGTCAAACCAGCCACAGTTGCCTGTGGTGGTACTTTTGGTCAGGGAGGTATCCTGATCCGTGCGGAATTTCTGCAGGCAGCCGGCCACCACGGGCCTCCTCGCCCTGTACACCTACAATGGCCATTCCCCAGAGAAACAAAAGTCACCAGGCCAGGTTCCTGATGTCAGTTTGCAGGAGGCACTTGGCACTGTCAAACCAGCCACAGTTGCCTGTCGTGGTACTTTCGGTCTGGGAGGTATCCTCATCCGTGCGGAATTTCAGCAGGCAGCCGGCCACTCCAGGCCACCGGGCACTGGACACGAACCATGGCCTTTCCCCAGAGAAACAAAAGTCACCTGGGCAGCTTCCTGATGTCAGTTTGCAGGAGGCACTTGGCACTGTCAAAACAGCCACAGTAGCGTCGGGCGGCACCTTTCATTTAGACGGTATCCTGATCCGTGCGGAATTTCAGCAGGCAGCCGGCCAATCCAGGCCAGCGGGCACTGGACATGAACCATGGCCTTTTCCCAGAGAAAGAAAAGTCACCAGGCCAGCTTCCTGATGTCAGTTTGCAGGAGGCACTTGGCACTGTCAAACCAGCCACAGTTGCCTGTGGTGGTACTTTTGGTCAGGGAGGTATCCTGATCCGTGCGGAATTTCTGCAGGCAGCCGGACACCACGGGCCTCCTCGCCCTGTACACCTACAATGGCCATTCCCCAGAGAAACAAAAGTCACCAGGCCAGGTTCCTGATGTCAGTTTGCAGGAGGCACTTGGCACTGTCAAACCAGCCACAGGTGCCTCTGGGAGCATTTTTCATATGGGAAGTATCCTGATCCGTGCCGAATTTCTGCAGGCAGCCGGCCAATCCAGGCCAGCGGGCACTGGACACGAACCATGGCCTTTTCCCAGAGAAACAAAAGTCACCAGGCCAGGTTCCTGATGTCACTTTGCAAGAGGCATTTGGCACTGTCAAACCAGCCACTGTTGCCTGTGGGGGCACCTTGCATCTGGGAGGTATCCTGATCCGTGCGGAATTTCAGCAGGCAGCTGGCCACTCCAGGCCACCGGGCACTGGATATGAACCATGGCCTTTCCCCAGAGAAACAAAACTAACCAGGCCAGGTTCCTGATGTCAGTTTGCAGGAGGCACTTGGCACTGTCAAACCAGCCACAGTTGCCTGTGGGGGCACCTTGCATCTGGGAGGTATCCTGATCCGTTCGGAATTTCAGTAGGCAGCCGGCTACTCCGGGCCACCGTGCCCCAGACAAGAATGATGGCCTTTTCCCAGAGAAACAAAAGTTACCAGGCCAGGTTCCTGATGTCAGTTTGCAGGAGGCACTTGGCACTGTCAAACCAGCCACTGTTGCCTGTGGGGGCACCTTGCATCTGGGAGGTATCCTGATCCGTTCGGAATTTCAGCAGGCAGCCGGCCACTCCCGGCAAGGGGACCCTTGAGAAGAATGATGGCCTTTCCCCAGAGAAACAAAAGTCACCAGGCCAGGTTCCTGATGTCAGTTTGCAGGAGGCACTTGGCACTGTCAAACCAGCCACTGTTGCCTGTGGTGGTACTTTTGGTCAGGGAGCTATCCTGATCCGTGTGGAATTTCTGCAGGCAGCCGGCCACCACGGGCCTCCTCGCCCTGTACACCTACAATGGCCATTCCCCAGAGAAACAAAAGTCACCAGGCCAGGTTCCTGATGTCAGTTTGCAGGAGGCACTTGGCACTGTCAAACCACCCACAGGTGCCTCTGGGGGCATTTTTCATATGGGAAGTATCCTGATCCGTGCGGAATTTCAGCAGGCAGCCGGCCAATCCAGGCCAGCGGGCACTGGACACGAACCATGGCCATTTCCCAGAGAAACAAAAGTCACCAGGCCAGGTTGCTGATGTCAGTTTGCAGGAGGCACTTGGCACTGTCAAACCAGCCACAGTTGACTCTGGGGGCACCTTGCATCTGGGAGGTATCCTGATCCGTGCGGAATTTCTGCAGGCAGCCGGCCACCACGGGCCTCCTCGCCCTGTACACCTACAATGGCCATTCCCCAGAGAAACAAAAGTCACCAGGCCAGGTTCCTGATGTCAGTTTGCAGGAGGCACTTGGCACTGTCAAACCACCCACAGGTGCCTCTGGGGGCATTTTTCATATGGGAAGTATCCTGATCCGTGCGGAATTTCAGCAGGCAGCCGGCCAATCCAGGCCAGCGGGCACTGGACACGAACCATGGCCTTTCCCCAGAGAAACAAAAGTCACCAGGCCAGGTTCCTGATGTCAGTTTGCAGGAGGCACTTGGCACTGTCAAACCAGCCACAGTTGCCTGTGGTGGTACTTTTGGTCAGGGAGGTATCCTGATCCGTGCGGAATTTCTGCAGGCAGCCGGCCACTCCAGGCCACCGGGCACTGGACACGAACCATGGCCTTTCCCCAGAGAAACAAAAGTCACCAGGCCAGGTTCCTGATGTCAGTTTGCAGGAGGCACTTGGCACTGTCAAACCAGCCACAGTTGCCTGTGGGGGCACCTTGCATCTGGGAGGTATCCTGATCCATTAGCAATTTCTGCAGGCAGCCGGCCCCTCCGGGTCACCGTGCCCCGGACAAGAATGATGGCCTTTTCCCAGAGAAACAAAAGTCACCAGGCCAGGTTCCTGATGTCAGTTTGCAGGAGGCACTTGGCACTGTCAAACCAGCTGCTGGTGCCTGTGGGGGCACCTTGCATCCTGGAGGTATCCTGATCCGTTTGGAATTTCAGCAGGCAGCCGGCCACTCCGGTTTACCGGGCCCATGAGAAGAATGATGGCCTTTCCCCAGAGAAACAAAAGTCACCAGGCCAGGTTGCTGATGTCAGTTTGCTGGAGGCACTTGGCACTGTCAAACCAGCCACAGTCGCCTGTGGGGGCACCTTGCATCTGGGAGGTATCTTGATCCATTCGGAATTTCAGCAGGCAGCCGGCCACTCCCGGCCACTGGGAACTGGACACGAACCACGGCCTTTCCCCAGAGAAACAAAAGTCACCAGGCCAGGTTCCTGATGTCAGTTTGCAGGAGGCACTTGGCACTGTCAAACCAGCCACAGTTGCCTGTGGGGGCACCTTGCATCTGGGAGGCATCCTGATCCGTGCGGAATTTCAGCAGGCAGCCGGCCACTCCAGGCCACCGGGCACTGGATATGAACCATGGCCTTTCCCCAGAGAAACAAAACTAACCAGGCCAGGTTCCTGATGTCAATTTGCAGGAGGCACTTGGCACTGTCAAACCAGCCACAGTTGACTCTGGGGGCACCTTGCATCTGGGAGGTATCCTGATCCGTTCGGAATTTCAGCAGGCAGCCGGCCACTCCCGGCAAGGGGACCCTTGAGAAGAATGATGGCCTTTCCCCAGAGAAACAAAAGTCACCAGGCCAGGTTCCTGATGTCAGTTTGCAGGAGGCACTTGGCACTGTCAAACCAGCCACAGTTGCCTGTGGTGGTACTTTTGGTCAGGGAGGTATCCTGATCCGTGCGGAATTTCTGCAGGCAGCCGGCCACCACGGGCCTCCTCGCCCTGTACACCTACAATGGCCATTCCCCAGAGAAACAAAAGTCACCAGGCCAGGTTCCTGATGTCAGTTTGCAGGAGGCACTTGGCACTGTCAAACCAGCCACTGTTGCCTCTGGGGGCATTTTTCATATGGGAAGTATCCTGATCCGTGCGGAATTTCAGCAGGCAGCCGGCCAATCCAGGCCAGCGGGCACTGGACCTGAACCATGGCCTTTTCCCAGAGAAACAAAAGTCACCAGGCCAGGTTGCTGATGTCAGTTTGCAGGAGGCACTTGGCACTGTCAAACCAGCCACTGTTGCCTGTGGGGGCACCTTGCATCTGGGAGGTATCCTGATCCGTGCGGAATTTCAGCAGGCAGCCGGCCACTCCAGGCCACCGGGCACTGGATATGAACCATGGCCTTTCCCCAGAGAAACAAAAGTCACCAGGCCAGGTTCCTGATGTCAGTTTGCAGGAGGCACTTGGCACTGTCAAACCAGCCACAGTTGCCTGTGGGGGCACCTTGCATCTGGCGGTATCCTGATCCGTTCGGAATTTCAGTAGGCAGCCGGCTACTACGGGCCACCGTGCCCCAGACAAGAATGATGGCCTTTTCCCAGAGAAACAAAAGTTACCAGGCCAGGTTCCTGATGTCAGTTTGCAGGAGGCACTTGGCACTGTCAAACCAGCCACTGTTGCCTGTGGGGGCACCTTGCATCTGGGAGGTATCCTGATCCGTGCGGAATTTCAGCAGGCAGCCGGCCACTCCCGGCAAGGGGACCCTTGAGAAGAATGATGGCCTTTCCCCAGAGAAACAAAAGTCACCAGGCCAGGTTCCTGATGTCAGTTTGCAGGAGGCACTTGGCACTGTCAAACCAGCCACTGTTGCCTGTGGTGGTACTTTTGGTCAGGGAGGTATCCTGATCCGTGCGGAATTTCTGCAGGCAGCCGGCCACCACGGGCCTCCTCGCCCTGTACACCTACAATGGCCATTCCCCAGAGAAACAAAAGTCACCAGGCCAGGTTCCTGATGTCAGTTTGCAGGAGGCACTTGGCACTGTCAAACCACCCACAGGTGCCTCTGGGGGCATTTTTCATATGGGAAGTATCCTGATCCGTGCGGAATTTCAGCAGGCAGCCGGCCACTCCAGGCCAGCGGGCACTGGATACGAACCATGGCCTTTCCCCAGAGAAACAAAAGTCACCAGGCCAGGTTGCTGATGTCAGTTTGCGGGAGGCACTTGGCACTGTCAAACCAGCCACAGTTGCCTGTGGTGGTACTTTTGGTCAGGGAGGTATCCTGATCCGTGCGGAATTTCTGCAGGCAGCCGGCCACTCCAGGCCACCGGGCACAGGACACGAACCATGGCCTTTCCCCAGAGAAGCAAAAGTCACCAGGGTAGCTTCCTGATGTCAGTTTGCAGGAGGCACTTGGCACTGTCAAACCAGCTGCTGGTGCCTGTGGGGGCACCTTGCATCCTGGAGGTATCCTGATCCGTGCGGAATTTCAGCAGGCAGCCGGCCACTCCGGTTTACCGGGCCCATGAAAAGAATGATGGCCTTTCCCCAGAGAAACAAAAGTCACCAGGCCAGGTTGCTGATGTCAGTTTGCTGGAGGCACTTGGCACTGTCAAACCAGCCACAGTTGCCTGTGGAGGCACATTGCATCTGGGAGGTATCTTGATCCATTCGGAATTTCAGCAGGCAGCCGGCCACTCCCGGCCACTGGGAACTGGACTCGAACCACGGCCTTTCCCCAGAGAAACAAAAGTCACCAGGCCAGGTTCCTGATGTCAGTTTGCAGGAGGCACTTGGCACTGTCAAACCACCCACAGGTGCCTGTGGGGGCACCTTGCATCTGGGAGGTATCCTGATCCGTGCGGAATTTCAGCAGGCAGCCGGCCACTCCAGGCCACCGGGCACTGGATATGAACCATGGCCTTTCCCCAGAGAAACAAAACTAACCAGGCCAGGTTCCTGATGTCAGTTTGCAGGAGGCACTTGGCACTGTCAAACCAGCCACAGTTGCCTGTGGGGGCACCTTGCATCTGGGCGGTATCCTGATCCGTTCGGAATTTCAGCAGGCAGCCGGCCACTCCCGGCAAGGGGACCCTTGAGAAGAATGATGGCCTTTCCCCAGAGAAACAAAAGTCACCAGGCCAGGTTCCTGATGTCAGTTTGCAGGAGGCACTTGGCACTGTCAAACCAGCCACAGTTGCCTGTGGTGGTACTTTTGGTCAGGGAGGTATCCTGATCCGTGCGGAATTTCTGCAGGCAGCCGGCCACACCGGGCCTCCTCGCCCTGTACACCTACAATGGCCATTCCCCAGAGAAACAAAAGTCACCAGGCCAGGTTCCTGATGTCAGTTTGCAGGAGGCACTTGGCACTGTCAAACCAGCCACAGGTGCCTCTGGGAGCATTTTTCATCTGGGAAGTATCCTGATCCGTGCGGAATTTCTGCAGGCAGCCGGCCAATCCAGGCCAGCGGGCACTGGACACGAACCATGGCCTTTTCCCAGAGAAACAAAAGTCACCAGGCCAGGTTCCTGATGTCAGTTTGCAAGAGGCACTTGGCACTGTCAAACCAGCCACTGTTGCCTGTGGGGGCACCTTGCATCTGGGAGGTATCCTGATCCGTGCGGAATTTCTGCAGGCAGCCGGCCACTCCAGGCCACCGGGCACTGGACACGAACCATGGCCTTTCCCCAGAGAAACAAAAGTCACCAGGCCAGGTTCCTGATGTCAGTTTGCAGGAGGCACTTGGCACTGTCAAACCAGCCACAGTTGCCTGTGGGGGCACCTTGCATCTGGGAGGTATCCTGATCCATTCGCAATTTCTGCAGGCAGCCGGCCACTCCAGGTCACGGTGCCCCGGACAAGAATGATGGCCTTTTCCCAGAGAAACAAAAGTCACCAGGCCAGGTTCCTGATGTCAGTTTGCAGGAGGCACTTGGCACTGTCAAACCAGCTGCTGGTGCCTGTGGGGGCACCTTGCATCCTGGAGGTATCCTGATCCGTTTGGAATTTCAGCAGGCAGCCGGCCACTCCGGTTTACCGGGCCCATGAGAAGAATGATGGCCTTTCCCCAGAGAAACAAAAGTCACCAGGCCAGGTTCCTGATGTCAGTTTGCTGGAGGCACTTGGCACTGTCAAACCAGCCACAGTCGCCTGTGGAGGCACCTTGCATCTGGGAGGTATCTTGATCCATTCGGAATTTCAGCAGGCAGCCGGCCACTCCCGGCCACTGGGAAATGGACACGAACCACGGCCTTTCCCCAGAGAAACAAAAGTCACCAGGCCAGGTTCCTGATGTCAGTTTGCAGGAGGCACTTGGCACTGTCAAACCAGCCACAGTTGCCTGTGGGGGCACCTTGCATCTGGGAGGTATCCTGATCCGTGCGGAATTTCAGCAGGCAGCCGGCCACTCCAGGCCACCGGGCACTGGATATGAACCATGGCCTTTCCCCAGAGAAACAAAAGTCACCAGGCCAGGTTCCTGATGTCAGTTTGCAGGAGGCACTTGGCACTGTCAAACCAGCCACAGTTGCCTGTGGGGGCACCTTGCATCTGGGCGGTATCCTGATCCGTTCGGAATTTCAGCAGGCAGCCGGCCACTCCCGGCAAGGGGACCGTTGAGAAGAATGATGGCCTTTCCCCAGAGAAACAAAAGTCACCAGGCCAGGTTCCTGATCTCAGTTTGCAGGAGGCACTTGGCACTGTCAAACCAGCCACAGTTGCCTGTGGTGGTACTTTTGGTCAGGGAGGTATCCTGATCCGTGCGGAATTTCTGCAGGCAGCCGGCCACCACGGGCCTCCTCGCCCTGTACACCTACAATGGCCATTCCCCAGAGAAACAAAAGTCACCAGGCCAGGTTCCTGATGTCAGTTTGCAGGAGGCACTTGGCACTGTCAAACCAGCCACAGGTGCCTCTGGGAGCATTTTTCATATGGGAAGTATCCTGATCCATGCGGAATTTCTGCAGGCAGCCGGCCAATCCAGGCCAGCGGGCACTGGACACGAACCATGGCCTTTTCCCAGAGAAACAAAAGTCACCAGGCCAGGTTCCTGATGTCAGTTTGCTGGAGGCACTTGGCACTGTCAAACCAGCCACTGTTGCCTGTGGGGGCACCTTGCATCTGGGAGGTATCCTGATCCGTGCGGAATTTCAGCAGGCAGCCGGCCACTCCAGGCCACCGGGCACTGGATATGAACCATGGCCTTTCCCCAGAGAAACAAAAGTCACCAGGCCAGGTTCCTGATGTCAGTTTGCAGGAGGCACTTGGCACTGTCATACCAGCCACAGTTGCCTGTGGGGGCACCTTGCATCTGGGAGGTATCCTGATCCGTTCGGAATTTCAGTAGGCAGCCGGCTACTCCGGGCCACCGTGCCCCAGACAAGAATGATGGCCTTTCCCCAGGTAAACAAAAGTTACCAGGCCAGGTTCCTGATGTCAGTTTGCAGGAGGCACTTGGCACTGTCAAACCAGCCACAGTTGCCTGTGGTGGTACTTTTGGTCAGGGAGGTATCCTGATCCGTGCGGAATTTCTGCAGGCAGCCGGCCACCACGGGCCTCCTCGCCCTGTACACCTACAATGGCCATTCCCCAGAGAAACAAAAGTCACCAGGCCAGGTTCCTGATGTCAGTTTGCAGGAGGCACTTGGCACTGTCAAACCACCCACAGGTGCCTCTGGGGGCATTTTTCATATGGGAAGTATCCTGATCCGTGCCGAATTTCAGCAGGCAGCCGGCCAATCCAGGCCAGCGGGCACTGGACATGAACCATGGCCTTTTCCCAGAGGAACAAAAGTCACCAGGCCAGGTTCCTGATGTCAGTTTGCAGGAGGCACTTGGCACTGTCAAACCAGCCACTGTTGCCTGTGGGGGCACCTTGCATCTGGGAGGTATCCTGATCCGTGCGGAATTTCAGCAGGCAGCCGGCCACTCCAGGCCACCGGGCACTGGATATGAACCATGGCCTTTCCCCAGAGAAACAAAACTAACCAGGCCAGGTTCCTTATGTCAGTTTGCAGGAGGCACTTGGCACTGTCAAACCAGCCACAGTTGCCTGTGGGGGCACCTTGCATCAGGCGGTATCCTGATCCGTTCGGAATTTCAGTAGGCAGCCGGCTACTCCGGGCCACCGTGCCCCAGACAAGAATGATGGCCTTTTCCCAGAGAAACAAAAGTTACCAGGCCAGGTTCCTGATGTCAGTTTGCAGGAGGCACTTGGCACTGTCAAACCAGCCACTGTTGCCTTTGGGGGCACCTTGCATCTGGGAGGTATCCTGATCCGTTCGGAATTTCAGCAGGCAGCCGGCCACTCCCGGCAAGGGGACCCTTGAGAAGAATGATGGCCTTTCCCCAGAGAAACAAAAGTCACCAGGCCAGGTTCCTGATGTCAGTTTGCAGGAGGC
The DNA here is from genome assembly GCF_036417665.1 of Passer domesticus. Classification (NCBI taxonomy): domain Eukaryota; kingdom Metazoa; phylum Chordata; class Aves; order Passeriformes; family Passeridae; genus Passer; species Passer domesticus. The sequence continues at coordinate 57,399,977 of NC_087478.1, read as the reverse complement.
ACTTGGCACTGTCAAACCAGCCACTGTTGCCTGTGGTGGTACTTTTGGTCAGGGAGGTATCCTGATCCGTGTGGAATTTCTGCAGGCAGCCGGCCACCACGGGCCTCCTCGCCCTGTACACCTACAATGGCCATTCCCCAGAGAAACAAAAGTCACCAGGCCAGGTTCCTGATGTCAGTTTGCAGGAGGCACTTGGCACTGTCAAACCAGCCACAGGTGCCTCTGGGGGCATTTTTCATATGGGAAGTATCCTGATCCGTGCGGAATTTCAGCAGGCAGCCGGCCAATCCAGGCCAGCGGGCACTGGACACGAACCATGGCCATTTCCCAGAGAAACAAAAGTCACCAGGCCAGGTTGCTGATGTCAGTTTGCAGGAGGCACTTGGCACTGTCAAACCAGCCACAGTTGCCTGTGGGGGCACCTTGCATCTGGGAGGTATCCTGATGCATTCGCAATTTCTGCAGGCAGCCGGCCACTCCGGGTCACCGTGCCCCGGACAAGAATGATGGCCTTTTCCCAGAGAAACAAAAGTCACCAGGCCAGGTTCCTGATGTCAGTTTGCAGGAGGCACTTGGCACTGTCAAACCAGCTGCTGGTGCCTGTGGGGGCACCTTGCATCCTGGAGGTATCCTGATCCGTTTGGAATTTCAGCAGGCAGCCGGCCACTCTGGTTTACCGGGCCCATGAGAAGAATGATGGCCTTTCCCCAGAGAAACAAAAGTCACCAGGCCAGGTTCCTGATGTCAGTTTGCTGGAGGCACTTGGCACTGTCAAACCAGCCACAGTCGCCTGTGGGGGCACCTTGCATCTGGGAGGTATCTTGATCCATTCGGAATTTCAGCAGGCAGCCGGCCACTCCCGGCCACTGGGAACTGGACACGAACCACGGCCTTTCCCCAGAGAAACAAAAGTCACCAGGCCAGGTTCCTGATGTCAGTTTGCAGGAGGCACTTGGCACTGTCAAACCAGCCACAGTTGCCTGTGGGGGCACCTTGCATCTGGGCGGTATCCTGATCCGTTCGGAATTTCAGCAGGCAGCCGGACACTCCCGGCAAGGGGACCATTGAGAAGAATGATGGCCTTTCCCCAGAGAAACAAAAGTCACCAGGCCAGGTTCCTGATGTCAGTTTGCAGGAGGCACTTGGCACTGTCAAACCAGCCACAGTTGCCTGTGGTGGTACTTTTGGTCAGGGAGGTATCCTGATCCGTGCGGAATTTCTGCAGGCAGCCGGCCACCACGGGCCTCCTCGCCCTGTACACCTACAATGGCCATTCCCCAGAGAAACAAAAGTCACCAGGCCAGGTTCCTGATGTCAGTTTGCAGGAGGCACTTGGCACTGTCAAACCAGCCACAGGTGCCTCTGGGGGCATTTTTCATATGGGAAGTATCCTGACCCGTGCGGAATTTCTGCAGGCAGCCGGCCAATCCAGGCCAGCGGGCACTGGACACGGACCATGGCCTTTTCCCAGAGAAACAAAAGTCACCAGGCCAGGTTCCTGATGTCAGTTTGCAAGAGGCACTTGGCACTGTCAAACCAGCCACTGTTGCCTGTGGGGGCACCTTGCATCTGGGAGGTATCCTGATCCGTGCGGAATTTCAGCAGGCAGCCGGCCACTCCAGGCCACCGGGCACTGGATATGAACAATGGCCTTTCCCCAGAGAAACAAAACTAACCAGGCCAGGTTCCTGATGTCAGTTTGCAGGAGGCACTTGGCACTGTCAAACCAGCCACTGTTGCCTGTGGGGGCACCTTGCATCTGGGCGGTATCCTGATCCGTTCGGAATTTCAGTAGGCAGCCGGCTACTCCGGGCCACCGTGCCCCAGACAAGAATGATGGCCTTTTCCCAGAGAAACAAAAGTTACCAGGCCAGGTTCCTGATGTCAGTTTGCAGGAGGCACTTGGCACTGTCAAACCAGCCACAGTTGCCTGTGGGGGCACCTTGCATCTGGGCGGTATCCTGATCCGTGCGGAATTTCAGCAGGCAGCTGGCCACTCCCGGCAAGGGGACCCTTGAGAAGAATGATGGCCTTTCCCCAGAGAAACAAAAGTCACCAGGCCAGGTTCCTGATGTCAGTTTGCAGGAGGCACTTGGCACTGTCAAACCAGCCACAGTTGCCTGTGGTGGTACTTTTTGTCAGGGAGGTATCCTGATCCGTGCGGTATTTCTGCAGGCAGCCGGCCACCACGGGCCTCCTCGCCCTGTACACCTACAATGGCCATTCCCCAGAGAAACAAAAGTCACCAGGCCAGGTTCCTGATGTCAGTTTGCAGGAGGCACTTGGCACTGTCAAACCAGCCACAGGTGCCTCTGGGGGCATTTTTCATATGGGAAGTATCCTGATCCGTTCGGAATTTCAGCAGGCAGCCGGCCAATCCAGGCCAGCGGGCACTGGACACGAACCATGGCCATTTCCCAGAGAAACAAAAGTCACCAGGCCAGGTTCCTGATGTCAGTTTGCAGGAGGCACTTGGCACTGTCAAACCAGCCACAGTTGACTCTGGGGGCACCTTGCATCTGGGAGGTATCCTGATCCGTGCGGAATTTCTGCAGGCAGCCGGCCACCACGGGCCTCCTCGCCCTGTTCACCTACAATGGCCATTCCCCAGAGAAACAAAAGTCACCAGGCCAGGTTCCTGATGTCAGTTTGCAGGAGGCACTTGGCACTGTCAAACCACCCACAGGTGCCTCTGGGGGCATTTTTCATATGGGAAGTATCCTGATCCGTGCGGAATTTCAGCAGGCAGCCGGCCAATCCAGGCCAGCGGGCACTGGACACGAACCATGGCCTTTCCCCAGAGAAACAAAAGTCACCAGGCCAGGTTCCTGATGTCAGTTTGCAGGAGGCACTTGGCACTGTCAAACCAGCCACAGTTGCCTGTGGTGGTACTTTTGGTCAGGGAGGTATCCTGATCCGTGCGGAATTTCTGCAGGCAGCCGGCCACTCCAGGCCACCGGGCACTGGACACGAACCATGGCCTTTCCCCAGAGAAACAAAAGTCACCAGGCCAGGTTCCTGATGTCAGTTTGCAGGAGGCACTTGGCACTGTCAAACCAGCCACAGTTGCCTGTGGGGGCACCTTGCATCTGGGAGGTATCCTGATGCATTCGCAATTTCTGCAGGCAGCCGGCCACTCCGGGTCACCGTGCCCCGGACAAGAATGATGGCCTTTTCCCAGAGAAACAAAAGTCACCAGGCCAGGTTCCTGATGTCAGTTTGCAGGAGGCACTTGGCACTGTCAAACCAGCTTCTGGTGCCTGTGGGGGCACCTTGCATCCTGGAGGTATCCTGATCCGTTTGGAATTTCAGCAGGCAGCCGGCCACTCCGGTTTACCGGGCCCATGAGAAGAATGATGGCCTTTCCCCAGAGAAACAAAAGTCACCAGGCCAGGTTCCTGATGTCAGTTTGCTGGAGGCACTTGGCACTGTCAAACCAGCCACAGTCGCCTGTGGGGGCACCTTGCATCTGGGAGGTATCTTGATCCATTCGGAATTTCAGCAGGCAGCCGGCCACCACGGGCCTCCTCGCCCTGTACACCTACAATGGCCATTCCCCAGAGAAACAAAAGTCACCAGGCCAGGTTCCTGATGTCAGTTTGCAGGAGGCACTTGGCACTGTCAAACCAGCCACAGGTGCCTCTGGGGGCATTTTTCATATGGGAAGTATCCTGACCCGTGCGGAATTTCTGCAGGCAGCCGGCCAATCCAGGCCAGCGGGCACTGGACACGAACCATGGCCTTTTCCCAGAGAAACAAAAGTCACCAGGCCAGGTTGCTGATGTCAGTTTGCAGGAGGCACTTGGCACTGTCAAACCAGCCACTGTTGCCTGTGGGGGCACCTTGCATCTGGGAGGTATCCTGATCCGTGCGGAATTTCAGCAGGCAGCCGGCCACTCCAGGCCACCGGGCACTGGATATGAACAATGGCCTTTCCCCAGAGAAACAAAACTAACCAGGCCAGGTTCCTGATGTCAGTTTGCAGGAGGCACTTGGCACTGTCAAACCAGCCACAGTTGCCTGTGGGGGCACCTTCCATCTGGGCGGTATCCTGATCCGTGCGGAATTTCAGCAGGCAGCTGGCCACTCCCGGCAAGGGGACCCTTGAGAAGAATGATGGCCTTTCCCCAGAGAAACAAAAGTCACCAGGCCAGGTTCCTGATGTCAGTTTGCTGGAGGCACTTGGCACTGTCAAACCAGCCACAGTCGCCTGTGGGGGCACCTTGCATCTGGGAGGTATCTTGATCCATTCGGAATTTCAGCAGGCAGCCGGCCACTCCCGGCCACTGGGAACTGGACACGAACCACGGCCTTTCCCCAGAGAAACAAAAGTCACCAGGCCAGGTTCCTGATGTCAGTTTGCAGGAGGCACTTGGCACTGTCAAACCAGCCACAGTTGCCTGTGGGGGCACCTTGCATCTGGGCGGTATCCTGATCCGTTCGGAATTTCAGCAGGCAGCCGGACACTCCCGGCAAGGGGACCATTGAGAAGAATGATGGCCTTTCCCCAGAGAAACAAAAGTCACCAGGCCAGGTTCCTGATGTCAGTTTGCAGGAGGCACTTGGCACTGTCAAACCAGCCACAGTTGCCTGTGGTGGTACTTTTGGTCAGGGAGGTATCCTGATCCGTGCGGAATTTCTGCAGGCAGCCGGCCACCACGGGCCTCCTCGCCCTGTACACCTACAATGGCCATTCCCCAGAGAAACAAAAGTCACCAGGCCAGGTTCCTGATGTCAGTTTGCAGGAGGCACTTGGCACTGTCAAACCAGCCACAGGTGCCTCTGGGGGCATTTTTCATATGGGAAGTATCCTGACCCGTGCGGAATTTCTGCAGGCAGCCGGCCAATCCAGGCCAGCGGGCACTGGACACGGACCATGGCCTTTTCCCAGAGAAACAAAAGTCACCAGGCCAGGTTCCTGATGTCAGTTTGCAAGAGGCACTTGGCACTGTCAAACCAGCCACTGTTGCCTGTGGGGGCACCTTGCATCTGGGAGGTATCCTGATCCGTGCGGAATTTCAGCAGGCAGCCGGCCACTCCAGGCCACCGGGCACTGGATATGAACAATGGCCTTTCCCCAGAGAAACAAAACTAACCAGGCCAGGTTCCTGATGTCAGTTTGCAGGAGGCACTTGGCACTGTCAAACCAGCCACTGTTGCCTGTGGGGGCACCTTGCATCTGGGCGGTATCCTGATCCGTTCGGAATTTCAGTAGGCAGCCGGCTACTCCGGGCCACCGTGCCCCAGACAAGAATGATGGCCTTTTCCCAGAGAAACAAAAGTTACCAGGCCAGGTTCCTGATGTCAGTTTGCAGGAGGCACTTGGCACTGTCAAACCAGCCACAGTTGCCTGTGGGGGCACCTTGCATCTGGGCGGTATCCTGATCCGTGCGGAATTTCAGCAGGCAGCTGGCCACTCCCGGCAAGGGGACCCTTGAGAAGAATGATGGCCTTTCCCCAGAGAAACAAAAGTCACCAGGCCAGGTTCCTGATGTCAGTTTGCAGGAGGCACTTGGCACTGTCAAACCAGCCACAGTTGCCTGTGGTGGTACTTTTTGTCAGGGAGGTATCCTGATCCGTGCGGTATTTCTGCAGGCAGCCGGCCACCACGGGCCTCCTCGCCCTGTACACCTACAATGGCCATTCCCCAGAGAAACAAAAGTCACCAGGCCAGGTTCCTGATGTCAGTTTGCAGGAGGCACTTGGCACTGTCAAACCAGCCACAGGTGCCTCTGGGGGCATTTTTCATATGGGAAGTATCCTGATCCGTTCGGAATTTCAGCAGGCAGCCGGCCAATCCAGGCCAGCGGGCACTGGACACGAACCATGGCCATTTCCCAGAGAAACAAAAGTCACCAGGCCAGGTTCCTGATGTCAGTTTGCAGGAGGCACTTGGCACTGTCAAACCAGCCACAGTTGACTCTGGGGGCACCTTGCATCTGGGAGGTATCCTGATCCGTGCGGAATTTCTGCAGGCAGCCGGCCACCACGGGCCTCCTCGCCCTGTTCACCTACAATGGCCATTCCCCAGAGAAACAAAAGTCACCAGGCCAGGTTCCTGATGTCAGTTTGCAGGAGGCACTTGGCACTGTCAAACCACCCACAGGTGCCTCTGGGGGCATTTTTCATATGGGAAGTATCCTGATCCGTGCGGAATTTCAGCAGGCAGCCGGCCAATCCAGGCCAGCGGGCACTGGACACGAACCATGGCCTTTCCCCAGAGAAACAAAAGTCACCAGGCCAGGTTCCTGATGTCAGTTTGCAGGAGGCACTTGGCACTGTCAAACCAGCCACAGTTGCCTGTGGTGGTACTTTTGGTCAGGGAGGTATCCTGATCCGTGCGGAATTTCTGCAGGCAGCCGGCCACTCCAGGCCACCGGGCACTGGACACGAACCATGGCCTTTTCCCAGAGAAACAAAAGTCACCAGGCCAGGTTGCTGATGTCAGTTTGCAGGAGGCACTTGGCACTGTCAAACCAGCCACTGTTGCCTGTGGGGGCACCTTGCATCTGGGAGGTATCCTGATCCGTGCGGAATTTCAGCAGGCAGCCGGCCACTCCAGGCCACCGGGCACTGGATATGAACAATGGCCTTTCCCCAGAGAAACAAAACTAACCAGGCCAGGTTCCTGATGTCAGTTTGCAGGAGGCACTTGGCACTGTCAAACCAGCCACAGTTGCCTGTGGGGGCACCTTCCATCTGGGCGGTATCCTGATCCGTTCGGAATTTCAGCAGGCAGCTGGCCACTCCCGGCAAGGGGACCCTTGAGAAGAATGATGGCCTTTCCCCAGAGAAACAAAAGTCACCAGGCCAGGTTCCTGATGTCAGTTTGCTGGAGGCACTTGGCACTGTCAAACCAGCCACAGTCGCCTGTGGGGGCACCTTGCATCTGGGAGGTATCTTGATCCATTCGGAATTTCAGCAGGCAGCCGGCCACTCCCGGCCACTGGGAACTGGACACGAACCACGGCCTTTCCCCAGAGAAACAAAAGTCACCAGGCCAGGTTCCTGATGTCAGTTTGCAGGAGGCACTTGGCACTGTCAAACCAGCCACAGTTGCCTGTGGGGGCACCTTGCATCTGGGCGGTATCCTGATCCGTTCGGAATTTCAGCAGGCAGCCGGACACTCCCGGCAAGGGGACCATTGAGAAGAATGATGGCCTTTCCCCAGAGAAACAAAAGTCACCAGGCCAGGTTCCTGATGTCAGTTTGCAGGAGGCACTTGGCACTGTCAAACCAGCCACAGGTGCCTCTGGGGGCATTTTTCATATGGGAAGTATCCTGACCCGTGCGGAATTTCTGCAGGCAGCCGGCCAATCCAGGCCAGCGGGCACTGGACACGGACCATGGCCTTTTCCCAGAGAAACAAAAGTCACCAGGCCAGGTTCCTGATGTCAGTTTGCAAGAGGCACTTGGCACTGTCAAACCAGCCACTGTTGCCTGTGGGGGCACCTTGCATCTGGGAGGTATCCTGATCCGTGCGGAATTTCTGCAGGCAGCCGGCCACTCCAGGCCACCGGGCACTGGACACGAACCATGGCCTTTCCCCAGAGAAACAAAAGTCACCAGGCCAGGTTCCTGATGTCAGTTTGCAGGAGGCACTTGGCACTGTCAAACCAGCCACAGTTGCCTGTGGGGGCACCTTGCATCTGGGAGGTATCCTGATGCATTCGCAATTTCTGCAGGCAGCCGGCCACTCCGGGTCACCGTGCCCCGGACAAGAATGATGGCCTTTTCCCAGAGAAACAAAAGTCACCAGGCCAGGTTCCTGATGTCAGTTTGCAGGAGGCACTTGGCACTGTCAAACCAGCTGCTGGTGCCTGTGGGGGCACCTTGCATCCTGGAGGTATCCTGATCCGTTTGGAATTTCAGCAGGCAGCCGGCCACTCCGGTTTACCGGGCCCATGAGAAGAATGATGGCCTTTCCCCAGAGAAACAAAAGTCACCAGGCCAGGTTCCTGATGTCAGTTTGCTGGAGGCACTTGGCACTGTCAAACCAGCCACAGTCGCCTGTGGGGGCACCTTGCATCTGGGAGGTATCTTGATCCATTCGGAATTTCAGCAGGCAGCCGGCCACCACGGGCCTCCTCGCCCTGTACACCTACAATGGCCATTCCCCAGAGAAACAAAAGTCACCAGGCCAGGTTCCTGATGTCAGTTTGCAGGAGGCACTTGGCACTGTCAAACCAGCCACAGGTGCCTCTGGGGGCATTTTTCATATGGGAAGTATCCTGACCCGTGCGGAATTTCTGCAGGCAGCCGGCCAATCCAGGCCAGCGGGCACTGGACACGAACCATGGCCTTTTCCCAGAGAAACAAAAGTCACCAGGCCAGGTTGCTGATGTCAGTTTGCAGGAGGCACTTGGCACTGTCAAACCAGCCACTGTTGCCTGTGGGGGCACCTTGCATCTGGGAGGTATCCTGATCCGTGCGGAATTTCAGCAGGCAGCCGGCCACTCCAGGCCACCGGGCACTGGATATGAACAATGGCCTTTCCCCAGAGAAACAAAACTAACCAGGCCAGGTTCCTGATGTCAGTTTGCAGGAGGCACTTGGCACTGTCAAACCAGCCACAGTTGCCTGTGGGGGCACCTTCCATCTGGGCGGTATCCTGATCCGTGCGGAATTTCAGCAGGCAGCTGGCCACTCCCGGCAAGGGGACCCTTGAGAAGAATGATGGCCTTTCCCCAGAGAAACAAAAGTCACCAGGCCAGGTTCCTGATGTCAGTTTGCTGGAGGCACTTGGCACTGTCAAACCAGCCACAGTCGCCTGTGGGGGCACCTTGCATCTGGGAGGTATCTTGATCCATTCGGAATTTCAGCAGGCAGCCGGCCACTCCCGGCCACTGGGAACTGGACACGAACCACGGCCTTTCCCCAGAGAAACAAAAGTCACCAGGCCAGGTTCCTGATGTCAGTTTGCAGGAGGCACTTGGCACTGTCAAACCAGCCACAGTTGCCTGTGGGGGCACCTTGCATCTGGGCGGTATCCTGATCCGTTCGGAATTTCAGCAGGCAGCCGGACACTCCCGGCAAGGGGACCATTGAGAAGAATGATGGCCTTTCCCCAGAGAAACAAAAGTCACCAGGCCAGGTTCCTGATGTCAGTTTGCAGGAGGCACTTGGCACTGTCAAACCAGCCACAGTTGCCTGTGGTGGTACTTTTGGTCAGGGAGGTATCCTGATCCGTGCGGAATTTCTGCAGGCAGCCGGCCACCACGGGCCTCCTCGCCCTGTACACCTACAATGGCCATTCCCCAGAGAAACAAAAGTCACCAGGCCAGGTTCCTGATGTCAGTTTGCAGGAGGCACTTGGCACTGTCAAACCAGCCACAGGTGCCTCTGGGGGCATTTTTCATATGGGAAGTATCCTGACCCGTGCGGAATTTCTGCAGGCAGCCGGCCAATCCAGGCCAGCGGGCACTGGACACGGACCATGGCCTTTTCCCAGAGAAACAAAAGTCACCAGGCCAGGTTCCTGATGTCAGTTTGCAAGAGGCACTTGGCACTGTCAAACCAGCCACTGTTGCCTGTGGGGGCACCTTGCATCTGGGAGGTATCCTGATCCGTGCGGAATTTCAGCAGGCAGCCGGCCACTCCAGGCCACCGGGCACTGGATATGAACAATGGCCTTTCCCCAGAGAAACAAAACTAACCAGGCCAGGTTCCTGATGTCAGTTTGCAGGAGGCACTTGGCACTGTCAAACCAGCCACTGTTGCCTGTGGGGGCACCTTGCATCTGGGCGGTATCCTGATCCGTTCGGAATTTCAGTAGGCAGCCGGCTACTCCGGGCCACCGTGCCCCAGACAAGAATGATGGCCTTTTCCCAGAGAAACAAAAGTTACCAGGCCAGGTTCCTGATGTCAGTTTGCAGGAGGCACTTGGCACTGTCAAACCAGCCACAGTTGCCTGTGGGGGCACCTTGCATCTGGGCGGTATCCTGATCCGTGCGGAATTTCAGCAGGCAGCTGGCCACTCCCGGCAAGGGGACCCTTGAGAAGAATGATGGCCTTTCCCCAGAGAAACAAAAGTCACCAGGCCAGGTTCCTGATGTCAGTTTGCAGGAGGCACTTGGCACTGTCAAACCAGCCACAGTTGCCTGTGGTGGTACTTTTGGTCAGGGAGGTATCCTGATCCGTGCGGTATTTCTGCAGGCAGCCGGCCACCACGGGCCTCCTCGCCCTGTACACCTACAATGGCCATTCCCCAGAGAAACAAAAGTCACCAGGCCAGGTTCCTGATGTCAGTTTGCAGGAGGCACTTGGCACTGTCAAACCAGCCACAGGTGCCTCTGGGGGCATTTTTCATATGGGAAGTATCCTGATCCGTTCGGAATTTCAGCAGGCAGCCGGCCAATCCAGGCCAGCGGGCACTGGACACGAACCATGGCCATTTCCCAGAGAAACAAAAGTCACCAGGCCAGGTTCCTGATGTCAGTTTGCAGGAGGCACTTGGCACTGTCAAACCAGCCACAGTTGACTCTGGGGGCACCTTGCATCTGGGAGGTATCCTGATCCGTGCGGAATTTCTGCAGGCAGCCGGCCACCACGGGCCTCCTCGCCCTGTTCACCTACAATGGCCATTCCCCAGAGAAACAAAAGTCACCAGGCCAGGTTCCTGATGTCAGTTTGCAGGAGGCACTTGGCACTGTCAAACCACCCACAGGTGCCTCTGGGGGCATTTTTCATATGGGAAGTATCCTGATCCGTGCGGAATTTCAGCAGGCAGCCGGCCAATCCAGGCCAGCGGGCACTGGACACGAACCATGGCCTTTCCCCAGAGAAACAAAAGTCACCAGGCCAGGTTCCTGATGTCAGTTTGCAGGAGGCACTTGGCACTGTCAAACCAGCCACAGTTGCCTGTGGTGGTACTTTTGGTCAGGGAGGTATCCTGATCCGTGCGGAATTTCTGCAGGCAGCCGGCCACTCCAGGCCACCGGGCACTGGACACGAACCATGGCCTTTTCCCAGAGAAACAAAAGTCACCAGGCCAGGTTGCTGATGTCAGTTTGCAGGAGGCACTTGGCACTGTCAAACCAGCCACTGTTGCCTGTGGGGGCACCTTGCATCTGGGAGGTATCCTGATCCGTGCGGAATTTCAGCAGGCAGCCGGCCACTCCAGGCCACCGGGCACTGGATATGAACAATGGCCTTTCCCCAGAGAAACAAAACTAACCAGGCCAGGTTCCTGATGTCAGTTTGCAGGAGGCACTTGGCACTGTCAAACCAGCCACAGTTGCCTGTGGGGGCACCTTCCATCTGGGCGGTATCCTGATCCGTGCGGAATTTCAGCAGGCAGCTGGCCACTCCCGGCAAGGGGACCCTTGAGAAGAATGATGGCCTTTCCCCAGAGAAACAAAAGTCACCAGGCCAGGTTCCTGATGTCAGTTTGCTGGAGGCACTTGGCACTGTCAAACCAGCCACAGTCGCCTGTGGGGGCACCTTGCATCTGGGAGGTATCTTGATCCATTCGGAATTTCAGCAGGCAGCCGGCCACTCCCGGCCACTGGGAACTGGACACGAACCACGGCCTTTCCCCAGAGAAACAAAAGTCACCAGGCCAGGTTCCTGATGTCAGTTTGCAGGAGGCACTTGGCACTGTCAAACCAGCCACAGTTGCCTGTGGGGGCACCTTGCATCTGGGCGGTATCCTGATCCGTTCGGAATTTCAGCAGGCAGCCGGACACTCCCGGCAAGGGGACCATTGAGAAGAATGATGGCCTTTCCCCAGAGAAACAAAAGTCACCAGGCCAGGTTCCTGATGTCAGTTTGCAGGAGGCACTTGGCACTGTCAAACCAGCCACAGTTGCCTGTGGTGGTACTTTTGGTCAGGGAGGTATCCTGATCCGTGCGGAATTTCTGCAGGCAGCCGGCCACCACGGGCCTCCTCGCCCTGTACACCTACAATGGCCATTCCCCAGAGAAACAAAAGTCACCAGGCCAGGTTCCTGATGTCAGTTTGCAGGAGGCACTTGGCACTGTCAAACCAGCCACAGGTGCCTCTGGGGGCATTTTTCATATGGGAAGTATCCTGACCCGTGCGGAATTTCTGCAGGCAGCCGGCCAATCCAGGCCAGCGGGCACTGGACACGGACCATGGCCTTTTCCCAGAGAAACAAAAGTCACCAGGCCAGGTTCCTGATGTCAGTTTGCAAGAGGCACTTGGCACTGTCAAACCAGCCACTGTTGCCTGTGGGGGCACCTTGCATCTGGGAGGTATCCTGATCCGTGCGGAATTTCAGCAGGCAGCCGGCCACTCCAGGCCACCGGGCACTGGATATGAACAATGGCCTTTCCCCAGAGAAACAAAACTAACCAGGCCAGGTTCCTGATGTCAGTTTGCAGGAGGCACTTGGCACTGTCAAACCAGCCACTGTTGCCTGTGGGGGCACCTTGCATCTGGGCGGTATCCTGATCCGTTCGGAATTTCAGTAGGCAGCCGGCTACTCCGGGCCACCGTGCCCCAGACAAGAATGATGGCCTTTTCCCAGAGAAACAAAAGTTACCAGGCCAGGTTCCTGATGTCAGTTTGCAGGAGGCACTTGGCACTGTCAAACCAGCCACAGTTGCCTGTGGGGGCACCTTGCATCTGGGCGGTATCCTGATCCGTGCGGAATTTCAGCAGGCAGCTGGCCACTCCCGGCAAGGGGACCCTTGAGAAGAATGATGGCCTTTCCCCAGAGAAACAAAAGTCACCAGGCCAGGTTCCTGATGTCAGTTTGCAGGAGGCACTTGGCACTGTCAAACCAGCCACAGTTGCCTGTGGTGGTACTTTTTGTCAGGGAGGTATCCTGATCCGTGCGGTATTTCTGCAGGCAGCCGGCCACCACGGGCCTCCTCGCCCTGTACACCTACAATGGCCATTCCCCAGAGAAACAAAAGTCACCAGGCCAGGTTCCTGATGTCAGTTTGCAGGAGGCACTTGGCACTGTCAAACCAGCCACAGGTGCCTCTGGGGGCATTTTTCATATGGGAAGTATCCTGATCCGTTCGGAATTTCAGCAGGCAGCCGGCCAATCCAGGCCAGCGGGCACTGGACACGAACCATGGCCATTTCCCAGAGAAACAAAAGTCACCAGGCCAGGTTCCTGATGTCAGTTTGCAGGAGGCACTTGGCACTGTCAAACCAGCCACAGTTGACTCTGGGGGCACCTTGCATCTGGGAGGTATCCTGATCCGTGCGGAATTTCTGCAGGCAGCCGGCCACCACGGGCCTCCTCGCCCTGTTCACCTACAATGGCCATTCCCCAGAGAAACAAAAGTCACCAGGCCAGGTTCCTGATGTCAGTTTGCAGGAGGCACTTGGCACTGTCAAACCACCCACAGGTGCCTCTGGGGGCATTTTTCATATGGGAAGTATCCTGATCCGTGCGGAATTTCAGCAGGCAGCCGGCCAATCCAGGCCAGCGGGCACTGGACACGAACCATGGCCTTTCCCCAGAGAAACAAAAGTCACCAGGCCAGGTTCCTGATGTCAGTTTGCAGGAGGCACTTGGCACTGTCAAACCAGCCACAGTTGCCTGTGGTGGTACTTTTGGTCAGGGAGGTATCCTGATCCGTGCGGAATTTCTGCAGGCAGCCGGCCACTCCAGGCCACCGGGCACTGGACACGAACCATGGCCTTTCCCCAGAGAAACAAAAGTCACCAGGCCAGGTTCCTGATGTCAGTTTGCAGGAGGCACTTGGCACTGTCAAACCAGCCACAGTTGCCTGTGGGGGCACCTTGCATCTGGGAGGTATCCTGATGCATTCGCAATTTCTGCAGGCAGCCGGCCACTCCGGGTCACCGTGCCCCGGACAAGAATGATGGCCTTTTCCCAGAGAAACAAAAGTCACCAGGCCAGGTTCCTGATGTCAGTTTGCAGGAGGCACTTGGCACTGTCAAACCAGCTGCTGGTGCCTGTGGGGGCACCTTGCATCCTGGAGGTATCCTGATCCGTTTGGAATTTCAGCAGGCAGCCGGCCACTCCGGTTTACCGGGCCCATGAGAAGAATGATGGCCTTTCCCCAGAGAAACAAAAGTCACCAGGCCAGGTTCCTGATGTCAGTTTGCTGGAGGCACTTGGCACTGTCAAACCAGCCACAGTCGCCTGTGGGGGCACCTTGCATCTGGGAGGTATCTTGATCCATTCGGAATTTCAGCAGGCAGCCGGCCACCACGGGCCTCCTCGCCCTGTACACCTACAATGGCCATTCCCCAGAGAAACAAAAGTCACCAGGCCAGGTTCCTGATGTCAGTTTGCAGGAGGCACTTGGCACTGTCAAACCAGCCACAGGTGCCTCTGGGGGCATTTTTCATATGGGAAGTATCCTGACCCGTGCGGAATTTCTGCAGGCAGCCGGCCAATCCAGGCCAGCGGGCACTGGACACGAACCATGGCCTTTTCCCAGAGAAACAAAAGTCACCAGGCCAGGTTGCTGATGTCAGTTTGCAGGAGGCACTTGGCACTGTCAAACCAGCCACTGTTGCCTGTGGGGGCACCTTGCATCTGGGAGGTATCCTGATCCGTGCGGAATTTCAGCAGGCAGCCGGCCACTCCAGGCCACCGGGCACTGGATATGAACAATGGCCTTTCCCCAGAGAAACAAAACTAACCAGGCCAGGTTCCTGATGTCAGTTTGCAGGAGGCACTTGGCACTGTCAAACCAGCCACAGTTGCCTGTGGGGGCACCTTCCATCTGGGCGGTATCCTGATCCGTGCGGAATTTCAGCAGGCAGCTGGCCACTCCCGGCAAGGGGACCCTTGAGAAGAATGATGGCCTTTCCCCAGAGAAACAAAAGTCACCAGGCCAGGTTCCTGATGTCAGTTTGCAGGAGGCACTTGGCACTGTCAAACCAGCCACAGTTGCCTGTGGTGGTACTTTTGGTCAGGGAGGTATCCTGATCCGTGCGGTATTTCTGCAGGCAGCCGGCCACCACGGGCATCCTCGCCCTGTACACCTACAATGGCCATTCCCCAGAGAAACAAAAGTCACCAGGCCAGGTTCCTGATGTCAGTTTGCAGGAGGCACTTGGCACTGTCAAACCAGCCACAGGTGCCTCTGGGGGCATTTTTCATATGGGAAGTATCCTGATCCGTTCGGAATTTCAGCAGGCAGCCGGCCAATCCAGGCCAGCGGGCACTGGACACGAACCATGGCCTTTTCCCAGAGAAACAAAAGTCACCAGGCCAGGTTCCTGATGTCACTTTGCAGGAGGCACTTGGCACTGTCAAACCAGCCACAGTTGCCTGTGGGGGCACCTTGCATCTGGGAGGAATCTTGATCCATTCGGAATTTCAGCAGGCAGCCGGCCACACCGGGCCACCGGGCCACCGGTCCCCAGAGAAGAATGATGGCCTTTCCCCAGAGAAACAAAAGTCACCAGGCCAGCTTCCTGATGTCAGTTTGCAGGAGGCACTTGGCACTGTCAAACCAGCCACAGTTGCCTGTGGTGGTACTTTCGGTCTGGGATGTATCCTGATCGGTGCGGAATTTCAGCAGGCAGCCGGCCACTACTGGCCTCCAGGCCCCGTACACCAACAATGGCCTTTCCCCAGAGAAACAAATGTCACCAGGCCAGGTTCCTGATGTCAGTTTGCAGGAGGCACTTGGCACTGTCAAACCAGCCACAGGTGCCTCTGGGGGCACCTTGCATCTGGAAGGTATCCTGATCCGTTCGGAATTTCAGTAGGCAGCCGGCTACTCCTGGCCACCGTGCCCCAGACAAGAATGATGGCCTTTTCCCAGGGTAACAAAAGTTACCAGGCCAGGTTGCTGATGTCAGTTTGCAGGAGGCACTTGGCACTGTCAAACCAGCCACTGTTGCCTGTGGGGGCACCTTGCATCTGGGCGGTATCCTGATCCGTTCCGAATTTCAGCAGGCAGCTGGCCACTCCCGGCAAGGGGACCCTTGAGAAGAATGATGGCCTTTCCCCAGAGAAACAAAAGTCACCAGGCCAGCTTCCTGATGTCAGTTTGCAGGAGGCACTTGGTACTGTCAAACCAGCCACAGTTGCCTGTGGTGGTACTTTTGGTCAGGGAGGTATCCTGATCCGTGCGGAATTTCTGCAGGCAGCCGGCCACACCGGGCCTCCTCGCCCTGTACACCTACAATGGCCTTTCCCCAGAGAAACAAAAGTCACCAGGCCAGGTTCCTGATGTCAGTTTGCAGGAGGCACTTGGCACTGTCAAACCAGCCACAGGTGCAAGTGGGGGCACCTTGCATATTGGAGGTATCCTGATCCGTTCGGAATTTCAGCAGGCAGCCGGCCAATCCAGGCCAGCGGGCACTGGACACGAACCATGGCCTTTTCCCAGAGAAACAAAAGTCACCAGGCCAGGTTCCTGATGTCAGTTTGCAGGAGGCACTTGGCACTGTCAAACCAGCCACAGTTGCCTGTGGGGGCACCTTGCATCTGGGAGGAATCTTGATCCATTCAGAATTTCAGGAGGCAGCTGGCCACACCGGGCCACCGGGCCACCGGTCCCCAGAGAAGAATGATGGCCTTTCCCCAGAGAAACAAAAGTCACCAGGCCAGCTTCCTGATGTCAGTTTGCAGGAGGCACTTGGCACTGTCAAACCAGCCACAGTTGCCTGTGGTGGTACTTTCGGTCTGGGATGTATCCTGATCGGTGCGGAATTTCAGCAGGCAGCCGGCCACTACTGGCCTCCAGGCCCCGTACACCAACAATGGCCTTTCCCCAGAGAAACAAAAGTCACCAGGGCAGCTTCCTGATGTCAGTTTGCACGAGGCACTTGGCACTGTCAAACCAGCCACAGTTGCCTGTGGGGGCACCTTGCATCTGGGCGGTATCCTGATCCATTCGGAATTTCAGCAGGCAGCCGGCCACTCCAGGTCACCGTGCCCCGGACAAGAATGCTGGCCTTTTCCCAGAGAAACAAAAGTCACCAGGCCAGGTTCCTGATGTCAGTTTGCAGGAGGCACTTGGCACTGTCAAACCAGCCACAGGTGCCTCTGGGGGCACCTTGCATCTGGAAGGTATCCTGATCCGTTCGGAATTTCAGTAGGCAGCCGGCTACTCCAGGCCACCGTTCCCCAGAGAAGAATGATGGCCTTTTCCCAGGGAAACAAAAGTTACCAGGCCAGGTTGCTGATGTCACTTTGCAGGAGGCACTTGGCACTGTCAAACCAGCCACTGTTGCCTGTGGGGGCACCTTGCATCTGGGCGGTATCCTGATCCGTTCGGAATTTCAGCAGGCAGCCGGCCACTCCCGGCAAGGGGACCCTTGAGAAGAATGATGGCCTTTCCCCAGAGAAACAAAAGTCACCAGGCCAGGTTCCTGATGTCAGTTTGCAGGAGGCACTTGGCACTGTCAAACCAGCCACAGTTGCCTGTGGTGGTACTTTTGGTCAGGGAGGTATCCTGATCCGTGCGGAATTTCTGCAGGCAGCCGGCCACACCGGGCCTCCTCGCCCTGTACACCTACAATGGCCTTTCCCCAGAGAAACAAAAGTCACCAGGCCAGGTTCCTGATGTCAGTTTGCAGGAGGCACTTGGCACTGTCAAACCAGCCACAGGTGCAAGTGGGGGCACCTTGCATCCTGGAGGTATCCTGATCCGTTCGGAATTTCAGCAGGCAGCCGGCCACTCCAGGCCACCGGGCACTGGACACGAACCATGGCCTTTCCCCAGAGAAACAAAAGTCACCAGGCCAGGTTCCTGATGTCAGTTTGCAGGAGGCACTTGGCACTGTCAAACCAGCCACAGTTGCCTGTGGGGGCACCTTGCATCTGGGCGGTATCCTGATCCGTTCGGAATTTCAGTAGGCAGCCGGCCACTACCGGCCTCCACGCCCTGGACACGTACAATGGACTTTCCCCAGAGAAACAAAAGTCACCAGGCCAGGTTCCTGATGTCAGTTTGCAGGAGGCACTTGGCACTGTCAAACCAGCTGCTGGTGCCTCTGGTGGCACCTTGCATCCTGGAGGTATCCTGATCCGTGCGGAATTTCAGCAGGCAGCCGGCCACTCCAGGCCACTGGGCACTGGACACGAACCATGGCCTTTCCCCAGAGAAACAAAAGTCACCAGGCCAGGTTCCTGATGTCAGTTTCCAGGAGGCTCTTGGCACTGTCAAACCAGCCACAGTTGCCTGTGGTTTTACTTTCGGTCGGGGAGGCATCCTGGTCCATGAGGAATTTCAGCAGGCAGCCGGCCACTCCGGGCCACCAAGCCCTAGACATGTACGATGACCTTTTCCCAGAGAAACCAAAGTTACCAGGACAGGTTCCTGATGTCAGTTTGCAGGAGGCACTTGGCAATGTCAAACCAGCCACATGTGCCTCGGGCGGCACCTTTCATTTAGACGGTATCCTGTTCCTTGCGGAATTTCAGTAGGCAGCCGGCCACTCCGTGCTTACGGGTCCAGGATATGAACGATGGCCTTTCCCCAGAGAAACAAAAGTCACCAGGCCAGGTTCCTGATGTCAGTTTGCAGGAGGCACTTGGCACTGTCAAACCAGCTGCAGATGCCTGTGGGGGCACCTTGCATCTGGGAGGTATCCTGATCCGTGCGGAATTTCAGCAGGCAGCCGGCCACTCCAGGCCACCGGGCACTGGATACGAACCATGGCCTTTCCCCAGTGAAACAAAAGTCACCAGGGTAGCTTCCTGATGTCAGTTTGCTGGAGGCACTTGGCACTGTAAAACCAGCCACGGTTGCCTGTGGGGGCACCTTGCATCTGGGCGGTATCCTGATCCATTCGGAATTTCAGCAGGCAGCCGGCCACTCCAGGTCACCGTGCCCCGGACAAGAATGCTGGCCTTTTCCCAGAGAAACAAAAGTCACCAGGCCAGGTTCCTGATGTCACTTTGCAGGAGGCACTTGGCACTGTCAAACCACCCACAGTTGCAAGTGGGGGCACCTTGCATCTGGGAGGTATCTTGATCCATTCGGAATTTCAGCAGGCAGCCGGCCACTCCCGGCCACCGGGAACTGGACACGAACCATGGCCTTTCCCCAGAGAAACAAAAGTCACCAGGCCAGGTTCCTGATGTCAGTTTGCAGGAGGCACTTGGCACTGTCAAACCAGCCACAGGTGCCTCTGGGGGCATTTTTCATATGGGAAGTATCCTGATCCGTGCGGAATTTCTGCAGGCAGCCGGCCAATCCAGGCCAGCGGGCACTGGACAGGAACCATGGCCATTTCCCAGAGAAACAAAAGTCACCAGGCCAGGTTGCTGATGTCAGTTTGCAGGAGGCACTTGGCACTGTCAAACCAGCCACAGTTGACTCTGGGGGCACCTTGCATCTGGGAGGTATCCTGATCCGTGCGGAATTTCTGCAGGCAGCCGGCCACCACGGGCCTCCTCGCCCTGTACACCTACAATGGCCATTCCCCAGAGAAACAAAAGTCACCAGGCCAGGTTCCTGATGTCAGTTTGCAGGAGGCACTTGGCACTGTCAAACCAGCCACAGTTGCCTGTGGGGGCACCTTGCATCTGGGAGGTATCCTGATGCATTCGCAATTTCTGCAGGCAGCCGGCCACTCCGGGTCATCGTACCCCGGACAAGAATGATGGCCTTTTCCCAGAGAAACAAAAGTCACCAGGCCAGGTTGCTGATGTCAGTTTGCAGGAGGCACTTGGCACTGTCAAACCAGCCACAGGTGCAAGTGGGGGCACCTTGCATCCTGGAGGTATCCTGATCCGTGTGGAATTTCAGCAGGCAGCCGGCCACTCCGGTTTACCGGGCCCATGAGAAGAATGATGGCCTTTCCCCAGAGAAACAAAAGTCACCAGGCCAGGTTCCTGATGTCAGTTTGCAGGAGGCACTTGGCACTGTCAAACCAGCCACAGTTGCCTGTGGTGGTACTTTTGGTCAGGGAGGTATCCTGATCCGTGCGGTATTTCTGCAGGCAGCCGGCCACCACGGGCCTCCTCGCCCTGTACACCTACAATGGCCATTCCCCAGAGAAACAAAAGTCACCAGGCCAGGTTCCTGATGTCAGTTTGCAGGAGGCACTTGGCACTGTCAAACCAGCCACAGGTGCCTCTGGGGGCATTTTTCATATGGGAAGTATCCTGATCCGTTCGGAATTTCAGCAGGCAGCCGGCCAATCCAGGCCACCGGGCACTGGACACGAACCATGGCCTTTTCCCAGAGAAACAAAAGTCACCAGGCCAGGTTCCTGATGTCAGTTTGCAGGAGGCACTTGGCACTGTCAAACCAGCCACAGTTGCCTGTGGGGGCACCTTGCATCTGGGAGGAATCCTGATCCATTCGGAATTTCAGCAGGCAGCCGGCCACACCGGGCCACCGGGCCACCGGTCCCCAGAGAAGAATGATGGCCTTTCCCCAGAGAAACAAAAGTCACCAGGCCAGGTTCCTGATGTCAGTTTGCAGGAGGCACTTGGCACTGTCAAACCACCCACAGTTGCCTGTGGTGGTACTTTCGGTCTGGGAGGTATCCTGATCGGTGCGGAATTTCAGCAGGCAGCCGGCCACTACTGGTTCCAGGCCCCGTACACCAACAATGGCCTTTCCCCAGAGAAACAAAAGTCACCAGGGCAGCTTCCTGATGTCAGTTTGCAGGAGGCACTTGGCACTGTCAAACCAGCCACAGTTGCCTGTGGGGGCACCTTGCATCTGGGCGGTATCCTGATCCATTCGGAATTTCAGCAGGCAGCCGGCCACTCCAGGTCACCGTGCCCCGGACAAGAATGCTGGCCTTTTCCCAGAGAAACAAAAGTCACCAGGCCAGGTTCCTGATGTCACTTTGCAGGAGGCACTTGGCACTGTCAAACCAGCCACAGTCGCCTGTGGGGGCACCTTGCATCTGGGAGGTATCTTGATCCATTCGGAATTTCAGCAGGCAGCCGGCCACTCCCGGCCACTGGCAACTGGACACGAACCACGGCCTTTCCCCAGAGAAACAAAAGTCACCAGGCCAGGTTCCTGATGTCAGTTTGCAGGAGGCACTTGGCACTGTCAAACCAGCCACAGTTGCCTGTGGGGGCACCTTGCATCTGGGAGGTATCCTGATCCGTGCGGTATTTCTGCAGGCAGCCGGCCACCACGGGCCTCCTCGCCCTGTACACCTACAATGGCCATTCCCCAGAGAAACAAAAGTCACCAGGCCAGGTTCCTGATGTCAGTTTGCAGGAGGCACTTGGCACTGTCAAACCAGCCACAGGTGCCTCTGGGGGCATTTTTCATATGGGAAGTATCCTGATCCGTTCGGAATTTCAGCAGGCAGCCGGCCAATCCAGGCCAGCGGGCACTGGACACGAACCATGGCCTTTTCCCAGAGAAACAAAAGTCACCAGGCCAGGTTCCTGATGTCAGTTTGCAAGAGGCACTTGGCACTGTCAAACCAGCCACTGTTGCCTGTGGGGGCACCTTGCATCTGGGAGGTATCCTGATCCGTGCGGAATTTCAGCAGGCAGCCGGCCACTCCAGGCCACCGGGCACTGGATATGAACCATGGCCTTTCCCCAGAGAAACAAAACTAACCAGGCCAGGTTCCTGATGTCAGTTTGCAGGAGGCACTTGGCACTGTCAAACCAGCCACAGTTGCCTGTGGGGGCACCTTGCATCTGGGCGGTATCCTGATCCGTGCGGAATTTCAGCAGGCAGCTGGCCACTCCCGGCAAGGGGACCCTTGAGAAGAATGATGGCCTTTCCCCAGAGAAACAAAAGTCACCAGGCCAGGTTCCTGATGTCAGTTTGCAGGAGGCACTTGGCACTGTCAAACCAGCCACTGTTGCCTGTGGTGGTACTTTTGGTCAGGGAGGTATCCTGATCCGTGCGGTATTTCTGCAGGCAGCCGGCCACCACGGGCCTCCTCGCCCTGTACACCTACAATGGCCATTCCCCAGAGAAACAAAAGTCACCAGGCCAGGTTCCTGATGTCAGTTTGCAGGAGGCACTTGGCACTGTCAAACCAGCCACAGGTGCCTCTGGGGGCATTTTTCATATGGGAAGTATCCTGATCCGTTCGGAATTTCAGCAGGCAGCCGGCCAATCCAGGCCAGCAGGCACTGGACACGAACCATGGCCTTTTCCCAGAGAAACAAAAGTCACCAGGCCAGGTTCCTGATGTCAGTTTGCAGGAGGCACTTGGCACTGTCAAACCAGCCACAGTTGCCTGTGGGGTCACCTTGCATCTGGGAGGAATCCTGATCCATTCGGAATTTCAGCAGGCAGCCGGCCACACCGGGCCACCGGGCCACCGGTCCCCAGAGAAGAATGATGGCCTTTCCCCAGAGAAACAAAAGTCACCAGGCCAGGTTCCTGATGTCAGTTTGCAGGAGGCACTTGGCACTGTCAAACCAGCCACAGTTGCCTGTGGTGGTACTTTCGGTCTGGGAGGTATCCTGATCGGTGCGGAATTTCAGCAGGCAGCCGGCCACTACTGGCCTCCAGGCCCCGTACACCAACAATGACCTTTCCCCAGAGAAACAAAAGTCACCAGGGCAGCTTCCTGATGTCAGTTTGCAGGAGGCACTTGGCACTGTCAAACCAGCCACAGTTGCCTGTGGGGGCACCTTGCATCTGGGCGGTATCCTGATCCATTCGGAATTTCAGCAGGCAGCCGGCCACTCCAGGTCATCGTGCCCCGGACAAGAATGCTGGCCTTTTCCCAGAGAAACAAAAGTCACCAGGCCAGGTTCCTGATGTCACTTTGCAGGAGGCACTTGGCACTGTCAAACCAGCCACAGTCGCCTGTGGGGGCACCTTGCATCTGGGAGGTATCTTGATCCATTCGGAATTTCAGCAGGCAGCCGGCCACTCCCGGCCACCGGGAACTGGACACGAACCATGGCCTTTCCCCAGAGAAACAAAAGTCACCAGGCCAGGTTCCTGATGTCAGTTTGCAGGAGGCACTTGGCACTGTCAAACCAGCCACAGGTGCCTCTGGGGGCACCTTGCATCTGGAAGGTATCCTGATCCGTTCGGAATTTCAGTAGGCAGCCGGCTACTCCGGGCCATCGTTCCCCAGAGAAGAATGATGGCCTTTTCCCAGGGAAACAAACGTTACCAGGCCAGGTTGCTGATGTCACTTTGCAGGAGGCACTTGGCACTGTCAAACCAGCCACTGTTGCCTGTGGGGGCACCTTGCATCTGGGCGGTATCCTGATCCGTTCGGAATTTCAGCAGGCAGCCGGCCACTCCCGGCAAGGGGACCCTTGAGAAGAATGATGGCCTTTCCCCAGAGAAACAAAAGTCACCAGGCCAGGTTCCTGATGTCAGTTTGCAGGAGGCACTTGGCACTGTCAAACCAGCCACAGCTGCCTGTGGTGGTACTTTTGGTCAGGGAGGTATCCTGATCCGTGCGGAATTTCTGCAGGCAGCCGGCCACACCGGGCCTCCTCGCCCTGTACACCTACAATGGCCTTTCCCCAGAGAAACAAAAGTCACCAGGCCAGGTTCCTGATGTCAGTTTGCAGGAGGCACTTGGCACTGTCAAACCAGCCACAGGTGCCTCTGGGGGCATTTTTCATCTGGGAAGTATCCTGATCCGTTCGGAATTTCAGCAGGCAGCCGGCCACTCCAGGCCACCGGGCACTGGACACGAACCATGGCCTTTCCCCAGAGAAACAAAAGTCACCAGGCCAGGTTCCTGATGTCAGTTTGCAGGAGGCACTTGGCACTGTCAAACCAGCCACAGTTGCCTGTGGGGGCACCTTGCATCTGGGCGGTATCCTGATCCGTTCGGAATTTCAGCAGGCAGCCGGCCACTACCGGCCTCCACGACCTGGACACGTACAATGGACTTTCCCCAGAGAAACAAAAGTCACCAGGCCAGGTTCCTGATGTCAGTTTGCAGGAGGCACTTGGCACTGTCAAACCAGCTGCTGGTGCCTGTGGGGGCACCTTGCATCCTGGAGGTATCCTGATCCGTGCGGAATTTCAGCAGGCAGCCGGCCACTCCTGGCCACTGGGCACTGGACATGAACCATGGCCTTTCCCCAGAGAAACAAAAGTCACCAGGCCAGGTTCCTGATGTCAGTTTGCAGGAGGCTCTTGGCACTGTCAAACCAGCCACAGTTGCCTGTGGTGGTACTTTCGGTCGGGGAGGCATCCTGGTCCATGAGGAATTTCAGCAGGCAGCCGGCCACTCCGGGCCACCAAGCCCTAGACATGTACGATGACCTTTTCCCAGAGAAACCAAAGTTACCAGGACAGGTTCCTGATGTCAGTTTGCAGGAGGCACTTGGCAATGTCAAACCAGCCACATGTGCCTCGGGCGGCACCTTTCATTTAGACGGTATCCTGTACCGTGCGGAATTTCAGCAGGCAGCCGGCCACTCCGTGCCTACGGGTCCAGGATATGAACGATGGCCTTTCCCCAGAGAAACAAAAGTCACCAGGCCAGGTTCCTGATGTCAGTTTGCAGGAGGCACTTGGCACTGTCAAACCAGCTGCAGATGCCTGTGGGGGCACCTTGCATCTGGGAGGTATCCTGATCCGTGCGGAATTTCAGCAGGCAGCCGGCCACTCCAGGCCACCGGGCACTGGATACGAACCATGGCCTTTCCCCAGTGAAACAAAAGTCACCAGGGTAGCTTCCTGATGTCAATTTGCAGGAGGCACTTGGCACTGTCAAACCAGCCACAGTTGCCTGTGGGGGCACCTTGCATCTGGGCGGTATCCTGATCCGTTCGGAATTTCAGCAGGCAGCCGGCCACTCCCGGCAAGGGGACCGTTGAGAAGAATGATGGCCTTTCCCCAGAGAAACAAAAGTCACCAGGCCAGGTTCCTGATGTCAGTTTGCAGGAGGCACTTGGCACTGTCAAACCAGCCACAGTTGCCTGTGGTGGTACTTTTGGTCAGGGAGGTATCCTGATCCGTGCGGTATTTCTGCAGGCAGCCGGCCACCACGGGCCTCCTCGCCCTGTACACCTACAATGGCCATTCCCCAGAGAAACAAAAGTCACCAGGCCAGGTTCCTGATGTCAGTTTGCAGGAGGCACTTGGCACTGTCAAACCAGCCACAGGTGCCTGTGGGGGCATTTTTCATATGGGACGTATCCTGATCGGTGCGGAATTTCTGCAGGCAGCCGGCCAATCCAGGCCAGCGGGCACTGGACACGAACCATGGCCTTTTCCCAGAGAAACAAAAGTCACCAGGCCAGGTTCCTGATGTCAGTTTGCAAGAGGCACTTGGCACTGTCAAACCAGCCACTGTTGCCTGTGGGGGCACCTTGCATCTGGGAGGTATCCTGATCCGTGCGGAATTTCAGCAGGCAGCCGGCCACTCCAGGCCACTGGGCACTGGACATGAACCATGGCCTTTCCCCAGAGAAACAAAAGTCACCAGGCCAGGTTCCTGATGTCAGTTTGCAGGAGGCTCTTGGCACTGTCAAACCAGCCACAGTTGCCTGTGGTGGTACTTTCGGTCGGGGAGGCATCCTGGTCCATGAGGAATTTCAGCAGGCAGCCGGCCACTCCGGGCCACCAAGCCCTAGACATGTACGATGACCTTTTCCCAGAGAAACCAAAGTTACCAGGACAGGTTCCTGATGTCAGTTTGCAGGAGGCACTTGGCAATGTCAAACCAGCCACATGTGCCTCGGGCGGCACCTTTCATTTAGACGGTATCCTGTACCGCGCGGAATTTCAGCAGGCAGCCGGCCACTCCGTGCCTACGGGTCCAGGATATGAACGATGGCCTTTCCCCAGAGAAACAAAAGTCACCAGGCCAGGTTCCTGATGTCAGTTTGCAGGAGGCACTTGGCACTGTCAAATCAGCTGCAGATGCCTGTGGGGGCACCTTGCATCTGGGAGGTATCCTGATCCGTGCGGAATTTCAGCAGGCAGCCGGCCACTCCAGGCCACCGGGCACTGGATACGAACCATGGCCTTTCCCCAGAGAAACAAAAGTCACCAGGGTAGCTTCCTGATGTCAATTTGCAGGAGGCACTTGGCACTGTCAAACCAGCCACAGTTGCCTGTGGGGGCACCTTGCATCTGGGCGGTATCCTGATCCGTTCGGAATTTCAGCAGGCAGCCGGCCACTCCCGGCAAGGGGACCGTTGAGAAGAATGATGGCCTTCCCCAGAGAAACAAAAGTCACCAGGCCAGGTTCCTGATGTCAGTTTGCAGGAGGCACTTGGCACTGTCAAACCAGCCACAGTTGCCTGTGGTGGTACTTTTGGTCAGGGAGGTATCCTGATCCGTGCGGTATTTCTGCAGGCAGCCGGCCACCACGGGCCTCCTCGCCCTGTACACCTACAATGGCCATTCCCCAGAGAAACAAAAGTCACCAGGCCAGGTTCCTGATGTCAGTTTGCAGGAGGCACTTGGCACTGTCAAACCAGCCACAGGTGCCTCTGGGGGCATTTTTCATATGGGACGTATCCTGATCCGTGCGGAATTTCTGCAGGCAGCCGGCCAATCCAGGCCAGCGGGCACTGGACACGAACCATGGCCTTTTCCCAGAGAAACAAAAGTCACCAGGCCAGGTTCCTGATGTCAGTTTGCAAGAGGCACTTGGCACTGTCAAACCAGCCACTGTTGCCTGTGGGGGCATCTTGCATCTGGGAGGTATCCTGATCCGTGCGGAATTTCAGCAGGCAGCCGGCCACTCCAGGCCACCGGGCACTGGATATGAACCATGGCCTTTCCCCAGAGAAACAAAACTAACCAGGCCAGGTTCCTGATGTCAGTTTGCAGGAGGCACTTGGCACTGTCAAACCAGCCACAGTTGCCTGTGGGGGCACCTTGCATCTGGGCGGTATCCTGATCCGTTCGTAATTTCAGTAGGCAGCCGGCTACTCCGGGCCACCGTGCCCCAGACAAGAATGATGGCCTTTTCCCAGAGAAACAAAAGTTACCAGGCCAGGTTCCTGATGTCAGTTTGCAGGAGGCACTTGGCACTGTCAAACCAGCCATAGTTGCCTGTGGGGGCACCTTGCATCTGGGCGGTATCCTGATCCGTGCGGAATTTCAGCAGGCAGCTGGCCACTCCCGGCAAGGGGACCCTTGAGAAGAATGATGGCCTTTCCCCAGAGAAACAAAAGTCACCAGGCCAGGTTCCTGATGTCAGTTTGCAGGAGGCACTTGGCACTGTCAAACCAGCCACAGTTGCCTGTGGTGGTACTTTCGGTCTGGGAGGTATCCTGATCGGTGCGGAATTTCAGCAGGCAGCCGGCCACTACTGGCCTCCAGGCCCCGTACACCAACAATGACCTTTCCCCAGAGAAACAAAAGTCACCAGGGCAGCTTCCTGATGTCAGTTTGCAGGAGGCACTTGGCACTGTCAAACCAGCCACAGTTGCCTGTGGGGGCACCTTGCATCTGGGCGGTATCCTGATCCATTCGGAATTTCAGCAGGCAGCCGGCCACTCCAGGTCATCGTGCCCCGGACAAGAATGCTGGCCTTTTCCCAGAGAAACAAAAGTCACCAGGCCAGGTTCCTGATGTCAGTTTGCAGGAGGCACTTGGCACTGTCAAACCAGCCACAGTTGCCTGTGGTGGTACTTTTGGTCAGGGCGGTATCCTGATCCGTGCGGAATTTCTGCAGGCAGCCGGCCACACCGGGCCTCCTCGCCCTGTACACCTACAATGGCCTTTCCCCAGAGAAACAAAAGTCACCAGGCCAGGTTCCTGATGTCAGTTTGCAGGAGGCACTTGGCACTGTCAAACCACCCACAGGTGCCTCTGGGGGCATTTTTCATCTGGGAAGTATCCTGATCCGTTCGGAATTTCAGCAGGCAGCCGGCCACTCCAGGCCACCGGGCACTGGACACGAACCATGGCCTTTCCCCAGAGAAACAAAAGTCACCAGGCCAGGTTCCTGATGTCAGTTTGCAGGAGGCACTTGGCACTGTCAAACCAGCCACAGTTGCCTCTGGGGGCACCTTGCATCTGGGCGGTATCCTGATCCGTTCGGAATTTCAGCAGGCAGCCGGCCACTACCGGCCTCCACGACCTGGACACGTAAAATGGACTTTCCCCAGAGAAACAAAAGTCACCAGGCCAGGTTCCTGATGTCAGTTTGTAGGAGGCACTTGGCACTGTCAAACCAGCTGCTGGTGCCTGTGGGGGCACCTTGCATCCTGGAGGTATCCTGATCCGTGCGGAATTTCAGCAGGCAGCCGGCCACTCCAGGCCACTGGGCACTGGACATGAACCATGGCCTTTCCCTAGAGAAACAAAAGTCACCAGGCCAGGTTCCTGATGTCAGTTTGCAGGAGGCTCTTGGCACTGTCAAACCAGCCACAGTTGCCTGTGGTGGTACTTTCGGTCGGGGAGGCATCCTGGTCCATGAGGAATTTCAGCAGGCAGCCGGCCACTCCGGGCCACCAAGCCCTAGACATGTACGATGACCTTTTCCCAGAGAAACCAAAGTTACCAGGACAGGTTCCTGATGTCAGTTTGCAGGAGGCACTTGGCAATGTCAAACCAGCCACATGTGCCTCGGGCGGCACCTTTCATTTAGACGGTATCCTGTACCGTGCGGAATTTCAGCAGGCAGCCGGCCACTCCGTGCCTACGGGTCCAGGATATGAACGATGGCCTTTTCCCAGGGAAACAAAAGTTACCAGGCCAGGTTGCTGATGTCAGTTTGCAGGAGGCACTTGGCACTGTCAAACCAGCCACAGTTGCCTGTGGGGGCACCTTGCATCTGGGCGGTATCCTGATCCGTTCGGAATTTCAGCAGGCAGCCGGCCACTCCCGGCAAGGGGACCCTTGAGAAGAATGATGGCCTTTCCCCAGAGAAACAAAAGTCACCAGGCCAGGTTCCTGATGTCAGTTTGCAGGAGGCACTTGGCACTGTCAAACCAGCCACAGTTGCCTGTGGTGGTACTTTTGGTCAGGGAGGTATCTTGATCCGTGCGGAATTTCTGCAGGCAGCCGGCCACACCGGGCCTCCTCGCCCTGTACACCTACAATGGCCTTTCCCCAGAGAAACAAAAGTCACCAGGCCAGGTTCCTGATGTCAGTTTGCAGGAGGCACTTGGCACTGTCAAACCAGCCACAGGTGCAAGTGGGGGCACCTTGCATATTGGAGGTATCCTGATCCGTTCGGAATTTCAGCAGGCAGCCGGCCAATCCAGGCCAGCGGGCACTGGACACGAACCATGGCCTTTTCCCAGAGAAACAAAAGTCACCAGGCCAGGTTCCTGATGTCAGTTTGCAGGAGGCACTTGGCACTGTCAAACCAGCCACAGTTGCCTGTGGGGGCACCTTGCATCTGGGAGGAATCTTGATCCATTCGGAATTTCAGCAGGCAGCCGGCCACACCGGGCCACCGGGCCACCGGTCCCCAGAGAAGAATGATGGCCTTTCCCCAGAGAAACAAAAGTCACCAGGCCAGCTTCCTGATGTCAGTTTGCAGGAGGCACTTGGCACTGTCAAACCAGCCACAGTTGCCTGTGGTGGTACTTTCGGTCTGGGATGTATCCTGATCGGTGCGGAATTTCAGCAGGCAGCCGGCCACACCGGGCCTCCAGGCCCCGTACACCAACAATGGCCTTTCCCCAGAGAAACAAAAGTCACCAGGGCAGCTTCCTGATGTCAGTTTGCAGGAGGCACTTGGCACTGTCAAACCAGCCACAGTTGCCTGTGGGGGCACCTTGCATCTGGGCGGTATCCTGATCCATTCGGAATTTCAGCAGGCAGCCGGCCACTCCAGGTCACCGTGCCCCGGACAAGAATGCTGGCCTTTTCCCAGAGAAACAAAAGTCACCAGGCCAGGTTCCTGATGTCACTTTGCAGGAGGCACTTGGCACTGTCAAACCAGCCACAGTCGCCTGTGGGGGCACCTTGCATCTGGGAGGTATCTTGATCCATTCGGAATTTCAGCAGGCAGCCGGCCACTCCCGGCCACCGGGAACTGGACACGAACCATGGCCTTTCCCCAGAGAAACAAAAGTCACCAGGCCAGGTTCCTGATGTCAGTTTGCAAGAGGCACTTGGCACTGTCAAACCAGCCACTGTTGCCTGTGGGGGCACCTTGCATCTGGGAGGTATCCTGATCCGTGCGGAATTTCAGCAGGCAGCCGGCCACTCCAGGCCACCGGGCACTGGATATGAACCATGGCCTTTCCCCAGAGAAACAAAAATAACCAGGCCAGGTTCCTGATGTCAGTTTGCAGGAGGCACTTGGCACTGTCAAACCAGCCACAGTTGCCTGTGGGGGCACCTTGCATCTGGGCGGTATCCTGATCCGTGCGGAATTTCAGCAGGCAGCTGGCCACTCCCGGCAAGGGGACCCTTGAGAAGAATGATGGCCTTTCCCCAGAGAAACAAAAGTCACCAGGCCAGGTTCCTGATGTCAGTTTGCAGGAGGCACTTGGCACTGTCAAACCAGCCACAGTTGCCTGTGGTGGTACTTTTGGTCAGGGAGGTATCCTGATCCGTGCGGTATTTCTGCAGGCAGCCGGCCACCACGGGCCTCCTCGCCCTGTACACCTACAATGGCCATTCCCCAGAGAAACAAAAGTCACCAGGCCAGGTTCCTGATGTCAGTTTGCAGGAGGCACTTGGCACTGTCAAACCAGCCACAGGTGCCTCTGGGGGCATTTTTCATATGGGAAGTATCCTGATCCGTTCGGAATTTCAGCAGGCAGCCGGCCAATCCAGGCCAGCGGGCACTGGACACGAACCATGGCCTTTTCCCAGAGAAACAAAAGTCACCAGGCCAGGTTCCTGATGTCAGTTTGCAGGAGGCACTTGGCACTGTCAAACCAGCCACAGTTGCCTGTGGGGTCACCTTGCATCTGGGAGGAATCCTGATCCATTCGGAATTTCAGCAGGCAGCCGGCCACACCGGGCCACCGGGCCACCGGTCCCCAGAGAAGAATGATGGCCTTTCCCCAGAGAAACAAAAGTCACCAGGCCAGCTTCCTGATGTCAGTTTGCAGGAGGCACTTGGCACTGTCAAACCAGCCACAGTTGCCTGTGGTGGTACTTTCGGTCTGGGAGGTATCCTGATCGGTGCGGAATTTCAGCAGGCAGCCGGCCACTACTGGCCTCCAGGCCCCGTACACCAACAATGACCTTTCCCCAGAGAAACAAAAGTCACCAGGGCAGCTTCCTGATGTCAGTTTGCAGGAGGCACTTGGCACTGTCAAACCAGCCACAGTTGCCTGTGGGGGCACCTTGCATCTGGGCGGTATCCTGATCCATTCGGAATTTCAGCAGGCAGCCGGCCACTCCAGGTCATCGTGCCCCGGACAAGAATGCTGGCCTTTTCCCAGAGAAACAAAAGTCACCAGGCCAGGTTCCTGATGTCACTTTGCAGGAGGCACTTGGCACTGTCAAACCAGCCACAGTCGCCTGTGGGGGCACCTTGCATCTGGGAGGTATCCTGATCCATTCGGAATTTCAGCAGGCAGCCGGCCACTCCCGGCCACCGGGAACTGGACACGAACCATGGCCTTTCCCCAGAGAAACAAAAGTCACCAGGCCAGGTTCCTGATGTCAGTTTGCAGGAGGCACTTGGCACTGTCAAACCAGCCACAGGTGCCTCTGGGGGCACCTTGCATCTGGAAGGTATCCTGATCCGTTCGGAATTTCAGTAGGCAGCCGGCTACTCCGGGCCACCGTTCCCCAGAGAAGAATGATGGCCTTTTCCCAGGGAAACAAACGTTACCAGGCCAGGTTGCTGATGTCACTTTGCAGGAGGCACTTGGCACTGTCAAACCAGCCACTGTTGCCTGTGGGGGCACCTTGCATCTGGGCGGTATCCTGATCCGTTCGGAATTTCAGCAGGCAGCCGGCCACTCCCGGCAAGGGGACCCTTGAGAAGAATGATGGCCTTTCCCCAGAGAAACAAAAGTCACCAGGCCAGGTTCCTGATGTCAGTTTGCAGGAGGCACTTGGCACTGTCAAACCAGCCACAGTTGCCTGTGGTGGTACTTTTGGTCAGGGAGGTATCCTGATCCGTGCGGAATTTCTGCAGGCAGCCGGCCACACCGGGCCTCCTCGCCCTGTACACCTACAATGGCCATTCCCCAGAGAAACAAAAGTCACCAGGCCAGGTTCCTGATGTCAGTTTGCAGGAGGCACTTGGCACTGTCAAACCACCCACAGGTGCCTCTGGGGGCATTTTTCATCTGGGAGGTATCCTGATCCATTCGGAATTTCAGCAGGCAGCCGGCCACTCCAGGCCACCGGGCACTGGACACGAACCATGGCCTTTCCCCAGAGAAACAAAAGTCACCAGGCCAGGTTCCTGATGTCAGTTTGCAGGAGGCACTTGGCACTGTCAAACCAGCCACAGTTGCCTCTGGGGGCACCTTGCATCTGGGCGGTATCCTGATCCGTTCGGAATTTCAGCAGGCAGCCGGCCACTACCGGCC
Organism: Passer domesticus; assembly: GCF_036417665.1. NCBI lineage: Eukaryota > Metazoa > Chordata > Aves > Passeriformes > Passeridae > Passer > Passer domesticus. The sequence goes on along the minus strand of NC_087478.1, from coordinate 57,367,716 downwards.
TCCACGACCTGGACACGTACAATGGACTTTCCCCAGAGAAACAAAAGTCACCAGGCCAGGTTCCTGATGTCAGTTTGCAGGAGGCACTTGGCACTGTCAAACCAGCTGCTGGTGCCTGTGGGGGCACCTTGCATCCTGGAGGTATCCTGATCCGTGCGGAATTTCAGCAGGCAGCCGGCCACTCCAGGCCACTGGGCACTGGACATGAACCATGGCCTTTCCCCAGAGAAACAAAAGTCACCAGGCCAGGTTCCTGATGTCAGTTTGCAGGAGGCTCTTGGCACTGTCAAACCAGCCACAGTTGCCTGTGGTGGTACTTTCGGTCGGGGAGGCATCCTGGTCCATGAGGAATTTCAGCAGGCAGCCGGCCACTCCGGGCCACCAAGCCCTAGACATGTACGATGACCTTTTCCCAGAGAAACCAAAGTTACCAGGACAGGTTCCTGATGTCAGTTTGCAGGAGGCACTTGGCAATGTCAAACCAGCCACATGTGCCTCGGGCGGCACCTTTCATTTAGACGGTATCCTGTACCGTGCGGAATTTCAGCAGGCAGCCGGCCACTCCGTGCCTACGGGTCCAGGATATGAACAATGGCCTTTCCCCAGAGAAACAAAAGTCACCAGGCCAGGTTCCTGATGTCAGTTTGCAGGAGGCACTTGGCACTGTCAAACCAGCTGCAGATGCCTGTGGGGGCACCTTGCATCTGGGAGGTATCCTGATCCGTGCGGAATTTCAGCAGGCAGCCGGCCACTCCAGGCCACCGGGCACTGGACAAGAACCATGGCCTTTCCCCAGTGAAACAAAAGTCACCAGGGTAGCTTCCTGATGTCAATTTGCAGGAGGCACTTGGCACTGTCAAACCAGCCACAGTTGCCTGTGGGGGCACCTTGCATCTGGGCGGTATCCTGATCCGTTCGGAATTTCAGCAGGCAGCCGGCCACTCCCGGCAAGGGGACCGTTGAGAAGAATGATGGCCTTTCCCCAGAGAAACAAAAGTCACCAGGCCAGGTTCCTGATGTCAGTTTGCAGGAGGCACTTGGCACTGTCAAACCAGCCACAGTTGCCTGTGGTGGTACTTTTGGTCAGGGAGGTATCCTGATCCGTGCGGTATTTCTGCAGGCAGCCGGCCACCACGGGCCTCCTCGCCCTGTACACCTACAATGGCCATTCCCCAGAGAAACAAAAGTCACCAGGCCAGGTTCCTGATGTCAGTTTGCAGGAGGCACTTGGCACTGTCAAACCAGCTGCTGGTGCAAGTGGGGGCACCTTGCATATTGGAGGTATCCTGATCCGTTCGGAATTTCAGCAGGCAGCCGGCCAATCCAGGCCAGCGGGCACTGGACACGAACCATGGCCTTTTCCCAGAGAAACAAAAGTCACCAGGCCAGGTTCCTGATGTCAGTTTGCAGGAGGCACTTGGCACTGTCAAACCAGCCACAGTTGCCTGTGGGGGCACCTTGCATCTGGGAGGAATCTTGATCCATTCGGAATTTCAGCAGGCAGCCGGCCACACCGGGCCACCGGGCCACCGGTCCCCAGAGAAGAATGATGGCCTTTCCCCAGAGAAACAAAAGTCACCAGGCCAGCTTCCTGATGTCAGTTTGCAGGAGGCACTTGGCACTGTCAAACCAGCCACAGTTGCCTGTGGTGGTACTTTCGGTCTGGGATGTATCCTGATCGGTGCGGAATTTCAGCAGGCAGCCGGCCACTACTGGCCTCCAGGCCCCGTACACCAACAATGGCCTTTCCCCAGAGAAACAAAAGTCACCAGGGCAGCTTCCTGATGTCAGTTTGCAGGAGGCACTTGGCACTGTCAAACCAGCCACAGTTGCCTGTGGGGGCACCTTGCATCTGGGCGGTATCCTGATCCATTCGGAATTTCAGCAGGCAGCCGGCCACTCCAGGTCACCGTGCCCCGGACAAGAATGCTGGCCTTTTCCCAGAGAAACAAAAGTCACCAGGCCAGGTTCCTGATGTCACTTTGCAGGAGGCACTTGGCACTGTCAAACCAGCCACAGTCGCCTGTGGGGGCACCTTGCATCTGGGAGGTATCTTGATCCATTCGGAATTTCAGCAGGCAGCCGGCCACTCCCGGCCACCGGGAACTGGACACGAACCATGGCCTTTCCCCAGAGAAACAAAAGTCACCAGGCCAGGTTCCTGATGTCAGTTTGCAAGAGGCACTTGGCACTGTCAAACCAGCCACTGTTGCCTGTGGGGGCACCTTGCATCTGGGAGGTATCCTGATCCGTGCGGAATTTCAGCAGGCAGCCGGCCACTCCAGGCCACCGGGCACTGGATATGAACCATGGCCTTTCCCCAGAGAAACAAAACTAACCAGGCCAGGTTCCTGATGTCAGTTTGCAGGAGGCACTTGGCACTGTCAAACCAGCCACAGTTGCCTGTGGGGGCACCTTGCATCTGGGCGGTATCCTGATCCGTGCGGAATTTCAGCAGGCAGCTGGCCACTCCCGGCAAGGGGACCCTTGAGAAGAATGATGGCCTTTCCCCAGAGAAACAAAAGTCACCAGGCCAGGTTCCTGATGTCAGTTTGCAGGAGGCACTTGGCACTGTCAAACCAGCCACAGTTGCCTGTGGTGGTACTTTTGGTCAGGGAGGTATCCTGATCCGTGCGGTATTTCTGCAGGCAGCCGGCCACCACGGGCCTCCTCGCCCGGTACACCTACAATGGCCTTTCCCCAGAGAAACAAAAGTCACCAGGCCAGGTTCCTGATGTCAGTTTGCAGGAGGCACTTGGCACTGTCAAACCACCCACAGGTGCCTCTGGGGGCATTTTTCATATGGGAAGTATCCTGATCCGTTCGGAATTTCAGCAGGCAGCCGGCCAATCCAGGCCAGCGGGCACTGGACACGAACCATGGCCTTTTCCCAGAGAAACAAAAGTCACCAGGCCAGGTTCCTGATGTCAGTTTGCAGGAGGCACTTGGCACTGTCAAACCAGCCACAGTTGCCTGTGGGGTCACCTTGCATCTGGGAGGAATCCTGATCCATTCGGAATTTCAGCAGGCAGCCGGCCACACCGGGCCACCGGGCCACCGGTCCCCAGAGAAGAATGATGGCCTTTCCCCAGAGAAACAAAAGTCACCAGGGTAGCTTCCTGATGTCAGTTTGCAGGAGGCACTTGGCACTGTCAAACCAGCCACAGTTGCCTGTGGTGGTACTTTCGGTCTGGGAGGTATCCTGATCGGTGCGGAATTTCAGCAGGCAGCCGGCCACTACTGGCCTCCAGGCCCCGTACACCAACAATGACCTTTCCCCAGAGAAACAAAAGTCACCAGGGCAGCTTCCTGATGTCAGTTTGCAGGAGGCACTTGGCACTGTCAAACCAGCCACAGTTGCCTGTGGGGGCACCTTGCATCTGGGCGGTATCCTGATCCATTCGGAATTTCAGCAGGCAGCCGGCCACTCCAGGTCATCGTGCCCCGGACAAGAATGCTGGCCTTTTCCCAGAGAAACAAAAGTCACCAGGCCAGGTTCCTGATGTCACTTTGCAGGAGGCACTTGGCACTGTCAAACCAGCCACAGTCGCCTGTGGGGGCACCTTGCATCTGGGAGGTATCTTGATCCATTCGGAATTTCAGCAGGCAGCCGGCCACTCCCGGCCACCGGGAACTGGACACGAACCATGGCCTTTCCCCAGAGAAACAAAAGTCACCAGGCCAGGTTCCTGATGTCAGTTTGCAGGAGGCACTTGGCACTGTCAAACCAGCCACAGGTGCCTCTGGGGGCACCTTGCATCTGGAAGGTATCCTGATCCGTTCGGAATTTCAGTAGGCAGCCGGCTACTCCGGGCCACCGTTCCCCAGACAAGAATGATGGCCTTTTCCCAGGGAAACAAACGTTACCAGGCCAGGTTGCTGATGTCACTTTGCAGGAGGCACTTGGCACTGTCAAACCAGCCACTGTTGCCTGTGGGGGCACCTTGCATCTGGGCGGTATCCTGATCCGTTCGGAATTTCAGCAGGCAGCCGGCCACTCCCGGCAAGGGGACCCTTGAGAAGAATGATGGCCTTTCCCCAGAGAAACAAAAGTCACCAGGCCAGGTTCCTGATGTCAGTTTGCAGGAGGCACTTGGCACTGTCAAACCAGCCACAGTTGCCTGTGGTGGTACTTTTGGTCAGGGAGGTATCCTGATCCGTGCGGAATTTCTGCAGGCAGCCGGCCACACCGGGCCTCCTCGCCCTGTACACCTACAATGGCCTTTCCCCAGAGAAACAAAAGTCACCAGGCCAGGTTCCTGATGTCAGTTTGCAGGAGGCACTTGGCACTGTCAAACCAGCCACAGGTGCCTCTGGGGGCATTTTTCATCTGGGAAGTATCCTGATCCGTTCGGAATTTCAGCAGGCAGCCGGCCACTCCAGGCCACCGGGCACTGGACACGAACCATGGCCTTTCCCCAGAGAAACAAAAGTCACCAGGCCAGGTTCCTGATGTCAGTTTGCAGGAGGCACTTGGCACTGTCAAACCAGCCACAGTTGCCTCTGGGGGCACCTTGCATCTGGGCGGTATCCTGATCCGTTCGGAATTTCAGCAGGCAGCCGGCCACTACCGGCCTCCACGACCTGGACACGTACAATGGACTTTCCCCAGAGAAACAAAAGTCACCAGGCCAGGTTCCTGATGTCAGTTTGCAGGAGGCACTTGGCACTGTCAAACCAGCTGCTGGTGCCTGTGGGGGCACCTTGCATCCTGGAGGTATCCTGATCCGTGCGGAATTTCAGCAGGCAGCCGGCCACTCCAGGCCACTGGGCACTGGACATGAACCATGGCCTTTCCCCAGAGAAACAAAAGTCACCAGGCCAGGTTCCTGATGTCAGTTTGCAGGAGGCTCTTGGCACTGTCAAACCAGCCACAGTTGCCTGTGGTGGTACTTTCGGTCGGGGAGGCATCCTGGTCCATGAGGAATTTCAGCAGGCAGCCGGCCACTCCGGGCCACCAAGCCCTAGACATGTACGATGACCTTTTCCCAGAGAAACCAAAGTTACCAGGACAGGTTCCTGATGTCAGTTTGCAGGAGGCACTTGGCAATGTCAAACCAGCCACATGTGCCTCGGGCGGCACCTTTCATTTAGACGGTATCCTGTACCGTGCGGAATTTCAGCAGGCAGCCGGCCACTCCGTGCCTACGGGTCCAGGATATGAACGATGGCCTTTCCCCAGAGAAACAAAAGTCACCAGGCCAGGTTCCTGATGTCAGTTTGCAGGAGGCACTTGGCACTGTCAAACCAGCTGCAGATGCCTGTGGGGGCACCTTGCATCTGGGAGGTATCCTGATCCGTGCGGAATTTCAGCAGGCAGCCGGCCACTCCAGGCCACCGGGCACTGGATACGAACCATGGCCTTTCCCCAGTGAAACAAAAGTCACCAGGGTAGCTTCCTGATGTCAATTTGCAGGAGGCACTTGGCACTGTCAAACCAGCCACAGTTGCCTGTGGGGGCACCTTGCATCTGGGCGGTATCCTGATCCGTTCGGAATTTCAGCAGGCAGCCGGCCACTCCCGGCAAGGGGACCGTTGAGAAGAATGATGGCCTTTCCCCAGAGAAACAAAAGTCACCAGGCCAGGTTCCTGATGTCAGTTTGCAGGAGGCACTTGGCACTGTCAAACCAGCCACAGTTGCCTGTGGTGGTACTTTTGGTCAGGGAGGTATCCTGATCCGTGCGGTATTTCTGCAGGCAGCCGGCCACCACGGGCCTCCTCGCCCTGTACACCTACAATGGCCATTCCCCAGAGAAACAAAAGTCACCAGGCCAGGTTCCTGATGTCAGTTTGCAGGAGGCACTTGGCACTGTCAAACCAGCCACAGGTGCCTGTGGGGGCATTTTTCATATGGGACGTATCCTGATCCGTGCGGAATTTCTGCAGGCAGCCGGCCAATCCAGGCCAGCGGGCACTGGACACGAACCATGGCCTTTTCCCAGAGAAACAAAAGTCACCAGGCCAGGTTCCTGATGTCAGTTTGCAAGAGGCACTTGGCACTGTCAAACCAGCCACTGTTGCCTGTGGGGGCACCTTGCATCTGGGAGGTATCCTGATCCGTGCGGAATTTCAGCAGGCAGCCGGCCACTCCAGGCCACTGGGCACTGGACATGAACCATGGCCTTTCCCCAGAGAAACAAAAGTCACCAGGCCAGGTTCCTGATGTCAGTTTGCAGGAGGCTCTTGGCACTGTCAAACCAGCCACAGTTGCCTGTGGTGGTACTTTCAGTCGGGGAGGCATCCTGGTCCATGCGGAATTTCAGCAGGCAGCCGGCCACTCCGGGCCACCAAGCCCTAGACATGTACGATGACCTTTTCCCAGAGAAACCAAAGTTACCAGGACAGGTTCCTGATGTCAGTTTGCAGGAGGCACTTGGCAATGTCAAACCAGCCACATGTGCCTCGGGCGGCACCTTTCATTTAGACGGTATCCTGTACCGCGCGGAATTTCAGCAGGCAGCCGGCCACTCCGTGCCTACGGGTCCAGGATATGAACGATGGCCTTTCCCCAGAGAAACAAAAGTCACCAGGCCAGGTTCCTGATGTCAGTTTGCAGGAGGCACTTGGCACTGTCAAACCAGCTGCAGATGCCTGTGGGGGCACCTTGCATCTGGGAGGTATCCTGATCCGTGCGGAATTTCAGCAGGCAGCCGGCCACTCCAGGCCACCGGGCACTGGATACGAACCATGGCCTTTCCCCAGTGAAACAAAAGTCACCAGGGTAGCTTCCTGATGTCAATTTGCAGGAGGCACTTGGCACTGTCAAACCAGCCACAGTTGCCTGTGGGGGCACCTTGCATCTGGGCGGTATCCTGATCCCTTCGGAATTTCAGCAGGCAGCCGGCCACTCCCGGCAAGGGGACCCTTGAGAAGAATGATGGCCTTCCCCAGAGAAACAAAAGTCACCAGGCCAGGTTCCTGATGTCACTTTGCAGGAGGCACTTGGCACTGTCAAACCAGCCACAGTTGCCTGTGGTGGTACTTTTGGTCAGGGAGGTATCCTGATCCGTGCGGTATTTCTGCAGGCAGCCGGCCACCACGGGCCTCCTCGCCCTGTACACCTACAATGGCCATTCCCCAGAGAAACAAAAGTCACCAGGCCAGGTTCCTGATGTCAGTTTGCAGGAGGCACTTGGCACTGTCAAACCAGCCACAGGTGCCTCTGGGGGCATTTTTCATATGGGACGTATCCTGATCCGTGCGGAATTTCTGCAGGCAGCCGGCCAATCCAGGCCAGCGGGCACTGGACACGAACCATGGCCTTTTCCCAGAGAAACAAAAGTCACCAGGCCAGGTTCCTGATGTCAGTTTGCAAGAGGCACTTGGCACTGTCAAACCAGCCACTGTTGCCTGTGGGGGCATCTTGCATCTGGGAGGTATCCTGATCCGTGCGGAATTTCAGCAGGCAGCCGGCCACTCCAGGCCACCGGGCACTGGATATGAACCATGGCCTTTCCCCAGAGAAACAAAACTAACCAGGCCAGGTTCCTGATGTCAGTTTGCAGGAGGCACTTGGCACTGTCAAACCAGCCACAGTTGCCTGTGGGGGCACCTTGCATCTGGGCGGTATCCTGATCCGTTCGTAATTTCAGTAGGCAGCCGGCTACTCCGGGCCACCGTGCCCCAGACAAGAATGATGGCCTTTTCCCAGAGAAACAAAAGTTACCAGGCCAGGTTCCTGATGTCAGTTTGCAGGAGGCACTTGGCACTGTCAAACCAGCCATAGTTGCCTGTGGGGGCACCTTGCATCTGGGCGGTATCCTGATCCGTGCGGAATTTCAGCAGGCAGCTGGCCACTCCCGGCAAGGGGACCCTTGAGAAGAATGATGGCCTTTCCCCAGAGAAACAAAAGTCACCAGGCCAGGTTCCTGATGTCAGTTTGCAGGAGGCACTTGGCACTGTCAAACCAGCCACAGTTGCCTGTGGTGGTACTTTTGGTCAGGGAGGTATCCTGATCCGTGCGGTATTTCTGCAGGCAGCCGGCCACCACGGGCCTCCTCGCCCTGTACACCTACAATGGCCATTCCCCAGAGAAACAAAAGTCACCAGGCCAGGTTCCTGATGTCAGTTTGCAGGAGGCACTTGGCACTGTCAAACCAGCCACAGTTGCCTGTGGTGGTACTTTCGGTCTGGGAGGTATCCTGATCGGTGCGGAATTTCAGCAGGCAGCCGGCCACTACTGGCCTCCAGGCCCCGTACACCAACAATGACCTTTCCCCAGAGAAACAAAAGTCACCAGGGCAGCTTCCTGATGTCAGTTTGCAGGAGGCACTTGGCACTGTCAAACCAGCCACAGTTGCCTGTGGGGGCACCTTGCATCTGGGCGGTATCCTGATCCGTTCGGAATTTCAGCAGGCAGCCGGCCACTCCAGGTCATCGTGCCCCGGACAAGAATGCTGGCCTTTTCCCAGAGAAACAAAAGTCACCAGGCCAGGTTCCTGATGTCAGTTTGCAGGAGGCACTTGGCACTGTCAAACCAGCCACAGTTTCCTGTGGTGGTACTTTTGGTCAGGGCGGTATCCTGATCCGTGCGGAATTTCTGCAGGCAGCCGGCCACACCGGGCCTCCTCGCCCTGTACACCTACAATGGCCTTTCCCCAGAGAAACAAAAGTCACCAGGCCAGGTTCCTGATGTCAGTTTGCAGGAGGCACTTGGCACTGTCAAACCAGCCACAGGTGCCTCTGGGGGCATTTTTCATCTGGGAAGTATCCTGATCCGTTCGGAATTTCAGCAGGCAGCCGGCCACTCCAGGCCACCGGGCACTGGACACGAACCATGGCCTTTCCCCAGAGAAACAAAAGTCACCAGGCCAGGTTCCTGATGTCAGTTTGCAGGAGGCACTTGGCACTGTCAAACCAGCCACAGTTGCCTCTGGGGGCACCTTGCATCTGGGCGGTATCCTGATCCGTTCGGAATTTCAGCAGGCAGCCGGCCACTACCGGCCTCCACGACCTGGACACGTACAATGGACTTTCCCCAGAGAAACAAAAGTCACCAGGCCAGGTTCCTGATGTCAGTTTGTAGGAGGCACTTGGCACTGTCAAACCAGCTGCTGGTGCCTGTGGGGGCACCTTGCATCCTGGAGGTATCCTGATCCGTGCGGAATTTCAGCAGGCAGCCGGCCACTCCAGGCCACTGGGCACTGGACATGAACCATGGCCTTTCCCTAGAGAAACAAAAGTCACCAGGCCAGGTTCCTGATGTCAGTTTGCAGGAGGCTCTTGGCACTGTCAAACCAGCCACAGTTGCCTGTGGTGGTACTTTCGGTCGGGGAGGCATCCTGGTCCATGAGGAATTTCAGCAGGCAGCCGGCCACTCCGGGCCACCAAGCCCTAGACATGTACGATGACCTTTTCCCAGAGAAACCAAAGTTACCAGGACAGGTTCCTGATGTCAGTTTGCAGGAGGCACTTGGCAATGTCAAACCAGCCACATGTGCCTCGGGCGGCACCTTTCATTTAGACGGTATCCTGATCCGTGCGGAATTTCAGCAGGCAGCCGGCCACTCCGTGCCTACGGGTCCAGGATATGAACGATGGCCTTTCCCCAGAGAAACAAAAGTCACCAGGCCAGGTTCCTGATGTCAGTTTGCAGGAGGCACTTGGCACTGTCAAACCAGCTGCAGATGCCTGTGGGGGCACCTTGCATCTGGGAGGTATCCTGATCCGTGCGGAATTTCAGCAGGCAGCCGGCCACTCCAGGCCACCGGGCACTGGATACGAACCATGGCCTTTCCCCAGGGAAACAAAAGTCACCAGGGTAGCTTCCTGATGTCAATTTGCAGGAGGCACTTGGCACTGTCAAACCAGCCACAGTTGCCTGTGGGGGCACCTTGCATCTGGGCAGTATCCTGATCCGTTCGGAATTTCAGCAGGCATCCGGCCACTCCCGGCAAGGGGACCGTTGAGAAGAATGATGGCCTTTCCCCAGAGAAACAAAAGTCACCAGGGCAGCTTCCTGATGTCAGTTTGCAGGAGGCACTTGGCACTGTCAAACCAGCCACAGTTGCCTCTGGGGGCACCTTGCATCTGGGCGGTATCCTGATCCATTCGGAATTTCAGCAGGCAGCCGGCCACTCCAGGTCACCGTGCCCCGGACAAGAATGCTGGCCTTTTCCCAGAGAAACAAAAGTCACCAGGCCAGGTTCCTGATGTCACTTTGCAGGAGGCACTTGGCACTGTCAAACCAGCCACAGTCGCCTGTGGGGGCACCTTGCATCTGGGAGGTATCTTGATCCATTCGGAATTTCAGCAGGCAGCCGGCCACTCCCGGCCACCGGGAACTGGACACGAACCATGGCCTTTCCCCAGAGAAACAAAAGTCACCAGGCCAGGTTCCTGATGTCAGTTTGCAGGAGGCACTTGGCACTGTCAAACCAGCCACAGGTGCCTCTGGGGGCACCTTGCATCTGGAAGGTATCCTGATCCGTTCGGAATTTCAGTAGGCAGCCGGCTACTCCGGGCCACCGTGCCCCAGACAAGAATGATGGCCTTTTCCCAGGGAAACAAAAGTTACCAGGCCAGGTTGCTGATGTCAGTTTGCAGGAGGCACTTGGCACTGTCAAACCAGCCACTGTTGCCTGTGGGGGCACCTTGCATCTGGGCGGTATCCTGATCCGTTCGGAATTTCAGCAGGCAGCCGGCCACTCCCGGCAAGGGGACCCTTGAGAAGAATGATGGCCTTTCCCCAGAGAAACAAAAGTCACCAGGCCAGGTTCCTGATGTCAGTTTGCAGGAGGCACTTGGCACTGTCAAACCAGCCACAGTTGCCTGTGGTGGTACTTTTGGTCAGGGAGGTATCCTGATCTGTGCGGAATTTCTGCAGGCAGCCGGCCACACCGGGCCTCCTCGCCCTGTACACCTACAATGGCCTTTCCCCAGAGAAACAAAAGTCACCAGGCCAGGTTCCTGATGTCAGTTTGCAGGAGGCACTTGGCACTGTCAAACCAGCCACAGGTGCAAGTGGGGGCACCTTGCATATTGGAGGTATCCTGATCCGTTCGGAATTTCAGCAGGCAGCCGGCCAATCCAGGCCAGCGGGCACTGGACACGAACCATGGCCTTTTCCCAGAGAAACAAAAGTCACCAGGCCAGGTTCCTGATGTCAGTTTGCAGGAGGCACTTGGCACTGTCAAACCAGCCACAGTTGCCTGTGGGGGCACCTTGCATCTGGGAGGAATCTTGATCCATTCGGAATTTCAGCAGGCAGCCGGCCACACCGGGCCACCGGGCCACCGGTCCCCAGAGAAGAATGATGGCCTTTCCCCAGAGAAACAAAAGTCACCAGGCCAGCTTCCTGATGTCAGTTTGCAGGAGGCACTTGGCACTGTCAAACCAGCCACAGTTGCCTGTGGTGGTACTTTCGGTCTGGGATGTATCCTGATCGGTGCGGAATTTCAGCAGGCAGCCGGCCACTACTGGCCTCCAGGCCCCGTACACCAACAATGGCCTTTCCCCAGAGAAACAAAAGTCACCAGGGCAGCTTCCTGATGTCAGTTTGCAGGAGGCACTTGGCACTGTCAAACCAGCCACAGTTGCCTGTGGGGGCACCTTGCATCTGGGCGGTATCCTGATCCATTCGGAATTTCAGCAGGCAGCCGGCCACTCCAGGTCACCGTGCCCCGGACAAGAATGCTGGCCTTTTCCCAGAGAAACAAAAGTCACCAGGCCAGGTTCCTGATGTCACTTTGCAGGAGGCACTTGGCACTGTCAAACCAGCCACAGTCGCCTGTGGGGGCACCTTGCATCTGGGAGGTATCTTGATCCATTCGGAATTTCAGCAGGCAGCCGGCCACTCCCGGCCACCGGGAACTGGACACGAACCATGGCCTTTCCCCAGAGAAACAAAAGTCACCAGGCCAGGTTCCTGATGTCAGTTTGCAGGAGGCACTTGGCACTGTCAAACCAGCCACAGGTGCCTCTGGGGGCACCTTGCATCTGGAAGGTATCCTGATCCGTTCGGAATTTCAGTAGGCAGCCGGCTACTCCAGGCCACCGTTCCCCAGAGAAGAATGATGGCCTTTTCCCAGGGAAACAAAAGTTACCAGGCCAGGTTGCTGATGTCAGTTTGCAGGAGGCACTTGGCACTGTCAAACCAGCCACTGTTGCCTGTGGGGGCACCTTGCATCTGGGAGGTATCCTGATCCGTTCGGAATTTCAGCAGGCAGCCGGCCACTCCCGGCAAGGGGACCCTTGAGAAGAATGATGGCCTTTCCCCAGAGAAACAAAAGTCACCAGGCCAGGTTCCTGATGTCACTTTGCAGGAGGCACTTGGCACTGTCAAACCAGCCACAGTTGCCTGTGGTGGTACTTTTGGTCAGGAAGGTATCCTGATCCGTGCGGAATTTCTGCAGGCAGCCGGCCACACCGGGCCTCCTCGCCCTGTACACCTACAATGGCCTTTCCCCAGAGAAACAAAAGTCACCAGGCCAGGTTCCTGATGTCAGTTTGCAGGAGGCACTTGGCACTGTCAAACCAGCCACAGGTGCAAGTGGGGGCACCTTGCATCCTGGAGGTATCCTGATCCGTTCGGAATTTCAGCAGGCAGCCGGCCACTCCAGGCCACCGGGCACTGGACACGAACCATGGCCTTTCCCCAGAGAAACAAAAGTCACCAGGCCAGGTTCCTGATGTCAGTTTGCAGGAGGCACTTGGCACTGTCAAACCAGCCACAGTTGCCTCTGGGGGCACCTTGCATCTGGGCGGTATCCTGATCCGTTCGGAATTTCAGCAGGCAGCCGGCCACTACCGGCCTCCACGCCCTGGACACGTACAATGGACTTTCCCCAGAGAAACAAAAGTCACCAGGCCAGGTTCCTGATGTCAGTTTGCTGGAGGCACTTGGCACTGTCAAACCAGCTGCTGGTGCCTCTGGTGGCACCTTGCATCCTGGAGGTATCCTGATCCGTGCGGAATTTCAGCAGGCAGCCGGCCACTCCAGGCCACTGGGCACTGGACACGAACCATGGCCTTTCCCCAGAGAAACAAAAGTCACCAGGCCAGGTTCCTGATGTCAGTTTCCAGGAGGCTCTTGGCACTGTCAAACCAGCCACAGTTGCCTGTGGTTTTACTTTCGGTCGGGGAGGCATCCTGGTCCATGAGGAATTTCAGCAGGCAGCCGGCCACTCCGGGCCACCAAGCCCTAGACATGTACGATGACCTTTTCCCAGAGAAACCAAAGTTACCAGGACAGGTTCCTGATGTCAGTTTGCAGGAGGCACTTGGCAATGTCAAACCAGCCACATGTGCCTCGGGCGGCACCTTTCATTTAGACGGTATCCTGTACCGTGCGGAATTTCAGTAGGCAGCCGGCCACTCCGTGCCTACGGGTCCAGGATATGAACGATGGCCTTTCCCCAGAGAAACAAAAGTCACCAGGCCAGGTTCCTGATGTCAGTTTGCAGGAGGCACTTGGCACTGTCAAACCAGCTGCAGATGCCTGTGGGGGCACCTTGCATCTGGGAGGTATCCTGATCCGTGCGGAATTTCAGCAGGCAGCCGGCCACTCCAGGCCACCGGGCACTGGATACGAACCATGGCCTTTCCCCAGTGAAACAAAAGTCACCAGGGTAGCTTCCTGATGTCAGTTTGCTGGAGGCACTTGGCACTGTAAAACCAGCCACGGCTGCCTGTGGGGGCACCTTGCATCTGGGAGGTATCCTGATCCATTCGGAATTTCAGTAGGCAGCCGGCGACTCCTGGCCACCGCGCCCCGGACAAGAATGATGGCCTTTTCCCATGGAAACAAAAGTTACCAGGCCAGGTTCCTGATGTCAGTTTGCAGGAGGCACTTGGCACTGTCAAACCACCCACAGTTGCAAGTGGGGGCACCTTGCATCCTGGAGGTATCCTGATCCGTGCGGAATTTCAGCAGGCAGCCGGCCACTCCAGGCCACCGGGCACTGGACACGAACCATGGCCTTTCCCCAGGGAATCAAAAGTCACCAGGCCAGGTTCCTGATGTCAGTTTGCAGGAGGCACTTGGCACTGTCAAACCAGCCACAGTTGCCTGTGGGGGCACCTTGCATCTGGGAGCTATCCTGATCCGTTCGGAATTTCAGCAGGCAGCCGGCCACTCCGGTTTACCGGGCCCATGAGAAGAATGATGGCCTTTCCCCAGAGAAACAAAAGTCACCAGGCCAGGTTCCTGATGTCAGTTTGCAGGAGGCACTTGGCACTGTCAAACCAGCCACAGGTGCCTCTGGGGGCATTTTTCATATGGGAAGTATCCTGATCCGTGCGGAATTTCAGCAGGCAGCCGGCCAATCCAGGCCAGCGGGCACTGGACACGAACCATGGCCATTTCCCAGAGAAACAAAAGTCACCAGGCCAGGTTGCTGATGTCAGTTTGCAGGAGGCACTTGGCACTGTCAAACCAGCCACAGTTGACTCTGGGGGCACCTTGCATCTGGGAGGTATCCTGATCCGTGCGGAATTTCTGCAGGCAGCCGGCCACCACGGGCCTCCTCGCCCTGTACACCTACAATGGCCATTCCCCAGAGAAACAAAAGTCACCAGGCCAGGTTCCTGATGTCAGTTTGCAGGAGGCACTTGGCACTGTCAAACCAGCCACAGTTGCCTCTGGGGGCACCTTGCATCTGGGAGGTATCCTGATGCATTCGCAATTTCTGCAGGCAGCCGGCCACTCCGGGTCATCGTACCCCGGACAAGAATGATGGCCTTTTCCCAGAGAAACAAAAGTCACCAGGCCAGGTTCCTGATGTCAGTTTGCAGGAGGCACTTGGCACTGTCAAACCAGCTGCTGGTGCCTGTGGGGGCACCTTGCATCCTGGAGGTATCCTGATCCGTGCGGAATTTCAGCAGGCAGCCGGCCACTCCGGTTTACCGGGCCCATGAGAAGAATGATGGCCTTTCCCCAGAGAAACAAAAGTCACCAGGCCAGGTTCCTGATGTCAGTTTGCAGGAGGCACTTGGCACTGTCAAACCAGCCACAGTTGCCTGTGGTGGTACTTTTGGTCAGGGAGGTATCCTGATCCGTGCGGTATTTCTGCAGGCAGCCGGCCACCACGGGCCTCCTCGCCCTGTACACCTACAATGGCCATTCCCCAGAGAAACAAAAGTCACCAGGCCAGGTTCCTGATGTCAGTTTGCAGGAGGCACTTGGCACTGTCAAACCAGCCACAGGTGCCTGTGGGGGCACCTTGCATCTGGGAGGAATCCTGATCCATTCGGAATTTCAGCAGGCAGCCGGCCACACCGGGCCACCGGGCCACCGGTCCCCAGAGAAGAATGATGGCCTTTCCCCAGAGAAACAAAAGTCACCAGGCCAGGTTCCTGATGTCAGTTTGCAGGAGGCACTTGGCAATGTCAAACCAGCCACAGTTGCCTGTGGTGGTACTTTCGGTCTGGGAGGTATCCTGATCCTTGCGGAATTTCTGCAGGCAGCCGGCCACCACGGGCCTTCTCGCCCTGTACACATACAATGGCCATTCCCCAGAGAAACAAAAGTCACCAGGCCAGGTTCCTGATGTCAGTTTGCAGGAGGCACTTGGCACTGTCAAACCACCCACAGGTGCCTCTGGGGACATTTTTCATATGGGAAGTATCCTGATCCGTGCGGAATTTCAGCAGGCAGCCGGCCAATCCAGGCCAGCGGGCACTGGACATGAACCATGGCCTTTTCCCAGAGAAACAAAAGTCACCAGGCCAGGTTCCTGATGTCAGTTTGCAGGAGGCACTTGGCACTGTCAAACCAGCCACAGTTGCCTGTGGGGGCACCTTGCATCTGGGAGGAATCCTGATCCATTCGGAATTTCAGCAGGCAGCCGGCCACACCGGGCCACCGGGCCACCGGTCCCCAGAGAAGAATGATGGCCTTTCCCCAGAGAAACAAAAGTCACCAGGCCAGGTTCCTGATGTCAGTTTGCAGGAGGCACTTGGCACTGTCAAACCAGCCACAGTTGCCTGTGGTGGTCCTTTTGGTCAGGGAGGTATCCTGATCCTTGCGGAATTTCTGCAGGCAGCCGGCCACCACGGGCCTTCTCGCCCTGTACACATACAATGGCCATTCCCCAGAGAAACAAAAGTCACCAGGCCAGGTTCCTGATGTCAGTTTGCAGGAGGCACTTGGCACTGTCAAACCACCCATAGGTGCCTCTGGGGACATTTTTCATATGGGAAGTATCCTGATCCGTGCGGAATTTCAGCAGGCAGCCGGCCAATCCAGGCCAGCGGGCACTGGACACGAACCATGGCCTTTTCCCAGAGAAACAAAAGTCACCAGGCCAGGTTCCTGATGTCATTTTGCAGGAGGCACTTGGCACTGTCAAACCAGCCACAGTTGCCTGTGGGGGCACCTTGCATCTGGGAGGAATCCTGATCCATTCGGAATTTCAGCAGGCAGCCGGCCACACCGGGCCACCGGGCCACCGGTCCCCAGAGAAGAATGATGGCCTTTCCCCAGAGAAACAAAAGTCACCAGGCCAGGTTCCTGATGTCAGTTTGCAGGAGGCACTTGGCACTGTCAAACCAGCCACAGTTGCCTGTGGTGGTACTTTCGGTCTGGGAGGTATCCTGATCGGTGCGGAATTTCAGCAGGCAGCCGGCCACTACTGGTTCCAGGCCCCGTACACCAACAATGGCCTTTCCCCAGAGAAACAAAAGTCACCAGGGCAGCTTCCTGATGTCAGTTTGCAGGAGGCACTTGGCACTGTCAAACCAGCCACAGTTGCCTGTGGGGGCACCTTGCATCTGGGCGGTATCCTGATCCATTCGGAATTTCAGCAGGCAGCCGGCCACTCCAGGTCACCGTGCCCCGGACAAGGATGCTGGCCTTTTCCCAGAGAAACAAAAGTCACCAGGCCAGGTTCCTGATCTCAGTTTGCAGGAGGCACTTGGCACTGTCAAACCAGCCACAGTCGCCTGTGGGGGCACCTTGCATCTGGGAGGTATCTTGATCCATTCGGAATTTCAGCAGGCAGCCGGTCACTCCCGGCCACTGGCAACTGGACACGAACCACGGCCTTTCCCCAGAGAAACAAAAGTCACCAGGCCAGGTTCCTGATGTCAGTTTGCAGGAGGCACTTGGCACTGTCAAACCAGCCACAGTTGCCTGTGGGGGCACCTTGCATCTGGGAGGTATCCTGATCCGTGCGGTATTTCTGCAGGCAGCCGGCCACCACCGGCCTCCTCGCCCTGTACACCTACAATGGCCATTCCCCAGAGAAACAAAAGTCACCAGGCCAGGTTCCTGATGTCAGTTTGCAGGAGGCACTTGGCACTGTCAAACCAGCCACAGGTGCCTCTGGGGGCATTTTTCATATGGGAAGTATCCTGATCCGTTCGGAATTTCTGCAGGCAGCCGGCCAATCCAGGCCAGCGGGCACTGGACACGAACCATGGCCTTTTCCCAGAGAAACAAAAGTCACCAGGCCAGGTTCCTGATGTCAGTTTGCAAGAGGCACTTGGCACTGTCAAACCAGCCACTGTTGCCTGTGGGGGCACCTTGCATCTGGGAGGTATCCTGATCCGTGCAGAATTTCAGCAGGCAGCCGGCCACTCCAGGCCACCGGGCACTGGATATGAACCATGGCCTTTCCCCAGAGAAACAAAAGTCACCAGGCCAGGTTCCTGATGTCAGTTTGCAGGAGGCACTTGGCACTGTCAAACCAGCCACAGTTGCCTGTGGGGGCACCTTGCATCTGGGCGGTATCCTGATCCGTGCGGAATTTCAGCAGGCAGCTGGCCACTCCCGGCAAGGGGACCCTTGAGAAGAATGATGGCCTTTCCCCAGAGAAACAAAAGTCACCAGGCCAGGTTCCTGATGTCAGTTTGCAGGAGGCACTTGGCACTGTCAAACCAGCCACAGTTGCCTGTGGTGGTACTTTTGGTCAGGGAGGTATCCTGATCCGTGCGGTATTTCTGCAGGCAGCCGGCCACCACGGGCCTCCTCGCCCTGTACACCTACAATGGCCATTCCCCAGAGAAACAAAAGTCACCAGGCCAGGTTCCTGATGTCAGTTTGCAGGAGGCACTTGGCACTGTCAAACCAGCCACAGGTGCCTGTGGGGGCACCTTGCATCCTGGAGGTATCCTGATCCGTGCGGAATTTCAGCAGGCAGCCGGCCACTCCAGGCCACTGGGCACTGGACATGAACCATGGCCTTTCCCTAGAGAAACAAAAGTCACCAGGCCAGGTTCCTGATGTCAGTTTGCAGGAGGCTCTTGGCACTGTCAAACCAGCCACAGTTGCCTGTGGTGGTACTTTCGGTCGGGGAGGCATCCTGGTCCATGAGGAATTTCAGCAGGCAGCCGGCCACTCCGGGCCACCAAGCCCTAGACATGTACGATGACCTTTTCCCAGAGAAACCAAAGTTACCAGGACAGGTTCCTGATGTCAGTTTGCAGGAGGCACTTGGCAATGTCAAACCAGCCACATGTGCCTCGGGCGGCACCTTTCATTTAGACGGTATCCTGATCCGTGCGGAATTTCAGCAGGCAGCCGGCCACTCCGTGCCTACGGGTCCAGGATATGAACGATGGCCTTTCCCCAGAGAAACAAAAGTCACCAGGCCAGGTTCCTGATGTCAGTTTGCAGGAGGCACTTGGCACTGTCAAACCAGCTGCAGATGCCTGTGGGGGCACCTTGCATCTGGGAGGTATCCTGATCCGTGCGGAATTTCAGCAGGCAGCCGGCCACTCCAGGCCACCGGGCACTGGATACGAACCATGGCCTTTCCCCAGGGAAACAAAAGTCACCAGGGTAGCTTCCTGATGTCAATTTGCAGGAGGCACTTGGCACTGTCAAACCAGCCACAGTTGCCTGTGGGGGCACCTTGCATCTGGGCAGTATCCTGATCCGTTCGGAATTTCAGCAGGCATCCGGCCACTCCCGGCAAGGGGACCGTTGAGAAGAATGATGGCCTTTCCCCAGAGAAACAAAAGTCACCAGGGCAGCTTCCTGATGTCAGTTTGCAGGAGGCACTTGGCACTGTCAAACCAGCCACAGTTGCCTCTGGGGGCACCTTGCATCTGGGCGGTATCCTGATCCATTCGGAATTTCAGCAGGCAGCCGGCCACTCCAGGTCACCGTGCCCCGGACAAGAATGCTGGCCTTTTCCCAGAGAAACAAAAGTCACCAGGCCAGGTTCCTGATGTCACTTTGCAGGAGGCACTTGGCACTGTCAAACCAGCCACAGTCGCCTGTGGGGGCACCTTGCATCTGGGAGGTATCTTGATCCATTCGGAATTTCAGCCGGCAGCCGGCCACTCCCGGCCACCGGGAACTGGACACGAACCATGGCCTTTCCCCAGAGAAACAAAAGTCACCAGGCCAGGTTCCTGATGTCAGTTTGCAGGAGGCACTTGGCACTGTCAAACCAGCCACAGGTGCCTCTGGGGGCACCTTGCATCTGGAAGGTATCCTGATCCGTTCGGAATTTCAGTAGGCAGCCGGCTACTCCGGGCCACCGTGCCCCAGACAAGAATGATGGCCTTTTCCCAGGGAAACAAAAGTTACCAGGCCAGGTTGCTGATGTCAGTTTGCAGGAGGCACTTGGCACTGTCAAACCAGCCACTGTTGCCTGTGGGGGCACCTTGCATCTGGGCGGTATCCTGATCCGTTCGGAATTTCAGCAGGCAGCCGGCCACTCCCGGCAAGGGGACCCTTGAGAAGAATGATGGCCTTTCCCCAGAGAAACAAAAGTCACCAGGCCAGGTTCCTGATGTCAGTTTGCAGGAGGCACTTGGCACTGTCAAACCAGCCACAGTTGCCTGTGGTGGTACTTTTGGTCAGGGAGGTATCCTGATCTGTGCGGAATTTCTGCAGGCAGCCGGCCACACCGGGCCTCCTCGCCCTGTACACCTACAATGGCCTTTCCCCAGAGAAACAAAAGTCACCAGGCCAGGTTCCTGATGTCAGTTTGCAGGAGGCACTTGGCACTGTCAAACCAGCCACAGGTGCAAGTGGGGGCACCTTGCATATTGGAGGTATCCTGATCCGTTCGGAATTTCAGCAGGCAGCCGGCCAATCCAGGCCAGCGGGCACTGGACACGAACCATGGCCTTTTCCCAGAGAAACAAAAGTCACCAGGCCAGGTTCCTGATGTCAGTTTGCAGGAGGCACTTGGCACTGTCAAACCAGCCACAGTTGCCTGTGGGGGCACCTTGCATCTGGGAGGAATCTTGATCCATTCGGAATTTCAGCAGGCAGCCGGCCACACCGGGCCACCGGGCCACCGGTCCCCAGAGAAGAATGATGGCCTTTCCCCAGAGAAACAAAAGTCACCAGGCCAGCTTCCTGATGTCAGTTTGCAGGAGGCACTTGGCACTGTCAAACCAGCCACAGTTGCCTGTGGTGGTACTTTCGGTCTGGGATGTATCCTGATCGGTGCGGAATTTCAGCAGGCAGCCGGCCACTACTGGCCTCCAGGCCCCGTACACCAACAATGGCCTTTCCCCAGAGAAACAAAAGTCACCAGGGCAGCTTCCTGATGTCAGTTTGCAGGAGGCACTTGGCACTGTCAAACCAGCCACAGTTGCCTGTGGGGGCACCTTGCATCTGGGCGGTATCCTGATCCATTCGGAATTTCAGCAGGCAGCCGGCCACTCCAGGTCACCGTGCCCCGGACAAGAATGCTGGCCTTTTCCCAGAGAAACAAAAGTCACCAGGCCAGGTTCCTGATGTCACTTTGCAGGAGGCACTTGGCACTGTCAAACCAGCCACAGTCGCCTGTGGGGGCACCTTGCATCTGGGAGGTATCTTGATCCATTCGGAATTTCAGCAGGCAGCCGGCCACTCCCGGCCACCGGGAACTGGACACGAACCATGGCCTTTCCCCAGAGAAACAAAAGTCACCAGGCCAGGTTCCTGATGTCAGTTTGCAGGAGGCACTTGGCACTGTCAAACCAGCCACAGGTGCCTCTGGGGGCACCTTGCATCTGGAAGGTATCCTGATCCGTTCGGAATTTCAGTAGGCAGCCGGCTACTCCAGGCCACCGTTCCCCAGAGAAGAATGATGGCCTTTTCCCAGAGAAACAAAAGTTACCAGGCCAGGTTGCTGATGTCAGTTTGCAGGAGGCACTTGGCACTGTCAAACCAGCCACTGTTGCCTGTGGGGGCACCTTGCATCTGGGAGGTATCCTGATCCGTTCGGAATTTCAGCAGGCAGCCGGCCACTCCCGGCAAGGGGACCCTTGAGAAGAATGATGGCCTTTCCCCAGAGAAACAAAAGTCACCAGGCCAGGTTCCTGATGTCACTTTGCAGGAGGCACTTGGCACTGTCAAACCAGCCACAGTTGCCTGTGGTGGTACTTTTGGTCAGGAAGGTATCCTGATCCGTGCGGAATTTCTGCAGGCAGCCGGCCACACCGGGCCTCCTCGCCCTGTACACCTACAATGGCCTTTCCCCAGAGAAACAAAAGTCACCAGGCCAGGTTCCTGATGTCAGTTTGCAGGAGGCACTTGGCACTGTCAAACCAGCCACAGGTGCAAGTGGGGGCACCTTGCATCCTGGAGGTATCCTGATCCGTTCGGAATTTCAGCAGGCAGCCGGCCACTCCAGGCCACCGGGCACTGGACACGAACCATGGCCTTTCCCCAGAGAAACAAAAGTCACCAGGCCAGGTTCCTGATGTCAGTTTGCAGGAGGCACTTGGCACTGTCAAACCAGCCACAGTTGCCTCTGGGGGCACCTTGCATCTGGGCGGTATCCTGATCCGTTCGGAATTTCAGCAGGCAGCCGGCCACTACCGGCCTCCACGCCCTGGACACGTACAATGGACTTTCCCCAGAGAAACAAAAGTCACCAGGCCAGGTTCCTGATGTCAGTTTGCTGGAGGCACTTGGCACTGTCAAACCAGCTGCTGGTGCCTCTGGTGGCACCTTGCATCCTGGAGGTATCCTGATCCGTGCGGAATTTCAGCAGGCAGCCGGCCACTCCAGGCCACTGGGCACTGGACACGAACCATGGCCTTTCCCCAGAGAAACAAAAGTCACCAGGCCAGGTTCCTGATGTCAGTTTCCAGGAGGCTCTTGGCACTGTCAAACCAGCCACAGTTGCCTGTGGTTTTACTTTCGGTCGGGGAGGCATCCTGGTCCATGAGGAATTTCAGCAGGCAGCCGGCCACTCCGGGCCACCAAGCCCTAGACATGTACGATGACCTTTTCCCAGAGAAACCAAAGTTACCAGGACAGGTTCCTGATGTCAGTTTGCAGGAGGCACTTGGCAATGTCAAACCAGCCACATGTGCCTCGGGCGGCACCTTTCATTTAGACGGTATCCTGTACCGTGCGGAATTTCAGTAGGCAGCCGGCCACTCCGTGCCTACGGGTCCAGGATATGAACGATGGCCTTTCCCCAGAGAAACAAAAGTCACCAGGCCAGGTTCCTGATGTCAGTTTGCAGGAGGCACTTGGCACTGTCAAACCAGCTGCAGATGCCTGTGGGGGCACCTTGCATCTGGGAGGTATCCTGATCCGTGCGGAATTTCAGCAGGCAGCCGGCCACTCCAGGCCACCGGGCACTGGATACGAACCATGGCCTTTCCCCAGTGAAACAAAAGTCACCAGGGTAGCTTCCTGATGTCAGTTTGCTGGAGGCACTTGGCACTGTAAAACCAGCCACGGCTGCCTGTGGGGGCACCTTGCATCTGGGAGGTATCCTGATCCATTCGGAATTTCAGTAGGCAGCCGGCGACTCCTGGCCACCGCGCCCCGGACAAGAATGATGGCCTTTTCCCATGGAAACAAAAGTTACCAGGCCAGGTTCCTGATGTCAGTTTGCAGGAGGCACTTGGCACTGTCAAACCACCCACAGTTGCAAGTGGGGGCACCTTGCATCCTGGAGGTATCCTGATCCGTGCGGAATTTCAGCAGGCAGCCGGCCACTCCAGGCCACCGGGCACTGGACACGAACCATGGCCTTTCCCCAGAGAATCAAAAGTCACCAGGCCAGGTTCCTGATGTCAGTTTGCAGGAGGCACTTGGCACTGTCAAACCAGCCACAGTTGCCTGTGGGGGCACCTTGCATCTGGGAGCTATCCTGATCCGTTCGGAATTTCAGCAGGCAGCCGGCCACTCCGGTTTACCGGGCCCATGAGAAGAATGATGGCCTTTCCCCAGAGAAACAAAAGTCACCAGGCCAGGTTCCTGATGTCAGTTTGCAGGAGGCACTTGGCACTGTCAAACCAGCCACAGGTGCCTCTGGGGGCATTTTTCATATGGGAAGTATCCTGATCCGTGCGGAATTTCAGCAGGCAGCCGGCCAATCCACGCCAGCGGGCACTGGACACGAACCATGGCCATTTCCCAGAGAAACAAAAGTCACCAGGCCAGGTTGCTGATGTCAGTTTGCAGGAGGCACTTGGCACTGTCAAACCAGCCACAGTTGACTCTGGGGGCACCTTGCATCTGGGAGGTATCCTGATCCGTGCGGAATTTCTGCAGGCAGCCGGCCACCACGGGCCTCCTCGCCCTGTACACCTACAATGGCCATTCCCCAGAGAAACAAAAGTCACCAGGCCAGGTTCCTGATGTCAGTTTGCAGGAGGCACTTGGCACTGTCAAACCAGCCACAGTTGCCTCTGGGGGCACCTTGCATCTGGGAGGTATCCTGATGCATTCGCAATTTCTGCAGGCAGCCGGCCACTCCGGGTCATCGTACCCCGGACAAGAATGATGGCCTTTTCCCAGAGAAACAAAAGTCACCAGGCCAGGTTCCTGATGTCAGTTTGCAGGAGGCACTTGGCACTGTCAAACCAGCTGCTGGTGCCTGTGGGGGCACCTTGCATCCTGGAGGTATCCTGATCCGTGCGGAATTTCAGCAGGCAGCCGGCCACTCCGGTTTACCGGGCCCATGAGAAGAATGATGGCCTTTCCCCAGAGAAACAAAAGTCACCAGGCCAGGTTCCTGATGTCAGTTTGCAGGAGGCACTTGGCACTGTCAAACCAGCCACAGTTGCCTGTGGTGGTACTTTTGGTCAGGGAGGTATCCTGATCCGTGCGGTATTTCTGCAGGCAGCCGGCCACCACGGGCCTCCTCGCCCTGTACACCTACAATGGCCATTCCCCAGAGAAACAAAAGTCACCAGGCCAGGTTCCTGATGTCAGTTTGCAGGAGGCACTTGGCACTGTCAAACCAGCCACAGGTGCCTGTGGGGGCACCTTGCATCTGGGAGGAATCCTGATCCATTCGGAATTTCAGCAGGCAGCCGGCCACACCGGGCCACCGGGCCACCGGTCCCCAGAGAAGAATGATGGCCTTTCCCCAGAGAAACAAAAGTCACCAGGCCAGGTTCCTGATGTCAGTTTGCAGGAGGCACTTGGCACTGTCAAACCAGCCACAGTTGCCTGTGGTGGTACTTTCGGTCTGGGAGGTATCCTGATCCTTGCGGAATTTCTGCAGGCAGCCGGCCACCACGGGCCTTCTCGCCCTGTACACATACAATGGCCATTCCCCAGAGAAACAAAAGTCACCAGGCCAGGTTCCTGATGTCAGTTTGCAGGAGGCACTTGGCAATGTCAAACCACCCACAGGTGCCTCTGGGGACATTTTTCATATGGGAAGTATCCTGATCCGTGCGGAATTTCAGCAGGCAGCCGGCCAATCCAGGCCAGCGGGCACTGGACACGAACCATGGCCTTTTCCCAGAGAAACAAAAGTCACCAGGCCAGGTTCCTGATGTCAGTTTGCAGGAGGCACTTGGCACTGTCAAACCAGCCACAGTTGCCTGTGGGGGCACCTTGCATCTGGGAGGAATCCTGATCCATTCGGAATTTCAGCAGGCAGCCGGCCACACCGGGCCACCGGGCCACCGGTCCCCAGAGAAGAATGATGGCCTTTCCCCAGAGAAACAAAAGTCACCAGGCCAGGTTCCTGATGTCAGTTTGCAGGAGGCACTTGGCACTGTCAAACCAGCCACAGTTGCCTGTGGTGGTCCTTTTGGTCAGGGAGGTATCCTGATCCTTGCGGAATTTCTGCAGGCAGCCGGCCACCACGGGCCTTCTCGCCCTGTACACATACAATGGCCATTCCCCAGAGAAACAAAAGTCACCAGGCCAGGTTCCTGATGTCAGTTTGCAGGAGGCACTTGGCACTGTCAAACCACCCATAGGTGCCTCTGGGGACATTTTTCATATGGGAAGTATCCTGATCCGTGCGGAATTTCAGCAGGCAGCCGGCCAATCCAGGCCAGCGGGCACTGGACACGAACCATGGCCTTTTCCCAGAGAAACAAAAGTCACCAGGCCAGGTTCCTGATGTCAGTTTGCAGGAGGCACTTGGCACTGTCAAACCAGCCACAGTTGCCTGTGGGGGCACCTTGCATCTGGGAGGAATCCTGATCCATTCGGAATTTCAGCAGGCAGCCGGCCACACCGGGCCACCGGGCCACCGGTCCCCAGAGAAGAATGATGGCCTTTCCCCAGAGAAACAAAAGTCACCAGGCCAGGTTCCTGATGTCAGTTTGCAGGAGGCACTTGGCACTGTCAAACCAGCCACAGTTGCCTGTGGTGGTACTTTCGGTCTGGGAGGTATCCTGATCGGTGCGGAATTTCAGCAGGCAGCCGGCCACTACTGGTTCCAGGCCCCGTACACCAACAATGGCCTTTCCCCAGAGAAACAAAAGTCACCAGGGCAGCTTCCTGATGTCAGTTTGCAGGAGGCACTTGGCACTGTCAAACCAGCCACAGTTGCCTGTGGGGGCACCTTGCATCTGGGCGGTATCCTGATCCATTCGGAATTTCAGCAGGCAGCCGGCCACTCCAGGTCACCGTGCCCCGGACAAGGATGCTGGCCTTTTCCCAGAGAAACAAAAGTCACCAGGCCAGGTTCCTGATCTCAGTTTGCAGGAGGCACTTGGCACTGTCAAACCAGCCACAGTCGCCTGTGGGGGCACCTTGCATCTGGGAGGTATCTTGATCCATTCGGAATTTCAGCAGGCAGCCGGTCACTCCCGGCCACTGGCAACTGGACACGAACCACGGCCTTTCCCCAGAGAAACAAAAGTCACCAGGCCAGGTTCCTGATGTCAGTTTGCAGGAGGCACTTGGCACTGTCAAACCAGCCACAGTTGCCTGTGGGGGCACCTTGCATCTGGGAGGTATCCTGATCCGTGCGGTATTTCTGCAGGCAGCCGGCCACCACCGGCCTCCTCGCCCTGTACACCTACAATGGCCATTCCCCAGAGAAACAAAAGTCACCAGGCCAGGTTCCTGATGTCAGTTTGCAGGAGGCACTTGGCACTGTCAAACCAGCCACAGGTGCCTCTGGGGGCATTTTTCATATGGGAAGTATCCTGATCCGTTCGGAATTTCTGCAGGCAGCCGGCCAATCCAGGCCAGCGGGCACTGGACACGAACCATGGCCTTTTCCCAGAGAAACAAAAGTCACCAGGCCAGGTTCCTGATGTCAGTTTGCAAGAGGCACTTGGCACTGTCAAACCAGCCACTGTTGCCTGTGGGGGCACCTTGCATCTGGGAGGTATCCTGATCCGTGCAGAATTTCAGCAGGCAGCCGGCCACTCCAGGCCACCGGGCACTGGATATGAACCATGGCCTTTCCCCAGAGAAACAAAAGTCACCAGGCCAGGTTCCTGATGTCAGTTTGCAGGAGGCACTTGGCACTGTCAAACCAGCCACAGTTGCCTGTGGGGGCACCTTGCATCTGGGCGGTATCCTGATCCGTGCGGAATTTCAGCAGGCAGCTGGCCACTCCCGGCAAGGGGACCCTTGAGAAGAATGATGGCCTTTCCCCAGAGAAACAAAAGTCACCAGGCCAGGTTCCTGATGTCAGTTTGCAGGAGGCACTTGGCACTGTCAAACCAGCCACAGTTGCCTGTGGTGGTACTTTTGGTCAGGGAGGTATCCTGATCCGTGCGGTATTTCTGCAGGCAGCCGGCCACCACGGGCCTCCTCGCCCTGTACACCTACAATGGCCATTCCCCAGAGAAACAAAAGTCACCAGGCCAGGTTCCTGATGTCAGTTTGCAGGAGGCACTTGGCACTGTCAAACCAGCCACAGGTGCCTCTGGGGGCATTTTTCATATGGGAAGTATCCTGATCCGTTCGGAATTTCAGCAGGCAGCCGGCCAATCCAGGCCAGCGGGCACTGGACACGAACCATGGCCTTTTCCCAGAGAAACAAAAGTCACCAGGCCAGGTTCCTGATGTCAGTTTGCAGGAGGCACTTGGCACTGTCAAACCAGCCACAGTTGCCTGTGGGGTCACCTTGCATCTGGGAGGAATCCTGAT
This sequence comes from Passer domesticus, assembly GCF_036417665.1. Lineage (NCBI taxonomy): Eukaryota > Metazoa > Chordata > Aves > Passeriformes > Passeridae > Passer > Passer domesticus. The sequence continues at coordinate 57,340,508 of NC_087478.1, read as the reverse complement.
CCATTCGGAATTTCAGCAGGCAGCAGGCCACACCGGGCCACCGGGCCACCGGTCCCCAGAGAAGAATGATGGCCTTTCCCCAGAGAAACAAAAGTCACCAGGCCAGGTTCCTGATGTCAGTTTGCAGGAGGCACTTGGCACTGTCAAACCAGCCACAGTTGCCTGTGGTGGTACTTTCGGTCTGGGAGGTATCCTGATCGGTGCGGAATTTCAGCAGGCAGCCGGCCACTACTGGCCTCCAGGCCCCGTACACCAACAATGACCTTTCCCCAGAGAAACAAAAGTCACCAGGGCAGCTTCCTGATGTCAGTTTGCAGGAGGCACTTGGCACTGTCAAACCAGCCACAGTTGCCTGTGGGGGCACCTTGCATCTGGGCGGTATCCTGATCCATTCGGAATTTCAGCAGGCAGCCGGCCACTCCAGGTCATCGTGCCCCGGACAAGAATGCTGGCCTTTTCCCAGAGAAACAAAAGTCACCAGGCCAGGTTCCTGATGTCACTTTGCAGGAGGCACTTGGCACTGTCAAACCAGCCACAGTCGCCTGTGGGGGCACCTTGCATCTGGGAGGTATCTTGATCCATTCGGAATTTCAGCAGGCAGCCGGCCACTCCCGGCCACCGGGAACTGGACACGAACCATGGCCTTTCCCCAGAGAAACAAAAGTCACCAGGCCAGGTTCCTGATGTCAGTTTGCAGGAGGCACTTGGCACTGTCAAACCAGCCACAGGTGCCTCTGGGGGCACCTTGCATCTGGAAGGTATCCTGATCCGTTCGGAATTTCAGTAGGCAGCCGGCTACTCCGGGCCACCGTTCCCCAGAGAAGAATGATGGCCTTTTCCCAGGGAAACAAACGTTACCAGGCCAGGTTGCTGATGTCACTTTGCAGGAGGCACTTGGCACTGTCAAACCAGCCACTGTTGCCTGTGGGGGCACCTTGCATCTGGGCGGTATCCTGATCCGTTCGGAATTTCAGCAGGCAGCCGGCCACTCCCGGCAAGGGGACCCTTGAGAAGAATGATGGCCTTTCCCCAGAGAAACAAAAGTCACCAGGCCAGGTTCCTGATGTCAGTTTGCAGGAGGCACTTGGCACTGTCAAACCAGCCACAGTTGCCTGTGGTGGTACTTTTGGTCAGGGAGGTATCCTGATCCGTGCGGAATTTCTGCAGGCAGCCGGCCACACCGGGCCTCCTCGCCCTGTACACCTACAATGGCCATTCCCCAGAGAAACAAAAGTCACCAGGGCAGCTTCCTGATGTCAGTTTGCAGGAGGCACTTGGCACTGTCAAACCAGCCACAGTTGCCTGTGGGGGCACCTTGCATCTGGGCGGTATCCTGATCCATTCGGAATTTCAGCAGGCAGCCGGCCACTCCAGGTCATCGTGCCCCGGACAAGAATGCTGGCCTTTTCCCAGAGAAACAAAAGTCACCAGGCCAGGTTCCTGATGTCACTTTGCAGGAGGCACTTGGCACTGTCAAACCAGCCACAGGTGCCTCTGGGGGCATTTTTCATATGGGAAGTATCCTGATCCGTTCGGAATTTCAGCAGGCAGCCGGCCACTCCAGGCCACCGGGCACTGGACACGAACCATGGCCTTTCCCCAGAGAAACAAAAGTCACCAGGCCAGGTTCCTGATGTCAGTTTGCAGGAGGCACTTGGCACTGTCAAACCAGCCACAGTTGCCTCTGGGGGCACCTTGCATCTGGGCGGTATCCTGATCCGTTCGGAATTTCAGCAGGCAGCCGGCCACTACCGGCCTCCACGACCTGGACACGTACAATGGACTTTCCCCAGAGAAACAAAAGTCACCAGGCCAGGTTCCTGATGTCAGTTTGCAGGAGGCACTTGGCACTGTCAAACCAGCTGCTGGTGCCTGTGGGGGCACCTTGCATCCTGGAGGTATCCTGATCCGTGCGGAATTTCAGCAGGCAGCCGGCCACTCCAGGCCACTGGGCACTGGACATGAACCATGGCCTTTCCCCAGAGAAACAAAAGTCACCAGGCCAGGTTCCTGATGTCAGTTTGCAGGAGGCACTTGGCACTGTCAAACCAGCCACAGTTGCCTGTGGTGGTACTTTCGGTCGGGGAGGCATCCTGGTCCATGAGGAATTTCAGCAGGCAGCCGGCCACTCCGGGCCACCAAGCCCTAGACATGTACGATGACCTTTTCCCAGAGAAACCAAAGTTACCAGGACAGGTTCCTGATGTCAGTTTGCAGGAGGCACTTGGCAATGTCAAACCAGCCACATGTGCCTCGGGCGGCACCTTTCATTTAGACGGTATCCTGTACCGTGCGGAATTTCAGCAGGCAGCCGGCCACTCCGTGCCTACGGGTCCAGGATATGAACGATGGCCTTTCCCCAGAGAAACAAAAGTCACCAGGCCAGGTTCCTGATGTCAGTTTGCAGGAGGCACTTGGCACTGTCAAACCAGCTGCAGATGCCTGTGGGGGCACCTTGCATCTGGGAGGTATCCTGATCCGTGCGGAATTTCAGCAGGCAGCCGGCCACTCCAGGCCACCGGGCACTGGATACGAACCATGGCCTTTCCCCAGTGAAACAAAAGTCACCAGGGTAGCTTCCTGATGTCAATTTGCAGGAGGCACTTGGCACTGTCAAACCAGCCACAGTTGCCTGTGGGGGCACCTTGCATCTGGGCGGTATCCTGATCCGTTCGGAATTTCAGCAGGCAGCCGGCCACTCCCGGCAAGGGGACCCTTGAGAAGAATGATGGCCTTTCCCCAGAGAAACAAAAGTCACCAGGCCAGGTTCCTGATGTCAGTTTGCAGGAGGCACTTGGCACTGTCAAACCAGCCACAGTTGCCTGTGGTGGTACTTTTGGTCAGGGAGGTATCCTGATCCGTGCGGTATTTCTGCAGGCAGCCGGCCACCACGGGCCTCCTCGCCCTGTACACCTACAATGGCCATTCCCCAGAGAAACAAAAGTCACCAGGCCAGGTTCCTGATGTCAGTTTGCAAGAGGCACTTGGCACTGTCAAACCAGCCACAGGTGCCTCTGGGGGCATTTTTCATATGGGACGTATCCTGATCCGTGCGGAATTTCTGCAGGCAGCCGGCCAATCCAGGCCAGCGGGCACTGGACACGAACCATGGCCTTTTCCCAGAGAAACAAAAGTCACCAGGCCAGGTTCCTGATGTCAGTTTGCAAGAGGCACTTGGCACTGTCAAACCAGCCACTGTTGCCTGTGGGGGCACCTTGCATCTGGGAGGTATCCTGATCCGTGCGGAATTTCAGCAGGCAGCCGGCCACTCCAGGCCACTGGGCACTGGACATGAACCATGGCCTTTCCCCAGAGAAACAAAAGTCACCAGGCCAGGTTCCTGATGTCAGTTTGCAGGAGGCTCTTGGCACTGTCAAACCAGCCACAGTTGCCTATGGTGGTACTTTCGGTCGGGGAGGCATCCTGGTCCATGAGGAATTTCAGCAGGCAGCCGGCCACTCCGGGCCACCAAGCCCTAGACATGTACGATGACCTTTTCCCAGAGAAACCAAAGTTACCAGGACAGGTTCCTGATGTCAGTTTGCAGGAGGCACTTGGCAATGTCAAACCAGCCACATGTGCCTCGGGCGGCACCTTTCATTTAGACGGTATCCTGTACCGTGCGGAATTTCAGCAGGCAGCCGGCCACTCCGTGCCTACGGGTCCAGGATATGAACGATGGCCTTTCCCCAGAGAAACAAAAGTCACCAGGCCAGGTTCCTGATGTCAGTTTGCAGGAGGCACTTGGCACTGTCAAACCAGCTGCAGATGCCTGTGGGGGCACCTTGCATCTGGGAGGTATCCTGATCCGTGCGGAATTTCAGCAGGCAGCCGGCCACTCCAGGCCACCGGGCACTGGATACGAACCATGGCCTTTCCCCAGTGAAACAAAAGTCACCAGGGTAGCTTCCTGATGTCAATTTGCAGGAGGCACTTGGCACTGTCAAACCAGCCACAGTTGCCTGTGGGGGCACCTTGCATCTGGGCGGTATCCTGATCCGTTCGGAATTTCAGCAGGCAGCCGGCCACTCCCGGCAAGGGGACCCTTGAGAAGAATGATGGCCTTTCCCCAGAGAAACAAAAGTCACCAGGCCAGGTTCCTGATGTCAGTTTGCAGGAGGCACTTGGCACTGTCAAACCAGCCACAGTTGCCTGTGGTGGTACTTTTGGTCAGGGAGGTATCCTGATCCGTGCGGTATTTCTGCAGGCAGCCGGCCACACCGGGCCTCCTCGCCCTGTACACCTACAATGGCCATTCCCCAGAGAAACAAAAGTCACCAGGCCAGGTTCCTGATGTCAGTTTGCAGGAGGCACTTGGCACTGTCAAACCAGCCAGAGGTGCCTGTGGGGGCATTTTTCATATGGGACGTATCCTGATCCGTGCGGAATTTCTGCAGGCAGCCGGCCAATCCAGGCCAGCGGGCACTGGACAAGAACCATGGCCTTTTCCCAGAGAAACAAAAGTCACCAGGCCAGGTTCCTGATGTCAGTTTGCAAGAGGCACTTGGCACTGTCAAACCAGCCACTGTTGCCTGTGGGGGCATCTTGCATCTGGGCGGTATCCTGATCCGTGCGGAATTTCAGCAGGCAGCCGGCCACTCCAGGCCACCGGGCACTGGATATGAACCATGGCCTTTCCCCAGAGAAACAAAAGTCACCAGGCCAGGTTCCTGATGTCAGTTTGCAGGAGGCACTTGGCACTGTCAAACCAGCCACAGTTGCCTGTGGTGGTCCTTTTGGTCAGGGAGGTATCCTGATCCTTGCGGAATTTCTGCAGGCAGCCGGCCACCACGGGCCTTATCGCCCTGTACACATACAATGGCCATTCCCCAGAGAAACAAAAGTCACCAGGCCAGGTTCCTGATGTCAGTTTGCAGGAGGCACTTGGCACTGTCAAACCACCCACAGGTGCCTCTGGGGGCATTTTTCATATGGGAAGTATCCTGATCCGTGCGGAATTTCAGCAGGCAGCCGGCCACTCCAGGCCACTGGGCACTGGACACGAACCATGGCCTTTTCCCAGAGAAACAAAAGTCACCAGGCCAGGTTCCTGATGTCAGTTTGCAGGAGGCACTTGGCACTGTCAAACCAGCCACAGTTGCCTGTGGGGGCACCTTGCATCTGGGAGGAATCCTGATCCATTCGGAATTTCAGCAGGCAGCCGGCCACACCGGGCCACCGGGCCACCGGTCCCCAGAGAAGAATGATGGCCTTTCCCCAGAGAAACAAAAGTCACCAGGCCAGGTTCCTGATGTCAGTTTGCAGGAGGCACTTGGCACTGTCAAACCAGCCACAGTTGCCTGTGGTGGTACTTTCGGTCTGGGAGGTATCCTGATCGGTGCGGAATTTCAGCAGGCAGCCGGCAACTACTGGTTCCAGGCCCCGTACACCAACAATGGCCTTTCCCCAGAGAAACAAAAGTCACCAGGGCAGCTTCCTGATGTCAGTTTGCAGGAGGCACTTGGCACTGTCAAACCAGCCACAGTTGCCTGTGGGGGCACCTTGCATCTGGGCGGTATCCTGATCCATTCGGAATTTCAGCAGGCAGCCGGCCACTCCAGGTCACCGTGCCCCGGACAAGGATGCTGGCCTTTTCCCAGAGAAACAAAAGTCACCAGGCCAGGTTCCTGATGTCAGTTTGCAGGAGGCACTTGGCACTGTCAAACCAGCCACAGTCGCCTGTGGGGGCACCTTGCATCTGGGAGGTATCTTGATCCATTCGGAATTTCAGCAGGCAGCCGGCCACTCCCGGCCACTGGCAACTGGACACGAACCACGGCCTTTCCCCAGAGAAACAAAAGTCACCAGGCCAGGTTCCTGATGTCAGTTTGCAGGAGGCACTTGGCACTGTCAAACCAGCCACAGTTGCCTGTGGGGGCACCTTGCATCTGGGAGGTATCCTGATCCGTGCGGTATTTCTGCAGGCAGCCGGCCACCACGGGCCTCCTCGCCCTGTACACCTACAATGGCCATTCCCCAGAGAAACAAAAGTCACCAGGCCAGGTTCCTGATGTCAGTTTGCAGGAGGCACTTGGCACTGTCAAACCAGCCACAGGTGCCTCTGGGGGCATTTTTCATATGGGAAGTATCCTGATCCGTTCGGAATTTCTGCAGGCAGCCGGCCAATCCAGGCCAGCGGGCACTGGACACGAACCATGGCCTTTTCCCAGAGAAACAAAAGTCACCAGGCCAGGTTCCTGATGTCAGTTTGCAAGAGGCACTTGGCACTGTCAAACCAGCCACTGTTGCCTGTGGGGGCACCTTGCATCTGGGAGGTATCCTGATCCGTGCGGAATTTCAGCAGGCAGCCGGCCACTCCAGGCCACCGGGCACTGGATATGAACCATGGCCTTTCCCCAGAGAAACAAAACTAACCAGGCCAGGTTCCTGATGTCAGTTTGCAGGAGGCACTTGGCACTGTCAAACCAGCCACAGTTGCCTGTGGGGGCACCTTGCATCTGGAAGGTATCCTGATCCGTGCGGAATTTCAGCAGGCAGCTGGCCACTCCCGGCAAGGGGACCCTTGAGAAGAATGATGGCCTTTCCCCAGAGAAACAAAAGTCACCAGGCCAGGTTCCTGATGTCAGTTTGCAGGAGGCACTTGGCACTGTCAAACCAGCCACAGGTGCCTCTGGGGGCATTTTTCATATGGGAAGTATCCTGATCCGTTCGGAATTTCAGCAGGCAGCCGGCCAATCCAGGCCAGCGGGCACTGGACACGAACCATGGCCTTTTCCCAGAGAAACAAAAGTCACCAGGGCAGCTTCCTGATGTCAGTTTGCAGGAGGCACTTGGCACTGTCAAACCAGCCACAGTTGCCTGTGGGGGCACCTTGCATCTGGGTGGTATCCTGATCCATTCGGAATTTCAGCAGGCAGCCGGCCACTCCAGGTCATCGTGCCCCGGACAAGAATGCTGGCCTTTTCCCAGAGAAACAAAAGTCACCAGGCCAGGTTCCTGATGTCACTTTGCAGGAGGCACTTGGCACTGTCAAACCAGCCACAGTCGCCTGTGGGGGCACCTTGCATCTGGGAGGTATCTTGATCCATTCGGAATTTCAGCAGGCAGCCGGCCACTCCCGGCCACCGGGAACTGGACACGAACCATGGCCTTTCCCCAGAGAAACAAAAGTCACCAGGCCAGGTTCCTGATGTCAGTTTGCAGGAGGCACTTGGCACTGTCAAACCAGCCACAGGTGCCTGTGGGGGCACCTTGCATCTGGGCGGTATCCTGATCCGTTCGGAATTTCAGCAGGCAGCCGGCCACTCCCGGCAAGGGGACCGTTGAGAAGAATGATGGCCTTTCCCCAGAGAAACAAAAGTCACCAGGCCAGGTTCCTGATGTCACTTTGCAGGAGGCACTTGGCACTGTCAAACCAGCCACAGTTGCCTGTGGTGGTACTTTTGGTCAGGGAGGTATCCTGATCCGTGCGGTATTTCTGCAGGCAGCCGGCCACCACGGGCCTCCTCGCCCTGTACACCTACAATGGCCATTCCCCAGAGAAACAAAAGTCACCAGGCCAGGTTCCTGATGTCAGTTTGCAAGAGGCACTTGGCACTGTCAAACCAGCCACAGGTGCCTCTGGGGGCATTTTTCATATGGGACGTATCCTGATCCGTGCGGAATTTCTGCAGGCAGCCGGCCAATCCAGGCCAGCGGGCACTGGACACGAACCATGGCCTTTTCCCAGAGAAACAAAAGTCACCAGGCCAGGTTCCTGATGTCAGTTTGCAAGAGGCACTTGGCACTGTCAAACCAGCCACTGTTGCCTGTGGGGGCACCTTGCATCTGGGAGGTATCCTGATCCGTGCGGAATTTCAGCAGGCAGCCGGCCACTCCAGGCCACTGGGCACTGGACATGAACCATGGCCTTTCCCCAGAGAAACAAAAGTCACCAGGCCAGGTTCCTGATGTCAGTTTGCAGGAGGCACTTGGCACTGTCAAACCAGCCACAGTTGCCTGTGGTGGTACTTTTGGTCAGGGAGGTATCCTGATCCGTGCGGAATTTCTGCAGGCAGCCGGCCACACCGGGCCTCCTCGCCCTGTACACCTACAATGGCCTTTCCCCAGAGAAACAAAAGTCACCAGGCCAGGTTCCTGATGTCAGTTTGCAGGAGGCACTTGGCACTGTCAAACCAGCCACAGGTGCCTCTGGGGGCATTTTTCATATGGGAAGTATCCTGATCCGTTCGGAATTTCAGCAGGCAGCCGGCCACTCCAGGCCACCGGGCACTGGACACGAACCATGGCCTTTCCCCAGAGAAACAAAAGTCACCAGGCCAGGTTCCTGATGTCAGTTTGCAGGAGGCACTTGGCACTGTCAAACCAGCCACAGTTGCCTGTGGTGGTACTTTCGGTCGGGGAGGCATCCTGGTCCATGAGGAATTTCAGCAGGCAGCCGGCCACTCCGGGCCACCAAGCCCTAGACATGTACGATGACCTTTTCCCAGAGAAACCAAAGTTACCAGGACAGGTTCCTGATGTCAGTTTGCAGGAGGCACTTGGCAATGTCAAACCAGCCACATGTGCCTCGGGCGGCACCTTTCATTTAGACGGTATCCTGTACCGTGCGGAATTTCAGCAGGCAGCCGGCCACTCCGTGCCTACGGGTCCAGGATATGAACGATGGCCTTTCCCCAGAGAAACAAAAGTCACCAGGCCAGGTTCCTGATGTCAGTTTGCAGGAGGCACTTGGCACTGTCAAACCAGCTGCAGATGCCTGTGGGGGCACCTTGCATCTGGGAGGTATCCTGATCCGTGCGGAATTTCAGCAGGCAGCCGGCCACTCCAGGCCACCGGGCACTGGATACGAACCATGGCCTTTCCCCAGTGAAACAAAAGTCACCAGGGTAGCTTCCTGATGTCAATTTGCAGGAGGCACTTGGCACTGTCAAACCAGCCACAGTTGCCTGTGGGGGCACCTTGCATCTGGGCGGTATCCTGATCCGTTCGGAATTTCAGCAGGCAGCCGGCCACTCCCGGCAAGGGGACCGTTGAGAAGAATGATGGCCTTTCCCCAGAGAAACAAAAGTCACCAGGCCAGGTTCCTGATGTCAGTTTGCAGGAGGCACTTGGCACTGTCAAACCAGCCACAGTTGCCTGTGGTGGTACTTTTGGTCAGGGAGGTATCCTGATCCGTGCGGTATTTCTGCAGGCAGCCGGCCACCACGGGCCTCCTCGCCCTGTACACCTACAATGGCCATTCCCCAGAGAAACAAAAGTCACCAGGCCAGGTTCCTGATGTCAGTTTGCAAGAGGCACTTGGCACTGTCAAACCAGCCACAGGTGCCTCTGGGGGCATTTTTCATATGGGACGTATCCTGATCCGTGCGGAATTTCTGCAGGCAGCCGGCCAATCCAGGCCAGCGGGCACTGGACACGAACCATGGCCTTTTCCCAGAGAAACAAAAGTCACCAGGCCAGGTTCCTGATGTCAGTTTGCAAGAGGCACTTGGCACTGTCAAACCAGCCACTGTTGCCTGTGGGGGCACCTTGCATCTGGGAGGTATCCTGATCCGTGCGGAATTTCAGCAGGCAGCCGGCCACTCCAGGCCACTGGGCACTGGACATGAACCATGGCCTTTCCCCAGAGAAACAAAAGTCACCAGGCCAGGTTCCTGATGTCAGTTTGCAGGAGGCACTTGGCACTGTCAAACCAGCCACAGTTGCCTGTGGTGGTACTTTTGGTCAGGGAGGTATCCTGATCCGTGCGGAATTTCTGCAGGCAGCCGGCCACACCGGGCCTCCTCGCCCTGTACACCTACAATGGCCTTTCCCCAGAGAAACAAAAGTCACCAGGCCAGGTTCCTGATGTCAGTTTGCAGGAGGCACTTGGCACTGTCAAACCAGCCACAGGTGCCTCTGGGGGCATTTTTCATATGGGAAGTATCCTGATCCGTTCGGAATTTCAGCAGGCAGCCGGCCACTCCAGGCCACCGGGCACTGGACACGAACCATGGCCTTTCCCCAGAGAAACAAAAGTCACCAGGCCAGGTTCCTGATGTCAGTTTGCAGGAGGCACTTGGCACTGTCAAACCAGCCACAGTTGCCTCTGGGGGCACCTTGCATCTGGGCGGTATCCTGATCCGTTCGGAATTTCAGCAGGCAGCCGGCCACTACCGGCCTCCACGACCTGGACACGTACAATGGACTTTCCCCAGAGAAACAAAAGTCACCAGGCCAGGTTCCTGATGTCAGTTTGCAGGAGGCACTTGGCACTGTCAAACCAGCTGCTGGTGCCTGTGGGGGCACCTTGCATCCTGGAGGTATCCTGATCCGTGCGGAATTTCAGCAGGCAGCCGGCCACTCCAGGCCACTGGGCCCTGGACATGAACCATGGCCTTTCCCCAGAGAAACAAAAGTCACCAGGCCAGGTTCCTGATGTCAGTTTGCAGGAGGCTCTTGGCACTGTCAAACCAGCCACAGTTGCCTGTGGTGGTACTTTCGGTCGGGGAGGCATCCTGGTCCATGAGGAATTTCAGCAGGCAGCCGGCCACTCCGGGCCACCAAGCCCTAGACATGTACGATGACCTTTTCCCAGAGAAACCAAAGTTACCAGGACAGGTTCCTGATGTCAGTTTGCAGGAGGCACTTGGCAATGTCAAACCAGCCACATGTGCCTCGGGCGGCACCTTTCATTTAGACGGTATCCTGTACCGTGCGGAATTTCAGCAGGCAGCCGGCCACTCCGTGCCTACGGGTCCAGGATATGAACGATGGCCTTTCCCCAGAGAAACAAAAGTCACCAGGCCAGGTTCCTGATGTCAGTTTGCAGGAGGCACTTGGCACTGTCAAACCAGCTGCAGATGCCTGTGGGGGCACCTTGCATCTGGGAGGTATCCTGATCCGTGCGGAATTTCAGCAGGCAGCCGGCCACTCCAGGCCACCGGGCACTGGATACGAACCATGGCCTTTCCCCAGTGAAACAAAAGTCACCAGGGTAGCTTCCTGATGTCAATTTGCAGGAGGCACTTGGCACTGTCAAACCAGCCACAGTTGCCTGTGGGGGCACCTTGCATCTGGGCGGTATCCTGATCCGTTCGGAATTTCAGCAGGCAGCCGGCCACTCCCGGCAAGGGGACCGTTGAGAAGAATGATGGCCTTTCCCCAGAGAAACAAAAGTCACCAGGCCAGGTTCCTGATGTCAGTTTGCAGGAGGCACTTGGCACTGTCAAACCAGCCACAGTTGCCTGTGGTGGTACTTTTGGTCAGGGAGGTATCCTGATCCGTGCGGTATTTCTGCAGGCAGCCGGCCACCACGGGCCTCCTCGCCCTGTACACCTACAATGGCCATTCCCCAGAGAAACAAAAGTCACCAGGCCAGGTTCCTGATGTCAGTTTGCAAGAGGCACTTGGCACTGTCAAACCAGCCACAGGTGCCTCTGGGGGCATTTTTCATATGGGACGTATCCTGATCCGTGCGGAATTTCTGCAGGCAGCCGGCCAATCCAGGCCAGCGGGCACTGGACACGAACCATGGCCTTTTCCCAGAGAAACAAAAGTCACCAGGCCAGGTTCCTGATGTCAGTTTGCAAGAGGCACTTGGCACTGTCAAACCAGCCACTGTTGCCTGTGGGGGCACCTTGCATCTGGGCGGTATCCTGATCCGTTCGGAATTTCAGCAGGCAGCCGGCCACTACCGGCCTCCACGACCTGGACACGTACAATGGACTTTCCCCAGAGAAACAAAAGTCACCAGGCCAGGTTCCTGATGTCAGTTTGTAGGAGGCACTTGGCACTGTCAAACCAGCTGCTGGTGCCTGTGGGGGCACCTTGCATCCTGGATGTATCCTGATCCGTGCGGAATTTCAGCAGGCAGCCGGCCACTCCAGGCCACTGGGCACTGGACATGAACCATGGCCTTTCCCCAGAGAAACAAAAGTCACCAGGCCAGGTTCCTGATGTCAGTTTGCAGGAGGCTCTTGGCACTGTCAAACCAGCCACAGTTGCCTGTGGTGGTACTTTCGGTCGGGGAGGCATCCTGGTCCATGAGGAATTTCAGCAGGCAGCCGGCCACTCCGGGCCACCAAGCCCTAGACATGTACGATGACCTTTTCCCAGAGAAACCAAAGTTACCAGGACAGGTTCCTGATGTCAGTTTGCAGGAGGCACTTGGCAATGTCAAACCAGCCACATGTGCCTCGGGCGGCACCTTTCATTTAGACGGTATCCTGTACCGTGCGGAATTTCAGCAGGCAGCCGGCCACTCCGTGCCTACGGGTCCAGGATATGAACGATGGCCTTTCCCCAGAGAAACAAAAGTCACCAGGCCAGGTTCCTGATGTCAGTTTGCAGGAGGCACTTGGCACTGTCAAACCAGCTGCAGATGCCTGTGGGGGCACCTTGCATCTGGGAGGTATCCTGATCCGTGCGGAATTTCAGCAGGCAGCCGGCCACTCCAGGCCACCGGGCACTGGATACGAACCATGGCCTTTCCCAAGGGAAACAAAAGTCACCAGGGTAGCTTCCTGATGTCAATTTGCAGGAGGCACTTGGCACTGTCAAACCAGCCACAGTTGCCTGTGGGGGCACCTTGCATCTGGGCGGTATCCTGATCCGTTCGGAATTTCAGCAGGCAGCCGGCCACTCCCGGCAAGGGGACCGTTGAGAAGAATGATGGCCTTTCCCCAGAGAAACAAAAGTCACCAGGCCAGGTTCCTGATGTCAGTTTGCAGGAGGCACTTGGCACTGTCAAACCAGCCACAGTTGCCTGTGGTGGTACTTTTGGTCAGGGAGGTATCCTGATCCGTGCGGTATTTCTGCAGGCAGCCGGCCACCACGGGCCTCCTCGCCCTGTACACCTACAATGGCCATTCTCCAGAGAAACAAAAGTCACCAGGCCAGGTTCCTGATGTCAGTTTGCAGGAGGCACTTGGCACTGTCAAACCAGCCACAGGTGCCTGTGGGGGCATTTTTCATATGGGACGTATCCTGATCCGTTCGGAATTTCTGCAGGCAGCCGGCCAATCCAGGCCAGCGGGCACTGGACACGAACCATGGCCTTTTCCCAGAGAAACAAAAGTCACCAGGCCAGGTTCCTGATGTCAGTTTGCAAGAGGCACTTGGCACTGTCAAACCAGCCACTGTTGCCTGTGGGGGCACCTTGCATCTGGGAGGTATCCTGATCCGTGCGGAATTTCAGCAGGCAGCCGGCCACTCCAGGCCACCGGGCACTGGATATGAACCATGGCCTTTCCCCAGAGAAACAAAACTAACCAGGCCAGGTTCCTGATGTCAGTTTGCAGGAGGCACTTGGCACTGTCAAACCAGCCACAGTTGCCTGTGGGGGCACCTTGCATCTGGGCGGTATCCTGATCCGTTCGTAATTTCAGTAGGCAGCCGGCTACTCCGGGCCACCGTGCCCCAGACAAGAATGATGGCCTTTTCCCAGAGAAACAAAAGTTACCAGGCCAGGTTCCTGATGTCAGTTTGCAGGAGGCACTTGGCACTGTCAAACCAGCCACAGTTGACTCTGGGGGCACCTTGCATCTGGGCGGTATCCTGATCCGTGCGGAATTTCAGCAGGCAGCTGGCCACTCCCGGCAAGGGGACCCTTGAGAAGAATGATGGCCTTTCCCCAGAGAAACAAAAGTCACCAGGCCAGGTTCCTGATGTCAGTTTGCAGGAGGCACTTGGCACTGTCAAACCAGCCACAGTTGCCTGTGGTGGTACTTTTGGTCAGGGAGGTATCCTGATCCGTGCGGTATTTCTGCAGGCAGCCGGCCACCACGGGCCTCCTCGCCCTGTACACCTACAATGGCCATTCCCCAGAGAAACAAAAGTCACCAGGCCAGGTTCCTGATGTCAGTTTGCAGGAGGCACTTGGCACTGTCAAACCAGCCACAGGTGCCTCTGGGGGCATTTTTCATATGGGAAGTATCCTGATCCGTTCGGAATTTCAGCAGGCAGCCGGCCAATCCAGGCCAGCGGGCACTGGACACGAACCATGGCCTTTTCCCAGAGAAACAAAAGTCACCAGGCCAGGTTGCTGATGTCAGTTTGCAGGAGGCACTTGGCACTGTCAAACCAGCCACAGTTGCCTGTGGGGTCACCTTGCATCTGGGAGGAATCCTGATCCATTCGGAATTTCAGCAGGCAGCCGGCCACACCGGGCCACCGGGCCACCGGTCCCCAGAGAAGAATGATGGCCTTTCCCCAGAGAAACAAAAGTCACCAGGCCAGGTTCCTGATGTCAGTTTGCAGGAGGCACTTGGCACTGTCAAACCAGCCACAGTTGCCTGTGGTGGTACTTTCGGTCTGGGAGGTATCCTGATCGGTGCGGACTTTCAGCAGGCGGCCGGCCACTCCAGGCCACCGGGCACTGGACACGAACCATGGCCTTTCCCCAGAGAAACAAAAGTCACCAGGGCAGCTTCCTGATGTCAGTTTGCAGGAGGCACTTGGCACTGTCAAACCAGCCACAGTTGCCTGTGGGGGCACCTTGCATCTGGGTGGTATCCTGATCCATTCGGAATTTCAGCAGGCAGCCGTCCACTCCAGGTCATCGTGCCCCGGACAAGAATGCTGGCCTTTTCCCAGAGAAACAAAAGTCACCAGGCCAGGTTCCTGATGTCACTTTGCAGGAGGCACTTGGCACTGTCAAACCAGCCACAGTCGCCTGTGGGGGCACCTTGCATCTGGGAGGTATCTTGATCCGTTCGGAATTTCAGTAGGCAGCCGGCCACTCCCGGCCACCGGGAACTGGACACGAACCATGGCCTTTCCCCAGAGAAACAAAAGTCACCAGGCCAGGTTCCTGATGTCAGTTTGCAGGAGGCACTTGGCACTGTCAAACCAGCCACAGGTGCCTCTGGGGGCACCTTGCATCTGGAAGGTATCCTGATCCGTTCGGAATTTCAGTAGGCAGCCGGCTACTCCGGGCCACCGTTCCCCAGAGAAGAATGATGGCCTTTTCCCAGGGAAACAAACGTTACCAGGCCAGGTTGCTGATGTCAGTTTGCAGGAGGCACTTGGCACTGTCAAACCAGCCACAGTTGCCAGTGGGGGCACCTTGCATCTGGGCGGTATCCTGATCCGTTCGGAATTTCAGCAGGCAGCCGGCCACTCCCGGCAAGGGGACCCTTGAGAAGAATGATGGCCTTTCCCCAGAGAAACAAAAGTCACCAGGCCAGGTTCCTGATGTCAGTTTGCAGGAGGCACTTGGCACTGTCAAACCAGCCACAGTTGCCTGTGGTGGTACTTTTGGTCAGGGAGGTATCCTGATCCGTGCGGAATTACTGCAGGCAGCCGGCCACACCGGGCCTCCTTGCCCTGTACACATACAATGGCCTTTCCCCAGAGAAACAAAAGTCACCAGGCCAGGTTCCTGATGTCAGTTTGCAGGAGGCACTTGGCACTGTCAAACCAGCCACAGGTGCCTCTGGGGGCATTTTTCATATGGGAAGTATCCTGATCCGTTCGGAATTTCAGCAGGCAGCCGGCTACTCCAGGCCACCGGGCACTGGACACGAACCATGGCCTTTCCCCAGAGAAACAAAAGTCACCAGGCCAGGTTCCTGATGTCAGTTTGCAGGAGGCACTTGGCACTGTCAAACCAGACACAGTTGCCACTGGGGGCACCTTGCATCTGGGCGGTATCCTGATCCGTTCGGAATTTCAGCAGGCAGCCGGCCACTACCGGCCTCCACGCCCTGGACACGTACAATGGACTTTCCCCAGAGAAACAAAAGTCACCAGGCCAGGTTCCTGATGTCAGTTTGCAGGAGGCACTTGGCACTGTCAAACCAGCTGCTGGTGCCTGTGGGGGCACCTTGCATCCTGGAGGTATCCTGATCCGTGCGGAATTTCAGCAGGCAGCCGGCCACTCCGGGCCACCAAGCCCTAGACATGTACGATGACCTTTTCCCAGAGAAACCAAAGTTACCAGGACAGGTTCCTGATGTCAGTTTGCAGGAGGCACTTGGCAATGTCAAACCAGCCACATGTGCCTCGGGCGGCACCTTTCATTTAGACGGTATCCTGTACCGTGCGGAATTTCAGCAGGCAGCCGGCCACTCCGTGCCTACGGGTCCAGGATATGAACGATGGCCTTTCCCCAGAGAAACAAAAGTCACCAGGCCAGGTTCCTGATGTCAGTTTGCAGGAGGCACTTGGCACTGTCAAACCAGCTGCAGATGCCTGTGGGGGCACCTTGCATCTGGGAGGTATCCTGATCCGTGCGGAATTTCAGCAGGCAGCCGGCCACTCCAGGCCACCGGGCACTGGATACGAACCATGGCCTTTCCCCAGGGAAACAAAAGTCACCAGGGTAGCTTCCTGATGTCAATTTGCAGGAGGCACTTGGCACTGTCAAACCAGCCACAGTTGCCTGTGGGGGCACCTTTCATCTGGGCGGTATCCTGATCCGTTCGGAATTTCAGCAGGCAGCCGGCCACTCCCGGCAAGGGGACCGTTGAGAAGAATGATGGCCTTTCCCCAGAGAAACAAAAGTCACCAGGCCAGGTTCCTGATGTCAGTTTGCAGGAGGCACTTGGCACTGTCAAACCAGCCACAGTTGCCTGTGGTGGTACTTTTGGTCAGGGAGGTATCCTGATCCGTGCGGTATTTCTGCAGGCAGCCGGCCACCACGGGCCTCCTCGCCCTGTACACCTACAATGGCCATTCTCCAGAGAAACAAAAGTCACCAGGCCAGGTTCCTGATGTCAGTTTGCAGGAGGCACTTGGCACTGTCAAACCAGCCACAGGTGCCTCTGGGGGCATTTTTCATATGGGAAGTATCCTGATCCGTTCGGAATTTCTGCAGGCAGCCGGCCAATCCAGGCCAGCGGGCACTGGACACGAACCATGGCCTTTTCCCAGAGAAACAAAAGTCACCAGGCCAGGTTCCTGATGTCAGTTTGCAAGAGGCACTTGGCACTGTCAAACCAGCCACTGTTGCCTGTGGGGGCACCTTGCATCTGGGAGGTATCCTGATCCGTTCGGAATTTCAGCAGGCAGCCGGCCACTCCGGTTTACCGGGCCCATGAGAAGAATGATGGCCTTTCCCCAGAGAAACAAAAGTCACCAGGCCAGGTTCCTGATGTCAGTTTGCTGGAGGCACTTGGCACTGTCAAACCAGCCACAGTCGCCTGTGGGGGCACCTTGCATCTGGGAGGTATCCTGATCCGTTCGGAATTTCAGCAGGCAGCCGGCCACTCCGGTTTACCGGGCCCATGAGAAGAATGATGGCCTTTCCCCAGAGAAACAAAAGTCACCAGGCCAGGTTCCTGATGTCAGTTTGCTGGAGGCACTTGGCACTGTCAAACCAGCCACAGTCGCCTGTGGGGGCACCTTGCATCTGGGAGGTATCCCCATCCATTCAGAATTTCAGCAGGCAGCCGGCCACTACCGGCCACCGGGAACTGGACACGAACCATGGCCTTTCCCCAGAGAAACAAAAGTCACCAGGCCAGGTTCCTGATGTCAGTTTGCAGGAGGCACTTGGCACTGTCAAACCAGCCACAGGTGCCTCTGGGGGCACCTTGCATCTGGAAGGTATCCTGATCCGTTCGGAATTTCAGTAGGCAGCCGGCTACTCCGGGCCACAGTTCCCCAGACAAGAATGATGGCCTTTTCCCAGAGAAACAAAAGTTACCAGGCCAGGTTCCTGATGTCAGTTTGCAGGAGGCACTTGGCACTGTCAAACCAGCCACAGTTGCCTGTGGTGGTACTTTTGGTCAGGGAGGTATCCTGATCCGTGCGGAATTTCTGCAGGCAGCCGGCCACCACGGGCCTCCTCGCCCTGTACACCTACAATGGCCATTCCCCAGAGAAACAAAAGTCACCAGGCCAGGTTCCTGATGTCAGTTTGCAGGAGGCACTTGGCACTGTCAAACCAGCCACAGGTGCCTCTGGGGGCATTTTTCATATGGGAAGTATCCTGATCCGTGCGGAATTTCAGCAGGCAGCCGGCCAATCCAGGCCAGCGGGCACTGGACATGAACCATGGCCTTTTCCCAGAGAAACAAAAGTCACCAGGCCAGGTTCCTGATGTCAGTTTGCAGGAGGCACTTGGCACTGTCAAACCAGCCACTGTTGCCTGTGGGGGCACCTTGCATCTGGGAGGTATCCTGATCCGTGCGGAATTTCAGCAGGCAGCCGGCCACTCCAGGCCACCGGGCACTGGATATGAACCATGGCCTTTCCCCAGAGAAACAAAACTAACCAGGCCAGGTTCCTGATGTCAGTTTGCAGGAGGCACTTGGCACTGTCAAACCAGCCACAGTTGCCTGTGGGGGCACCTTGCATCTGGCGGTATCCTGATCCGTTCGGAATTTCAGTAGGCAGCCGTCTACTCCGGGCCACCGTGCCCCAGACAAGAATGATGGCCTTTTCCCAGAGAAACAAAAGTTACCAGGCCAGGTTCCTGATGTCAGTTTGCAGGAGGCACTTGGCACTGTCAAACCAGCCACTGTTGCCTGTGGGGGCACCTTGCATCTGGGCGGTATCCTGATCCATTCGGAATTTCAGCAGGCAGCCGGCCACTCCCGGCAAGGGGACCGTTGAGAAGAATGATGGCCTTTCCCCAGAGAAACAAAAGTCACCAGGCCAGGTTCCTGGTGTCAGTTTGCAGGAGGCACTTGGCACTGTCAAACCAGCTGCTGGTGCCTGTGGTGGTACTTTTGGTCAGGGAGGTATCCTGATCCGTGCGGAATTTCTGCAGGCAGCCGGCCACCACGGGCCTCCTCGCCCTGTACACCTACAATGGCCATTCCCCAGAGAAACAAAAGTCACCAGGCCAGGTTCCTGATGTCAGTTTGCAGGAGGCACTTGGCACTGTCAAACCACCCACAGGTGCCTCTGGGGGCATTTTTAATATGGGAAGTATCCTGATCCGTGCGGAATTTCAGCAGGCAGCCGGCCAATCCAGGCCAGCGGACACTGGACACGAACCATGGCCATTTCCCAGAGAAACAAAAGTCACCAGGCCAGGTTGCTGAGGTCAGTTTGCAGGAGGCACTTGGCACTGTCAAACCAGCCACAGTTGACTCTGGGGGCATTTTTCTTATGGGAAGTATCCTGATCCGTGCGGAATTTCGGCAGGCAGCCGGCCACCACGGGCCTCCTCGCCCTGTACACCTACAATGGCCATTCCCCAGAGAAACAAAAGTCACCAGGCCAGGTTCCTGATGTCAGTTTGCAGGAGGCACTTGGCACTGTCAAACCACCCACAGGTGCCTCTCGGGGCATTTTTCATATGGGAAGTATCCTGATCCGTGCGGAATTTCAGCAGGAAGCCGGCCAATCCAGGCCACCGGGAACTGGACAAGAACCATGGCCTTTCCCCAGAGAAACAAAAGTCACCAGGCCAGGTTCCTGATGTCAGTTTGCAGGAGGCACTTGGCACTGTCAAACCAGCCACTGTTGCCTCTGGGGGCACCTTGCATCTGGGCGGTATCCTGATCCGTTCGGAATTTCAGCAGGCAGCCGGCCACTCCCGGCAAGGGGACCCTTGAGAAGAATGATGGCCTTTCCCCAGAGAAACAAAAGTCACCAGGCCAGGTTCCTGATGTCAGTTTGCAGGAGGCACTTGGCACTGTCAAACCAGCCACAGTTGCCTGTGGTGGTACTTTTGGTCAGGGAGGTATCCTGATCCGTGCGGAATTTCTGCAGGCAGCCGGCCACCACGGGCCTCCTCGCCCTGTACACCTACAATGGCCTTTCCCCAGAGAAACAAAAGTCACCAGGCCAGGTTCCTGATGTCAGTTTGCAGGAGGCACTTGGCACTGTCAAACCAGCCACAGGTGCCTCTGGGGGCATTTTTCATATGGGAAGTATCCTGATCCGTTCGGAATTTCAGCAGGCAGCCGGCCACTCCAGGCCACCGGGCACTGGACACGAACCATGGCCTTTCCCCAGAGAAACAAAAGTCACCAGGCCAGGTTCCTGATGTCACTTTGCAGGAGGCACTTGGCACTGTCAAACCAGCCACAGTTGCCTCTGGGGGCACCTTGCATCTGGGCGGTATCCTGATCCGTTCGGAATTTCAGCAGGCAGCCGGCCACTACCGGCCTCCACGCCCTGGACACGTACAATGGACTTTACCCAGAGAAACAAAAGTCACCAGGCCAGGTTCCTGATGTCAGTTTGCAGGAGGCACTTGGCACTGTCAAACCAGCTGCTGGTGCCTGTGGGGGCACCTTGCATCCTGGAGGTATCCTGATCCGTGCGGAATTTCAGCAGGCAGCCGGCCACTCCAGGCCACTGGGCACTGGACACGAACCATGGCCTTTCCCCAGAGAAACAAAAGTCACCAGGCCAGGTTCCTGATGTCAGTTTGCAGGAGGCTCTTGGCACTGTCAAACCAGCCACAGTTACCTGTGGTGGTACTTTCGGTCGGGGAGGCATCCTGGTCCATGAGGAATTTCAGCAGGCAGCCGGCCACTCCGGGCCACCAAGCCCTAGACATGTACGATGACCTTTTCCCAGAGAAACCAAAGTTACCAGGACAGGTTCCTGATGTCAGTTTGCAGGAGGCACTTGGCAATGTCAAACCAGCCACATGTGCCTCGGGCGGCACCTTTCATTTAGACGGTATCCTGTACCGTGCGGAATTTCAGCAGGCAGCCGGCCACTCCGTGCCTACGGGTCCAGGATATGAACGATGGCCTTTCCCCAGAGAAACAAAAGTCACCAGGCCAGGTTCCTGATGTCAGTTTGCAGGAGGCACTTGGCACTGTCAAACCAGCCACAGTTGCCTGTGGAGGCACCTTGCATCTGGGAGGTATCCTGATCCGTGCGGAATTTCAGCAGGCAGCCGGCCACTCCAGGCCACCGGGCACTGGATACGAACCACGGCCTTTCCCCAGTGAAACAAAAGTCACCAGGGTAGCTTCCTGATGTCAGTTTGCTGGAGGCACTTGGCACTGTAAAACCAGCCACAGTTGCCTGTGGGGGCACCTTGCATCTGGGAGGTATCCTGATCCATTCGGAATTTCAGTAGGCAGCCGGCGACTCCTGGCCACCGCGCCCCGGACAAGAATGATGGCCTTTTCCCAGGGAAACAAAAGTTACCAGGCCAGGTTCCTGATGTCAGTTTGCAGGAGGCACTTGGCACTGTCAAACCAGCCACAGTTGCCTGTGGGGGCACCTTGCATCCTGGAGGTATCCTGATCCGTGCGGAGTTTCAGCAGGCAGCCGGCCACACCGGGCCACCGGGCACTGGACACGAACCATGGCCTTTCCCCAGAGAACCAAAAGTCACCAGGCCAGGTTCCTGATGTCAGTTTGCAGGAGGCACTTGGCACTGTCAAACCAGCCACAGTTGCCTGTGGGGGCACCTTGCATCTGGGAGGTATCCTGATCCGTTCGGAATTTCAGCAGGCAGCCGGCCACTCCGGTTTACCGGGCCCATGAGAAGAATGATGGCCTTTCCCCAGAGAAACAAAAGTCACCAGGCCAGGTTCCTGATGTCAGTTTGCTGGAGGCACTTGGCACTGTCAAACCAGCCACAGTCGCCTGTGGGGGCACCTTGCATCTGGGAGGTATCTTGATCCATTCAGAATTTCAGCAGGCAGCCGGCCACTCCCGGCCACCGGGAACTGGACAAGAACCATGGCCTTTCCCCAGAGAAACAAAAGTCACCAGGCCAGGTTCCTGATGTCAGTTTGCAGGAGGCACTTGGCACTGTCAAACCAGCCACAGGTGCCTCTGAGGGCACCTTGCATCTGGAAGGTATCCTGATCCGTTCGGAATTTCAGTAGGCAGCCGGCTACTCCGGGCCACAGTTCCCCAGACAAGAATGATGGCCTTTTCCCAGGTAAACAAAAGTTACCAGGCCAGGTTCCTGATGTCAGTTTGCAGGAGGCACTTGGCACTGTCAAACCAGCCACAGTTGCCTGTGGTGGTACTTTTGGTCAGGGAGGTATCCTGATCCGTGCGGAATTTCTGCAGGCAGCCGGCCACCACGGGCCTCCTCGCCCTGTACACCTACAATGGCCATTCCCCAGAGAAACAAAACTCACCAGGCCAGGTTCCTGATGTCAGTCTGCAGGAGGCACTTGGCACTGTCAAACCAGCCACAGGTGCCTCTGGGGGCATTTTTCATATGGGAAGTATCCTGATCCGTTCGGAATTTCAACAGGCAGCCGGCCAATCCAGGCCAGCGGGCACTGGACATGAACCATGGCCTTTTCCCAGAGAAACAAAAGTCACCAGGCCAGGTTCCTGATGTCAGTTTGCAGGAGGCACTTGGCACTGTCAAACCAGCCACTGTTGCCTGTGGGGGCACCTTGCATCTGGGAGGTATCCTGATCCGTGCGGAATTTCAGCAGGCAGCCGGCCACTCCAGGCCACCGGGCACTGGATATGAACCATGGCCTTTCCCCAGAGAAACAAAACTAACCAGGCCAGGTTCCTGATGTCGGTTTGCAGGAGGCACTTGGCACTGTCAAACCAGCCACAGTTGCCTGTGGGGGCACCTTGCATCTGGGCGGTATCCTGATCCGTTCGGAATTTCAGTAGGCAGCCGGCTACTACGGGCCACCGTGCCCCAGACAAGAATTATGGCCTTTTCCCAGAGAAACAAAAGTTACCAGGCCAGGTTCCTGATGTCAGTTTGCAGGAGGCACTTGGCACTGTCAAACCAGCCACTGTTGCCTGTGGTGGTACTTTTGGTCAGGGAGGTATCCTGATCCGTGCGGAATTTCTGCAGGCAGCCGGCCACCACGGGCCTCCTCGCCCTGTACACCTACAATGGCCATTCCCCAGAGAAACAAAAGTCACCAGGCCAGGTTCCTGATGTCAGTTTGCAGGAGGCACTTGGCACTGTCAAACCACCCACAGGTGCCTCTGGGGGCATTTTTCATATGGGAAGTATCCTGATCCGTTCGGAATTTCAGCAGGCAGCCGGCCAATCCAGGCCAGCGGGCACTGGACATGAACCATGGCCTTTTCCCAGAGAAACAAAAGTCACCAGGCCAGGTTCCTGATGTCAGTTTGCAGGAGGCACTTGGCACTGTCAAACCAGCCACTGTTGCCTGTGGGGGCACCTTGCATCTGGGAGGTATCCTGATCCGTGCGGAATTTCAGCAGGCAGCCGGCCACTCCAGGCCACCGGGCACTGGATATGAACCATGGCCTTTCCCCAGAGAAACAAAACTAACCAGGCCAGGTTCCTGATGTCGGTTTGCAGGAGGCACTTGGCACTGTCAAACCAGCCACAGTTGCCTGTGGGGGCACCTTGCATCTGGGCGGTATCCTGATCCGTTCGGAATTTCAGTAGGCAGCCGGCTACTACGGGCCACCGTGCCCCAGACAAGAATGATGGCCTTTTCCCAGAGAAACAAAAGTTACCAGGCCAGGTTCCTGATGTCAGTTTGCAGGAGGCACTTGGCACTGTCAAACCAGCCACTGTTGCCTGTGGTGGTACTTTTGGTCAGGGAGGTATCCTGATCCGTGCGGAATTTCTGCAGGCAGCCGGCCACCACGGGCCTCCTCGCCCTGTACACCTACAATGGCCATTCCCCAGAGAAACAAAAGTCACCAGGCCAGGTTCCTGATGTCAGTTTGCAGGAGGCACTTGGCACTGTCAAACCACCCACAGGTGCCTCTGGGGGCATTTTTCATATGGGAAGTATCCTGATCCGTGCGGAATTTCAGCAGGCAGCCGGCCAATCCAGGCCAGCGGGCACTGGACACGAACCATGGCCATTTCCCAGAGAAACAAAAGTCACCAGGCCAGGTTGCTGATGTCAGTTTGCAGGAGGCACTTGGCACTGTCAAACCAGCCACTGTTGCCTGTGGGGGCACCTTGCATCTGGGAGGTATCCTGATCCGTGCGGAATTTCAGCAGGCAGCCGGCCACTCCAGGCCACCGGGCACTGGATATGAACCATGGCCTTTCCCCAGAGAAACAAAACTAACCAGGCCAGGTTCCTGATGTCGGTTTGCAGGAGGCACTTGGCACTGTCAAACCAGCCACAGTTGCCTGTGGGGGCACCTTGCATCTGGGCGGTATCCTGATCCGTTCGGAATTTCAGTAGGCAGCCGGCTACTACGGGCCACCGTGCCCCAGACAAGAATGATGGCCTTTTCCCAGAGAAACAAAAGTTACCAGGCCAGGTTCCTGATGTCAGTTTGCAGGAGGCACTTGGCACTGTCAAACCAGCCACTGTTGCCTGTGGTGGTACTTTTGGTCAGGGAGGTATCCTGATCCGTGCGGAATTTCTGCAGGCAGCCGGCCACCACGGGCCTCCTCGCCCTGTACACCTACAATGGCCATTCCCCAGAGAAACAAAAGTCACCAGGCCAGGTTCCTGATGTCAGTTTGCAGGAGGCACTTGGCACTGTCAAACCACCCACAGGTGCCTCTGGGGGCATTTTTCATATGGGAAGTATCCTGATCCGTGCGGAATTTCAGCAGGCAGCCGGCCAATCCAGGCCAGCGGGCACTGGACACGAACCATGGCCATTTCCCAGAGAAACAAAAGTCACCAGGCCAGGTTGCTGATGTCAGTTTGCAGGAGGCACTTGGCACTGTCAAACCAGCCACAGTTGACTCTGGGGGCACCTTGCATCTGGGAGGTATCCTGATCCGTGCGGAATTTCTGCAGGCAGCCGGCCACCACGGGCCTCCTCGCCCTGTACACCTACAATGGCCATTCCCCAGAGAAACAAAAGTCACCAGGCCAGGTTGCTGATGTCAGTTTGCAGGAGGCACTTGGCACTGTCAAACCACCCACAGGTGCCTCTGGGGGCATTTTTCATATGGGAAGTATCCTGATCCGTGCGGAATTTCAGCAGGCAGCCGGCCAATCCAGGCCAGCGGGCACTGGACACGAACCATGGCCTTTCCCCAGAGAAACAAAAGTCACCAGGCCAGGTTCCTGATGTCAGTTTGCAGGAGGCACTTGGCACTGTCAAACCAGCCACAGTTGCCTGTGGTGGTACTTTTGGTCAGGGAGGTATCCTGATCCGTGCGGAATTTCTGCAGGCAGCCGGCCACTCCAGGCCACCGGGCACTGGACACGAACCATGGCCTTTCCCCAGAGAAACAAAAGTCACCAGGCCAGGTTCCTGATGTCAGTTTGCAGGAGGCACTTGGCACTGTCAAACCAGCCACAGTTGACTCTGGGGGCACCTTGCATCTGGGAGGTATCCTGATGCATTCGCAATTTCTGCAGGCAGCCGGCCACTCCGGGTCACCGTACCCCGGACAAGAATGATGGCCTTTTCCCAGAGAAACAAAAGTCACCAGGCCAGGTTCCTGATGTCAGTTTGCAGGAGGCACTTGGCACTGTCAAACCAGCTGCTGGTGCCTGTGGGGGCACCTTGCATCCTGGAGGTATCCTGATCCGTGCGGAATTTCAGCAGGCAGCCGGCCACTCCGGTTTACCGGGCCCATGAGAAGAATGATGGCCTTTCCCCAGAGAAACAAAAGTCACCAGGCCAGGTTCCTGATGTCAGTTTGCAGGAGGCACTTGGCACTGTCAAACCAGCCACAGTTGCCTGTGGTGGTACTTTTGGTCAGGGAGGTATCCTGATCCGTGCGGTATTTCTGCAGGCAGCCGGCCACCACGGGCCTCCTCGCCCTGTACACCTACAATGGCCATTCCCCAGAGAAACAAAAGTCACCAGGCCAGGTTCCTGATGTCAGTTTGCAGGAGGCACTTGGCACTGTCAAACCAGCCACAGGTGCCTGTGGGGGCATTTTTCATATGGGAAGTATCCTGATCCGTTCGGAATTTCAGCAGGCAGCCGGCCAATCCAGGCCAGCGGGCACTGGACACGAACCATGGCCTTTTCCCAGAGAAACAAAAGTCACCAGGCCAGGTTCCTGATGTCAGTTTGCAGGAGGCACTTGGCACTGTCAAACCAGCCACAGTTGCCTGTGGGGGCACCTTGAATCTGGGAGGAATCCTGATCCATTCGGAATTTCAGCAGGCAGCCGGCCACACCGGGCCACCGGGCCACCGGTCCCCAGAGAAGAATGATGGCCTTTCCCCAGAGAAACAAAAGTCACCAGGCCAGCTTCCTGATGTCAGTTTGCAGGAGGCACTTGGCACTGTCAAACCAGCCACGGGTGCCTCTGGGAGCATTTTTCATATGGGAAGTATCCTGATCTGTGCCGAATTTCTGCAGGCAGCCGGCCAATCCAGGTCACCGTGCCCCCGACAAGAATGCTGGCCTTTTCCCAGAGAAACAAAAGTCACCAGGCCAGGTTCCTGATGTCAGTTTGCAGGAGGCACTTGGCACTGTCAAACCAGCCACAGTTGCCTTTGGGGGCACCTTGCATCTGGGCGGTATCCTGATCCGTTCGGAATTTCAGCAGGCAGCCGGCTACTCCCGGCAAGGGGACCGTTGAGAAGAATGATGGCCTTTCCCCAGAGAAACAAAAGTCACCAGGCCAGGTTCCTGATGTCAGTTTGCAGGAGGCACTTGGCACTGTCAAACCAGCCACAGTTGCCTGTGGTGGTACTTTTGGTCAGGGAGGTATCCTGATCCGTGCGGAATTTCTGCAGGCAGCCGGCCACCACGGGCCTCCTCGCCCTGTACACCTACAATGGCCATTCCCCAGAGAAACAAAAGTCACCAGGCCAGGTTCCTGATGTCAGTTTGCAGGAGGCACTTGGCACTGTCAAACAAGCCACAGGTGCCTGTGGGGGCATTTTTCATATGGGAAGTATCCTGATCCGTGCGGAATTTCTGCAGGCAGCCGGCCAATCCAGGCCAGCGGGCACTGGACACGAACCATGGCCTTTTCCCAGAGAAACAAAAGTCACCAGGCCAGGTTCCTGATGTCAGTTTGCAAGAGGCACTTGGCACTGTCAAACCAGCCACTGTTGCCTGTGGGGGCACCTTGCATCTGGGAGGTATCCTGATCCGTGCGGAATTTCAGCAGGCAGCCGGCCACTCCAGGCCACCGGGCACTGGATATGAACCATGGCCTTTTCCCAGAGAAACAAAACTAACCAGGCCAGGTTCCTGATGTCAGTTTGCAGGAGGCACTTGGCACTGTCAAACCAGCCACAGTTGCCTGTGGGGGCACCTTGCATCTGGAAGGTATCCTGATCCGTTCGGAATTTCTGCAGGCAGCCGGCTACTCCGGGCCACCTTGCCCCAGACAAGAATGATGGCCTTTTCCCAGAGAAACAAAAGTTACCAGGCCAGGTTCCTGATGTCAGTTTGCAGGAGGCACTTGGCACTGTCAAACCAGCCACAGGTGCCTCTGGGGGCATTTTTCATATGGGAAGTATCCTGATCCGTGCGGAATTTCAGCAGGCAGCCGGCCAATCCAGGCCAGCGGGCACTGGACACGAACCATGGCCTTTCCCCAGAGAAACAAAAGTCACCAGGCCAGGTTCCTGATGTCAGTTTGCAGGAGGCACTTGGCAATGTCAAACCAGCCACAGTTGCCTGTGGTGGTACTTTTGGTCAGGGAGGTATCCTGATCCGTGCGGAATTTCTGCAGGCAGCCGGCCACTCCAGGCCACCGGGCACTGGACACGAACCATGGCCTTTCCCCAGAGAAACAAAAGTCACAAGGCCAGGTTCCTGATGTCAGTTTGCAGGAGGCACTTGGCACTGTCAAACCAGCCACAGTTGACTCTGGGGGCACCTTGCATCTGGGAGGTATCCTGATGCATTCGCAATTTCTGCAGGCAGCCGGCCACTCCGGGTCACCGTACCCCGGACAAGAATGATGGCCTTTTCCCAGAGAAACAAAAGTCACCAGGCCAGGTTCCTGATGTCAGTTTGCAGGAGGCACTTGGCACTGTCAAACCAGCTGCTGGTGCCTGTGGGGGCACCTTGCATCCTGGAGGTATCCTCATCCGTGCGGAATTTCAGCAGGCAGCCGGCCACTCCGGTTTACCGGGCCCATGAGAAGAATGATGGCCTTTCCCCAGAGAAACAAAAGTCACCAGGCCAGGTTCCTGATGTCAGTTTGCAGGAGGCACTTGGCACTGTCAAACCAGCCACAGTTGCCTGTGGTGGTACTTTTGGTCAGGGAGGTATCCTGATCCGTGCGGTATTTCTGCAGGCAGCCGGCCACCACGGGCCTCCTCGCCCTCTACACCTACAATGGCCATTCCCCAGAGAAACAAAAGTCACCAGGCCAGGTTCCTGATGTCAGTTTGCAGGAGGCACTTGGCACTGTCAAACCAGCCACAGGTGCCTCTGGGGGCATTTTTCATATGGGAAGTATCCTGATCCGTTCGGAATTTCAGCAGGCAGCCGGCCAATCCAGGCCAGCGGGCACTGGACACGAACCATGGCCTTTTCCCAGAGAAACAAAAGTCACCAGGCCAGGTTCCTGATGTCAGTTTGCAGGAGGCACTTGGCACTGTCAAACCAGCCACAGTTGCCTGTGGGGGCACCTTGAATCTGGGAGGAATCCTGATCCATTCGGAATTTCAGCAGGCAGCCGGCCACACCGGGCCACCGGGCCACCGGTCCCCAGAGAAGAATGATGGCCTTTCCCCAGAGAAACAAAAGTCACCAGGCCAGCTTCCTGATGTCAGTTTGCAGGAGGCACTTGGCACTGTCAAACCAGCCACGGGTGCCTCTGGGAGCATTTTTCATATGGGAAGTATCCTGATCCGTGCCGAATTTCTGCAGGCAGCCGGCCAATCCAGGTCACCGTGCCCCCGACAAGAATGCTGGCCTTTTCCCAGAGAAACAAAAGTCACCAGGCCAGGTTCCTGATGTCAGTTTGCAGGAGGCACTTGGCACTGTCAAACCAGCCACAGTTGCCTTTGGGGGCACCTTGCATCTGGGCGGTATCCTGATCCGTTCGGAATTTCAGCAGGCAGCCGGCTACTCCCGGCAAGGGGACCGTTGAGAAGAATGATGGCCTTTCCCCAGAGAAACAAAAGTCACCAGGCCAGGTTCCTGATGTCAGTTTGCAGGAGGCACTTGGCACTGTCAAACCAGCCACAGTTGCCTGTGGTGGTACTTTTGGTCAGGGAGGTATCCTGATCCGTGCGGAATTTCTGCAGGCAGCCGGCCACCACGGGCCTCCTCGCCCTGTACACCTACAATGGCCATTCCCCAGAGAAACAAAAGTCACCAGGCCAGGTTCCTGATGTCAGTTTGCAGGAGGCACTTGGCACTGTCAAACAAGCCACAGGTGCCTGTGGGGGCATTTTTCATATGGGAAGTATCCTGATCCGTGCGGAATTTCTGCAGGCAGCCGGCCAATCCAGGCCAGCGGGCACTGGACACGAACCATGGCCTTTTCCCAGAGAAACAAAAGTCACCAGGCCAGGTTCCTGATGTCAGTTTGCAAGAGGCACTTGGCACTGTCAAACCAGCCACAGTTGCCTGTGGGGGCACCTTGCATCTGGAAGGTATCCTGATCCGTTCGGAATTTCTGCAGGCAGCCGGCTACTCCGGGCCACCTTGCCCCAGACAAGAATGATGGCCTTTTCCCAGAGAAACAAAAGTTACCAGGCCAGGTTCCTGATGTCAGTTTGCAGGAGGCACTTGGCACTGTCAAACCAGCCACAGGTGCCTCTGGGGGCATTTTTCATATGGGAAGTATCCTGATCCGTGCGGAATTTCAGCAGGCAGCCGGCCAATCCAGGCCAGCGGGCACTGGACACGAACCATGGCCTTTCCCCAGAGAAACAAAAGTCACCAGGCCAGGTTCCTGATGTCAGTTTGCAGGAGGCACTTGGCACTGTCAAACCAGCCACAGTTGCCTGTGGTGGTACTTTTGGTCAGGGAGGTATCCTGATCCGTGCGGAATTTCTGCAGGCAGCCGGCCACTCCAGGCCACCGGGCACTGGACACGAACCATGGCCTTTCCCCAGAGAAACAAAAGTCACCAGGCCAGGTTCCTGATGTCAGTTTGCAGGAGGCACTTGGCACTGTCAAACCAGCCACAGTTGACTCTGGGGGCACCTTGCATCTGGGAGGTATCCTGATGCATTCGCAATTTCTGCAGGCAGCCGGCCACTCCGGGTCACCGTACCCCGGACAAGAATGATGGCCTTTTCCCAGAGAAACAAAAGTCACCAGGCCAGGTTCCTGATGTCAGTTTGCAGGAGGCACTTGGCACTGTCAAACCAGCTGCTGGTGCCTGTGGGGGCACCTTGCATCCTGGAGGTATCCTGATCCGTGCGGAATTTCAGCAGGCAGCCGGCCACTCCGGTTTACCGGGCCCATGAGAAGAATGATGGCCTTTCCCCAGAGAAACAAAAGTCACCAGGCCAGGTTCCTGATGTCAGTTTGCAGGAGGCACTTGGCACTGTCAAACCAGCCACAGTTGCCTGTGGTGGTACTTTTGGTCAGGGAGGTATCCTGATCCGTGCGGTATTTCTGCAGGCAGCCGGCCACCACGGCCCTCCTCGCCCTGTACACCTACAATGGCCATTCCCCAGAGAAACAAAAGTCACCAGGCCAGGTTCCTGATGTCAGTTTGCAGGAGGCACTTGGCACTGTCAAACCAGCCACAGGTGCCTCTGGGGGCATTTTTCATATGGGAAGTATCCTGATCCGTTCGGAATTTCAGCAGGCAGCCGGCCAATCCAGGCCAGCGGGCACTGGACACGAACCATGGCCTTTTCCCAGAGAAACAAAAGTCACCAGGCCAGGTTCCTGATGTCAGTTTGCAGGAGGCACTTGGCACTGTCAAACCAGCCACAGTTGCCTGTGGGGGCACCTTGAATCTGGGAGGAATCCTGATCCATTCGGAATTTCAGCAGGCAGCCGGCCACACCGGGCCACCGGGCCACCGGTCCCCAGAGAAGAATGATGGCCTTTCCCCAGAGAAACAAAAGTCACCAGGCCAGGTTGCTGATGTCAGTTTGCAGGAGGCACTTGGCACTGTCAAACCAGCCACGGGTGCCTCTGGGAGCATTTTTCATATGGGAAGTATCCTGATCCGTGCCGAATTTCTGCAGGCAGCCGGCCAATCCAGGTCACCGTGCCCCCGACAAGAATGCTGGCCTTTTCCCAGAGAAACAAAAGTCACCAGGCCAGGTTCCTGATGTCAGTTTGCAGGAGGCACTTGGCACTGTCAAACCAGCCACAGTCGCCTGTGGGGGCACCTTGCATCTGGGAGGTATCCTGATCCGTGCGGAATTTCAGCAGGCAGCCGGCCACTCCAGGCCACCAGGCACTGGATATGAACCATGGCCTTTCCCCAGAGAAACAAAACTAACCAGGCCAGGTTCCTGATGTCAATTTGCAGGAGGCACTTGGCACTGTCAAACCAGCCACAGTTGCCTTTGGGGGCACCTTGCATCTGGGCGGTATCCTGATCCGTTCGGAATTTCAGCAGGCAGCCGGCTACTCCCGGCAAGGGGACCGTTGAGAAGAATGATGGCCTTTCCCCAGAGAAACAAAAGTCACCAGGCCAGGTTCCTGATGTCAGTTTGCAGGAGGCACTTGGCACTGTCAAACCAGCCACAGTTGCCTTTGGTGGTACTTTTGGTCAGGGAGGTATCCTGATCCGTGCGGAATTTCTGCAGGCAGCCGGCCACCACGGGCCTCCTCGCCCTGTACACCTACAATGGCCATTCCCCAGAGAAACAAAAGTCACCAGGCCAGGTTCCTGATGTCAGTTTGCAGGAGGCACTTGGCACTGTCAAACCAGCCACAGGTGCCTGTGGGGGCATTTTTCATATGGGAAGTATCCTGATCCGTGCGGAATTTCTGCAGGCAGCCGGCCAATCCAGGCCAGCGGGCACTGGACACGAACCATGGCCTTTTCCCAGAGAAACAAAAGTCACCAGGCCAGGTTCCTGATGTCAGTTTGCAAGAGGCACTTGGCACTGTCAAACCAGCCACTGTTGCCTGTGGGGGCACCTTGCATCTGGGAGGTATCCTGATCCGTGCGGAATTTCAGCAGGCAGCCGGCCACTCCAGGCCACCGGGCACTGGATATGAACCATGGCCTTTTCCCAGAGAAACAAAACTAACCAGGCCAGGTTCCTGATGTCAGTTTGCAGGAGGCACTTGGCACTGTCAAACCAGCCACAGTTGCCTGTGGGGGCACCTTGCATCTGGAAGGTATCCTGATCCGTTCGGAATTTCTGCAGGCAGCCGGCTACTCCGGGCCACCGTGCCCCAGACAAGAATGATGGCCTTTTCCCAGAGAAACAAAAGTTACCAGGCCAGGTTCCTGATGTCAGTTTGCAGGAGGCACTTGGCACTGTCAAACCAGCCACAGTTGCCTGTGGGGGCACCTTGCATCTGGGCGGTATCCTGATCCGTGCGGAATTTCAGCAGGCAGCTGGCCACTCCCGGCAAGGGGACCCTTGAGAAGAATGATGGCCTTTTCCCAGAGAAACAAAAGTCACCAGGCCAGGTTCCTGATGTCAGTTTGCAGGAGGCACTTGGCACTGTCAAACCAGCCACAGTTGCCTGTGGTGGTACTTTTGGTCAGGGAGGTATCCTGATCCGTGCGGTATTTCTGCAGGCAGCCGGCCACCACCGGCCTCCTTGCCCTGTACACCTACAATGGCCATTCCCCAGAGAAACAAAAGTCACCAGGCCAGGTTCCTGATGTCAGTTTGCAGGAGGCACTTGGCACTGTCAAACCAGCCACTGTTGCCTGTGGGGGCACCTTGCATCTGGGCGGTATCCTGATCCGTTCGGAATTTCAGCAGGCAGCCGGCCACTCCCGGCAAGGGGACCCTTGAGAAGAATGATGGCCTTTCCCCAGAGAAACAAAAGTCACCAGGCCAGGTTCCTGATGTCAGTTTGCAGGAGGCACTTGGCACTGTCAAACCAGCCACAGTTGCCTGTGGTGGTACTTTTGGTCAGGGAGGTATCCTGATCCGTGCGGAATTTCTGCAGGCAGCCGGCCACACCGGGCCTCCTCGCCTTGTACACCTACAATGGCCATTCCCCAGAGAAACAAAAGTCACCAGGCCAGGTTCCTGATGTCAGTTTGCAGGAGGCACTTGGCACTGTCAAACCACCCACAGGTGCCTCTGGGGGCATTTTTCATATGGGAAGTATCCTGATCCGTGCGGAATTTCAGCAGGCAGCCGGCCAATCCAGGCCAGCGGGCACTGGACACGAACCATGGCCATTTCCCAGAGAAACAAAAGTCACCAGGCCAGGTTCCTGATGTCAGTTTGCAGGAGGCACTTGGCACTGTCAAACCAGCCACAGTTGCCTGTGGTGGTACTTTTGGTCAGGGAGGTATCCTGATCCGTGCGGAATTTCTGCAGGCAGCCGGCCACTCCAGGCCACCGGGCACTGGACACGAACCATGGCCTTTCCCCAGAGAAACAAAAGTCACCAGGCCAGGTTCCTGATGTCAGTTTGCAGGAGGCACTTGGCACTGTCAAACCAGCCACAGTTGACTCTGGGGGCACCTTGCATCTGGGAGGTATCCTGATGCATTCGCAATTTCTGCAGGCAGCCGGCCACTCCGGGTCACCGTACCCCGGACAAGAATGATGGCCTTTTCCCAGGGAAACAAAAGTCACCAGGCCAGGTTCCTGATGTCAGTTTGCAGGAGGCACTTGGCACTGTCAAACCAGCTGCTGGTGCCTGTGGGGGCACCTTGCATCCTGGAGGTATCCTGATCCGTGCGGAATTTCAGCAGGCAGCCGGCCACTCCGGTTTACCGGGCCCATGAGAAGAATGATGGCCTTTCCCCAGAGAAACAAAAGTCACCAGGCCAGGTTCCTGATGTCAGTTTGCAGGAGGCACTTGGCACTGTCAAACCAGCCACAGTTGCCTGTGGTGGTACTTTTGGTCAGGGAGGTATCCTGATCCGTGCGGTATTTCTGCAGGCAGCCGGCCACCACGGGCCTCCTCGCCCTGTACACCTACAATGGCCATTCCCCAGAGAAACAAAAGTCACCAGGCCAGGTTCCTGATGTCAGTTTGCAGGAGGCACTTGGCACTGTCAAACCAGCCACAGGTGCCTCTGGGGGCATTTTTCATATGGGAAGTATCCTGATCCGTGCGGAATTTCAGCAGGCAGCCGGCCAATCCAGGCCAGCGGGCACTGGACACGAACCATGGCCTTTTCCCAGAGAAACAAAAGTCACCAGGCCAGGTTCCTGATGTCAGTTTGCAGGAGGCACTTGGCACTGTCAAACCAGCCACAGTTGCCTGTGGGGGCACCTTGAATCTGGGAGGAATCCTGATCCATTCGGAATTTCAGCAGGCAGCCGGCAACACCGGGCCACCGGGCCACCGTTCCCCAGAGAAGAATGATGGCCTTTCCGCAGAGAAACAAAAGTCACCAGGCCAGCTTCCTGATGTCAGTTTGCAGGAGGCACTTGGCACTGTCAAACCAGCCACAGTTGCCTGTGGTGGTACTTTCGGTCTGGGAGGTATCCTGATCGGTGCGGAATTTCAGCAGGCAGCCGGCCACTACTGGCCTCCAGGCCCCGTACAACAACAATGGCCTTTCCCCAGAGAAACAAAAGTCACCAGGGCAGCTTCCTGATGTCAGTTTGCAGGAGGCACTTGGCACTGTCAAACCAGCCACAGTTGCCTGTGGGGGCACCTTGCATCTGGGCGGTATCCTGATCCATTCGGAATTTCAGCAGGCAGCCGGCCACTCCATGTCACCATGCCCCGGACAAGAATGCTGGCCTTTTCCCAGAGAAACAAAAGTCACCAGGCCAGGTTCCTGATGTCACTTTGCAGGAGGCACTTGGCACTGTCAAACCAGCCACAGTCGCCTGTGGGGGCACCTTGCATCTGGGAGGTATCTTGATCCATTCGGAATTTCAGCAGGCAGCCGGCCACTCCCGGCCACTGGGAACTGGACACGAACCACGGCCTTTCCCCAGAGAAACAAAAGTCACCAGGCCAGGTTCCTGATGTCAGTTTGCAGGAGGCACTTGGCACTGTCAAACCAGCCACAGTTGCCTGTGGGGGCACCTTGCATCTGGGAGGTATCCTGATCCGTGCGGAATTTCAGCAGGCAGCCGGCCACTCCAGGCCACCGGGCACTGGATATGAACCATGGCCTTTCCCCAGAGAAACAAAACTAACCAGGCCAGGTTCCTGATGTCAATTTGCAGGAGGCACTTGGCACTGTCAAACCAGCCACAGTTGCCTGTGGGGGCACCTTGCATCTGGGCGGTATCCTGATCCGTTCGGAATTTCAGCAGGCAGCCGGCCACTCCCGGCAAGGGGACCGTTGAGAAGAATGATGGCCTTTCCCCAGAGAAACAAAAGTCACCAGGCCAGGTTCCTGATGTCAGTTTGCAGGAGGCACTTGGCACTGTCAAACCAGCCACAGTTGCCTGTGGTGGTACTTTTGGTCAGGGAGGTATCCTGATCCGTGCGGAATTTCTGCAGGCAGCCGGCCACCACGGGCCTCCTCGCCCTGTACACCTACAATGGCCATTCCCCAGAGAAACAAAAGTCACCAGGCCAGGTTCCTGATGTCAGTTTGCAGGAGGCACTTGGCACTGTCAAACCAGCCACAGGTGCCTGTGGGGGCATTTTTCATATGGGAAGTATCCTGATCCGTGCGGAATTTCTGCAGGCAGCCGGCCAATCCAGGCCAGCGGGCACTGGACACGAACCATGGCCTTTTCCCAGAGAAACAAAAGTCACCAGGCCAGGTTCCTGATGTCAGTTTGCAAGAGGCACTTGGCACTGTCAAACCAGCCACTGTTGCCTGTGGGGGCACCTTGCATCTGGGAGGTATCCTGATCCGTGCGGAATTTCAGCAGGCAGCCGGCCACTCCAGGCCACCGGGCACTGGATATGAACCATGGCCTTTCCCCAGAGAAACAAAACTAACCAGGCCAGGTTCCTGATGTCAGTTTGCAGGAGGCACTTGGCACTGTCAAACCAGCCACAGTTGCCTGTGGGGGCACCTTCAATCTGGGAGGTATCCTGATCCGTTCGGAATTTCATTAGGCAGCCGGCCACTCCGGGCCACCGTGCCCCAGACAAGAATGATGGCCTTTTCCCAGAGAAACAAAAGTTACCAGGCCAGGTTCCTGATGTCAGTTTGCAGGAGGCACTTGGCACTGTCAAACCAGCCACAGTTGCCTCTGGGGGCACCTTGCATCTGGGCGGTATCCTGATCCGTGCGGAATTTCAGCAGGCAGCTGGCCACTCCCGGCAAGGGGACCCTTGAGAAGAATGATGGCCTTTCCCCAGAGAAACAAAAGTCACCAGGCCAGGTTCCTGATGTCAGTTTGCAGGAGGCACTTGGCACTGTCAAACCAGCCACAGTTGCCTGTGGTGGTACTTTTGGTCAGGGAGGTATCCTGATCCGTGCGGTATTTCTGCAGGCAGCCGGCCACCACGGGCCTCCTCGCCCTGTACACCTACAATGGCCATTCCCCAGAGAAACAAAAGTCACCAGGCCAGGTTCCTGATGTCAGTTTGCAGGAGGCACTTGGCACTGTCAAACCAGCCACTGTTGCCTGTGGGGGCACCTTGCATCTGGGCGGTATCCTGATCCGTTCGGAATTTCAGCAGGCAGCCGGCCACTCCCGGCAAGGGGACCCTTGAGAAGAATGATGGCCTTTCCCCAGAGAAACAAAAGTCACCAGGCCAGGTTCCTGATCTCAGTTTGCAGGAGGCACTTGGCACTGTCAAACCAGCCACTGTTGCCTGTGGTGGTACTTTTGGTCAGGGAGGTATCCTGATCCGTGCGGAATTTCTGCAGGCAGCCGGCCACCACGTGCCTCCTCGCCCTGTACACCTACAATGGCCATTCCCCAGAGAAACAAAAGTCACCAGGCCAGGTTCCTGATGTTAGTTTGCAGGAGGCACTTGGCACTGTCAAACCACCCACAGGTGCCTCTGGGGGCATTTTTCATATGGGAAGTATCCTGATCCGTGCGGAATTTCAGCAGGCAGCCGGCCAATCCAGGCCAGCGGGCACTGGACACGAACCATGGCCATTTCCCAGAAAAACAAAAGTCACCAGGCCAGGTTCCTGATGTCAGTTTGCAGGAGGCACTTGGCACTGTCAAACCAGCCACTGTTGCCTGTGGGGGCACCTTGCATCTGGGAGGTATCCTGATCCGTGCGGAATTTCTGCAGGCAGCCGGCCACCACGGGCCTCCTCGCCCTGTACACCTACAATGGCCATTCCCCAGAGAAACAAAAGTCACCAGGCCAGGTTCCTGATGTCAGTTTGCAGGAGGCACTTGGCACTGTCAAACCAGCCACAGTCGCCTGTGGGGGCACCTTGCATCTGGGAGGTATCTTGATCCATTCGGAATTTCAGCAGGCAGCCGGCCACTCCCGGCCACTGGGAACTGGACACGAACCACGGCCTTTCCCCAGAGAAACAAAAGTCACCAGGCCAGGTTCCTGATGTCAGTTTGCAGGAGGCACTTGGCACTGTCAAACCAGCCACAGTTGCCTGTGGGGGCACCTTGCATCTGGGAGGTATCCTGATCCGTGCGGAATTTCAGCAGGCAGCCGGCCACTCCAGGCCACCGGGCACTGGATATGAACCATGGCCTTTCCCCAGAGAAACAAAACTAACCAGGCCAGGTTCCTGATGTCAATTTGCAGGAGGCACTTGGCACTGTCAAACCAGCCACAGTTGCCTGTGGGGGCACCTTGCATCTGGGCGGTATCCTGATCCGTGCGGAATTTCTGCAGGCAGCCGGCCACTCCCGGCAAGGGGACCGTTGAGAAGAATGATGGCCTTTCCCCAGAGAAACAAAAGTCACCAGGCCAGGTTCCTGATGTCAGTTTGCAGGAGGCACTTGGCACTGTCAAACCAGCCACAGCTGCCTGTGGTGGTACTTTTGGTCAGGGAGGTATCCTGATCCGTGCGGAATTTCTGCAGGCAGCCGGCCACCACGGGCCTCCTCGCCCTGTACACCTACAATGGCCATTCCCCAGAGAAACAAAAGTCACCAGGCCAGGTTCCTGATGTCAGTTTGCAGGAGGCACTTGGCACTGTCAAACCACCCACAGGTGCCTCTGGGGGCATTTTTCATAAGGGAAGTATCCTGATCCGTGCGGAATTTCAGCAGGCAGCCGGCCAATCCAGGCCAGCGGGCACTGGACACGAACCATGGCCATTTCCCAGAGAAACAAAAGTCACCAGGCCAGCTTCCTGATGTCAGTTTGCAGGAGGCACTTGGCACTGTCAAACCAGCCACAGTTGCCTGTGGTGGTACTTTCGGTCTGGGAGGTATCCTGATCGGTGCGGAATTTCAGCAGGCAGCCGGCCACTACTGGCCTCCAGGCCCCGTACAACAACAATGGCCTTTCCCCAGAGAAACAAAAGTCACCAGGGCAGCTTCCTGATGTCAGTTTGCAGGAGGCACTTGGCACTGTCAAACCAGCCACAGTTGCCTGTGGGGGCACCTTGCATCTGGGCGGTATCCTGATCCATTCGGAATTTCAGCAGGCAGCCGGCCACTCCATGTCACCATGCCCCGGACAAGAATGCTGGCCTTTTCCCAGAGAAACAAAAGTCACCAGGCCAGGTTCCTGATGTCACTTTGCAGGAGGCACTTGGCACTGTCAAACCAGCCACAGTCGCCTGTGGGGGCACCTTGCATCTGGGAGGTATCTTGATCCATTCGGAATTTCAGCAGGCAGCCGGCCACTCCCGGCCACTGGGAACTGGACACGAACCACGGCCTTTCCCCAGAGAAACAAAAGTCACCAGGCCAGGTTCCTGATGTCAGTTTGCAGGAGGCACTTGGCACTGTCAAACCAGCCACAGTTGCCTGTGGGGGCACCTTGCATCTGGGAGGTATCCTGATCCGTGCGGAATTTCAGCAGGCAGCCGGCCACTCCAGGCCACCGGGCACTGGATATGAACCATGGCCTTTCCCCAGAGAAACAAAACTAACCAGGCCAGGTTCCTGATGTCAATTTGCAGGAGGCACTTGGCACTGTCAAACCAGCCACAGTTGCCTGTGGGGGCACCTTGCATCTGGGCGGTATCCTGATCCGTTCGGAATTTCAGCAGGCAGCCGGCCACTCCCGGCAAGGGGACCGTTGAGAAGAATGATGGCCTTTCCCCAGAGAAACAAAAGTCACCAGGCCAGGTTCCTGATGTCCGTTTGCAGGAGGCACTTGGCACTGTCAAACCAGCCACAGTTGCCTGTGGTGGTACTTTTGGTCAGGGAGGTATCCTGATCCGTGCGGAATTTCTGCAGGCAGCCGGCCACCACGGGCCTCCTCGCCCTGTACACCTACAATGGCCATTCCCCAGAGAAACAAAAGTCACCAGGCCAGGTTCCTGATGTCAGTTTGCAGGAGGCACTTGGCACTGTCAAACCAGCCACAGGTGCCTGTGGGGGCATTTTTCATATGGGAAGTATCCTGATCCGTGCGGAATTTCTGCAGGCAGCCGGCCAATCCAGGCCAGCGGGCACTGGACACGAACCATGGCCTTTTCCCAGAGAAACAAAAGTCACCAGGCCAGGTTCCTGATGTCAGTTTGCAAGAGGCACTTGGCACTGTCAAACCAGCCACTGTTGCCTGTGGGGGCACCTTGCATCTGGGAGGTATCCTGATCCGTGCGGAATTTCAGCAGGCAGCCGGCCACTCCAGGCCACCGGGCACTGGATATGAACCATGGCCTTTCCCCAGAGAAACAAAACTAACCAGGCCAGGTTCCTGATGTCAGTTTGCAGGAGGCACTTGGCACTGTCAAACCAGCCACAGTTGCCTGTGGGGGCACCTTCAATCTGGGCGGTATCCTGATCCGTTCGGAATTTCATTAGGCAGCCGGCCACTCCGGGCCACCGTGCCCCAGACAAGAATGATGGCCTTTTCCCAGAGAAACAAAAGTTACCAGGCCAGGTTCCTGATGTCAGTTTGCAGGAGGCACTTGGCACTGTCAAACCAGCCACAGTTGCCTGTGGGGGCCCCTTGCATCTGGGCGGTATCCTGATCCGTGCGGAATTTCAGCAGGCAGCTGGCCACTCCCGGCAAGGGGACCCTTGAGAAGAATGATGGCCTTTCCCCAGAGAAACAAAAGTCACCAGGCCAGGTTCCTGATGTCAGTTTGCAGGAGGCACTTGGCACTGTCAAACCAGCCACAGTTGCCTGTGGTGGTACGTTTGGTCAGGGAGGTATCCTGATCCGTGCGGTATTTCTGCAGGCAGCCGGCCACCACGGGCCTCCTCGCCCTGTACACCTACAATGGCCATTCCCCAGAGAAACAAAAGTCACCAGGCCAGGTTCCTGATGTCAGTTTGCAGGAGGCACTTGGCACTGTCAAACCAGCCACAGTTGCCTGTGGGGGCACCTTGCATCTGGGCGGTATCCTGATCCGTTCGGAATTTCAGCAGGCAGCCGGCCACTCCCGGCAAGGGGACCCTTGAGAAGAATGATGGCCTTTCCCCAGAGAAACAAAAGTCACCAGGCCAGGTTCCTGATGTCAGTTTGCAGGAGGCACTTGGCACTGTCAAACCAGCCACAGTTGCCTGTGGTGGTACTTTTGGTCAGGGAGGTATCCTGATCCGTGCGGTATTTCTGCAGGCAGCCGGCCACCACGGGCCTCCTCGCCCTGTACACCTACAATGGCCATTCCCCAGAGAAACAAAAGTCACCAGGCCTGGTTCCTGATGTCAGTTTGCAGGAGGCACTTGGCACTGTCAAACCAGCCACAGGTGCCTCTGGGGGCATTTTTCATATGGGAAGTATCCTGATCCGTGCGGAATTTCAGCAGGCAGCCGGCCAATCCAGGCCAGCGGGCACTGGACACGAACCATGGCCTTTTCCCAGAGAAACAAAAGTCACCAGGCCAGGTTCCTGATGTCAGTTTGCAGGAGGCACTTGGCACTGTCAAACCAGCCACAGTTGCCTGTGGGGGCACCTTGAATCTGGGAGGAATCCTGATCCATTCGGAATTTCAGCAGGCAGCCGGCCACCACGGGCCACCGGGCCACCGTTCCCCAGAGAAGAATGATGGCCTTTCCGCAGAGAAACAAAAGTCACCAGGCCAGCTTCCTGATGTCAGTTTGCAGGAGGCACTTGGCACTGTCAAACCAGCCACAGTTGCCTGTGGTGGTACTTTCGGTCTGGGAGGTATCCTGATCGGTGCGGAATTTCAGCAGGCAGCCGGCCACTACTGGCCTCCAGGCCCCGTACAACAACAATGGCCTTTCCCCAGAGAAACAAAAGTCACCAGGGCAGCTTCCTGATGTCAGTTTGCAGGAGGCACTTGGCACTGTCAAACCAGCCACAGTTGCCTGTGGGGGCACCTTGCATCTGGGCGGTATCCTGATCCATTCGGAATTTCAGCAGGCAGCCGGCCACTCCATGTCACCATGCCCCGGACAAGAATGCTGGCCTTTTCCCAGAGAAACAAAAGTCACCAGGCCAGGTTCCTGATGTCACTTTGCAGGAGGCACTTGGCACTGTCAAACCAGCCACAGTCGCCTGTGGGGGCACCTTGCATCTGGGAGGTATCTTGATCCATTCGGAATTTCAGCAGGCAGCCGGCCACTCCCGGCCACTGGGAACTGGACACGAACCACGGCCTTTCCCCAGAGAAACAAAAGTCACCAGGCCAGGTTCCTGATGTCAGTTTGCAGGAGGCACTTGGCACTGTCAAACCAGCCACAGTTGCCTGTGGGGGCACCTTGCATCTGGGAGGTATCCTGATCCGTGCGGAATTTCAGCAGGCAGCCGGCCACTCCAGGCCACCGGGCACTGGATATGAACCATGGCCTTTCCCCAGAGAAACAAAACTAACCAGGCCAGGTTCCTGATGTCAATTTGCAGGAGGCACTTGGCACTGTCAAACCAGCCACTGTTGCCTGTGGGGGCACCTTGCATCTGGGAGGTATCCTGATCCGTGCGGAATTTCAGCAGGCAGCCGGCCACTCCAGGCCACCGGGCACTGGATATGAACCATGGCCTTTCCCCAGAGAAACAAAACTAACCAGGCCAGGTTCCTGATGTCAGTTTGCAGGAGGCACTTGGCACTGTCAAACCAGCCACAGTTGCCTGTGGGGGCACCTTCAATCTGGGCGGTATCCTGATCCGTTCGGAATTTCATTAGGCAGCCGGCCACTCCGGGCCACCGTGCCCCAGACAAGAATGATGGCCTTTTCCCAGAGAAACAAAAGTTACCAGGCCAGGTTCCTGATGTCAGTTTGCAGGAGGCACTTGGCACTGTCAAACCAGCCACAGTTGCCTGTGGGGGCCCCTTGCATCTGGGCGGTATCCTGATCCGTGCGGAATTTCAGCAGGCAGCTGGCCACTCCCGGCAAGGGGACCCTTGAGAAGAATGATGGCCTTTCCCCAGAGAAACAAAAGTCACCAGGCCAGGTTCCTGATGTCAGTTTGCAGGAGGCACTTGGCACTGTCAAACCAGCCACAGTTGCCTGTGGTGGTACTTTTGGTCAGGGAGGTATCCTGATCCGTGCGGTATTTCTGCAGGCAGCCGGCCACCACGGGCCTCCTCGCCCTGTACACCTACAATGGCCATTCCCCAGAGAAACAAAAGTCACCAGGCCAGGTTCCTGATGTCAGTTTGCAGGAGGCACTTGGCACTGTCAAACCAGCCACAGTTGCCTGTGGGGGCACCTTGCATCTGGGCGGTATCCTGATCCGTTCGGAATTTCAGCAGGCAGCCGGCCACTCCCGGCAAGGGGACCCTTGAGAAGAATGATGGCCTTTCCCCAGAGAAACAAAAGTCACCAGGCCAGGTTCCTGATGTCAGTTTGCAGGAGGCACTTGGCACTGTCAAACCAGCCACAGTTGCCTGTGGTGGTACTTTTGGTCAGGGAGGTATCCTGATCCGTGCGGTATTTCTGCAGGCAGCCGGCCACCACGGGCCTCCTCGCCCTGTACACCTACAATGGCCATTCCCCAGAGAAACAAAAGTCACCAGGCCAGGTTCCTGATGTCAGTTTGCAGGAGGCACTTGGCACTGTCAAACCAGCCACAGGTGCCTCTGGGGGCATTTTTCATATGGGAAGTATCCTGATCCGTGCGGAATTTCAGCAGGCAGCCGGCCAATCCAGGCCAGCGGGCACTGGACACGAACCATGGCCTTTTCCCAGAGAAACAAAAGTCACCAGGCCAGGTTCCTGATGTCAGTTTGCAGGAGGCACTTGGCACTGTCAAACCAGCCACAGTTGCCTGTGGGGGCACCTTGAATCTGGGAGGAATCCTGATCCATTCGGAATTTCAGCAGGCAGCCGGCCACACCGGGCCACCGGGCCACCGTTCCCCAGAGAAGAATGATGGCCTTTCCGCAGAGAAACAAAAGTCACCAGGCCAGCTTCCTGATGTCAGTTTGCAGGAGGCACTTGGCACTGTCAAACCAGCCACAGTTGCCTGTGGTGGTACTTTCGGTCTGGGAGGTATCCTGATCGGTGCGGAATTTCAGCAGGCAGCCGGCCACTACTGGCCTCCAGGCCCCGTACAACAACAATGGCCTTTCCCCAGAGAAACAAAAGTCACCAGGGC
The DNA here is from genome assembly GCF_036417665.1 of Passer domesticus. Taxonomy (NCBI): domain Eukaryota; kingdom Metazoa; phylum Chordata; class Aves; order Passeriformes; family Passeridae; genus Passer; species Passer domesticus. The sequence continues at coordinate 57,297,212 of NC_087478.1, read as the reverse complement.
AGCTTCCTGATGTCAGTTTGCAGGAGGCACTTGGCACTGTCAAACCAGCCACAGTTGCCTGTGGGGGCACCTTGCATCTGGGCGGTATCCTGATCCATTCGGAATTTCAGCAGGCAGCCGGCCACTCCATGTCACCATGCCCCGGACAAGAATGCTGGCCTTTTCCCAGAGAAACAAAAGTCACCAGGCCAGGTTCCTGATGTCACTTTGCAGGAGGCACTTGGCACTGTCAAACCAGCCACAGTCGCCTGTGGGGGCACCTTGCATCTGGGAGGTATCTTGATCCATTCGGAATTTCAGCAGGCAGCCGGCCACTCCCGGCCACTGGGAACTGGACACGAACCACGGCCTTTCCCCAGAGAAACAAAAGTCACCAGGCCAGGTTCCTGATGTCAGTTTGCAGGAGGCACTTGGCACTGTCAAACCAGCCACAGTTGCCTGTGGGGGCACCTTGCATCTGGGAGGTATCCTGATCCGTGTGGAATTTCAGCAGGCAGCCGGCCACTCCAGGCCACCGGGCACTGGATATGAACCATGGCCTTTCCCCAGAGAAACAAAACTAACCAGGCCAGGTTCCTGATGTCAATTTGCAGGAGGCACTTGGCACTGTCAAACCAGCCACAGTTGCCTGTGGGGGCACCTTGCATCTGGGCGGTATCCTGATCCGTTCGGAATTTCAGCAGGCAGCCGGCCACTCCCGGCAAGGGGACCGTTGAGAAGAATGATGGCCTTTCCCCAGAGAAACAAAAGTCACCAGGCCAGGTTCCTGATGTCAGTTTGCAGGAGGCACTTGGCACTGTCAAACCAGCCACAGTTGCCTGTGGTGGTACTTTTGGTCAGGGAGGTATCCTGATCCGTGCGGAATTTCTGCAGGCAGCCGGCCACCACGGGCCTCCTCGCCCTGTACACCTACAATGGCCATTCCCCAGAGAAACAAAAGTCACCAGGCCAGGTTCCTGATGTCAGTTTGCAGGAGGCACTTGGCACTGTCAAACCAGCCACAGGTGCCTGTGGGGGCATTTTTCATATGGGAAGTATCCTGATCCGTGCGGAATTTCTGCAGGCAGCCGGCCAATCCAGGCCAGCGGGCACTGGACACGAACCATGGCCTTTTCCCAGAGAAACAAAAGTCACCAGGCCAGGTTCCTGATGTCAGTTTGCAAGAGGCACTTGGCACTGTCAAACCAGCCACTGTTGCCTGTGGGGGCACCTTGCATCTGGGAGGTATCCTGATCCGTGCGGAATTTCAGCAGGCAGCCGGCCACTCCAGGCCAGCGGGCACTGGATATGAACCATGGCCTTTCCCCAGAGAAACAAAACTAACCAGGCCAGGTTGCTGATGTCAGTTTGCAGGAGGCACTTGGCACTGTCAAACCAGCCACAGTTGACTCTGGGGGCACCTTGCATCTGGGAGGTATCCTGATCCGTGCGGAATTTCTGCAGGCAGCCGGCCACCACGGGCCTCCTCGCCCTGTACACCTACAATGGCCATTCCCCAGAGAAACAAAAGTCACCAGGCCAGGTTCCTGATGTCAGTTTGCAGGAGGCACTTGGCACTGTCAAACCAGCCGCAGTCGCCTGTGGGGGCACCTTGCATCTGGGAGGTATCTTGATCCATTCGGAATTTCAGCAGGCAGCCGGCCACTCCCGGCCCCTGGGAACTGGACACGAACCACGGCCTTTCCCCAGAGAAACAAAAGTCACCAGGCCAGGTTCCTGATGTCAGTTTGCAGGAGGCACTTGGCACTGTCAAACCAGCCACAGTTGCCTGTGGGGGCACCTTGCATCTGGGAGGTATCCTGATCCGTGCGGAATTTCAGCAGGCAGCCGGCCACTCCAGGCCACCGGGCACTGGATATGAACCATGGCCTTTCCCCAGAGAAACAAAACTAACCAGGCCAGGTTCCTGATGTCAATTTGCAGGAGGCACTTGGCACTGTCAAACCAGCCACAGTTGCCTGTGGGGGCACCTTGCATCTGGGCGGTATCCTGATCCGTGCGGAATTTCTGCAGGCAGCCGGCCACTCCCGGCAAGGGGACCGTTGAGAAGAATGATGGCCTTTCCCCAGAGAAACAAAAGTCACCAGGCCAGGTTCCTGATGTCAGTTTGCAGGAGGCACTTGGCACTGTCAAACCAGCCACAGTTGCCTGTGGTGGTACTTTTGGTCAGGGAGGTATCCTGATCCGTGCGGAATTTCTGCAGGCAGCCGGCCACCACGGGCCTCCTCGCCCTGTACACCTACAATGGCCATTCCCCAGAGAAACAAAAGTCACCAGGCCAGGTTCCTGATGTCAGTTTGCAGGAGGCACTTGGCACTGTCAAACCACCCACAGGTGCCTCTGGGGGCATTTTTCATATGGGAAGTATCCTGATCCGTGCGGAATTTCAGCAGGCAGCCGGCCAATCCAGACCAGCGGGCACTGGAAACGAACCATGGCCATTTCCCAGAGAAACAAAAGTCACCAGGCCAGGTTCCTGATGTCACTTTGCAGGAGGCACTTGGCACTGTCAAACCAGCCACAGTTGCCTGTGGGGGCACCTTGCATCTGGGCGGTATCCTGATCCGTGCGGAATTTCTGCAGGCAGCCGGCCACTCCCGGCAAGGGGACCGTTGAGAAGAATGATGGCCTTTCCCCAGAGAAACAAAAGTCACCAGGCCAGGTTCCTGATGTCAGTTTGCAGGAGGCACTTGGCACTGTCAAACCAGCCACAGTTGCCTGTGGTGGTACTTTTGGTCAGGGAGGTATCCTGATCCGTGCGGAATTTCTGCAGGCAGCCGGCCACCACGGGCCTCCTCGCCCTGTACACCTACAATGGCCATTCCCCAGAGAAACAAAAGTCACCAGGCCAGGTTCCTGATGTCAGTTTGCAGGAGGCACTTGGCACTGTCAAACCACCCACAGGTGCCTCTGGGGGCATTTTTCATATGGGAAGTATCCTGATCCGTGCGGAATTTCAGCAGGCAGCCGGCCAATCCAGGCCAGCGGGCACTGGACACGAACCATGGCCATTTCCCAGAGAAACAAAAGTCACCAGGCCAGGTTGCTGATGTCAGTTTGCAGGAGGCACTTGGCACTGTCAAACCAGCCACAGTTGACTCTGGGGGCACCTTGCATCTGGGAGGTATCCTGATCCGTGCGGAATTTCTGCAGGCAGCCGGCCACCACGGGCCTCCTCGCCCTGTACACCTACAATGGCCATTCCCCAGAGAAACAAAAGTCACCAGGCCAGGTTCCTGATGTCAGTTTGCAGGCGGCACTTGGCACTGTCAAACCACCCACAGGTGCCTCTGGGGGCATTTTTCATATGGGAAGTATCCTGATCCGTGCGGAATTTCAGCAGGCAGCCGGCCAATCCAGGCCAGCGGGCACTGGACACGAACCATGGCCTTTCCCCAGAGAAACAAAAGTCACCAGGCCAGGTTCCTGATGTCAGTTTGCAGGAGGCACTTGGCACTGTCACACCAGCCACAGTTGCCTGTGGTGGTACTTTTGGTCAGGGAGGTATCCTGATCCGTGCGGAATTTCTGCAGGCAGCCGGCCACTCCAGGCCACCGGGCACTGGACACGAACCATGGCCTTTCCCCAGAGAAACAAAAGTCACCAGGCCAGGTTCCTGATGTCAGTTTGCAGGAGGCCCTTGGCACTGTCAAACCAGCCACAGTTGACTCTGGGGGCACCTTGCATCTGGGAGGTGTCCTGATGCATTCGCAATTTCTGCAGGCAGCCGGCCACTCCGGGTCACCGTACCCCGGACAAGAATGATGGCCTTTTCCCAGGGAAACAAAAGTCACCAGGCCAGGTTCCTGATGTCAGTTTGCAGGAGGCACTTGGCAATGTCAAACCAGCTGCTGGTGCCTGTGGGGGCACCTTGCATCCTGGAGGTATCCTGATCCGTGCGGAATTTCAGCAGGCAGCCGGCCACTCCGGTTTACCGGGGCCATGAGAAGAATGATGGCCTTTCCCCAGAGAAACAAAAGTCACCAGGCCAGGTTCCTGATGTCAGTTTGCAGGAGGCACTTGGCACTGTCAAACCAGCCACAGTTGCCTGTGGTGGTACTTTTGGTCAGGGAGGTATCCTGATTCGTGCGGAATTTCTGCAGGCAGCCGGCCACCACGGGCCTCCTCGCCCTGTACACCTACAATGGCCATTCCCCAGAGAAACAAAAGTCACCAGGCCAGGTTCCTGATGTCAGTTTGCAGGTGGCACTTGGCACTGTCAAACCAGCCACAGGTGCCTCTGGGGGCATTTTTCATATGGGAAGTATCCTGATCCGTGCGGAATTTCAGCAGGCAGCCGGCCAATCCAGGCCAGCGGGCACTGGACACGAACCATGGCCTTTTCCCAGAGAAACAAAAGTCACCAGGCCAGGTTCCTGATGTCAGTTTGCAGGAGGCACTTGGCACTGTCAAACCAGCCACAGTTGCCTGTGGGGGCACCTTGAATCTGGGAGGAATCCTGATCCTTTCGGAATTTCAGCAGGCAGCCGGCCACACCGGGCCACCGGGCCACCGGTCCCCAGAGAAGAATGATGGCCTTTCCGCAGAGAAACAAAAGTCACCAGGCCAGCTTCCTGATGTCAGTTTGCAGGAGGCACTTGGCACTGTCAAACCAGCCACAGTTGCCTGTGGTGGTACTTTCGGTCTGGGAGGTATCCTGATCGGTGCGGAATTTCAGCAGGCAGCCGGCCACTACTGGCCTCCAGGCCCCGTACACCAACAATGGCCTTTCCCCAGAGAAACAAAAGTCACCAGGGCAGCTTCCTGATGTCAGTTTGCAGGAGGCACTTGGCACTGTCAAACCAGCCACAGTTGCCTGTGGGGGCACCTTGCATCTGGGCGGTATCCTGATCCATTCGGAATTTCAGCATGCAGCCGGCCACTCCAGGTCACCATGCCCCGGACAAGAATGCTGGCCTTTTCCCAGAGAAACAAAAGTCACCAGGCCAGGTTCCTGATGTCAGTTTGCAGGAGGCACTTGGCACTGTCAAACCAGCTACTGTTGCCTGTGATGGCACCTTGCATCTAGGCGGTATACTGACCCGTGCGGAATTTCAGCAGGCAGCCGGCCACTCCGGGCCACCCGGTCCTGGATAGGAACGGTGGCCTTTCCCCAGAGAAACAAAAGTCACCAGGCCAGGTTCCTGATGTCAGTTTGCAGGAGGCACTTGGCACTGTCAAACCAGCCACAGTTGCCTGTGGGGGCACCTTGCATCTGGGCGGTCTCCTAATCCATTCGGAATTTCAGCAGGCAGCCGGCCACTCCAGGTCACCGTGCCCCGGACAAGAATGCTGGCCTTTTCCCAGAGAAACAAAAGTCACCAGGCCAGGTTCCTGATGTCACTTTGCAGGAGGCACTTGGCACTGTCAAACCAGCCACAGTCGCCTGTGGGGGCACCTTGCATCTGGGCGGTATCCTGATCCGTGCGGAATTTCAGCAGGCAGCTGGCCACTCCCGGCAAGGGGACCCTTGAGAAGAATGATGGCCTTTCCCCAGAGAAACAAAAGTCACCAGGCCAGGTTCCTGATGTCAGTTTGCAGGAGGCACTTGGCACTGTCAAACCAGCCACAGTTGCCTGTGGTGGTACTTTTGGTCAGGGAGGTATCCTGATCCGTGCGGTATTTCTGCAGGCAGCCGGCCACCACGGGCCTCCTCGCCCTGTACACCTACAATGGCCATTCCCCAGAGAAACAAAAGTCATCAGGCCAGGTTCCTGATGTCAGTTTGCAGGAGGCACTTGGCACTGTCAAACCAGCCACAGGTGCCTCTGGGGGCATTTTTCATATGGGAAGTATCCTGATCCGTGCGGAATTTCAGCAGGCAGCCGGCCAATCCAGGCCAGCGGGCACTGGACACGAACCATGGCCTTTTCCCAGAGAAACAAAAGTCACCAGGCCAGGTTCCTGATGTCAGTTTGCAGGAGGCACTTGGCACTGTCAAACCAGCCACAGTTGCCTGTGGTGGTACTTTCGGTCTGGGAGGTATCCTGATCGGTGCGGAATTTCAGCAGGCAGCCGGCCACTACTGGCCTCCAGGCCCCGTACACCAACAATGACCTTTCCCCAGAGAAACAAAAGTCACCAGGGCAGCTTCCTGATGTCAGTTTGCAGGAGGCACTTGGCACTGTCAAACCAGCCACAGTTGCCTGTGGGGGCACCTTGCATCTGGGCGGTATACTGATCCATTCGGAATTTCAGCAGGCAGCCGGCCACTCCAGGTCACCGTGCCCCAGACAAGAATGATGGCCTTTTCCCAGAGAAACAAAAGTCACCAGGCCAGGTTCCTGATGTCAGTTTGCAGGAGGCACTTGGCACTGTCAAACCAGCCACAGTCGCCTGTGGGGGCACCTTGCATCTGGGAGGTATCTTGATCCATTCGGAATTTCTGCAGGCAGCCGGCCACTCCCGGCCACCGGGAACTGGACACGAACCATGGCCTTTCCCCAGAGAAACAAAAGTCACCAGGCCAGGTTCCTGATGTCAGTTTGCAGGAGGCACTTGGCACTGTCAAACCAGCCACAGGTGCCTCTGGGGGCACCTTGCATCTGGAAGGTATCCTGATCCGTTCAGAATTTCAGTAGGCAGCCGGCTACTCCGGGCCACCGTTCCCCAGACAAGAATGATGGCCTTTTCCCAGGGAAACAAACGTTACCAGGCCAGGTTCCTGATGTCAGTTTGCAGGAGGCACTTGGCACTGTCAAACCAGCCACTGTTGCCTGTGGTGGTACTTTTGGTCAGGGAGGTATCCTGATCCGTGCGGAATTTCTGCAGGCAGCCGGCCACCACGGGCCTCCTCGCCCTGTACACCTACAATGGCCATTCCCCAGAGAAACAAAAGTCACCAGGCCAGGTTCCTGATGTCAGTTTGCAGGAGGCACTTGGCACTGTCAAACCACCCACAGGTGCCTCTGGGGGCATTTTTCATATGGGAAGTATCCTGATCCGTGCGGAATTTCAGCAGGCAGCCGGCCAATCCAGGCCAGCGGGCACTGGACAAGAACCATGGCCTTTCCACAGAGAAACAAAAGTCACCAGGCCAGGTTCCTGATGTCAGTTTGCAGGAGGCACTTGGCACTGTCAAACCAGCCACAGGTGCCTCTGGGGGCACCTTGCATCTGGAAGGTATCCTGATCCGTTCGGAATTTCAGTAGGCAGCCGGCTACTCCGGGCCACCGTTCCCCAGAGAAGAATGATGGCCTTTTCCCAGGGAAACAAACGTTACCAGGCCAGGTTGCTGATGTCAGTTTGCAGGAGGCACTTGGCACTGTCAAACCAGCCACTGTTGCCTGTGGGGGCACCTTGCATCTGGGCGGTATCCTGATCCATTCGGAATTTCAGCAGGCAGCCGGCCACTCCCGGCAAGGGGACCCTTGAGAAGAATGATGGCCTTTCCCCAGAGAAACAAAAGTCACCAGGCCAGGTTCCTGATGTCAGTTTGCAGGAGGCACTTGGCACTGTCAAACCAGCCACAGTTGCCTGTGGTGGTACTTTTGGTCAGGGAGGTATCCTGATCCGTGCGGATTTTCTGCAGGCAGCCGGCCACCACGGGCCTCCTCGCCCTGTACACCTACAATGGCCATTCCCCAGAGAAACAAAAGTCACCAGGCCAGGTTCCTGATGTCAGTTTGCAGGAGGCACTTGGCACTGTCAAACCACCCACAGGTGCCTCTGGGGGCATTTTTCATATGGGAAGTATCCTGATCCGTGCGGAATTTCAGCAGGCAGCCGGCCAATCCAGGCCAGCGGGCACTGGACACGAACCATGGCCATTTCCCAGAGAAACAAAAGTCACCAGGCCAGGTTGCTGATGTCAGTTTGCAGGAGGCACTTGGCACTGTCAAACCAGCCACAGTTGACTCTGGGGGCACCTTGCATCTGGGAGGTATCCTGATCCGTGCGGAATTTCTGCAGGCAGCCGGCCACCACGGGCCTCCTCGCCCTGTACACCTACAATGGCCATTCCCCAGAGAAACAAAAGTCACCAGGCCAGGTTCCTGATGTCAGTTTGCAGGCGGCACTTGGCACTGTCAAACCACCCACAGGTGCCTCTGGGGGCATTTTTCATATGGGAAGTATCCTGATCCGTGCGGAATTTCAGCAGGCAGCCGGCCAATCCAGGCCAGCGGGCACTGGACACGAACCATGGCCTTTCCCCAGAGAAACAAAAGTCACCAGGCCAGGTTCCTGATGTCAGTTTGCAGGAGGCACTTGGCACTGTCACACCAGCCACAGTTGCCTGTGGTGGTACTTTTGGTCAGGGAGGTATCCTGATCCGTGCGGAATTTCTGCAGGCAGCCGGCCACTCCAGGCCACCGGGCACTGGACACAAACCATGGCCTTTCCCCAGAGAAACAAAAGTCACCAGGCCAGGTTCCTGATGTCAGTTTGCAGGAGGCCCTTGGCACTGTCAAACCAGCCACAGTTGACTCTGGGGGCACCTTGCATCTGGGAGGTGTCCTGATGCATTCACAATTTCTGCAGGCAGCCGGCCACTCCGGGTCACCGTACCCCGGACAAGAATGATGGCCTTTTCCCAGGGAAACAAAAGTCACCAGGCCAGGTTCCTGATGTCAGTTTGCAGGAGGCACTTGGCAATGTCAAACCAGCTGCTGGTGCCTGTGGGGGCACCTTGCATCCTGGAGGTATCCTGATCCGTGCGGAATTTCAGCAGGCAGCCGGCCACTCCGGTTTACCGGGGCCATGAGAAGAATGATGGCCTTTCCCCAGAGAAACAAAAGTCACCAGGCCAGGTTCCTGATGTCAGTTTGCAGGAGGCACTTGGCACTGTCAAACCAGCCACAGTTGCCTGTGGTGGTACTTTTGGTCAGGGAGGTATCCTGATCCGTGCGGTATTTCTGCAGGCAGCCGGCCACCACGGGCCTCCTCGCCCTGTACACCTACAATGGCCATTCCCCAGAGAAACAAAAGTCACCAGGCCAGGTTCCTGATGTCAGTTTGCAGGTGGCACTTGGCACTGTCAAACCAGCCACAGGTGCCTCTGGGGGCATTTTTCATATGGGAAGTATCCTGATCCGTGCGGAATTTCAGCAGGCAGCCGGCCAATCCAGGCCAGCGGGCACTGGACACGAACCATGGCCTTTTCCCAGAGAAACAAAAGTCACCAGGCCAGGTTCCTGATGTCAGTTTGCAGGAGGCACTTGGCACTGTCAAACCAGCCACAGTTGCCTGTGGGGGCACCTTGAATCTGGGAGGAATCCTGATCCTTTCGGAATTTCAGCAGGCAGCCGGCCACACCGGGCCACCGGGCCACCGGTCCCCAGAGAAGAATGATGGCCTTTCCGCAGAGAAACAAAAGTCACCAGGCCAGCTTCCTGATGTCAGTTTGCAGGAGGCACTTGGCACTGTCAAACCAGCCACAGTTGCCTGTGGTGGTACTTTCGGTCTGGGAGGTATCCTGATCGGTGCGGAATTTCAGCAGGCAGCCGGCCACTACTGGCCTCCAGGCCCCGTACACCAACAATGGCCTTTCCCCAGAGAAACAAAAGTCACCAGGGCAGCTTCCTGATGTCAGTTTGCAGGAGGCACTTGGCACTGTCAAACCAGCCACAGTTGCCTGTGGGGGCACCTTGCATCTGGGCGGTATCCTGATCCATTCGGAATTTCAGCATGCAGCCGGCCACTCCAGGTCACCATGCCCCGGACAAGAATGCTGGCCTTTTCCCAGAGAAACAAAAGTCACCAGGCCAGGTTCCTGATGTCAGTTTGCAGGAGGCACTTGGCACTGTCAAACCAGCTACTGTTGCCTGTGATGGCACCTTGCATCTAGGCGGTATACTGATCCGTGCGGAATTTCAGCAGGCAGCCGGCCACTCCGGGCCACCCGGTCCTGGATAGGAACGGTGGCCTTTCCCCAGAGAAACAAAAGTCACCAGGCCAGGTTCCTGATGTCAGTTTGCAGGAGGCACTTGGCACTGTCAAACCAGCCACAGTTGCCTGTGGGGGCACCTTGCATCTGGGCGGTCTCCTAATCCATTCGGAATTTCAGCAGGCAGCCGGCCACTCCAGGTCACCGTGCCCCGGACAAGAATGCTGGCCTTTTCCCAGAGAAACAAAAGTCACCAGGCCAGGTTCCTGATGTCACTTTGCAGGAGGCACTTGGCACTGTCAAACCAGCCACAGTCGCCTGTGGGGGCACCTTGCATCTGGGCGGTATCCTGATCCGTGCGGAATTTCAGCAGGCAGCTGGCCACTCCCGGCAAGGGGACCCTTGAGAAGAATGATGGCCTTTCCCCAGAGAAACAAAAGTCACCAGGCCAGGTTCCTGATGTCAGTTTGCAGGAGGCACTTGGCACTGTCAAACCAGCCACAGTTGCCTGTGGTGGTACTTTTGGTCAGGGAGGTATCCTGATCCGTGCGGTATTTCTGCAGGCAGCCGGCCACCACGGGCCTCCTCGCCCTGTACACCTACAATGGCCATTCCCCAGAGAAACAAAAGTCATCAGGCCAGGTTCCTGATGTCAGTTTGCAGGAGGCACTTGGCACTGTCAAACCAGCCACAGGTGCCTCTGGGGGCATTTTTCATATGGGAAGTATCCTGATCCGTGCGGAATTTCAGCAGGCAGCCGGCCAATCCAGGCCAGCGGGCACTGGACACGAACCATGGCCTTTTCCCAGAGAAACAAAAGTCACCAGGCCAGGTTCCTGATGTCAGTTTGCAGGAGGCACTTGGCACTGTCAAACCAGCCACAGTTGCCTGTGGGGGCACCTTGCATCTGGGAGGAATCCTGATCCATTCGGAATTTCAGCAGGCAGCCGGCCACACCGGGCCACCGGGCCACCGGTCCCCAGAGAAGAATGATGGCCTTTCCCCAGAGAAACAAAAGTCACCAGGCCAGGTTCCTGATGTCAGTTTGCAGGAGGCACTTGGCACTGTCAAACCAGCCACAGTTGCCTGTGGTGGTACTTTCGGTCTGGGAGGTATCCTGATCGGTGCGGAATTTCAGCAGGCAGCCGGCCACTACTGGCCTCCAGGCCCCGTACACCAACAATGACCTTTCCCCAGAGAAACAAAAGTCACCAGGGCAGCTTCCTGATGTCAGTTTGCAGGAGGCACTTGGCACTGTCAAACCAGCCACAGTTGCCTGTGGGGGCACCTTGCATCTGGGCGGTATACTGATCCATTCGGAATTTCAGCAGGCAGCCGGCCACTCCAGGTCACCGTGCCCCAGACAAGAATGATGGCCTTTTCCCAGAGAAACAAAAGTCACCAGGCCAGGTTCCTGATGTCAGTTTGCAGGAGGCACTTGGCACTGTCAAACCAGCCACAGTCGCCTGTGGGGGCACCTTGCATCTGGGAGGTATCTTGATCCATTCGGAATTTCTGCAGGCAGCCGGCCACTCCCGGCCACCGGGAACTGGACACGAACCATGGCCTTTCCCCAGAGAAACAAAAGTCACCAGGCCAGGTTCCTGATGTCAGTTTGCAGGAGGCACTTGGCACTGTCAAACCAGCCACAGGTGCCTCTGGGGGCACCTTGCATCTGGAAGGTATCCTGATCCGTTCAGAATTTCAGTAGGCAGCCGGCTACTCCGGGCCACCGTTCCCCAGACAAGAATGATGGCCTTTTCCCAGGGAAACAAACGTTACCAGGCCAGGTTCCTGATGTCAGTTTGCAGGAGGCACTTGGCACTGTCAAACCAGCCACTGTTGCCTGTGGTGGTACTTTTGGTCAGGGAGGTATCCTGATCCGTGCGGAATTTCTGCAGGCAGCCGGCCACCACGGGCCTCCTCGCCCTGTACACCTACAATGGCCATTCCCCAGAGAAACAAAAGTCACCAGGCCAGGTTCCTGATGTCAGTTTGCAGGAGGCACTTGGCACTGTCAAACAAGCCACAGGTGCCTGTGGGGGCATTTTTCATATGGGAAGTATCCTGATCCGTGCGGAATTTCAGCAGGCAGCCGGCCAATCCAGGCCAGCGGGCACTGGACAAGAACCATGGCCTTTCCCCAGAGAAACAAAAGTCACCAGGCCAGGTTCCTGATGTCAGTTTGCAGGAGGCACTTGGCACTGTCAAACCAGCCACAGGTGCCTCTGGGGGCACCTTGCATCTGGAAGGTATCCTGATCCGTTCGGAATTTCAGTAGGCAGCCGGCTACTCCGGGCCACCGTTCCCCAGAGAAGAATGATGGCCTTTTCCCAGGGAAACAAACGTTACCAGGCCAGGTTGCTGATGTCAGTTTGCAGGAGGCACTTGGCACTGTCAAACCAGCCACTGTTGCCTGTGGGGGCACCTTGCATCTGGGCGGTATCCTGATCCGTTCGGAATTTCAGCAGGCAGCCGGCCACTCCCGGCAAGGGGACCCTTGAGAAGAATGATGGCCTTTCCCCAGAGAAACAAAAGTCACCAGGCCAGGTTCCTGATGTCAGTTTGCAGGAGGCACTTGGCACTGTCAAACCAGCCACAGTTGCCTGTGGTGGTACTTTTGGTCAGGGAGGTATCCTGATCCGTGCGGAATTTCTGCAGGCAGCCGGCCACACCGGGCCTCCTCGCCCTGTACACCTACAATGGCCTTTCCCCAGAGAAACAAAAGTCACCAGGCCAGGTTCCTGATGTCAGTTTGCAGGAGGCACGTGGCACTGTCAAACCAGCCACAGTTGCCTCTGGGGGCACCTTGCATCTGGGCGGTATCCTGATCCGTTCGGAATTTCAGCAGGCAGCCGGCCACTCCCGGCCTCCAGGACCTGGACACGTACAATGGACTTTCCCCAGAGAAACAAAAGTCACCAGGCCAGGTTCCTGATGTCAGTTTGCAGGAGGCACTTGGCACTGTCAAACCAGCTGCTGGTGCCTGTGGGGGCACCTTGCATCCTGGAGGTATCCTGATCCGTGCGGAATTTCAGCAGGCAGCCGGCCACTCCAGGCCACTGGGCACTGGACACGAACCATGGCCTTTCCCCAGAGAAACAAAAGTCACCAGGCCAGGTTCCTGATGTCAGTTTGCAGGAGGCTCTTGGCACTGTCAAACCAGCCACAGTTGCCTGTGGTGGTACTTTCGGTCGGGGAGGCATCCTGGTCCATGAGGAATTTCAGCAGGCAGCCGGCCACTCCGGGCCACCAAGCCCTAGACATGTACGATGACCTTTTCCCAGAGAAACCAAAGTTACCAGGACAGGTTCCTGATGTCAGTTTGCAGGAGGCACTTGGCAATGTCAAAGCAGCCACATGTGCCTCGGGCGGCACCTTTCATTTAGACGGTATCCTGTACCGTGCGGAATTTCAGCAGGCAGCCGGCCACTCCGTGCCTACGGGTCCAGGATATGAACGATGGCCTTTCCCCAGAGAAACAAAAGTCACCAGGCCAGGTTCCTGATGTCAGTTTGCAGGAGGCACTTGGCACTGTCAAACCAGCTGCAGATGCCTGTGGGGGCACCTTGCATCTGGGAGGTATCCTGATCCGTGCAGAATTTCAGCAGGCAGCCGGCCACTCCAGGCCACCGGGCACTGGATACGAACCATGGCCTTTCCCCAGTGAAACAAAAGTCACCAGGGTAGCTTCCTGATGTCAGTTTGCTGGAGGCACTTGGCACTGTAAAACCAGCCACGGTTGCCTGTGGGGGCACCTTGCATCTGGGAGGTATCCTGATCCATTCGGAATTTCAGTAGGCAGCCGGCGACTCCTGGCCACCGCGCCCCGGACAAGAATGATGGCCTTTTCCCAGGGAAACAAAAGTTACCAGGCCAGGTTCCTGGTGTCAGTTTGCAGGAGGCACTTGGCACTGTCAAACCACCCACAGTTGCAAGTGGGGGCACCTTGCATCCTGGAGGTATCCTGATCCGTGCGGAATTTCAGCAGGCAGCCGGCCACTCCAGGCCACCGGGCATTGGACAGGAACCATGGCCTTTCCCCAGAGAAACAAAAGTCACCAGGCCAGGTTCCTGATGTCAGTTTGCAGGAGGCACTTGGCACTGTCAAACCAGCCACAGTTGCCTGTGGGGGCACCTTGCATCTGGGAGGTATCCTGATCCGTTCGGAATTTCAGCAGGCAGCCGGCCACTCCGGTTTACCGGGCCCATGAGAAGAATGATGGCCTTTCCCCAGAGAAACAAAAGTCACCAGGCCAGGTTCCTGATGTCAGTTTGCTGGAGGCACTTGGCACTGTCAAACCAGCCACAGTCGCCTGTGGGGGCACCTTGCATCTGGGAGGTATCTTGATCCATTCAGAATTTCAGCAGGCAGCCGGCCACTCCCGGCCACCGGGAACTGGACACAAACCATGGCCTTTCCCCAGAGAAACAAAAGTCACCAGGCCAGGTTCCTGATGTCAGTTTGCAGGAGGCACTTGGCACTGTCAAACCAGCCACAGGTGCCTCTGGGGGCACCTTGCATCTGGAAGGTATCCTGATCCGTTCGGAATTTCAGTAGGCAGCCGGCTACTCCGGGCCACAGTTCCCCAGACAAGAATGATGGCCTTTTCCCAGGTAAACAAAAGTTACCAGGCCAGGTTCCTGATGTCAGTTTGCAGGAGGCACTTGGCACTGTCAAACCAGCCACAGTTGCCTGTGGTGGTACTTTTGGTCAGGGAGGTATCCTGATCCGTGCGGAATTTCTGCAGGCAGCCGACCACCACGGGCCTCCTCGCCCTGTACACCTACAATGGCCATTCCCCAGAGAAACAAAAGTCACCAGGCCAGGTTCCTGATGTCAGTTTGCAGGAGGCACTTGGCACTGTCAAACCAGCCACAGGTGCCTGTGGGGGCATTTTTCATATGGGAAGTATCCTGATCCGTGCGGAATTTCAGCAGGCAGCCGGCCAATCCAGGCCAGCGGGCACTGGACATGAACCATGGCCTTTTCCCAGAGAAACAAAAGTCACCAGGCCAGGTTCCTGATGTCAGTTTGCAGGAGGCACTTGGCACTGTCAAACCAGCCACTGTTGCCTGTGGGGGCACCTTGCATCTGGGAGGTATCCTGATCCGTGCGGAATTTCAGCAGGCAGCCGGCCACTCCAGGCCACCGGGCACTGGATATGAACCATGGCCTTTCCCCAGAGAAACAAAACTAACCAGGCCAGGTTCCTGATGTCAGTTTGCAGGAGGCACTTGGCACTGCCAAACCAGCCACAGTTGCCTGTGGGGGCACCTTGCATCTGGCGGTATCCTGATCCGTTCGGAATTTCAGTAGGCAGCCGGCTACTCCGGGCCACCGTGCCCCAGACAAGAATGATGGCCTTTTCCCAGAGAAACAAAAGTTACCAGGCCAGGTTCCTGATGTCAGTTTGCAGGAGGCACTTGGCACTGTCAAACCAGCCACTGTTGCCTGTGGGGGCACCTTGCATCTGGGCGGTATCCTGATCCGTTCGGAATTTCAGCAGGCAGCCGGCCACTCCCGGCAAGGGGACCCTTGAGAAGAATGATGGCCTTTCCCCAGAGAAACAAAGGTCACCAGGCCAGGTTCCTGATGTCAGTTTGCAGGAGGCACTTGGCACTGTCAAACCAGCCACTGTTGCCTGTGGTGGTACTTTTGGTCAGGGAGGTATCCTGATCCGTGCGGAATTTCTGCAGGCAGCCGGCCACCACGGGCCTCCTCGCCCTGTACACCTACAATGGCCATTCCCCAGAGAAACAAAAGTCACCAGGCCAGGTTCCTGATGTCAGTTTGCAGGAGGCACTTGGCACTGTCAAACCACCCACAGGTGCCTCTGGGGGCATTTTTCATATGGGAAGTATCCTGATCCGTGCGGAATTTCAGCAGGCAGCCGGCCAATCCAGGCCAGCGGGCACTGGACACGAACCATGGCCATTTCCCAGAGAAACAAAAGTCACCAGGCCAGGTTGCTGATGTCAGTTTGCAGGAGGCACTTGGCACTGTCAAACCAGCCACAGTTGACTCTGGGGGCACCTTGCATCTGGGAGGTATCCTGATCCGTGCGGAATTTCTGCAGGCCGCCGGCCACCACGGGCCTCCTCGCCCTGTACACCTACAATGGCCATTCCCCAGAGAAACAAAAGTCACCAGGCCAGGTTCCTGATGTCAGTTTGCAGGAGGCACTTGGCACTGTCAAACCAGCCACAGGTGCCTCTGGGGGCATTTTTCATATGGGAAGTATCCTGATCCGTGCGGAATTTCAGCAGGCAGCCGGCCAATCCAGGCCAGCGGGCACTGGACAAGAACCATGGCCTTTCCCCAGAGAAACAAAACTAACCAGGCCAGGTTCCTGATGTCAGTTTGCAGGAGGCACTTGGCACTGTCAAACCAGCCACAGGTGCCTCTGGGGGCACCTTGCATCTGGAAGGAATCCTGATCCGTTCGGAATTTCAGTAGGCAGCCGGCTACTCCGGGCCACCGTGACCCAGAGAAGAATGATGGCCTTTTCCCAGGGAAACAAAAGTTACCAGGCCAGGTTGCTGATGTCAGTTTGCAGGAGGCACTTGGCACTGTCAAACCAGCCACTGTTGCCTGTGGGGGCACCTTGCATCTGGGCGGTATCCTGATCCGTTCGGAATTTCAGCAGGCAGCCGGCCACTCCCGGCAAGGGGACCCTTGAGAAGAATGATGGCCTTTCCCCAGAGAAACAAAGGTCACCAGGCCAGGTTCCTGATGTCAGTTTGCAGGAGGCACTTGGCACTGTCAAACCAGCCACAGTTGCCTGTGGTGGTACTTTTGGTCAGGGAGGTATCCTGATCCGTGCGGAATTTCTGCAGGCAGCCGGCCACACCGGGCCTCCTCGCCCTGTACACCTACAATGGCCTTTCCCCAGAGAAACAAAAGTCACCAGGCCAGGTTCCTGATGTCAGTTTGCAGGAGGCACTTGGCACTGTCAAACCAGCCACAGGTGCCTCTGGGGGCATTTTTCATATGGGAAGTATCCTGATCCGTTCGGAATTTCAGCAGGCAGCCGGCGACTCCAGGCCACCGGGCACTGGACACGAACCATGGCCTTTCCCCAGAGAAACAAAAGTCACCAGGCCAGGTTCCTGATGTCAGTTTGCAGGAGGCACTTGGCACTGTCAAACCAGCCACAGTTGCCTCTGGGGGCACCTTGCATCTGGGCGGTATCCTGATCCGTTCGGAATTTCAGCAGGCAGCCGGCCACTACCGGCCTCCACGCCCTGGACACGTACAATGGACTTTCCCCAGAGAAACAAACGTCACCAGGCCAGGTTCCTGATGTCAGTTTGCAGGAGGCACTTGGCACTGTCAAACCAGCTGCTGGTGCCTGTGGGGGCACCTTGCATCCTGGAGGTATCCTGATCCGTGCGGAATTTCAGCAGGCAGCCGGCCACTCCAGGCCACTGGGCACTGGACACGAACCATGGCCTTTCCCCAGAGAAACAAAAGTCACCAGGCCAGGTTCCTGATGTCAGTTTGCAGGAGGCTCTTGGCACTGTCAAACCAGCCACAGTTGCCTGTGGTGGTACTTTCGGTCGGGGAGGCATCCTGGTCCATGAGGAATTTCAGCAGGCAGCCGGCCACTCCGGGCCACCAAGCCCTAGACATGTACGATGACCTTTTCCCAGAGAAACCAAAGTTACCAGGACAGGTTCCTGATGTCAGTTTGCAGGAGGCACTTGGCAATGTCAAAGCAGCCACATGTGCCTCGGGCGGCACCTTTCATTTAGACGGTATCCTGTACCGTGCGGAATTTCAGCAGGCAGCCGGCCACTCCGTGCCTACGGGTCCAGGATATGAACGATGGCCTTTCCCCAGAGAAACAAAAGTCACCAGGCCAGGTTCCTGATGTCAGTTTGCAGGAGGCACTTGGCACTGTCAAACCAGCTGCAGATGCCTGTGGGGGCACCTTGCATCTGGGAGGTATCCTGATCCGTGCAGAATTTCAGCAGGCAGCCGGCCACTCCAGGCCACCGGGCACTGGATACGAACCATGGCCTTTCCCCAGTGAAACAAAAGTCACCAGGGTAGCTTCCTGATGTCAGTTTGCTGGAGGCACTTGGCACTGTAAAACCAGCCACGGTTGCCTGTGGGGGCACCTTGCATCTGGGAGGTATCCTGATGCATTCGGAATTTCAGTAGGCAGCCGGCGACTCCTGGCCACCGCGCCCCGGACAAGAATGATGGCCTTTTCCCAGGGAAACAAAAGTTACCAGGCCAGGTTCCTGGTGTCAGTTTGCAGGAGGCACTTGGCACTGTCAAACCACCCACAGTTGCAAGTGGGGGCACCTTGCATCCTGGAGGTATCCTGATCCGTGCGGAATTTCAGCAGGCAGCCGGCCACTCCAGGCCACCGGGCATTGGACACGAACCATGGCCTTTCCCCAGAGAAACAAAAGTCACCAGGCCAGGTTCCTGATGTCAGTTTGCAGGAGGCACTTGGCACTGTCAAACCAGCCACAGTTGCCTGTGGGGGCACCTTGCATCTGGGAGGTATCCTGATCCGTTCGGAATTTCAGCAGGCAGCCGGCCACTCCGGTTTACCGGGCCCATGAGAAGAATGATGGCCTTTCCCCAGAGAAACAAAAGTCACCAGGCCAGGTTCCTGATGTCAGTTTGCTGGAGGCACTTGGCACTGTCAAACCAGCCACAGTCGCCTGTGGGGGCACCTTGCATCTGGGAGGTATCTTGATCCATTCAGAATTTCAGCAGGCAGCCGGCTACTCCCGGCCACCGGGAACTGGACACAAACCATGGCCTTTCCCCAGAGAAACAAAAGTCACCAGGCCAGGTTCCTGATGTCAGTTTGCAGGAGGCACTTGGCACTGTCAAACCAGCCACAGGTGCCTCTGGGGGCACCTTGCATCTGGAAGGTATCCTGATCCGTTCGGAATTTCAGTAGGCAGCCGGCTACTCCGGGCCACAGTTCCCCAGACAAGAATGATGGCCTTTTCCCAGGTAAACAAAAGTTACCAGGCCAGGTTCCTGATGTCAGTTTGCAGGAGGCACTTGGCACTGTCAAACCAGCCACAGTTGCCTGTGGTGGTACTTTTGGTCAGGGAGGTATCCTGATCCGTGCGGAATTTCTGCAGGCAGCCGGCCACCACGGGCCTCCTCGCCCTGTACACCTACAATGGCCATTCCCCAGAGAAACAAAAGTCACCAGGCCAGGTTCCTGATGTCAGTTTGCAGGAGGCACTTGGCACTGTCAAACCAGCCACAGGTGCCTGTGGGGGCATTTTTCATATGGGAAGTATCCTGATCCGTGCGGAATTTCAGCAGGCAGCCGGCCAATCCAGGCCAGCGGGCACTGGACATGAACCATGGCCTTTTCCCAGAGAAACAAAAGTCACCAGGCCAGGTTCCTGATGTCAGTTTGCAGGAGGCACTTGGCACTGTCAAACCAGCCACTGTTGCCTGTGGGGGCACCTTGCATCTGGGAGGTATCCTGATCCGTGCGGAATTTCAGCAGGCAGCCGGCCACTCCAGGCCACCGGGCACTGGATATGAACCATGGCCTTTCCCCAGAGAAACAAAACTAACCAGGCCAGGTTCCTGATGTCAGTTTGCAGGAGGCACTTGGCACTGTCAAACCAGCCACAGTTGCCTGTGGGGGCACCTTGCATCTGGCGGTATCCTGATCCGTTCGGAATTTCAGTAGGCAGCCGGCTACTCCGGGCCACCGTGCCCCAGACAAGAATGATGGCCTTTTCCCAGAGAAACAAAAGTTACCAGGCCAGGTTCCTGATGTCAGTTTGCAGGAGGCACTTGGCACTGTCAAACCAGCCACTGTTGCCTGTGGGGGCACCTTGCATCTGGGCGGTATCCTGATCCGTTCGGAATTTCAGCAGGCAGCCGGCCACTCCCGGCAAGGGGACCCTTGAGAAGAATGATGGCCTTTCCCCAGAGAAACAAAGGTCACCAGGCCAGGTTCCTGATGTCAGTTTGCAGGAGGCACTTGGCACTGTCAAACCAGCCACAGTTGCCTGTGGTGGTACTTTTGGTCAGGGAGGTATCCTGATCCGTGCGGAATTTCTGCAGGCAGCCGGCCACCACGGGCCTCCTCGCCCTGTACACCTACAATGGCCATTCCCCAGAGAAACAAAAGTCACCAGGCCAGGTTCCTGATGTCAGTTTGCAGGAGGCACTTGGCACTGTCAAACCAGCCACAGGTGCCTCTGGGGGCATTTTTCATATGGGAAGTATCCTGATCCGTGCGGAATTTCAGCAGGCAGCCGGCCAATCCAGGCCAGCGGGCACTGGACACGAACCATGGCCATTTCCCAGAGAAACAAAAGTCACCAGGCCAGGTTCCTGGTGTCAGTTTGCAGGAGGCACTTGGCACTGTCAAACCAGCCACAGTTGACTCTGGGGGCACCTTGCATCTGGGAGGTATCCTGATCCGTGCGGAATTTCTGCAGGCAGCCGGCCACCACGGGCCTCCTCGCCCTGTACACCTACAATGGCCATTCCCCAGAGAAACAAAAGTCACCAGGCCAGGTTCCTGATGTCAGTTTGCAGGAGGCACTTGGCACTGTCAAACCACCCACAGGTGCCTCTGGGGGCATTTTTCATATGGGAAGTATCCTGATCCGTGCGGAATTTCAGCAGGCAGCCGGCCAATCCAGGCCAGCGGGCACTGGACAAGAACCATGGCCTTTCCCCAGAGAAACAAAACTAACCAGGCCAGGTTCCTGATGTCAGTTTGCAGGAGGCACTTGGCACTGTCAAACCAGCTGCTGGTGCCTGTGGGGGCACCTTGCATCCTGGAGGTATCCTGATCCGTGCGGAATTTCAGCAGGCAGCCGGCCACTCCAGGCCACTGGGCACTGGACACGAACCATGGCCTTTCCCCAGAGAAACAAAAGTCACCAGGCCAGGTTCCTGATGTCAGTTTGCAGGAGGCTCTTGGCACTGTCAAACCAGCCACAGTTGCCTGTGGTGGTACTTTCGGTCGGGGAGGCATCCTGGTCCATGAGGAATTTCAGCAGGCAGCCGGCCACTCCGGGCCACCAAGCCCTAGACATGTACGATGACCTTTTCCCAGAGAAACCAAAGTTACCAGGACAGGTTCCTGATGTCAGTTTGCAGGAGGCACTTGGCAATGTCAAACCAGCCACATGTGCCTCGGGCGGCACCTTTCATTTAGACGGTATCCTGTACCGTGCGGAATTTCAGCAGGCAGCCGGCCACTCCGTGCCTACGGGTCCAGGATATGAACGATGGCCTTTCCCCAGAGAAACAAAAGTCACCAGGCCAGGTTCCTGATGTCAGTTTGCAGGAGGCACTTGGCACTGTCAAACCAGCTGCAGATGCCTGTGGGGGCACCTTGCATCTGGGAGGTATCCTGATCCGTGCAGAATTTCAGCAGGCAGCCGGCCACTCCAGGCCACCGGGCACTGGATACGAACCATGGCCTTTCCCCAGTGAAACAAAAGTCACCAGGGTAGCTTCCTGATGTCAGTTTGCTGGAGGCACTTGGCACTGTAAAACCAGCCACGGTTGCCTGTGGGGGCACCTTGCATCTGGGAGGTATCCTGATCCATTCGGAATTTCAGTAGGCAGCCGGCGACTCCTGGCCACCGCGCCCCGGACAAGAATGATGGCCTTTTCCCAGGGAAACAAAAGTTACCAGGCCAGGTTCCTGGTGTCAGTTTGCAGGAGGCACTTGGCACTGTCAAACCACCCACAGTTGCAAGTGGGGGCACCTTGCATCCTGGAGGTATCCTGATCCGTGCGGAATTTCAGCAGGCAGCCGGCCACTCCAGGCCACCGGGCATTGGACACGAACCATGGCCTTTCACCAGAGAAACAAAAGTCACCAGGCCAGGTTCCTGATGTCAGTTTGCAGGAGGCACTTGGCACTGTCAAACCAGCCACAGTTGCCTGTGGGGGCACCTTGCATCTGGGAGCTATCCTGATCCGTTCGGAATTTCAGCAGGCAGCCGGCCACTCCGGTTTACCGGGCCCATGAGAAGAATGATGGCCTTTCCCCAGAGAAACAAAAGTCACCAGGCCAGGTTCCTGATGTCAGTTTGCTGGAGGCACTTGGCACTGTCAAACCAGCCACAGTCGCCTGTGGGGGCACCTTGCATCTGGGAGGTATCTTGATCCATTCAGAATTTCAGCAGGCAGCCGGCCACTCCCGGCCACCGGGAACTGGACACAAACCATGGCCTTTCCCCAGAGAAACAAAAGTCACCAGGCCAGGTTCCTGATGTCAGTTTGCAGGAGGCACTTGGCACTGTCAAACCAGCCACAGGTGCCTCTGGGGGCACCTTGCATCTGGAAGGTATCCTGATCCGTTTGGAATTTCAGTAGGCAGCCGGCTACTCCGGGCCACAGTTCCCCAGACAAGAATGATGGCCTTTTCCCAGGTAAACAAAAGTTACCAGGCCAGGTTCCTGATGTCAGTTTGCAGGAGGCACTTGGCACTGTCAAACCAGCCACAGTTGCCTGTGGTGGTACTTTTGGTCAGGGAGGTATCCTGATCCGTGCGGAATTTCTGCAGGCAGCCGGCCACCACGGGCCTCCTCGCCCTGTACACCTACAATGGCCATTCCCCAGAGAAACAAAAGTCACCAGGCCAGGTTCCTGATGTCAGTTTGCAGGAGGCACTTGGCACTGTCAAACCACCCACAGGTGCCTCTGGGGGCATTTTTCATATGGGAAGTATCCTGATCCGTGCGGAATTTCAGCAGGCAGCCGGCCAATCCAGGCCAGCGGGCACTGGACAAGAACCATGGCCTTTCCCCAGAGAAACAAAACTAACCAGGCCAGGTTCCTGATGTCAGTTTGCAGGAGGCACTTGGCACTGTCAAACCAGCCACAGGTGCCTCTGGGGGCACCTTGCATCTGGAAGGTATCCTGATCCGTTCGGAATTTCAGTAGGCAGCCGGCTACTCCGGGCCACCGTGCCCCAGACAAGAATGATGGCCTTTTCCCAGGGAAACAAAAGTTACCAGGCCAGGTTGCTGATGTCAGTTTGCAGGAGGCACTTGGCACTGTCAAACCAGCCACTGTTGCCTGTGGGGGCACCTTGCATCTGGGCGGTATCCTGATCCGTTCGGAATTTCAGCAGGCAGCCGGCCACTCCCGGCAAGGGGACCCTTGAGAAGAATGATGGCCTTTCCCCAGAGAAACAAAAGTCACCAGGCCAGGTTCCTGATGTCAGTTTGCAGGAGGCACTTGGCACTGTCAAACCAGCCACAGTTGCCTGTGGTGGTACTTTTGGTCAGGGAGGTATCCTGATCCGTGCGGAATTTCTGCAGGCAGCCGGCCACACCGGGCCTCCTCGCCCTGTACACCTACAATGGCCTTTCCCCAGAGAAACAAAAGTCACCAGGCCAGGTTCCTGATGTCAGTTTGCAGGAGGCACTTGGCACTGTCAAACCAGCCACAGGTGCCTCTGGGGGCATTTTTCATATGGGAAGTATCCTGATCCGTTCGGAATTTCAGCAGGCAGCCGGCCACTCCAGGCCACCGGGCACTGGACACGAACCATGGCCTTTCCCCAGAGAAACAAAAGTCACCAGGCCAGGTTCCTGATGTCAGTTGGCAGGAGGCACTTGGCACTGTCAAACCAGCCACAGTTGCCTCTGGGGGCACCTTGCATCTGGGCGGTATCCTGATCCGTTCGGAATTTCAGCAGGCAGCCGGCCACTACCGGCCTCCACGCCCTGGACACGTACAATGGACTTTCCCCAGAGAAACAAAAGTCACCAGGCCAGGTTCCTGATGTCAGTTTGCAGGAGGCACTCGGCACTGTCAAACCAGCTGCTGGTGCCTGTGGGGGCACCTTGCATCCTGGAGGTATCCTGATCCGTGCGGAATTTCAGCAGGCAGCCGGCCACTCCAGGCCACTGGGCACTGGACACGAACCATGGCCTTTCCCCAGAGAAACAAAAGTCACCAGGCCAGGTTCCTGATGTCAGTTTGCAGGAGGCTCTTGGCACTGTCAAACCAGCAACAGTCGCCTGTGGTGGTACTTTCGGTCGGGGAGGCATCCTGGTCCATGAGGAATTTCAGCAGGCAGCCGGCCACTCCGGGCCACCAAGCCCTAGACATGTACGATGACCTTTTCCCAGAGAAACCAAAGTTACCAGGACAGGTTCCTGATGTCAGTTTGCAGGAGGCACTTGGCAATGTCAAACCAGCCACATGTGCCTCGGGCGGCACCTTTCATTTAGACGGTATCCTGTACCGTGCGGAATTTCAGCAGGCAGCCGGCCACTCCGTGCCTACGGGTCCAGGATATGAACGATGGCCTTTCCCCAGAGAAACAAAAGTCACCAGGCCAGGTTCCTGATGTCAGTTTGCAGGAGGCACTTGGCACTGTCAAACCAGCTGCAGATGCCTGTGGGGGCACCTTGCATCTGGGAGGTATCCTGATCCGTGCGGAATTTCAGCAGGCAGCCGGCCACTCCAGGCCACCGGGCACTGGATACGAACCATGGCCTTTCCCCAGTGAAACAAAAGTCACCAGGGTAGCTTCCTGATGTCAGTTTGCTGGAGGCACTTGGCACTGTAAAACCAGCCACGGTTGCCTGTGGGGGCACCTTGCATCTGGGAGGTATACTGATCCATTCGGAATTTCAGTAGGCAGCCGGCGACTCCTGGCCACCGCGCCCCGGACAAGAATGATGGCCTTTTCCCAGGGAAACAAAAGTTACCAGGCCAGGTTCCTGATGTCAGTTTGCAGGAGGCACTTGGCACTGTCAAACCACCCACAGTTGCAAGTGGGGGCTCCTTGCATCCTGGAGGTATCCTGATCCGTGCGGAATTTCAGCAGGCAGCCGGCCACTCCAGGCCACCGGGCACTGGACACGAACCATGGCCTTTCCCCAGAGAAACAAAAGTCACCAGGCCAGGTTCCTGATGTCACTTTGCAGGAGGCACTTGGCACTGTCAAACCAGCCACAGTTGCCTGTGGGGGCACCTTGCATCTGGGAGGTATCCTGATCCGTTCGGAATTTCAGCAGGCAGCCGGCCACTCCGGTTTACCGGGCCCATGAGAAGAATGATGGCCTTTCCCCAGAGAAACAAAAGTCACCAGGCCAGGTTCCTGATGTCAGTTTGCTGGAGGCACTTGGCACTGTCAAACCAGCCACAGTCGCCTGTGGGGGCACCTTGCATCTGGGAGGTATCTTGATCCATTCAGAATTTCAGCAGGCAGCCGGCCACTCCCGGCCACCGGGAACTGGACACGAACCATGGCCTTTCCCCAGAGAAACAAAAGTCACCAGGCCAGGTTCCTGATGTCAGTTTGCAGGAGGCACTTGGCACTGTCAAACCAGCCACAGGTGCCTCTGGGGGCACCTTGCATCTGGAAGGTATCCTGATCCGTTCGGAATTTCAGTAGGCAGCCGGCTACTCCGGGCCACAGTTCCCCAGACAAGAATGATGGCCTTTTCCCAGGTAAACAAAAGTGACCAGGCCAGGTTCCTGATGTCAGTTTGCAGGAGGCACTTGGCACTGTCAAACCAGCCACAGTTGCCTGTGGTGGTACTTTTGGTCAGGGAGGTATCCTGATCCGTGCGGAATTTCTGCAGGCAGCCGGCCACCACGGGCCTCCTCGCCCTGTACACCTACAATGGCCATTCCCCAGAGAAACAAAACTCACCAGGCCAGGTTCCTGATGTCAGTTTGCAGGAGGCACTTGGCACTGTCAAACCAGCCACAGGTGCCTGTGGGGGCATTTTTCATATGGGAAGTATCCTGATCCGTGCGGAATTTCAGCAGGCAGCCGGCCAATCCAGGCCAGCGGGCACTGGACATGAACCATGGCCTTTTCCCAGAGAAACAAAAGTCACCAGGCCAGGTTCCTGATGTCAGTTTGCAGGAGGCACTTGGCACTGTCAAACCAGCCACTGTTGCCTGTGGGGGCACCTTGCATCTGGGAGGTATCCTGATCCGTGCGGAATTTCAGCAGGCAGCCGGCCACTCCAGGCACCGGGCACTGGATATGAACCATGGCCTTTCCCCAGAGAAACAAAACTAACCAGGCCAGGTTCCTGATGTCAGTTTGCAGGAGGCACTTGGCACTGTCAAACCAGCCACAGTTGCCTGTGGGGGCACCTTGCATCTGGCGGTATCCTGATCCGTTCGGAATTTCAGTAGGCAGCCGGCTACTCCGGGCCACCGTGCCCCAGACAAGAATGATGGCCTTTTCCCAGAGAAACAAAAGTTACCAGGCCAGGTTCCTGATGTCAGTTTGCAGGAGGCACTTGGCACTGTCAAACCAGCCACTGTTGCCTGTGGGGGCACCTTGCATCTGGGCGGTATCCTGATCCGTTCGGAATTTCAGCAGGCAGCCGGCCACTCCCGGCAAGGGGACCCTTGAGAAGAATGATGGCCTTTCCCCAGAGAAACAAAAGTCACCAGGCCAGGTTCCTGATGTCAGTTTGCAGGAGGCACTTGGCACTGTCAAACCAGCCACAGTTGCCTGTGGTGGTACTTTTGGTCAGGGAGGTATCCTGATCCGTGCGGAATTTCTGCAGGCAGCCGGCCACCACGGGCCTCCTCGCCCTGTACACCTACAATGGCCATTCCCCAGAGAAACAAAAGTCACCAGGCCAGGTTCCTGATGTCAGTTTGCAGGAGGCACTTGGCACTGTCAAACCACCCACAGGTGCCTCTGGGGGCATTTTTCATATGGGAAGTATCCTGATCCGTGCGGAATTTCAGCAGGCAGCCGGCCAATCCAGGCCAGCGGGCACTGGACAAGAACCATGGCCTTTCCACAGAGAAACAAAAGTCACCAGGCCAGGTTCCTGATGTCAGTTTGCAGGAGGCACTTGGCACTGTCAAACCAGCCACAGGTGCCTCTGGGGGCACCTTGCATCTGGAAGGTATCCTGATCCGTTCGGAATTTCAGTAGGCAGCCGGCTACTCCGGACCACCGTTCCCCAGAGAAGAATGATGGCCTTTTCCCAGGGAAACAAACGTTACCAGGCCAGGTTGCTGATGTCAGTTTGCAGGAGGCACTTGGCACTGTCAAACCAGCCACTGTTGCCTGTGGGGGCACCTTGCATCTGGGCGGTATCCTGATCCGTTCGGAATTTCAGCAGGCAGCCGGCCACTCCCGGCAAGGGGACCCTTGAGAAGAATGATGGCCTTTCCCCAGAGAAACAAAAGTCACCAGGCCAGGTTCCTGATGTCAGTTTGCAGGAGGCACTTGGCACTGTCAAACCAGCCACAGTTGCCTGTGGTGGTACTTTTGGTCAGGGAGGTATCCTGATCCGTGCGGAATTTCTGCAGGCAGCCGGCCACACCGGGCCTCCTCGCCCTGTACACCTACAATGGCCTTTCCCCAGAGAAACAAAAGTCACCAGGCCAGGTTCCTGATGTCAGTTTGCAGGAGGCACTTGGCACTGTCAAACCAGCCACAGGTGCCTCTGGGGGCATTTTTCATATGGGAAGTATCCTGATCCGTTCGGAATTTCAGCAGGCAGCCGGCCACTCCAGGCCACCGGGCACTGGACACGAACCATGGCCTTTCCCCAGAGAAACAAAAGTCACCAGGCCAGGTTCCTGATGTCAGTTTGCAGGAGGCACTTGGCACTGTCAAACCAGCCACAGTTGCCTCTGGGGGCACCTTGCATCTGGGCGGTATCCTGATCCGTTCGGAATTTCAGCAGGCAGCCGGCCACTCCCGGCCTCCACGCCCTGGACACGTACAATGGACTTTCCCCAGAGAAACAAAAGTCACCAGGCCAGGTTCCTGATGTCAGTTTGCAGGAGGCACTTGGCACTGTCAAACCAGCTGCTGGTGCCTGTGGGGGCACCTTGCATCCTGGAGGTATCCTGATCCGTGCGGAATTTCAGCAGGCAGCCGGCCACTCCAGGCCACTGGGCACTGGACACGAACCATGGCCTTTCCCCAGAGAAACAAAAGTCACCAGGCCAGGTTCCTGATGTCAGTTTGCAGGAGGCTCTTGGCACTGTCAAACCAGCCACAGTTGCCTGTGGTGGTACTTTCGGTCGGGGAGGCATCCTGGTCCATGAGGAATTTCAGCAGGCAGCCGGCCACTCCGGGCCACCAAGCCCTAGACATGTACGATGACCTTTTCCCAGAGAAACCAAAGTTACCAGGACAGGTTCCTGATGTCAGTTTGCAGGAGGCACTTGGCAATGTCAAACCAGCCACATGTGCCTCGGGCGGCACCTTTCATTTAGACGGTATCCTGTACCGTGCGGAATTTCAGCAGGCAGCCGGCCACTCCGTGCCTACGGGTCCAGGATATGAACGATGGCCTTTCCCCAGAGAAACAAAAGTCACCAGGCCAGGTTCCTGATGTCAGTTTGCAGGAGGCACTTGGCACTGTCCAACCAGCTGCAGATGCCTGTGGGGGCACCTTGCATCTGGGAGGTATCCTGATCCGTGCGGAATTTCAGCAGGCAGCCGGCCACTCCAGGCCACCGGGCACTGGATACGAACCATGGCCTTTCCCCAGAGAAACAAAAGTCACCAGGGTAGCTTCCTGATGTCAGTTTGCTGGAGGCACTTGGCACTGTAAAACCAGCCACGGTTGCCTGTGGGGGCACCTTGCATCCTGGAGGTATCCTGATCCGTGCGGAATTTCAGCAGGCAGCCGGCCACTCCAGGCCACCGGGCACTGGACACGAACCATGGCCTTTCCCCAGAGAAACAAAAGTCACCAGGCCAGGTTCCTGATGTCACTTTGCAGGAGGCACTTGGCACTGTCAAACCAGCCACAGTTGCCTGTGGGGGCACCTTGCATCTGGGAGGTATCCTGATCCGTTCGGAATTTCAGCAGGCAGACGGCCACTCCGGTTTACCGGGCCCATGAGAAGAATGATGGCCTTTCCCCAGAGAAACAAAAGTCACCAGGCCAGGTTGCTGATGTCAGTTTGCTGGAGGCACTTGGCACTGTCAAACCAGCCACAGTCGCCTGTGGGGGCACCTTGCATCTGGGAGGTATCTTGATCCATTCAGAATTTCAGCAGGCAGCCGGCCACTCCCGGCCACCGGGAACTGGACACGAACCATGGCCTTTCCCCAGAGAAACAAAAGTCACCAGGCCAGGTTCCTGATGTCAGTTTGCAGGAGGCACTTGGCACTGTCAAACCAGCCACAGGTGCCTCTGGGGGCACCTTGCATCTGGAAGGTATCCTGATCCGTTCGGAATTTCAGTAGGCAGCCGGATACTCCGGGCCACAGTTCCCCAGACAAGAATGATGGCCTTTTCCCAGGTAAACAAAAGTCACCAGGCCAGGTTCCTGATGTCAGTTTGCAGGAGGCACTTGGCACTGTCAAACCAGCCACAGTTGCCTGTGGTGGTACTTTTGGTCAGGGAGGTATCCTGATCCGTGCGGAATTTCTGCAGGCAGCCGGCCACCACGGGCCTCCTCGCCCTGTACACCTACAATGGCCATTCCCCAGAGAAACAAAACTCACCAGGCCAGGTTCCTGATGTCAGTTTGCAGGAGGCACTTGGCACTGTCAAACCAGCCACAGGTGCCTCTGGGGGCATTTTTCATA
Organism: Passer domesticus; assembly: GCF_036417665.1. Lineage (NCBI taxonomy): Eukaryota > Metazoa > Chordata > Aves > Passeriformes > Passeridae > Passer > Passer domesticus. The sequence continues at coordinate 57,267,854 of NC_087478.1, read as the reverse complement.
TGGGAAGTATCCTGATCCGTGCGGAATTTCAGCAGGCAGCCGGCCAATCCAGGCCAGGGGGCACTGGACATGAACCATGGCCTTTTCCCAGAGAAACAAAAGTCACCAGGCCAGGTTCCTGATGTCAGTTTGCAGGAGGCACTTGGCACTGTCAAACCAGCCACTGTTGCCTGTGGGGGCACCTTGCATCTGGGAGGCATCCTGATCCGTGCGGAATTTCAGCAGGCAGCCGGCCACTCCAGGCCACCGGGCACTGGATATGAACCATGGCCTTTCCCCAGAGAAACAAAACTAACCAGGCCAGGTTCCTGATGTCAGTTTGCAGGAGGCACTTGGCACTGTCAAACCAGCCACAGTTGCCTGTGGGGGCACCTTGCATCTGGCGGTATCCTGATCCGTTCGGAATTTCAGTAGGCAGCCGGCTACTCCGGGCCACCGTGCCCCAGACAAGAATGATGGCCTTTTCCCAGAGAAACAAAAGTTACCAGGCCAGGTTCCTGATGTCAGTTTGCAGGAGGCACTTGGCACTGTCAAACCAGCCACTGTTGCCTGTGGGGGCACCTTGCATCTGGGCGGTATCCTGATCCGTTCGGAATTTCAGCAGGCAGCCGGCCACTCCCGGCAAGGGGACCCTTGAGAAGAATGATGGCCTTTCCCCAGAGAAACAAAAGTCACCAGGCCAGGTTCCTGATGTCAGTTTGCAGGAGGCACTTGGCACTGTCAAACCAGCCACTGTTGCCTGTGGTGGTACTTTTGGTCAGGGAGGTATCCTGATCCGTGAGGAATTTCTGCAGGCAGCCGGCCACCACGGGCCTCCTCGCCCTGTACACCTACAATGGCCATTCCCCAGAGAAACAAAAGTCACCAGGCCAGGTTCCTGATGTCAGTTTGCAGGAGGCACTTGGCACTGTCAAACCAGCCACAGGTGCCTCTGGGGGCATTTTTCATAAGGGAAGTATCCTGATCCGTGCGGAATTTCAGCAGGCAGCCGGCCAATCCAGGCCAGCGGGCACTGGACACGAACCATGGCCATTTCCCAGAGAAACAAAAGTCACCAGGCCAGGTTGCTGATGTCAGTTTGCAGGAGGCACTTGGCACTGTCAAACCAGCCACAGTTGCCTGTGGTGGTACTTTTGGTCAGGGAGGTATCCTGATCCGTGCGGAATTTCTGCAGGCAGCCGGCCACTCCAGGCCACCGGGCACTGGACACGAACCATGGCCTTTCCCCAGAGAAACAAAAGTCACCAGGCCAGGTTCCTGATGTCAGTTTGCAGGAGGCACTTGGCACTGTCAAACCAGCCACAGTTGCCTGTGGGGGCACCTTGCATCTGGGAGGTATCCTGATCCATTCGCAATTTCTGCAGGCAGCCGGCCACTCCGGGTCACCGTGCCCCGGACAAGAATGATGGCCTTTTCCCAGAGAAACAAAAGTCACCAGGCCAGGTTGCTGATGTCAGTTTGCAGGAGGCACTTGGCACTGTCAAACCAGCCACAGTTGCCTGTGGTGGTACTTTTGGTCAGGGAGGTATCCTGATCCGTGCGGAATTTCTGCAGGCAGCCGGCCACTCCAGGCCACCGGGCACTGGACACGAACCATGGCCTTTCCCCAGAGAAACAAAAGTCACCAGGCCAGGTTCCTGATGTCAGTTTGCAGGAGGCACTTGGCACTGTCAAACCAGCCACAGTTGCCTGTGGGGGCACCTTGCATCTGGGAGGTATCCTGATCCATTCGCAATTTCTGCAGGCAGCCGGCCACTCCGGGTCACCGTGCCCCGGACAAGAATGATGGCCTTTTCCCAGAGAAACAAAAGTCACCAGGCCAGGTTCCTGATGTCAGTTTGCAGGAGGCACTTGGCACTGTCAAACCAGCTGCTGGTGCCTGTGGGGGCACCTTGCATCCTGGAGGTATCCTGATCCGTGCAGAATTTCAGCAGGCAGCCGGCCACTCCGGTTTACCGGGCCCATGAGAAGAATGATGGCCTTTCCCCAGAGAAACAAAAGTCACCAGGCCAGGTTCCTGATGTCAGTTTGCTGGAGGCACTTGGCACTGTCAAACCAGCCACAGTCGCCTGTGGGGGCACCTTGCATCTGGGAGGTATCTTGATCCATTCGGAATTTCAGCAGGCAGCCGGCCACTCCCGGCAAGGGGACCCTTGAGAAGAATGATGGCCTTTCCCCAGAGAAACAAAAGTCACCAGGCCAGGTTCCTGATGTCACTTTGCAGGAGGCACTTGGCACTGTCAAACCAGCCACAGTTGCCTGTGGTGATACGTTTGGTCAGGGAGGTATCCTGATCCGTGCGGAATTTCTGCAGGCAGCCGGCCACCACGGGCCTCCTCGCCCTGTACACCTACAATGGCCATTCCCCAGAGAAACAAAAGTCACCAGGCCAGGTTTCTGATGTCAGTTTGCAGGAGGCACTTGGCACTGTCAAACCAGCAACAGGTGCCTCTGGGGGCATTTTTCATATGGGAAGTATCCTGATCCGTGCGGAATTTCTGCAGGCAGCCGGCCAATCCAGGCCAGCGGGCACTGGACACGAACCATGGCCTTTTCCCAGAGAAACAAAAGTCACCAGGCCAGGCTCCTGATGTCAGTTTGCAAGAGGCACTTGGCACTGTCAAACCAGCCACTGTTGCCTGTGGGGGCACCTTGCATCTGGGAGGCATCCTGATCCGTGCGGAATTTCAGCAGGCAGCCGGCCACTCCAGGCCACCGGGCACTGGATATGAACCATGGCCTTTCCCCAGAGAAACAAAACTAACCAGGCCAGGTTCCTGATGTCAGTTTGCAGGAGGCACTTGGCACTGTCAAACCAGCCACAGTTGCCTGTGGGGGCACCTTGCATCTGGGAGGTATCCTGATCCGTGCGGAATTTCAGCAGGCAGCCGGCCACTCCAGGCCACCGGGCACTGGATACGAACCATGGCCTTTCCCCAGAGAAACAAAAGTCACCAGGGTAGCTTCCTGATGTCAGTTTGCTGGAGGCACTTGGCACTGTAAAACCAGCCACGGTTGCCTGTGGGGGCACCTTGCATCCTGGAGGTATCCTGATCCGTGCGGAATTTCAGCAGGCAGCCGGCCACTCCAGGCCACCGGGCACTGGACACGAACCATGGCCTTTCCCCAGAGAAACAAAAGTCACCAGGCCAGGTTCCTGATGTCACTTTGCAGGAGGCACTTGGCACTGTCAAACCAGCCACAGTTGCCTGTGGGGGCACCTTGCATCTGGGAGGTATCCTGATCCGTTCGGAATTTCAGCAGGCAGACGGCCACTCCGGTTTACCGGGCCCATGAGAAGAATGATGGCCTTTCCCCAGAGAAACAAAAGTCACCAGGCCAGGTTGCTGATGTCAGTTTGCTGGAGGCACTTGGCACTGTCAAACCAGCCACAGTCGCCTGTGGGGGCACCTTGCATCTGGGAGGTATCTTGATCCATTCAGAATTTCAGCAGGCAGCCGGCCACTCCCGGCCACCGGGAACTGGACACGAACCATGGCCTTTCCCCAGAGAAACAAAAGTCACCAGGCCAGGTTCCTGATGTCAGTTTGCAGGAGGCACTTGGCACTGTCAAACCAGCCACAGGTGCCTCTGGGGGCACCTTGCATCTGGAAGGTATCCTGATCCGTTCGGAATTTCAGTAGGCAGCCGGATACTCCGGGCCACAGTTCCCCAGACAAGAATGATGGCCTTTTCCCAGGTAAACAAAAGTCACCAGGCCAGGTTCCTGATGTCAGTTTGCAGGAGGCACTTGGCACTGTCAAACCAGCCACAGTTGCCTGTGGTGGTACTTTTGGTCAGGGAGGTATCCTGATCCGTGCGGAATTTCTGCAGGCAGCCGGCCACCACGGGCCTCCTCGCCCTGTACACCTACAATGGCCATTCCCCAGAGAAACAAAAGTCACCAGGCCAGGTTCCTGATGTCAGTTTGCAGGAGGCACTTGGCACTGTCAAACCAGCCACTGTTGCCTGTGGGGGCACCTTGCATCTGGGAGGCATCCTGATCCGTGCGGAATTTCAGCAGGCAGCCGGCCACTCCAGGCCACCGGGCACTGGATATGAACCATGGCCTTTCCCCAGAGAAACAAAACTAACCAGGCCAGGTTCCTGATGTCAGTTTGCAGGAGGCACTTGGCACTGTCAAACCAGCCACAGTTGCCTGTGGGGGCACCTTGCATCTGGCGGTATCCTGATCCGTTCGGAATTTCAGTAGGCAGCCGGCTACTCCGGGCCACCGTGCCCCAGACAAGAATGATGGCCTTTTCCCAGAGAAACAAAAGTTACCAGGCCAGGTTCCTGATGTCAGTTTGCAGGAGGCACTTGGCACTGTCAAACCAGCCACTGTTGCCTGTGGGGGCACCTTGCATCTGGGCGGTATCCTGATCCGTTCGGAATTTCAGCAGGCAGCCGGCCACTCCCGGCAAGGGGACCCTTGAGAAGAATGATGGCCTTTCCCCAGAGAAACAAAAGTCACCAGGCCAGGTTCCTGATGTCAGTTTGCAGGAGGCACTTGGCACTGTCAAACCAGCCACTGTTGCCTGTGGTGGTACTTTTGGTCAGGGAGGTATCCTGATCCGTGAGGAATTTCTGCAGGCAGCCGGCCACCACGGGCCTCCTCGCCCTGTACACCTACAATGGCCATTCCCCAGAGAAACAAAAGTCACCAGGCCAGGTTCCTGATGTCAGTTTGCAGGAGGCACTTGGCACTGTCAAACCAGCCACAGGTGCCTCTGGGGGCATTTTTCATAAGGGAAGTATCCTGATCCGTGCGGAATTTCAGCAGGCAGCCGGCCAATCCAGGCCAGCGGGCACTGGACACGAACCATGGCCATTTCCCAGAGAAACAAAAGTCACCAGGCCAGGTTGCTGATGTCAGTTTGCAGGAGGCACTTGGCACTGTCAAACCAGCCACAGTTGCCTGTGGTGGTACTTTTGGTCAGGGAGGTATCCTGATCCGTGCGGAATTTCTGCAGGCAGCCGGCCACTCCAGGCCACCGGGCACTGGACACGAACCATGGCCTTTCCCCAGAGAAACAAAAGTCACCAGGCCAGGTTCCTGATGTCAGTTTGCAGGAGGCACTTGGCACTGTCAAACCAGCCACAGTTGCCTGTGGGGGCACCTTGCATCTGGGAGGTATCCTGATCCATTCGCAATTTCTGCAGGCAGCCGGCCACTCCGGGTCACCGTGCCCCGGACAAGAATGATGGCCTTTTCCCAGAGAAACAAAAGTCACCAGGCCAGGTTGCTGATGTCAGTTTGCAGGAGGCACTTGGCACTGTCAAACCAGCCACAGTTGCCTGTGGTGGTACTTTTGGTCAGGGAGGTATCCTGATCCGTGCGGAATTTCTGCAGGCAGCCGGCCACTCCAGGCCACCGGGCACTGGACACGAACCATGGCCTTTCCCCAGAGAAACAAAAGTCACCAGGCCAGGTTCCTGATGTCAGTTTGCAGGAGGCACTTGGCACTGTCAAACCAGCCACAGTTGCCTGTGGGGGCACCTTGCATCTGGGAGGTATCCTGATCCATTCGCAATTTCTGCAGGCAGCCGGCCACTCCGGGTCACCGTGCCCCGGACAAGAATGATGGCCTTTTCCCAGAGAAACAAAAGTCACCAGGCCAGGTTCCTGATGTCAGTTTGCAGGAGGCACTTGGCACTGTCAAACCAGCTGCTGGTGCCTGTGGGGGCACCTTGCATCCTGGAGGTATCCTGATCCGTGCAGAATTTCAGCAGGCAGCCGGCCACTCCGGTTTACCGGGCCCATGAGAAGAATGATGGCCTTTCCCCAGAGAAACAAAAGTCACCAGGCCAGGTTCCTGATGTCAGTTTGCTGGAGGCACTTGGCACTGTCAAACCAGCCACAGTCGCCTGTGGGGGCACCTTGCATCTGGGAGGTATCTTGATCCATTCGGAATTTCAGCAGGCAGCCGGCCACTCCCGGCAAGGGGACCCTTGAGAAGAATGATGGCCTTTCCCCAGAGAAACAAAAGTCACCAGGCCAGGTTCCTGATGTCACTTTGCAGGAGGCACTTGGCACTGTCAAACCAGCCACAGTTGCCTGTGGTGATACGTTTGGTCAGGGAGGTATCCTGATCCGTGCGGAATTTCTGCAGGCAGCCGGCCACCACGGGCCTCCTCGCCCTGTACACCTACAATGGCCATTCCCCAGAGAAACAAAAGTCACCAGGCCAGGTTTCTGATGTCAGTTTGCAGGAGGCACTTGGCACTGTCAAACCAGCCACAGGTGCCTCTGGGGGCATTTTTCATATGGGAAGTATCCTGATCCGTGCGGAATTTCTGCAGGCAGCCGGCCAATCCAGGCCAGCGGGCACTGGACACGAACCATGGCCTTTTCCCAGAGAAACAAAAGTCACCAGGCCAGGCTCCTGATGTCAGTTTGCAAGAGGCACTTGGCACTGTCAAACCAGCCACTGTTGCCTGTGGGGGCACCTTGCATCTGGGAGGCATCCTGATCCGTGCGGAATTTCAGCAGGCAGCCGGCCACTCCAGGCCACCGGGCACTGGATATGAACCATGGCCTTTCCCCAGAGAAACAAAACTAACCAGGCCAGGTTCCTGATGTCAGTTTGCAGGAGGCACTTGGCACTGTCAAACCAGCCACAGTTGCCTGTGGGGGCACCTTGCATCTGGGCGGTATCCTGATCCGTTCGGAATTTCAGTAGGCAGCCGGCTACTCCGGGCCACCGTGCCCCAGACAAGAATGATGGCCTTTTCCCAGAGAAACAAAAGTTACCAGGCCAGGTTCCTGATGTCAGTTTGCAGGAGGCACTTGGCACTGTCAAACCAGCCACAGTTGCCTGTGGGGGCACCTTGCATCTGGGCGGTATCCTGATCCGTGCGGAATTTCAGCAGGCAGCTGGCCACTCCCGGCAAGGGGACCTTTGAGAAGAATGATGGCCTTTCCCCAGAGAAACAAAAGTCACCAGGCCAGGTTCCTGATGTCAGTTTGCAGGAGGCACTTGGCACTGTCAAACCAGCCACAGTTGCCTGTGGTGGTACTTTTGGTCAGGGAGGTATCCTGATCCGTGCGGTATTTCTGCAGGCAGCCGGCCACCATGGGCCTCCTCGCCCTGTAGACCTACAATGGCCATTCCCCAGAGAAACAAAAGTCACCAGGCCAGGTTCCTGATGTCACTTTGCAGGAGGCACTTGGCACTGTCAAACCAGCCACAGTTGCCTGTGGGGGCACCTTGCATCTGGGAGGTATCCTGATCCGTTCGGAATTTCAGCAGGCAGACGGCCACTCCGGTTTACCGGGCCCATGAGAAGAATGATGGCCTTTCCCCAGAGAAACAAAAGTCACCAGGCCAGGTTGCTGATGTCAGTTTGCTGGAGGCACTTGGCACTGTCAAACCAGCCACAGTCGCCTGTGGGGGCACCTTGCATCTGGGAGGTATCTTGATCCATTCAGAATTTCAGCAGGCAGCCGGCCACTCCCGGCCACCGGGAACTGGACACGAACCATGGCCTTTCCCCAGAGAAACAAAAGTCACCAGGCCAGGTTCCTGATGTCAGTTTGCAGGAGGCACTTGGCACTGTCAAACCAGCCACAGGTGCCTCTGGGGGCACCTTGCATCTGGAAGGTATCCTGATCCGTTCGGAATTTCAGTAGGCAGCCGGATACTCAGGGCCACAGTTCCCCAGACAAGAATGATGGCCTTTTCCCAGGTAAACAAAAGTCACCAGGCCAGGTTCCTGATGTCAGTTTGCAGGAGGCACTTGGCACTGTCAAACCAGCCACAGTTGCCTGTGGTGGTACTTTTGGTCAGGGAGGTATCCTGATCCGTGCGGAATTTCTGCAGGCAGCCGGCCACCACGGGCCTCCTCGCCCTGTACACCTACAATGGCCATTCCCCAGAGAAACAAAACTCACCAGGCCAGGTTCCTGATGTCAGTTTGCAGGAGGCACTTGGCACTGTCAAACCAGCCACAGGTGCCTCTGGGGGCATTTTTCATATGGGAAGTATCCTGATCCGTGCGGAATTTCAGCAGGCAGCCGGCCAATCCAGGCCAGGGGGCACTGGACATGAACCATGGCCTTTTCCCAGAGAAACAAAAGTCACCAGGCCAGGTTCCTGATGTCAGTTTGCAGGAGGCACTTGGCACTGTCAAACCAGCCACTGTTGCCTGTGGGGGCACCTTGCATCTGGGAGGCATCCTGATCCGTGCGGAATTTCAGCAGGCAGCCGGCCACTCCAGGCCACCGGGCACTGGATATGAACCATGGCCTTTCCCCAGAGAAACAAAACTAACCAGGCCAGGTTCCTGATGTCAGTTTGCAGGAGGCACTTGGCACTGTCAAACCAGCCACAGTTGCCTGTGGGGGCACCTTGCATCTGGCGGTATCCTGATCCGTTCGGAATTTCAGTAGGCAGCCGGCTACTCCGGGCCACCGTGCCCCAGACAAGAATGATGGCCTTTTCCCAGAGAAACAAAAGTTACCAGGCCAGGTTCCTGATGTCAGTTTGCAGGAGGCACTTGGCACTGTCAAACCAGCCACTGTTGCCTGTGGGGGCACCTTGCATCTGGGCGGTATCCTGATCCGTTCGGAATTTCAGCAGGCAGCCGGCCACTCCCGGCAAGGGGACCCTTGAGAAGAATGATGGCCTTTCCCCAGAGAAACAAAAGTCACCAGGCCAGGTTCCTGATGTCAGTTTGCAGGAGGCACTTGGCACTGTCAAACCAGCCACTGTTGCCTGTGGTGGTACTTTTGGTCAGGGAGGTATCCTGATCCGTGAGGAATTTCTGCAGGCAGCCGGCCACCACGGGCCTCCTCGCCCTGTACACCTACAATGGCCATTCCCCAGAGAAACAAAAGTCACCAGGCCAGGTTCCTGATGTCAGTTTGCAGGAGGCACTTGGCACTGTCAAACCAGCCACAGGTGCCTCTGGGGGCATTTTTCATAAGGGAAGTATCCTGATCCGTGCGGAATTTCAGCAGGCAGCCGGCCAATCCAGGCCAGCGGGCACTGGACACGAACCATGGCCATTTCCCAGAGAAACAAAAGTCACCAGGCCAGGTTGCTGATGTCAGTTTGCAGGAGGCACTTGGCACTGTCAAACCAGCCACAGTTGCCTGTGGTGGTACTTTTGGTCAGGGAGGTATCCTGATCCGTGCGGAATTTCTGCAGGCAGCCGGCCACTCCAGGCCACCGGGCACTGGACACGAACCATGGCCTTTCCCCAGAGAAACAAAAGTCACCAGGCCAGGTTCCTGATGTCAGTTTGCAGGAGGCACTTGGCACTGTCAAACCAGCCACAGTTGCCTGTGGGGGCACCTTGCATCTGGGAGGTATCCTGATCCATTCGCAATTTCTGCAGGCAGCCGGCCACTCCGGGTCACCGTGCCCCGGACAAGAATGATGGCCTTTTCCCAGAGAAACAAAAGTCACCAGGCCAGGTTGCTGATGTCAGTTTGCAGGAGGCACTTGGCACTGTCAAACCAGCCACAGTTGCCTGTGGTGGTACTTTTGGTCAGGGAGGTATCCTGATCCGTGCGGAATTTCTGCAGGCAGCCGGCCACTCCAGGCCACCGGGCACTGGACACGAACCATGGCCTTTCCCCAGAGAAACAAAAGTCACCAGGCCAGGTTCCTGATGTCAGTTTGCAGGAGGCACTTGGCACTGTCAAACCAGCCACAGTTGCCTGTGGGGGCACCTTGCATCTGGGAGGTATCCTGATCCATTCGCAATTTCTGCAGGCAGCCGGCCACTCCGGGTCACCGTGCCCCGGACAAGAATGATGGCCTTTTCCCAGAGAAACAAAAGTCACCAGGCCAGGTTCCTGATGTCAGTTTGCAGGAGGCACTTGGCACTGTCAAACCAGCTGCTGGTGCCTGTGGGGGCACCTTGCATCCTGGAGGTATCCTGATCCGTGCAGAATTTCAGCAGGCAGCCGGCCACTCCGGTTTACCGGGCCCATGAGAAGAATGATGGCCTTTCCCCAGAGAAACAAAAGTCACCAGGCCAGGTTCCTGATGTCAGTTTGCTGGAGGCACTTGGCACTGTCAAACCAGCCACAGTCGCCTGTGGGGGCACCTTGCATCTGGGAGGTATCTTGATCCATTCGGAATTTCAGCAGGCAGCCGGCCACTCCCGGCAAGGGGACCCTTGAGAAGAATGATGGCCTTTCCCCAGAGAAACAAAAGTCACCAGGCCAGGTTCCTGATGTCACTTTGCAGGAGGCACTTGGCACTGTCAAACCAGCCACAGTTGCCTGTGGTGATACGTTTGGTCAGGGAGGTATCCTGATCCGTGCGGAATTTCTGCAGGCAGCCGGCCACCACGGGCCTCCTCGCCCTGTACACCTACAATGGCCATTCCCCAGAGAAACAAAAGTCACCAGGCCAGGTTTCTGATGTCAGTTTGCAGGAGGCACTTGGCACTGTCAAACCAGCCACAGGTGCCTCTGGGGGCATTTTTCATATGGGAAGTATCCTGATCCGTGCGGAATTTCTGCAGGCAGCCGGCCAATCCAGGCCAGCGGGCACTGGACACGAACCATGGCCTTTTCCCAGAGAAACAAAAGTCACCAGGCCAGGCTCCTGATGTCAGTTTGCAAGAGGCACTTGGCACTGTCAAACCAGCCACTGTTGCCTGTGGGGGCACCTTGCATCTGGGAGGCATCCTGATCCGTGCGGAATTTCAGCAGGCAGCCGGCCACTCCAGGCCACCGGGCACTGGATATGAACCATGGCCTTTCCCCAGAGAAACAAAACTAACCAGGCCAGGTTCCTGATGTCAGTTTGCAGGAGGCACTTGGCACTGTCAAACCAGCCACAGTTGCCTGTGGGGGCACCTTGCATCTGGGCGGTATCCTGATCCGTTCGGAATTTCAGTAGGCAGCCGGCTACTCCGGGCCACCGTGCCCCAGACAAGAATGATGGCCTTTTCCCAGAGAAACAAAAGTTACCAGGCCAGGTTCCTGATGTCAGTTTGCAGGAGGCACTTGGCACTGTCAAACCAGCCACAGTTGCCTGTGGGGGCACCTTGCATCTGGGCGGTATCCTGATCCGTGCGGAATTTCAGCAGGCAGCTGGCCACTCCCGGCAAGGGGACCTTTGAGAAGAATGATGGCCTTTCCCCAGAGAAACAAAAGTCACCAGGCCAGGTTCCTGATGTCAGTTTGCAGGAGGCACTTGGCACTGTCAAACCAGCCACAGTTGCCTGTGGTGGTACTTTTGGTCAGGGAGGTATCCTGATCCGTGCGGTATTTCTGCAGGCAGCCGGCCACCATGGGCCTCCTCGCCCTGTAGACCTACAATGGCCATTCCCCAGAGAAACAAAAGTCACCAGGCCAGGTTCCTGATGTCAGTTTGCAGGAGGTACTTGGCACTGTCAAACCAGCCACAGTTGCCTGTGGGGGCACCTTGCATCTGGGAGGAATCCTGATCCTTTCGGAATTTCAGCAGGCAGCCGGCCACACCGGGCCACCGGGCCACCGGTCCCCAGAGAAGAATGATGGCCTTTCCCCAGAGAAACAAAAGTCACCAGGCCAGGTTCCTGATGTCAGTTTGCAGGAGGCACTTGGCACTGTCAAACCAGCCACAGTTGCCTGTGGTGGTATTTTCGGTCTGGGAGGTATCCTGATCCGTTCGGAATTTCAGCAGGCAGCCGGCCACTACTGGCCTCCAGGCCCCGTACACCAACAATGGCCTTTCCCCAGAGAAACAAAAGTCACCAGGGCAGCTTCCTGATGTCAGTTTGCAGGAGGCACTTGGCACTGTCAAACCAGCCACAGTTGCCTGTGGGGGCACCTTGCATCTGGGCGGTATCCTGATCTGTGCGGAATTTCAGCAGGCAGCCGGCCACTCCAGGTCACCGTGCCCCGGACAAGAATGCTGGCCTTTTCCCAGAGAAACAAAAATCACCAGGCCAGGTTCCTGATGTCACTTTGCAGGAGGCACTTGGCACTGTCAAACCAGCCACAGGTGCCTCTGGGGGCACCTTGCATCCTGGAGGTATCCTGATCCGTTCGGAATTTCAGCAGGCAGCCGGCCACTCCGGTTTACCGGGCCCATGAGAAGAATGATGGCCTTTCCCCAGAGAAACAAAAGTCACCAAGCCAGGTTCCTGATGTCAGTTTGCTGGAGGCACTTGGCACTGTCAAACCACCCACAGTCGCCTGTGGGGGCACCTTGCATCTGGGAGGTATCTTGATCCATTCGGAATTTCAGCAGGCAGCCGGCCACTCCCGGCCACCGGGAACTGGACACGAACCATGGCCTTTCCCCAGAGAAACAAAAGTCACCAGGCCAGGTTCCTGATGTCAGTTTGCAGGAGGCACTTGGCACTGTCAAACCAGCCACAGGTGCCTCTGGGGGCACCTTGCATCTGGAAGGTATCCTGATCCGTTCGGAATTTCAGTAGGCAGCCGGCTACTCCGGGCCACCGTTCCCCATAGAAGAATGATGGCCTTTTCCCAGGGAAACAGAAGTTACCAGGCCAGGTTCCTGAAGTCAGTTTGCAGGAGGCACTTGGCACTGTCAAACCACCCACAAGTGCCTCTGGGGGCACCTTGCATCTGGGCGGTATCCTGATCCGTTCGGAATTTCAGCAGGCAGCCGGCCACTCCCGGCAAGGGGACCCTTGAGAAGAATGATGGCCTTTCCCCAGAGAAACAAAAGTCACCAGGCCAGGTTCCTGATGTCAGTTTGCAGGAGGCACTTGGCACTGTCAAACCAGCCACAGTTGCCTGTGGTGGTACTTTTGGTCAGGGAGGTATCCTGATCCGTGCGGAATTTCTGCAGGCAGCCGGCCACCACGGGCCTCCTCGCCCTGTACACCTACAATGGCCTTTCCCCAGAGAAACAAAAGTCACCAGGCCAGGTTCCTGATGTCACTTTGCAGGAGGCACTTGGCACTGTCAAACCACCCACAGGTGCCTCTGGGGGCATTTTTCATATGGGAAGTATCCTGATCCGTTCGGAATTTCAGCAGGCAGCCAGCCACTCCAGGCAACTGGGCACTGGACACGAACCATGGCCTTTCCCCAGAGAAACAAAAGTCACCAGGCCAGGTTCCTGCTGTCAGTTTGCAGGAGGCACTTGGCACTGTCAAACCAGGCACTGTTGCCCGTGGGGGCACCTTGCATCTGGGCGGTATCCTGATCCGTTCGGAATTTCAGCAGGCAGCCGGCCACTCCCGGCAAGGGGACCCTTGAGAAGAATGATGGCCTTTCCCCAGAGAAACAAAAGTCACCAGGCCAGGTTCCTGATGTCAGTTTGCAGGAGGCACTTGGCACTGTCAAACCAGCCACTGTTGCCTGTGGTGGTACTTTTGGTCAGGGAGGTATCCTGATCCGTGCGGAATTTCTGCAGGCAGCCGGCCACCACGGGCCTCCTCGCCCTGTACACCTACAATGGCCATTCCCCAGAGAAACAAAAGTCACCAGGCCAGGTTCCTGATGTCAGTTTGCAGGAGGCACTTGGCACTGTCAAACCACCCACAGGTGCCTCTGGGGGCATTTTTCATATGGGAAGTATCCTGATCCGTGCGGAATTTCAGCAGGCAGCCGGCCAATCCAGGCCAGCGGGCACTGGACAAGAACCATGGCCTTTCCCCAGAGAAACAAAAGTCACCAGGCCAGGTTCCTGATGTCAGTTTGCAGGAGGCACTTGGCACTGTCAAACCAGCCACTGTTGCCTGTGGGGGCACCTTGCATCTGGGCGGTATCCTGATCCGTTCGGAATTTCAGCAGGCAGCCGGCCACTCCCGGCAAGGGGACCCTTGAGAAGAATGATGGCCTTTCCCCTGAGAAACAAAAGTCACCAGGCCAGGTTCCTGATGTCAGTTTGCAGGAGGCACTTGGCACTGTCAAACCAGCCACTGTTGCCTGTGGGGGCACCTTGCATCTGGGCGGTATCCTGATCCGTTCGGAATTTCAGCAGGCAGCCGGCCACTCCCGGCAAGGGGACCCTTGAGAAGAATGATGGCCTTTCCCCAGAGAAACAAAAGTCACCAGGCCAGGTTCCTGATGTCAGTTTGCAGGAGGCACTTGGCACTGTCAAACCAGCCACTGTTGCCTGTGATGGTACTTTTGGTCAGGGAGGTATCCTGATCCGTGCGGAATTTCTGCAGGCAGCCGGCCACCACGGGCCTCCTCGCCCTGTACACCTACAATGGCCATTCCCCAGAGAAACAAAAGTCACCAGGCCAGGTTCCTGATGTCAGTTTGCAGGAGGCACTTGGCACTGTCAAACCACCCACAGGTGCCTCTGGGGGCATTTTTCATATGGGAAGTATCCTGATCCGTGCGGAATTTCAGCAGGCAGCCGGCCAATCCAGGCCAGCGGGCACTGGACAAGAACCATGGCCTTTCCCCAGAGAAACAAAAGTCACCAGGCCAGGTTCCTGATGTCAGTTTGCAGGAGGCACTTGGCACTGTCAAACCAGCTGCAGATGCCTGTGGGGGCACCTTGCATCTGGGAGGTATCCTGATCCGTGCGGAATTTCAGCAGGCAGCCGGCCACTCCAGGCCACCGGGCACTGGATACGAACCATGGCCTTTCCCCAGAGAAACAAAAGTCACCAGGGTAGCTTCCTGATGTCAGTTTGCTGGAGGCACTTGGCACTGTAAAACCAGCCACGGTTGCCTGTGGGGGCACCTTGCATCTGGGAGGTATCCTGATCCATTCGGAATTTCAGTAGGCAGCCGGCGACTCCTGGCCACCGCGCCCCGGACAAGAATGATGGCCTTTTCCCAGGGAAACAAAAGTTACCAGGCCAGGTTCCTGATGTCAGTTTGCAGGAGGCACTTGGCACTGTCAAACCACCCACAGTTGCAAGTGGGGGCACCTTGCATCCTGGAGGTATCCTGATCCGTGCGGAATTTCAGCAGGCAGCCGGCCACTCCAGGCCACCGGGCACTGGACACGAACCATGGCCTTTCCCCAGAGAAACAAAAGTCACCAGGCCAGGTTCCTGATGTCACTTTGCAGGAGGCACTTGGCACTGTCAAACCAGCCACAGTTGCCTGTGGGGGCACCTTGCATCTGGGAGGTATCCTGATCCGTTCGGAATTTCAGCAGGCAGACGGCCACTCCGGTTTACCGGGCCCATGAGAAGAATGATGGCCTTTCCCCAGAGAAACAAAAGTCACCAGGCCAGGTTCTGATGTCAGTTTGCTGGAGGCACTTGGCACTGTCAAACCAGCCACAGTCGCCTGTGGGGGCACCTTGCATCTGGGAGGTATCTTGATCCATTCAGAATTTCAGCAGGCAGCCGGCCACTCCAGGCCACCGGGAACTGGACACGAACCATGGCCTTTCCCCAGAGAAACAAAAGTCACCAGGCCAGGTTCCTGATGTCAGTTTGCAGGAGGCACTTGGCACTGTCAAACCAGCCACAGGTGCCTCTGGGGGCACCTTGCATCTGGAAGGTATCCTGATCCGTTCGGAATTTCAGTAGGCAGCCGGATACTCCGGGCCACAGTTCCCCAGACAAGAATGATGGCCTTTTCCCAGGTAAACAAAAGTCACCAGGCCAGGTTGCTGATGTCAGTTTGCAGGAGGCACTTGGCACTGTCAAACCAGCCACTGTTGCCTGTGGTGGTACTTTTGGTCAGGGAGGTATCCTGATCCGTGCGGAATTTCTGCAGGCAGCCGGCCACCACGGGCCTCCTCGCCCTGTACACCTACAATGGCCATTCCCCAGAGAAACAAAACTCACCAGGCCAGGTTCCTGATGTCAGTTTGCAGGAGGCACTTGGCACTGTCAAACCAGCCACAGGTGCCTCTGGGGGCATTTTTCATATGGGAAGTATCCTGATCCGTGCGGAATTTCAGCAGGCAGCCGGCCAATCCAGGCCAGGGGGCACTGGACATGAACCATGGCCTTTTCCCAGAGAAACAAAAGTCACCAGGCCAGGTTCCTGATCTCAGTTTGCAGGAGGCACTTGGCACTGTCAAACCAGCCACTGTTGCCTGTGGGGGCACCTTGCATCTGGGAGGCATCCTGATCCGTGCGGAATTTCAGCAGGCAGCCGGCCACTCCAGGCCACCGGGCACTGGATATGAACCATGGCCTTTCCCCAGAGAAACAAAACTAACCAGGCCAGGTTCCTGATGTCAGTTTGCAGGAGGCACTTGGCACTGTCAAACCAGCCACAGTTGCCTGTGGGGGCACCTTGCATCTGGCGGTATCCTGATCCGTTCGGAATTTCAGTAGGCAGCCGGCTACTCCGGGCCACCGTGCCCCAGACAAGAATGATGGCCTTTTCCCAGAGAAACAAAAGTTACCAGGCCAGGTTCCTGATGTCAGTTTGCAGGAGGCACTTGGCACTGTCAAACCAGCCACTGTTGCCTGTGGGGGCACCTTGCATCTGGGCGGTATCCTGATCCGTTCGGAATTTCAGCAGGCAGCCGGCCACTCCCGGCAAGGGGACCCTTGAGAAGAATGATGGCCTTTCCCCAGAGAAACAAAAGTCACCAGGCCAGGTTCCTGATGTCAGTTTGCAGGAGGCACTTGGCACTGTCAAACCAGCCACTGTTGCCTGTGGTGGTACTTTTGGTCAGGGAGGTATCCTGATCCGTGAGGAATTTCTGCAGGCAGCCGGCCACCACGGGCCTCCTCGCCCTGTACACCTACAATGGCCATTCCCCAGAGAAACAAAAGTCACCAGGCCAGGTTCCTGATGTCAGTTTGCAGGAGGCACTTGGCACTGTCAAACCACCCACAGGTGCCTCTGGGGGCATTTTTCATAAGGGAAGTATCCTGATCCGTGCGGAATTTCAGCAGGCAGCCGGCCAATCCAGGCCAGCGGGCACTGGACACGAACCATGGCCATTTCCCAGAGAAACAAAAGTCACCAGGCCAGGTTGCTGATGTCAGTTTGCAGGAGGCACTTGGCACTGTCAAACCAGCCACAGTTGACTCTGGGGGCACCTTGCATCTGGGAGGTATCCTGATCCGTGCGGAATTTCTGCAGGCAGCCGGCCACCACGGACCTCCTCGCCCTGTACACCTACAATGGCCATTCCCCAGAGAAACAAAAGTCACCAGGCCAGGTTCCTGATGTCAGTTTGCAGGAGGCACTTGGCACTGTCAAACCACCCACAGGTGCCTCTGGGGGCATTTTTCATATGGGAAGTATCCTGATCCGTGCGGAATTTCAGCAGGCAGCCGGCCAATCCAGGCCAGCGGGCACTGGACACGAACCATGGCCTTTCCCCAGAGAAACAAAACTAACCAGGCCAGGTTCCTGATGTCAGTTTGCAGGAGGCACTTGGCACTGTCAAACCAGCCACAGTTGCCTGTGGTGGTACTTTTGGTCAGGGAGGTATCCTGATCCGTGCGGAATTTCTGCAGGCAGCCGGCCACTCCAGGCCACCGGGCACTGGACACGAACCATGGCCTTTCCCCAGAGAAACAAAAGTCACCAGGCCAGGTTCCTGATGTCAGTTTGCAGGAGGCACTTGGCACTGTCAAACCAGCCACAGTTGCCTGTGGGGGCACCTTGCATCTGGGAGGTATCCTGATCCATTCGCAATTTCTGCAGGCAGCCGGCCACTCCGGGTCACCGTGCCCCGGACAAGAATGATGGCCTTTTCCCAGAGAAACAAAAGTCACCAGGCCAGGTTCCTGATGTCAGTTTGCAGGAGGCACTTGGCACTGTCAAACCAGCTGCTGGTGCCTGTGGGGGCACCTTGCATCTGGGCGGTATCCTGATCCGTGCGGAATTTCAGCAGGCAGCCGGCCACTCCGGTTTACCGGGCCCATGAGAAGAATGATGGCCTTTCCCCAGAGAAACAAAAGTCACCAGGCCAGGTTCCTGATGTCAGTTTGCTGGAGGCACTTGGCACTGTCAAACCAGCCACAGTCGCCTGTGGGGGCACCTTGCATCTGGGAGGTATCTTGATCCATTCGGAATTTCAGCAGGCAGCCGGCCACTCCCGGCAAGGGGACCCTTGAGAAGAATGATGGCCTTTCCCCAGAGAAACAAAAGTCACCAGGCCAGGTTCCTGATGTCACTTTGCAGGAGGCACTTGGCACTGTCAAACCAGCCACAGTTGCCTGTGGTGATACGTTTGGTCAGGGAGGTATCCTGATCCGTGCGGAATTTCTGCAGGCAGCCGGCCACCACGGGCCTCCTCGCCCTGTACACCTACAATGGCCATTCCCCAGAGAAACAAAAGTCACCAGGCCAGGTTCCTGATGTCAGTTTGCAGGAGGCACTTGGCACTGTCAAACCAGCCACAGGTGCCTCTGGGGGCATTTTTCATATGGGAAGTATCCTGATCCGTGCGGAATTTCTGCAGGCAGCCGGCCAATCCAGGCCAGCGGGCACTGGACACGAACCATGGCCTTTTCCCAGAGAAACAAAAGTCACCAGGCCAGGCTCCTGATGTCAGTTTGCAAGAGGCACTTGGCACTGTCAAACCAGCCACTGTTGCCTGTGGGGGCACCTTGCATCTGGGAGGCATCCTGATCCGTGCGGAATTTCAGCAGGCAGCCGGCCACTCCCGGCCACCGGGCACTGGATATGAACCATGGCCTTTCCCCAGAGAAACAAAACTAACCAGGCCAGGTTCCTGATGTCAGTTTGCAGGAGGCACTTGGCACTGTCAAACCAGCCACAGTTGCCTGTGGGGGCACCTTGCATCTGGGCGGTATCCTGATCCGTTCGGAATTTCAGTAGGCAGCCGGCTACTCCGGGCCACCGTGCCCCAGACAAGAATGATGGCCTTTTCCCAGAGAAACAAAAGTTACCAGGCCAGGTTCCTGATGTCAGTTTGCAGGAGGCACTTGGCACTGTCAAACCAGCCACAGTTGCCTGTGGGGGCACCTTGCATCTGGGCGGTATCCTGATCCGTGCGGAATTTCAGCAGGCAGCTGGCCACTCCCGGCAAGGGGACCTTTGAGAAGAATGATGGCCTTTCCCCAGAGAAACAAAAGTCACCAGGCCAGGTTCCTGATCTCAGTTTGCAGGAGGCACTTGGCACTGTCAAACCAGCCACAGTTGCCTGTGGTGGTACTTTTGGTCAGGGAGGTATCCTGATCCGTGCGGTATTTCTGCAGGCAGCCGGCCACCATGGGCCTCCTCGCCCTGTAGACCTACAATGGCCATTCCCCAGAGAAACAAAAGTCACCAGGCCAGGTTCCTGATGTCAGTTTGCAGGAGGTACTTGGCACTGTCAAACCAGCCACAGTTGCCTGTGGGGGCACCTTGCATCTGGGAGGAATCCTGATCCATTCGGAATTTCAGCAGGCAGCCGGCCACACAGGGCCACCGGGCCACCGGTCCCCAGAGAAGAATGATGGCCTTTCCCCAGAGAAACAAAAGTCACCAGGCCAGCTTCCTGATGTCAGTTTGCAGGAGGCACTTGGCACTGTCAAACCAGCCACAGTTGCCTGTGGTGGTACTTTCGGTCTGGGAGGTATCCTGATCCGTTCGGAATTTCAGCAGGCAGCCGGCCACTACTGGCCTCCAGGCCCCGTACACCAACAATGGCCTTTCCCCAGAGAAACAAAAGTCACCAGGGCAGCTTCCTGATGTCAGTTTGCAGGAGGCACTTGGCACTGTCAAACCAGCCACAGTTGCCTGTGGGGGCACCTTGCATCTGGGCGGTATCCTGATCTGTGCGGAATTTCAGCAGGCAGCCGGCCACTCCAGGTCACCGTGCCCCGGACAAGAATGCTGGCCTTTTCCCAGAGAAACAAAAATCACCAGGCCAGGTTCCTGATGTCACTTTGCAGGAGGCACTTGGCACTGTCAAACCAGCCACAGTTGCCTCTGGGGGCACCTTGCATCCTGGAGGTATCCTGATCCGTTCGGAATTTCAGCAGGCAGCCGGCCACTCCGGTTTACCGGGCCCATGAGAAGAATGATGGCCTTTCCCCAGAGAAACAAAAGTCACCAAGCCAGGTTCCTGATGTCAGTTTGCTGGAGGCACTTGGCACTGTCAAACCAGCCGCAGTCGCCTGTGGGGGCACCTTGCATCTGGGAGGTATCTTGATCCATTCGGAATTTCAGCAGGCAGCCGGCCACTCCCGGCCACCGGGAACTGGACACGAACCATGGCCTTTCCCCAGAGAAACAAAAGTCACCAGGCCAGGTTCCTGATGTCAGTTTGCAGGAGGCACTTGGCACTGTCAAACCAGCCACAGGTGCCTCTGGGGGCACCTTGCATCTGGAAGGTATCCTGATCCGTTCGGAATTTCAGTAGGCAGCCGGCTACTCCGGGCCACCGTTCCCCATAGAAGAATGATGGCCTTTTCCCAGGGAAACAGAAGTTACCAGGCCAGGTTCCTGAAGTCAGTTTGCAGGAGGCACTTGGCACTGTCAAACCACCCACAGTTGCAAGTGGGGGCACCTTGCATCTGGGCGGTATCCTGATCCGTTCGGAATTTCAGCAGGCAGCCGGCCACTCCCGGCAAGGGGACCCTTGAGAAGAATGATGGCCTTTCCCCAGAGAAACAAAAGTCACCAGGCCAGGTTCCTGATGTCAGTTTGCAGGAGGCACTTGGCACTGTCAAACCAGCCACAGTTGCCTGTGGTGGTACTTTTGGTCAGGGAGGTATCCTGATCCGTGCGGAATTTCTGCAGGCAGCCGGCCACCACGGGCCTCCTCGCCCTGTACACCTACAATGGCCTTTCCCCAGAGAAACAAAAGTCACCAGGCCAGGTTCCTGATGTCACTTTGCAGGAGGCACTTGGCACTGTCAAACCACCCACAGGTGCCTCTGGGGGCATTTTTCATATGGGAAGTATCCTGATCCGTTCGGAATTTCAGCAGGCAGCCAGCCACTCCAGGCAACTGGGCACTGGACACGAACCATGGCCTTTCCCCAGAGAAACAAAAGTCACCAGGCCAGGTTCCTGATGTCAGTTTGCAGGAGGCACTTGGCACTGTCAAACCAGCCACTGTTGCCCGTGGGGGCACCTTGCATCTGGGCGGTATCCTGATCCGTTCGGAATTTCAGCAGGCAGCCGGCCACTCCCGGCAAGGGGACCCTTGAGAAGAATGATGGCCTTTCCCCAGAGAAACAAAAGTCACCAGGCCAGGTTCCTGATGTCAGTTTGCAGGAGGCACTTGGCACTGTCAAACCAGCCACTGTTGCCTGTGGTGGTACTTTTGGTCAGGGAGGTATCCTGATCCGTGCGGAATTTCTGCAGGCAGCCGGCCACCACGGGCCTCCTCGCCCTGTACACCTACAATGGCCATTCCCCAGAGAAACAAAAGTCACCAGGCCAGGTTCCTGATGTCAGTTTGCAGGAGGCACTTGGCACTGTCAAACCACCCACAGGTGCCTCTGGGGGCATTTTTCATATGGGAAGTATCCTGATCCGTGCGGAATTTCAGCAGGCAGCCGGCCACTCCAGGCCAGCGGGCACTGGACAAGAACCATGGCCTTTCCCCAGAGAAACAAAAGTCACCAGGCCAGGTTCCTGATGTCAGTTTGCAGGAGGCACTTGGCACTGTCAAACCAGCCACAGGTGCCTCTGGGGGCACCTTGCATCTGGAAGGTATCCTGATCCGTTCGGAATTTCAGTAGGCAGCCGGCTACTCCGGGCCACCGTTCCCCAGAGAAGAATGATGGCCTTTTCCCAGGGAAACAAAGGTTACCAGGCCAGGTTGCTGATGTCAGTTTGCAGGAGGCACTTGGCACTGTCAAACCAGCCACTGTTGCCTGTGGGGGCACCTTGCATCTGGGCGGTATCCTGATCCGTTCGGAATTTCAGTAGGCAGCCGGCCACTCCCGGCAAGGGGACCCTTGAGAAGAATGATGGCCTTTCCCCTGAGAAACAAAAGTCACCAGGCCAGGTTCCTGATGTCAGTTTGCAGGAGGCACTTGGCACTGTCAAACCAGCCACTGTTGCCTGTGGGGGCACCTTGCATCTGGGCGGTATCCTGATCCGTTCGGAATTTCAGCAGGCAGCCGGCCACTCCCGGCAAGGGGACCCTTGAGAAGAATGATGGCCTTTCCCCAGAGAAACAAAAGTCACCAGGCCAGGTTCCTGATGTCAGTTTGCAGGAGGCACTTGGCACTGTCAAACCAGCCACTGTTGCCTGTGGTGGTACTTTTGGTCAGGGAGGTATCCTGATCCGTGCGGAATTTCTGCAGGCAGCCGGCCACCACGGGCCTCCTCGCCCTGTACACCTACAATGGCCATTCCCCAGAGAAACAAAAGTCACCAGGCCAGGTTCCTGATGTCAGTTTGCAGGAGGCACTTGGCACTGTCAAACCACCCACAGGTGCCTCTGGGGGCATTTTTCATATGGGAAGTATCCTGATCCGTGCGGAATTTCAGCAGGCAGCCGGCCAATCCAGGCCAGCGGGAACTGGACACGAACCATGGCCTTTCCCCAGAGAAACAAAAGTCACCAGGCCAGGTTCCTGATGTCAGTTTGCAGGAGGCACTTGGCACTGTCAAACCAGCTGCAGATGCCTGTGGGGGCACCTTGCATCTGGGAGGTATCCTGATCCGTGCGGAATTTCAGCAGGCAGCCGGCCACTCCAGGCCACCGGGCACTGGATACGAACCATGGCCTTTCCCCAGAGAAACAAAAGTCACCAGGGTAGCTTCCTGATGTCAGTTTGCTGGAGGCACTTGGCACTGTAAAACCAGCCACGGTTGCCTGTGGGGGCACCTTGCATCTGGGAGGTATCCTGATCCATTCGGAATTTCAGTAGGCAGCCGGCGACTCCTGGCCACCGCGCCCCGGACAAGAATGATGGCCTTTTCCCAGGGAAACAAAAGTTACCAGGCCAGGTTCCTGATGTCAGTTTGCAGGAGGCACTTGGCACTGTCAAACCACCCACAGTTGCAAGTGGGGGCACCTTGCATCCTGGAGGTATCCTGATCCGTGCGGAATTTCAGCAGGCAGCCGGCCACTCCAGGCCACCGGGCACTGGACACGAACCATGGCCTTTCCCCAGAGAAACAAAAGTCACCAGGCCAGGTTCCTGATGTCACTTTGCAGGAGGCACTTGGCACTGTCAAACCAGCCACAGTTGCCTGTGGGGGCACCTTGCATCTGGGAGGTATCCTGATCCGTTCGGAATTTCAGCAGGCAGACGGCCACTCCGGTTTACCGGGCCCATGAGAAGAATGATGGCCTTTCCCCAGAGAAACAAAAGTCACCAGGCCAGGTTCCTGATGTCAGTTTGCTGGAGGCACTTGGCACTGTCAAACCAGCCACAGTCGCCTGTGGGGGCACCTTGCATCTGGGAGGTATCTTGATCCATTCAGAATTTCAGCAGGCAGCCGGCCACTCCCGGCCACCGGGAACTGGACACGAACCATGGCCTTTCCCCAGAGAAACAAAAGTCACCAGGCCAGGTTCCTGATGTCAGTTTGCAGGAGGCACTTGGCACTGTCAAACCAGCCACAGGTGCCTCTGGGGGCACCTTGCATCTGGAAGGTATCCTGATCCGTTCGGAATTTCAGTAGGCAGCCGGATACTCCGGGCCACAGTTCCCCAGACAAGAATGATGGCCTTTTCCCAGGTAAACAAAAGTCACCAGGCCAGGTTCCTGATGTCAGTTTGCAGGAGGCACTTGGCACTGTCAAACCAGCCACAGTTGCCTGTGGTGGTACTTTTGGTCAGGGAGGTATCCTGATCCGTGCGGAATTTCTGCAGGCAGCCGGCCACCACGGGCCTCCTCGCCCTGTACACCTACAATGGCCATTCCCCAGAGAAACAAAACTCACCAGGCCAGGTTCCTGATGTCAGTTTGCAGGAGGCACTTGGCACTGTCAAACCACCCACAGGTGCCTCTGGGGGCATTTTCCATATGGGAAGTATCCTGATCCGTGCGGAATTTCAGCAGGCATCCGGCCAATCCAGGCCAGGGGGCACTGGACATGAACCATGGCCTTTTCCCAGAGAAACAAAAGTCACCAGGCCAGGTTCCTGATGTCAGTTTGCAGGAGGCACTTGGCACTGTCAAACCAGCCACTGTTGCCTGTGGGGGCACCTTGCATCTGGGAGGCATCCTGATCCGTGCGGAATTTCAGCAGGCAGCCGGCCACTCCAGGCCACCGGGCACTGGATATGAACCATGGCCTTTCCCCAGAGAAACAAAAGTCACCAGGCCAGGTTCCTGATGTCAGTTTGCAGGAGGCACTTGGCACTGTCAAACCAGCCACAGTTGCCTGTGGGGGCACCTTCAATCTGGCGGTATCCTGATCCGTTCGGAATTTCAGTAGGCAGCCGGCTACTCCGGGCCACCGTTCCCCAGAGAAGAACGATGGCCTTTTCCCAGAGAAACAAAAGTTACCAGGCCAGGTTCCTGATGTCAGTTTGCAGGAGGCACTTGGCACTGTCAAACCAGCCACTGTTGCCTGTGGGGGCACCTTGCATCTGGGCGGTATCCTGATCCGTTCGGAATTTCAGCAGGCAGCCGGCCACTCCCGGCAAGGGGACCCTTGAGAAGAATGATGGCCTTTCCCCAGAGAAACAAAAGTCACCAGGCCAGGTTCCTGATGTCAGTTTGCAGGAGGCACTTGGCACTGTCAAACCAGCCACTGTTGCCTGTGGTGGTACTTTTGGTCAGGGAGGTATCCTGATCCGTGAGGAATTTCTGCAGGCAGCCGGCCACCACGGGCCTCCTCGCCCTGTACACCTACAATGGCCATTCCCCAGAGAAACAAAAGTCACCAGGCCAGGTTCCTGATGTCAGTTTGCAGGAGGCACTTGGCACTGTCAAACCAGCCACAGGTGCCTCTGGGGGCATTTTTCATATGGGAAGTATCCTGATCCGTGCGGAATTTCAGCAGGCAGCCGGCCAATCCAGGCCAGCGGGCACTGGACACGAACCATGGCCTTTCCCCAGAGAAACAAAAGTCACCAGGCCAGGTTCCTGATGTCAGTTTGCAGGAGGCACTTGGCACTGTCAAACCAGCCACAGTTGCCTGTGGTGGTACTTTTGGTCAGGGAGGTATCCTGATCCGTGCGGAATTTCTGCAGGCAGCCGGCCACTCCAGGCCACCGGGCACTGGACACGAACCATGGCCTTTCCCCAGAGAAACAAAAGTCACCAGGCCAGGTTCCTGATGTCAGTTTGCAGGAGGCACTTGGCACTGTCAAACCAGCCACAGTTGCCTGTGGGGGCACCTTGCATCTGGGAGGTATCCTGATCCATTCGCAATTTCTGCAGGCAGCCGGCCACTCCGGGTCACCGTGCCCCGGACAAGAATGATGGCCTTTTCCCAGAGAAACAAAAGTCACCAGGCCAGGTTCCTGATGTCAGTTTGCAGGAGGCACTTGGCACTGTCAAACCAGCTGCTGGTGCCAGTGGGGGCACCTTGCATCCTGGAGGTATCCTGATCCGTGCGGAATTTCAGCAGGCAGCCGGCCACTCCGGTTTACCGGGCCCATGAGAAGAATGATGGCCTTTCCCCAGAGAAACAAAAGTCACCAGGCCAGGTTCCTGATGTCAGTTTGCTGGAGGCACTTGGCACTGTCAAACCAGCCACAGTCGCCTGTGGGGGCACCTTGCATCTGGGAGGTATCTTGATCCATTCGGAATTTCAGCAGGCAGCCGGCCACTCCAGGCCACTGGGAACTGGACACGAACCACGGCCTTTCCCCAGAGAAACAAAAGTCACCAGGCCAGGTTCCTGATGTCAGTTTGCAGGAGGCACTTGGCACTGTCAAACCAGCCACAGTTGCCTGTGGGGGCACCTTGCATCTGGGAGGTATCCTGATCCGTGTGGAATTTCAGCAGGCAGCCGGCCACTCCAGGCCACCGGGCACTGGACACGAACCATGGCCTTTCCCCAGAGAAACAAAACTAACCAGGCCAGGTTCCTGATGTCAGTTTGCAGGAGGCACTTGGCACTGTCAAACCAGCCAGAGTTGCCTGTGGGGGCACCTTGCATCTGGGCGGTATCCTGATCCGTTCGGAATTTCAGCAGGCAGCCGGCCACTCCCGGCAAGGGGACCCTTGAGAAGAATGATGGCCTTTCCCCAGAGAAACAAAAGTCACCAGGCCAGGTTCCTGATGTCACTTTGCAGGAGGCACTTGGCACTGTCAAACCAGCCACGGTTGCCTGTGGTGATACGTTTGGTCAGGGAGGTATCCTGATCCGTGCGGAATTTCTGCAGGCAGCCGGCCACCACGGGCCTCCTCGCCCTGTACACCTACAATGGCCATTCCCCAGAGAAACAAAAGTCACCAGGCCAGGTTCCTGATGTCAGTTTGCAGGAGGCACTTGGCACTGTCAAACCAGCCACAGGTGCCTCTGGGGGCATTTTTCATATGGGAGGTATCCTGATCCGTGCGGAATTTCTGCAGGCAGCCGGCCAATCCAGGCCAGCGGGCACTGGACACGAACCATGGCCTTTTCCCAGAGAAACAAAAGTCACCAGGCCAGGCTCCTGATGTCAGTTTGCAAGAGGCACTTGGCACTGTCAAACCAGCCACTGTTGCCTGTGGGGGCACCTTGCATCTGGGAGGCATCCTGATCCGTGCGGAATTTCAGCAGGCAGCCGGCCACTCCAGGCCACCGGGCACTGGATATGAACCATGGCCTTTCCCCAGAGAAACAAAAGTCACCAGGCCAGGTTCCTGATGTCAGTTTGCAGGAGGCACTTGGCACTGTCAAACCAGCCACAGTTGCCTGTGGGGGCACCTTGCATCTGGGCGGTATCCTGATCCGTTCGGAATTTCAGTAGGCAGCCGGCTACTCCGGGCCACCGTGCCCCAGACAAGAATGATGGCCTTTTCCCAGAGAAACAAAAGTTACCAGGCCAGGTTCCTGATGTCAGTTTGCAGGAGGCACTTGGCACTGTCAAACCAGCCACAGTTGCCTGTGGGGGCACCTTGCATCTGGGCGGTATCCTGATCCGTGCGGAATTTCAGCAGGCAGCTGGCCACTCCCGGCAAGGGGACCTTTGAGAAGAATGATGGCCTTTCCCCAGAGAAACAAAAGTCACCAGGCCAGGTTCCTGATGTCAGTTTGCAGGAGGCACTTGGCACTGTCAAACCAGCCACAGTTGCCTGTGGTGGTACTTTTGGTCAGGGAGGTATCCTGATCCGTGCGGAATTTCTGCAGGCAGCCGGCCACACCGGGCCTCCTCGCCCTGTACACCTACAATGGCCTTTCCCCAGAGAAACAAAAGTCACCAGGCCAGGTTCCTGATGTCAGTTTGCAGGAGGCACTTGGCACTGTCAAACCAGCCACAGGTGCCTCTGGGGTCATTTTTCATATGGGAAGTATCCTGATCCGTTCGGAATTTCAGCAGGCAGCCGGCCACTCCAGGCCACCGGGCACTGGACACGAACCATGGCCTTTCCCCAGAGAAACAAAAGTCACCAGGCCAGGTTCCTGATGTCAGTTTGCAGGAGGCACTTGGCACTGTCAAACCAGCCACAGTTGCCTCTGGGGGCACCTTGCATCTGGGCGGTATCCTGATCCGTTCGGAATTTCAGCAGGCAGCCGGCCACTACCGGCCTCCACGCCCTGGACACGTACAATGGACTTTCCCCAGAGAAACAAAAGTCACCAGGCCAGGTTCCTGATGTCAGTTTGCAGGAGGCACTTGGCACTGTCAAACCAGCTGCTGGTGCCTGTGGGGGCACCTTGCATCCTGGAGGTATCCTGATCCGTGCGGAATTTCAGCAGGCAGCCGGCCACTCCAGGCCACTGGGCACTGGACACGAACCATGGCCTTTCCCCAGAGAAACAAAAGTCACCAGGCCAGGTTCCTGATGTCAGTTTGCAGGAGGCTCTTTGCATTGTCAAACCAGCCACAGTTGCCTGTGGTGGTACTTTCGGTCGGGGAGGCATCCTGGTCCATGAGGAATTTCAGCAGGCAGCCGGCCACTCCGGGCCACCAAGCCCTAGACATGTACGATGACCTTTTCCCAGAGAAACCAAAGTTACCAGGACAGGTTCCTGATGTCAGTTTGCAGGAGGCACTTGGCAATGTCAAACCAGCCACATGTGCCTCGGGCGGCACCTTTCATTTAGACGGTATCCTGTACCGTGCGGAATTTCAGCAGGCAGCCGGCCACTCCGTGCCTACGGGTCCAGGATATGAACGATGGCCTTTCCCCAGAGAAACAAAAGTCACCAGGCCAGGTTCCTGATGTCAGTTTGCAGGAGGCACTTGGCACTGTCAAACCAGCTGCAGATGCCTGTGGGGGCACCTTGCATCTGGGAGGTATCCTGATCCGTGCGGAATTTCAGCAGGCAGCCGGCCACTCCAGGCCACCGGGCACTGGATATGAACCATGGCCTTTCCCCAGTGAAACAAAAGTCACCAGGGTAGCTTCCTGATGTCAGTTTGCTGGAGGCACTTGGCACTGTAAAACCAGCCACAGTTGCCTGTGGGGGCACCTTGCATCTGGGAGGTATCCTGATCCATTCGGAATTTCAGTAGGCAGCCGGCGACTCCTGGCCACCGCGCCCCGGACAAGAATGATGGCCTTTTCCCAGGGAAACAAAAGTTACCAGGCCAGGTTCCTGATGTCAGTTTGCAGGAGGCACTTGGCACTGTCAAACCACCCACAGTTGCAAGTGGGGGCACCTTGCATCCTGGAGGTATCCTGATCCGTGCGGAATTTCAGCAGGCAGCCGGCCACTCCAGGCCACCGGGCCCTGGACACGAACCATGGCCTTTCCCCAGAGAAACAAAAGTCACCAGGCCAGGTTCCTGATGTCACTTTGCAGGAGGCACTTGGCACTGTCAAACCAGCCACAGTTGCCTGTGGGGGCACCTTGCATCTGGGAGGTATCCTGATCCGTTCGGAATTTCAGCAGGCAGCCGGCCACTCCGGTTTACCGGGCCCATGAGAAGAATGATGGCCTTTCCCCAGAGAAACAAAAGTCACCAGGCCAGGTTCCTGATGTCAGTTTGCTGGAGGCACTTGGCACTGTCAAACCAGCCACAGTTGCCTCTGGGGGCACCTTGAATCTGGAAGGTATCTTGATCCATTCAGAATTTCAGCAGGCAGCCGGCCACTCCCGGCCACCGGGCACTGGACACGAACCATGGCCTTTCCCCAGTGAAACAAAAGTCACCAGGCCAGGTTCCTGATGTCAGTTTGCTGGAGGCACTTGGCACTGTCAAACCAGCCACAGTTGCCTCTGGGGGCACCTTGCATCTGGAAGGTATCCTGATCCGTTCGGAATTTCAGTAGGCAGCCGGCTACTCCGGGCCACAGTTCCCCAGACAAGAATGATGGCCTTTTCCCAGGTAAACAAAAGTTACCAGGCCAGGTTCCTGATGTCAGTTTGCAGGAGGCACTTGGCACTGTCAAACCAGCCACAGTTGCCTGTGGTGGTACTTTTGGTCAGGGAGGTATCCTGATCCGTGCGGAATTTCTGCAGGCAGCCAGCCACCACGGGCCTCCTCGCCCTGTACACCTACAATGGCCATTCCCCAGAGAAACAAAACTCACCAGGCCAGGTTCCTGATGTCAGTTTGCAGGAGGCACTTGGCACTGTCAAACCAGCCACAGGTGCCTCTGGGAGCATTTTTCATATGGGAAGTATCCTGATCCGTGCGGAATTTCAGCAGGCAGCCGGCCAATCCAGGCCAGCGGGCACTGGACATGAACCATGGCCTTTTCCCAGAGAAACAAAAGTCACCAGGCCAGGTTCCTGATGTCAGTTTGCAGGAGGCACTTGGCACTGTCAAACCAGCCACTGTTGCCTGTGGGGGCACCTTGCATCTGGGAGGCATCCTGATCCGTGCGGAATTTCAGCAGGCAGCCGGCCACTCCAGGCCACCGGGCACTGGATATGAACCATGGCCTTTCCCCAGAGAAACAAAACTAACCAGGCCAGGTTCCTGATGTCAGTTTGCTGGAGGCACTTGGCACTGTCAAACCAGCCACAGTTGCCTGTGGGGGCACCTTGCATCTGGCGGTATCCTGATCCGTTCGGAATTTCAGTAGGCAGCCGGCTACTCCGGGCCACCGTGCCCCAGACAAGAATGATGGCCTTTTCCCCAGAGAAACAAAAGTTACCAGGCCAGGTTCCTGATGTCAGTTTGCAGGAGGCACTTGGCACTGTCAAACCAGCCACAGTTGCCTGTGGGGGCACCTTGCATCTGGGCGGTATCCTGATCCGTTCGGAATTTCAGCAGGCAGCCGGCCACTCCCGGCAAGGGGACCCTTGAGAAGAATGATGGCCTTTCCCCAGAGAAACAAAAGTCACCAGGCCAGGTTCCTGATGTCAGTTTGCAGGAGGCACTTGACACTGTCAAACCAGCCACTGTTGCCTGTGGTGGTACTTTTGGTCAGGGAGGTATCCTGATCCGTGCGGAATTTCTGCAGGCAGCCGGCCACCACGGGCCTCCTCGCCCTGTACACCTACAATGGCCATTCCCCAGAGAAACAAAAGTCACCAGGCCAGGTTCCTGATGTCAGTTTGCAGGAGGCACTTGGCACTGTCAAACCACCCACAGGTGCCTCTGGGGGCATTTTTCATATGGGAAGTATCCTGATCCGTGCGGAATTTCAGCAGGCAGCCGGCCAATCCAGGCCAGCGGGCACTGGACACGAACCATGGCCATTTCCCAGAGAAACGAAAGTCACCAGGCCAGGTTGCTGATGTCAGTTTGCAGGAGGCACTTGGCACTGTCAAACCAGCCACAGTTGACTCTGGGGGCACCTTGCATCTGGGAGGTATCCTGATCCGTGCGGAATTTCTGCAGGCAGCCGGCCACCACGGACCTCCTCGCCCTGTACACCTACAATGGCCATTCCCCAGAGAAACAAAAGTCACCAGGCCAGGTTCCTGAGGTCAGTTTGCAGGAGGCACTTGGCACTGTCAAACCAGCCACAGGTGCCTCTGGGGGCATTTTTCATATGGGAAGTATCCTGATCCGTGCGGAATTTCAGCAGGCAGCCGGCCAATCCAGGCCAGCGGGCACTGGACACGAACCATGGCCTTTCCCCAGAGAAACAAAAGTCACCAGGCCAGCTTCCTGATGTCAGTTTGCAGGAGGCACTTGGCACTGTCAAACCAGCCACAGGTGCCTCTGGGGGCACCTTGCATCTGGGAGGTATCCTGATCCATTCGCAATTTCTGCAGGCAGCCGGCCACTCCGGGTCACCGTGCCCCGGACAAGAATGATGGCCTTTTCCCAGAGAAACAAAAGTCACCAGGCCAGGTTCCTGATGTCAGTTTGCAGGAGGCACTTGGCACTGTCAAACCAGCTGCTGGTGCCTGTGGGGGCACCTTGCATCTGGGAGGTATCTTAATCCATTCGGAATTTCAGCAGGCAGCCGGCCACTCCCGGCCACTGGGAACTGGACACGAACCACGGCCTTTCCCCAGAGAAACAAAAGTCACCAGGCCAGGTTCCTGATGTCAGTTTGCAGGAGGGACTTGGCACTGTCAAACCAGCCACAGTTGCCTGTGGGGGCACCTTGCATCTGGGAGGTATCCTGATCCGTTCGGAATTTCAGCAGGCAGCCGGCCACTCCAGGCCACCGGGCACTGGATATGAACCATGGCCTTTCCCCAGAGAAACAAAACTAACCAGGCCAGGTTCCTGATGTCAGTTTGCAGGAGGCACTTGGCACTGTCAAACCAGCCACTGTTGCCTGTGGGGGCACCTTGCATCTGGGCGGTATCCTGATCCGTTCGGAATTTCAGCAGGCAGCCGGCCACTCCCGGCAAGGGGACCCTTGAGAAGAATGATGGCCTTTCCCCAGAGAAACAAAAGTCACCAGGCCAGGTTCCTGATGTCACTTTGCAGGAGGCACTTGGCACTGTCAAACCAGCCACAGTTGCCTGTGGTGGTACGTTTGGTCAGGGAGGTATCCTGATCCGTGCGGAATTTCTGCAGGCAGCCGGCCACCACGGGCCTCCTCGCCCTGTACACCTACAATGGCCATTCCCCAGAGAAACAAAAGTCACCAGGCCAGGTTCCTGATGTCAGTTTGCAGGAGGCACTTGGCACTGTCAAACCAGCCACAGTTGCCTGTGGTGGTACTTTCGGTCTGGGAAGTATCCTGATCGGTGCGGAATTTCAGCAGGCAGCCGGCCACTACTGGCCTCCAGGCCCCGTACACCAACAATGGCCTTTCCCCAGAGAAACAAAAGTCACCAGGGCAGCTTCCTGATGTCAGTTTGCAGGAGGCACTTGGCACTGTCAAACCAGCCACAGTTGCCTCTGGGGGCACCTTGCATCTGGGCGGTATCCTGATCCATTCGAAATTTCAGCAGGCAGCCGGCCACTCCAGGTCACCGTGCCCCGGACAAGAATGCTGGCCTTTTCCCAGAGAAACAAAAATCACCCGGCCAGGTTCCTGATGTCACTTTGCAGGAGGCACTTGGCACTGTCAAACCAGCCACAGGTGCCTGTGGGGGCACCTTGCATCTGGGAGGTATCTTGATCCATTCGGAATTTCAGCAGGCAGCCGGCCACTCCCGGCCACCGGGAACTGGACACGAAACATGGCCTTTCCCCAGAGAAACAAAAGTCACCAGGCCAGGTTCCTGATGTCAGTTTGCAGGAGGCTCTTGGCACTGTCAAACCATCCACAGTTGCCTGTGGTGCTACTTTCGGTCGGGGAGGCATCCTGGTCCATGAGGAATTTCAGCAGGCAGCCGGCCACTCCGGGCCACCAAGCCCTAGACATGTACGATGACCTTTTCCCAGAGAAACCAAAGTTACCAGGACAGGTTCCTGATGTCAGTTTGCAGGAGGCACTTGGCAATGTCAAACCAGCCACATGTGCCTCGGGCGGCACCTTTCATTTAGACGGTATCCTGATCCGTGCGGAATTTCAGCAGGCAGCCGGCCACTCCGTGCCTACGGGTCCAGGATATGAACGATGGCCTTTCCCCAGAGAAACAAAAGTCACCAGGGTAGCTTCCTGATGTCAGTTTGCTGGAGGCACTTGGCACTGTAAAACCAGCCACGGTTGCCTGTGGGGGCACCTTGCATCTGGGAGGTATCCTGATCCATTCGGAATTTCAGTAGGCAGCCGGCGACTCCTGGCCACCGTGCCCCGGACAAGAATGATGGCCTTTTCCCAGGTAAACAAAAGTTCCCAGGCCAGGTTCCTGATCTCAGTTTGCAGGAGGCACTTGGCACTGTCAAACCAGCCACAGTCGCCTGTGGGGGCACCTTGCATCTGGGAGGTATCCTGATCCGTTCGGAATTTCTGTGGGCAGCCGGCTACTCCGGGCCACCGTGCCCCAGGCAAGAATGATATCCTTTTCCCAGGGAAAGAAAAGTCACCAGGCCAGGTTCCTGATGTCAGTTTGCAGGAGGCACTTGGCACTGTCAAACCACCCACAGGTGCCTGTGGTGGTACTTTCGGTCTGGGAGGCATCCTGATCCGTGCGGAATTTCAGCAGGCAGCCGGCTACTCCAGGCCACCGGGCACTGGATATGAACCGTGGCCTTTCCCCAGAGAAACAAAAGTCACCAGGCCAGGTTCCTGATGTCAGTTTGCAGGAGGCACTTGGCACTGTCAAACCAGCCACAGTTGCCTGTGGTGGTACTTTCGGTCTGGGAGGTATCCTGATCCGTGCGGAATTTCAGCAGGCAGCCGGCCACTCCAGGCCACCGGGCACTGGACACGAACCATGGCCTTTCCCCAGAGAAACAAAAGTCACCAGGCCAGGTTCCTGATGTCACTTTGCAGGAGGCACTTGGCACTGTCAAACCAGCCACAGTTGCCTCTGGGGGCACCTTGCATCTGGGAGGTATCCTGATCCGTTCGGAATTTCAGCAGGCAGCCGGCCACTCCGGTTTACCGGGCCCATGAGAAGAATGATGGCCTTTCCCCAGAGAAACAAAAGTCACCAGTCCAGGTTCCTGATGACAGGTTGCTGGAGGCACTTGGCACTGTCAAACCAGCCACAGTCGCCTGTGGGGGCACCTTGCATCTGGGAGGTATCTTGATCCATTCAGAATTTCAGCAGGCAGCCGGCCACTCCCGGCCACCGGGAACTGGACACGAACCATGGCCTTTCCCCAGAGAAACAAAAGTCACCAGGCCAGGTTCCTGATGTCAGTTTGCAGGAGGCACTTGGCACTGTCAAACCAGCCACAGGTGCCTCTGGGGGCACCTTGCATCTGGAAGGTATCCTGATCCGTTCGGAATTTCAGTAGGCAGCCGGCTACTCCGGGCCACAGTTCCCCAGACAAGAATGATGGCCTTTTCCCAGGTAAACAAAAGTTACCAGGCCAGGTTCCTGATGTCAGTTTGCAGGAGGCACTTGGCACTGTCAAACCAGCCACAGTCGCCTGTGGGGACACCTTGCATCTGGGAGGTATCCTGATCCGTTCGGAATTTCTGTAGGCAGCCGGCTACTCCGGGCCACCGTGCCCCAGGCAAGAATGATATCCTTTTCCCAGGGAAAGAAAAGTTACCAGGCCAGGTTCCTGATGTCAGTTTGCAGGAGGCACTTGGCACTGTCAAACCACCCACAGGTGCCTGTGGTGGTACTTTCGGTCTGGGAGGCATCCTGATCCGTGCGGAATTTCAGCAGGCAGCCGGCTACTCCAGGCCACCGGGCACTGGATATGAACCGTGGCCTTTCCCCAGAGAAACAAAAGTCACCAGGCCAGGTTCCTGATGTCAGTTTGCAGGAGGCACTTGGCACTGTCAAACCAGCCACAGTTGCCTGTGGGGGCACCTTGCATCTGGGAGGTATCCTGATCCGTGCGGAATTTCAGCAGGCAGCCGGCCACTCCGGGCCTCCAGGCCCTGGACACCTACAATGGCCTTTCCCCAGAGAAACAAAAGTCACCAGGCCAGGTTCCTGATGTCAGTTTGCAGGAGGCACTTGGCACTGTCAAACCAGCCACAGTTGCCTCTGGGGGCACCTTGCATCCTGGAGGTATCCTGATCCGTGCGGAATTTCAGCAGGCAGCCGGCCACTCCAGGCCACCGGGCACTGGACACGAACCATGGCCTTTCCCCAGAGAAACAAAAGTCACCAGGCCAGGTTCCTGATCTCAGTTTGCAGGAGGCACTTGGCACTGTCAAACCAGCCACAGGTGCCTGTGGTGGTACTTTCGGTCGGGGAGGCATCCTGGTCCATGAGGAATTTCAGCAGGCAGCCGGCCACTCCGGGCCACCAAGCCCTAGACATGTACGATGACCTTTTCCCAGAGAAACCACAGTTACCAGGACAGGTTCATGATGTCAGTTTGCAGGAGGCACTTGGCACTGTCAAACCAGCCACAGTTCCCTCGGGCGGCACCTTTCATTTAGACGGTATCCTGATCCGTGCGGAATTTCAGCAGGCAGCCGGCCACTCCGGGCCTACGTGTCCAGGATATGAACGATGGCCTTTCCCCAGAGAAACAAAAGTCACCAGGGCAGCTTCCTGATGTCAGTTTGCAGGAGGCACTTGGCACTGTCAAACCAGCTGCAGATGCCTGTGGGGGCACCTTGCATCTGGGAGGTATCCTGATCGGTGCGGAATTTCAGCAGGCAGCCGGCCACTCCAGGCCACCGGGCACTGGACACGAACCATGGCCTTTCCCCAGAAAAACAAAAGTCACCAGGCCAGGTTCCTGATGTCAGTTTGCTGGAGGCACTTGGCACTGTCAAACCAGCCACAGTCGCCTGTGTGGGCACCTTGCATCTGGGAGGTATCCTGATCCGTTCGGAATTTCAGCAGGCAGCCGGCGACTCCAGGCCACCGTGCCCCGGACAAGAATGATGGCCTTTTCCCAGGTAAACCAAAGTTACCAGGCCAGGTTCCTGATGTCAGTTTGCAGGAGGCACTTGGCACTGTCAAACCAGCCACAGGTGCCAGTGGGGGCACCTTGCATCCTGGAGGTATCCTGATCCGTGCGGAATTTCAGCAGGCAGCCGGCCACTTCAGGCCACCGGGCACTGGACAAGAACCATGGCCTTTCCCCAGAGAAACAAAACTAACCAGGCCAGGTTCCTGATGTCAGTTTGCAGGAGGCACTTGGCACTGTCAAACCAGCCACAGTTGCAAGTGGGAGCACCTTGCATCTGGGAGGTATCCTGATCCGTGCGGAATTTCAGCAGGCAGCCGGCCACTCCGGTTTACTGGGCCCATGAGAAAAATGATGGCCTTTCCCCAGAGAAACAAAAGTCACCAGGCCAGGTTCCTGATGTCAGTTTGCTGGAGGCACTTGGCACTGTCAAACCAGCCACAGTTGCCTGTGGGGGCACCTTGCATCTGGGAGGTATCTTGATCCATTCGGAATTTCAGCAGGCAGCCGGCCACTCCAGGCCACCGGGCACTGGACACGAACCATGGCCTTTCCCCAGAGAAACAAAAGTCACCAGGCCAGGTTCCTGATGTCAGTTTGCAGGAGGCACTTGGCACTGTCAAACCAGCCACAGTTGCAAGTGGGAGCACCTTGCATCTGGGAGGTATCCTGATCCGTGCGGAATTTCAGCAGGCAGCCGGCCACTCCAGGCCACCGGGCACTGGACACGAACCATGGCCTTTCCCCAGAGAAACAAAAGTCACAAGGCCAGGTTCCTGATGTCAATTTGCAGGAGGCACTTGGCACTGTCAAACCAGCCACAGTTGCCTGTGGGGGCACCTTGCATCTGGGAGGTATCCCCATCCATGAGGAATTTCAGTAGGCAGCCGGCCACTCCGGTATACCGGGCCCATGAGAAAAATGATGGCCTTTCCCCAGAGAAACAAAAGTCACCAGGCCAGGTTCCTGGTGTCAGTTTGCTGGAGGCACTTGGCACTGTCAAACCAGCCACAGTCGCCTGTGGGGGCACCTTGCATCTGGGAGGTATCTTGATCCATTCGGAATTTCAGCAGGCAGCCGGCCACTCCAGGCCACCGGGAACTGGACACGAACCATGGCCTTTCCCCAGAGAAACAAAAGTCACCAGGCCAGGTTCCTGATGTCAGTTTGCAGGAGGCACTTGGCACTGTCAAACCAGCCACAGCTGCAAGTGGGAGCACCTTGCATCTGGGAGGTATCCTGATCCGTGCGGAATTTCAGCAGGCAGCCGGCCACTCCAGGCCACCGGGCACTGGACACGAACCATGGCCTTTCCCCAGAGAAACAAAAGTCACATGGCCAGGTTCCTGATGTCAGTTTGCAGGAGGCACTTGGCACTGTCAAACCAGCCACAGTTGCCTGTGGGGGCACCTTGCATCTGGGAGGTATCCCCATCCATGAGGAATTTCAGCAGGCAGCCGGCCACTCCAGACCACTGGGCACTGGACACGAACCATGGCCTTTCCCCAGAGAAACAAAAGTCACCACGGTAGCTTCCTGATGTCAGTTTGCTGGAGGCACTTGGCACTGTCAAACCAGCCACAGTCGCCTGTGGTGGTACTTTTGGTCAGGGAGGTATCCTGATCCGTGCGGAATTTCTGCAGGCAGCCGGCCACTCCAGGCCACCGGGCACTGGACACGAACCATGGCCTTTCCCCAGAGAAACAAAAGTCACCAGGCCAGGTTCCTGATGTCAGTTTGCAGGAGGCACTTGGCACTGTCAAACCAGCCACAGTCGCCTGTGGGGGCACCTTGCATCTGGGAGGTATCCTGATCCGTTCGGAATTTCAGTAGGCAGCCGGCGACTCCAGGCCACCGTGCCCCGGACAAGAATGATGGCCTTTTCCCAGGTAAACAAAAGTTACCAGGCCAGGTTCCTGATGTCAGTTTGCAGGAGGCACTTGGCACTGTCAAACCAGCCACAGTTGCCTGTGGGGGCACCTTGCATCCTGGAGGTATCCTGATCCGTGCGGAATTTCAGCAGGCAGCCGGCCACTCTGGTTTACCGGGCCCATGAGAAGAATGATGGCCTTTCCCCAGAGAAACAAAAGTCACCAGGCCAGGTTCCTGATGTCAGTTTTCTGGAGGCACTTGGCACTGTCAAACCAGCCACAGTCGCCTGTGGGGGCACCTTGCATCTGGGAGGTATCTTGATCCATTCGGAATTTCAGCAGGCAGCCGGCCACTCCAGGCCACCGGGCACTGGATACGAACCATGGCCTTTCCCCAGTGAAACAAAAGTCACCAGGGTAGCTTCCTGATGTCAGTTTGCTGGAGGCACTTGGCACTGTAAAACCAGCCACGGTTGCCTGTGGGGGCACCTTGCATCTGGGAGGTATCCTGATCCATTCGGAATTTCAGCAGGCAGCCGGCGACTCCTGGCCACCGTGCCCCGGACAAGAATGATGGCCTTTTCCCAGGGAAACAAAAGTTACCAGTCCAGGTTCCTGATGTCAGTTTGCAGGAGGCACTTGGCACTGTCAAACCACCCACAGTTGCAAGTGGGGGCACCTTGCATCCTGGAGGTATCCTGATCCGTGCGGAATTTCAGCAGGCAGCCGGCCACTCCAGGCCACCGGGAACTGGACACGAACCATGGCCTTTCCCCAGAGAAACAAAAGTCACCAGGCCAGGTTCCTGATGTCAGTTTGCAGGAGGCACTTGGCACTGTCAAACCAGCCACAGTTGCCTGTGGGGGCACCTTGCATCTGGGAGGTATCCTGATCCGTTCGGAATTTCAGCAGGCAGCCGGCCACTCCGGTTTACCGGGCCCATGAGAAGAATGATGGCCTTTCCCCAGAGAAACAAAAGTCACCAGGCCAGGTTCCTGATGTCAGGTTGCTGGAGGCACTTGGCACTGTCAAACCAGCCACAGTCGCCTGTGGGGGCACCTTGCATCTGGGAGGTATCTTGATCCATTCAGAATTTCAGCAGGCAGCCGGCCACTCCCGGCCACCGGGAACTGGACACGAACCATGGCCTTTCCCCAGAGAAACAAAAGTCACCAGGCCAGGTTCCTGATGTCAGTTTGCAGGAGGCACTTGGCACTGTCAAACCAGCCACAGGTGCCTGTGGGGGCACCTTGCATCTGGAAGGTATCCTGATCCGTTCGGAATTTCAGTAGGCAGCCGGCTACTCCGGGCCACAGTTCCCCAGACAAGAATGATGGCCTTTTCCCAGGTAAACAAAAGTTACCAGGCCAGGTTCCTGATGTCAGTTTGCAGGAGGCACTTGGCACTGTCAAACCAGCCACAGTCGCCTGTGGGGACACCTTGCATCTGGGAGGTATCCTGATCCGTTCGGAATTTCTGTAGGCAGCCGGCTACTCCGGGCCACCGTGCCCCAGGCAAGAATGATATCCTTTTCCCAGGGAAAGAAAAGTTACCAGGCCAGGTTCCTGATGTCAGTTTGCAGGAGGCACTTGGCACTGTCAAACCACCCACAGGTGCCTGTGGTGGTACTTTCGGTCTGGGAGGCATCCTGATCCGTGCGGAATTTCAGCAGGCAGCCGGCTACTCCAGGCCACCGGGCACTGGATATGAACCGTGGCCTTTCCCCAGAGAAACAAAAGTCACCAGGCCAGGTTCCTGATGTCAGTTTGCAGGAGGCACTTGGCACTGTCAAACCAGCCACAGTTGCCTGTGGTGGTACTTTCGGTCTGGGAGGTATCCTGATCCGTGCGGAATTTCAGCAGGCAGCCAGCCACTCCGGGCCTCCAGGCCCTGGACACCTACAATGGCCTTTCCCCAGAGAAACAAAAGTCACCAGGCCAGGTTCCTGATGTCAGTTTGCAGGAGGCACTTGGCACTGTCAAACCAGCCACAGTTGCCTCTGGGGGCACCTTGCATCCTGGAGGTATCCTGATCCGTGCGGAATTTCAGCAGGCAGCCGGCCACTCCAGGCCACCGGGCACTGGACACGAACCATGGCCTTTCCCCAGAGAAACAAAAGTCACCAGGCCAGGTTCCTGATGTCAGTTTGCAGGAGGCTCTTGGCACTGTCAAACCAGCCACAGGTGCCTGTGGTGGTACTTTCGGTCGGGGAGGCATCCTGGTCCATGAGGAATTTCAGCAGGCAGCCGGCCACTCCGGGCCACCAAGCCCTAGACATGTACGATGACCTTTTCCCAGAGAAACCACAGTTACCAGGACAGGTTCATGATGTCAGTTTGCAGGAGGCACTTGGCACTGTCAAACCAGCCACAGTTGCCTCGGGCGGCACCTTTCATTTAGACGGTATCCTGATCCGTGCGGAATTTCAGCAGGCAGCCGGCCACTCCAGGCCACCGTGCCCCGGACAAGAATGATGGCCTTTTCCCAGGTAAACAAAAGTTACCAGGCCAGGTTCCTGATGTCAGTTTGCTGGAGGCACTTGGCACTGTCAAACCAGCCACAGTCGCCTGTGGGGGCACCTTGCATCTGGGAGGTATCCTGATCCGTTCGGAATTTCAGCAGGCAGCCGGCCACTCCAGGCCACCGGGCACTGGACACGAACCATGGCCTTTCCCCAGAAAAACAAAAGTCACCAGGCCAGGTTCCTGATGTCAGTTTGCTGGAGGCACTTGGCACTGTCAAACCAGCCACAGTCGCCTGTGGGGGCACCTTGCATCTGGGAGGTATCCTGATCCGTTCGGAATTTCAGCAGGCAGCCGGCTACTCCAGGCCACCTTGCCCCGGACAAGAATGATGGCCTTTTCCCAGGTAAACAAAAGTTACCAGGCCAGGTTCCTGATGTCAGTTTGCTGGAGGCACTTGGCACTGTCAAACCAGCCACAGTCGCCTGTGGGGGCACCTTGCATCTGGGAGGTATCTTGATCCATTCGGAATTTCAGCAGGCAGCCGGCCACTCCGGTTTACTGGGCCCATGAGAAAAATGATGGCCTTTCCCCAGAGAAACAAAAGTCACCAGGCCAGGTTCCTGATGTCAGTTTGCTGGAGGCACTTGGCACTGTCAAACCAGCCACAGTCGCCTGTGGGGGCACCTTGCATCTGGGAGGTATCTTGATCCATTCGGAATTTCAGCAGGCAGCCGGCCACTCCAGGCCACCGGGAACTGGACACGAACCATGGCCTTTCCCCAGAGAAACAAAAGTCACCAGGCCAGGTTCCTGATGTCAGTTTGCAGGAGGCACTTGGCACTGTCAAACCAGCCACAGTTGCAAGTGGGAGCACCTTGCATCTGGGAGGTATCCTGATCCGTGCGGAATTTCAGCAGGCAGCCGGCCACTCCAGGCCACCGGGCACTGGACACGAACCATGGCCTTTCCCCAGAGAAACAAAAGTCACAAGGCCAGGTTCCTGATGTCAATTTGCAGGAGGCACTTGGCACTGTCAAACCAGCCACAGTTGCCTGTGGGGGCACCTTGCATCTGGGAGGTATCCCCATCCATGAGGAATTTCAGCAGGCAGCCGGCCACTCGAGACCACTGGGCACTGGACACGAACCATGGCCTTTCCCCAGAGAAACAAAAGTCACCAGGCCAGGTTCCTGATGTCAGTTTGCTGGAGGCACTTGGCACTGTCAAACCAGCCACAGTCGCCTGTGGTGGTACTTTTGGTCAGGGAGGTATCCTGATCCGTGCGGAATTTCTGCAGCCAGCCGGCCACTCCAGGCCACGGGGCACTGGACACGAACCATGGCCTTTCCCCAGAGAAACAAAAGTCACCAGGCCAGGTTCCTGATGTCAATTTGCAGGAGGCTCTTGGCACTGTCAAACCAGCCACAGTTGCCTGTGGGGGCACCTTGCATCTGGGAGGTATCCTGATCCATTCGGAATTTCTGCAGGCAGCCGGCCACTCCGGGTCACCGTGCCCCGGACAAGAATGATGGCCTTTCCCCAGAGAAACAAAAGTCACCAGGCCAGGTTCCTGATGTCAGTTTGCAGGAGGCACTTGGCATTGTCAAACCAGCTGCTGGTGCCTGTGGGGGCACCTTGCATCCTGGAGGTATCCTGATCCGTGCGGAATTTCAGCAGGCAGCCGGCCACTCCGGTTTACCGGGCCCATGAGAAGAATGATGGCCTTTCCCCAGAGAAACAAAAGTCACCAGGCCAGGTTCCTGATGTCAGTTTGCTGGAGGCACTTGGCACTGTCAAACCAGCCACAGTCGCCTGTGGGGGCACCTTGCATCTGGGAGGTATCTTGATCCATTCGGAATTTCAGCAGGCAGCCGGCCACTCCCGGCCATGGGGAACTGGACACGAACCATGGCCTTTCCCCAGAGAAACAAAAGTCACCAGGCCAGGTTCCTGATGCAAGTTTGCAGGAGGCACTTGGCACTGTCAAACCAGCCACAGTTGCCTGTGGGGGCACCTTGCATCTGGGAGGTATCCTGATCCGTTCGGAATTTCAGCAGGCAGCCGGCCACTCCGATTTACCGGGCCCATGAGAAGAATGATGGCCTTTCCCCAGAGAAACAAAAGTCACCAGGCCAGGTTCCTGATGTCAGTTTGCTGGAGGCACTTGGCACTGTCAAACCAGCCACAGTTGCCTGTGGGGGCACCTTGCATCTGGGAGGTATCATGATCCGTTCGGAATTTCAGTAGGCAGCCGGCGACTCCAGGCCACCGTGCCCCGGACAAGAATGATGGCCTTTTCCCAGAGAAACAAAAGTCACCAGGCCAGGTTCCTGATGTCAGTTTGCAGGAGGCACTTGGCACTGTCAAACCAGCCACAGTTGCCTGTGGGGGCACCTTGCATCTGGGAGGTATCCTGATCCGTTCGGAATTTCAGCAGGCAGCCGGCCACTCCAGGCCACCGGGCACTGGATATGAACCATGGCCTTTCCCCAGAGAAACAAAAGTCACCAGGCCAGGTTCCTGATGTCAGTTTGCAGGAGGCACTTGGCACTGTCAAACCAGCCACAGTTGCCTGTGGGGGCACCTTGCATCTGGGAGGTATCCTGATCCGTTCGGAATTTCAGCAGGCAGCCGGCCACTCCGGTTTACCGGGCCCATGAGAAGAATGATGGCCTTTCCCCAGAGAAACAAAAGTCACCAGGCCAGGTTCCTGATGTCAGTTTGCTGGAGGCACTTGGCACTGTCAAACCAGCCACAGTCGCCTGTGGGGGCACCTTGCATCTGGGAGGTATCTTGATCCATTCAGAATTTCAGCAGGCAGCCGGCCACTCCCGGCCACCGGGAACTGGACACGAACCATGGCCTTTCCCCAGAGAAACAAAAGTCACCAGGCCAGGTTCCTGATGTCAGTTTGCAGGAGGCACTTGGCACTGTCAAACCAGCCACAGGTGCCTCTGGGGGCACCTTGCATCTGGAAGGTATCCTGATCCGTTCGGAATTTCAGTAGGCAGCCGGCTACTCCGGGCCACAGTTCCCCAGACAAGAATGATGGCCTTTTCCCAGGTAAACAAAAGTTACCAGGCCAGGTTCCTGATGTCAGTTTGCAGGAGGCACTTGGCACTGTCAAACCAGCCACAGTCGCCTGTGGGGACACCTTGCATCTGGGAGGTATCCTGATCCGTTCGGAATTTCTGTAGGCAGCCGGCTACTCCGGGCCACCGTGCCCCAGGCAAGAATGATATCCTTTTCCCAGGGAAAGAAAAGTTACCAGGCCAGGTTCCTGATGTCAGTTTGCAGGAGGCACTTGGCACTGTCAAACCACCCACAGGTGCCTGTGGTGGTACTTTCGGTCTGGGAGGCATCCTGATCCGTGCCGAATTTCAGCAGGCAGCCGGCTACTCCAGGCCACCGGGCACTGGATATGAACCGTGGCCTTTCCCCAGAGAAACAAAAGTCACCAGGCCAGGTTCCTGATGTCAGTTTGCAGGAGGCACTTGGCA
This sequence comes from Passer domesticus, assembly GCF_036417665.1. NCBI lineage: Eukaryota > Metazoa > Chordata > Aves > Passeriformes > Passeridae > Passer > Passer domesticus. The sequence continues at coordinate 57,224,376 of NC_087478.1, read as the reverse complement.
CTGTCAAACCAGCCACAGTTGCCTGTGGTGGTACTTTCGGTCTGGGAGGTATCCTGATCCGTGCGGAATTTCAGCAGGCAGCCAGCCACTCCGGGCCTCCAGGCCCTGGACACCTACAATGGCCTTTCCCCAGAGAAACAAAAGTCACCAGGCCAGGTTCCTGATGTCAGTTTGCAGGAGGCACTTGGCACTGTCAAACCAGCCACAGTTGCCTCTGGGGGCACCTTGCATCCTGGAGGTATCCTGATCCGTGCGGAATTTCAGCAGGCAGCCGGCCACTCCAGGCCACCGGGCACTGGACACGAACCATGGCCTTTCCCCAGAGAAACAAAAGTCACCAGGCCAGGTTCCTGATGTCAGTTTGCAGGAGGCTCTTGGCACTGTCAAACCAGCCACAGTCGCCTGTGGGGGCACCTTGCATCTGGGAGGTATCTTGATCCATTCGGAATTTCAGCAGGCAGCCGGCCACTCCAGGCCACCGGGCACTGGATACGAACCATGGCCTTTCCCCAGTGAAACAAAAGTCACCAGGGTAGCTTCCTGATGTCAGTTTGCTGGAGGCACTTGGCACTGTAAAACCAGCCACGGTTGCCTGTGGGGGCACCTTGCATCTGGGAGGTATCCTGATCCATTCGGAATTTCAGCAGGCAGCCGGCGACTCCTGGCCACCGTGCCCCGGACAAGAATGATGGCCTTTTCCCAGGGAAACAAAAGTTACCAGTCCAGGTTCCTGATGTCAGTTTGCAGGAGGCACTTGGCACTGTCAAACCACCCACAGTTGCAAGTGGGGGCACCTTGCATCCTGGAGGTATCCTGATCCGTGCGGAATTTCAGCAGGCAGCCGGCCACTCCAGGCCACCGGGAACTGGACACGAACCATGGCCTTTCCCCAGAGAAACAAAAGTCACCAGGCCAGGTTCCTGATGTCACTTTGCAGGAGGCACTTGGCACTGTCAAACCAGCCACAGTTGCCTGTGGGGGCACCTTGCATCTGGGAGGTATCCTGATCCGTTCGGAATTTCAGCAGGCAGCCGGCCACTCCGGTTTACCGGGCCCATGAGAAGAATGATGGCCTTTCCCCAGAGAAACAAAAGTCACCAGGCCAGGTTCCTGATGTCAGGTTGCTGGAGGCACTTGGCACTGTCAAACCAGCCACAGTCGCCTGTGGGGGCACCTTGCATCTGGGAGGTATCTTGATCCATTCAGAATTTCAGCAGGCAGCCGGCCACTCCCGGCCACCGGGAACTGGACACGAACCATGGCCTTTCCCCAGAGAAACAAAAGTCACCAGGCCAGGTTCCTGATGTCAGTTTGCAGGAGGCACTTGGCACTGTCAAACCAGCCACAGGTGCCTGTGGGGGCACCTTGCATCTGGAAGGTATCCTGATCCGTTCGGAATTTCAGTAGGCAGCCGGCTACTCCGGGCCACAGTTCCCCAGACAAGAATGATGGCCTTTTCCCAGGTAAACAAAAGTTACCAGGCCAGGTTCCTGATGTCAGTTTGCAGGAGGCACTTGGCACTGTCAAACCAGCCACAGTCGCCTGTGGGGACACCTTGCATCTGGGAGGTATCCTGATCCGTTCGGAATTTCTGTAGGCAGCCGGCTACTCCGGGCCACAGTGCCCCAGGCAAGAATGATATCCTTTTCCCAGGGAAAGAAAAGTTACCAGGCCAGGTTCCTGATGTCAGTTTGCAGGAGGCACTTGGCACTGTCAAACCACCCACAGGTGCCTGTGGTGGTACTTTCGGTCTGGGAGGCATCCTGATCCGTGCGGAATTTCAGCAGGCAGCCGGCTACTCCAGGCCACCGGGCACTGGATATGAACCGTGGCCTTTCCCCAGAGAAACAAAAGTCACCAGGCCAGGTTCCTGATGTCAGTTTGCAGGAGGCACTTGGCACTGTCAAACCAGCCACAGTTGCCTCTGGGGGCACCTTGCATCCTGGAGGTATCCTGATCCGTGCGGAATTTCAGCAGGCAGCCGGCCACTCCAGGCCACCGGGCACTGGACACGAACCATGGCCTTTCCCCAGAGAAACAAAAGTCACCAGGCCAGGTTCCTGATGTCAGTTTGCAGGAGGCTCTTGGCACTGTCAAACCAGCCACAGGTGCCTGTGGTGGTACTTTCGGTCGGGGAGGCATCCTGGTCCATGAGGAATTTCAGCAGGCAGCCGGCCACTCCGGGCCACCAAGCCCTAGACATGTACGATGACCTTTTCCCAGAGAAACCACAGTTACCAGGACAGGTTCATGATGTCAGTTTGCAGGAGGCACTTGGCACTGTCAAACCAGCCACAGTTGCCTCGGGCGGCACCTTTCATTTAGACGGTATCCTGATCCGTGCGGAATTTCAGCAGGCAGCCGGCCACTCCAGGCCACCGTGCCCCGGACAAGAATGATGGCCTTTTCCCAGGTAAACAAAAGTTACCAGGCCAGGTTCCTGATGTCAGTTTGCTGGAGGCACTTGGCACTGTCAAACCAGCCACAGTCGCCTGTGGGGGCACCTTGCATCTGGGAGGTATCCTGATCCGTTCGGAATTTCAGCAGGCAGCCGGCCACTCCAGGCCACCGGGCACTGGACACGAACCATGGCCTTTCCCCAGAAAAACAAAAGTCACCAGGCCAGGTTCCTGATGTCAGTTTGCTGGAGGCACTTGGCACTGTCAAACCAGCCACAGTCGCCTGTGGGGGCACCTTGCATCTGGGAGGTATCCTGATCCGTTCGGAATTTCAGCAGGCAGCCGGCTACTCCAGGCCACCGTGCCCCGGACAAGAATGATGGCCTTTTCCCAGGTAAACAAAAGTTACCAGGCCAGGTTCCTGATGTCAGTTTGCTGGAGGCACTTGGCACTGTCAAACCAGCCACAGTCGCCTGTGGGGGCACCTTGCATCTGGGAGGTATCTTGATCCATTCGGAATTTCAGCAGGCAGCCGGCCACTCCGGTTTACTGGGCCCATGAGAAAAATGATGGCCTTTCCCCAGAGAAACAAAAGTCACCAGGCCAGGTTCCTGATGTCAGTTTGCTGGAGGCACTTGGCACTGTCAAACCAGCCACAGTCGCCTGTGGGGGCACCTTGCATCTGGGAGGTATCTTGATCCATTCGGAATTTCAGCAGGCAGCCGGCCACTCCAGGCCACCGGGAACTGGACACGAACCATGGCCTTTCCCCAGAGAAACAAAAGTCACCAGGCCAGGTTCCTGATGTCAGTTTGCAGGAGGCACTTGGCACTGTCAAACCAGCCACAGTTGCAAGTGGGAGCACCTTGCATCTGGGAGGTATCCTGATCCGTGCGGAATTTCAGCAGGCAGCCGGCCACTCCAGGCCACCGGGCACTGGACACGAACCATGGCCTTTCCCCAGAGAAACAAAAGTCACAAGGCCAGGTTCCTGATGTCAATTTGCAGGAGGCACTTGGCACTGTCAAACCAGCCACAGTTGCCTGTGGGGGCACCTTGCATCTGGGAGGTATCCCCATCCATGAGGAATTTCAGCAGGCAGCCGGCCACTCGAGACCACTGGGCACTGGACACGAACCATGGCCTTTCCCCAGAGAAACAAAAGTCACCAGGCCAGGTTCCTGATGTCAGTTTGCTGGAGGCACTTGGCACTGTCAAACCAGCCACAGTCGCCTGTGGTGGTACTTTTGGTCAGGGAGGTATCCTGATCCGTGCGGAATTTCTGCAGCCAGCCGGCCACTCCAGGCCACGGGGCACTGGACACGAACCATGGCCTTTCCCCAGAGAAACAAAAGTCACCAGGCCAGGTTCCTGATGTCAATTTGCAGGAGGCTCTTGGCACTGTCAAACCAGCCACAGTTGCCTGTGGGGGCACCTTGCATCTGGGAGGTATCCTGATCCATTCGGAATTTCTGCAGGCAGCCGGCCACTCCGGGTCACCGTGCCCCGGACAAGAATGATGGCCTTTCCCCAGAGAAACAAAAGTCACCAGGCCAGGTTCCTGATGTCAGTTTGCAGGAGGCACTTGGCATTGTCAAACCAGCTGCTGGTGCCTGTGGGGGCACCTTGCATCCTGGAGGTATCCTGATCCGTGCGGAATTTCAGCAGGCAGCCGGCCACTCCGGTTTACCGGGCCCATGAGAAGAATGATGGCCTTTCCCCAGAGAAACAAAAGTCACCAGGCCAGGTTCCTGATGTCAGTTTGCTGGAGGCACTTGGCACTGTCAAACCAGCCACAGTCGCCTGTGGGGGCACCTTGCATCTGGGAGGTATCTTGATCCATTCGGAATTTCAGCAGGCAGCCGGCCACTCCCGGCCACGGGGAACTGGACACGAACCATGGCCTTTCCCCAGAGAAACAAAAGTCACCAGGCCAGGTTCCTGATGCAAGTTTGCAGGAGGCACTTGGCACTGTCAAACCAGCCACAGTTGCCTGTGGGGGCACCTTGCATCTGGGAGGTATCCTGATCCGTTCGGAATTTCAGCAGGCAGCCGGCCACTCCGATTTACCGGGCCCATGAGAAGAATGATGGCCTTTCCCCAGAGAAACAAAAGTCACCAGGCCAGGTTCCTGATGTCAGTTTGCTGGAGGCACTTGGCACTGTCAAACCAGCCACAGTTGCCTGTGGGGGCACCTTGCATCTGGGAGGTATCATGATCCGTTCGGAATTTCAGTAGGCAGCCGGCGACTCCAGGCCACCGTGCCCCGGACAAGAATGATGGCCTTTTCCCAGAGAAACAAAAGTCACCAGGCCAGGTTCCTGATGTCAGTTTGCAGGAGGCACTTGGCACTGTCAAACCAGCCACAGTTGCCTGTGGGGGCACCTTGCATCTGGGAGGTATCCTGATCCGTTCGGAATTTCAGCAGGCAGCCGGCCACTCCAGGCCACCGGGCACTGGATATGAACCATGGCCTTTCCCCAGAGAAACAAAAGTCACCAGGCCAGGTTCCTGATGTCACTTTGCAGGAGGCACTTGGCACTGTCAAACCAGCCACAGTTGCCTGTGGGGGCACCTTGCATCTGGGAGGTATCCTGATCCGTTCGGAATTTCAGCAGGCAGCCGGCCACTCCGGTTTACCGGGCCCATGAGAAGAATGATGGCCTTTCCCCAGAGAAACAAAAGTCACCAGGCCAGGTTCCTGATGTCAGTTTGCTGGAGGCACTTGGCACTGTCAAACCAGCCACAGTCGCCTGTGGGGGCACCTTGCATCTGGGAGGTATCTTGATCCATTCAGAATTTCAGCAGGCAGCCGGCCACTCCCGGCCACCGGGAACTGGACACGAACCATGGCCTTTCCCCAGAGAAACAAAAGTCACCAGGCCAGGTTCCTGATGTCAGTTTGCAGGAGGCACTTGGCACTGTCAAACCAGCCACAGGTGCCTCTGGGGGCACCTTGCATCTGGAAGGTATCCTGATCCGTTCGGAATTTCAGTAGGCAGCCGGCTACTCCGGGCCACAGTTCCCCAGACAAGAATGATGGCCTTTTCCCAGGTAAACAAAAATTACCAGGCCAAGTTCCTGATGTCAGTTTGCAGGAGGCACTTGGCACTGTCAAACCAGCCACAGTCGCCTGTGGGGACACCTTGCATCTGGGAGGTATCCTGATCCGTTCGGAATTTCTGTAGGCAGCCGGCTACTCCGGGCCACCGTGCCCCAGGGAAGAATGATATCCTTTTCCCAGGGAAAGAAAAGTTACCAGGCCAGGTTCCTGATGTCAGTTTGCAGGAGGCACTTGGCACTGTCAAACCACCCACAGGTGCCTGTGGTGGTACTTTCGGTCTGGGAGGCATCCTGATCCGTGCCGAATTTCAGCAGGCAGCCGGCTACTCCAGGCCACCGGGCACTGGATATGAACCGTGGCCTTTCCCCAGAGAAACAAAAGTCACCAGGCCAGGTTCCTGATGTCAGTTTGCAGGAGGCACTTGGCACTGTCAAACCAGCCACAGTTGCCTGTGGTGGTACTTTCGGTCTGGGAGGTATCCTGATCCGTGCGGAATTTCAGCAGGCAGCCAGCCACTCCGGGCCTCCAGGCCCTGGACACCTACAATGGCCTTTCCCCAGAGAAACAAAAGTCACCAGGCCAGGTTCCTGATGTCAGTTTGCAGGAGGCACTTGGCACTGTCAAACCAGCCACAGTTGCCTCTGGGGGCACCTTGCATCCTGGAGGTATCCTGATCCGTGCGGAATTTCAGCAGGCAGCCGGCCACTCCAGGCCACCGGGCACTGGACACGAACCATGGCCTTTCCCCAGAGAAACAAAAGTCACCAGGCCAGGTTCCTGATGTCAGTTTGCAGGAGGCTCTTGGCACTGTCAAACCAGCCACAGGTGCCTGTGGTGGTACTTTCGGTCGGGGAGGCATCCTGGTCCATGAGGAATTTCAGCAGGCAGCCGGCCACTCCGGGCCACCAAGCCCTAGACATGTACGATGACCTTTTCCCAGAGAAACCACATTTACCAGGACAGGTTCATGATGTCAGTTTGCAGGAGGCACTTGGCACTGTCAAACCAGCCACAGTTGCCTCGGGCGGCACCTTTCATTTAGACGGTATCCTGATCCGTGCGGAATTTCAGAAGGCAGCCGGCCACTCCAGGCCACCGTGCCCCGGACAAGAATGATGGCCTTTTCCCAGGTAAACAAAAGTTACCAGGCCAGGTTCCTGATGTCAGTTTGCTGGAGGCACTTGGCACTGTCAAACCAGCCACAGTCGCCTGTGGGGGCACCTTGCATCTGGGAGGTATCCTGATCCGTTCGGAATTTCAGCAGGCAGCCGGCCACTCCAGGCCACCGGGCACTGGACACGAACCATGGCCTTTCCCCAGAAAAACAAAAGTCACCAGGCCAGGTTCCTGATGTCAGTTTGCTGGAGGCACTTGGCACTGTCAAACCAGCCACAGTCGCCTGTGGGGGCACCTTGCATCTGGGAGGTATCCTGATCCGTTCGGAATTTCAGCAGGCAGCCGGCTACTCCAGGCCACCGTGCCCCGGACAAGAATGATGGCCTTTTCCCAGGTAAACAAAAGTTACCAGGCCAGGTTCCTGATGTCAGTTTGCTGGAGGCACTTGGCACTGTCAAACCAGCCACAGTCGCCTGTGGGGGCACCTTGCATCTGGGAGGTATCTTGATCCATTCGGAATTTCAGCAGGCAGCCGGCCACTCCGGTTTACTGGGCCCATGAGAAAAATGATGGCCTTTCCCCAGAGAAACAAAAGTCACCAGGCCAGGTTCCTGATGTCAGTTTGCTGGAGGCACTTGGCACTGTCAAACCAGCCACAGTCGCCTGTGGGGGCACCTTGCATCTGGGAGGTATCTTGATCCATTCGGAATTTCAGCAGGCAGCCGGCCACTCCAGGCCACCGGGAACTGGACACGAACCATGGCCTTTCCCCAGAGAAACAAAAGTCACCAGGCCAGGTTCCTGATGTCAGTTTGCAGGAGGCACTTGGCACTGTCAAACCAGCCACAGTTGCAAGTGGGAGCACCTTGCATCTGGGAGGTATCCTGATCCGTGCGGAATTTCAGCAGGCAGCCGGCCACTCCAGGCCACCGGGCACTGGACACGAACCATGGCCTTTCCCCAGAGAAACAAAAGTCACAAGGCCAGGTTCCTGATGTCAATTTGCAGGAGGCACTTGGCACTGTCAAACCAGCCACAGTTGCCTGTGGGGGCACCTTGCATCTGGGAGGTAACCCCATCCATGAGGAATTTCAGCAGGCAGCCGGCCACTCCAGACCACTGGGCACTGGACACGAACCATGGCCTTTCCCCAGAGAAACAAAAGTCACCAGGCCAGGTTCCTGATGTCAGTTTGCAGGAGGCACTTGGCACTGTCAAACCAGCCACAGTCGCCTGTGGTGGTACTTTTGGTCAGGGAGGTATCCTGATCCGTGCGGAATTTCTGCAGGCAGCCGGCCACTCCAGGCCACCGGGCACTGGACACAAACCATGGCCTTTCCCCAGAGAAACAAAAGTCACCAGGCCAGGTTCCTGATGTCAATTTGCAGGAGGCTCTTGGCACTGTCAAACCAGCCACAGTTGCCTGTGGGGGCACCTTGCATCTGGGAGGTATCCTGATCCATTCGGAATTTCTGCAGGCAGCCGGCCACTCCGGGTCACCGTGCCCCGGACAAGAATGATGGCCTTTCCCCAGAGAAACAAAAGTCACCAGGCCAGGTTCCTGATGTCAGTTTGCAGGAGGCACTTGGCACTGTCAAACCAGCTGCTGGTGCCTGTGGGGGCACCTTGCATCTGGGAGGTATCCCCATCCATGAGGAATTTCAGCAGGCAGCCGGCCACTCCGGTTTACCGGGCCCATGAGAAGAATGATGGCCTTTCCCCAGAGAAACAAAAGTCACCAGGCCAGGTTCCTGATGTCAGTTTGCAGGAGGCACTTGGCACTGTCAAACCAGCCACAGTTGCCTGTGGGGGCACCTTGCATCTGGGAGGTATCCTGATCCGTTCGGAATTTCAGCAGGCAGCCGGCCACTCCGGTTTACCGGGCCCATGAGAAGAATGATGGCCTTTCCCCAGAGAAACAAAAGTCACCAGGCCAGGTTCCTGATGTCAGTTTGCTGGAGGCACTTGGCACTGTCAAACCAGCCACAGTTGCCTGTGGGGGCACCTTGCATCTGGGAGGTATCATGATCCGTTCGGAATTTCTGCAGGCAGCCGGCGACTCCAGGCCACCGTGCCCCGGACAAGAATGATGGCCTTTTCCCAGAGAAACAAAAGTCACCAGGCCAGGTTCCTGATGTCAGTTTGCTGGAGGCACTTGGCACTGTCAAACCAGCCACAGTTGCCTGTGGGGGCACCTTGCATCTGGGAGGTATCCTGATCCGTTCGGAATTTCAGCAGGCAGCCGGCCACTCCAGGCCACCGGGCACTGGACACGAACCATGGCCTTTCCCCAGAGAAACAAAAGTCACCAGGCCAGGTTCCTGATGTCAATTTGCAGGAGGCTCTTGGCACTGTCAAACCAGCCACAGTTGCCTGTGGGGGCACCTTGCATCTGGGAGGTATCCTGATCCATTCGGAATTTCTGTAGGCAGCCGGCCCCTCCGGGTCACCGTGCCCCGGACAAGAATGATGGCCTTTCCCCAGAGAAACAAAAGTCACCAGGCCAGGTTCCTGATGCAAGTTTGCAGGAGGCACTTGGCACTGTCAAACCAGCCACAGTTGCCTGTGGGGGCACCTTGCATCTGGGAGGTATCCTGATCCGTTCGGAATTTCAGCAGGCAGCCGGCCACTCCGGTTTACCGGGCCCATGAGAAGAATGATGGCCTTTCCCCAGAGAAACAAAAGTCACCAGGCCAGGTTCCTGATGTCAGTTTGCTGGAGGCACTTGGCACTGTCAAACCAGCCACAGTTGCCTGTGGGGGCACCTTGCATCTGGGAGGTATCATGATCCGTTCGGAATTTCTGCAGGCAGCCGGCGACTCCAGGCCACCGTGCCCCGGACAAGAATGATGGCCTTTTCCCAGAGAAACAAAAGTCACCAGGCCAGGTTCCTGATGTCAGTTTGCTGGAGGCACTTGGCACTGTCAAACCAGCCACAGTTGCCTGTGGGGGCACCTTGCATCTGGGAGGTATCCTGATCCGTTCGGAATTTCAGCAGGCAGCCGGCCACTCCAGGCCACCGGGCACTGGATATGAACCATGGCCTTTCCCCAGAGAAACAAAAGTCACCAGGCCAGGTTCCTGATGTCAGTTTGCAGGAGGCACTTGGCACTGTCAAACCACCCACAGTTGCAAGTGGGAGCACCTTGCATCTGGGAGGTATCCTGATCCGTTCGGAATTTCAGCAGGCAGCCGGCCACTCCGGTTTACCGGGCCCATGAGAAAAATGATGGCCTTTCCCCAGAGAAACAAAAGTCACCAGGCCAGGTTCCTGATGTCAGTTTGCTGGAGGCACTTGGCACTGTCAAACCAGCCACAGTCGCCTGTGGGGGCACCTTGCATCTGGGAGGTATCTTGATCCATTCGGAATTTCAGCAGGCAGCCGGCCACTCCAGGCCACCGGGAACTGGACACGAACCATGGCCTTTCCCCAGAGAAACAAAAGTCACCAGGCCAGGTTCCTGATGTCAGTTTGCAGGAGGCACTTGGCACTGTCAAACCAGCCACAGCTGCAAGTGGGAGCACCTTGCATCTGGGACGTATCCTGATCCGTGCGGAATTTCAGCAGGCAGCCGGCCACTCCAGGCCACCGGGCACTGGACACGAACCATGGCCTTTCCCCAGAGAAACAAAAGTCACAAGGCCAGGTTCCTGATGTCAGTTTGCAGGAGGCACTTGGCACTGTCAAACCAGCCACAGTTGCCTGTGGGGGCACCTTGCATCTGGGAGGTATCCCCATCCATGAGGAATTTCAGCAGGCAGCCGGCCACTCCAGACCACTGGGCACTGGACACGAACCATGGCCTTTCCCCAGAGAAACAAAAGTCACCAGGGTAGCTTCCTGATGTCAGTTTGCTGGAGGCACTTGGCACTGTCAAACCAGCCACAGTCGCCTGTGGTGGTACTTTTGGTCAGGGAGGTATCCTGATCCGTGCGGAATTTCTGCAGGCAGCCGGCCACTCCAGGCCACCGGGAACTGGACACGAACCATGGCCTTTCCCCAGAGAAACAAAAGTCACCAGGCCAGGTTCCTGATGTCAGTTTGCAGGAGGCACTTGGCACTGTCAAACCAGCCACAGTCGCCTGTGGGGGCACCTTGCATCTGGGAGGTATCCTGATCCGTTCGGAATTTCAGTAGGCAGCCGGTGACTCCAGGCCACCGTGCCCCGGACAAGAATGATGGCCTTTTCCCAGGTAAACAAAAGTTACAAGGCCAGGTTCCTGATGTCAGTTTGCAGGAGGCACTTGGCACTGTCAAACCAGCCACAGTCGCCTGTGGGGGCACCTTGCATCTGGGAGGTATCCTGATCCGTTCGGAATTTCAGCAGGCAGCCGGCCACTCCGGTTTACCGGGCCCATGAGAAGAATGATGGCCTTTCCCCAGAGAAACAAAAGTCACCAGGCCAGGTTCCTGATGTCAGTTTGCTGGAGGCACTTGGCACTGTCAAACCAGCCACAGTTGCCTGTGGGGGCACCTTGCATCTGGGAGGTATCCTGATCCGTTCGGAATTTCAGTAGGCAGCCGGCGACTCCAGGCCACCGTGCCCCGGACAAGAATGATGGCCTTTTCCCAGAGAAACAAAAGTCACCAGGCCAGGTTCCTGATGTCAGTTTGCAGGAGGCACTTGGCACTGTCAAACCAGCCACAGTTGCCTGTGGGGGCACCTTGCATCTGGGAGGTATCCTGATCCGTGCGGAATTTCAGCAGGCAGCCGGCCACTCCAGGCCACCGGGCACTGGATATGAACCATGGCCTTTCCCCAGAGAAACAAAAGTCACCAGGCCAGGTTCCTGATGTCAGTTTGCAGGAGGCACTTGGCACTGTCAAACCAGCCACAGTTGCAAGTGGGAGCACCTTGCATCTGGGAGGTATCCTGATCCGTTCGGAATTTCAGCAGGCAGCCGGCCACTCCGGTTTACCGGACCCATGAGAAAAATGATGGCCTTTCTCCAGAGAAACAAAAGTCACCAGGCCAGGTTCCTGATGTCAGTTTGCTGGAGGCACTTGGCACTGTCAAACCAGCCACAGTCGCCTGTGGGGGCACCTTGCATCTGGGAGGTATCTTGATCCATTCGGAATTTCAGCAGGCAGCCGGCCACTCCAGGCCACCGGGAACTGGACACGAACCATGGCCTTTCCCCAGAGAAACAAAAGTCACCAGGCCAGGTTCCTGATGTCAGTTTGCAGGAGGCACTTGGCACTGTCAAACCAGCCACAGTTGCCTGTGGGGGCACCTTGCATCTGGGAGGTATCCCCATCCATGAGGAATTTCAGCAGGCAGCCGGCCACTCCAGACCACTGGGCACTGGACACGAACCATGGCCTTTCCCCAGAGAAACAAAAGTCACCAGGCCAGGTTCCTGATGTCAGTTTGCAGGAGGCACTTGGCACTGTCAAACCAGCCACAGTCGCCTGTGGTGGTACTTTTGGTCAGGGAGGTATCCTGATCCGTGCGGAATTTCTGCAGGCAGCCGGCCACTCCAGGCCACCGGGCACTGGACACGAACCATGGCCTTTCCCCAGAGAAACAAAAGTTACCAGGCCAGGTTCCTGATGTCAGTTTGCAGGAGGCACTTGGCACTGTCAAACCAGCCGCAGTCGCCTGTGGGGGCACCTTGCATCTGGGAGGTATCCTGATCCATTCGGAATTTCTGCAGGCAGCCGGCCACTCCGGGTCACCGTGCCCCGGACAAGAATGATGGCCTTTTCCCAGAGAAACAAAAGTCACCAGGCCAGGTTCCTGATGTCAGTTTGCAGGAGGCACTTGGCACTGTCAAACCAGCCACAGTTCCCTGTGGGGGCACCTTGCATCTGGGAGGTATCCTGATCCGTGCGGAATTTCAGCAGGCAGCCGGCCACTACAGGCCACCGGGCACTGGATATGAACCATGGCCTTTCCCCAGAGAAACAAAAGTCACCAGGCCAGGTTCCTGATGTCAGTTTTCAGGAGGCACTTGGCACTGTCAAACAAGCCACAGTTGCCTGTGGGGGCACCTTGCATCCTGGAGGTATCCTGATCCGTGCGGAATTTCAGCAGGCAGCCGGCCACTCTGGTTTACCGGGCCCATGAGAAGAATGATGGCCTTTCCCCAGAGAAACAAAAGTCACCAGGCCAGGTTCCTGATGTCAGTTTGCAGGAGGCACTTGGCACTGTCAAACCAGCCACAGTCGCCTGTGGGGGCACCTTGCATCTGGGAGGTATCTTGATCCATTCGGAATTTCAGCAGGCAGCCGGCCACTCCAGGCCACCGGGAACTGGACACGAACCATGGCCTTTCCCCAGAGAAACAAAAGTCACCAGGCCAGGTTCCTGATGTCAGTTTGCAGGAGGCACTTGGCACTGTCAAACCAGCCACAGTCGCCTGTGGGGGCACCTTGCATCTGGGAGGTATCTTGATCCATTCGGAATTTCAGCAGGCAGCCAGCCACTCCAGGCCACCGGGAACTGGACACGAACCATGGCCTTTCCCCAGAGAAACAAAAGTCACCAGGCCAGGTTCCTGATGTCAGTTTGCAGGAGGCACTTGGCACTGTCAAACCAGCCACAGTTGCAAGTGGGAGCACCTTGCATCTGGGAGGTATCCTGATCCGTGCGGAATTTCAGCAGGCAGCCGGCCACTCCAGGCCACCGGGCACTGGACACGAACCATGGCCTTTCCCCAGAGAAACAAAAGTCACAAGGCCAGGTTCCTGATGTCAATTTGCAGGAGGCACTTGGCACTGTCAAACCAGCCACAGTTGCCTGTGGGGGCACCTTGCATCTGGGAGGTATCCCCATCCATGAGGAATTTCAGCAGGCAGCCGGCCACTCGAGACCACTGGGCACTGGACACGAACCATGGCCTTTCCCCAGAGAAACAAAAGTCACCAGGCCAGGTTCCTGATGTCAGTTTGCTGGAGGCACTTGGCACTGTCAAACCAGCCACAGTCGCCTGTGGTGGTACTTTTGGTCAGGGAGGTATCCTGATCCGTGCGGAATTTCTGCAGGCAGCCGGCCACTCCAGGCCACCGGGCACTGGACACGAACCATGGCCTTTCCCCAGAGAAACAAAAGTCACCAGGCCAGGTTCCTGATGTCAATTTGCAGGAGGCTCTTGGCACTGTCAAACCAGCCACAGTTGCCTGTGGGGGCACCTTGCATCTGGGAGGTATCCTGATCCATTCGGAATTTCTGCAGGCAGCCGGCCACTCCGGGTCACCGTGCCCCGGACAAGAATGATGGCCTTTCCCCAGAGAAACAAAAGTCACCAGGCCAGGTTCCTGATGTCAGTTTGCAGGAGGCACTTGGCATTGTCAAACCAGCTGCTGGTGCCTGTGGGGGCACCTTGCATCCTGGAGGTATCCTGATCCATGCGGAATTTCAGCAGGCAGCCGGCCACTCCGGTTTACCGGGCCCATGAGAAGAATGATGGCCTTTCCCCAGAGAAACAAAAGTCACCAGGCCAGGTTCCTGATGTCAGTTTGCTGGAGGCACTTGGCACTGTCAAACCAGCCACAGTCGCCTGTGGGGGCACCTTGCATCTGGGAGGTATCTTGATCCATTCGGAATTTCAGCAGGCAGCCGGCCACTCCCGGCCACGGGGAACTGGACACGAACCATGGCCTTTCCCCAGAGAAACAAAAGTCACCAGGCCAGGTTCCTGATGCAAGTTTGCAGGAGGCACTTGGCACTGTCAAACCAGCCACAGTTGCCTGTGGGGGCACCTTGCATCTGGGAGGTATCCTGATCCGTTCGGAATTTCAGCAGGCAGCCGGTCACTCCGGTTTACCGGGCCCATGAGAAGAATGATGGCCTTTCCCCAGAGAAACAAAAGTCACCAGGCCAGGTTCCTGATGTCAGTTTGCTGGAGGCACTTGGCACTGTCAAACCAGCCACAGTTGCCTGTGGGGGCACCTTGCATCTGGGAGGTATCATGATCCGTTCGGAATTTCAGTAGGCAGCCGGCGACTCCAGGCCACCGTGCCCCGGACAAGAATGATGGCCTTTTCCCAGAGAAACAAAAGTCACCAGGCCAGGTTCCTGATGTCAGTTTGCAGGAGGCACTTGGCACTGTCAAACCAGCCACAGTTGCCTGTGGGGGCACCTTGCATCTGGGAGGTATCCTGATCCGTTCGGAATTTCAGCAGGCAGCCGGCCACTCCAGGCCACCGGGCACTGGATATGAACCATGGCCTTTCCCCAGAGAAACAAAAGTCACCAGGCCAGGTTCCTGATGTCACTTTGCAGGAGGCACTTGGCACTGTCAAACCAGCCACAGTTGCCTGTGGGGGCACCTTGCATCTGGGAGGTATCCTGATCCGTTCGGAATTTCAGCAGGCAGCCGGCCACTCCGGTTTACCGGGCCCATGAGAAGAATGATGGCCTTTCCCCAGAGAAACAAAAGTCACCAGGCCAGGTTCCTGATGTCAGTTTGCTGGAGGCACTTGGCACTGTCAAACCAGCCACAGTCGCCTGTGGGGGCACCTTGCATCTGGGAGGTATCTTGATCCATTCAGAATTTCAGCAGGCAGCCGGCCACTCCCGGCCACCGGGAACTGGACACGAACCATGGCCTTTCCCCAGAGAAACAAAAGTCACCAGGCCAGGTTCCTGATGTCAGTTTGCAGGAGGCACTTGGCACTGTCAAACCAGCCACAGGTGCCTCTGGGGGCACCTTGCATCTGGAAGGTATCCTGATCCGTTCGGAATTTCAGTAGGCAGCCGGCTACTCCGGGCCACAGTTCCCCAGACAAGAATGATGGCCTTTTCCCAGGTAAACAAAAGTTACCAGGCCAGGTTCCTGATGTCAGTTTGCAGGAGGCACTTGGCACTGTCAAACCAGCCACAGTCGCCTGTGGGGACACCTTGCATCTGGGAGGTATCCTGATCCGTTCGGAATTTCAGCAGGCAGCCGGCTACTCCAGGCCACCGGGCACTGGATATGAACCGTGGCCTTTCCCCAGAGAAACAAAAGTCACCAGGCCAGGTTCCTGATGTCAGTTTGCAGGAGGCACTTGGCACTGTCAAACCAGCCACAGTTGCCTGTGGTGGTACTTTCGGTCTGGGAGGTATCCTGATCCGTGCGGAATTTCAGCAGGCAGCCAGCCACTCCGGGCCTCCAGGCCCTGGACACCTACAATGGCCTTTCCCCAGAGAAACAAAAGTCACCAGGCCAGGTTCCTGATGTCAGTTTGCAGGAGGCACTTGGCACTGTCAAACCAGCCACAGTTGCCTCTGGGGGCACCTTGCATCCTGGAGGTATCCTGATCCGTGCGGAATTTCAGCAGGCAGCCGGCCACTCCAGGCCACCGGGCACTGGACACGAACCATGGCCTTTCCCCAGAGAAACAAAAGTCACCAGGCCAGGTTCCTGATGTCAGTTTGCAGGAGGCTCTTGGCACTGTCAAACCAGCCACAGGTGCCTGTGGTGGTACTTTCGGTCGGGGAGGCATCCTGGTCCATGAGGAATTTCAGCCGGCAGCCGGCCACTCCGGGCCACCAAGCCCTAGACATGTACGATGACCTTTTCCCAGAGAAACCACAGTTACCAGGACAGGTTCATGATGTCAGTTTGCAGGAGGCACTTGGCACTGTCAAACCAGCCACAGTTGCCTCGGGCGGCACCTTTCATTTAGACGGTATCCTGATCCGTGCGGAATTTCAGCAGGCAGCCGGCCACTCCAGGCCACCGTGCCCCGGACAAGAATGATGGCCTTTTCCCAGGTAAACAAAAGTTACCAGGCCAGGTTCCTGATGTCAGTTTGCTGGAGGCACTTGGCACTGTCAAACCAGCCACAGTCGCCTGTGGGGGCACCTTGCATCTGGGAGGTATCCTGATCCGTTCGGAATTTCAGCAGGCAGCCGGCCACTCCAGGCCACCGGGCACTGGACACGAACCATGGCCTTTCCCCAGAAAAACAAAAGTCACCAGGCCAGGTTCCTGATGTCAGTTTGCTGGAGGCACTTGGCACTGTCAAACCAGCCACAGTCGCCTGTGGGGGCACCTTGCATCTGGGAGGTATCCTGATCCGTTCGGAATTTCAGCAGGCAGCCGGCTACTCCAGGCCACCGTGCCCCGGACAAGAATGATGGCCTTTTCCCAGGTAAACAAAAGTTACCAGGCCAGGTTCCTGATGTCAGTTTGCAGGAGGCACTTGGCACTGTCAAACCAGCCACAGTCGCCTGTGGGGGCACCTTGCATCTGGGAGGTATCTTGATCCATTCGGAATTTCAGCAGGCAGCCGGCCACTCCGGTTTACTGGGCCCATGAGAAAAATGATGGCCTTTCCCCAGAGAAACAAAAGTTACCAGGCCAGGTTCCTGATGTCAGTTTGCAGGAGGCACTTGGCACTGTCAAACCAGCCACAGTCGCCTGTGGGGGCACCTTGCATCTGGGAGGTATCTTGATCCATTCGGAATTTCAGCAGGCAGCCGGCCACTCCAGGCCACCGGGAACTGGACACGAACCATGGCCTTTCCCCAGAGAAACAAAAGTCACCAGGGCAGCTTCCTGATGTCAGTTTGCAGGAGGCACTTGGCACTGTCAAACCAGCCACAGTTGCAAGTGGGAGCACCTTGCATCTGGGAGGTATCCTGATCCGTGCGGAATTTCAGCAGGCAGCCGGCCACTCCAGGCCACCGGGCACTGGACACGAACCATGGCCTTTCCCCAGAGAAACAAAAGTCACAAGGCCAGGTTCCTGATGTCAATTTGCAGGAGGCACTTGGCACTGTCAAACCAGCCACAGTTGCCTGTGGGGGCACCTTGCATCTGGGAGGTAACCCCATCCATGAGGAATTTCAGCAGGCAGCCGGCCACTCCAGACCACTGGGCACTGGACACGAACCATGGCCTTTCCCCAGAGAAACAAAAGTCACTAGGCCAGGTTCCTGATGTCAGTTTGCAGGAGGCACTTGGCACTGTCAAACCAGCCACAGTCGCCTGTGGTGGTACTTTTGGTCAGGGAGGTATCCTGATCCGTGCGGAATTTCTGCAGGCAGCCGGCTACTCCAGGCCACCGGGCACTGGACACGAACCATGGCCTTTCCCCAGAGAAACAAAAGTCACCAGGCCAGGTTCCTGATGTCAATTTGCAGGAGGCTCTTGGCACTGTCAAACCAGCCACAGTTGCCTGTGGGGGCACCTTGCATCTGGGAGGTATCCTGATCCATTCGGAATTTCTGCAGGCAGCCGGCCACTCCGGGTCACCGTGCCCCGGACAAGAATGATGGCCTTTCCCCAGAGAAACAAAAGTCACCAGGCCAGGTTCCTGATGTCAGTTTGCAGGAGGCACTTGGCACTGTCAAACCAGCTGCTGGTGCCTGTGGGGGCACCTTGCATCCTGGAGGTATCCTGATCCGTGCGGAATTTCAGCAGGCAGCCGGCCACTCCGGTTTACCGGGCCCATGAGAAGAATGATGGCCTTTCCCCAGAGAAACAAAAGTCACCAGGCCAGGTTCCTGATGTCAGTTTGCTGGAGGCACTTGGCACTGTCAAACCAGCCACAGTCGCCTGTGGGGGCACCTTGCATCTGGGAGGTATCTTGATCCATTCGGAATTTCAGCAGGCAGCCGGCCACTCTCGGCCACGGGGAACTGGACACGAACCATGGCCTTTCCCCAGAGAAACAAAAGTCACCAGGCCAGGTTCCTGATGCAAGTTTGCAGGAGGCACTTGGCACTGTCAAACCAGCCACAGTTGCCTGTGGGGGCACCTTGCATCTGGGAGGTATCCTGATCCGTTCGGAATTTCAGCAGGCAGCCGGCCACTCCGGTTTACCGGGCCCATGAGAAGAATGATGGCCTTTCCCCAGAGAAACAAAAGTCACCAGGCCAGGTTCCTGATGTCAGTTTGCTGGAGGCACTTGGCACTGTCAAACCAGCCACAGTTGCCTGTGGGGGCACCTTGCATCTGGGAGGTATCATGATCCGTTCGGAATTTCTGCAGGCAGCCGGCGACTCCAGGCCACCGTGCCCCGGACAAGAATGATGGCCTTTTCCCAGAGAAACAAAAGTCACCAGGCCAGGTTCCTGATGTCAGTTTGCTGGAGGCACTTGGCACTGTCAAACCAGCCACAGTTGCCTGTGGGGGCACCTTGCATCTGGGAGGTATCCTGATCCGTTCGGAATTTCAGCAGGCAGCCGGCCACTCCGGGCCACCGGGCACTGGATATGAACCATGGCCTTTCCCCAGAGAAACAAAAGTCACCAGGCCAGGTTCCTGATGTCAGTTTGCAGGAGGCACTTGGCACTGTCAAACCACCCACAGTTGCAAGTGGGAGCACCTTGCATCTGGGAGGTATCCTGATCCGTTCGGAATTTCAGCAGGCAGCCGGCCACTCCGGTTTACCGGGCCCATGAGAAAAATGAATGCCTTTCCCCAGAGAAACAAAAGTCACCAGGCCAGGTTCCTGATGTCAGTTTGCTGGAGGCACTTGGCACTGTCAAACCAGCCACAGTCGCCTGTGGGGGCACCTTGCATCTGGGAGGTATCTTGATCCATTCGGAATTTCAGCAGGCAGCCGGCCACTCCAGGCCACCGGGAACTGGACACGAACCATGGCCTTTCCCCAGAGAAACAAAAGTCACCAGGCCAGGTTCCTGATGTCAGTTTGCAGGAGGCACTTGGCACTGTCAAACCAGCCACAGCTGCAAGTGGGAGCACCTTGCATCTGGGACGTATCCTGATCCGTGCGGAATTTCAGCAGGCAGCCGGCCACTCCAGGCCACCGGGCACTGGACACGAACCATGGCCTTTCCCCAGAGAAACAAAAGTCACAAGGCCAGGTTCCTGATGTCAGTTTGCAGGAGGCACTTGGCACTGTCAAACTAGCCACAGTTGCCTGTGGGGGCACCTTGCATCTGGGAGGTATCCCCATCCATGAGGAATTTCAGCAGGCAGCCGGCCACTCCAGACCACTGGGCACTGGACACGAACCATGGCCTTTCCCCAGAGAAACAAAAGTCACCACGGTAGCTTCCTGATGTCAGTTTGCAGGAGGCACTTGGCACTGTCAAACCAGCCACAGTCGCCTGTGGTGGTACTTTTGGTCAGGGAGGTATCCTGATCCGTGCGGAATTTCTGCAGGCAGCCGGCCACTCCAGGCCACCGGGCACTGGACACGAACCATGGCCTTTCCCCAGAGAAACAAAAGTCACCAGGCCAGGTTCCTGATGTCAGTTTGCAGGAGGCACTTGGCACTGTCAAACCAGCCACAGTCGCCTGTGGGGGCACCTTGCATCTGGGAGGTATCCTGATCCGTTCGGAATTTCAGTAGGCAGCCGGCTACTCCAGGCCACCGTGCCCCGGACAAGAATGATGGCCTTTTCCCAGGTAAACAAAAGTTACCAGGCCAGGTTCCTGATGTCAGTTTGCAGGAGGCACTTGGCACTGTCAAACCAGCCACAGTTGCCTGTGGGGGCACCTTGCATCTGGGAGGTATCCTGATCCGTTCGGAATTTCAGTAGGCAGCCGGCGACTCCAGGCCACCGTGCCCCAGACAAGAATGATGGCCTTATCCCAGAGAAACAAAAGTCACCAGGCCAGGTTCCTGATGTCAGTTTGCAGGAGGCACTTGGCACTGTCAAACCAGCCACAGTTGCCTGTGGGGGCACCTTGCATCTGGGAGGTATCCTGATCCGTGCGGAATTTCAGCAGGCAGCCGGCCACTCCAGGCCACCGGGCACTGGATATGAACCATGGCCTTTCCCCAGAGAAACAAAAGTCACCAGGCCAGGTTCCTGATGTCAGTTTGCAGGAGGCACTTGGCACTGTCAAACCAGCCACAGTTGCAAGTGGGAGCACCTTGCATCTGGGAGGTATCCTGATCCGTTCGGAATTTCAGCAGGCAGCCGGCCACTCCGGTTTACCGGACCCATGAGAAAAATGATGGCCTTTCTCCAGAGAAACAAAAGTCACCAGGCCAGGTTCCTGATGTCAGTTTGCTGGAGGCACTTGGCACTGTCAAACCAGCCACAGTCGCCTGTGGGGGCACCTTGCATCTGGGAGGTATCTTGATCCATTCGGAATTTCAGCAGGCAGCCGGCCACTCCAGGCCACCGGGAACTGGACACGAACCATGGCCTTTCCCCAGAGAAACAAAAGTCACCAGGCCAGGTTCCTGATGTCAGTTTGCAGGAGGCACTTGGCACTGTCAAACCAGCCACAGTTGCCTGTGGGGGCACCTTGCATCTGGGAGGTATCCCCATCCATGAGGAATTTCAGCAGGCAGCCGGCCACTCCAGACCACTGGGCACTGGACACGAACCATGGCCTTTCCCCAGAGAAACAAAAGTCACCAGGCCAGGTTCCTGATGCAAGTTTGCAGGAGGCACTTGGCACTGTCAAACCAGCCACAGTTGCCTGTGGGGGCACCTTGCATCTGGGAGGTATCCTGATACGTTCGGAATTTCAGCAGGCAGCCGGCCACTCCGGTTTACCGGGCCCATGAGAAGAATGATGGCCTTTCCCCAGAGAAACAAAAGTCACCAGGCCAGGTTCCTGATGTCAGTTTGCTGGAGGCACTTGGCACTGTCAAACCAGCCACAGTTGCCTGTGGGGGCACCTTGCATCTGGGAGGTATCATGATCCGTTCGGAATTTCTGCAGGCAGCCGGCGACTCCAGGCCACCGTGCCCCGGACAAGAATGATGGCCTTTTCCCAGAGAAACAAAAGTCACCAGGCCAGGTTCCTGATGTCAGTTTGCTGGAGGCACTTGGCACTGTCAAACCAGCCACAGTTGCCTGTGGGGGCACCTTGCATCTGGGAGGTATCCTGATCCGTTCGGAATTTCAGCAGGCAGCCGGCCACTCCGGGCCACCGGGCACTGGATATGAACCATGGCCTTTCCCCAGAGAAACAAAAGTCACCAGGCCAGGTTCCTGATGTCAGTTTGCAGGAGGCACTTGGCACTGTCAAACCACCCACAGTTGCAAGTGGGAGCACCTTGCATCTGGGAGGTATCCTGATCCGTTCGGAATTTCAGCAGGCAGCCGGCCACTCCGGTTTACCGGGCCCATGAGAAAAATGATGGCCTTTCCCCAGAGAAACAAAAGTCACCAGGCCAGGTTCCTGATGTCAGTTTGCTGGAGGCACTTGGCACTGTCAAACCAGCCACAGTCGCCTGTGGGGGCACCTTGCATCTGGGAGGTATCTTGATCCATTCGGAATTTCAGCAGGCAGCCGGCCACTCCAGGCCACCGGGAACTGGACACGAACCATGGCCTTTCCCCAGAGAAACAAAAGTCACCAGGCCAGGTTCCTGATGTCAGTTTGCAGGAGGCACTTGGCACTGTCAAACCAGCCACAGCTGCAAGTGGGAGCACCTTGCATCTGGGACGTATCCTGATCCGTGCGGAATTTCAGCAGGCAGCCGGCCACTCCAGGCCACCGGGCACTGGACACGAACCATGGCCTTTCCCCAGAGAAACAAAAGTCACAAGGCCAGGTTCCTGATGTCAGTTTGCAGGAGGCACTTGGCACTGTCAAACCAGCCACAGTTGCCTGTGGGGGCACCTTGCATCTGGGAGGTATCCCCATCCATGAGGAATTTCAGCAGGCAGCCGGCCACTCCAGACCACTGGGCACTGGACACGAACCATGGCCTTTCCCCAGAGAAACAAAAGTCACCAGGGTAGCTTCCTGATGTCAGTTTGCAGGAGGCACTTGGCACTGTCAAACCAGCCACAGTCGCCTGTGGTGGTACTTTTGGTCAGGGAGGTATCCTGATCCGTGCGGAATTTCTGCAGGCAGCCGGCCACTCCAGGCCACCGGGAACTGGACACGAACCATGGCCTTTCCCCTGAGAAACAAAAGTCACCAGGCCAGGTTCCTGATTTCAGTTTGCAGGAGGCACTTGGCACTGTCAAACCAGCCACAGTCGCCTGTGGGGGCACCTTGCATCTGGGAGGTATCCTGATCCGTTCGGAATTTCAGTAGGCAGCCGGCGACTCCAGGCCACCGTGCCCCGGACAAGAATGATGGCCTTTTCCCAGGTAAACAAAAGTTACCAGGCCAGGTTCCTGATGTCAGTTTGCAGGAGGCACTTGGCACTGTCAAACCAGCCACAGTTGCCTGTGGGGGCACCTTGCATCTGGGAGGTATCCTGATCCGTTCGGAATTTCAGTAGGCAGCCGGCGACTCCAGGCCACCGTGCCCCGGACAAGAATGATGGCCTTTTCCCAGAGAAACAAAAGTCACCAGGCCAGGTTCCTGATGTCAGTTTGCAGGAGGCACTTGGCACTGTCAAACCGGACACAGTTGCCTGTGGGGGCACCTTGCATCTGGGAGGTATCCTGATCCGTGCGGAATTTCAGCAGGCAGCCGGCCACTCCAGGCCACCGGGCACTGGATATGAACCATGGCCTTTCCCCAGAGAAACAAAAGTCACCAGGCCAGGTTCCTGATGTCAGTTTGCAGGAGGCACTTGGCACTGTCAAACCAGCCACAGTTGCAAGTGGGAGCACCTTGCATCTGGGAGGTATCCTGATCCGTTCGGAATTTCAGCAGGCAGCCGGCCACTCCGGTTTACCGGACCCATGAGAAAAATGATGGCCTTTCTCCAGAGAAACAAAAGTCACCAGGCCAGGTTCCTGATGTCAGTTTGCTGGAGGCACTTGGCACTGTCAAACCAGCCACAGTCGCCTGTGGGGGCACCTTGCATCTGGGAGGTATCTTGATCCATTCGGAATTTCAGCAGGCAGCCGGCCACTCCAGGCCACCGGGAACTGGACACGAACCATGGCCTTTCCCCAGAGAAACAAAAGTCACCAGGCCAGGTTCCTGATGTCAGTTTGGAGGAGGCACTTGGCACTGTCAAACCAGCCACAGTTGCCTGTGGGGGCACCTTGCATCTGGGAGGTATCCTGATCCGTTCGGAATTTCAGCAGGCAGCCGGCCACTCCGGTTTACCGGGCCCATGAGAAGAATGATGGCCTTTCCCCAGAGCAACAAAAGTCACCAGGCCAGGTTCCTGATGTCAGTTTGCTGGAGGCACTTGGCACTGTCAAACCAGCCACAGTCGCCTGTGGGGGCACCTTGCATCTGGGAGGTATCTTGATCCATTCAGAATTTCAGCAGGCAGCCGGCCACTCCCGGCCACAGGGAACTGGACACGAACCATGGCCTTTCCCCAGAGAAACAAAAGTCACCAGGCCAGGTTCCTGATGTCAGTTTGCAGGAGGCACTTGGCACTGTCAAACCAGCCACAGGTGCCTCTGGGGGCACCTTGCATCTGGAAGGTATCCTGATCCGTTCGGAATTTCAGTAGGCAGCCGGCTACTCCGGGCCACCGTTCCCCAGACAAGAATGATGGCCTTTTCCCAGGGAAACAAAAGTTACCAGGCCAGGTTCCTGATGTCAGTTTTCAGGAGGCACTTGGCACTGTCAAACCAGCCACTGTTGCCTGTGGGGGCACATTGCATCTGGGCGGTATCCTGATCCGTTCAGAATTTCAGCAGGCAGCCGGCCACTCCCGGCAAGGGGACCCTTGAGAAGAATGATGGCCTTTCCCCAGAGAAACAAAAGTCACCAGGCCAGGTTCCTGATGTCAGTTTGCTGGAGGCGCTTGGCACTGTCAAACCAGCCAGAGTCGCCTGTGGGGGCACCTTGCGTCTGGGAGGTATCTTGATCCATTCGGAATTTCAGCAGGCAGCCGGCCACACCCGGTCACCGGGAACTGGACACGAACCATGGCCTTTCCCCAGAGAAACAAAAGTCACCAGGGCAGCTTCCTGATGTCAGTTTGCAGGAGGCACTTGGCACTGTCAAACCAGCCACTGTTGCAAGTGGGGGCACCTTGCATCTGGGAGGTATCCTGATCCATGCGGAACTTCAGCAGGCAGCCGGCCACTCCAGGCCACCGGGCACTGGACACGAACCATGGCCTTTCCCCAGAGAAACAAAAGTCACCAGGCCAGGTTCCTGATGTCAGTTTGCCGGAGGCACGTGGCACTGTCAAACCAGCCACAGTTGCCTCTGGGGGCACCTTGCATCTGGGAGGTATCCTGATCCGTTCGGAATTTCTGTAGGCAGCCGGCTACTCCGGGCCACCGTGCCCCAGGCAAGGATGATGGCCTTTTCCCAGGGAAAGAAAAGTTACCAGGCCAGGTTCCTGATGTCAGTTTGCAGGAGGCACTTGGCACTGTCAAACCAGCCACAGTCGCCTGTGGTGGTACTTTCGGTCTGGGAGGCATCCTGATCCGTGTGGAATTTCTGCAGGCAGCCGGCCACTCCAGGCCACCGGGCACTGGATATGAACCATGGCCTTTCCCCAGAGAAACAAAAGTCACCAGGCCAGGTTCCTGATGTCAGTTTGCAGGAGGCACTTGGCACTGTCAAACCAGCCACTGTTGCCTGTGGTGGTACTATGGGTCTGGGAGGTATCCTGATCCGTGCGGAATTTCAGCAGGCAGCCAGCCACTCCGGGCCTCCAGGCCCTGGACACCTACAATGGCCTTTCCCCAGAGAAACAAAAGTCACCAGGCCAGGTTCCTGATGTCAGTTTGCAGGAGGCACTTGGCACTGTCAAACCAGCCACAGGTGCCTCTGGGGGCACCTTGCATCCTGGAGGTATCCTGATCCGTGCGGAATTTCAGCAGGCAGCCGGCCACTCCAGTCCACCGTGCCCCGGACAAGAATGATGGCCTTTTCCCAGAGAAACAAAAGTCACCAGGCCAGGTTCCTGATGTCAGTTTGCAGAAGGCTCTTGGCACTGTCAAACCAGCCACAGGTGCCTGTGGTGGTACTTTCGGTCGGGGAGGCATCCTGGTCCATGAGGAATTTCAGCCGGCAGCCGGCCACTCCGGGCCACCAGGCCCTAGACATGTACGATGACCTTTTCCCAGAGAAACCACAGTTACCAGGACAGGTTCCTGATGTCAGTTTGCAGTAGGCACTTGGCACTGTCAAACCAGCCACAGTTGCCTCGGGCGGCACCTTTCATTTAGACGGTATCCTGATCCGTGCGGAATTTCAGCAGGCAGCCGGCCACTCCGGGCCTACGTGTCCAGGATATGAACGATGGCCTTTCCCCAGAGAAACAAAAGTCACCAGGCCAGGTTCCTGATGTCAGTTTGCAGGAGGCACTTGGCACTGTCAAACCAGCTGCAGATGCCTGTGGGGGCACCTTGCATCCTGGAGGTATCCTGATCCGTGCGGAATTTCAGCAGGCAGCCGGCCACTCCAGGCCACCGGGCACTGGACACGAACCATGGCCTTTCCCCAGAAAAACAAAAGTCACCAGGCCAGGTTCCTGATGTCAGTTTGCTGGAGGCACTTGGCACTGTCAAACCAGCCACAGTTGCCTGTGGGGGCACCTTGCATCTGGGAGGTATCCTGATCCGTTCAGAATTTCAGTAGGCAGCCGGCGACTCCAGGCCACCGTGCCCCGGACAAGAATGATGGCCTTTTCCCAGGTAAACAAAACTAACCAGGCCAGGTTCCTGATGTCAGTTTGCAGGAGGCACTTGGCACTGTCAAACCAGCCACAGTTGCCTGTGGGGGCACCTTGCATCCTGGAGGTATCCTGATCCGTGCGGAATTTCAGCAGGCAGCCGGCCACTTCAGGCCACCGGGCACTGGACAAGAACCATGGCCTTTCCCCAGAGAAACAAAAGTCACCAGGGCAGCTTCCTGATGTCAGTTTGCAGGAGGCACTTGGCACTGTCAAACCAGCCACAGTTGCCTGTGGGAGCACCTTGCATCTGGGAGGTATCCTGATCCGTTCGGAATTTCAGCAGGCAGCCGGCCACTCCGGTTTACCGGGCCCAAGAGAAAAATGATGGCCTTTCCCCAGAGAAACAAAAGTCACCAGGCCAGGTTCCTGATGTCAGTTTGCTGGAGGCACTTGGCACTGTCAAACCAGCCACAGTCGCCTGTGGGGGCACCTTGCATCTGGGAGGTATCTTGATCCATTCGGAATTTCAGCAGGCAGCCGGCCACTCCAGGCCACCGGGCACTGGATATGAACCATGGCCTTTCCCCAGCGAAACAAAACTAACCAGGCCAGGTTCCTGATGTCAGTTTGCAGGAGGCACTTGGCACTGTCAAACCAGCCACAGTTGCCTGTGGGGGCACCTTGCATCTGGGAGGTATCCTGATCCGTGCGGAATTTCAGCAGGCAGCCGGCCACTCCAGGCCACCGGGCACTGGATATGAACCATGGCCTTTCCCCAGCGAAACAAAACTAACCAGGCCAGGTTCCTGATGTCAGTTTGCAGGAGGCACTTGGCACTGTCAAACCAGCCACAGTTGCCTGTGGGGGCACCTTGCATCTGGGCGGTATCCTGATCCGTTCGGAATTTCAGTAGGCAGCCGGCTACTCCGGGCCACCGTTCCCCAGACAAGAATGATGGCCTTTTCTCAGGGAAACAAAAGTTACCAGGCCAGGTTCCTGATGTCAGTTTGCAGGAGGCACTTGGCACTGTCAAACCAGCCACTGTTGCCTGTGGGGGCACCTTGCATCTGGGCGGTATCCTGATCCGTTCGGAATTTCAGCAGGCAGCCGGCCACTCCCGGCAAGGGGACCCTTGAGAAGAATGATGGCCTTTCCCCAGAGAAACAAAAGTCACCAGGCCAGGTGCCTGATCTCAGTTTGCAGGAGGCACTTGGCACTGTCAAACCAGCCACAGTTGCCTGTGGTGGTACTTTTGGTCAGGGAGGTATCCTGATCCGTGCGGAATTTCTGCAGGCAGCCGGCCACCACGGGCCTCCTCGCCCTGTACACCTACAATGGCCATTCCCCAGAGAAACAAAAGTCACCAGGCCAGGTTCCTGATGTCAGTTTGCAGGAGGCACTTGGCACTGTCAAACCAGCCACAGGTGCCTCTGGGGGCATTTTTCATATGGGAAGTATCCTGATCCGTGCGGAATTTCAGCAGGCAGCCGGCCAATCCAGGCCAGCGTGCACTGGACACGAACCATGGCCTTTTCCCAGAGAAACAAAAGTCACCAGGCCAGGTTCCTGATGTCAGTTTGCAGGAGGCACTTGGCACTGTCAAACCAGCCACAGTTGCCTGTGGTGGTACTATGGGTCTGGGAGGCATCCTGATCGGTGCGGAATTTCAGCAGGCAGCCGGCCACTACTGGCCTCCAGGCCCTGTACAGCAACAATGGCCTTTCCCCAGAGAAACAAAAGTCACCAGGGCAGCTTCCTGATGTCAGTTTGCAGGAGGCACTTGGCACTGTCAAACCACCCACAAGTGCCTCTGGGGGCACCTTGCATCCTGGAGGTATCCTGATCCGTGCGGAATTTCAGCAGGCAGCCGGCCACTCCAGGCCACCGGGCACTGGATATGAACCATGGCCTTTCCCCAGAGAAACAAAAGCCACCAGGGCAGCTTCCTGATGTCAGTTTGCAGGAGGCACTTGGCACTGTCAAACCAGCCACAGTTGCCTGTGGGGGCACCTTGCATCCTGGAGGTATCCTCATCCATGAGGAATTTCAGCAGGCAGCCGGCCACTCCAGGCCACCAGGCACTGGACACGAACCATGGCCTTTCCCCAGAGAAACAAAAGTCACCAGGCCAGGTTCCTGATGTCAGTTTGCAGGAGGCACTTGGCACTGTCAAACCAGCCAGAGGTGCCTGTGGTGGTACTTTTGGTCAGGGAGGTATCCTGATCCGTGCGGAATTTCTGCAGGCAGCCGGCCACCACGGGCCTCCTCGCCCTGGACAGCTACAATGGCCTTTCCCCAGAGAAACAAAAGTCACCAGGCCAGGTTCCTGATGTCAGTTTGCAGGAGGCACTTGGCACTGTCAAACCAGATGCAGGTACCTCTGGGGGCATTTTTCATATGGGAAGAATCCTGATCCGTGCGGAATTTCAGCAGGCAGCCGGCCACTCCAGGCCACCGGGCACTGGACACGAACCATGGCCTTTCCCCAGAGAAACAAAAGTCAACAGGCCAGGTTCCTGATGTCAGTTTGCAGGAGGTACTTGGCACTGTCAAACCAGCCAGAGTTGCCTCTGGGGGCACCTTGCACCTGGGAGGTATCCTGATCCATTCGGAATTTCAGCAGGCAGCCGGCAACACCGGGCCACCAGGCCACCGGTCCCCGGGCAGGAATGATGGCCTTTCCCCAGAGAAACAAAAGTCACCAGGCCAGGTTCCTGATGTCAGTTTGCAGGAGGCACTTGGCACTGTCAAACCAGCCACAGGTGCCTCTGGGGGTACCTTGCATCCTGGAGGTATCCTGATCCGTGGGGAATTTCAGCAGGCAGCCGGCCACTCCGTTTTACAGGGCCCATGAGAAGAATGATGGCCTTTCCCCAGAGAAACAAAAGTCACCAGGCCAGGTTCCTGATGTCAGTTTGCTGGAGGCACTTGGCACTGTCAAACCAGCCACAGTCGCCTGTGGGGGCACCTTGCATCTGGGAGGTATCCTGATCCGTTCAGAATTTCAGTAGGCAGCCGGCCACCACAGGCCTCCTCGCCCTGTACACCTACAATGGCCATTCCCCAGAGAAACAAAAGTCACCAGGCCAGGTTCCTGATGTCAGTTTGCAGGAGGCACTTGGCACTGTCAAACCAGCCACAGGTGCCTCTGGGGGCATTTTGCATATGGGAAGTATCCTGATCCGTGCGGAATTTCAGCAGGCAGCCGGCAAATCCAGGCCAGCGGGCACTGGACACGAACCATGGCCTTTTCCCAGAGAAACAAAAGTCACCAGGCCAGGTTCCTGATGTCAGTTTGCAGGAGGCACTTGGCACTGTCAAACCAGCCACAGTTGCCTGTGGGGGCACCTTGCATCTGGGAGGTATCCTGATCCGTGCGGAATTTCAGCAGGCAGCCGGCCACTCCAGGCCACCGGGCACTGGATATGAACCATGGCCTTTCCCCAGAGAAACAAAACTAACCAGGCCAGGTTCCTGATGTCAGTTTGCAGGAGGCAGTTGGCACTGTCAAACCAGACACAGTTGCCTGTGGGGGCACCTTGCATCTGGGCGGTATCCTGATCCGTTCGGAATTTCAGAAGGCAGCCGGCTACTCCGGGCCACCGTTCCCCAGAGAAGAATGATGGCCTTTTCCCAGGGAAACAAAAGTTACCAGGCCAGGTTCCTGATGTCAGTTTGCAGGAGGCACTTGGCACTGTCAAACCAGCCACAGTTGCCTGTGGGGGCACCTTGCATCTGGGCGGTATCCTGATCCGTTCGGAATTTCAGCAGGCAGCCGGCCACTCCCGGCAAGGGGACCCTTGAGAAGCATGATGGCCTTTCCCCAGAGAAACAAAAGTCACCAGGCCAGGTTCCTGATGTCAGTTTGCAGGACGCACTTGGCACTGTCAAACCAGCCACAGTTGCCTGTGGTGGTACTTTTGGTCAGGGAGGTATCCTGATCCGTGCGGAATTTCTGCAGGCAGCCGGCCACCACGGGCCTCCTCGCCCTGTACACCTACAATGGCCATTCCCCAGAGAAACAAAAGTCACCAGGCCAGGTTCCTGATGTCAGTTTGCAGGAGGCACTTGGCACTGTCAAACCAGCCACAGGTGCCTCTGGGGGCATTTTTCATATGGGAAGTATCCTGATCCGTGCGGAATTTCAGCAGGCAGCCGGCCACTCCAGGCCACTGGGCACTGGACACGAACCATGGCCTTTTCCCAGAGAAACAAAAGTCACCAGGCCAGCTTCCTGATGTCAGTTTGCAGGAGGCACTTGGCACTGTCAAACCACCCACAAGTGCCTCTGGGGGCACCTTGCATCCTGGAGGTATCCTGATCCGTGCGGAATTTCAGCAGGCAGCCGGCCACTCCAGGCCACCGGGCACTGGATATGAACCATGGCCTTTCCCCAGAGAAACAAAAGCCACCAGGCCAGGTTCCTGATGTCAGTTTGCAGGAGGCACTTGGCACTGTCAAACCAGCCACAGTTGCCTGTGGGGGCACCTTGCATCCTGGAGGTATCCTCATCCATGAGGAATTTCAGCAGGCAGCCGGCCACTCCAGGCCACCAGGCACTGGACACGAACCATGGCCTTTCCCCAGAGAAACAAAAGTCACCAGGCCAGGTTCCAGATGTCAGTTTGCAGGAGGCACTTGGCACTGTCAAACCAGCCAGAGGTGCCTGTGGTGGTACTTTTGGTCAGGGAGGTATCCTGATCCATGCGGAATTTCTGCAGGCAGCCGGCCACCACGGGCCTCCTCGCCCTGGACAGCTACAATGGCCTTTCCCCAGAGAAACAAAAGTCACCAGGCCAGGTTCCTGATGTCAGTTTGCAGGAGGCACTTGGCACTGTCAAACCAGCTGCAGGTACCTCTGGGGGCATTTTTCATATGGGAAGAATCCTGATCCGTGCAGAATTTCAGCAGGCAGCCGGCCACTCCAGGCCACCGGGCACTGGACACGAACCATGGCCTTTCCCCAGAGAAACAAAAGTCAACAGGCCAGGTTCCTGATGTCAGTTTGCAGGAGGTACTTGGCACTGTCAAACCAGCCACAGTTGCCTCTGGGGGCACCTTGCACCTGGGAGGTATCCTGATCCATTCGGAATTTCAGCAGGCAGCCGGCAACACCGGGCCACCGGGCCACAGGTCCCCGGGCAAGAATGATGGCCTTTCCCCAGAGAAACAAAAGTCACCAGGCCAGGCTCCTGA
Source organism: Passer domesticus (assembly GCF_036417665.1). NCBI lineage: Eukaryota > Metazoa > Chordata > Aves > Passeriformes > Passeridae > Passer > Passer domesticus. Next base: position 57,193,226 of record NC_087478.1, on the reverse strand, counting down.
TGTCAGTTTGCAGGAGGCACTTGGCACTGTCAAACCAGCCACAGGTGCCTCTGGGGGTACCTTGCATCCTGGAGGTATCCTGATCCGTGGGGAATTTCAGCAGGCAGCCGGCCACTCCGTTTTACAGGGCCCATGAGAAGAATGATGGCCTTTCCCCAGAGAAACAAAAGTCACCAGGCCAGGTTCCTGATGTCAGTTTGCAGGAGGCACTTGGCACTGTCAAACCAGCCACAGTCGCCTGTGGGGGCACCTTGCATCTGGGAGGTATCTTGATCCATTCGGAATTTCAGCAGGCAGCCGGCCACACCCGGCCACTGGGAACTAGACACAAACCATGGCCTTTCCCCAGAGAAACAAAAGTCACCAGGCCAGGTTCCTGATGTCAGTTTGCAGGAGGCACTTGGCACTGTCAAACCAGCCACAGTTGCCTGTGGGGGCACCATGCATCTGGGCGGCATCCTGATCCGTTCGGAATTTCAGCAGGCAGCCGGCCACTACCGGCCTCCACGCCCTGGACACGTACAATGGACTTTCCCCAGAGAAACAAAAGTCACCAGGCCAGGTTCCTGATGTCAGTTTGCAGGAGGCACTTGGCACTGTCAAACAAGCTGCCGGTGCCTGTGGGGGCACCTTGCATCCGGGAGGTATCCTGATCCGTGCGGAATTTCTGCAGGCAGCCGGCCACTCCAGGCCACCGGGCACTGGATATGAACCATGGCCTTTCCCCAGAGAAACAAAAGTCACCAGGCCAGGTTCCTGATGTCAGTTTGCAGGAGGCACTTGGCACTGTCAAACCAGCCACAGTTGCCTGTGGGGGCACCTTGCATCTGGGAGGTATCCTGATCCATTCGCAATTTCTGCAGGCAGCCGGCCACTCCGGGTCACCGTGCCCCGGACAAGAATGATGGCCTTTTCCCAGAGAAACAAAAGTCACCAGGCCAGGTTCCTGACGTCAGTTTGCAGGAGGCACTTGGCACAGTCAAACCAGCTGCTGGTGCCTGTGGGGGCACCTTGCATCCTGGAGGTATCCTGATCCGTTTGGAATTTCAGCAGGCAGCCGGCCACTCCGGTTTACCGGGCCCATGAGAAGAAGGATGGCCTTTCCCCAGAGAAACAAAAGTCACCAGGCCAGGTTCCTGATGTCAGTTTGCTGGAGGCACTTGGCACTGTCAAACCAGCCACAGTCGCCTGTGGGGGCACCTTGCATCTGGGAGGTATCTTGATCCAGTCGGAATTTCAGCAGGCAGCCGGCCACTCCCGGCCACTGGGAACTGGACACAAACCATGGCCTTTCCGCAGAGAAACAAAAGTCACCAGGCCAGGTTCCTGATGTCAGTTTGCAGGAGGCACTCGGCACTGTCAAACCAGCCACAGTTGCCTGTGGGGGCACCTTGCATCTGGGAGGTATCCTGATCCGTGCGGAATTTCAGCAGGCAGCCGGCCACTCCAGGCCACTGGGCACTGGATATGAACCATGGCCTTTCCCCAGAGAAACAAAAGTCACCAGGCCAGGTTCCTGATGTCAGTTTGCAGGACGCACTTGGCACTGTCAAACCAGCCACAGTTGCCTGTGGGGGCACCTTGCATCTGGGAGGTATCCTGATCCGTTCGGAATTTCAGTAGGCAGCCGGCTACTCCGGGCCACCGTGCCCCAGACAAGAATGATGGCCTTTTCCCAGAGAAACAAAAGTCACCAGGCCAGGTTCCTGATGTCAGTTTGCAGGAGGCACTTGGCACTGTCAAACCAGCCACAGTTGCCTGTGGGGGCACCTTGCATCTGGGCGGTATCCTGATCCGTTCGGAATTTCAGCAGGCAGCCGGCCACTCCCGGCAAGGGGACCCTTGAGAAGAATGATGGCCTTTCCCCAGAGAAACAAAAGTCACCAGGCCAGGTTCCTGATGTCAGTTTGCAGGAGGCACTTGGCACTGTCAAACCAGCCACAGTTGCCTGTGGTGGTACTTTTGGTCAGGGAGGTATCCTGATCCGTGCGGAACTTCAGCAGGCAGCCGGCCACTCCAGACCACTGGGCACTGGACACGAACCATGGCCTTTTCCCAGAGAAACAAAAGTCACCAGGCCAGGTTCCTGATGTCAGTTTGCAGGAGGCACTTGGCACTGTCAAACCAGCCACAGTTGCCTGTGGGGGCACCTTGCATCTGGGAGGTATCCTGATCCGTGCGGAATTTCAGCAGGCAGCCGGCCACTCCCGGCCACCGGGCACTGGATATGAACCATGGCCTTTCCCCAGAGAAACAAAACTAACCAGGCCAGGTTCCTGATGTCAGTTTGCAGGAGGCACTTGGCACTGTCAAACCAGCCACAGTTGCCTGTGGGGGCACCTTGCATCTGGGCGGTATCCTGATCCGTTCGGAATTTCAGAAGGCAGCCGGCTACTCCGGGCCACCGTTCCCCAGACAAGAATGATGGCCTTTTCCCAGGGAAACAAAAGTCACCAGGCCAGGTTCCTGATGTCAGTTTGCAGGAGGCACTCGGCACTGTCAAACCAGCCACAGTTGCCTGTGGGGGCACCTTGCATCTGGGAGGTATCCTGATCCGTGCGGAATTTCAGCAGGCAGCCGGCCACTCCAGGCCACTGGGCACTGGATATGAACCATGGCCTTTCCCCAGAGAAACAAAAGTCACCAGGCCAGGTTCCTGATGTCAGTTTGCAGGAGGCACTTGGCACTGTCAAACCAGCCACAGTTGCCTGTGGGGGCACCTTGCATCTGGGAGGTATCCTGATCCGTGCGGAATTTCAGCAGGCAGCCGGCCACTCCCGGCCACCGGGCACTGGATATGAACCATGGCCTTTCCCCAGAGAAACAAAAGTCACCAGGCCAGGTTCCTGATGTCACTTTGCAGGAGGCACTTGGCACTGTCAAACCAGCCACAGTTGCCTGTGGGGGCACCTTGCACCTGGGAGGTATCCTGATCCATTCGGAATTTCAGCAGGCAGCCGGCAACACCGGGCCACCGGGCCACAGGTCCCCGGGCAAGAATGATGGCCTTTCCCCAGAGAAACAAAAGTCACCAGGCCAGGCTCCTGATGTCAGTTTGCAGGAGGCACTTGGCACTGTCAAACCAGCCACAGGTGCCTCTGGGGGTACCTTGCATCCTGGAGGTATCCTGATCCGTGGGGAATTTCAGCAGGCAGCCGGCCACTCCGTTTTACAGGGCCCATGAGAAGAATGATGGCCTTTCCCCAGAGAAACAAAAGTCACCAGGCCAGGTTCCTGATGTCAGTTTGCAGGAGGCACTTGGCACTGTCAAACCAGCCACAGTCGCCTGTGGGGGCACCTTGCATCTGGGAGGTATCTTGATCCATTCGGAATTTCAGCAGGCAGCCGGCCACACCCGGCCACTGGGAACTAGACACAAACCATGGCCTTTCCCCAGAGAAACAAAAGTCACCAGGCCAGGTTCCTGATGTCAGTTTGCAGGAGGCACTTGGCACTGTCAAACCAGCCACAGTTGCCTGTGGGGGCACCATGCATCTGGGCGGCATCCTGATCCGTTCGGAATTTCAGCAGGCAGCCGGCCACTACCGGCCTCCACGCCCTGGACACGTACAATGGACTTTCCCCAGAGAAACAAAAGTCACCAGGCCAGGTTCCTGATGTCAGTTTGCAGGAGGCACTTGGCACTGTCAAACAAGCTGCCGGTGCCTGTGGGGGCACCTTGCATCCGGGAGGTATCCTGATCCGTGCGGAATTTCTGCAGGCAGCCGGCCACTCCAGGCCACCGGGCACTGGATATGAACCATGGCCTTTCCCCAGAGAAACAAAAGTCACCAGGCCAGGTTCCTGATGTCAGTTTGCAGGAGGCACTTGGCACTGTCAAACCAGCCACAGTTGCCTGTGGGGGCACCTTGCATCCTGGAGGTATCCTCATCCATGAGCAATTTCAGCAGGCAGCCGGCCACTCCAGACCACTGGGAACTGGACACGAACCATGGCCTTTCCCCAGAGAAACAAAAGTCACCAGGCCAGGTTCCTGATGTCAGTTTGCAGGAGGCACTTGGCACTGTCAAACCAGCCACAGTTGCCTCTGGGGGCACCTTGCATCTGGGAGGTATCCTGATCCGTGCGGAATTTCAGCAGGCAGCCGGCCACTCCAGGCCACCGGGCACTGGACACGAACCATGGCCTTTCCCCAGAGAAACAAAAGTCACCAGGCCAGGTTCCTGATGTCACTTTGCAGGAGGCACTTGGCACTGTCAAACCAGCCACAGTTGCCTGTGGGGGCACCTTGCATCTGGGAGGTATCCTGATCCATTCGCAATTTCTGCAGGCAGCCGGCCACTCCGGGTCACCGTGCCCCGGACAAGAATGATGGCCTTTTCCCAGAGAAACAAAAGTCACCAGGCCAGGTTCCTGACGTCAGTTTGCAGGAGGCACTTGGCACAGTCAAACCAGCTGCTGGTGCCTGTGGGGGCACCTTGCATCCTGGAGGTATCCTGATCCGTTTGGAATTTCAGCAGGCAGCCGGCCACTCCGGTTTACCGGGCCCATGAGAAGAATGATGGCCTTTCCCCAGAGAAACAAAAGTCACCAGGCCAGGTTCCTGATGTCAGTTTGCTGGAGGCACTTGGCACTGTCAAACCAGCCACAGTCGCCTGTGGGGGCACCTTGCATCTGGGAGGTATCTTGATCCAGTCGGAATTTCAGCAGGCTGCCGGCCACTCCCGGCCACAGGGAACTGGACACAAACCATGGCCTTTCCCCAGAGAAACAAAAGTCACCAGGCCAGGTTCCTGATGTCAGTTTGCAGGAGGCACTCGGCACTGTCAAACCAGCCACAGTTGCCTGTGGGGGCACCTTGCATCTGGGAGGTATCCTGATCCGTGCGGAATTTCAGCAGGCAGCCGGCCACTCCAGGCCACTGGGCACTGGATATGAACCATGGCCTTTCCCCAGAGAAACAAAAGTCACCAGGCCAGGTTCCTGATGTCAGTTTGCAGGACGCACTTGGCACTGTCAAACCAGCCACAGTTGCCTGTGGGGGCACCTTGCATCTGGGAGGTATCCTGATCCGTTCGGAATTTCAGTAGGCAGCCGGCTACTCCGGGCCACCGTGCCCCAGACAAGAATGATGGCCTTTTCCCAGAGAAACAAAAGTCACCAGGCCAGGTTCCTGATGTCAGTTTGCAGGAGGCACTTGGCACTGTCAAACCAGCCACAGTTGCCTGTGGGGGCACCTTGCATCTGGGCGGTATCCTGATCCGTTCGGAATTTCAGCAGGCAGCCGGCCACTCCCGGCAAGGGGACCCTTGAGAAGAATGATGGCCTTTCCCCAGAGAAACAAAAGTCACCAGGCCAGGTTCCTGATGTCAGTTTGCAGGAGGCACTTGGCACTGTCAAACCAGCCACAGTTGCCTGTGGTGGTACTTTTGGTCAGGGAGGTATCCTGATCCGTGCGGAACTTCAGCAGGCAGCCGGCCACTCCAGACCACTGGGCACTGGACACGAACCATGGCCTTTTCCCAGAGAAACAAAAGTCACCAGGCCAGGTTCCTGATGTCAGTTTGCAGGAGGCACTTGGCACTGTCAAACCAGCCACAGTTGCCTGTGGGGGCACCTTGCATCTGGGAGGTATCCTGATCCGTGCGGAATTTCAGCAGGCAGCCGGCCACTCCCGGCCACCGGGCACTGGATATGAACCATGGCCTTTCCCCAGAGAAACAAAACTAACCAGGCCAGGTTCCTGATGTCAGTTTGCAGGAGGCACTTGGCACTGTCAAACCAGCCACAGTTGCCTGTGGGGGCACCTTGCATCTGGGCGGTATCCTGATCCGTTCGGAATTTCAGAAGGCAGCCGGCTACTCCGGGCCACCGTTCCCCAGACAAGAATGATGGCCTTTTCCCAGGGAAACAAAAGTCACCAGGCCAGGTTCCTGATGTCAGTTTGCAGGAGGCACTCGGCACTGTCAAACCAGCCACAGTTGCCTGTGGGGGCACCTTGCATCTGGGAGGTATCCTGATCCGTGCGGAATTTCAGCAGGCAGCCGGCCACTCCAGGCCACTGGGCACTGGATATGAACCATGGCCTTTCCCCAGAGAAACAAATGTCACCAGGCCAGGTTCCTGATGTCAGTTTGCAGGAGGCACTTGGCACTGTCAAACCAGCCACAGTTGCCTGTGGGGGCACCTTGCATCTGGGAGGTATCCTGATCCGTGCGGAATTTCAGCAGGCAGCCGGCCACTCCCGGCCACCGGGCACTGGATATGAACCATGGCCTTTCCCCAGAGAAACAAAAGTCACCAGGCCAGGTTCCTGATGTCACTTTGCAGGAGGCACTTGGCACTGTCAAACCAGCCACAGTTGCCTGTGGGGGCACCTTGCATCTGGGAGGTATCCTGATCCATTCGCAATTTCTGCAGGCAGCCGGCCACTCCGGGTCACCGTGCCCCGGACAAGAATGATGGCCTTTTCCCAGAGAAACAAAAGTCACCAGGCCAGGTTCCTGACGTCAGTTTGCAGGAGGCACTTGGCACAGTCAAACCAGCTGCTGGTGCCTGTGGGGGCACCTTGCATCCTGGAGGTATCCTGATCCGTTTGGAATTTCAGCAGGCAGCCGGCCACTCCGGTTTACCGGGCCCATGAGAAGAATGATGGCCTTTCCCCAGAGAAACAAAAGTCACCAGGCCAGGTTCCTGATGTCAGTTTGCTGGAGGCACTTGGCACTGTCAAACCAGCCACAGTCGCCTGTGGGGGCACCTTGCATCTGGGAGGTATCTTGATCCAGTCGGAATTTCAGCAGGCAGCCGGCCACTCCCGGCCACTGGGAACTGGACACGAACTATGGCCTTTCCCCAGAGAAACAAAAGTCACCAGGCCAGGTTCCTGATGTCAGTTTGCAGGAGGCACTCGGCACTGTCAAACCAGCCACAGTTGCCTGTGGGGGCACCTTGCATCTGGGAGGTATCCTGATCCGTGCGGAATTTCAGCAGGCAGCCGGCCACTCCAGGCCACTGGGCACTGGATATGAACCATGGCCTTTCCCCAGAGAAACAAAAGTCACCAGGCCAGGTTCCTGATGTCAGTTTGCAGGACGCACTTGGCACTGTCAAACCAGCCACAGTTGCCTGTGGGGGCACCTTGCATCTGGGAGGTATCCTGATCCGTTCGGAATTTCAGTAGACAGCCGGCTACTCCGGGCCACCGTGCCCCAGACAAGAATGATGGCCTTTTCCCAGAGAAACAAAAGTCACCAGGCCAGGTTCCTGATGTCAGTTTGCAGGAGGCACTTGGCACTGTCAAACCAGCCACAGTTGCCTGTGGGGGCACCTTGCATCTGGGCGGTATCCTGATCCGTTCGGAATTTCAGCAGGCAGCCGGCCACTCCCGGCAAGGGGACCCTTGAGAAGAATGATGGCCTTTCCCCAGAGAAACAAAAGTCACCAGGCCAGGTTCCTGATGTCAGTTTGCAGGAGGCACTTGGCACTGTCAAACCAGCCACAGTTGCCTGTGGTGGTACTTTTGGTCAGGGAGGTATCCTGATCCGTGCGGAACTTCAGCAGGCAGCCGGCCACTCCAGACCACTGGGCACTGGACACGAACCATGGCCTATTCCCAGAGAAACAAAAGTCACCAGGCCAGGTTCCTGATGTCAGTTTGCAGGAGGCACTTGGCACTGTCAAACCAGCCACAGTTGCCTGTGGGGGCACCTTGCATCTGGGAGGTATCCTGATCCGTGCGGAATTTCAGCAGGCAGCCGGCCACTCCCGGCCACCGGGCACTGGATATGAACCATGGCCTTTCCCCAGAGAAACAAAACTAACCAGGCCAGGTTCCTGATGTCAGTTTGCAGGAGGCACTTGGCACTGTCAAACCAGCCACAGTTGCCTCTGGGGGCACCTTGCATCTGGGAGGTATCCTGATCCGTGCGGAATTTCAGCAGGCAGCCGGCCACTCCAGGCCACCGGGCACTGGACACGAACCATGGCCTTTCCCCAGAGAAACAAAAGTCACCAGGCCAGGTTCCAGATGTCAGTTTGCAGGAGGCACTCGGCACTGTCAAACCAGCCACAGTTGCCTGTGGGGGCACCTTGCATCTGGGAGGTATCCTGATCCGTGCGGAATTTCAGCAGGCAGCCGGCCACTCCAGGCCACTGGGCACTGGATATGAACCATGGCCTTTCCCCAGAGAAACAAAAGTCACCAGGCCAGGTTCCTGATGTCAGTTTGCAGGACGCACTTGGCACTGTCAAACCAGCCACAGTTGCCTGTGGGGGCACCTTGCATCTGGGAGGTATCCTGATCCGTTCGGAATTTCAGTAGGCAGCCGGCTACTCCTGGCCACCGTGCCCCAGACAAGAATGATGGCCTTTTCCCAGAGAAACAAAAGTCACCAGGCCAGGTTCCTGATGTCAGTTTGCAGGAGGCACTTGGCACTGTCAAACCAGCCACAGTTGCCTGTGGGGGCACCTTGCATCTGGGCGGTATCCTGATCCGTTCGGAATTTCAGCAGGCAGCCGGCCACTCCCGGCAAGGGGACCCTTGAGAAGAATGATGGCCTTTCCCCAGAGAAACAAAAGTCACCAGGCCAGGTTCCTGATGTCAGTTTGCTGGAGGCACTTGGCACTGTCAAACCAGCCACAGTTGCCTGTGGTGGTACTTTTGGTCAGGGAGGTATCCTGATCCGTGCGGAACTTCAGCAGGCAGCCGGCCACTCCAGACCACTGGGCACTGGACACGAACCATGGCCTTTTCCCAGAGAAACAAAAGTCACCAGGCCAGGTTCCTGATGTCAGTTTGCAGGAGGCACTTGGCACTGTCAAACCAGCCACAGTTGCCTGTGGTGGTACTTTTGGTCAGGGAGGTATCCTGATCCGTGCGGAATTTCTGCAGGCAGCCGGCCACGACGGGCCTCCTCGCCCTGTACACCTACAATGGCCATTCCCCAGAGAAACAAAAGTCACCAGGCCAGGTTCCTGATGTCAGTTTGCAGGAGGCACTTGGCACTGTCAAACCACCCACAGGTGCCTCTGGGGGCATTTTTCATATGTGAAGTATCCTGATCCGTGCGGAATTTCAGCAGGCAGCCGGCCACTCCAGGCCACCGGGCACTGGACATGAACCATGGCCTTTTCCCAGAGAAACAAAAGTCACCAGGCCAGCTTCCTGATGTCAGTTTGCAGGAGGCACTTGGCACTGTTAAACCACCCACAAGTGCCTCTGGGGGCACCTTGCATCCTGGAGGTATCCTGATCCATTCGGAATTTCAGCAGGCAGCCGGCCACTCCAGGCCACCGGGCACTGGATATGAACCATGGCCTTTCCCCAGAGAAACAAAAGCCACCAGGCCAGGTTCCTGATGTCAGTTTGCAGGAGGCACTTGGCACTGTCAAACCAGCCACAGTTGCCTGTGGGGGCACCTTGCATCCTGGAGGTATCCTCATCCATGAGGAATTTCAGCAGGCAGCCGGCCACTCCAGGCCACCAGGCACTGGACACGAACCATGGCCTTTCCCCAGAGAAACAAAAGTCACCAGGCCAGGTTCCAGATGTCAGTTTGCAGGAGGCACTTGGCACTGTCAAACCAGCCAGAGGTGCCTGTGGTGGTACTTTTGGTCAGGGAGGTATCCTGATCCGTGCGGAATTTCTGCAGGCAGCCGGCCACCACGGGCCTCCTCGCCCTGGACAGCTACAATGGCCTTTCCCCAGAGAAACAAAAGTCACCAGGCCAGGTTCCTGATGTCAGTTTGCAGGAGGCACTTGGCACTGTCAAACCAGCTGCAGGTACCTCTGGGGGCATTTTTCATATGGGAAGAATCCTGATCCGTGCAGAATTTCAGCAGGCAGCCGGCCACTCCAGGCCACCGGGCACTGGACACGAACCATGGCCTTTCCCCAGAGAAACAAAAGTCAACAGGCCAGGTTCCTGATGTCAGTTTGCAGTAGGTACCTGGCACTGTCAAACCAGCCAGAGTTGCCTCTGGGGGCACCTTGCACCTGGGAGGTATCCTGATCCATTCGGAATTTCAGCAGGCAGCCGGCAACACCGGGCCACCGGGCCACAGGTCCCCGGGCAAGAATGATGGCCTTTCCCCAGAGAAACAAAAGTCACCAGGCCAGGCTCCTGATGTCAGTTTGCAGGAGGCACTTGGCACTGTCAAACCAGCCACAGGTGCCTCTGGGGGTACCTTGCATCCTGGAGGTATCCTGATCCGTGGGGAATTTCAGCAGGCAGCCGGCCACTCCGTTTTGCAGGGCCCATGAGAAGAATGATGGCCTTTCCCCAGAGAAACAAAAGTCACCAGGCCAGGTTCCTGATGTCAGTTTGCAGGAGGCACTTGGCACTGTCAAACCAGCCACAGTCGCCTGTGGGGGCACCTTGCATCTGGGAGGTATCTTGATCCATTCGGAATTTCAGCAGGCAGCCGGCCACACCCGGCCACTGGGAACTAGACACAAACCATGGCCTTTCCCCAGAGAAACAAAAGTCACCAGGCCAGGTTCCTGATGTCAGTTTGCAGGAGGCACTTGGCACTGTCAAACCAGCCACAGTTGCCTGTGGGGGCACCATGCATCTGGGCGGCATCCTGATCCGTTCGGAATTTCAGCAGGCAGCCGGCCACTACCGGCCTCCACGCCCTGGACACGTACAATGGACTTTCCCCAGAGAAACAAAAGTCACCAGGCCAGGTTCCTGATGTCAGTTTGCAGGAGGCACTTGGCACTGTCAAACAAGCTGCCGGTGCCTGTGGGGGCACCTTGCATCCGGGAGGTATCCTGATCCGTGCGGAATTTCTGCAGGCAGCCGGCCACTCCAGGCCACCGGGCACTGGATATGAACCATGGCCATTCCCCAGAGAAACAAAAGTCACCAGGCCAGGTTCCTGATGTCAGTTTGCAGGAGGCACTTGGCACTGTCAAACCAGCCACAGTTGCCTGTGGGGGCACCTTGCATCTGGGCGGTATCCTGATCCGTTCGGAATTTCAGCAGGCAGCCGGCCACTCCCGGCAAGGGGACCCTTGAGAAGAATGATGGCCTTTCCCCAGAGAAACAAAAGTCACCAGGCCAGGTTCCTGATGTCAGTTTGCAGGAGGCACTTGGCACTGTCAAACCAGCCACAGTTGCCTGTGGTGGTACTTTTGGTCAGGGAGGTATCCTGATCCGTGCGGAACTTCAGCAGGCAGCCGGCCACTCCAGACCACTGGGCACTTGACACGAACCATGGCCTTTTCCCAGAGAAACAAAAGTCACCAGGCCAGGTTCCTGATGTCAGTTTGCAGGAGGCACTTGGCACTGTCAAACCAGCCACAGTTGCCTGTGGGGGCACCTTGCATCTGGGAGGTATCCTGATCCGTGCGGAATTTCAGCAGGCAGCCGGCCACTCCCGGCCACCGGGCACTGGATATGAACCATGGCCTTTCCCCAGAGAAACAAAACTAACCAGGCCAGGTTCCTGATGTCAGTTTGCAGGAGGCACTTGGCACTGTCAAACCAGCCACAATTGCCTGTGGGGGCACCTTGCATCTGGGCGGTATCCTGATCCATTCGGAATTTCAGAAGGCAGCCGGCTACTCCGGGCCACCGTTCCCCAGACAAGAATGATGGCCTTTTCCCAGGGAAACAAAAGTCACCAGGCCAGGTTCCTGATGTCAGTTTGCAGGAGGCACTCGGCACTGTCAAACCAGCCACAGTTGCCTGTGGGGGCACCTTGCATCTGGGAGGTATCCTGATCCGTGCGGAATTTCAGCAGGCAGCCGGCCACTCCAGGCCACTGGGCACTGGATATGAACCATGGCCTTTCCCCAGAGAAACAAAAGTCACCAGGCCAGGTTCCTGATGTCAGTTTGCAGGAGGCACTTGGCACTGTCAAACCAGCCACAGTTGCCTGTGGGGGCACCTTGCATCTGGGAGGTATCCTGATCCGTTCGGAATTTCAGTAGGCAGCCGGCTACTCCGGGCCACCGTGCCCCAGACAAGAATGATGGCCTTTTCCCAGAGAAACAAAAGTCACCAGGCCAGGTTCCTGATGTCAGTTTGCAGGAGGCACTTGGCACTGTCAAACCAGCCACAGTTGCCTGTGGTGGTACTTTTGGTCAGGGAGGTATCCTGATCCGTGCGGAACTTCAGCAGGCAGCCGGCCACTCCAGACCACTGGGCACTGGACACGAACCATGGCCTTTTCCCAGAGAAACAAAAGTCACCAGGCCAGGTTCCTGATGTCAGTTTGCAGGAGGCACTCGGCACTGTCAAACCAGCCACAGTTGCCTGTGGGGGCACCTTGCATCTGGGAGGTATCCTGATCCGTGCGGAATTTCAGCAGGCAGCCGGCCACTCCCGGCCACCGGGCACTGGATATGAACCATGGCCTTTCCCCAGAGAAACAAAACTAACCAGGCCAGGTTCCTGATGTCAGTTTGCAGGAGGCACTTGGCACTGTCAAACCAGCCACAGTTGCCTGTGGGGGCACCTTGCATCTGGGCGGTATCCTGATCCGTTCGGAATTTCAGAAGGCAGCCGGCTACTCCGGGCCACCGTTCCCCAGACAAGAATGATGGCCTTTTCCCAGGGAAACAAAAGTCACCAGGCCAGGTTCCTGATGTCAGTTTGCAGGAGGCACTCGGCACTGTCAAACCAGCCACAGTTGCCTGTGGGGGCACCTTGCATCTGGGAGGTATCCTGATCCGTGCGGAATTTCAGCAGGCAGCCGGCCACTCCAGGCCACTGGGCACTGGATATGAACCATGGCCTTTCCCCAGAGAAACAAAAGTCACCAGGCCAGGTTCCTGATGTCAGTTTGCAGGACGCACTTGGCACTGTCAAACCAGCCACAGTTGCCTGTGGGGGCACCTTGCATCTGGGAGGTATCCTGATCCGTTCGGAATTTCAGTAGGCAGCCGGCTACTCCCGGCCACCGTGCCCCAGACAAGAATGATGGCCTTTTCCCAGAGAAACAAAAGTCACCAGGCCAGGTTCCTGATGTCAGTTTGCAGGAGGCACTTGGCACTGTCAAACCAGCCACAGTTGCCTGAGGGGGCACCTTGCATCTGGGCGGTATCCTGATCTGTTCGGAATTTCAGCAGGCAGCCGGCCACTCCCGGCAAGGGGACCCTTGAGAAGAATGATGGCCTTTCCCCAGAGAAACAAAAGTCACCAGGCCAGGTTCCTGATGTCAGTTTGCAGGAGGCACTTGGCACTGTCAAACCAGCCACAGTTGCCTGTGGTGGTACTTTTGGTCAGGGAGGTATCCTGATCCGTGCGGAACTTCAGCAGGCAGCCGGCCACTCCAGACCACTGGGCACTGGACACGAACCATGGCCTTTCCCCAGAGAAACAAAAGTCACCAGGCCAGGTTCCTGATGTCAGTTTGCAGGAGGCACTTGGCACTGTCAAACCAGCCACAGTTGCCTGTGGGGGCACCTTGCATCTGGGAGGTATCCTGATCCGTGCGGAATTTCAGCAGGCAGCCGGCCACTCCCGGCCACCGGGCACTGGATATGAACCATGGCCTTTCCCCAGAGAAACAAAACTAACCAGGCCAGGTTCCTGATGTCAGTTTGCAGGAGGCACTTGGCACTGTCAAACCAGCCACAGTTGCCTGTGGGGGCACCTTGCATCTGGGCGGTATCCTGATCCGTTCGGAATTTCAGAAGGCAGCCGGCTACTCCGGGCCACCGTTCCCCAGACAAGAATGATGGCCTTTTCCCAGGGAAACAAAAGTTACCAGGCCAGGTTCCTGATGTCAGTTTGCAGGAGGCACTTGGCACTGTCAAACCAGCCACAGTTGCCTGTGGGGGCACCTTGCATCTGGGCGGTATCCTGATCCGTTCGGAATTTCAGCAGGCAGCCGGCCACTCCCGGCAAGGGGACCCTTGAGAAGCATGATGGCCTTTCCCCAGAGAAACAAAAGTCACCAGGCCAGGTTCCTGATGTCAGTTTGCAGGAGGCACTTGGCACTGTCAAACCAGCCACAGTTGCCTGTGGTGGTACTTTTGGTCAGGGAGGTATCCTGATCCGTGGGGAATTTCTGCAGGCAGCCGGCCACGACGGGCCTCCTCGCCCTGTACACCTACAATGGCCATTCCCCAGAGAAACAAAAGTCACCAGGCCAGGTTCCTGATGTCAGTTTGCAGGAGGCACTTGGCACTGTCAAACCACCCACAGGTGCCTCTGGGGGCATTTTTCATATGTGAAGTATCCTGATCCGTGCGGAATTTCAGCAGGCAGCCGGCCACTCCAGGCCACCGGGCACTGGACATGAACCATGGCCTTTTCCCAGAGAAACAAAAGTCACCAGGCCAGCTTCCTGATGTCAGTTTGCAGGAGGCACTTGGCACTGTTAAACCACCCACAAGTGCCTCTGGGGGCACCTTGCATCCTGGAGGTATCCTGATCCATTCGGAATTTCAGCAGGCAGCCGGCCACTCCAGGCCACCGGGCACTGGATATGAACCATGGCCTTTCCCCAGAGAAACAAAAGCCACCAGGCCAGGTTCCTGATGTCAGTTTGCAGGAGGCACTTGGCACTGTCAAACCAGCCACAGTTGCCTGTGGGGGCACCTTGCATCCTGGAGGTATCCTCATCCATGAGGAATTTCAGCAGGCAGCCGGCCACTCCAGGCCACCAGGCACTGGACACGAACCATGGCCTTTCCCCAGAGAAACAAAAGTCACCAGGCCAGGTTCCAGATGTCAGTTTGCAGGAGGCACTTGGCACTGTCAAACCAGCCAGAGGTGCCTGTGGTGGTACTTTTGGTCAGGGAGGTATCCTGATCCGTGCGGAATTTCTGCAGGCAGCCGGCCACCACGGGACTCCTCGCCCTGGACAGCTACAATGGCCTTTCCCCAGAGAAACAAAAGTCACCAGGCCAGGTTCCTGATGTCAGTTTGCAGGAGGCACTTGGCACTGTCAAACCAGCTGCAGGTACCTCTGGGGGCATTTTTCATATGGGAAGAATCCTGATCCGTGCAGAATTTCAGCAGGCAGCCGGCCACTCCAGGCCACCGGGCACTGGACACGAACCATGGCCTTTCCCCAGAGAAACAAAAGTCAACAGGCCAGGTTCCTGATGTCAGTTTGCAGTAGGTACCTGGCACTGTCAAACCAGCCAGAGTTGCCTCTGGGGGCACCTTGCACCTGGGAGGTATCCTGATCCATTCGGAATTTCAGCAGGCAGCCGGCAACACCGGGCCACCGGGCCACAGGTCCCCGGGCAAGAATGATGGCCTTTCCCCAGAGAAACAAAAGTCACCAGGCCAGGCTCCTGATGTCAGTTTGCAGGAGGCACTTGGCACTGTCAAACCAGCCACAGGTGCCTCTGGGGGTACCTTGCATCCTGGAGGTATCCTGATCCGTGGGGAATTTCAGCAGGCAGCCGGCCACTCCGTTTTGCAGGGCCCATGAGAAGAATGATGGCCTTTCCCCAGAGAAACAAAAGTCACCAGGCCAGGTTCCTGATCTCAGTTTGCAGGAGGCACTTGGCACTGTCAAACCAGCCACAGTCGCCTGTGGGGGCACCTTGCATCTGGGAGGTATCTTGATCCATTCGGAATTTCAGCAGGCAGCCGGCCACACCCGGCCACTGGGAACTAGACACAAACCATGGCCTTTCCCCAGAGAAACAAAAGTCACCAGGCCAGGTTCCTGATGTCAGTTTGCAGGAGGCACTTGGCACTGTCAAACCAGCCACAGTTGCCTGTGGGGGCACCATGCATCTGGGCGGCATCCTGATCCGTTCGGAATTTCAGCAGGCAGCCGGCCACTACCGGCCTCCACGCCCTGGACACGTACAATGGACTTTCCCCAGAGAAACAAAAGTCACCAGGCCAGGTTCCTGATGTCAGTTTGCAGGAGGCACTTGGCACTGTCAAACAAGCTGCCGGTGCCTGTGGGGGCACCTTGCATCCGGGAGGTATCCTGATCCGTGCGGAATTTCTGCAGGCAGCCGGCCACTCCAGGCCACCGGGCACTGGATATGAACCATGGCCTTTCCCCAGAGAAACAAAAGTCACCAGGCCAGGTTCCTGATGTCAGTTTGCAGGAGGCACTTGGCACTGTCAAACCAGCCACAGTTGCCTGTGGGGGCACCTTGCATCCTGGAGGTATCCTCATCCATGAACAATTTCAGCAGGCAGCCGGCCACTCCAGACCACTGGGAACTGGACACGAACCATGGCCTTTCCCCAGAGAAACAAAAGTCACCAGGCCAGGTTCCTGATGTCAGTTTGCAGGAGGCACTTGGCACTGTCAAACCAGCCACAGTTGCCTCTGGGGGCACCTTGCATCTGGGAGGTATCCTGATCCGTGCGTAATTTCTGCAGGCAGCCGGCCACTCCAGGCCACCGGACACTGGACACGAACCATGGCCTTTCCCCAGAGAAACAAAAGTCACCAGGCCAGGTTCCTGATGTCAGTTTGCAGGAGGCACTTGGCACTGTCAAACCAGCTGCAGGTACCTCTGGGGGCATTTTTCATATGGGAAAAATCCTGATCCGTGCAGAATTTCAGCAGGCAGCCGGCCACTCCAGGCCACCGGGCACTGGACACGAACCATGGCCTTTCCCCAGAGAAACAAAAGTCAACAGGCCAGGTTCCTGACGTCAGTTTGCAGGAGGCACTTGGCACAGTCAAACCAGCTGCTGGTGCCTGTGGGGGCACCTTGCATCCTGGAGGTATCCTGATCCGTTTGGAATTTCAGCAGGCAGCCGGCCACTCCGGTTTACCGGGCCCATGAGAAGAATGATGGCCTTTCCCCAGAGAAACAAAAGTCACCAGGCCAGGTTCCTGATGTCAGTTTGCTGGAGGCACTTGGCACTCTCAAACCAGCCACAGTCGCCTGTGGGGGCACCTTGCATCTGGGAGGTATCTTGATCCAGTCGGAATTTCAGCAGGCAGCCGGCCACTCCCGGCCACTGGGAACTGGACACGAACCATGGCCTTTCCCCAGAGAAACAAAAGTCACCAGGCCAGGTTCCTGATGTCAGTTTGCAGGAGGCACTCGGCACTGTCAAACCAGCCACAGTTGCCTGTGGGGGCACCTTGCATCTGGGAGGTATCCTGATCCGTGCGGAATTTCAGCAGGCAGCCGGCCACTCCAGGCCACTGGGCACTGGATATGAACCATGGCCTTTCCCCAGAGAAACAAAAGTCACCAGGCCAGGTTCCTGATGTCAGTTTGCAGGACGCACTTGGCACTGTCAAACCAGCCACAGTTGCCTGTGGGGGCACCTTGCATCTGGGCGGTATCCTGATCCGTTCGGAATTTCAGAAGGCAGCCGGCTACTCCGGGCCACCGTTCCCCAGACAAGAATGATGGCCTTTTCCCAGGGAAACAAAAGTTACCAGGCCAGGTTCCTGATGTCAGTTTGCAGGAGGCACTTGGCACTGTCAAACCAGCCACAGTTGCCTGTGGGGGCACCTTGCATCTGGGCGGTATCCTGATCCGTTCGGAATTTCAGCAGGCAGCCGGCCACTCCCGGCAAGGGGACCCTTGAGAAGCATGATGGCCTTTCCCCAGAGAAACAAAAGTCACCAGGCCAGGTTCCTGATGTCAGTTTGCAGGAGGCACTTGGCACTGTCAAACCAGCCACAGTTGCCTGTGGTGGTACTTTTGGTCAGGGAGGTATCCTGATCCGTGCGGAATTTCTGCAGGCAGCCGGCCACCACGGGCCTCCTCGCCCTGTACACCTACAATGGCCATTCCCCAGAGAAACAAAAGTCACCAGGCCAGGTTCCTGATGTCAGTTTGCAGGAGGCACTTGGCACTGTCAAACCACCCACAGGTGCCTCTGGGGGCATTTTTCATATGTGAAGTATCCTGATCCGTTCGGAATTTCAGAAGGCAGCCGGCTACTCCGGGCCACCGTTCCCCAGACAAGAATGATGGCCTTTTCCCAGGGAAACAAAAGTCACCAGGCCAGGTTCCTGATGTCAGTTTGCAGGAGGCACTCGGCACTGTCAAACCAGCCACAGTTGCCTGTGGGGGCACCTTGCATCTGGGAGGTATCCTGATCCGTGCGGAATTTCAGCAGGCAGCCGGCCACTCCAGGCCACTGGGCACTGGATATGAACCATGGCCTTTCCCCAGAGAAACAAAAGTCACCAGGCCAGGTTCCTGATGTCAGTTTGCAGGACGCACTTGGCACTGTCAAACCAGCCACAGTTGCCTGTGGGGGCACCTTGCATCTGGGAGGTATCCTGATCCGTTCGGAATTTCAGTAGGCAGCCGGCTACTCCCGGCCACCGTGCCCCAGACAAGAATGATGGCCTTTTCCCAGAGAAACAAAAGTCACCAGGCCAGGTTCCTGATGTCAGTTTGCAGGAGGCACTTGGCACTGTCAAACCAGCCACAGTTGCCTGAGGGGGCACCTTGCATCTGGGCGGTATCCTGATCTGTTCGGAATTTCAGCAGGCAGCCGGCCACTCCCGGCAAGGGGACCCTTGAGAAGAATGATGGCCTTTCCCCAGAGAAACAAAAGTCACCAGGCCAGGTTCCTGATGTCAGTTTGCAGGAGGCACTTGGCACTGTCAAACCAGCCACAGTTGCCTGTGGTGGTACTTTTGGTCAGGGAGGTATCCTGATCCGTGCGGAACTTCAGCAGGCAGCCGGCCACTCCAGACCACTGGGCACTGGACACGAACCATGGCCTTTCCCCAGAGAAACAAAAGTCACCAGGCCAGGTTCCTGATGTCAGTTTGCAGGAGGCACTTGGCACTGTCAAACCAGCCACAGTTGCCTGTGGGGGCACCTTGCATCTGGGAGGTATCCTGATCCATGCGGAATTTCAGCAGGCAGCCGGCCACTCCCGGCCACCGGGCACTGGATATGAACCATGGCCTTTCCCCAGAGAAACAAAACTAACCAGGCCAGGTTCCTGATGTCAGTTTGCAGGAGGCACTTGGCACTGTCAAACCAGCCACAGTTGCCTGTGGGGGCACCTTGCATCTGGGCGGTATCCTGATCCGTTCGGAATTTCAGAAGGCAGCCGGCTACTCCGGGCCACCGTTCCCCAGACAAGAATGATGGCCTTTTCCCAGGGAAACAAAAGTTACCAGGCCAGGTTCCTGATGTCAGTTTGCAGGAGGCACTTGGCACTGTCAAACCAGCCACAGTTGCCTGTGGGGGCACCTTGCATCTGGGCGGTATCCTGATCCGTTCGGAATTTCAGCAGGCAGCCGGCCACTCCCGGCAAGGGGACCCTTGAGAAGCATGATGGCCTTTCCCCAGAGAAACAAAAGTCACCAGGCCAGGTTCCTGATGTCAGTTTGCAGGAGGCACTTGGCACTGTCAAACCAGCCACAGTTGCCTGTGGTGGTACTTTTGGTCAGGGAGGTATCCTGATCCGTGGGGAATTTCTGCAGGCAGCCGGCCACGACGGGCCTCCTCGCCCTGTACACCTACAACGGCCATTCCCCAGAGAAACAAAAGTCACCAGGCCAGGTTCCTGATGTCAGTTTGCAGGAGGCACTTGGCACTGTCAAACCACCCACAGGTGCCTCTGGGGGCATTTTTCATATGTGAAGTATCCTGATCCGTGCGGAATTTCAGCAGGCAGCCGGCCACTCCAGGCCACCGGGCACTGGACATGAACCATGGCCTTTTCCCAGAGAAACAAAAGTCACCAGGCCAGCTTCCTGATGTCAGTTTGCAGGAGGCACTTGGCACTGTTAAACCACCCACAAGTGCCTCTGGGGGCACCTTGCATCCTGGAGGTATCCTGATCCATTCGGAATTTCAGCAGGCAGCCGGCCACTCCAGGCCACCGGGCACTGGATATGAACCATGGCCTTTCCCCAGAGAAACAAAAGCCACCAGGCCAGGTTCCTGATGTCAGTTTGCAGGAGGCACTTGGCACTGTCAAACCAGCCACAGTTGCCTGTGGGGGCACCTTGCATCCTGGAGGTATCCTCATCCATGAGGAATTTCAGCAGGCAGCCGGCCACTCCAGGCCACCAGGCACTGGACACGAACCATGGCCTTTCCCCAGAGAAACAAAAGTCACCAGGCCAGGTTCCAGATGTCAGTTTGCAGGAGGCACTTGGCACTGTCAAACCAGCCAGAGGTGCCTGTGGTGGTACTTTTGGTCAGGGAGGTATCCTGATCCGTGCGGAATTTCTGCAGGCAGCCGGCCACCACGGGACTCCTCGCCCTGGACAGCTACAATGGCCTTTCCCCAGAGAAACAAAAGTCACCAGGCCAGGTTCCTGATGTCAGTTTGCAGGAGGCACTTGGCACTGTCAAACCAGCTGCAGGTACCTCTGGGGGCATTTTTCATATGGGAAGAATCCTGATCCGTGCAGAATTTCAGCAGGCAGCCGGCCACTCCAGGCCACCGGGCACTGGACACGAACCATGGCCTTTCCCCAGAGAAACAAAAGTCAACAGGCCAGGTTCCTGATGTCAGTTTGCAGTAGGTACCTGGCACTGTCAAACCAGCCAGAGTTGCCTCTGGGGGCACCTTGCACCTGGGAGGTATCCTGATCCATTCGGAATTTCAGCAGGCAGCCGGCAACACCGGGCCACCGGGCCACAGGTCCCCGGGCAAGAATGATGGCCTTTCCCCAGAGAAACAAAAGTCACCAGGCCAGGCTCCTGATGTCAGTTTGCAGGAGGCACTTGGCACTGTCAAACCAGCCACAGGTGCCTCTGGGGGTACCTTGCATCCTGGAGGTATCCTGATCCGTGGGGAATTTCAGCAGGCAGCCGGCCACTCCGTTTTGCAGGGCCCATGAGAAGAATGATGGCCTTTCCCCAGAGAAACAAAAGTCACCAGGCCAGGTTCCTGATCTCAGTTTGCAGGAGGCACTTGGCACTGTCAAACCAGCCACAGTCGCCTGTGGGGGCACCTTGCATCTGGGAGGTATCTTGATCCATTCGGAATTTCAGCAGGCAGCCGGCCACACCCGGCCACTGGGAACTAGACACAAACCATGGCCTTTCCCCAGAGAAACAAAAGTCACCAGGCCAGGTTCCTGATGTCAGTTTGCAGGAGGCACTTGGCACTGTCAAACCAGCCACAGTTGCCTGTGGGGGCACCATGCATCTGGGCGGCATCCTGATCCGTTCGGAATTTCAGCAGGCAGCCGGCCACTACCGGCCTCCACGCCCTGGACACGTACAATGGACTTTCCCCAGAGAAACAAAAGTCACCAGGCCAGGTTCCTGATGTCAGTTTGCAGGAGGCACTTGGCACTGTCAAACAAGCTGCCGGTGCCTGTGGGGGCACCTTGCATCCGGGAGGTATCCTGATCCGTGCGGAATTTCTGCAGGCAGCCGGCCACTCCAGGCCACCGGGCACTGGATATGAACCATGGCCTTTCCCCAGAGAAACAAAAGTCACCAGGCCAGGTTCCTGATGTCAGTTTGCAGGAGGCACTTGGCACTGTCAAACCAGCCACAGTTGCCTGTGGGGGCACCTTGCATCCTGGAGGTATCCTCATCCATGAACAATTTCAGCAGGCAGCCGGCCACTCCAGACCACTGGGAACTGGACACGAACCATGGCCTTTCCCCAGAGAAACAAAAGTCACCAGGCCAGGTTCCTGATGTCAGTTTGCAGGAGGCACTTGGCACTGTCAAACCAGCCACAGTTGCCTCTGGGGGCACCTTGCATCTGGGAGGTATCCTGATCCGTGCGTAATTTCTGCAGGCAGCCGGCCACTCCAGGCCACCGGACACTGGACACGAACCATGGCCTTTCCCCAGAGAAACAAAAGTCACCAGGCCAGGTTCCTGATGTCACTTTGCAGGAGGCACTTGGCACTGTCAAACCAGCCACAGTTGCCTGTGGGGGCACCTTGCATCTGGGAGGTATCCTGATCCATTCGCAATTTCTGCAGGCAGCCGGCCACTCGGGGTCACCGTGCCCCGGACAAGAATGATGGCTTTTTCCCAGAGAAACAAAAGTCACCAGGCCAGGTTCCTGACGTCAGTTTGCAGGAGGCACTTGGCACAGTCAAACCAGCTGCTGGTGCCTGTGGGGGCACCTTGCATCCTGGAGGTATCCTGATCCGTTTGGAATTTCAGCAGGCAGCCGGCCACTCCGGTTTACCGGGCCCATGAGAAGAATGATGGCCTTTCCCCAGAGAAACAAAAGTCACCAGGCCAGGTTCCTGATGTCAGTTTGCTGGAGGCACTTGGCACTCTCAAACCAGCCACAGTCGCCTGTGGGGGCACCTTGCATCTGGGAGGTATCTTGATCCAGTCGGAATTTCAGCAGGCAGCCGGCCACTCCCGGCCACTGGGAACTGGACACGAACCATGGCCTTTCCCCAGAGAAACAAAAGTCACCAGGCCAGGTTCCTGATGTCAGTTTGCAGGAGGCACTCGGCACTGTCAAACCAGCCACAGTTGCCTGTGGGGGCACCTTGCATCTGGGAGGTATCCTGATCCGTGCGGAATTTCAGCAGGCAGCCGGCCACTCCAGGCCACTGGGCACTGGATATGAACCATGGCCTTTCCCCAGAGAAACAAAAGTCACCAGGCCAGGTTCCTGATGTCAGTTTGCAGGACGCACTTGGCACTGTCAAACCAGCCACAGTTGCCTGTGGGGGCACCTTGCATCTGGGCGGTATCCTGATCCGTTCGGAATTTCAGAAGGCAGCCGGCTACTCCGGGCCACCGTTCCCCAGACAAGAATGATGGCCTTTTCCCAGGGAAACAAAAGTTACCAGGCCAGGTTCCTGATGTCAGTTTGCAGGAGGCACTTGGCACTGTCAAACCAGCCACAGTTGCCTGTGGGGGCACCTTGCATCTGGGCGGTATCCTGATCCGTTCGGAATTTCAGCAGGCAGCCGGCCACTCCCGGCAAGGGGACCCTTGAGAAGCATGATGGCCTTTCCCCAGAGAAACAAAAGTCACCAGGCCAGGTTCCTGATGTCAGTTTGCAGGAGGCACTTGGCACTGTCAAACCAGCCACAGTTGCCTGTGGTGGTACTTTTGGTCAGGGAGGTATCCTGATCCGTGCGGAATTTCTGCAGGCAGCCGGCCACCACGGGCCTCCTCGCCCTGTACACCTACAATGGCCATTCCCCAGAGAAACAAAAGTCACCAGGCCAGGTTCCTGATGTCAGTTTGCAGGAGGCACTTGGCACTGTCAAACCACCCACAGGTGCCTCTGGGGGCATTTTTCATATGTGAAGTATCCTGATCCGTTCGGAATTTCAGAAGGCAGCCGGCTACTCCGGGCCACCGTTCCCCAGACAAGAATGATGGCCTTTTCCCAGGGAAACAAAAGTCACCAGGCCAGGTTCCTGATGTCAGTTTGCAGGAGGCACTCGGCACTGTCAAACCAGCCACAGTTGCCTGTGGGGGCACCTTGCATCTGGGAGGTATCCTGATCCGTGCGGAATTTCAGCAGGCAGCCGGCCACTCCAGGCCACTGGGCACTGGATATGAACCATGGCCTTTCCCCAGAGAAACAAAAGTCACCAGGCCAGGTTCCTGATGTCAGTTTGCAGGACGCACTTGGCACTGTCAAACCAGCCACAGTTGCCTGTGGGGGCACCTTGCATCTGGGAGGTATCCTGATCCGTTCGGAATTTCAGTAGGCAGCCGGCTACTCCCGGCCACCGTGCCCCAGACAAGAATGATGGCCTTTTCCCAGAGAAACAAAAGTCACCAGGCCAGGTTCCTGATGTCAGTTTGCAGGAGGCACTTGGCACTGTCAAACCAGCCACAGTTGCCTGAGGGGGCACCTTGCATCTGGGCGGTATCCTGATCTGTTCGGAATTTCAGCAGGCAGCCGGCCACTCCCGGCAAGGGGACCCTTGAGAAGAATGATGGCCTTTCCCCAGAGAAACAAAAGTCACCAGGCCAGGTTCCTGATGTCAGTTTGCAGGAGGCACTTGGCACTGTCAAACCAGCCACAGTTGCCTGTGGTGGTACTTTTGGTCAGGGAGGTATCCTGATCCGTGCGGAACTTCAGCAGGCAGCCGGCCACTCCAGACCACTGGGCACTGGACACGAACCATGGCCTTTCCCCAGAGAAACAAAAGTCACCAGGCCAGGTTCCTGATGTCAGTTTGCAGGAGGCACTTGGCACTGTCAAACCAGCCACAGTTGCCTGTGGGGGCACCTTGCATCTGGGAGGTATCCTGATCCGTGCGGAATTTCAGCAGGCAGCCGGCCACTCCCGGCCACCGGGCACTGGATATGAACCATGGCCTTTCCCCAGAGAAACAAAACTAACCAGGCCAGGTTCCTGATGTCAGTTTGCAGGAGGCACTTGGCACTGTCAAACCAGCCACAGTTGCCTGTGGGGGCACCTTGCATCTGGGCGGTATCCTGATCCGTTCGGAATTTCAGAAGGCAGCCGGCTACTCCGGGCCACCGTTCCCCAGACAAGAATGATGGCCTTTTCCCAGGGAAACAAAAGTTACCAGGCCAGGTTCCTGATGTCAGTTTGCAGGAGGCACTTGGCACTGTCAAACCAGCCACAGTTGCCTGTGGGGGCACCTTGCATCTGGGCGGTATCCTGATCCGTTCGGAATTTCAGCAGGCAGCCGGCCACTCCCGGCAAGGGGACCCTTGAGAAGCATGATGGCCTTTCCCCAGAGAAACAAAAGTCACCAGGCCAGGTTCCTGATGTCAGTTTGCAGGAGGCACTTGGCACTGTCAAACCAGCCACAGTTGCCTGTGGTGGTACTTTTGGTCAGGGAGGTATCCTGATCCGTGGGGAATTTCTGCAGGCAGCCGGCCACGACGGGCCTCCTCGCCCTGTACACCTACAATGGCCATTCCCCAGAGAAACAAAAGTCACCAGGCCAGGTTCCTGATGTCAGTTTGCAGGAGGCACTTGGCACTGTCAAACCACCCACAGGTGCCTCTGGGGGCATTTTTCATATGTGAAGTATCCTGATCCGTGCGGAATTTCAGCAGGCAGCCAGCCACTCCAGGCCACCGGGCACTGGACATGAACCATGGCCTTTTCCCAGAGAAACAAAAGTCACCAGGCCAGCTTCCTGATGTCAGTTTGCAGGAGGCACTTGGCACTGTTAAACCACCCACAAGTGCCTCTGGGGGCACCTTGCATCCTGGAGGTATCCTGATCCATTCGGAATTTCAGCAGGCAGCCGGCCACTCCAGGCCACCGGGCACTGGATATGAACCATGGCCTTTCCCCAGAGAAACAAAAGCCACCAGGCCAGGTTCCTGATGTCAGTTTGCAGGAGGCACTTGGCACTGTCAAACCAGCCACAGTTGCCTGTGGGGGCACCTTGCATCCTGGAGGTATCCTCATCCATGAGGAATTTCAGCAGGCAGCCGGCCACTCCAGGCCACCAGGCACTGGACACGAACCATGGCCTTTCCCCAGAGAAACAAAAGTCACCAGGCCAGGTTCCAGATGTCAGTTTGCAGGAGGCACTTGGCACTGTCAAACCAGCCAGAGGTGCCTGTGGTGGTACTTTTGGTCAGGGAGGTATCCTGATCCGTGCGGAATTTCTGCAGGCAGCCGGCCACCACGGGACTCCTCGCCCTGGACAGCTACAATGGCCTTTCCCCAGAGAAACAAAAGTCACCAGGCCAGGTTCCTGATGTCAGTTTGCAGGAGGCACTTGGCACTGTCAAACCAGCTGCAGGTACCTCTGGGGGCATTTTTCATATGGGAAGAATCCTGATCCGTGCAGAATTTCAGCAGGCAGCCGGCCACTCCAGGCCACCGGGCACTGGACACGAACCATGGCCTTTCCCCAGAGAAACAAAAGTCAACAGGCCAGGTTCCTGATGTCAGTTTGCAGTAGGTACCTGGCACTGTCAAACCAG
This sequence comes from Passer domesticus, assembly GCF_036417665.1. Taxonomy (NCBI): domain Eukaryota; kingdom Metazoa; phylum Chordata; class Aves; order Passeriformes; family Passeridae; genus Passer; species Passer domesticus. Next base: position 57,167,506 of record NC_087478.1, on the reverse strand, counting down.
CCAGAGTTGCCTCTGGGGGCACCTTGCACCTGGGAGGTATCCTGATCCATTCGGAATTTCAGCAGGCAGCCGGCAACACCGGGCCACCGGGCCACAGGTCCCCGGGCAAGAATGATGGCCTTTCCCCAGAGAAACAAAAGTCACCAGGCCAGGCTCCTGATGTCAGTTTGCAGGAGGCACTTGGCACTGTCAAACCAGCCACAGGTGCCTCTGGGGGTACCTTGCATCCTGGAGGTATCCTGATCCGTGGGGAATTTCAGCAGGCAGCCGGCCACTCCGTTTTGCAGGGCCCATGAGAAGAATGATGGCCTTTCCCCAGAGAAACAAAAGTCACCAGGCCAGGTTCCTGATCTCAGTTTGCAGGAGGCACTTGGCACTGTCAAACCAGCCACAGTCGCCTGTGGGGGCACCTTGCATCTGGGAGGTATCTTGATCCATTCGGAATTTTAGCAGGCAGCCGGCCACACCCGGCCACTGGGAACTAGACACAAACCATGGCCTTTCCCCAGAGAAACAAAAGTCACCAGGCCAGGTTCCTGATGTCAGTTTGCAGGAGGCACTTGGCACTGTCAAACCAGCCACAGTTGCCTGTGGGGGCACCATGCATCTGGGCGGCATCCTGATCCGTTCGGAATTTCAGCAGGCAGCCGGCCACTACCGGCCTCCACGCCCTGGACACGTACAATGGACTTTCCCCAGAGAAACAAAAGTCACCAGGCCAGGTTCCTGATGTCAGTTTGCAGGAGACACTTGGCACTGTCAAACAAGCTGCCGGTGCCTGTGGGGGCACCTTGCATCCGGGAGGTATCCTGATCCGTGCGGAATTTCTGCAGGCAGCCGGCCACTCCAGGCCACCGGGCACTGGATATGAACCATGGCCTTTCCCCAGAGAAACAAAAGTCACCAGGCCAGGTTCCTGATGTCAGTTTGCAGGAGGCACTTGGCACTGTCAAACCAGCCACAGTTGCCTGTGGGGGCACCTTGCATCCTGGAGGTATCCTCATCCATGAACAATTTCAGCAGGCAGCCGGCCACTCCAGACCACTGGGAACTGGACACGAACCATGGCCTTTCCCCAGAGAAACAAAAGTCACCAGGCCAGGTTCCTGATGTCACTTTGCAGGAGGCACTTGGCACTGTCAAACCAGCCACAGTTGCCTGTGGGGGCACCTTGCATCTGGGAGGTATCCTGATCCGTGCGGAATTTCTGCAGGCAGCCGGCCACTCCAGGCCACCGGACACTGGACACGAACCATGGCCTTTCCCCAGAGAAACAAAAGTCACCAGGCCAGGTTCCTGATGTCACTTTGCAGGAGGCACTTGGCACTGTCAAACCAGCCACAGTTGCCTGTGGGGGCACCTTGCATCTGGGAGGTATCCTGATCCATTCGCAATTTCTGCAGGCAGCCGGCCACTCGGGGTCACCGTGCCCCGGACAAGAATGATGGCTTTTTCCCAGAGAAACAAAAGTCACCAGGCCAGGTTCCTGACGTCAGTTTGCAGGAGGCACTTGGCACAGTCAAACCAGCTGCTGGTGCCTGTGGGGGCACCTTGCATCCTGGAGGTATCCTGATCCGTTTGGAATTTCAGCAGGCAGCCGGCCACTCCGGTTTACCGGGCCCATGAGAAGAATGATGGCCTTTCCCCAGAGAAACAAAAGTCACCAGGCCAGGTTCCTGATGTCAGTTTGCTGGAGGCACTTGGCACTGTCAAACCAGCCACAGTCGCCTGTGGGGGCACCTTGCATCTGGGAGGTATCTTGATCCAGTCGGAATTTCAGCAGGCAGCCGGCCACTCCCGGCCACTGGGAACTGGACACGAACCATGGCCTTTCCCCAGAGAAACAAAAGTCACCAGGCCAGGTTCCTGATGTCAGTTTGCAGGAGGCACTCGGCACTGTCAAACCAGCCACAGTTGCCTGTGGGGGCACCTTGCATCTGGGAGGTATCCTGATCCGTGCGGAATTTCAGCAGGCAGCCGGCCACTCCAGGCCACTGGGCACTGGATATGAACCATGGCCTTTCCCCAGAGAAACAAAAGTCACCAGGCCAGGTTCCTGATGTCAGTTTGCAGGACGCACTTGGCACTGTCAAACCAGCCACAGTTGCCTGTGGGGCACCTTGTATCTGGGCGGTATCCTGATCCGTTCGGAATTTCAGAAGGCAGCCGGCTACTCCGGGCCACCGTTCCCCAGACAAGAATGATGGCCTTTTCCCAGGGAAACAAAAGTTACCAGGCCAGGTTCCTGATGTCAGTTTGCAGGAGGCACTTGGCACTGTCAAACCAGCCACAGTTGCCTGTGGGGGCACCTTGCATCTGGGCGGTATCCTGATCCATTCGGAATTTCAGCAGGCAGCCGGCCACTCCCGGCAAGGGGACCATTGAGAAGCATGATGGCCTTTCCCCAGAGAAACAAAAGTCACCAGGCCAGGTTCCTGATGTCAGTTTGCAGGAGGCACTTGGCACGGTCAAACCAGCCACAGTTGCCTGTGGTGGTACTTTTGGTCAGGGAGGTATCCTGATCCGTGCGGAATTTCTGCAGGCAGCCGGCCACCACGGGCCTCCTCGCCCTGTACACCTACAATGGCCATTCCCCAGAGAAACAAAAGTCACCAGGCCAGGTTCCTGATGTCAGTTTGCAGGAGGCACTTGGCACTGTCAAACCACCCACAGGTGCCTCTGGGGGCATTTTTCATATGTGAAGTATCCTGATCCGTGCGGAATTTCAGCAGGCAGCCGGCCACTCCAGGCCACCGGGCACTGGACATGAACCATGGCCTTTTCCCAGAGAAACAAAAGTCACCAGGCCAGCTTCCTGATGTCAGTTTGCAGGAGGCACTTGGCACTGTCAAACCACCCACAAGTGCCTCTGGGGGCACCTTGCATCCTGGAGGTATCCTGATCCGTGCGGAATTTCAGCAGGCAGCCGGCCACTCCAGGCCAACGGGCACTGGATATGAACCATGGCCTTTCCCCAGAGAAACAAAAGCCACCAGGCCAGGTTCCTGATGTCAGTTTGCAGGAGGCACTTGGCACTGTCAAACCAGCCACAGTTGCCTGTGGGGGCACCTTGCATCCTGGAGGTATCCTCATCCATGAGGAATTTCAGCAGGCAGCCGGCCACTCCAGGCCACCAGGCACTGGACACGAACCATGGCCTTTCCCCAGAGAAACAAAAGTCACCAGGCCAGGTTCCTGATGTCAGTTTGCAGGAGGCACTTGGCACTGTCAAACCAGCCAGAGGTGCCTGTGGTGGTACTTTTGGTCAGGGAGGTATCCTGATCCGTGCGGAATTTCTGCAGGCAGCCGGCCACCACGGGCCTCCTCGCCCTGGACAGCTACAATGGCCTTTCCCCAGAGAAACAAAAGTCACCAGGCCAGGTTCCTGATGTCAGTTTGCAGGAGGCACTTGGCACTGTCAAACCAGCTGCAGGTACCTCTGGGGGCATTTTTCATATGGGAAGAATCCTGATCCGTGCAGAATTTCAGCAGGCAGCCGGCCACTCCAGGCCACCGGGCACTGGACACGAACCATGGCCTTTCCCCAGAGAAACAAAAGTCACCAGGCCAGGTTCCTGATCTCAGTTTGCAGGAGGCACTTGGCACTGTCAAACCAGCCACAGTCGCCTGTGGGGGCACCTTGCATCTGGGAGGTATCTTGATCCATTCGGAATTTTAGCAGGCAGCCGGCCACACCCGGCCACTGGGAACTAGACACAAACCATGGCCTTTCCCCAGAGAAACAAAAGTCACCAGGCCAGGTTCCTGATGTCAGTTTGCAGGAGGCACTTGGCACTGTCAAACCAGCCACAGTTGCCTGTGGGGGCACCATGCATCTGGGCGGCATCCTGATCCGTTCGGAATTTCAGCAGGCAGCCGGCCACTACCGGCCTCCACGCCCTGGACACGTACAATGGACTTTCCCCAGAGAAACAAAAGTCACCAGGCCAGGTTCCTGATGTCAGTTTGCAGGAGACACTTGGCACTGTCAAACAAGCTGCCGGTGCCTGTGGGGGCACCTTGCATCCGGGAGGTATCCTGATCCGTGCGGAATTTCTGCAGGCAGCCGGCCACTCCAGGCCACCGGGCACTGGATATGAACCATGGCCTTTCCCCAGAGAAACAAAAGTCACCAGGCCAGGTTCCTGATGTCAGTTTGCAGGAGGCACTTGGCACTGTCAAACCAGCCACAGTTGCCTGTGGGGGCACCTTGCATCCTGGAGGTATCCTCATCCATGAACAATTTCAGCAGGCAGCCGGCCACTCCAGACCACTGGGAACTGGACACGAACCATGGCCTTTCCCCAGAGAAACAAAAGTCACCAGGCCAGGTTCCTGATGTCACTTTGCAGGAGGCACTTGGCACTGTCAAACCAGCCACAGTTGCCTCTGGGGGCACCTTGCATCTGGGAGGTATCCTGATCCGTGCGGAATTTCTGCAGGCAGCCGGCCACTCCAGGCCACCGGACACTGGACACGAACCATGGCCTTTCCCCAGAGAAACAAAAGTCACCAGGCCAGGTTCCTGATGTCACTTTGCAGGAGGCACTTGGCACTGTCAAACCAGCCACAGTTGCCTGTGGGGGCACCTTGCATCTGGGAGGTATCCTGATCCATTCGCAATTTCTGCAGGCAGCCGGCCACTCGGGGTCACCGTGCCCCGGACAAGAATGATGGCTTTTTCCCAGAGAAACAAAAGTCACCAGGCCAGGTTCCTGACGTCAGTTTGCAGGAGGCACTTGGCACAGTCAAACCAGCTGCTGGTGCCTGTGGGGGCACCTTGCATCCTGGAGGTATCCTGATCCGTTTGGAATTTCAGCAGGCAGCCGGCCACTCCGGTTTACCGGGCCCATGAGAAGAATGATGGCCTTTCCCCAGAGAAACAAAAGTCACCAGGCCAGGTTCCTGATGTCAGTTTGCTGGAGGCACTTGGCACTGTCAAACCAGCCACAGTCGCCTGTGGGGGCACCTTGCATCTGGGAGGTATCTTGATCCAGTCGGAATTTCAGCAGGCAGCCGGCCACTCCCGGCCACTGGGAACTGGACACGAACCATGGCCTTTCCCCAGAGAAACAAAAGTCACCAGGCCAGGTTCCTGATGTCAGTTTGCAGGAGGCACTCGGCACTGTCAAACCAGCCACAGTTGCCTGTGGGGGCACCTTGCATCTGGGAGGTATCCTGATCCGTGCGGAATTTCAGCAGGCAGCCGGCCACTCCAGGCCACTGGGCACTGGATATGAAACATGGCCTTTCCCCAGAGAAACAAAAGTCACCAGGCCAGGTTCCTGATGTCAGTTTGCAGGACGCACTTGGCACTGTCAAACCAGCCACAGTTGCCTGTGGGGGCACCTTGTATCTGGGCGGTATCCTGATCCGTTCGGAATTTCAGAAGGCAGCCGGCTACTCCGGGCCACCGTTCCCCAGACAAGAATGATGGCCTTTTCCCAGGGAAACAAAAGTTACCAGGCCAGGTTCCTGATGTCAGTTTGCAGGAGGCACTTGGCACTGTCAAACCAGCCACAGTTGCCTGTGGGGGCACCTTGCATCTGGGCGGTATCCTGATCCATTCGGAATTTCAGCAGGCAGCCGGCCACTCCCGGCAAGGGGACCATTGAGAAGCATGATGGCCTTTCCCCAGAGAAACAAAAGTCACCAGGCCAGGTTCCTGATGTCAGTTTGCAGGAGGCACTTGGCACGGTCAAACCAGCCACAGTTGCCTGTGGTGGTACTTTTGGTCAGGGAGGTATCCTGATCCGTGCGGAATTTCTGCAGGCAGCCGGCCACCACGGGCCTCCTCGCCCTGTACACCTACAATGGCCATTCCCCAGAGAAACAAAAGTCACCAGGCCAGGTTCCTGATGTCAGTTTGCAGGAGGCACTTGGCACTGTCAAACCACCCACAGGTGCCTCTGGGGGCATTTTTCATATGTGAAGTATCCTGATCCGTGCGGAATTTCAGCAGGCAGCCGGCCACTCCAGGCCACCGGGCACTGGACATGAACCATGGCCTTTTCCCAGAGAAACAAAAGTCACCAGGCCAGCTTCCTGATGTCAGTTTGCAGGAGGCACTTGGCACTGTCAAACCACCCACAAGTGCCTCTGGGGGCACCTTGCATCCTGGAGGTATCCTGATCCGTGCGGAATTTCAGCAGGCAGCCGGCCACTCCAGGCCAACGGGCACTGGATATGAACCATGGCCTTTCCCCAGAGAAACAAAAGCCACCAGGCCAGGTTCCTGATGTCAGTTTGCAGGAGGCACTTGGCACTGTCAAACCAGCCACAGTTGCCTGTGGGGGCACCTTGCATCCTGGAGGTATCCTCATCCATGAGGAATTTCAGCAGGCAGCCGGCCACTCCAGGCCACCAGGCACTGGACACGAACCATGGCCTTTCCCCAGAGAAACAAAAGTCACCAGGCCAGGTTCCTGATGTCAGTTTGCAGGAGGCACTTGGCACTGTCAAACCAGCCAGAGGTGCCTGTGGTGGTACTTTTGGTCAGGGAGGTATCCTGATCCGTGCGGAATTTCTGCAGGCAGCCGGCCACCACGGGCCTCCTCGCCCTGGACAGCTACAATGGCCTTTCCCCAGAGAAACAAAAGTCACCAGGCCAGGTTCCTGATGTCAGTTTGCAGGAGGCACTTGGCACTGTCAAACCAGCTGCAGGTACCTCTGGGGGCATTTTTCATATGGGAAGAATCCTGATCCGTGCAGAATTTCAGCAGGCAGCCGGCCACTCCAGGCCACCGGGCACTGGACACGAACCATGGCCTTTCCCCAGAGAAACAAAAGTCACCAGGCCAGGTTCCTGATGTCAGTTTGCAGGACGCACTTGGCACTGTCAAACCAGCCACAGTTGCCTGTGGGGGCACCTTGCATCTGGGCGGTATCCTGATCCGTTCGGAATTTCAGAAGGCAGCCGGCTACTCCGGGCCACCGTTCCCCAGACAAGAATGATGGCCTTTTCCCAGGGAAACAAAAGTTACCAGGCCAGGTTCCTGATGTCAGTTTGCAGGAGGCACTTGGCACTGTCAAACCAGCCACAGTTGCCTGTGGGGGCACCTTGCATCTGGGCGGTATCCTGATCCGTTCGGAATTTCAGCAGGCAGCCGGCCACTCCCGGCAAGGGGACCCTTGAGAAGCATGATGGCCTTTCCCCAGAGAAACAAAAGTCACCAGGCCAGGTTCCTGATGTCAGTTTGCAGGAGGCACTTGGCACTGTCAAACCAGCCACAGTTGCCTGTGGTGGTACTTTTGGTCAGGGAGGTATCCTGATCCGTGCGGAATTTCTGCAGGCAGCCGGCCACCACGGGCCTCCTCGCCCTGTACACCTACAATGGCCATTCCCCAGAGAAACAAAAGTCACCAGGCCAGGTTCCTGATGTCAGTTTGCAGGAGGCACTTGGCACTGTCAAACCACCCACAGGTGCCTCTGGGGGCATTTTTCATATGGGAAGTATCCTGATCCGTGCGGAATTTCAGCAGGCAGCCGGCCACTCCAGGCCACCGGGCACTGGACACGAACCATGGCCTTTTCCCAGAGAAACAAAAGTCACCAGGCCAGCTTCCTGATGTCAGTTTGCAGGAGGCACTTGGCACTGTCAAACCACCCACAAGTGCCTCTGGGGGCACCTTGCATCCTGGAGGTATCCTGATCCGTGCGGAATTTCAGCAGGCAGCCGGCCACTCCAGGCCACCGGGCACTGGATATGAACCATGGCCTTTCCCCAGAGAAACAAAAGCCACCAGGCCAGGTTCCTGATGTCAGTTTGCAGGAGGCACTTGGCACTGTCAAACCAGCCACAGTTGCCTGTGGGGGCACCTTGCATCCTGGAGGTATCCTCATCCATGAGGAATTTCAGCAGGCAGCCGGCCACTCCAGGCCACCAGGCACTGGACACGAACCATGGCCTTTCCCCAGAGAAACAAAAGCCACCAGGCCAGGTTCCTGATGTCAGTTTGCAGGAGGCACTTGGCACTGTCAAACCAGCCAGAGGTGCCTGTGGTGGTACTTTTGGTCAGGGAGGTATCCTGATCCGTGCGGAATTTCTGCAGGCAGCCGGCCACCACGGGCCTCCTCGCCCTGGACAGCTACAATGGCCTTTCCCCAGAGAAACAAAAGTCACCAGGCCAGGTTCCTGATGTCAGTTTGCAGGAGGCACTTGGCACTGTCAAACCAGCTGCAGGTACCTCTGGGGGCATTTTTCATATGGGAAGAATCCTGATCCGTTCGGAATTTCAGCAGGCAGCCGGCCACTCCAGGCCACCGGGCACTGGACACGAACCATGGCCTTTCCCCAGAGAAACAAAAGTCAACAGGCCAGGTTCCTGATGTCAGTTTGCAGTAGGTACCTGGCACTGTCAAACCAGCCAGAGTTGCCTCTGGGGGCACCTTGCACCTGGGAGGTATCCTGATCCATTCGGAATTTCAGCAGGCAGCCGGCAACACCGGGCCACCGGGCCACAGGTCCCCGGGCAAGAATGATGGCCTTTCCCCAGAGAAACAAAAGTCACCAGGCCAGGCTCCTGATGTCAGTTTGCAGGAGGCACTTGGCACTGTCAAACCAGCCACAGGTGCCTCTGGGGGTACCTTGCATCCTGGAGGTATCCTGATCCGTGGGGAATTTCAGCAGGCAGCCGGCCACTCCAGACCACTGGGAACTGGACACGAACCATGGCCTTTCCCCAGAGAAACAAAAGTCACCAGGCCAGGTTCCTGATGTCAGTTTGCAGGAGGCACTTGGCACTGTCAAACCAGCCACAGTTGCCTCTGGGGGCACCTTGCATCTGGGAGGTATCCTGATCCGTGCGGAATTTCTGCAGGCAGCCGGCCACTCCAGGCCACCGGGCACTGGACACGAACCATGGCCTTTCCCCAGAGAAACAAAAGTCACCAGGCCAGGTTCCTGATGTCACTTTGCAGGAGGCACTTGGCACTGTCAAACCAGCCACAGTTGCCTGTGGGGGCACCTTGCATCTGGGAGGTATCCTGATCCATTCGCAATTTCTGCAGGCAGCCGGCCACTCCGGGTCACCGTGCCCCGGACTAGAATGATGGCCTTTTCCCAGAGAAACAAAAGTCACCAGGCCAGGTTCCTGACGTCAGTTTGCAGGAGGCACTTGGCACAGTCAAACCAGCTGCTGGTGCCTGTGGGGGCACCTTGCATCCTGGAGGTATCCTGATCCGTTTGGAATTTCAGCAGGCAGCCGGCCACTCCGGTTTACCGGGCCCATGAGAAGAATGATGGCCTTTCCCCAGAGAAACAAAAGTCACCAGGCCAGGTTCCTGATGTCAGTTTGCTGGAGGCACTTGGCACTCTCAAACCAGCCACAGTCGCCTGTGGGGGCACCTTGCATCTGGGAGGTATCTTGATCCAGTCGGAATTTCAGCAGGCAGCCGGCCACTCCCGGCCACTGGGAACTGGACACGAACCATGGCCTTTCCCCAGAGAAACAAAAGTCACCAGGCCAGGTTCCTGATGTCAGTTTGCAGGAGGCACTCGGCACTGCCAAACCAGCCACAGTTGCCTGTGGGGGCACCTTGCATCTGGGAGGTATCCTGATCCGTGCGGAATTTCAGCAGGCAGCCGGCCATCCAGGCCACAGGGCACTGGACACGAACCATGGCCTTTCCCCAGAGAAACAAAAGTCACCAGGCCAGGTTCCTGATGTCAGTTTGCAGGACGCACTTGGCACTGTCAAACCACCCACAGGTGCCTGTGGTGGTACTTTTGGTCAGGGAGGTATCCTGATCCGTGCGGAACTTCAGCAGGCAGCCGGCCACTCCAGACCACTGGGCACTGGACACGAACCATGGCCTTTTCCCAGAGAAACAAAAGTCACCAGGCCAGGTTCCTGATGTCAGTTTGCAGGAGGCACTTGGCACTGTCAAACCAGCCACAGGTGCCTGTGGGGGCACCTTGCATCTGGGAGGTATCCTGATCCGTGCGGAATTTCAGCAGGCAGCCGGCCACTCCAGGCCACCGGGCACTGGATATGAACCATGGCCTTTCCCCAGAGAAACAAAACTAACCAGGCCAGGTTCCTGATGTCAGTTTGCAGGAGGCACTTGGCACTGTCAAACCAGCCACAGTTGCCTGTGGGGGCACCTTGCATCTGGGCGGTATCCTGATCCGTTCGGAATTTCAGTAGGCAGCCGGCTACTCCGGGCCACCGTTCCCCAGACAAGAATGATGGCCTTTTCCCAGGGAAACAAAAGTTACCAGGCCAGGTTCCTGATGTCAGTTTGCAGGAGGCACTTGGCACTGTCAAACCAGCCACAGTTGCCTGTGGGGGCACCTTGCATCTGGGCGGTATCCTGATCCGTTCGGAATTTCAGCAGGCAGCCGGCCACTCCCGGCAAGGGGACCCTTGAGAAGAATGATGGCCTTTCCCCAGAGAAACAAAAGTCACCAGGCCAGGTTCCTGATCTCAGTTTGCAGGAGGCACTTGGCACTGTCAAACCAGCCACAGTTGCCTGTGGTGGTACTTTTGGTCAGGGAGGTATCCTGATCCGTGTGGAATTTCTGCAGGCAGCCGGCCACCACGGGCCTCCTCGCCCTGTACACCTACAATGGCCATTCCCCAGAGAAACAAAAGTCACCAGGCCAGGTTCCTGATGTCAGTTTGCAGGAGGCACTTGGCACTGTCAAACCACCCACAGGTGCCTCTGGGGGCATTTTTCATATGGGAAGTATCCTGATCCGTGCGGAATTTCAGCAGGCAGCCGGCCAATCCAGGCCAGCGGGCACTGGACACGAACCATGGCCTTTTCCCAGAGAAACAAAAGTCACCAGGCCAGGTTCCTGATGTCAGTTTGCAGGAGGTACTTGGCACTGTCAAACCAGCCACAGTTGCCTGTGGGGGCACCTTGCATCTGGGAGGTATCCTGATCCATTCGGAATTTCAGCAGGCAGCCGGCCGCACCGGACCACCGGGCCACCGGTCCCCGGAGAAGAATGATGGCCTTTCCCCAGAGAAACAAAAGTCACCAGGCCAGGTTCCTGATGTCAGTTTGCAGGAGGCACTTGGCACTGTCAAACCAGCCATAGTTGCCTGTGGGGGCACCTTGCATCTGGGAGGTATCCTCATCCATGAGGAATTTCAGCAGGCAGCCGGCCACTCCAGGCCACCAGGCACTGGACACGAACCATGGCCTTTCCCCAGAGAAACAAAAGTCACCAGGCCAGGTTCCTGATGTCAGTTTGCAGGAGGCACTTGGCACTGTCAAACCAGCCAGAGGTGCCTGTGGTGGTACTTTTGGTCAGGGAGGTATCCTGATCCGTGCGGAATTTCTGCAGGCAGCCGGCCACCACGGGCCTCCTCGCCCTGGACAGCTACAATGGCCTTTCCCCAGAGAAACAAAAGTCACCAGGCCAGGTTCCTGATGTCAGTTTGCAGGAGGCACTTGGCACTGTCAAACCAGCTGCAGGTACCTCTGGGGGCATTTTTCATATGGGAAAAATCCTGATCCGTGCAGAATTTCAGCAGGCAGCCGGCCACTCCAGGCCACCGGGCACTGGACACGAACCATGGCCTTTCCCCAGAGAAACAAAAGTCAACAGGCCAGGTTCCTGATGTCAGTTTGCAGGAGGCACTTGGCACTGTCAAACCAGCCACAGGTGCCTCTGGGGGTACCTTGCATCCTGGAGGTATCCTGATCCGTGGGGAATTTCAGCAGGCAGCCGGCCACTCCGTTTTACAGGGCCCATGAGAAGAATGATGGCCTTTCCCCAGAGAAACAAAAGTCACCAGGCCAGGTTCCTGATGTCAGTTTGCAGGAGGCACTTGGCACTGTCAAACCAGCCACAGTCGCCTGTGGGGGCACCTTGCATCTGGGAGGTATCTTGATCCATTCGGAATTTCAGCAGGCAGCCGGCCACACCTGGCCACTGGGAACTAGACACAAACCATGGCCTTTCCCCAGAGAAACAAAAGTCACCTGGGCAGCTTCCTGATGTCAGTTTGCAGGAGGCACTTGGCACTGTCAAACCTGCCACAGGTGCCTCTGGGGGCACCTTGCATCTGGGAGGTATCCTGATCCGTGCGGAATTTCAGCAGGCAGCCGGCCACTCCAGGCCACTGGGCACTGGATATGAACCATGGCCTTTCCCCAGAGAAACAAAAGTCACCAGGCCAGGTTCCTGATGTCAGTTTGCAGGAGGCACTTGGCACTGTCAAACCAGCCACAGTTGCCTGTGGTGGTACTTTTGGTCAGGGAGGTATCCTGATCCGTGGGGAATTTCTGCAGGCAGCCGGCCACCACGGGCCTCCTCGCCCTGTACACCTACAATGGCCATTCCCCAGAGAAACAAAAGTCACCAGGCCAGGTTCCTGATGTCAGTTTGCAGGAGGCACTTGGCACTGTCAAACCAGCCACAGGTGCCTCTGGGGGCATTTTTCATATGGGAAGTATCCTGATCCGTGCGGAATTTCAGCAGGCAGCCGGCCACTCCAGGCCACCGGGCACTGGACACGAACCATGGCCTTTTCCCAGAGAAACAAAAGTCACCAGGCCAGCTTCCTGATGTCAGTTTGCAGGAGGCACTTGGCACTGTCAAACCAGCCACTGTTGCCTGTGGGGGCACCTTGCATCTGGGAGGTATCCTGATCCATTCGGAATTTCAGCAGGCAGCCGGCCACACCGGGCCACCGGGCTACCGGTCCCCGGACAAGAATTATGGCCTTTCCCCAGAGAAACAAAACTAACCAGGCCAGCTTCCTGATGTCAGTTTGCAGGAGGCACTTGGCACTGTCAAACCAGCCACAGTCGCCTGTGGTGGTACTTTCGGTCTGGGAGGCATCCTGATCCGTGCGGAATTTCAGCAGGCAGCCGGCCACTACTGGCCTCCAGGCCCTGTACACCAACAATGGCCTTTCCCCAGAGAAACAAAAGTCACCAGGCCAGGTTCCTGATGTCAGTTTGCAGGAGGCACTTGGCACTGTCAAACCAGCCACAGTTGCCTCTGGGGGCACCTTGCATCTGGGAGGTATCCTGATCCGTGCGGAATTTCTGCAGGCAGCCGGCCACCACGGGCCTCCTCGCCCTGGACAGCTACAATGGCCTTTCCCCAGAGAAACAAAAGTCACCAGGCCAGGTTCCTGATGTCAGTTTGCAGGAGGCACTTGGCACTGTCAAACCAGCTGCAGGTACCTCTGGGGGCATTTTTCATATGGGAAAAATCCTGATCCGTGCAGAATTTCAGCAGGCAGCCGGCCACTCCAGGCCACCGGGCACTGGACACGAACCATGGCCTTTCCCCAGAGAAACAAAAGTCAACAGGCCAGGTTCCTGATGTCAGTTTGCAGGAGGCACTTGGCACTGTCAAACCAGCCACAGGTGCCTCTGGGGGTACCTTGCATCCTGGAGGTATCCTGATCCGTGTAGAATTTCAGCAGGCAGCCGGCCACTCCGTTTTACAGGGCCCATGAGAAGAATGATGGCCTTTCCCCAGAGAAACAAAAGTCACCAGGCCAGGTTCCTGATGTCAGTTTGCAGGAGGCACTTGGCACTGTCAAACCAGCCACAGTCGCCTGTGGGGGCACCTTGCATCTGGGAGGTATCTTGATCCATTCGGAATTTCAGCAGGCAGCCGGCCACACCCGGCCACTGGGAACTAGACACAAACCATGGCCTTTCCCCAGAGAAACAAAAGTCACCTGGGCAGCTTCCTGATGTCAGTTTGCAGGAGGCACTTGGCACTGTCAAACCTGCCACAGGTGCCTCTGGGGGCACCTTGCATCTGGGAGGTATCCTGATCCGTGCGGAATTTCAGCAGGCAGCCGGCCACTCCAGGCCACTGGGCACTGGATATGAACCATGGCCTTTCCCCAGAGAAACAAAAGTCACCAGGCCAGGTTCCTGATGTCAGTTTGCAGGAGGCACTTGGCACTGTCAAACCAGCCACAGTTGCCTGTGGTGGTACTTTTGGTCAGGGAGGTATCCTGATCCGTGCGGAATTTCTGCAGGCAGCCGGCCACCACGGGCCTCCTCGCCCTGTACACCTACAATGGCCATTCCCCAGAGAAACAAAAGTCACCAGGCCAGGTTCCTGATGTCAGTTTGCAGGAGGCACTTGGCACTGTCAAACCAGCCACAGGTGCCTCTGGGGGCATTTTTCATATGGGAAGTATCCTGATCCGTGCGGAATTTCAGCAGGCAGCCGGCCAATCCAGGCCAGCGGGCACTGGACACGAACCATGGCCTTTTCCCAGAGAAACAAAAGTCACCAGGCCAGGTTCCTGATGTCAGTTTGCAGGAGGTACTTGGCACTGTCAAACCAGCCACAGTTGCCTGTGGGGGCACCTTGCATCTGGGAGGTATCCTGATCCATTCGGAATTTCAGCAGGCAGCCGGCCACACCGGGCCACCGGGCCACCGGTCCCCGGAGAGGAATGATGGCCTTTCCCCAGAGAAACAAAAGTCACCAGGCCAGGTTCCTGATGTCAGTTTGCAGGAGGCACTTGGCACTGTCAAACCAGCCACAGTTGCCTGTGGTGGTACTTTCGGTCTGGGAGGCATCCTGATCGGTGCGGAATTTCAGCAGGCAGCCGGCCACTACTGGCCTCCAGGCCCTGTACACCAACAATGGCCTTTCCCCTGAGAAACAAAAGTCACCAGGCCAGGTTCCTGATGTCAGTTTGCAGGAGGCACTTGGCACTGTCAAACCAGCCACAGTTGCCTGTGGGGGCACCTTGCATCTGGGAGGTATCCTCATCCATGAGGAATTTCAGCAGGCAGCCGGCCACTCCTGGCCACCAGGCACTGGACACGAACCATGGCCTTTCCCCAGAGAAACAAAAGTCACCAGGCCAGGTTCCTGATGTCAGTTTGCAGGAGGCACTTGGCACTGTCAAACCAGCCAGAGGTGCCTGTGGTGGTACTTTTGGTCAGGGAGGTATCCTGATCCGTGCGGAATTTCTGCAGGCAGCCGGCCACCACGGGCCTCCTCGCCCTGGACAGCTACAATGGCCTTTCCCCAGAGAAACAAAAGTCACCAGGCCAGGTTCCTGATGTCAGTTTGCAGGAGGCACTTGGCACTGTCAAACCAGCTGCAGGTACCTCTGGGGGCATTTTTCATATGGGAAAAATCCTGATCCGTGCAGAATTTCAGCAGGCAGCCGGCCACTCCAGGCCACCGGGCACTGGACACGAACCATGGCCTTTCCCCAGAGAAACAAAAGTCAACAGGCCAGGTTCCTGATGTCAGTTTGCAGGAGGCACTTGGCACTGTCAAACCAGCCACAGGTGCCTCTGGGGGTACCTTGCATCCTGGAGGTATCCTGATCCGTGTAGAATTTCAGCAGGCAGCCGGCCACTCCGTTTTACAGGGCCCATGAGAAGAATGATGGCCTTTCCCCAGAGAAACAAAAGTCACCAGGCCAGGTTCCTGATGTCAGTTTGCAGGAGGCACTTGGCACTGTCAAACCAGCCACAGTCGCCTGTGGGGGCACCTTGCATCTGGGAGGTATCTTGATCCATTCGGAACTTCAGCAGGCAGCCGGCCACACCCGGCCACTGGGAACTAGACACAAACCATGGCCTTTCCCCAGAGAAACAAAAGTCACCTGGGCAGCTTCCTGATGTCAGTTTGCAGGAGGCACTTGGCACTGTCAAACCTGCCACAGGTGCCTCTGGGGGCACCTTGCATCTGGGAGGTATCCTGATCCGTGCGGAATTTCAGCAGGCAGCCGGCCACTCCAGGCCACTGGGCACTGGATATGAACCATGGCCTTTCCCCAGAGAAACAAAAGTCACCAGGCCAGGTTCCTGATGTCAGTTTGCAGGAGGCACTTGGCACTGTCAAACCAGCCACAGTTGCCTGTGGTGGTACTTTTGGTCAGGGAGGTATCCTGATCCGTGCGGAATTTCTGCAGGCAGCCGGCCACCACGGGCCTCCTCGCCCTGTACACCTACAATGGCCATTCCCCAGAGAAACAAAAGTCACCAGGCCAGGTTCCTGATGTCAGTTTGCAGGAGGCACTTGGCACTGTCAAACCAGCCACAGGTGCCTCTGGGGGCATTTTTCATATGGGAAGTATCCTGATCCGTGCGGAATTTCAGCAGGCAGCCGGCCACTCCAGGCCACCGGGCACTGGACACGAACCATGGCCTTTTCCCAGAGAAACAAAAGTCACCAGGCCAGGCTCCTGATGTCAGTTTGCAGGAGGCACTTGGCACTGTCAAACCAGCCACTGTTGCCTGTGGGGGCACCTTGCATCTGGGAGGTATCCTGATCCATTCGGAATTTCAGCAGGCAGCCGGCCACACCGGGCCACCGGGCTACCGGTCCCCGGACAAGAATTATGGCCTTTCCCCAGAGAAACAAAACTAACCAGGCCAGCTTCCTGATGTCAGTTTGCAGGAGGCACTTGGCACTGTCAAACCAGCCACAGTCGCCTGTGGTGGTACTTTCGGTCTGGGAGGCATCCTGATCCGTGCGGAATTTCAGCAGGCAGCCGGCCACTACTGGCCTCCAGGCCCTGTACACCAACAATGGCCTTTCCCCAGAGAAACAAAAGTCACCAGGCCAGGTTCCTGATGTCAGTTTGCAGGAGGCACTTGGCACTGTCAAACCAGCCACAGTTGCCTGTGGGGGCACCATGCATCTGGGCGGCATCCTGATCCGTTCGGAATTTCAGCAGGCAGCCGGCCACTACCGGCCTCCACGCCCTGGACACGTACAATGGCCTTTCCCCAGAGAAACAAAAGTCACCAGGCCAGGTTCCTGATGTCAGTTTGCAGGAGGCACTTGGCACTGTCAAACAAGCTGCCGGTGCCTGTGGGGGCACCTTGCATCTGGGAGGTATCCTGATCCGTGCGGAATTTCTGCAGGCAGCCGGCCACTCCAGGCCACCGGGCACTGGATATGAACCATGGCCTTTCCCCAGAGAAACAAAAGTCACCAGGCCAGGTTCCTGATGTCAGTTTGCAGGAGGCACTTGGCACTGTCAAACCAGCCACAGTTGCCTCTGGGGGCACCTTGCATCTGGGAGGTATCCTGATCCGTGCGGAATTTCTGCAGGCAGCCGGCCACTCCAGGCCACCGGGCACTGGACACGAACCATGGCCTTTTCCCAGAGAAACAAAAGTCACCAGGCCAGGTTCCTGTTGTCAGTTTGCAGGAGGCACTTGGCACTGTCAAACCAGCCACAGTTGCCTGTGGGGGCACCTTGCATCTGGGAGGTATCCTGATCCATTCGGAATTTCTGCAGGCAGCCGGCCACTCCGGGTCACCGTGCCCCGGACAAGAATGATGGCCTTTTCCCAGAGAAACAAAAGTCACCAGGCCAGGTTCCTGATGTCAGTTTGCAGGAGGCACTTGGCACTGTCAAACCAGCTGCTGGTGCCTGTGGGGGCACCTTGCATCCTGGAGGTATCCTGATCCGTTTGGAATTTCAGCAGGCAGCCGGCCACTCCGGTTTACCGGGCCCATGAGAAGAATGATGGCCTTTCCCCAGAGAAACAAAAGTCACCAGGCCAGGTTCCTGATGTCAGTTTGCTGGAGGCACTTGGCACTGTCAAACCAGCCACAGTCGCCTGTGGGGGCACCTTGCATCTGGGAGGTATCTTGATCCATTCGGAATTTCAGCAGGCAGCCGGCCACTCCCGGCAAGGGAACTGGACACGAACCATGGCCTTTTCCCAGAGAAACAAAAGTCACCAGGCCAGGTTCCTGATGTCAGTTTGCAGGAGGCACTTGGCACTGTCAAACCAGCCACTGTTGCCTGTGGGGGCACCTTGCATCTGGGAGGTATCCTGATCCGTGCGGAATTTCAGCAGGCAGCCGGCCACTCCAGGCCACCGGGCACTGGATATGAACCATGGCCTTTTCCCAGAGAAACAAAAGTCACCAGGCCAGGTTCCTGATGTCAGTTTGCAGGAGGCACTTGGCACTGTCAAACCAGCCACAGTTGCCTGTGGGGGCACCTTGCATCTGGGAGGTATCCTGATCCGTGCGGAATTTCAGTAGGCAGCCGGCTACTCTGGGCCACCGTGCCCCAGACAAGAATGATGGCCTTTTCCCAGAGAAACAAAAGTTACCAGGCCAGGTTCCTGATGTCAGTTTGCAGGAGGCACTTGGCACTGTCAAACCAGCCACAGTTGCCTGTGGGGGCACCTTGCATCTGGGCGGTATCCTGATCCGTTCGGAATTTCAGCAGGCAGCCGGCCACTCCCGGCAAGGGGACCCTTGAGAAGAATGATGGCCTTTCCCCAGAGAAACAAAAGTCACCAGGCCAGGTTCCTGATCTCAGTTTGCAGGAGGCACTTGGCACTGTCAAACCAGCCACAGTTGCCTGTGGTGGTACTTTTGGTCAGGGAGCTATCCTGATCCGTGCGGAATTTCTGCAGGCAGCCGGCCACCACGGGCCTCCTCGCCCTGTACACCTACAATGGCCATTCCCCAGAGAAACAAAAGTCACCAGGCCAGGTTCCTGATGTCAGTTTGCAGGAGGCACTTCACACTGTCAAACCAGCCAGAGTTGCCTCTGGGGGCATTTTTCATATGGGAAGTATCCTGATCCGTGCGGAATTTCAGCAGGCAGCCGGCCAATCCAGGCCGGCGGGCACTGGACACGAACCATGGCCTTTTCCCAGAGAAACAAAAGTCACCAGG
The DNA here is from genome assembly GCF_036417665.1 of Passer domesticus. Taxonomy (NCBI): domain Eukaryota; kingdom Metazoa; phylum Chordata; class Aves; order Passeriformes; family Passeridae; genus Passer; species Passer domesticus. Next base: position 57,148,892 of record NC_087478.1, on the reverse strand, counting down.
CCAGGTTCCTGATGTCAGTTTGCAGGAGGCACTTGGCACTGTCAAACCAGCCACTGTTGCCTGTGGGGGCACCTTGCATCTGGGAGGTATCCTGATCCGTGCGGAATTTCAGCAGGCAGCCGGCCACTCCAGGCCACCGGGCACTGGATATGAACGATGGCCTTTCCCCAGAGAAACAAAAGTCACCAGGCCAGGTTCCTGATGTCAGTTTGCAGGAGGCACTTGGCACTGTCAAACCAGCCAAGTTGCCTGTGGGGGCACCTTGCATCTGGGCGGTATCCTGATCCGTTCGGAATTTCAGCAGGCAGCTGGCCACTCCCGGCAAGGGGACCCTTGAGAAGAATGATGGCCTTTCCCCAGAGAAACAAAAGTCACCAGGCCAGGTTCCTGATGTCAGTTTGCAGGAGGCACTTGGCACTGTCAAACCAGCCACAGTTGCCTGTGGTGGTACTTTTGGTCAGGGAGGTATCCTGATCCATGTGGAATTTCTGCAGGCAGCCGGCCACCACGGGCCTCCTCGCCCTGTACACCTACAATGGCCATTCCCCAGAGAAACAAAAGTCACCAGGCCAGGTTCCTGATGTCAGTTTGCAGGAGGCACTTGGCACTGTCAAACCAGCCACAGGTGCCTCTGGGGGCATTTTTCATATGGGAAGTATCCTGATCCGTGCGGAATTTCAGCAGGCAGCCGGCCACTCCAGGCCACCGGGCACTGGACACGAACCATGGCCTTTTCCCAGAGAAACAAAAGTCACCAGGCCAGGCTCCTGATGTCAGTTTGCAGGAGGCACTTGGCACTGTCAAACCAGCCACTGTTGCCTGTGGGGGCACCTTGCATCTGGGAGGTATCCTGATCCATTCGGAATTTCAGCAGGCAGCCGGCCACACCGGGCCACCGGGCTACCGGTCCCCGGACAAGAATTATGGCCTTTCCCCAGAGAAACAAAACTAACCAGGCCAGCTTCCTGATGTCAGTTTGCAGGAGGCACTTGGCACTGTCAAACCAGCCACAGTCGCCTGTGGTGGTACTTTCGGTCTGGGAGGCATCCTGATCCGTGCGGAATTTCAGCAGGCAGCCGGCCACTACTGGCCTCCAGGCCCTGTACACCAACAATGGCCTTTCCCCAGAGAAACAAAAGTCACCAGGCCAGGTTCCTGATGTCAGTTTGCAGGAGGCACTTGGCACTGTCAAACCAGCCACAGTTGCCTGTGGGGGCACCATGCATCTGGGCGGCATCCTGATCCGTTCGGAATTTCAGCAGGCAGCCGGCCACTACCGGCCTCCACGCCCTGGACACGTACAATGGCCTTTCCCCAGAGAAACAAAAGTCACCAGGCCAGGTTCCTGATGTCAGTTTGCAGGAGGCACTTGGCACTGTCAAACAAGCTGCCGGTGCCTGTGGGGGCACCTTGCATCTGGGAGGTATCTTGATCCATTCGGAATTTCAGCAGGCAGCCGGCCACTCCCGGCAAGGGAACTGGACACGAACCATGGCCTTTTCCCAGAGAAACAAAAGTCACCAGGCCAGGTTCCTGATGTCAGTTTGCAGGAGGCACTTGGCACTGTCAAACCAGCCACTGTTGCCTGTGGGGGCACCTTGCATCTGGGAGGTATCCTGATCCGTGCGGAATTTCAGCAGGCAGCCGGCCACTCCAGGCCACCGGGCACTGGATATGAACCATGGCCTTTCCCCAGAGAAACAAAACTAACCAGGCCAGGTTCCTGATGTCAGTTTGCAGGAGGCACTTGGCACTGTCAAACCACCCACAGTTGCCTGTGGGGGCACCTTGCATCTGGGAGGTATCCTGATCCGTGCGGAATTTCAGTAGGCAGCCGGCTACTCCGGGCCACCGTGCCCCAGACAAGAATGATGGCCTTTTCCCAGAGAAACAAAAGTTACCAGGCCAGGTTCCTGATGTCAGTTTGCAGGAGGCACTTGGCACTGTCAAACCAGCCACAGTTGCCTGTGGGGGCACCTTGCATCTGGGCGGTATCCTGATCCGTTCGGAATTTCAGCAGGCAGCCGGCCACTCCCGGCAAGGGGACCCTTGAGAAGAATGATGGCCTTTCCCCAGAGAAACAAAAGTCACCAGGCCAGGTTCCTGATGTCAGTTTGCAGGAGGCACTTGGCACTGTCAAACCAGCCACAGTTGCCTGTGGTGGTACTTTTGGTCAGGGAGCTATCCTGATCCGTGCGGAATTTCTGCAGGCAGCCGGCCACCACGGGCCTCCTCGCCCTGTACACCTACAATGGCCATTCCCCAGAGAAACAAAAGTCACCAGGCCAGGTTCCTGATGTCAGTTTGCAGGAGGCACTTCACACTGTCAAACCAGCCAGAGTTGCCTCTGGGGGCATTTTTCATATGGGAAGTATCCTGATCCGTGCGGAATTTCAGCAGGCAGCCGGCCAATCCAGGCCAGCGGGCACTGGACACGAACCATGGCCTTTTCCCAGAGAAACAAAAGTCACCAGGCCAGGTTGCTGATGTCAGTTTGCAGGAGGCACTTGGCACTGTCAAACCAGCCACTGTTGCCTGTGGGGGCACCTTGCATCTGGGAGGTATCCTGATCCGTGCGGAATTTCAGCAGGCAGCCGGCCACTCCAGGCCACCGGGCACTGGATATGAACGATGGCCTTTCCCCAGAGAAACAAAAGTCACCAGGCCAGGTTCCTGATGTCAGTTTGCAGGAGGCACTTGGCACTGTCAAACCAGCCACAGTTGCCTGTGGGGGCACCTTGCATCTGGGCGGTATCCTGATCCGTTCGGAATTTCAGCAGGCAGCTGGCCACTCCCGGCAAGGGGACCCTTGAGAAGAATGATGGCCTTTCCCCAGAGAAACAAAAGTCACCAGGCCAGGTTCCTGATGTCAGTTTGCAGGAGGCACTTGGCACTGTCAAACCAGCCACAGTTGCCTGTGGTGGTACTTTTGGTCAGGGAGGTATCCTGATCCATGTGGAATTTCTGCAGGCAGCCGGCCACCACGGGCCTCCTCGCCCTGTACACCTACAATGGCCATTCCCCAGAGAAACAAAAGTCACCAGGCCAGGTTCCTGATGTCAGTTTGCAGGAGGCACTTGGCACTGTCAAACCAGCCACAGGTGCCTCTGGGGGCATTTTTCATATGGGAAGTATCCTGATCCGTGCGGAATTTCAGCAGGCAGCCGGCCACTCCAGGCCACCGGGCACTGGACACGAACCATGGCCTTTTCCCAGAGAAACAAAAGTCACCAGGCCAGGCTCCTGATGTCAGTTTGCAGGAGGCACTTGGCACTGTCAAACCAGCCACTGTTGCCTGTGGGGGCACCTTGCATCTGGGAGGTATCCTGATCCATTCGGAATTTCAGCAGGCAGCCGGCCACACCGGGCCACCGGGCTACCGGTCCCCGGACAAGAATTATGGCCTTTCCCCAGAGAAACAAAACTAACCAGGCCAGCTTCCTGATGTCAGTTTGCAGGAGGCACTTGGCACTGTCAAACCAGCCACAGTCGCCTGTGGTGGTACTTTCGGTCTGGGAGGCATCCTGATCCGTGCGGAATTTCAGCAGGCAGCCGGCCACTACTGGCCTCCAGGCCCTGTACACCAACAGTGGCCTTTCCCCAGAGAAACAAAAGTCACCAGGCCAGGTTCCTGATGTCAGTTTGCAGGAGGCACTTGGCACTGTCAAACCAGCCACAGTTGCCTGTGGGGGCACCATGCATCTGGGCGGCATCCTGATCCGTTCGGAATTTCAGCAGGCAGCCGGCCACTACCGGCCTCCACGCCCTGGACACGTACAATGGCCTTTCCCCAGAGAAACAAAAGTCACCAGGCCAGGTTCCTGATGTCAGTTTGCAGGAGGCACTTGGCACTGTCAAACAAGCTGCCGGTGCCTGTGGGGGCACCTTGCATCTGGGAGGCATCCTGATCCGTGCGGAATTTCTGCAGGCAGCCGGCCACTCCAGGCCACCGGGCACTGGATATGAACCATGGCCTTTCCCCAGAGAAACAAAAGTCACCAGGCCAGGTTCCTGATGTCAGTTTGCAGGAGGCACTTGGCACTGTCAAACCAGCCACAGTTGCCTCTGGGGGCACCTTGCATCTGGGAGGTATCCTGATCCGTGCGGAATTTCTGCAGGCAGCCGGCCACTCCAGGCCACCGGGCACTGGACATGAACCATGGCCTTTTCCCAGAGAAACAAAAGTCACCAGGCCAGGTTCCTGTTGTCAGTTTGCAGGAGGCACTTGGCACTGTCAAACCAGCCACAGTTGCCTGTGGGGGCACCTTGCATCTGGGAGGTATCCTGATCAATTCGGAATTTCTGCAGGCAGCCGGCCACTCCGGGTCACCGTGCCCCGGACAAGAATGATGGCCTTTTCCCAGAGAAACAAAAGTCACCAGGCCAGGTTCCTGATGTCAGTTTGCAGGAGGCACTTGGCACTGTCAAACCAGCTGCTGGTGCCTGTGGGGGCACCTTGCATCCTGGAGGTATCCTGATCCGTTTGGAATTTCAGCAGGCAGCCGGCCACTCCGGTTTACCGGGCCCATGAGAAGAATGATGGCCTTTCCCCTGAGAAACAAAAGTCACCAGGCCAGGTTCCTGATGTCAGTTTGCTGGAGGCACTTGGCACTGTCAAACCAGCCACAGTCGCCTGTGGGGGCACCTTGCATCTGGGAGGTATCTTGATCCATTCGGAATTTCAGCAGGCAGCCGGCCACACCCGGCCACTGGGAACTGGACACGAACCATGGCCTTTCCCCAGAGAAACAAAAGTCACCAGGCCAGGTTCCTGATGTCAGTTTGCAGGAGGCACTTGGCACTGTCAAACCAGCCACAGTTGCCTGTGGGGGCACCATGCATCTGGGCGGCATCCTGATCCGTTCGGAATTTCAGCAGGCAGCCGGCCACTACCGGCCTCCACGCCCTGGACACGTACAATGGACTTTCCCCAGAGAAACAAAAGTCACCAGGCCAGGTTCCTGATGTCAGTTTGCAGGAGGCACTTGGCACTGTCAAACAAGCTGCCGGTGCCTGTGGGGGCACCTTGCATCCGGGAGGTATCCTGATCCGTGCGGAATTTCTGCAGGCAGCCGGCCACTCCAGGCCACCGGGCACTGGATATGAACCATGGCCTTTCCCCAGAGAAACAAAAGTCACCAGGCCAGGTTCCTGATGTCAGTTTGCAGGAGGCACTTGGCACTGTCAAACCAGCCACAGTTGCCTGTGGGGGCACCTTGCATCCTGGAGGTATCCTCATCCATGAACAATTTCAGCAGGCAGCCGGCCACTCCAGACCACTGGGAACTGGACACGAACCATGGCCTTTCCCCAGAGAAACAAAAGTCACCAGGCCAGGTTCCTGATGTCAGTTTGCAGGAGGCACTTGGCACTGTCAAACCAGCCACAGTTGCCTCTGGGGGCACCTTGCATCTGGGAGGTATCCTGATCCGTGCGTAATTTCTGCAGGCAGCCGGCCACTCCAGGCCACCGGACACTGGACACGAACCATGGCCTTTCCCCAGAGAAACAAAAGTCACCAGGCCAGGTTCCTGATGTCACTTTGCAGGAGGCACTTGGCACTGTCAAACCAGCCACAGTTGCCTGTGGGGGCACCTTGCATCTGGGAGGTATCCTGATCCATTCGCAATTTCTGCAGGCAGCCGGCCACTCGGGGTCACCGTGCCCCGGACAAGAATGATGGCTTTTTCCCAGAGAAACAAAAGTCACCAGGCCAGGTTCCTGACGTCAGTTTGCAGGAGGCACTTGGCACAGTCAAACCAGCTGCTGGTGCCTGTGGGGGCACCTTGCATCCTGGAGGTATCCTGATCCGTTTGGAATTTCAGCAGGCAGCCGGCCACTCCGGTTTACCGGGCCCATGAGAAGAATGATGGCCTTTCCCCAGAGAAACAAAAGTCACCAGGCCAGGTTCCTGATGTCAGTTTGCTGGAGGCACTTGGCACTCTCAAACCAGCCACAGTCGCCTGTGGGGGCACCTTGCATCTGGGAGGTATCTTGATCCAGTCGGAATTTCAGCAGGCAGCCGGCCACTCCCGGCCACTGGGAACTGGACACGAACCATGGCCTTTCCCCAGAGAAACAAAAGTCACCAGGCCAGGTTCCTGATGTCAGTTTGCAGGAGGCACTCGGCACTGTCAAACCAGCCACAGTTGCCTGTGGGGGCACCTTGCATCTGGGAGGTATCCTGATCCGTGCGGAATTTCAGCAGGCAGCCGGCCACTCCAGGCCACTGGGCACTGGATATGAACCATGGCCTTTCCCCAGAGAAACAAAAGTCACCAGGCCAGGTTCCTGATGTCAGTTTGCAGGACGCACTTGGCACTGTCAAACCAGCCACAGTTGCCTGTGGGGGCACCTTGCATCTGGGCGGTATCCTGATCCGTTCGGAATTTCAGAAGGCAGCCGGCTACTCCGGGCCACCATTCCCCAGACAAGAATGATGGCCTTTTCCCAGGGAAACAAAAGTTACCAGGCCAGGTTCCTGATGTCAGTTTGCAGGAGGCACTTGGCACTGTCAAACCAGCCACAGTTGCCTGTGGGGGCACCTTGCATCTGGGCGGTATCCTGATCCGTTCGGAATTTCAGCAGGCAGCCGGCCACTCCCGGCAAGGGGACCCTTGAGAAGCATGATGGCCTTTCCCCAGAGAAACAAAAGTCACCAGGCCAGGTTCCTGATGTCAGTTTGCAGGAGGCACTTGGCACTGTCAAACCAGCCACAGTTGCCTGTGGTGGTACTTTTGGTCAGGGAGGTATCCTGATCCGTGCGGAATTTCTGCAGGCAGCCGGCCACCACGGGCCTCCTCGCCCTGTACACCTACAATGGCCATTCCCCAGAGAAACAAAAGTCACCAGGCCAGGTTCCTGATGTCAGTTTGCAGGAGGCACTTGGCACTGTCAAACCACCCACAGGTGCCTCTGGGGGCATTTTTCATATGTGAAGTATCCTGATCCGTTCGGAATTTCAGAAGGCAGCCGGCTACTCCGGGCCACCGTTCCCCAGACAAGAATGATGGCCTTTTCCCAGGGAAACAAAAGTCACCAGGCCAGGTTCCTGATGTCAGTTTGCAGGAGGCACTCGGCACTGTCAAACCAGCCACAGTTGCCTGTGGGGGCACCTTGCATCTGGGAGGTATCCTGATCCGTGCGGAATTTCAGCAGGCAGCCGGCCACTCCAGGCCACTGGGCACTGGATATGAACCATGGCCTTTCCCCAGAGAAACAAAAGTCACCAGGCCAGGTTCCTGATGTCAGTTTGCAGGACGCACTTGGCACTGTCAAACCAGCCACAGTTGCCTGTGGGGGCACCTTGCATCTGGGAGGTATCCTGATCCGTTCGGAATTTCAGTAGGCAGCCGGCTACTCCCGGCCACCGTGCCCCAGACAAGAATGATGGCCTTTTCCCAGAGAAACAAAAGTCACCAGGCCAGGTTCCTGATGTCAGTTTGCAGGAGGCACTTGGCACTGTCAAACCAGCCACAGTTGCCTGAGGGGGCACCTTGCATCTGGGCGGTATCCTGATCTGTTCGGAATTTCAGCAGGCAGCCGGCCACTCCCGGCAAGGGGACCCTTGAGAAGAATGATGGCCTTTCCCCAGAGAAACAAAAGTCACCAGGCCAGGTTCCTGATGTCAGTTTGCAGGAGGCACTTGGCACTGTCAAACCAGCCACAGTTGCCTGTGGTGGTACTTTTGGTCAGGGAGGTATCCTGATCCGTGCGGAACTTCAGCAGGCAGCCGGCCACTCCAGACCACTGGGCACTGGACACGAACCATGGCCTTTCCCCAGAGAAACAAAAGTCACCAGGCCAGGTTCCTGATGTCAGTTTGCAGGAGGCACTTGGCACTGTCAAACCAGCCACAGTTGCCTGTGGGGGCACCTTGCATCTGGGAGGTATCCTGATCCGTGCGGAATTTCAGCAGGCAGCCGGCCACTCCCGGCCACCGGGCACTGGATATGAACCATGGCCTTTCCCCAGAGAAACAAAACTAACCAGGCCAGGTTCCTGATGTCAGTTTGCAGGAGGCACTTGGCACTGTCAAACCAGCCACAGTTGCCTGTGGGGGCACCTTGCATCTGGGCGGTATCCTGATCCGTTCGGAATTTCAGAAGGCAGCCGGCTACTCCGGGCCACCGTTCCCCAGACAAGAATGATGGCCTTTTCCCAGGGAAACAAAAGTTACCAGGCCAGGTTCCTGATGTCAGTTTGCAGGAGGCACTTGGCACTGTCAAACCAGCCACAGTTGCCTGTGGGGGCACCTTGCATCTGGGCGGTATCCTGATCCGTTCGGAATTTCAGCAGGCAGCCGGCCACTCCCGGCAAGGGGACCCTTGAGAAGCATGATGGCCTTTCCCCAGAGAAACAAAAGTCACCAGGCCAGGTTCCTGATGTCAGTTTGCAGGAGGCACTTGGCACTGTCAAACCAGCCACAGTTGCCTGTGGTGGTACTTTTGGTCAGGGAGGTATCCTGATCCGTGGGGAATTTCTGCAGGCAGCCGGCCACGACGGGCCTCCTCGCCCTGTACACCTACAATGGCCATTCCCCAGAGAAACAAAAGTCACCAGGCCAGGTTCCTGATGTCAGTTTGCAGGAGGCACTTGGCACTGTCAAACCACCCACAGGTGCCTCTGGGGGCATTTTTCATATGTGAAGTATCCTGATCCGTGCGGAATTTCAGCAGGCAGCCGGCCACTCCAGGCCACCGGGCACTGGACATGAACCATGGCCTTTTCCCAGAGAAACAAAAGTCACCAGGCCAGCTTCCTGATGTCAGTTTGCAGGAGGCACTTGGCACTGTTAAACCACCCACAAGTGCCTCTGGGGGCACCTTGCATCCTGGAGGTATCCTGATCCATTCGGAATTTCAGCAGGCAGCCGGCCACTCCAGGCCACCGGGCACTGGATATGAACCATGGCCTTTCCCCAGAGAAACAAAAGCCACCAGGCCAGGTTCCTGATGTCAGTTTGCAGGAGGCACTTGGCACTGTCAAACCAGCCACAGTTGCCTGTGGGGGCACCTTGCATCCTGGAGGTATCCTCATCCATGAGGAATTTCAGCAGGCAGCCGGCCACTCCAGGCCACCAGGCACTGGACACGAACCATGGCCTTTCCCCAGAGAAACAAAAGTCACCAGGCCAGGTTCCAGATGTCAGTTTGCAGGAGGCACTTGGCACTGTCAAACCAGCCAGAGGTGCCTGTGGTGGTACTTTTGGTCAGGGAGGTATCCTGATCCGTGCGGAATTTCTGCAGGCAGCCGGCCACCACGGGACTCCTCGCCCTGGACAGCTACAATGGCCTTTCCCCAGAGAAACAAAAGTCACCAGGCCAGGTTCCTGATGTCAGTTTGCAGGAGGCACTTGGCACTGTCAAACCAGCTGCAGGTACCTCTGGGGGCATTTTTCATATGGGAAGAATCCTGATCCGTGCAGAATTTCAGCAGGCAGCCGGCCACTCCAGGCCACCGGGCACTGGACACGAACCATGGCCTTTCCCCAGAGAAACAAAAGTCAACAGGCCAGGTTCCTGATGTCAGTTTGCAGTAGGTACCTGGCACTGTCAAACCAGCCAGAGTTGCCTCTGGGGGCACCTTGCACCTGGGAGGTATCCTGATCCATTCGGAATTTCAGCAGGCAGCCGGCAACACCGGGCCACCGGGCCACAGGTCCCCGGGCAAGAATGATGGCCTTTCCCCAGAGAAACAAAAGTCACCAGGCCAGGCTCCTGATGTCAGTTTGCAGGAGGCACTTGGCACTGTCAAACCAGCCACAGGTGCCTCTGGGGGTACCTTGCATCCTGGAGGTATCCTGATCCGTGGGGAATTTCAGCAGGCAGCCGGCCACTCCGTTTTGCAGGGCCCATGAGAAGAATGATGGCCTTTCCCCAGAGAAACAAAAGTCACCAGGCCAGGTTCCTGATCTCAGTTTGCAGGAGGCACTTGGCACTGTCAAACCAGCCACAGTCGCCTGTGGGGGCACCTTGCATCTGGGAGGTATCTTGATCCATTCGGAATTTCAGCAGGCAGCCGGCCACACCCGGCCACTGGGAACTAGACACAAACCATGGCCTTTCCCCAGAGAAACAAAAGTCACCAGGCCAGGTTCCTGATGTCAGTTTGCAGGAGGCACTTGGCACTGTCAAACCAGCCACAGTTGCCTGTGGGGGCACCATGCATCTGGGCGGCATCCTGATCCGTTCGGAATTTCAGCAGGCAGCCGGCCACTACCGGCCTCCACGCCCTGGACACGTACAATGGACTTTCCCCAGAGAAACAAAAGTCACCAGGCCAGGTTCCTGATGTCAGTTTGCAGGAGGCACTTGGCACTGTCAAACAAGCTGCCGGTGCCTGTGGGGGCACCTTGCATCCGGGAGGTATCCTGATCCGTGCGGAATTTCTGCAGGCAGCCGGCCACTCCAGGCCACCGGGCACTGGATATGAACCATGGCCTTTCCCCAGAGAAACAAAAGTCACCAGGCCAGGTTCCTGATGTCAGTTTGCAGGAGGCACTTGGCACTGTCAAACCAGCCACAGTTGCCTGTGGGGGCACCTTGCATCCTGGAGGTATCCTCATCCATGAACAATTTCAGCAGGCAGCCGGCCACTCCAGACCACTGGGAACTGGACACGAACCATGGCCTTTCCCCAGAGAAACAAAAGTCACCAGGCCAGGTTCCTGATGTCAGTTTGCAGGAGGCACTTGGCACTGTCAAACCAGCCACAGTTGCCTCTGGGGGCACCTTGCATCTGGGAGGTATCCTGATCCGTGCGTAATTTCTGCAGGCAGCCGGCCACTCCAGGCCACCGGACACTGGACACGAACCATGGCCTTTCCCCAGAGAAACAAAAGTCACCAGGCCAGGTTCCTGATGTCACTTTGCAGGAGGCACTTGGCACTGTCAAACCAGCCACAGTTGCCTGTGGGGGCACCTTGCATCTGGGAGGTATCCTGATCCATTCGCAATTTCTGCAGGCAGCCGGCCACTCGGGGTCACCGTGCCCCGGACAAGAATGATGGCTTTTTCCCAGAGAAACAAAAGTCACCAGGCCAGGTTCCTGACGTCAGTTTGCAGGAGGCACTTGGCACAGTCAAACCAGCTGCTGGTGCCTGTGGGGGCACCTTGCATCCTGGAGGTATCCTGATCCGTTTGGAATTTCAGCAGGCAGCCGGCCACTCCGGTTTACCGGGCCCATGAGAAGAATGATGGCCTTTCCCCAGAGAAACAAAAGTCACCAGGCCAGGTTCCTGATGTCAGTTTGCTGGAGGCACTTGGCACTCTCAAACCAGCCACAGTCGCCTGTGGGGGCACCTTGCATCTGGGAGGTATCTTGATCCAGTCGGAATTTCAGCAGGCAGCCGGCCACTCCCGGCCACTGGGAACTGGACACGAACCATGGCCTTTCCCCAGAGAAACAAAAGTCACCAGGCCAGGTTCCTGATGTCAGTTTGCAGGAGGCACTCGGCACTGTCAAACCAGCCACAGTTGCCTGTGGGGGCACCTTGCATCTGGGAGGTATCCTGATCCGTGCGGAATTTCAGCAGGCAGCCGGCCACTCCAGGCCACTGGGCACTGGATATGAACCATGGCCTTTCCCCAGAGAAACAAAAGTCACCAGGCCAGGTTCCTGATGTCAGTTTGCAGGACGCACTTGGCACTGTCAAACCAGCCACAGTTGCCTGTGGGGGCACCTTGCATCTGGGCGGTATCCTGATCCGTTCGGAATTTCAGAAGGCAGCCGGCTACTCCGGGCCACCGTTCCCCAGACAAGAATGATGGCCTTTTCCCAGGGAAACAAAAGTTACCAGGCCAGGTTCCTGATGTCAGTTTGCAGGAGGCACTTGGCACTGTCAAACCAGCCACAGTTGCCTGTGGGGGCACCTTGCATCTGGGCGGTATCCTGATCCGTTCGGAATTTCAGCAGGCAGCCGGCCACTCCCGGCAAGGGGACCCTTGAGAAGCATGATGGCCTTTCCCCAGAGAAACAAAAGTCACCAGGCCAGGTTCCTGATGTCAGTTTGCAGGAGGCACTTGGCACTGTCAAACCAGCCACAGTTGCCTGTGGTGGTACTTTTGGTCAGGGAGGTATCCTGATCCGTGCGGAATTTCTGCAGGCAGCCGGCCACCACGGGCCTCCTCGCCCTGTACACCTACAATGGCCATTCCCCAGAGAAACAAAAGTCACCAGGCCAGGTTCCTGATGTCAGTTTGCAGGAGGCACTTGGCACTGTCAAACCACCCACAGGTGCCTCTGGGGGCATTTTTCATATGTGAAGTATCCTGATCCGTTCGGAATTTCAGAAGGCAGCCGGCTACTCCGGGCCACCGTTCCCCAGACAAGAATGATGGCCTTTTCCCAGGGAAACAAAAGTCACCAGGCCAGGTTCCTGATGTCAGTTTGCAGGAGGCACTCGGCACTGTCAAACCAGCCACAGTTGCCTGTGGGGGCACCTTGCATCTGGGAGGTATCCTGATCCGTGCGGAATTTCAGCAGGCAGCCGGCCACTCCAGGCCACTGGGCACTGGATATGAACCATGGCCTTTCCCCAGAGAAACAAAAGTCACCAGGCCAGGTTCCTGATGTCAGTTTGCAGGACGCACTTGGCACTGTCAAACCAGCCACAGTTGCCTGTGGGGGCACCTTGCATCTGGGAGGTATCCTGATCCGTTCGGAATTTCAGTAGGCAGCCGGCTACTCCCGGCCACCGTGCCCCAGACAAGAATGATGGCCTTTTCCCAGAGAAACAAAAGTCACCAGGCCAGGTTCCTGATGTCAGTTTGCAGGAGGCACTTGGCACTGTCAAACCAGCCACAGTTGCCTGAGGGGGCACCTTGCATCTGGGCGGTATCCTGATCTGTTCGGAATTTCAGCAGGCAGCCGGCCACTCCCGGCAAGGGGACCCTTGAGAAGAATGATGGCCTTTCCCCAGAGAAACAAAAGTCACCAGGCCAGGTTCCTGATGTCAGTTTGCAGGAGGCACTTGGCACTGTCAAACCAGCCACAGTTGCCTGTGGTGGTACTTTTGGTCAGGGAGGTATCCTGATCCGTGCGGAACTTCAGCAGGCAGCCGGCCACTCCAGACCACTGGGCACTGGACACGAACCATGGCCTTTCCCCAGAGAAACAAAAGTCACCAGGCCAGGTTCCTGATGTCAGTTTGCAGGAGGCACTTGGCACTGTCAAACCAGCCACAGTTGCCTGTGGGGGCACCTTGCATCTGGGAGGTATCCTGATCCGTGCGGAATTTCAGCAGGCAGCCGGCCACTCCCGGCCACCGGGCACTGGATATGAACCATGGCCTTTCCCCAGAGAAACAAAACTAACCAGGCCAGGTTCCTGATGTCAGTTTGCAGGAGGCACTTGGCACTGTCAAACCAGCCACAGTTGCCTGTGGGGGCACCTTGCATCTGGGCGGTATCCTGATCCGTTCGGAATTTCAGAAGGCAGCCGGCTACTCCGGGCCACCGTTCCCCAGACAAGAATGATGGCCTTTTCCCAGGGAAACAAAAGTTACCAGGCCAGGTTCCTGATGTCAGTTTGCAGGAGGCACTTGGCACTGTCAAACCAGCCACAGTTGCCTGTGGGGGCACCTTGCATCTGGGCGGTATCCTGATCCGTTCGGAATTTCAGCAGGCAGCCGGCCACTCCCGGCAAGGGGACCCTTGAGAAGCATGATGGCCTTTCCCCAGAGAAACAAAAGTCACCAGGCCAGGTTCCTGATGTCAGTTTGCAGGAGGCACTTGGCACTGTCAAACCAGCCACAGTTGCCTGTGGTGGTACTTTTGGTCAGGGAGGTATCCTGATCCGTGGGGAATTTCTGCAGGCAGCCGGCCACGACGGGCCTCCTCGCCCTGTACACCTACAATGGCCATTCCCCAGAGAAACAAAAGTCACCAGGCCAGGTTCCTGATGTCAGTTTGCAGGAGGCACTTGGCACTGTCAAACCACCCACAGGTGCCTCTGGGGGCATTTTTCATATGTGAAGTATCCTGATCCGTGCGGAATTTCAGCAGGCAGCCAGCCACTCCAGGCCACCGGGCACTGGACATGAACCATGGCCTTTTCCCAGAGAAACAAAAGTCACCAGGCCAGCTTCCTGATGTCAGTTTGCAGGAGGCACTTGGCACTGTTAAACCACCCACAAGTGCCTCTGGGGGCACCTTGCATCCTGGAGGTATCCTGATCCATTCGGAATTTCAGCAGGCAGCCGGCCACTCCAGGCCACCGGGCACTGGATATGAACCATGGCCTTTCCCCAGAGAAACAAAAGCCACCAGGCCAGGTTCCTGATGTCAGTTTGCAGGAGGCACTTGGCACTGTCAAACCAGCCACAGTTGCCTGTGGGGGCACCTTGCATCCTGGAGGTATCCTCATCCATGAGGAATTTCAGCAGGCAGCCGGCCACTCCAGGCCACCAGGCACTGGACACGAACCATGGCCTTTCCCCAGAGAAACAAAAGTCACCAGGCCAGGTTCCAGATGTCAGTTTGCAGGAGGCACTTGGCACTGTCAAACCAGCCAGAGGTGCCTGTGGTGGTACTTTTGGTCAGGGAGGTATCCTGATCCGTGCGGAATTTCTGCAGGCAGCCGGCCACCACGGGACTCCTCGCCCTGGACAGCTACAATGGCCTTTCCCCAGAGAAACAAAAGTCACCAGGCCAGGTTCCTGATGTCAGTTTGCAGGAGGCACTTGGCACTGTCAAACCAGCTGCAGGTACCTCTGGGGGCATTTTTCATATGGGAAGAATCCTGATCCGTGCAGAATTTCAGCAGGCAGCCGGCCACTCCAGGCCACCGGGCACTGGACACGAACCATGGCCTTTCCCCAGAGAAACAAAAGTCAACAGGCCAGGTTCCTGATGTCAGTTTGCAGTAGGTACCTGGCACTGTCAAACCAGCCAGAGTTGCCTCTGGGGGCACCTTGCACCTGGGAGGTATCCTGATCCATTCGGAATTTCAGCAGGCAGCCGGCAACACCGGGCCACCGGGCCACAGGTCCCCGGGCAAGAATGATGGCCTTTCCCCAGAGAAACAAAAGTCACCAGGCCAGGCTCCTGATGTCAGTTTGCAGGAGGCACTTGGCACTGTCAAACCAGCCACAGGTGCCTCTGGGGGTACCTTGCATCCTGGAGGTATCCTGATCCGTGGGGAATTTCAGCAGGCAGCCGGCCACTCCGTTTTGCAGGGCCCATGAGAAGAATGATGGCCTTTCCCCAGAGAAACAAAAGTCACCAGGCCAGGTTCCTGATCTCAGTTTGCAGGAGGCACTTGGCACTGTCAAACCAGCCACAGTCGCCTGTGGGGGCACCTTGCATCTGGGAGGTATCTTGATCCATTCGGAATTTTAGCAGGCAGCCGGCCACACCCGGCCACTGGGAACTAGACACAAACCATGGCCTTTCCCCAGAGAAACAAAAGTCACCAGGCCAGGTTCCTGATGTCAGTTTGCAGGAGGCACTTGGCACTGTCAAACCAGCCACAGTTGCCTGTGGGGGCACCATGCATCTGGGCGGCATCCTGATCCGTTCGGAATTTCAGCAGGCAGCCGGCCACTACCGGCCTCCACGCCCTGGACACGTACAATGGACTTTCCCCAGAGAAACAAAAGTCACCAGGCCAGGTTCCTGATGTCAGTTTGCAGGAGACACTTGGCACTGTCAAACAAGCTGCCGGTGCCTGTGGGGGCACCTTGCATCCGGGAGGTATCCTGATCCGTGCGGAATTTCTGCAGGCAGCCGGCCACTCCAGGCCACCGGGCACTGGATATGAACCATGGCCTTTCCCCAGAGAAACAAAAGTCACCAGGCCAGGTTCCTGATGTCAGTTTGCAGGAGGCACTTGGCACTGTCAAACCAGCCACAGTTGCCTGTGGGGGCACCTTGCATCCTGGAGGTATCCTCATCCATGAACAATTTCAGCAGGCAGCCGGCCACTCCAGACCACTGGGAACTGGACACGAACCATGGCCTTTCCCCAGAGAAACAAAAGTCACCAGGCCAGGTTCCTGATGTCACTTTGCAGGAGGCACTTGGCACTGTCAAACCAGCCACAGTTGCCTCTGGGGGCACCTTGCATCTGGGAGGTATCCTGATCCGTGCGGAATTTCTGCAGGCAGCCGGCCACTCCAGGCCACCGGACACTGGACACGAACCATGGCCTTTCCCCAGAGAAACAAAAGTCACCAGGCCAGGTTCCTGATGTCACTTTGCAGGAGGCACTTGGCACTGTCAAACCAGCCACAGTTGCCTGTGGGGGCACCTTGCATCTGGGAGGTATCCTGATCCATTCGCAATTTCTGCAGGCAGCCGGCCACTCGGGGTCACCGTGCCCCGGACAAGAATGATGGCTTTTTCCCAGAGAAACAAAAGTCACCAGGCCAGGTTCCTGACGTCAGTTTGCAGGAGGCACTTGGCACAGTCAAACCAGCTGCTGGTGCCTGTGGGGGCACCTTGCATCCTGGAGGTATCCTGATCCGTTTGGAATTTCAGCAGGCAGCCGGCCACTCCGGTTTACCGGGCCCATGAGAAGAATGATGGCCTTTCCCCAGAGAAACAAAAGTCACCAGGCCAGGTTCCTGATGTCAGTTTGCTGGAGGCACTTGGCACTGTCAAACCAGCCACAGTCGCCTGTGGGGGCACCTTGCATCTGGGAGGTATCTTGATCCAGTCGGAATTTCAGCAGGCAGCCGGCCACTCCCGGCCACTGGGAACTGGACACGAACCATGGCCTTTCCCCAGAGAAACAAAAGTCACCAGGCCAGGTTCCTGATGTCAGTTTGCAGGAGGCACTCGGCACTGTCAAACCAGCCACAGTTGCCTGTGGGGGCACCTTGCATCTGGGAGGTATCCTGATCCGTGCGGAATTTCAGCAGGCAGCCGGCCACTCCAGGCCACTGGGCACTGGATATGAACCATGGCCTTTCCCCAGAGAAACAAAAGTCACCAGGCCAGGTTCCTGATGTCAGTTTGCAGGACGCACTTGGCACTGTCAAACCAGCCACAGTTGCCTGTGGGGGCACCTTGTATCTGGGCGGTATCCTGATCCGTTCGGAATTTCAGAAGGCAGCCGGCTACTCCGGGCCACCGTTCCCCAGACAAGAATGATGGCCTTTTCCCAGGGAAACAAAAGTTACCAGGCCAGGTTCCTGATGTCAGTTTGCAGGAGGCACTTGGCACTGTCAAACCAGCCACAGTTGCCTGTGGGGGCACCTTGCATCTGGGCGGTATCCTGATCCATTCGGAATTTCAGCAGGCAGCCGGCCACTCCCGGCAAGGGGACCATTGAGAAGCATGATGGCCTTTCCCCAGAGAAACAAAAGTCACCAGGCCAGGTTCCTGATGTCAGTTTGCAGGAGGCACTTGGCACGGTCAAACCAGCCACAGTTGCCTGTGGTGGTACTTTTGGTCAGGGAGGTATCCTGATCCGTGCGGAATTTCTGCAGGCAGCCGGCCACCACGGGCCTCCTCGCCCTGTACACCTACAATGGCCATTCCCCAGAGAAACAAAAGTCACCAGGCCAGGTTCCTGATGTCAGTTTGCAGGAGGCACTTGGCACTGTCAAACCACCCACAGGTGCCTCTGGGGGCATTTTTCATATGTGAAGTATCCTGATCCGTGCGGAATTTCAGCAGGCAGCCGGCCACTCCAGGCCACCGGGCACTGGACATGAACCATGGCCTTTTCCCAGAGAAACAAAAGTCACCAGGCCAGCTTCCTGATGTCAGTTTGCAGGAGGCACTTGGCACTGTCAAACCACCCACAAGTGCCTCTGGGGGCACCTTGCATCCTGGAGGTATCCTGATCCGTGCGGAATTTCAGCAGGCAGCCGGCCACTCCAGGCCAACGGGCACTGGATATGAACCATGGCCTTTCCCCAGAGAAACAAAAGCCACCAGGCCAGGTTCCTGATGTCAGTTTGCAGGAGGCACTTGGCACTGTCAAACCAGCCACAGTTGCCTGTGGGGGCACCTTGCATCCTGGAGGTATCCTCATCCATGAGGAATTTCAGCAGGCAGCCGGCCACTCCAGGCCACCAGGCACTGGACACGAACCATGGCCTTTCCCCAGAGAAACAAAAGTCACCAGGCCAGGTTCCTGATGTCAGTTTGCAGGAGGCACTTGGCACTGTCAAACCAGCCAGAGGTGCCTGTGGTGGTACTTTTGGTCAGGGAGGTATCCTGATCCGTGCGGAATTTCTGCAGGCAGCCGGCCACCACGGGCCTCCTCGCCCTGGACAGCTACAATGGCCTTTCCCCAGAGAAACAAAAGTCACCAGGCCAGGTTCCTGATGTCAGTTTGCAGGAGGCACTTGGCACTGTCAAACCAGCTGCAGGTACCTCTGGGGGCATTTTTCATATGGGAAGAATCCTGATCCGTGCAGAATTTCAGCAGGCAGCCGGCCACTCCAGGCCACCGGGCACTGGACACGAACCATGGCCTTTCCCCAGAGAAACAAAAGTCACCAGGCCAGGTTCCTGATCTCAGTTTGCAGGAGGCACTTGGCACTGTCAAACCAGCCACAGTCGCCTGTGGGGGCACCTTGCATCTGGGAGGTATCTTGATCCATTCGGAATTTTAGCAGGCAGCCGGCCACACCCGGCCACTGGGAACTAGACACAAACCATGGCCTTTCCCCAGAGAAACAAAAGTCACCAGGCCAGGTTCCTGATGTCAGTTTGCAGGAGGCACTTGGCACTGTCAAACCAGCCACAGTTGCCTGTGGGGGCACCATGCATCTGGGCGGCATCCTGATCCGTTCGGAATTTCAGCAGGCAGCCGGCCACTACCGGCCTCCACGCCCTGGACACGTACAATGGACTTTCCCCAGAGAAACAAAAGTCACCAGGCCAGGTTCCTGATGTCAGTTTGCAGGAGACACTTGGCACTGTCAAACAAGCTGCCGGTGCCTGTGGGGGCACCTTGCATCCGGGAGGTATCCTGATCCGTGCGGAATTTCTGCAGGCAGCCGGCCACTCCAGGCCACCGGGCACTGGATATGAACCATGGCCTTTCCCCAGAGAAACAAAAGTCACCAGGCCAGGTTCCTGATGTCAGTTTGCAGGAGGCACTTGGCACTGTCAAACCAGCCACAGTTGCCTGTGGGGGCACCTTGCATCCTGGAGGTATCCTCATCCATGAACAATTTCAGCAGGCAGCCGGCCACTCCAGACCACTGGGAACTGGACACGAACCATGGCCTTTCCCCAGAGAAACAAAAGTCACCAGGCCAGGTTCCTGATGTCACTTTGCAGGAGGCACTTGGCACTGTCAAACCAGCCACAGTTGCCTCTGGGGGCACCTTGCATCTGGGAGGTATCCTGATCCGTGCGGAATTTCTGCAGGCAGCCGGCCACTCCAGGCCACCGGACACTGGACACGAACCATGGCCTTTCCCCAGAGAAACAAAAGTCACCAGGCCAGGTTCCTGATGTCACTTTGCAGGAGGCACTTGGCACTGTCAAACCAGCCACAGTTGCCTGTGGGGGCACCTTGCATCTGGGAGGTATCCTGATCCATTCGCAATTTCTGCAGGCAGCCGGCCACTCGGGGTCACCGTGCCCCGGACAAGAATGATGGCTTTTTCCCAGAGAAACAAAAGTCACCAGGCCAGGTTCCTGACGTCAGTTTGCAGGAGGCACTTGGCACAGTCAAACCAGCTGCTGGTGCCTGTGGGGGCACCTTGCATCCTGGAGGTATCCTGATCCGTTTGGAATTTCAGCAGGCAGCCGGCCACTCCGGTTTACCGGGCCCATGAGAAGAATGATGGCCTTTCCCCAGAGAAACAAAAGTCACCAGGCCAGGTTCCTGATGTCAGTTTGCTGGAGGCACTTGGCACTGTCAAACCAGCCACAGTCGCCTGTGGGGGCACCTTGCATCTGGGAGGTATCTTGATCCAGTCGGAATTTCAGCAGGCAGCCGGCCACTCCCGGCCACTGGGAACTGGACACGAACCATGGCCTTTCCCCAGAGAAACAAAAGTCACCAGGCCAGGTTCCTGATGTCAGTTTGCAGGAGGCACTCGGCACTGTCAAACCAGCCACAGTTGCCTGTGGGGGCACCTTGCATCTGGGAGGTATCCTGATCCGTGCGGAATTTCAGCAGGCAGCCGGCCACTCCAGGCCACTGGGCACTGGATATGAAACATGGCCTTTCCCCAGAGAAACAAAAGTCACCAGGCCAGGTTCCTGATGTCAGTTTGCAGGACGCACTTGGCACTGTCAAACCAGCCACAGTTGCCTGTGGGGGCACCTTGTATCTGGGCGGTATCCTGATCCGTTCGGAATTTCAGAAGGCAGCCGGCTACTCCGGGCCACCGTTCCCCAGACAAGAATGATGGCCTTTTCCCAGGGAAACAAAAGTTACCAGGCCAGGTTCCTGATGTCAGTTTGCAGGAGGCACTTGGCACTGTCAAACCAGCCACAGTTGCCTGTGGGGGCAACTTGCATCTGGGCGGTATCCTGATCCATTCGGAATTTCAGCAGGCAGCCGGCCACTCCCGGCAAGGGGACCATTGAGAAGCATGATGGCCTTTCCCCAGAGAAACAAAAGTCACCAGGCCAGGTTCCTGATGTCAGTTTGCAGGAGGCACTTGGCACGGTCAAACCAGCCACAGTTGCCTGTGGTGGTACTTTTGGTCAGGGAGGTATCCTGATCCGTGCGGAATTTCTGCAGGCAGCCGGCCACCACGGGCCTCCTCGCCCTGTACACCTACAATGGCCATTCCCCAGAGAAACAAAAGTCACCAGGCCAGGTTCCTGATGTCAGTTTGCAGGAGGCACTTGGCACTGTCAAACCACCCACAGGTGCCTCTGGGGGCATTTTTCATATGTGAAGTATCCTGATCCGTGCGGAATTTCAGCAGGCAGCCGGCCACTCCAGGCCACCGGGCACTGGACATGAACCATGGCCTTTTCCCAGAGAAACAAAAGTCACCAGGCCAGCTTCCTGATGTCAGTTTGCAGGAGGCACTTGGCACTGTCAAACCACCCACAAGTGCCTCTGGGGGCACCTTGCATCCTGGAGGTATCCTGATCCGTGCGGAATTTCAGCAGGCAGCCGGCCACTCCAGGCCAACGGGCACTGGATATGAACCATGGCCTTTCCCCAGAGAAACAAAAGCCACCAGGCCAGGTTCCTGATGTCAGTTTGCAGGAGGCACTTGGCACTGTCAAACCAGCCACAGTTGCCTGTGGGGGCACCTTGCATCCTGGAGGTATCCTCATCCATGAGGAATTTCAGCAGGCAGCCGGCCACTCCAGGCCACCAGGCACTGGACACGAACCATGGCCTTTCCCCAGAGAAACAAAAGTCACCAGGCCAGGTTCCTGATGTCAGTTTGCAGGAGGCACTTGGCACTGTCAAACCAGCCAGAGGTGCCTGTGGTGGTACTTTTGGTCAGGGAGGTATCCTGATCCGTGCGGAATTTCTGCAGGCAGCCGGCCACCACGGGCCTCCTCGCCCTGGACAGCTACAATGGCCTTTCCCCAGAGAAACAAAAGTCACCAGGCCAGGTTCCTGATGTCAGTTTGCAGGAGGCACTTGGCACTGTCAAACCAGCTGCAGGTACCTCTGGGGGCATTTTTCATATGGGAAGAATCCTGATCCGTGCAGAATTTCAGCAGGCAGCCGGCCACTCCAGGCCACCGGGCACTGGACACGAACCATGGCCTTTCCCCAGAGAAACAAAAGTCACCAGGCCAGGTTCCTGATGTCAGTTTGCAGGACGCACTTGGCACTGTCAAACCAGCCACAGTTGCCTGTGGGGGCACCTTGCATCTGGGCGGTATCCTGATCCGTTCGGAATTTCAGAAGGCAGCCGGCTACTCCGGGCCACCGTTCCCCAGACAAGAATGATGGCCTTTTCCCAGGGAAACAAAAGTTACCAGGCCAGGTTCCTGATGTCAGTTTGCAGGAGGCACTTGGCACTGTCAAACCAGCCACAGTTGCCTGTGGGGGCACCTTGCATCTGGGCGGTATCCTGATCCGTTCGGAATTTCAGCAGGCAGCCGGCCACTCCCGGCAAGGGGACCCTTGAGAAGCATGATGGCCTTTCCCCAGAGAAACAAAAGTCACCAGGCCAGGTTCCTGATGTCAGTTTGCAGGAGGCACTTGGCACTGTCAAACCAGCCACAGTTGCCTGTGGTGGTACTTTTGGTCAGGGAGGTATCCTGATCCGTGCGGAATTTCTGCAGGCAGCCGGCCACCACGGGCCTCCTCGCCCTGTACACCTACAATGGCCATTCCCCAGAGAAACAAAAGTCACCAGGCCAGGTTCCTGATGTCAGTTTGCAGGAGGCACTTGGCACTGTCAAACCACCCACAGGTGCCTCTGGGGGCATTTTTCATATGGGAAGTATCCTGATCCGTGCGGAATTTCAGCAGGCAGCCGGCCACTCCAGGCCACCGGGCACTGGACACGAACCATGGCCTTTTCCCAGAGAAACAAAAGTCACCAGGCCAGCTTCCTGATGTCAGTTTGCAGGAGGCACTTGGCACTGTCAAACCACCCACAAGTGCCTCTGGGGGCACCTTGCATCCTGGAGGTATCCTGATCCGTGCGGAATTTCAGCAGGCAGCCGGCCACTCCAGGCCACCAGGCACTGGACACGAACCATGGCCTTTCCCCAGAGAAACAAAAGCCACCAGGCCAGGTTCCTGATGTCAGTTTGCAGGAGGCACTTGGCACTGTCAAACCAGCCAGAGGTGCCTGTGGTGGTACTTTTGGTCAGGGAGGTATCCTGATCCGTGCGGAATTTCTGCAGGCAGCCGGCCACCACGGGCCTCCTCGCCCTGGACAGCTACAATGGCCTTTCCCCAGAGAAACAAAAGTCACCAGGCCAGGTTCCTGATGTCAGTTTGCAGGAGGCACTTGGCACTGTCAAACCAGCTGCAGGTACCTCTGGGGGCATTTTTCATATGGGAAGAATCCTGATCCGTTCGGAATTTCAGCAGGCAGCCGGCCACTCCAGGCCACCGGGCACTGGACACGAACCATGGCCTTTCCCCAGAGAAACAAAAGTCAACAGGCCAGGTTCCTGATGTCAGTTTGCAGTAGGTACCTGGCACTGTCAAACCAGCCAGAGTTGCCTCTGGGGGCACCTTGCACCTGGGAGGTATCCTGATCCATTCGGAATTTCAGCAGGCAGCCGGCAACACCGGGCCACCGGGCCACAGGTCCCCGGGCAAGAATGATGGCCTTTCCCCAGAGAAACAAAAGTCACCAGGCCAGGCTCCTGATGTCAGTTTGCAGGAGGCACTTGGCACTGTCAAACCAGCCACAGGTGCCTCTGGGGGTACCTTGCATCCTGGAGGTATCCTGATCCGTGGGGAATTTCAGCAGGCAGCCGGCCACTCCAGACCACTGGGAACTGGACACGAACCATGGCCTTTCCCCAGAGAAACAAAAGTCACCAGGCCAGGTTCCTGATGTCAGTTTGCAGGAGGCACTTGGCACTGTCAAACCAGCCACAGTTGCCTCTGGGGGCACCTTGCATCTGGGAGGTATCCTGATCCGTGCGGAATTTCTGCAGGCAGCCGGCCACTCCAGGCCACCGGGCACTGGACACGAACCATGGCCTTTCCCCAGAGAAACAAAAGTCACCAGGCCAGGTTCCTGATGTCACTTTGCAGGAGGCACTTGGCACTGTCAAACCAGCCACAGTTGCCTGTGGGGGCACCTTGCATCTGGGAGGTATCCTGATCCATTCGCAATTTCTGCAGGCAGCCGGCCACTCCGGGTCACCGTGCCCCGGACTAGAATGATGGCCTTTTCCCAGAGAAACAAAAGTCACCAGGCCAGGTTCCTGACGTCAGTTTGCAGGAGGCACTTGGCACAGTCAAACCAGCTGCTGGTGCCTGTGGGGGCACCTTGCATCCTGGAGGTATCCTGATCCGTTTGGAATTTCAGCAGGCAGCCGGCCACTCCGGTTTACCGGGCCCATGAGAAGAATGATGGCCTTTCCCCAGAGAAACAAAAGTCACCAGGCCAGGTTCCTGATGTCAGTTTGCTGGAGGCACTTGGCACTCTCAAACCAGCCACAGTCGCCTGTGGGGGCACCTTGCATCTGGGAGGTATCTTGATCCAGTCGGAATTTCAGCAGGCAGCCGGCCACTCCCGGCCACTGGGAACTGGACACGAACCATGGCCTTTCCCCAGAGAAACAAAAGTCACCAGGCCAGGTTCCTGATGTCAGTTTGCAGGAGGCACTTGGCACTGTCAAACCAGCCACAGTTGCCTGTGGGGGCACCTTGCATCTGGGAGGTATCCTGATCCGTGCGGAATTTCAGCAGGCAGCCGGCCATCCAGGCCACAGGGCACTGGACACGAACCATGGCCTTTCCCCAGAGAAACAAAAGTCACCAGGCCAGGTTCCTGATGTCAGTTTGCAGGACGCACTTGGCACTGTCAAACCACCCACAGGTGCCTGTGGTGGTACTTTTGGTCAGGGAGGTATCCTGAATCCGTGCGGAACTTCAGCAGGCAGCCGGCCACTCCAGACCACTGGGCACTGGACACGAACCATGGCCTTTTCCCAGAGAAACAAAAGTCACCAGGCCAGGTTCCTGATGTCAGTTTGCAGGAGGCACTTGGCACTGTCAAACCAGCCACAGGTGCCTGTGGGGGCACCTTGCATCTGGGAGGTATCCTGATCCGTGCGGAATTTCAGCAGGCAGCCGGCCACTCCAGGCCACCGGGCACTGGATATGAACCATGGCCTTTCCCCAGAGAAACAAAACTAACCAGGCCAGGTTCCTGATGTCAGTTTGCAGGAGGCACTTGGCACTGTCAAACCAGCCACAGTTGCCTGTGGGGGCACCTTGCATCTGGGCGGTATCCTGATCCGTTCGGAATTTCAGTAGGCAGCCGGCTACTCCGGGCCACCGTTCCCCAGACAAGAATGATGGCCTTTTCCCAGGGAAACAAAAGTTACCAGGCCAGGTTCCTGATGTCAGTTTGCAGGAGGCACTTGGCACTGTCAAACCAGCCACAGTTGCCTGTGGGGGCACCTTGCATCTGGGCGGTATCCTGATCCGTTCGGAATTTCAGCAGGCAGCCGGCCACTCCCGGCAAGGGGACCCTTGAGAAGAATGATGGCCTTTCCCCAGAGAAACAAAAGTCACCAGGCCAGGTTCCTGATCTCAGTTTGCAGGAGGCACTTGGCACTGTCAAACCAGCCACAGTTGCCTGTGGTGGTACTTTTGGTCAGGGAGCTATCCTGATCCGTGTGGAATTTCTGCAGGCAGCCGGCCACCACGGGCCTCCTCGCCCTGTACACCTACAATGGCCATTCCCCAGAGAAACAAAAGTCACCAGGCCAGGTTCCTGATGTCAGTTTGCAGGAGGCACTTGGCACTGTCAAACCACCCACAGGTGCCTCTGGGGGCATTTTTCATATGGGAAGTATCCTGATCCGTGCGGAATTTCAGCAGGCAGCCGGCCAATCCAGGCCAGCGGGCACTGGACACGAACCATGGCCTTTTCCCAGAGAAACAAAAGTCACCAGGCCAGGTTCCTGATGTCAGTTTGCAGGAGGTACTTGGCACTGTCAAACCAGCCACAGTTGCCTGTGGGGGCACCTTGCATCTGGGAGGTATCCTGATCCATTCGGAATTTCAGCAGGCAGCCGGCCGCACCGGACCACCGGGCCACCGGTCCCCGGAGAAGAATGATGGCCTTTCCCCAGAGAAACAAAAGTCACCAGGCCAGGTTCCTGATGTCAGTTTGCAGGAGGCACTTGGCACTGTCAAACCAGCCATAGTTGCCTGTGGGGGCACCTTGCATCTGGGAGGTATCCTCATCCATGAGGAATTTCAGCAGGCAGCCGGCCACTCCAGGCCACCAGGCACTGGACACGAACCATGGCCTTTCCCCAGAGAAACAAAAGTCACCAGGCCAGGTTCCTGATGTCAGTTTGCAGGAGGCACTTGGCACTGTCAAACCAGCCAGAGGTGCCTGTGGTGGTACTTTTGGTCAGGGAGGTATCCTGATCCGTGCGGAATTTCTGCAGGCAGCCGGCCACCACGGGCCTCCTCGCCCTGGACAGCTACAATGGCCTTTCCCCAGAGAAACAAAAGTCACCAGGCCAGGTTCCTGATGTCAGTTTGCAGGAGGCACTTGGCACTGTCAAACCAGCTGCAGGTACCTCTGGGGGCATTTTTCATATGGGAAAAATCCTGATCCGTGCAGAATTTCAGCAGGCAGCCGGCCACTCCAGGCCACCGGGCACTGGACACGAACCATGGCCTTTCCCCAGAGAAACAAAAGTCAACAGGCCAGGTTCCTGATGTCAGTTTGCAGGAGGCACTTGGCACTGTCAAACCAGCCACAGGTGCCTCTGGGGGTACCTTGCATCCTGGAGGTATCCTGATCCGTGGGGAATTTCAGCAGGCAGCCGGCCACTCCGTTTTACAGGGCCCATGAGAAGAATGATGGCCTTTCCCCAGAGAAACAAAAGTCACCAGGCCAGGTTCCTGATGTCAGTTTGCAGGAGGCACTTGGCACTGTCAAACCAGCCACAGTCGCCTGTGGGGGCACCTTGCATCTGGGAGGTATCTTGATCCATTCGGAATTTCAGCAGGCAGCCGGCCACACCCGGCCACTGGGAACTAGACACAAACCATGGCCTTTCCCCAGAGAAACAAAAGTCACCTGGGCAGCTTCCTGATGTCAGTTTGCAGGAGGCACTTGGCACTGTCAAACCTGCCACAGGTGCCTCTGGGGGCACCTTGCATCTGGGAGGTATCCTGATCCGTGCGGAATTTCAGCAGGCAGCCGGCCACTCCAGGCCACTGGGCACTGGATATGAACCATGGCCTTTCCCCAGAGAAACAAAAGTCACCAGGCCAGGTTCCTGATGTCAGTTTGCAGGAGGCACTTGGCACTGTCAAACCAGCCACAGTTGCCTGTGGTGGTACTTTTGGTCAGGGAGGTATCCTGATCCGTGGGGAATTTCTGCAGGCAGCCGGCCACCACGGGCCTCCTCGCCCTGTACACCTACAATGGCCATTCCCCAGAGAAACAAAAGTCACCAGGCCAGGTTCCTGATGTCAGTTTGCAGGAGGCACTTGGCACTGTCAAACCAGCCACAGGTGCCTCTGGGGGCATTTTTCATATGGGAAGTATCCTGATCCGTGCGGAATTTCAGCAGGCAGCCGGCCACTCCAGGCCACCGGGCACTGGACACGAACCATGGCCTTTTCCCAGAGAAACAAAAGTCACCAGGCCAGCTTCCTGATGTCAGTTTGCAGGAGGCACTTGGCACTGTCAAACCAGCCACTGTTGCCTGTGGGGGCACCTTGCATCTGGGAGGTATCCTGATCCATTCGGAATTTCAGCAGGCAGCCGGCCACACCGGGCCACCGGGCTACCGGTCCCCGGACAAGAATTATGGCCTTTCCCCAGAGAAACAAAACTAACCAGGCCAGCTTCCTGATGTCAGTTTGCAGGAGGCACTTGGCACTGTCAAACCAGCCACAGTCGCCTGTGGTGGTACTTTCGGTCTGGGAGGCATCCTGATCCGTGCGGAATTTCAGCAGGCAGCCGGCCACTACTGGCCTCCAGGCCCTGTACACCAACAATGGCCTTTCCCCAGAGAAACAAAAGTCACCAGGCCAGGTTCCTGATGTCAGTTTGCAGGAGGCACTTGGCACTGTCAAACCAGCCACAGTTGCCTCTGGGGGCACCTTGCATCTGGGAGGTATCCTGATCCGTGCGGAATTTCTGCAGGCAGCCGGCCACCACGGGCCTCCTCGCCCTGGACAGCTACAATGGCCTTTCCCCAGAGAAACAAAAGTCACCAGGCCAGGTTCCTGATGTCAGTTTGCAGGAGGCACTTGGCACTGTCAAACCAGCTGCAGGTACCTCTGGGGGCATTTTTCATATGGGAAAAATCCTGATCCGTGCAGAATTTCAGCAGGCAGCCGGCCACTCCAGGCCACCGGGCACTGGACACGAACCATGGCCTTTCCCCAGAGAAACAAAAGTCAACAGGCCAGGTTCCTGATGTCAGTTTGCAGGAGGCACTTGGCACTGTCAAACCAGCCACAGGTGCCTCTGGGGGTACCTTGCATCCTGGAGGTATCCTGATCCGTGGGGAATTTCAGCAGGCAGCCGGCCACTCCGTTTTACAGGGCCCATGAGAAGAATGATGGCCTTTCCCCAGAGAAACAAAAGTCACCAGGCCAGGTTCCTGATGTCAGTTTGCAGGAGGCACTTGGCACTGTCAAACCAGCCACAGTCGCCTGTGGGGGCACCTTGCATCTGGGAGGTATCTTGATCCATTCGGAATTTCAGCAGGCAGCCGGCCACACCCGGCCACTGGGAACTAGACACAAACCATGGCCTTTCCCCAGAGAAACAAAAGTCACCTGGGCAGCTTCCTGATGTCAGTTTGCAGGAGGCACTTGGCACTGTCAAACCTGCCACAGGTGCCTCTGGGGGCACCTTGCATCTGGGAGGTATCCTGATCCGTGCGGAATTTCAGCAGGCAGCCGGCCACTCCAGGCCACTGGGCACTGGATATGAACCATGGCCTTTCCCCAGAGAAACAAAAGTCACCAGGCCAGGTTCCTGATGTCAGTTTGCAGGAGGCACTTGGCACTGTCAAACCAGCCACAGTTGCCTGTGGTGGTACTTTTGGTCAGGGAGGTATCCTGATCCGTGCGGAATTTCTGCAGGCAGCCGGCCACCACGGGCCTCCTCGCCCTGTACACCTACAATGGCCATTCCCCAGAGAAACAAAAGTCACCAGGCCAGGTTCCTGATGTCAGTTTGCAGGAGGCACTTGGCACTGTCAAACCAGCCACAGGTGCCTCTGGGGGCATTTTTCATATGGGAAGTATCCTGATCCGTGCGGAATTTCAGCAGGCAGCCGGCCAATCCAGGCCAGCGGGCACTGGACACGAACCATGGCCTTTTCCCAGAGAAACAAAAGTCACCAGGCCAGGTTCCTGATGTCAGTTTGCAGGAGGTACTTGGCACTGTCAAACCAGCCACAGTTGCCTGTGGGGGCACCTTGCATCTGGGAGGTATCCTGATCCATTCGGAATTTCAGCAGGCAGCCGGCCACACCGGGCCACCGGGCCACCGGTCCCCGGAGAGGAATGATGGCCTTTCCCCAGAGAAACAAAAGTCACCAGGCCAGGTTCCTGATGTCAGTTTGCAGGAGGCACTTGGCACTGTCAAACCAGCCACAGTTGCCTGTGGTGGTACTTTCGGTCTGGGAGGCATCCTGATCGGTGCGGAATTTCAGCAGGCAGCCGGCCACTACTGGCCTCCAGGCCCTGTACACCAACAATGGCCTTTCCCCTGAGAAACAAAAGTCACCAGGCCAGGTTCCTGATGTCAGTTTGCAGGAGGCACTTGGCACTGTCAAACCAGCCACAGTTGCCTGTGGGGGCACCTTGCATCTGGGAGGTATCCTCATCCATGAGGAATTTCAGCAGGCAGCCGGCCACTCCTGGCCACCAGGCACTGGACACGAACCATGGCCTTTCCCCAGAGAAACAAAAGTCACCAGGCCAGGTTCCTGATGTCAGTTTGCAGGAGGCACTTGGCACTGTCAAACCAGCCAGAGGTGCCTGTGGTGGTACTTTTGGTCAGGGAGGTATCCTGATCCGTGCGGAATTTCTGCAGGCAGCCGGCCACCACGGGCCTCCTCGCCCTGGACAGCTACAATGGCCTTTCCCCAGAGAAACAAAAGTCACCAGGCCAGGTTCCTGATGTCAGTTTGCAGGAGGCACTTGGCACTGTCAAACCAGCTGCAGGTACCTCTGGGGGCATTTTTCATATGGGAAAAATCCTGATCCGTGCAGAATTTCAGCAGGCAGCCGGCCACTCCAGGCCACCGGGCACTGGACACGAACCATGGCCTTTCCCCAGAGAAACAAAAGTCAACAGGCCAGGTTCCTGATGTCAGTTTGCAGGAGGCACTTGGCACTGTCAAACCAGCCACAGGTGCCTCTGGGGGTACCTTGCATCCTGGAGGTATCCTGATCCGTGTAGAATTTCAGCAGGCAGCCGGCCACTCCGTTTTACAGGGCCCATGAGAAGAATGATGGCCTTTCCCCAGAGAAACAAAAGTCACCAGGCCAGGTTCCTGATGTCAGTTTGCAGGAGGCACTTGGCACTGTCAAACCAGCCACAGTCGCCTGTGGGGGCACCTTGCATCTGGGAGGTATCTTGATCCATTCGGAACTTCAGCAGGCAGCCGGCCACACCCGGCCACTGGGAACTAGACACAAACCATGGCCTTTCCCCAGAGAAACAAAAGTCACCTGGGCAGCTTCCTGATGTCAGTTTGCAGGAGGCACTTGGCACTGTCAAACCTGCCACAGGTGCCTCTGGGGGCACCTTGCATCTGGGAGGTATCCTGATCCGTGCGGAATTTCAGCAGGCAGCCGGCCACTCCAGGCCACTGGGCACTGGATATGAACCATGGCCTTTCCCCAGAGAAACAAAAGTCACCAGGCCAGGTTCCTGATGTCAGTTTGCAGGAGGCACTTGGCACTGTCAAACCAGCCACAGTTGCCTGTGGTGGTACTTTTGGTCAGGGAGGTATCCTGATCCGTGCGGAATTTCTGCAGGCAGCCGGCCACCACGGGCCTCCTCGCCCTGTACACCTACAATGGCCATTCCCCAGAGAAACAAAAGTCACCAGGCCAGGTTCCTGATGTCAGTTTGCAGGAGGCACTTGGCACTGTCAAACCAGCCACAGGTGCCTCTGGGGGCATTTTTCATATGGGAAGTATCCTGATCCGTGCGGAATTTCAGCAGGCAGCCGGCCACTCCAGGCCACCGGGCACTGGACACGAACCATGGCCTTTTCCCAGAGAAACAAAAGTCACCAGGCCAGGCTCCTGATGTCAGTTTGCAGGAGGCACTTGGCACTGTCAAACCAGCCACTGTTGCCTGTGGGGGCACCTTGCATCTGGGAGGTATCCTGATCCATTCGGAATTTCAGCAGGCAGCCGGCCACACCGGGCCACCGGGCTACCGGTCCCCGGACAAGAATTATGGCCTTTCCCCAGAGAAACAAAACTAACCAGGCCAGCTTCCTGATGTCAGTTTGCAGGAGGCACTTGGCACTGTCAAACCAGCCACAGTCGCCTGTGGTGGTACTTTCGGTCTGGGAGGCATCCTGATCCGTGCGGAATTTCAGCAGGCAGCCGGCCACTACTGGCCTCCAGGCCCTGTACACCAACAATGGCCTTTCCCCAGAGAAACAAAAGTCACCAGGCCAGGTTCCTGATGTCAGTTTGCAGGAGGCACTTGGCACTGTCAAACCAGCCACAGTTGCCTGTGGGGGCACCATGCATCTGGGCGGCATCCTGATCCGTTCGGAATTTCAGCAGGCAGCCGGCCACTACCGGCCTCCACGCCCTGGACACGTACAATGGCCTTTCCCCAGAGAAACAAAAGTCACCAGGCCAGGTTCCTGATGTCAGTTTGCAGGAGGCACTTGGCACTGTCAAACAAGCTGCCGGTGCCTGTGGGGGCACCTTGCATCTGGGAGGTATCCTGATCCGTGCGGAATTTCTGCAGGCAGCCGGCCACTCCAGGCCACCGGGCACTGGATATGAACCATGGCCTTTCCCCAGAGAAACAAAAGTCACCAGGCCAGGTTCCTGATGTCAGTTTGCAGGAGGCACTTGGCACTGTCAAACCAGCCACAGTTGCCTCTGGGGGCACCTTGCATCTGGGAGGTATCCTGATCCGTGCGGAATTTCTGCAGGCAGCCGGCCACTCCAGGCCACCGGGCACTGGACACGAACCATGGCCTTTTCCCAGAGAAACAAAAGTCACCAGGCCAGGTTCCTGTTGTCAGTTTGCAGGAGGCACTTGGCACTGTCAAACCAGCCACAGTTGCCTGTGGGGGCACCTTGCATCTGGGAGGTATCCTGATCCATTCGGAATTTCTGCAGGCAGCCGGCCACTCCGGGTCACCGTGCCCCGGACAAGAATGATGGCCTTTTCCCAGAGAAACAAAAGTCACCAGGCCAGGTTCCTGATGTCAGTTTGCAGGAGGCACTTGGCACTGTCAAACCAGCTGCTGGTGCCTGTGGGGGCACCTTGCATCCTGGAGGTATCCTGATCCGTTTGGAATTTCAGCAGGCAGCCGGCCACTCCGGTTTACCGGGCCCATGAGAAGAATGATGGCCTTTCCCCAGAGAAACAAAAGTCACCAGGCCAGGTTCCTGATGTCAGTTTGCTGGAGGCACTTGGCACTGTCAAACCAGCCACAGTCGCCTGTGGGGGCACCTTGCATCTGGGAGGTATCTTGATCCATTCGGAATTTCAGCAGGCAGCCGGCCACTCCCGGCAAGGGAACTGGACACGAACCATGGCCTTTTCCCAGAGAAACAAAAGTCACCAGGCCAGGTTCCTGATGTCAGTTTGCAGGAGGCACTTGGCACTGTCAAACCAGCCACTGTTGCCTGTGGGGGCACCTTGCATCTGGGAGGTATCCTGATCCGTGCGGAATTTCAGCAGGCAGCCGGCCACTCCAGGCCACCGGGCACTGGATATGAACCATGGCCTTTTCCCAGAGAAACAAAAGTCACCAGGCCAGGTTCCTGATGTCAGTTTGCAGGAGGCACTTGGCACTGTCAAACCAGCCACAGTTGCCTGTGGGGGCACCTTGCATCTGGGAGGTATCCTGATCCGTGCGGAATTTCAGTAGGCAGCCGGCTACTCTGGGCCACCGTGCCCCAGACAAGAATGATGGCCTTTTCCCAGAGAAACAAAAGTTACCAGGCCAGGTTCCTGATGTCAGTTTGCAGGAGGCACTTGGCACTGTCAAACCAGCCACAGTTGCCTGTGGGGGCACCTTGCATCTGGGCGGTATCCTGATCCGTTCGGAATTTCAGCAGGCAGCCGGCCACTCCCGGCAAGGGGACCCTTGAGAAGAATGATGGCCTTTCCCCAGAGAAACAAAAGTCACCAGGCCAGGTTCCTGATCTCAGTTTGCAGGAGGCACTTGGCACTGTCAAACCAGCCACAGTTGCCTGTGGTGGTACTTTTGGTCAGGGAGCTATCCTGATCCGTGCGGAATTTCTGCAGGCAGCCGGCCACCACGGGCCTCCTCGCCCTGTACACCTACAATGGCCATTCCCCAGAGAAACAAAAGTCACCAGGCCAGGTTCCTGATGTCAGTTTGCAGGAGGCACTTCACACTGTCAAACCAGCCAGAGTTGCCTCTGGGGGCATTTTTCATATGGGAAGTATCCTGATCCGTGCGGAATTTCAGCAGGCAGCCGGCCAATCCAGGCCGGCGGGCACTGGACACGAACCATGGCCTTTTCCCAGAGAAACAAAAGTCACCAGGCCAGGTTCCTGATGTCAGTTTGCAGGAGGCACTTGGCACTGTCAAACCAGCCACTGTTGCCTGTGGGGGCACCTTGCATCTGGGAGGTATCCTGATCCGTGCGGAATTTCAGCAGGCAGCCGGCCACTCCAGGCCACCGGGCACTGGATATGAACGATGGCCTTTCCCCAGAGAAACAAAAGTCACCAGGCCAGGTTCCTGATGTCAGTTTGCAGGAGGCACTTGGCACTGTCAAACCAGCCAAGTTGCCTGTGGGGGCACCTTGCATCTGGGCGGTATCCTGATCCGTTCGGAATTTCAGCAGGCAGCTGGCCACTCCCGGCAAGGGGACCCTTGAGAAGAATGATGGCCTTTCCCCAGAGAAACAAAAGTCACCAGGCCAGGTTCCTGATGTCAGTTTGCAGGAGGCACTTGGCACTGTCAAACCAGCCACAGTTGCCTGTGGTGGTACTTTTGGTCAGGGAGGTATCCTGATCCATGTGGAATTTCTGCAGGCAGCCGGCCACCACGGGCCTCCTCGCCCTGTACACCTACAATGGCCATTCCCCAGAGAAACAAAAGTCACCAGGCCAGGTTCCTGATGTCAGTTTGCAGGAGGCACTTGGCACTGTCAAACCAGCCACAGGTGCCTCTGGGGGCATTTTTCATATGGGAAGTATCCTGATCCGTGCGGAATTTCAGCAGGCAGCCGGCCACTCCAGGCCACCGGGCACTGGACACGAACCATGGCCTTTTCCCAGAGAAACAAAAGTCACCAGGCCAGGCTCCTGATGTCAGTTTGCAGGAGGCACTTGGCACTGTCAAACCAGCCACTGTTGCCTGTGGGGGCACCTTGCATCTGGGAGGTATCCTGATCCATTCGGAATTTCAGCAGGCAGCCGGCCACACCGGGCCACCGGGCTACCGGTCCCCGGACAAGAATTATGGCCTTTCCCCAGAGAAACAAAACTAACCAGGCCAGCTTCCTGATGTCAGTTTGCAGGAGGCACTTGGCACTGTCAAACCAGCCACAGTCGCCTGTGGTGGTACTTTCGGTCTGGGAGGCATCCTGATCCGTGCGGAATTTCAGCAGGCAGCCGGCCACTACTGGCCTCCAGGCCCTGTACACCAACAATGGCCTTTCCCCAGAGAAACAAAAGTCACCAGGCCAGGTTCCTGATGTCAGTTTGCAGGAGGCACTTGGCACTGTCAAACCAGCCACAGTTGCCTGTGGGGGCACCATGCATCTGGGCGGCATCCTGATCCGTTCGGAATTTCAGCAGGCAGCCGGCCACTACCGGCCTCCACGCCCTGGACACGTACAATGGCCTTTCCCCAGAGAAACAAAAGTCACCAGGCCAGGTTCCTGATGTCAGTTTGCAGGAGGCACTTGGCACTGTCAAACAAGCTGCCGGTGCCTGTGGGGGCACCTTGCATCTGGGAGGTATCTTGATCCATTCGGAATTTCAGCAGGCAGCCGGCCACTCCCGGCAAGGGAACTGGACACGAACCATGGCCTTTTCCCAGAGAAACAAAAGTCACCAGGCCAGGTTCCTGATGTCAGTTTGCAGGAGGCACTTGGCACTGTCAAACCAGCCACTGTTGCCTGTGGGGGCACCTTGCATCTGGGAGGTATCCTGATCCGTGCGGAATTTCAGCAGGCAGCCGGCCACTCCAGGCCACCGGGCACTGGATATGAACCATGGCCTTTCCCCAGAGAAACAAAACTAACCAGGCCAGGTTCCTGATGTCAGTTTGCAGGAGGCACTTGGCACTGTCAAACCACCCACAGTTGCCTGTGGGGGCACCTTGCATCTGGGAGGTATCCTGATCCGTGCGGAATTTCAGTAGGCAGCCGGCTACTCCGGGCCACCGTGCCCCAGACAAGAATGATGGCCTTTTCCCAGAGAAACAAAAGTTACCAGGCCAGGTTCCTGATGTCAGTTTGCAGGAGGCACTTGGCACTGTCAAACCAGCCACAGTTGCCTGTGGGGGCACCTTGCATCTGGGCGGTATCCTGATCCGTTCGGAATTTCAGCAGGCAGCCGGCCACTCCCGGCAAGGGGACCCTTGAGAAGAATGATGGCCTTTCCCCAGAGAAACAAAAGTCACCAGGCCAGGTTCCTGATGTCAGTTTGCAGGAGGCACTTGGCACTGTCAAACCAGCCACAGTTGCCTGTGGTGGTACTTTTGGTCAGGGAGCTATCCTGATCCGTGCGGAATTTCTGCAGGCAGCCGGCCACCACGGGCCTCCTCGCCCTGTACACCTACAATGGCCATTCCCCAGAGAAACAAAAGTCACCAGGCCAGGTTCCTGATGTCAGTTTGCAGGAGGCACTTCACACTGTCAAACCAGCCAGAGTTGCCTCTGGGGGCATTTTTCATATGGGAAGTATCCTGATCCGTGCGGAATTTCAGCAGGCAGCCGGCCAATCCAGGCCAGCGGGCACTGGACACGAACCATGGCCTTTTCCCAGAGAAACAAAAGTCACCAGGCCAGGTTGCTGATGTCAGTTTGCAGGAGGCACTTGGCACTGTCAAACCAGCCACTGTTGCCTGTGGGGGCACCTTGCATCTGGGAGGTATCCTGATCCGTGCGGAATTTCAGCAGGCAGCCGGCCACTCCAGGCCACCGGGCACTGGATATGAACGATGGCCTTTCCCCAGAGAAACAAAAGTCACCAGGCCAGGTTCCTGATGTCAGTTTGCAGGAGGCACTTGGCACTGTCAAACCAGCCACAGTTGCCTGTGGGGGCACCTTGCATCTGGGCGGTATCCTGATCCGTTCGGAATTTCAGCAGGCAGCTGGCCACTCCCGGCAAGGGGACCCTTGAGAAGAATGATGGCCTTTCCCCAGAGAAACAAAAGTCACCAGGCCAGGTTCCTGATGTCAGTTTGCAGGAGGCACTTGGCACTGTCAAACCAGCCACAGTTGCCTGTGGTGGTACTTTTGGTCAGGGAGGTATCCTGATCCATGTGGAATTTCTGCAGGCAGCCGGCCACCACGGGCCTCCTCGCCCTGTACACCTACAATGGCCATTCCCCAGAGAAACAAAAGTCACCAGGCCAGGTTCCTGATGTCAGTTTGCAGGAGGCACTTGGCACTGTCAAACCAGCCACAGGTGCCTCTGGGGGCATTTTTCATATGGGAAGTATCCTGATCCGTGCGGAATTTCAGCAGGCAGCCGGCCACTCCAGGCCACCGGGCACTGGACACGAACCATGGCCTTTTCCCAGAGAAACAAAAGTCACCAGGCCAGGCTCCTGATGTCAGTTTGCAGGAGGCACTTGGCACTGTCAAACCAGCCACTGTTGCCTGTGGGGGCACCTTGCATCTGGGAGGTATCCTGATCCATTCGGAATTTCAGCAGGCAGCCGGCCACACCGGGCCACCGGGCTACCGGTCCCCGGACAAGAATTATGGCCTTTCCCCAGAGAAACAAAACTAACCAGGCCAGCTTCCTGATGTCAGTTTGCAGGAGGCACTTGGCACTGTCAAACCAGCCACAGTCGCCTGTGGTGGTACTTTCGGTCTGGGAGGCATCCTGATCCGTGCGGAATTTCAGCAGGCAGCCGGCCACTACTGGCCTCCAGGCCCTGTACACCAACAGTGGCCTTTCCCCAGAGAAACAAAAGTCACCAGGCCAGGTTCCTGATGTCAGTTTGCAGGAGGCACTTGGCACTGTCAAACCAGCCACAGTTGCCTGTGGGGGCACCATGCATCTGGGCGGCATCCTGATCCGTTCGGAATTTCAGCAGGCAGCCGGCCACTACCGGCCTCCACGCCCTGGACACGTACAATGGCCTTTCCCCAGAGAAACAAAAGTCACCAGGCCAGGTTCCTGATGTCAGTTTGCAGGAGGCACTTGGCACTGTCAAACAAGCTGCCGGTGCCTGTGGGGGCACCTTGCATCTGGGAGGCATCCTGATCCGTGCGGAATTTCTGCAGGCAGCCGGCCACTCCAGGCCACCGGGCACTGGATATGAACCATGGCCTTTCCCCAGAGAAACAAAAGTCACCAGGCCAGGTTCCTGATGTCAGTTTGCAGGAGGCACTTGGCACTGTCAAACCAGCCACAGTTGCCTCTGGGGGCACCTTGCATCTGGGAGGTATCCTGATCCGTGCGGAATTTCTGCAGGCAGCCGGCCACTCCAGGCCACCGGGCACTGGACATGAACCATGGCCTTTTCCCAGAGAAACAAAAGTCACCAGGCCAGGTTCCTGTTGTCAGTTTGCAGGAGGCACTTGGCACTGTCAAACCAGCCACAGTTGCCTGTGGGGGCACCTTGCATCTGAGAGGTATCCTGATCAATTCGGAATTTCTGCAGGCAGCCGGCCACTCCGGGTCACCGTGCCCCGGACAAGAATGATGGCCTTTTCCCAGAGAAACAAAAGTCACCAGGCCAGGTTCCTGATGTCAGTTTGCAGGAGGCACTTGGCACTGTCAAACCAGCTGCTGGTGCCTGTGGGGGCACCTTGCATCCTGGAGGTATCCTGATCCGTTTGGAATTTCAGCAGGCAGCCGGCCACTCCGGTTTACCGGGCCCATGAGAAGAATGATGGCCTTTCCCCTGAGAAACAAAAGTCACCAGGCCAGGTTCCTGATGTCAGTTTGCTGGAGGCACTTGGCACTGTCAAACCAGCCACAGTCGCCTGTGGGGGCACCTTGCATCTGGGAGGTATCTTGATCCATTCGGAATTTCAGCAGGCAGCCGGCCACTCCCGGCAAGGGAACTGGACACGAACCATGGCCTTTTCCCAGAGAAACAAAAGTCACCAGGCCAGGTTCCTGATGTCAGTTTGCAGGAGGCACTTGGCACTGTCAAACCAGCCACTGTTGCCTGTGGGGGCACCTTGCATCTGGGAGGTATCCTGATCCGTGCGGAATTTCAGCAGGCAGCCGGCCACTCCAGGCCACCGGGCACTGGATATGAACCATGGCCTTTCCCCAGAGAAACAAAACTAACCAGGCCAGGTTCCTGATGTCAGTTTGCAGGAGGCACTTGGCACTGTCAAACCACCCACAGTTGCCTGTGGGGGCACCTTGCATCTGGGAGGTATCCTGATCCGTGCGGAATTTCAGTAGGCAGCCGGCTACTCCGGGCCACCGTGCCCCAGACAAGAATGATGGCCTTTTCCCAGAGAAACAAAAGTTACCAGGCCAGGTTCCTGATGTCAGTTTGCAGGAGGCACTTGGCACTGTCAAACCAGCCACAGTTGCCTGTGGGGGCACCTTGCATCTGGGCGGTATCCTGATCCGTTCGGAATTTCAGCAGGCAGCCGGCCACTCCCGGCAAGGGGACCCTTGAGAAGAATGATGGCCTTTCCCCAGAGAAACAAAAGTCACCAGGCCAGGTTCCTGATCTCAGTTTGCAGGAGGCACTTGGCACTGTCAAACCAGCCACAGTTGCCTGTGGTGGTACTTTTGGTCAGGGAGCTATCCTGATCCGTGCGGAATTTCTGCAGGCAGCCGGCCACCACGGGCCTCCTCGCCCTGTACACCTACAATGGCCATTCCCCAGAGAAACAAAAGTCACCAGGCCAGGTTCCTGATGTCAGTTTGCAGGAGGCACTTCACACTGTCAAACCAGCCAGAGTTGCCTCTGGGGGCATTTTTCATATGGGAAGTATCCTGATCCGTGCGGAATTTCAGCAGGCAGCCGGCCAATCCAGGCCAGCGGGCACTGGACACGAACCATGGCCTTTTCCCAGAGAAACAAAAGTCACCAGGCCAGGTTCCTGATGTCAGTTTGCAGGAGGCACTTGGCACTGTCAAACCAGCCACTGTTGCCTGTGGGGGCACCTTGCATCTGGGAGGTATCCTGATCCGTGCGGAATTTCAGCAGGCAGCCGGCCACTCCAGGCCACCGGGCACTGGATATGAACGATGGCCTTTCCCCAGAGAAACAAAAGTCACCAGGCCAGGTTCCTGATGTCAGTTTGCAGGAGGCACTTGGCACTGTCAAACCAGCCACAGTTGCCTGTGGGGGCACCTTGCATCTGGGCGGTATCCTGATCCGTTCGGAATTTCAGCAGGCAGCTGGCCACTCCCGGCAAGGGGACCCTTGAGAAGAATGATGGCCTTTCCCCAGAGAAACAAAAGTCACCAGGCCAGGTTCCTGATGTCAGTTTGCAGGAGGCACTTGGCACTGTCAAACCAGCCACAGTTGCCTGTGGTGGTACTTTTGGTCAGGGAGGTATCCTGATCCATGTGGAATTTCTGCAGGCAGCCGGCCACCACGGGCCTCCTCGCCCTGTACACCTACAATGGCCATTCCCCAGAGAAACAAAAGTCACCAGGCCAGGTTCCTGATGTCAGTTTGCAGGAGGCACTTGGCACTGTCAAACCACCCACAGGTGCCTCTGGGGGCATTTTTCATATGGGAAGTATCCTGATCCGTGCGGAATTTCAGCAGGCAGCCGGCCAATCCAGGCCAGCGGGCACTGGACACGAACCATGGCCTTTTCCCAGAGAAACAAAAGTCACCAGGCCAGGTTCCTGATGTCAGTTTGCAGGAGGCACTTGGCACTGTCAAACCAGCCACAGTTGCCTGTGGGGGCACCTTGCATCTGGAAGGTATCCTGATCCATTCGGAATTTCAGCAGGCAGCCGGCCACACCGGGCCACCGGGCCACCGGGCCCTGGACATGAACCATGGCGTTTCCCCAGAGAAACAAAAGTCACCAGGCCAGGTTCCTGATGTCAGTTTGCAGGAGGCACTTGGCACTGTCAAACCAGCCACAGTTGCCTGTGGTGGTACTTTCGGTCTGGGAGGCATCCTGATCGGTGCGGAATTTCAGCAGGCAGCCGGCCACTCCAGGCCACCGGGCACTGGACACGAACCATGGCGTTTCCCCAGAGAAACAAAAGTCACCAGGCCAGGTTCCTGATGTCAGTTTGCAGGAGGCACTTGGCACTGTCAAACCAGCTGCAGGTACCTCTGGGGGCATTTTTCATATGGGAAGAATCCTGATCCGTGCGGAATTTCAGCAGGCAGCCGGCCACTCCAGGCCACCGGGCACTGGACACGAACCATGGCCTTTCCCCAGAGAAACAAAAGTCAACAGGCCAGGTTCCTGATGTCAGTTTGCAGGAGGTACTTGGCACTGTCAAACCAGCCACAGTTGCCTCTGAGGGCACCTTGCACCTGGGAGGTATCCGGATCCATTCGGAATTTCAGCAGGCAGCCGGCAACACCGGGCCACCAGGCCACTGGTCCCCGGGCAAGAATGATGGCCTTTCCCCAGTGAAACAAAAGTCACCAGGCCAGGTTCCTGATGTCAGTTTGCAGGAGGCACTTGGCACTGTCAAACCAGCCACAGGTGCCTCTGGGGGTACCTTGCATCCTGGAGGTATCCTGATCCGTGGGGAATTTCAGCAGGCAGCCGGCCACTCCGTTTTACAGGGCCCATGAGAAGAATGATGGCCTTTCCGAAGAGAAACAAAAGTCACCAGGCCAGGTTCCTGATGTCAGTTTGCAGGAGGCACTTGGCACTGTCAAACCAGCCACAGGTGCCTCTGGGGGTACCTTGCATCCTGGAGGTATCCTGATCCGTGGGGAATTTCAGCAGGCAGCCGGCCACTCCGTTTTACAGGGCCCATGAGAAGAATGATGGCCTTTCCCCAGAGAAACAAAAGTCACCAGGCCAGGTTCCTGATGTCAGTTTGCTGGAGGCACTTGGCACTGTCAAACCACCCACAGTCGCCTGTGGGGGCACCTTGCATCTGGGAGGTATCCTGATCCGTGCGGAATTTCTGCAGGCAGCCGGCCACCACGGGCCTCCTCGCCCTGTACACCTACAATGGCCATTCCCCAGAGAAACAAAAGTCACCAGGCCAGGTTCCTGATGTCAGTTTGCAGGAGGCACTTGGCACTGTCAAACCAGCCACAGGTGCCTCTGGGGGCATTTTTCATATGGGAAGTATCCTGATCCGTGCGGAATTTCAGCAGGCAGCCGGCCAATCCAGGCCACCGGGCACTGGACACGAACCATGGCCTTTTCCCAGAGAAACAAAAGTCACCAGGCCAGGTTCCTGATGTCAGTTTGCAGGAGGCACTTGGCACTGTCAAACCAGCCACTGTTGCCTGTGGGGGCACCTTGCATCTGGGAGGTATCCTGATCCGTGCGGAATTTCAGCAGGCAGCCGGCCACTCCAGGCCACCGGGCACTGGATATGAACGATGGCCTTTCCCCAGAGAAACAAAAGTCACCAGGCCAGGTTCCTGATGTCAGTTTGCAGGAGGCACTTGGCACTGTCAAACCAGCCACAGTTGCCTGTGGGGGCACCTTGCATCTGGGCGGTATCCTGATCCGTTCGGAATTTCAGCAGGCAGCTGGCCACTCCCGGCAAGGGGACCCTTGAGAAGAATGATGGCCTTTCCCCAGAGAAACAAAAGTCACCAGGCCAGGTTCCTGATGTCAGTTTGCAGGAGGCACTTGGCACTGTCAAACCAGCCACAGTTGCCTGTGGTGGTACTTTTGGTCAGGGAGGTATCCTGATCCATGTGGAATTTCTGCAGGCAGCCGGCCACCACGGGCCTCCTCGCCCTGTACACCTACAATGGCCATTCCCCAGAGAAACAAAAGTCACCAGGCCAGGTTCCTGATGTCAGTTTGCAGGAGGCACTTGGCACTGTCAAACCACCCACAGGTGCCTCTGGGGGCATTTTTCATATGGGAAGTATCCTGATCCGTTTGGAATTTCAGCAGGCAGCCGGCCAATCCAGGCCAGCGGGCACTGGACACGAACCATGGCCTTTTCCCAGAGAAACAAAAGTCACCAGGCCAGGTTCCTGATGTCAGTTTGCAGGAGGCACTTGGCACTGTCAAACCAGCCACAGTTGCCTGTGGGGGCACCTTGCATCTGGAAGGTATCCTGATCCATTCGGAATTTCAGCAGGCAGCCGGCCACACCGGGCCACCGGGCCACCGGGCCCTGGACATGAACCATGGCGTTTCCCCAGAGAAACAAAAGTCACCAGGCCAGGTTCCTGATGTCAGTTTGCAGGAGGCACTTGGCACTGTCAAACCAGCCACAGTTGCCTGTGGTGGTACTTTCGGTCTGGGAGGCATCCTGATTGGTGCGGAATTTCAGCAGGCAGCCGGCCACTCCAGGCCACCGGGCACTGGACACGAACCATGGCGTTTCCCCAGAGAAACAAAAGTCACCAGGCCAGGTTCCTGATGTCAGTTTGCAGGAGGCACTTGGCACTGTCAAACCAGCTGCAGGTACCTCTGGGGGCATTTTTCATATGGGAAGAATCCTGATCCGTTCGGAATTTCAGCAGGCAGCCGGCCACTCCAGGCCACCGGGCACTGGACACGAACCATGGCCTTTCCCCAGAGAAACAAAAGTCAACAGGCCAGGTTCCTGATGTCAGTTTGCAGGAGGTACTTGGCACTGTCAAACCAGCCACAGTTGCCTCTGAGGGCACCTTGCACCTGGGAGGTATCCGGATCCATTCGGAATTTCAGCAGGCAGCCGGCAACACCGGGCCACCAGGCCACTGGTCCCCGGGCAAGAATGATGGCCTTTCCCCAGTGAAACAAAAGTCACCAGGCCAGGTTCCTGATGTCAGTTTGCAGGAGGCACTTGGCACTGTCAAACCAGCCACAGGTGCCTCTGGGGGTACCTTGCATCCTGGAGGTATCCTGATCCGTGGGGAATTTCAGCAGGCAGCCGGCCACTCCGTTTTACAGGGCCCATGAGAAGAATGATGGCCTTTCCCCAGAGAAACAAAAGTCACCAGGCCAGGTTCCTGATGTCAGTTTGCTGGAGGCACTTGGCACTGTCAAACCAGCCACAGGTGCCTCTGGGGGTACCTTGCATCCTGGAGGTATCCTGATCCGTGGGGAATTTCAGCAGGCAGCCGGCCACTCCGTTTTACAGGGCCCATGAGAAGAATGATGGCCTTTCCCCAGAGAAACAAAAGTCACCAGGCCAGGTTCCTGATGTCAGTTTGCTGGAGGCACT
The DNA here is from genome assembly GCF_036417665.1 of Passer domesticus. NCBI lineage: Eukaryota > Metazoa > Chordata > Aves > Passeriformes > Passeridae > Passer > Passer domesticus. The sequence continues at coordinate 57,105,619 of NC_087478.1, read as the reverse complement.
TGGCACTGTCAAACCACCCACAGTCGCCTGTGGGGGCACCTTGCATCTGGGAGGTATCCTGATCCGTGCGGAATTTCTGCAGGCAGCCGGCCACCACGGGCCTCCTCGCCCTCTACACCTACAATGGCCATTCCCCAGAGAAACAAAAGTCACCAGGCCAGGTTCCTGATGTCAGTTTGCAGGAGGCACTTGGCACTGTCAAACCAGCCACAGGTGCCTCTGGGGGCATTTTTCATATGGGAAGTATCCTGATCCGTGCGGAATTTCAGCAGGCAGCCGGCCAATCCAGGCCAGCGTGCACTGGACACGAACCATGGCCTTTTCCCAGAGAAACAAAAGTCACCAGGCCAGGTTCCTGATGTCAGTTTGCAGGAGGCACTTGGCACTGTCAAACCAGCCACAGTCGCCTGTGGGGGCACCTTGCATCTGGAAGGTATCCTGATCCATTCGGAATTTCAGCAGGCAGCCGGCCACACCGGGCCACCGGGCCACCGGGCCCTGGACACGAACCATGGCGTTTCCCCAGAGAAACAAAAGTCACCAGGCCAGGTTCCTGATGTCAGTTTGCAGGAGGCACTTGGCACTGTCAAACCAGCTGCAGGTACCTCTGGGGGCATTTTTCATATGGGAAGAATCCTGATCCGTTCGGAATTTCAGCAGGCAGCCGGCCACTCCAGGCCACCGGGCACTGGACACGAACCATGGCCTTTCCCCAGAGAAACAAAAGTCAACAGGCCAGGTTCCTGATGTCAGTTTGCAGGAGGTACTTGGCACTGTCAAACCAGCCACAGTTGCCTCTGAGGGCACCTTGCACCTGGGAGGTATCCGGATCCATTCGGAATTTCAGCAGGCAGCCGGCAACACCGGGCCACCAGGCCACTGGTCCCCGGGCAAGAATGATGGCCTTTCCCCAGTGAAACAAAAGTCACCAGGCCAGGTTCCTGATGTCAGTTTGCAGGAGGCACTTGGCACTGTCAAACCAGCCACAGGTGCCTCTGGGGGTACCTTGCATCCTGGAGGTATCCTGATCCGTGGGGAATTTCAGCAGGCAGCCGGCCACTCCGTTTTACAGGGCCCATGAGAAGAATGATGGCCTTTCCGAAGAGAAACAAAAGTCACCAGGCCAGGTTCCTGATGTCAGTTTGCAGGAGGCACTTGGCACTGTCAAACCAGCCACAGGTGCCTCTGGGGGTACCTTGCATCCTGGAGGTATCCTGATCCGTGGGGAATTTCAGCAGGCAGCCGGCCACTCCGTTTTACAGGGCCCATGAGAAGAATGATGGCCTTTCCCCAGAGAAACAAAAGTCACCAGGCCAGGTTCCTGATGTCAGTTTGCTGGAGGCACTTGGCACTGTCAAACCACCCACAGTCGCCTGTGGGGGCACCTTGCATCTGGGAGGTATCCTGATCCGTGCGGAATTTCTGCAGGCAGCCGGCCACCACGGGCCTCCTCGCCCTGTACACCTACAATGGCCATTCCCCAGAGAAACAAAAGTCACCAGGCCAGGTTCCTGATGTCAGTTTGCAGGAGGCACTTGGCACTGTCAAACCAGCCACAGGTGCCTCTGGGGGCATATTTCATATGGGAAGTATCCTGATCCGTGCGGAATTTCAGCAGGCAGCCGGCCAATCCAGGCCACCGGGCACTGGACACGAACCATGGCCTTTTCCCAGAGAAACAAAAGTCACCAGGCCAGGTTCCTGATGTCAGTTTGCAGGAGGCACTTGGCACTGTCAAACCAGCCACTGTTGCCTGTGGGGGCACCTTGCATCTGGGAGGTATCCTGATCCGTGCGGAATTTCAGCAGGCAGCCGGCCACTCCAGGCCACCGGGCACTGGATATGAACGATGGCCTTTCCCCAGAGAAACAAAAGTCACCAGGCCAGGTTCCTGATGTCAGTTTGCAGGAGGCACTTGGCACTGTCAAACCAGCCACAGTTGCCTGTGGGGGCACCTTGCATCTGGGCGGTATCCTGATCCGTTCGGAATTTCAGCAGGCAGCTGGCCACTCCCGGCAAGGGGACCCTTGAGAAGAATGATGGCCTTTCCCCAGAGAAACAAAAGTCACCAGGCCAGGTTCCTGATGTCAGTTTGCAGGAGGCACTTGGCACTGTCAAACCAGCCACAGTTGCCTGTGGTGGTACTTTTGGTCAGGGAGGTATCCTGATCCATGTGGAATTTCTGCAGGCAGCCGGCCACCACGGGCCTCCTCGCCCTGTACACCTACAATGGCCATTCCCCAGAGAAACAAAAGTCACCAGGCCAGGTTCCTGATGTCAGTTTGCAGGAGGCACTTGGCACTGTCAAACCACCCACAGGTGCCTCTGGGGGCATTTTTCATATGGGAAGTATCCTGATCCGTTTGGAATTTCAGCAGGCAGCCGGCCAATCCAGGCCAGCGGGCACTGGACACGAACCATGGCCTTTTCCCAGAGAAACAAAAGTCACCAGGCCAGGTTCCTGATGTCAGTTTGCAGGAGGCACTTGGCACTGTCAAACCAGCCACAGTTGCCTGTGGGGGCACCTTGCATCTGGAAGGTATCCTGATCCATTCGGAATTTCAGCAGGCAGCCGGCCACACCGGGCCACCGGGCCACCGGGCCCTGGACATGAACCATGGCGTTTCCCCAGAGAAACAAAAGTCACCAGGCCAGGTTCCTGATGTCAGTTTGCAGGAGGCACTTGGCACTGTCAAACCAGCCACAGTTGCCTGTGGTGGTACTTTCGGTCTGGGAGGCATCCTGATTGGTGCGGAATTTCAGCAGGCAGCCGGCCACTCCAGGCCACCGGGCACTGGACACGAACCATGGCGTTTCCCCAGAGAAACAAAAGTCACCAGGCCAGGTTCCTGATGTCAGTTTGCAGGAGGCACTTGGCACTGTCAAACCAGCTGCAGGTACCTCTGGGGGCATTTTTCATATGGGAAGAATCCTGATCCGTTCGGAATTTCAGCAGGCAGCCGGCCACTCCAGGCCACCGGGCACTGGACACGAACCATGGCCTTTCCCCAGAGAAACAAAAGTCAACAGGCCAGGTTCCTGATGTCAGTTTGCAGGAGGTACTTGGCACTGTCAAACCAGCCACAGTTGCCTCTGAGGGCACCTTGCACCTGGGAGGTATCCGGATCCATTCGGAATTTCAGCAGGCAGCCGGCAACACCGGGCCACCAGGCCACTGGTCCCCGGGCAAGAATGATGGCCTTTCCCCAGTGAAACAAAAGTCACCAGGCCAGGTTCCTGATGTCAGTTTGCAGGAGGCACTTGGCACTGTCAAACCAGCCACAGGTGCCTCTGGGGGTACCTTGCATCCTGGAGGTATCCTGATCCGTGGGGAATTTCAGCAGGCAGCCGGCCACTCCGTTTTACAGGGCCCATGAGAAGAATGATGGCCTTTCCCCAGAGAAACAAAAGTCACCAGGCCAGGTTCCTGATGTCAGTTTGCTGGAGGCACTTGGCACTGTCAAACCAGCCACAGGTGCCTCTGGGGGTACCTTGCATCCTGGAGGTATCCTGATCCGTGGGGAATTTCAGCAGGCAGCCGGCCACTCCGTTTTACAGGGCCCATGAGAAGAATGATGGCCTTTCCCCAGAGAAACAAAAGTCACCAGGCCAGGTTCCTGATGTCAGTTTGCTGGAGGCACTTGGCACTGTCAAACCACCCACAGTCGCCTGTGGGGGCACCTTGCATCTGGGAGGTATCCTGATCCGTGCGGAATTTCTGCAGGCAGCCGGCCACCACGGGCCTCCTCGCCCTCTACACCTACAATGGCCATTCCCCAGAGAAACAAAAGTCACCAGGCCAGGTTCCTGATGTCAGTTTGCAGGAGGCACTTGGCACTGTCAAACCAGCCACAGGTGCCTCTGGGGGCATTTTTCATATGGGAAGTATCCTGATCCGTGCGGAATTTCAGCAGGCAGCCGGCCAATCCAGGCCAGCGTGCACTGGACACGAACCATGGCCTTTTCCCAGAGAAACAAAAGTCACCAGGCCAGGTTCCTGATGTCAGTTTGCAGGAGGCACTTGGCACTGTCAAACCAGCCACAGTCGCCTGTGGGGGCACCTTGCATCTGGGAGGTATCCTGATCCGTGCGGAATTTCTGCAGGCAGCCGGCCACCACGGGCCTCCTCGCCCTGTACACCTACAATGGCCATTCCCCAGAGAAACAAAAGTCACCAGGCCAGGTTCCTGATGTCAGTTTGCAGGAGGCACTTGGCACTGTCAAACCAGCCACAGGTGCCTCTGGGGGCATTTTTCATATGGGAAGTATCCTGATCCGTGCGGAATTTCAGCAGGCAGCCGGCCAATCCAGGCCAGCGGGCACTGGACACGAACCATGGCCTTTTCCCAGAGAAACAAAAGTCACCAGGCCAGGTTCCTGATGTCAGTTTGCAGGAGGCACTTGGCACTGTCAAACCAGCCACTGTTGCCTGTGGGGGCACCTTGCATCTGGGAGGTATCCTGATCCGTGCGGAATTTCAGCAGGCAGCCGGCCACTCCAGGCCACCGGGCACTGGATATGAACGATGGCCTTTCCCCAGAGAAACAAAAGTCACCAGGCCAGGTTCCTGATGTCAGTTTGCAGGAGGCACTTGGCACTGTCAAACCAGCCACAGTTGCCTGTGGGGGCACCTTGCATCTGGGCGGTATCCTGATCCGTTCGGAATTTCAGCAGGCAGCTGGCCACTCCCGGCAAGGGGACCCTTGAGAAGAATGATGGCCTTTCCCCAGAGAAACAAAAGTCACCAGGCCAGGTTCCTGATGTCAGTTTGCAGGAGGCACTTGGCACTGTCAAACCAGCCACAGTTGCCTGTGGTGGTACTTTTGGTCAGGGAGGTATCCTGATCCATGTGGAATTTCTGCAGGCAGCCGGCCACCACGGGCCTCCTCGCCCTGTACACCTACAATGGCCATTCCCCAGAGAAACAAAAGTCACCAGGCCAGGTTCCTGATGTCAGTTTGCAGGAGGCACTTGGCACTGTCAAACCACCCACAGGTGCCTCTGGGGGCATTTTTCATATGGGAAGTATCCTGATCCGTGCGGAATTTCAGCAGGCAGCCGGCCAATCCAGGCCAGCGGGCACTGGACACGAACCATGGCCTTTTCCCAGAGAAACAAAAGTCACCAGGCCAGGTTCCTGATGTCAGTTTGCAGGAGGCACTTGGCACTGTCAAACCAGCCACAGTTGCCTGTGGGGGCACCTTGCATCTGGAAGGTATCCTGATCCATTCGGAATTTCAGCAGGCAGCCGGCCACACCGGGCCACCGGGCCACCGGGCCCTGGACATGAACCATGGCGTTTCCCCAGAGAAACAAAAGTCACCAGGCCAGGTTCCTGATGTCAGTTTGCAGGAGGCACTTGGCACTGTCAAACCAGCCACAGTTGCCTGTGGTGGTACTTTCGGTCTGGGAGGCATCCTGATTGGTGCGGAATTTCAGCAGGCAGCCGGCCACTCCAGGCCACCGGGCACTGGACACGAACCATGGCGTTTCCCCAGAGAAACAAAAGTCACCAGGCCAGGTTCCTGATGTCAGTTTGCAGGAGGCACTTGGCACTGTCAAACCAGCTGCAGGTACCTCTGGGGGCATTTTTCATATGGGAAGAATCCTGATCCGTGCGGAATTTCAGCAGGCAGCCGGCCACTCCAGGCCACCGGGCACTGGACACGAACCATGGCCTTTCCCCAGAGAAACAAAAGTCAACAGGCCAGGTTCCTGATGTCAGTTTGCAGGAGGTACTTGGCACTGTCAAACCAGCCACAGTTGCCTCTGAGGGCACCTTGCACCTGGGAGGTATCCGGATCCATTCGGAATTTCAGCAGGCAGCCGGCAACACCGGGCCACCAGGCCAATGATCCCCGGGCAAGAATGATGGCCTTTCCCCAGTGAAACAAAAGTCACCAGGCCAGGTTCCTGATGTCAGTTTGCAGGAGGCACTTGGCACTGTCAAACCAGCCACAGGTGCCTCTGGGGGTACCTTGCATCCTGGAGGTATCCTGATCCGTGGGGAATTTCAGCAGGCAGCCGGCCACTCCGTTTTACAGGGCCCATGAGAAGAATGATGGCCTTTCCCCAGAGAAACAAAAGTCACCAGGCCAGGTTCCTGATGTCAGTTTGCTGGAGGCACTTGGCACTGTCAAACCAGCCACAGGTGCCTCTGGGGGTACCTTGCATCCTGGAGGTATCCTGATCCGTGGGGAATTTCAGCAGGCAGCCGGCCACTCCGTTTTACAGGGCCCATGAGAAGAATGATGGCCTTTCCCCAGAGAAACAAAAGTCACCAGGCCAGGTTCCTGATGTCAGTTTGCTGGAGGCACTTGGCACTGTCAAACCACCCACAGTCGCCTGTGGGGGCACCTTGCATCTGGGAGGTATCCTGATCCGTGCGGAATTTCTGCAGGCAGCCGGCCACCACGGGCCTCCTCGCCCTGTACACCTACAATGGCCATTCCCCAGAGAAACAAAAGTCACCAGGCCAGGTTCCTGATGTCAGTTTGCAGGAGGCACTTGGCACTGTCAAACCAGCCACAGGTGCCTCTGGGGGCATTTTTCATATGGGAAGTATCCTGATCCGTGCGGAATTTCAGCAGGCAGCCGGCCAATCCAGGCCAGCGTGCACTGGACACGAACCATGGCCTTTTCCCAGAGAAACAAAAGTCACCAGGCCAGGTTCCTGATGTCAGTTTGCAGGAGGCACTTGGCACTGTCAAACCAGCCACAGTCGCCTGTGGGGGCACCTTGCATCTGGGAGGTATCCTGATCCGTGCGGAATTTCTGCAGGCAGCTGGCCACCACGGGCCTCCTCGCCCTGTACACCTACAATGGCCATTCCCCAGAGAAACAAAAGTCACCAGGCCAGGTTCCTGATGTCAGTTTGCAGGAGGCACTTGGCACTGTCAAACCAGCCACAGGTGCCTCTGGGGGCATTTTTCATATGGGAAGTATCCTGATCCGTGCGGAATTTCAGCAGGCAGCCGGACAATCCAGGCCAGCGGGCACTGGACACGAACCATGGCCTTTTCCCAGAGAAACAAAAGTCACCAGGCCAGGTTCCTGATGTCAGTTTGCAGGAGGCACTTGGCACTGTCAAACCAGCCACAGTTGCCTGTGGGGGCACCTTGCATCTGGGCGGTATCCTGATCCGTTCGGAATTTCAGTAGGCAGCCGGCCACTCCAGGCCACCGGGCACTGGATGTGAACCATGGCCTTTCCCCAGAGAAACAAAAATCACCAGGCCAGGTTCCTGATGTCAGTTTGCAGGAGGCACTTGGCACTGTCAAACCAGCCACAGTTGCCTGTGGGGGCACCTTGCATCTGGAAGGTATCCTGATCCATTCGGAATTTCAGCAGGCAGCCGGCCACACCGGGCCACCGGGCCACCGGGCCCTGGACAGGAACCATGGCGTTTCCCCAGAGAAACAAAAGTCACCAGGCCAGGTTCCTGATGTCAGTTTGCAGGAGGCACTTGGCACTGTCAAACCAGCCACAGTTGCCTGTGGTGGTACTTTCGGTCTGGGAGGCATCCTGATCCGTGCGGAATTTCAGCAGGCAGCCGGCCACTCCAGGCCACCGGGCACTGGACACGAACCATGGCCTTTCCCCAGAGAAACAAAAGTCACCAGGCCAGGTTCCTGATGTCAGTTTGCAGGAGGTACTTGGCACTGTCAAACCAGCCAGAGTTGCCTCTGGGGGCACCTTGCACCTGGGAGGTATCCTGATCCATTCGGAATTTCAGCAGGCAGCCGGCAACACCGGGCCACCGGGCCACCGGTCCCCGGGCAAGAATGATGGCCTTTCCCCAGAGAAACAAAAGTCACCAGGCCAGGCTCCTGATGTCTGTTTGCAGGAGGCACTTGGCACTGTCAAACCAGCCACAGGTGCCTCGGGGGGTACCTTGCATCCTGGAGGTATCCTGATCCGTGGGGAATTTCAGCAGGCAGCCGGCCACTCCGTTTTACAGGGCCCATGAGAAGAATGATGGCCTTTCCCCAGAGAAACAAAAGTCACCAGGCCAGGTTCCTGATGTCAGTTTGCAGGAGGCACTTGGCACTGTCAAACCAGCCACAGTCGCCTGTGGGGGCACCTTGCATCTGGGAGGTATCTTGATCCATTCGGAATTTCAGCAGGCAGCCGGCCACTCCCGGCCACTGGGAACTAGACACAAACCATGGCCTTTCCCCAGAGAAACAAAAGTCACCTGGGCAGCTTCCTGATGTCAGTTTGCAGGAGGCACTTGGCACTGTCAAACCTGCCACAGGTGCCTGTGGGGGCACCTTGCATCTGGGAGGTATCCTGATCCGTGCGGAATTTCAGCAGGCAGCCGGCCACTCCAGGCCACTGGGCACTGGATATGAACCATGGCCTTTCCCCAGAGAAACAAAACGAACCAGGCCAGGTTCCTGATGTCAGTTTGCAGGAGGCACTTGGCACTGTCAAACCAGCCACAGTTGCCTGTGGTGGTACTTTTGGTCAGGGAGGTATCCTGATCCGTGCGGAATTTCTGCAGGCAGCCGGCCACCACGGGCCTCCTCGCCCTGTACACCTACAATGGCCATTCCCCAGAGAAACAAAAGTCACCAGGCCAGGTTCCTGATGTCAGTTTGCAGGAGGCACTTGGCACTGTCAAACCAGCCACAGTTGCCTGTGGGGGCATTTTTCATATGGGAGGTATCCTGATCCGTGCGGAATTTCAGCAGGAAGCCGGCCACTCCAGGCCACCGGGCACTGGACACGAACCATGGCCTTTTCCCAGAGAAACAAAAGTCACCAGGCCAGGCTCCTGATGTCAGTTTGCAGGAGGCACTTGGCACTGTCAAACCAGCCACTGTTGCCTGTGGGGGCACCTTGCATCTGGGAGGTATCATGATCCATTCGGAATTTCAGCAGACAGCCGGCCACACCGGGCCACCGGGCTACCGGTCCCCGGACAAGAATTATGGCCTTTCCCCAGAGAAACAAAACTAACCAGGCCAGCTTCCTGATGTCAGTTTGCAGGAGGCACTTGGCACTGTCAAACCAGCCACAGTCGCCTGTGGTGGTACTTTCGGTCTGGAAGGCATCCTGATCCGTGCGGAATTTCAGCAGGCAGCCGGCCACTACTGGCCTCCAGGCCCTGTACACCAACAATGGCCTTTCCCCAGAGAAACAAAAGTCACCAGGCCAGGTTCCTGATTTCAGTTTGCAGGAGGCACTTGGCACTGTCAAACCAGCCACAGTTGCCTGTGGGGGCACCATGCATCTGGGCGGCATCCTGATCCGTTCGGAATTTCAGCAGGCAGCCGGCCACTACCGGCCTCCACGCCCTGGACACGTACAATGGACTTTCCCCAGAGAAACAAAAGTCACCAGGCCAGGTTCCTGATGTCAGTTTGCAGGAGGCACTTGGCACTGTCAAACAAGCTGCCGGTGCCTGTGGGGGCACCTTGCATCCTGGAGGTATCCTGATCCGTGCGGAATTTCTGCAGGCAGCCGGCCACTCCAGGCCACCGGGCACTGGATATGAACCATGGCCTTTCCCCAGAGAAACAAAAGTCACCAGGCCAGGTTCCTGATGTCAGTTTGCAGGAGGCACTTGGCACTGTCAAACCAGCCACAGTTGCCTGTGGGGGCACCTTGCATCCTGGAGGTATCCTCATCCATGAGCAATTTCAGCAGGCAGCCGGCCACTCCAGACCACTGGGCACTGGACAGGAACCATGGCCTTTCCCCAGAGAAACAAAAGTCACCAGGCCAGGTTCCTGATGTCAGTTTGCAGGAGGCACTTGGCACTGTCAAACCAGCCACAGTTGCCTCTGGGGGCACCTTGCATCTGGGAGGTATCCTGATCCGTGCGGAATTTCTGCAGGCAGCCGGCCACTCCAGGCCACCGGGCACTGGACACGAACCATGGCCTTTTCCCAGAGAAACAAAAGTCACCAGGCCAGGTTCCTGATGTCAGTTTGCAGGAGGCACTTGGCACTGTCAAACCAGCCACAGTTGCCTCTGGGGGCACCTTGCATCTGGGAGGTATCCTGATCCATTCGGAATTTCTGCAGGCAGCCGGCCACTCCGGGTCACCGTGCCCCGGACACGAACCATGGCCTTTTCCCAGAGAAACAAAAGTCACCAGGCCAGGTTCCTGATGTCAGTTTGCAGGAGGCACTTGGCACAGTCAAACCAGCTGCTGGTGCCTGTGGGGGCACCTTGCATCCTGGAGGTATCCTGATCCGTTCGGAATTTCAGCAGGCAGCCGGCCACTCCGGTTTACCGGGCCCATGAGAAGAATGATGGCCTTTCCCCAGAGAAACAAAAGTCACCAGGGTAGTTTCCTGATGTCAGTTTGCTGGAGGCACTTGGCACTGTCAAACCAGCCACAGTCGCCTGTGGGGGCACCTTGCATCTGGGAGGTATCTTGATCCATTCAGAATTTCAGCAGGCAGCCGGCCACTCCCGGCCACTGGGAACTGGACACGAACCATGGCCTTTCCCCAAAGAAACAAAAGTCACCAGGCCAGGTTCCTGATGTCAGTTTGCAGGAGGCACTCGGCACTGTCAAACCAGCCACAGTTGCCTGTGGGGGCACCTTGCATCTGGGAGGTATCCTGATCCGTGCGGAATTTCAGCAGGCAGCCGGCCACTCCAGGCCACTGGGCACTGGATATGAACCATGGCGTTTCCCCAGAGAAACAAAAGTCACCAGGCCAGGTTCCTGATGTCAGTTTGCAGGACGCACTTGGCACTGTCAAACCAGCCACAGTTGCCTGTGGGGGCACCTTGCATCTGGGAGGTATCCTGATCCGTTCGGAATTTCAGTAGGCAGCCGGCTACTCCGGGCCACCGTGCCGCAGACAAGAATGATGGCCTTTTCCCAGAGAAACAAAAGTTACCAGGCCAGGTTCCTGATGTCAGTTTGCTGGAGGCACTTGGCACTGTCAAACCAGCCACAGTTGCCTGTGGGGGCACCTTGCATCTGGGCGGTATCCTGATCCGTTCGGAATTTCAGCAGGCAGCCGGCCACTCCCGGCAAGGGGACCCTTGAGAAGAATGATGGCCTTTCCCCAGAGAAACAAAAGTCACCAGGCCAGGTTCCTGATGTCAGTTTGCAGGAGGCACTTGGCACTGTCAAACCAGCCACAGTTGCCTGTGGGGGCACCATGCATCTGGGCGGCATCGTGATCCGTTCGGAATTTCAGCAGGCAGCCGGCCACTACCGGCCTCCACGCCCTGGACACGTACAATGGACTTTCCCCAGAGAAACAAAAGTCACCAGGCCAGGTTCCTGATGTCAGTTTGCAGGAGGCACTTGGCACTGTCAAACCAGCCACAGTTGCCTGTGGGGGCACCTTGCATCCTGGAGGTATCCTCATCCATGAGCAATTTCAGCAGGCAGCCGGCCACTCCAGACCACTGGGCACTGGACACGAACCATGGCCTTTTCCCAGAGAAACAAAAGTCACCAGGCCAGGTTCCTGATGTCAGTTTGCAGGAGGCACTTGGCACAGTCAAACCAGCTGCTGGTGCCTGTGGGGGCACCTTGCATCCTGGAGGTATCCTGATCCGTTTGGAATTTCAGCAGGCAGCCGGCCACTCCGGTTTACCGGGCCCATGAGAAGAATGATGGCCTTTCCCCAGAGAAACAAAAGTCACCAGGGTAGTTTCCTGATGTCAGTTTGCTGGAGGCACTTGGCACTGTCAAACCAGCCACAGTCGCCTGTGGGGGCACCTTGCATCTGGGAGGTATCTTGATCCATTCAGAATTTCAGCAGGCAGCCGGCCACTCCCGGCCACTGGGAACTGGACACGAACCATGGCCTTTCCCCAGAGAAACAAAAGTCACCAGGCCAGGTTCCTGATGTCAGTTTGCAGGAGGCACTCGGCACTGTCAAACCAGCCACAGTTGCCTGTGGGGGCACCTTGCATCTGGGAGGTATCCTGATCCGTGCGGAATTTCAGCAGGCAGCCGGCCACTCCAGGCCACTGGGCACTGGATATGAACCACGGCGTTTCCCCAGAGAAACAAAAGTCACCAGGCCAGGTTCCTGATGTCAGTTTGCAGGAGGCACTTGGCACTGTCAAACCAGCCACAGTTGCCTGTGGGGGCACCTTGCATCTGGGAGGTATCCTGATCCGTTCGGAATTTCAGTAGGCAGCCGGCTACTCCGGGCCACCGTGCCGCAGACAAGAATGATGGCCTTTTCCCAGAGAAACAAAAGTTACCAGGCCAGGTTCCTGATGTCAGTTTGCTGGAGGCACTTGGCACTGTCAAACCAGCCACAGTTGCCTGTGGGGGCACCTTGCATCTGGGCGGTATCCTGATCCGTTCGGAATTTCAGCAGGCAGCCGGCCACTCCCGGCAAGGGGACCCTTGAGAAGAATGATGGCCTTTCCCCAGAGAAACAAAAGTCACCAGGCCAGGTTCCTGATGTCAGTTTGCAGGAGGCACTTGGCACTGTCAAACCAGCCACAGTTGCCTGTGGTGGTACTTTTGGTCAGGGAGGTATCCTGATTCGTGCGGAATTTCTGCAGGCAGCCGGCCACCACGGGCCTCCTCGCCCTGTACACCTACAATGGCCATTCCCCAGAGAAACAAAAGTCACCAGACCAGGTTCCTGATGTCAGTTTGCAGGAGGCACTTCGCACTGTCAAACCAGCCAGAGTTGCCTCTGGGGGCATTTCTCATATGGGAAGTATCCTGAACCGTGCGGAATTTCAGCAGGCAGCCGGCCAATCCAGGCCAGCGGGCACTGGACACGAACCATGGCCTTTCCCCAGAGAAACAAAAGTCACCAGGCCAGGTTGCTGATGTCAGTTTGCAGGAGGCACTTGGCACTGTCAAACCAGCCACAGTTGCCTGTGGGGGCACCTTGCATCTGGGAGGTATCCTGATCCGTGCGGAATTTCAGCAGGCAGCCGGCCACTCCAGGCCACCGGGCACTGGACACGAACCATGGCCTTTCCCCAGAGAAACAAAAGTCACCAGGCCAGGTTCCTGATGTCAGTTTGCAGGAGGCACTTGGCACTGTCAAACCAGCCAGAGTTGCCTGTGGGGGCACCTTGCATCTGGGAGGTATCCTGATCCGTGCGGAATTTCAGTAGGCAGCCGGCTAGTCCGGGCCACCGTGCCCCAGACAAGAATGATGGCCTTTTCCCAGAGAAACAAAAGTTACCAGGCCAGGTTCCTGATGTCAGTTTGCAGGAGGCACTTGGCACTGTCAAACCAGCCACAGTTGCCTGTGGGGGCACCTTGCATCCTGGAGGTATCCTCATCCATGAGCAATTTCAGCAGGCAGCCGGCCACTCCAGACCACTGGGCACTGGACACGAACCATGGCCTTTCCCCAGAGAAACAAAAGTCACCAGGCCAGGTTCCTGATGTCAGCTTGCAGGTGGCACTTGGCACTGTCAAACCAGCCACAGGTGTCTGACGGGGCACCTTGCATCTGGACGGCATCCTGATCCGTTCGGAATTTCACCAGACAGCATGCCACTCCGGGCCACTCCGGGCCTGGACACGTACAATGGCCTTTCCCCAGAGAAACAAAAGTCACCAGGCCAGGTTCCTGATGTCAGTTTGCAGGAGGCACTTGGCACTGTCAAACCAGCCACAGTTGCCTTTGGGGGCACCTTGCATCAGGACGGCATCCGGATCCGTTCGGAATTTCAGCAGGCAGCCTGCCTCTCCGGGCCACCGGGCCGTGGACATGAACGATGGCTTTTCCAAAGAGAAACAAAAGTCACCAGGCCAGGTTCCTGATGTCAGTTTGCAGGAGGCACTTGGCACTGTCAAACCAGCCACAGTTGCCTGTGGTGGTACTATGGGTCTGGGAGAAATCCTGATCCGTTCGGAATTTCAGCAGGCTGCCGGCCACTACGGGCCACCGCGAACTGGACAGGTACAATGGCCTTTCCCCAGAGAAACAAAAATCACCAGGCCAGGTTTCCGATATCAGTTTGCAGGAGGCACTTGGCACTGTCAAACCAGCCACTGTTGCCTGTGGGAGCACCTTGCATCTAGGCGATACACTGATACGTTCGGAATTTCAGCAGGCAGCCGGCCACTCCGGGCCACCCGGTCCTGGATAGGAACGGTGGCCTTTCCGCAGAGAAACAAAAGTCACCAGGACAGGTTCCTGATGTCAGTTTGCAGGAGACACTTGGCACTGTCAAACCAGCCACAGGCGCCTGTGGGGGCACCTTGCATCTGGGACGTATCCTGATCCGTGCGGATTTCAGCAGGCAGCCGGCCACTTCAGGCCACCGGGCACTGGACACGAATCATGGCCTTTCCCCAGAGAAACAAAAGTCACCAGGCCAGGTTCCTGATGGCAGATTTCAGGAGGCACTTGGCACTGTCAAACAAGCCACAGTTGCCTTTGGGGGCACCTTGCATCTGGGCGGCATCCTGATCCGATCAGAATTTCAGCAGGCAGCCGGCCACTCCAGGCCACCGGGCACTGGACACGAATCATGGCCTTTCCCCAGAGAAACAAAAGTCACAAGGCCAGGTTCCTGATGTCAGTTTGCAGGAGGCACTTGGCACTGTCAAACCAGCCACCGTTGCCAGTGGTGGTACTTTTGTACTGGGAGGTATCCTGATCCGTGCGGAATTTCAGCAGGCAGCCGGACACTCCAGGCCACCGGGCACTGGACATGAACCATGGCCTTTCTCCAGAGAAACAAAAGTCACCAGGCCAGGTTCCTGATGTCAGTTTGCAGGAGGCACTTGGCAATGTCAAACCAGTTGCAGGTGCCTGTGGGGGCACCTTGCATCTGGGAGGTATCCTCATCCGTGCGGAATTTCTGCAGGCAGCCGGCCACTCCCGGCCATCGGGCGTTGGACACGAACCATGGCCTTTCCCCAGAGAAACAAAAGTCACCAGGCCAGGTTCCTGATGTCAGTTTGCAGGAGGGACTTGGCACTGTCAAACCAGCCACAGTTGCCTGTGGTGGTACTTTCGATCTGGGAGGAATCCTGATCCGTTCGGAATGTCAGCAGGCAGCCGGACACTCCGGGCCACCAGGCCCTGGACACGTACAATGGCCTTTCCCCAGAGAAACAAAAATCACCAGGCCAGGTTCCCGATATCAGTTTGCAGGAGGCACTTGGCACTGTCAAACCAGCCACTGTTGCCTGTGGGGGCACCTTGCATCTAGGCGATACACTGATACGTTCGGAATTTCAGCAGGCAGCCTGCCACTCCGGGCCACCCGGTCCTGGATAGGAACGGTGGCCTTTCCCCTGAGAAACAAAAGTCACCAGGCCAGGTTCCTGATGTCAGTTTGCAGGAGGCACTTGGCACTGTCAAACCAGCCACAGTTGCCTGTGGGGGCACTTTTCATCTGGACGGCATCCTGATCCATGAGGATTTTCAGGAGGCAGCCGGCCACTCCGGGCCACCGGGCCGTGGACATGAACGATGACTTTTCCAAAGAGAAACAAAAGTCACCAGGCCAGGTTCCTGATATCAGTTTGCAGGAGGCACTTGGCACTGTCAAATCAGCCACAGTTGCCCGTAGGGGCACCTTGCATCTGGGAGGTATCCTCAACCATGGGGAATTTCAGCAGGCAGCCGGCCACTACGGGCCACCGGGCACTGGACACGAACGATGGCCTTTCCCCAGAGAAACAAAAGTCACCAGGTCAGGTTCCTGATCTCAGTTTGCAGGAGGCACTTGGCACTGTCAAACCAGCCACCGTTGCCAGTGGTGGTACTATGGGTCTGGGAGCAATCCTGATCCGTTCGGAATTTCAGCAGGCAGCCGGCCACTCCGGGCCACCAGGCCCTGGACACGAAGCATGGCCTTTCCCCAGAGAAACAAAAGTCACCAGGCCAGGTTCCTGATGTCAGTTTGCAGGAGGCACTTGGCACTGTCAAACCAGCCACAGTTGCCTTTGGGGGCATCTTGCATCTGGGAGGTATCCTCAACCGTGCGGAATTTCAGCAGGCAGCCGGCCACTCTGGGCCACCAGGCCCTGGACAAGTACAATGGCCTTTCCAAAGAGAAACAATAATCACCAGGCCAGGTTCCTGATGTCAGTTTGCAGGAGACACTTGGCACTGTCAAACCAGCCACAGTTGCCTGTGGTGGTACTTTCGGTCTGGGAGGAATCCTGTTCCGTTCGGAATTTCAGCAGGCGGCCGGCCACTACGGGCCACCAGGACCTGGACACGTACAATGGCCTTTACCCAGAGAAACAAAAATCACCAGGCCAGGTTCCCGATATCAGTTTGCAGGAGGCACTTGGCACTGTCAAAACAGCCACTGTTGCCTGTGGGGGCACCTTGCATCTAGGCGATACACTGATACGTTCGGAATTTCAGCAGGCAGCCGGCCACTCCGGGCCACATGGTCCTGGATTGGAACGGTGGCCTTTCCCCTGAGAAACAAAAGTCACCAGGCCAGGTTCCTGATGTCAGTTTGCAGGAGGCACTTGGCACTGGCAAAGCAGCCACAGGCGCCTGTGGGGGCACATTTCATCAGGGAGGAATCCTGATCCATGCGGAATTTCAGCAGGTAGCCGGCCACTCCGGGCAAGCGGGCACTGGGCACGAACGATGGCCTTTCCCCAGAGAAACAAAAGTCACCAGGCCAGGTTCCTGATGTCAGTTTGCAGGAGACACTTGGCACTGTCAAACCAGCCACAGTAGCCTGTGGGGGCACCTTGCATCTGGGACGTATCCTGATCCGTGCGGAATTTCAGCAGGCAGCCGGCCACTCCAGGCCACCGGGCGTTGGACACGAAACATGGCCTTTCCCCAGAGAAACAAAAGTCACCAGGCCAGGTTCCTGATGTCAGTTTGCAGGAGGCACTTGGCACTGGCAAAGCAGCCACAGTTGCCTGTGGTGGTACTATTGGTCTGGGAGGTATCCTGATCCGTTCGGAATGTCAGCAGGCAGCCGGCCACTCCGGGCCACCGGGCCCTGGACATGAACCATGGCCTTTCCCCGGAGAAACAAAAGTCACCAGGCCAGGTTCCTGATGTCAGTTTGCAGGAGGCACTTGGCACTGTCAAACCAGCCACAGTTGCCTTTGGGGGCACCTTGCATCTGGACGGCATCCTGATCCATGAGGAATTTCAGGAGGCAGCCGGCCACTCCGGGCCACCGGGCCGTGGACATGAACGATGGCTTTTCCAAAGAGAAACAAAAGTCACCAGGCCAGGTTTCTGATGTCAGTTTGCAGGAGGCACGTGGCACTGTCAAATCAGCCACAGTTGCCCGTGGGGGCACCTTGCATCTGGTAGGTATCCTCAACCATGGGGAATTTCAGCAGGCAGCCGGCCACAACGTGCCTCCGGGCACTGGACACGAACCATGGCCTTTCCCCAGAGAAACAAAAGTCACCAGGCCAGGTTCCTGATGTCAGTTTGCAGGAGGCACTTGGCACTGTCAAACCAGATGCAGATGCCTGTGGGGGCACCTTGAATCTGGGAGGTATCCTCATCCGTGCGGAATTTCAGCAGGCCGCCGGCCACTCCAGGCCAGCGGGCGTTGGACACGAACCATGGCCTTTCCCCAGAGAAACAAAAGTCACCAGGCCAGGTTCCTGATGTCAGTTTGCAGGAGACACTTGGCACTGTCAAACCAGCCACAGTAGCCTGTGGGGGCACCTTGCATCTGGGACGTATCCTGATCCGTGCGGAATTTCAGCAGGCAGCCGGCCACTCCAGGCCACCGGGCGTTGGACACGAAACATGACCTTTCCTAAGAGAAACAAAAGTCACCAGGCCAGGTTCCTGATGTCAGTTTGCAGGAGGCACTTGGCACTGGCAAAGCAGCCACAGTTGCCTGTGGTGGTACTATTGGTCTGGGAGGTATCCTGATCCGTTCGGAATGTCAGCAGGCAGCCGGCCACTCCGGGCCACCGGGCCCTGGACATGAACCATGGCCTTTCCCCGGAGAAACAAAAGTCACCAGGCCAGGTTCCTGATGTCAGTTTGCAGGAGGCACTTGGCACTGTCAAACCAGCCACAGTTGCCTTTGGGGGCACCTTGCATCTGGACGGCATCCTGATCCATGAGGAATTTCAGGAGGCAGCCGGCCACTCCGGGCCACCGGGCCGTGGACATGAACGATGGCTTTTCCAAAGAGAAACAAAAGTCACCAGGCCAGGTTCCTGATGTCAGTTTGCAGGAGGCACGTGGCACTGTCAAATCAGCCACAGTTGCCCGTGGGGGCACCTTGCATCTGGTAGGTATCCTCAACCATGGGGAATTTCAGCAGGCAGCCGGCCACAACGTGCCTCCGGGCACTGGACACGAACCATGGCCTTTCCCCAGAGAAACAAAAGTCACCAGGCCAGGTTCCTGATGTCAGTTTGCAGGAGGCACTTGGCACTGTCAAACCAGATGCAGATGCCTGTGGGGGCACCTTGAATCTGGGAGGTATCCTGATCCGTGCGGAATTTCAGCAGGCAGCCGGCCACTCCAGGCCACCGGGCGTTGGACACGAAACATGGCCTTTCCCCAGAGAAACAAAAGTCACCAGGCCAGGTTCCTGATGTCAGTTTGCAGGAGGCACTTGGCACTGGCAAAGCAGCCACAGTTGCCTGTGGTGGTACTATTGGTCTGGGAGGTATCCTGATCCGTTCGGAATGCCAGCAGGCAGCCGGCCACTCCGGGCCACCGGGCCCTGGACATGAACCATGGCCTTTCCCCAGAGAAACAAAAGTCACCAGGCCAGGTTCCTGATGTCAGTTTGCAGGAGGCACTTGGCACTGTCAAACCAGCCACAGTTGCCTTTGGGGGCACCTTGCATCTGGACGGCATCCTGATCCATGAGGAATTTCAGGAGGCAGCCGGCCACTCCGGGCCACCGGGCCGTGGACATGAACGATGGCTTTTCCAAAGAGAAACAAAAGTCACCAGGCCAGGTTCCTGATGTCAGTTTGCAGGAGGCACGTGGCACTGTCAAATCAGCCACAGTTGCCCGTGGGGGCACCTTGCATCTGGTAGGTATCCTCAACCATGGGGAATTTCAGCAGGCAGCCGGCCACAACGTGCCTCCGGGCACTGGACACGAACCATGGCCTTTCCCCAGAGAAACAAAAGTCACCAGGCCAGGTTCCTGATGTCAGTTTGCAGGAGGCACTTGGCACTGTGAAACCAGCCACAGTTGCCTTTGGGGGCACCTAGCATCTGGAAGGCATCCTGATCCATGTGGAATTTCAGGAGGCAGCCGGCCACTCCAGGCCACCGGGCCGTGGACATGAACGATGGCTTTTCCAAAGAGAAACAAAAGTCACAAGGCCAGGTTCCTGATGTCACTTTGCAGGAGGCACTTGGCACTGTCAAATCAGCCACAGTTGCCTGTGGTGGTACTATGGGTCTGGGAGGTATCCTGATCCGTTTGGAATGTCAGCAGGCAGCCGGACAATCCGGGCCACCGGTCCCTGGACATGAACCATGGCCTTTCCCCAGAGAAACAAAAGTCACCAGGCCAGGTTCCGGATGTGAGTTTGCAGGAGGCACTTGGCACTGTCAAACCAGCCACCGTTGCCTGTGGGGGCACCTTGCATCTGGGAGGTTTCGTGATCCGTGCGGAATTTCAACAGGCAGCCGGCCACTCCAGGCCACCGGGCACTGGACAAGAATGATGGCCTTTCCCCAGAGAAACAAAAGTCACCAGGCCAGGTTCCTGATGTCAGTTTGCAGGAGGCACTTGGCACTGTCAAACCAGCCACAGTTGCCTGTGGCGGTACTATGGGTCTGGGAGCAATCCTGCTCTGTTCGGAATTTCAGCAGGCAGCCGGCCACTCCGGGCCACACGGTCCTGGATAGGAACTTTGGCCTTTCCCCTGAGAAACAAAAGTCACCAGGCCAGGTTCCTGATGTCAGTTTGCAGGAGGCACTTGGCACTGTCAAACCAGCCACATGCGCCTGTGGGGGCACTTTTCATCTGGGAGTTATCCTGATCCATGCGGAATTTCAGCAGGTAGCCGGCCACTCCGGGCAAGCGCGCACTGGGCACGAACGATGACCTTTCCTAAGAGAAACAAAAGTCACCAGGCCAGGTTCCTGATGTCAGTTTGCAGGTGGCACTTGGCACTGTCAAACCAGCCACAGGTGTCTGAGGGGGCACCTTGCATCTGGGCGGCATCCTGATCCGTTTGGGATTTCTGCAGGCAGCCTGCCACAAAGGGCCACCGGACCCTGGACACGAACCATGGACTTTCCCCAGAGAAACAAAAGTCACCATGCCAGGTTCCTGATGTCAGTTTGCAGGAGGCACTTGGCACTGTCAAACCAGCCACAGTTGCCTTTGGGGGCACCTTGCATCTGGACGGCATCCTGATCCATGAGGAATTTCAGGAGGAAGCCGGCCACTCCGGGCCACCGGGCCGTGGACATGAACGATGGCTTTTCCAAAGAGAAACAAAAGTCACAAGGCCAGGTTCCTGATGTCAGTTTGCAGGTGGCACTTGGCACTGTCAAATCAGCCACAGTTGCCTGTGGGGGCACCTTGAATCTGGGAGGTATCCTCATCCGTGCGGAATTTCAGCAGGCCGCCGGCCACTCCCGGCCACTGGGCGTTGGACACGAACCATGGCCTTTCCCCAGAGAAACAAAAGTCACCAGGCCAGGTTCCTGATGTCAGTTTGCAGGAGGCACTTGGCACTGTCAAACCAGCCACAGTTGCCTGTGGTGTTACTATGGGTCTGGGAGGTATCCTGTTCCGTGCGGAACTTCAGCAGGCAGCCGGCCACTCCAGGCCAGCGGGCACTGGACATGAACCATGGCCTTTCCCCAGAGAAACAATAGTCACCAGGACAGGTTCCGGATGTCAGTTTGCAGGAGGCACTTGGCACTGTCAAACCAGCCACCGTTGCCTGTGGGGGCACCTTGCATCTGGGAGGTTTCGTGATCCGTGCGGAATTTCAACAGGCAGCCGGCCACTCCAGGGCACCGGGCTCTGGACAAGAATGATGGCCTTTCCCCAGAGAAACAAAAGTCACCAGGCCAGGTTCCTGATGTCAGTTTGCAGGAGGCACTTGGCACTGTCAAACCAGCCACAGTTGCCTGTGGTGGTAGTATGGGTCTGGGAGCAATCCTGTTCCGTTCGGAATTTCAGCAGGCAGCCGGCCACTCCGGGCCACACGGTCCTGGATAGGAACGGTGGCCTTTCCCCTGAGAAACAAAAGTCACCAGGCCAGGTTCCTGATGTCAGTTTGCAGGAGGCACTTGGCACTGTCAAACCAGCCACAGGCACCTGGGGGGGCACCTTGAATCTGGGAGGTATCCTGCTCCGTTCGGAATTTCAGCAGGTAGCCGGCCACTCCGGGCAAGCGCGCACTGGGCACGAACGATGACCTTTCCAAAGAGAAACAAAAGTCACCAGGCCAGGTTCCTGATGTCAGTTTGCAGGTGGCACTTGGCACTGTCAAACCAGCCACAGGTGTCTGAGTGGGCACTTTGCATCTGGACGGCATCCTGATCCGTTTGGAATTTCAGCAGGCAGCCTGACACTCCGGGCCACCGGACCCTGGACACGAACCATGGCTTTTCCCCAGAGAAACAAAAGTCACCAGGCCAGGTTCCTGATGTCACTTTGCAGGAGGCACTTGGCACTGTCAAACCAGCCACAGTTGCCTTTGGGGGCACCTTGCATCTGGACGGCATCCTGATCCATGAGGAATTTCAGGAGGCAGCCGGCCACTCCGGGCCACCGGGCCGTGGACATGAACGATGGCTTTTCCAAAGAGAAACAAAAGTCACAAGGCCAGGTTCCTGATGTCAGTTTGCAGGAGGCACTTGGCACTGTCAAACCAGCCACAGGTGCCTCTGGGGGCACCTTGCATCCAGGAGGTATCATCATCCGTGTGGAATTTCTGCAGGCAGCCGGCCACTACGGGCCACCGGGCACTGGACACGAACCATGGCCTTTCCCCAGAGAAACAAAAGTCACCAGGCCAGGTTCCTGATGTCAGTTTGCAGGAGGCAGTTGGCACTGTCAAACCAGACACAGTTGCCTGTGGGGGCATCGTGCATCTGGGAGGTATCCTCATCCGTGCGGAATTTCAGCAGGCAGCCGGCCACTCTGGGCCACCAGGCCCTGGACACGTACAATGGCCTTTCCAAAGAGAAACAAAAATCACCAGGCCAGGTTCCTGATGTCACTTTGCAGGAGGCACTTGGCACTGTCAAACCAGCCACAGTTGCCTGTGGTGGTACTATTGGTCTGGGAGGTATCCTGATCCGTTCGGAATGTCAGCAGGCAGCCGGCCACACCGGGCCACCAGGCCCTGGACATGAACCATGGCCTTTCCCCAGAGAAACAAAAGTCACCAGGCCAGGTTCCTGATGTCAGTTTGCAGGAGGCACTTGGCAGTGTCAAACCAGCCACAGTTGGCTGTGGTGTTACTATGGGTCTGGGAGGTATCCTGATCCGTGCGGAACTTCAGCAGGCAGCCGGCCACTCCAGGCCATAGGGCACTGGACATGAACCATGGCCTTTCCCCAGAGAAACAAAAGTCACCAGGCCTGGTTCCTGATGTCAGTTTGCAGGAGGCACTTGGCACTGTCAAACCAGCCACCGTTGCCTGTGGTGGTACTGTGGGTCTGGGAGCCATCCTGTTCCGTTCGGAATTTCAGCAGGCTGCCGGCCACTACGGGCCAGCGGGACCTGGACACGTACAATGGCCTTTCCCCAGAGAAACAAAAATCACCAGGCCAGGTTCCCGATATCAGTTTTCAGGAGGCACTTGGCACTGTCAAACCAGCCACTGTTGCCTGTGGGGGCACCTTGCATCTAGGCGATACACTGATACGTTCGGAATTTCAGCAGGCAGCCGGCCACTCCGGGCCACACGGTCCTGGATAGGAACGGTGGCCTTTCCCCAGAGAAACAAAAGTCACCAGGCCAGGTTCCTGATGTCAGTTTGCAGGAGGCACTTGGCACTGTCAAACCAGCCACAGGCGCCTGTGGGGGCACATTTCATCAGGGAGTTATCCTGATCCATGCGGAATTTCAGCAGGCAGCCAGCCACTCCAAACAAGCGGGCACTGGGCACGAACCATGGCCTTTCCCCAGAGAAACAAAAGTCACCAGGCCAGGTTCCTGATGTCAGTTTGCAGGAGGCACTTGGCACTGTCAAACCAGCCACAGTTGCCTGTGGTGGTACTTTCGGTCTGGGAGGAATCCTGATCCGTTCGGAATTTCAGCAGGCAGCCGGCCACTCCTGGCCACCAGGCCCTGGACACCTACAATGGCCTTTCCCCAGAGAAACAAAAATCACCAGGCCAGGTTCCTGATGTCTGTTTGCAGGAGGCACTTGGCACTGTCAAACCAGCCAGAGTTGCCTCTGTGGGCACCTTTCATATGGGAGGCATCCTAATCCATGAGGAATTTCAGCAGGCAGCCGGCCACTCCGGGCCACCAGGCCCTGGACAAGTACAATGGCCTTTCCCCAGAGAAACAAAAGTCACCAGGCCAGGTTCCTGATGTCAGTTTGCAGGTGGCACTTGGCACTGTCAAACCAGCCACAGTTGCCTTTGGGGGCACCTTGCATCTGGACGGCATCCTGATCCATGAGGAATTTCAGGACGCAGCCAGCCACTCCGGGCCACCGGGCCGTGGACATGAACGATGGCTTTTCCCCAGAGAAATAAAAGTCACCAGGCCAGGTTCCTGATGTCAGTTTGCAGGAGGCACTTGGCACTGTCAAATCAGCCACAGTTGCCCGTAGGGGCACCTTGCATCTGGGAGGTATCCTCAACCATGGGGAATTTCAGCAGGCAGCAGGCCACTACGGGCCACCGGGCACTGGACACGAACGATGGCCTTTCCCCAGAGAAACAAAAGTCACCAGGTCAGGTTCCTGATCTCAGTTTGCAGGAGGCACTTGGCACTGTCAAACCAGCCACCGTTGCCAGTGGTGGTACTATGGGTCTGGGAGCAATCCTGATCCGTTCGGAATTTCAGCAGGCCGCCGGCCACTCCGGGCCACCAGGCCCTGGACACGAAGCATGGCCTTTCCCCAGAGAAACAAAAGTCACCAGGCCAGGTTCCTGATGTCAGTTTGCAGGAGGCACTTGGCACTGTCAAACCAGCCACAGTTGCCTTTGGGGGCACCTTGCATCTGGGCGGCATCCTGATCCGATCAGAATTTCAGCAGGCAGCCGGCCACTCCAGGCCACCGGGCACTGGACACGAATCATGGCCTTTCCCCAGAGAAACAAAAGTCACCAGGCCAGGTTCCTGATGTCAGTTTGCAGGAGGCACTTGGCACTGTCAAACCAGCCACCGTTGCCAGTGGTGGTACTTTTGTACTGGGAGGTATCCTGATCCGTGCGGAATTTCAACAGGCAGCCGGACACTCCAGGCCACCGGGCACTGGACATGAACCATGGCCTTTCCGCAGAGAAACAAAAGTCACCAGGCCAGGTTCCTGATGTCAGTTTGCAGGAGGCACTTGGCACTGTCAAACCAGCTGCAGGTTCCTGTGGGGGCACCTTGCATCTGGGAGGTATCCTCATCCGTGTGGAATTTCAGCAGGCAGCCGGCCACTCCAGGCCACCGGGCAATGGACATGAACTATGGCCTTTCCCCAGAGAAACAAAAGTCACCAGGCCAGGTTCCTGATGTCAGTTTGCAGGAGGGACTTGGCACTGTCAAACCAGCCACAGTTGCCTGTGGTGGTACTTTCGATCTGGGAGGAATCCTGATCCGTTCGGAATTTCAGCAGGCAGCCGGCCACTCCGGGCCACCAGGCCCTGGACACGTACAATGGCCTTTCCCCAGAGAAACAAAAATCACCAGGCCAGGTTCCTGATGTCAGTTTGCAGGAGGCACTTGGCACTGTCAAACCAGCCACAGTTGCCTGTGGTGGTACTTTCGGTCTGGGAGGAATCCTATTCCGTTCGGAATTTCAGCAGTCGGCCGGCCACTACGGGCCACCAGGACCCTGGACACGTACAATGGCCTTTCCCCAGAGAAACAAAAATCACCAGGCCAGGTTCCCGATATCAGTTTGCAGGTGGCGCTTGGCACTGTCAAACCAGCCACTGTTGCCTGTGGGGGCACCTTGCATCTAGGCGATACACTGATACGTTCGGAATTTCAGCAGGCAGCCGGCCACTCCGGGCCACCCGGTCCTGGATAGGAACTTTGGCCTTTCCCCTGAGAAACAAAAGTCACCAGGCCAGGTTCCTGATGTCAGTTTGCAGGAGGCTCTTGGCACTGGCAAAGCAGCCACAGGCGCCTGTGGGGGAACTTTTCATCTGGGAGGAATCCTGATCCATGCGGAATTTCAGCAGGTAGCCGGCCACTCCGGGCAAGCGGGCACTGGGCACGAACGATGGCCTTTCCCCAGAGAAACAAAAGTCACCAGGCCAGGTTCCTGATGTCAGTTTGCAGGAGGCACTTGGCACTGTCAAACCAGCCACTGTTGCCTGTGGGGGCACCTTGCATCTAGGCGATACACTGATACGTTCGGAATTTCAGCAGGCAGCTGGCCACTCCTGGCCACCCGGTCCTGGATAGGAACGGTGGCCTTTCCCCTGAGAAACAAAAGTCACCAGGCCAGGTTCCTGATGTCAGTTTG
Organism: Passer domesticus; assembly: GCF_036417665.1. Taxonomy (NCBI): domain Eukaryota; kingdom Metazoa; phylum Chordata; class Aves; order Passeriformes; family Passeridae; genus Passer; species Passer domesticus. The sequence goes on along the minus strand of NC_087478.1, from coordinate 57,080,097 downwards.
CAGGAGACACTTGGCACTGTCAAACCAGCCACAGGTACCTGTGGTGTTACTATGGGTGTGGGAGGTATCCTGATCCGTGCGGAACTTCAGCAGGCAGCCGGCCACTCCAGGCCACCGGGCACTGGACATGAACCATGGCCTTTCCCCAGAGAAACAAAAGTCACCAGGCCAGGTTCCTGATGTCAGCTTGCAGGTGGCACTTGGCACTGTCAAACCAGCCACAGGTGTCTGACGGGGCACCTTGCATCTGGACGGCATCCTGATCCGTTCGGAATTTCAACAGGCAGCCTGCCACTCCGGGCCACCGGGCTGTGGACATGAACGATGGCTTTTCCCCAGAGAAACAAAAGTCACAAGGCCAGGTTCCTGATGTCAGTTTGCAGGAGGCACTTGGCACTGTCAAACCAGCCACAGTTGCCTGTGGTGGTACTATGGGTCTGGGAGCAATCCTGATCCGTTCGGTATTTCAGCAGGCTGCCGGCCACTACGGGCCAGCGGGACCTGGACACGTACAATGGCCTTTCCCCAGAGAAACAAAAATCACCAGGCCAGGTTCCCGATATCAGTTTGCAGGAGGCACTTGGCACTGTCAAACCAGCCACTGTTGCCTTTGGGGGCACCTTGCATCTAGGCGATACACTGATACGTTCGGAATTTCAGCAGGCAGCCGGCCACTCCGGGCCACCCGGTCCTGGACACGAAGCATGGCCTTTCCCCAGAGAAACAAAAGTCACCAGGCCAGGTTCCTGATGGCAGTTTGCAGGAGGCACTTGGCACTGTCAAACCAGCCACAGTTGCCTTTGGGGTCACATTGCATCTGGGCGGCATCCTGATCCGATCAGAATTTCAGCAGGCAGCCGGCCACTTCAGGCCACCGGGAACTGGACACGAATCATGGCCTTTCCCCAGAGAAACAAAAGTCACAAGGCCAGGTTCCTGATGTCAGTTTGCAGGAGGCACTTGGCACTGTCAAACCAGCCACCGTTGCCAGTGGTGGTACTTTTGTACTGGGAGGTATCCTGATCCGTGCGGAATTTCAGCAGGCAGCTGGACACTCCAGGCCACCGGGCACTGGACATGAACCATGGCCTTTCTCCAGAGAAACAAAAGTCACCAGGCCAGGTTCCTGATGTCAGTTTGCAGGAGGCACTTGGCACTGTCAAACCAGCTGCAGGTGCCTGTGGGGGCACCTTGCATCTGGGAGGTATCCTCATCCGTGCGGAATTTCTGCAGGCAGCCGGCCACTCCCGGCCATCGGGCGTTGGACACGAACCATGGCCTTTCCCCAGAGAAACAAAAGTCACCAGGTCAGGTTCCTGATGTCAGTTTGCAGGAGGGACTTGGCACTGTCAAACCAGCCACAGTTGCCTGTGGTGGTACTTTCGGTCTGGGAGGAATCCTGATCCGTTCGGAATGTCAGCAGGCAGCCGGACACTCCGGGCCACCAGGCCCTGGACACGAAGCATGGCCTTTCCCCAGAGAAACAAAAGTCACCAGGCCAGGTTCCTGATGGCAGTTTGCAGGAGGCACTTGGCACTGTCAAACCAGCCACAGTTGCCTTTGGGGTCACATTGCATCTGGGCGGCATCCTGATCCGATCAGAATTTCAGCAGGCAGCCGGCCACTTCAGGCCACCGGGAACTGGACACGAATCATGGCCTTTCCCCAGAGAAACAAAAGTCACAAGGCCAGGTTCCTGATGTCAGTTTGCAGGAGGCACTTGGCACTGTCAAACCAGCCACCGTTGCCAGTGGTGGTACTTTTGTACTGGGAGGTATCCTGATCCGTGCGGAATTTCAGCAGGCAGCTGGACACTCCAGGCCACCGGGCACTGGACAGGAACCATGGCCTTTCTCCAGAGAAACAAAAGTCACCAGGCCAGGTTCCTGATGTCAGTTTGCAGTAGGCACTTGGCACTGTCAAACCAGCTGCAGGTGCCTGTGGGGGCACCTTGCATCTGGGAGGTATCCTCATCCGTGCGGAATTTCTGCAGGCAGCCGGCCACTCCCGGCCATCGGGCGTTGGACACGAACCATGGCCTTTCCCCAGAGAAACAAAAGTCACCAGGCCAGGTTCCTGATGTCAGTTTGCAGGAGGGACTTGGCACTGTCAAACCAGCCACAGTTGCCTGTGGTGGTACTTTCGGTCTGGGAGGAATCCTGATCCGTTCGGAATGTCAGCAGGCAGCCGGACACTCCGGGCCACCAGGCCCTGGACACGTACAATGGCCTTTCCCCAGAGAAACAAAAATCACCAGGCCAGGTTCCCGATATCAGTTTGCAGGAGGCACTTGGCACTGTCAAACCAGCCACTGTTGCCTGTGGGGGCACCTTGCATCTAGGCGATACACTGATACGTTCGGAATTTCAGCAGGCAGCTGGCCACTCCTGGCCACCCGGTCCTGGATAGGAACGGTGGCCTTTCCCCTGAGAAACAAAAGTCACCAGGCCAGGTTCCTGATGTCAGTTTGCAGGAGGCACTTGGCACTGTCAAACCAGCCACAGTTGCCTGTGGGGGCACTTTTCATCTGGACGGCATCCTGATCCATGAGGATTTTCAGGAGGCAGCCGGCCACTCCGGGCCACCGGGCCGTGGACATGAACGATGACTTTTCCAAAGAGAAACAAAAGTCACCAGGCCAGGTTCCTGATATCAGTTTGCAGGAGGCACTTGGCACTGTCAAATCAGCCACAGTTGCCCGTAGGGGCACCTTGCATCTGGGAGGTATCCTCAACCATGGGGAATTTCAGCAGGCAGCCGGCCACTACGGGCCACCGGGCACTGGACACGAACGATGGCCTTTCCCCAGAGAAACAAAAGTCACCAGGTCAGGTTCCTGATGTCAGTTTGCAGGAGGCACTTGGCACTGTCAAACCAGCCACCGTTGCCAGTGGTGGTACTATGGGTCTGGGAGCAATCCTGATCCGTTCGGAATTTCAGCAGGCAGCCGGCCACTCCGGGCCACCAGGCCCTGGACACGAAGCATGGCCTTTCCCCAGAGAAACAAAAGTCACCAGGCCAGGTTCCTGATGTCAGTTTGCAGGAGGCACTTGGCACTGTCAAACCAGCCACAGTTGCCTTTGGGGGCACCTTGCATCTGGGCGGCATCCTGATCCGATCAGAATTTCAGCAGGCAGCCGGCCACTTCAGGCCACCGGGCACTGGACACGAATCATGGCCTTTCCCCAGAGAAACAAAAGTCACCAGGCCAGGTTCCTGATGTCAGTTTGCAGGAGGCACTTGGCACTGTCAAACCAGCCACCGTTGCCAGTGGTGGTACTTTTGTACTGGGAGGTATCCTGATCCGTGCGGAATTTCAACAGGCAGCCGGACACTCCAGGCCACCGGGCACTGGACATGAACCATGGCCTTTCCGCAGAGAAACAAAAGTCACCAGGCCAGGTTCCTGATGTCAGTTTGCAGGAGGCACTTGGCACTGTCAAACCAGCTGCAGGTTCCTGTGGGGGCACCTTGCATCTGGGAGGTATCCTCATCCGTGCGGAATTTCAGCAGGCAGCCGGCCACTCCAGGCCATCGGGCGTTGGACACGAACCATGGCCTTTCCCCAGAGAAACAAAAATCACCAGGCCAGGTTCCTGATGTCAGTTTGCAGGAGGCACTTGGCACTGTCAAACCAGCCACAGTTGCCTGTGGTGTTACTATGGGTCTGGGAGGTATCCTGATCCGTGCGGAACTTCAGCAGGCAGCCGGCCACTCCAGGCCACCGGGCAATGGACATGAACCATGGCCTTTCCCCAGAGAAACAAAAATCACCAGGCCAGGTTCCTGATGTCAGTTTGCAGGAGGCACTTGGCACTGTCAAACCAGCCACAGTTGCCTGTGGTGGTACTTTCGGTCTGGGAGGAATCCTATTCCGTTCGGAATTTCAGCAGTCGGCCGGCCACTACGGGCCACCAGGACCCTGGACACGTACAATGGCCTTTCCCCAGAGAAACAAAAATCACCAGGCCAGGTTCCCGATATCAGTTTGCAGGAGGCAGTTGGCACTGTCAAACCAGCCACTGTTGCCTGAGGGGGCACCTTGCATCTAGGCGATACACTGATACGTTCGGAATTTCAGCAGGCAGCCGGCCACTCCGGGCCACCCGGTCCTGGATTGGAACGGTGGCCTTTCCCCTGAGAAACAGAAGTCACCAGGCCAGGTTCCTGATGTCAGTTTGCAGGAGGCACTTGGCACTGGCAAAGCAGCCACAGGCGCCTGTGGGGGAACTTTTCATCTGGGAGGAATCCTGATCCATGCGGAATTTCAGCAGGTAGCCGGCCACTCCGGGCAAGCGGGCACTGGGCACGAACGATGGCCTTTCCCCAGAGAAACAAAAGTCACCAGGTCAGGTTCCTGATCTCAGTTTGCAGGAGGCACTTGGCACTGTCAAACCAGCCACCGTTGCCAGTGGTGGTACTATGGGTCTGGGAGGAATCCTGATCCGTTCGGAATTTCAGCAGGCAGCCGGCCACTCCGGGCCACCAGGCCCTGGACACGAAGCATGGCCTTTCCCCAGAGAAACAAAAGTCACCAGGCCAGGTTCCTGATGTCAGTTTGCAGGAGGCACTTGGCACTGTCAAACCAGCCACAGTTGCCTTTGGGGGCACCTTGCATCTGGGCGGCATCCTGATCCGATCAGAATTTCAGCAGGCAGCCGGCCACTTCAGGCCACCGGGCACTGGACACGAATCATGGCCTTTCCCCAGAGAAACAAAAGTCACCAGGCCAGGTTCCTGATGTCAGTTTGCAGGAGGCACTTGGCACTGTCAAACCAGCCACCGTTGCCAGTGGTGGTACTTTTGTACTGGGAGGTATCCTGATCCGTGCGGAATTTCAACAGGCAGCCGGACACTCCAGGCCACCGGGCACTGGACATGAACCATGGCCTTTCCGCAGAGAAACAAAAGTCACCAGGCCAGGTTCCTGATGTCAGTTTGCAGGAGGCACTTGGCACTGTCAAACCAGCTGCAGGTTCCTGTGGGGGCACCTTGCATCTGGGAGGTATCCTCATCCGTGCGGAATTTCAGCAGGCAGCCGGCCACTCCAGGCCACCGGGCAATGGACATGAACCATGGCCTTTCCCCAGAGAAACAAAAGTCACCAGGCCAGGTTCCTGATGTCAGTTTGCAGGAGGGACTTGGCACTGTCAAACCAGCCACAGTTGCCTGTGGTGGTACTTTCGATCTGGGAGGAATCCTGATCCGTTCGGAATTTCAGCAGGCAGCCGGCCACTCCGGGCCACCAGGCCCTGGACACGTACAATGGCCTTTCCCCAGAGAAACAAAAATCACCAGGCCAGGTTCCTGATGTCAGTTTGCAGGAGGCACTTGGCACTGTCAAACCAGCCACAGTTGCCTGTGGTGGTACTTTCGGTCTGGGAGGAATCCTATTCCGTTCGGAATTTCAGCAGTCGGCCGGCCACTACGGGCCACCAGGACCCTGGACACGTACAATGGCCTTTCCCCAGAGAAACAAAAATCACCAGGCCAGGTTCCCGATATCAGTTTGCAGGTGGCACTTGGCACTGTCAAACCAGCCACTGTTGCCTGTGGGGGCACCTTGCATCTAGGCGATACACTGATACGTTCGGAATTTCAGCAGGCAGCCGGCCACTCCGGGCCACCCGGTCCTGGATAGGAACGGTGGCCTTTCCCCTGAGAAACAAAAGTCACCAGGCCAGGTTCCTGATGTCAGTTTGCAGGAGGCTCTTGGCACTGGCAAAGCAGCCACAGGCGCCTGTGGGGGAACTTTTCATCTGGGAGGAATCCTGATCCATGCGGAATTTCAGCAGGTAGCCGGCCACTCCGGGCAAGCGGGCACTGGGCACGAACGATGGCCTTTCCCCAGAGAAACAAAAGTCACCAGGCCAGGTTCCTGATGTCAGTTTGCAGGAGGCACTTGGCACTGTCAAACCAGCCACTGTTGCCTGTGGGGGCACCTTGCATCTAGGCGATACACTGATACGTTCGGAATTTCAGCAGGCAGCTGGCCACTCCTGGCCACCCGGTCCTGGATAGGAACGGTGGCCTTTCCCCTGAGAAACAAAAGTCACCAGGCCAGGTTCCTGATGTCAGTTTGCAGGAGACACTTGGCACTGTCAAACCAGCCACAGTTACCTGTGGTGTTACTATGGGTGTGGGAGGTATCCTGATCCGTGCGGAACTTCAGCAGGCAGCCGGCCACTCCAGGCCACCGGGCACTGGACATGAACCATGGCCTTTCCCCAGAGAAACAAAAGTCACCAGGCCAGGTTCCTGATGTCAGCTTGCAGGTGGCACTTGGCACTGTCAAACCAGCCACAGGTGTCTGACGGGGCACCTTGCATCTGGACGGCATCCTGATCCGTTCGGAATTTCAGCAGGCAGCCTGCCACTCCGGGCCACCGGGCTGTGGACATGAACGATGGCTTTTCCCCAGAGAAACAAAAGTCACAAGGCCAGGTTCCTGATGTCAGTTTGCAGGAGGCACTTGGCACTGTCAAACCAGCCACAGTTGCCTGTGGTGGTACTATGGGTCTGGGAGCAATCCTGATCCGTTCGGTATTTCAGCAGGCTGCCGGCCACTACGGGCCAGCGGGACCTGGACACGTACAATGGCCTTTCCCCAGAGAAACAAAAATCACCAGGCCAGGTTCCCGATATCAGTTTGCAGGAGGCAGTTGGCACTGTCAAACCAGCCACTGTTGCCTTTGGGGGCACCTTGCATCTAGGCGATACACTGATACGTTCGGAATTTCAGCAGGCAGCCGGCCACTCCGGGCCACCCGGTCCTGGACACGAAGCATGGCCTTTCCCCAGAGAAACAAAAGTCACCAGGCCAGGTTCCTGATGGCAGTTTGCAGGAGGCACTTGGCACTGTCAAACCAGCCACAGTTGCCTTTGGGGTCACATTGCATCTGGGCGGCATCCTGATCCGATCAGAATTTCAGCAGGCAGCCGGCCACTTCAGGCCACCGGGAACTGGACACGAATCATGGCCTTTCCGCAGAGAAACAAAAGTCACCAGGCCAGGTTCCTGATGTCAGTTTGCAGGAGGCACTTGGCACTGTCAAACCAGCCACAGTTGCCTGTGGTGTTACTATGGGTCTGGGAGGTATCCTGATCCGTGCGGAACTTCAGCAGGCAGCCGGCCACTCCAGGCCACCGGGCAATGGACATGAACCATGGCCTTTCCCCAGAGAAACAAAAGTCACCAGGCCAGGTTCCTGATGTCAGTTTGCAGGAGGGACTTGGCACTGTCAAACCAGCCACAGTTGCCTGTGGTGGTACTTTCGATCTGGGAGGAATCCTGATCCGTTCGGAATTTCAGCAGGCAGCCGGCCACTCCGGGCCACCAGGCCCTGGACACGTACAATGGCCTTTCCCCAGAGAAACAAAAATCACCAGGCCAGGTTCCTGATGTCAGTTTGCAGGAGGCACTTGGCACTGTCAAACCAGCCACAGTTGCCTGTGGTGGTACTTTCGGTCTGGGAGGAATCCTATTCCGTTCGGAATTTCAGCAGTCGGCCGGCCACTACGGGCCACCAGGACCCTGGACACGTACAATGGCCTTTCCCCAGAGAAACAAAAATCACCAGGCCAGGTTCCCGATATCAGTTTGCAGGTGGCACTTGGCACTGTCAAACCAGCCACTGTTGCCTGTGGGGGCACCTTGCATCTAGGCGATACACTGATACGTTCGGAATTTCAGCAGGCAGCCGGCCACTCCGGGCCACCCGGTCCTGGATAGGAACGGTGGCCTTTCCCCTGAGAAACAAAAGTCACCAGGCCAGGTTCCTGATGTCAGTTTGCAGGAGGCTCTTGGCACTGGCAAAGCAGCCACAGGCGCCTGTGGGGGAACTTTTCATCTGGGAGGAATCCTGATCCATGCGGAATTTCAGCAGGTAGCCGGCCACTCCGGGCAAGCGGGCACTGGGCACGAACGATGGCCTTTCCCCAGAGAAACAAAAGTCACCAGGCCAGGTTCCTGATGTCAGTTTGCAGGAGGCACTTGGCACTGTCAAACCAGCCACTGTTGCCTGTGGGGGCACCTTGCATCTAGGCGATACACTGATACGTTCGGAATTTCAGCAGGCAGCTGGCCACTCCTGGCCACCCGGTCCTGGATAGGAACGGTGGCCTTTCCCCTGAGAAACAAAAGTCACCAGGCCAGGTTCCTGATGTCAGTTTGCAGGAGGCACTTGGCACTGTCAAACCAGCCACCGTTGCCAGTGGTGGTACTTTTGTACTGGGAGGTATCCTGATCCGTGCGGAATTTCAACAGGCAGCCGGACACTCCAGGCCACCGGGCACTGGACATGAACCATGGCCTTTCCGCAGAGAAACAAAAGTCACCAGGCCAGGTTCCTGATGTCAGTTTGCAGGAGGCACTTGGCACTGTCAAACCAGCTGCAGGTTCCTGTGGGGGCACCTTGCATCTGGGAGGTATCCTCATCCGTGCGGAATTTCAGCAGGCAGCCGGCCACTCCAGGCCATCGGGCGTTGGACACGAACCATGGCCTTTCCCCAGAGAAACAAAAGTCACCAGGCCAGGTTCCTGATGTCAGTTTGCAGGAGGCACTTGGCACTGTCAAACCAGCCACAGTTGCCTGTGGTGTTACTATGGGTGTGGGAGGTATCCTGATCCGTGCGGAACTTCAGCAGGCAGCCGGCCACTCCAGGCCACCGGGCAATGGACATGAACCATGGCCTTTCCCCAGAGAAACAAAAATCACCAGGCCAGGTTCCTGATGTCAGTTTGCAGGAGGCACTTGGCACTGTCAAACCAGCCACAGTTGCCTGTGGTGGTACTTTCGGTCTGGGAGGAATCCTATTCCGTTCGGAATTTCAGCAGTCGGCCGGCCACTACGGGCCACCAGGACCCTGGACACGTACAATGGCCTTTCCCCAGAGAAACAAAAATCACCAGGCCAGGTTCCCGATATCAGTTTGCAGGAGGCAGTTGGCACTGTCAAACCAGCCACTGTTGCCTGAGGGGGCACCTTGCATCTAGGCGATACACTGATACGTTCGGAATTTCAGCAGGCAGCCGGCCACTCCGGGCCACCCGGTCCTGGATTGGAACGGTGGCCTTTCCCCTGAGAAACAAAAGTCACCAGGCCAGGTTCCTGATGTCAGTTTGCAGGAGGCACTTGGCACTGGCAAAGCAGCCACAGGCGCCTGTGGGGGAACTTTTCATCTGGGAGGAATCCTGATCCATGCGGAATTTCAGCAGGTAGCCGGCCACTCCGGGCAAGCGGGCACTGGGCACGAACGATGGCCTTTCCCCAGAGAAACAAAAGTCACCAGGTCAGGTTCCTGATCTCAGTTTGCAGGAGGCACTTGGCACTGTCAAACCAGCCACCGTTGCCAGTGGTGGTACTATGGGTCTGGGAGGAATCCTGATCCGTTCGGAATTTCAGCAGGCAGCCGGCCACTCCGGGCCACCAGGCCCTGGACACGAAGCATGGCCTTTCCCCAGAGAAACAAAAGTCACCAGGCCAGGTTCCTGATGTCAGTTTGCAGGAGGCACTTGGCACTGTCAAACCAGCCACAGTTGCCTTTGGGGGCACCTTGCATCTGGGCGGCATCCTGATCCGATCAGAATTTCAGCAGGCAGCCGGCCACTTCAGGCCACCGGGCACTGGACACGAATCATGGCCTTTCCCCAGAGAAACAAAAGTCACCAGGCCAGGTTCCTGATGTCAGTTTGCAGGAGGCACTTGGCACTGTCAAACCAGCCACCGTTGCCAGTGGTGGTACTTTTGTACTGGGAGGTATCCTGATCCGTGCGGAATTTCAACAGGCAGCCGGACACTCCAGGCCACCGGGCACTGGACATGAACCATGGCCTTTCCGCAGAGAAACAAAAGTCACCAGGCCAGGTTCCTGATGTCAGTTTGCAGGAGGCACTTGGCACTGTCAAACCAGCTGCAGGTTCCTGTGGGGGCACCTTGCATCTGGGAGGTATCCTCATCCGTGCGGAATTTCAGCAGGCAGCCGGCCACTCCAGGCCACCGGGCAATGGACATGAACCATGGCCTTTCCCCAGAGAAACAAAAGTCACCAGGCCAGGTTCCTGATGTCAGTTTGCAGGAGGGACTTGGCACTGTCAAACCAGCCACAGTTGCCTGTGGTGGTACTTTCGATCTGGGAGGAATCCTGATCCGTTCGGAATTTCAGCAGGCAGCCGGCCACTCCGGGCCACCAGGCCCTGGACACGTACAATGGCCTTTCCCCAGAGAAACAAAAATCACCAGGCCAGGTTCCTGATGTCAGTTTGCAGGAGGCACTTGGCACTGTCAAACCAGCCACAGTTGCCTGTGGTGGTACTTTCGGTCTGGGAGGAATCCTATTCCGTTCGGAATTTCAGCAGTCGGCCGGCCACTACGGGCCACCAGGACCCTGGACACGTACAATGGCCTTTCCCCAGAGAAACAAAAATCACCAGGCCAGGTTCCCGATATCAGTTTGCAGGTGGCACTTGGCACTGTCAAACCAGCCACTGTTGCCTGTGGGGGCACCTTGCATCTAGGCGATACACTGATACGTTCGGAATTTCAGCAGGCAGCCGGCCACTCCGGGCCACCCGGTCCTGGATAGGAACGGTGGCCTTTCCCCTGAGAAACAAAAGTCACCAGGCCAGGTTCCTGATGTCAGTTTGCAGGAGGCTCTTGGCACTGGCAAAGCAGCCACAGGCGCCTGTGGGGGAACTTTTCATCTGGGAGGAATCCTGATCCATGCGGAATTTCAGCAGGTAGCCGGCCACTCCGGGCAAGCGGGCACTGGGCACGAACGATGGCCTTTCCCCAGAGAAACAAAAGTCACCAGGCCAGGTTCCTGATGTCAGTTTGCAGGAGGCACTTGGCACTGTCAAACCAGCCACTGTTGCCTGTGGGGGCACCTTGCATCTAGGCGATACACTGATACGTTCGGAATTTCAGCAGGCAGCTGGCCACTCCTGGCCACCCGGTCCTGGATAGGAACGGTGGCCTTTCCCCTGAGAAACAAAAGTCACCAGGCCAGGTTCCTGATGTCAGTTTGCAGGAGACACTTGGCACTGTCAAACCAGCCACAGTTACCTGTGGTGTTACTATGGGTGTGGGAGGTATCCTGATCCGTGCGGAACTTCAGCAGGCAGCCGGCCACTCCAGGCCACCGGGCACTGGACATGAACCATGGCCTTTCCCCAGAGAAACAAAAGTCACCAGGCCAGGTTCCTGATGTCAGCTTGCAGGTGGCACTTGGCACTGTCAAACCAGCCACAGGTGTCTGACGGGGCACCTTGCATCTGGACGGCATCCTGATCCGTTCGGAATTTCAGCAGGCAGCCTGCCACTCCGGGCCACCGGGCTGTGGACATGAACGATGGCTTTTCCCCAGAGAAACAAAAGTCACAAGGCCAGGTTCCTGATGTCAGTTTGCAGGAGGCACTTGGCACTGTCAAACCAGCCACAGTTGCCTGTGGTGGTACTATGGGTCTGGGAGCAATCCTGATCCGTTCGGTATTTCAGCAGGCTGCCGGCCACTACGGGCCAGCGGGACCTGGACACGTACAATGGCCTTTCCCCAGAGAAACAAAAATCACCAGGCCAGGTTCCCGATATCAGTTTGCAGGAGGCAGTTGGCACTGTCAAACCAGCCACTGTTGCCTTTGGGGGCACCTTGCATCTAGGCGATACACTGATACGTTCGGAATTTCAGCAGGCAGCCGGCCACTCCGGGCCACCCGGTCCTGGACACGAAGCATGGCCTTTCCCCAGAGAAACAAAAGTCACCAGGCCAGGTTCCTGATGGCAGTTTGCAGGAGGCACTTGGCACTGTCAAACCAGCCACAGTTGCCTTTGGGGTCACATTGCATCTGGGCGGCATCCTGCTCCGATCAGAATTTCAGCAGGCAGCCGGCCACTTCAGGCCACCGGGAACTGGACACGAATCATGGCCTTTCCGCAGAGAAACAAAAGTCACCAGGCCAGGTTCCTGATGTCAGTTTGCAGGAGGCACTTGGCACTGTCAAACCAGCCACAGTTGCCTGTGGTGTTACTATGGGTCTGGGAGGTATCCTGATCCGTGCGGAACTTCAGCAGGCAGCCGGCCACTCCAGGCCACCGGGCAATGGACATGAACCATGGCCTTTCCCCAGAGAAACAAAAGTCACCAGGCCAGGTTCCTGATGTCAGTTTGCAGGAGGGACTTGGCACTGTCAAACCAGCCACAGTTGCCTGTGGTGGTACTTTCGATCTGGGAGGAATCCTGATCCGTTCGGAATTTCAGCAGGCAGCCGGCCACTCCGGGCCACCAGGCCCTGGACACGTACAATGGCCTTTCCCCAGAGAAACAAAAATCACCAGGCCAGGTTCCTGATGTCAGTTTGCAGGAGGCACTTGGCACTGTCAAACCAGCCACAGTTGCCTGTGGTGGTACTTTCGGTCTGGGAGGAATCCTATTCCGTTCGGAATTTCAGCAGTCGGCCGGCCACTACGGGCCACCAGGACCCTGGACACGTACAATGGCCTTTCCCCAGAGAAACAAAAATCACCAGGCCAGGTTCCCGATATCAGTTTGCAGGTGGCACTTGGCACTGTCAAACCAGCCACTGTTGCCTGTGGGGGCACCTTGCATCTAGGCGATACACTGATACGTTCGGAATTTCAGCAGGCAGCCGGCCACTCCGGGCCACCCGGTCCTGGATAGGAACGGTGGCCTTTCCCCTGAGAAACAAAAGTCACCAGGCCAGGTTCCTGATGTCAGTTTGCAGGAGGCTCTTGGCACTGGCAAAGCAGCCACAGGCGCCTGTGGGGGAACTTTTCATCTGGGAGGAATCCTGATCCATGCGGAATTTCAGCAGGTAGCCGGCCACTCCGGGCAAGCGGGCACTGGGCACGAACGATGGCCTTTCCCCAGAGAAACAAAAGTCACCAGGCCAGGTTCCTGATGTCAGTTTGCAGGAGGCACTTGGCACTGTCAAACCAGCCACTGTTGCCTGTGGGGGCACCTTGCATCTAGGCGATACACTGATACGTTCGGAATTTCAGCAGGCAGCTGGCCACTCCTGGCCACCCGGTCCTGGATAGGAACGGTGGCCTTTCCCCTGAGAAACAAAAGTCACCAGGCCAGGTTCCTGATGTCAGTTTGCAGGAGACACTTGGCACTGTCAAACCAGCCACAGTTACCTGTGGTGTTACTATGGGTGTGGGAGGTATCCTGATCCGTGCGGAACTTCAGCAGGCAGCCGGCCACTCCAGGCCACCGGGCACTGGACATGAACCATGGCCTTTCCCCAGAGAAACAAAAGTCACCAGGCCAGGTTCCTGATGTCAGCTTGCAGGTGGCACTTGGCACTGTCAAACCAGCCACAGGTGTCTGACGGGGCACCTTGCATCTGGACGGCATCCTGATCCGTTCGGAATTTCAGCAGGCAGCCTGCCACTCCGGGCCACCGGGCTGTGGACATGAACGATGGCTTTTCCCCAGAGAAACAAAAGTCACAAGGCCAGGTTCCTGATGTCAGTTTGCAGGAGGCACTTGGCACTGTCAAACCAGCCACAGTTGCCTGTGGTGGTACTATGGGTCTGGGAGCAATCCTGATCCGTTCGGTATTTCAGCAGGCTGCCGGCCACTACGGGCCAGCGGGACCTGGACACGTACAATGGCCTTTCCCCAGAGAAACAAAAATCACCAGGCCAGGTTCCCGATATCAGTTTGCAGGAGGCAGTTGGCACTGTCAAACCAGCCACTGTTGCCTTTGGGGGCACCTTGCATCTAGGCGATACACTGATACGTTCGGAATTTCAGCAGGCAGCCGGCCACTCCGGGCCACCCGGTCCTGGACACGAAGCATGGCCTTTCCCCAGAGAAACAAAAGTCACCAGGCCAGGTTCCTGATGGCAGTTTGCAGGAGGCACTTGGCACTGTCAAACCAGCCACAGTTGCCTTTGGGGTCACATTGCATCTGGGCGGCATCCTGATCCGATCAGAATTTCAGCAGGCAGCCGGCCACTTCAGGCCACCGGGAACTGGACACGAATCATGGCCTTTCCGCAGAGAAACAAAAGTCACCAGGCCAGGTTCCTGATGTCAGTTTGCAGGAGGCACTTGGCACTGTCAAACCAGCCACCGTTGCCAGTGGTGGTACTTTTGTACTGGGAGGTATCCTGATCCGTGCGGAATTTCAGCAGGCAGCTGGACACTCCAGGCCACCGGGCACTGGACATGAACCATGGCCTTTCTCCAGAGAAACAAAAGTCACCAGGCCAGGTTCCTGATGTCAGTTTGCAGGAGGCACTTGGCACTGTCAAACCAGCTGCAGGTGCCTGTGGGGGCACCTTGCATCTGGGAGGTATCCTCATCCGTGCGGAATTTCTGCAGGCAGCCGGCCACTCCCGGCCATCGGGCGTTGGACACGAACCATGGCCTTTCCCCAGAGAAACAAAAGTCACCAGGCCAGGTTCCTGATGTCAGTTTGCAGGAGGGACTTGGCACTGTCAAACCAGCCACAGTTGCCTGTGGTGGTACTTTCGGTCTGGGAGGAATCCTGATCCGTTCGGAATGTCAGCAGGCAGCCGGACACTCCGGGCCACCAGGCCCTGGACACGTACAATGGCCTTTCCCCAGAGAAACAAAAATCACCAGGCCAGGTTCCCGATATCAGTTTGCAGGAGGCACTTGGCACTGTCAAACCAGCCACTGTTGCCTGTGGGGGCACCTTGCATCTAGGCGATACACTGATACGTTCGGAATTTCAGCAGGCAGCTGGCCACTCCTGGCCACCCGGTCCTGGATAGGAACGGTGGCCTTTCCCCTGAGAAACAAAAGTCACCAGGCCAGGTTCCTGATGTCAGTTTGCAGGAGGCACTTGGCACTGTCAAACCAGCCACAGTTGCCTGTGGGGGCACTTTTCATCTGGACGGCATCCTGATCCATGAGGATTTTCAGGAGGCAGCCGGCCACTCCGGGCCACCGGGCCGTGGACATGAACGATGACTTTTCCAAAGAGAAACAAAAGTCACCAGGCCAGGTTCCTGATATCAGTTTGCAGGAGGCACTTGGCACTGTCAAATCAGCCACAGTTGCCCGTAGGGGCACCTTGCATCTGGGAGGTATCCTCAACCATGGGGAATTTCAGCAGGCAGCCGGCCACTACGGGCCACCGGGCACTGGACACGAACCATGGCCTTTCCCCAGAGAAACAAAAGTCACCAGGTCAGGTTCCTGATCTCAGTTTGCAGGAGGCACTTGGCACTGTCAAACCAGCCACCGTTGCCAGTGGTGGTACTATGGGTCTGGGAGCAATCCTGATCCGTTCGAAATTTCAGCAGGCAGCCGGCCACTCCGGGCCACCAGGCCCTGGACACGAAGCATGGCCTTTCCCCAGAGAAACAAAAGTCACCAGGCCAGGTTCCTGATGTCAGTTTGCAGGAGGCACTTGGCACTGTCAAACCAGCCACAGTTGCCTTTGGGGGCACCTTGCATCTGGGCGGCATCCTGATCCGATCAGAATTTCAGCAGGCAGCCGGCCACTTCAGGCCACCGGGCACTGGACACGAATCATGGCCTTTCCCCAGAGAAACAAAAGTCACCAGGCCAGGTTCCTGATGTCAGTTTGCAGGAGGCACTTGGCACTGTCAAACCAGCCACCGTTGCCAGTGGTGGTACTTTTGTACTGGGAGGTATCCTGATCCGTGCGGAATTTCAACAGGCAGCCGGACACTCCAGGCCACCGGGCACTGGACATGAACCATGGCCTTTCCGCAGAGAAACAAAAGTCACCAGGCCAGGTTCCTGATGTCAGTTTGCAGGAGGCACTTGGCACTGTCAAACCAGCTGCAGGTTCCTGTGGGGGCACATTGCATCTGGGAGGTATCCTCATCCGTGCGGAATTTCAGCAGGCAGCCGGCCACCCCAGGCCATCGGGCGTTGGACACGAACCATGGCCTTTCCCCAGAGAAACAAAAGTCACCAGGCCAGGTTCCTGATGTCAGTTTGCAGGAGGCACTTGGCACTGTCAAACCAGCCACAGTTGCCTGTGGTGTTACTATGGGTCTGGGAGGTATCCTGATCCGTGCGGAACTTCAGCAGGCAGCCGGCCACTCCAGGCCACCGGGCAATGGACATGAACCATGGCCTTTCCCCAGAGAAACAAAAGTCACCAGGCCAGGTTCCTGATGTCAGTTTGCAGGAGGGACTTGGCACTGTCAAACCAGCCACAGTTGCCTGTGGTGGTACTTTCGATCTGGGAGGAATCCTGATCCGTTCGGAATTTCAGCAGGCAGCCGGCCACTCCGGGCCACCAGGCCCTGGACACGTACAATGGCCTTTCCCCAGAGAAACAAAAATCACCAGGCCAGGTTCCTGATGTCAGTTTGCAGGAGGCACTTGGCACTGTCAAACCAGCCACAGTTGCCTGTGGTGGTACTTTCGGTCTGGGAGGAATCCTATTCCGTTCGGAATTTCATCAGTCGGCCGGCCACTACGGGCCACCAGGACCCTGGACACGTACAATGGCCTTTCCCCAGAGAAACAAAAATCACCAGGCCAGGTTCCCGATATCAGTTTGCAGGAGGCAGTTGGCACTGTCAAACCAGCCACTGTTGCCTGTGGGGGCACCTTGCATCTAGGCGATACACTGATACGTTCGGAATTTCAGCAGGCAGCCGGCCACTCCGGGCCACCCGGTCCTGGATAGGAACGGTGGCCTTTCCCCTGAGAAACAAAAGTCACCAGGCCAGGTTCCTGATGTCAGTTTGCAGGAGGCACTTGGCACTGGCAAAGCAGCCACAGGCGCCTGTGGGGGAACTTTTCATCTGGGAGGAATCCTGATCCATGCGGAATTTCAGCAGGTAGCCGGCCACTCCGGGCAAGCGGGCACTGGGCACGAACGATGGCCTTTCCCCAGAGAAACAAAAGTCACCAGGCCAGGTTCCTGATGTCAGTTTGCAGGAGGCACTTGGCACTGTCAAACCAGCCACTGTTGCCTGTGGGGGCACCTTGCATCTAGGCGATACACTGATACGTTCGGAATTTCAGCAGGCAGCTGGCCACTCCTGGCCACCCGGTCCTGGATAGGAACGGTGGCCTTTCCCCTGAGAAACAAAAGTCACCAGGCCAGGTTCCTGATGTCAGTTTGCAGGAGACACTTGGCACTGTCAAACCAGCCACTGTTGCCTGTGGGGGCACCTTGCACCTGGGACGTATCCTGATCCGTGCGGAATTTCAGCAGGCAGCCGGCCACTCCAGCCCACCGGGCGTTGGACAGGAACCATGGCCTTTCCCCAGAGAAACAAAAGTCACCAGGCCAGGTTCTTGATGTCAGTTTGCAGGAGGCACTTGGCACTGTCAAACCAGCCACAGTTGCCTGTGGTGTTACTATGGGTGTGGGAGGTATCCTGATCCGTGTGGAACTTCAGCAGGCAGCCGGCCACTCCAGGCCACCGGGCACTGGACATGAACGATGGCCTTTCCCCAGAGAAACAAAAGTCACCAGGCCAGGTTCCTGATGTCAGCTTGCAGGTGGCACTTGGCACTGTCAAACCAGCCACAGGTGTCTGACGGGGCACCTTGCATCTGGACGGCATCCTGATCCGTTCGGAATTTCACCAGACAGCCTGCCACTCCGGGCCACTCCGGGCCTGGACACGTACAATGGCCTTTCCCCAGAGAAACAAAAGTCACCAGGCCAGGTTCCTGATGTCAGTTTGCAGGAGGCACTTGGCACTGTCAAACCAGCCACAGTTGCCTTTGGGGGCACCTTGCATCAGGACGGCATCCTGAACCGTTCGGAATTTCAGCAGGCAGCCGGACACTCCAGGCCACCGGGCCGTGGACATCAACGATGGCTTTTCCAAAGAGAAACAAAAGTCACCAGGCCAGGTTCCTGATGTCAGTTTGCAGGAGGCACTTGGCACTGTCAAACCAGCCACAGTTGCCTGTGGTGGTACTATGGGTCTGGGAGAAATCCTGATCCGTTCGGAATTTCAGCAGGCTGCCGGCCACTACGGGCCACCGCGAACTGGACACGTACAATGGCCTTTCCCCAGAGAAACAAAAATCACCAGGCCAGGTTTCCGATATCAGTTTGCAGGAGGCACTTGGCACTGTCAAACCAGCCACTGTTGCCTGTCGGAGCACCTTGCATCTAGGCGATACACTGATACGTTCGGAATTTCAGCAGGCAGCCGGCCACTCCGGGCCACCCGGTCCTGGATAGGAACGGTGGCCTTTCCCCTGAGAAACAAAAGTCACCAGGCCAGGTTCCTGATGTCAGTTTGCAGGAGACACTTGGCACTGTCAAACCAGACACAGGCGCCTGTGGGGGCACCTTGCATCTGGGACGTATCCTGATCCGTGCGGAATTTCAGCAGGCAGCCGGCCACTTCAGGCCACCGGGCACTGGACACGAATCATGGCCTTTCCCCAGAGAAACAAAAGTCACCAGGCCAGGTTCCTGATGGCAGATTGCAGGAGGCACTTGGCACTGTCAAACCAGCCACAGTTGCCTTTGGGGGCACCTTGCATCTGGGCGGAATCCTGATCCGATCAGAATTTCAGCAGGCAGCCGGCCACTTCAGGCCACCGGGCACTGGACACGAATCATGGCCTTTCCCCAGAGAAACAAAAGTCACAAGGCCAGGTTCCTGATGTCAGTTTGCAGGAGGCACTTGGCACTGTCAAACCAGCCACCGTTGCCAGTGGTGGTACTTTTGTACTGGGAGGTATCCTGATCCGTGCGGAATTTCAGCAGGCAGCCGGACACTCCAGGCCACCGGGCACTGGACATGAACCATGGCCTTTCTCCAGAGAAACAAAAGTCACCAGGCCAGGTTCCTGATGTCAGTTTGCAGGAGGCACTTGGCACTGTCAAACCAGCTGCAGGTGCCTGTGGGGGCACCTTGCATCTGGGAGGTATCCTCATCCGTGCGGAATTTCTGCAGGCAGCCGGCCACTCCCGGCCATCGGGCGTTGGACACGAACCATGGCCTTTCCCCAGAGAAACAAAAGTCACCAGGCCAAGTTCCTGATGTCAGTTTGCAGGAGGGACTTGGCACTGTCAAACCAGCCACAGTTGCCTGTGGTGGTACTTTCGATCTGGGAGGAATCCTGATCCGTTCGGAATGTCAGCAGGCAGCCGGACACTCCGGGCCACCAGGCCCTGGACACGTACAATGGCCTTTCCCCAGAGAAACAAAAATCACCAGGCCAGGTTCCCGATATCAGTTTGCAGGAGGCACTTGGCACTGTCAAACCAGCCACTGTTGCCCGTGGGGGCACCTTGCATCTTGGCGATACACTGATACGTTCGGAATTTCAGCAGGCAGCCTGCCACTCCGGGCCACCCGGTCCTGGATAGGAACGGTGGCCTTTCCCCTGAGAAACAAAAGTCACCAGGCCAGGTTCCTGATGTCAGTTTGCAGGAGGCACTTGGCACTGTCAAACCAGCCACAGTTGCCTGTGGGGGCACTTTTCATCTGGACGGCATCCTGATCCATGAGGATTTTCAGGAGGCAGCCGGCCACTCCGGGCCACCGGGCCGTGGACATGAACGATGACTTTTCCAAAGAGAAACAAAAGTCACCAGGCCAGGTTCCTGATATCAGTTTGCAGGAGGCACTTGGCACTGTCAAATCAGCCACAGTTGCCCGTAGGGGCACCTTGCATCTGGGAGGTATCCTCAACCATGGGGAATTTCAGCAGGCAGCCGGCCACTACGGGCCACCGGGCACTGGACACGAACGATGGCCTTTCCCCAGAGAAACAAAAGTCACCAGGTCAGGTTCCTGATGTCAGTTTGCAGGAGGCACTTGGCACTGTCAAACCAGCCACCGTTGCCAGTGGTGGTACTATGGGTCTGGGAGCAATCCTGATCCGTTCGGAATTTCAGCAGGCAGCCGGCCACTCCGGGCCACCAGGCCCTGGACACGAAGCATGGCCTTTCCCCAGAGAAACAAAAGTCACCAGGCCAGGTTCCTGATGTCAGTTTGCAGGAGGCACTTGGCACTGTCAAACCAGCCACAGTTGCCTTTGGGGGCATCTTGCATCTGGGAGGTATCCTCATCCGTGCGGAATTTCAGCAGGCAGCCGGCCACTCTGGGCCACCAGGCCCTGGACACGTACAATGGCCTTTCCAAAGAGAAACAATAATCACCAGGCCAGGTTCCTGATGTCAGTTTGCAGGAGGCACTTGGCACTGTCAAACCAGCCACAGTTGCCTGTGGTGGTACTTTCGGTCTGGGAGGGATCCTGTTCCGTTCGGAATTTCAGCAGGCGGCCGGCCACTACGGGCCACCAGGACCTGGACACGTACAATGGCCTTTACCCAGAGAAACAAAAATCACCAGGCCAGGTTCCCGATATCAGTTTGCAGGAGGCACTTGGCACTGTCAAAACAGCCACTGTTGCCTGTGGGGGCACCTTGCATCTAGGCGATACACTGATACGTTCGGAATTTCAGCAGGCAGCCGGACACTCCGGGCCACATGGTCCTGGATTGGAACGGTGGCCTTTCCCCTGAGAAACAAAAGTCACCAGGCCAGGTTCCTGATGTCAGTTTGCAGGAGGCACTTGGCACTGGCAAAGCAGCCACAGGCGCCTGTGGGGGCACATTTCATCTGGGATGAATCCTGATCCGTGTGGAATTTCAGCAGGTAGCCGGCCACTCCGTGCAAGCGGGCACTGGGCACGAACGATGGCCTTTCCCCAGAGAAACAAAAGTCACCAGGCCAGGTTCCTGATGTCAGTTTGCAGGAGACACTTGGCACTGTCGAACCAGCCACAGTAGCCTGTGGGGGCACCTTGCATCTGGGACGTATCCTGATCCGTGCGGAATTTCAGCAGGCAGCCGGCCACTCCAGGCCACCGGGCGTTGGACACGAAACATGGCCTTTCCCCAGAGAAACAAAAGTCACCAGGCCAGGTTCCTGATGTCAGTTTGCAGGAGGCACTTGGCACTGGCAAAGCAGCCACAGTTGCCTGTGGTGGTACTATTGGTCTGGGAGGTATCCTGATCCGTTCGGAATGTCAGCAGGCAGCCGGCCACTCCGGGCCACCGGGCCGTGGACATGAACGATGGCTTTTCCAAAGAGAAACAAAAGTCACCAGGCCAGGTTCCTGATGTCAGTTTGCAGGAGGCACTTGGCACTGTCAAATCAGCCACAGTTGCCCGTGGGGGCACCTTGCATCTGGTAGGTATCCTCAACCATGGGGAATTTCAGCAGGCAGCCGGCCACAACGTGCCTCCGGGCACTGGACACGAACCATGGCCTTTCCCCAGAGAAACAAAAGTCACCAGGCCAGGTTCCTGATGTCAGTTTGCAGGAGGCACTTGGCACTGTCAAACCAGATGCAGATGCCTGTGGGGGCACCTTGAATCTGGGAGGTATCCTGATCCGTGCGGAATTTCAGCAGGCCGCCGGCCACTCCAGGCCACCGGGCGTTGGACACGAACCATGGCCTTTCCCCAGAGAAACAAAAGTCACCAGGCCAGGTTCCTGATGTCAGTTTGCAGGAGGCACTTGGCACTGTCAAACCAGCCACAGTTGCCTGTGGTGTTACTATGGGTCTGGGAGGTATCCTGTTCCGTGCGGAACTTCAGCAGGCAGCCGGCCACTCCAGGCCACCGGGCACTGGACATGAACCATGGCCTTTCCCCAGAGAAACAAAAGTCACCAGGCCAGGTTCCGGATGTGAGTTTGCAGGAGGCACTTGGCACTGTCAAACCAGCCACCGTTGCCTGTGGGGGCACCTTGCATCTGGGAGGTATCGTGATCCGTGCGGAATTTCAACAGGCAGCCGGCCACTCCAGGCCACCGGGCACTGGACAAGAATGATGGCCTTTCCCCAGAGAAACAAAAGTCACCAGGCCAGGTTCCTGATGTCAGTTTGCAGGAGGCACTTGGCACTGTCAAACCAGCCACAGTTGCCTGTGGCGGTACTATGGGTCTGGGAGCAATCCTGCTCTGTTCGGAATTTCAGCAGGCAGCCGGCCACTCCGGGCCACACGGTCCTGGATAGGAACTTTGGCCTTTCCCCTGAGAAACAAAAGTCACCAGGCCAGGTTCCTGATGTCAGTTTGCAGGAGGCACTTGGCACTGTCAAACCAGCCACAGGCGCCTGTGGGGGCACTTTTCATCTGGGAGTTATCCTGATCCATGCGGAATTTCAGCAGGTAGCCGGCCACTCCGGGCAACCGCGCACTGGGCACGAACGATGACCTTTCCTAAGAGAAACAAAAGTCACCAGGCCAGGTTCCTGATGTCAGTTTGCAGGTGGCACTTGGCACTGTCAAACCAGCCACAGGTGTCTGAGGGGGCACCTTGCATCTGGGCGGCATCCTGATCCGTTTGGGATTTCTGCAGGCAGCCTGCCACAAAGGGCCACCGGACCCTGGACACGAACCATGGACTTTCCCCAGAGAAACAAAAGTCACCATGCCAGGTTCCTGATGTCAGTTTGCAGGAGGCACTTGGCACTGTCAAACCAGCCACAGTTGCCTTTGGGGGCACCTTGCATCTGGACGGCATCCTGATCCATGAGGAATTTCAGGAGGAAGCCGGCCACTCCGGGCCACCGGGCCGTGGACATGAACGATGGATTTTCCAAAGAGAAACAAAAGTCACAAGGCCAGGTTCCTGATGTCAGTTTGCAGGAGGCACTTGGCACTGTCAAATCAGCCACAGTTGCCTGTGGGGGCACCTTGAATCTGGGAGGTATCCTCATCCGTGCGGAATTTCAGCAGGCCGCCGGCCACTCCCGGCCACTGGGCGTTGGACACGAACCATGGCCTTTCCCCAGAGAAACAAAAGTCACCAGGCCAGGTTCCTGATGTCAGTTTGCAGGAGGCACTTGGCACTGTCAAACCAGCCACAGTTGCCTGTGGTGTTACTATGGGTCTGGGAGGTATCCTGTTCCGTGCGGAACTTCAGCAGGCAGCCAGCCACTCCAGGCCACCGGGCACTGGACATGAACCATGGCCTTTCCCCAGAGAAACAAAAGTCACCAGGACAGGTTCCGGATGTCAGTTTGCAGGAGGCACTTGGCACTGTCAAACCAGCCACCGTTGCCTGTGGGGGCACCTTGCATCTGGGAGGTTTCGTGATCCGTGCGGAATTTCAACAGGCAGCCGGCCACTCCAGGGCACCGGGCACTGGACAAGAATGATGGCCTTTCCCCAGAGAAACAAAAGTCACCAGGCCAGGTTCCTGATGTCAGTTTGCAGGAGGCACTTGGCACTGTCAAACCAGCCACAGTTGCCTGTGGTGGTAGTATGGGTCTGGGAGCAATCCTGTTCCGTTCGGAATTTCAGCAGGCAGCCGGCCACTCCGGGCCACCCGGTCCTGGATAGGAACGGTGGCCTTTCCGCAGAGAAACAAAAGTCACCAGGCCAGGTTCCTGATGTCAGTTTGCAGGAGGCACTTGGCACTGTCAAACCAGCCACAGGCACCTGTGGGGGCACCTTGAATCTGGGAGGTATCCTGCTCCGTTCGGAATTTCAGCAGGTAGCCGGCCACTCCGGGCAAGCGCGCACTGGGCACGAACGATGACCTTTCCAAAGAGAAACAAAAGTCACCAGGCCAGGTTCCTGATGTCAGTTTGCAGGTGGCACTTGGCACTGTCAAACCAGCCACAGGTGTCTGAGTGGGCACCTTGCATCTGGACGGCATCCTGATCCGTTTGGAATTTCAGCAGGCAGCCTGACACTCCGGGCCACCGGACCCTGGACACGAACCATGGCTTTTCCCCAGAGAAACAAAAGTCACCAGGCCAGGTTCCTGATGTCACTTTGCAGGAGGCACTTGGCACTGTCAAACCAGCCACAGTTGCCTTTGGGGGCACCTTGCATATGGACGGCATCCTGATCCATGAGGAATTTCAGCAGGCAGCCGGCCACTCCGGGCCACCGGGCCGTGGACATGAACGATGGCTTTTCCAAAGAGAAACAAAAGTCACAAGGCCAGGTTCCTGATGTCAGTTTGCAGGAGGCACTTGGCACTGTCAAACCAGCCACAGGTGCCTCTGGGGGCACCTTGCATCCAGGAGGTATCATCATCCGTGTGGAATTTCTGCAGGCAGCCGGCCACTACGGGCCACCGGGCACTGGACACGAACCATGCCCTTTCCCCAGAGAAACAAAAGTCACCAGGCCAGGTTCCTGATGTCAGTTTGCAGGAGGCACTTGGCACTGTCAAAACAGCCACTGTTGCCTGTGGTGGTACTTTCGATCTGGGAGGAATCCTGATCCGTTCGGAATTTCAGCAGGAAGCCGGCCACTCCAGGCCACCCGGTCCTGGATAGGAACGGTGGCCTTTCCCCTGAGAAACAAAAGTCACCAGGCCAGGTTCCTGATGTCAGTTTGCAGGAGGCACTTGGCACTGGCAAAGCAGCCACAGGCGCCTGTGGGGGAACTTTTCATCTGGGAGGTATCCTGATCCATGCGGAATTTCAGCGGGTAGCCGGCCACTCCGGGCAAGCGGGCACTGGGCACGAACGATGGCCTTTCCCCAGAGAAACAAAAGTCACCAGGCCAGGTTCCTGATGTCAGTTTGCAGGAGGCACTTGGCACTGTCAAACCAGCCACAGTTGCCTTTGGGGGCACCTAGCATCTGGAAGGCATCCTGATCCATGAGGAATTTCAGGAGGCAGCCGGCCACTCCAGGCCACCGGGCCGTGGACATGAACGATGGCTTTTCCAAAGAGAAACAAAAGTCACAAGGCCAGGTTCCTGATGTCACTTTGCAGGAGGCACTTGGCACTGTCAAATTAGCCACAGTTGCCTGTGGTGGTACTATGGGTCTGGGAGGTATCCTGATCCGTTTGGAATGTCAGCAGGCAGCCGGCCACTCCGGGCCACCGGGTCTTGGACATGAACCATGGCCTTTCCCCAGAGAAACAAAAGTCACCAGGCCAGGTTCCTGATGTCAGTTTGCAGGAGGCACTTGGCACTGTCAAACCAGCCACAGTTGGCTGTGGTGTTACTATGGGTCTGGGAGGTATCCTGATCCGTGCAGAACTTCAGCAGGCAGCCGGCCACTCCAAGCCATAGGGCACTGGACATGAACCATGGCCTTTCTCCAGAGAAACAAAAGTCACCAGGCCTGGTTCCTGATGTCAGTTTGCAGGAGGCACTTGGCACTGTCAAACCAGCCACCGTTGCCTGTGGTGGTACTTTGGGTCTGGGAGCCATCCTGTTCCGTTCGGAATTTCAGCAGGCTGCCGGCCACTAGGGGCCAGCGGGACCTGGACACGTACAATGGCCTTTCCCCAGAGAAACAAAAATCACCAGGCCAGGTTCCCGATATCAGTTTGCAGGAGGCACTTGGCACTGTCAAACCAGCCACTGTTGCCTGTGGGGGCACCTTGCATCTAGGCGATACACTGATACGTTCGGAATTTCAGCAGGCAGCTGGCCACTCCTGGCCACCCGGTCCTGGATAGGAACGGTGGCCTTTCCCCAGAGAAACAAAAGTCACCAGGCCAGGTTCCTGATGTCAGTTTGCAGGAGGCACTTGGCACTGTCAAACCAGCCACAGGCGCCTGTGGGGGCACTTTTCATCAGGGAGTTATCCTGATCCATGCGGAATTTCAGCAGGCAGCCGGCCACTCCAAACAAGCGGGCACTGGGCACGAACCATGGCCTTTCCCCAGAGAAACAAAAGTCACCAGGCCAGGTTCCTGATGTCAGTTTGCAGGAGGGACTTGGCACTCTCAAACCAGCCACAGTTGCCTTTGGGGGCACTTTGTATCTGGGCGGCATCCTGATCTGTGCGGAATTTCAGCAGACAGCCGAGAACTGCGGGCATCCAGGCCCTGGACATGAACCATGGCCTTTCCCCAGAGAAACAAAAATCACCAGGCCAGCTTCCTGATGTCAGTTTGCAGGAGGCACTTGGCACTGTGAAACCAGCCACAGTTGCCTGTGGTGGTACTTTCGGTCTGGGAGGAATCCTGATCCGTTCGGAATTTCAGCAGGCAGCCGGCCACTCCTGGCCACCAGGCCCTGGACACCTACAATGGCCTTTCCCCAGAGAAACAAAAATCACCAGGCCAGGTTCCTGATGTCTGTTTGCAGGAGGCACTTGGCACTGTCAAACCAGCCAGAGTTGCCTGTGTGGGCACCTTTCATATGGGAGGCATCCTAATCCATGAGGAATTTCAGCAGGCAGCCGGTCACTCCGGGCCACCAGGCCCTGGACAAGTACAATGGCCTTTCCCCAGAGAAACAAAAGTCACCAGGCCAGGTTCCTGATGTCAGTTTGCAGGTGGCACTTGGCACTGTCAAACCAGCCACAGTTGCCTTTGGGGGCACCTTGCATCTGGACGGCATCCTGATCCATGAGGAATTTCAGGAGGCAGCCGGCCACTCCGGGCCACCGGGCCGTGGACATGAACGATGGCTTTTCCCCAGAGAAACAAAAGTCACAACGCCAGGTTACTGATGTCAGTTTGCAGGAGGCACTTGGCACTGTCAAACCAGCCACAGTTGCCTCTGGTGGTACATTTGTTCTGGGAGGTATCCTGATCCGTGCGGAATTTCAGCAGGCAGCCGGACAATCCGGGCCACCGGTCCGTGGACATGAACCATGGCCTTTCCCCAGAGAAACAAAATTCACCAGGCAGGGTTCCTGATGTCAGTTTGCAGGAGGCAGTTGGCACTGTCAAACCAGCCACTATTGTCTGTGGGGGCATCTTGCATCTGGGAGGTATCCTCATCCGTGCGGAATTTCAGCAGGCAGCCGGCCACTCTGGGCCACCAGGCCCTGGACACGTACAATGGCCTTTCCAAAGAGAAACAATAATCACCAGGCCAGGTTCCTGATGTCAGTTTGCAGGAGGCACTTGGCACTGTCAAACCAGCCACAGTTGCCTGTGGTGGTACTTTCGGTCTGGGAGGAATCCTGTTCCGTTCGGAATTTCAGCAGGCGGCCGGCCACTACGGGCCACCAGGACCTGGACACGTACAATGGCCTTTCCCCAGAGAAACAAAAATCACCAGGCCAGGTTCCCGATATCAGTTTGCAGGAGGCACTTGGCACTGTCAAAACAGCCACTGTTGCCTGTGGGGGCACCTTGCATCTAGGCGATACACTGATCCGTTCGGAATTTCAGCAGGCAGCCGGCCACTCCGGGCCACATGGTCCTGGATTGGAACGGTGGCCTTTCCCCTGAGAAACAAAAGTCACCAGGCCAGGTTCCTGATGTTAGTTTGCAGGAGGCACTTGGCACTGGCAAAGCAGCCACAGTTGCCTGTGGTGGTACTATTTGTCTGGGAGGTATCCTGATCCGTTCGGAATGTCAGCAGGCAGCCGGCCACTCCGGGCCACCGGGCCCTGGACAGGAACCATGGCCTTTCCCCAGATAAACAAAAGTCACAAGGCCAGGTTCCTGATGTCAGTTTGCAGGAGGCACTTGGCACTGTCAAACCAGCCACAGTTGGCCGTGGTGTTACTATGGGTCTGGGAGGTATCCTGATCCGTGCGGAATTTCAGCAGGCAGCCGGACACTCCAGGCCACCGGGCACTGGACATGAACCATGGCCTTTCCCCAGAGAAACAAAAGTCACCAGGCCAGGTTCCTGATGTCAGTTTGCAGGAGGCACTTTGCACTGTCAAACCAGCCACAGTTGCCTGTGGTGGTACTTTCGATCTGGGACGCATCCTGATCCGTTCGGAATTTCAGCAGGCGGCCGGCCACTCCGTGCCACCAGGCCCTGGACACGTACAATGGCCTTTCCCCAGAGAAACAAAAGTCACCAGGCCAGGTTCCTGATGTCAGTTTGCAGGAGGCACTTGGCACTGTCAAATCAGCCACAGTTGCCTGTGGTGGTACTATGGGTCTGGGAGGTATCCTGATCCGTGTGGAATTTCAGCAGGCAGCCGGACAATCCGGGCCACCGCTCCCTGGACATGAACCATGGCCTTTCCCCAGAGAAACAAAATTCACCAGGCAGGGTTCCTGATGTCAGTTTGCAGGAGGCAGTTGGCACTGTCAAACCAGCCACTATTGTCTGTGGGGGCATCTTGCATCTGGGAGGTATCCTCATCCGTGCGGAATTTCAGCAGGCAGCCGGCCACTCTGGGCCACCAGGCCCTGGACACGTACAATGGCCTTTCCAAAGAGAAACAATAATCACCAGGCCAGGTTCCTGATGTCAGTTTGCAGGAGGCACTTGGCACTGTCAAACCAGCCACAGTTGCCTGTGGTGGTACTTTCGGTCTGGGAGGAATCCTGTTCCGTTCGGAATTTCAGCAGGCGGCCGGCCACTACGGGCCACCAGGACCTGGACACGTACAATGGCCTTTCCTCAGAGAAACAAAAATCACCAGGCCAGGTTCCTGATGTCAGTTTGCAGGAGGCACTTGGCACTGTCAAATCAGCCACAGTTGCCTGTGGTGGTACTATGGGTCTGGGAGGTATCCTGATCCGTGTGGAATTTCAGCAGGCAGCCGGACAATCCGGGCCACCGCTCCCTGGACATGAACCATGGCCTTTCCCCTGAGAAACAAAAGTCACCAGGCCAGGTTCCTGATGTCAGTTTGCAGGAGGCACTTGGCACTGTCAAACCAGCCACAGTTGGCCGTGGTGTTACTATGGGTCTGGGAGGTATCCTGATCCGTGCGGAATTTCAGCAGGCAGCCGGACACTCCAGGCCACCGGGCACTGGACATGAACCATGGCCTTTCCCCAGAGAAACAAAAGTCACCAGGCCAGGTTCCTGATGTCAGTTTGCAGGAGGCACTTTGCACTGTCAAACCAGCCACAGTTGCCTGTGGTGGTACTTTCGATCTGGGACGCATCCTGATCCGTTCGGAAATTCAGCAGGCGGCCGGCCACTCCGTGCCACCAGGCCCTGGACACGTACAATGGCCTTTCCCCAGAGAAACAAAAGTCACCAGGCCAGGTTCCTGATGTCAGTTTGCAGGAGGCACTTGGCACTGTCAAATCAGCCACAGTTGCCTGTGGTGGTACTATGGGTCTGGGAGGTATCCTGATCCGTGTGGAATTTCAGCAGGCAGCCGGACAATCCGGGCCACCGCTCCCTGGACATGAACCATGGCCTTTCCCCAGAGAAACAAAATTCACCAGGCAGGGTTCCTGATGTCAGTTTGCAGGAGGCAGTTGGCACTGTCAAACCAGCCACTATTGTCTGTGGGGGCATCTTGCATCTGGGAGGTATCCTCATCCGTGCGGAATTTCAGCAGGCAGCCGGCCACTCTGGGCCACCAGGCCCTGGACACGTACAATGGCCTTTCCAAAGAGAAACAATAATCACCAGGCCAGGTTCCTGATGTCAGTTTGCAGGAGGCACTTGGCACTGTCAAACCAGCCACAGTTGCCTGTGGTGGTACTTTCGGTCTGGGAGGAATCCTGTTCCGTTCGGAATTTCAGCAGGCGGCCGGCCACTACGGGCCACCAGGACCTGGACACGTACAATGGCCTTTCCTCAGAGAAACAAAAATCACCAGGCCAGGTTCCTGATGTCAGTTTGCAGGAGGCACTTGGCACTGTCAAATCAGCCACAGTTGCCTGTGGTGGTACTATGGGTCTGGGAGGTATCCTGATCCGTGTGGAATTTCAGCAGGCAGCCGGACAATCCGGGCCACCGCTCCCTGGACATGAACCATGGCCTTTCCCCTGAGAAACAAAAGTCACCAGGCCAGGTTCCTGATGTCAGTTTGCAGGAGGCACTTGGCACTGTCAAACCAGCCACAGGCGCCTGTGGGGGCACTTTTCATCTGGGAGGAATCCTGATCCATGGGAATTTCAGCAGATAGCCGGCCACTCCGGGCTAGCGGGCACTGGGCACGAACGATGGCCTTTCCCCAGAGAAACAAAAGTCACCAGGCCAGGTTCCTGATGTCAGTTTGCGGGAGACACTTGGCACTGTCAAACCAGCCACAGTTGCCTGTGGGGGCACCTTGCATCTGGGAGGTATCCTGATCCGTGCGGAATTTCAGCCGGCAGCCGGCCACTCCAGGCCACCGGGCGTTGGACACGAAACATGGCCTTTCCCCAGAGAAACAAAAGTCACCAGGCCAGGTTCCTGATGTCAGTTTGCAGGAGGCACTTGGCACTGGCAAAGCAGCCACAGTTGCCTGTGGTGGTACTATTGGTCTGGGAGGTATCCTGTTCCGTTCAGAATGTCAGCAGGCAGCCGGCCACTCCGGGCCACCGGGTCCTGGACATGAACGATGGCCTTTCCCCAGAGAAACAAAAGTCACCAGGCCAGGTTCCTGATGTCAGTTTGCAGGAGGCACTTGGCACTGTCAAACCAGCCACAGTTGCCTTTGGGGGCACCTTGCATCTGGGCGGCATCCTGATCCGATCAGAATTTCAGCAGGCAGCCGGCCACTACGGGCCACCAGGACGTGGACATGTACAATGGCCTTTCCCCAGAGAAACAAAAGTCACCAGGCCAGGTTCCTGATGTCAGTTTGCAGTCGACACTTGGCACTGTCAAACCAGACACAGTTGCCTGTGGGGGCACCTTGCATCTGGGAGGTATCCTGATCCGTGCGGAATTTCAGCAGGCAGCCGGCCACTCCAGGCCACCGGGCGTTGGACACGAACCATGGCCTTTCCCCAGAGAAACAAAAGTCACCAGGCCAGGTTCCTGATGTCAGTTTGCAGGAGGCACTAGGCACTGTCAAACCAGCCACAGTTGGCTGTGGTGTTACTATGGGTCTGGGAGGTATCCGAATCTGTGCGGAACTTCAACAGGCAGCCGGCCACTCCAGGCCACCGGGCACTGGACATGAACCATGGCCTTTCCCCAGAGAAACAAAAGTCACCAGGCCTGGTTCCTGATGTCAGTTTGCAGGAGGCACTAGGCACTGTCAAACCAGCCACAGTTGGCTGTGGTGTTACTATGGGTCTGGGAGGTATCCTGATCTGTGCGGAACTTCAGCAGGCAGCCGGCCACTCCAGGCCACCGGGCACTGGACATGAACCATGGCCTTTCCCCAGAGAAACAAAAGTCACCAGGCCTGGTTCCTGATGTCAGTTTGCAGGAGGCACTTGGCACTGTCAAACCAGCCACCGTTGCCTGTGGGGGCACCTTGCATCTGGGAGGTATCCTGATCCGTGCGGAATTTCAGCAGGCAGCCAGCCACTCTGGGCCACCTGGCCCTGGACACATACAATGGCCTTTCCCCAGAGAAACAAAACCCACCAGGCCAGGTTCCTGATGTCAGTTTGCAGGAGGCACTTGGCACTGTCAAACCAGCCACTGTTGCCTGTGGGGGCAGCTTGCATCTAGGCGATACACTGATACGTTCGGAATTTCAGCAGGCAGCCGGCCACTCCGGGCCACCCAGTCCTGGATAGGAACGGTGGCCTTTCCCCAGAGAAACAAAAGTCACCAGGCCAGGTTCCTGATGTCAGTTTGCAGGAGGCACTTGGCACTGTCAAACCAGCCACAGTTGCCTGTGGTGGTACTTTCGGTCTGGGAGGAATCCTGATCCGTTCGGAATTTCAGCAGGCAGCCGGCAACTCCGGGCCACCAGGCCCTGGACACGTACAATGGCCTTTCCCCAGAGAAACAAAAATCACCAGGCCAGGTTCCTGATGTCAGTTTGCAGGAGGCACTTGGCACTGTCAAACCAGCCACAGTTGCCTGTGTGGGCACCTTCCATATGGGAGGCATCCTAATCCATGAGGAATTTCAGCAGGCAGCCGGTCACTCCGGGCCACCAGGCCCTGGACCTGAACCATGGCCTTTCCCCAGAGAAACAAAAGTCACCAGGCCAGGTTCCTGATGTCAGTTTGCAGGTGGCACTTGGCACTGTCAAACCAGCCACAGGTGCCTTTGGGGGCACCTTGCATCTGGACGGCATCCTGATCCATGAGGAATTTCAGCAGGCAGCCGGCCACTCCGGGCCACCGGGCCGTGGACATGTACGATGGCTTTTCCCCAGAGAAACAAAAGTCACCAGGCCAGGTTCCTGATGTCAGTTTGCAGGAGGCACTTGGCACTGTCAAATCAGCCACAGTTGCCCGTGGGGGCACATTGCATCTGGGAGGTATCCTCAACCATGGGGAATTTCAGCAGGCAGCCGGCCACTCCAGGCCACCGGGCACTGGACACGAACCATGGCCTTTCCCCAGAGAAACAAAAGTCACCAGGCCAGGTTCCTGATGTCAGTTTGCAGGAGGCACTTGGCACTGTCAAACCAGCCACAGTTGCCTGTGGTGGTACTATTTGTCTGGGAGGTATCCTGATCCGTTCGGAATGTCAGCAGGCAGCCGGCCACTCCGGGCCACCGGGCCCTGGACAGGAACCATGGTATTTCCCCAGAGAAACAAAAGTCACCAGGTCAGGTTCCTGATGTTAGTTTGCAGGAGGCACTTGGCACTGTCAAACCAGCCACAGTTGCCTTTGGGGGCACCTTGCATCTGGGCGGCATCCTGATCCGATCAGAATTTCAGCAGGCAGCCGGCCACTCCAGGCCACCGGGCACTGGACATGAACCATGGCCTCTCCGCAGAGAAACAAAAGTCACCAGGCCAGGTTCCTGATGTCAGTTTGCAGGAGGCACTTGGCACTGTCAAACCAGCTGCAGGTGCCTGTGGGGCCATATTGCATCCTGGAGGTATCCTGATCCGTGCGGAATTTCAGCAGGCAGCCGGCCACTCCCGGCCATCGGGCACTGGACACGAACCATGGCCTTTCCCCAGAGAAACAAAAGTCACCAGGCCAGGTTCCTGATGTCAGTTTGCAGGAGGCACTTGGCACTGTCAAACCAGCCACTATTGTCTGTGGGGGCATCTTGCATCTGGGAGGTATCCTCATCCGTGCGGAATTTCAGCAGGCAGCCGGCCACTCTGGGCCACCAGGCCCTGGACACGTACAATGCCCTTTCCAAAGAGAAACAATAATCACCAGGCCAGGTTCCTGATGTCAGTTTGCAGGAGGCACTTGGCACTGTCAAACCAGCCACAGTTGCCTGTGGTGGTACTTTCGGTCTGGGAGGAATCCTGTTCCGTTCGGAATTTCAGCAGGCGGCCGGCCACTACGGGCCACCAGGACCTGGACACGTACAATGGCCTTTCCCCAGAGAAACAAAAATCACCAGGCCAGGTTGCTGATGTCAGTTTGCAGGAGGCACTTGGCACTGTCAAATCAGCCACAGTTGCCTGTGGTAGTACTATGGGTCTGGGAGGTATCCTGATCCGTGTGGAATTTCAGCAGGCA
This sequence comes from Passer domesticus, assembly GCF_036417665.1. Taxonomy (NCBI): domain Eukaryota; kingdom Metazoa; phylum Chordata; class Aves; order Passeriformes; family Passeridae; genus Passer; species Passer domesticus. The sequence goes on along the minus strand of NC_087478.1, from coordinate 57,046,934 downwards.
GCCGGACAATCCGGGCCACCGCTCCCTGGACATGAACCATGGCCTTTCACCAGAGAAACAAAATTCACCAGGCAGGGTTCCTGATGTCAGTTTGCAGGAGGCAGTTGGCACTGTCAAACCAGCCACTATTGTCTGTGGGGGCATCTTGCATCTGGGAGGTATCCTCATCCGTGCGGAATTTCAGCAGGCAGCCGGCCACTCTGGGCCACCAGGCCCTGGACACGTACAATGGCCTTTCCAAAGAGAAACAAAAATCACCAGGCCAGGTTCCTGATGTCAGTTTGCAGGAGGCACTTGGCACTGTCAAATCAGCCACAGTTGCCTGTGGTGGTACTTTGGGTCTGGGAGGAATCCTGTTCCGTTCGGAATTTCAGCAGGCGGCCGGCCACTAGGGGCCAGCGGGACCTGGACACGTACAATGGCCTTTCCCCAGAGAAACAAAAATCACCAGGCCAGATTCCCGATATCAGTTTGCAGGAGGCACTTGGCACTGTCAAACCAGCCACTGTTGCCTGTGGGGGCACCTTGCATCTAGGCGATACACTGATACGTTCGGAATTTCAGCAGGCAGCCGGCCACTCCGGGCCACCCGGTCCAGGATAGGAACGGTGGCCTTTTCCCTGAGAAACAAAAGTCACCAGGCCAGGTTCCTGATGTCAGTTTGCAGGAGGCACTTGGCACTGGCAAAGCAGCCACAGGCGCCTGTGGGGGCACTTTTCATCTGGGAGGAATCCTGATCCATGCGGAATTTCAGCAGGCAGCCGGCCACTCCAAACAAGCGGGCACTGGCCACGAACCATGGCCTTTCCCCAGAGAAACAAAAGTCACCAGGCCAGGTTCCTGATGTCAGTTTGCAGGAGGCACTTGGCACTGTCAAACCAGCCACAGTTGCCTGTGGTGGTACTTTTAGTCTGGGAGGAATCCTGTTCCATTCGGAATTTCAGCAGGCAGCCGGCCACTCCGGGCCACCCGGTCCTGGATAGGAACGGTGGCCTTTCCCCTGAGAAACAGAAGTCACCAGGCCAGGTTCCTGATGTCAGTTTGCAGGAGGCACTTGGCACTGGCAAACCAGCCACAGGCCCCTGTGGGGGCACTTTTCATCTGGGAGTTATCCTGATCCATGCGGAATTTCAGCAGGTAGCCGGCCACTCCGGGCAAGCGCGCACTGGGCACGATCGATGACCTTTCCCGAGAGAAACAAAAGTCACCAGGCCAGGTTCCTGATGTCAGTTTGCAGGAGGCACTTGGCACTGTCAAACCAGCCACAGGTGTCTGAGGGGGCACCTTGCATCTGGGCGGCATCCTGATCCGTTTGGAATTTCAGCAGGCAGCATGCCACTCCGGGCCACCGGACCCTGGAAACGAACCATGGCTTTTCCAAAGAGAAACAAAAGTCACCAGGCCAGGTTCCTGATGTCAGTTTGCAGGAGGCACTTGGCACTGTCAATCAGCCACTGTTACCTGTGGGGGCACCTTGCATCTGGGAGGTATCCTGATCCGTTCAGAATTTCAGCAGGCGGCCGGCCACTCCAGGCCACCGGGCACTGGACACAAACCATGGCCTTTCCGCAGAGAAACAAAAGTCACCAGGCCAGGTTCCTGATGTCAGTTTGCAGGAGGCACTTGGCACTGTCAAACCAGTCACAGGCGCCTGTGGGGGCACTTTTCATCAGGGAGTTATCCTGATCCATGCGGAATTTCAGCAGGCAGCCGGCCACTCCAAACAAGCGGGCACTGGGCACGAACCATGGCCTTTCCCCAGAGAAACAAAAGTCACCAGGCCAGGTTCCTGATGTCAGTTTGCAGGAGGCACTTGGTACTCTCAAACCAGCCACAGTTGCCTTTGGGGGCACTTTGTATCTGGGCGGCATCCTGATCTGTGCGGAATTTCAGCAGACAGCCGAGAACTGCGGGCATCCAGGCCCTGGACATGAACCATGGCCTTTCCCCTGAGAAACAAAAGTCACCAGGCTAGGTTCCTGATGTCAGTTTGCAGGAGGGACTTGGCACTGTCAAACCAGCCACAGTTGCCTGTGGTGGTACTTTCGGTCTGGGAGGAATCCTGATCCGTTTGGAATTTCAGCAGGCAGCCGGCCACTCCGGGCCACCAGGCCCTGGACACGTACAATGGCCTTTCCCCAGAGAAACAAAAATCACCAGGCCAGGTTCCTCATGTCTGTTTGCAGGAGGCACTTGGCACTGTCAAACCAGCCACAGTCGCCTCTGGGGGCACCTTGCATCTGGGAGGCATCCTAATCCGTGCGGAATTTCAGCAGGCAGCCGGTCACTCCGGGCCACCAGGCCCTGGACCTGAACCATGGCCTTTCCCCAGAGAAACAAAAGTCACCAGGCCAGGTTCCTGATGTCAGTTTGCAGGTGGCACTTGGCACTGTCAAACCAGCCACAGGTGCCTTTGGGGGCACCTTGCATCTGGACGGTATCCTGATCCATGAGGATTTTCAGCAGGCAGCCGGCCACTCCGGGCCACCGGGCCGTGGACATGAACGATGGCTTTTCCAAAGAGAAACAAAAGTCACAAGGCCAGGTTCCTGATGTCAGTTTGCAGGAGGCACTTGGCACTGTCAAATCAGCCACAGTTGCCCGTGGGGGCACCTTGCATCTGGGAGGTATCCTCAACCATGGGGAATTTCAGCAGGCAGCCGGCCACTACGGGCCACCGGGCACTGGACACGAACCATGGCCTTTCCCCAGAGAAACAAAAGTCACCAGGCCAGGTTCCTGATGTCAGTTTGCAGGAGGCACTTGGCACTGGCAAAGCAGCCACAGTTGCCTGTGGTGGTACTATTGGTCTGGGAGGTATCCTGATCCGTTCGGAATGTCAGCAGGCAGCCGGACACTCCAGGCCACCGGGCACTGGACATGAACCATGGCCTTTCCCCAGAGAAACAAAAGTCACCAGGCCAGGTTCCTGATGTCAGTTTGCAGGAGGCACTTTGCACTGTCAAACCAGCCACAGTTGCCTGTGGTGGTACTTTCGATCTGGGACGCATCCTGATCCGTTCGGAATTTCAGCAGGCGGCCGGCCACTCCGTGCCACCAGGCCCTGGACACGTACAATGGCCTTTCCCCAGAGAAACAAAAGTCACCAGGCCAGGTTCCTGATGTCAGTTTGCAGGAGGCACTTGGCACTGTCAAATCAGCCACAGTTGCCTGTGGTGGTACTATGGGTCTGGGAGGTATCCTGATCCGTGTGGAATTTCAGCAGGCAGCCGGACAATCCGGGCCACCGCTCCCTGGACATGAACCATGGCCTTTCCCCAGAGAAACAAAATTCACCAGGCAGGGTTCCTGATGTCAGTTTGCAGGAGGCAGTTGGCACTGTCAAACCAGCCACTATTGTCTGTGGGGGCATCTTGCATCTGGGAGGTATCCTCATCCGTGCGGAATTTCAGCAGGCAGCCGGCCACTCTGGGCCACCAGGCCCTGGACACGTACAATGGCCTTTCCAAAGAGAAACAATAATCACCAGGCCAGGTTCCTGATGTCAGTTTGCAGGAGGCACTTGGCACTGTCAAACCAGCCACAGTTGCCTGTGGTGGTACTTTCGGTCTGGGAGGAATCCTGTTCCGTTCGGAATTTCAGCAGGCGGCCGGCCACTACGGGCCACCAGGACCTGGACACGTACAATGGCCTTTCCTCAGAGAAACAAAAATCACCAGGCCAGGTTCCTGATGTCAGTTTGCAGGAGGCACTTGGCACTGTCAAATCAGCCACAGTTGCCTGTGGTGGTACTATGGGTCTGGGAGGTATCCTGATCCGTGTGGAATTTCAGCAGGCAGCCGGACAATCCGGGCCACCGCTCCCTGGACATGAACCATGGCCTTTCCCCTGAGAAACAAAAGTCACCAGGCCAGGTTCCTGATGTCAGTTTGCAGGAGGCACTTGGCACTGTCAAACCAGCCACAGGCGCCTGTGGGGGCACTTTTCATCTGGGAGGAATCCTGATCCATGGGAATTTCAGCAGATAGCCGGCCACTCCGGGCTAGCGGGCACTGGGCACGAACGATGGCCTTTCCCCAGAGAAACAAAAGTCACCAGGCCAGGTTCCTGATGTCAGTTTGCGGGAGACACTTGGCACTGTCAAACCAGCCACAGTTGCCTGTGGGGGCACCTTGCATCTGGGAGGTATCCTGATCCGTGCGGAATTTCAGCCGGCAGCCGGCCACTCCAGGCCACCGGGCGTTGGACACGAAACATGGCCTTTCCCCAGAGAAACAAAAGTCACCAGGCCAGGTTCCTGATGTCAGTTTGCAGGAGGCACTTGGCACTGGCAAAGCAGCCACAGTTGCCTGTGGTGGTACTATTGGTCTGGGAGGTATCCTGTTCCGTTCAGAATGTCAGCAGGCAGCCGGCCACTCCGGGCCACCGGGTCCTGGACATGAACCATGGCCTTTCCCCAGAGAAACAAAAGTCACCAGGCCAGGTTCCTGATGTCAGTTTGCAGGAGGCACTTGGCACTGTCAAACCAGCCACAGTTGCCTTTGGGGGCACCTTGCATCTGGGCGGCATCCTGATCCGATCAGAATTTCAGCAGGCAGCCGGCCACTACGGGCCACCAGGACGTGGACATGTACAATGGCCTTTCCCCAGAGAAACAAAAGTCACCAGGCCAGGTTCCTGATGTCAGTTTGCAGTCGACACTTGGCACTGTCAAACCAGACACAGTTGCCTGTGGGGGCACCTTGCATCTGGGAGGTATCCTGATCCGTGCGGAATTTCAGCAGGCAGCCGGCCACTCCAGGCCACCGGGCGTTGGACACGAACCATGGCCTTTCCCCAGAGAAACAAAAGTCACCAGGCCAGGTTCCTGATGTCAGTTTGCAGGAGGCACTAGGCACTGTCAAACCAGCCACAGTTGGCTGTGGTGTTACTATGGGTCTGGGAGGTATCCGAATCTGTGCGGAACTTCAACAGGCAGCCGGCCACTCCAGGCCACCGGGCACTGGACATGAACCATGGCCTTTCCCCAGAGAAACAAAAGTCACCAGGCCAGGTTCCTGATGTCAGTTTGCAGGAGGCACTAGGCACTGTCAAACCAGCCACAGTTGGCTGTGGTGTTACTATGGGTCTGGGAGGTATCCTGATCTGTGCGGAACTTCAGCAGGCAGCCGGCCACTCCAGGCCACCGGGCACTGGACATGAACCATGGCCTTTCCCCAGAGAAACAAAAGTCACCAGGCCTGGTTCCTGATGTCAGTTTGCAGGAGGCACTTGGCACTGTCAAACCAGCCACCGTTGCCTGTGGGGGCACCTTGCATCTGGGAGGTATCCTGATCCGTGCGGAATTTCAGCAGGCAGCCGGCCACTCTGGGCCACCTGGCCCTGGACACATACAATGGCCTTTCCCCAGAGAAACAAAACCCACCAGGCCAGGTTCCTGATGTCAGTTTGCAGGAGGCACTTGGCACTGTCAAACCAGCCACTGTTGCCTGTGGGGGCAGCTTGCATCTAGGCGATACACTGATACGTTCGGAATTTCAGCAGGCAGCCGGCCACTCCGGGCCACCCAGTCCTGGATAGGAACGGTGGCCTTTCCCCAGAGAAACAAAAGTCACCAGGCCAGGTTCCTGATATCAGTTTGCAGGAGGCACTTGGCACTGTCAAACCAGCCACAGTTGCCTGTGGTGGTACTTTCGGTCTGGGAGGAATCCTGATCCGTTCGGAATTTCAGCAGGCAGCCGGCAACTCCGGGCCACCAGGCCCTGGACACGTACAATGGCCTTTCCCCAGAGAAACAAAAATCACCAGGCCAGGTTCCTGATGTCAGTTTGCAGGAGGCACTTGGCACTGTCAAACCAGCCACAGTTGCCTGTGTGGGCACCTTCCATATGGGAGGCATCCTAATCCATGAGGAATTTCAGCAGGCAGCCGGTCACTCCGGGCCACCAGGCCCTGGACCTGAACCATGGCCTTTCCCCAGAGAAACAAAAGTCACCAGGCCAGGTTCCTGATGTCAGTTTGCAGGTGGCACTTGGCACTGTCAAACCAGCCACAGGTGCCTTTGGGGGCACCTTGCATCTGGACGGCATCCTGATCCATGAGGAATTTCAGGAGGCAGCCGGCCACTCCGGGCCACCGGGCCGTGGACATGTACGATGGCTTTTCCCCAGAGAAACAAAAGTCACCAGGCCAGGTTCCTGATGTCAGTTTGCAGGAGGCACTTGGCACTGTCAAATCAGCCACAGTTGCCCGTGGGGGCACATTGCATCTGGGAGGTATCCTCAACCATGGGGAATTTCAGCAGGCAGCCGGCCACTCCAGGCCACCGGGCACTGGACACGAACCATGGCCTTTCCCCAGAGAAACAAAAGTCACCAGGCCAGGTTCCTGATGTCAGTTTGCAGGAGGCACTTGGCACTGTCAAACCAGCCACAGTTGCCTGTGGTGGTACTATTTGTCTGGGAGGTATCCTGATCCGTTCGGAATGTCAGCAGGCAGCCGGCCACTCCGGGCCACCGGGCCCTGGACAGGAACCATGGCCTTTCCCCAGAGAAACAAAAGTCACCAGGTCAGGTTCCTGATGTTAGTTTGCAGGAGGCACTTGGCACTGTCAAACCAGCCACAGTTGCCTTTGGGGGCACCTTGCATCTGGGCGGCATCCTGATCCGATCAGAATTTCAGCAGGCAGCCGGCCACTCCAGGCCACCGGGCACTGGACATGAACCATGGCCTCTCCGCAGAGAAACAAAAGTCACCAGGCCAGGTTCCTGATGTCAGTTTGCAGGAGGCACTTGGCACTGTCAAACCAGCTGCAGGTGCCTGTGGGGCCATATTGCATCCTGGAGGTATCCTGATCCGTGCGGAATTTCAGCAGGCAGCCAGCCACTCCCGGCCATCGGGCACTGGACACGAACCATGGCCTTTCCCCAGAGAAACAAAAGTCACCAGGCCAGGTTCCTGATGTCAGTTTGCAGGAGGCACTTGGCACTGTCAAACCAGCCACAGTTGCCTGTGGTGGTACTTTCGATCTGGGAGGAATCCTGATCCGTTCGGAATTTCAGCAGGCAGCCGGCCACTCCGGGCCACCAGGCCCTGGACACGTACAATCGCCTTTCCCCAGAGAAACAAAAGTCACCAGGCCAGGTTCCTGATGTCAGTTTGCAGGAGGCACTTGGCACTGTCAAATCAGCCACAGTTGCCTGTGGTGGTACTATCGGTCTGGGAGGTATCCTGATCCGTTCGGAATTTCAGCAGGCAGCCGGACAATCCGGGCCACCGGTCCCTGGACATGAACCATGGCCTTTCCCCAGAGAAACAAAAATCACCAGGCAGGGTTCCTGATGTCAGTTTGCAGGAGGCAGTTGGCACTGTCAAACCAGCCACTATTGTCTGTGGGGGCATCTTGCATCTGGGAGGTATCCTCATCCGTGCGGAATTTCAGCAGGCAGCCGGCCACTCTGGGCCACCAGGCCCTGGACACGTACAATGCCCTTTCCAAAGAGAAACAATAATCACCAGGCCAGGTTCCTGATGTCAGTTTGCAGGAGGCACTTGGCACTGTCAAACCAGCCACAGTTGCCTGTGGTGGTACTTTCGGTCTGGGAGGAATCCTGTTCCGTTCGGAATTTCAGCAGGCGGCCGGCCACTACGGGCCACCAGGACCTGGACACGTACAATGGCCTTTCCCCAGAGAAACAAAAATCACCAGGCCAGGTTGCTGATGTCAGTTTGCAGGAGGCACTTGGCACTGTCAAATCAGCCACAGTTGCCTGTGGTGGTACTATGGGTCTGGGAGGTATCCTGATCCGTGTGGAATTTCAGCAGGCAGCCGGACAATCCGGGCCACCGCTCCCTGGACATGAACCATGGCCTTTCACCAGAGAAACAAAATTCACCAGGCAGGGTTCCTGATGTCAGTTTGCAGGAGGCAGTTGGCACTGTCAAACCAGCCACTATTGTCTGTGGGGGCATCTTGCATCTGGGAGGTATCCTCATCCGTGCGGAATTTCAGCAGGCAGCCGGCCACTCTGGGCCACCAGGCCCTGGACACGTACAATGGCCTTTCCAAAGAGAAACAAAAATCACCAGGCCAGGTTCCTGATGTCAGTTTGCAGGAGGCACTTGGCACTGTCAAATCAGCCACAGTTGCCTGTGGTGGTATTTTGGGTCTGGGAGGAATCCTGTTCCGTTCGGAATTTCAGCAGGCGGCCGGCCACTAGGGGCCAGCGGGACCTGGACACGTACAATGGCTTTTCCCCAGAGAAACAAAAATCACCAGGCCAGGTTCCCGATATCAGTTTGCAGGAGGCACTTGGCACTGTCAAACCAGCCACTGTTGCCTGTGGGGGCACCTTGCATCTAGGCGATACACTGATACGTTCGGAATTTCAGCAGGCAGCCGGCCACTCCGGGCCACCCGGTCCAGGATAGGAACGGTGGCCTTTTCCCTGAGAAACAAAAGTCACCAGGCCAGGTTCCTGATGTCAGTTTGCAGGAGGCACTTGGCACTGGCAAAGCAGCCACAGGCGCCTGTGGGGGCACTTTTCATCTGGGAGGAATCCTGATCCATGCGGAATTTCAGCAGGCAGCCGGCCACTCCAAACAAGCGGGCACTGGCCACGAACCATGGCCTTTCCCCAGAGAAACAAAAGTCACCAGGCCAGGTTCCTGATGTCAGTTTGCAGGAGGCACTTGGCACTGTCAAACCAGCCACAGTTGCCTGTGGTGGTACTTTTAGTCTGGGAGGAATCCTGTTCCATTCGGAATTTCAGCAGGCAGCCGGCCACTCCGGGCCACCCGGTCCTGGATAGGAACGGTGGCCTTTCCCCTGAGAAACAGAAGTCACCAGGCCAGGTTCCTGATGTCAGTTTGCAGGAGGCACTTGGCACTGGCAAACCAGCCACAGGCCCCTGTGGGGGCACTTTTCATCTGGGAGTTATCCTGATCCATGCGGAATTTCAGCAGGTAGCCGGCCACTCCGGGCAAGCGCGCACTGGGCACGATCGATGACCTTTCCCCAGAGAAACAAAAGTCACCAGGCCAGGTTCCTGATGTCAGTTTGCAGGAGGCACTTGGCACTGTCAAACCAGCCACAGGTGTCTGAGGGGGCACCTTGCATCTGGGCGGCATCCTGATCCGTTTGGAATTTCAGCAGGCAGCATGCCACTCCGGGCCACCGGACCCTGGAAACGAACCATGGCTTTTCCAAAGAGAAACAAAAGTCACCAGGCCAGGTTCCTGATGTCAGTTTGCAGGAGGCACTTGGCACTGTCAATCAGCCACTGTTACCTGTGGGGGCACCTTGCATCTGGGAGGTATCCTGATCCGTTCAGAATTTCAGCAGGCGGCCGGCCACTCCAGGCCACCGGGCACTGGACACAAACCATGGCCTTTCCGCAGAGAAACAAAAGTCACCAGGCCAGGTTCCTGATGTCAGTTTGCAGGAGGCACTTGGCACTGTCAAACCAGCCACAGGCGCCTGTGGGGGCACTTTTCATCAGGGAGTTATCCTGATCCATGCGGAATTTCAGCAGGCAGCCGGCCACTCCAAACAAGCGGGCACTGGGCACGAACCATGGCCTTTCCCCAGAGAAACAAAAGTCACCAGGCCAGGTTCCTGATGTCAGTTTGCAGGAGGCACTTGGTACTCTCAAACCAGCCACAGTTGCCTTTGGGGGCACTTTGTATCTGGGCGGCATCCTGACCTGTGCGGAATTTCAGCAGACAGCCGAGAACTGCGGGCATCCAGGCCCTGGACATGAACCATGGCCTTTCCCCTGAGAAACAAAAGTCACCAGGCTAGGTTCCTGATGTCAGTTTGCAGGAGGGACTTGGCACTGTCAAACCAGCCACAGTTGCCTGTGGTGGTACTTTCGGTCTGGGAGGAATCCTGATCCGTTTGGAATTTCAGCAGGCAGCCGGCCACTCCGGGCCACCAGGCCCTGGACACGTACAATGGCCTTTCCCCAGAGAAACAAAAATCACCAGGCCAGGTTCCTCATGTCTGTTTGCTGGAGGCACTTGGCACTGTCAAACCAGCCACAGTCGCCTCTGGGGGCACCTTGCATCTGGGAGGCATCCTAATCCGTGCGGAATTTCAGCAGGCAGCCGGTCACTCCGGGCCACCAGGCCCTGGACCTGAACCATGGCCTTTCCCCAGAGAAACAAAAGTCACCAGGCCAGGTTCCTGATGTCAGTTTGCAGGTGGCACTTGGCACTGTCAAACCAGCCACAGGTGCCTTTGGGGGCACCTTGCATCTGGACGGTATCCTGATCCATGAGGATTTTCAGCAGGCAGCCGGCCACTCCGGGCCACCGGGCCGTGGACATGAACGATGGCTTTTCCAAAGAGAAACAAAAGTCACAAGGCCAGGTTCCTGATGTCAGTTTGCAGGAGGCACTTGGCACTGTCAAATCAGCCACAGTTGCCCGTGGGGGCACCTTGCATCTGGGAGGTATCCTCAACCATGGGGAATTTCAGCAGGCAGCCGGCCACTACGGGCCACCGGGCACTGGACACGAACCATGGCCTTTCCCCAGAGAAACAAAAGTCACCAGGCCAGGTTCCTGATGTCAGTTTGCAGGAGGCACTTGGCACTGGCAAAGCAGCCACAGTTGCCTGTGGTGGTACTATTGGTCTGGGAGGTATCCTGATCCGTTCGGAATGTCAGCAGGCAGCCGGCCACTGCGGGCCACCGGGCCCTGGACATGAACCATGGCCTTTCCCCAGAGAAACAAAAGTCCCCAGGCCAGGTTCCTGATGTCAGTTTGCAGGAGGCACTTGGCACTGTCAAACCAGCCACAGTTGCCTTTGGGGGCACCTTGCATCTGGGCGGCATGCTGATCCGATCAGAATTTCAGCAGGCAGCCGGCCACTTCAGGCCACCGGGCACTGGACACGAATCATGGCCTTTCCCCAGAGAAACAAAAGTCACCAGGCCAGGTTCCTGATCTCGGTTTGCAGGAGGCACTTGGCACTGTCAAACCAGCCACAGTTGCCCGTGGGGGCACCTTGCATCTGGGACGTATCCTGATCCGTTCAGAATTTCAGCAGGCGGCTGGCCACTCCAGGCCACCGGGCACTGGACACGAACCATGGCCTTTCCCCAGAGAAACAAAAGTCACCAGGCCAGGTTCCTGATGTCAGTTTGCAGGAGGCACTTGGCACTGTCAAACCAGCCACAGGCGCCTGTGGGGGCTCTTTTCATCAGGGAGTTATCCTGATCCATGCGGAATTTCAGCAGGCAGCCGGCCACTCCAAACAAGCGGGCACTGGGCACGAACCATGGCCTTTCCCCAGAGAAACAAAAGTCACCAGGCCAGGTTCCTGATGTCAGTTTGCAGGAGGCACTTGGTACTCTCAAACTAGCCACAGTTGCCTTTGGGGGCACTTTGTATCTGGGCGGCATCCTCATCTGTGCGGAATTTCAGCAGACAGCCGAGAACTGCGGGCATCCAGGCCCTGGACATGAACCATGGCCTTTCCCCAGAGAAACAAAAGTCACCAGGCTAGGTTCCTGATGTCACTTTGCAGGAGGCACTTGGCACTGTCAAACCAGCCACAGTTGCCTGTGGTGGTACTTTCGATCTGGGAGGAATCCTGATCCGTTCGGAATTTCAGCAGGCAGCCGGCCACTCCGGGCCACCAGGCCCTGGATACGAACCATGGCCTTTCCCCTGAGAAACAAAAGTCACCAGGCCAGGTTCCTGATGTCAGTTTGCAGGAGGCACTTGGCACTGTCAAATCAGCCACAGTTGCCTGTTGTGGTACTATGGGTCTGGGAGGTATCCTGATCCGTTCGGAATTTCAGCAGGCAGCCGGACAATCCGGGCCACCGCTCCCTGGACATGAACCATGGCCTTTCCCCAGAGAAACAAAAGTCACCAGGCCAGGTTCCTGATGTCAGTTTGCAGGAGGCAGTTGGCACTGTCAAACCAGCCACTATTGTCTGTGGGGGCATCTTGCATCTGGGAGGTATCCTCATCCGTGCGAAATTTCAGCAGGCAGCCGGCCACTCTGGGCCACCAGGCCCTGGACACGTACAATGGCCTTTCCAAAGAGAAACAAAAATCACCAGGCCAGGTTCCTGATGTCAGTTTGCAGGAGGCACTTGGCACTGTCAAACCAGCCACAGTTGCCTGTGGTGGTACTTTCGGTCTGGGAGGAATCCTGTTCCGTTCGGAATTTCAGCAGGCGGCCGGCCACTACGGGCCACCAGGACCTGGAGACGTACAATGGCCTTTCCCCAGAGAAACAAAAATTACCAGGCAAGTTCCTGATATCAGTTTGCAGGAGGCACTTGGTACTATCAAACTAGCCACTGTTGCCTGTGGTGGCACCTTGCATCTAGGCGATACACTGATACGTTCGGAATTTCAGCAGGCAGCCGGCCACTCCAGGCCACCCGGTCCAGGATAGGAACGGTGGCCTTTCCCCTGAGAAACAGAAGTCACCAGGCCAGGTTCCTGATGTCAGTTTGCAGGAGGCACTAGGCACTGGCAAAGCAGCCACAGGCGCCTGTGGGGGCACTTTTCATCTGGGAGGAATCCTGACCCATGCGGAATTTCAGCAGGTAGCCGGCCACTCCGGGCAAGCGGGCACTGGGCACGAACGATGGCCTTTCCCCAGAGAAACAAAAGTCACCAGGCCAGGTTCCTGATGTCAGTTTGCAGGAGGGACTTGGCACTGTCAAACCAGCCACTATTGTCTGTGGGGGCATCTTGCATCTGGGAGGTATCCTCATCCGTGCGAAATTTCAGCAGGCAGCCTGCCACTCTGGGCCACCAGGCCCTGGACACGTACAATGGCCTTTCCCCAGAGAAACAAAAATCACCAGGCCAGGTTCCTGATGTCAGTTTGCAGGAGGCACTTGGCACTGTCAAACCAGCCACAGTTGCCTGTGGAGGTACTTTCGGTCTGGGAGGAATCCTGTTCCGTACGGAATTTCAGCAGGCAGCCGGCCACTACGGGCCACCAGGACCTGGACACGTGCAATGGCCTTTCCCCAGAGAAACAAAAATTACCAGGCAAGTTCCCGATATCAGTTTGCAGGAGGCACTTGGCTCTATCAAACTAGCCACTGTTGCCTGTGGTGGCACCTTGCATCTAGGCGATACACTGATACGTTCGGAATTTCAGCAGGCAGCCGGCCACTCCGGGCCACCCGGTCCTGGATAGGAACGGTGGCCTTTCCCCTGAGAAACAGAAGTCACCAGGCCAGGTTCCTGATGTCAGTTTGCAGGAGGCACTAGGCACTGGCAAAGCAGCCACAGGTGCCTTTGGGGGCACTTTGTATCTGGGCGGCATCCTGATCTGTGCGGAATTTCAGCAGGCAGCCGGCCACTCTGGGCCACCAGGCCCTGGACACGTACAATGGCCTTTCCCCAGAGAAACAAAAATCACCAGGCCAGGTTCCTCATGTCTGTTTGCAGGAGGCACTTGGCACTGTCAAACCAGCCACAGTTGCCTGTGTGGGCAACTTTCATGTGGGAGGCATCCTAATCCATGAGGAATTTCAGCAGGCAGCCGGTCACTCCGGGCCACCAAGCCCTGGACCTGAACCATGGCCTTTCCCCAGAGAAACAAAAGTCACCAGGCCAGGTTCCCGATATCAGTTTGCAGGAGGCACTTGGCACTGTCAAACCAGCTGCAGGTGCCTGTGGGGGCACATTGAATCTGGGAGGTATCCTGTACCGTGCGGAATTTCAGCAGGCAGCCGGCCACTCGCGGCCATCGCGCACTGGACACGAACCATGGCCTTTCCCCAGAGAAACAAAAGTCACCAGGCCAGGTTCCTGATGTCAGTTTGCAGGAGGCACTTGGCACTGTCAAACCAGCCAAAGGTGCCTCTGGGGGCACCTTGCATCCAGGAGGTATCATCATCCGTGCAGAATTTCAGCAGGCAGCCGGCCACTTCCGGCCACCGGGCACTGGACATGAATCATGGCCTTTCCCCAGAGAAACAAAAGTCACCAGGCCAGGTTCCTGATGTCAGTTTGCAGGAGGGACTTGGCACTGTCAAACCAGCCACAGTTGCCTGTGGTGGTACTTTCGATCTGGGAGGAATCCTGATCCGTTTGGAATTTCAGCAGGCAGCCGGCCACTCCGGGCCACCAGGCCCTGGACACGTACAATGGCCTTTCCCCAGAGAAACAAAAATCACCAGGCCAGGTTCCTGATGTCAGTTTGCAGGAGGCACTTGGCACTGTCAAACCAGCCACAGTTGCCTGTGGTGGTACTTTCGGTCTGGGAGGAATCCTGTTCCGTTCGGAATTTCAGCAGGCGGCCGGCCACTACGGGCCACCAGGACCTGGACACGTACAATGGCCTTTCCCCAGAGAAACAAAAGTCACCAGGCAAGTTCCCGATATCAGTTTGCAGGAGGCACTTGGCACTATCAAACTAGCCACTGTTGCCTGTGGTGGCACCTTGCATCTAGGCGATACACTGATACGTTCGGAATTTCAGCAGGCAGCCGGCCACTCCGGGCCACCCGGTCCTGGATAGGAACGGTGGCCTTTCCCCTGAGAAACAGAAGTCACCAGGCCAGGTTCCTGATGTCAGTTTGCAGGAGGCACTTGGCACTGGCAAAGCAGCCACAGGCGCCTGTGGGGGCACTTTTCATCTGAGAGGAATCCTGATCCATGCGGAATTTCAGCAGGTAGCCGGCCACTCCGGGCAAGCGGGCACTGGGCACGAACGATGGCCTTTCCCCAGAGAAACAAAAGTCACCAGGCCAGGTTCCTGATGTCAGTTTGCAGGAGACACTTGGCACTGTCAAACCAGCCACAGTTGCCTGTGGGGGCACCTTGCATCTGGGACGTATCCTGATCCGTTCGGAATTTCACCAGGCAGCCGGCCACTCCGGGCCACCCGGTCCTGGATAGGAACGGTGGCCTTTCCCCAGAGAAACAAAACCCACCAGGCCAGGTTCCTGATGTCAGTTTGCAGGAGGCACTTGGCACTGTCAAACCAGCCACAGTTGCCTGTGGGGGCACTTTTCATCTGGACGGCATCCTGATCCATGAGGATTTTCAGGAGGCAGCCGGCCACTCCGGGCCACCGGGCCGTGGACATGAACGATGACTTTTCCAAAGAGAAACAAAAGTCACCAGGCCAGGTTCCTGATATCAGTTTGCAGGAGGCACTTGGCACTGTCAAATCAGCCACAGTTGCCCGTAGGGGCACCTTGCATCTGGGAGGTATCCTCAACCATGGGGAATTTCAGCAGGCAGCCGGCCACTACGGGCCACCGGGCACTGGACACGAACGATGGCCTTTCCCCAGAGAAACAAAAGTCACCAGGTCAGGTTCCTGATCTCAGTTTGCAGGAGGCACTTGGCACTGTCAAACCAGCCACCGTTGCCAGTGGTGGTACTATGGGTCTGGGAGCAATCCTGATCCGTTCGGAATTTCAGCAGGCAGCCGGCCACTCCGGGCCACCAGGCCCTGGACACGTACAATGGCCTTTCCCCAGAGAAACAAAAGTCACCAGGCCAGGTTCCTGATGTCAGTTTGCAGGAGGCACTTGGCACTGTCAAACCAGCCACAGTTGCCTGTGGGGGCACCTTGCATCTGGGCGGCATCCTGATCCGATCAGAATTTCAGCAGGCAGCCGGCCACTTCAGGCCACCGGGCACTGGACACGAACCATGGCCTTTCCCCAGAGAAACAAAAGTCACCAGGCCAGGTTCCTGATGTCAGTTTGCAGGAGGCACTTGGCACTGTCAAACCAGCCACCGTTGCCAGTGGTGGTACTTTTGTACTGGGAGGTATCCTGATCCGTGCGGAATTTCAACAGGCAGCCGGACACTCCAGGCCACCGGGCACTGGACATGAACCATGGCCTTTCCGCAGAGAAACAAAAGTCACCAGGCCAGGTTCCTGATGTCAGTTTGCAGGAGGCACTTGGCACTGTCAAACCAGCTGCAGGTTCCTGTGGGGGCACCTTGCATCTGGGAGGTATCCTCATCCGTGCGGAATTTCAGCAGGCAGCCGGCCACTACGGGCCATCGGGCGTTGGACACGAACCATGGCCTTTACCCAGAGAAACAAAAGTCACCAGGCCAGGTTCCTGATGTCAGTTTGCAGGAGGCACTTGGCACTGTCAAACCAGCCACAGTTGCCTGTGGTGTTACTATGGGTCTGGGAGGTATCCTGATCCGTGCGGAACTTCAGCAGGCAGCCGGCCACTCCAGGCCACCGGGCAATGGACATGAACCATGGCCTTTCCCCAGAGAAACAAAAGTCACCAGGCCAGGTTCCTGATGTCAGTTTGCAGGAGGGACTTGGCACTGTCAAACCAGCCACAGTTGCCTGTGGTGGTACTTTCGATCTGGGAGGAATCCTGATCCGTTCGGAATTTCAGCAGGCAGCCGGCCACTCCGGGCCACCAGGCCCTGGACACGTACAATGGCCTTTCCCCAGAGAAACAAAAATCACCAGGCCAGGTTCCTGATGTCAGTTTGCAGGAGGCACTTGGCACTGTCAAACCAGCCACAGTTGCCTGTGGTGGTACTTTCGGTCTGGGAGGAATCCTATTCCGTTCGGAATTTCAGCAGTCGGCCGGCCACTACGGGCCACCAGGACCCTGGACACGTACAATGGCCTTTCCCCAGAGAAACAAAAATCACCAGGCCAGGTTCCCGATATCAGTTTGCAGGAGGCAGTTGGCACTGTCAAACCAGCCACTGTTGCCTGTGGGGGCACCTTGCATCTAGGCGATACACTGATAAGTTCGGAATTTCAGCAGGCAGCCGGCCACTCCGGGCCACTCCGGGCCTGGACACGTACAATGGCCTTTCCCCAGAGAAACAAAAGTCACCAGGCCAGGTTCCTGATGTCAGTTTGCAGGAGGCACTTGGCACTGTCAAACCAGCCACAGTTGCCTTTGGGGGCACCTTGCATCAGGACGGCATCCTGATCCGTTCGGAATTTCAGCAGGCAGCCTGCCTCTCCGGGCCACCGGGCCGTGGACATGAACGATGGCTTTTCCAAAGAGAAACAAAAGTCACCAGGCCAGGTTCCTGATGTCAGTTTGCAGGAGGCACTTGGCACTGTCAAACCAGCCACAGTTGCCTGCGGTGGTACTATGGGTCTGGGAGAAATCCTGATCCGTTCGGAATTTCAGCAGGCTGCCGGCCACTACGGGCCACCAGGACCCTGGACACGTACAATGGCCTTTCCCCAGAGAAACAAAAATCACCAGGCCAGGTTTCCGATATCAGTTTGCAGGAGGCACTTGGCACTGTCAAACCAGCCACTGTTGCCTGTGGGAGCACCTTGCATCTAGGCGATACACTGATACGTTCGGAATTTCAGCAGGCAGCCGGCCACTCCGGGCCACCCGGTCCTGGATAGGAACGGTGGCCTTTCCCCTGAGAAACAGAAGTCACCAGGCCAGGTTCCTGATGTCAGTTTGCAGGAGGCACTAGGCACTGGCAAAGCAGCCACAGGTGCCTTTGGGGGCACTTTGTATCTGGGCGGCATCCTGATCTGTGCGGAATTTCAGCAGGCAGCCGGCCACTCTGGGCCACCAGGCCCTGGACACGTACAATGGCCTTTCCCCAGAGAAACAAAAATCACCAGGCCAGGTTCCTCATGTCTGTTTGCAGGAGGCACTTGGCACTGTCAAACCAGCCACAGTTGCCTGTGTGGGCAACTTTCATGTGGGAGGCATCCTAATCCATGAGGAATTTCAGCAGGCAGCCGGTCACTCCGGGCCACCAAGCCCTGGACCTGAACCATGGCCTTTCCCCAGAGAAACAAAAGTCACCAGGCCAGGTTCCCGATATCAGTTTGCAGGAGGCACTTGGCACTGTCAAACCAGCTGCAGGTGCCTGTGGGGGCACATTGAATCTGGGAGGTATCCTGTACCGTGCGGAATTTCAGCAGGCAGCCGGCCACTCGCGGCCATCGCGCACTGGACACGAACCATGGCCTTTCCCCAGAGAAACAAAAGTCACCAGGCCAGGTTCCTGATGTCAGTTTGCAGGAGGCACTTGGCACTGTCAAACCAGCCAAAGGTGCCTCTGGGGGCACCTTGCATCCAGGAGGTATCATCATCCGTGCAGAATTTCAGCAGGCAGCCGGCCACTTCCGGCCACCGGGCACTGGACATGAATCATGGCCTTTCCCCAGAGAAACAAAAGTCACCAGGCCAGGTTCCTGATGTCAGTTTGCAGGAGGGACTTGGCACTGTCAAACCAGCCACAGTTGCCTGTGGGGGCACTTTTCATCTGGACGGCATCCTGATCCATGAGGATTTTCAGGAGGCAGCCGGCCACTCCGGGCCACCGGGCCGTGGACATGAACGATAACTTTTCCAAAGAGAAACAAAAGTCACCAGGCCAGGTTCCTGATATCAGTTTGCAGGAGGCACTTGGCACTGTCAAATCAGCCACAGTTGCCCGTAGGGGCACCTTGCATCTGGGAGGTATCCTCAACCATGGGGAATTTCAGCAGGCAGCCGGCCACTACGGGCCACCGGGCACTGGACACGAACGATGGCCTTTCCCCAGAGAAACAAAAGTCACCAGGTCAGGTTCCTGATCTCAGTTTGCAGGAGGCAGTTGGCACTGTCAAACCAGCCACTATTGTCTGTGGGGGCATCTTGCATCTGGGAGGTATCCTCATCCGTGCGGAATTTCAGCAGGCAGCCGGCCACTCTGGGCCACCAGGCCCTGGACACGTACAATGGCCTTTCCAAAGAGAAACAAAAATCACCAGGCCAGGTTCCTGATGTCAGTTTGCAGGAGGCACTTGGCACTGTCAAATCAGCCACAGTTGCCTGTGGTGGTATTTTGGGTCTGGGAGGAATCCTGTTCCGTTCGGAATTTCAGCAGGCGGCCGGCCACTAGGGGCCAGCGGGACCTGGACACGTACAATGGCTTTTCCCCAGAGAAACAAAAATCACCAGGCCAGGTTCCCGATATCAGTTTGCAGGAGGCACTTGGCACTGTCAAACCAGCCACTGTTGCCTGTGGGGGCACCTTGCATCTAGGCGATACACTGATACGTTCGGAATTTCAGCAGGCAGCCGGCCACTCCGGGCCACCCGGTCCAGGATAGGAACGGTGGCCTTTTCCCTGAGAAACAAAAGTCACCAGGCCAGGTTCCTGATGTCAGTTTGCAGGAGGCACTTGGCACTGGCAAAGCAGCCACAGGCGCCTGTGGGGGCACTTTTCATCTGGGAGGAATCCTGATCCATGCGGAATTTCAGCAGGCAGCCGGCCACTCCAAACAAGCGGGCACTGGCCACGAACCATGGCCTTTCCCCAGAGAAACAAAAGTCACCAGGCCAGGTTCCTGATGTCAGTTTGCAGGAGGCACTTGGCACTGTCAAACCAGCCACAGTTGCCTGTGGTGGTACTTTTAGTCTGGGAGGAATCCTGTTCCATTCGGAATTTCAGCAGGCAGCCGGCCACTCCGGGCCACCCGGTCCTGGATAGGAACGGTGGCCTTTCCCCTGAGAAACAGAAGTCACCAGGCCAGGTTCCTGATGTCAGTTTGCAGGAGGCACTTGGCACTGGCAAACCAGCCACAGGCCCCTGTGGGGGCACTTTTCATCTGGGAGTTATCCTGATCCATGCGGAATTTCAGCAGGTAGCCGGCCACTCCGGGCAAGCGCGCACTGGGCACGATCGATGACCTTTCCCCAGAGAAACAAAAGTCACCAGGCCAGGTTCCTGATGTCAGTTTGCAGGAGGCACTTGGCACTGTCAAACCAGCCACAGGTGTCTGAGGGGGCACCTTGCATCTGGGCGGCATCCTGATCCGTTTGGAATTTCAGCAGGCAGCATGCCACTCCGGGCCACCGGACCCTGGAAACGAACCATGGCTTTTCCAAAGAGAAACAAAAGTCACCAGGCCAGGTTCCTGATGTCAGTTTGCAGGAGGCACTTGGCACTGTCAATCAGCCACTGTTACCTGTGGGGGCACCTTGCATCTGGGAGGTATCCTGATCCGTTCAGAATTTCAGCAGGCGGCCGGCCACTCCAGGCCACCGGGCACTGGACACAAACCATGGCCTTTCCGCAGAGAAACAAAAGTCACCAGGCCAGGTTCCTGATGTCAGTTTGCAGGAGGCACTTGGCACTGTCAAACCAGCCACAGGCGCCTGTGGGGGCACTTTTCATCAGGGAGTTATCCTGATCCATGCGGAATTTCAGCAGGCAGCCGGCCACTCCAAACAAGCGGGCACTGGGCACGAACCATGGCCTTTCCCCAGAGAAACAAAAGTCACCAGGCCAGGTTCCTGATGTCAGTTTGCAGGAGGCACTTGGTACTCTCAAACCAGCCACAGTTGCCTTTGGGGGCACTTTGTATCTGGGCGGCATCCTGACCTGTGCGGAATTTCAGCAGACAGCCGAGAACTGCGGGCATCCAGGCCCTGGACATGAACCATGGCCTTTCCCCTGAGAAACAAAAGTCACCAGGCTAGGTTCCTGATGTCAGTTTGCAGGAGGGACTTGGCACTGTCAAACCAGCCACAGTTGCCTGTGGTGGTACTTTCGGTCTGGGAGGAATCCTGATCCGTTTGGAATTTCAGCAGGCAGCCGGCCACTCCGGGCCACCAGGCCCTGGACACGTACAATGGCCTTTCCCCAGAGAAACAAAAATCACCAGGCCAGGTTCCTCATGTCTGTTTGCTGGAGGCACTTGGCACTGTCAAACCAGCCACAGTCGCCTCTGGGGGCACCTTGCATCTGGGAGGCATCCTAATCCGTGCGGAATTTCAGCAGGCAGCCGGTCACTCCGGGCCACCAGGCCCTGGACCTGAACCATGGCCTTTCCCCAGAGAAACAAAAGTCACCAGGCCAGGTTCCTGATGTCAGTTTGCAGGTGGCACTTGGCACTGTCAAACCAGCCACAGGTGCCTTTGGGGGCACCTTGCATCTGGACGGTATCCTGATCCATGAGGATTTTCAGCAGGCAGCCGGCCACTCCGGGCCACCGGGCCGTGGACATGAACGATGGCTTTTCCAAAGAGAAACAAAAGTCACAAGGCCAGGTTCCTGATGTCAGTTTGCAGGAGGCACTTGGCACTGTCAAATCAGCCACAGTTGCCCGTGGGGGCACCTTGCATCTGGGAGGTATCCTCAACCATGGGGAATTTCAGCAGGCAGCCGGCCACTACGGGCCACCGGGCACTGGACACGAACCATGGCCTTTCCCCAGAGAAACAAAAGTCACCAGGCCAGGTTCCTGATGTCAGTTTGCAGGAGGCACTTGGCACTGGCAAAGCAGCCACAGTTGCCTGTGGTGGTACTATTGGTCTGGGAGGTATCCTGATCCGTTCGGAATGTCAGCAGGCAGCCGGCCACTGCGGGCCACCGGGCCCTGGACATGAACCATGGCCTTTCCCCAGAGAAACAAAAGTCCCCAGGCCAGGTTCCTGATGTCAGTTTGCAGGAGGCACTTGGCACTGTCAAACCAGCCACAGTTGCCTTTGGGGGCACCTTGCATCTGGGCGGCATGCTGATCCGATCAGAATTTCAGCAGGCAGCCGGCCACTTCAGGCCACCGGGCACTGGACACGAATCATGGCCTTTCCCCAGAGAAACAAAAGTCACCAGGCCAGGTTCCTGATCTCGGTTTGCAGGAGGCACTTGGCACTGTCAAACCAGCCACAGTTGCCCGTGGGGGCACCTTGCATCTGGGACGTATCCTGATCCGTTCAGAATTTCAGCAGGCGGCTGGCCACTCCAGGCCACCGGGCACTGGACACGAACCATGGCCTTTCCCCAGAGAAACAAAAGTCACCAGGCCAGGTTCCTGATGTCAGTTTGCAGGAGGCACTTGGCACTGTCAAACCAGCCACAGGCGCCTGTGGGGGCTCTTTTCATCAGGGAGTTATCCTGATCCATGCGGAATTTCAGCAGGCAGCCGGCCACTCCAAACAAGCGGGCACTGGGCACGAACCATGGCCTTTCCCCAGAGAAACAAAAGTCACCAGGCCAGGTTCCTGATGTCAGTTTGCAGGAGGCACTTGGTACTCTCAAACTAGCCACAGTTGCCTTTGGGGGCACTTTGTATCTGGGCGGCATCCTCATCTGTGCGGAATTTCAGCAGACAGCCGAGAACTGCGGGCATCCAGGCCCTGGACATGAACCATGGCCTTTCCCCAGAGAAACAAAAGTCACCAGGCTAGGTTCCTGATGTCACTTTGCAGGAGGCACTTGGCACTGTCAAACCAGCCACAGTTGCCTGTGGTGGTACTTTCGATCTGGGAGGAATCCTGATCCGTTCGGAATTTCAGCAGGCAGCCGGCCACTCCGGGCCACCAGGCCCTGGATACGAACCATGGCCTTTCCCCTGAGAAACAAAAGTCACCAGGCCAGGTTCCTGATGTCAGTTTGCAGGAGGCACTTGGCACTGTCAAATCAGCCACAGTTGCCTGTTGTGGTACTATGGGTCTGGGAGGTATCCTGATCCGTTCGGAATTTCAGCAGGCAGCCGGACAATCCGGGCCACCGCTCCCTGGACATGAACCATGGCCTTTCCCCAGAGAAACAAAAGTCACCAGGCCAGGTTCCTGATGTCAGTTTGCAGGAGGCAGTTGGCACTGTCAAACCAGCCACTATTGTCTGTGGGGGCATCTTGCATCTGGGAGGTATCCTCATCCGTGCGAAATTTCAGCAGGCAGCCGGCCACTCTGGGCCACCAGGCCCTGGACACGTACAATGGCCTTTCCAAAGAGAAACAAAAATCACCAGGCCAGGTTCCTGATGTCAGTTTGCAGGAGGCACTTGGCACTGTCAAACCAGCCACAGTTGCCTGTGGTGGTACTTTCGGTCTGGGAGGAATCCTGTTCCGTTCGGAATTTCAGCAGGCGGCCGGCCACTACGGGCCACCAGGACCTGGAGACGTACAATGGCCTTTCCCCAGAGAAACAAAAATTACCAGGCAAGTTCCTGATATCAGTTTGCAGGAGGCACTTGGTACTATCAAACTAGCCACTGTTGCCTGTGGTGGCACCTTGCATCTAGGCGATACACTGATACGTTCGGAATTTCAGCAGGCAGCCGGCCACTCCAGGCCACCCGGTCCAGGATAGGAACGGTGGCCTTTCCCCTGAGAAACAGAAGTCACCAGGCCAGGTTCCTGATGTCAGTTTGCAGGAGGCACTAGGCACTGGCAAAGCAGCCACAGGCGCCTGTGGGGGCACTTTTCATCTGGGAGGAATCCTGACCCATGCGGAATTTCAGCAGGTAGCCGGCCACTCCGGGCAAGCGGGCACTGGGCACGAACGATGGCCTTTCCCCAGAGAAACAAAAGTCACCAGGCCAGGTTCCTGATGTCAGTTTGCAGGAGGGACTTGGCACTGTCAAACCAGCCACTATTGTCTGTGGGGGCATCTTGCATCTGGGAGGTATCCTCATCCGTGCGAAATTTCAGCAGGCAGCCTGCCACTCTGGGCCACCAGGCCCTGGACACGTACAATGGCCTTTCCCCAGAGAAACAAAAATCACCAGGCCAGGTTCCTGATGTCAGTTTGCAGGAGGCACTTGGCACTGTCAAACCAGCCACAGTTGCCTGTGGTGGTACTTTCGGTCTGGGAGGAATCCTGTTCCGTACGGAATTTCAGCAGGCAGCCGGCCACTACGGGCCACCAGGACCTGGACACGTGCAATGGCCTTTCCCCAGAGAAACAAAAATTACCAGGCAAGTTCCCGATATCAGTTTGCAGGAGGCACTTGGCTCTATCAAACTAGCCACTGTTGCCTGTGGTGGCACCTTGCATCTAGGCGATACACTGATACGTTCGGAATTTCAGCAGGCAGCCGGCCACTCCTGGCCACCCGGTCCTGGATAGGAACGGTGGCCTTTCCCCTGAGAAACAGAAGTCACCAGGCCAGGTTCCTGATGTCAGTTTGCAGGAGGCACTAGGCACTGGCAAAGCAGCCACAGGTGCCTTTGGGGGCACTTTGTATCTGGGCGGCATCCTGATCTGTGCGGAATTTCAGCAGGCAGCCGGCCACTCTGGGCCACCAGGCCCTGGACACGTACAATGGCCTTTCCCCAGAGAAACAAAAATCACCAGGCCAGGTTCCTCATGTCTGTTTGCAGGAGGCACTTGGCACTGTCAAACCAGCCACAGTTGCCTGTGTGGGCAACTTTCATGTGGGAGGCATCCTAATCCATGAGGAATTTCAGCAGGCAGCCGGTCACTCCGGGCCACCAAGCCCTGGACCTGAACCATGGCCTTTCCCCAGAGAAACAAAAGTCACCAGGCCAGGTTCCCGATATCAGTTTGCAGGAGGCACTTGGCACTGTCAAACCAGCTGCAGGTGCCTGTGGGGGCACATTGAATCTGGGAGGTATCCTGTACCGTGCGGAATTTCAGCAGGCAGCCGGCCACTCGCGGCCATCGCGCACTGGACACGAACCATGGCCTTTCCCCAGAGAAACAAAAGTCACCAGGCCAGGTTCCTGATGTCAGTTTGCAGGAGGCACTTGGCACTGTCAAACCAGCCAAAGGTGCCTCTGGGGGCACCTTGCATCCAGGAGGTATCATCATCCGTGCAGAATTTCAGCAGGCAGCCGGCCACTTCCGGCCACCGGGCACTGGACATGAATCATGGCCTTTCCCCAGAGAAACAAAAGTCACCAGGCCAGGTTCCTGATGTCAGTTTGCAGGAGGGACTTGGCACTGTCAAACCAGCCACAGTTGCCTGTGGTGGTACTTTCGATCTGGGAGGAATCCTGATCCGTTTGGAATTTCAGCAGGCAGCCGGCCACTCCGGGCCACCAGGCCCTGGACACGTACAATGGCCTTTCCCCAGAGAAACAAAAATCACCAGGCCAGGTTCCTGATGTCAGTTTGCAGGAGGCACTTGGCACTGTCAAACCAGCCACAGTTGCCTGTGGTGGTACTTTCGGTCTGGGAGGAATCCTGTTCCGTTCGGAATTTCAGCAGGCGGCCGGCCACTACGGGCCACCAGGACCTGGACACGTACAATGGCCTTTCCCCAGAGAAACAAAAGTCACCAGGCAAGTTCCCGATATCAGTTTGCAGGAGGCACTTGGCACTATCAAACTAGCCACTGTTGCCTGTGGTGGCACCTTGCATCTAGGCGATACACTGATACGTTCGGAATTTCAGCAGGCAGCCGGCCACTCCGGGCCACCCGGTCCTGGATAGGAACGGTGGCCTTTCCCCTGAGAAACAGAAGTCACCAGGCCAGGTTCCTGATGTCAGTTTGCAGGAGGCACTTGGCACTGGCAAAGCAGCCACAGGCGCCTGTGGGGGCACTTTTCATCTGAGAGGAATCCTGATCCATGCGGAATTTCAGCAGGTAGCCGGCCACTCCGGGCAAGCGGGCACTGGGCACGAACGATGGCCTTTCCCCAGAGAAACAAAAGTCACCAGGCCAGGTTCCTGATGTCAGTTTGCAGGAGACACTTGGCACTGTCAAACCAGCCACAGTTGCCTGTGGGGGCACCTTGCATCTGGGACGTATCCTGATCCGTTCGGAATTTCACCAGGCAGCCGGCCACTCCGGGCCACCCGGTCCTGGATAGGAACGGTGGCCTTTCCCCTGAGAAACAAAAGTCACCAGGCCAGGTTCCTGATGTCAGTTTGCAGGAGGCACTTGGCACTGTCAAACCAGCCACAGTTGCCTGTGGGGGCACTTTTCATCTGGACGGCATCCTGATCCATGAGGATTTTCAGGAGGCAGCCGGCCACTCCGGGCCACCGGGCCGTGGACATGAACGATGACTTTTCCAAAGAGAAACAAAAGTCACCAGGCCAGGTTCCTGATATCAGTTTGCAGGAGGCACTTGGCACTGTCAAATCAACCACAGTTGCCCGTAGGGGCACCTTGCATCTGGGAGGTATCCTCAACCATGGGGAATTTCAGCAGGCAGCCGGCCACTACGGGCCACCGGGCACTGGACACGAACGATGGCCTTTCCCCAGAGAAACAAAAGTCACCAGGTCAGGTTCCTGATCTCAGTTTGCAGGAGGCACTTGGCACTGTCAAACCAGCCACCGTTGCCAGTGGTGGTACTATGGGTCTGGGAGCAATCCTGATCCGTTCGGAATTTCAGCAGGCAGCCGGCCACTCCGGGCCACCAGGCCCTGGACACGTACAATGGCCTTTCCCCAGAGAAACAAAAGTCACCAGGCCAGGTTCCTGATGTCAGTTTGCAGGAGGCACTTGGCACTGTCAAACCAGCCACAGTTGCCTGTGGGGGCACCTTGCATCTGGGCGGCATCCTGATCCGATCAGAATTTCAGCAGGCAGCCGGCCACTTCAGGCCACCGGGCACTGGACACGAACCATGGCCTTTCCCCAGAGAAACAAAAGTCACCAGGCCAGGTTCCTGATGTCAGTTTGCAGGAGGCACTTGGCACTGTCAAACCAGCCACCGTTGCCAGTGGTGGTACTTTTGTACTGGGAGGTATCCTGATCCGTGCGGAATTTCAACAGGCAGCCGGACACTCCAGGCCACCGGGCACTGGACATGAACCATGGCCTTTCCGCAGAGAAACAAAAGTCACCAGGCCAGGTTCCTGATGTCAGTTTGCAGGAGGCACTTGGCACTGTCAAACCAGCTGCAGGTTCCTGTGGGGGCACCTTGCATCTGGGAGGTATCCTTATCCGTGCGGAATTTCAGCAGGCAGCCGGCCACTACGGGCCATCGGGCGTTGGACACGAACCATGGCCTTTACCCAGAGAAACAAAAGTCACCAGGCCAGGTTCCTGATGTCAGTTTGCAGGAGGCACTTGGCACTGTCAAACCAGCCACAGTTGCCTGTGGTGTTACTATGGGTCTGGGAGGTATCCTGATCCGTGCGGAACTTCAGCAGGCAGCCGGCCACTCCAGGCCACCGGGCAATGGACATGAACCATGGCCTTTCCCCAGAGAAACAAAAGTCACCAGGCCAGGTTCCTGATGTCAGTTTGCAGGAGGGACTTGGCACTGTCAAACCAGCCACAGTTGCCTGTGGTGGTACTTTCGATCTGGGAGGAATCCTGATCCGTTCGGAATTTCAGCAGGCAGCCGGCCACTCCGGGCCACCAGGCCCTGGACACGTACAATGGCCTTTCCCCAGAGAAACAAAAATCACCAGGCCAGGTTCCTGATGTCAGTTTGCAGGAGGCACTTGGCACTGTCAAACCAGCCACAGTTGCCTGTGGTGGTACTTTCGGTCTGGGAGGAATCCTATTCCGTTCGGAATTTCAGCAGTCGGCCGGCCACTACGGGCCACCAGGACCCTGGACACGTACAATGGCCTTTCCCCAGAGAAACAAAAATCACCAGGCCAGGTTCCCGATATCAGTTTGCAGGAGGCAGTTGGCACTGTCAAACCAGCCACTGTTGCCTGTGGGGGCACCTTGCATCTAGGCGATACACTGATACGTTCGGAATTTCAGCAGGCAGCCGGCCACTCCGGGCCACTCCGGGCCTGGACACGTACAATGGCCTTTCCCCAGAGAAACAAAAGTCACCAGGCCAGGTTCCTGATGTCAGTTTGCAGGAGGCACTTGGCACTGTCAAACCAGCCACAGTTGCCTTTGGGGGCACCTTGCATCAGGACGGCATCCTGATCCGTTCGGAATTTCAGCAGGCAGCCTGCCTCTCCGGGCCACCGGGCCGTGGACATGAACGATGGCTTTTCCAAAGAGAAACAAAAGTCACCAGGCCAGGTTCCTGATGTCAGTTTGCAGGAGGCACTTGGCACTGTCAAACCAGCCACAGTTGCCTGCGGTGGTACTATGGGTCTGGGAGAAATCCTGATCCGTTCGGAATTTCAGCAGGCTGCCGGCCACTACGGGCCACCAGGACCCTGGACACGTACAATGGCCTTTCCCCAGAGAAACAAAAATCACCAGGCCAGGTTTCCGATATCAGTTTGCAGGAGGCACTTGGCACTGTCAAACCAGCCACTGTTGCCTGTGGGAGCACCTTGCATCTAGGCGATACACTGATACGTTCGGAATTTCAGCAGGCAGCCGGCCACTCCGGGCCACCCGGTCCTGGATAGGAACGGTGGCCTTTCCCCTGAGAAACAGAAGTCACCAGGCCAGGTTCCTGATGTCAGTTTGCAGGAGGCACTAGGCACTGGCAAAGCAGCCACAGGTGCCTTTGGGGGCACTTTGTATCTGGGCGGCATCCTGATCTGTGCGGAATTTCAGCAGGCAGCCGGCCACTCTGGGCCACCAGGCCCTGGACACGTACAATGGCCTTTCCCCAGAGAAACAAAAATCACCAGGCCAGGTTCCTCATGTCTGTTTGCAGGAGGCACTTGGCACTGTCAAACCAGCCACAGTTGCCTGTGTGGGCAACTTTCATGTGGGAGGCATCCTAATCCATGAGGAATTTCAGCAGGCAGCCGGTCACTCCGGGCCACCAAGCCCTGGACCTGAACCATGGCCTTTCCCCAGAGAAACAAAAGTCACCAGGCCAGGTTCCCGATATCAGTTTGCAGGAGGCACTTGGCACTGTCAAACCAGCTGCAGGTGCCTGTGGGGGCACATTGAATCTGGGAGGTATCCTGTACCGTGCGGAATTTCAGCAGGCAGCCGGCCACTCGCGGCCATCGCGCACTGGACACGAACCATGGCCTTTCCCCAGAGAAACAAAAGTCACCAGGCCAGGTTCCTGATGTCAGTTTGCAGGAGGCACTTGGCACTGTCAAACCAGCCAAAGGTGCCTCTGGGGGCACCTTGCATCCAGGAGGTATCATCATCCGTGCAGAATTTCAGCAGGCAGCCGGCCACTTCCGGCCACCGGGCACTGGACATGAATCATGGCCTTTCCCCAGAGAAACAAAAGTCACCAGGCCAGGTTCCTGATGTCAGTTTGCAGGAGGGACTTGGCACTGTCAAACCAGCCACAGTTGCCTGTGGGGGCACTTTTCATCTGGACGGCATCCTGATCCATGAGGATTTTCAGGAGGCAGCCGGCCACTCCGGGCCACCGGGCCGTGGACATGAACGATAACTTTTCCAAAGAGAAACAAAAGTCACCAGGCCAGGTTCCTGATATCAGTTTGCAGGAGGCACTTGGCACTGTCAAATCAGCCACAGTTGCCCGTAGGGGCACCTTGCATCTGGGAGGTATCCTCAACCATGGGGAATTTCAGCAGGCAGCCGGCCACTACGGGCCACCGGGCACTGGACACGAACGATGGCCTTTCCCCAGAGAAACAAAAGTCACCAGGTCAGGTTCCTGATCTCAGTTTGCAGGAGGCACTTGGCACTGTCAAACCAGCCACCGTTGCCAGTGGTGGTACTATGGGTCTGGGAGCAATCCTGATCCGTTCGGAATTTCAGCAGGCAGCCGGCCACTCCGGGCCACCAGGCCCTGGACACGTACAATGGCCTTTCCCCAGAGAAACAAAAGTCACCAGGCCAGGTTCCTGATGTCAGTTTGCAGGAGGCACTTGGCACTGTCAAACCAGCCACAGTTGCCTGTGGGGGCACCTTGCATCTGGGCGGCATCCTGATCCGATCAGAATTTCAGCAGGCAGCCGGCCACTTCAGGCCACCGGGCACTGGACACGAACCATGGCCTTTCCCCAGAGAAACAAAAGTCACCAGGCCAGGTTCCTGATGTCAGTTTGCAGGAGGCACTTGGCACTGTCAAACCAGCCACCGTTGCCAGTGGTGGTACTTTTGTACTGGGAGGTATCCTGATCCGTGCGGAATTTCAACAGGCAGCCGGACACTCCAGGCCACCGGGCACTGGACATGAACCATGGCCTTTCCGCAGAGAAACAAAAGTCACCAGGCCAGGTTCCTGATGTCAGTTTGCAGGAGGCACTTGGCACTGTCAAACCAGCTGCAGGTTCCTGTGGGGGCACCTTGCATCTGGGAGGTATCCTCATCCGTGCGGAATTTCAGCAGGCAGCCGGCCACTACGGGCCATCGGGCGTTGGACACGAACCATGGCCTTTCCCCAGAGAAACAAAAGTCACCAGGCCAGGTTCCTGATGTCAGTTTGCAGGAGGCACTCGGCACTGTCAAACCAGCCACAGTTGCCTGTGGTGTTACTATGGGTCTGGGAGGTATCCTGATCCGTGCGGAACTTCAGCAGGCAGCCGGCCACTCCAGGCCACCGGCAATGGACATGAACCATGGCCTTTCCCCAGAGAAACAAAAGTCACCAGGCCAGGTTCCTGATGTCAGTTTGCAGGAGGGACTTGGCACTGTCAAACCAGCCACAGTTGCCTGTGGTGGTACTTTCGATCTGGGAGGAATCCTGATCCGTTCGGAATTTCAGCAGGCAGCCGGCCACTCCGGGCCACCAGGCCCTGGACACGTACAATGGCCTTTCCCCAGAGAAACAAAAATCACCAGGCCAGGTTCCTGATGTCAGTTTGCAGGAGGCACTTGGCACTGTCAAACCAGCCACAGTTGCCTGTGGTGGTACTTTCGGTCTGGGAGGAATCCTATTCCGTTCGGAATTTCAGCAGTCGGCCGGCCACTACGGGCCACCAGGACCCTGGACACGTACAATGGCCTTTCCCCAGAGAAACAAAAATCACCAGGCCAGGTTCCCGATATCAGTTTGCAGGAGGCAGTTGGCACTGTCAAACCAGCCACTGTTGCCTGTGGGGGCACCTTGCATCTAGGCGATACACTGATACGTTCGGAATTTCAGCAGGCAGCCGGCCACTCCGGGCCACTCCGGGCCTGGACACGTACAATGGCCTTTCCCCAGAGAAACAAAAGTCACCAGGCCAGGTTCCTGATGTCAGTTTGCAGGAGGCACTTGGCACTGTCAAACCAGCCACAGTTGCCTTTGGGGGCACCTTGCATCAGGACGGCATCCTGATCCGTTCGGAATTTCAGCAGGCAGCCTGCCTCTCCGGGCCACCGGGCCGTGGACATGAACGATGGCTTTTCCAAAGAGAAACAAAAGTCACCAGGCCAGGTTCCTGATGTCAGTTTGCAGGAGGCACTTGGCACTGTCAAACCAGCCACAGTTGCCTGTGGTGGTACTATGGGTCTGGGAGAAATCCTGATCCGTTCGGAATTTCAGCAGGCTGCCGGCCACTACGGGCCACCGCGAACTGGACACGTACAATGGCCTTTCCCCAGAGAAACAAAAATCACCAGGCCAGGTTTCCGATATCAGTTTGCAGGAGGCACTTGGCACTGTCAAACCAGCCACTGTTGCCTGTGGGAGCACCTTGCATCTAGGCGATACACTGATACGTTCGGAATTTCAGCAGGCAGCCGGCCACTCCGGGCCACCCGGTCCTGGATAGGAACGGTGGCCTTTCCCCTGAGAAACAAAAGTCACCAGGCCAGGTTCCTGATGTCAGTTTGCAGGAGACACTTGGCACTGTCAAACCAGACACAGGCGCCTGTGGGGGCACCTTGCATCTGGGCGGCATCCTGATCCGATCAGAATTTCAGCAGGCAGCCGGCCACTTCAGGCCACCGGGCACTGGACACGAATCATGGCCTTTCCCCAGAGAAACAAAAGTCACAAGGCCAGGTTCCTGATGTCAGTTTGCAGGAGGCACTTGGCACTGTCAAACCAGCCACCGTTGCCAGTGGTGGTACTTTTGTACTGGGAGGTATCCTGATCCGTGCGGAATTTCAGCAGGCAGCCGGACACTCCAGGCCACCGGGCACTGGACATGAACCATGGCCTTTCTCCAGAGAAACAAAAGTCACCAGGCCAGGTTCCTGATGTCAGTTTGCAGGAGGCACTTGGCACTGTCAAACCAGCTGCAGGTGCCTGTGGGGGCACCTTGCATCTGGGAGGTATCCTCATCCGTGCGGAATTTCTGCAGGCAGCCGGCCACTCCCGGCCATCGGGCGTTGGACACGAACCATGGCCTTTCCCCAGAGAAACAAAAGTCACCAGGCCAGGTTCCTGATGTCAGTTTGCAGGAGGGACTTGGCACTGTCAAACCAGCCACAGTTGCCTGTGGTGGTACTTTCGATCTGGGAGGAATCCTGATCCGTTCGGAATGTCAGCAGGCAGCCGGACACTCCGGGCCACCAGGCCCTGGACACGTACAATGGCCTTTCCCCAGAGAAACAAAAATCACCAGGCCAGGTTCCTGATGTCAGTTTGCAGGAGGCACTTGGCACTGTCAAACCAGCCACAGTTGCCTGTGGGGGCACTTTTCATCTGGACGGCATCCTGATCCATGAGGATTTTCAGGAGGCAGCCGGCCACTCCGGGCCACCGGGCCGTGGACATGAACGATGACTTTTCCAAAGAGAAACAAAAGTCACCAGGCCAGGTTCCTGATGTCAGTTTGCAGGAGGCACTTGGCACTGTCAAATCAGCCACAGTTGCCCGTAGGGGCACCTTGCATCTGGGAGGTATCCTCAACCATGGGGAATTTCAGCAGGCAGCCGGCCACTACGGGCCACCGGGCACTGGACACGAACGATGGCCTTTCCCCAGAGAAACAAAAGTCACCAGGTCAGGTTCCTGATCTCAGTTTGCAGGAGGCACTTGGCACTGTCAAACCAGCTGCCGTTGCCAGTGGTGGTACTATGGGTCTGGGAGCAATCCTGATCCGTTCGGAATTTCAGCAGGCAGCCGGCCACTCCGGGCCACCAGGCCCTGGACACGAAGCATGGCCTTTCCCCAGAGAAACAAAAGTCACCAGGCCAGGTTCCTGATGTCAGTTTGCAGGAGGCACTTGGCACTGTCAAACCAGCCACAGTTGCCTTTGGGGGCACCTTGCATCTGGGCGGCATCCTGATCCGATCAGAATTTCAGCAGGCAGCCGGCCACTTCAGGCCACCGGGCACTGGACACGAATCATGGCCTTTCCCCAGAGAAACAAAAGTCACAAGGCCAGGTTCCTGATGTCAGTTTGCAGGAGGCACTTGGCACTGTCAAACCAGCCACCGTTGCCAGTGGTGGTACTTTTGTACTGGGAGGTATCCTGATCCGTGCGGAATTTCAACAGGCAGCCGGACACTCCAGGCCACCGGGCACTGGACATGAACCATGGCCTTTCCGCAGAGAAACAAAAGTCACCAGGCCAGGTTCCTGATGTCAGTTTGCAGGAGGCACTTGGCACTGTCAAACCAGCTGCAGGTGCCTGTGGGGGCACCTTGCATCTGGGAGGTATCCTCATCCGTGCGGAATTTCTGCAGGCAGCCGGCCACTCCCGGCCATCGGGCGTTGGACACGAACCATGGCCTTTCCCCAGAGAAACAAAAGTCACCAGGCCAGGTTCCTGATGTCAGTTTGCAGGAGGCACTTGGCACTGTCAAACCAGCCACAGTTGCCTGTGGTGTTACTATGGGTCTGGGAGGTATCCTGATCCGTGCGGAACTTCAGCAGGCAGCCGGCCACTCCAGGCCACCGGGCAATGGACATGAACCATGGCCTTTCCCCAGAGAAACAAAAGTCACCAGGCCAGGTTCCTGATGTCAGTTTGCAGGAGGCACTTGGCACTGTCAAATCAGCCACAGTTGCCTGTGGTGGTACTATGGGTCTGGGAGGTATCCTGACCGTTCGGAATTTTAGCAGGCAGCCGGACAATCCGGGCCACCGGTCCCTGGACATGAACCATGGCCTTTCCCCAGAGAAACAAAATTCACCAGGCAGGGTTCCTGATGTCAGTTTGCAGGAGGCAGTTGGCAATGTCAAACCAGCCACTATTGTCTGTGGGGGCATCTTGCATCTGGGAGGTATCCTCATCCGTTCGGAATGTCAGCAGGCAGCCGGCCACTCTGGGCCACCAGGCCCTGGACACGTACAATGGCCTTTCCAAAGAGAAACAAAAATCACCAGGCCAGGTTCCTGATGTCAGTTTGCAGGAGGCACTTGGCACTGTCAAACCAGCCACAGTTGCCTGTGGTGGTACTTTCGGTCTGGGAGGAATCCTATTCCGTTCGGAATTTCAGCAGTCGGCCGGCCACTACGGGCCACCAGGACCCTGGACACGTACAATGGCCTTTCCCCAGAGAAACAAAAATCACCAGGCCAGGTTCCTGATGTCAGTTTGCAGGAGGCACTT
The DNA here is from genome assembly GCF_036417665.1 of Passer domesticus. Classification (NCBI taxonomy): domain Eukaryota; kingdom Metazoa; phylum Chordata; class Aves; order Passeriformes; family Passeridae; genus Passer; species Passer domesticus. The sequence continues at coordinate 57,013,011 of NC_087478.1, read as the reverse complement.
GGCACTGTCAAACCAGCCACTGTTGCCTGTGGGGGCACCTTGCATCTAGGCGATACACTGATACGTTCGGAATTTCAGCAGGCAGCTGGCCACTCCTGGCCACCCGGTCCTGGATAGGAACGGTGGCCTTTCCCCTGAGAAACAAAAGTCACCAGGCCAGGTTCCTGATGTCAGTTTGCAGGAGACACTTGGCACTGTGAAACAAGCCACAGTTGCCTGTGGGGGCACCTTGCATCTGGGACGTATCCTGATCCGTGAGGAATTTCAGCAGGCAGCCGGCCACTCCAGCCCACCGGGCGTTGGACAGGAACCATGGCCTTTCCCCAGAGAAACAAAAGTCACCAGGCCAGGTTCCTGATGTCAGTTTGCAGGAGGCACTTGGCACTGTCAAACCAGCCACAGTTGCCTGTGGTGGTACTTTTAGTCTGGGAGGAATCCTGTTCCATTCGGAATTTCAGCAGGCAGCCGGCCACTCCGGGCCACCAGTCCCTGGACACGTACAATGGCCTTTCCCCAGAGAAACAAAAGTCACCAGGCCAGGTTCCTGATGTCAGTTTGCAGGAGGCACTTGGCACTGTCAAACCAGCCACAGGTGCCTCTGGGGGCACCTTGCATCAGGACGGCATCCTGATCCGATCAGAATTTCAGCAGGCAGCCGGCCACTTCAGGCCACCGGGCACTGGACACGAATCATGGCCTTTCCCCAGAGAAACAAAAGTCACCAGGCCAGGTTCCTGATGTCAGTTTGCAGGAGGCACTTGGCACTGTCAAACCAGCCACAGTTGCCTATGGTGGTACTATGGGTCTGGGAGAAATCCTGATCCGTTCGGAATTTCAGCAGGCTGCCGGCCACTACGGGCCACCGGGAACTGGACACGTACAATGGCCTTTCCCCAGAGAAACAAAAATCACCAGGCCAGGTTTCCGATATCAGTTTGCAGGAGGCACTTGGCACTGTCAAACCCGCCACTGTTGCCTGTGGGAGCACCTTGCATCTAGGCGATACACTGATACGTTCGGAATTTCAGCAGGCAGCCGGCCACTCCGGGCCACCCGGTCCTGGATAGGAACGGTGGCCTTTCCCCTGAGAAACAAAAGTCACCAGGCCAGGTTCCTGATGTCAGTTTGCAGGAGGCACTTGGCACTGTCAAACCAGCCACAGTTGCCTGTGGTTTTACTCTGGGTGTGGGAGGTATCCTGATCCGTGCGGAACTTCAGCAGGCAGCCGGCCAATCCAGGCCACCGGGCACTGGACACGAATCATGGCCTTTCCCCAGAGAAACAAAAGTCACCAGGCCAGGTTCCTGATGTCAGTTTGCAGGAGGCACTTGGCACTGTCAAACCAGCCACCGTTGCCAGTGGTGGTACTTTTGTTCTGGGAGGTATCCTGATCCGTGCGGAATTTCAGCAGGCAGCCGGCCACTCCCGGCCATCGGGCGTTGGACACGAACCATGGCCTTTCCCCAGAGAAACAAAAATCACCAGGCCAGGTTCCCGATATCAGTTTGCAGGAGGCACTTGGCACTGTCAAACCAGCCACAGGTGCCTCTGGGGGCTCCTTGCATCTAGGCGATACACTGATACGTTCGGAATTTCAGCAGGCAGCCGGCCACTCCGGGCCACCCGGTCCTGGATAGGAACGGTGGCCTTTCCCTTGAGAAACAAAAGTCACCAGGCCAGGTTCCTGATGTCAGTTTGCAGGAGGCACTTGGCACTGTCAAACCAGCCACAGGCGCCTGTGGGGGCACTTTTCATCTGGACGGCATCCTGATCCATGAGGAATTTCCGGAGGCAGCCGGCCACTCCTGGCCACCGGGCCGTGGACATGAACGAAGACTTTTCCAAAGAGAAACAAAAGTCACCAGGCCAGGTTCCTGATGTCAGTTTGCAGGAGGCACTTGGCACTGTCAAATCAGCCACAGTCGCCCGTGGTGGCACCTTGCATCTGGGAGGTATCCTCACCCATGGGGAATTTCAGCAGGCAGCCGGCCACAACGGGCCACCGGGCCCCGGACACGAACCATGGCCTTTCCCCAGAGAAACAAAAGTCACCAGACCAGGTTCCTGATGTCAGTTTGCAGGAGGCACTAGGCACTGTCAAACCAGCCACAGTTGCCTGTGGTGGTACTTTCGGTCTGGGAGGTATCCTGATCCGTTCGGAATGTCAGCAGGCAGCCTGCCACTCCGGGCCACCAGGCCCTGGACATGAACCATGGCCTTTCCCCAGAGAAACAAAAGTCACCAGGCCAGGTTCCTGATGTCAGTTTGCAGGAGGCACTTGGCACTGTCAAACCAGCCACAGTTGCCTGTGGGGGCACCTTGCATAAGGGCGGCATCCTGATCCGATCAGAATTTCTGCAGGCAGACGGCCACTTCAGGCCACCGGGCACTGGACACGAATCATGGCCTTTCCCCAGAGAAACAAAAGTCACCAGGCCAGGTTCCTGATGTCAGTTTGCAGGAGGCAGTTGGCACTGTCAAACCAGCCACCGTTGCCTGTGGTGGTACTTTTGTTTTGGGAGGTATCCTGATCCGTGCAGAATTTCAGCAGGCAGCCGGCCACTCCCGGCCATCGGGCGTTGGACACGAACCATGGCCTTTCCCCAGAGAAACAAAAGTCACCAGGGCAGCTTCCTGATGTCAGTTTGCAGGAGGCACTTGGCACTGTCAAACCAGCCACTGTTGCCTGTGGGGGCACCTTGCATATGGGAGGTATCGTGATCCGTGAGGAATTTCAACAGGCAGCCGGCCACGCCGGGCAAGCGGGCACTGGGCACGAACGATGGCCTTTCCCTAGAGAAACAAAAGTCACCAGGCCAGGTTCCTGATGTCAGTTTGCAGGAGACACTTGGCACTGTCAAACCAGCCACAGTTGCCTGTGGGAGCACCTTGAATCTGGGAGTTATCCTCAACCGTTCGGAATTTCAGCAGGCGGCCTGCCAATCCGGGCCTGCAGGCCTCGTACAAGAATGATGGCCTTTCCCCAGAGAAACAAAAATCACCAGGCCAGGTTCCTGATGTCAGTTTGCAGGAGGGACTTGGCACTGTCAAACCACCCACAGTCGCCTGTGGTGGTACTATTGGTCTGGAAGGTATCCTGATCCGTTCGGAATGTCAGCAGGCAGCCGGCCACTCCGGGCCACCAGGCCCTGGACACGAAGCATGGCCTTTCCCCAGAGAAACAAAAGTCACCAGGCCAGGTTCCTGATGGCAGTTTGCAGGAGGCACTTGGCACTGTCAAACCAGCCACAGTTGCCTGTGGGGGCACCTTGCATCTGGGCGGCATCCTGATCCGATCAGAATTTCAGCAGGCAGCCGGCCACTTCAGGCCACCGGGCACTGGACACGAATCATGGCCTTTCCCCAGAGAAACAAAAGTCACCAGGCCAGGTTCCTGATGTCAGTTTGCAGGAGGCACTTGGCACTGTCAAACCAGCCACAGTTGCCTGTGGTGGTACTTTTGTACTGGGAGGTATCCTGATCCGTGCGGAATTTCAACAGGCAGCCGGACACTCCAGGCCACCGGGCACTGGACATGAACCATGGCCTTTCCGCAGAGAAACAAAAGTCACCAGGCCAGGTTCCTGATGTCAGTTTGCAGGAGGCACTTGGCACTGTCAAACCAGCTGCAGGTTCCTGTGGGGGCACCTTGCATCTGGGAGGTATCCTCATCCGTGCGGAATTTCAGCAGGCAGCCGGCCACTACGGGCCATCGGGCGTTGGACACGAACCATGGCCTTTCCCCAGAGAAACAAAAGTCACCAGGCCAGGTTCCTGATGTCAGTTTGCAGGAGGCACTTGGCACTGTCAAACCAGCCACAGTTGCCTGTGGTGTTACTATGGGTCTGGGAGGTATCCTGATCCGTGCGGAACTTCAGCAGGCAGCCGGCCACTCCAGGCCACCGGGCAATGGACATGAACCATGGCCTTTCCCCAGAGAAACAAAAGTCACCAGGCCAGGTTCCTGATGTCAGTTTGCAGGAGGGACTTGGCACTGTCAAACCAGCCACAGTTGCCTGTGGTGGTACTTTCGATCTGGGAGGAATCCTGATCCGTTCGGAATTTCAGCAGGCAGCCGGCCACTCCAGGCCACCAGGCCCTGGACACGTACAATGGCCTTTCCCCAGAGAAACAAAAATCACCAGGCCAGGTTCCTGATGTCAGTTTGCAGGAGGCACTTGGCACTGTCAAACCAGCCACAGTTGCCTGTGGTGGTACTTTCGGTCTGGGAGGAATCCTATTCCGTTCGGAATTTCAGCAGTCGGCCGGCCACTACGGGCCACCAGGACCCTGGACACGTACAATGGCCTTTCCCCAGAGAAACAAAAATCACCAGGCCAGGTTCCCGATATCAGTTTGCAGGAGGCAGTTGGCACTGTCAAACCAGCCACTGTTGCCTGTGGGGGCACCTTGCATCTAGGCGATACACTGATACGTTCGGAATTTCAGCAGGCAGCCGGCCACTCCGGGCCACTCCGGGCCTGGACACGTACAATGGCCTTTCCCCAGAGAAACAAAAGTCACCAGGCCAGGTTCCTGATGTCAGTTTGCAGGAGGCACTTGGCACTGTCAAACCAGCCACAGTTGCCTTTGGGGGCACCTTGCATCAGGACGGCATCCTGATCCGTTCGGAATTTCAGCAGGCAGCCTGCCTCTCCGGGCCACCGGGCCGTGGACATGAACGATGGCTTTTCCAAAGAGAAACAAAAGTCACCAGGCCAGGTTCCTGATGTCAGTTTGCAGGAGGCACTTGGCACTGTCAAACCAGCCACAGTTGCCTGTGGTGGTACTATGGGTCTGGGAGAAATCCTGATCCGTTCGGAATTTCAGCAGGCTGCCGGCCACTACGGGCCACCGCGAACTGGACACGTACAATGGCCTTTCCCCAGAGAAACAAAAATCACCAGGCCAGGTTTCCGATATCAGTTTGCAGGAGGCACTTGGCACTGTCAAACCAGCCACTGTTGCCTGTGGGAGCACCTTGCATCTAGGCGATACACTGATACGTTCGGAATTTCAGCAGGCAGCCGGCCACTCCGGGCCACCCGGTCCTGGATAGGAACGGTGGCCTTTCCCCTGAGAAACAAATGTCACCAGGCCAGGTTCCTGATGTCAGTTTGCAGGAGACACTTGGCACTGTCAAACCAGACACAGGCGCCTGTGGGGGCACCTTGCATCTGGGACGTATCCTGATCCGTGCGGAATTTCAGCAGGCAGCCGGCCACTTCAGGCCACCGGGCACTGGACACGAATCATGGCCTTTCCCCAGAGAAACAAAAGTCACCAGGCCAGGTTCCTGATGGCAGTTTGCAGGAGGCACTTGGCACTGTCAAACCAGCCACAGTTGCCTTTGGGGGCACCTTGCATCTGGGCGGCATCCTGATCCGATCAGAATTTCAGCAGGCAGCCGGCCACTTCAGGCCACCGGGCACTGGACACGAATCATGGCCTTTCCCCAGAGAAACAAAAGTCACAAGGCCAGGTTCCTGATGTCAGTTTGCAGGAGGCACTTGGCACTGTCAAACCAGCCACCGTTGCCAGTGGTGGTACTTTTGTACTGGGAGGTATCCTGATCCGTGCGGAATTTCAGCAGGCAGCCGGACACTCCAGGCCACCGGGCACTGGACATGAACCATGGCCTTTCTCCAGAGAAACAAAAGTCACCAGGCCAGGTTCCTGATGTCAGTTTGCAGGAGGCACTTGGCACTGTCAAACCAGCTGCAGGTGCCTGTGGGGGCACCTTGCATCTGGGAGGTATCCTCATCCGTGCGGAATTTCTGCAGGCAGCCGGCCACTCCCGGCCATCGGGCGTTGGACACGAACCATGGCCTTTCCCCAGAGAAACAAAAGTCACCAGGCCAGGTTCCTGATGTCAGTTTGCAGGAGGGACTTGGCACTGTCAAACCAGCCACAGTTGCCTGTGGTGGTACTTTCGATCTGGGAGGAATCCTGATCCGTTCGGAATGTCAGCAGGCAGCCGGACACTCCGGGCCACCAGGCCCTGGACACGTACAATGGCCTTTCCCCAGAGAAACAAAAATCACCAGGCCAGGTTCCTGATGTCAGTTTGCAGGAGGCACTTGGCACTGTCAAACCAGCCACAGTTGCCTGTGGGGGCACTTTTCATCTGGACGGCATCCTGATCCATGAGGATTTTCAGGAGGCAGCCGGCCACTCCGGGCCACCGGGCCGTGGACATGAACGATGACTTTTCCAAAGAGAAACAAAAGTCACCAGGCCAGGTTCCTGATATCAGTTTGCAGGAGGCACTTGGCACTGTCAAATCAGCCACAGTTGCCCGTAGGGGCACCTTGCATCTGGGAGGTATCCTCAACCATGGGGAATTTCAGCAGGCAGCCGGCCACTACGGGCCACCGGGCACTGGACACGAACCATGGCCTTTCCCCAGAGAAACAAAAGTCACCAGGTCAGGTTCCTGATCTCAGTTTGCAGGAGGCACTTGGCACTGTCAAACCAGCTGCCGTTGCCAGTGGTGGTACTATGGGTCTGGGAGCAATCCTGATCCGTTCGGAATTTCAGCAGGCAGCCGGCCACTCCGGGCCACCAGGCCCTGGACACGAAGCATGGCCTTTCCCCAGAGAAACAAAAGTCACCAGGCCAGGTTCCTGATGTCAGTTTGCAGGAGGCACTTGGCACTGTCAAACCAGCCACAGTTGCCTTTGGGGGCACCTTGCATCTGGGCGGCATCCTGATCCGATCAGAATTTCAGCAGGCAGCCGGCCACTTCAGGCCACCGGGCACTGGACACGAATCATGGCCTTTCCCCAGAGAAACAAAAGTCACAAGGCCAGGTTCCTGATGTCAGTTTGCAGGAGGCACTTGGCACTGTCAAACCAGCCACCGTTGCCAGTGGTGGTACTTTTGTACTGGGAGGTATCCTGATCCGTGCGGAATTTCAACAGGCAGCCGGACACTCCAGGCCACCGGGCACTGGACATGAACCATGGCCTTTCCGCAGAGAAACAAAAGTCACCAGGCCAGGTTCCTGATGTCAGTTTGCAGGAGGCACTTGGCACTGTCAAACCAGCTGCAGGTGCCTGTGGGGGCACCTTGCATCTGGGAGGTATCCTCATCCGTGCGGAATTTCTGCAGGCAGCCGGCCACTCCCGGCCATCGGGCGTTGGACACGAACCATGGCCTTTCCCCAGAGAAACAAAAGTCACCAGGCCAGGTTCCTGATGTCAGTTTGCAGGAGGCACTTGGCACTGTCAAACCAGCCACAGTTGCCTGTGGTGTTACTATGGGTCTGGGAGGTATCCTGATCCGTGCGGAACTTCAGCAGGCAGCCGGCCACTCCAGGCCACCGGGCAATGGACATGAACCATGGCCTTTCCCCAGAGAAACAAAAGTCACCAGGCCAGGTTCCTGATGTCAGTTTGCAGGAGGGACTTGGCACTGTCAAACCAGCCACAGTTGCCTGTGGTGGTACTTTCGATCTGGGAGGAATCCTGATCCGTTCGGAATTTCAGCAGGCAGCCGGCCACTCCGGGCCACCAGGCCCTGGACACGTACAATGGCCTTTCCCCAGAGAAACAAAAGTCACCAGGCCAGGTTCCTGATGTCAGTTTGCAGGAGGCACTTGGCACTGTCAAATCAGCCACAGTTGCCTGTGGTGGTACTATGGGTCTGGGAGGTATCCTGACCGTTCGGAATTTTAGCAGGCAGCCGGACAATCCGGGCCACCGGTCCCTGGACATGAACCATGGCCTTTCCCCAGAGAAACAAAATTCACCAGGCAGGGTTCCTGATGTCAGTTTGCAGGAGGCAGTTGGCAATGTCAAACCAGCCACTATTGTCTGTGGGGGCATCTTGCATCTGGGAGGTATCCTCATCCGTGCGGAATTTCAGCAGGCAGCCGGCCACTCTGGGCCACCAGGCCCTGGACACGTACAATGGCCTTTCCAAAGAGAAACAAAAATCACCAGGCCAGGTTCCTGATGTCAGTTTGCAGGAGGCACTTGGCACTGTCAAACCAGCCACAGTTGCCTGTGGTGGTACTTTCGGTCTGGGAGGAATCCTATTCCGTTCGGAATTTCAGCAGTCGGCCGGCCACTACGGGCCACCAGGACCCTGGACACGTACAATGGCCTTTCCCCAGAGAAACAAAAATCACCAGGCCAGGTTCCTGATGTCAGTTTGCAGGAGGCACTTGGCACTGTCAAACCAGCCACTGTTGCCTGTGGGGGCACCTTGCATCTAGGCGATACACTGATACGTTCGGAATTTCAGCAGGCAGCTGGCCACTCCTGGCCACCCGGTCCTGGATAGGAACGGTGGCCTTTCCCCTGAGAAACAAAAGTCACCAGGCCAGGTTCCTGATGTCAGTTTGCAGGAGACACTTGGCACTGTCAAACAAGCCACAGTTGCCTGTGGGGGCACCTTGCATCTGGGACGTATCCTGATCCGTGAGGAATTTCAGCAGGCAGCCGGCCACTCCAGCCCACCGGGCGTTGGACAGGAACCATGGCCTTTCCCCAGAGAAACAAAAGTCACCAGGCCAGGTTCCTGATGTCAGTTTGCAGGAGGGACTTGGCACTGTCAAACCAGCCACAGTTGCCTGTGGTGGTACTTTCGATCTGGGAGGAATCCTGATCCGTTCGGAATTTCAGCAGGCAGCCGGCCACTCCGGGCCACCAGGCCCTGGACACGTACAATGGCCTTTCCCCAGAGAAACAAAAATCACCAGGCCAGGTTCCTGATGTCAGTTTGCAGGAGGCACTTGGCACTGTCAAACCAGCCACAGTTGCCTGTGGTGGTACTTTCGGTCTGGGAGGAATCCTATTCCGTTCGGAATTTCAGCAGTCGGCCGGCCACTACGGGCCACCAGGACCCTGGACACGTACAATGGCCTTTCCCCAGAGAAACAAAAATCACCAGGCCAGGTTCCCGATATCAGTTTGCAGGAGGCAGTTGGCACTGTCAAACCAGCCACTGTTGCCTGTGGGGGCACCTTGCATCTAGGCGATACACTGATACGTTCGGAATTTCAGCAGGCAGCCGGCCACTCCGGGCCACTCCGGGCCTGGACACGTACAATGGCCTTTCCCCAGAGAAACAAAAGTCACCAGGCCAGGTTCCTGATGTCAGTTTGCAGGAGGCACTTGGCACTGTCAAACCAGCCACAGTTGCCTTTGGGCGCACCTTGCATCAGGACGGCATCCTGATCCGTTCGGAATTTCAGCAGGCAGCCTGCCTCTCCGGGCCACCGGGCCGTGGACATGAACGATGGCTTTTCCAAAGAGAAACAAAAGTCACCAGGCCAGGTTCCTGATGTCAGTTTGCAGGAGGCACTTGGCACTGTCAAACCAGCCACAGTTGCCTGTGGTGGTACTATGGGTCTGGGAGAAATCCTGATCCGTTCGGAATTTCAGCAGGCTGCCGGCCACTACGGGCCACCGCGAACTGGACACGTACAATGGCCTTTCCCCAGAGAAACAAAAATCACCAGGCCAGGTTTCCGATATCAGTTTGCAGGAGGCACTTGGCACTGTCAAACCAGCCACTGTTGCCTGTGGGAGCACCTTGCATCTAGGCGATACACTGATACGTTCGGAATTTCAGCAGGCAGCCGGCCACTCCGGGCCACCCGGTCCTGGATAGGAACGGTGGCCTTTCCCCTGAGAAACAAAAGTCACCAGGCCAGGTTCCTGATGTCAGTTTGCAGGAGACACTTGGCACTGTCAAACCAGACACAGGCGCCTGTGGGGGCACCTTGCATCTGGGCGGCATCCTGATCCGATCAGAATTTCAGCAGGCAGCCGGCCACTTCAGGCCACCGGGCACTGGACACGAATCATGGCCTTTCCCCAGAGAAACAAAAGTCACAAGGCCAGGTTCCTGATGTCAGTTTGCAGGAGGCACTTGGCACTGTCAAACCAGCCACCGTTGCCAGTGGTGGTACTTTTGTACTGGGAGGTATCCTGATCCGTGCGGAATTTCAGCAGGCAGCCGGACACTCCAGGCCACCGGGCACTGGACATGAACCATGGCCTTTCTCCAGAGAAACAAAAGTCACCAGGCCAGGTTCCTGATGTCAGTTTGCAGGAGGCACTTGGCACTGTCAAACCAGCTGCAGGTGCCTGTGGGGGCACCTTGCATCTGGGAGGTATCCTCATCCGTGCGGAATTTCTGCAGGCAGCCGGCCACTCCCGGCCATCGGGCGTTGGACACGAACCATGGCCTTTCCCCAGAGAAACAAAAGTCACCAGGCCAGGTTCCTGATGTCAGTTTGCAGGAGGGACTTGGCACTGTCAAACCAGCCACAGTTGCCTGTGGTGGTACTTTCGATCTGGGAGGAATCCTGATCCGTTCGGAATGTCAGCAGGCAGCCGGACACTCCGGGCCACCAGGCCCTGGACACGTACAATGGCCTTTCCCCAGAGAAACAAAAATCACCAGGCCAGGTTCCTGATGTCAGTTTGCAGGAGGCACTTGGCACTGTCAAACCAGCCACAGTTGCCTGTGGGGGCACTTTTCATCTGGACGGCATCCTGATCCATGAGGATTTTCAGGAGGCAGCCGGCCACTCCGGGCCACCGGGCCGTGGACATGAACGATGACTTTTCCAAAGAGAAACAAAAGTCACCAGGCCAGGTTCCTGATATCAGTTTGCAGGAGGCACTTGGCACTGTCAAATCAGCCACAGTTGCCCGTAGGGGCACCTTGCATCTGGGAGGTATCCTCAACCATGGGGAATTTCAGCAGGCAGCCGGCCACTACGGGCCACCGGGCACTGGACACGAACCATGGCCTTTCCCCAGAGAAACAAAAGTCACCAGGTCAGGTTCCTGATCTCAGTTTGCAGGAGGCACTTGGCACTGTCAAACCAGCTGCCGTTGCCAGTGGTGGTACTATGGGTCTGGGAGCAATCCTGATCCGTTCGGAATTTCAGCAGGCAGCCGGCCACTCCGGGCCACCAGGCCCTGGACACGAAGCATGGCCTTTCCCCAGAGAAACAAAAGTCACCAGGCCAGGTTCCTGATGTCAGTTTGCAGGAGGCACTTGGCACTGTCAAACCAGCCACAGTTGCCTTTGGGGGCACCTTGCATCTGGGCGGCATCCTGATCCGATCAGAATTTCAGCAGGCAGCCGGCCACTTCAGGCCACCGGGCACTGGACACGAATCATGGCCTTTCCCCAGAGAAACAAAAGTCACAAGGCCAGGTTCCTGATGTCAGTTTGCAGGAGGCACTTGGCACTGTCAAACCAGCCACCGTTGCCAGTGGTGGTACTTTTGTACTGGGAGGTATCCTGATCCGTGCGGAATTTCAACAGGCAGCCGGACACTCCAGGCCACCGGGCACTGGACATGAACCATGGCCTTTCCGCAGAGAAACAAAAGTCACCAGGCCAGGTTCCTGATGTCAGTTTGCAGGAGGCACTTGGCACTGTCAAACCAGCTGCAGGTGCCTGTGGGGGCACCTTGCATCTGGGAGGTATCCTCATCCGTGCGGAATTTCTGCAGGCAGCCGGCCACTCCCGGCCATCGGGCGTTGGACACGAACCATGGCCTTTCCCCAGAGAAACAAAAGTCACCAGGCCAGGTTCCTGATGTCAGTTTGCAGGAGGCACTTGGCACTGTCAAACCAGCCACAGTTGCCTGTGGTGTTACTATGGGTCTGGGAGGTATCCTGATCCGTGCGGAACTTCAGCAGGCAGCCGGCCACTCCAGGCCACCGGGCAATGGACATGAACCATGGCCTTTCCCCAGAGAAACAAAAGTCACCAGGCCAGGTTCCTGATGTCAGTTTGCAGGAGGCACTTGGCACTGTCAAATCAGCCACAGTTGCCTGTGGTGGTACTATGGGTCTGGGAGGTATCCTGACCGTTCGGAATTTTAGCAGGCAGCCGGACAATCCGGGCCACCGGTCCCTGGACATGAACCATGGCCTTTCCCCAGAGAAACAAAATTCACCAGGCAGGGTTCCTGATGTCAGTTTGCAGGAGGCAGTTGGCAATGTCAAACCAGCCACTATTGTCTGTGGGGGCATCTTGCATCTGGGAGGTATCCTCATCCGTTCGGAATGTCAGCAGGCAGCCGGCCACTCTGGGCCACCAGGCCCTGGACACGTACAATGGCCTTTCCAAAGAGAAACAAAAATCACCAGGCCAGGTTCCTGATGTCAGTTTGCAGGAGGCACTTGGCACTGTCAAACCAGCCACAGTTGCCTGTGGTGGTACTTTCGGTCTGGGAGGAATCCTATTCCGTTCGGAATTTCAGCAGTCGGCCGGCCACTACGGGCCACCAGGACCCTGGACACGTACAATGGCCTTTCCCCAGAGAAACAAAAATCACCAGGCCAGGTTCCTGATGTCAGTTTGCAGGAGGCACTTGGCACTGTCAAACCAGCCACTGTTGCCTGTGGGGGCACCTTGCATCTAGGCGATACACTGATACGTTCGGAATTTCAGCAGGCAGCTGGCCACTCCTGGCCACCCGGTCCTGGATAGGAACGGTGGCCTTTCCCCTGAGAAACAAAAGTCACCAGGCCAGGTTCCTGATGTCAGTTTGCAGGAGACACTTGGCACTGTGAAACAAGCCACAGTTGCCTGTGGGGGCACCTTGCATCTGGGACGTATCCTGATCCGTGAGGAATTTCAGCAGGCAGCCGGCCACTCCAGCCCACCGGGCGTTGGACAGGAACCATGGCCTTTCCCCAGAGAAACAAAAGTCACCAGGCCAGGTTCCTGATGTCAGTTTGCAGGAGGCACTTGGCACTGTCAAACCAGCCACAGTTGCCTGTGGTGGTACTTTTAGTCTGGGAGGAATCCTGTTCCATTCGGAATTTCAGCAGGCAGCCGGCCACTCCGGGCCACCAGTCCCTGGACACGTACAATGGCCTTTCCCCAGAGAAACAAAAGTCACCAGGCCAGGTTCCTGATGTCAGTTTGCAGGAGGCACTTGGCACTGTCAAACCAGCCACAGGTGCCTCTGGGGGCACCTTGCATCAGGACGGCATCCTGATCCGATCAGAATTTCAGCAGGCAGCCGGCCACTTCAGGCCACCGGGCACTGGACACGAATCATGGCCTTTCCCCAGAGAAACAAAAGTCACCAGGCCAGGTTCCTGATGTCAGTTTGCAGGAGGCACTTGGCACTGTCAAACCAGCCACAGTTGCCTATGGTGGTACTATGGGTCTGGGAGAAATCCTGATCCGTTCGGAATTTCAGCAGGCTGCCGGCCACTACGGGCCACCGGGAACTGGACACGTACAATGGCCTTTCCCCAGAGAAACAAAAATCACCAGGCCAGGTTTCCGATATCAGTTTGCAGGAGGCACTTGGCACTGTCAAACCCGCCACTGTTGCCTGTGGGAGCACCTTGCATCTAGGCGATACACTGATACGTTCGGAATTTCAGCAGGCAGCCGGCCACTCCGGGCCACCCGGTCCTGGATAGGAACGGTGGCCTTTCCCCTGAGAAACAAAAGTCACCAGGCCAGGTTCCTGATGTCAGTTTGCAGGAGACACTTGGCACTGTCAAACCAGACACAGGCGCCTGTGGGGGCTCCTTGCATCTGGGACGTATCCTGATCCGTGCGGAATTTCAGCAGGCAGCCGGCCACTCCAGGCCACCGGGCGTTGGACACGAACCATGGCCTTTCCCCAGAGAAACAAAAGTCACCAGGCCAGGTTCCTGATGTCAGTTTGCAGGAGGCACTTGGCACTGTCAAACCAGCCACAGTTGCCTGTGGTTTTACTCTGGGTGTGGGAGGTATCCTGATCCGTGCGGAACTTCAGCAGGCAGCCGGCCAATCCAGGCCACCGGGCACTGGACACGAATCATGGCCTTTCCCCAGAGAAACAAAAGTCACCAGGCCAGGTTCCTGATGTCAGTTTGCAGGAGGCACTTGGCACTGTCAAACCAGCCACCGTTGCCAGTGGTGGTACTTTTGTTCTGGGAGGTATCCTGATCCGTGCGGAATTTCAGCAGGCAGCCGGCCACTCCCGGCCATCGGGCGTTGGACACGAACCATGGCCTTTCCCCAGAGAAACAAAAATCACCAGGCCAGGTTCCCGATATCAGTTTGCAGGAGGCACTTGGCACTGTCAAACCAGCCACAGGTGCCTCTGGGGGCTCCTTGCATCTAGGCGATACACTGATACGTTCGGAATTTCAGCAGGCAGCCGGCCACTCCGGGCCACCCGGTCCTGGATAGGAACGGTGGCCTTTCCCTTGAGAAACAAAAGTCACCAGGCCAGGTTCCTGATGTCAGTTTGCAGGAGGCACTTGGCACTGTCAAACCAGCCACAGGCGCCTGTGGGGGCACTTTTCATCTGGACGGCATCCTGATCCATGAGGAATTTCCGGAGGCAGCCGGCCACTCCGGGCCACCGGGCCGTGGACATGAACGAAGACTTTTCCAAAGAGAAACAAAAGTCACCAGGCCAGGTTCCTGATGTCAGTTTGCAGGAGGCACTTGGCACTGTCAAATCAGCCACAGTCGCCCGTGGTGGCACCTTGCATCTGGGAGGTATCCTCACCCATGGGGAATTTCAGCAGGCAGCCGGCCACAACGGGCCACCGGGCCCCGGACACGAACCATGGCCTTTCCCCAGAGAAACAAAAGTCACCAGACCAGGTTCCTGATGTCAGTTTGCAGGAGGCACTAGGCACTGTCAAACCAGCCACAGTTGCCTGTGGTGGTACTTTCGGTCTGGGAGGTATCCTGATCCGTTCGGAATGTCAGCAGGCAGCCTGCCACTCCGGGCCACCAGGCCCTGGACATGAACCATGGCCTTTCCCCAGAGAAACAAAAGTCACCAGGCCAGGTTCCTGATCTCAGTTTGCAGGAGGCACTTGGCACTGTCAAACCAGCCACAGTTGCCTGTGGGGGCACCTTGCATAAGGGCGGCATCCTGATCCGATCAGAATTTCTGCAGGCAGACGGCCACTTCAGGCCACCGGGCACTGGACACGAATCATGGCCTTTCCCCAGAGAAACAAAAGTCACCAGGCCAGGTTCCTGATGTCAGTTTGCAGGAGGCAGTTGGCACTGTCAAACCAGCCACCGTTGCCTGTGGTGGTACTTTTGTTTTGGGAGGTATCCTGATCCGTGCAGAATTTCAGCAGGCAGCCGGCCACTCCCGGCCATCGGGCGTTGGACACGAACCATGGCCTTTCCCCAGAGAAACAAAAGTCACCAGGGCAGCTTCCTGATGTCAGTTTGCAGGAGGCACTTGGCACTGTCAAACCAGCCACTGTTGCCTGTGGGGGCACCTTGCATATGGGAGGTATCGTGATCCGTGAGGAATTTCAACAGGCAGCCGGCCACGCCGGGCAAGCGGGCACTGGGCACGAACGATGGCCTTTCCCTAGAGAAACAAAAGTCACCAGGCCAGGTTCCTGATGTCAGTTTGCAGGAGACACTTGGCACTGTCAAACCAGCCACAGTTGCCTGTGGGAGCACCTTGAATCTGGGAGTTATCCTCAACCGTTCGGAATTTCAGCAGGCGGCCTGCCAATCCGGGCCTGCAGGCCTCGTACAAGAATGATGGCCTTTCCCCAGAGAAACAAAAATCACCAGGCCAGGTTCCTGATGTCAGTTTGCAGGAGGGACTTGGCACTGTCAAACCACCCACAGTCGCCTGTGGTGGTACTATTGGTCTGGGAGGTATCCTGATCCGTTCGGAATTTCAGCAGGCAGCCGGCCACTCCGGGCCACCAGGCCCTGGACACGAAGCATGGCCTTTCCCCAGAGAAACAAAAGTCACCAGGCCAGGTTCCTGATGTCAGTTTGCAGGAGGCACTTGGCACTGTCAAACCAGCCACAGTTGCCTGTGGGGGCACCTTGCATCTGGGCGGCATCCTGATCCGATCAGAATTTCAGCAGGCAGCCGGCCACTTCAGGCCACCGGGCACTGGACACGAATCATGGCCTTTCCCCAGAGAAACAAAAGTCACCAGGCCAGGTTCCTGATGTCAGTTTGCAGGAGGCACTTGGCACTGTCAAACCAGCCACAGTTGCCTGTGGTGGTACTTTTGTACTGGGAGGTATCCTGATCCGTGCGGAATTTCAACAGGCAGCCGGACACTCCAGGCCACCGGGCACTGGACATGAACCATGGCCTTTCCGCAGAGAAACAAAAGTCACCAGGCCAGGTTCCTGATGTCAGTTTGCAGGAGGCACTTGGCACTGTCAAACCAGCTGCAGGTTCCTGTGGGGGCACCTTGCATCTGGGAGGTATCCTCATCCGTGCGGAATTTCAGCAGGCAGCCGGCCACTACGGGCCATCGGGCGTTGGACACGAACCATGGCCTTTCCCCAGAGAAACAAAAGTCACCAGGCCAGGTTCCTGATGTCAGTTTGCAGGAGGCACTTGGCACTGTCAAACCAGCCACAGTTGCCTGTGGTGTTACTATGGGTCTGGGAGGTATCCTGATCCGTGCGGAACTTCAGCAGGCAGCCGGCCACTCCAGGCCACCGGGCAATGGACATGAACCATGGCCTTTCCCCAGAGAAACAAAAGTCACCAGGCCAGGTTCCTGATGTCAGTTTGCAGGAGGGACTTGGCACTGTCAAACCAGCCACAGTTGCCTGTGGTGGTACTTTCGATCTGGGAGGAATCCTGATCCGTTCGGAATTTCAGCAGGCAGCCGGCCACTCCAGGCCACCAGGCCCTGGACACGTACAATGGCCTTTCCCCAGAGAAACAAAAATCACCAGGCCAGGTTCCTGATGTCAGTTTGCAGGAGGCACTTGGCACTGTCAAACCAGCCACAGTTGCCTGTGGTGGTACTTTCGGTCTGGGAGGAATCCTATTCCGTTCGGAATTTCAGCAGTCGGCCGGCCACTACGGGCCACCAGGACCCTGGACACGTACAATGGCCTTTCCCCAGAGAAACAAAAATCACCAGGCCAGGTTCCCGATATCAGTTTGCAGGAGGCAGTTGGCACTGTCAAACCAGCCACTGTTGCCTGTGGGGGCACCTTGCATCTAGGCGATACACTGATACGTTCGGAATTTCAGCAGGCAGCCGGCCACTCCGGGCCACTCCGGGCCTGGACACGTACAATGGCCTTTCCCCAGAGAAACAAAAGTCACCAGGCCAGGTTCCTGATGTCAGTTTGCAGGAGGCACTTGGCACTGTCAAACCAGCCACAGTTGCCTTTGGGGGCACCTTGCATCAGGACGGCATCCTGATCCGTTCGGAATTTCAGCAGGCAGCCTGCCTCTCCGGGCCACCGGGCCGTGGACATGAACGATGGCTTTTCCAAAGAGAAACAAAAGTCACCAGGCCAGGTTCCTGATGTCAGTTTGCAGGAGGCACTTGGCACTGTCAAACCAGCCACAGTTTCCTGTGGTGGTACTATGGGTCTGGGAGAAATCCTGATCCGTTCGGAATTTCAGCAGGCTGCCGGCCACTACGGGCCACCGCGAACTGGACACGTACAATGGCCTTTCCCCAGAGAAACAAAAATCACCAGGCCAGGTTTCCGATATCAGTTTGCAGGAGGCACTTGGCACTGTCAAACCAGCCACTGTTGCCTGTGGGAGCACCTTGCATCTAGGCGATACACTGATACGTTCGGAATTTCAGCAGGCAGCCGGCCACTCCGGGCCACCCGGTCCTGGATAGGAACGGTGGCCTTTCCCCTGAGAAACAAAAGTCACCAGGCCAGGTTCCTGATGTCAGTTTGCAGGAGACACTTGGCACTGTCAAACCAGACACAGGCGCCTGTGGGGGCACCTTGCATCTGGGACGTATCCTGATCCGTGCGGAATTTCAGCAGGCAGCCGGCCACTTCAGGCCACCGGGCACTGGACACGAATCATGGCCTTTCCCCAGAGAAACAAAAGTCACCAGGCCAGGTTCCTGATGGCAGTTTGCAGGAGGCACTTGGCACTGTCAAACCAGCCACAGTTGCCTTTGGGGGCACCTTGCATCTGGGCGGCATCCTGATCCGATCAGAATTTCAGCAGGCAGCCGGCCACTTCAGGCCACCGGGCACTGGACACGAATCATGGCCTTTCCCCAGAGAAACAAAAGTCACAAGGCCAGGTTCCTGATGTCAGTTTGCAGGAGGCACTTGGCACTGTCAAACCAGCCACCGTTGCCAGTGGTGGTACTTTTGTACTGGGAGGTATCCTGATCCGTGCGGAATTTCAGCAGGCAGCCGGACACTCCAGGCCACCGGGCACTGGACATGAACCATGGCCTTTCTCCAGAGAAACAAAAGTCACCAGGCCAGGTTCCTGATGTCAGTTTGCAGGAGGCACTTGGCACTGTCAAACCAGCTGCAGGTGCCTGTGGGGGCACCTTGCATCTGGGAGGTATCCTCATCCGTGCGGAATTTCTGCAGGCAGCCGGCCACTCCCGGCCATCGGGCGTTGGACACGAACCATGGCCTTTCCCCAGAGAAACAAAAGTCACCAGGCCAGGTTCCTGATGTCAGTTTGCAGGAGGGACTTGGCACTGTCAAACCAGCCACAGTTGCCTGTGGTGGTACTTTCGATCTGGGAGGAATCCTGATCCGTTCGGAATGTCAGCAGGCAGCCGGACACTCCGGGCCACCAGGCCCTGGACACGTACAATGGCCTTTCCCCAGAGAAACAAAAATCACCAGGCCAGGTTCCTGATGTCAGTTTGCAGGAGGCACTTGGCACTGTCAAACCAGCCACAGTTGCCTGTGGGGGCACTTTTCATCTGGACGGCATCCTGATCCATGAGGATTTTCAGGAGGCAGCCGGCCACTCCGGGCCACCGGGCCGTGGACATGAACGATGACTTTTCCAAAGAGAAACAAAAGTCACCAGGCCAGGTTCCTGATATCAGTTTGCAGGAGGCACTTGGCACTGTCAAATCAGCCACAGTTGCCCGTAGGGGCACCTTGCATCTGGGAGGTATCCTCAACCATGGGGAATTTCAGCAGGCAGCCGGCCACTACGGGCCACCGGGCACTGGACACGAACCATGGCCTTTCCCCAGAGAAACAAAAGTCACCAGGTCAGGTTCCTGATCTCAGTTTGCAGGAGGCACTTGGCACTGTCAAACCAGCTGCCGTTGCCAGTGGTGGTACTTTCGGTCTGGGAGCAATCCTGATCCGTTCGGAATTTCAGCAGGCAGCCGGCCACTCCGGGCCACCAGGCCCTGGACACGAAGCATGGCCTTTCCCCAGAGAAACAAAAGTCACCAGGCCAGGTTCCTGATGTCAGTTTGCAGGAGGCACTTGGCACTGTCAAACCAGCCACAGTTGCCTTTGGGGGCACCTTGCATCTGGGCGGCATCCTGATCCGATCAGAATTTCAGCAGGCAGCCGGCCACTTCAGGCCACCGGGCACTGGACACGAATCATGGCCTTTCCCCAGAGAAACAAAAGTCACAAGGCCAGGTTCCTGATGTCAGTTTGCAGGAGGCACTTGGCACTGTCAAACCAGCCACCGTTGCCAGTGGTGGTACTTTTGTACTGGGAGGTATCCTGATCCGTGCGGAATTTCAACAGGCAGCCGGACACTCCAGGCCACCGGGCACTGGACATGAACCATGGCCTTTCCGCAGAGAAACAAAAGTCACCAGGCCAGGTTCCTGATGTCAGTTTGCAGGAGGCACTTGGCACTGTCAAACCAGCTGCAGGTGCCTGTGGGGGCACCTTGCATCTGGGAGGTATCCTCATCCGTGCGGAATTTCTGCAGGCAGCCGGCCACTCCCGGCCATCGGGCGTTGGACACGAACCATGGCCTTTCCCCAGAGAAACAAAAGTCACCAGGCCAGGTTCCTGATGTCAGTTTGCAGGAGGCACTTGGCACTGTCAAACCAGCCACAGTTGCCTGTGGTGTTACTATGGGTCTGGGAGGTATCCTGATCCGTGCGGAACTTCAGCAGGCAGCCGGCCACTCCAGGCCACCGGGCAATGGACATGAACCATGGCCTTTCCCCAGAGAAACAAAAGTCACCAGGCCAGGTTCCTGATGTCAGTTTGCAGGAGGGACTTGGCACTGTCAAACCAGCCACAGTTGCCTGTGGTGGTACTTTCGATCTGGGAGGAATCCTGATCCGTTCGGAATTTCAGCAGGCAGCCGGCCACTCCAGGCCACCAGGCCCTGGACACGTACAATGGCCTTTCCCCAGAGAAACAAAAGTCACCAGGCCAGGTTCCTGATGTCAGTTTGCAGGAGGCACTTGGCACTGTCAAATCAGCCACAGTTGCCTGTGGTGGTACTATGGGTCTGGGAGGTATCCTGACCGTTCGGAATTTTAGCAGGCAGCCGGACAATCCGGGCCACCGGTCCCTGGACATGAACCATGGCCTTTCCCCAGAGAAACAAAATTCACCAGGCAGGGTTCCTGATGTCAGTTTGCAGGAGGCAGTTGGCAATGTCAAACCAGCCACTATTGTCTGTGGGGGCATCTTGCATCTGGGAGGTATCCTCATCCGTGCGGAATTTCAGCAGGCAGCCGGCCACTCTGGGCCACCAGGCCCTGGACACGTACAATGGCCTTTCCAAAGAGAAACAAAAATCACCAGGCCAGGTTCCTGATGTCAGTTTGCAGGAGGCACTTGGCACTGTCAAACCAGCCACAGTTGCCTGTGGTGGTACTTTCGGTCTGGGAGGAATCCTATTCCGTTCGGAATTTCAGCAGTCGGCCGGCCACTACGGGCCACCAGGACCCTGGACACGTACAATGGCCTTTCCCCAGAGAAACAAAAATCACCAGGCCAGGTTCCTGATGTCAGTTTGCAGGAGGCACTTGGCACTGTCAAACCAGCCACTGTTGCCTGTGGGGGCACCTTGCATCTAGGCGATACACTGATACGTTCGGAATTTCAGCAGGCAGCTGGCCACTCCTGGCCACCCGGTCCGGGATAGGAACGGTGGCCTTTCCCCTGAGAAACAAAAGTCACCAGGCCAGGTTCCTGATGTCAGTTTGCAGGAGACACTTGGCACTGTCAAACAAGCCACAGTTGCCTGTGGGGGCACCTTGCATCTGGGACGTATCCTGATCCGTGAGGAATTTCAGCAGGCAGCCGGCCACTCCAGCCCACCGGGCGTTGGACAGGAACCATGGCCTTTCCCCAGAGAAACAAAAGTCACCAGGCCAGGTTCCTGATGTCAGTTTGCAGGAGGCACTTGGCACTGTCAAACCAGCCACCGTTGCCAGTGGTGGTACTTTTGTACTGGGAGGTATCCTGATCCGTGCGGAATTTCAGCAGGCAGCCGGACACTCCAGGCCACCGGGCACTGGACATGAACCATGGCCTTTCTCCAGAGAAACAAAAGTCACCAGGCCAGGTTCCTGATGTCAGTTTGCAGGAGGCACTTGGCACTGTCAAACCAGCTGCAGGTGCCTGTGGGGGCACCTTGCATCTGGGAGGTATCCTCATCCGTGCGGAATTTCTGCAGGCAGCCGGCCACTCCCGGCCATCGGGCGTTGGACACGAACCATGGCCTTTCCCCAGAGAAACAAAAGTCACCAGGCCAGGTTCCTGATGTCAGTTTGCAGGAGGGACTTGGCACTGTCAAACCAGCCACAGTTGCCTGTGGTGGTACTTTCGATCTGGGAGGAATCCTGATCCGTTCGGAATGTCAGCAGGCAGCCGGACACTCCGGGCCACCAGGCCCTGGACACGTACAATGGCCTTTCCCCAGAGAAACAAAAATCACCAGGCCAGGTTCCTGATGTCAGTTTGCAGGAGGCACTTGGCACTGTCAAACCAGCCACAGTTGCCTGTGGGGGCACTTTTCATCTGGACGGCATCCTGATCCATGAGGATTTTCAGGAGGCAGCCGGCCACTCCGGGCCACCGGGCCGTGGACATGAACGATGACTTTTCCAAAGAGAAACAAAAGTCACCAGGCCAGGTTCCTGATATCAGTTTGCAGGAGGCACTTGGCACTGTCAAATCAGCCACAGTTGCCCGTAGGGGCACCTTGCATCTGGGAGGTATCCTCAACCATGGGGAATTTCAGCAGGCAGCCGGCCACTACGGGCCACCGGGCACTGGACACGAACCATGGCCTTTCCCCAGAGAAACAAAAGTCACCAGGTCAGGTTCCTGATCTCAGTTTGCAGGAGGCACTTGGCACTGTCAAACCAGCTGCCGTTGCCAGTGGTGGTACTTTCGGTCTGGGAGCAATCCTGATCCGTTCGGAATTTCAGCAGGCAGCCGGCCACTCCGGGCCACCAGGCCCTGGACACGAAGCATGGCCTTTCCCCAGAGAAACAAAAGTCACCAGGCCAGGTTCCTGATGTCAGTTTGCAGGAGGCACTTGGCACTGTCAAACCAGCCACAGTTGCCTTTGGGGGCACCTTGCATCTGGGCGGCATCCTGATCCGATCAGAATTTCAGCAGGCAGCCGGCCACTTCAGGCCACCGGGCACTGGACACGAATCATGGCCTTTCCCCAGAGAAACAAAAGTCACAAGGCCAGGTTCCTGATGTCAGTTTGCAGGAGGCACTTGGCACTGTCAAACCAGCCACCGTTGCCAGTGGTGGTACTTTTGTACTGGGAGGTATCCTGATCCGTGCGGAATTTCAACAGGCAGCCGGACACTCCAGGCCACCGGGCACTGGACATGAACCATGGCCTTTCCGCAGAGAAACAAAAGTCACCAGGCCAGGTTCCTGATGTCAGTTTGCAGGAGGCACTTGGCACTGTCAAACCAGCTGCAGGTGCCTGTGGGGGCACCTTGCATCTGGGAGGTATCCTCATCCGTGCGGAATTTCTGCAGGCAGCCGGCCACTCCCGGCCATCGGGCGTTGGACACGAACCATGGCCTTTCCCCAGAGAAACAAAAGTCACCAGGCCAGGTTCCTGATGTCAGTTTGCAGGAGGCACTTGGCACTGTCAAACCAGCCACAGTTGCCTGTGGTGTTACTATGGGTCTGGGAGGTATCCTGATCCGTGCGGAACTTCAGCAGGCAGCCGGCCACTCCAGGCCACCGGGCAATGGACATGAACCATGGCCTTTCCCCAGAGAAACAAAAGTCACCAGGCCAGGTTCCTGATGTCAGTTTGCAGGAGGGACTTGGCACTGTCAAACCAGCCACAGTTGCCTGTGGTGGTACTTTCGATCTGGGAGGAATCCTGATCCGTTCGGAATTTCAGCAGGCAGCCGGACACTCCGGGCCACCAGGCCCTGGACACGTACAATGGCCTTTCCCCAGAGAAACAAAAGTCACCAGGCCAGGTTCCTGATGTCAGTTTGCAGGAGGCACTTGGCACTGTCAAATCAGCCACAGTTGCCTGTGGTGGTACTATGGGTCTGGGAGGTATCCTGACCGTTCGGAATTTTAGCAGGCAGCCGGACAATCCGGGCCACCGGTCCCTGGACATGAACCATGGCCTTTCCCCAGAGAAACAAAATTCACCAGGCAGGGTTCCTGATGTCAGTTTGCAGGAGGCAGTTGGCAATGTCAAACCAGCCACTATTGTCTGTGGGGGCATCTTGCATCTGGGAGGTATCCTCATCCGTGCGGAATTTCAGCAGGCAGCCGGCCACTCTGGGCCACCAGGCCCTGGACACGTACAATGGCCTTTCCAAAGAGAAACAAAAATCACCAGGCCAGGTTCCTGATGTCAGTTTGCAGGAGGCACTTGGCACTGTCAAACCAGCCACAGTTGCCTGTGGTGGTACTTTCGGTCTGGGAGGAATCCTATTCCGTTCGGAATTTCAGCAGTCGGCCGGCCACTACGGGCCACCAGGACCCTGGACACGTACAATGGCCTTTCCCCAGAGAAACAAAAATCACCAGGCCAGGTTCCTGATGTCAGTTTGCAGGAGGCACTTGGCACTGTCAAACCAGCCACTGTTGCCTGTGGGGGCACCTTGCATCTAGGCGATACACTGATACGTTCGGAATTTCAGCAGGCAGCTGGCCACTCCTGGCCACCCGGTCCTGGATAGGAACGGTGGCCTTTCCCCTGAGAAACAAAAGTCACCAGGCCAGGTTCCTGATGTCAGTTTGCAGGAGACACTTGGCACTGTCAAACAAGCCACAGTTGCCTGTGGGGGCACCTTGCATCTGGGACGTATCCTGATCCGTGAGGAATTTCAGCAGGCAGCCGGCCACTCCAGCCCACCGGGCGTTGGACAGGAACCATGGCCTTTCCCCAGAGAAACAAAAGTCACCAGGCCAGGTTCCTGATGTCAGTTTGCAGGAGGCACTTGGCACTGTCAAACCAGCCACAGTTGCCTGTGGTGGTACTTTTAGTCTGGGAGGAATCCTGTTCCATTCGGAATTTCAGCAGGCAGCCGGCCACTCCGGGCCACCAGTCCCTGGACACGTACAATGGCCTTTCCCCAGAGAAACAAAAGTCACCAGGCCAGGTTCCTGATGTCAGTTTGCAGGAGGCACTTGGCACTGTCAAACCAGCCACAGGTGCCTCTGGGGGCACCTTGCATCAGGACGGCATCCTGATCCGATCAGAATTTCAGCAGGCAGCCGGCCACTTCAGGCCACCGGGCACTGGACACGAATCATGGCCTTTCCCCAGAGAAACAAAAGTCACAAGGCCAGGTTCCTGATGTCAGTTTGCAGGAGGCACTTGGCACTGTCAAACCAGCCACCGTTGCCAGTGGTGGTACTTTTGTACTGGGAGGTATCCTGATCCGTGCGGAATTTCAACAGGCAGCCGGACACTCCAGGCCACCGGGCACTGGACATGAACCATGGCCTTTCCGCAGAGAAACAAAAGTCACCAGGCCAGGTTCCTGATGTCAGTTTGCAGGAGGCACTTGGCACTGTCAAACCAGCTGCAGGTGCCTGTGGGGGCACCTTGCATCTGGGAGGTATCCTCATCCGTGCGGAATTTCTGCAGGCAGCCGGCCACTCCCGGCCATCGGGCGTTGGACACGAACCATGGCCTTTCCCCAGAGAAACAAAAGTCACCAGGCCAGGTTCCTGATGTCAGTTTGCAGGAGGCACTTGGCACTGTCAAACCAGCCACAGTTGCCTGTGGTGTTACTATGGGTCTGGGAGGTATCCTGATCCGTGCGGAACTTCAGCAGGCAGCCGGCCACTCCAGGCCACCGGGCAATGGACATGAACCATGGCCTTTCCCCAGAGAAACAAAAGTCACCAGGCCAGGTTCCTGATGTCAGTTTGCAGGAGGGACTTGGCACTGTCAAACCAGCCACAGTTGCCTGTGGTGGTACTTTCGATCTGGGAGGAATCCTGATCCGTTCGGAATTTCAGCAGGCAGCCGGACACTCCGGGCCACCAGGCCCTGGACACGTACAATGGCCTTTCCCCAGAGAAACAAAAGTCACCAGGCCAGGTTCCTGATGTCAGTTTGCAGGAGGCACTTGGCACTGTCAAATCAGCCACAGTTGCCTGTGGTGGTACTATGGGTCTGGGAGGTATCCTGACCGTTCGGAATTTTAGCAGGCAGCCGGACAATCCGGGCCACCGGTCCCTGGACATGAACCATGGCCTTTCCCCAGAGAAACAAAATTCACCAGGCAGGGTTCCTGATGTCAGTTTGCAGGAGGCAGTTGGCAATGTCAAACCAGCCACTATTGTCTGTGGGGGCATCTTGCATCTGGGAGGTATCCTCATCCGTGCGGAATTTCAGCAGGCAGCCGGCCACTCTGGGCCACCAGGCCCTGGACACGTACAATGGCCTTTCCAAAGAGAAACAAAAATCACCAGGCCAGGTTCCTGATGTCAGTTTGCAGGAGGCACTTGGCACTGTCAAACCAGCCACAGTTGCCTGTGGTGGTACTTTCGGTCTGGGAGGAATCCTATTCCGTTCGGAATTTCAGCAGTCGGCCGGCCACTACGGGCCACCAGGACCCTGGACACGTACAATGGCCTTTCCCCAGAGAAACAAAAATCACCAGGCCAGGTTCCTGATGTCAGTTTGCAGGAGGCACTTGGCACTGTCAAACCAGCCACTGTTGCCTGTGGGGGCACCTTGCATCTAGGCGATACACTGATACGTTCGGAATTTCAGCAGGCAGCTGGCCACTCCTGGCCACCCGGTCCTGGATAGGAACGGTGGCCTTTCCCCTGAGAAACAAAAGTCACCAGGCCAGGTTCCTGATGTCAGTTTGCAGGAGACACTTGGCACTGTCAAACAAGCCACAGTTGCCTGTGGGGGCACCTTGCATCTGGGACGTATCCTGATCCGTGAGGAATTTCAGCAGGCAGCCGGCCACTCCAGCCCACCGGGCGTTGGACAGGAACCATGGCCTTTCCCCAGAGAAACAAAAGTCACCAGGCCAGGTTCCTGATGTCAGTTTGCAGGAGGCACTTGGCACTGTCAAACCAGCCACAGTTGCCTGTGGTGGTACTTTTAGTCTGGGAGGAATCCTGTTCCATTCGGAATTTCAGCAGGCAGCCGGCCACTCCGGGCCACCAGTCCCTGGACACGTACAATGGCCTTTCCCCAGAGAAACAAAAGTCACCAGGCCAGGTTCCTGATGTCAGTTTGCAGGAGGCACTTGGCACTGTCAAACCAGCCACAGGTGCCTCTGGGGGCACCTTGCATCAGGACGGCATCCTGATCCGATCAGAATTTCAGCAGGCAGCCGGCCACTTCAGGCCACCGGGCACTGGACACGAATCATGGCCTTTCCCCAGAGAAACAAAAGTCACCAGGCCAGGTTCCTGATGTCAGTTTGCAGGAGGCACTTGGCACTGTCAAACCAGCCACAGTTGCCTGTGGTTTTACTCTGGGTGTGGGAGGTATCCTGATCCGTGCGGAACTTCAGCAGGCAGCCGGCCAATCCAGGCCACCGGGCACTGGACACGAATCATGGCCTTTCCCCAGAGAAACAAAAGTCACCAGGCCAGGTTCCTGATGTCAGTTTGCAGGAGGCACTTGGCACTGTCAAACCAGCCACCGTTGCCAGTGGTGGTACTTTTGTTCTGGGAGGTATCCTGATCCGTGCGGAATTTCAGCAGGCAGCCGGCCACTCCCGGCCATCGGGCGTTGGACACGAACCATGGCCTTTCCCCAGAGAAACAAAAATCACCAGGCCAGGTTCCCGATATCAGTTTGCAGGAGGCACTTGGCACTGTCAAACCAGCCACAGGTGCCTCTGGGGGCTCCTTGCATCTAGGCGATACACTGATACGTTCGGAATTTCAGCAGGCAGCCGGCCACTCCGGGCCACCCGGTCCTGGATAGGAACGGTGGCCTTTCCCTTGAGAAACAAAAGTCACCAGGCCAGGTTCCTGATGTCAGTTTGCAGGAGGCACTTGGCACTGTCAAACCAGCCACAGGCGCCTGTGGGGGCACTTTTCATCTGGACGGCATCCTGATCCATGAGGAATTTCCGGAGGCAGCCGGCCACTCCGGGCCACCGGGCCGTGGACATGAACGAAGACTTTTCCAAAGAGAAACAAAAGTCACCAGGCCAGGTTCCTGATGTCAGTTTGCAGGAGGCACTTGGCACTGTCAAATCAGCCACAGTCGCCCGTGGTGGCACCTTGCATCTGGGAGGTATCCTCAACCATGGGGAATTTCAGCAGGCAGCCGGCCACAACGGGCCACCGGGCCCCGGACACGAACCATGGCCTTTCCCCAGAGAAACAAAAGTCACCAGACCAGGTTCCTGATGTCAGTTTGCAGGAGGCACTAGGCACTGTCAAACCAGCCACAGTTGCCTGTGGTGGTACTTTCGGTCTGGGAGGTATCCTGATCCGTTCGGAATGTCAGCAGGCAGCCTGCCACTCCGGGCCACCAGGCCCTGGACATGAACCATGGCCTTTCCCCAGAGAAACAAAAGTCACCAGGCCAGGTTCCTGATCTCAGCTTGCAGGAGGCACTTGGCACTGTCAAACCAGCCACAGTTGCCTGTGGGGGCACCTTGCATAAGGGCGGCATCCTGATCCGATCAGAATTTCTGCAGGCAGACGGCCACTTCAGGCCACCGGGCACTGGACACGAATCATGGCCTTTCCCCAGAGAAACAAAAGTCACCAGGCCAGGTTCCTGATGTCAGTTTGCAGGAGGCAGTTGGCACTGTCAAACCAGCCACCGTTGCCTGTGGTGGTACTTTTGTTTTGGGAGGTATCCTGATCCGTGCAGAATTTCAGCAGGCAGCCGGCCACTCCCGGCCATCGGGCGTTGGACACGAACCATGGCCTTTCCCCAGAGAAACAAAAGTCACCAGGGCAGCTTCCTGATCTCAGTTTGCAGGAGGCACTTGGCACTGTCAAACCAGCCACTGTTGCCTGTGGGGGCACCTTGCATATGGGAGGTATCGTGATCCGTGAGGAATTTCAACAGGCAGCCGGCCACGCCGGGCAAGCGGGCACTGGGCACGAACGATGGCCTTTCCCTAGAGAAACAAAAGTCACCAGGCCAGGTTCCTGATGTCAGTTTGCAGGAGACACTTGGCACTGTCAAACCAGCCACAGTTGCCTGTGGGAGCACCTTGAATCTGGGAGTTATCCTCAACCGTTCGGAATTTCAGCAGGCGGCCTGCCAATCCGGGCCTGCAGGCCTCGTACAAGAATGATGGCCTTTCCCCAGAGAAACAAAAATCACCAGGCCAGGTTCCTGATGTCAGTTTGCAGGAGGGACTTGGCACTGTCAAACCACCCACAGTCGCCTGTGGTGGTACTATTGGTCTGGGAGGTATCCTGATCCGTTCGGAATGTCAGCAGGCAGCCGGCCACTCCGGGCCACCAGGCCCTGGACACGAAGCATGGCCTTTCCCCAGAGAAACAAAAGTCACCAGGCCAGGTTCCTGATGTCAGTTTGCAGGAGGCACTTGGCACTGTCAAACCAGCCACAGTTGCCTGTGGGGGCACCTTGCATCTGGGCGGCATCCTGATCCGATCAGAATTTCAGCAGGCAGCCGGCCACTTCAGGCCACCGGGCACTGGACACGAATCATGGCCTTTCCCCAGAGAAACAAAAGTCACCAGGCCAGGTTCCTGATGTCAGTTTGCAGGAGGCACTTGGCACTGTCAAACCAGCCACAGTTGCCTGTGGTGGTACTTTTGTACTGGGAGGTATCCTGATCCGTGCGGAATTTCAACAGGCAGCCGGACACTCCAGGCCACCGGGCACTGGACATGAACCATGGCCTTTCCGCAGAGAAACAAAAGTCACCAGGCCAGGTTCCTGATGTCAGTTTGCAGGAGGCACTTGGCACTGTCAAACCAGCTGCAGGTTCCTGTGGGGGCACCTTGCATCTGGGAGGTATCCTCATCCGTGCGGAATTTCAGCAGGCAGCCGGCCACTACGGGCCATCGGGCGTTGGACACGAACCATGGCCTTTCCCCAGAGAAACAAAAGTCACCAGGCCAGGTTCCTGATGTCAGTTTGCAGGAGGCACTTGGCACTGTCAAACCAGCCACAGTTGCCTGTGGTGTTACTATGGGTCTGGGAGGTATCCTGATCCGTGCGGAACTTCAGCAGGCAGCCGGCCACTCCAGGCCACCGGGCAATGGACATGAACCATGGCCTTTCCCCAGAGAAACAAAAGTCACCAGGCCAGGTTCCTGATGTCAGTTTGCAGGAGGGACTTGGCACTGTCAAACCAGCCACAGTTGCCTGTGGTGGTACTTTCGATCTGGGAGGAATCCTGATCCGTTCGGAATTTCAGCAGGCAGCCGGCCACTCCGGGCCACCAGGCCCTGGACACGTACAATGGCCTTTCCCCAGAGAAACAAAAATCACCAGGCCAGGTTCCTGATGTCAGTTTGCAGGAGGCACTTGGCACTGTCAAACCAGCCACAGTTGCCTGTGGTGGTACTTTCGGTCTGGGAGGAATCCTGATCCGTTCGGAATTTCAGCAGGCAGCCGGCCACTCCGGGCCACCAGGCCCTGGACACGTACAATGGCCTTTCCCCAGAGAAACAAAAATCACCAGGCCAGGTTCCTGATGTCAGTTTGCAGGAGGCACTTGGCACTGTCAAACCAGCCACAGTTGCCTGTGGTGGTACTTTCGGTCTGGGAGGAATCCTATTCCGTTCGGAATTTCAGCAGTCGGCCGGCCACTACGGGCCACCAGGACCCTGGACACGTACAATGGCCTTTCCCCAGAGAAACAAAAATCACCAGGCCAGGTTCCCGATATCAGTTTGCAGGAGGCAGTTGGCACTGTCAAACCAGCCACTGTTGCCTGTGGGGGCACCTTGCATCTAGGCGATACACTGATACGTTCGGAATTTCAGCAGGCAGCCGGCCACTCCGGGCCACTCCGGGCCTGGACACGTACAATGGCCTTTCCCCAGAGAAACAAAAGTCACCAGGCCAGGTTCCTGATGTCAGTTTGCAGGAGGCACTTGGCACTGTCAAACCAGCCACAGTTGCCTTTGGGGGCACCTTGCATCAGGACGGCATCCTGATCCGTTCGGAATTTCAGCAGGCAGCCTGCCTCTCCGGGCCACCGGGCCGTGGACATGAACGATGGCTTTTCCAAAGAGAAACAAAAGTCACCAGGCCAGGTTCCTGATGTCAGTTTGCAGGAGGCACTTGGCACTGTCAAACCAGCCACAGTTGCCTGTGGTGGTACTATGGGTCTGGGAGAAATCCTGATCCGTTCGGAATTTCAGCAGCCTGCCGGCCACTACGGGCCACCGCGAACTGGACACGTACAATGGCCTTTCCCCAGAGAAACAAAAATCACCAGGCCAGGTTTCCGATATCAGTTTGCAGGAGGCACTTGGCACTGTCAAACCAGCCACTGTTGCCTGTGGGAGCACCTTGCATCTAGGCGATACACTGATACGTTCGGAATTTCAGCAGGCAGCCGGCCACTCCGGGCCACCCGGTCCTGGATAGGAACGGTGGCCTTTCCCCTGAGAAACAAAAGTCACCAGGCCAGGTTCCTGATGTCAGTTTGCAGGAGACACTTGGCACTGTCAAACCAGACACAGGCGCCTGTGGGGGCACCTTGCATCTGGGACGTATCCTGATCCGTGCGGAATTTCAGCAGGCAGCCGGCCACACCGGGCCACCGGGCACTGGACACGAATCATGGCCTTTCCCCAGAGAAACAAAAGTCACCAGGCCAGGTTCCTGATGGCAGTTTGCAGGAGGCACTTGGCACTGTCAAACCAGCCACAGTTGCCTTTGGGGGCACCTTGCATCTGGGCGGCATCCTGATCCGATCAGAATTTCAGCAGGCAGCCGGCCACTTCAGGCCACCGGGCACTGGACACGAATCATGGCCTTTCCCCAGAGAAACAAAAGTCACAAGGCCAGGTTCCTGATGTCAGTTTGCAGGAGGCACTTGGCACTGTCAAACCAGCCACCGTTGCCAGTGGTGGTACTTTTGTACTGGGAGGTATCCTGATCCGTGCGGAATTTCAGCAGGCAGCCGGACACTCCAGGCCACCGGGCACTGGACATGAACCATGGCCTTTCTCCAGAGAAACAAAAGTCACCAGGCCAGGTTCCTGATGTCAGTTTGCAGGAGGCACTTGGCACTGTCAAACCAGCTGCAGGTGCCTGTGGGGGCACCTTGCATCTGGGAGGTATCCTCATCCGTGCGGAATTTCTGCAGGCAGCCGGCCACTCCCGGCCATCGGGCGTTGGACACGAACCATGGCCTTTCCCCAGAGAAACAAAAGTCACCAGGCCAGGTTCCTGATGTCAGTTTGCAGGAGGGACTTGGCACTGTCAAACCAGCCACAGTTGCCTGTGGTGGTACTTTCGATCTGGGAGGAATCCTGATCCGTTCGGAATGTCAGCAGGCAGCCGGACACTCCGGGCCACCAGGCCCTGGACACGTACAATGGCCTTTCCCCAGAGAAACAAAAATCACCAGGCCAGGTTCCTGATGTCAGTTTGCAGGAGGCACTTGGCACTGTCAAACCAGCCACAGTTGCCTGTGGGGGCACTTTTCATCTGGACGGCATCCTGATCCATGAGGATTTTCAGGAGGCAGCCGGACACTCCGGGCCACCGGGCCGTGGACATGAACGATGACTTTTCCAAAGAGAAACAAAAGTCACCAGGCCAGGTTCCTGATATCAGTTTGCAGGAGGCACTTGGCACTGTCAAATCAGCCACAGTTGCCCGTAGGGGCACCTTGCATCTGGGAGGTATCCTCAACCATGGGGAATTTCAGCAGGCAGCCGGCCACTACGGGCCACCGGGCACTGGACACGAACCATGGCCTTTCCCCAGAGAAACAAAAGTCACCAGGTCAGGTTCCTGATCTCAGTTTGCAGGAGGCACTTGGCACTGTCAAACCAGCTGCCGTTGCCAGTGGTGGTACTATGGGTCTGGGAGCAATCCTGATCCGTTCGGAATTTCAGCAGGCAGCCGGCCACTCCGGGCCACCAGGCCCTGGACACGAAGCATGGCCTTTCCCCAGAGAAACAAAAGTCACCAGGCCAGGTTCCTGATGTCAGTTTGCAGGAGGCACTTGGCACTGTCAAACCAGCCACAGTTGCCTTTGGGGGCACCTTGCATCTGGGCGGCATCCTGATCCGATCAGAATTTCAGCAGGCAGCCGGCCACTTCAGGCCACCGGGCACTGGACACGAATCATGGCCTTTCCCCAGAGAAACAAAAGTCACAAGGCCAGGTTCCTGATGTCAGTTTGCAGGAGGCACTTGGCACTGTCAAACCAGCCACCGTTGCCAGTGGTGGTACTTTTGTACTGGGAGGTATCCTGATCCGTGCGGAATTTCAACAGGCAGCCGGACACTCCAGGCCACCGGGCACTGGACATGAACCATGGCCTTTCCGCAGAGAAACAAAAGTCACCAGGCCAGGTTCCTGATGTCAGTTTGCAGGAGGCACTTGGCACTGTCAAACCAGCTGCAGGTGCCTGTGGGGGCACCTTGCATCTGGGAGGTATCCTCATCCGTGCGGAATTTCTGCAGGCAGCCGGCCACTCCCGGCCATCGGGCGTTGGACACGAACCATGGCCTTTCCCCAGAGAAACAAAAGTCACCAGGCCAGGTTCCTGATGTCAGTTTGCAGGAGGCACTTGGCACTGTCAAACCAGCCACAGTTGCCTGTGGTGTTACTATGGGTCTGGGAGGTATCCTGATCCGTGCGGAACTTCAGCAGGCAGCCGGCCACTCCAGGCCACCGGGCAATGGACATGAACCATGGCCTTTCCCCAGAGAAACAAAAGTCACCAGGCCAGGTTCCTGATGTCAGTTTGCAGGAGGCACTTGGCACTGTCAAACCAGCCACAGTTGCCTGTGGTGGTACTTTCGATCTGGGAGGAATCCTGATCCGTTCGGAATTTCAGCAGGCAGCCGGCCACTCCGGGCCACCAGGCCCTGGACACGTACAATGGCCTTTCCCCAGAGAAACAAAAGTCACCAGGCCAGGTTCCTGATGTCAGTTTGCAGGAGGCACTTGGCACTGTCAAATCAGCCACAGTTGCCTGTGGTGGTACTATGGGTCTGGGAGGTATCCTGACCGTTCGGAATTTTAGCAGGCAGCCGGACAATCCGGGCCACCGGTCCCTGGACATGAACCATGGCCTTTCCCCAGAGAAACAAAATTCACCAGGCAGGGTTCCTGATGTCAGTTTGCAGGAGGCAGTTGGCAATGTCAAACCAGCCACTATTGTCTGTGGGGGCATCTTGCATCTGGGAGGTATCCTCATCCGTGCGGAATTTCAGCAGGCAGCCGGCCACTCTGGGCCACCAGGCCCTGGACACGTACAATGGCCTTTCCAAAGAGAAACAAAAATCACCAGGCCAGGTTCCTGATGTCAGTTTGCAGGAGGCACTTGGCACTGTCAAACCAGCCACAGTTGCCTGTGGTGGTACTTTCGGTCTGGGAGGAATCCTATTCCGTTCGGAATTTCAGCAGTCGGCCGGCCACTACGGGCCACCAGGACCCTGGACACGTACAATGGCCTTTCCCCAGAGAAACAAAAATCACCAGGCCAGGTTCCTGATGTCAGTTTGCAGGAGGCAGTTGGCACTGTCAAACCAGCCACTGTTGCCTGTGGGGGCACCTTGCATCTAGGCGATACACTGATACGTTCGGAATTTCAGCAGGCAGCTGGCCACTCCTGGCCACCCGGTCCTGGATAGGAACGGTGGACTTTCCCCTGAGAAACAAAAGTCACCAGGCCAGGTTCCTGATGTCAGTTTGCAGGAGACACTTGGCACTGTCAAACAAGCCACAGTTGCCTGTGGGGGCACCTTGCATCTGGGACGTATCCTGATCCGTGAGGAATTTCAGCAGGCAGCCGGCCACTCCAGCCCACCGGGCGTTGGACAGGAACCATGGCCTTTCCCCAGAGAAACAAAAGTCACCAGGCCAGGTTCCTGATGTCAGTTTGCAGGAGGCACTTGGCACTGTCAAACCAGCCACCGTTGCCAGTGGTGGTACTTTTGTACTGGGAGGTATCCTGATCCGTGCGGAATTTCAACAGGCAGCCGGACACTCCAGGCCACCGGGCACTGGACATGAACCATGGCCTTTCCGCAGAGAAACAAAAGTCACCAGGCCAGGTTCCTGATGTCAGTTTGCAGGAGGCACTTGGCACTGTCAAACCAGCTGCAGGTTCCTGTGGGGGCACCTTGCATCTGGGAGGTATCCTCATCCGTGCGGAATTTCAGCAGGCAGCCGGCCACTACGGGCCATCGGGCGTTGGACACGAACCATGGCCTTTCCCCAGAGAAACAAAAGTCACCAGGCCAGGTTCCTGATGTCAGTTTGCAGGAGGCACTTGGCACTGTCAAACCAGCCACAGTTGCCTGTGGTGTTACTATGGGTCTGGGAGGTATCCTGATCCGTGCGGAACTTCAGCAGGCAGCCGGCCACTCCAGGCCACCGGGCAATGGACATGAACCATGGCCTTTCCCCAGAGAAACAAAAGTCACCAGGCCAGGTTCCTGATGTCAGTTTGCAGGAGGGACTTGGCACTGTCAAACCAGCCACAGTTGCCTGTGGTGGTACTTTCGATCTGGGAGGAATCCTGATCCGTTCGGAATTTCAGCAGGCAGCCGGCCACTCCGGGCCACCAGGCCCTGGACACGTACAATGGCCTTTCCCCAGAGAAACAAAAATCACCAGGCCAGGTTCCTGATGTCAGTTTGCAGGAGGCACTTGGCACTGTCAAACCAGCCACAGTTGCCTGTGGTGGTACTTTCGGTCTGGGAGGAATCCTGATCCGTTCGGAATTTCAGCAGGCAGCCGGCCACTCCGGGCCACCAGGCCCTGGACACGTACAATGGCCTTTCCCCAGAGAAACAAAAATCACCAGGCCAGGTTCCTGATGTCAGTTTGCAGGAGGCACTTGGCACTGTCAAACCAGCCACAGTTGCCTGTGGTGGTACTTTCGGTCTGGGAGGAATCCTATTCCGTTCGGAATTTCAGCAGTCGGCCGGCCACTACGGGCCACCAGGACCCTGGACACGTACAATGGCCTTTCCCCAGAGAAACAAAAATCACCAGGCCAGGTTCCCGATATCAGTTTGCAGGAGGCAGTTGGCACTGTCAAACCAGCCACTGTTGCCTGTGGGGGCACCTTGCATCTAGGCGATACACTGATACGTTCGGAATTTCAGCAGGCAGCCGGCCACTCCGGGCCACTCCGGGCCTGGACACGTACAATGGCCTTTCCCCAGAGAAACAAAAGTCACCAGGCCAGGTTCCTGATGTCAGTTTGCAGGAGGCACTTGGCACTGTCAAACCAGCCACAGTTGCCTTTGGGGGCACCTTGCATCAGGACGGCATCCTGATCCGTTCGGAATTTCAGCAGGCAGCCTGCCTCTCCGGGCCACCGGGCCGTGGACATGAACGATGGCTTTTCCAAAGAGAAACAAAAGTCACCAGGCCAGGTTCCTGATGTCAGTTTGCAGGAGGCACTTGGCACTGTCAAACCAGCCACAGTTGCCTGTGGTGGTACTATGGGTCTGGGAGAAATCCTGATCCGTTCGGAATTTCAGCAGCCTGCCGGCCACTACGGGCCACCGCGAACTGGACACGTACAATGGCCTTTCCCCAGAGAAACAAAAATCACCAGGCCAGGTTTCCGATATCAGTTTGCAGGAGGCACTTGGCACTGTCAAACCAGCCACTGTTGCCTGTGGGAGCACCTTGCATCTAGGCGATACACTGATACGTTCGGAATTTCAGCAGGCAGCCGGCCACTCCGGGCCACCCGGTCCTGGATAGGAACGGTGGCCTTTCCCCTGAGAAACAAAAGTCACCAGGCCAGGTTCCTGATGTCAGTTTGCAGGAGACACTTGGCACTGTCAAACCAGACACAGGCGCCTGTGGGGGCACCTTGCATCTGGGACGTATCCTGATCCGTGCGGAATTTCAGCAGGCAGCCGGCCACTTCAGGCCACCGGGCACTGGACACGAATCATGGCCTTTCCCCAGAGAAACAAAAGTCACCAGGCCAGGTTCCTGATGGCAGTTTGCAGGAGGCACTTGGCACTGTCAAACCAGCCACAGTTGCCTTTGGGGGCACCTTGCATCTGGGCGGCATCCTGATCCGATCAGAATTTCAGCAGGCAGCCGGCCACTTCAGGCCACCGGGCACTGGACACGAATCATGGCCTTTCCCCAGAGAAACAAAAGTCACAAGGCCAGGTTCCTGATGTCAGTTTGCAGGAGGCACTTGGCACTGTCAAACCAGCCACCGTTGCCAGTGGTGGTACTTTTGTACTGGGAGGTATCCTGATCCGTGCGGAATTTCAGCAGGCAGCCGGACACTCCAGGCCACCGGGCACTGGACATGAACCATGGCCTTTCTCCAGAGAAACAAAAGTCACCAGGCCAGGTTCCTGATGTCAGTTTGCAGGAGGCACTTGGCACTGTCAAACCAGCTGCAGGTGCCTGTGGGGGCACCTTGCATCTGGGAGGTATCCTCATCCGTGCGGAATTTCTGCAGGCAGCCGGCCACTCCCGGCCATCGGGCGTTGGACACGAACCATGGCCTTTCCCCAGAGAAACAAAAGTCACCAGGCCAGGTTCCTGATGTCAGTTTGCAGGAGGGACTTGGCACTGTCAAACCAGCCACAGTTGCCTGTGGTGGTACTTTCGATCTGGGAGGAATCCTGATCCGTTCGGAATGTCAGCAGGCAGCCGGACACTCCGGGCCACCAGGCCCTGGACACGTACAATGGCCTTTCCCCAGAGAAACAAAAATCACCAGGCCAGGTTCCTGATGTCAGTTTGCAGGAGGCACTTGGCACTGTCAAACCAGCCACAGTTGCCTGTGGGGGCACTTTTCATCTGGACGGCATCCTGATCCATGAGGATTTTCAGGAGGCAGCCGGACACTCCGGGCCACCGGGCCGTGGACATGAACGATGACTTTTCCAAAGAGAAACAAAAGTCACCAGGCCAGGTTCCTGATATCAGTTTGCAGGAGGCACTTGGCACTGTCAAATCAGCCACAGTTGCCCGTAGGGGCACCTTGCATCTGGGAGGTATCCTCAACCATGGGGAATTTCAGCAGGCAGCCGGCCACTACGGGCCACCGGGCACTGGACACGAACCATGGCCTTTCCCCAGAGAAACAAAAGTCACCAGGTCAGGTTCCTGATCTCAGTTTGCAGGAGGCACTTGGCACTGTCAAACCAGCTGCCGTTGCCAGTGGTGGTACTATGGGTCTGGGAGCAATCCTGATCCGTTCGGAATTTCAGCAGGCAGCCGGCCACTCCGGGCCACCAGGCCCTGGACACGAAGCATGGCCTTTCCCCAGAGAAACAAAAGTCACCAGGCCAGGTTCCTGATGTCAGTTTGCAGGAGGCACTTGGCACTGTCAAACCAGCCACAGTTGCCTTTGGGGGCACCTTGCATCTGGGCGGCATCCTGATCCGATCAGAATTTCAGCAGGCAGCCGGCCACTTCAGGCCACCGGGCACTGGACACGAATCATGGCCTTTCCCCAGAGAAACAAAAGTCACAAGGCCAGGTTCCTGATGTCAGTTTGCAGGAGGCACTTGGCACTGTCAAACCAGCCACCGTTGCCAGTGGTGGTACTTTTGTACTGGGAGGTATCCTGATCCGTGCGGAATTTCAACAGGCAGCCGGACACTCCAGGCCACCGGGCACTGGACATGAACCATGGCCTTTCCGCAGAGAAACAAAAGTCACCAGGCCAGGTTCCTGATGTCAGTTTGCAGGAGGCACTTGGCACTGTCAAACCAGCTGCAGGTGCCTGTGGGGGCACCTTGCATCTGGGAGGTATCCTCATCCGTGCGGAATTTCTGCAGGCAGCCGGCCACTCCCGGCCATCGGGCGTTGGACACGAACCATGGCCTTTCCCCAGAGAAACAAAAGTCACCAGGCCAGGTTCCTGATGTCAGTTTGCAGGAGGCACTTGGCACTGTCAAACCAGCCACAGTTGCCTGTGGTGTTACTATGGGTCTGGGAGGTATCCTGATCCGTGCGGAACTTCAGCAGGCAGCCGGCCACTCCAGGCCACCGGGCAATGGACATGAACCATGGCCTTTCCCCAGAGAAACAAAAGTCACCAGGCCAGGTTCCTGATGTCAGTTTGCAGGAGGCACTTGGCACTGTCAAACCAGCCACAGTTGCCTGTGGTGGTACTTTCGATCTGGGAGGAATCCTGATCCGTTCGGAATTTCAGCAGGCAGCCGGCCACTCCGGGCCACCAGGCCCTGGACACGTACAATGGCCTTTCCCCAGAGAAACAAAAGTCACCAGGCCAGGTTCCTGATGTCAGTTTGCAGGAGGCACTTGGCACTGTCAAATCAGCCACAGTTGCCTGTGGTGGTACTATGGGTCTGGGAGGTATCCTGACCGTTCGGAATTTTAGCAGGCAGCCGGACAATCCGGGCCACCGGTCCCTGGACATGAACCATGGCCTTTCCCCAGAGAAACAAAATTCACCAGGCAGGGTTCCTGATGTCAGTTTGCAGGAGGCAGTTGGCAATGTCAAACCAGCCACTATTGTCTGTGGGGGCATCTTGCATCTGGGAGGTATCCTCATCCGTGCGGAATTTCAGCAGGCAGCCGGCCACTCTGGGCCACCAGGCCCTGGACACGTACAATGGCCTTTCCAAAGAGAAACAAAAATCACCAGGCCAGGTTCCTGATGTCAGTTTGCAGGAGGCACTTGGCACTGTCAAACCAGCCACAGTTGCCTGTGGTGGTACTTTCGGTCTGGGAGGAATCCTATTCCGTTCGGAATTTCAGCAGTCGGCCGGCCACTACGGGCCACCAGGACCCTGGACACGTACAATGGCCTTTCCCCAGAGAAACAAAAATCACCAGGCCAGGTTCCTGATGTCAGTTTGCAGGAGGCAGTTGGCACTGTCAAACCAGCCACTGTTGCCTGTGGGGGCACCTTGCATCTAGGCGATACACTGATACGTTCGGAATTTCAGCAGGCAGCTGGCCACTCCTGGCCACCCGGTCCTGGATAGGAACGGTGGCCTTTCCCCTGAGAAACAAAAGTCACCAGGCCAGGTTCCTGATGTCAGTTTGCAGGAGACACTTGGCACTGTCAAACAAGCCACAGTTGCCTGTGGGGGCACCTTGCATCTGGGACGTATCCTGATCCGTGAGGAATTTCAGCAGGCAGCCGGCCACTCCAGCCCACCGGGCGTTGGACAGGAACCATGGCCTTTCCCCAGAGAAACAAAAGTCACCAGGCCAGGTTCCTGATGTCAGTTTGCAGGAGGCACTTGGCACTGTCAAACCAGCCACAGTTGCCTGTGGTGGTACTTTTAGTCTGGGAGGAATCCTGTTCCATTCGGAATTTCAGCAGGCAGCCGGCCACTCCGGGCCACCAGTCCCTGGACACGTACAATGGCCTTTCCCCAGAGAAACAAAAGTCACCAGGCCAGGTTCCTGATGTCAGTTTGCAGGAGGCACTTGGCACTGTCAAACCAGCCACAGGTGCCTCTGGGGGCACCTTGCATCAGGACGGCATCCTGATCCGATCAGAATTTCAGCAGGCAGCCGGCCACTTCAGGCCACCGGGCACTGGACACGAATCATGGCCTTTCCCCAGAGAAACAAAAGTCACCAGGCCAGGTTCCTGATGTCAGTTTGCAGGAGGCACTTGGCACTGTCAAATCAGCCACAGTTGCCTGTGGTGGTACTATGGGTCTGGGAGGTATCCTGACCGTTCGGAATTTTAGCAGGCAGCCGGACAATCCGGGCCACCGGTCCCTGGACATGAACCATGGCCTTTCCCCAGAGAAACAAAATTCACCAGGCAGGGTTCCTGATGTCAGTTTGCAGGAGGCAGTTGGCAATGTCAAACCAGCCACTATTGTCTGTGGGGGCATCTTGCATCTGGGAGGCATCCTGATTCGTGCGGAATTTCAGCAGGCAGCCGGCCACTCTGGGCCACCAGGCCCTGGACACGTACAATGGCCTTTCCAAAGAGAAACAAAAATCACCAGGCCAGGTTCCTGATGTCAGTTTGCAGGAGGCACTTGGCACTGTCAAACCAGCCACAGTTGCCTGTGGTGGTACTTTCGGTCTGGGAGGAATCCTATTCCGTTCGGAATTTCAGCAGTCGGCCGGCCACTACGGGCCACCAGGACCCTGGACACGTACAATGGCCTTTCCCCAGAGAAACAAAAATCACCAGGCCAGGTTCCTGATGTCAGTTTGCAGGAGGCAGTTGGCACTGTCAAACCAGCCACTGTTGCCTGTGGGGGCACCTTGCATCTAGGCGATACACTGATACGTTCGGAATTTCAGCAGGCAGCTGGCCACTCCTGGCCACCCGGTCCTGGATAGGAACGGTGGCCTTTCCCCTGAGAAACAAAAGTCACCAGGCCAGGTTCCTGATGTCAGTTTGCAGGAGACACTTGGCACTGTCAAACAAGTCACAGTTGCCTGTGGGGGCACCTTGCATCTGGGACGTATCCTGATCCGTGAGGAATTTCAGCAGGCAGCCGGCCACTCCAGCCCACCGGGCGTTGGACAGGAA
Organism: Passer domesticus; assembly: GCF_036417665.1. Taxonomy (NCBI): domain Eukaryota; kingdom Metazoa; phylum Chordata; class Aves; order Passeriformes; family Passeridae; genus Passer; species Passer domesticus. Next base: position 56,972,221 of record NC_087478.1, on the reverse strand, counting down.
CCATGGCCTTTCCCCAGAGAAACAAAAGTCACCAGGCCAGGTTCCTGATGTCAGTTTGCAGGAGGCACTTGGCACTGTCAAACCAGCCACAGTTGCCTGTGGTGGTACTTTTAGTCTGGGAGGAATCCTGTTCCATTCGGAATTTCAGCAGGCAGCCGGCCACTCCGGGCCACCAGTCCCTGGACACGTACAATGGCCTTTCCCCAGAGAAACAAAAGTCACCAGGCCAGGTTCCTGATGTCAGTTTGCAGGAGGCACTTGGCACTGTCAAACCAGCCACAGGTGCCTCTGGGGGCACCTTGCATCAGGACGGCATCCTGATCCGATCAGAATTTCAGCAGGCAGCCGGCCACTTCAGGCCACCGGGCACTGGACACGAATCATGGCCTTTCCCCAGAGAAACAAAAGTCACCAGGCCAGGTTCCTGATGTCAGTTTGCAGGAGGCACTTGGCACTGTCAAACCAGCCACAGTTGCCTATGGTGGTACTATGGGTCTGGGAGAAATCCTGATCCGTTCGGAATTTCAGCAGGCTGCCGGCCACTACGGGCCACCGGGAACTGGACACGTACAATGGCCGTTCCCCAGAGAAACAAAAATCACCAGGCCAGGTTTCCGATATCAGTTTGCAGGAGGCACTTGGCACTGTCAAACCCGCCACTGTTGCCTGTGGGAGCACCTTGCATCTAGGCGATACACTGATACGTTCGGAATTTCAGCAGGCAGCCGGCCACTCCGGGCCACCCGGTCCTGGATAGGAACGGTGGCCTTTCCCCTGAGAAACAAAAGTCACCAGGCCAGGTTCCTGATGTCAGTTTGCAGGAGACACTTGGCACTGTCAAACCAGACACAGGCGCCTGTGGGGGCACCTTGCATCTGGGACGTATCCTGATCCGTGCGGAATTTCAGCAGGCAGCCGGCCACTCCAGGCCACCGGGCGTTGGACACGAACCATGGCCTTTCCCCAGAGAAACAAAAGTCACCAGGCCAGGTTCCTGATGTCAGTTTGCTGGAGGCACTTGGCACTGTCAAACCACCCACAGTTGCCTGTGGTTTTACTCTGGGTGTGGGAGGTATCCTGATCCGTGCGGAACTTCAGCAGGCAGCCGGCCAATCCAGGCCACCGGGCACTGGACACGAATCATGGCCTTTCCCCAGAGAAACAAAAGTCACCAGGCCAGGTTCCTGATGTCAGTTTGCAGGAGGCACTTGGCACTGTCAAACCAGCCACCGTTGCCAGTGGTGGTACTTTTGTTCTGGGAGGTATCCTGATCCGTGCGGAATTTCAGCAGGCAGCCGGCCACTCCCGGCCATCGGGCGTTGGACACGAACCATGGCCTTTCCCCAGAGAAACAAAAATCACCAGGCCAGGTTCCCGATATCAGTTTGCAGGAGGCACTTGGCACTGTCAAACCAGCCACAGGTGCCTCTGGGGGCTCCTTGCATCTAGGCGATACACTGATACGTTCGGAATTTCAGCCGGCAGCCGGCCGCTCCGGGCCACCCGGTCCTGGATAGGAACGGTGGCCTTTCCCTTGAGAAACAAAAGTCACCAGGCCAGGTTCCTGATGTCAGTTTGCAGGAGGCACTTGGCACTGTCAAACCAGCCACAGGCGCCTGTGGGGGCACTTTTCATCTGGACGGCATCCTGATCCATGAGGAATTTCCGGAGGCAGCCGGCCACTCCGGGCCACCGGGCCGTGGACATGAACGAAGACTTTTCCAAAGAGAAACAAAAGTCACCAGGCCAGGTTCCTGATGTCAGTTTGCAGGAGGCACTTGGCACTGTCAAATCAGCCACAGTCGCCTGTGGGGGCACCTTGCATCTGGGAGGTATCCTCAACCATGGGGAATTTCAGCAGGCAGCCGGCCACAACGGGCCACCGGGCCCCGGACACGAACCATGGCCTTTCCCCAGAGAAACAAAAGTCACCAGACCAGGTTCCTGATGTCAGTTTGCAGGAGGCACTAGGCACTGTCAAACCAGCCACAGTTGCCTGTGGTGGTACTTTCGGTCTGGGAGGTATCCTGATCCGTTCGGAATGTCAGCAGGCAGCCTGCCACTCCGGGCCACCAGGCCCTGGACATGAACCATGGCCTTTCCCCAGAGAAACAAAAGTCACCAGGCCAGGTTCCTGATCTCAGTTTGCAGGAGGCACTTGGCACTGTCAAACCAGCCACAGTTGCCTGTGGGGGCACCTTGCATAAGGGCGGCATCCTGATCCGATCAGAATTTCTGCAGGCAGACGGCCACTTCAGGCCACCGGGCACTGGACACGAATCATGGCCTTTCCCCAGAGAAACAAAAGTCACCAGGCCAGGTTCCTGATGTCAGTTTGCAGGAGGCAGTTGGCACTGTCAAACCAGCCACCGTTGCCTGTGGTGGTACTTTTGTTTTGGGAGGTATCCTGATCCGTGCAGAATTTCAGCAGGCAGCCGGCCACTCCCGGCCATCGGGCGTTGGACACGAACCATGGCCTTTCCCCAGAGAAACAAAAGTCACCAGGGCAGCTTCCTGATGTCAGTTTGCAGGAGGCACTTGGCACTGTCAAACCAGCCACTGTTGCCTGTGGGGGCACCTTGCATATGGGAGGTATCGTGATCCGTGAGGAATTTCAACAGGCAGCCGGCCACGCAGGGCAAGCGGGCACTGGGCACGAACGATGGCCTTTCCCCAGAGAAACAAAAGTCACCAGGCCAGGTTCCTGATGTCAGTTTGCAGGAGACACTTGGCACTGTCAAACCAGCCACAGTTGCCTGTGGGAGCACCTTGAATCTGGGAGTTATCCTCAACCGTTCGGAATTTCAGCAGGCGGCCTGCCAATCCGGGCCTGCAGGCCTCGTACAAGAATGATGGCCTTTCCCCAGAGAAACAAAAATCACCAGGCCAGGTTCCTGATGTCAGTTTGCAGGAGGGACTTGGCACTGTCAAACCACCCACAGTCGCCTGTGGTGGTACTATTGGTCTGGGAGGTATCCTGATCCGTTCGGAATGTCAGCAGGCAGCCGGCCACTCCGGGCCACCGGGCCCTGGACATGAACGATGGCCTTTCCCCAGAGAAACAAAAGTCACCAGGCCAGGTTCCTGATGTCAGTTTGCAGGAGGCACTTGGCACTGTCAAACCAGCCACAGTCGCCTTTGGGGGCACCTTGCATCTGGCCGGCATCCTGATCCGATCAGAATTTCAGCAGGCAGCCGGCCACTTCAGGCCACCGGGCACTGGACAAGAATCATGGCCTTTCCCCAGAGAAACAAAAGTCACCAGGCCAGGTTCCTGATGTCAGTTTGCAGGAGGCACTTGGCACTGTCAAACCAGCCACAGTTGCCTGTGGTGGTACTTTTGTTCTGGGAGGTATCCTGATCCGTGCGGAATTTCAGCAGGCAGCTGGACACTCCGCACGGATCAGTATACCGCCTACATGCAAGGTGCCACCACAGGCAACAGTGGCTGATTTGACAGTGCCAAGTGCCTCCTGCAAACTGACATCAGGAACCTGGCCTGGTGACTTTTGTTTCTCTGGGGAAAGGCCATCATTCTTGTACGAGGCCTGCAGGCCCGGATTGGCAGGCCGCCTGCTGAAATTACGAACGGTTGAGGATACCTCCCAGATGCAAGGTGCTCCCACAGGCAACTGTGGCTGGTTTGACAGTGCCAAGGTCCTCCTGCAAACTGACATCAGGAACCTGGCCTGGTGACTTTTGTTTCTCTGGGGAAAGTCCATTGCACGTGTCCAGGGCCTGTGGCCCGGAGTGGCCGGCCGCCTGCTGAAATTCCGAACGGATCAGGATACCGCCCAGATGCAAGGTGCCCCCACAGGCAACTGTGGCTGGTTTGACAGTGCCAAGTGCCTCCTGCAAACTGACATCAGGAAGCTGCCCTGGTGACTTTTGTTTCTCTGGGGAAAGGCCATTGTTGGTGTACAGGGCCTGGAGGCCAGTAGTGGCCGGCTGCCTGCTGAAATTACGAACGGATCAGGATGCCTCCCAGACCGAAAGTACCACCACAGGCAACTGTGGGTGGTTTGACAGTGCCAAGTGCCTCCTGCAAACTGACATCAGGAAGCTGGCCTGGTGACTTTTGTTTCTCTGGGGAAAGGCCATGGTTCGTGTCCAGTGCCCGGTGGCCCGGAGTGGCCGGCTGCCTGCTGAAATTCCGAATGGATCAGGATACCTCCCAGATGCAAGGTGCCCCCACAGGCAACAGTGGCTGGTTTGACAGTGCCAAGTGCCTCCTGAAAACTGACATCAGGAACCTGGCCTGGTGACTTTTGTTTCTCTGGGAAAAGGCCATGGTTCGTGTCCAGTGCCCGGTGGCCTGGAGTGGCCGGCGGCCTTCTGAAATTCCGCACGGATCAGGATGCTTCCCATATGAAAAATGCCCCCACAGGCAACGGTGGCTGGTTTGACAGTGCCAAGTGCCTCCTGCAAACTGACATCAGGAACCTGGTCTGGTGACTTTTGTTTCTCTGGGGAAAGGCCATCATTCTTGTACGAGGCCTGCAGGCCCGGATTGGCAGGCCGCCTGCTGAAATTCCGAACGGTTGAGGATACCTCCCAGATGCAAGGTGCTCCCACAGGCAACTGTGGCTGGTTTGACAGTGCCAAGGTCCTCCTGCAAACTGACATCAGGAACCTGGCCTGGTGAGTTTTGTTTCTCTGGGGAAAGGCCATCGTTCCTCTCCAGGGCCTGCTGGCTCGAGTGGCCGGCTGCCTGCTGAAATTCCGCACGGTACAGGATACCTCCCAGATGCAAGGTGCCCCCACAGGCAACTGTGGCTGGTTTGACAGTGCCAAGTGCCTCCTGCAAACTGAGATCAGGAACCTGGCCTGGTGACTTTTGTTTCTCTGGGGAAAGTCCATTGTACGTGTCCAGGGCCTGTGGCCCGGAGTGGCCGGCCGCCTGCTGAAATTCCGAACGGATCAGGATACCGCCCAGATGCAAGGTGCCCCCAGAGGCAACTGTGCCTGGTTTGACAGTGCCAAGTGCCTCCTGCAAACTGACATCAGGAAGCTGCCCTGGTGACTTTTGTTTCTCTGGGGAAAGGCCATTGTTGGTGTACAGGGCCTGGAGGCCAGTAGTGTCCGGCTGCCTGCTGAAATTACGAACGGATCAGGATGCCTCCCAGACCGAAAGTACGACCACAGGCAACTGTGGCTGGTTTGACAGTGCCACGTGCCTCCTGCAAACTGACATCAGGAAGCTGGCCTGGTGACTTTTGTTTCTCTGGGGAAAGGCCATGGTTCGTGTCCAGTGCCCGGTGGCCCGGAGTGGCCGGCTGCCTGCTGAAATTCCGAATGGATCAGGATACCTCCCAGATGCAAGGTGCCCCCACAGGCAACAGTGGCTGGTTTGACAGTGCCTAGTGCCTCCTGCGAACTGACATCAGGAACCTGGCCTTGTGACTTTTGTTTCTCTGGGAAAAGGCCATGGTTCGTGTCCAGTGCCCGGTGGCCTGGAGTGGCAGGCTGCCTGCTGAAATTCCGAAAGGATCAGGATGCTTCCCATATGAAAAATGCCCCCAGAGGCAACTGTGGCTGGTTTGACAGTGCCAAGTGCCTCCTGCAAACTGACATCAGGAACCTGGCCTGGTGACTTTTGTTTCTCTGGGGAAAGGCCATGATTCTTGTCCAGTGCCCGGTGGCCTGGAGTGACCGGCTGCCTGCAGAAATTCCGCACGGATCAGGATACCTCCAGGGTGCAAGGTGCGCCACAGGCAACCCTGGCTGGTTTGACAGTGCCAAGTGCCTCCTGCAAACTGACATCAGGAACCTGGCCTGGTGACTTTTGTTTCTCTGGGGAAAGGCCATTGTAGGTGTCCAGGGCCTGGAGGCCCGTAGTGGACGGCTGCCTGCTGAAATTCCGCACGGATCAGGATACCTCCCAGACCGAAAGTACCACCACAGGCAACTGTGGCTGGATTGACAGTGCCAAGTGCCTCCTGCAAACTGACATCGGGAAGCTGCCCTGGTGACTTTTGTTTCTCTGGGGAAAGGCCATGGTTCGTGTCCATTGCCCGGTGGCCTGGAGTGGCCGGCTGCCTGCAGAAATTCCGCACGGATCAGGATGCCTCCCAGACCGAAAGTACCACCACAGGTAACTGTGGCTGGTTTGACAGTGCCAAGTGCCTCCTGCAAACTGACATCAGGAACCTGGCCTGGTGACTGTTGTTTCTCTGGGGAAAGGCCATGATTCGTGTCCAGTGCCCGGTGGCCCGGAATGGCCGGCTGCCTGCAGAAATTCCGCACGGATCAGGATGCCTCCCAGACCGAAAGTACCACCACAGGCAACTGTGGCTGGTTTGACAGTGCCAAGTGCCTCCTGCAAACTGACATCAGGCATCTGGCCTGGTCAGATTCGTTTCCCAGGCAAAAGGCCCAGTGTTCATTTGCAGGTGACAGTGGCCCAGAGTGGCTGACTGACTACCAAAATTCCGAACATCGCAGGATGCCTCCCAGCGGCAAGCTGCCAGAAAATGCAACTGTGGCTGATTTTTACAGTGAAAAGTGCCTGCTGCAAACAGACAACAGGACTTTGTCTGGTGAGTTTTGTTTCTCTGGGGAATGGCCATCGTTCCTGGGCGGGTTCCGGTGGACCGTAGCTGCAGGGTGCTCCTTAAAATTCTGAACATCTCAGGACACCTGCAAGAAGCAAGGCACCACCAGAGGCAAGTGTGGCTGGTTGGACAGTGCCAAGTGCCTCTTGCAAAGTGACATCAGGAACTTGGCCTGGTGAGTTTTGCTTCTCTGGGGAAAGGCCGTCGTTCGTGTCCGGGGACCGCTGGCACGCAACGGCCGGCTTATTCTGATATTCCGAATGTCCCAGGGTGCCTCCAAGACGCAAGCTGCCAGCAGAGGCAGCTGTGGCTGGTTTGACATTGCCAAGTGCCTCCTGCAAACTGACATCAGGAACTTGGCCTGATGAGTTTTGTGACTCTTAGGAAAGCCATGGCGCGTGTCCTGGTTCCCGTGGCCCCGGGCGGCAAGCTGCCTGCTGAAATTCCGCACGGTTGAGGATACCTCCCAGATACAAGGTGCCCCCACAGGCAACTGTGGCTGGTTGGACAGTGCCAAGTGCCTCCTGCAAACTGACATCAGGACCCTGGCCTTGTGAGTTCTGTTTCTCAGAGGAAAAGCCATTGTTCTTTTCCCACGTCCTGTAGGCCGGAGTGGCCGGCTGCCTGCAGAAATTCCGAACGTCTCAATATACATCCTAGAAGCAAGGCGGCACAATAGGCAATTGTGGCGGATTGGACAGTGCCAAATGCCTCCTGCAAATTGACATCAGGAACCTGGCCTGCTGAGTTTTGCTTCTGTCAGAAAAAGTTCATGGTTCATGTCCAGGTTGAGGTGACCCGGCGTGGCAGGGTGTCTCTTAAAATTCCAAACATCTCAGGATGCCTCCCAGAATCAAGGCGCCACCACAGGCACCTATGGGTGGTTGGACAGTGCCAAGTGCCTCTTGCAAACTGACCTCAGGAACTCGGCCTGGTGAGTTTTGTTTCTCACAGAAAAGGCCATCGTTGGTGTCCAGGGTCCGGTGGCCAGGAGAGGACTGGTGCCTGCTGAAATTCCGAACATCCCAATATACCAGCCTGAAGCAAGGTGCCACCACCGGTAACTGTGGCTGGTTGGACAGTGCGAAGTTCCTTTTGAAAATGTACATCAGGGACCTGGCCTGGCGAGTTTTGTTTCTCTGGGGAACGGCCATAGTTCCTGGGCAGGTTCCGATGGACCGTAGCTGCAGGGTGCTTCTTAAAATTCCGAATATCTCAAGATACCTCCCAGAAGCAAGGCACCACCAGAGGCAAGTGTGGCTGGTTTGACAGTGCCAAGTGCCTCCTGCAAACTGACATCAGGAACCTGGCCTGGTGAGTTTTGTTTCTCTGGGGAATGGCCATGGTTCGTGTCCAGGGCCCAGTGGCCCGGAGTGGCTGGCTGCCTGCTGAAATTCTGAACGGATCAGGATGCCTGCCAGACCGAAGGTACCCCCACAGGCAACTGTGGCTGGTTTGACAGTGCCAAGTGCCTCCTGCAAACTGACATCAGGAACCAGGCCTGGTGACTTTTATTTCTCTGGGGAAAGGCCATCGTTCCTCTCTAGGGCCTTCCGGCCCGTAGTGGCCGGCTGCCTGCTGAAATTCCGCACAGATCAGGATAGCTCCCAGATGAAAGGAGCCCCCACAGGCAACTGTGGCTGGTTTGACAGTGCCAAGTGCCTCCTGCAAAGTGACATCAGGAACCTGGCCTGGTGATTTTTGTTTCTCTTTGGAAAGGCCATTGTATGTGTCCAGGGCCTGGTGACCCGTAGAGACCGGCCGCCTGCTGAAATTCCGAACAGATCAGGATACCTCCCAGACCGATAGTACCACCACAGGCAACTGTGGCTGGTTTGACAGTGCCAAGTGCCTCCTGCAAACTGACATCGGAACCTGGCCTGGTGACTTTTGTTTCTCTGGGGAAAGGCCATCGTTCATGTCCAGGGCCCGGTGGCCCGGAGTTGCCGGCTGCCTGCTGAAATTCCTCACGGATCAGGATGCCGCCAAGATGCAAGGTGCCCCCACAGACACCTGTGGCTGATTTGACAGTGCCAAGTGCTTCCTGCAAACTGACATCGGAACCTGGCCTGGTGACTTGTGTTTTCCTTTGGAAAGGACATTGTACGTGCCCAGGGCCTGTGGCCCGGAGTGGCCGGCCGCCTGGTGAAATTCCAAACGGATCAGGATACCTCCCAGACCGATAGTACCACCACAGGCAACTGTGGCTGGTTTGACAGTGCCAAGTGCCTCCTGCAAACTGACATCGGAACCTGGCCTGGTGATTTTTGTTGCTCTGGGGAAAGGCCATCGATCGTGTCCAGTGCCCGCTGGCCCGGAGTCCCGCCTGCCTGCTGAAATTCCGCACGGTTGAGGATACGTCACAGATGCAAGGTGCCACCAGAGGCAACTGTGGCTGGTTTGACAGTGCCAAGTGCCTCCTGCAAACAGATATCAGGAACCTGGCCTGGTGACTTTTGTTTCTCTGGGGAAAGGCCATCGTTCCTCTCCAGGGCCTGGTGGCTCGAGTGGCCGGCTGCCTGCTGAAATTCCGCACGGTACAGGATACCTCCCAGATGCAAGGTGCCCCCACAGGCAACTGTGTCCGGTTTGACAGTGCCAAGTGCCTCCTTCAAATTGACATCAGGAACCTGGCCTGGTGACTTTTGTTTCTCTTTGGAAAGGCCATTGTACGTGTCCAGGGCCTGTGGCCCGGAGTGGCCGGCCGCCTGCTGAAATTCTGAACGGATGAGGATACCTCCCAGACCGATAGTACCACCACAGGCAACTGTGGCTGGTTTGACAGTGCCAAGTGCCTCCTGCAAACAGACATCGGAACCTGTCCTGGTGACTTTTGTTTCTCTAGGGAAAGGCCATCATTATTTTCCGGGGCCCGCTGGCCCTGAGTCCCGGCTGCCTGCTGAAATTCCGCACGGATCAGGATACCTCCCAGATGCAAGGTGCTCCCACAGGCAACTGTGGCTGGTTTGACAGTGCCAAGTGCCTCCTGCAAACTGACATCAGGAACCTGGCCTGGTGACTTTTGTTTCTCTGGGGAAAAGCCGAGGTTCATGTCCAGGCCCCGGTGGCTCGAGTGGGCGGATGCCTGCTGAAATTCCGCACAGATCAGGATAGCTCCCAGATGAAAGGAGCCTCCACAGGAAACTGTGGCTGGTTTGACAGTGCCAAGTGCCTCCTGCAAACTGACATCAGGAACCTGGCCTGGTGATTTTTGTTTCTCTTTGGAACGGCCATTGTACGTATCCATCGCCTGTGGCCCGTAGTGGCCGGCCGCCTGCTGATATTCCGAACGGATCAGGATTCCTCCCAGACCGAAAGTACCACCACAGGCAACTGTGGCTGGTTTGACAGTGCCAAGTGCCTCCTGCAAACAGACATCGGAACCTGGCCTGGTGACTTTTGTTTCTCTGGGGAAAGGCCATCGTTCATGTCCAGGGCCCGGTGGCCCGGAGTGGCCGGCTGCCTGCTGAAATTCCTCACGGATCAGGATGCCGCCAAGATGCAAGGTGCCCCCACAGACACCTGTGGCTGATTTGACAGTGCCAAGTGCTTCCTGCAAACTGACATCAGGAACCTGGCCTGGTGACTTGTGTTTTCCTTTGGAAAGGACATTGTACGTGCCCAGGGCCTGTGGCCCGGAGTGGCCGGCCGCCTGCTGAAATTCCAAACGGATCAGGATACCTCCCAGACCGATAGTACCACCACAGGCAACTGTGGCTGGTTTGACAGTGCCAAGTGCCTCCTGCAAACTGACATCAGGAACCTGGCCTGGTGACTTTTGTTGCTCTGGGGAAAGGCCATCGATCGTGTCCAGTGCCCGCTGGCCCGGAGTCCCGCCTGCCTGCTGAAATTCCGCATGGTTGAGGGTACGTCCCAGATGCAAGGTGCCCCCACAGGCAACTGTGGCTGGTTTGACAGTGCCAAGTGCCTCCTGCAAACAGATATCAGGAACCTGGCCTGGTGAGTTTTGTTTCTCTGGGGAAAGGCCATCGTTCCTCTCCAGGGCCTGGTGGCTCGAGTGGCCGGCTGCCTGCTGAAATTCCGCACGGTACAGGATACCTCCCAGATGCAAGGTGCCCCCACAGGCAACTGTGTCCGGTTTGACAGTGCCAAGTGCCTCCTGCAAACTGACATCAGGAACCTGGCCCGGTGACTTTTGTTTCTCTTTGGAAAGGCCATTGTACGTGTCCAGGGCCTGTGGCCCGGAGTGGCCGGCCGCCTGCTGAAATTCTGAACGGATGAGGATACCTCCCAGACCGATAGTACCACCACAGGCAACTGTGGCTGGTTTGACAGTGCCAAGTGCCTCCTGCAAACAGACATCGGAACCTGTCCTGGTGACTTTTGTTTCTCTAGGGAAAGGCCATCATTATTTTCCGGGGCCCGCTGGCCCTGAGTCCCGGCTGCCTGCTGAAATTCCGCACGGATGAGGATACCTCCCAGATGCAAGGTGCCCCCACAGGCAACTGTGGCTGGTTTGACAGTGCCAAGTGCCTCCTGCAAACTGACATCAGGAACCTGGCCTGGTGACTTTTGTTTCTCTGGGGAAAAGCCGAGGTTCATGTCCAGGGCCCGGTGGCTCGAGTGGGCGGATGCCTGCTGAAATTCCGCACAGATCAGGATAGCTCCCAGATGAAAGGAGCCCCCACCGGCAACTGTGGCTGGTTTGACAGTGCCAAGTGCCTCCTGCAAACTGACATCAGGAACCTGGCCTGGTGATTTTTGTTTCTCTTTGGAACGGCCATTGTACATATCCATCGCCTGTGGCCCGTAGTGGCCGGCCGCCTGCTGATATTCCGAACGGATCAGGATTCCTCCCAGACCGAAAGTACCACCTCAGGCAACTGTGGCTGGTTTGACAGTGCCAAGTGCCTCCTGCAAACTGACATCAGAACCTGGCCTGGTGGCTTTTGTTTCTTTAGGGAAAGGCCATCATTCTTGTCCGGGGCCCGCTGGCCCTGAGTGGCCGGCTGCCTGCTGAAATTCCGCACGGTTGAGGATACCTCCCAGATGCAAGGTGCCCCCACAGGCAACTGTGGCTGGTTTGACAGTGCCAAGTGCCTCCAGCAAACTGACATCAGGAACCTGGCCGGGTGACTTTTGTTTCTCTGGGGAAAGGCCATCGTTCATATCCTGGACCTGTAGGCCCAGAGTGGCCGGCTGCCTGCTGAAATTCCGAACGGATCAGGATACCTCCCAGATGCAAGGTGCTCCCACAGGCAACTGTGTCTGGTTTGACAGTGCCAAGTGCCTCCTGCAAACTGACATCAGGAACCTGGCCTGGTGACTGTTGTTTCTCTGGGGAAAGGCCATCATTATTTTCCGGGGCCCGGTGGCCCGGAGTGGCCGGCTGCCTGCTGAAATTCCGCACGGTACAGGATACCTCCCAGATGCAAGGTGCCCCCAGAGGCACCTGTGGCTGGTTTGACAGTGCCAAGTGCCTCCTGCAAACTGACATCAGGCATCTGGCCTGGTCAGATTCGTTTCCCAGGCAAAAGGCCCAGTGTTCATTTGCAGGTGACAGTGGCCCAGAGTGGCTGACTGACTACCAAAATTCCGAACATCGCAGGATGCCTCCCAGCGGCAAGCTGCCAGAAAATGCAACTGTGGCTGATTTTTACAGTGAAAAGTGCCTGCTGCAAACAGACAACAGGACTTTGTCTGGTGAGTTTTGTTTCTCTGGGGAATGGCCATCGTTCCTGGGCGGGTTCCGGTGGACCGTAGCTGCAGGGTGCTCCTTAAAATTCTGAACATCTCAGGACACCTGCAAGAAGCAAGGCACCACCAGAGGCAAGTGTGGCTGGTTGGACAGTGCCAAGTGCCTCTTGCAAAGTGACATCAGGAACTTGGCCTGGTGAGTTTTGCTTCTCTGGGGAAAGGCCATCGTTCGTGTCCGGGGACCGCTGGCACGCAACGGCCGGCTTATTCTGATATTCCGAATGTCCCAGGGTGCCTCCAAGACGCAAGCTGCCAGCAGAGGCAGCTGTGGCTGGTTTGACATTGCCAAGTGCCTCCTGCAAACTGACATCAGGAACTTGGCCTGATGAGTTTTGTGACTCTTAGGAAAGCCATGGCGCGTGTCCTGGTTCCCGTGGCCCCGGGCGGCAAGCTGCCTGCTGAAATTCCGCACGGTTGAGGATACCTCCCAGATACAAGGTGCCCCCACAGGCAACTGTGGCTGGTTGGACAGTGCCAAGTGCCTCCTGCAAACTGACATCAGGACCCTGGCCTTGTGAGTTCTGTTTCTCAGAGGAAAAGCCATTGTTCTTTTCCCACGTCCTGTAGGCCGGAGTGGCCGGCTGCCTGCAGAAATTCCGAACGTCTCAATATACATCCTAGAAGCAAGGCGGCACAATAGGCAATTGTGGCGGATTGGACAGTGCCAAATGCCTCCTGCAAATTGACATCAGGAACCTGGCCTGCTGAGTTTTGCTTCTGTCAGAAAAAGTTCATGGTTCATGTCCAGGTTGAGGTGACCCGGCGTGGCAGGGTGTCTCTTAAAATTCCAAACATCTCAGGATGCCTCCCAGAATCAAGGCGCCACCACAGGCACCTATGGGTGGTTGGACAGTGCCAAGTGCCTCTTGCAAACTGACCTCAGGAACTCGGCCTGGTGAGTTTTGTTTCTCACAGAAAAGGCCATCGTTGGTGTCCAGGGTCCGGTGGCCAGGAGAGGACTGGTGCCTGCTGAAATTCCGAACATCCCAATATACCAGCCTGAAGCAAGGTGCCACCACCGGTAACTGTGGCTGGTTGGACAGTGCGAAGTTCCTTTTGAAAATGTACATCAGGGACCTGGCCTGGCGAGTTTTGTTTCTCTGGGGAACGGCCATAGTTCCTGGGCAGGTTCCGATGGACCGTAGCTGCAGGGTGCTTCTTAAAATTCCGAATATCTCAAGATACCTCCCAGAAGCAAGGCACCACCAGAGGCAAGTGTGGCTGGTTTGACAGTGCCAAGTGCCTCCTGCAAACTGACATCAGGAACCTGGCCTGGTGAGTTTTGTTTCTCTGGGGAATGGCCATGGTTCGTGTCCAGGGCCCAGTGGCCCGGAGTGGCTGGCTGCCTGCTGAAATTCTGCACGGATCAGGATGCCTGCCAGACCGAAGGTACCCCCACAGGCAACTGTGGCTGGTTTGACAGTGCCAAGTGCCTCCTGCAAACTGACATCAGGAACCAGGCCTGGTGACTTTTATTTCTCTGGGGAAAGGCCATCGTTCCTCTCTAGGGCCTTCCGGCCCGTAGTGGCCGGCTGCCTGCTGAAATTCCGCACAGATCAGGATAGCTCCCAGATGAAAGGAGCCCCCACAGGCAACTGTGGCTGGTTTGACAGTGCCAAGTGCCTCCTGCAAAGTGACATCAGGAACCTGGCCTGGTGATTTTTGTTTCTCTTTGGAAAGGCCATTGTATGTGTCCAGGGCCTGGTGACCCGTAGAGACCGGCCGCCTGCTGAAATTCCTCATGGATCAGGATACCTCCCAGACCGATAGTACCACCACAGGCAACTGTGGCTGGTTTGACAGTGCCAAGTGCCTCCTGCAAACTGACATCGGAACCTGGCCTGGTGACTTTTGTTTCTCTGGGGAAAGGCCATCGTTCATGTCCAGGGCCCGGTGGCCCGGAGTGGCCGGCTGCCTGCTGAAATTCCTCACGGATCAGGATGCCGCCAAGATGCAAGGTGCCCCCACAGACACCTGTGGCTGATTTGACAGTGCCAAGTGCTTCCTGCAAACTGACATCAGGAACCTGGCCTGGTGACTTGTGTTTTCCTTTGGAAAGGACATTGTACGTGCCCAGGGCCTGTGGCCCGGAGTGGCCGGCCGCCTGCTGAAATTCCAAACGGATCAGGATACCTCCCAGACCGATAGTACCACCACAGGCAACTGTGGCTGGTTTGACAGTGCCAAGTGCCTCCTGCAAACTGACATCGGAACCTGGCCTGGTGACTTTTGTTGCTCTGGGGAAAGGCCATCGATCGTGTCCAGTGCCCGCTGGCCCGGAGTCCCGCCTGCCTGCTGAAATTCCGCACGGTTGAGGATACGTCCCAGATGCAAGGTGCCCCCACAGGCAACTGTGGCTGGTTTGACAGTGCCAAGTGCCTCCTGCAAACAGATATCAGGAACCTGGCCTGGTGACTTTTGTTTCTCTGGGGAAAGGCCATCGTTCCTCTCCAGGGCCTGGTGGCTCGAGTGGCCGGCTGCCTGCTGAAATTCCGCACGGTACAGGATACCTCCCAGATGCAAGGTGCCCCCACAGGCAACTGTGTCCGGTTTGACAGTGCCAAGTGCCTCCTGCAAACTGACATCAGGAACCTGGCCCGGTGACTTTTGTTTCTCTTTGGAAAGGCCATTGTACGTGTCCAGGGCCTGTGGCCCGGAGTGGCCGGCCGCCTGCTGAAATTCTGAACGGATGAGGATACCTCCCAGACCGATAGTACCACCACAGGCAACTGTGGCTGGTTTGACAGTGCCAAGTGCCTCCTGCAAACAGACATCGGAACCTGTCCTGGTGACTTTTGTTTCTCTACGGAAAGGCCATCATTATTTTCCGGGGCCCGCTGGCCCTGAGTCCCGGCTGCCTGCTGAAATTCCGCACGGATGAGGATACCTCCCAGATGCAAGGTGCCCCCACAGGCAACTGTGGCTGGTTTGACAGTGCCAAGTGCCTCCTGCAAAGTGACATCAGGAACCTGGCCTGGTGATTTTTGTTTCTCTTTGGAAAGGCCATTGTTCCTCTCCAGGGCCTGGTGGCTCGAGTGGCCGGCTGCCTGCTGAAATTCCGCACGGTACAGGATACCTCCCAGATGCAAGGTGCCCCCACAGGCAACTGTGTCCGGTTTGACAGTGCCAAGTGCCTCCTTCAAATTGACATCAGGAACCTGGCCTGGTGACTTTTGTTTCTCTTTGGAAAGGCCATTGTACGTGTCCAGGGCCTGTGGCCCGGAGTGGCCGGCCGCCTGCTGAAATTCTGAACGGATGAGGATACCTCCCAGACCGATAGTACCACCACAGGCAACTGTGGCTGGTTTGACAGTGCCAAGTGCCTCCTGCAAACAGACATCGGAACCTGTCCTGGTGACTTTTGTTTCTCTAGGGAAAGGCCATCATTATTTTCCGGGGCCCGCTGGCCCTGAGTCCCGGCTGCCTGCTGAAATTCCGCACGGATGAGGATACCTCCCAGATGCAAGGTGCTCCCACAGGCAACTGTGGCTGGTTTGACAGTGCCAAGTGCCTCCTGCAAACTGACATCAGGAACCTGGCCTGGTGACTTTTGTTTCTCTGGGGAAAAGCCGAGGTTCATGTCCAGGCCCCGGTGGCTCGAGTGGGCGGATGCCTGCTGAAATTCCGCACAGATCAGGATAGCTCCCAGATGAAAGGAGCCTCCACAGGAAACTGTGGCTGGTTTGACAGTGCCAAGTGCCTCCTGCAAACTGACATCAGGAACCTGGCCTGGTGATTTTTGTTTCTCTTTGGAACGGCCATTGTACGTATCCATCGCCTGTGGCCCGTAGTGGCCGGCCGCCTGCTGATATTCCGAACGGATCAGGATTCCTCCCAGACCGAAAGTACCACCACAGGCAACTGTGGCTGGTTTGACAGTG
This sequence comes from Passer domesticus, assembly GCF_036417665.1. Lineage (NCBI taxonomy): Eukaryota > Metazoa > Chordata > Aves > Passeriformes > Passeridae > Passer > Passer domesticus. The sequence goes on along the minus strand of NC_087478.1, from coordinate 56,956,068 downwards.
CCAAGTGCCTCCTGCAAACAGACATCGGAACCTGGCCTGGTGACTTTTGTTTCTCTGGGGAAAGGCCATCGTTCATGTCCAGGGCCCGGTGGCCCGGAGTGGCCGGCTGCCTGCTGAAATTCCTCACGGATCAGGATGCCGCCAAGATGCAAGGTGCCCCCACAGACACCTGTGGCTGATTTGACAGTGCCAAGTGCTTCCTGCAAACTGACATCAGGAACCTGGCCTGGTGACTTGTGTTTTCCTTTGGAAAGGACATTGTACGTGCCCAGGGCCTGTGGCCCGGAGTGGCCGGCCGCCTGCTGAAATTCCAAACGGATCAGGATACCTCCCAGACCGATAGTACCACCACAGGCAACTGTGGCTGGTTTGACAGTGCCAAGTGCCTCCTGCAAACTGACATCAGGAACCTGGCCTGGTGACTTTTGTTGCTCTGGGGAAAGGCCATCGATCGTGTCCAGTGCCCGCTGGCCCGGAGTCCCGCCTGCCTGCTGAAATTCCGCATGGTTGAGGGTACGTCCCAGATGCAAGGTGCCCCCACAGGCAACTGTGGCTGGTTTGACAGTGCCAAGTGCCTCCTGCAAACAGATATCAGGAACCTGGCCTGGTGAGTTTTGTTTCTCTGGGGAAAGGCCATCGTTCCTCTCCAGGGCCTGGTGGCTCGAGTGGCCGGCTGCCTGCTGAAATTCCGCACGGTACAGGATACCTCCCAGATGCAAGGTGCCCCCACAGGCAACTGTGTCCGGTTTGACAGTGCCAAGTGCCTCCTGCAAACTGACATCAGGAACCTGGCCCGGTGACTTTTGTTTCTCTTTGGAAAGGCCATTGTACGTGTCCAGGGCCTGTGGCCCGGAGTGGCCGGCCGCCTGCTGAAATTCTGAACGGATGAGGATACCTCCCAGACCGATAGTACCACCACAGGCAACTGTGGCTGGTTTGACAGTGCCAAGTGCCTCCTGCAAACAGACATCGGAACCTGTCCTGGTGACTTTTGTTTCTCTAGGGAAAGGCCATCATTATTTTCCGGGGCCCGCTGGCCCTGAGTCCCGGCTGCCTGCTGAAATTCCGCACGGATGAGGATACCTCCCAGATGCAAGGTGCCCCCACAGGCAACTGTGGCTGGTTTGACAGTGCCAAGTGCCTCCTGCAAACTGACATCAGGAACCTGGCCTGGTGACTTTTGTTTCTCTGGGGAAAAGCCGAGGTTCATGTCCAGGGCCCGGTGGCTCGAGTGGGCGGATGCCTGCTGAAATTCCGCACAGATCAGGATAGCTCCCAGATGAAAGGAGCCCCCACCGGCAACTGTGGCTGGTTTGACAGTGCCAAGTGCCTCCTGCAAACTGACATCAGGAACCTGGCCTGGTGATTTTTGTTTCTCTTTGGAACGGCCATTGTACATATCCATCGCCTGTGGCCCGTAGTGGCCGGCCGCCTGCTGATATTCCGAACGGATCAGGATTCCTCCCAGACCGAAAGTACCACCTCAGGCAACTGTGGCTGGTTTGACAGTGCCAAGTGCCTCCTGCAAACTGACATCAGAACCTGGCCTGGTGGCTTTTGTTTCTTTAGGGAAAGGCCATCATTCTTGTCCGGGGCCCGCTGGCCCTGAGTGGCCGGCTGCCTGCTGAAATTCCGCACGGTTGAGGATACCTCCCAGATGCAAGGTGCCCCCACAGGCAACTGTGGCTGGTTTGACAGTGCCAAGTGCCTCCAGCAAACTGACATCAGGAACCTGGCCGGGTGACTTTTGTTTCTCTGGGGAAAGGCCATCGTTCATATCCTGGACCTGTAGGCCCAGAGTGGCCGGCTGCCTGCTGAAATTCCGAACGGATCAGGATACCTCCCAGATGCAAGGTGCTCCCACAGGCAACTGTGTCTGGTTTGACAGTGCCAAGTGCCTCCTGCAAACTGACATCAGGAACCTGGCCTGGTGACTGTTGTTTCTCTGGGGAAAGGCCATCATTATTTTCCGGGGCCCGGTGGCCCGGAGTGGCCGGCTGCCTGCTGAAATTCCGCACGGTACAGGATACCTCCCAGATGCAAGGTGCCCCCAGAGGCACCTGTGGCTGGTTTGACAGTGCCAAGTGCCTCCTGCAAACTGACATCAGGCATCTGGCCTGGTCAGATTCGTTTCCCAGGCAAAAGGCCCAGTGTTCATTTGCAGGTGACAGTGGCCCAGAGTGGCTGACTGACTACCAAAATTCCGAACATCGCAGGATGCCTCCCAGCGGCAAGCTGCCAGAAAATGCAACTGTGGCTGATTTTTACAGTGAAAAGTGCCTGCTGCAAACAGACAACAGGACTTTGTCTGGTGAGTTTTGTTTCTCTGGGGAATGGCCATCGTTCCTGGGCGGGTTCCGGTGGACCGTAGCTGCAGGGTGCTCCTTAAAATTCTGAACATCTCAGGACACCTGCAAGAAGCAAGGCACCACCAGAGGCAAGTGTGGCTGGTTGGACAGTGCCAAGTGCCTCTTGCAAAGTGACATCAGGAACTTGGCCTGGTGAGTTTTGCTTCTCTGGGGAAAGGCCATCGTTCGTGTCCGGGGACCGCTGGCACGCAACGGCCGGCTTATTCTGATATTCCGAATGTCCCAGGGTGCCTCCAAGACGCAAGCTGCCAGCAGAGGCAGCTGTGGCTGGTTTGACATTGCCAAGTGCCTCCTGCAAACTGACATCAGGAACTTGGCCTGATGAGTTTTGTGACTCTTAGGAAAGCCATGGCGCGTGTCCTGGTTCCCGTGGCCCCGGGCGGCAAGCTGCCTGCTGAAATTCCGCACGGTTGAGGATACCTCCCAGATACAAGGTGCCCCCACAGGCAACTGTGGCTGGTTGGACAGTGCCAAGTGCCTCCTGCAAACTGACATCAGGACCCTGGCCTTGTGAGTTCTGTTTCTCAGAGGAAAAGCCATTGTTCTTTTCCCACGTCCTGTAGGCCGGAGTGGCCGGCTGCCTGCAGAAATTCCGAACGTCTCAATATACATCCTAGAAGCAAGGCGGCACAATAGGCAATTGTGGCGGATTGGACAGTGCCAAATGCCTCCTGCAAATTGACATCAGGAACCTGGCCTGCTGAGTTTTGCTTCTGTCAGAAAAAGTTCATGGTTCATGTCCAGGTTGAGGTGACCCGGCGTGGCAGGGTGTCTCTTAAAATTCCAAACATCTCAGGATGCCTCCCAGAATCAAGGCGCCACCACAGGCACCTATGGGTGGTTGGACAGTGCCAAGTGCCTCTTGCAAACTGACCTCAGGAACTCGGCCTGGTGAGTTTTGTTTCTCACAGAAAAGGCCATCGTTGGTGTCCAGGGTCCGGTGGCCAGGAGAGGACTGGTGCCTGCTGAAATTCCGAACATCCCAATATACCAGCCTGAAGCAAGGTGCCACCACCGGTAACTGTGGCTGGTTGGACAGTGCGAAGTTCCTTTTGAAAATGTACATCAGGGACCTGGCCTGGCGAGTTTTGTTTCTCTGGGGAACGGCCATAGTTCCTGGGCAGGTTCCGATGGACCGTAGCTGCAGGGTGCTTCTTAAAATTCCGAATATCTCAAGATACCTCCCAGAAGCAAGGCACCACCAGAGGCAAGTGTGGCTGGTTTGACAGTGCCAAGTGCCTCCTGCAAACTGACATCAGGAACCTGGCCTGGTGAGTTTTGTTTCTCTGGGGAATGGCCATGGTTCGTGTCCAGGGCCCAGTGGCCCGGAGTGGCTGGCTGCCTGCTGAAATTCTGCACGGATCAGGATGCCTGCCAGACCGAAGGTACCCCCACAGGCAACTGTGGCTGGTTTGACAGTGCCAAGTGCCTCCTGCAAACTGACATCAGGAACCAGGCCTGGTGACTTTTATTTCTCTGGGGAAAGGCCATCGTTCCTCTCTAGGGCCTTCCGGCCCGTAGTGGCCGGCTGCCTGCTGAAATTCCGCACAGATCAGGATAGCTCCCAGATGAAAGGAGCCCCCACAGGCAACTGTGGCTGGTTTGACAGTGCCAAGTGCCTCCTGCAAAGTGACATCAGGAACCTGGCCTGGTGATTTTTGTTTCTCTTTGGAAAGGCCATTGTATGTGTCCAGGGCCTGGTGACCCGTAGAGACCGGCCGCCTGCTGAAATTCCTCATGGATCAGGATACCTCCCAGACCGATAGTACCACCACAGGCAACTGTGGCTGGTTTGACAGTGCCAAGTGCCTCCTGCAAACTGACATCGGAACCTGGCCTGGTGACTTTTGTTTCTCTGGGGAAAGGCCATCGTTCATGTCCAGGGCCCGGTGGCCCGGAGTGGCCGGCTGCCTGCTGAAATTCCTCACGGATCAGGATGCCGCCAAGATGCAAGGTGCCCCCACAGACACCTGTGGCTGATTTGACAGTGCCAAGTGCTTCCTGCAAACTGACATCAGGAACCTGGCCTGGTGACTTGTGTTTTCCTTTGGAAAGGACATTGTACGTGCCCAGGGCCTGTGGCCCGGAGTGGCCGGCCGCCTGCTGAAATTCCAAACGGATCAGGATACCTCCCAGACCGATAGTACCACCACAGGCAACTGTGGCTGGTTTGACAGTGCCAAGTGCCTCCTGCAAACTGACATCGGAACCTGGCCTGGTGACTTTTGTTGCTCTGGGGAAAGGCCATCGATCGTGTCCAGTGCCCGCTGGCCCGGAGTCCCGCCTGCCTGCTGAAATTCCGCACGGTTGAGGATACGTCCCAGATGCAAGGTGCCCCCACAGGCAACTGTGGCTGGTTTGACAGTGCCAAGTGCCTCCTGCAAACAGATATCAGGAACCTGGCCTGGTGACTTTTGTTTCTCTGGGGAAAGGCCATCGTTCCTCTCCAGGGCCTGGTGGCTCGAGTGGCCGGCTGCCTGCTGAAATTCCGCACGGTACAGGATACCTCCCAGATGCAAGGTGCCCCCACAGGCAACTGTGTCCGGTTTGACAGTGCCAAGTGCCTCCTGCAAACTGACATCAGGAACCTGGCCCGGTGACTTTTGTTTCTCTTTGGAAAGGCCATTGTACGTGTCCAGGGCCTGTGGCCCGGAGTGGCCGGCCGCCTGCTGAAATTCTGAACGGATGAGGATACCTCCCAGACCGATAGTACCACCACAGGCAACTGTGGCTGGTTTGACAGTGCCAAGTGCCTCCTGCAAACAGACATCGGAACCTGTCCTGGTGACTTTTGTTTCTCTACGGAAAGGCCATCATTATTTTCCGGGGCCCGCTGGCCCTGAGTCCCGGCTGCCTGCTGAAATTCCGCACGGATGAGGATACCTCCCAGATGCAAGGTGCCCCCACAGGCAACTGTGGCTGGTTTGACAGTGCCAAGTGCCTCCTGCAAAGTGACATCAGGAACCTGGCCTGGTGATTTTTGTTTCTCTTTGGAAAGGCCATTGTATATGTCCAGGGCCTGGTGACCCGTAGAGACCGGCCGCCGGCTGAAATTCCGAACGGATCAGGATACCTCCCAGACCGATAGTACCACCACAGGCAACTGTGGCTGGTTTGACAGTGCCAAGTGCCTCCTGCAAACTGACATCGGAACCTGGCCTGGTGACTTTTGTTTCTCTGGGGAAAGGCCATCGTTCATGTCCAGGGCCCGGTGGCCCGGAGTGGCCGGCTGCCTGCTGAAATTCCTCACGGATCAGGATGCCGCCAAGATGCAAGGTGCCCCCACAGACACCTGTGGCTGATTTGACAGTGCCAAGTGCTTCCTGCAAACTGACATCAGGAACCTGGCCTGGTGACTTGTGTTTTCCTTTGGAAAGGACATTGTACGTGCCCAGGGCCTGTGGCCCGGAGTGGCCGGCCGCCTGCTGAAATTCCAAACGGATCAGGATACCTCCCAGACCGATAGTACCACCACAGGCAACTGTGGCTGGTTTGACAGTGCCAAGTGCCTCCTGCAAACTGACATCGGAACCTGGCCTGGTGACTTTTGTTGCTCTGGGGAAAGGCCATCGATCGTGTCCAGTGCCCGCTGGCCCGGAGTCCCGCCTGCCTGCTGAAATTCCGCACGCTTGAGGATACGTCCCAGATGCAAGGTGCCCCCAGAGGCAACTGTGGCTGGTTTGACAGTGCCAAGTGCCTCCTGCAAACAGATATCAGGAACCTGGCCTGGTGACTTTTGTTTCTCTGGGGAAAGGCCATCGTTCCTCTCCAGGGCCTGGTGGCTCGAGTGGCCGGCTGCCTGCTGAAATTCCGCACGGTACAGGATACCTCCCAGATGCAAGGTGCCCCCACAGGCAACTGTGTCCGGTTTGACAGTGCCAAGTGCCTCCTGCAAACTGAGATCAGGAACCTGGCCCGGTGACTTTTGTTTCTCTTTGGAAAGGCCATTGTACGTGTCCAGGGCCTGTGGCCCGGAGTGGCCGGCCGCCTGCTGAAATTCTGAACGGATGAGGATACCTCCCAGACCGATAGTACCACCACAGGCAACTGTGGCTGGTTTGACAGTGCCAAGTGCCTCCTGCAAACAGACATCGGAACCTGTCCTGGTGACTTTTGTTTCTCTAGGGAAAGGCCATCCTTATTTTCCGGGGCCCGCTGGCCCTGAGTCCCGGCTGCCTGCTGAAATTCCGCACGGATGAGGATACCTCCCAGATGCAAGGTGCCCCCACAGGCAACTGTGGCTGGTTTGACAGTGCCAAGTGCCTCCTGCAAAGTGACATCAGGAACCTGGCCTGGTGATTTTTGTTTCTCTTTGGAAAGGCCACTGTATGTGTCCAGGGCCTGGTGACCCGTAGAGACCGGCCGCCTGCTGAAATTCCGAACGGATCAGGATACCTCCCAGACCGATAGTACCACCACAGGCAACTGTGGCTGGTTTGACAGTGCCAAGTGCCTCCTGCAAACTGACATCGGAACCTGGCCTGGTGACTTTTGTTTCTCTGGGGAAAGGCCATCGTTCATGTCCAGGGCCCGGTGGCCCGGAGTGGCCGGCTGCCTGCTGAAATTCCTCACGGATCAGGATGCCGCCAAGATGCAAGGTGCCCCCACAGACACCTGTGGCTGATTTGACAGTGCCAAGTGCTTCCTGCAAACTGACATCAGGAACCTGGCCTGGTGACTTGTGTTTTCCTTTGGAAAAGACATTGTACGTGCCCAGGGCCTGTGGCCCGGAGTGGCCGGCCGCCTGCTGAAATTCCAAACGGATCAGGATACCTCCCAGACCGATAGTACCACCACAGGCAACTGTGGCTGGTTTGACAGTGCCAAGTGCCTCCTGCAAACAGACATCGGAACCTGTCCTGGTGACTTTTGTTTCTCTAGGGAAAGGCCATCCTTATTTTCCGGGGCCCGCTGGCCCTGAGTCCCGGCTGCCTGCTGAAATTCCGCACGGATGAGGATACCTCCCAGATGCAAGGTGCCCCCACAGGCAACTGTGGCTGGTTTGACAGTGCCAAGTGCCTCCTGCAAAGTGACATCAGGAACCTGGCCTGTTTATTTTTGTTTCTCTTTGGAAAGGCCACTGTATGTGTCCAGGGCCTGGTGACCCGTAGAGACCGGCCGCCTGCTGAAATTCCTCATGGATCAGGATACCTCCCAGACCGATAGTACCACCACAGGCAACTGTGGCTGGTTTGACAGTGCCAAGTGCCTCCTGCAAACTGACATCGGAACCTGGCCTGGTGACTTTTGTTCCTCTGGGGAAAGGCCATCGTTCATGTCCAGGGCCCGGTGGCCCGGAGTGGCCGGCTGCCTGCTGAAATTCCTCACGGATCAGGATGCCGCCAAGATGCAAGGTGCCCCCACAGACACCTGTGGCTGATTTGACAGTGCCAAGTGCTTCCTGCAAACTGACATCAGGAACCTGGCCTGGTGACTTGTGTTTTCCTTTGGAAAGGACATTGTACGTGCCCAGGGCCTGTGGCCCGGAGTGGCCGGCCGCCTGCTGAAATTCCAAACGGATCAGGATACCTCCCAGACCGATAGTACCACCACAGGCAACTGTGGCTGGTTTGACAGTGCCAAGTGCCTCCTGCAAACTGACATCGGAACCTGGCCTGGTGACTTTTGTTGCTCTGGGGAAAGGCCATCGATCGTGTCCAGTGCCCGCTGGCCCGGAGTCCCGCCTGCCTGCTGAAATTCCGCACGGTTGAGGATACGTCCCAGATGCAAGCTGCCCCCACAGGCAACGGTGGCTGGTTTGACAGTGCCAAGTGCCTCCTGCAAACAGATATCAGGAACCTGGCCTGGTGACTTTTGTTTCTCTGGGGAAAGGCCATCGTTCCTCTCCAGGGCCTGGTGGCTCGAGTGGCCGGCTGCCTGCTGAAATTCCGCACGGTACAGGATACCTCCCAGATGCAAGGTGCCCCCACAGGCAACTGTGTCCGGTTTGACAGTGCCAAGTGCCTCCTGCAAACTGAGATCAGGAACCTGGCCCGGTGACTTTTGTTTCTCTTTGGAAAGGCCATTGTACGTGTCCAGGGCCTGTGGCCCGGAGTGGCCGGCCGCCTGCTGAAATTCTGAACGGATGAGGATACCTCCCAGACCGATAGTACCACCACAGGCAACTGTGGCTGGTTTGACAGTGCCAAGTGCCTCCTGCAAACAGACATCGGAACCTGTCCTGGTGACTTTTGTTTCTCTAGGGAAAGGCCATCCTTATTTTCCGGGGCCCGCTGGCCCTGAGTCCCGGCTGCCTGCTGAAATTCCGCACGGATGAGGATACCTCCCAGATGCAAGGTGCCCCCACAGGCAACTGTGGCTGGTTTGACAGTGCCAAGTGCCTCCTGCAAAGTGACATCAGGAACCTGGCCTGGTGATTTTTGTTTCTCTTTGGAAAGGCCATTGTATGTGTCCAGGGCCTGGTGACCCGTAGAGACCGGCCGCCTGCTGAAATTCCGAACGGATCAGGATACCTCCCAGACCGATAGTACCACCACAGGCAACTGTGGCTGGTTTGACAGTGCCAAGTGCCTCCTGCAAACTGACATCGGAACCTGGCCTGGTGACTTTTGTTTCTCTGGGGAAAGGCCATCGTTCATGTCCAGGGCCCGGTGGCCCGGAGTGGCCGGCTGCCTGCTGAAATTCCTCACGGATCAGGATGCCGCCAAGATGCAAGGTGCCCCCACAGACACCTGTGGCTGATTTGACAGTGCCAAGTGCTTCCTGCAAACTGACATCAGGAACCTGGCCTGGTGACTTGTGTTTTCCTTTGGAAAGGACATTGTACGTGCCCAGGGCCTGTGGCCCGGAGTGGCCGGCCGCCTGCTGAAATTCCAAACGGATCAGGATACCTCCCAGACCGATAGTACCACCACAGGCAACTGTGGCTGGTTTGACAGTGCCAAGTGCCTCCTGCAAACTGACATCGGAACCTGGCCTGGTGACTTTTGTTGCTCTGGGGAAAGGCCATCGATCGTGTCCAGTGCCCGCTGGCCCGGAGTCCCGCCTGCCTGCTGAAATTCCGCACGGTTGAGGATACGTCCCAGATGCAAGCTGCCCCCACAGGCAACGGTGGCTGGTTTGACAGTGCCAAGTGCCTCCTGCAAACAGATATCAGGAACCTGGCCTGGTGACTTTTGTTTCTCTGGGGAAAGGCCATCGTTCCTCTCCAGGGCCTGGTGGCTCGAGTGGCCGGCTGCCTGCTGAAATTCCGCACGGTACAGGATACCTCCCAGATGCAAGGTGCCCCCACAGGCAACTGTGTCCGGTTTGACAGTGCCAAGTGCCTCCTGCAAACTGAGATCAGGAACCTGGCCCGGTGACTTTTGTTTCTCTTTGGAAAGGCCATTGTACGTGTCCAGGGCCTGTGGCCCGGAGTGGCCGGCCGCCTGCTGAAATTCTGAACGGATGAGGATACCTCCCAGACCGATAGTACCACCACAGGCAACTGTGGCTGGTTTGACAGTGCCAAGTGCCTCCTGCAAACAGACATCGGAACCTGTCCTGGTGACTTTTGTTTCTCTACGGAAAGGCCATCATTATTTTCCGGGGCCCGCTGGCCCTGAGTCCCGGCTGCCTGCTGAAATTCCGCACGGATGAGGATACCTCCCAGATGCAAGGTGTCCCCACAGGCAACTGTGGCTGGTTTGACAGTGCCAAGTGCCTCCTGCAAACTGACATCAGGAACCTGGCCTGGTGACTTTTGTTTCTCTGGGGAAAAGCCGAGGTTCATGTCCAGGGCCCGGTGGCTCGAGTGGGCGGATGCCTGCTGAAATTCCGCACAGATCAGGATAGCTCCCAGACGAAAGGAGCCCCCACCGGCAACTGTGGCTGGTTTGACAGTGCCAAGTGCCTCCTGCAAACTGACATCAGGAACCTGGCCTGGTGATTTTTGTTTCTCTTTGGAACGGCCATTGTACGTATCCATCGCCTGTGGCCCGTAGTGGCCGGCCGCCTGCTGATATTCCGAACGGACCAGGATTCCTCCCAGACCGATAGTACCACCACAGGCAACTGTGGCTGGTTTGACAGTGCCAAGTGCCTCCTGCAAACTGACATCAGAACCTGGCCTGGTGACTTTTGTTTCTTTAGGGAAAGGCCATCATTCTTGTCCGGGGCCCGCTGGCCCTGAGTGGCCGGCTGCCTGCTGAAATTCCGCACGGTTGAGGATACCTCCCAGATGCAAGGTGCCCCCACAGGCAACTGTGGCTGGTTTGACAGTGCCAAGTGCCTCCTGCAAACTGACATCAGGAACCTGGCCGGGTGACTTTTGTTTCTCTGGGAAAAGGCCATCGTTCATATCCTGGACCTGTAGGCCCAGAGTGGCCGGCTGCCTGCTGAAATTCCGAACGGATCAGGATACCTCCCAGATGCAAGGTGCTCCCACAGGCAACTGTGTCTGGTTTGACAGTGCCAAGTGCCTCCTGCAAACTGACATCAGGAACCTGGCCTGGTGACTGTTGTTTCTCTGGGGAAAGGCCATCATTATTTTCCGGGGCCCGGTGGCCCGGAGTGGCCGGCTGCCTGCTGAAATTCCGCACGGTACAGGATACCTCCCAGATGCAAGGTGCCCCCAGAGGCACCTGTGGCTGGTTTGACAGTGCCAAGTGCCTCCTGCAAACTGACATCAGGCATCTGGCCTGGTCAGATTCGTTTCCCAGGCAAAAGGCCCAGTGTTCATTTGCAGGTGACAGTGGCCCAGAGTGGCTGACTGACTACCAAAATTCCGAACATCGCAGGATGCCTCCCAGCGGCAAGCTGCCAGAAAATGCAACTGTGGCTGATTTTTACAGTGAAAAGTGCCTGCTGCAAACAGACAACAGGACTTTGTCTGGTGAGTTTTGTTTCTCTGGGGAATGGCCATCGTTCCTGGGCGGGTTCCGGTGGACCGTAGCTGCAGGGTGCTCCTTAAAATTCTGAACATCTCAGGACACCTGCAAGAAGCAAGGCACCACCAGAGGCAAGTGTGGCTGGTTGGACAGTGCCAAGTGCCTCTTGCAAAGTGACATCAGGAACTTGGCCTGGTGAGTTTTGCTTCTCTGGGGAAAGGCCGTCGTTCGTGTCCGGGGACCGCTGGCACGCAACGGCCGGCTTATTCTGATATTCCGAATGTCCCAGGGTGCCTCCAAGACGCAAGCTGCCAGCAGAGGCAGCTGTGGCTGGTTTGACATTGCCAAGTGCCTCCTGCAAACTGACATCAGGAACTTGGCCTGATGAGTTTTGTGACTCTTAGGAAAGCCATGGCGCGTGTCCTGGTTCCCGTGGCCCCGGGCGGCAAGCTGCCTGCTGAAATTCCGCACGGTTGAGGATACCTCCCAGATACAAGGTGCCCCCACAGGCAACTGTGGCTGGTTGGACAGTGCCAAGTGCCTCCTGCAAACTGACATCAGGACCCTGGCCTTGTGAGTTCTGTTTCTCAGAGGAAAAGCCATTGTTCTTTTCCCACGTCCTGTAGGCCGGAGTGGCCGGCTGCCTGCAGAAATTCCGAACGTCTCAATATACATCCTAGAAGCAAGGCGGCACAATAGGCAATTGTGGCGGATTGGACAGTGCCAAATGCCTCCTGCAAATTGACATCAGGAACCTGGCCTGCTGAGTTTTGCTTCTGTCAGAAAAAGTTCATGGTTCATGTCCAGGTTGAGGTGACCCGGCGTGGCAGGGTGTCTCTTAAAATTCCAAACATCTCAGGATGCCTCCCAGAATCAAGGCGCCACCACAGGCACCTATGGGTGGTTGGACAGTGCCAAGTGCCTCTTGCAAACTGACCTCAGGAACTCGGCCTGGTGAGTTTTGTTTCTCACAGAAAAGGCCATCGTTGGTGTCCAGGGTCCGGTGGCCAGGAGAGGACTGGTGCCTGCTGAAATTCCGAACATCCCAATATACCAGCCTGAAGCAAGGTGCCACCACCGGTAACTGTGGCTGGTTGGACAGTGCGAAGTTCCTTTTGAAAATGTACATCAGGGACCTGGCCTGGCGAGTTTTGTTTCTCTGGGGAACGGCCATAGTTCCTGGGCAGGTTCCGATGGACCGTAGCTGCAGGGTGCTTCTTAAAATTCCGAATATCTCAAGATACCTCCCAGAAGCAAGGCACCACCAGAGGCAAGTGTGGCTGGTTTGACAGTGCCAAGTGCCTCCTGCAAACTGACATCAGGAACCTGGCCTGGTGAGTTTTGTTTCTCTGGGGAATGGCCATGGTTCGTGTCCAGGGCCCAGTGGCCCGGAGTGGCTGGCTGCCTGCTGAAATTCTGAACGGATCAGGATGCCTGCCAGACCGAAGGTACCCCCACAGGCAACTGTGTCTGGTTTGACAGTGCCAAGTGCCTCCTGCAAAGTGACATCAGGAACCTGGCCTGGTGATTTTTGTTTCTCTTTGGAAAGGCCATTGTATGTGTCCAGGGCCTGGTGACCCGTAGAGACCGGCCGCCTGCTGAAATTCCGAACAGATCAGGATACCTCCCAGACCGAAGGTACCCCCACAGGCAACTGTGGCTGGTTTGACAGTGCCAAGTGCCTCCTGCAAACTGACATCAGGAACCAGGCCTGGTGACTTTTGTTTCTCTGGGGAAAGGCCATCGTTCCTCTCTAGGGCCTTCCGGCCCGTAGTGGCCGGCTGCCTGCTGAAATTCCGCACAGATCAGGATACCTCCCAGATGAAAGGAGCCCCCACAGGCAACTGTGGCTGGTTTGACAGTGCCAAGTGCCTCCTGCAAAGTGACATCAGGAACCTGGCCTGGTGATTTTTGTTTCTCTTTGGAAAGGCCACTGTATGTGTCCAGGGCCTGGTGACCCGTAGAGACCGGCCGCCTGCTGAAATTCCTCATGGATCAGGATACCTCCCAGACCGATAGTACCACCACAGGCAACTGTGGCTGGTTTGACAGTGCCAAGTGCCTCCTGCAAACTGACATCGGAACCTGGCCTGGTGACTTTTGTTTCTCTGGGGAAAGGCCATCGTTCATGTCCAGGGCCCGGTGGCCCGGAGTGGCCGGCTGCCTGCTGAAATTCCTCACGGATCAGGATGCCGCCAAGATGCAAGGTGCCCCCACAGACACCTGTGGCTGATTTGACAGTGCCAAGTGCTTCCTGCAAACTGACATCAGGAACCTGGCCTGGTGACTTGTGTTTTCCTTTGGAAAGGACATTGTACGTGCCCAGGGCCTGTGGCCCGGAGTGGCCGGCCGCCTGCTGAAATTCCAAACGGATCAGGATACCTCCCAGACCGATAGTACCACCACAGGCAACTGTGGCTGGTTTGACAGTGCCAAGTGCCTCCTGCAAACTGACATCGGAACCTGGCCTGGTGACTTTTGTTGCTCTGGGGAAAGGCCATCGATCGTGTCCAGTGCCCGCTGGCCCGGAGTCCCGCCTGCCTGCTGAAATTCCGCACGGTTGAGGATACGTCCCAGATGCAAGCTGCCCCCACAGGCAACGGTGGCTGGTTTGACAGTGCCAAGTGCCTCCTGCAAACAGATATCAGGAACCTGGCCTGGTGACTTTTGTTTCTCTGGGGAAAGGCCATCGTTCCTCTCCAGGGCCTGGTGGCTCGAGTGGCCGGCTGCCTGCTGAAATTCCGCACGGTACAGGATACCTCCCAGATGCAAGGTGCCCCCACAGGCAACTGTGTCCGGTTTGACAGTGCCAAGTGCCTCCTGCAAACTGAGATCAGGAACCTGGCCCGGTGACTTTTGTTTCTCTTTGGAAAGGCCATTGTACGTGTCCAGGGCCTGTGGCCCGGAGTGGCCGGCCGCCTGCTGAAATTCTGAACGGATGAGGATACCTCCCAGACCGATAGTACCACCACAGGCAACTGTGGCTGGTTTGACAGTGCCAAGTGCCTCCTGCAAACAGACATCGGAACCTGTCCTGGTGACTTTTGTTTCTCTAGGGAAAGGCCATCATTTTTTTCCGGGGCCCGCTGGCCCTGAGTCCCGGCTGCCTGCTGAAATTCCGCACGGATGAGGATACCTCCAGGATGCAAGGTGCCCCCACAGGCAACTGTGGCTGGTTTGACAGTGCCAAGTGCCTCCTGCAAAGTGACATCAGGAACCTGGCCTGGTGATTTTTGTTTCTCTTTGGAAAGGCCATTGTATGTGTCCAGGGCCTGGTGACCCGTAGAGACCGGCCGCCTGCTGAAATTCGGAACGGATCAGGATACCTCCCAGACCGATAGTACCACCACAGGCAACTGTGGCTGATTTGACAGTGCCAAGTGCTTCCTGCAAACTGACATCAGGAACCTGGCCTGGTGACTTGTGTTTTCCTTTGGAAAGGACATTGTACGTGCCCAGGGCCTGTGGCCCGGAGTGGCCGGCCGCCTGCTGAAATTCCAAACGGATCAGGATACCTCCCAGACCGATAGTACCACCACAGGCAACTGTGGCTGGTTTGACAGTGCCAAGTGCCTCCTGCAAACTGACATCGGAACCTGGCCTGGTGACTTTTGTTGCTCTGGGGAAAGGCCATCGATCGTGTCCAGTGCCCGCTGGCCCGGAGTCCCGCCTGCCTGCTGAAATTCCGCACGGTTGAGGATACGTCCCAGATGCAAGGTGCCCCCAGAGGCAACTGTGGCTGGTTTGACAGTGCCAAGTGCCTCCTGCAAACAGATATCAGGAACCTGGCCTGGTGACTTTTGTTTCTCTGGGGAAAGGCCATCGTTCCTCTCCAGGGCCTGGTGGCTCGAGTGGCCGCCTGCCTGCTGAAATTCCGCACGGTACAGGATACCTCCCAGATGCAAGGTGCCCCCACAGGCAACTGTGTCCGGTTTGACAGTGCCAAGTGCCTCCTGCAAACTGACATCAGGAACCTGGCCCGGTGACTTTTGTTTCTCTTTGGAAAGGCCATTGTACGTGTCCAGGGCCTGTGGCCCGGAGTGGCCGGCCGCCTGCTGAAATTCTGAACGGATGAGGATACCTCCCAGACCGATAGTACCACCACAGGCAACTGTGGCTGGTTTGACAGTGCCAAGTGCCTCCTGCAAACAGACATCGGAACCTGTCCTGGTGACTTTTGTTTCTCTACGGAAAGGCCATCATTATTTTCCGGGGCCCGCTGGCCCTGAGTCCCGGCTGCCTTCTGAAATTCCGCACGGATGAGGATACCTCCCAGATGCAAGGTGCCCCCACAGACACCTGTGGCTGATTTGACAGTGCCAAGTGCTTCCTGCAAACTGACATCAGGAACCTGGCCTGGTGACTTGTGTTTTCCTTTGGAAAGGACATTGTACGTGCCGAGGGCCTGTGGCCCGGAGTGGCCGGCCGCCTGGTGAAATTCCAAACGGATCAGGATACCTCCCAGACAAATAGTACCACCACAGGCAACTGTGGCAGGTTTGACAGTGCCAAGTGCCTCCTGAAAACTGACATCGGAACCTGGCCTGGTGACTTTTGTTGCTCTGGGGAAAGGCCATCGATCGTGTCCAGTGCCCGCTGGCCCGGAGTCCCGCCTGCCTGCTGAAATTCCGCACGGTTGAGGATAAATCCCAGATGCAAGGTGCCCCCAGAGGCAACTGTGGCTGGTTTGACAGTGCCAAGTGCCTCCTGCAAACTGACATCAGGAACCTGGCCTGGTGACTTTTGTTTCTCTGGGGAAAGGCCATCGTTCATGTCCAGGGCCCGGTGGCCCTGAGTCCCGCCTGCCTGCTGAAATTCCTCATGGATCAGGATGCCTCCCAGATGCAAGGTGCCCCCACAGACACCTGTGGCTGATTTGACAGTGCCAAGTGCTTCCTGCAAACTGACATCAGGAACCTGGCCTGGTGACTTGTGTTTTCCTTTGGAAAGGACATTGTACATGCCCAGGGCCTGTGGCCCGGAGTGGCCGGCCGCCTGGTGAAATTCCAAACGGATCAGGATACCTCCCAGACAAATAGTACCACCACAGGCAACTGTGGCAGGTTTGACAGTGCCAAGTGCCTCCTGCAAACTGACATCGGAACCTGGCCTGGTGACTTTTGTTGCTCTGGGGAAAGGCCATCGATCGTGTCCAGTGCCCGCTGGCCCGGAGTCCCGCCTGCCTGCTGAAATTCCGCACGGTACAGGATACGTCCCAGATGCAAGGTGCCCCCACAGGCAACTGTGGCTGGTTTGACAGTGCCAAGTGCCTCCTGCAAACAGATATCAGGAACCTGGCCTGGTGACTTTTGTTTCTCTGGGGAAAGGCCATCGTTCATGTCCAGGGCCCGGTGGCTCGAGTGGGCGGCCGCCTGCTGAAATTCTGCACGGATCAGGATAGCTCCCAGATGAAAGGAGCCCCCACCGGCAACTGTGGCTGGTTTGACAGTGCCAAGTGCCTCCTGCAAACTGACATCAGGAACCTGGCCTGGTGATTTTTGTTTCTCTTTGGAACGGCCATTGTACGTATCCATCGCCTGTGGCCCGTAGTGGCCGGCCGCCTGCTGATATTCCGAACGGATCAGGATTCCTCCCAGACCGAAAGTACCACCACAGGCAACTGTGGCTGGTTTGACAGTGCCAAGTGCCTCCTGCAAACTGACATCAGGAACCTGGCCTGGTGACTGTTGTTTCTCTGGGGAAAGGCCATCATTATTTTCCGGGGCCCGGTGGCCCGGAGTGGCCGGCTGCCTGCTGAAATTTCGCACGGTACAGGATACCTCCCAGATGCAAGGTGCCCCCAGAGGCACCTGTGGCTGGTTTGACAGTGCCAAGTGCCTCCTGCAAACTGACATCAGGCATCTGGCCTGGTCAGATTCGTTTCCCAGGCAAAAGGCCCAGTGTTCATTTGCAGGTGACAGTGGCCCAGAGTGGCTGACTGACTACCAAAATTCCGAACATCGCAGGATGCCTCCCAGCGGCAAGCTGCCAGAAAATGCAACTGTGGCTGATTTTTACAGTGAAAAGTGCCTGCTGCAAACAGACAACAGGACTTTGTCTGGTGAGTTTTGTTTCTCTGGGGAATGGCCATCGTTCCTGGGCGGGTTCCGGTGGACCGTAGCTGCAGGGTGCTCCTTAAAATTCTGAACATCTCAGGACACCTGCAAGAAGCAAGGCACCACCAGAGGCAAGTGTGGCTGGTTGGACAGTGCCAAGTGCCTCTTGCAAAGTGACATCAGGAACTTGGCCTGGTGAGTTTTGCTTCTCTGGGGAAAGGCCGTCGTTCGTGTCCGGGGACCGCTGGCACGCAACGGCCGGCTTATTCTGATATTCCGAATGTCCCAGGGTGCCTCCAAGACGCAAGCTGCCAGCAGAGGCAGCTGTGGCTGGTTTGACATTGCCAAGTGCCTCCTGCAAACTGACATCAGGAACTTGGCCTGATGAGTTTTGTGACTCTTAGGAAAGCCATGGCGCGTGTCCTGGTTCCCGTGGCCCCGGGCGGCAAGCTGCCTGCTGAAATTCCGCACGGTTGAGGATACCTCCCAGATACAAGGTGCCCCCACAGGCAACTGTGGCTGGTTGGACAGTGCCAAGTGCCTCCTGCAAACTGACATCAGGACCCTGGCCTTGTGAGTTCTGTTTCTCAGAGGAAAAGCCATTGTTCTTTTCCCACGTCCTGTAGGCCGGAGTGGCCGGCTGCCTGCAGAAATTCCGAACGTCTCAATATACATCCTAGAAGCAAGGCGGCACAATAGGCAATTGTGGCGGATTGGACAGTGCCAAATGCCTCCTGCAAATTGACATCAGGAACCTGGCCTGCTGAGTTTTGCTTCTGTCAGAAAAAGTTCATGGTTCATGTCCAGGTTGAGGTGACCCGGCGTGGCAGGGTGTCTCTTAAAATTCCAAACATCTCAGGATGCCTCCCAGAATCAAGGCGCCACCACAGGCACCTATGGGTGGTTGGACAGTGCCAAGTGCCTCTTGCAAACTGACCTCAGGAACTCGGCCTGGTGAGTTTTGTTTCTCACAGAAAAGGCCATCGTTGGTGTCCAGGGTCCGGTGGCCAGGAGAGGACTGGTGCCTGCTGAAATTCCGAACATCCCAATATACCAGCCTGAAGCAAGGTGCCACCACCGGTAACTGTGGCTGGTTGGACAGTGCGAAGTTCCTTTTGAAAATGTACATCAGGGACCTGGCCTGGCGAGTTTTGTTTCTCTGGGGAACGGCCATAGTTCCTGGGCAGGTTCCGATGGACCGTAGCTGCAGGGTGCTTCTTAAAATTCCGAATATCTCAAGATACCTCCCAGAAGCAAGGCACCACCAGAGGCAAGTGTGGCTGGTTTGACAGTGCCAAGTGCCTCCTGCAAACTGACATCAGGAACCTGGCCTGGTGAGTTTTGTTTCTCTGGGGAATGGCCATGGTTCGTGTCCAGGGCCCAGTGGCCCGGAGTGGCTGGCTGCCTGCTGAAATTCTGAACGGATCAGGATGCCTGCCAGACCGAAGGTACCCCCACAGGCAACTGTGGCTGGTTTGACAGTGCCAAGTGCCTCCTGCAAACTGACATCGGAACCTGGCCTGGTGACTTTTGTTGCTCTGGGGAAAGGCCATCGATCGTGTCCAGTGCCCGCTGGCCCGGAGTCCCGCCTGCCTGCTGAAATTCCGCACGGTTGAGGATACGTCCCAGATGCAAGGTGCCCCCAGAGGCAACTGTGGCTGGTTTGACAGTGCCAAGTGCCTCCTGCAAACAGATATCAGGAACCTGGCCTGGTGACTTTTGTTTCTCTGGGGAAAGGCCATCGTTCCTCTCCAGGGCCTGGTGGCTCGAGTGGCCGGCTGCCTGCTGAAATTCCGCACGGTACAGGATACCTCCCAGATGCAAGGTGCCCCCACAGGCAACTGTGTCCGGTTTGACAGTGCCAAGTGCCTCCTGCAAACTGACATCAGGAACCTGGCCCGGTGACTTTTGTTTCTCTTTGGAAAGGCCATTGTACGTGTCCAGGGCCTGTGGCCCGGAGTGGCCGGCCGCCTGCTGAAATTCTGAACGGATGAGGATACCTCCCAGACCGATAGTACCACCACAGGCAACTGTGGCTGGTTTGACAGTGCCAAGTGCCTCCTGCAAACAGACATCGGAACCTGTCCTGGTGACTTTTGTTTCTCTACGGAAAGGCCATCATTATTTTCCGGGGCCCGCTGGCCCTGAGTCCCGGCTGCCTGCTGAAATTCCGCACGGATGAGGATACCTCCCAGATGCAAGGTGCCCCCACAGGCAACTGTGGCTGGTTTGACAGTGCCAAGTGCCTCCTGCAAACTGACATCAGGAACCTGGCCTGGTGACTTTTGTTTCTCTGGGGAAAAGCCGAGGTTCATGTCCAGGGCCCGGTGGCTCGAGTGGGCGGATGCCTGCTGAAATTCCGCACAGATCAGGATAGCTCCCAGATGAAAGGAGCCCCCACCGGCAACTGTGGCTGGTTTGACAGTGCCAAGTGCCTCCTGCAAACTGACATCAGGAACCTGGCCTGGTGATTTTTGTTTCTCTTTGGAACGGCCATTGTACGTATCCATCGCCTGTGGCCCGTAGTGGCCGGCCGCCTGCTGATATTCCGAACGGACCAGGATTCCTCCCAGACCGAAAGTACCACCACAGGCAACTGTGGCTGGTTTGACAGTGCCAAGTGCCTCCTGCAAACTGACATCAGAACCTGGCCTGGTGACTTTTGTTTCTTTAGGGAAAGGCCATCATTCTTGTCCGGGGCCCGCTGGCCCAGAGTGGCCGGCTGCCGGCTGAAATTCCGCACGGTTGAGGATACCTCCCAGATGCAATGTGCCCCCACAGGCAACTGTGGCTGGTTTGACAGTGCCAAGTGCCTCCTGCAAACTGACATCAGGAACCTGGCCTGGTGATTTTTGTTTCTCTTTGGAACGGCCATTGTACGTATCCATCGCCTGTGGCCCGTAGTGGCCGGCCGCCTGCTGATATTCCGAACGGACCAGGATTCCTCCCAGACCGAAAGTACCACCACAGGCAACTGTGGCTGGTTTGACAGTGCCAAGTGCCTCCTGCAAACTGACATCAGAACCTGGCCTGGTGACTTTTGTTTCTTTAGGGAAAGGCCATCATTCTTGTCCGGGGCCCGCTGGCCCTGAGTGGCCGGCTGCCTGCTGAAATTCAGGACGGTTGAGGATACCTCCCAGATGCAAGGTGCCCCCACAGGCAACTGTGGCTGGTTTGACAGTGCCAAGTGCCTCCTGCAAACTGACATCAGGAACCTGGCCTGGTGACTTTTGTTTCTCTGGGGAAAGGCCATCGTTCATATCCTGGACCTGTAGGCCCAGAGTGGCCGGCTGCCTGCTGAAATTCCGAACGGATCAGCATACCTCCCAGATGCAAGGTGCTCCCACAGGCAACTGTGGCTGGTTTGACAGTGCCAAGTGCCTCCTGCAAACTGAGATCAGGAACCTGGCCTGGTGACTGTTGTTTCTCTGGGGAAAGGCCATCATTATTTTCCGGGGCCCGGTGGCCCGGAGTGGCCGGCTGCCTGCTGAAATTTCGCACGGTACAGGATACCTCCCAGATGCAAGGTGCCCCCAGAGGCACCTGTGGCTGGTTTGACAGTGCCAAGTGCCTCCTGCAAACTGACATCAGGCATCTGGCCTGGTCAGATTCGTTTCCCAGGGAAAAGGCCCAGTGTTCATTTGCAGGTGACAGTGGCCCAGAGTGGCTGACTGACTACCAAAATTCCGAACATCGCAGGATGCCTCCCAGTGGCAAGCTGCCAGAAAATGCAACTGTGGCTGATTTTTACAGTGAAAAGTGCCTGCTGCAAACAGACAACAGGACTTTGTCTGGTGAGTTTTGTTTCTCTGGGGAATGGCCATCGTTCCTGGGCGGGTTCCGGTGGACCGTAGCTGCAGGGTGCTCCTTAAAATTCTGAACATCTCAGGACACCTGCAAGAAGCAAGGCACCACCAGAGGCAAGTGTGGCTGGTTGGACAGTGCCAAGTGCCTCTTGCAAAGTGACATCAGGAACTTGGCCTGGTGAGTTTTGCTTCTCTGGGGAAAGGCCGTCGTTCGTGTCCGGGGACCGCTGGCACGCAACGGCCGGCTTATTCTGATATTCCGAATGTCCCAGGGTGCCTCCAAGACGCAAGCTGCCAGCAGAGGCAGCTGTGGCTGGTTTGACATTGCCAAGTGCCTCCTGCAAACTGACATCAGGAACTTGGCCTGATGAGTTTTGTGACTCTTAGGAAAGCCATGGCGCGTGTCCTGGTTCCCGTGGCCCCGGGCGGCAAGCTGCCTGCTGAAATTCCGCACGGTTGAGGATACCTCCCAGATACAAGGTGCCCCCACAGGCAACTGTGGCTGGTTGGACAGTGCCAAGTGCCTCCTGCAAACTGACATCAGGACCCTGGCCTTGTGAGTTCTGTTTCTCAGAGGAAAAGCCATTGTTCTTTTCCCACGTCCTGTAGGCCGGAGTGGCCGGCTGCCTGCAGAAATTCCGAACGTCTCAATATACATCCTAGAAGCAAGGCGGCACAATAGGCAATTGTGGCGGATTGGACGGTGCCAAATGCCTCCTGCAAATTGACATCAGGAACCTGGCCTGCTGAGTTTTGCTTCTGTCAGAAAAAGTTCATGGTTCATGTCCAGGTTGAGGTGACCCGGCGTGGCAGGGTGTCTCTTAAAATTCCAAACATCTCAGGATGCCTCCCAGAATCAAGGCGCCACCACAGGCACCTATGGGTGGTTGGACAGTGCCAAGTGCCTCTTGCAAACTGACCTCAGGAACTCGGCCTGGTGAGTTTTGTTTCTCACAGAAAAGGCCATCGTTGGTGTCCAGGGTCCGGTGGCCAGGAGAGGACTGGTGCCTGCTGAAATTCCGAACATCCCAATATACCAGCCTGAAGCAAGGTGCCACCACCGGTAACTGTGGCTGGTTGGACAGTGCGAAGTTCCTTTTGAAAATGTACATCAGGGACCTGGCCTGGCGAGTTTTGTTTCTCTGGGGAACGGCCATAGTTCCTGGGCAGGTTCCGATGGACCGTAGCTGCAGGATGCTTCTTAAAATTCCGAATATCTCAAGATACCTCCCAGAAGCAAGGCACCACCAGAGGCAAGTGTGGCTGGTTTGACAGTGCCAAGTGCCTCCTGCAAACTGACATCAGGAACCTGGCCTGGTGAGTTTTGTTTCTCTGGGGAATGGCCATGGTTCGTGTCCAGGGCCCAGTGGCCCGGAGTGGCTGGCTGCCTGCTGAAATTCTGCACGGATCAGGATGCCTGCCAGACCGAAGGTACCCCCACAGGCAACTGTGGCTGGTTTGACAGCGCCAAGTGCCTCCTGCAATCTGACATCAGGAACCAGGCCTGGTGACTTTTGTTTCTCTGGGGAAATGCCATTGTTCCTCTCTAGGGCCTTCCGGCCCGTAGTGCCGGCTGCCTGCTGAAATTCCGCACAGATCAGGATACCTCCCAGATGAAAGGAGCCCCCACAGGCAACTGTGGCTGGTTTGACAGTGCCAAGTGCCTCCTGCAAACAGATATCAGGAACCTGGCCTGGTGAGTTTTGTTTCTCTGGGGAAAGGCCATCGTTCATGTCCAGGGCCCGGTGGCTCGAGTGGGCGGATGCCTGCTGATATTCCGAACGGATCAGGATTCCTCCCAGACCGAAAGTACCACCACAGGCGACTGTGGCTGGTTTGACACTGTCAAGTGCCTCCTGCAAACTGACATCAGGAATCTGGCCTGGTGACTTTTGTTTCTCTGGGGAAAGGCCATGATTCGTGTCCAGGGCCCAGTGGCCCGGAGTGTCTGGCTGCCTGCTGAAATTCCGAACGGATCAGGATGCCTGCCAGACCGAAGGTACCCCCACAGGCAACTGTGGCTGGTTTGACAGTGCCAAGTGCCTCCTGCAAACTGACATCAGGAACCAGGCCTGGTGACTTTTATTTCTCTGGGGAGAGGCCATCGTTCCTCTCTAGGGCCTTCCGGCCCGTAGTGGCCGGCTGCCTGCTGAAATTCCGCACAGATCAGGATACCTCCCACCTGAAAGGAGCCCCCACCGGCAACTGTGGCTGGTTTGACAGTGCCAAGTGCCTCCTGCAAACTGACATCGGAACCTGTCCTGGTGACTTTTGTTGCTCTGGGGAAAGGCCATCGATCGTGTCCAGTGCCTGCTGGCCCGGAGTCCCGCCTGCCTGCTGAAATTCCGCATGGATCAGGATAACTCCCTGATGAAAATTGCCCCCACAGGCAACTGTGGCTGGTTTGACAGTGCCAAGTGCCTCCTGCAAACTGACATCAGGAACCTGGCCTGGTGACTTTTGTTTCTCTGGGGAAAGGCCACCGTTCCTATCCAGGACCGGGTGGCCCGGAGTGGCCGGCTACCTGCTGAAATTCCGCACGGATCAGTATACCGCCTACATGCAAGGTGCCACCACAGGCAACTGTGGCTGGTTTGACAGTGCCAAGTGCCTCCTGCAAACTGACATCAGGAACCTGGCCTGGTGATTTTTGTTTCTCTGGGGAAAGGCCATCATTCTTGTACGAGGCCTGCAGGCCCGGATTGGCAGGCCGCCTGCTGAAATTCCGAACGGTTGAGGATACCTCCCAGATGCAAGGTGCTCCCACAGGCAACTGTGGCTGGTTTGACAGTGCCAAGGTCCTCCTGCAAACTGAGATCAGGAACCTGGCCTGGTGAGTTTTGTTTCTCTGGGGAAAGGCCATCGTTCTTCTCCAGGGCCTGGTGGCTCGAGTGGCCGGCTGCCTGCTGAAATTCCGCACGGATCAGGATACCTCCCAGATGCAAGGTGCCCCCACAGGCAACTGTGTCTGGTTTGACAGTGCCAAGTGCCTCCTGCAAACTGAGATCAGGAACCTGGCCTGGTGACTTTTGTTTCTCTGGGGAAAGGCCATTGTACGTGTCCAGGGCCTGTGGCCCGGAGTGGCCGGCCGCCTGCTGAAATTCCGAACGGATCAGGATACCTCCCAGACCGATAGTACCACCACAGTCAACTGTGGCTGGTTTGACAGTGCCAAGTACCTCCTGCAAACTGACATCGGAACCTGTCCTGGTGACTTTTGTTTCTCTAGGGAAAGGCCATCATTCTTGTCCGGGGCCCGCTGGCCCTGAGTCCCGGCTGCCTGCTGAAATTCCGCACGGTTGAGGATAAATCCCAGATGCAAGGTGCCCCCAGAGGCAACTGTGGCTGGTTTGACAGTGCCAAGTGCCTCCTGCAAACTGACATCAGGAACCTGGCCTGGTGATTTTTGTTTCTCTGGGGAAAGGCCATCATTCTTGTACGAGGCCTGCAGGCCCGGATTTGCAGGCCGCCTGCTGAAATTCCGAACGGTTGAGGATACCTCCCAGATGCAAGGTGCTCCCACAGGCAACTGTGGCTGGTTTGACAGTGCCAAGGTCCTCCTGCAAACTGACATCAGGAACCTGGCCTGGTGAGTTTTGTTTCTCTGGGGAAAGGCCATCGTTCTTCTCCAGGGCCTGGTGGCTCGAGTGGCCGGCTGCCTGCTGAAATTCCGCATGGATCAGGATGCCTCCCAGATGCAAGGTGCCCCCACAGGCAACTGTGGCTGGTTTGACATTGCCAAGTGCCTCCTGCAAACAGACATCAGGAACCTGGCCTGGTGTTTTTTGTTTCTCTGGGGAAAGGCCATTGTACGTGTCCAGGGCCCGGTGGCCCGGAGTGGCCGGCTGCCTGCTGAAATTCCGAACGGATCAGGATTCCTCCCAGAACGAAAGTACCACCACAGGCAACTGTGGCTGGTTTGACAGTGCCAAGTGCCTCCAGCAAACTGACATCAGGAACCTGGCCTGGTGACTTTTGTTTCTCTGGGGAAAGGCCATGGCTTTTATCCCGGAGCACTTGGACCGCAGAGGCCGGCTGCCTGCTGAAATTCCGAACCCATCAGGATGTCGCCTAGAGGCAAGGTACCCACAGGGAACTGTGGCTGGTTTGACAGTGCCAAGTGCCTCCTGCAAACTGACATCAGGAACCTGGCCTGGTGACTGTTGTTTCTCTGGGGAAAGGCCATCATTATTTTCCGGGGCCCGGTGGCCCGGAGTGGCCGGCTGCCTGCTGAAATTCCGCACGGTACAGGATACCTCCCAGATGCAAGGTGCCCCCAGAGGCACCTGTGGCTGGTTTGACAGTGCCAAGTGCCTCCTGCAAACTGACATCAGGAACCTGGCCTGGTGATTTTTGTTTCTCTTTGGAACGGCCATTGTACGTATCCATGGCCTGTGGCCCATAGTGGCCGGCCGCCTGCTGATATTCCGAACGGATCAGGATTCCTCCCAGAACGAAAGTACCACCACAGGCAACTGTGGCTGGTTTGACAGTGCCAAGTGCCTCCTGCAAACTGACATCAGTCATCTGGCCTGGTCAGATTCGTTTCCCAGGCAAAAGGCCCAGTGTTCATTTGCAGGTGACAGTGGCCCAGAGTGGCTGACTGACTACCAAAATTCCGAACATCGCAGGATGCCTCCCAGTGGCAAGCTGCCAGAAAATGCAACTGTGGCTGATTTTTACAGTGAAAAGTGCCTGCTGCAAACAGACAACAGGACTTTGTCTGGTGAGTTTTGTTTCTCTGGGGAATGGCCATCGTTCCTGGGCGGGTTCCGGTGGACCGTAGCTGCAGGGTGCTCCTTAAAATTCTGAACATCTCAGGACACCTGCAAGAAGCAAGGCACCACCAGAGGCAAGTGTGGCTGGTTGGACAGTGCCAAGTGCCTCTTGCAAAGTGACATCAGGAACTTGGCCTGGTGAGTTTTGCTTCTCTGGGGAAAGGCCGTCGTTCGTGTCCGGGGACCGCTGGCACGCAACGGCCGGCTTATTCTGATATTCCGAATGTCCCAGGGTGCCTCCAAGACGCAAGCTGCCAGCAGAGGCAGCTGTGGCTGGTTTGACATTGCCAAGTGCCTCCTGCAAACTGACATCAGGAACTTGGCCTGATGAGTTTTGTGACTCTTAGGAAAGCCATGGCGCGTGTCCTGGTTCCCGTGGCCCCGGGCGGCAAGCTGCCTGCTGAAATTCCGCACGGTTGAGGATACCTCCCAGATACAAGGTGCCCCCACAGGCAACTGTGGCTGGTTGGACAGTGCCAAGTGCCTCCTGCAAACTGACATCAGGACCCTGGCCTTGTGAGTTCTGTTTCTCAGAGGAAAAGCCATTGTTCTTTTCCCACGTCCTGTAGGCCGGAGTGGCCGGCTGCCTGCAGAAATTCCGAACGTCTCAATATACATCCTAGAAGCAAGGCGGCACAATAGGCAATTGTGGCGGATTGGACAGTGCCAAATGCCTCCTGCAAATTGACATCAGGAACCCTGGCCTGCTGAGTTTTGCTTCTGTCAGAAAAAGTTCATGGTTCATGTCCAGGTTGAGGTGACCCGGCGTGGCAGGGTGTCTCTTAAAATTCCAAACATCTCAGGATGCCTCCCAGAATCAAGGCGCCACCACAGGCACCTATGGGTGGTTGGACAGTGCCAAGTGCCTCTTGCAAACTGACCTCAGGAACTCGGCCTGGTGAGTTTTGTTTCTCACAGAAAAGGCCATCGTTGGTGTCCAGGGTCCGGTGGCCAGGAGAGGACTGGTGCCTGCTGAAATTCCGAACATCCCAATATACCAGCCTGAAGCAAGGTGCCACCACCGGTAACTGTGGCTGGTTGGACAGTGCGAAGTTCCTTTTGAAAATGTACATCAGGGACCTGGCCTGGCGAGTTTTGTTTCTCTGGGGAACGGCCATAGTTCCTGGGCAGGTTCCGATGGACCGTAGCTGCAGGGTGCTTCTTAAAATTCCGAATATCTCAAGATACCTCCCAGAAGCAAGGCACCACCAGAGGCAAGTGTGGCTGGTTTGACAGTGCCAAGTGCCTCCTGCAAACTGACATCAGGAACCTGGCCTGGTGAGTTTTGTTTCTCTGGGGAATGGCCATGGTTCGTGTCCAGGGCCCAGTGGCCCGGAGTGGCTGGCTGCCTGCTGAAATTCTGCACGGATCAGGATGCCTGCCAGACCGAAGGTACCCCCACAGGCAACTGTGGCTGGTTTGACAGTGCCAAGTGCCTCCTGCAAACTGACATCAGGAACCTGGCCTGGTGACTTTTGTTTCTCAGGGGAAAGGCCATCGTTCCTCTCTAGGGCCTTCCGGCCCGTAGTGGCCGGCTGCCTGCTGAAATTCCGCACAGATCAGGATACCTCCCAGAGGAAAGGAGCCCCCACAGGCAACTGTGGCTGGTTTGACAGTGCCAAGTGCCTCCTGCAAAGTGACACCAGGAACCTGGCCTGGTGATTTTTGTTTCTCTTTGGAAAGGCCATTGTATGTGTCCAGGGCCTGGTGACCCGTAGAGACCGGCCGCCTGCTGAAATTCTGAACGGATCAGGATACCTCCCAGACCGATAGTACCACCACAGGCAACTGGGGCTGGTTTGACAGTGCCAAGTGCCTCCTGCAAACTGACATCGGAACCTGGCCTGGTGACTTTTGTTTCTCTGGGGAAAGGCCATCGTTCATGTCCAGGGCCCGGTGGCCCGGAGTGGCCGGCTGCCTGCTGAAATTCCTCACGGATCAGGATGCCGCCAAGATGCAAGGTGCCCCCACAGACACCTGTGGCTGATTTGACAGTGCCAAGTGCTTCCTGCAAACTGACATCAGGAACCTGGCCTGGTGACTTGTGTTTTCCTTTGGAAAGGACATTGTACGTGCCCAGGGCCTGTGGCCCGGAGTGGCCGGCCGCCTGCTGAAATTCCGAACGGATCAGGATACCTCCCAGACCGATAGTACCACCACAGGCAAGTGTGGCAGGTTTGACAGTGCCAAGTGCCTCCTGCAAACTGACATCGGAACCTGGCCTGGTGACTTTTGTTGCTCTGGGGAAAGGCCATCGATCGTGTCCAGTGCCTGCTGGCCCGGAGTCCCGCCTGCCTGCTGAAATTCCGCACGGTTGAGGATACGTCCCAGATGCAAGGTGCCCCCAGAGGCAACTGTGGCTGGTTTGACAGTGCCAAGTGCCTCCTGCAAACAGATATCAGGAACCTGGCCTGGTGAGTTTTGTTTCTCTGGGGAAAGGCCATTGATCGTGTCCAGGGCCCGGTGGCCCGGAGTGGCCGGCTGCCTGCTGAAATTCCGCATGGATCAGGATGCCTCCCAGATGCAAGGTGCCCCCACAGGCAACTGTGGCTGGTTTGACATTGCCAAGTGCCTCCTGCAAACAGACATCAGGAACCTGGCCTGGTGTTTTTTGTTTCTCTGGGGAAAGGCCATTGTACGTGTCCAGGGCCTGGTGGCCCGGAGTGGCCGGCTGCCTGCTGAAATTCCGAACGGATCAGGATTCCTCCCAGAACGAAAGTACCACCACAGGCAACTGTGGCTGGTTTGACAGTGCCAAGTGCCTCCAGCAAACTGACATCAGGAACCTGGCCTGGTGACTTTTGTTTCTCTGGGGAAAGGCCATGGTACGTGTCCAGGGCCTGGTGGCCCGGAGTTGCCGGCTGCCTGCTGAAATTCCTCACGGATCAGGATTCCTCCCAGAACGAAAGTACCACCACAGGCAACTGTGGGTGGTTTGACAGTGCCAAGTGCCTCCTGCAAACTGACATCAGGAACCTGGCCTGGTGACTTTTGTTTCTCTGGGGAAAGGCCATGGCTTTTATCCTGGAGCACTTGGACCGCAGAGGCCGGCTGCCTGCTGAAATTCCGAACCCATCAGGATGTCGCCTAGAGGCAAGGTACCCACAGGGAACTGTGGCTGGTTTGACAGTGCCAAGTGCCTCCTGCAAACTGACATCAGGAACCTGGCCTGGTGACTGTTGTTTCTCTGGGGAAAGGCCATCATTATTTTCCGGGGCCCGGTGGCCCGGAGTGGCCGGCTGCCTGCTGAAATTCCGCACGGTACAGGATACCTCCCAGATGCAAGGTGCCCCCAGAGGCACCTGTGGCTGGTTTGACAGTGCCAAGTGCCTCCTGCAAACTGACATCAGGAACCTGGCCTGGTGATTTTTGTTTCTCTTTGGAACGGCCATTGTACGTATCCATGGCCTGTGGCCCGTAGTGGCCGGCCGCCTGCTGATATTCCGAACGGATCAGGATTCCTCCCAGAACGAAAGTACCACCACAGGCAACTGTGGCTGTTTTGACAGTGCCAAGTGCCTCCTGCAAACTGACATCAGGAACCTGGCCTGGTGACTTTTGTTTCTCTGGGGAAAGGCCATCGTTCATGTCCAGGGCCCGGTGGCCCGGAGTGGCCGGCTGCCTGCTGAAATTCCTCATGGATCAGGATGCCTCCCAGATGCAAGGTGCCCCCACAGGCAACTGTGGCTGGTTTGACAGTGCCAAGTGCCTCCTGCAAACTGACATCAGTCATCTGGCCTGGTCAGATTCGTTTCCCAGGCAAAAGGCCCAGTGTTCATTTGCAGGTGACAGTGGCCCAGAGTGGCTGACTGACTACCAAAATTCCGAACATCGCAGGATGCCTCCCAGTGGCAAGCTGCCAGAAAATGCAACTGTGGCTGATTTTTACAGTGAAAAGTGCCTGCTGCAAACAGACAACAGGACTTTGTCTGGTGAGTTTTGTTTCTCTGGGGAATGGCCATCGTTCCTGGGCGGGTTCCGGTGGACCGTAGCTGCAGGGTGCTCCTTAAAATTCTGAACATCTCAGGACACCTGCAAGAAGCAAGGCACCACCAGAGGCAAGTGTGGCTGGTTTGACAGTGCCAAGTGCCTCTTGCAAAGTGACATCAGGAACTTGGCCTGGTGAGTTTTGCTTCTCTGGGGAAAGGCCATCGTTCCTCTCTAGGGCCTTCCGGCCCGTAGTGGCCGGCTGCCTGCTGAAATTCCGCACAGATCAGGATACCTCCCAGAGGAAAGGAGCCCCCACAGGCAACTGTGGCTGGTTTGACAGTGCCAAGTGCCTCCTGCAAAGTGACACCAGGAACCTGGCCTGGTGATTTTTGTTTCTCTTTGGAAAGGCCATTGTATGTGTCCAGGGCCTGGTGACCCGTAGAGACCGGCCGCCTGCTGAAATTCTGAACGGATCAGGATACCTCCCAGACCGATAGTACCACCACAGGCAACTGGGGCTGGTTTGACAGTGCCAAGTGCCTCCTGCAAACTGACATCGGAACCTGGCCTGGTGACTTTTGTTTCTCTGGGGAAAGGCCATCGTTCATGTCCAGGGCCCGGTGGCCCGGAGTGGCCGGCTGCCTGCTGAAATTCCTCACGGATCAGGATGCCGCCAAGATGCAAGGTGCCCCCACAGACACCTGTGGCTGATTTGACAGTGCCAAGTGCTTCCTGCAAACTGACATCAGGAACCTGGCCTGGTGACTTGTGTTTTCCTTTGGAAAGGACATTGTACGTGCCCAGGGCCTGTGGCCCGGAGTGGCCGGCCGCCTGCTGAAATTCCGAACGGATCAGGATACCTCCCAGACCGATAGTACCACCACAGGCAAGTGTGGCAGGTTTGACAGTGCCAAGTGCCTCCTGCAAACTGACATCGGAACCTGGCCTGGTGACTTTTGTTGCTCTGGGGAAAGGCCATCGATCGTGTCCAGTGCCTGCTGGCCCGGAGTCCCGCCTGCCTGCTGAAATTCCGCACGGTTGAGGATACGTCCCAGATGCAAGGTGCCCCCAGAGGCAACTGTGGCTGGTTTGACAGTGCCAAGTGCCTCCTGCAAACAGATATCAGGAACCTGGCCTGGTGACTTTTGTTTCTCTGGGGAAAGGCCATCGTTCCTCTCCAGGGCCTGGTGGCTCGAGTGGCCGGCTGCCTGCTGAAATTCCGCACGGTACAGGATACCTCCCAGATGCAAGGTGCCCCCACAGGCAACTGTGGCTGGTTTGACAGTGCCAAGTGCCTCCTGCAAACTGACATCAGGAACCTGGCCCGGTGACTTTTGTTTCTCTTTGGAAAGGCCATTGTACGTGTCCAGGGCCTGTGGCCCGGAGTGGCCGGCCGCCTGCTGAAATTCTGAACAGATGAGGATACCTCCCAGACCGATAGTACCACCACAGGCAACTGTGGCTGGTTTGACAGTGCCAAGTGCCTCCTGCAAACAGACATCGGAACCTGTCCTGGTGACTTTTGTTTCTCTAGGGAAAGGCCATCATTATTTTCCGGGGCCCGCTGGCCCTGAGTCCCGGCTGCCTGCTGAAATTCCGAACGGATGAGGATACCTCCCAGATGCAAGGTGCCCCCACAGGCAACTGTGGCTGGTTTGACAGTGCCAAGTGCCTCCTGCAAACTGACATCAGGAACCTGGCCTGGTGATTTTTGTTTCTCTTTGGAACGGCCATTGTACGTATCCATCGCCTGTGGCCCGTGGTGTCCGGCTGCCTGCAGAAATTCCGCACGGATCAGGATACCTCCCTGACCAAAAGCACCACCACAGGGAACTGTGGCTGGTTTGACAGTGCCAAGTGCCTCCTGCAAACTGACATCAGGAACCTGGCCTGGTGACTTTTGTTTCTCAGGGGAAAGGTCATGGTTCGTGTCCCATGCCTGGTGGCCCGTAGTGGCCGGCTGCCTGCTGAAATTCCG
This sequence comes from Passer domesticus, assembly GCF_036417665.1. NCBI lineage: Eukaryota > Metazoa > Chordata > Aves > Passeriformes > Passeridae > Passer > Passer domesticus. The sequence goes on along the minus strand of NC_087478.1, from coordinate 56,924,323 downwards.
AACGGATCAGGATACCTCCCCAACAGAAAGTACCACCACAGGTAACTGTGGCTTGTTTGACAGTACAAAGTGCCTTCTGCAAACTGACATCAGGAACCTGGCCTGGTGACTTTTGTTTCTCTTTGGAAAGGCCATCATTCTTGTCCGGGGCCCGCTGGCCCTGAGTCCCGGCTGCCTGCTGAAATTCTGCACGGTTGAGGATACCTCCCAGATGCAAGGTGCCCCCACTGGCAACTGTGGCTGGTTTGACTGTGCTAAAGTGCCTCCGGCAAACTGACATCAGGAACCTGGCCAAGTGACATTTGTTTCTCTGGAGAAAGGCCATAGATGATGTCCAGGTCCTGCTGGCCCGTAGTGGCCAGCCGCCTGCTGAAATTCCTCACGGATCAGGATACCACCCAGACCGAAAGTACCACCACAGGCAACTGTGGCTGGCTTGACAGTGCCAAGTGCCTCCTGCAAACTGACATCAGGAACCTGGCAAAAAAGAGACGGAGAACGCGGCATCTTCTAGGAGGCCAAGAAGGAAGCCGCACAACACCTGCACTGTGTCTGCGACTTTCAAACTGCTAGAAGATAGTGGCTTGCCTCTTCAATTGCCATTAGCATTCCAATGGAAGCTATTCATGGACAACTTTGCTGTGCTTGTACCATAGATAACCTTGCTCTTGCCTTGAGGCTCTGAGATGCCAAGAACTTGTCAACTTCAAAGGGCGGGCTGGGCTACATCTACTCAGCTGCCACAGTTTCTCCTTGCTAGACCTAGTGGGAAAGCATTTTGCTGAGATGCAGAAGGCAAGAAATGCAGAATACGGAGACGCGGAGCTGTCCCAAGTGCTGATGCCAGGCGACTTTCCGCAGAAGGAGCGCCCCGGATCGCACCGCAACCGGCACCGTCATCTCTGCGCAAAGAGCCAAAATATTTTAAAACCCGCCAAAACTAATCCAAAAATATTTTCAAACCCGCCAAAATAGAAAACCAGACAGAAGTGATCAATACATTCGAAAAAACCTGACAAAACATGATAAAGCCCACCAAAGCTAATCCAAACACACCAAAAACTGGGCTAAACAGAATCAAAACAAATCAAAACAAATCGAAACCTTCTTAAAACGGGCCAAAATATTTCAAAACCCGTCAAAACTAATCAAAACCTTCCGAATACCCGCCAAAACATTCCAAATACCCGCCAAAATATTTTAAAACCCGCCAAAAAGAATCCAAACATTCCAAAACCTGCCAACACAATAAAAACAACTCAAGAGAATACAAAACATTCTAAAACCCAACCAAGACATTCCGAAAACCTGCCAAAACATCATAAAAACAAATCAAAACCAACCAAAATATTCCAAAAACCCGCCAAAATGATTTAGACCCACAAAACTCATCAAAACATTCTGAAAAGATGCCAAAACATTAGAAAACCAGCCTGAACTGATCAAAACATTCAAAAAACTTGGCAAAACATCATAAAAACAAATCAAAACCAACCGAAACATTCCAAAAACCTGACAAAATAGTTTAGAACCTGCCAAACCTGATCAAAACATTCTGAAAAGATGCCAAAATACTAGAAAACCAGTCAGAAGTGATCGAAACTTTCAATAACTTGCCAAAACATAATCAAAACAAATGAAAGCAAACCAAAAGATTCCAAATACCCGCCAAAAGATTTAAAAACCCGCCAAAAGGAATCCAAATGTTCCACAACCTGCCAAGACAATCAAAACAACACAAGAGAAAACAAAACATTCTGAAACACCACCAAAACATTCCGAAAACCCGCCAAAACATCATAAAAACAATTCAAAACCAACCAAAAAATAAGAGGAACACGGCAACATATTGGCAAGCAAGAGACGGAGAACGTGACACCTTCTAGGAGGCCAAGAAGGAAGCCGCACAACACCTGCACTGTGTCTGCAACTTTCAAACTGCTAGAAGCTAGTGGCTTGCCACTGGCCTGCCTCTTCAATTGCCATTAGCATTCCAATGGAAGCTATTCTTGGACAAGAACTTGTCAACTTCAAAGGGCGGGCTGGGCTACATCTTACTCAGCTGCCACAGTTTCTCCTTGCTAGACCTAGTGGGAAAGCATTTTGCTGAGATGCAGAAGGCAAGAAACGCAGAATACGGAGATGCGGAGCTGTCCCAAGTGCCGCTGCCAGGCATCTTTCCGCAGAAGGAGCGCCCCGGAGCGCACCGCAACCGGCACCGTCATCTCTGCGCAAAGAGCCAAAATATTTTCAAACCCGCCAAAACTCATCCAAAAATATTTTCAAACCCGCCAAAATAGAAAACCAGACAGAAGTCATCAATACATTCGAAAAAACCTGACAAAACATGATCAAGCCCACCAAAGCTAATCCAAACACACCAAAAACTGGGCTAAACAGAATCAAAACAAATCGAAACCTTCTAAAAACCCGCCAAAATATTTCAAAACCCGTCAAAACAAATCAAAATATTCCAAATACACGCCAAAATATTTTAAAACCCGCCAAAACATTTTAAAACTCGCCAAAAGGAATCCAAACATTCCAAAACCTGCCAACACAATAAAAACAACTCAAGAGAATACAAAACATTCTAAAACCCAACCAAGACATTCCGAAAACCCGCCAAAACATCATAAAAACAAATCAAAACCAACCAAAATATTCCAAAAACCCGCCAAAATGATTTAGACCCACAAAACTCATCCAAACATTCTGAAAAGATGCCAAAACATTAGAAAACCAGCCTGAACTGATCAAAACATTCAAAAAACTTGGCAAAACATCATAAAAACAAATCAAAACCAACCAAAACATTCCAAAAACCTGACAAAATAGTTTAGAACCTGCCAAACCTGATCAAAACATTCTGAAAAGATGCCAAAATACTAGAAAACCAGTCAGAAGTGATCGAAACTTTCAATAACTTGCCAAAACATAATCAAAACAAATGAAAGCAAACCAAAACATTCCAAATACCCACCAAAATATTTCAAAACCCGCCAAAAGGAATCCAAACGTTCCACAACCTGCCAAGATAATAAAAACAACACAAGAGAAAACAAAACATTCTGAAACACCACCAAAACATTCCGAAAACCCGCCAAAACATCATAAAAACAAATCAAAACCAACCAAAAAATAAGAGGAACACGGCAACATATTGGCAAGCAAGAGACGGAGAACGCGGCACCTTCTAGGAGGCCAAGAAGGAAGCCGCACAACACCTGCACTGTGTCTGCAACTTTCAAACTGCTAGAAGATAGTGGCTTGCCACTGGCCTGCCTCTTCAATTGCCATTAGCATTGCAATGGAAGCTATTCTTGGACAACTTTGCTCTGCTTGCTGCTAGTTCTGCCCCAGCCTACCATAGATAACCTTGCTCTTGCCTTGAGGCTCTGAGATGCCAAGAACTTGTCAACTTCAAAGGGCGGGCCGGGCTACATCTACTCAGCTGCCACAGTTTCTCCTTGCTAGACCTAGTGGGAAAGCATTTTGCTGAGATGCAGAAGGCAAGAAACGCAGAATACGGAGACGCGGAGCTGTCCCGAGTGCCGCTGCCAGGCATCTTTCCGCAGAAGGAGCGCCCCGGAGCGCACCGCAACCGGCACCGTCATCTCTGCGCAAAGAGCCAAAATATTTTCAAACCCGCCAAAACTCATCCAAAAATATTTTCAAACCCGCCAAAATAGAAAACCAGACAGAAGTGATCAATACATTCGAAAAAACCTGACAAAACATGATAAAGCCCACCAAAGCTAATCCAAACACACCAAAAACTGGGCTAAACAGAATCAAAACAAATCAAAACCTTCTAAAAACCCGCCAAAATATTTCAAAACCCGTCAAAACAAATCAAAATATTCCAAATACACGCCAAAATATTTTCAAACCCGCCAAAACATTTTAAAACTCGCCAAAAGGAATCCAAACATTCCAAAACCTGCCAACACAATAAAAACAACTCAAGAGAATACAAAACATTCTAAAACCCAAACAAGACATTCCGAAAACCCGCCAAAACATCATAAAAACAAATCAAAACCAACCAAAATATTCCAAAAACCCGCCAAAATGATTTAGACCCACAAAACTCATCAAAACATTCTGAAAAGATGCCAAAACATTAGAAAACCAGCCTGAACTGATCAAAACATTCAAAACACTTGGCAAAACATCATAAAAACAAATCAAAACCAACCAAAACATTCCAAAAACCTGACAAAATAGTTTAGAACCTGCCAAACCTGATCAAAACATTCTGAAAAGATGCCAAAATACTAGAAAACCAGTCAGAAGTGATCGAAACTTTCAATAACTTGCCAAAACATAATCAAAACAAATGAAAGCAAACCAAAACATTCCAAATACCCGCCAAAATATTTTAAAACCCGCCAAAAGGAATCCAAACGTTCCACAACCTGCCAAGATAATAAAAACAACACAAGAGAAAACAAAACATTCTGAAACACCACCAAAACATTCCGAAAACCCGCCAAAACATCATAAAAACAAATCAAAACCAACCAAAAAATAAGAGGAACACGGCAACATATTGGCAAGCAAGAGACGGAGAACGCGGCACCTTCTAGGAGGCCAAGAAGGAAGCCGCACAACACCTGCACTGTGTCTGCAACTTTCAAACTGCTAGAAGCTAGTGGCTTGCCACTGGCCTGCCTCTTCAATTGCCATTAGCATTGCAATGGAAGCTATTCTTGGACAACTTTGCTCTGCTTGCTGCTAGTTCTGCCCCAGCCTACCATAGATAACCTTGCTCTTGCCTTGAGGCTCTGAGATGCCAAGAACTTGTCAACTTCAAAGGGCGGGCCGGGCTACATCTACACAGCTGGCACAGTTTCTCCTTGCTATACCCAGTGGGAAAGTATTTTGCTGAGATGCAGAAGGCAAGTAACGCAGAATACGGAGACGCGGAGCTGTCCCAAGTGCCGCTGCCAGGCGTCTTTCCGCAGAAGGAGCGCCCCGGAGCGCACCGCAACCGGCACCGTCATCTCTGCGCAAAGAGCCAAAATATTTTCAAACCCGCCAAAACTAATCCAAAAATATTTTTAAACCCGCCAAAATAGAAAACCAGACAGAAGTGATCAATACATTCGAAAAAACCTGACAAAACATGATAAAGCCCACCAAAGCTAATCCAAACACACCAAAAACTGGGCTAAACAGAATCAAAACAAATCGAAACCTTCTAAAAACCGGCCAAAATATTTCAAAACCCGTCAAAACTAATCAAAACCTTCCGAATACCCGCCAAAACATTCCAAATACCCGCCAAAATATTTTAAAACTCGCCAAAAAGAATTCAAACATTCCAAAACCTGCCAACACAATAAAAACAACTCAAGAGAATACAAAACATTCTAAAACCCAACCAAAACATTCCGAAAACCCGCCAAAATGATTTAGACCCACAAAACTCATCAAAACATGCTGAAAAGATGCCAAAACATTAGAAAACCAGCCTGAACTGATCAAAACATTCAAAAAACTTGGCAAAACATCATAAAAACAAATCAAAACCAACCGAAACATTCCAAAAACCTGACAAAAGAGTTTAGAACCTGCCAAACCTGATCAAAACATTCTGAAAAGATGCCAAAATACTAGAAAACCAGTCAGAAGTGATCGAAACTTTCAATAACTTGCCAAAACATAATCAAAACAAATGAAAGCAAACCAAAACATTCCAAATACCCGCCAAAAGATTTTAAAACCCGCCAAAAGGAATCCAAACGTTCCACAACCTGCCAAGATAATAAAAACAACACAAGAGAAAACAAAACATTCTGAAACACCACCAAAACATTCTGAAAACCCGCCAAAACATCATCAAAACAGATCAAAACCAACCAAAAAATAAGAGGAACACGGCAACATATTGGCAAGCAAGAGACGGAGAACGCGGCACCTTCTAGGAGGCCAAGAAGGAAGCCGCACAACACCTGCACTGTGTCTGCAACTTTCAAACTGCTAGAAGCTAGTGGCTTGCCACTGGCCTGCCTCTTCAATTGCCATTAGCATTGCAATGGAAGCTATTCTTGGACAACTTTGCTCTGCTTGCTGCTAGTTCTGCCCCAGCCTACCATAGATCACCTTGCTCTTGCCTTGAGGCTCTGAGATGCCAAGAACTTGTCAACTTCAAAGGGCGGGCCGGGCTACATCTACACAGTTGCCACAGTTTCTCCTTGCTAGACCTAGTGGGAAAGCATTTTGCTGAGATGCAGAAGGCAAGAAACGAAGAATACGGAGGCGCGGAGCTGTCCCGAGTGCCGCTGCCAGGCATCTTTCCGCAGAAGGAGCGCCCCGGAGCGCACCGCAACCGGCACCGTCATCTCTGCGCAAAGAGCCAAAATATTTTAAAACCCGCCAAAACTCATCCAAAAATATTTTCAAACCCGCCAAAATAGAAAACCAGACAGAAGTGATCAATACATTCGAAAAAACGTGACAAAACATGATAAAGCCCACCAAAGCTAATCCAAACACACCAAAAACTGGGCTAAAAAGAATCAAAACAAATCAAAACAAATCGAAACCTTCTAAAAACCCGCCAAAATATTTCAAAACCCGTCAAAACTAATCAAAACCTTCCGAATACCCGCCAAAACATTCCAAATACCCGCCAAAAGATTTTAAAACTCGCCAAAAAGAATCCAAACATTCCAAAACCTGCCAACACAATAAAAACAACTCAAGAGAATACAAAACATTCTAAAACCCAACCAAAACATTCCGAAAACCCGCCAAAACATCATAAAAACAAATCAAAACCAACCAAAATATTCCAAAAACCCGCCAAAATGATTTAGACCCACAAAACTCATCAAAACATTCTGAAAAGATGCCAAAACATTAGAAAACCAGCCTGAACTGATCAAAACATTCAAAAAACTTGGCAAAACATCATAAAAACAAATCAAAACCAACCGAAACATTCCAAAAACCTGACAAAAGAGTTTAGAACCTGCCAAACCTGATCAAAACATTCTGAAAAGATGCCAAAATACTAGAAAACCAGTCAGAAGTGATCGAAACTTTCAATAACTTGCCAAAACATAATCAAAACAAATGAAAGCAAACCAAAACATTCCAAATACCCGCCAAAATATTTTAAAACCCGCCAAAAGGAATCCAAACGTTCCACAACCTGCCAAGATAATAAAAACAACACAAGAGAAAACAAAACATTCTGAAACACCACCAAAACATTCCGAAAACCCACCAAAACATCATAAAAACAAATCAAAACCAACCAAAAAATAAGAGGAACACGGCAACATATTGGCAAGCAAGAGACGGAGAACGCGGCACCTTCTAGGAGGCCAAGAAGGAAGCCGCACAACACCTGCACTGTGTCTGCAACTTTCAAACTGCTAGAAGCTAGTGGCTTGCCACTGGCCTGCCTCTTCAATTGCCATTAGCATTGCAATGGAAGCTATTCTTGGACAACTTTGCTCTGCTTGCTGCTAGTTCTGCCCCAGCCTACCATAGATAACCTTGCTCTTGCCTTGAGGCTCTGAGATGCCAAGAACTTGTCAACTTCAAAGGGCGGGCCGGGCTACATCTACTCAGCTGCCACAGTTTCTCCTTGCTAGACCTAGTGGGAAAGCATTTTGCTGAGATGCAGAAGGCAAGAAACGCAGAATACGGAGACGCGGAGCTGTCCCAAGTGCCGCTGCCAGGCGTCTTTCCGCAGAAGGAGCGCCCCGGAGCGCACCGCAACCGGCACCGTCATCTCTGCGCAAAGAGCCAAAATATTTTCAAACCCGCCAAAACTCATCCAAAAATATTTTCAAACCCGCCAAAATAGAAAACCAGACAGAAGTCATCAATACATTCGAAAAAACCTGACAAAACATGATAAAGCCCACCAAAGCTAATCCAAACACACCAAAAACTGGGCTAAACAGAATCAAAACAAATCAAAACAAATCGAAACCTTCTAAAAACCGGCCAAAATATTTCAAAACCCGTCAAAACTAATCAAAACCTTCCGAATACCCGCCAAAACATTCCAAATACCCGCCAAAAGATATTAAAACCCGCCAAAAAGAATCCAAACATTCCAAAACCTGCCAACACAATAAAAACAACTCAAGAGAATACAAAACATTCTAAAACCCAACCAAGACATTCCGAAAACCCGCCAAAACATCATAAAAACAAATCAAAAGCAACCAAAATATTCCAAAAACCCGCCAAAATGATTTAGACCCACAAAACTCATCAAAACATTCTGAAAAGATGCCAAAACATTAGAAAACCAGCCTGAACTGATCAAAACATTCAAAAAACTTGGCAAAACATCATAAAAACAAATCAAAACCAACCGAAACATTCCAAAAACCTGACAAAATAGTTTAGAACCTGCCAAACCTGATCAAAACATTCTGAAAAGATGCCAAAATACTAGAAAACCAGTCAGAAGTGATCGAAACTTTCAATAACTTGCCAAAACATAATCAAAACAAATGAAAGCAAACCAAAACATTCCAAATACCCGCCAAAATATTTTAAAACCCGCCAAAAGGAATCCAAACGTTCCACAACCTGCCAAGATAATAAAAACAACACAAGAGAAAATAAAACATTCTGAAACACCACCAAAACATTCCGAAAACCCGCCAAAACATCATAAAAACAAATCAAAACCAACCAAAAAATAAGAGGAACACGGCAACATATTGGCAAGCAAGAGACGGAGAACGCGGCACCTTCTAGGAGGCCAAGAAGGAAGCCGCACAACACCTGCACTGTGTCTGCAACTTTCAAACTGCTAGAAGCTAGTGGCTTGCCACTGGCCTGCCTCTTCAATTGCCATTAGCATTGCAATGGAAGCTATTCTTGGACAACTTTGCTCTGCTTGCTGCTAGTTCTGCCCCAGCCTACCATAGATAACCTTGCTCTTGCCTTGAGGCTCTGAGATGCCAAGAACTTGTCAACTTCAAAGGGCGGGCCGGGCTACATCTACTCAGCTGCCACAGTTTCTCCTTGCTAGACCTAGTGGGAAAGCATTTTGCTGAGATGCAGAAGGCAAGAAACGCAGAATACGGAGACGCGGAGCTGTCCCAAGTGCCGCTGCCAGGCGTCTTTCCGCAGAAGGAGCGCCCCGGAGCGCACCGCAACCGGCACCGTCATCTCTGCGCAAAGAGCCAAAATATTTTCAAACCCGCCAAAACTAATCCAAAAATATTTTCAAACCCGCCAAAATAGAAAACCAGACAGAAGTGATCAATACATTCGAAAAAACCTGACAAAACATGATCAAGCCCACCAAAGCTAATCCAAACACACCAAAAACTGGGCTAAACAGAATCAAAACAAATCAAAACAAATCGAAACCTTCTAAAAACCGGCCAAAATATTTCAAAACCCGTCAAAACTAATCAAAACCTTCCGAATACCCGCCAAAACATTCCAAATACCCGCCAAAAGATTTTAAAACCCGCCAAAAAGTATCCAAACATTCCAAAACCTGCCAACACAATAAAAACAACTCAAGAGAATACAAAACATTCTAAAACCCAACCAAGACATTCCGAAAACCCGCCAAAACATCATAAAAACAAATCAAAAGCAACCAAAATATTCCAAAAACCCGCCAAAATGATTTAGACCCACAAAACTCATCAAAACATTCTGAAAAGATGCCAAAACATTAGAAAACCAGCCTGAACTGATCAAAACATTCAAAAAACTTGGCAAAACATCATAAAAACAAATCAAAACCAACCAAAACATTCCAAAAACCTGACAAAATAGTTTAGAACCTGCCAAACCTGATCAAAACATTCTGAAAAGATGCCAAAATACTAGAAAACCAGTCAGAAGTGATCGAAACTTTCAATAACTTGCCAAAACATAATCAAAACAAATGAAAGCAAACCAAAACATTCCAAATACCCGCCAAAATATTTTAAAACCCGCCAAAAGGAATCCAAACGTTCCACAACCTGCCAAGATAATAAAAACAACACAAGAGAAAACAAAACATTCTGAAACACCACCAAAACATTCCGAAAACCCGCCAAAACATCATAAAAACAAATCAAAACCAACCAAAAAATAAGAGGAACACGGCAACATATTGGCAAGCAAGAGACGGAGAACGCGGCACCTTCTAGGAGGCCAAGAAGGAAGCCGCACAACACCTGCACTGTGTCTGCAACTTTCAAACTGCTAGAAGCTAGTGGCTTGCCACTGGCCTGCCTCTTCAATTGCCATTAGCATTGCAATGGAAGCTATTCTTGGACAACTTTGCTCTGCTTGCTGCTAGTTCTGCCCCAGCCTACCATAGATCACCTTGCTCTTGCCTTGAGGCTCTGAGATGCCAAGAACTTGTCAACTTCAAAGGGCGGGCCGGGCTACATCTACACAGTTGCCACAGTTTCTCCTTGCTAGACCTAGTGGGAAAGCATTTTGCTGAGATGCAGAAGGCAAGAAACGAAGAATACGGAGGCGCGGAGCTGTCCCGAGTGCCGCTGCCAGGCATCTTTCCGCAGAAGGAGCGCCCCGGAGCGCACCGCAACCGGCACCGTCATCTCTGCGCAAAGAGCCAAAATATTTTAAAACCCGCCAAAACTCATCCAAAAATATTTTCAAACCCGCCAAAATAGAAAACCAGACAGAAGTGATCAATACATTCGAAAAAACGTGACAAAACATGATAAAGCCCACCAAAGCTAATCCAAACACACCAAAAACTGGGCTAAAAAGAATCAAAACAAATCAAAACAAATCGAAACCTTCTAAAAACCCGCCAAAATATTTCAAAACCCGTCAAAACTAATCAAAACCTTCCGAATACCCGCCAAAACATTCCAAATACCCGCCAAAAGATTTTAAAACTCGCCAAAAAGAATCCAAACATTCCAAAACCTGCCAACACAATAAAAACAACTCAAGAGAATACAAAACATTCTAAAACCCAACCAAAACATTCCGAAAACCCGCCAAAACATCATAAAAACAAATCAAAACCAACCAAAATATTCCAAAAACCCGCCAAAATGATTTAGACCCACAAAACTCATCAAAACATTCTGAAAAGATGCCAAAACATTAGAAAACCAGCCTGAACTGATCAAAACATTCAAAAAACTTGGCAAAACATCATAAAAACAAATCAAAACCAACCGAAACATTCCAAAAACCTGACAAAAGAGTTTAGAACCTGCCAAACCTGATCAAAACATTCTGAAAAGATGCCAAAATACTAGAAAACCAGTCAGAAGTGATCGAAACTTTCAATAACTTGCCAAAACATAATCAAAACAAATGAAAGCAAACCAAAACATTCCAAATACCCGCCAAAATATTTTAAAACCCGCCAAAAGGAATCCAAACGTTCCACAACCTGCCAAGATAATAAAAACAACACAAGAGAAAACAAAACATTCTGAAACACCACCAAAACATTCCGAAAACCCGCCAAAACATCATAAAAACAAATCAAAACCAACCAAAAAATAAGAGGAACACGGCAACATATTGGCAAGCAAGAGACGGAGAATGCGGCACCTTCTAGGAGGCCAAGAAGGAAGCCGCACAACACCTGCACTGTGTCTGCAACTTTCAAACTGCTAGAAGCTAGTGGCTTGCCACTGGCCTGCCTCTTCAATTGCCATTAGCATTGCAATGGAAGCTATTCTTGGACAACTTTGCTCTGCTTGCTGCTAGTTCTGCCCCAGCCTACCATAGATAACCTTGCTCTTGCCTTGAGGCTCTGAGATGCCAAGAACTTGTCAACTTCAAAGGGCGGGCCGGGCTACATCTACACAGCTGGCACAGTTTCTCCTTGCTATACCCAGTGGGAAAGTATTTTGCTGAGATGCAGAAGGCAAGTAACGCAGAATACGGAGACGCGGAGCTGTCCCAAGTGCCGCTGCCAGGCGTCTTTCCGCAGAAGGAGCGCCCCGGAGCGCACCGCAACCGGCACCGTCATCTCTGCGCAAAGAGCCAAAATATTTTCAAACCCGCCAAAACTAATCCAAAAATATTTTTAAACCCGCCAAAATAGAAAACCAGACAGAAGTGATCAATACATTCGAAAAAACCTGACAAAACATGATAAAGCCCACCAAAGCTAATCCAAACACACCAAAAAGTGGGCTAAACAGAATCAAAACAAATCAAAACAAATCGAAACCTTCTAAAAACCGGCCAAAATATTTCAAAACCCGTCAAAACTAATCAAAACCTTCCGAATACCCGCCAAAACATTCCAAATACCCGCCAAAAGATTTTAAAACCCGCCAAAAAGTATCCAAACATTCCAAAACCTGCCAACACAATAAAAACAACTCAAGAGAATACAAAACATTCTAAAACCCAACCAAGACATTCCGAAAACCCGCCAAAACATCATAAAAACAAATCAAAAGCAACCAAAATATTCCAAAAACCCGCCAAAATGATTTAGACCCACAAAACTCATCAAAACATTCTGAAAAGATGCCAAAACATTAGAAAACCAGCCTGAACTGATCAAAACATTCAAAAAACTTGGCAAAACATCATAAAAACAAATCAAAACCAACCAAAACATTCCAAAAACCTGACAAAATAGTTTAGAACCTGCCAAACCTGATCAAAACATTCTGAAAAGATGCCAAAATACTAGAAAACCAGTCAGAAGTGATCGAAACTTTCAATAACTTGCCAAAACATAATCAAAACAAATGAAAGCAAACCAAAACATTCCAAATACCCGCCAAAATATTTTAAAACCCGCCAAAAGGAATCCAAACGTTCCACAACCTGCCAAGATAATAAAAACAACACAAGAGAAAATAAAACATTCTGAAACACCACCAAAACATTCCGAAAACCCGCCAAAACATCATAAAAACAAATCAAAACCAACCAAAAAATAAGAGGAACACGGCAACATATTGGCAAGCAAGAGACGGAGAACGCGGCACCTTCTAGGAGGCCAAGAAGGAAGCCGCACAACACCTGCACTGTGTCTGCAACTTTCAAACTGCTAGAAGCTAGTGGCTTGCCACTGGCCTGCCTCTTCAATTGCCATTAGCATTGCAATGGAAGCTATTCTTGGACAACTTTGCTCTGCTTGCTGCTAGTTCTGCCCCAGCCTACCATAGATAACCTTGCTCTTGCCTTGAGGCTCTGAGATGCCAAGAACTTGTCAACTTCAAAGGGCGGGCCGGGCTACATCTACTCAGCTGCCACAGTTTCTCCTTGCTAGACCTAGTGGGAAAGCATTTTGCTGAGATGCAGAAGGCAAGAAACGCAGAATACGGAGACGCGGAGCTGTCCCAAGTGCCGCTGCCAGGCGTCTTTCCGCAGAAGGAGCGCCCCGGAGCGCACCGCAACCGGCACCGTCATCTCTGCGCAAAGAGCCAAAATATTTTCAAACCCGCCAAAACTAATCCAAAAATATTTTCAAACCCGCCAAAATAGAAAACCAGACAGAAGTGATCAATACATTCGAAAAAACCTGACAAAACATGATCAAGCCCACCAAAGCTAATCCAAACACACCAAAAACTGGGCTAAACAGAATCAAAACAAATCAAAACAAATCGAAACCTTCTAAAAACCGGCCAAAATATTTCAAAACCCGTCAAAACTAATCAAAACCTTCCGAATACCCGCCAAAACATTCCAAATACCCGCCAAAAGATTTTAAAACCCGCCAAAAAGTATCCAAACATTCCAAAACCTGCCAACACAATAAAAACAACTCAAGAGAATACAAAACATTCTAAAACCCAACCAAGACATTCCGAAAACCCGCCAAAACATCATAAAAACAAATCAAAAGCAACCAAAATATTCCAAAAACCCGCCAAAATGATTTAGACCCACAAAACTCATCAAAACATTCTGAAAAGATGCCAAAACATTAGAAAACCAGCCTGAACTGATCAAAACATTCAAAAAACTTGGCAAAACATCATAAAAACAAATCAAAACCAACCAAAACATTCCAAAAACCTGACAAAATAGTTTAGAACCTGCCAAACCTGATCAAAACATTCTGAAAAGATGCCAAAATACTAGAAAACCAGTCAGAAGTGATCGAAACTTTCAATAACTTGCCAAAACATAATCAAAACAAATGAAAGCAAACCAAAACATTCCAAATACCCGCCAAAATATTTTAAAACCCGCCAAAAGGAATCCAAACGTTCCACAACCTGCCAAGATAATAAAAACAACACAAGAGAAAACAAAACATTCTGAAACACCACCAAAACATTCCGAAAACCCGCCAAAACATCATAAAAACAAATCAAAACCAACCAAAAAATAAGAGGAACACGGCAACATATTGGCAAGCAAGAGACGGAGAACGCGGCACCTTCTAGGAGGCCAAGAAGGAAGCCGCACAACACCTGCACTGTGTCTGCAACTTTCAAACTGCTAGAAGCTAGTGGCTTGCCACTGGCCTGCCTCTTCAATTGCCATTAGCATTGCAATGGAAGCTATTCTTGGACAACTTTGCTCTGCTTGCTGCTAGTTCTGCCCCAGCCTACCATAGATAACCTTGCTCTTGCCTTGAGGCTCTGAGATGCCAAGAACTTGTCAACTTCAAAGGGCGGGCCGGGCTACATCTACTCAGCTGCCACAGTTTCTCCTTGCTAGACCTAGTGGGAAAGCATTTTGCTGAGATGCAGAAGGCAAGAAACGCAGAATACGGAGACGCGGAGCTGTCCCAAGTGCCGCTGCCAGGCGTCTTTCCGCAGAAGGAGCGCCCCGGAGCGCACCGCAACCGGCACCGTCATCTCTGCGCAAAGAGCCAAAATATTTTCAAACCCGCCAAAACTAATCCAAAAATATTTTCAAACCCGCCAAAATAGAAAACCAGACAGAAGTGATCAATACATTCGAAAAAACCTGACAAAACATGATCAAGCCCACCAAAGCTAATCCAAACACACCAAAAACTGGGCTAAACAGAATCAAAACAAATCAAAACAAATCGAAACCTTCTAAAAACCGGCCAAAATATTTCAAAACCCGTCAAAACTAATCAAAACCTTCCGAATACCCGCCAAAACATTCCAAATACCCGCCAAAAGATTTTAAAACCCGCCAAAAAGTATCCAAACATTCCAAAACCTGCCAACACAATAAAAACAACTCAAGAGAATACAAAACATTCTAAAACCCAACCAAGACATTCCGAAAACCCGCCAAAACATCATAAAAACAAATCAAAAGCAACCAAAATATTCCAAAAACCCGCCAAAATGATTTAGACCCACAAAACTCATCAAAACATTCTGAAAAGATGCCAAAACATTAGAAAACCAGCCTGAACTGATCAAAACATTCAAAAAACTTGGCAAAACATCATAAAAACAAATCAAAACCAACCAAAACATTCCAAAAACCTGACAAAATAGTTTAGAACCTGCCAAACCTGATCAAAACATTCTGAAAAGATGCCAAAATACTAGAAAACCAGTCAGAAGTGATCGAAACTTTCAATAACTTGCCAAAACATAATCAAAACAAATGAAAGCAAACCAAAACATTCCAAATACCCGCCAAAATATTTTAAAACCCGCCAAAAGGAATCCAAACGTTCCACAACCTGCCAAGATAATAAAAACAACACAAGAGAAAACAAAACATTCTGAAACACCACCAAAACATTCCGAAAACCCGCCAAAACATCATAAAAACAAATCAAAACCAACCAAAAAATAAGAGGAACACGGCAACATATTGGCAAGCAAGAGACGGAGAACGCGGCACCTTCTAGGAGGCCAAGAAGGAAGCCGCACAACACCTGCACTGTGTCTGCAACTTTCAAACTGCTAGAAGCTAGTGGCTTGCCACTGGCCTGCCTCTTCAATTGCCATTAGCATTGCAATGGAAGCTATTCTTGGACAACTTTGCTCTGCTTGCTGCTAGTTCTGCCCCAGCCTACCATAGATAACCTTGCTCTTGCCTTGAGGCTCTGAGATGCCAAGAACTTGTCAACTTCAAAGGGCGGGCCGGGCTACATCTACTCAGCTGCCACAGTTTCTCCTTGCTAGACCTAGTGGGAAAGCATTTTGCTGAGATGCAGAAGGCAAGAAACGCAGAATACGGAGACGCGGAGCTGTCCCAAGTGCCGCTGCCAGGCGTCTTTCCGCAGAAGGAGCGCCCCGGAGCGCACCGCAACCGGCACCGTCATCTCTGCGCAAAGAGCCAAAATATTTTCAAACCCGCCAAAACTCATCCAAAAATATTTTCAAACCCGCCAAAATAGAAAACCAGACAGAAGTCATCAATACATTCGAAAAAACCTGACAAAACATGATAAAGCCCACCAAAGCTAATCCAAACACACCAAAAACTGGGCTAAACAGAATCAAAACAAATCAAAACAAATCGAAACCTTCTAAAAACCGGCCAAAATATTTCAAAACCCGTCAAAACTAATCAAAACCTTCCGAATACCCGCCAAAACATTCCAAATACCCGCCAAAAGATATTAAAACCCGCCAAAAAGAATCCAAACATTCCAAAACCTGCCAACACAATAAAAACAACTCAAGAGAATACAAAACATTCTAAAACCCAACCAAGACATTCCGAAAACCCGCCAAAACATCATAAAAACAAATCAAAAGCAACCAAAATATTCCAAAAACCCGCCAAAATGATTTAGACCCACAAAACTCATCAAAACATTCTGAAAAGATGCCAAAACATTAGAAAACCAGCCTGAACTGATCAAAACATTCAAAAAACTTGGCAAAACATCATAAAAACAAATCAAAACCAACCGAAACATTCCAAAAACCTGACAAAATAGTTTAGAACCTGCCAAACCTGATCAAAACATTCTGAAAAGATGCCAAAATACTAGAAAACCAGTCAGAAGTGATCGAAACTTTCAATAACTTGCCAAAACATAATCAAAACAAATGAAAGCAAACCAAAACATTCCAAATACCCGCCAAAATATTTTAAAACCCGCCAAAAGGAATCCAAACGTTCCACAACCTGCCAAGATAATAAAAACAACACAAGAGAAAATAAAACATTCTGAAACACCACCAAAACATTCCGAAAACCCGCCAAAACATCATAAAAACAAATCAAAACCAACCAAAAAATAAGAGGAACACGGCAACATATTGGCAAGCAAGAGACGGAGAACGCGGCACCTTCTAGGAGGCCAAGAAGGAAGCCGCACAACACCTGCACTGTGTCTGCAACTTTCAAACTGCTAGAAGCTAGTGGCTTGCCACTGGCCTGCCTCTTCAATTGCCATTAGCATTCCAATGGAAGCTATTCTTGGACAACTTTGCTCTGCTTGCTGCTAGTTCTGCCCCAGCCTACCATAGATAACCTTGCTCTTGCCTTGAGGCTCTGAGATGCCAAGAACTTGTCAACTTCAAAGGGCGGGCCGGGCTACATCTACTCAGCTGCCACAGTTTCTCCTTGCTAGACCTAGTGGGAAAGCATTTTGCTGAGATGCAGAAGGCAAGAAACGCAGAATACGGAGACGCGGAGCTGTCCCAAGTGCCGCTGCCAGGCGTCTTTCCGCAGAAGGAGCGCCCCGGAGCGCACCGCAACCGGCACCGTCATCTCTGCGCAAAGAGCCAAAATATTTTCAAACCCGCCAAAACTAATCCAAAAATATTTTCAAACCCGCCAAAATAGAAAACCAGACAGAAGTGATCAATACATTCGAAAAAACCTGACAAAACATGATCAAGCCCACCAAAGCTAATCCAAACACACCAAAAACTGGGCTAAACAGAATCAAAACAAATCAAAACAAATCGAAACCTTCTAAAAACCGGCCAAAATATTTCAAAACCCGTCAAAACTAATCAAAACCTTCCGAATACCCGCCAAAACATTCCAAATACCCGCCAAAAGATTTTAAAACCCGCCAAAAAGTATCCAAACATTCCAAAACCTGCCAACACAATAAAAACAACTCAAGAGAATACAAAACATTCTAAAACCCAACCAAGACATTCCGAAAACCCGCCAAAACATCATAAAAACAAATCAAAAGCAACCAAAATATTCCAAAAACCCGCCAAAATGATTTAGACCCACAAAACTCATCAAAACATTCTGAAAAGATGCCAAAACATTAGAAAACCAGCCTGAACTGATCAAAACATTCAAAAAACTTGGCAAAACATCATAAAAACAAATCAAAACCAACCAAAACATTCCAAAAACCTGACAAAATAGTTTAGAACCTGCCAAACCTGATCAAAACATTCTGAAAAGATGCCAAAATACTAGAAAACCAGTCAGAAGTGATCGAAACTTTCAATAACTTGCCAAAACATAATCAAAACAAATGAAAGCAAACCAAAACATTCCAAATACCCGCCAAAATATTTTAAAACCCGCCAAAAGGAATCCAAACGTTCCACAACCTGCCAAGATAATAAAAACAACACAAGAGAAAACAAAACATTCTGAAACACCACCAAAACATTCCGAAAACCCGCCAAAACATCATAAAAACAAATCAAAACCAACCAAAAAATAAGAGGAACACGGCAACATATTGGCAAGCAAGAGACGGAGAACGCGGCACCTTCTAGGAGGCCAAGAAGGAAGCCGCACAACACCTGCACTGTGTCTGCAACTTTCAAACTGCTAGAAGCTAGTGGCTTGCCACTGGCCTGCCTCTTCAATTGCCATTAGCATTCCAATGGAAGCTATTCTTGGACAACTTTGCTCTGCTTGCTGCTAGTTCTGCCCCAGCCTACCATAGATAACCTTGCTCTTGCCTTGAGGCTCTGAGATGCCAAGAACTTGTCAACTTCAAAGGGCGGGCCGGGCTACATCTACTCAGCTGCCACAGTTTCTCCTTGCTAGACCTAGTGGGAAAGCATTTTGCTGAGATGCAGAAGGCAAGAAACGCAGAATACGGAGACGCGGAGCTGTCCCAAGTGCCGCTGCCAGGCGTCTTTCCGCAGAAGGAGCGCCCCGGAGCGCACCGCAACCGGCACCGTCATCTCTGCGCAAAGAGCCAAAATATTTTCAAACCCGCCAAAACTAATCCAAAAATATTTTCAAACCCGCCAAAATAGAAAACCAGACAGAAGTGATCAATACATTCGAAAAAACCTGACAAAACATGATCAAGCCCACCAAAGCTAATCCAAACACACCAAAAACTGGGCTAAACAGAATCAAAACAAATCAAAACAAATCGAAACCTTCTAAAAACCGGCCAAAATATTTCAAAACCCGTCAAAACTAATCAAAACCTTCCGAATACCCGCCAAAACATTCCAAATACCCGCCAAAAGATTTTAAAACCCGCCAAAAAGTATCCAAACATTCCAAAACCTGCCAACACAATAAAAACAACTCAAGAGAATACAAAACATTCTAAAACCCAACCAAGACATTCCGAAAACCCGCCAAAACATCATAAAAACAAATCAAAAGCAACCAAAATATTCCAAAAACCCGCCAAAATGATTTAGACCCACAAAACTCATCAAAACATTCTGAAAAGATGCCAAAACATTAGAAAACCAGCCTGAACTGATCAAAACATTCAAAAAACTTGGCAAAACATCATAAAAACAAATCAAAACCAACCAAAACATTCCAAAAACCTGACAAAATAGTTTAGAACCTGCCAAACCTGATCAAAACATTCTGAAAAGATGCCAAAATACTAGAAAACCAGTCAGAAGTGATCGAAACTTTCAATAACTTGCCAAAACATAATCAAAACAAATGAAAGCAAACCAAAACATTCCAAATACCCGCCAAAATATTTTAAAACCCGCCAAAAGGAATCCAAACGTTCCACAACCTGCCAAGATAATAAAAACAACACAAGAGAAAACAAAACATTCTGAAACACCACCAAAACATTCCGAAAACCCGCCAAAACATCATAAAAACAAATCAAAACCAACCAAAAAATAAGAGGAACACGGCAACATATTGGCAAGCAAGAGACGGAGAACGTGGCACCTTCTAGGAGGCCAAGAAGGAAGCCGCACAACACCTGCACTGTGTCTGCAACTTTCAAACTGCTAGAAGCTAGTGGCTTGCCACTGGCCTGCCTCTTCAATTGCCATTAGCATTGCAATGGAAGCTATTCTTGGACAACTTTGCTCTGCTTGCTGCTAGTTCTGCCCCAGCCTACCATAGATAACCTTGCTCTTGCCTTGAGGCTCTGAGATGCCAAGAACTTGTCAACTTCAAAGGGCGGGCCGGGCTACATCTACTCAGCTGCCACAGTTTCTCCTTGCTAGACCTAGTGGGAAAGCATTTTGCTGAGATGCAGAAGGCAAGAAACGAAGAATACGGAGACGCGGAGCTGTCCCAAGTGCCGCTGCCAGGCATCTTTCCGCAGAAGGAGCGCCCCGGAGCGCACCGCAACCGGCACCGTCATCTCTGCGCAAAGAGCCAAAATATTTTCAAACCCGCCAAAACTCATCCAAAAATATTTTTAAACCCGCCAAAATAGAAAACCAGACAGAAGTGATCAATACATTCGAAAAAACCTGACAAAACATGATAAAGCCCACCAAAACTAATCCAAACACACCAAAAACTGGGCTAAACAGAATCAAAACAAATCAAAACAAATCGAAACCTTCTAAAAACGGGCCAAAATATTTCAAAACCCGTCAAAACTAATCAAAACCTTCCGAATACCCGCCAAAACATTCCAAATACCCGCCAAAAGATATTAAAACCCGCCAAAAAGAATCCAAACATTCCAAAACCTGCCAACACAATAAAAACAACTCAAGAGAATACAAAACATTCTAAAACCCAACCAAGACATTCCGAAAACCCGCCAAAACATCATAAAAACAAATCAAAAGCAACCAAAATATTCCAAAAACCCGCCAAAATGATTTAGACCCACAAAAGTCATCAAAACATTCTGAAAAGATGCCAAAACATTAGAAAATCAGCCTGAACTGATCAAAACATTCAAAAAACTTGGCAAAACCCGCCAAAACATCATAAAAACAAATCAAAACCAACCGAAACATTCCAAAAACCTGACAAAAGAGTTTAGAACCTGCCAAACCTGATCAAAACATTCTGAAAAGATGCCAAAATACTAGAAAACCAGTCAGAAGTGATCGAAACTTTCAATAACTTGCCAAAACATAATCAAAACAAATGAAAGCAAACCAAAACATTCCAAATACCCGCCAAAATATTTTAAAACCCGCCAAAAGGAATCCAAACGTTCCACAACCTGCCAAGATAATAAAAACAACACAAGAGAAAACAAAACATTCTGAAACACCACCAAAACATTCCGAAAACCCGCCAAAACATCATAAAAACAAATCAAAACCAACCAAAAAATAAGAGGAACACGGCAACATATTGGCAAGCAAGAGACGGAGAACGCGGCACCTTCTAGGAGGCCAAGAAGGAAGCCGCACAACACCTGCACTGTGTCTGCAACTTTCAAACTGCTAGAAGCTAGTGGCTTGCCACTGGCCTGCCTCTTCAATTGCCATTAGCATTGCAATGGAAGCTATTCTTGGACAACTTTGCTCTGCTTGCTGCTAGTTCTGCCCCAGCCTACCATAGATAACCTTGCTCTTGCCTTGAGGCTCTGAGATGCCAAGAACTTGTCAACTTCAAAGGGCGGGCCGGGCTACATCTACTCAGCTGCCACAGTTTCTCCCTGCTAGACCTAGTGGGAAAGCATTTTGCTGAGATGCAGAAGGCAAGAAACGCAGAATACGGAGACGCGGAGCTGTCCCAAGTGCCGCTGCCAGGCGTCTTTCCGCAGAAGGAGCGCCCCGGAGCGCACCGCAACCGGCACCGTCATCTCTGCGCAAAGAGCCAAAATATTTTCAAACCCGCCAAAACTAATCCAAAAATATTTTCAAACCCGCCAAAATAGAAAACCAGACAGAAGTGATCAATACATTCGAAAAAACCTGACAAAACATGATAAAGCCCACCAAAGCTAATCCAAACACACCAAAAACTGGGCTAAACAGAATCAAAACAAATCAAAACAAATCGAAACCTTCTAAAAACCGGCCAAAATATTTCAAAACCCGTCAAAACTAATCAAAACCTTCCGAATACCCGCCAAAACATTCCAAATACCCGCCAAAAGATTTTAAAACCCGCCAAAAAGAATCCAAACATTCCAAAACCTGCCAACACAATAAAAACAACTCAAGAGAATACAAAACATTCTAAAACCCAACCAAGACATTCCGAAAACCCGCCAAAACATCATAAAAACAAATCAAAACCAACCAAAATATTCCAAAAACCCGCCAAAATGATTTAGACCCACAAAACTCATCCAAACATTCTGAAAAGATGCCAAAACATTAGAAAACCAGACAGAACTGATCAAAACATTCAAAAAACTTGGCAAAACATCATAAAAACAAATCAAAACCAACCAAAACATTCCAAAAACCTGACAAAATAGTTTAGAACCTGCCAAACCTGATCAAAACATTCTGAAAAGATGCCAAAATACTAGAAAACCAGTCAGAAGTGATCGAAACTTTCAATAACTTGCCAAAACATAATCAAAACAAATGAAAGCAAACCAAAACATTCCAAATACCCGCCAAAATATTTTAAAACCCGCCAAAAGGAATCCAAACGTTCCACAACCTGCCAAGATAATAAAAACAACACAAGAGAAAACAAAACATTCTGAAACACCACCAAAACATTCCGAAAACCCGCCAAAACATCATAAAAACAAATCAAAACCAACCAAAAAATAAGAGGAACACGGCAACATATTGGCAAGCAAGAGACGGAGAACGCGGCACCTTCTAGGAGGCCAAGAAGGAAGCCGCACAACACCTGCACTGTGTCTGCAACTTTCAAACTGCTAGAAGCTAGTGGCTTGCCACTGGCCTGCCTCTTCAATTGCCATTAGCATTGCAATGGAAGCTATTCTTGGACAACTTTGCTCTGCTTGCTGCTAGTTCTGCCCCAGCCTACCATAGATAACCTTGCTCTTGCCTTGAGGCTCTGAGATGCCAAGAACTTGTCAACTTCAAAGGGCGGGCCGGGCTACATCTACTCAGCTGCCACAGTTTCTCCTTGCTAGACCTAGTGGGAAAGCATTTTGCTGAGATGCAGAAGGCAAGAAACGCAGAATACGGAGACGCGGAGCTGTCCCAAGTGCCGCTGCCAGGCATCTTTCCGCAGAAGGAGCGCCCCGGAGCGCACCGCAACCGGCACCGTCATCTCTGCGCAAAGAGCCAAAATATTTTCAAACCCGCCAAAACTAATCCAAAAATATTTTCAAACCCGCCAAAATAGAAAACCAGACAGAAGTGATCAATACATTCGAAAAAACCTGACAAAACATGATAAAGCCCACCAAAGCTAATCCAAACACACCAAAAACTGGGCTAAACAGAATCAAAACAAATCAAAACAAATCGAAACCTTCTAAAAACCGGCCAAAATATTTCAAAACCCGTCAAAACTAATCAAAACCTTCCGAATACCCGCCAAAACATTCCAAATACCCGCCAAAAGATTTTAAAACCTGCCAAAAAGAATCCAAACATTCCAAAACCTGCCAACACAATAAAAACAACTCAAGAGAATACAAAACATTCTAAAACCCAACCAAGACATTCCGAAAACCCGCCAAAACATCATAAAAACAAATCAAAACCAACCAAAATATTCCAAAAACCCGCCAAAATGATTTAGACCCACAAAACTCATCCAAACATTCTGAAAAGATGCCAAAACATTAGAAAACCAGCCTGAACTGATCAAAACATTCAAAAAACTTGGCAAAACATCATAAAAACAAATCAAAACCAACCGAAACATTCCAAAAACCTGACAAAAGAGTTTAGAACCTGCCAAACCTGATCAAAACATTCTGAAAAGATGCCAAAATACTAGAAAACCAGTCAGAAGTGATCGAAACTTTCAATAACTTGCCAAAACATAATCAAAACAAATGAAAGCAAACCAAAACATTCCAAATACCCGCCAAAATATTTTAAAACCCGCCAAAAGGAATCCAAACGTTCCACAACCTGCCAAGATAATAAAAACAACACAAGAGAAAACAAAACATTCTGAAACACCACCAAAACATTCCGAAAACCCGCCAAAACATCATAAAAACAAATCAAAACCAACCAAAAAATAAGAGGAACACGGCAACATATTGGCAAGCAAGAGACGGAGAACGCGGCACCTTCTAGGAGGCCAAGAAGGAAGCCGCACAACACCTGCACTGTGTCTGCAACTTTCAAACTGCTAGAAGCTAGTGGCTTGCCACTGGCCTGCCTCTTCAATTGCCATTAGCATTGCAATGGAAGCTATTCTTGGACAACTTTGCTCTGCTTGCTGCTAGTTCTGCCCCAGCCTACCATAGATAACCTTGCTCTTGCCTTGAGGCTCTGAGATGCCAAGAACTTGTCAACTTCAAAGGGCGGGCCGGGCTACATCTACTCAGCTGCCACAGTTTCTCCTTGCTAGACCTAGTGGGAAAGCATTTTGCTGAGATGCAGAAGGCAAGAAACGCAGAATACGGAGACGCGGAGCTGTCCCAAGTGCCGCTGCCAGGCATCTTTCCGCAGAAGGAGCGCCCCGGAGCGCACCGCAACCGGCACCGTCATCTCTGCGCAAAGAGCCAAAATATTTTCAAACCCGCCAAAACTAATCCAAAAATATTTTTAAACCCGCCAAAATAGAAAACCAGACAGAAGTGATCAATACATTCGAAAAAACCTGACAAAACATGATAAAGCCCACCAAAGCTAATCCAAACACACCAAAAACTGGGCTAAACAGAATCAAAACAAATCAAAACAAATCGAAACCTTCTAAAAACGGGCCAAAATATTTCAAAACCCGTCAAAACTAATCAAAACCTTCCGAATACCCGCCAAAACATTCCAAATACCCGCCAAAAGATTTTAAAACCCGCCAAAAAGAATCCAAACATTCCAAAACCTGCCAACACAATAAAAACAACTCAAGAGAATACAAAACATTCTAAAACCCAACCAAGACATTCCGAAAACCCGCCAAAACATCATAAAAACAAATCAAAACCAACCAAAATATTCCAAAAACCCGCCAAAATGATTTAGACCCACAAAACTCATCAAAACATTCTGAAAAGATGCCAAAACATTAGAAAACCAGCCTGAACTGATCAAAACATTCAAAAAACTTGGCAAAACATCATAAAAACAAATCAAAACCAACCAAAACATTCCAAAAACCTGACAAAATAGTTTAGAACCTGCCAAACCTGATCAAAACATTCTGAAAAGATGCCAAAATACTAGAAAACCAGTCAGAAGTGATCGAAACTTTCAATAACTTGCCAAAACACAATCAAAACAAATGAAAGCAAACCAAAACATTCCAAATACCCGCCAAAATATTTTAAAACCCGCCAAAAGGAATCCAAACGTTCCACAACCTGCCAAGATAATAAAAACAACACAAGAGAAAACAAAACATTCTGAAACACCACCAAAACATTCCGAAAACCCGCCAAAACATCATAAAAACAAATCAAAACCAACCAAAAAATAAGAGGAACACGGCAACATATTGGCAAGCAAGAGACGGAGAACGCGGCACCTTCTAGGAGGCCAAGAAGGAAGCCGCACAACACCTGCACTGTGTCTGCAACTTTCAAACTGCTAGAAGCTAGTGGCTTGCCACTGGCCTGCCTCTTCAATTGCCATTAGCATTGCAATGGAAGCTATTCTTGGACAACTTTGCTCTGCTTGCTGCTAGTTCTGCCCCAGCCTACCATAGATAACCTTGCTCTTGCCTTGAGGCTCTGAGATGCCAAGAACTTGTCAACTTCAAAGGGCGGGCCGGGCTACATCTACACAGCTGCCACAGTTTCTCCTTGCTATACCCAGTGGGAAAGTATTTTGCTGAGATGCAGAAGGCAAGTAACGCAGAATACGGAGACGCGGAGCTGTCCCAAGTGCCGCTGCCAGGCGTCTTTCCGCAGAAGGAGCGCCCCGGAGCGCACCGCAACCGGCACCGTCATCTCTGCGCAAAGAGCCAAAATATTTTCAAACCCGCCAAAACTAATCCAAAAATATTTTTAAACCCGCCAAAATAGAAAACCAGACAGAAGTGATCAATACATTCGAAAAAACGTGACAAAACATGATAAAGCCCACCAAAGCTAATCCAAACACACCAAAAACTGGGCTAAACAGAATCAAAACAAATCAAAACAAATCGAAACCTTCTAAAAACGGGCCAAAATATTTCAAAACCCGTCAAAACTAATCAAAACCTTCCGAATACCCGCCAAAACATTCCAAATACCCGCCAAAAGATTTTAAAACTCGCCAAAAAGAATTCAAATATTCCAAAACCTGCCAACACAATAAAAACAACTCAAGAGAATACAAAACATTCTAAAACCCAACCAAAACATTCCGAAAACCCGCCAAAACATCATAAAAACAAATCAAAACCAACCAAAATATTCCAAAAACCCGCCAAAATGATTTAGACCCACAAAACTCATCAAAACATTCTGAAAAGATGCCAAAACATTAGAAAACCAGCCTGAACTGATCAAAACATTCAAAAAACTTGGCAAAACATCATAAAAACAAATCAAAACCAACCAAAACATTCCAAAAACCTGACAAAATAGTTTAGAACCTGCCAAACCTGATCAAAACATTCTGAAAAGATGCCAAAATACTAGAAAACCAGTCAGAAGTGATCGAAACTTTCAATAACTTGCCAAAACACAATCAAAACAAATGAAAGCAAACCAAAACATTCCAAATACCCGCCAAAATATTTTAAAACCCGCCAAAAGGAATCCAAACGTTCCACAACCTGCCAAGATAATAAAAACAACACAAGAGAAAACAAAACATTCTGAAACACCACCAAAACATTCCGAAAACCCGCCAAAACATCATAAAAACAAATCAAAACCAACCAAAAAATAAGAGGAACACGGCAACATATTGGCAAGCAAGAGACGGAGAACGCGGCACCTTCTAGGAGGCCAAGAAGGAAGCCGCACAACACCTGCACTGTGTCTGCAACTTTCAAACTGCTAGAAGCTAGTGGCTTGCCACTGGCCTGCCTCTTCAATTGCCATTAGCATTGCAATGGAAGCTATTCTTGGACAACTTTGCTCTGCTTGCTGCTAGTTCTGCCCCAGCCTACCATAGATAACCTTGCTCTTGCCTTGAGGCTCTGAGATGCCAAGAACTTGTCAACTTCAAAGGGCGGGCCGGGCTACATCTACTCAGCTGCCACAGTTTCTCCTTGCTAGACCTAGTGGGAAAGCATTTTGCTGAGATGCAGAAGGCAAGAAACGCAGAATACGGAGACGCGGAGCTGTCCCAAGTGCCGCTGCCAGGCATCTTTCCGCAGAAGGAGCGCCCCGGAGCGCACCGCAACCGGCACCGTCATCTCTGCGCAAAGAGCCAAAATATTTTCAAACCCGCCAAAACTAATCCAAAAATATTTTTAAACCCGCCAAAATAGAAAACCAGACAGAAGTGATCAATACATTCGAAAAAACCTGACAAAACATGATAAAGCCCACCAAAGCTAATCCAAACACACCAAAAACTGGGCTAAACAGAATCAAAACAAATCGAAACCTTCTAAAAACCGGCCAAAATATTTCAAAACCCGTCAAAACTAATCAAAACCTTCCGAATACCCGCCAAAACATTCCAAATACCCGCCAAAATATTTTAAAACTCGCCAAAAAGAATTCAAACATTCCAAAACCTGCCAACACAATAAAAACAACTCAAGAGAATACAAAACATTCTAAAACCCAACCAAAACATTCCGAAAACCCGCCAAAATGATTTAGACCCACAAAACTCATCAAAACATGCTGAAAAGATGCCAAAACATTAGAAAACCAGCCTGAACTGATCAAAACATTCAAAAAACTTGGCAAAACATCATAAAAACAAATCAAAACCAACCGAAACATTCCAAAAACCTGACAAAAGAGTTTAGAACCTGCCAAACCTGATCAAAACATTCTGAAAAGATGCCAAAATACTAGAAAACCAGTCAGAAGTGATCGAAACTTTCAATAACTTGCCAAAACATAATCAAAACAAATGAAAGCAAACCAAAACATTCCAAATACCCGCCAAAAGATTTTAAAACCCGCCAAAAGGAATCCAAACGTTCCACAACCTGCCAAGATAATAAAAACAACACAAGAGAAAACAAAACATTCTGAAACACCACCAAAACATTCTGAAAACCCGCCAAAACATCATAAAAACAGATCAAAACCAACCAAAAAATAAGAGGAACACGGCAACATATTGGCAAGCAAGAGACGGAGAACGCGGCACCTTCTAGGAGGCCAAGAAGGAAGCCGCACAACACCTGCACTGTGTCTGCAACTTTCAAACTGCTAGAAGCTAGTGGCTTGCCACTGGCCTGCCTCTTCAATTGCCATTAGCATTGCAATGGAAGCTATTCTTGGACAACTTTGCTCTGCTTGCTGCTAGTTCTGCCCCAGCCTACCATAGATCACCTTGCTCTTGCCTTGAGGCTCTGAGATGCCAAGAACTTGTCAACTTCAAAGGGCGGGCCGGGCTACATCTACACAGTTGCCACAGTTTCTCCTTGCTAGACCTAGTGGGAAAGCATTTTGCTGAGATGCAGAAGGCAAGAAACGAAGAATACGGAGGCGCGGAGCTGTCCCGAGTGCCGCTGCCAGGCATCTTTCCGCAGAAGGAGCGCCCCGGAGCGCACCGCAACCGGCACCGTCATCTCTGCGCAAAGAGCCAAAATATTTTCAAACCCGCCAAAACTCATCCAAAAATATTTTCAAACCCGCCAAAATAGAAAACCAGACAGAAGTGATCAATACATTCGAAAAAACCTGACAAAACATGATAAAGCCCACCAAAGCTAATCCAAACACACCAAAAACTGGGCTAAACAGAATCAAAACAAATCAAAACAAATCGAAACCTTCTAAAAACCGGCCAAAATATTTCAAAACCCGTCAAAACTAATCAAAACCTTCCGAATACCCGCCAAAACATTCCAAATACCCGCCAAAAGATTTTAAAACTCGCCAAAAAGAATCCAAATATTCCAAAACCTGCCAACACAATAAAAACAACTCAAGAGAATACAAAACATTCTAAAACCCAACCAAAACATTCCGAAAACCCGCCAAAACATCATAAAAACAAATCAAAACCAACCAAAATATTCCAAAAACCCGCCAAAATGATTTAGACCCACAAAACTCATCAAAACATTCTGAAAAGATGCCAAAACATTAGAAAACCAGCCTGAACTGATCAAAACATTCAAAAAACTTGGCAAAACATCATAAAAACAAATCAAAACCAACCAAAACATTCCAAAAACCTGACAAAATAGTTTAGAACCTGCCAAACCTGATCAAAACATTCTGAAAAGATGCCAAAATACTAGAAAACCAGTCAGAAGTGATCGAAACTTTCAATAACTTGCCAAAACACAATCAAAACAAATGAAAGCAAACCAAAACATTCCAAATACCCGCCAAAATATTTTAAAACCCGCCAAAAGGAATCCAAACGTTCCACAACCTGCCAAGATAATAAAAACAACACAAGAGAAAACAAAACATTCTGAAACACCACCAAAACATTCCGAAAACCCGCCAAAACATCATAAAAACAAATCAAAACCAACCAAAAAATAAGAGGAACACGGCAACATATTGGCAAGCAAGAGACGGAGAACGCGGCACCTTCTAGGAGGCCAAGAAGGAAGCCGCACAACACCTGCACTGTGTCTGCAACTTTCAAACTGCTAGAAGCTAGTGGCTTGCCACTGGCCTGCCTCTTCAATTGCCATTAGCATTGCAATGGAAGCTATTCTTGGACAACTTTGCTCTGCTTGCTGCTAGTTCTGCCCCAGCCTACCATAGATCACCTTGCTCTTGCCTTGAGGCTCTGAGATGCCAAGAACTTGTCAACTTCAAAGGGCGGGCCGGGCTACATCTACACAGTTGCCACAGTTTCTCCTTGCTAGACCTAGTGGGAAAGCATTTTGCTGAGATGCAGAAGGCAAGAAACGAAGAATACGGAGGCGCGGAGCTGTCCCGAGTGCCGCTGCCAGGCATCTTTCCGCAGAAGGAGCGCCCCGGAGCGCACCGCAACCGGCACCGTCATCTCTGCGCAAAGAGCCAAAATATTTTCAAACCCGCCAAAACTAATCCAAAAATATTTTCAAACCCGCCAAAATAGAAAACCAGACAGAAGTGATCAATACATTCGAAAAAACCTGACAAAACATGATCAAGCCCACCAAAGCTAATCCAAACACACCAAAAACTGGGCTAAACAGAATCAAAACAAATCAAAACAAATCGAAACCTTCTAAAAACCGGCCAAAATATTTCAAAACCCGTCAAAACTAATCAAAACCTTCCGAATACCCGCCAAAACATTCCAAATACCCGCCAAAAGATTTTAAAACTCGCCAAAAAGAATCCAAATATTCCAAAACCTGCCAACACAATAAAAACAACTCAAGAGAATACAAAACATTCTAAAACCCAACCAAAACATTCCGAAAACCCGCCAAAACATCATAAAAACAAATCAAAACCAACCAAAATATTCCAAAAACCCGCCAAAATGATTTAGACCCACAAAACTCATCAAAACATTCTGAAAAGATGCCAAAACATTAGAAAACCAGCCTGAACTGATCAAAACATTCAAAAAACTTGGCAAAACATCATAAAAACAAATCAAAACCAACCAAAACATTCCAAAAACCTGACAAAATAGTTTAGAACCTGCCAAACCTGATCAAAACATTCTGAAAAGATGCCAAAATACTAGAAAACCAGTCAGAAGTGATCGAAACTTTCAATAACTTGCCAAAACACAATCAAAACAAATGAAAGCAAACCAAAACATTCCAAATACCCGCCAAAATATTTTAAAACCCGCCAAAAGGAATCCAAACGTTCCACAACCTGCCAAGATAATAAAAACAACACAAGAGAAAACAAAACATTCTGAAACACCACCAAAACATTCCGAAAACCCGCCAAAACATCATAAAAACAAATCAAAACCAACCAAAAAATAAGAGGAACACGGCAACATATTGGCAAGCAAGAGACGGAGAACGCGGCACCTTCTAGGAGGCCAAGAAGGAAGCCGCACAACACCTGCACTGTGTCTGCAACTTTCAAACTGCTAGAAGCTAGTGGCTTGCCACTGGCCTGCCTCTTCAATTGCCATTAGCATTGCAATGGAAGCTATTCTTGGACAACTTTGCTCTGCTTGCTGCTAGTTCTGCCCCAGCCTACCATAGATAACCTTGCTCTTGCCTTGAGGCTCTGAGATGCCAAGAACTTGTCAACTTCAAAGGGCGGGCCGGGCTACATCTACTCAGCTGCCACAGTTTCTCCTTGCTAGACCTAGTGGGAAAGCATTTTGCTGAGATGCAGAAGGCAAGAAACGCAGAATACGGAGACGCGGAGCTGTCCCAAGTGCCGCTGCCAGGCATCTTTCCGCAGAAGGAGCGCCCCGGAGCGCACCGCAACCGGCACCGTCATCTCTGCGCAAAGAGCCAAAATATTTTCAAACCCGCCAAAACTAATCCAAAAATATTTTTAAACCCGCCAAAATAGAAAACCAGACAGAAGTGATCAATACATTCGAAAAAACCTGACAAAACATGATAAAGCCCACCAAAGCTAATCCAAACACACCAAAAACTGGGCTAAACAGAATCAAAACAAATCAAAACAAATCGAAACCTTCTAAAAACGGGCCAAAATATTTCAAAACCCGTCAAAACTAATCAAAACCTTCCGAATACCCGCCAAAACATTCCAAATACCCGCCAAAAGATTTTAAAACCCGCCAAAAAGAATCCAAACATTCCAAAACCTGCCAACACAATAAAAACAACTCAAGAGAATACAAAACATTCTAAAACCCAACCAAGACATTCCGAAAACCCGCCAAAACATCATAAAAACAAATCAAAACCAACCAAAATATTCCAAAAACCCGCCAAAATGATTTAGACCCACAAAACTCATCAAAACATTCTGAAAAGATGCCAAAACATTAGAAAACCAGCCTGAACTGATCAAAACATTCAAAAAACTTGGCAAAACATCATAAAAACAAATCAAAACCAACCGAAACATTCCAAAAACCTGACAAAATAGTTTAGAACCTGCCAAACCTGATCAAAACATTCTGAAAAGATGCCAAAATACTAGAAAACCAGTCAGAAGTGATCGAAACTTTCAATAACTTGCCAAAACATAATCAAAACAAATGAAAGCAAACCAAAACATTCCAAATACCCGCCAAAATATTTTAAAACCCGCCAAAAGGAATCCAAACGTTCCACAACCTGCCAAGATAATAAAAACAACACAAGAGAAAACAAAACATTCTGAAACACCACCAAAACATTCCGAAAACCCGCCAAAACATCATAAAAACAAATCAAAACCAACCAAAAAATAAGAGGAACACGGCAACATATTGGCAAGCAAGAGACGGAGAACGCGGCACCTTCTAGGAGGCCAAGAAGGAAGCCGCACAACACCTGCACTGTGTCTGCAACTTTCAAACTGCTAGAAGCTAGTGGCTTGCCACTGGCCTGCCTCTTCAATTGCCATTAGCATTGCAATGGAAGCTATTCTTGGACAACTTTGCTCTGCTTGCTGCTAGTTCTGCCCCAGCCTACCATAGATAACCTTGCTCTTGCCTTGAGGCTCTGAGATGCCAAGAACTTGTCAACTTCAAAGGGCGGGCCGGGCTACATCTACTCAGCTGCCACAGTTTCTCCTTGCTAGACCTAGTGGGAAAGCATTTTGCTGAGATGCAGAAGGCAAGAAACGCAGAATACGGAGACGCGGAGCTGTCCCGAGTGCCGCTGCCAGGCATCTTTCCGCAGAAGGAGCGCCCCGGAGCGCACCGCAACCGGCACCGTCATCTCTGCGCAAAGAGCCAAAATATTTTCAAACCCGCCAAAACTCATCCAAAAATATTTTCAAACCCGCCAAAATAGAAAACCAGACAGAAGTGATCAATACATTCGAAAAAACCTGACAAAACATGATAAAGCCCACCAAAGCTAATCCAAACACACCAAAAACTGGGCTAAACAGAATCAAAACAAATCAAAACCTTCTAAAAACCCGCCAAAATATTTCAAAACCCGTCAAAACAAATCAAAATATTCCAAATACACGCCAAAATATTTTCAAACCCGCCAAAACATTTTAAAACTCGCCAAAAGGAATCCAAACATTCCAAAACCTGCCAACACAATAAAAACAACTCAAGAGAATACAAAACATTCTAAAACCCAAACAAGACATTCCGAAAACCCGCCAAAACATCATAAAAACAAATCAAAACCAACCAAAATATTCCAAAAACCCGCCAAAATGATTTAGACCCACAAAACTCATCAAAACATGCTGAAAAGATGCCAAAACATTAGAAAACCAGCCTGAACTGATCAAAACATTCAAAAAACTTGGCAAAACATCATAAAAACAAATCAAAACCAACCGAAACATTCCAAAAACCTGACAAAAGAGTTTAGAACCTGCCAAACCTGATCAAAACATTCTGAAAAGATGCCAAAATACTAGAAAACCAGTCAGAAGTGATCGAAACTTTCAATAACTTGCCAAAACATAATCAAAACAAATGAAAGCAAACCAAAACATTCCAAATACCCGCCAAAAGATTTTAAAACCCGCCAAAAGGAATCCAAACGTTCCACAACCTGCCAAGATAATAAAAACAACACAAGAGAAAACAAAACATTCTGAAACACCACCAAAACATTCTGAAAACCCGCCAAAACATCATAAAAACAGATCAAAACCAACCAAAAAATAAGAGGAACACGGCAACATATTGGCAAGCAAGAGACGGAGAACGCGGCACCTTCTAGGAGGCCAAGAAGGAAGCCGCACAACACCTGCACTGTGTCTGCAACTTTCAAACTGCTAGAAGCTAGTGGCTTGCCACTGGCCTGCCTCTTCAATTGCCATTAGCATTGCAATGGAAGCTATTCTTGGACAACTTTGCTCTGCTTGCTGCTAGTTCTGCCCCAGCCTACCATAGATCACCTTGCTCTTGCCTTGAGGCTCTGAGATGCCAAGAACTTGTCAACTTCAAAGGGCGGGCCGGGCTACATCTACACAGTTGCCACAGTTTCTCCTTGCTAGACCTAGTGGGAAAGCATTTTGCTGAGATGCAGAAGGCAAGAAACGAAGAATACGGAGGCGCGGAGCTGTCCCGAGTGCCGCTGCCAGGCATCTTTCCGCAGAAGGAGCGCCCCGGAGCGCACCGCAACCGGCACCGTCATCTCTGCGCAAAGAGCCAAAATATTTTCAAACCCGCCAAAACTCATCCAAAAATATTTTCAAACCCGCCAAAATAGAAAACCAGACAGAAGTGATCAATACATTCGAAAAAACGTGACAAAACATGATAAAGCCCACCAAAGCTAATCCAAACACACCAAAAACTGGGCTAAACAGAATCAAAACAAATCAAAACAAATCGAAACCTTCTAAAAACCGGCCAAAATATTTCAAAACCCGTCAAAACTAATCAAAACCTTCCGAATACCCGCCAAAACATTCCAAATACCCGCCAAAAGATTTTAAAACTCGCCAAAAAGAATCCAAATATTCCAAAACCTGCCAACACAATAAAAACAACTCAAGAGAATACAAAACATTCTAAAACCCAACCAAAACATTCCGAAAACCCGCCAAAACATCATAAAAACAAATCAAAACCAACCAAAATATTCCAAAAACCCGCCAAAATGATTTAGACCCACAAAACTCATCAAAACATTCTGAAAAGATGCCAAAACATTAGAAAACCAGCCTGAACTGATCAAAACATTCAAAAAACTTGGCAAAACATCATAAAAACAAATCAAAACCAACCAAAACATTCCAAAAACCTGACAAAATAGTTTAGAACCTGCCAAACCTGATCAAAACATTCTGAAAAGATGCCAAAATACTAGAAAACCAGTCAGAAGTGATCGAAACTTTCAATAACTTGCCAAAACACAATCAAAACAAATGAAAGCAAACCAAAACATTCCAAATACCCGCCAAAATATTTTAAAACCCGCCAAAAGGAATCCAAACGTTCCACAACCTGCCAAGATAATAAAAACAACACAAGAGAAAACAAAACATTCTGAAACACCACCAAAACATTCCGAAAACCCGCCAAAACATCATAAAAACAAATCAAAACCAACCAAAAAATAAGAGGAACACGGCAACATATTGGCAAGCAAGAGACGGAGAACGCGGCACCTTCTAGGAGGCCAAGAAGGAAGCCGCACAACACCTGCACTGTGTCTGCAACTTTCAAACTGCTAGAAGATAGTGGCTTGCCACTGGCCTGCCTCTTCAATTGCCATTAGCATTGCAATGGAAGCTATTCTTGGACAACTTTGCTCTGCTTGCTGCTAGTTCTGCCCCAGCCTACCATAGATAACCTTGCTCTTGCCTTGAGGCTCTGAGATGCCAAGAACTTGTCAACTTCAAAGGGCGGGCCGGGCTACATCTACTCAGCTGCCACAGTTTCTCCTTGCTAGACCTAGTGGGAAAGCATTTTGCTGAGATGCAGAAGGCAAGAAACGCAGAATACGGAGACGCGGAGCTGTCCCAAGTGCCGCTGCCAGGCATCTTTCCGCAGAAGGAGCGCCCCGGAGCGCACCGCAACCGGCACCGTCATCTCTGCGCAAAGAGCCAAAATATTTTCAAACCCGCCAAAACTAATCCAAAAATATTTTTAAACCCGCCAAAATAGAAAACCAGACAGAAGTGATCAATACATTCGAAAAAACCTGACAAAACATGATAAAGCCCACCAAAGCTAATCCAAACACACCAAAAACTGGGCTAAACAGAATCAAAACAAATCAAAACAAATCGAAACCTTCTAAAAACGGGCCAAAATATTTCAAAACCCGTCAAAACTAATCAAAACCTTCCGAATACCCGCCAAAACATTCCAAATACCCGCCAAAAGATTTTAAAACCCGCCAAAAAGAATCCAAACATTCCAAAACCTGCCAACACAATAAAAACAACTCAAGAGAATACAAAACATTCTAAAACCCAACCAAGACATTCCGAAAACCCGCCAAAACATCATAAAAACAAATCAAAACCAACCAAAATATTCCAAAAACCCGCCAAAATGATTTAGACCCACAAAACTCATCAAAACATTCTGAAAAGATGCCAAAACATTAGAAAACCAGCCTGAACTGATCAAAACATTCAAAAAACTTGGCAAAACATCATAAAAACAAATCAAAACCAACCGAAACATTCCAAAAACCTGACAAAAGAGTTTAGAACCTGCCAAACCTGATCAAAACATTCTGAAAAGATGCCAAAATACTAGAAAACCAGTCAGAAGTGATCGAAACTTTCAATAACTTGCCAAAACATAATCAAAACAAATGAAAGCAAACCAAAACATTCCAAATACCCGCCAAAATATTTTAAAACCCACCAAAAGGAATCCAAACGTTCCACAACCTGCCAAGATAATAAAAACAACACAAGAGAAAACAAAACATTCTGAAACACCACCAAAACATTCCGAAAACCCGCCAAAACATCATAAAAACAAATCAAAACCAACCAAAAAATAAGAGGAACACGGCAACATATTGGCAAGCAAGAGACGGAGAACGCGGCACCTTCTAGGAGGCCAAGAAGGAAGCCGCACAACACCTGCACTGTGTCTGCAACTTTCAAACTGCTAGAAGCTAGTGGCTTGCCACTGGCCTGCCTCTTCAATTGCCATTAGCATTGCAATGGAAGCTATTCTTGGACAACTTTGCTCTGCTTGCTGCTAGTTCTGCCCCAGCCTACCATAGATCACCTTGCTCTTGCCTTGAGGCTCTGAGATGCCAAGAACTTGTCAACTTCAAAGGGCGGGCCGGGCTACATCTACACAGTTGCCACAGTTTCTCCTTGCTAGACCTAGTGGGAAAGCATTTTGCTGAGATGCAGAAGGCAAGAAACGAAGAATACGGAGGCGCGGAGCTGTCCCGAGTGCCGCTGCCAGGCATCTTTCCGCAGAAGGAGCGCCCCGGAGCGCACCGCAACCGGCACCGTCATCTCTGCGCAAAGAGCCAAAATATTTTCAAACCCGCCAAAACTCATCCAAAAATATTTTCAAACCCGCCAAAATAGAAAACCAGACAGAAGTGATCAATACATTCGAAAAAACGTGACAAAACATGATAAAGCCCACCAAAGCTAATCCAAACACACCAAAAACTGGGCTAAACAGAATCAAAACAAATCAAAACAAATCGAAACCTTCTAAAAACCGGCCAAAATATTTCAAAACCCGTCAAAACTAATCAAAACCTTCCGAATACCCGCCAAAACATTCCAAATACCCGCCAAAAGATTTTAAAACTCGCCAAAAAGAATCCAAATATTCCAAAACCTGCCAACACAATAAAAACAACTCAAGAGAATACAAAACATTCTAAAACCCAACCAAAACATTCCGAAAACCCGCCAAAACATCATAAAAACAAATCAAAACCAACCAAAATATTCCAAAAACCCGCCAAAATGATTTAGACCCACAAAACTCATCAAAACATTCTGAAAAGATGCCAAAACATTAGAAAACCAGCCTGAACTGATCAAAACATTCAAAAAACTTGGCAAAACATCATAAAAACAAATCAAAACCAACCGAAACATTCCAAAAACCTGACAAAATAGTTTAGAACCTGCCAAACCTGATCAAAACATTCTGAAAAGATGCCAAAATACTAGAAAACCAGTCAGAAGTGATCGAAACTTTCAATAACTTGCCAAAACACAATCAAAACAAATGAAAGCAAACCAAAACATTCCAAATACCCGCCAAAATATTTTAAAACCCGCCAAAAGGAATCCAAACGTTCCACAACCTGCCAAGATAATAAAAACAACACAAGAGAAAACAAAACATTCTGAAACACCACCAAAACATTCCGAAAACCCGCCAAAACATCATAAAAACAAATCAAAACCAACCAAAAAATAAGAGGAACACGGCAACATATTGGCAAGCAAGAGACGGAGAACGCGGCACCTTCTAGGAGGCCAAGAAGGAAGCCGCACAACACCTGCACTGTGTCTGCAACTTTCAAACTGCTAGAAGATAGTGGCTTGCCACTGGCCTGCCTCTTCAATTGCCATTAGCATTGCAATGGAAGCTATTCTTGGACAACTTTGCTCTGCTTGCTGCTAGTTCTGCCCCAGCCTACCATAGATAACCTTGCTCTTGCCTTGAGGCTCTGAGATGCCAAGAACTTGTCAACTTCAAAGGGCGGGCCGGGCTACATCTACTCAGCTGCCACAGTTTCTCCTTGCTAGACCTAGTGGGAAAGCATTTTGCTGAGATGCAGAAGGCAAGAAACGCAGAATACGGAGACGCGGAGCTGTCCCAAGTGCCGCTGCCAGGCATCTTTCCGCAGAAGGAGCGCCCCGGAGCGCACCGCAACCGGCACCGTCATCTCTGCGCAAAGAGCCAAAATATTTTCAAACCCGCCAAAACTAATCCAAAAATATTTTTAAACCCGCCAAAATAGAAAACCAGACAGAAGTGATCAATACATTCGAAAAAACCTGACAAAACATGATAAAGCCCACCAAAGCTAATCCAAACACACCAAAAACTGGGCTAAACAGAATCAAAACAAATCAAAACAAATCGAAACCTTCTAAAAACGGGCCAAAATATTTCAAAACCCGTCAAAACTAATCAAAACCTTCCGAATACCCGCCAAAACATTCCAAATACCCGCCAAAAGATTTTAAAACCCGCCAAAAAGAATCCAAACATTCCAAAACCTGCCAACACAATAAAAACAACTCAAGAGAATACAAAACATTCTAAAACCCAACCAAGACATTCCGAAAACCCGCCAAAACATCATAAAAACAAATCAAAACCAACCAAAATATTCCAAAAACCCGCCAAAATGATTTAGACCCACAAAACTCATCAAAACATTCTGAAAAGATGCCAAAACATTAGAAAACCAGCCTGAACTGATCAAAACATTCAAAAAACTTGGCAAAACATCATAAAAACAAATCAAAACCAACCGAAACATTCCAAAAACCTGACAAAATAGTTTAGAACCTGCCAAACCTGATCAAAACATTCTGAAAAGATGCCAAAATACTAGAAAACCAGTCAGAAGTGATCGAAACTTTCAATAACTTGCCAAAACATAATCAAAACAAATGAAAGCAAACCAAAACATTCCAAATACCCGCCAAAATATTTTAAAACCCGCCAAAAGGAATCCAAACGTTCCACAACCTGCCAAGATAATAAAAACAACAC
Source organism: Passer domesticus (assembly GCF_036417665.1). Classification (NCBI taxonomy): domain Eukaryota; kingdom Metazoa; phylum Chordata; class Aves; order Passeriformes; family Passeridae; genus Passer; species Passer domesticus. Next base: position 56,884,928 of record NC_087478.1, on the reverse strand, counting down.
AAGAGAAAACAAAACATTCTGAAACACCACCAAAACATTCCGAAAACCCGCCAAAACATCATAAAAACAAATCAAAACCAACCAAAAAATAAGAGGAACACGGCAACATATTGGCAAGCAAGAGACGGAGAACGCGGCACCTTCTAGGAGGCCAAGAAGGAAGCCGCACAACACCTGCACTGTGTCTGCAACTTTCAAACTGCTAGAAGCTAGTGGCTTGCCACTGGCCTGCCTCTTCAATTGCCATTAGCATTGCAATGGAAGCTATTCTTGGACAACTTTGCTCTGCTTGCTGCTAGTTCTGCCCCAGCCTACCATAGATAACCTTGCTCTTGCCTTGAGGCTCTGAGATGCCAAGAACTTGTCAACTTCAAAGGGCGGGCCGGGCTACATCTACTCAGCTGCCACAGTTTCTCCTTGCTAGACCTAGTGGGAAAGCATTTTGCTGAGATGCAGAAGGCAAGAAACGCAGAATACGGAGACGCGGAGCTGTCCCGAGTGCCGCTGCCAGGCATCTTTCCGCAGAAGGAGCGCCCCGGAGCGCACCGCAACCGGCACCGTCATCTCTGCGCAAAGAGCCAAAATATTTTCAAACCCGCCAAAACTCATCCAAAAATATTTTCAAACCCGCCAAAATAGAAAACCAGACAGAAGTGATCAATACATTCGAAAAAACCTGACAAAACATGATAAAGCCCACCAAAGCTAATCCAAACACACCAAAAACTGGGCTAAACAGAATCAAAACAAATCAAAACCTTCTAAAAACCCGCCAAAATATTTCAAAACCCGTCAAAACAAATCAAAATATTCCAAATACACGCCAAAATATTTTCAAACCCGCCAAAACATTTTAAAACTCGCCAAAAGGAATCCAAACATTCCAAAACCTGCCAACACAATAAAAACAACTCAAGAGAATACAAAACATTCTAAAACCCAAACAAGACATTCCGAAAACCCGCCAAAACATCATAAAAACAAATCAAAACCAACCAAAATATTCCAAAAACCCGCCAAAATGATTTAGACCCGCAAAACTCATCAAAACATGCTGAAAAGATGCCAAAACATTAGAAAACCAGCCTGAACTGATCAAAACATTCAAAAAACTTGGCAAAACATCATAAAAACAAATCAAAACCAACCGAAACATTCCAAAAACCTGACAAAAGAGTTTAGAACCTGCCAAACCTGATCAAAACATTCTGAAAAGATGCCAAAATACTAGAAAACCAGTCAGAAGTGATCGAAACTTTCAATAACTTGCCAAAACATAATCAAAACAAATGAAAGCAAACCAAAACATTCCAAATACCCGCCAAAAGATTTTAAAACCCGCCAAAAGGAATCCAAACGTTCCACAACCTGCCAAGATAATAAAAACAACACAAGAGAAAACAAAACATTCTGAAACACCACCAAAACATTCTGAAAACCCGCCAAAACATCATAAAAACAGATCAAAACCAACCAAAAAATAAGAGGAACACGGCAACATATTGGCAAGCAAGAGACGGAGAACGCGGCACCTTCTAGGAGGCCAAGAAGGAAGCCGCACAACACCTGCACTGTGTCTGCAACTTTCAAACTGCTAGAAGCTAGTGGCTTGCCACTGGCCTGCCTCTTCAATTGCCATTAGCATTGCAATGGAAGCTATTCTTGGACAACTTTGCTCTGCTTGCTGCTAGTTCTGCCCCAGCCTACCATAGATCACCTTGCTCTTGCCTTGAGGCTCTGAGATGCCAAGAACTTGTCAACTTCAAAGGGCGGGCCGGGCTACATCTACACAGTTGCCACAGTTTCTCCTTGCTAGACCTAGTGGGAAAGCATTTTGCTGAGATGCAGAAGGCAAGAAACGAAGAATACGGAGGCGCGGAGCTGTCCCGAGTGCCGCTGCCAGGCATCTTTCCGCAGAAGGAGCGCCCCGGAGCGCACCGCAACCGGCACCGTCATCTCTGCGCAAAGAGCCAAAATATTTTCAAACCCGCCAAAACTCATCCAAAAATATTTTCAAACCCGCCAAAATAGAAAACCAGACAGAAGTGATCAATACATTCGAAAAAACGTGACAAAACATGATAAAGCCCACCAAAGCTAATCCAAACACACCAAAAACTGGGCTAAACAGAATCAAAACAAATCAAAACAAATCGAAACCTTCTAAAAACCGGCCAAAATATTTCAAAACCCGTCAAAACTAATCAAAACCTTCCGAATACCCGCCAAAACATTCCAAATACCCGCCAAAAGATTTTAAAACTCGCCAAAAAGAATCCAAATATTCCAAAACCTGCCAACACAATAAAAACAACTCAAGAGAATACAAAACATTCTAAAACCCAACCAAAACATTCCGAAAACCCGCCAAAACATCATAAAAACAAATCAAAACCAACCAAAATATTCCAAAAACCCGCCAAAATGATTTAGACCCACAAAACTCATCAAAACATTCTGAAAAGATGCCAAAACATTAGAAAACCAGCCTGAACTGATCAAAACATTCAAAAAACTTGGCAAAACATCATAAAAACAAATCAAAACCAACCAAAACATTCCAAAAACCTGACAAAATAGTTTAGAACCTGCCAAACCTGATCAAAACATTCTGAAAAGATGCCAAAATACTAGAAAACCAGTCAGAAGTGATCGAAACTTTCAATAACTTGCCAAAACACAATCAAAACAAATGAAAGCAAACCAAAACATTCCAAATACCCGCCAAAATATTTTAAAACCCGCCAAAAGGAATCCAAACGTTCCACAACCTGCCAAGATAATAAAAACAACACAAGAGAAAACAAAACATTCTGAAACACCACCAAAACATTCCGAAAACCCGCCAAAACATCATAAAAACAAATCAAAACCAACCAAAAAATAAGAGGAACACGGCAACATATTGGCAAGCAAGAGACGGAGAACGCGGCACCTTCTAGGAGGCCAAGAAGGAAGCCGCACAACACCTGCACTGTGTCTGCAACTTTCAAACTGCTAGAAGATAGTGGCTTGCCACTGGCCTGCCTCTTCAATTGCCATTAGCATTGCAATGGAAGCTATTCTTGGACAACTTTGCTCTGCTTGCTGCTAGTTCTGCCCCAGCCTACCATAGATAACCTTGCTCTTGCCTTGAGGCTCTGAGATGCCAAGAACTTGTCAACTTCAAAGGGCGGGCCGGGCTACATCTACTCAGCTGCCACAGTTTCTCCTTGCTAGACCTAGTGGGAAAGCATTTTGCTGAGATGCAGAAGGCAAGAAACGCAGAATACGGAGACGCGGAGCTGTCCCAAGTGCCGCTGCCAGGCATCTTTCCGCAGAAGGAGCGCCCCGGAGCGCACCGCAACCGGCACCGTCATCTCTGCGCAAAGAGCCAAAATATTTTCAAACCCGCCAAAACTAATCCAAAAATATTTTTAAACCCGCCAAAATAGAAAACCAGACAGAAGTGATCAATACATTCGAAAAAACCTGACAAAACATGATAAAGCCCACCAAAACTAATCCAAACACACCAAAAACTGGGCTAAACAGAATCAAAACAAATCAAAACAAATCGAAACCTTCTAAAAACGGGCCAAAATATTTCAAAACCCGTCAAAACTAATCAAAACCTTCCGAATACCCGCCAAAACATTCCAAATACCCGCCAAAAGATTTTAAAACCCGCCAAAAAGAATCCAAACATTCCAAAACCTGCCAACACAATAAAAACAACTCAAGAGAATACAAAACATTCTAAAACCCAACCAAGACATTCCGAAAACCCGCCAAAACATCATAAAAACAAATCAAAACCAACCAAAACATTCCAAAAACCCGCCAAAATGATTTAGACCCACAAAACTCATCAAAACATTCTGAAAAGATGCCAAAACATTAGAAAACCAGCCTGAACTGATCAAAACATTCAAAAAACTTGGCAAAACATCATAAAAACAAATCAAAACCAACCGAAACATTCCAAAAACCTGACAAAAGAGTTTAGAACCTGCCAAACCTGATCAAAACATTCTGAAAAGATGCCAAAATACTAGAAAACCAGTCAGAAGTGATCGAAACTTTCAATAACTTGCCAAAACATAATCAAAACAAATGAAAGCAAACCAAAACATTCCAAATACCCGCCAAAAGATTTTAAAACCCGCCAAAAGGAATCCAAACGTTCCACAACCTGCCAAGATAATAAAAACAACACAAGAGAAAACAAAACATTCTGAAACACCACCAAAACATTCCGAAAACCCGCCAAAACATCATAAAAACAAATCAAAACCAACCAAAAAATAAGAGGAACACGGCAACATATTGGCAAGCAAGAGACGGAGAACGCGGCACCTTCTAGGAGGCCAAGAAGGAAGCCGCACAACACCTGCACTGTGTCTGCAACTTTCAAACTGCTAGAAGCTAGTGGCTTGCCACTGGCCTGCCTCTTCAATTGCCATTAGCATTGCAATGGAAGCTATTCTTGGACAACTTTGCTCTGCTTGCTGCTAGTTCTGCCCCAGCCTACCATAGATAACCTTGCTCTTGCCTTGAGGCTCTGAGATGCCAAGAACTTGTCAACTTCAAAGGGCGGGCCGGGCTACATCTACTCAGCTGCCACAGTTTCTCCTTGCTAGACCTAGTGGGAAAGCATTTTGCTGAGATGCAGAAGGCAAGAAACGCAGAATACGGAGACGCGGAGCTGTCCCAAGTGCCGCTGCCAGGCATCTTTCCGCAGAAGGAGCGCCCCGGAGCGCACCGCAACCGGCACCGTCATCTCTGCGCAAAGAGCCAAAATATTTTCAAACCCGCCAAAACTCATCCAAAAATATTTTCAAACCCGCCAAAATAGAAAACCAGACAGAAGTGATCAATACATTCGAAAAAACCTGACAAAACATGATAAAGCCCACCAAAGCTAATCCAAACACACCAAAAACTGGGCTAAACAGAATCAAAACAAATCAAAACCTTCTAAAAACCCGCCAAAATATTTCAAAACCCGTCAAAACAAATCAAAATATTCCAAATACACGCCAAAATATGTTCAAACCCGCCAAAACATTTTAAAACTCGCCAAAAGGAATCCAAACATTCCAAAACCTGCCAACACAATAAAAACAACTCAAGAGAATACAAAACATTCTAAAACCCAAACAAGACATTCCGAAAACCCGCCAAAACATCATAAAAACAAATCAAAACCAACCAAAATATTCCAAAAACCCGCCAAAATGATTTAGACCCACAAAACTCATCAAAACATTCTGAAAAGATGCCAAAACATTAGAAAACCAGCCTGAACTGATCAAAACATTCAAAACACTTGGCAAAACATCATAAAAACAAATCAAAACCAACCAAAACATTCCAAAAACCTGACAAAATAGTTTAGAACCTGCCAAACCTGATCAAAACATTCTGAAAAGATGCCAAAATACTAGAAAACCAGTCAGAAGTGATCGAAACTTTCAATAACTTGCCAAAACATAATCAAAACAAATGAAAGCAAACCAAAACATTCCAAATACCCGCCAAAATATTTTAAAACCCGCCAAAAGGAATCCAAACGTTCCACAACCTGCCAAGATAATAAAAACAACACAAGAGAAAACAAAACATTCTGAAACACCACCAAAACATTCCGAAAACCCGCCAAAACATCATAAAAACAAATCAAAACCAACCAAAAAATAAGAGGAACACGGCAACATATTGGCAAGCAAGAGACGGAGAACGCGGCACCTTCTAGGAGGCCAAGAAGGAAGCCGCACAACACCTGCACTGTGTCTGCAACTTTCAAACTGCTAGAAGCTAGTGGCTTGCCACTGGCCTGCCTCTTCAATTGCCATTAGCATTGCAATGGAAGCTATTCTTGGACAACTTTGCTCTGCTTGCTGCTAGTTCTGCCCCAGCCTACCATAGATAACCTTGCTCTTGCCTTGAGGCTCTGAGATGCCAAGAACTTGTCAACTTCAAAGGGCGGGCCGGGCTACATCTACACAGCTGGCACAGTTTCTCCTTGCTATACCCAGTGGGAAAGTATTTTGCTGAGATGCAGAAGGCAAGTAACGCAGAATACGGAGACGCGGAGCTGTCCCAAGTGCCGCTGCCAGGCGTCTTTCCGCAGAAGGAGCGCCCCGGAGCGCACCGCAACCGGCACCGTCATCTCTGCGCAAAGAGCCAAAATATTTTCAAACCCGCCAAAACTAATCCAAAAATATTTTTAAACCCGCCAAAATAGAAAACCAGACAGAAGTGATCAATACATTCGAAAAAACCTGACAAAACATGATCAAGCCCACCAAAGCTAATCCAAACACACCAAAAACTGGGCTAAACAGAATCAAAACAAATCGAAACCTTCTAAAAACCGGCCAAAATATTTCAAAACCCGTCAAAACTAATCAAAACCTTCCGAATACCCGCCAAAACATTCCAAATACCCGCCAAAATATTTTAAAGCTCGCCAAAAAGAATTCAAACATTCCAAAACCTGCCAACACAATAAAAACAACTCAAGAGAATACAAAACATTCTAAAACCCAACCAAAACATTCCGAAAACCCGCCAAAATGATTTAGACCCACAAAACTCATCAAAACATGCTGAAAAGATGCCAAAACATTAGAAAACCAGCCTGAACTGATCAAAACATTCAAAAAACTTGGCAAAACATCATAAAAACAAATCAAAACCAACCGAAACATTCCAAAAACCTGACAAAAGAGTTTAGAACCTGCCAAACCTGATCAAAACATTCTGAAAAGATGCCAAAATACTAGAAAACCAGTCAGAAGTGATCGAAACTTTCAATAACTTGCCAAAACATAATCAAAACAAATGAAAGCAAACCAAAACATTCCAAATACCCGCCAAAATATTTTAAAACCCGCCAAAAGGAATCCAAACGTTCCACAACCTGCCAAGATAATAAAAACAACACAAGAGAAAACAAAACATTCTGAAACACCACCAAAACATTCCGAAAACCCGCCAAAACATCATAAAAACAAATCAAAACCAACCAAAAAATAAGAGGAACACGGCAACATATTGGCAAGCAAGAGACGGAGAACGCGGCACCTTCTAGGAGGCCAAGAAGGAAGCCGCACAACACCTGCACTGTGTCTGCAACTTTCAAACTGCTAGAAGCTAGTGGCTTGCCACTGGCCTGCCTCTTCAATTGCCATTAGCATTGCAATGGAAGCTATTCTTGGACAACTTTGCTCTGCTTGCTGCTAGTTCTGCCCCAGCCTACCATAGATAACCTTGCTCTTGCCTTGAGGCTCTGAGATGCCAAGAACTTGTCAACTTCAAAGGGCGGGCCGGGCTACATCTACACAGCTGGCACAGTTTCTCCTTGCTAGACCCAGTGGGAAAGTATTTTGCTGAGATGCAGAAGGCAAGTAACGCAGAATACGGAGACGCGGAGCTGTCCCAAGTGCCGCTGCCAGGCGTCTTTCCGCAGAAGGAGCGCCCCGGAGCGCACCGCAACCGGCACCGTCATCTCTGCGCAAAGAGCCAAAATATTTTCAAACCCGCCAAAACTAATCCAAAAATATTTTTAAACCCGCCAAAATAGAAAACCAGACAGAAGTGATCAATACATTCGAAAAAACCTGACAAAACATGATCAAGCCCACCAAAGCTAATCCAAACACACCAAAAACTGGGCTAAACAGAATCAAAACAAATCGAAACCTTCTAAAAACCGGCCAAAATATTTCAAAACCCGTCAAAACTAATCAAAACCTTCCGAATACCCGCCAAAACATTCCAAATACCCGCCAAAATATTTTAAAGCTCGCCAAAAAGAATTCAAACATTCCAAAACCTGCCAACACAATAAAAACAACTCAAGAGAATACAAAACATTCTAAAACCCAACCAAAACATTCCGAAAACCCGCCAAAATGATTTAGACCCACAAAACTCATCAAAACATGCTGAAAAGATGCCAAAACATTAGAAAACCAGCCTGAACTGATCAAAACATTCAAAAAACTTGGCAAAACATCATAAAAACAAATCAAAACCAACCGAAACATTCCAAAAACCTGACAAAAGAGTTTAGAACCTGCCAAACCTGATCAAAACATTCTGAAAAGATGCCAAAATACTAGAAAACCAGTCAGAAGTGATCGAAACTTTCAATAACTTGCCAAAACATAATCAAAACAAATGAAAGCAAACCAAAACATTCCAAATACCCGCCAAAAGATTTTAAAACCCGCCAAAAGGAATCCAAACGTTCCACAACCTGCCAAGATAATAAAAACAACACAAGAGAAAACAAAACATTCTGAAACACCACCAAAACATTCCGAAAACCCGCCAAAACATCATAAAAACAAATCAAAACCAACCAAAAAATAAGAGGAACACGGCAACATATTGGCAAGCAAGAGACGGAGAACGCGGCACCTTCTAGGAGGCCAAGAAGGAAGCCGCACAACACCTGCACTGTGTCTGCAACTTTCAAACTGCTAGAAGCTAGTGGCTTGCCACTGGCCTGCCTCTTCAATTGCCATTAGCATTGCAATGGAAGCTATTCTTGGACAACTTTGCTCTGCTTGCTGCTAGTTCTGCCCCAGCCTACCATAGATAACCTTGCTCTTGCCTTGAGGCTCTGAGATGCCAAGAACTTGTCAACTTCAAAGGGCGGGCCGGGCTACATCTACACAGCTGGCACAGTTTCTCCTTGCTATACCCAGTGGGAAAGTATTTTGCTGAGATGCAGAAGGCAAGTAACGCAGAATACGGAGACGCGGAGCTGTCCCAAGTGCCGCTGCCAGGCGTCTTTCCGCAGAAGGAGCGCCCCGGAGCGCACCGCAACCGGCACCGTCATCTCTGCGCAAAGAGCCAAAATATTTTCAAACCCGCCAAAACTAATCCAAAAATATTTTTAAACCCGCCAAAATAGAAAACCAGACAGAAGTGATCAATACATTCGAAAAAACCTGACAAAACATGATAAAGCCCACCAAAGCTAATCCAAACACACCAAAAACTGGGCTAAACAGAATCAAAACAAATCGAAACCTTCTAAAAACCGGCCAAAATATTTCAAAACCCGTCAAAACTAATCAAAACCTTCCGAATACCCGCCAAAACATTCCAAATACCCGCCAAAAGATTTTAAAACTCGCCAAAAAGAATTCAAACATTCCAAAACCTGCCAACACAATAAAAACAACTCAAGAGAATACAAAACATTCTAAAACCCAACCAAAACATTCCGAAAACCCGCCAAAATGATTTAGACCCACAAAACTCATCAAAACATGCTGAAAAGATGCCAAAACATTAGAAAACCAGCCTGAACTGATCAAAACATTCAAAAAACTTGGCAAAACATCATAAAAACAAATCAAAACCAACCGAAACATTCCAAAAACCTGACAAAAGAGTTTAGAACCTGCCAAACCTGATCAAAACATTCTGAAAAGATGCCAAAATACTAGAAAACCAGTCAGAAGTGATCGAAACTTTCAATAACTTGCCAAAACATAATCAAAACAAATGAAAGCAAACCAAAACATTCCAAATACCCGCCAAAAGATTTTAAAACCCGCCAAAAGGAATCCAAACGTTCCACAACCTGCCAAGATAATAAAAACAACACAAGAGAAAACAAAACATTCTGAAACACCACCAAAACATTCTGAAAACCCGCCAAAACATCATAAAAACAGATCAAAACCAACCAAAAAATAAGAGGAACACGGCAACATATTGGCAAGCAAGAGACGGAGAACGCGGCACCTTCTAGGAGGCCAAGAAGGAAGCCGCACAACACCTGCACTGTGTCTGCAACTTTCAAACTGCTAGAAGCTAGTGGCTTGCCACTGGCCTGCCTCTTCAATTGCCATTAGCATTGCAATGGAAGCTATTCTTGGACAACTTTGCTCTGCTTGCTGCTAGTTCTGCCCCAGCCTACCATAGATCACCTTGCTCTTGCCTTGAGGCTCTGAGATGCCAAGAACTTGTCAACTTCAAAGGGCGGGCCGGGCTACATCTACACAGTTGCCACAGTTTCTCCTTGCTAGACCTAGTGGGAAAGCATTTTGCTGAGATGCAGAAGGCAAGAAACGAAGAATACGGAGGCGCGGAGCTGTCCCGAGTGCCGCTGCCAGGCATCTTTCCGCAGAAGGAGCGCCCCGGAGCGCACCGCAACCGGCACCGTCATCTCTGCGCAAAGAGCCAAAATATTTTCAAACCCGCCAAAACTCATCCAAAAATATTTTCAAACCCGCCAAAATAGAAAACCAGACAGAAGTGATCAATACATTCGAAAAAACGTGACAAAACATGATAAAGCCCACCAAAGCTAATCCAAACACACCAAAAACTGGGCTAAACAGAATCAAAACAAATCAAAACAAATCGAAACCTTCTAAAAACCGGCCAAAATATTTCAAAACCCGTCAAAACTAATCAAAACCTTCCGAATACCCGCCAAAACATTCCAAATACCCGCCAAAAGATTTTAAAACTCGCCAAAAAGAATCCAAATATTCCAAAACCTGCCAACACAATAAAAACAACTCAAGAGAATACAAAACATTCTAAAACCCAACCAAAACATTCCGAAAACCCGCCAAAACATCATAAAAACAAATCAAAACCAACCAAAATATTCCAAAAACCCGCCAAAATGATTTAGACCCACAAAACTCATCAAAACATTCTGAAAAGATGCCAAAACATTAGAAAACCAGCCTGAACTGATCAAAACATTCAAAAAACTTGGCAAAACATCATAAAAACAAATCAAAACCAACCAAAACATTCCAAAAACCTGACAAAATAGTTTAGAACCTGCCAAACCTGATCAAAACATTCTGAAAAGATGCCAAAATACTAGAAAACCAGTCAGAAGTGATCGAAACTTTCAATAACTTGCCAAAACATAATCAAAACAAATGAAAGCAAACCAAAACATTCCAAATACCCGCCAAAAGATTTTAAAACCCGCCAAAAGGAATCCAAACGTTCCACAACCTGCCAAGATAATAAAAACAACACAAGAGAAAACAAAACATTCTGAAACACCACCAAAACATTCCGAAAACCCGCCAAAACATCATAAAAACAAATCAAAACCAACCAAAAAATAAGAGGAACACGGCAACATATTGGCAAGCAAGAGACGGAGAACGCGGCACCTTCTAGGAGGCCAAGAAGGAAGCCGCACAACACCTGCACTGTGTCTGCAACTTTCAAACTGCTAGAAGATAGTGGCTTGCCACTGGCCTGCCTCTTCAATTGCCATTAGCATTGCAATGGAAGCTATTCTTGGACAACTTTGCTCTGCTTGCTGCTAGTTCTGCCCCAGCCTACCATAGATAACCTTGCTCTTGCCTTGAGGCTCTGAGATGCCAAGAACTTGTCAACTTCAAAGGGCGGGCCGGGCTACATCTACTCAGCTGCCACAGTTTCTCCTTGCTAGACCTAGTGGGAAAGCATTTTGCTGAGATGCAGAAGGCAAGAAACGCAGAATACGGAGACGCGGAGCTGTCCCAAGTGCCGCTGCCAGGCATCTTTCCGCAGAAGGAGCGCCCCGGAGCGCACCGCAACCGGCACCGTCATCTCTGCGCAAAGAGCCAAAATATTTTCAAACCCGCCAAAACTCATCCAAAAATATTTTCAAACCCGCCAAAATAGAAAACCAGACAGAAGTGATCAATACACTCGAAAAAACCTGACAAAACATGATAAAGCCCACCAAAGCTAATCCAAACACACCAAAAACTGGGCTAAACAGAATCAAAACAAATCAAAACAAATCGAAACCTTCTAAAAACCGGCCAAAATATTTCAAAACCCGTCAAAACTAATCAAAACCTTCCGAATACCCGCCAAAACATTCCAAATACCCGCCAAAAGATATTAAAACCCGCCAAAAAGAATCCAAACATTCCAAAACCTGCCAACACAATAAAAACAACTCAAGAGAATACAAAACATTCTAAAACCCAACCAAGACATTCCGAAAACCCGCCAAAACATCATAAAAACAAATCAAAACCAACCAAAATATTCCAAAAACCCGCCAAAATGATTTAGACCCACAAAACTCATCAAAACATTCTGAAAAGATGCCAAAACATTAGAAAACCAGCCTGAACTGATCAAAACATTCAAAAAACTTGGCAAAACATCATAAAAACAAATCAAAACCAACCGAAACATTCCAAAAACCTGACAAAATAGTTTAGAACCTGCCAAACCTGATCAAAACATTCTGAAAAGATGCCAAAATACTAGAAAACCAGTCAGAAGTGATCGAAACTTTCAATAACTTGCCAAAACATAATCAAAACAAATGAAAGCAAACCAAAACATTCCAAATACCCGCCAAAAGATTTTAAAACCCGCCAAAAGGAATCCAAACGTTCCACAACCTGCCAAGATAATAAAAACAACACAAGAGAAAACAAAACATTCTGAAACACCACCAAAACATTCCGAAAACCCGCCAAAACATCATAAAAACAAATCAAAACCAACCAAAAAATAAGAGGAACACGGCAACATATTGGCAAGCAAGAGACGGAGAACGCGGCACCTTCTAGGAGGCCAAGAAGGAAGCCGCACAACACCTGCACTGTGTCTGCAACTTTCAAACTGCTAGAAGCTAGTGGCTTGCCACTGGCCTGCCTCTTCAATTGCCATTAGCATTGCAATGGAAGCTATTCTTGGACAACTTTGCTCTGCTTGCTGCTAGTTCTGCCCCAGCCTACCATAGATAACCTTGCTCTTGCCTTGAGGCTCTGAGATGCCAAGAACTTGTCAACTTCAAAGGGCGGGCCGGGCTACATCTACTCAGCTGCCACAGTTTCTCCTTGCTAGACCTAGTGGGAAAGCATTTTGCTGAGATGCAGAAGGCAAGAAACGCAGAATACGGAGACGCGGAGCTGTCCCAAGTGCCGCTGCCAGGCGTCTTTCCGCAGAAGGAGCGCCCCGGAGCGCACCGCAACCGGCACCGTCATCTCTGCGCAAAGAGCCAAAATATTTTCAAACCCGCCAAAACTAATCCAAAAATATTTTCAAACCCGCCAAAATAGAAAACCAGACAGAAGTGATCAATACATTCGAAAAAACCTGACAAAACATGATCAAGCCCACCAAAGCTAATCCAAACACACCAAAAACTGGGCTAAACAGAATCAAAACAAATCAAAACAAATCGAAACCTTCTAAAAACCGGCCAAAATATTTCAAAACCCGTCAAAACTAATCAAAACCTTCCGAATACCCGCCAAAACATTCCAAATACCCGCCAAAAGATTTTAAAACCCGCCAAAAAGTATCCAAACATTCCAAAACCTGCCAACACAATAAAAACAACTCAAGAGAATACAAAACATTCTAAAACCCAACCAAGACATTCCGAAAACCCGCCAAAACATCATAAAAACAAATCAAAAGCAACCAAAATATTCCAAAAACCCGCCAAAATGATTTAGACCCACAAAACTCATCAAAACATTCTGAAAAGATGCCAAAACATTAGAAAACCAGCCTGAACTGATCAAAACATTCAAAAAACTTGGCAAAACATCATAAAAACAAATCAAAACCAACCAAAACATTCCAAAAACCTGACAAAATAGTTTAGAACCTGCCAAACCTGATCAAAACATTCTGAAAAGATGCCAAAATACTAGAAAACCAGTCAGAAGTGATCGAAACTTTCAATAACTTGCCAAAACATAATCAAAACAAATGAAAGCAAACCAAAACATTCCAAATACCCGCCAAAATATTTTAAAACCCGCCAAAAGGAATCCAAACGTTCCACAACCTGCCAAGATAATAAAAACAACACAAGAGAAAACAAAACATTCTGAAACACCACCAAAACATTCCGAAAACCCGCCAAAACATCATCAAAACAAATCAAAACCAACCAAAAAATAAGAGGAACACGGCAACATATTGGCAAGCAAGAGACGGAGAACGTGGCACCTTCTAGGAGGCCAAGAAGGAAGCCGCACAACACCTGCACTGTGTCTGCAACTTTCAAACTGCTAGAAGCTAGTGGCTTGCCACTGGCCTGCCTCTTCAATTGCCATTAGCATTGCAATGGAAGCTATTCTTGGACAACTTTGCTCTGCTTGCTGCTAGTTCTGCCCCAGCCTACCATAGATAACCTTGCTCTTGCCTTGAGGCTCTGAGATGCCAAGAACTTGTCAACTTCAAAGGGCGGGCCGGGCTACATCTACTCAGCTGCCACAGTTTCTCCTTGCTAGACCTAGTGGGAAAGCATTTTGCTGAGATGCAGAAGGCAAGAAACGCAGAAAACGGAGACGCGGAGCTGTCCCAAGTGCCGCTGCCAGGCGTCTTTCCGCAGAAGGAGCGCCCCGGAGCGCACCGCAACCGGCACCGTCATCTCTGCGCAAAGAGCCAAAATATTTTCAAACCCGCCAAAACTAATCCAAAAATATTTTCAAACCCGCCAAAATAGAAAACCAGACAGAAGTGATCAATACATTCGAAAAAACCTGACAAAACATGATCAAGCCCACCAAAGCTAATCCAAACACACCAAAAACTGGGCTAAACAGAATCAAAACAAATCAAAACAAATCGAAACCTTCTAAAAACGGGCCAAAATATTTCAAAACCCGTCAAAACTAATCAAAACCTTCCGAATACCCGCCAAAACATTCCAAATACCCGCCAAAAGATTTTAAAACCCGCCAAAAAGAATCCAAACATTCCAAAACCTGCCAACACAATAAAAACAACTCAAGAGAATACAAAACATTCTAAAACCCAACCAAGACATTCCGAAAACCCGCCAAAACATCATAAAAACAAATCAAAACCAACCAAAATATTCCAAAAACCCGCCAAAATGATTTAGACCCACAAAACTCATCCAAACATTCTGAAAAGATGCCAAAACATTAGAAAACCAGCCTGAACTGATCAAAACATTCAAAAAACTTGGCAAAACATCATAAAAACAAATCAAAACCAACCGAAACATTCCAAAAACCTGACAAAATAGTTTAGAACCTGCCAAACCTGATCAAAACATTCTGAAAAGATGCCAAAATACTAGAAAACCAGTCAGAAGTGATCGAAACTTTCAATAACTTGCCAAAACATAATCAAAACAAATGAAAGCAAACCAAAACATTCCAAATACCCGCCAAAAGATTTTAAAACCCGCCAAAAGGAATCCAAACGTTCCACAACCTGCCAAGATAATAAAAACAACACAAGAGAAAACAAAACATTCTGAAACACCACCAAAACATTCCGAAAACCCGCCAAAACATCATAAAAACAAATCAAAACCAACCAAAAAATAAGAGGAACACGGCAACATATTGGCAAGCAAGAGACGGAGAACGCGGCACCTTCTAGGAGGCCAAGAAGGAAGCCGCACAACACCTGCACTGTGTCTGCAACTTTCAAACTGCTAGAAGCTAGTGGCTTGCCACTGGCCTGCCTCTTCAATTGCCATTAGCATTGCAATGGAAGCTATTCTTGGACAACTTTGCTCTGCTTGCTGCTAGTTCTGCCCCAGCCTACCATAGATAACCTTGCTCTTGCCTTGAGGCTCTGAGATGCCAAGAACTTGTCAACTTCAAAGGGCGGGCCTGGCTACATCTACTCAGCTGCCACAGTTTCTCCTTGCTAGACCTAGTGGGAAAGCATTTTGCTGAGATGCAGAAGGCAAGAAACGAAGAATACGGAGACGCGGAGCTGTCCCAAGTGCCGCTGCCAGGCATCTTTCCGCAGAAGGAGCGCCCCGGAGCGCACCGCAACCGGCACCGTCATCTCTGCGCAAAGAGCCAAAATATTTTCAAACCCGCCAAAACTAATCCAAAAATATTTTTAAACCCGCCAAAATAGAAAACCAGACAGAAGTGATCAATACATTCGAAAAAACCTGACAAAACATGATAAAGCCCACCAAAACTAATCCAAACACACCAAAAACTGGGCTAAACAGAATCAAAACAAATCAAAACAAATCGAAACCTTCTAAAAACGGGCCAAAATATTTCAAAACCCGTCAAAACTAATCAAAACCTTCCGAATACCCGCCAAAACATTCCAAATACCCGCCAAAAGATTTTAAAACCCGCCAAAAAGAATCCAAACATTCCAAAACCTGCCAACACAATAAAAACAACTCAAGAGAATACAAAACATTCTAAAACCCAACCAAGACCTTCCGAAAACCCGCCAAAACATCATAAAAACAAATCAAAAGCAACCAAAATATTCCAAAAACCCGCCAAAATGATTTAGACCCACAAAAGTCATCAAAACATTCTGAAAAGATGCCAAAACATTAGAAAATCAGCCTGAACTGATCAAAACATTCAAAAAACTTGGCAAAACATCATAAAAACAAATCAAAACCAACCGAAACATTCCAAAAACCTGACAAAAGAGTTTAGAACCTGCCAAACCTGATCAAAACATTCTGAAAAGATGCCAAAATACTAGAAAACCAGTCAGAAGTGATCGAAACTTTCAATAACTTGCCAAAACATAATCAAAACAAATGAAAGCAAACCAAAACATTCCAAATACCCGCCAAAAGATTTTAAAACCCGCCAAAAGGAATCCAAACGTTCCACAACCTGCCAAGATAATAAAAACAACACAAGAGAAAACAAAACATTCTGAAACACCACCAAAACATTCCGAAAACCCGCCAAAACATCATAAAAACAAATCAAAACCAACCAAAAAATAAGAGGAACACGGCAACATATTGGCAAGCAAGAGACGGAGAACGCGGCACCTTCTAGGAGGCCAAGAAGGAAGCCGCACAACACCTGCACTGTGTCTGCAACTTTCAAACTGCTAGAAGATAGTGGCTTGCCACTGGCCTGCCTCTTCAATTGCCATTAGCATTGCAATGGAAGCTATTCTTGGACAACTTTGCTCTGCTTGCTGCTAGTTCTGCCCCAGCCTACCATAGATAACCTTGCTCTTGCCTTGAGGCTCTGAGATGCCAAGAACTTGTCAACTTCAAAGGGCGGGCCGGGCTACATCTACTCAGCTGCCACAGTTTCTCCTTGCTAGACCTAGTGGGAAAGCATTTTGCTGAGATGCAGAAGGCAAGAAACGCAGAATACGGAGACGCGGAGCTGTCCCAAGTGCCGCTGCCAGGCATCTTTCCGCAGAAGGAGCGCCCCGGAGCGCACCGCAACCGGCACCGTCATCTCTGCGCAAAGAGCCAAAATATTTTCAAACCCGCCAAAACTCATCCAAAAATATTTTCAAACCCGCCAAAATAGAAAACCAGACAGAAGTGATCAATACATTCGAAAAAACCTGACAAAACATGATCAAGCCCACCAAAGCTAATCCAAACACACCAAAAACTGGGCTAAACAGAATCAAAACAAATCAAAACAAATCGAAACCTTCTAAAAACCGGCCAAAATATTTCAAAACCCGTCAAAACTAATCAAAACCTTCCGAATACCCGCCAAAACATTCCAAATACCCGCCAAAAGATATTAAAACCCGCCAAAAAGAATCCAAACATTCCAAAACCTGCCAACACAATAAAAACAACTCAAGAGAATACAAAACATTCTAAAACCCAACCAAGACATTCCGAAAACCCGCCAAAACATCATAAAAACAAATCAAAACCAACCAAAATATTCCAAAAACCCGCCAAAATGATTTAGACCCACAAAACTCATCAAAACATTCTGAAAAGATGCCAAAACATTAGAAAACCAGCCTGAACTGATCAAAACATTCAAAAAACTTGGCAAAACATCATAAAAACAAATCAAAACCAACCGAAACATTCCAAAAACCTGACAAAATAGTTTAGAACCTGCCAAACCTGATCAAAACATTCTGAAAAGATGCCAAAATACTAGAAAACCAGTCAGAAGTGATCGAAACTTTCAATAACTTGCCAAAACATAATCAAAACAAATGAAAGCAAACCAAAACATTCCAAATACCCGCCAAAAGATTTTAAAACCCGCCAAAAGGAATCCAAACGTTCCACAACCTGCCAAGATAATAAAAACAACACAAGAGAAAACAAAACATTCTGAAACACCACCAAAACATTCCGAAAACCCGCCAAAACATCATAAAAACAAATCAAAACCAACCAAAAAATAAGAGGAACACGGCAACATATTGGCAAGCAAGAGACGGAGAACGCGGCACCTTCTAGGAGGCCAAGAAGGAAGCCGCACAACACCTGCACTGTGTCTGCAACTTTCAAACTGCTAGAAGCTAGTGGCTTGCCACTGGCCTGCCTCTTCAATTGCCATTAGCATTGCAATGGAAGCTATTCTTGGACAACTTTGCTCTGCTTGCTGCTAGTTCTGCCCCAGCCTACCATAGATAACCTTGCTCTTGCCTTGAGGCTCTGAGATGCCAAGAACTTGTCAACTTCAAAGGGCGGGCCGGGCTACATCTACTCAGCTGCCACAGTTTCTCCTTGCTAGACCTAGTGGGAAAGCATTTTGCTGAGATGCAGAAGGCAAGAAACGCAGAATACGGAGACGCGGAGCTGTCCCAAGTGCCGCTGCCAGGCGTCTTTCCGCAGAAGGAGCGCCCCGGAGCGCACCGCAACCGGCACCGTCATCTCTGCGCAAAGAGCCAAAATATTTTCAAACCCGCCAAAACTAATCCAAAAATATTTTCAAACCCGCCAAAATAGAAAACCAGACAGAAGTGATCAATACATTCGAAAAAACCTGACAAAACATGATCAAGCCCACCAAAGCTAATCCAAACACACCAAAAACTGGGCTAAACAGAATCAAAACAAATCAAAACAAATCGAAACCTTCTAAAAACCGGCCAAAATATTTCAAAACCCGTCAAAACTAATCAAAACCTTCCGAATACCCGCCAAAACATTCCAAATACCCGCCAAAAGATTTTAAAACCCGCCAAAAAGTATCCAAACATTCCAAAACCTGCCAACACAATAAAAACAACTCAAGAGAATACAAAACATTCTAAAACCCAACCAAGACATTCCGAAAACCCGCCAAAACATCATAAAAACAAATCAAAAGCAACCAAAATATTCCAAAAACCCGCCAAAATGATTTAGACCCACAAAACTCATCAAAACATTCTGAAAAGATGCCAAAACATTAGAAAACCAGCCTGAACTGATCAAAACATTCAAAAAACTTGGCAAAACATCATAAAAACAAATCAAAACCAACCAAAACATTCCAAAAACCTGACAAAATAGTTTAGAACCTGCCAAACCTGATCAAAACATTCTGAAAAGATGCCAAAATACTAGAAAACCAGTCAGAAGTGATCGAAACTTTCAATAACTTGCCAAAACATAATCAAAACAAATGAAAGCAAACCAAAACATTCCAAATACCCGCCAAAATATTTTAAAACCCGCCAAAAGGAATCCAAACGTTCCACAACCTGCCAAGATAATAAAAACAACACAAGAGAAAACAAAACATTCTGAAACACCACCAAAACATTCCGAAAACCCGCCAAAACATCATCAAAACAAATCAAAACCAACCAAAAAATAAGAGGAACACGGCAACATATTGGCAAGCAAGAGACGGAGAACGTGGCACCTTCTAGGAGGCCAAGAAGGAAGCCGCACAACACCTGCACTGTGTCTGCAACTTTCAAACTGCTAGAAGCTAGTGGCTTGCCACTGGCCTGCCTCTTCAATTGCCATTAGCATTGCAATGGAAGCTATTCTTGGACAACTTTGCTCTGCTTGCTGCTAGTTCTGCCCCAGCCTACCATAGATAACCTTGCTCTTGCCTTGAGGCTCTGAGATGCCAAGAACTTGTCAACTTCAAAGGGCGGGCCGGGCTACATCTACTCAGCTGCCACAGTTTCTCCTTGCTAGACCTAGTGGGAAAGCATTTTGCTGAGATGCAGAAGGCAAGAAACGCAGAAAACGGAGACGCGGAGCTGTCCCAAGTGCCGCTGCCAGGCGTCTTTCCGCAGAAGGAGCGCCCCGGAGCGCACCGCAACCGGCACCGTCATCTCTGCGCAAAGAGCCAAAATATTTTCAAACCCGCCAAAACTAATCCAAAAATATTTTCAAACCCGCCAAAATAGAAAACCAGACAGAAGTGATCAATACATTCGAAAAAACCTGACAAAACATGATCAAGCCCACCAAAGCTAATCCAAACACACCAAAAACTGGGCTAAACAGAATCAAAACAAATCAAAACAAATCGAAACCTTCTAAAAACGGGCCAAAATATTTCAAAACCCGTCAAAACTAATCAAAACCTTCCGAATACCCGCCAAAACATTCCAAATACCCGCCAAAAGATTTTAAAACCCGCCAAAAAGAATCCAAACATTCCAAAACCTGCCAACACAATAAAAACAACTCAAGAGAATACAAAACATTCTAAAACCCAACCAAGACATTCCGAAAACCCGCCAAAACATCATAAAAACAAATCAAAACCAACCAAAATATTCCAAAAACCCGCCAAAATGATTTAGACCCACAAAACTCATCCAAACATTCTGAAAAGATGCCAAAACATTAGAAAACCAGCCTGAACTGATCAAAACATTCAAAAAACTTGGCAAAACATCATAAAAACAAATCAAAACCAACCGAAACATTCCAAAAACCTGACAAAATAGTTTAGAACCTGCCAAACCTGATCAAAACATTCTGAAAAGATGCCAAAATACTAGAAAACCAGTCAGAAGTGATCGAAACTTTCAATAACTTGCCAAAACATAATCAAAACAAATGAAAGCAAACCAAAACATTCCAAATACCCGCCAAAAGATTTTAAAACCCGCCAAAAGGAATCCAAACGTTCCACAACCTGCCAAGATAATAAAAACAACACAAGAGAAAACAAAACATTCTGAAACACCACCAAAACATTCCGAAAACCCGCCAAAACATCATAAAAACAAATCAAAACCAACCAAAAAATAAGAGGAACACGGCAACATATTGGCAAGCAAGAGACGGAGAACGCGGCACCTTCTAGGAGGCCAAGAAGGAAGCCGCACAACACCTGCACTGTGTCTGCAACTTTCAAACTGCTAGAAGCTAGTGGCTTGCCACTGGCCTGCCTCTTCAATTGCCATTAGCATTGCAATGGAAGCTATTCTTGGACAACTTTGCTCTGCTTGCTGCTAGTTCTGCCCCAGCCTACCATAGATAACCTTGCTCTTGCCTTGAGGCTCTGAGATGCCAAGAACTTGTCAACTTCAAAGGGCGGGCCTGGCTACATCTACTCAGCTGCCACAGTTTCTCCTTGCTAGACCTAGTGGGAAAGCATTTTGCTGAGATGCAGAAGGCAAGAAACGAAGAATACGGAGACGCGGAGCTGTCCCAAGTGCCGCTGCCAGGCATCTTTCCGCAGAAGGAGCGCCCCGGAGCGCACCGCAACCGGCACCGTCATCTCTGCGCAAAGAGCCAAAATATTTTCAAACCCGCCAAAACTAATCCAAAAATATTTTTAAACCCGCCAAAATAGAAAACCAGACAGAAGTGATCAATACATTCGAAAAAACCTGACAAAACATGATAAAGCCCACCAAAACTAATCCAAACACACCAAAAACTGGGCTAAACAGAATCAAAACAAATCAAAACAAATCGAAACCTTCTAAAAACGGGCCAAAATATTTCAAAACCCGTCAAAACTAATCAAAACCTTCCGAATACCCGCCAAAACATTCCAAATACCCGCCAAAAGATTTTAAAACCCGCCAAAAAGAATCCAAACATTCCAAAACCTGCCAACACAATAAAAACAACTCAAGAGAATACAAAACATTCTAAAACCCAACCAAGACCTTCCGAAAACCCGCCAAAACATCATAAAAACAAATCAAAAGCAACCAAAATATTCCAAAAACCCGCCAAAATGATTTAGACCCACAAAAGTCATCAAAACATTCTGAAAAGATGCCAAAACATTAGAAAATCAGCCTGAACTGATCAAAACATTCAAAAAACTTGGCAAAACATCATAAAAACAAATCAAAACCAACCGAAACATTCCAAAAACCTGACAAAAGAGTTTAGAACCTGCCAAACCTGATCAAAACATTCTGAAAAGATGCCAAAATACTAGAAAACCAGTCAGAAGTGATCGAAACTTTCAATAACTTGCCAAAACATAATCAAAACAAATGAAAGCAAACCAAAACATTCCAAATACCTGCCAAAATATTTTAAAACCCGCCAAAAGGAATCCAAACGTTCCACAACCTGCCAAGATAATAAAAACAACACAAGAGAAAACAAAACATTCTGAAACACCACCAAAACATTCCGAAAACCCGCCAAAACATCATAAAAACAAATCAAAACCAACCAAAAAATAAGAGGAACACGGCAACATATTGGCAAGCAAGAGACGGAGAACGCGGCACCTTCTAGGAGGCCAAGAAGGAAGCCGCACAACACCTGCACTGTGTCTGCAACTTTCAAACTGCTAGAAGCTAGTGGCTTGCCACTGGCCTGCCTCTTCAATTGCCATTAGCATTGCAATGGAAGCTATTCTTGGACAACTTTGCTCTGCTTGCTGCTAGTTCTGCCCCAGCCTACCATAGATAACCTTGCTCTTGCCTTGAGGCTCTGAGATGCCAAGAACTTGTCAACTTCAAAGGGCGGGCCGGGCTACATCTACTCAGCTGCCACAGTTTCTCCTTGCTAGACCTAGTGGGAAAGCATTTTGCTGAGATGCAGAAGGCAAGAAACGCAGAATACGGAGACGCGGAGCTGTCCCAAGTGCCGCTGCCAGGCATCTTTCCGCAGAAGGAGCGCCCCGGAGCGCACCGCAACCGGCACCGTCATCTCTGCGCAAAGAGCCAAAATATTTTCAAACCCGCCAAAACTAATCCAAAAATATTTTCAAACCCGCCAAAATAGAAAACCAGACAGAAGTGATCAATACATTCGAAAAAACCTGACAAAACATGATCAAGCCCACCAAAGCTAATCCAAACACACCAAAAACTGGGCTAAACAGAATCAAAA
Organism: Passer domesticus; assembly: GCF_036417665.1. Taxonomy (NCBI): domain Eukaryota; kingdom Metazoa; phylum Chordata; class Aves; order Passeriformes; family Passeridae; genus Passer; species Passer domesticus. The sequence continues at coordinate 56,861,941 of NC_087478.1, read as the reverse complement.
CAAATCAAAACAAATCGAAACCTTCTAAAAACCGGCCAAAATATTTCAAAACCCGTCAAAACTAATCAAAACCTTCCGAATACCCGCCAAAACATTCCAAATACCCGCCAAAAGATTTTAAAACCCGCCAAAAAGAATCCAAACATTCCAAAACCTGCCAACACAATAAAAACAACTCAAGAGAATACAAAACATTCTAAAACCCAACCAAGACATTCCGAAAACCCGCCAAAACATCATAAAAACAAATCAAAACCAACCAAAATATTCCAAAAACCCGCCAAAATGATTTAGACCCACAAAACTCATCAAAACATTCTGAAAAGATGCCAAAACATTAGAAAACCAGCCTGAACTGATCAAAACATTCAAAAAACTTGGCAAAACATCATAAAAACAAATCAAAACCAACCGAAACATTCCAAAAACCTGACAAAATAGTTTAGAACCTGCCAAACCTGATCAAAACATTCTGAAAAGATGCCAAAATACTAGAAAACCAGTCAGAAGTGATCGAAACTTTCAATAACTTGCCAAAACATAATCAAAACAAATGAAAGCAAACCAAAACATTCCAAATACCCGCCAAAACATTTTAAAACCCGCCAAAAGGAATCCAAACGTTCCACAACCTGCCAAGATAATAAAAACAACACAAGAGAAAACAAAACATTCTGAAACACCACCAAAACATTCCGAAAACCCGCCAAAACATCATAAAAACAAATCAAAACCAACCAAAAAATAAGAGGAACACGGCAACATATTGGCAAGCAAGAGACGGAGAACGCGGCACCTTCTAGGAGGCCAAGAAGGAAGCCGCACAACACCTGCACTGTGTCTGCAACTTTCAAACTGCTAGAAGCTAGTGGCTTGCCACTGGCCTGCCTCTTCAATTGCCATTAGCATTGCAATGGAAGCTATTCTTGGACAACTTTGCTCTGCTTGCTGCTAGTTCTGCCCCAGCCTACCATAGATAACCTTGCTCTTGCCTTGAGGCTCTGAGATGCCAAGAACTTGTCAACTTCAAAGGGCGGGCCGGGCTACATCTACTCAGCTGCCACAGTTTCTCCTTGCTAGACCTAGTGGGAAAGCATTTTGCTGAGATGCAGAAGGCAAGAAACGCAGAATACGGAGACGCGGAGCTGTCCCAAGTGCCGCTGCCAGGCATCTTTCCGCAGAAGGAGCGCCCCGGAGCGCACCGCAACCGGCACCGTCATCTCTGCGCAAAGAGCCAAAATATTTTCAAACCCGCCAAAACTAATCCAAAAATATTTTTAAACCCGCCAAAATAGAAAACCAGACAGAAGTGATCAATACATTCGAAAAAACCTGACAAAACATGATAAAGCCCACCAAAGCTAATCCAAACACACCAAAAACTGGGCTAAACAGAATCAAAACAAATCAAAACAAATCGAAACCTTCTAAAAACGGGCCAAAATATTTCAAAACCCGTCAAAACTAATCAAAACCTTCCGAATACCCGCCAAAACATTCCAAATACCCGCCAAAAGATTTTAAAACCCGCCAAAAAGAATCCAAACATTCCAAAACCTGCCAACACAATAAAAACAACTCAAGAGAATACAAAACATTCTAAAACCCAACCAAGACATTCCGAAAACCCGCCAAAACATCATAAAAACAAATCAAAACCAACCAAAATATTCCAAAAACCCGCCAAAATGATTTAGACCCACAAAACTCATCAAAACATTCTGAAAAGATGCCAAAACATTAGAAAACCAGCCTGAACTGATCAAAACATTCAAAAAACTTGGCAAAACATCATAAAAACAAATCAAAACCAACCGAAACATTCCAAAAACCTGACAAAATAGTTTAGAACCTGCCAAACCTGATCAAAACATTCTGAAAAGATGCCAAAATACTAGAAAACCAGTCAGAAGTGATCGAAACTTTCAATAACTTGCCAAAACATAATCAAAACAAATGAAAGCAAACCAAAACATTCCAAATACCCGCCAAAATATTTTAAAACCCGCCAAAAGGAATCCAAACGTTCCACAACCTGCCAAGATAATAAAAACAACACAAGAGAAAACAAAACATTCTGAAACACCACCAAAACATTCCGAAAACCCGCCAAAACATCATAAAAACAAATCAAAACCAACCAAAAAATAAGAGGAACACGGCAACATATTGGCAAGCAAGAGACGGAGAACGCGGCACCTTCTAGGAGGCCAAGAAGGAAGCCGCACAACACCTGCACTGTGTCTGCAACTTTCAAACTGCTAGAAGATAGTGGCTTGCCACTGGCCTGCCTCTTCAATTGCCATTAGCATTGCAATGGAAGCTATTCTTGGACAACTTTGCTCTGCTTGCTGCTAGTTCTGCCCCAGCCTACCATAGATAACCTTGCTCTTGCCTTGAGGCTCTGAGATGCCAAGAACTTGTCAACTTCAAAGGGCGGGCCGGGCTACATCTACTCAGCTGCCACAGTTTCTCCTTGCTAGACCTAGTGGGAAAGCATTTTGCTGAGATGCAGAAGGCAAGAAACGCAGAATACGGAGACGCGGAGCTGTCCCAAGTGCCGCTGCCAGGCATCTTTCCGCAGAAGGAGCGCCCCGGAGCGCACCGCAACCGGCACCGTCATCTCTGCGCAAAGAGCCAAAATATTTTCAAACCCGCCAAAACTAATCCAAAAATATTTTCAAACCCGCCAAAATAGAAAACCAGACAGAAGTGATCAATACATTCGAAAAAACCTGACAAAACATGATAAAGCCCACCAAAGCTAATCCAAACACACCAAAAACTGGGCTAAACAGAATCAAAACAAATCAAAACAAATCGAAACCTTCTAAAAACCGGCCAAAATATTTCAAAACCCGTCAAAACTAATCCAAACCTTCCGAATACCCGCCAAAACATTCCAAATACCCGCCAAAAGATTTTAAAACCCGCCAAAAAGAATCCAAACATTCCAAAACCTGCCAACACAATAAAAACAACTCAAGAGAATACAAAACATTCTAAAACCCAACCAAGACATTCCGAAAACCCGCCAAAACATCATAAAAACAAATCAAAACCAACCAAAATATTCCAAAAACCCGCCAAAATGATTTAGACCCACAAAACTCATCAAAACATTCTGAAAAGATGCCAAAACATTAGAAAACCAGCCTGAACTGATCAAAACATTCAAAAAACTTGGCAAAACATCATAAAAACAAATCAAAACCAACCGAAACATTCCAAAAACCTGACAAAATAGTTTAGAACCTGCCAAACCTGATCAAAACATTCTGAAAAGATGCCAAAATACTAGAAAACCAGTCAGAAGTGATCGAAACGTTCAATAACTTGCCAAAACATAATCAAAACAAATGAAAGCAAACCAAAACATTCCAAATACCCGCCAAAATATTTTAAAACCCGCCAAAAGGAATCCAAACGTTCCACAACCTGCCAAGATAATAAAAACAACACAAGAGAAAACAAAACATTCTGAAACACCACCAAAACATTCCGAAAACCCGCCAAAACATCATAAAAACAAATCAAAACCAACCAAAAAATAAGAGGAACACGGCAACATATTGGCAAGCAAGAGACGGAGAACGCGGCACCTTCTAGGAGGCCAAGAAGGAAGCCGCACAACACCTGCACTGTGTCTGCAACTTTCAAACTGCTAGAAGCTAGTGGCTTGCCACTGGCCTGCCTCTTCAATTGCCATTAGCATTGCAATGGAAGCTATTCTTGGACAACTTTGCTCTGCTTGCTGCTAGTTCTGCCCCAGCCTACCATAGATAACCTTGCTCTTGCCTTGAGGCTCTGAGATGCCAAGAACTTGTCAACTTCAAAGGGTGGGCCGGGCTACATCTACTCAGCTGCCACAGTTTCTCCTTGCTAGACCTAGTGGGAAAGCATTTTGCTGAGATGCAGAAGGCAAGAAACGCAGAATACGGAGACGCGGAGCTGTCCCAAGTGCCGCTGCCAGGCATCTTTCCGCAGAAGGAGCGCCCCGGAGCGCACCACAACCGGCACCGTCATCTCTGCGCAAAGAGCCAAAATATTTTCAAACCCGCCAAAACTAATCCAAAAATATTTTTAAACCCGCCAAAATAGAAAACCAGACAGAAGTGATCAATACATTCGAAAAAACCTGACAAAACATGATAAAGCCCACCAAAGCTAATCCAAACACACCAAAAACTGGGCTAAACAGAATCAAAACAAATCAAAACAAATCGAAACCTTCTAAAAACGGGCCAAAATATTTCAAAACCCGTCAAAACTAATCAAAACCTTCCGAATACCCGCCAAAACATTCCAAATACCCGCCAAAAGATTTTAAAACCCGCCAAAAAGAATCCAAACATTCCAAAACCTGCCAACACAATAAAAACAACTCAAGAGAATACAAAACATTCTAAAACCCAACCAAGACATTCCGAAAACCCGCCAAAACATCATAAAAACAAATCAAAAGCAACCAAAATATTCCAAAAACCCGCCAAAATGATTTAGACCCACAAAAGTCATCAAAACATTCTGAGAAGATGCCAAAACATTAGAAAACCAGCCTGAACTGATCAAAACATTCAAAAAACTTGGCAAAACATCATAAAAACAAATCAAAACCAACCAAAACATTCCAAAAACCTGACAAAATAGTTTAGAACCTGCCAAACCTGATCAAAACATTCTGAAAAGATGCCAAAATACTAGAAAACCAGTCAGAAGTGATCGAAACTTTCAATAACTTGCCAAAACACAATCAAAACAAATGAAAGCAAACCAAAACATTCCAAATACCCGCCAAAATATTTTAAAACCCGCCAAAAGGAATCCAAACGTTCCACAACCTGCCAAGATAATAAAAACAACACAAGAGAAAACAAAACATTCTGAAACACCACCAAAACATTCCGAAAACCCGCCAAAACATCATAAAAACAAATCAAAACCAACCAAAAAATAAGAGGAACACGGCAACATATTGGCAAGCAAGAGACGGAGAACGCGGCACCTTCTAGGAGGCCAAGAAGGAAGCCGCACAACACCTGCACTGTGTCTGCAACTTTCAAACTGCTAGAAGCTAGTGGCTTGCCACTGGCCTGCCTCTTCAATTGCCATTAGCATTGCAATGGAAGCTATTCTTGGACAACTTTGCTCTGCTTGCTGCTAGTTCTGCCCCAGCCTACCATAGATAACCTTGCTCTTGCCTTGAGGCTCTGAGATGCCAAGAACTTGTCAACTTCAAAGGGCGGGCCGGGCTACATCTACTCAGCTGCCACAGTTTCTCCTTGCTAGACCTAGTGGGAAAGCATTTTGCTGAGATGCAGAAGGCAAGAAACGAAGAATACGGAGACGCGGAGCTGTCCCAAGTGCCGCTGCCAGGCATCTTTCCGCAGAAGGAGCGCCCCGGAGCGCACCGCAACCGGCACCGTCATCTCTGCGCAAAGAGCCAAAATATTTTCAAACCCGCCAAAACTCATCCAAAAATATTTTTAAACCCGCCAAAATAGAAAACCAGACAGAAGTGATCAATACATTCGAAAAAACCTGACAAAACATGATAAAGCCCACCAAAGCTAATCCAAACACACCAAAAACTGGGCTAAACAGAATCAAAACAAATCAAAACAAATCGAAACCTTCTAAAAACCGGCCAAAATATTTCAAAACCCGTCAAAACTAATCAAAACCTTCCGAATACCCGCCAAAACATTCCAAATACCCGCCAAAAGATATTAAAACCCGCCAAAAAGAATCCAAACATTCCAAAACCTGCCAACACAATAAAAACAACTCAAGAGAATACAAAACATTCTAAAACCCAACCAAGACATTCCGAAAACCCGCCAAAACATCATAAAAACAAATCAAAACCAACCAAAATATTCCAAAAACCCGCCAAAATGATTTAGACCCACAAAACTCATCAAAACATTCTGAAAAGATGCCAAAACATTAGAAAACCAGCCTGAACTGATCAAAACATTCAAAAAACTTGGCAAAACATCATAAAAACAAATCAAAACCAACCGAAACATTCCAAAAACCTGACAAAAGAGTTTAGAACCTGCCAAACCTGATCAAAACATTCTGAAAAGATGCCAAAATACTAGAAAACCAGTCAGAAGTGATCGAAACTTTCAATAACTTGCCAAAACATAATCAAAACAAATGAAAGCAAACCAAAACATTCCAAATACCCGCCAAAAGATTTTAAAACCCGCCAAAAGGAATCCAAACGTTCCACAACCTGCCAAGATAATAAAAACAACACAAGAGAAAACAAAACATTCTGAAACACCACCAAAACATTCCGAAAACCCGCCAAAACATCATAAAAACAAATCAAAACCAACCAAAAAATAAGAGGAACACGGCAACATATTGGCAAGCAAGAGACGGAGAACGCGGCACCTTCTAGGAGGCCAAGAAGGAAGCCGCACAACACCTGCACTGTGTCTGCAACTTTCAAACTCCTAGAAGCTAGTGGCTTGCCACTGGCCTGCCTCTTCAATTGCCGTTAGCATTCCAATGGAAGCTATTCTTGGACAACTTTGCTCTGCTTGCTGCTAGTTCTGCCCCAGCCTACCATAGATAACCTTGCTCTTGCCTTGAGGCTCTGAGATGCCAAGAACTTGTCAACTTCAAAGGGCGGGCCGGGCTACATCTACTCAGCTGCCACAGTTTCTCCTTGCTAGACCTAGTGGGAAAGCATTTTGCTGAGATGCAGAAGGCAAGAAACGAAGAATACGGAGACGCGGAGCTGTCCCAAGTGCCGCTGCCAGGCATCTTTCCGCAGAAGGAGCGCCCCGGAGCGCACCGCAACCGGCACCGTCATCGCTGCGCAAAGAGCCAAAATATTTTAAAACCCGCCAAAACTAATCCAAAAATATTTTCAAACCCGCCAAAATAGAAAACCAGACAGAAGTGATCAATACATTCGAAAAAACCTGACAAAACATGATCAAGCCCACCAAAGCTAATCCAAACACACCAAAAACTGGGCTAAACAGAATCAAAACAAATCAAAACAAATCGAAACCTTCTAAAAACGGGCCAAAATATTTCAAAACCCGTCAAAACTAATCAAAACCTTCCGAATACCCGCCAAAACATTCCAAATACCCGCCAAAAGATTTTAAAACCCGCCAAAAAGAATCCAAACATTCCAAAACCTGCCAACACAATAAAAACAACTCAAGAGAATACAAAACATTCTAAAACCCAACCAAGACATTCCGAAAACCCGCCAAAACATCATAAAAACAAATCAAAACCAACCAAAATATTCCAAAAACCCGCCAAAATGATTTAGACCCACAAAACTCATCAAAACATTCTGAAAAGATGCCAAAACATTAGAAAACCAGCCTGAACTGATCAAAACATTCAAAAAACTTGGCAAAACATCATAAAAACAAATCAAAACCAACCGAAACATTCCAAAAACCTGACAAAAGAGTTTAGAACCTGCCAAACCTGATCAAAACATTCTGAAAAGATGCCAAAATACTAGAAAACCAGTCAGAAGTGATCGAAACTTTCAATAACTTGCCAAAACACAATCAAAACAAATGAAAGCAAACCAAAACATTCCAAATACCCGCCAAAATATTTTAAAACCCGCCAAAAGGAATCCAAACGTTCCACAACCTGCCAAGATAATAAAAACAACACAAGAGAAAACAAAACATTCTGAAACACCACCAAAACATTCCGAAAACCCGCCAAAACATCATAAAAACAAATCAAAACCAACCAAAAAATAAGAGGAACACGGCAACATATTGGCAAGCAAGAGACGGAGAACGCGGCACCTTCTAGGAGGCCAAGAAGGAAGCCGCACAACACCTGCACTGTGTCTGCAACTTTCAAACTCCTAGAAGCTAGTGGCTTGCCACTGGCCTGCCTCTTCAATTGCCGTTAGCATTCCAATGGAAGCTATTCTTGGACAACTTTGCTCTGCTTGCTGCTAGTTCTGCCCCAGCCTACCATAGATAACCTTGCTCTTGCCTTGAGGCTCTGAGATGCCAAGAACTTGTCAACTTCAAAGGGCGGGCCGGGCTACATCTACTCAGCTGCCACAGTTTCTCCTTGCTAGACCTAGTGGGAAAGCATTTTGCTGAGATGCAGAAGGCAAGAAACGAAGAATACGGAGACGCGGAGCTGTCCCAAGTGCCGCTGCCAGGCATCTTTCCGCAGAAGGAGCGCCCCGGAGCGCACCGCAACCGGCACCGTCATCTCTGCGCAAAGAGCCAAAATATTTTCAAACCCGCCAAAATAGAAAACCAGACAGAAGTGATCAATACATTCGAAAAAACCTGACAAAACATGATAAAGCCCACCAAAGCTAATCCAAACACACCAAAAACTGGGCTAAACAGAATCAAAACAAATCAAAACAAATCGAAACCTTCTAAAAACCGGCCAAAATATTTCAAAACCCGTCAAAACTAATCAAAACCTTCCGAATACCCGCCAAAACATTCCAAATACCCGCCAAAAGATTTTAAAACCCGCCAAAAAGAATCCAAACATTCCAAAACCTGCCAACACAATAAAAACAACTCAAGAGAATACAAAACATTCTAAAACCCAACCAAGACATTCCGAAAACCCGCCAAAACATCATAAAAACAAATCAAAACCAACCAAAATATTCCAAAAACCCGCCAAAATGATTTAGACCCACAAAACTCATCAAAACATTCTGAAAAGATGCCAAAACATTAGAAAACCAGCCTGAACTGATCAAAACATTCAAAAAACTTGGCAAAACATCATAAAAACAAATCAAAACCAACCGAAACATTCCAAAAACCTGACAAAAGAGTTTAGAACCTGCCAAACCTGATCAAAACATTCTGAAAAGATGCCAAAATACTAGAAAACCAGTCAGAAGTGATCGAAACTTTCAATAACTTGCCAAAACACAATCAAAACAAATGAAAGCAAACCAAAACATTCCAAATACCCGCCAAAATATTTTAAAACCCGCCAAAAGGAATCCAAACGTTCCACAACCTGCCAAGATAATAAAAACAACACAAGAGAAAACAAAACATTCTGAAACACCACCAAAACATTCCGAAAACCCGCCAAAACATCATAAAAACAAATCAAAACCAACCAAAAAATAAGAGGAACACGGCAACATATTGGCAAGCAAGAGACGGAGAACGCGGCACCTTCTAGGAGGCCAAGAAGGAAGCCGCACAACACCTGCACTGTGTCTGCAACTTTCAAACTGCTAGAAGCTAGTGGCTTGCCACTGGCCTGCCTCTTCAATTGCCATTAGCATTCCAATGGAAGCTATTCTTGGACAACTTTGCTCTGCTTGCTGCTAGTTCTGCCCCAGCCTACCATAGATAACCTTGCTCTTGCCTTGAGGCTCTGAGATGCCAAGAACTTGTCAACTTCAAAGGGCGGGCCGGGCTACATCTACTCAGCTGCCACAGTTTCTCCTTGCTAGACCTAGTGGGAAAGCATTTTGCTGAGATGCAGAAGGCAAGAAACGCAGAATACGGAGACGCGGAGCTGTCCCAAGTGCCGCTGCCAGGCATCTTTCCGCAGAAGGAGCGCCCCGGAGCGCACCGCAACCGGCACCGTCATCTCTGCGCAAAGAGCCAAAATATTTTCAAACCCGCCAAAACTCATCCAAAAATATTTTCAAACCCGCCAAAATAGAAAACCAGACAGAAGTGATCAATACATTCGAAAAAACCTGACAAAACATGATCAAGCCCACCAAAGCTAATCCAAACACACCAAAAACTGGGCTAAACAGAATCAAAACAAATCAAAACAAATCGAAACCTTCTAAAAACGGGCCAAAATATTTCAAAACCCGTCAAAACTAATCAAAACCTTCCGAATACCCGCCAAAACATTCCAAATACCCGCCAAAAGATTTTAAAACCCGCCAAAAAGAATCCAAACATTCCAAAACCTGCCAACACAATAAAAACAACTCAAGAGAATACAAAACATTCTAAAACCCAACCAAGACATTCCGAAAACCCGCCAAAACATCATAAAAACAAATCAAAACCAACCAAAATATTCCAAAAACCCGCCAAAATGATTTAGACCCACAAAACTCATCAAAACATTCTGAAAAGATGCCAAAACATTAGAAAACCAGCCTGAACTGATCAAAACATTCAAAAAACTTGGCAAAACATCATAAAAACAAATCAAAACCAACCGAAACATTCCAAAAACCTGACAAAATAGTTTAGAACCTGCCAAACCTGATCAAAACATTCTGAAAAGATGCCAAAATACTAGAAAACCAGTCAGAAGTGATCGAAACTTTCAATAACTTGCCAAAACACAATCAAAACAAATGAAAGCAAACCAAAACATTCCAAATACCCGCCAAAAGATTTTAAAACCCGCCAAAAGGAATCCAAACGTTCCACAACCTGCCAAGATAATAAAAACAACACAAGAGAAAACAAAACATTCTGAAACACCACCAAAACATTCCGAAAACCCGCCAAAACATCATAAAAACAAATCAAAACCAACCAAAAAATAAGAGGAACACGGCAACATATTGGCAAGCAAGAGACGGAGAACGCGGCACCTTCTAGGAGGCCAAGAAGGAAGCCGCACAACACCTGCACTGTGTCTGCAACTTTCAAACTGCTAGAAGCTAGTGGCTTGCCACTGGCCTGCCTCTTCAATTGCCATTAGCATTCCAATGGAAGCTATTCTTGGACAACTTTGCTCTGCTTGCTGCTAGTTCTGCCCCAGCCTACCATAGATAACCTTGCTCTTGCCTTGAGGCTCTGAGATGCCAAGAACTTGTCAACTTCAAAGGGCGGGCCGGGCTACATCTACTCAGCTGCCACAGTTTCTCCTTGCTAGACCTAGTGGGAAAGCATTTTGCTGAGATGCAGAAGGCAAGAAACGCAGAATACGGAGACGCGGAGCTGTCCCAAGTGCCGCTGCCAGGCATCTTTCCGCAGAAGGAGCGCCCCGGAGCGCACCGCAACCGGCACCGTCATCTCTGCGCAAAGAGCCAAAATATTTTCAAACCCGCCAAAACTAATCCAAAAATATTTTCAAACCCGCCAAAATAGAAAACCAGACAGAAGTGATCAATACATTCGAAAAAACCTGACAAAACATGATAAAGCCCACCAAAGCTAATCCAAACACACCAAAAACTGGGCTAAACAGAATCAAAACAAATCAAAACAAATCGAAACCTTCTAAAAAGGGGCCAAAATATTTCAAAACCCGTCAAAACTAATCCAAACCTTCCGAATACCCGCCAAAACATTCCAAATACCCGCCAAAAGATTTTAAAACCCGCCAAAAAGAATCCAAACATTCCAAAACCTGCCAACACAATAAAAACAACTCAAGAGAATACAAAACATTCTAAAACCCAACCAAGACATTCCGAAAACCCGCCAAAACATCATAAAAACAAATCAAAACCAACCAAAATATTCCAAAAACCCGCCAAAATGATTTAGACCCACAAAACTCATCAAAACATTCTGAAAAGATGCCAAAACATTAGAAAACCAGCCTGAACTGATCAAAACATTCAAAAAACTTGGCAAAACATCATAAAAACAAATCAAAACCAACCGAAACATTCCAAAAACCTGACAAAAGAGTTTAGAACCTGCCAAACCTGATCAAAACATTCTGAAAAGATGCCAAAATACTAGAAAACCAGTCAGAAGTGATCGAAACGTTCAATAACTTGCCAAAACATAATCAAAACAAATGAAAGCAAACCAAAACATTCCAAATACCCGCCAAAAGATTTTAAAACCCGCCAAAAGGAATCCAAACGTTCCACAACCTGCCAAGATAATAAAAACAACACAAGAGAAAACAAAACATTCTGAAACGCCACCAAAACATTCCGAAAACCCGCCAAAACATCATAAAAACAAATCAAAACCAACCAAAAAATAAGAGGAACACGGCAACATATTGGCAAGCAAGAGACGGAGAACGTGGCACCTTCTAGGAGGCCAAGAAGGAAGCCGCACAACACCTGCACTGTGTCTGCAACTTTCAAACTGCTAGAAGCTAGTGGCTTGCCACTGGCCTGCCTCTTCAATTGCCATTAGCATTCCAATGGAAGCTATTCTTGGACAACTTTGCTCTGCTTGCTGCTAGTTCTGCCCCAGCCTACCATAGATAACCTTGCTCTTGCCTTGAGGCTCTGAGATGCCAAGAACTTGTCAACTTCAAAGGGCGGGCCGGGCTACATCTACTCAGCTGCCACAGTTTCTCCTTGCTAGACCTAGTGGGAAAGCATTTTGCTGAGATGCAGAAGGCAAGAAACGCAGAATACGGAGACGCGGAGCTGTCCCAAGTGCCGCTGCCAGGCGTCTTTCCGCAGAAGGAGCGCCCCGGAGCGCACCGCAACCGGCACCGTCATCTCTGCGCAAAGAGCCAAAATATTTTCAAACCCACCAAAACTCATCCAAAAATATTTTCAAACCCGCCAAAATAGAAAACCAGACAGAAGTGATCAATACATTCGAAAAAACCTGACAAAACATGATCAAGCCCACCAAAGCTAATCCAAACACACCAAAAACTGGGCTAAACAGAATCAAAACAAATCGAAACCTTCTAAAAAGGGGCCAAAATATTTCAAAACCCGTCAAAACTAATCCAAACCTTCCGAATACCCGCCAAAACATTCCAAATACCCGCCAAAAGATTTTAAAACCCGCCAAAAAGAATCCAAACATTCCAAAACCTGCCAACACAATAAAAACAACTCAAGAGAATACAAAACATTCTAAAACCCAACCAAGACATTCCGAAAACCCGCCAAAACATCATAAAAACAAATCAAAACCAACCAAAATATTCCAAAAACCCGCCAAAATGATTTAGACCCACAAAACTCATCAAAACATTCTGAAAAGATGCCAAAACATTAGAAAACCAGCCTGAACTGATCAAAACATTCAAAAAACTTGGCAAAACATCATAAAAACAAATCAAAACCAACCGAAACATTCCAAAAACCTGACAAAAGAGTTTAGAACCTGCCAAACCTGATCAAAACATTCTGAAAAGATGCCAAAATACTAGAAAACCAGTCAGAAGTGATCGAAACTTTCAATAACTTGCCAAAACATAATCAAAACAAATGAAAGCAAACCAAAACATTCCAAATACCCGCCAAAAGATTTTAAAACCCGCCAAAAGGAATCCAAACGTTCCACAACCTGCCAAGATAATAAAAACAACACAAGAGAAAACAAAACATTCTGAAACACCACCAAAACATTCCGAAAACCCGCCAAAACATCATAAAAACAAATCAAAACCAACCAAAAAATAAGAGGAACACGGCAACATATTGGCAAGCAAGAGACGGAGAACGCGGCACCTTCTAGGAGGCCAAGAAGGAAGCCGCACAACACCTGCACTGTGTCTGCAACTTTCAAACTGCTAGAAGCTAGTGGCTTGCCACTGGCCTGCCTCTTCAATTGCCATTAGCATTCCAATGGAAGCTATTCTTGGACAACTTTGCTCTGCTTGCTGCTAGTTCTGCCCCAGCCTACCATAGATAACCTTGCTCTTCCCTTGAGGCTCTGAGATGCCAAGAACTTGTCAACTTCAAAGGGCGGGCCGGGCTACATCTACTCAGCTGCCACAGTTCCTCCTTGCTAGACCTAGTGGGAAAGCATTTTGCTGAGATGCAGAAGGCAAGAAACGCAGAATACGGAGACGCAGAGCTGTCCCAAGTGCCGCTGCCAGGCGTCTTTCCGCAGAAGGAGCGCCCCGGAGCGCACCGCAACCGGCACCGTCATCTCTGCGCAAAGAGCCAAAATATTTTCAAACCCGCCAAAACTCATCCAAAAATATTTTTAAACCCGCCAAAATAGAAAACCAGACAGAAGTGATCAATACATTCGAAAAAACCTGACAAAACATGATAAAGCCCACCAAAGCTAATCCAAACACACCAAAAACTGGGCTAAACAGAATCAAAACAAATCAAAACCTTCTAAAAACCCGCCAAAATATTTCAAAACCCGTCAAAACTAATCAAAACCTTCCGAATACCCGCCAAAACATTCCAAATACCCGCCAAAAGATTTTAAAACCCGCCAAAAAGAATCCAAACATTCCAAAACCTGCCAACACAATAAAAACAACTCAAGAGAATACAAAACATTCTAAAACCCAACCAAGACATTCCGAAAACCCGCCAAAACATCATAAAAACAAATCAAAACCAACCAAAATATTCCAAAAACCCGCCAAAATGATTTAGACCCACAAAACTCATCAAAACATTCTGAAAAGATGCCAAAACATTAGAAAACCAGCCTGAACTGATCAAAACATTCAAAAAACTTGGCAAAACATCATAAAAACAAATCAAAACCAACCGAAACATTCCAAAAACCTGACAAAAGAGTTTAGAACCTGCCAAACCTGATCAAAACATTCTGAAAAGATGCCAAAATACTAGAAAACCAGTCAGAAGTGATCGAAACTTTCAATAACTTGCCAAAACATAATCAAAACAAATGAAAGCAAACCAAAACATTCCAAATACCCGCCAAAATATTTTAAAACCCGCCAAAAGGAATCCAAACGTTCCACAACCTGCCAAGATAATAAAAACAACACAAGAGAAAACAAAACATTCTGAAACACCACCAAAACATTCCGAAAACCCGCCAAAACATCATAAAAACAAATCAAAACCAACCAAAAAATAAGAGGAACACGGCAACATATTGGCAAGCAAGAGACGGAGAACGCGGCACCTTCTAGGAGGCCAAGAAGGAAGCCGCACAACACCTGCACTGTGTCTGCAACTTTCAAACTGCTAGAAGCTAGTGGCTTGCCACTGGCCTGCCTCTTCAATTGCCATTAGCATTCCAATGGAAGCTATTCTTGGACAACTTTGCTCTGCTTGCTGCTAGTTCTGCCCCAGCCTACCATAGATAACCTTGCTCTTGCCTTGAGGCTCTGAGATGCCAAGAACTTGTCAACTTCAAAGGGCGGGCTGGGCTACATCTACTCAGCTGCCACAGTTTCTCCTTGCTAGACCTAGTGGGAAAGCATTTTGCTGAGATGCAGAAGGCAAGAAACGCAGAATACGGAGACGCGGAGCTGTCCCAAGTGCCGCTGCCAGGCGTCTTTCCGCAGAAGGAGCGCCCCGGAGCGCACCGCAACCGGCACCGTCATCTCTGCGCAAAGAGCCAAAATATTTTCAAACCCACCAAAACTCATCCAAAAATATTTTCAAACCCGCCAAAATAGAAAACCAGACAGAAGTGATCAATACATTCGAAAAAACCTGACAAAACATGATAAAGCCCACCAAAGCTAATCCAAACACACCAAAAACTGGGCTAAACAGAATCAAAACAAATCGAAACCTTCTAAAAAGGGGCCAAAATATTTCAAAACCCGTCAAAACTAATCAAAACCTTCCGAATACCCGCCAAAACATTCCAAATACCCGCCAAAAGATTTTAAAACCCGCCAAAAAGAATCCAAACATTCCAAAACCTGCCAACACAATAAAAACAACTCAAGAGAATACAAAACATTCTAAAACCCAACCAAGACATTCCGAAAACCCGCCAAAACATCATAAAAACAAATCAAAACCAACCAAAATATTCCAAAAACCCGCCAAAATGATTTAGACCCACAAAACTCATCCAAACATTCTGAAAAGATGCCAAAACATTAGAAAACCAGCCTGAACTGATCAAAACATTCAAAAAACTTGGCAAAACATCATAAAAACAAATCAAAACCAACCGAAACATTCCAAAAACCTGACAAAAGAGTTTAGAACCTGCCAAACCTGATCAAAACATTCTGAAAAGATGCCAAAATACTAGAAAACCAGTCAGAAGTGATCGAAACTTTCAATAACTTGCCAAAACATAATCAAAACAAATGAAAGCAAACCAAAACATTCCAAATACCCGCCAAAATATTTTAAAACCCGCCAAAAGGAATCCAAACGTTCCACAACCTGCCAAGATAATAAAAACAACACAAGAGAAAACAAAACATTCTGAAACACCACCAAAACATTCCGAAAACCCGCCAAAACATCATAAAAACAAATCAAAACCAACCAAAAAATAAGAGGAACACGGCAACATATTGGCAAGCAAGAGACGGAGAACGCGGCACCTTCTAGGAGGCCAAGAAGGAAGCCGCACAACACCTGCACTGTGTCTGCAACTTTCAAACTGCTAGAAGCTAGTGGCTTGCCACTGGCCTGCCTCTTCAATTGCCATTAGCATTCCAATGGAAGCTATTCTTGGACAACTTTGCTCTGCTTGCTGCTAGTTCTGCCCCAGCCTACCATAGATAACCTTGCTCTTGCCTTGAGGCTCTGAGATGCCAAGAACTTGTCAACTTCAAAGGGCGGGCCGGGCTACATCTACTCAGCTGCCACAGTTTCTCCTTGCTAGACCTAGTGGGAAAGCATTTTGCTGAGATGCAGAAGGCAAGAAACGCAGAATACGGAGACGCGGAGCTGTCCCAAGTGCCGCTGCCAGGCGTCTTTCCGCAGAAGGAGCGCCCCGGAGCGCACCGCAACCGGCACCGTCATCTCTGCGCAAAGAGCCAAAATATTTTCAAACCCACCAAAACTCATCCAAAAATATTTTCAAACCCGCCAAAATAGAAAACCAGACAGAAGTGATCAATACATTCGAAAAAACCTGACAAAACATGATCAAGCCCACCAAAGCTAATCCAAACACACCAAAAACTGGGCTAAACAGAATCAAAACAAATCGAAACCTTCTAAAAAGGGGCCAAAATATTTCAAAACCCGTCAAAACTAATCCAAACCTTCCGAATACCCGCCAAAACATTCCAAATACCCGCCAAAAGATTTTAAAACCCGCCAAAAAGAATCCAAACATTCCAAAACCTGCCAACACAATAAAAACAACTCAAGAGAATACAAAACATTCTAAAACCCAACCAAGACATTCCGAAAACCCGCCAAAACATCATAAAAACAAATCAAAACCAACCAAAATATTCCAAAAACCCGCCAAAATGATTTAGACCCACAAAACTCATCAAAACATTCTGAAAAGATGCCAAAACATTAGAAAACCAGCCTGAACTGATCAAAACATTCAAAAAACTTGGCAAAACATCATAAAAACAAATCAAAACCAACCGAAACATTCCAAAAACCTGACAAAAGAGTTTAGAACCTGCCAAACCTGATCAAAACATTCTGAAAAGATGCCAAAATACTAGAAAACCAGTCAGAAGTGATCGAAACTTTCAATAACTTGCCAAAACATAATCAAAACAAATGAAAGCAAACCAAAACATTCCAAATACCCGCCAAAATATTTTAAAACCCGCCAAAAGGAATCCAAACGTTCCACAACCTGCCAAGATAATAAAAACAACACAAGAGAAAACAAAACATTCTGAAACACCACCAAAACATTCCGAAAACCCGCCAAAACATCATAAAAACAAATCAAAACCAACCAAAAAATAAGAGGAACACGGCAACATATTGGCAAGCAAGAGACGGAGAACGCGGCACCTTCTAGGAGGCCAAGAAGGAAGCCGCACAACACCTGCACTGTGTCTGCAACTTTCAAACTGCTAGAAGCTAGTGGCTTGCCACTGGCCTGCCTCTTCAATTGCCATTAGCATTCCAATGGAAGCTATTCTTGGACAACTTTGCTCTGCTTGCTGCTAGTTCTGCCCCAGCCTACCATAGATAACCTTGCTCTTGCCTTGAGGCTCTGAGATGCCAAGAACTTGTCAACTTCAAAGGGCGGGCTGGGCTACATCTACTCAGCTGCCACAGTTTCTCCTTGCTAGACCTAGTGGGAAAGCATTTTGCTGAGATGCAGAAGGCAAGAAACACAGAATACGGAGACGCGGAGCTGTCCCAAGTGCCGCTGCCAGGCATCTTTCCGCAGAAGGAGCGCCCCGGAGCGCACCGCAACCGGCACCGTCATCTCTGCGCAAAGAGCCAAAATATTTTCAAACCCACCAAAACTCATCCAAAAATATTTTCAAACCCGCCAAAATAGAAAACCAGACAGAAGTGATCAATACATTCGAAAAAACCTGACAAAACATGATAAAGCCCACCAAAGCTAATCCAAACACACCAAAAACTGGGCTAAACAGAATCAAAACAAATCGAAACCTTCTAAAAAGGGGCCAAAATATTTCAAAACCCGTCAAAACTAATCAAAACCTTCCGAATACCCGCCAAAACATTCCAAATACCCGCCAAAAGATTTTAAAACCCGCCAAAAAGAATCCAAACATTCCAAAACCTGCCAACACAATAAAAACAACTCAAGAGAATACAAAACATTCTAAAACCCAACCAAGACATTCCGAAAACCCGCCAAAACATCATAAAAACAAATCAAAACCAACCAAAATATTCCAAAAACCCGCCAAAATGATTTAGACCCACAAAACTCATCAAAACATTCTGAAAAGATGCCAAAACATTAGAAAACCAGCCTGAACTGATCAAAACATTCAAAAAACTTGGCAAAACATCATAAAAACAAATCAAAACCAACCGAAACATTCCAAAAACCTGACAAAAGAGTTTAGAACCTGCCAAACCTGATCAAAACATTCTGAAAAGATGCCAAAATACTAGAAAACCAGTCAGAAGTGATCGAAACTTTCAATAACTTGCCAAAACATAATCAAAACAAATGAAAGCAAACCAAAACATTCCAAATACCCGCCAAAAGATTTTAAAACCCGCCAAAAGGAATCCAAACGTTCCACAACCTGCCAAGATAATAAAAACAACACAAGAGAAAACAAAACATTCTGAAACACCACCAAAACATTCCGAAAACCCGCCAAAACATCATAAAAACAAATCAAAACCAACCAAAAAATAAGAGGAACACGGCAACATATTGGCAAGCAAGAGACGGAGAACGCGGCACCTTCTAGGAGGCCAAGAAGGAAGCCGCACAACACCTGCACTGTGTCTGCAACTTTCAAACTGCTAGAAGCTAGTGGCTTGCCACTGGCCTGCCTCTTCAATTGCCATTAGCATTCCAATGGAAGCTATTCTTGGACAACTTTGCTCTGCTTGCTGCTAGTTCTGCCCCAGCCTACCATAGATAACCTTGCTCTTGCCTTGAGGCTCTGAGATGCCAAGAACTTGTCAACTTCAAAGGGCGGGCCGGGCTACATCTACTCAGCTGCCACAGTTTCTCCTTGCTAGACCTAGTGGGAAAGCATTTTGCTGAGATGCAGAAGGCAAGAAACGCAGAATACGGAGACGCGGAGCTGTCCCAAGTGCCGCTGCCAGGCGTCTTTCCGCAGAAGGAGCGCCCCGGAGCGCACCGCAACCGGCACCGTCATCTCTGCGCAAAGAGCCAAAATATTTTCAAACCCACCAAAACTCATCCAAAAATATTTTCAAACCCGCCAAAATAGAAAACCAGACAGAAGTGATCAATACATTCGAAAAAACCTGACAAAACATGATCAAGCCCACCAAAGCTAATCCAAACACACCAAAAACTGGGCTAAACAGAATCAAAACAAATCGAAACCTTCTAAAAAGGGGCCAAAATATTTCAAAACCCGTCAAAACTAATCCAAACCTTCCGAATACCCGCCAAAACATTCCAAATACCCGCCAAAAGATTTTAAAACCCGCCAAAAAGAATCCAAACATTCCAAAACCTGCCAACACAATAAAAACAACTCAAGAGAATACAAAACATTCTAAAACCCAACCAAGACATTCCGAAAACCCGCCAAAACATCATAAAAACAAATCAAAACCAACCAAAATATTCCAAAAACCCGCCAAAATGATTTAGACCCACAAAACTCATCAAAACATTCTGAAAAGATGCCAAAACATTAGAAAACCAGCCTGAACTGATCAAAACATTCAAAAAACTTGGCAAAACATCATAAAAACAAATCAAAACCAACCGAAACATTCCAAAAACCTGACAAAAGAGTTTAGAACCTGCCAAACCTGATCAAAACATTCTGAAAAGATGCCAAAATACTAGAAAACCAGTCAGAAGTGATCGAAACTTTCAATAACTTGCCAAAACATAATCAAAACAAATGAAAGCAAACCAAAACATTCCAAATACCCGCCAAAATATTTTAAAACCCGCCAAAAGGAATCCAAACGTTCCACAACCTGCCAAGATAATAAAAACAACACAAGAGAAAACAAAACATTCTGAAACACCACCAAAACATTCCGAAAACCCGCCAAAACATCATAAAAACAAATCAAAACCAACCAAAAAATAAGAGGAACACGGCAACATATTGGCAAGCAAGAGACGGAGAACGCGGCACCTTCTAGGAGGCCAAGAAGGAAGCCGCACAACACCTGCACTGTGTCTGCAACTTTCAAACTGCTAGAAGCTAGTGGCTTGCCACTGGCCTGCCTCTTCAATTGCCATTAGCATTCCAATGGAAGCTATTCTTGGACAACTTTGCTCTGCTTGCTGCTAGTTCTGCCCCAGCCTACCATAGATAACCTTGCTCTTGCCTTGAGGCTCTGAGATGCCAAGAACTTGTCAACTTCAAAGGGCGGGCTGGGCTACATCTACTCAGCTGCCACAGTTTCTCCTTGCTAGACCTAGTGGGAAAGCATTTTGCTGAGATGCAGAAGGCAAGAAACACAGAATACGGAGACGCGGAGCTGTCCCAAGTGCCGCTGCCAGGCATCTTTCCGCAGAAGGAGCGCCCCGGAGCGCACCGCAACCGGCACCGTCATCTCTGCGCAAAGAGCCAAAATATTTTCAAACCCACCAAAACTCATCCAAAAATATTTTCAAACCCGCCAAAATAGAAAACCAGACAGAAGTGATCAATACATTCGAAAAAACCTGACAAAACATGATAAAGCCCACCAAAGCTAATCCAAACACACCAAAAACTGGGCTAAACAGAATCAAAACAAATCGAAACCTTCTAAAAAGGGGCCAAAATATTTCAAAACCCGTCAAAACTAATCAAAACCTTCCGAATACCCGCCAAAACATTCCAAATACCCGCCAAAAGATTTTAAAACCCGCCAAAAAGAATCCAAACATTCCAAAACCTGCCAACACAATAAAAACAACTCAAGAGAATACAAAACATTCTAAAACCCAACCAAGACATTCCGAAAACCCGCCAAAACATCATAAAAACAAATCAAAACCAACCAAAATATTCCAAAAACCCGCCAAAATGATTTAGACCCACAAAACTCATCAAAACATTCTGAAAAGATGCCAAAACATTAGAAAACCAGCCTGAACTGATCAAAACATTCAAAAAACTTGGCAAAACATCATAAAAACAAATCAAAACCAACCGAAACATTCCAAAAACCTGACAAAAGAGTTTAGAACCTGCCAAACCTGATCAAAACATTCTGAAAAGATGCCAAAATACTAGAAAACCAGTCAGAAGTGATCGAAACTTTCAATAACTTGCCAAAACATAATCAAAACAAATGAAAGCAAACCAAAACATTCCAAATACCCGCCAAAAGATTTTAAAACCCGCCAAAAGGAATCCAAACGTTCCACAACCTGCCAAGATAATAAAAACAACACAAGAGAAAACAAAACATTCTGAAACACCACCAAAACATTCCGAAAACCCGCCAAAACATCATAAAAACAAATCAAAACCAACCAAAAAATAAGAGGAACACGGCAACATATTGGCAAGCAAGAGACGGAGAACGCGGCACCTTCTAGGAGGCCAAGAAGGAAGCCGCACAACACCTGCACTGTGTCTGCAACTTTCAAACTGCTAGAAGCTAGTGGCTTGCCACTGGCCTGCCTCTTCAATTGCCATTAGCATTCCAATGGAAGCTATTCTTGGACAACTTTGCTCTGCTTGCTGCTAGTTCTGCCCCAGCCTACCATAGATAACCTTGCTCTTGCCTTGAGGCTCTGAGATGCCAAGAACTTGTCAACTTCAAAGGGCGGGCCGGGCTACATCTACTCAGCTGCCACAGTTTCTCCTTGCTAGACCTAGTGGGAAAGCATTTTGCTGAGATGCAGAAGGCAAGAAACGCAGAATACGGAGACGCGGAGCTGTCCCAAGTGCCGCTGCCAGGCGTCTTTCCGCAGAAGGAGCACCCCGGAGCGCACCGCAACCGGCACCGTCATCTCTGCGCAAAGAGCCAAAATATTTTCAAACCCACCAAAACTCATCCAAAAATATTTTCAAACCCGCCAAAATAGAAAACCAGACAGAAGTGATCAATACATTCGAAAAAACCTGACAAAACATGATCAAGCCCACCAAAGCTAATCCAAACACACCAAAAACTGGGCTAAACAGAATCAAAACAAATCGAAACCTTCTAAAAAGGGGCCAAAATATTTCAAAACCCGTCAAAACTAATCCAAACCTTCCGAATACCCGCCAAAACATTCCAAATACCCGCCAAAAGATTTTAAAACCCGCCAAAAAGAATCCAAACATTCCAAAACCTGCCAACACAATAAAAACAACTCAAGAGAATACAAAACATTCTAAAACCCAACCAAGACATTCCGAAAACCCGCCAAAACATCATAAAAACAAATCAAAACCAACCAAAATATTCCAAAAACCCGCCAAAATGATTTAGACCCACAAAACTCATCAAAACATTCTGAAAAGATGCCAAAACATTAGAAAACCAGCCTGAACTGATCAAAACATTCAAAAAACTTGGCAAAACATCATAAAAACAAATCAAAACCAACCGAAACATTCCAAAAACCTGACAAAAGAGTTTAGAACCTGCCAAACCTGATCAAAACATTCTGAAAAGATGCCAAAATACTAGAAAACCAGTCAGAAGTGATCGAAACTTTCAATAACTTGCCAAAACACAATCAAAACAAATGAAAGCAAACCAAAACATTCCAAATACCCGCCAAAATATTTTAAAACCCGCCAAAAGGAATCCAAACGTTCCACAACCTGCCAAGATAATAAAAACAACACAAGAGAAAACAAAACATTCTGAAACACCACCAAAACATTCCGAAAACCCGCCAAAACATCATAAAAACAAATCAAAACCAACCAAAAAATAAGAGGAACACGGCAACATATTGGCAAGCAAGAGACGGAGAACGCGGCACCTTCTAGGAGGCCAAGAAGGAAGCCGCACAACACCTGCACTGTGTCTGCAACTTTCAAACTCCTAGAAGCTAGTGGCTTGCCACTGGCCTGCCTCTTCAATTGCCGTTAGCATTCCAATGGAAGCTATTCTTGGACAACTTTGCTCTGCTTGCTGCTAGTTCTGCCCCAGCCTACCATAGATAACCTTGCTCTTGCCTTGAGGCTCTGAGATGCCAAGAACTTGTCAACTTCAAAGGGCGGGCCGGGCTACATCTACTCAGCTGCCACAGTTTCTCCTTGCTAGACCTAGTGGGAAAGCATTTTGCTGAGATGCAGAAGGCAAGAAACGAAGAATACGGAGACGCGGAGCTGTCCCAAGTGCCGCTGCCAGGCATCTTTCCGCAGAAGGAGCGCCCCGGAGCGCACCGCAACCGGCACCGTCATCTCTGCGCAAAGAGCCAAAATATTTTCAAACCCGCCAAAATAGAAAACCAGACAGAAGTGATCAATACATTCGAAAAAACCTGACAAAACATGATAAAGCCCACCAAAGCTAATCCAAACACACCAAAAACTGGGCTAAACAGAATCAAAACAAATCAAAACAAATCGAAACCTTCTAAAAACCGGCCAAAATATTTCAAAACCCGTCAAAACTAATCAAAACCTTCCGAATACCCGCCAAAACATTCCAAATACCCGCCAAAAGATTTTAAAACCCGCCAAAAAGAATCCAAACATTCCAAAACCTGCCAACACAATAAAAACAACTCAAGAGAATACAAAACATTCTAAAACCCAACCAAGACATTCCGAAAACCCGCCAAAACATCATAAAAACAAATCAAAACCAACCAAAATATTCCAAAAACCCGCCAAAATGATTTAGACCCACAAAACTCATCAAAACATTCTGAAAAGATGCCAAAACATTAGAAAACCAGCCTGAACTGATCAAAACATTCAAAAAACTTGGCAAAACATCATAAAAACAAATCAAAACCAACCGAAACATTCCAAAAACCTGACAAAAGAGTTTAGAACCTGCCAAACCTGATCAAAACATTCTGAAAAGATGCCAAAATACTAGAAAACCAGTCAGAAGTGATCGAAACTTTCAATAACTTGCCAAAACACAATCAAAACAAATGAAAGCAAACCAAAACATTCCAAATACCCGCCAAAAGATTTTAAAACCCGCCAAAAGGAATCCAAACGTTCCACAACCTGCCAAGATAATAAAAACAACACAAGAGAAAACAAAACATTCTGAAACACCACCAAAACATTCCGAAAACCCGCCAAAACATCATAAAAACAAATCAAAACCAACCAAAAAATAAGAGGAACACGGCAACATATTGGCAAGCAAGAGACGGAGAACGCGGCACCTTCTAGGAGGCCAAGAAGGAAGCCGCACAACACCTGCACTGTGTCTGCAACTTTCAAACTGCTAGAAGCTAGTGGCTTGCCACTGGCCTGCCTCTTCAATTGCCATTAGCATTGCAATGGAAGCTATTCTTGGACAACTTTGCTCTGCTTGCTGCTAGTTCTGCCCCAGCCTACCATAGATAACCTTGCTCTTGCCTTGAGGCTCTGAGATGCCAAGAACTTGTCAACTTCAAAGGGCGGGCCGGGCTACATCTACTCAGCTGCCACAGTTTCTCCTTGCTAGACCTAGTGGGAAAGCATTTTGCTGAGATGCAGAAGGCAAGAAACGCAGAATACGGAGACGCGGAGCTGTCCCAAGTGCCGCTGCCAGGCATCTTTCCGCAGAAGGAGCGCCCCGGAGCGCACCGCAACCGGCACCGTCATCTCTGCGCAAAGAGCCAAAATATTTTCAAACCCGCCAAAACTAATCCAAAAATATTTTTAAACCCGCCAAAATAGAAAACCAGACAGAAGTGATCAATACATTCGAAAAAACCTGACAAAACATGATCAAGCCCACCAAAGCTAATCCAAACACACCAAAAACTGGGCTAAACAGAATCAAAACAAATCAAAACAAATCGAAACCTTCTAAAAACGGGCCAAAATATTTCAAAACCCGTCAAAACTAATCAAAACCTTCCGAATACCCGCCAAAACATTCCAAATACCCGCCAAAAGATTTTAAAACCCGCCAAAAAGAATCCAAACATTCCAAAACCTGCCAACACAATAAAAACAACTCAAGAGAATACAAAACATTCTAAAACCCAACCAAGACATTCCGAAAACCCGCCAAAACATCATAAAAACAAATCAAAACCAACCAAAATATTCCAAAAACCCGCCAAAATGATTTAGACCCACAAAACTCATCAAAACATTCTGAAAAGATGCCAAAACATTAGAAAACCAGCCTGAACTGATCAAAACATTCAAAAAACTTGGCAAAACATCATAAAAACAAATCAAAACCAACCGAAACATTCCAAAAACCTGACAAAAGAGTTTAGAACCTGCCAAACCTGATCAAAACATTCTGAAAAGATGCCAAAATACTAGAAAACCAGTCAGAAGTGATCGAAACTTTCAATAACTTGCCAAAACACAATCAAAACAAATGAAAGCAAACCAAAACATTCCAAATACCCGCCAAAATATTTTAAAACCCGCCAAAAGGAATCCAAACGTTCCACAACCTGCCAAGATAATAAAAACAACACAAGAGAAAACAAAACATTCTGAAACACCACCAAAACATTCCGAAAACCCGCCAAAACATCATAAAAACAAATCAAAACCAACCAAAAAATAAGAGGAACACGGCAACATATTGGCAAGCAAGAGACGGAGAACGCGGCACCTTCTAGGAGGCCAAGAAGGAAGCCGCACAACACCTGCACTGTGTCTGCAACTTTCAAACTGCTAGAAGCTAGTGGCTTGCCACTGGCCTGCCTCTTCAATTGCCATTAGCATTCCAATGGAAGCTATTCTTGGACAACTTTGCTCTGCTTGCTGCTAGTTCTGCCCCAGCCTACCATAGATAACCTTGCTCTTGCCTTGAGGCTCTGAGATGCCAAGAACTTGTCAACTTCAAAGGGCGGGCCGGGCTACATCTACTCAGCTGCCACAGTTTCTCCTTGCTAGACCTAGTGGGAAAGCATTTTGCTGAGATGCAGAAGGCAAGAAACGCAGAATACGGAGACGCGGAGCTGTCCCAAGTGCCGCTGCCAGGCATCTTTCCGCAGAAGGAGCGCCCCGGAGCGCACCGCAACCGGCACCGTCATCTCTGCGCAAAGAGCCAAAATATTTTCAAACCCGCCAAAACTAATCCAAAAATATTTTCAAACCCGCCAAAATAGAAAACCAGACAGAAGTGATCAATACATTCGAAAAAACCTGACAAAACATGATAAAGCCCACCAAAGCTAATCCAAACACACCAAAAACTGGGCTAAACAGAATCAAAACAAATCAAAACAAATCGAAACCTTCTAAAAAGGGGCCAAAATATTTCAAAACCCGTCAAAACTAATCCAAACCTTCCGAATACCCGCCAAAACATTCCAAATACCCGCCAAAAGATTTTAAAACCCGCCAAAAAGAATCCAAACATTCCAAAACCTGCCAACACAATAAAAACAACTCAAGAGAATACAAAACATTCTAAAACCCAACCAAGACATTCCGAAAACCCGCCAAAACATCATAAAAACAAATCAAAACCAACCAAAATATTCCAAAAACCCGCCAAAATGATTTAGACCCACAAAACTCATCAAAACATTCTGAAAAGATGCCAAAACATTAGAAAACCAGCCTGAACTGATCAAAACATTCAAAAAACTTGGCAAAACATCATAAAAACAAATCAAAACCAACCGAAACATTCCAAAAACCTGACAAAAGAGTTTAGAACCTGCCAAACCTGATCAAAACATTCTGAAAAGATGCCAAAATACTAGAAAACCAGTCAGAAGTGATCGAAACTTTCAATAACTTGCCAAAACATAATCAAAACAAATGAAAGCAAACCAAAACATTCCAAATACCCGCCAAAAGATTTTAAAACCCGCCAAAAGGAATCCAAACGTTCCACAACCTGCCAAGATAATAAAAACAACACAAGAGAAAACAAAACATTCTGAAACGCCACCAAAACATTCCGAAAACCCGCCAAAACATCATAAAAACAAATCAAAACCAACCAAAAAATAAGAGGAACACGGCAACATATTGGCAAGCAAGAGACGGAGAACGTGGCACCTTCTAGGAGGCCAAGAAGGAAGCCGCACAACACCTGCACTGTGTCTGCAACTTTCAAACTGCTAGAAGCTAGTGGCTTGCCACTGGCCTGCCTCTTCAATTGCCATTAGCATTGCAATGGAAGCTATTCTTGGACAACTTTGCTCTGCTTGCTGCTAGTTCTGCCCCAGCCTACCATAGATAACCTTGCTCTTGCCTTGAGGCTCTGAGATGCCAAGAACTTGTCAACTTCAAAGGGCGGGCCGGGCTACATCTACTCAGCTGCCACAGTTTCTCCTTGCTAGACCTAGTGGGAAAGCATTTTGCTGAGATGCAGAAGGCAAGAAACGCAGAATACGGAGACGCGGAGCTGTCCCAAGTGCCGCTGCCAGGCGTCTTTCCGCAGAAGGAGCGCCCCGGAGCGCACCGCAACCGGCACCGTCATCTCTGCGCAAAGAGCCAAAATATTTTCAAACCCACCAAAACTCATCCAAAAATATTTTCAAACCCGCCAAAATAGAAAACCAGACAGAAGTGATCAATACATTCGAAAAAACCTGACAAAACATGATCAAGCCCACCAAAGCTAATCCAAACACACCAAAAACTGGGCTAAACAGAATCAAAACAAATCGAAACCTTCTAAAAAGGGGCCAAAATATTTCAAAACCCGTCAAAACTAATCCAAACCTTCCGAATACCCGCCAAAACATTCCAAATACCCGCCAAAAGATTTTAAAACCCGCCAAAAAGAATCCAAACATTCCAAAACCTGCCAACACAATAAAAACAACTCAAGAGAATACAAAACATTCTAAAACCCAACCAAGACATTCCGAAAACCCGCCAAAACATCATAAAAACAAATCAAAACCAACCAAAATATTCCAAAAACCCGCCAAAATGATTTAGACCCACAAAACTCATCAAAACATTCTGAAAAGATGCCAAAACATTAGAAAACCAGCCTGAACTGATCAAAACATTCAAAAAACTTGGCAAAACATCATAAAAACAAATCAAAACCAACCGAAACATTCCAAAAACCTGACAAAAGAGTTTAGAACCTGCCAAACCTGATCAAAACATTCTGAAAAGCTGCCAAAATACTAGAAAACCAGTCAGAAGTGATCGAAACTTTCAATAACTTGCCAAAACATAATCAAAACAAATGAAAGCAAACCAAAACATTCCAAATACCCGCCAAAAGATTTTAAAACCCGCCAAAAGGAATCCAAACGTTCCACAACCTGCCAAGATAATAAAAACAACACAAGAGAAAACAAAACATTCTGAAACACCACCAAAACATTCCGAAAACCCGCCAAAACATCATAAAAACAAATCAAAACCAACCAAAAAATAAGAGGAACACGGCAACATATTGGCAAGCAAGAGACGGAGAACGCGGCACCTTCTAGGAGGCCAAGAAGGAAGCCGCACAACACCTGCACTGTGTCTGCAACTTTCAAACTGCTAGAAGCTAGTGGCTTGCCACTGGCCTGCCTCTTCAATTGCCATTAGCATTCCAATGGAAGCTATTCTTGGACAACTTTGCTCTGCTTGCTGCTAGTTCTGCCCCAGCCTACCATAGATAACCTTGCTCTTGCCTTGAGGCTCTGAGATGCCAAGAACTTGTCAACTTCAAAGGGCGGGCCGGGCTACATCTACTCAGCTGCCACAGTTCCTCCTTGCTAGACCTAGTGGGAAAGCATTTTGCTGAGATGCAGAAGGCAAGAAACGCAGAATACGGAGACGCAGAGCTGTCCCAAGTGCCGCTGCCAGGCGTCTTTCCGCAGAAGGAGCGCCCCGGAGCGCACCGCAACCGGCACCGTCATCTCTGCGCAAAGAGCCAAAATATTTTCAAACCCGCCAAAACTCATCCAAAAATATTTTTAAACCCGCCAAAATAGAAAACCAGACAGAAGTGATCAATACATTCGAAAAAACCTGACAAAACATGATCAAGCCCACCAAAGCTAATCCAAACACACCAAAAACTGGGCTAAACAGAATCAAAACAAATCAAAACCTTCTAAAAACCCGCCAAAATATTTCAAAACCCGTCAAAACTAATCAAAACCTTCCGAATACCCGCCAAAACATTCCAAATACCCGCCAAAAGATTTTAAAACCCGCCAAAAAGAATCCAAACATTCCAAAACCTGCCAACACAATAAAAACAACTCAAGAGAATACAAAACATTCTAAAACCCAACCAAGACATTCCGAAAACCCGCCAAAACATCATAAAAACAAATCAAAACCAACCAAAATATTCCAAAAACCCGCCAAAATGATTTAGACCCACAAAACTCATCAAAACATTCTGAAAAGATGCCAAAACATTAGAAAACCAGCCTGAACTGATCAAAACATTCAAAAAACTTGGCAAAACATCATAAAAACAAATCAAAACCAACCGAAACATTCCAAAAACCTGACAAAAGAGTTTAGAACCTGCCAAACCTGATCAAAACATTCTGAAAAGATGCCAAAATACTAGAAAACCAGTCAGAAGTGATCGAAACTTTCAATAACTTGCCAAAACATAATCAAAACAAATGAAAGCAAACCAAAACATTCCAAATACCCGCCAAAAGATTTTAAAACCCGCCAAAAGGAATCCAAACGTTCCACAACCTGCCAAGATAATAAAAACAACACAAGAGAAAACAAAACATTCTGAAACACCACCAAAACATTCCGAAAACCCGCCAAAACATCATAAAAACAAATCAAAACCAACCAAAAAATAAGAGGAACACGGCAACATATTGGCAAGCAAGAGACGGAGAACGCGGCACCTTCTAGGAGGCCAAGAAGGAAGCCGCACAACACCTGCACTGTGTCTGCAACTTTCAAACTGCTAGAAGCTAGTGGCTTGCCACTGGCCTGCCTCTTCAATTGCCATTAGCATTCCAATGGAAGCTATTCTTGGACAACTTTGCTCTGCTTGCTGCTAGTTCTGCCCCAGCCTACCATAGATAACCTTGCTCTTGCCTTGAGGCTCTGAGATGCCAAGAACTTGTCAACTTCAAAGGGCGGGCTGGGCTACATCTACTCAGCTGCCACAGTTTCTCCTTGCTAGACCTAGTGGGAAAGCATTTTGCTGAGATGCAGAAGGCAAGAAACACAGAATACGGAGACGCGGAGCTGTCCCAAGTGCCGCTGCCAGGCATCTTTCCGCAGAAGGAGCGCCCCGGAGCGCACCGCAACCGGCACCGTCATCTCTGCGCAAAGAGCCAAAATATTTTCAAACCCACCAAAACTCATCCAAAAATATTTTCAAACCCGCCAAAATAGAAAACCAGACAGAAGTGATCAATACATTCGAAAAAACCTGACAAAACATGATAAAGCCCACCAAAGCTAATCCAAACACACCAAAAACTGGGCTAAACAGAATCAAAACAAATCGAAACCTTCTAAAAACGGGCCAAAATATTTCAAAACCCGTCAAAACTAATCAAAACCTTCCGAATACCCGCCAAAACATTCCAAATACCCGCCAAAAGATTTTAAAACCCGCCAAAAAGAATCCAAACATTCCAAAACCTGCCAACACAATAAAAACAACTCAAGAGAATACAAAACATTCTAAAACCCAACCAAGACATTCCGAAAACCCGCCAAAACATCATAAAAACAAATCAAAACCAACCAAAATATTCCAAAAACCCGCCAAAATGATTTAGACCCACAAAACTCATCAAAACATTCTGAAAAGATGCCAAAACATTAGAAAACCAGCCTGAACTGATCAAAACATTCAAAAAACTTGGCAAAACATCATAAAAACAAATCAAAACCAACCGAAACATTCCAAAAACCTGACAAAAGAGTTTAGAACCTGCCAAACCTGATCAAAACATTCTGAAAAGATGCCAAAATACTAGAAAACCAGTCAGAAGTGATCGAAACTTTCAATAACTTGCCAAAACATAATCAAAACAAATGAAAGCAAACCAAAACATTCCAAATACCCGCCAAAAGATTTTAAAACCCGCCAAAAGGAATCCAAACGTTCCACAACCTGCCAAGATAATAAAAACAACACAAGAGAAAACAAAACATTCTGAAACACCACCAAAACATTCCGAAAACCCGCCAAAACATCATAAAAACAAATCAAAACCAACCAAAAAATAAGAGGAACACGGCAACATATTGGCAAGCAAGAGACGGAGAACGCGGCACCTTCTAGGAGGCCAAGAAGGAAGCCGCACAACACCTGCACTGTGTCTGCAACTTTCAAACTGCTAGAAGCTAGTGGCTTGCCACTGGCCTGCCTCTTCAATTGCCATTAGCATTGCAATGGAAGCTATTCTTGGACAACTTTGCTCTGCTTGCTGCTAGTTCTGCCCCAGCCTACCATAGATAACCTTGCTCTTGCCTTGAGGCTCTGAGATGCCAAGAACTTGTCAACTTCAAAGGGCGGGCCGGGCTACATCTACTCAGCTGCCACAGTTTCTCCTTGCTAGACCTAGTGGGAAAGCATTTTGCTGAGATGCAGAAGGCAAGAAACGCAGAATACGGAGACGCGGAGCTGTCCCAAGTGCCGCTGCCAGGCGTCTTTCCGCAGAAGGAGCGCCCCGGAGCGCACCGCAACCGGCACCGTCATCTCTGCGCAAAGAGCCAAAATATTTTCAAACCCACCAAAACTCATCCAAAAATATTTTCAAACCCGCCAAAATAGAAAACCAGACAGAAGTGATCAATACATTCGAAAAAACCTGACAAAACATGATCAAGCCCACCAAAGCTAATCCAAACACACCAAAAACTGGGCTAAACAGAATCAAAACAAATCGAAACCTTCTAAAAAGGGGCCAAAATATTTCAAAACCCGTCAAAACTAATCCAAACCTTCCGAATACCCGCCAAAACATTCCAAATACCCGCCAAAAGATTTTAAAACCCGCCAAAAAGAATCCAAACATTCCAAAACCTGCCAACACAATAAAAACAACTCAAGAGAATACAAAACATTCTAAAACCCAACCAAGACATTCCGAAAACCCGCCAAAACATCATAAAAACAAATCAAAACCAACCAAAATATTCCAAAAACCCGCCAAAATGATTTAGACCCACAAAACTCATCAAAACATTCTGAAAAGATGCCAAAACATTAGAAAACCAGCCTGAACTGATCAAAACATTCAAAAAACTTGGCAAAACATCATAAAAACAAATCAAAACCAACCGAAACATTCCAAAAACCTGACAAAAGAGTTTAGAACCTGCCAAACCTGATCAAAACATTCTGAAAAGATGCCAAAATACTAGAAAACCAGTCAGAAGTGATCGAAACTTTCAATAACTTGCCAAAACATAATCAAAACAAATGAAAGCAAACCAAAACATTCCAAATACCCGCCAAAAGATTTTAAAACCCGCCAAAAGGAATCCAAACGTTCCACAACCTGCCAAGATAATAAAAACAACACAAGAGAAAACAAAACATTCTGAAACACCACCAAAACATTCCGAAAACCCGCCAAAACATCATAAAAACAAATCAAAACCAACCAAAAAATAAGAGGAACACGGCAACATATTGGCAAGCAAGAGACGGAGAACGCGGCACCTTCTAGGAGGCCAAGAAGGAAGCCGCACAACACCTGCACTGTGTCTGCAACTTTCAAACTGCTAGAAGCTAGTGGCTTGCCACTGGCCTGCCTCTTCAATTGCCATTAGCATTCCAATGGAAGCTATTCTTGGACAACTTTGCTCTGCTTGCTGCTAGTTCTGCCCCAGCCTACCATAGATAACCTTGCTCTTGCCTTGAGGCTCTGAGATGCCAAGAACTTGTCAACTTCAAAGGGCGGGCTGGGCTACATCTACTCAGCTGCCACAGTTCCTCCTTGCTAGACCTAGTGGGAAAGCATTTTGCTGAGATGCAGAAGGCAAGAAACGCAGAATACGGAGACGCAGAGCTGTCCCAAGTGCCGCTGCCAGGCGTCTTTCTGCAGAAGGAGCGCCCCGGAGCGCACCGCAACCGGCACCGTCATCTCTGCGCAAAGAGCCAAAATATTTTCAAACCCGCCAAAACTCATCCAAAAATATTTTTAAACCCGCCAAAATAGAAAACCAGACAGAAGTGATCAATACATTCGAAAAAACCTGACAAAACATGATAAAGCCCACCAAAGCTAATCCAAACACACCAAAAACTGGGCTAAACAGAATCAAAACAAATCAAAACCTTCTAAAAACCCGCCAAAATATTTCAAAACCCGTCAAAACTAATCAAAACCTTCCGAATACCCGCCAAAACATTCCAAATACCCGCCAAAAGATTTTAAAACCCGCCAAAAAGAATCCAAACATTCCAAAACCTGCCAACACAATAAAAACAACTCAAGAGAATACAAAACATTCTAAAACCCAACCAAGACATTCCGAAAACCCGCCAAAACATCATAAAAACAAATCAAAACCAACCAAAATATTCCAAAAACCCGCCAAAATTATTTAGACCCACAAAACTCATCAAAACATTCTGAAAAGATGCCAAAACATTAGAAAACCAGCCTGAACTGATCAAAACATTCAAAAAACTTGGCAAAACATCATAAAAACAAATCAAAACCAACCGAAACATTCCAAAAACCTGACAAAAGAGTTTAGAACCTGCCAAACCTGATCAAAACATTCTGAAAAGATGCCAAAATACTAGAAAACCAGTCAGAAGTGATCGAAACTTTCAATAACTTGCCAAAACATAATCAAAACAAATGAAAGCAAACCAAAACATTCCAAATACCCGCCAAAAGATTTTAAAACCCGCCAAAAGGAATCCAAACGTTCCACAACCTGCCAAGATAATAAAAACAACACAAGAGAAAACAAAACATTCTGAAACACCACCAAAACATTCCGAAAACCCGCCAAAACATCATAAAAACAAATCAAAACCAACCAAAAAATAAGAGGAACACGGCAACATATTGGCAAGCAAGAGACGGAGAACGCGGCACCTTCTAGGAGGCCAAGAAGGAAGCCGCACAACACCTGCACTGTGTCTGCAACTTTCAAACTGCTAGAAGCTAGTGGCTTGCCACTGGCCTGCCTCTTCAATTGCCATTAGCATTCCAATGGAAGCTATTCTTGGACAACTTTGCTCTGCTTGCTGCTAGTTCTGCCCCAGCCTACCATAGATAACCTTGCTCTTGCCTTGAGGCTCTGAGATGCCAAGAACTTGTCAACTTCAAAGGGCGGGCTGGGCTACATCTACTCAGCTGCCACAGTTTCTCCTTGCTAGACCTAGTGGGAAAGCATTTTGCTGAGATGCAGAAGGCAAGAAACGCAGAATACGGAGACGCGGAGCTGTCCCAAGTGCCGCTGCCAGGCATCTTTCCGCAGAAGGAGCGCCCCGGAGCGCACCGCAACCGGCACCGTCATCTCTGCGCAAAGAGCCAAAATATTTTCAAACCCACCAAAACTCATCCAAAAATATTTTCAAACCCGCCAAAATAGAAAACCAGACAGAAGTGATCAATACATTCGAAAAAACCTGACAAAACATGATAAAGCCCACCAAAGCTAATCCAAACACACCAAAAACTGGGCTAAACAGAATCAAAACAAATCAAAACCTTCTAAAAACCCGCCAAAATATTTCAAAACCCGTCAAAACTAATCAAAACCTTCCGAATACCCGCCAAAACATTCCAAATACCCGCCAAAAGATTTTAAAACCCGCCAAAAAGAATCCAAACATTCCAAAACCTGCCAACACAATAAAAACAACTCAAGAGAATACAAAACATTCTAAAACCCAACCAAGACATTCCGAAAACCCGCCAAAACATCATAAAAACAAATCAAAACCAACCAAAATATTCCAAAAACCCGCCAAAATGATTTAGACCCACAAAACTCATCAAAACATTCTGAAAAGATGCCAAAACATTAGAAAACCAGCCTGAACTGATCAAAACATTCAAAAAACTTGGCAAAACATCATAAAAACAAATCAAAACCAACCGAAACATTCCAAAAACCTGACAAAAGAGTTTAGAACCTGCCAAACCTGATCAAAACATTCTGAAAAGATGCCAAAATACTAGAAAACCAGTCAGAAGTGATCGAAACTTTCAATAACTTGCCAAAACATAATCAAAACAAATGAAAGCAAACCAAAACATTCCAAATACCCGCCAAAAGATTTTAAAACCCGCCAAAAGGAATCCAAACGTTCCACAACCTGCCAAGATAATAAAAACAACACAAGAGAAAACAAAACATTCTGAAACACCACCAAAACATTCCGAAAACCCGCCAAAACATCATAAAAACAAATCAAAACCAACCAAAAAATAAGAGGAACACGACAACATATTGGCAAGCAAGAGACGGAGAACGCGGCACCTTCTAGGAGGCCAAGAAG
The DNA here is from genome assembly GCF_036417665.1 of Passer domesticus. Lineage (NCBI taxonomy): Eukaryota > Metazoa > Chordata > Aves > Passeriformes > Passeridae > Passer > Passer domesticus. The sequence goes on along the minus strand of NC_087478.1, from coordinate 56,826,255 downwards.
GAAGCCGCACAACACCTGCACTGTGTCTGCAACTTTCAAACTGCTAGAAGCTAGTGGCTTGCCACTGGCCTGCCTCTTCAATTGCCATTAGCATTGCAATGGAAGCTATTCTTGGACAACTTTGCTCTGCTTGCTGCTAGTTCTGCCCCAGCCTACCATAGATAACCTTGCTCTTGCCTTGAGGCTCTGAGATGCCAAGAACTTGTCAACTTCAAAGGGCGGGCCGGGCTACATCTACTCAGCTGCCACAGTTTCTCCTTGCTAGACCTAGTGGGAAAGCATTTTGCTGAGATGCAGAAGGCAAGAAACGCAGAATACGGAGACGCGGAGCTGTCCCAAGTGCCGCTGCCAGGCATCTTTCCGCAGAAGGAGCGCCCCGGAGCGCACCGCAACCGGCACCATCATCTCTGCGCAAAGAGCCAAAATATTTTCAAACCCGCCAAAACTAATCCAAAAATATTTTCAAACCCGCCAAAATAGAAAACCAGACAGAAGTGATCAATACATTCGAAAAAACCTGACAAACCATGATAAAGCCCACCAAAGCTAATCCAAACACACCAAAAACTGGGCTAAACAGAATCAAAACAAATCCAAACAAATCGAAACCTTCTAAAAACGGGCCAAAATATTTCAAAACCCGTCAAAACTAATCAAAACCTTCCGAATACCCGCCAAAACATTCCAAATACCCGCCAAAAGATTTTAAAACCCGCCAAAAAGAATCCAAACATTCCAAAACCTGCCAACACAATAAAAACAACTCAAGAGAATACAAAACATTCTAAAACCCAACCAAGACATTCCGAAAACCCGCCAAAACATCATAAAAACAAATCAAAACCAACCAAAATATTCCAAAAACCCGCCAAAATGATTTAGACCCACAAAACTCATCAAAACATTCTGAAAAGATGCCAAAACATTAGAAAACCAGCCTGAACTGATCAAAACATTCAAAAAACTTGGCAAAACATCATAAAAACAAATCAAAACCAACCGAAACATTCCAAAAACCTGACAAAAGAGTTTAGAACCTGCCAAACCTGATCAAAACATTCTGAAAAGATGCCAAAATACTAGAAAACCAGTCAGAAGTGATCGAAACTTTCAATAACTTGCCAAAACATAATCAAAACAAATGAAAGCAAACCAAAACATTCCAAATACCCGCCAAAAGATTTTAAAACCCGCCAAAAGGAATCCAAACGTTCCACAACCTGCCAAGATAATAAAAACAACACAAGAGAAAACAAAACATTCTGAAACACCACCAAAACATTCCGAAAACCCGCCAAAACATCATAAAAACAAATCAAAACCAACCAAAAAATAAGAGGAACACGGCAACATATTGGCAAGCAAGAGACGGAGAACGCGGCACCTTCTAGGAGGCCAAGAAGGAAGCCGCACAACACCTGCACTGTGTCTGCAACTTTCAAACTGCTAGAAGCTAGTGGCTTGCCACTGGCCTGCCTCTTCAATTGCCATTAGCATTGCAATGGAAGCTATTCTTGGACAACTTTGCTCTGCTTGCTGCTAGTTCTGCCCCAGCCTACCATAGATAACCTTGCTCTTGCCTTGAGGCTCTGAGATGCCAAGAACTTGTCAACTTCAAAGGGCGGGCCGGGCTACATCTACTCAGCTGCCACAGTTCCTCCTTGCTAGACCTAGTGGGAAAGCATTTTGCTGAGATGCAGAAGGCAAGAAACGCAGAATACGGAGACGCAGAGCTGTCCCAAGTGCCGCTGCCAGGCGTCTTTCCGCAGAAGGAGCGCCCCGGAGCGCACCGCAACCGGCACCGTCATCTCTGCGCAAAGAGCCAAAATATTTTCAAACCCGCCAAAACTCATCCAAAAATATTTTTAAACCCGCCAAAATAGAAAACCAGACAGAAGTGATCAATACATTCGAAAAAACCTGACAAAACATGATAAAGCCCACCAAAGCTAATCCAAACACACCAAAAACTGGGCTAAACAGAATCAAAACAAATCGAAACCTTCTAAAAACGGGCCAAAATATTTCAAAACCCGTCAAAACTAATCCAAACCTTCCGAATACCCGCCAAAACATTCCAAATACCCGCCAAAAGATTTTAAAACCCGCCAAAAAGAATCCAAACATTCCAAAACCTGCCAACACAATAAAAACAACTCAAGAGAATACAAAACATTCTAAAACCCAACCAAGACATTCCGAAAACCCGCCAAAACATCATAAAAACAAATCAAAACCAACCAAAATATTCCAAAAACCCGCCAAAATGATTTAGACCCACAAAACTCATCAAAACATTCTGAAAAGATGCCAAAACATTAGAAAACCAGCCTGAACTGATCAAAACATTCAAAAAACTTGGCAAAACATCATAAAAACAAATCAAAACCAACCGAAACATTCCAAAAACCTGACAAAAGAGTTTAGAACCTGCCAAACCTGATCAAAACATTCTGAAAAGATGCCAAAATACTAGAAAACCAGTCAGAAGTGATCGAAACTTTCAATAACTTGCCAAAACATAATCAAAACAAATGAAAGCAAACCAAAACATTCCAAATACCCGCCAAAAGATTTTAAAACCCGCCAAAAGGAATCCAAACGTTCCACAACCTGCCAAGATAATAAAAACAACACAAGAGAAAACAAAACATTCTGAAACACCACCAAAACATTCCGAAAACCCGCCAAAACATCATAAAAACAAATCAAAACCAACCAAAAAATAAGAGGAACACGGCAACATATTGGCAAGCAAGAGACGGAGAACGCGGCACCTTCTAGGAGGCCAAGAAGGAAGCCGCACAACACCTGCACTGTGTCTGCAACTTTCAAACTGCTAGAAGCTAGTGGCTTGCCACTGGCCTGCCTCTTCAATTGCCATTAGCATTCCAATGGAAGCTATTCTTGGACAACTTTGCTCTGCTTGCTGCTAGTTCTGCCCCAGCCTACCATAGATAACCTTGCTCTTGCCTTGAGGCTCTGAGATGCCAAGAACTTGTCAACTTCAAAGGGCGGGCTGGGCTACATCTACTCAGCTGCCACAGTTTCTCCTTGCTAGACCTAGTGGGAAAGCATTTTGCTGAGATGCAGAAGGCAAGAAACGCAGAATACGGAGACGCGGAGCTGTCCCAAGTGCCGCTGCCAGGCATCTTTCCGCAGAAGGAGCGCCCCGGAGCGCACCGCAACCGGCACCGTCATCTCTGCGCAATGAGCCAAAATATTTTCAAACCCACCAAAACTCATCCAAAAATATTTTCAAACCCGCCAAAATAGAAAACCAGACAGAAGTGATCAATACATTCGAAAAAACCTGACAAAACATGATAAAGCCCACCAAAGCTAATCCAAACACACCAAAAACTGGGCTAAACAGAATCAAAACAAATCGAAACCTTCTAAAAACGGGCCAAAATATTTCAAAACCCGTCAAAACTAATCCAAACCTTCCGAATACCCGCCAAAACATTCCAAATACCCGCCAAAAGATTTTAAAACCCGCCAAAAAGAATCCAAACATTCCAAAACCTGCCAACACAATAAAAACAACTCAAGAGAATACAAAACATTCTAAAACCCAACCAAGACATTCCGAAAACCCGCCAAAACATCATAAAAACAAATCAAAACCAACCAAAATATTCCAAAAACCCGCCAAAATGATTTAGACCCACAAAACTCATCAAAACATTCTGAAAAGATGCCAAAACATTAGAAAACCAGCCTGAACTGATCAAAACATTCAAAAAACTTGGCAAAACATCATAAAAACAAATCAAAACCAACCGAAACATTCCAAAAACCTGACAAAAGAGTTTAGAACCTGCCAAACCTGATCAAAACATTCTGAAAAGATGCCAAAATACTAGAAAACCAGTCAGAAGTGATCGAAACTTTCAATAACTTGCCAAAACATAATCAAAACAAATGAAAGCAAACCAAAACATTCCAAATACCCGCCAAAATATTTTAAAACCCGCCAAAAGGAATCCAAACGTTCCACAACCTGCCAAGATAATAAAAACAACACAAGAGAAAACAAAACATTCTGAAACACCACCAAAACATTCCGAAAACCCGCCAAAACATCATAAAAACAAATCAAAACCAACCAAAAAATAAGAGGAACACGGCAACATATTGGCAAGCAAGAGACGGAGAACGCGGCACCTTCTAGGAGGCCAAGAAGGAAGCCGCACAACACCTGCACTGTGTCTGCAACTTTCAAACTGCTAGAAGCTAGTGGCTTGCCACTGGCCTGCCTCTTCAATTGCCATTAGCATTCCAATGGAAGCTATTCTTGGACAACTTTGCTCTGCTTGCTGCTAGTTCTGCCCCAGCCTACCATAGATAACCTTGCTCTTGCCTTGAGGCTCTGAGATGCCAAGAACTTGTCAACTTCAAAGGGCGGGCCGGGCTACATCTACTCAGCTGCCACAGTTTCTCCTTGCTAGACCTAGTGGGAAAGCATTTTGCTGAGATGCAGAAGGCAAGAAACGCAGAATACGGAGACGCGGAGCTGTCCCAAGTGCCGCTGCCAGGCATCTTTCCGCAGAAGGAGCGCCCCGGAGCGCACCGCAACCGGCACCGTCATCTCTGCGCAAAGAGCCAAAATATTTTCAAACCCGCCAAAACTAATCCAAAAATATTTTCAAACCTGCCAAAATAGAAAACCAGACAGAAGTGATCAATACATTCGAAAAAACCTGACAAACCATGATAAAGCCCACCAAAGCTAATCCAAACACACCAAAAACTGGGCTAAACAGAATCAAAACAAATCCAAACAAATCGAAACCTTCTAAAAACGGGCCAAAATATTTCAAAACCCGTCAAAACTAATCCAAACCTTCCGAATACCCGCCAAAACATTCCAAATACCCGCCAAAAGATTTTAAAACCCGCCAAAAAGAATCCAAACATTCCAAAACCTGCCAACACAATAAAAACAACTCAAGAGAATACAAAACATTCTAAAACCCAACCAAGACATTCCGAAAACCCGCCAAAACATCATAAAAACAAATCAAAACCAACCAAAACATTCCAAAAACCCGCCAAAATGATTTAGACCCACAAAACTCATCAAAACATTCTGAAAAGATGCCAAAACATTAGAAAACCAGCCTGAACTGATCAAAACATTCAAAAAACTTGGCAAAACATCATAAAAACAAATCAAAACCAACCGAAACATTCCAAAAACCTGACAAAAGAGTTTAGAACCTGCCAAACCTGATCAAAACATTCTGAAAAGATGCCAAAATACTAGAAAACCAGTCAGAAGTGATCGAAACTTTCAATAACTTGCCAAAACATAATCAAAACAAATGAAAGCAAACCAAAACATTCCAAATACCCGCCAAAAGATTTTAAAACCCGCCAAAAGGAATCCAAACGTTCCACAACCTGCCAAGATAATAAAAACAACACAAGAGAAAACAAAACATTCTGAAACACCACCAAAACATTCCGAAAACCCGCCAAAACATCATAAAAACAAATCAAAACCAACCAAAAAATAAGAGGAACACGGCAACATATTGGCAAGCAAGAGACGGAGAACGCGGCACCTTCTAGGAGGCCAAGAAGGAAGCCGCACAACACCTGCACTGTGTCTGCAACTTTCAAACTGCTAGAAGCTAGTGGCTTGCCACTGGCCTGCCTCTTCAATTGCCATTAGCATTGCAATGGAAGCTATTCTTGGACAACTTTGCTCTGCTTGCTGCTAGTTCTGCCCCAGCCTACCATAGATAACCTTGCTCTTGCCTTGAGGCTCTGAGATGCCAAGAACTTGTCAACTTCAAAGGGCGGGCCGGGCTACATCTACTCAGCTGCCACAGTTCCTCCTTGCTAGAACTAGTGGGAAAGCATTTTGCTGAGATGCAGAAGGCAAGAAACGCAGAATACGGAGACGCAGAGCTGTCCCAAGTGCCGCTGCCAGGCGTCTTTCCGCAGAAGGAGCGCCCCGGAGCGCACCGCAACCGGCACCGTCATCTCTGCGCAAAGAGCCAAAATATTTTCAAACCCGCCAAAACTCATCCAAAAATATTTTTAAACCCGCCAAAATAGAAAACCAGACAGAAGTGATCAATACATTCGAAAAAACCTGACAAAACATGATCAAGCCCAACAAAGCTAATCCAAACACACCAAAAACTGGGCTAAACAGAATCAAAACAAATCAAAACCTTCTAAAAACCCGCCAAAATATTTCAAAACCCGTCAAAACTAATCAAAACCTTCCGAATACCCGCCAAAACATTCCAAATACCCGCCAAAAGATTTTAAAACCCGCCAAAAAGAATCCAAACATTCCAAAACCTGCCAACACAATAAAAACAACTCAAGAGAATACAAAACATTCTAAAACCCAACCAAGACATTCCGAAAACCCGCCAAAACATCATAAAAACAAATCAAAACCAACCAAAATATTCCAAAAACCCGCCAAAATGATTTAGACCCACAAAACTCATCAAAACATTCTGAAAAGATGCCAAAACATTAGAAAACCAGCCTGAACTGATCAAAACATTCAAAAAACTTGGCAAAACATCATAAAAACAAATCAAAACCAACCGAAACATTCCAAAAACCTGACAAAAGAGTTTAGAACCTGCCAAACCTGATCAAAACATTCTGAAAAGATGCCAAAATACTAGAAAACCAGTCAGAAGTGATCGAAACTTTCAATAACTTGCCAAAACATAATCAAAACAAATGAAAGCAAACCAAAACATTCCAAATACCCGCCAAAAGATTTTAAAACCCGCCAAAAGGAATCCAAACGTTCCACAACCTGCCAAGATAATAAAAACAACACAAGAGAAAACAAAACATTCTGAAACACCACCAAAATATACCGAAAACCCGCCAAAACATCATAAAAACAAATCAAAACCAACCAAAAAATAAGAGGAACACGGCAACATATTGGCAAGCAAGAGACGGAGAACGCGGCACCTTCTAGGAGGCCAAGAAGGAAGCCGCACAACACCTGCACTGTGTCTGCAACTTTCAAACTGCTAGAAGATAGTGGCTTGCCACTGGCCTGCCTCTTCAATTGCCATTAGCATTGCAATGGAAGCTATTCTTGGACAACTTTGCTCTGCTTGCTGCTAGTTCTGCCCCAGCCTACCATAGATAACCTTGCTCTTGCCTTGAGGCTCTGAGGTGCCAAGAACTTGTCAACTTCAAAGGGCGGGCCGGGCTACATCTACTCAGCTGCCACAGTTTCTCCTTGCTAGACCTAGTGGGAAAGCATTTTGCTGAGATGCAGAAGGCAAGAAACGCAGAATACGGAGACGCGGAGCTGTCCCAAGTGCCGCTGCCAGGCGTCTTTCCGCAGAAGGAGCGCCCCGGAGCGCACCGCAACCGGCACCGTCATCTCTGCGCAAAGAGCCAAAATATTTTCAAACCCGCCAAAACTAATCCAAAAATATTTTCAAACCCGCCAAAATAGAAAACCAGACAGAAGTGATCAATACATTCGAAAAAACCTGACAAAACATGATAAAGCCCACCAAAGCTAATCCAAACACACCAAAAACTGGGCTAAACAGAATCAAAACAAATCAAAACCTTCTAAAAACCCGCCAAAATATTTCAAAACCCGTCAAAACTAATCAAAACCTTCCGAATACCCGCCAAAACATTCCAAATACCCGCCAAAAGATTTTAAAACCCGCCAAAAAGAATCCAAACATTCCAAAACCTGCCAACACAATAAAAACAACTCAAGAGAATACAAAACATTCTAAAACCCAACCAAGACATTCCGAAAACCCGCCAAAACATCATAAAAACAAATCAAAACCAACCAAAATATTCCAAAAACCCGCCAAAATGATTTAGACCCACAAAACTCATCAAAACATTCTGAAAAGATGCCAAAACATTAGAAAACCAGCCTGAACTGATCAAAACATTCAAAAAACTTGGCAAAACATCATAAAAACAAATCAAAACCAACCGAAACATTCCAAAAACCTGACAAAATAGTTTAGAACCTGCCAAACCTGATCAAAACATTCTGAAAAGATGCCAAAATACTAGAAAACCAGTCAGAAGTGATCGAAACTTTCAATAACTTGCCAAAACATAATCAAAACAAATGAAAGCAAACCAAAACATTCCAAATACCCGCCAAAATATTTTAAAACCCGCCAAAAGGAATCCAAACGTTCCACAACCTGCCAAGATAATAAAAACAACACAAGAGAAAACAAAACATTCTGAAACACCACCAAAACATTCCGAAAACCCGCCAAAACATCATAAAAACAAATCAAAACCAACCAAAAAATAAGAGGAACACGGCAACATATTGGCAAGCAAGAGACGGAGAACACGGCACCTTCTAGGAGGCCAAGAAGGAAGCCGCACAACACCTGCAGTGTGTCTGCAACTTTCAAACTGCTAGAAGCTAGTGGCTTGCCACTGGCCTGCCTCTTCAATTGCCATTAGCATTGCAATGGAAGCTATTCTTGGACAACTTTGCTCTGCTTGCTGCTAGTTCTGCCCCAGCCTACCATAGATAACCTTGCTCTTGCCTTGAGGCTCTGAGATGCCAAGAACTTGTCAACTTCAAAGGGCGGGCCGGGCTACATCTACTCAGCTGCCACAGTTTCTCCTTGCTAGACCTAGTGGGAAAGCATTTTGCTGAGATGCAGAAGGCAAGAAACGCAGAATACGGAGACGCGGAGCTGTCCCAAGTGCCGCTGCCAGGCATCTTTCCGCAGAAGGAGCGCCCCGGAGCGCACCGCAACCGGCACCGTCATCTCTGCGCAAAGAGCCAAAATATTTTCAAACCCGCCAAAACTAATCCAAAAATATTTTTAAACCCGCCAAAATAGAAAACCAGACAGAAGTGATCAATACATTCGAAAAAACCTGACAAAACATGATAAAGCCCACCAAAGCTAATCCAAACACACCAAAAACTGGGCTAAACAGAATCAAAACAAATCAAAACAAATCGAAACCTTCTAAAAACGGGCCAAAATATTTCAAAACCCGTCAAAACTAATCAAAACCTTCCGAATACCCACCAAAACATTCCAAATACCCGCCAAAATATTTTAAAACCCGCCAAAAAGAATCCAAACATTCCAAAACCTGCCAACACAATAAAAACAACTCAAGAGAATACAAAACATTCTAAAACCCAACCAAGACATTCCGAAAACCCGCCAAAACATCATAAAAACAAATCAAAACCAACCAAAATATTCCAAAAACCCGCCAAAATGATTTAGACCCACAAAACTCATCAAAACATTCTGAAAAGATGCCAAAACATTAGAAAACCAGCCTGAACTGATCAAAACATTCAAAAAACTTGGCAAAACATCATAAAAACAAATCAAAACCAACCGAAACATTCCAAAAACCTGACAAAATAGTTTAGAACCTGCCAAACCTGATCAAAACATTCTGAAAAGATGCCAAAATACTAGAAAACCAGTCAGAAGTGATCGAAACTTTCAATAACTTGCCAAAACATAATCAAAACAAATGAAAGCAAACCAAAACATTCCAAATACCCGCCAAAATATTTTAAAACCCGCCAAAAGGAATCCAAACGTTCCACAACCTGCCAAGATAATAAAAACAACACAAGAGAAAACAAAACATTCTGAAACACCACCAAAACATTCCGAAAACCCGCCAAAACATCATAAAAACAAATCAAAACCAACCAAAAAATAAGAGGAACACGGCAACATATTGGCAAGCAAGAGACGGAGAACACGGCACCTTCTAGGAGGCCAAGAAGGAAGCCGCACAACACCTGCACTGTGTCTGCAACTTTCAAACTGCTAGAAGCTAGTGGCTTGCCACTGGCCTGCCTCTTCAATTGCCATTAGCATTGCAATGGAAGCTATTCTTGGACAACTTTGCTCTGCTTGCTGCTAGTTCTGCCCCAGCCTACCATAGATAACCTTGCTCTTGCCTTGAGGCTCTGAGATGCCAAGAACTTGTCAACTTCAAAGGGCGGGCCGGGCTACATCTACTCAGCTGCCACAGTTTCTCCTTGCTAGACCTGGTGGGAAAGCATTTTGCTGAGATGCAGAAGGCAAGAAACGCAGAATACGGAGACGTGGAGCTGTCCCAAGTGCCGCTGCCAGGCGTCTTTCCGCAGAAGGAGCGCCCCGGAGCGCACCGCAACCGGCACCGTCATCTCTGCGCAAAGAGCCAAAATATTTTAAAACCCGCCAAAACTAATCCAAAAATATTTTTAAACCCGCCAAAATAGAAAACCAGACAGAAGTGATCAATACATTCGAAAAAACCTGACAAAACATGATAAAGCCCACCAAAGCTAATCCAAACACACCAAAAACTGGGCTAAACAGAATCAAAACAAATCAAAACCTTCTAAAAACCGGCCAAAATATTTCAAAACCCGTCAAAACTAATCAAAACCTTCCGAATACCTGCCAAAACATTCCAAATACCCGCCAAAATATTTTAAAACTCGCCAAAAAGAATCCAAACATTCCAAAACCTGCCAACACAATAAAAACAACTCAAGAGAATACAAAACATTCTAAAACCCAACCAAAACATTCCGAAAACCCGCCAAAACATCATAAAAACAAATCAAAACCAACCAAAATATTCCAAAAACCCGCCAAAATGATTTAGACCCACAAAACTCATCAAAACATTCTGAAAAGATGCCAAAACATTAGAAAACCAGCCTGAACTGATCAAAACATTCAAAAAACTTGGCAAAACATCATAAAAACAAATCAAAACCAACCGAAACATTCCAAAAACCTGACAAAATAGTTTAGAACCTGCCAAACCTGATCAAAACATTCTGAAAAGATGCCAAAATATTAGAAAACCAGTCAGAAGTGATCGAAACTTTCAATAACTTGCCAAAACATAATCAAAACAAATGAAAGCAAACCAAAACATTCCAAATACCCGCCAAAAGATTTTAAAACCCGCCAAAAGGAATCCAAACGTTCCACAACCTGCCAAGATAATAAAAACAACACAAGAGAAAACAAAACATTCTGAAACACCACCAAAACATTCCGAAAACCCGCCAAAACATCATAAAAACAAATCAAAACCAACCAAAAAATAAGAGGAACACGGCAACATATTGGCAAGCAAGAGACGGAGAACGCGGCACCTTCTAGGAGGCCAAGAAGGAAGCCGCACAACACCTGCAGTGTGTCTGCAACTTTCAAACTGCTAGAAGCTAGTGGCTTGCCACTGGCCTGCCTCTTCAATTGCCATTAGCATTGCAATGGAAGCTATTCTTGGACAACTTTGCTCTGCTTGCTGCTAGTTCTGCCCCAGCCTACCATAGATAACCTTGCTCTTGCCTTGAGGCTCTGAGATGCCAAGAACTTGTCAACTTCAAAGGGCGGGCCGGGCTACATCTACTCAGCTGCCACAGTTTCTCCTTGCTAGACCTAGTGGGAAAGCATTTTGCTGAGATGCAGAAGGCAAGAAACGCAGAATACGGAGACGCGGAGCTGTCCCAAGTGCCGCTGCCAGGCGTCTTTCCGCAGAAGGAGCGCCCCGGAGCGCACCGCAACCGGCACCGTCATCTCTGCGCAAAGAGCCAAAATATTTTAAAACCCGCCAAAACTCATCCAAAAATATTTTTAAACCCGCCAAAATAGAAAACCAGACAGAAGTGATCAATACATTCGAAAAAACCTGACAAAACATGATAAAGCCCACCAAAGCTAATCCAAACACACCAAAAACTGGGCTAAACAGAATCAAAACAAATCAAAACCTTCTAAAAACCCGCCAAAATATTTCAAAACCCGTCAAAACTAATCAAAACCTTCCGAATACCCGCCAAAACATTCCAAATACCCGCCAAAATATTTTAAAACTCGCCAAAAAGAATCCAAACATTCCAAAACCTGCCAACACAATAAAAACAACTCAAGAGAATACAAAACATTCTAAAACCCAACCAAAACATTCCGAAAACCCGCCAAAACATCATAAAAACAAATCAAAACCAACCAAAATATTCCAAAAACCCGCCAAAATGATTTAGACCCACAAAACTCATCAAAACATTCTGAAAAGATGCCAAAACATTAGAAAACCAGCCTGAACTGATCAAAACATTCAAAAAACTTGGCAATACATCATAAAAACAAATCAAAACCAACCGAAACATTCCAAAAACCTGACAAAATAGTTTAGAACCTGCCAAACCTGATCAAAACATTCTGAAAAGATGCCAAAATATTAGAAAACCAGTCAGAAGTGATCGAAACTTTCAATAACTTGCCAAAACATAATCAAAACAAATGAAAGCAAACCAAAACATTCCAAATACCCGCCAAAAGATTTTAAAACCCGCCAAAAGGAATCCAAACGTTCCACAACCTGCCAAGATAATAAAAACAACACAAGAGAAAACAAAACATTCTGAAACACCACCAAAACATTCCGAAAACCCGCCAAAACATCATAAAAACAAATCAAAACCAACCAAAAAATAAGAGGAACACGGCAACATATTGGCAAGCAAGAGACGGAGAACGCGGCACCTTCTAGGAGGCCAAGAAGGAAGCCGCACAACACCTGCACTGTGTCTGCAACTTTCAAACTGCTAGAAGATAGTGGCTTGCCACTGGCCTGCCTCTTCAATTGCCATTAGCATTGCAATGGAAGCTATTCTTGGACAACTTTGCTCTGCTTGCTGCTAGTTCTGCCCCAGCCTACCATAGATAACCTTGCTCTTGCCTTGAGGCTCTGAGATGCCAAGAACTTGTCAACTTCAAAGGGCGGGCCGGGCTACATCTACTCAGCTGCCACAGTTTCTCCTTGCTAGACCTGGTGGGAAAGCATTTTGCTGAGATGCAGAAGGCAAGAAACGCAGAATACGGAGACGCAGAGCTGTCCCAAGTGCCGCTGCCAGGCGTCTTTCCGCAGAAGGAGCGCCCCGGAGCGCACCGCAACCGGCACCGTCATCTCTGCGCAAAGAGCCAAAATATTTTCAAACCCGCCAAAACTCATCCAAAAATATTTTTAAACCCGCCAAAATAGAAAACCAGACAGAAGTGATCAATACATTCGAAAAAACCTGACAAAACATGATAAAGCCCACCAAAGCTAATCCAAACACACCAAAAACTGGGCTAAACAGAATCAAAACAAATCAAAACCTTCTAAAAACCCGCCAAAATATTTCAAAACCCGTCAAAACTAATCAAAACCTTCCGAATACCCGCCAAAATATTCCAAATACCCGCCAAAATATTTTAAAACTCGCCAAAAAGAATCCAAACATTCCAAAACCTGCCAACACAATAAAAACAACTCAAGAGAATACAAAACATTCTAAAACCCAACCAAAACATTCCGAAAACCCGCCAAAACATCATAAAAACAAATCAAAACCAACCAAAATATTCCAAAAACCCGCCAAAATGATTTAGACCCACAAAACTCATCAAAACATTCTGAAAAGATGCCAAAACATTAGAAAACCAGCCTGAACTGATCAAAACATTCAAAAAACTTGGCAAAACATCATAAAAACAAATCAAAACCAACCGAAACATTCCAAAAACCTGACAAAATAGTTTAGAACCTGCCAAACCTGATCAAAACATTCTGAAAAGATGCCAAAATATTAGAAAACCAGTCAGAAGTGATCGAAACTTTCAATAACTTGCCAAAACATAATCAAAACAAATGAAAGCAAACCAAAACATTCCAAATACCCGCCAAAAGATTTTAAAACCCGCCAAAAGGAATCCAAACGTTCCACAACCTGCCAAGATAATAAAAACAACACAAGAGAAAACAAAACATTCTGAAACACCACCAAAACATTCCGAAAACCCGCCAAAACATCATAAAAACAAATCAAAACCAACCAAAAAATAAGAGGAACACGGCAACATATTGGCAAGCAAGAGACGGAGAACGCGGCACCTTCTAGGAGGCCAAGAAGGAAGCCGCACAACACCTGCACTGTGTCTGCAACTTTCAAACTGCTAGAAGATAGTGGCTTGCCACTGGCCTGCCTCTTCAATTGCCATTAGCATTGCAATGGAAGCTATTCTTGGACAACTTTGCTCTGCTTGCTGCTAGTTCTGCCCCAGCCTACCATAGATAACCTTGCTCTTGCCTTGAGGCTCTGAGATGCCAAGAACTTGTCAACTTCAAAGGGCGGGCCGGGCTACATCTACTCAGCTGCCACAGTTTCTCCTTGCTAGACCTGGTGGGAAAGCATTTTGCTGAGATGCAGAAGGCAAGAAACGCAGAATACGGAGACGCAGAGCTGTCCCAAGTGCCGCTGCCAGGCGTCTTTCCGCAGAAGGAGCGCCCCGGAGCGCACCGCAACCGGCACCGTCATCTCTGCGCAAAGAGCCAAAATATTTTAAAACCCGCCAAAACTCATCCAAAAATATTTTTAAACCCGCCAAAATAGAAAACCAGACAGAAGTGATCAATACATTCGAAAAAACCTGACAAAACATGATAAAGCCCACCAAAGCTAATCCAAACACACCAAAAACTGGGCTAAACAGAATCAAAACAAATCAAAACCTTCTAAAAACCCGCCAAAATATTTCAAAACCCGTCAAAACTAATCAAAACCTTCCGAATACCCGCCAAAACATTCCAAATACCCGCCAAAATATTTTAAAACTCGCCAAAAAGAATCCAAACATTCCAAAACCTGCCAACACAATAAAAACAACTCAAGAGAATACAAAACATTCTAAAACCCAACCAAAACATTCCGAAAACCCGCCAAAACATCATAAAAACAAATCAAAACCAACCAAAATATTCCAAAAACCCGCCAAAATGATTTAGACCCACAAAACTCATCAAAACATTCTGAAAAGATGCCAAAACATTAGAAAACCAGCCTGAACTGATCAAAACATTCAAAAAACTTGGCAATACATCATAAAAACAAATCAAAACCAACCGAAACATTCCAAAAACCTGACAAAATAGTTTAGAACCTGCCAAACCTGATCAAAACATTCTGAAAAGATGCCAAAATATTAGAAAACCAGTCAGAAGTGATCGAAACTTTCAATAACTTGCCAAAACATAATCAAAACAAATGAAAGCAAACCAAAAGATTCCAAATACCCGCCAAAAGATTTTAAAACCCGCCAAAAGGAATCCAAACGTTCCACAACCTGCCAAGATAATAAAAACAACACAAGAGAAAACAAAACATTCTGAAACACCACCAAAACATTCCGAAAACCCGCCAAAACATCATAAAAACAAATCAAAACCAACCAAAAAATAAGAGGAACACGGCAACATATTGGCAAGCAAGAGACGGAGAACGCGGCACCTTCTAGGAGGCCAAGAAGGAAGCCGCACAACACCTGCAGTGTGTCTGCAACTTTCAAACTGCTAGAAGCTAGTGGCTTGCCACTGGCCTGCCTCTTCAATTGCCATTAGCATTGCAATGGAAGCTATTCTTGGACAACTTTGCTCTGCTTGCTGCTAGTTCTGCCCCAGCCTACCATAGATAACCTTGCTCTTGCCTTGAGGCTCTGAGATGCCAAGAACTTGTCAACTTCAAAGGGCGGGCCGGGCTACATCTACTCAGCTGCCACAGTTTCTCCTTGCTAGACCTGGTGGGAAAGCATTTTGCTGAGATGCAGAAGGCAAGAAACGCAGAATACGGAGACGTGGAGCTGTCCCAAGTGCCGCTGCCAGGCGTCTTTCCGCAGAAGGAGCGCTCCGGAGCGCACCGCAACCGGCACCGTCATCTCTGCGCAAAGAGCCAAAATATTTTAAAACCCGCCAAAACTCATCCAAAAATATTTTTAAACCCGCCAAAATAGAAAACCAGACAGAAGTGATCAATACATTCGAAAAAACCTGACAAAACATGATAAAGCCCACCAAAGCTAATCCAAACACACCAAAAACTGGGCTAAACAGAATCAAAACAAATCGAAACCTTCTAAAAACCCGCCAAAATATTTCAAAACCCGTCAAAACTAATCAAAACCTTCCGAATACCCGCCAAAACATTCCAAATACCCGCCAAAATATTTTAAAACTCGCCAAAAAGAATCCAAACATTCCAAAACCTGCCAACACAATAAAAACAACTCAAGAGAATACAAAACATTCTAAAACCCAACCAAAACATTCCGAAAACCCGCCAAAACATCATAAAAACAAATCAAAACCAACCAAAATATTCCAAAAACCCGCCAAAATGATTTAGACCCACAAAACTCATCAAAACATTCTGAAAAGATGCCAAAACATTAGAAAACCAGCCTGAACTGATCAAAACATTCAAAAAACTTGGCAAAACATCATAAAAACAAATCAAAACCAACCGAAACATTCCAAAAACCTGACAAAATAGTTTAGAACCTGCCAAACCTGATCAAAACATTCTGAAAAGATGCCAAAATATTAGAAAACCAGTCAGAAGTGATCGAAACTTTCAATAACTTGCCAAAACATAATCAAAACAAATGAAAGCAAACCAAAACATTCCAAATACCCGCCAAAAGATTTTAAAACCCGCCAAAAGGAATCCAAACGTTCCACAACCTGCCAAGATAATAAAAACAACACAAGAGAAAACAAAACATTCTGAAACACCACCAAAACATTCCGAAAACCCGCCAAAACATCATAAAAACAAATCAAAACCAACCAAAAAATAAGAGGAACACGGCAACATATTGGCAAGCAAGAGACGGAGAACGCGGCACCTTCTAGGAGGCCAAGAAGGAAGCCGCACAACACCTGCAGTGTGTCTGCAACTTTCAAACTGCTAGAAGCTAGTGGCTTGCCACTGGCCTGCCTCTTCAATTGCCATTAGCATTGCAATGGAAGCTATTCTTGGACAACTTTGCTCTGCTTGCTGCTAGTTCTGCCCCAGCCTACCATAGATAACCTTGCTCTTGCCTTGAGGCTCTGAGATGCCAAGAACTTGTCAACTTCAAAGGGCGGGCCGGGCTACATCTACTCAGCTGCCACAGTTTCTCCTTGCTAGACCTAGTGGGAAAGCATTTTGCTGAGATGCAGAAGGCAAGAAACGCAGAATACGGAGACGCGGAGCTGTCCCAAGTGCCGCTGCCAGGCGTCTTTCCGCAGAAGGAGCGCCCCGGAGCGCACCGCAACCGGCACCGTCATCTCTGCGCAAAGAGCCAAAATATTTTAAAACCCGCCAAAACTCATCCAAAAATATTTTTAAACCCGCCAAAATAGAAAACCAGACAGAAGTGATCAATACATTCGAAAAAACCTGACAAAACATGATAAAGCCCACCAAAGCTAATCCAAACACACCAAAAACTGGGCTAAACAGAATCAAAACAAATCAAAACCTTCTAAAAACCCGCCAAAATATTTCAAAACCCGTCAAAACTAATCAAAACCTTCCGAATACCCGCCAAAACATTCCAAATACCCGCCAAAATATTTTAAAACTCGCCAAAAAGAATCCAAACATTCCAAAACCTGCCAACACAATAAAAACAACTCAAGAGAATACAAAACATTCTAAAACCCAACCAAAACATTCCGAAAACCCGCCAAAACATCATAAAAACAAATCAAAACCAACCAAAATATTCCAAAAACCCGCCAAAATGATTTAGACCCACAAAACTCATCAAAACATTCTGAAAAGATGCCAAAACATTAGAAAACCAGCCTGAACTGATCAAAACATTCAAAAAACTTGGCAAAACATCATAAAAACAAATCAAAACCAACCGAAACATTCCAAAAACCTGACAAAATAGTTTAGAACCTGCCAAACCTGATCAAAACATTCTGAAAAGATGCCAAAATATTAGAAAACCAGTCAGAAGTGATCGAAACTTTCAATAACTTGCCAAAACATAATCAAAACAAATGAAAGCAAACCAAAACATTCCAAATACCCGCCAAAAGATTTTAAAACCCGCCAAAAGGAATCCAAACGTTCCACAACCTGCCAAGATAATAAAAACAACACAAGAGAAAACAAAACATTCTGAAACACCACCAAAACATTCCGAAAACCCGCCAAAACATCATAAAAACAAATCAAAACCAACCAAAAAATAAGAGGAACACGGCAACATATTGGCAAGCAAGAGACGGAGAACGCGGCACCTTCTAGGAGGCCAAGAAGGAAGCCGCACAACACCTGCACTGTGTCTGCAACTTTCAAACTGCTAGAAGATAGTGGCTTGCCACTGGCCTGCCTCTTCAATTGCCATTAGCATTGCAATGGAAGCTATTCTTGGACAACTTTGCTCTGCTTGCTGCTAGTTCTGCCCCAGCCTACCATAGATAACCTTGCTCTTGCCTTGAGGCTCTGAGATGCCAAGAACTTGTCAACTTCAAAGGGCGGGCCGGGCTACATCTACTCAGCTGCCACAGTTTCTCCTTGCTAGACCTGGTGGGAAAGCATTTTGCTGAGATGCAGAAGGCAAGAAACGCAGAATACGGAGACGCAGAGCTGTCCCAAGTGCCGCTGCCAGGCGTCTTTCCGCAGAAGGAGCGCCCCGGAGCGCACCGCAACCGGCACCGTCATCTCTGCGCAAAGAGCCAAAATATTTTCAAACCCGCCAAAACTCATCCAAAAATATTTTTAAACCCGCCAAAATAGAAAACCAGACAGAAGTGATCAATACATTCGAAAAAACCTGACAAAACATGATAAAGCCCACCAAAGCTAATCCAAACACACCAAAAACTGGGCTAAACAGAATCAAAACAAATCAAAACCTTCTAAAAACGGGCCAAAATATTTCAAAACCCGTCAAAACTAATCAAAACCTTCCGAATACCCGCCAAAACATTCCAAATACCCGCCAAAATATTTTAAAACTCGCCAAAAAGAATCCAAACATTCCAAAACCTGCCAACACAATAAAAACAACTCAAGAGAATACAAAACATTCTAAAACCCAACCAAAACATTCCGAAAACCCGCCAAAACATCATAAAAACAAATCAAAACCAACCAAAATATTCCAAAAACCCGCCAAAATGATTTAGACCCACAAAACTCATCAAAACATTCTGAAAAGATGCCAAAACATTAGAAAACCAGCCTGAACTGATCAAAACATTCAAAAAACTTGGCAATACATCATAAAAACAAATCAAAACCAACCGAAACATTCCAAAAACCTGACAAAATAGTTTAGAACCTGCCAAACCTGATCAAAACATTCTGAAAAGATGCCAAAATATTAGAAAACCAGTCAGAAGTGATCGAAACTTTCAATAACTTGCCAAAACATAATCAAAACAAATGAAAGCAAACCAAAAGATTCCAAATACCCGCCAAAAGATTTTAAAACCCGCCAAAAGGAATCCAAACGTTCCACAACCTGCCAAGATAATAAAAACAACACAAGAGAAAACAAAACATTCTGAAACACCACCAAAACATTCCGAAAACCCGCCAAAACATCATAAAAACAAATCAAAACCAACCAAAAAATAAGAGGAACACGGCAACATATTGGCAAGCAAGAGACGGAGAACGCGGCACCTTCTAGGAGGCCAAGAAGGAAGCCGCACAACACCTGCAGTGTGTCTGCAACTTTCAAACTGCTAGAAGCTAGTGGCTTGCCACTGGCCTGCCTCTTCAATTGCCATTAGCATTGCAATGGAAGCTATTCTTGGACAACTTTGCTCTGCTTGCTGCTAGTTCTGCCCCAGCCTACCATAGATAACCTTGCTCTTGCCTTGAGGCTCTGAGATGCCAAGAACTTGTCAACTTCAAAGGGCGGGCCGGGCTACATCTACTCAGCTGCCACAGTTTCTCCTTGCTAGACCTGGTGGGAAAGCATTTTGCTGAGATGCAGAAGGCAAGAAACGCAGAATACGGAGACGCGGAGCTGTCCCAAGTGCCGCTGCCAGGCGTCTTTCCGCAGAAGGAGCGCCCCGGAGCGCACCGCAACCGGCACCGTCATCTCTGCGCAAAGAGCCAAAATATTTTAAAACCCGCCAAAACTAATCCAAAAATATTTTTAAACCCGCCAAAATAGAAAACCAGACAGAAGTGATCAATACATTCGAAAAAACCTGACAAAACATGATAAAGCCCACCAAAGCTAATCCAAACACACCAAAAACTGGGCTAAACAGAATCAAAACAAATCGAAACCTTCTAAAAACCCGCCAAAATACTTCAAAACCCGTCAAAACTAATCAAAACCTTCCAAATACCCGCCAAAACATTCCAAATACCCGCCAAAATATTTTAAAACTCGCCAAAAAGAATCCAAACATTCCAAAACCTGCCAACACAATAAAAACAACTCAAGAGAATACAAAACATTCTAAAACCCAACCAAAACATTCCGAAAACCCGCCAAAACATCATAAAAACAAATCAAAACCAACCAAAATATTCCAAAAACCCGCCAAAATGATTTAGACCCACAAAACTCATCAAAACATTCTGAAAAGATGCCAAAACATTAGAAAACCAGCCTGAACTGATCAAAACATTCAAAAAACTTGGCAAAACATCATAAAAACAAATCAAAACCAACCGAAACATTCCAAAAACCTGACAAAATAGTTTAGAACCTGCCAAACCTGATCAAAACATTCTGAAAAGATGCCAAAATACTAGAAAACCAGTCAGAAGTGATCGAAACTTTCAATAACTTGCCAAAACATAATCAAAACAAATTAAAGCAAACCAAAACATTCCAAATACCCGCCAAAAGATTTTAAAACCCGCCAAAAGGAATCCAAACGTTCCACAACCTGCCAAGATAATAAAAACAACACAAGAGAAAACAAAACATTCTGAAACACCACCAAAACATTCCGAAAACCCGCCAAAACATCATAAAAACAAATCAAAACCAACCAAAAAATAAGAGGAACATGGCAACATATTGGCAAGCAAGAGACGGAGAACGTGGCACCTTCTAGGAGGCCAAGAAGGAAGCCGCACAACACCTGCACTGTGTCTGCAACTTTCAAACTGCTAGAAGCTAGTGGCTTGCCACTGGCCTGCCTCTTCAATTGCCATTAGCATTGCAATGGAAGCTATTCTTGGACAACTTTGCTCTGCTTGCTGCTAGTTCTGCCCCAGCCTACCATAGATAACCTTGCTCTTGCCTTGAGGCTCTGAGATGCCAAGAACTTGTCAACTTCAAAGGGCGGGCCGGGCTACATCTACTCAGCTGCCACAGTTTCTCCTTGCTAGACCTGGTGGGAAAGCATTTTGCTGAGATGCAGAAGGCAAGAAACGCAGAATACGGAGACGCGGAGCTGTCCCAAGTGCCGCTGCCAGGCGTCTTTCCGCAGAAGGAGCGCCCCGGAGCGCACCGCAACCGGCACCGTCATCTCTGCGCAAAGAGCCAAAATATTTTCAAACCCGCCAAAACTCATCCAAAAATATTTTTAAACCCGCCAAAATAGAAAACCAGACAGAAGTGATCAATACATTCGAAAAAACCTGACAAAACATGATAAAGCCCACCAAAGCTAATCCAAACACACCAAAAACTGGGCTAAACAGAATCAAAACAAATCAAAACCTTCTAAAAACCCGCCAAAATATTTCAAAACCCGTCAAAACTAATCAAAACCTTCCGAATACCCGCCAAAACATTCCTAATACCCGCCAAAAGATTTTAAAACCCGCCAAAAAGAATCCAAACATTCCAAAACCTGCCAACACAATAAAAACAACTCAAGAGAATACAAAACATTCTAAAACCCAACCAAAACATTCCGAAAACCCACCAAAACATCATAAAAACAAATCAAAACCAACCAAAATATTCCAAAAACCCGCCAAAATGATTTAGACCCACAAAACTCATCAAAACATTCTGAAAAGATGCCAAAACATTAGAAAACCAGCCTGAACTGATCAAAACATTCAAAAAACTTGGCAAAACATCATAAAAACAAATCAAAACCAACCGAAACATTCCAAAAACCTGACAAAATAGTTTAGAACCTGCCAAACCTGATCAAAACATTCTGAAAAGATGCCAAAATATTAGAAAACCAGTCAGAAGTGATCGAAACTTTCAATAACTTGCCAAAACATAATCAAAACAAATGAAAGCAAACCAAAACATTCCAAATACCCGCCAAAAGATTTTAAAACCCGCCAAAAGGAATCCAAACGTTCCACAACCTGCCAAGATAATAAAAACAACACAAGAGAAAACAAAACATTCTGAAACACCACCAAAACATTCCGAAAACCCGCCAAAACATCATAAAAACAAATCAAAACCAACCAAAAAATAAGAGGAACACGGCAACATATTGGCAAGCAAGAGACGGAGAACGCGGCACCTTCTAGGAGGCCAAGAAGGAAGCCGCACAACACCTGCAGTGTGTCTGCAACTTTCAAACTGCTAGAAGATAGTGGCTTGCCACTGGCCTGCCTCTTCAATTGCCATTAGCATTGCAATGGAAGCTATTCTTGGACAACTTTGCTCTGCTTGCTGCTAGTTCTGCCCCAGCCTACCATAGATAACCTTGCTCTTGCCTTGAGGCTCTGAGATGCCAAGAACTTGTCAACTTCAAAGGGCGGGCCGGGCTACATCTACTCAGCTGCCACAGTTTCTCCTTGCTAGACCTGGTGGGAAAGCATTTTGCTGAGATGCAGAAGGCAAGAAACGCAGAATACGGAGACGCAGAGCTGTCCCAAGTGCCGCTGCCAGGCGTCTTTCCGCAGAAGGAGCGCCCCGGAGCGCACCGCAACCGGCACCGTCATCTCTGCGCAAAGAGCCAAAATATTTTCAAACCCGCCAAAACTCATCCAAAAATATTTTTAAACCCGCCAAAATAGAAAACCAGACAGAAGTGATCAATACATTCGAAAAAACCTGACAAAACATGATAAAGCCCACCAAAGCTAATCCAAACACACCAAAAACTGGGCTAAACAGAATCAAAACAAATCGAAACCTTCTAAAAACCCGCCAAAATATTTCAAAACCCGTCAAAACTAATCAAAACCTTCCAAATACCCGCCAAAACATTCCAAATACCCGCCAAAATATTTTAAAACTCGCCAAAAAGAATCCAAACATTCCAAAACCTGCCAACACAATAAAAACAACTCAAGAGAATACAAAACATTCTAAAACCCAACCAAAACATTCCGAAAACCAGCCAAAACATCATAAAAACAAATCAAAACCAACCAAAATATTCCAAAAACCCGCCAAAATGATTTAGACCCACAAAACTCATCAAAACATTCTGAAAAGATGCCAAAACATTAGAAAACCAGCCTGAACTGATCAAAACATTCAAAAAACTTGGCAAAACATCATAAAAACAAATCAAAACCAACCGAAACATTCCAAAAACCTGACAAAAGAGTTTAGAACCTGCCAAACCTGATCAAAACATTCTGAAAAGATGCCAAAATACTAGAAAACCAGTCAGAAGTGATCGAAACTTTCAATAACTTGCCAAAACATAATCAAAACAAATGAAAGCAAACCAAAACATTCCAAATACCCGCCAAAATATTTTAAAACCCGCCAAAAGGAATCCAAACGTTCCACAACCTGCCAAGATAATAAAAACAACACAAGAGAAAACAAAACATTCTGAAACACCACCAAAACATTCCGAAAACCCGCCAAAACATCATAAAAACAAATCAAAACCAACCAAAAAATAAGAGGAACATGGCAACATATTGGCAAGCAAGAGACGGAGAACGTGGCACCTTCTAGGAGGCCAAGAAGGAAGCCGCACAACACCTGCACTGTGTCTGCAACTTTCAAACTGCTAGAAGCTAGTGGCTTGCCACTGGCCTGCCTCTTCAATTGCCATTAGCATTCCAATGGAAGCTATTCTTGGACAACTTTGCTCTGCTTCCTGCTAGTTCTGCCCCAGCCTACCATAGATAACCTTGCTCTTGCCTTGAGGCTCTGAGATGCCAAGAACTTGTCAACTTCAAAGGGCGGGCCGGGCTACATCTACTCAGCTGCCACAGTTTCTCCTTGCTAGACCTGGTGGGAAAGCATTTTGCTGAGATGCAGAAGGCAAGAAACGCAGAATACGGAGACGTGGAGCTGTCCCAAGTGCCGCTGCCAGGCGTCTTTCCGCAGAAGGAGCGCCCCGAAGCGCACCGCAACCGGCACCGTCATCTCTGCGCAAAGAGCCAAAATATTTTCAAACCCGCCAAAACTCATCCAAAAATATTTTTAAACCCGCCAAAATAGAAAACCAGACAGAAGTGATCAATACATTCGAAAAAACCTGACAAAACATGATAAAGCCCACCAAAGCTAATCCAAACACACCAAAAACTGGGCTAAACAGAATCAAAACAAATCAAAACCTTCTAAAAACCCGCCAAAATATTTCAAAACCCGTCAAAACTAATCAAAACCTTCCGAATACCCGCCAAAACATTCCAAATACCCGCCAAAAGATTTTAAAACTCGCCAAAAAGAATCCAAACATTCCAAAACCTGCCAACACAATAAAAACAACTCAAGAGAATACAAAACATTCTAAAACCCAACCAAAACATTCCGAAAACCCGCCAAAACATCATAAAAACAAATCAAAACCAACCAAAATATTCCAAAAACCCGCCAAAATGATTTAGACCCACAAAACTCATCAAAACATTCTGAAAAGATGCCAAAACATTAGAAAACCAGCCTGAACTGATCAAAACATTCAAAAAACTTGGCAAAACATCATAAAAACAAATCAAAACCAACCGAAACATTCCAAAAACCTGACAAAATAGTTTAGAACCTGCCAAACCTGATCAAAACATTCTGAAAAGATGCCAAAATATTAGAAAACCAGTCAGAAGTGATCGAAACTTTCAATAACTTGCCAAAACATAATCAAAACAAATGAAAGCAAACCAAAAGATTCCAAATACCCGCCAAAAGATTTTAAAACCCGCCAAAAGGAATCCAAACGTTCCACAACCTGCCAAGATAATAAAAACAACACAAGAGAAAACAAAACATTCTGAAACACCACCAAAACATTCCGAAAACCCGCCAAAACATCATAAAAACAAATCAAAACCAACCAAAAAATAAGAGGAACACGGCAACATATTGGCAAGCAAGAGACGGAGAACGCGGCACCTTCTAGGAGGCCAAGAAGGAAGCCGCACAACACCTGCAGTGTGTCTGCAACTTTCAAACTGCTAGAAGCTAGTGGCTTGCCACTGGCCTGCCTCTTCAATTGCCATTAGCATTGCAATGGAAGCTATTCTTGGACAACTTTGCTCTGCTTGCTGCTAGTTCTGCCCCAGCCTACCATAGATAACCTTGCTCTTGCCTTGAGGCTCTGAGATGCCAAGAACTTGTCAACTTCAAAGGGCGGGCCAGGCTACATCTACTCAGCTGCCACAGTTTCTCCTTGCTAGACCTGGTGGGAAAGCATTTTGCTGAGATGCAGAAGGCAAGAAACGCAGAATACGGAGACGCGGAGCTGTCCCAAGTGCCGCTGCCAGGCGTCTTTCCGCAGAAGGAGCGCCCCGGAGCGCACCGCAACCGGCACCGTCATCTCTGCGCAAAGAGCCAAAATATTTTAAAACCCGCCAAAACTAATCCAAAAATATTTTTAAACCCGCCAAAATAGAAAACCAGACAGAAGTGATCAATACATTCGAAAAAACCTGACAAAACATGATAAAGCCCACCAAAGCTAATCCAAACACACCAAAAACTGGGCTAAACAGAATCAAAACAAATCGAAACCTTCTAAAAACCCGCCAAAATACTTCAAAACCCGTCAAAACTAATCAAAACCTTCCAAATACCCGCCAAAACATTCCAAATACCCGCCAAAATATTTTAAAACTCGCCAAAAAGAATCCAAACATTCCAAAACCTGCCAACACAATAAAAACAACTCAAGAGAATACAAAACATTCTAAAACCCAACCAAAACATTCCGAAAACCCGCCAAAACATCATAAAAACAAATCAAAACCAACCAAAATATTCCAAAAACCCGCCAAAATGATTTAGACCCACAAAACTCATCAAAACATTCTGAAAAGATGCCAAAACATTAGAAAACCAGCCTGAACTGATCAAAACATTCAAAAAACTTGGCAAAACATCATAAAAACAAATCAAAACCAACCGAAACATTCCAAAAACCTGACAAAATAGTTTAGAACCTGCCAAACCTGATCAAAACATTCTGAAAAGATGCCAAAATACTAGAAAACCAGTCAGAAGTGATCGAAACTTTCAATAACTTGCCAAAACATAATCAAAACAAATTAAAGCAAACCAAAACATTCCAAATACCCGCCAAAAGATTTTAAAACCCGCCAAAAGGAATCCAAACGTTCCACAACCTGCCAAGATAATAAAAACAACACAAGAGAAAACAAAACATTCTGAAACACCACCAAAACATTCCGAAAACCCGCCAAAACATCATAAAAACAAATCAAAACCAACCAAAAAATAAGAGGAACATGGCAACATATTGGCAAGCAAGAGACGGAGAACGTGGCACCTTCTAGGAGGCCAAGAAGGAAGCCGCACAACACCTGCACTGTGTCTGCAACTTTCAAACTGCTAGAAGCTAGTGGCTTGCCACTGGCCTGCCTCTTCAATTGCCATTAGCATTGCAATGGAAGCTATTCTTGGACAACTTTGCTCTGCTTGCTGCTAGTTCTGCCCCAGCCTACCATAGATAACCTTGCTCTTGCCTTGAGGCTCTGAGATGCCAAGAACTTGTCAACTTCAAAGGGCGGGCCGGGCTACATCTACTCAGCTGCCACAGTTTCTCCTTGCTAGACCTGGTGGGAAAGCATTTTGCTGAGATGCAGAAGGCAAGAAACGCAGAATACGGAGACGCGGAGCTGTCCCAAGTGCCGCTGCCAGGCGTCTTTCCGCAGAAGGAGCGCCCCGGAGCGCACCGCAACCGGCACCGTCATCTCTGCGCAAAGAGCCAAAATATTTTCAAACCCGCCAAAACTCATCCAAAAATATTTTTAAACCCGCCAAAATAGAAAACCAGACAGAAGTGATCAATACATTCGAAAAAACCTGACAAAACATGATAAAGCCCACCAAAGCTAATCCAAACACACCAAAAACTGGGCTAAACAGAATCAAAACAAATCAAAACCTTCTAAAAACCCGCCAAAATATTTCAAAACCCGTCAAAACTAATCAAAACCTTCCGAATACCCGCCAAAACATTCCTAATACCCGCCAAAAGATTTTAAAACCCGCCAAAAAGAATCCAAACATTCCAAAACCTGCCAACACAATAAAAACAACTCAAGAGAATACAAAACATTCTAAAACCCAACCAAAACATTCCGAAAACCCACCAAAACATCATAAAAACAAATCAAAACCAACCAAAATATTCCAAAAACCCGCCAAAATGATTTAGACCCACAAAACTCATCAAAACATTCTGAAAAGATGCCAAAACATTAGAAAACCAGCCTGAACTGATCAAAACATTCAAAAAACTTGGCAAAACATCATAAAAACAAATCAAAACCAACCGAAACATTCCAAAAACCTGACAAAATAGTTTAGAACCTGCCAAACCTGATCAAAACATTCTGAAAAGATGCCAAAATATTAGAAAACCAGTCAGAAGTGATCGAAACTTTCAATAACTTGCCAAAACATAATCAAAACAAATGAAAGCAAACCAAAACATTCCAAATACCCGCCAAAAGATTTTAAAACCCGCCAAAAGGAATCCAAACGTTCCACAACCTGCCAAGATAATAAAAACAACACAAGAGAAAACAAAACATTCTGAAACACCACCAAAACATTCCGAAAACCCGCCAAAACATCATAAAAACAAATCAAAACCAACCAAAAAATAAGAGGAACACGGCAACATATTGGCAAGCAAGAGACGGAGAACGCGGCACCTTCTAGGAGGCCAAGAAGGAAGCCGCACAACACCTGCAGTGTGTCTGCAACTTTCAAACTGCTAGAAGCTAGTGGCTTGCCACTGGCCTGCCTCTTCAATTGCCATTAGCATTGCAATGGAAGCTATTCTTGGACAACTTTGCTCTGCTTGCTGCTAGTTCTGCCCCAGCCTACCATAGATAACCTTGCTCTTGCCTTGAGGCTCTGAGATGCCAAGAACTTGTCAACTTCAAAGGGCGGGCCGGGCTACATCTACTCAGCTGCCACAGTTTCTCCTTGCTAGACCTGGTGGGAAAGCATTTTGCTGAGATGCAGAAGGCAAGAAACGCAGAATACGGAGACGCAGAGCTGTCCCAAGTGCCGCTGCCAGGCGTCTTTCCGCAGAAGGAGCGCCCCGGAGCGCACCGCAACCGGCACCGTCATCTCTGCGCAAAGAGCCAAAATATTTTAAAACCCGCCAAAACTCATCCAAAAATATTTTTAAACCCGCCAAAATAGAAAACCAGACAGAAGTGATCAATACATTCGAAAAAACCTGACAAAACATGATAAAGCCCACCAAAGCTAATCCAAACACACCAAAAACTGGGCTAAACAGAATCAAAACAAATCGAAACCTTCTAAAAACCCGCCAAAATATTTCAAAACCCGTCAAAACTAATCAAAACCTTCCAAATACCCGCCAAAACATTCCAAATACCCGCCAAAATATTTTAAAACTCGCCAAAAAGAATCCAAACATTCCAAAACCTGCCAACACAATAAAAACAACTCAAGAGAATACAAAACATTCTAAAACCCAACCAAAACATTCCGAAAACCAGCCAAAACATCATAAAAACAAATCAAAACCAACCAAAATATTCCAAAAACCCGCCAAAATGATTTAGACCCACAAAACTCATCAAAACATTCTGAAAAGATGCCAAAACATTAGAAAACCAGCCTGAACTGATCAAAACATTCAAAAAACTTGGCAAAACATCATAAAAACAAATCAAAACCAACCGAAACATTCCAAAAACCTGACAAAAGAGTTTAGAACCTGCCAAACCTGATCAAAACATTCTGAAAAGATGCCAAAATACTAGAAAACCAGTCAGAAGTGATCGAAACTTTCAATAACTTGCCAAAACATAATCAAAACAAATGAAAGCAAACCAAAACATTCCAAATACCCGCCAAAATATTTTAAAACCCGCCAAAAGGAATCCAAACGTTCCACAACCTGCCAAGATAATAAAAACAACACAAGAGAAAACAAAACATTCTGAAACACCACCAAAACATTCCGAAAACCCGCCAAAACATCATAAAAACAAATCAAAACCAACCAAAAAATAAGAGGAACATGGCAACATATTGGCAAGCAAGAGACGGAGAACGTGGCACCTTCTAGGAGGCCAAGAAGGAAGCCGCACAACACCTGCACTGTGTCTGCAACTTTCAAACTGCTAGAAGCTAGTGGCTTGCCACTGGCCTGCCTCTTCAATTGCCATTAGCATTGCAATGGAAGCTATTCTTGGACAACTTTGCTCTGCTTCCTGCTAGTTCTGCCCCAGCCTACCATAGATAACCTTGCTCTTGCCTTGAGGCTCTGAGATGCCAAGAACTTGTCAACTTCAAAGGGCGGGCCGGGCTACATCTACTCAGCTGCCACAGTTTCTCCTTGCTAGACCTGGTGGGAAAGCATTTTGCTGAGATGCAGAAGGCAAGAAACGCAGAATACGGAGACGTGGAGCTGTCCCAAGTGCCGCTGCCAGGCGTCTTTCCGCAGAAGGAGCGCCCCGGAGCGCACCGCAACCGGCACCGTCATCTCTGCGCAAAGAGCCAAAATATTTTAAAACCCGCCAAAACTAATCCAAAAATATTTTTAAACCCGCCAAAATAGAAAACCAGACAGAAGTGATCAATACATTCGAAAAAACCTGACAAAACATGATAAAGCCCACCAAAGCTAATCCAAACACACCAAAAACTGGGCTAAACAGAATCAAAACAAATCAAAACCTTCTAAAAACCCGCCAAAATATTTCAAAACCCGTCAAAACTAATCAAAACCTTCCGAATACCCGCCAAAACATTCCAAATACCCGCCAAAAGATTTTAAAACCCGCCAAAAAGAATCCAAACATTCCAAAACCTGCCAACACAATAAAAACAACTCAAGAGAATACAAAACATTCTAAAACCCAACCAAGACATTCCGAAAACCCGCCAAAACATCATAAAAACAAATCAAAACCAACCAAAATATTCCAAAAACCCGCCAAAATGATTTAGACCCACAAAACTCATCAAAACATTCTGAAAAGATGCCAAAACATTAGAAAACCAGCCTGAACTGATCAAAACATTCAAAAAACTTGGCAAAACATCATAAAAACAAATCAAAACCAACCGAAACATTCCAAAAACCTGACAAAATAGTTTAGAACCTGCCAAACCTGATCAAAACATTCTGAAAAGATGCCAAAATACTAGAAAACCAGTCAGAAGTGATCGAAACTTTCAATAACTTGCCAAAACATAATCAAAACAAATGAAAGCAAACCAAAACATTCCAAATACCCGCCAAAAGATTTTAAAACCCGCCAAAAGGAATCCAAACGTTCCACAACCTGCCAAGATAATAAAAACAACACAAGAGAAAACAAAACATTCTGAAACACCACCAAAACATTCCGAAAACCCGCCAAAACATCATAAAAACAAATCAAAACCAACCAAAAAATAAGAGGAACACGGCAACATATTGGCAAGCAAGAGACGGAGAACGTGGCACCTTCTAGGAGGCCAAGAAGGAAGCCGCACAACACCTGCACTGTGTCTGCAACTTTCAAACTGCTAGAAGCTAGTGGCTTGCCACTGGCCTGCCTCTTCAATTGCCATTAGCATTCCAATGGAAGCTATTCTTGGACAACTTTGCTCTGCTTGCTGCTAGTTCTGCCCCAGCCTACCATAGATAACCTTGCTCTTGCCTTGAGGCTCTGAGATGCCAAGAACTTGTCAACTTCAAAGGGCGGGCCGGGCTACATCTACTCAGCTGCCACAGTTTCTCCTTGCTAGACCTAGTGGGAAAGCATTTTGCTGAGATGCAGAAGGCAAGAAACGCAGAATACGGAGACGCAGAGCTGTCCCAAGTGCCGCTGCCAGGCGTCTTTCCGCAGAAGGAGCGCCCCGGAGCGCACCGCAACCGGCACCGTCATCTCTGCGCAAAGAGCCAAAATATTTTAAAACCCGCCAAAACTAATCCAAAAATATTTTCAAACCCGCCAAAATAGAAAACCAGACAGAAGTGATCAATACATTGGAAAAAACCTGACAAAACATGATCAAGCCCACCAAAGCTAATCCAAACACACCAAAAACTGGGCTAAACAGAATCAAAACAAATCAAAACAAATCGAAACCTTCTAAAAACGGGCCAAAATATTTCAAAACCCGTCAAAACTAATCCAAACCTTCCGAATACCCGCCAAAACATTCCAAATACCCGCCAAAAGATATTAAAACCCGCCAAAAAGAATCCAAACATTCCAAAACCTGCCAACACAATAAAAACAACTCAAGAGAATACAAAACATTCTAAAACCCAACCAAGACATTCCGAAAACCCGCCAAAACATCATAAAAACAAATCAAAACCAACCAAAATATTCCAAAAACCCGCCAAAATGATTTAGACCCACAAAACTCATCAAAACATTCTGAAAAGATGCCAAAACATTAGAAAACCAGCCTGAACTGATCAAAACATTCAAAAAACTTGGCAAAACATCATAAAAACAAATCAAAACCAACCAAAACATTCCAAAAACCTGACAAAATAGTTTAGAACCTGCCAAACCTGATCAAAACATTCTGAAAAGATGCCAAAATATTAGAAAACCAGTCAGAAGTGATCGAAACTTTCAATAACTTGCCAAAACATAATCAAAACAAATGAAAGCAAACCAAAACATTCCAAATACCCGCCAAAAGATTTTAAAACCCGCCAAAAGGAATCCAAACGTTCCACAACATGCCAAGATAATAAAAACAACACAAGAGAAAACAAAACATTCTGAAACACCACCAAAACATTCCGAAAACCCGCCAAAACATCATAAAAACAAATCAAAACCAACCAAAAAATAAGAGGAACATGGCAACATATTGGCAAGCAAGAGACGGAGAACACGGCACCTTCTAGGAGGCCAAGAAGGAAGCCGCACAACACCTGCACTGTGTCTGCAACTTTCAAACTGCTAGAAGATAGTGGCTTGCCACTGGCCTGCCTCTTCAATTGCCATTAGCATTGCAATGGAAGCTATTCTTGGACAACTTTGCTCTGCTTGCTGCTAGTTCTGCCCCAGCCTACCATAGATAACCTTGCTCTTGCCTTGAGGCTCTGAGATGCCAAGAACTTGTCAACTTCAAAGGGCGGGCTGGGCTACATCTACTCAGCTGCCACAGTTTCTCCTTGCTAGACCTAGTGGGAAAGCATTTTGCTGAGATGCAGAAGGCAAGAAACGCAGAATACGGAGACGCGGAGCTGTCCCAAGTGCCGCTGCCAGGCGTCTTTCCGCAGAAGGAGCGCCCCGGAGCGCACCGCAACCGGCACCGTCATCTCTGCGCAAAGAGCCAAAATATTTTAAAACCCGCCAAAACTAATCCAAAAATATTTTCAAACCCGCCAAAATAGAAAACCAGACAGAAGTGATCAATACATTCGAAAAAACCTGACAAAACATGATCAAGCCCACCAAAGCTAATCCAAACACACCAAAAACTGGGCTAAACAGAATCAAAACAAATCGAAACCTTCTAAAAACCCGCCAAAATATTTCAAAACCCGTCAAAACTAATCAAAACCTTCCGAATACCCGCCAAAAGATTTTAAAACCCAACCAAAACATTTTAAAACTCGCCAAAAGGAATCCAAACATTCCAAAACCTGCCAACACAATAAAAACAACTCAAGAGAATACAAAACATTCTAAAACCCAACCAAAACATTCCGAAAACCCGCCAAAACATCATAAAAACAAATCAAAACCAACCAAAATATTCCAAAAACCCGCCAAAATGATTTAGACCCACAAAACTCATCAAAACATTCTGAAAAGATGCCAAAACATTAGAAAACCAGCCTGAACTGATCAAAACATTCAAAAAACTTGGCAAAACATCATAAAAACAAATCAAAACCAACCGAAACATTCCAAAAACCTGACAAAATAGTTTAGAACCTGCCAAACCTGATCAAAACATTCTGAAAAGATGCCAAAATACTAGAAAACCAGTCAGAAGTGATCGAAACTTTCAATAACTTGCCAAAACATAATCAAAACAAATGAAAGCAAACCAAAACATTCCAAATACCCGCCAAAATATTTTAAAACCCGCCAAAAGGAATCCAAACGTTCCACAACCTGCCAAGATAATAAAAACAACACAAGAGAAAACAAAACATTCTGAAACACCACCAAAACATACCGAAAACCCGCCAAAACATCATAAAAACAAATCAAAACCAACCAAAAAATAAGAGGAACACGGCAACATATTGGCAAGCAAGAGACGGAGAACGCGGCACCTTCTAGGCGGCCAAGAAGGAAGCCGCACAACACCTGCACTGTGTCTGCAACTTTCAAACTGCTAGAAGCTAGTGGCTTGCCACTGGCCTGCCTCTTCAATTGCCATTAGCATTGCAATGGAAGCTATTCTTGGACAACTTTGCTCTGCTTGCTGCTAGTTCTGCCCCAGCCTACCATAGATAACCTTGCTCTTGCCTTGAGGCTCTGAGATGCCAAGAACTTGTCAACTTCAAAGGGCGGGCCGGGCTACATCTACTCAGCTGCCACAGTTTCTCCTTGCTAGACCTGGTGGGAAAGCATTTTGCTGAGATGCAGAAGGCAAGAAACGCAGAATACGGAGACGTGGAGCTGTCCCAAGTGCCGCTGCCAGGCGTCTTTCCGCAGAAGGAGCGCCCCGGAGCGCACCGCAACCGGCACCGTCATCTCTGCGCAAAGAGCCAAAATATTTTAAAACCCGCCAAAACTAATCCAAAAATATTTTCAAACCCGCCAAAATAGAAAACCAGACAGAAGTGATCAATACATTGGAAAAAACCTGACAAAACATGATCAAGCCCACCAAAGCTAATCCAAACACACCAAAAACTGGGCTAAACAGAATCAAAACAAATCAAAACAAATCGAAACCTTCTAAAAACGGGCCAAAATATTTCAAAACCCGTCAAAACTAATCCAAACCTTCCGAATACCCGCCAAAACATTCCAAATACCCGCCAAAAGATATTAAAACCCGCCAAAAAGAATCCAAACATTCCAAAACCTGCCAACACAATAAAAACAACTCAAGAGAATACAAAACATTCTAAAACCCAACCAAGACATTCCGAAAACCCGCCAAAACATCATAAAAACAAATCAAAACCAACCAAAATATTCCAAAAACCCGCCAAAATGATTTAGACCCACAAAACTCATCAAAACATTCTGAAAAGATGCCAAAACATTAGAAAACCAGCCTGAACTGATCAAAACATTCAAAAAACTTGGCAAAACATCATAAAAACAAATCAAAACCAACCAAAACATTCCAAAAACCTGACAAAATAGTTTAGAACCTGCCAAACCTGATCAAAACATTCTGAAAAGATGCCAAAATATTAGAAAACCAGTCAGAAGTGATCGAAACTTTCAATAACTTGCCAAAACATAATCAAAACAAATGAAAGCAAACCAAAACATTCCAAATACCCGCCAAAAGATTTTAAAACCCGCCAAAAGGAATCCAAACGTTCCACAACCTGCCAAGATAATAAAAACAACACAAGAGAAAACAAAACATTCTGAAACACCACCAAAACATTCCGAAAACCCGCCAAAACATCATAAAAACAAATCAAAACCAACCAAAAAATAAGAGGAACATGGCAACATATTGGCAAGCAAGAGACGGAGAACACGGCACCTTCTAGGAGGCCAAGAAGGAAGCCGCACAACACCTGCACTGTGTCTGCAACTTTCAAACTGCTAGAAGATAGTGGCTTGCCACTGGCCTGCCTCTTCAATTGCCATTAGCATTGCAATGGAAGCTATTCTTGGACAACTTTGCTCTGCTTGCTGCTAGTTCTGCCCCAGCCTACCATAGATAACCTTGCTCTTGCCTTGAGGCTCTGAGATGCCAAGAACTTGTCAACTTCAAAGGGCGGGCTGGGCTACATCTACTCAGCTGCCACAGTTTCTCCTTGCTAGACCTAGTGGGAAAGCATTTTGCTGAGATGCAGAAGGCAAGAAACGCAGAATACGGAGACGCGGAGCTGTCCCAAGTGCCGCTGCCAGGCGTCTTTCCGCAGAAGGAGCGCCCCGGAGCGCACCGCAACCGGCACCGTCATCTCTGCGCAAAGAGCCAAAATATTTTAAAACCCGCCAAAACTAATCCAAAAATATTTTCAAACCCGCCAAAATAGAAAACCAGACAGAAGTGATCAATACATTCGAAAAAACCTGACAAAACATGATCAAGCCCACCAAAGCTAATCCAAACACACCAAAAACTGGGCTAAACAGAATCAAAACAAATCGAAACCTTCTAAAAACCCGCCAAAATATTTCAAAACCCGTCAAAACTAATCAAAACCTTCCGAATACCCGCCAAAAGATTTTAAAACCCAACCAAAACATTTTAAAACTCGCCAAAAGGAATCCAAACATTCCAAAACCTGCCAACACAATAAAAACAACTCAAGAGAATACAAAACATTCTAAAACCCAACCAAAACATTCCGAAAACCCGCCAAAACATCATAAAAACAAATCAAAACCAACCAAAATATTCCAAAAACCCGCCAAAATGATTTAGACCCACAAAACTCATCAAAACATTCTGAAAAGATGCCAAAACATTAGAAAACCAGCCTGAACTGATCAAAACATTCAAAAAACTTGGCAAAACATCATAAAAACAAATCAAAACCAACCGAAACATTCCAAAAACCTGACAAAATAGTTTAGAACCTGCCAAACCTGATCAAAACATTCTGAAAAGATGCCAAAATACTAGAAAACCAGTCAGAAGTGATCGAAACTTTCAATAACTTGCCAAAACATAATCAAAACAAATGAAAGCAAACCAAAACATTCCAAATACCCGCCAAAATATTTTAAAACCCGCCAAAAGGAATCCAAACGTTCCACAACCTGCCAAGATAATAAAAACAACACAAGAGAAAACAAAACATTCTGAAACACCACCAAAACATTCCGAAAACCCGCCAAAACATCATAAAAACAAATCAAAACCAACCAAAAAATAAGAGGAACACGGCAACATATTGGCAAGCAAGAGACGGAGAACGTGGCACCTTCTAGGAGGCCAAGAAGGAAGCCGCACAACACCTGCACTGTGTCTGCAACTTTCAAACTGCTAGAAGCTAGTGGCTTGCCACTGGCCTGCCTCTTCAATTGCCATTAGCATTCCAATGGAAGCTATTCTTGGACAACTTTGCTCTGCTTGCTGCTAGTTCTGCCCCAGCCTACCATAGATAACCTTGCTCTTGCCTTGAGGCTCTGAGATGCCAAGAACTTGTCAACTTCAAAGGGCGGGCCGGGCTACATCTACTCAGCTGCCACAGTTTCTCCTTGCTAGACCTGGTGGGAAAGCATTTTGCTGAGATGCAGAAGGCAAGAAACGCAGAATACGGAGACGTGGAGCTGTCCCAAGTGCCGCTGCCAGGCGTCTTTCCGCAGAAGGAGCGCCCCGGAGCGCACCGCAACCGGCACCGTCATCTCTGCGCAAAGAGCCAAAATATTTTAAAACCCGCCAAAACTAATCCAAAAATATTTTTAAACCCGCCAAAATAGAAAACCAGACAGAAGTGATCAATACATTCGAAAAAACCTGACAAAACATGATCAAGCCCACCAAAGCTAATCCAAACACACCAAAAACTGGGCTAAACAGAATCAAAACAAATCAAAACCTTCTAAAAACCCGCCAAAATATTTCAAAACCCGTCAAAACTAATCAAAACCTTCCGAATACCCGCCAAAACATTCCAAATACCCGCCAAAAGATTTTAAAACTCGCCAAAAAGAATCCAAACATTCCAAAACCTGCCAACACAATAAAAACAACTCAAGAGAATACAAAACATTCTAAAACCCAACCAAAACATTCCGAAAACCCGCCAAAACATCATAAAAACAAATCAAAACCAACCAAAATATTCCAAAAACCCGCCAAAATGATTTAGACCCACAAAACTCATCAAAACATTCTGAAAAGATGCCAAAACATTAGAAAACCAGCCTGAACTGATCAAAACATTCAAAAAACTTGGCAAAACATCATAAAAACAAATCAAAACCAACCGAAACATTCCAAAAACCTGACAAAATAGTTTAGAACCTGCCAAACCTGATCAAAACATTCTGAAAAGATGCCAAAATACTAGAAAACCAGTCAGAAGTGATCGAAACTTTCAATAACTTGCCAAAACATAATCAAAACAAATGAAAGCAAACCAAAACATTCCAAATACCCGC
Organism: Passer domesticus; assembly: GCF_036417665.1. Classification (NCBI taxonomy): domain Eukaryota; kingdom Metazoa; phylum Chordata; class Aves; order Passeriformes; family Passeridae; genus Passer; species Passer domesticus. The sequence continues at coordinate 56,788,823 of NC_087478.1, read as the reverse complement.
CAAAATATTTTAAAACCCGCCAAAAGGAATCCAAACGTTCCACAACCTGCCAAGATAATAAAAACAACACAAGAGAAAACAAAACATTCTGAAACACCACCAAAACATTCCGAAAACCCGCCAAAACATCATAAAAACAAATCAAAACCAACCAAAAAATAAGAGGAACACGGCAACATATTGGCAAGCAAGAGACGGAGAACGTGGCACCTTCTAGGAGGCCAAGAAGGAAGCCGCACAACACCTGCACTGTGTCTGCAACTTTCAAACTGCTAGAAGCTAGTGGCTTGCCACTGGCCTGCCTCTTCAATTGCCATTAGCATTCCAATGGAAGCTATTCTTGGACAACTTTGCTCTGCTTGCTGCTAGTTCTGCCCCAGCCTACCATAGATAACCTTGCTCTTGCCTTGAGGCTCTGAGATGCCAGGAACTTGTCAACTTCAAAGGGCGGGCCGGGCTACATCTACTCAGCTGCCACAGTTTCTCCTTGCTAGACCTGGTGGGAAAGCATTTTGCTGAGATGCAGAAGGCAAGAAACGCAGAATACGGAGACGTGGAGCTGTCCCAAGTGCCGCTGCCAGGCGTCTTTCCGCAGAAGGAGCGCCCCGGAGCGCACCGCAACCGGCACCGTCATCTCTGCGCAAAGAGCCAAAATATTTTAAAACCCGCCAAAACTAATCCAAAAATATTTTTAAACCCGCCAAAATAGAAAACCAGACAGAAGTGATCAATACATTCGAAAAAACCTGACAAAACATGATAAAGCCCACCAAAGCTAATCCAAACACACCAAAAACTGGGCTAAACAGAATCAAAACAAATCGAAACCTTCTAAAAACCCGCCAAAATATTTCAAAACCCGTCAAAACTAATCAAAACCTTCCGAATACCCGCCAAAACATTCCAAATACCTGCCAAAAGATTTTAAAACTCGCCAAAAAGAATCCAAACATTCCAAAACCTGCCAACACAATAAAAACAACTCAAGAGAATACAAAACATTCTAAAACCCAACCAAAACATTCCGAAAACCCGCCAAAACATCATAAAAACAAATCAAAACCAACCAAAATATTCCAAAAACCCGCCAAAATGATTTAGACCCACAAAACTCATCAAAACATTCTGAAAAGATGCCAAAACATTAGAAAACCAGCCTGAACTGATCAAAACATTCAAAAAACTTGGCAAAACATCATAAAAACAAATCAAAACCAACCAAAACATTCCAAAAACCTGACAAAATAGTTTAGAACCTGCCAAACCTGATCAAAACATTCTGAAAAGATGCCAAAATATTAGAAAACCAGTCAGAAGTGATCGAAACTTTCAATAACTTGCCAAAACATAATCAAAACAAATGAAAGCAAACCAAAACATTCCAAATACCCGCCAAAATATTTTAAAACCCGCCAAAAGGAATCCAAACGTTCCACAACCTGCCAAGATAATAAAAACAACACAAGAGAAAACAAAACATTCTGAAACACCACCAAAACATTCCGAAAACCCGCCAAAACATCATAAAAACAAATCAAAACCAACCAAAAAATAAGAGGAACACGGCAACATATTGGCAAGCAAGAGACGGAGAACGTGGCACCTTCTAGGAGGCCAAGAAGGAAGCCGCACAACACCTGCACTGTGTCTGCAACTTTCAAACTGCTAGAAGCTAGTGGCTTGCCACTGGCCTGCCTCTTCAATTGCCATTAGCATTGCAATGGAAGCTATTCTTGGACAACTTTGCTCTGCTTGCTGCTAGTTCTGCCCCAGCCTACCATAGATAACCTTGCTCTTGCCTTGAGGCTCTGAGATGCCAAGAACTTGTCAACTTCAAAGGGCGGGCCGGGCTACATCTACTCAGCTGCCACAGTTTCTCCTTGCTAGACCTGGTGGGAAAGCATTTTGCTGAGATGCAGAAGGCAAGAAACGCAGAATACGGAGACGCAGAGCTGTCCCAAGTGCCGCTGCCAGGCGTCTTTCCGCAGAAGGAGCGCCCCGGAGCGCACCGCAACCGGCACCGTCATCTCTGCGCAAAGAGCCAAAATATTTTAAAACCCGCCAAAACTAATCCAAAAATATTTTCAAACCCGCCAAAATAGAAAACCAGACAGAAGTGATCAATACATTGGAAAAAACCTGACAAAACATGATCAAGCCCACCAAAGCTAATCCAAACACACCAAAAACTGGGCTAAACAGAATCAAAACAAATCAAAACAAATCGAAACCTTCTAAAAACGGGCCAAAATATTTCAAAACCCGTCAAAACTAATCCAAACCTTCCGAATACCCGCCAAAACATTCCAAATACCCGCCAAAAGATATTAAAACCCGCCAAAAAGAATCCAAACATTCCAAAACCTGCCAACACAATAAAAACAACTCAAGAGAATACAAAACATTCTAAAACCCAACCAAGACATTCCGAAAACCCGCCAAAACATCATAAAAACAAATCAAAACCAACCAAAATATTCCAAAAACCCGCCAAAATGATTTAGACCCACAAAACTCATCAAAACATTCTGAAAAGATGCCAAAACATTAGAAAACCAGCCTGAACTGATCAAAACATTCAAAAAACTTGGCAAAACATCATAAAAACAAATCAAAACCAACCAAAACATTCCAAAAACCTGACAAAATAGTTTAGAACCTGCCAAACCTGATCAAAACATTCTGAAAAGATGCCAAAATATTAGAAAACCAGTCAGAAGTGATCGAAACTTTCAATAACTTGCCAAAACATAATCAAAACAAATGAAAGCAAACCAAAACATTCCAAATACCCGCCAAAAGATTTTAAAACCCGCCAAAAGGAATCCAAACGTTCCACAACCTGCCAAGATAATAAAAACAACACAAGAGAAAACAAAACATTCTGAAACACCACCAAAACATTCCGAAAACCCGCCAAAACATCATAAAAACAAATCAAAACCAACCAAAAAATAAGAGGAACATGGCAACATATTGGCAAGCAAGAGACGGAGAACACGGCACCTTCTAGGAGGCCAAGAAGGAAGCCGCACAACACCTGCACTGTGTCTGCAACTTTCAAACTGCTAGAAGATAGTGGCTTGCCACTGGCCTGCCTCTTCAATTGCCATTAGCATTGCAATGGAAGCTATTCTTGGACAACTTTGCTCTGCTTGCTGCTAGTTCTGCCCCAGCCTACCATAGATAACCTTGCTCTTGCCTTGAGGCTCTGAGATGCCAAGAACTTGTCAACTTCAAAGGGCGGGCTGGGCTACATCTACTCAGCTGCCACAGTTTCTCCTTGCTAGACCTAGTGGGAAAGCATTTTGCTGAGATGCAGAAGGCAAGAAACGCAGAATACGGAGACGCGGAGCTGTCCCAAGTGCCGCTGCCAGGCGTCTTTCCGCAGAAGGAGCGCCCCGGAGCGCACCGCAACCGGCACCGTCATCTCTGCGCAAAGAGCCAAAATATTTTAAAACCCGCCAAAACTAATCCAAAAATATTTTCAAACCCGCCAAAATAGAAAACCAGACAGAAGTGATCAATACATTCGAAAAAACCTGACAAAACATGATCAAGCCCACCAAAGCTAATCCAAACACACCAAAAACTGGGCTAAACAGAATCAAAACAAATCGAAACCTTCTAAAAACCCGCCAAAATATTTCAAAACCCGTCAAAACTAATCAAAACCTTCCGAATACCCGCCAAAAGATTTTAAAACCCAACCAAAACATTTTAAAACTCGCCAAAAGGAATCCAAACATTCCAAAACCTGCCAACACAATAAAAACAACTCAAGAGAATACAAAACATTCTAAAACCCAACCAAAACATTCCGAAAACCCGCCAAAACATCATAAAAACAAATCAAAACCAACCAAAATATTCCAAAAACCCGCCAAAATGATTTAGACCCACAAAACTCATCAAAACATTCTGAAAAGATGCCAAAACATTAGAAAACCAGCCTGAACTGATCAAAACATTCAAAAAACTTGGCAAAACATCATAAAAACAAATCAAAACCAACCGAAACATTCCAAAAACCTGACAAAATAGTTTAGAACCTGCCAAACCTGATCAAAACATTCTGAAAAGATGCCAAAATACTAGAAAACCAGTCAGAAGTGATCGAAACTTTCAATAACTTGCCAAAACATAATCAAAACAAATGAAAGCAAACCAAAACATTCCAAATACCCGCCAAAATATTTTAAAACCCGCCAAAAGGAATCCAAACGTTCCACAACCTGCCAAGATAATAAAAACAACACAAGAGAAAACAAAACATTCTGAAACACCACCAAAACATACCGAAAACCCGCCAAAACATCATAAAAACAAATCAAAACCAACCAAAAAATAAGAGGAACACGGCAACATATTGGCAAGCAAGAGACGGAGAACGCGGCACCTTCTAGGCGGCCAAGAAGGAAGCCGCACAACACCTGCACTGTGTCTGCAACTTTCAAACTGCTAGAAGCTAGTGGCTTGCCACTGGCCTGCCTCTTCAATTGCCATTAGCATTGCAATGGAAGCTATTCTTGGACAACTTTGCTCTGCTTGCTGCTAGTTCTGCCCCAGCCTACCATAGATAACCTTGCTCTTGCCTTGAGGCTCTGAGATGCCAAGAACTTGTCAACTTCAAAGGGCGGGCCGGGCTACATCTACTCAGCTGCCACAGTTTCTCCTTGCTAGACCTGGTGGGAAAGCATTTTGCTGAGATGCAGAAGGCAAGAAACGCAGAATACGGAGACGTGGAGCTGTCCCAAGTGCCGCTGCCAGGCGTCTTTCCGCAGAAGGAGCGCCCCGGAGCGCACCGCAACCGGCACCGTCATCTCTGCGCAAAGAGCCAAAATATTTTAAAACCCGCCAAAACTAATCCAAAAATATTTTCAAACCCGCCAAAATAGAAAACCAGACAGAAGTGATCAATACATTCGAAAAAACCTGACAAAACATGATCAAGCCCACCAAAGCTAATCCAAACACACCAAAAACTGGGCTAAACAGAATCAAAACAAATCGAAACCTTCTAAAAACCGGCCAAAATATTTCAAAACCCGTCAAAACTAATCAAAACCTTCCGAATACCCGCCAAAACATTCCAAATACCCGCCAAAAGATTTTAAAACCCGCCAAAAAGAATCCAAACATTCCAAAACCTGCCAACACAATAAAAACAACTCAAGAGAATACAAAACATTCTAAAACCCAACCAAAACATTCCGAAAACCCGCCAAAACATCATAAAAACAAATCAAAACCAACCAAAATATTCCAAAAACCCGCCAAAATGATTTAGACCCACAAAAGTCATCAAAACATTCTGAAAAGATGCCAAAACATTAGAAAACCAGCCTGAACTGATCAAAACATTCAAAAAACTTGGCAAAACATCATAAAAACAAATCAAAACCAACCGAAACATTCCAAAAACCTGACAAAATAGTTTAGAACCTGCCAAACCTGATCAAAACATTCTGAAAAGATGCCAAAATACTAGAAAACCAGTCAGAAGTGATCGAAACTTTCAATAACTTGCCAAAACATAATCAAAACAAATGAAAGCAAACCAAAACATTCCAAATACCCGCCAAAATATTTTAAAACCCGCCAAAAGGAATCCAAACGTTCCACAACCTGCCAAGATAATAAAAACAACACAAGAGAAAACAAAACATTCTGAAACACCACCAAAACATTCCGAAAACCCGCCAAAACATCATAAAAACAAATCAAAACCAACCAAAAAATAAGAGGAACACGGCAACATATTGGCAAGCAAGAGACGGAGAACGTGGCACCTTCTAGGAGGCCAAGAAGGAAGCCGCACAACACCTGCACTGTGTCTGCAACTTTCAAACTGCTAGAAGATAGTGGCTTGCCACTGGCCTGCCTCTTCAATTGCCATTAGCATTGCAATGGAAGCTATTCTTGGACAACTTTGCTCTGCTTGCTGCTAGTTCTGCCCCAGCCTACCATAGATAACCTTGCTCTTGCCTTGAGGCTCTGAGATGCCAAGAACTTGTCAACTTCAAAGGGCGGGCCGGGCTACATCTACTCAGCTGCCACAGTTTCTCCTTGCTAGACCTGGTGGGAAAGCATTTTGCTGAGATGCAGAAGGCAAGAAACGCAGAATACGGAGACGTGGAGCTGTCCCAAGTGCCGCTGCCAGGCGTCTTTCCGCAGAAGGAGCGCCCCGGAGCGCACCGCAACCGGCACCGTCATCTCTGCGCAAAGAGCCAAAATATTTTAAAACCCGCCAAAACTAATCCAAAAATATTTTTAAACCCGCCAAAATAGAAAACCAGACAGAAGTGATCAATACATTCGAAAAAACCTGACAAAACATGATCAAGCCCACCAAAGCTAATCCAAACACACCAAAAACTGGGCTAAACAGAATCAAAACAAATCAAAACCTTCTAAAAACCGGCCAAAATATTTCAAAACCCGTCAAAACTAATCAAAACCTTCCGAATACCCGCCAAAACATTCCAAATACCCGCCAAAAGATTTTAAAACTCGCCAAAAAGAATCCAAACATTCCAAAACCTGCCAACACAATAAAAACAACTCAAGAGAATACAAAACATTCTAAAACCCAACCAAAACATTCCGAAAACCCGCCAAAACATCATAAAAACAAATCAAAACCAACCAAAATATTCCAAAAACCCGCCAAAATGATTTAGACCCACAAAACTCATCAAAACATTCTGAAAAGATGCCAAAACATTAGAAAACCAGCCTGAACTGATCAAAACATTCAAAAAACTTGGCAAAACATCATAAAAACAAATCAAAACCAACCGAAACATTCCAAAAACCTGACAAAATAGTTTAGAACCTGCCAAACCTGATCAAAACATTCTGAAAAGATGCCAAAATACTAGAAAACCAGTCAGAAGTGATCGAAACTTTCAATAACTTGCCAAAACATAATCAAAACAAATGAAAGCAAACCAAAACATTCCAAATACCCGCCAAAATATTTTAAAACCTGCCAAAAGGAATCCAAACGTTCCACAACCTGCCAAGATAATAAAAACAACACAAGAGAAAACAAAACATTCTGAAACACCACCAAAACATTCCGAAAACCCGCCAAAACATCATAAAAACAAATCAAAACCAACCAAAAAATAAGAGGAACACGGCAACATATTGGCAAGCAAGAGACGGAGAACGTGGCACCTTCTAGGAGGCCAAGAAGGAAGCCGCACAACACCTGCACTGTGTCTGCAACTTTCAAACTGCTAGAAGCTAGTGGCTTGCCACTGGCCTGCCTCTTCAATTGCCATTAGCATTCCAATGGAAGCTATTCTTGGACAACTTTGCTCTGCTTGCTGCTAGTTCTGCCCCAGCCTACCATAGATAACCTTGCTCTTGCCTTGAGGCTCTGAGATGCCAGGAACTTGTCAACTTCAAAGGGCGGGCCGGGCTACATCTACTCAGCTGCCACAGTTTCTCCTTGCTAGACCTGGTGGGAAAGCATTTTGCTGAGATGCAGAAGGCAAGAAACGCAGAATACGGAGACGTGGAGCTGTCCCAAGTGCCGCTGCCAGGCGTCTTTCCGCAGAAGGAGCGCCCCGGAGCGCACCGCAACCGGCACCGTCATCTCTGCGCAAAGAGCCAAAATATTTTAAAACCCGCCAAAACTAATCCAAAAATATTTTTAAACCCGCCAAAATAGAAAACCAGACAGAAGTCATCAATACATTCGAAAAAACCTGACAAAACATGATCAAGCCCACCAAAGCTAATCCAAACACACCAAAAACTGGGCTAAACAGAATCAAAACAAATCGAAACCTTCTAAAAACCCGCCAAAATATTTCAAAACCCGTCAAAACTAATCAAAACCTTCCGAATACCCGCCAAAACATTCCAAATACCTGCCAAAAGATTTTAAAACTCGCCAAAAAGAATCCAAACATTCCAAAACCTGCCAACACAATAAAAACAACTCAAGAGAATACAAAACATTCTAAAACCCAACCAAAACATTCCGAAAACCCGCCAAAACATCATAAAAACAAATCAAAACCAACCAAAATATTCCAAAAACCCGCCAAAATGATTTAGACCCACAAAACTCATCAAAACATTCTGAAAAGATGCCAAAACATTAGAAAACCAGCCTGAACTGATCAAAACATTCAAAAAACTTGGCAAAACATCATAAAAACAAATCAAAACCAACCGAAACATTCCAAAAACCTGACAAAATAGTTTAGAACCTGCCAAACCTGATCAAAACATTCTGAAAAGATGCCAAAATACTAGAAAACCAGTCAGAAGTGATCGAAACTTTCAATAACTTGCCAAAACATAATCAAAACAAATGAAAGCAAACCAAAACATTCCAAATACCCGCCAAAATATTTTAAAACCCGCCAAAAGGAATCCAAACGTTCCACAACCTGCCAAGATAATAAAAACAACACAAGAGAAAACAAAACATTCTGAAACACCACCAAAACATTCCGAAAACCCGCCAAAACATCATAAAAACAAATCAAAACCAACCAAAAAATAAGAGGAACACGGCAACATATTGGCAAGCAAGAGACGGAGAACGTGGCACCTTCTAGGAGGCCAAGAAGGAAGCCGCACAACACCTGCACTGTGTCTGCAACTTTCAAACTGCTAGAAGCTAGTGGCTTGCCACTGGCCTGCCTCTTCAATTGCCATTAGCATTCCAATGGAAGCTATTCTTGGACAACTTTGCTCTGCTTGCTGCTAGTTCTGCCCCAGCCTACCATAGATAACCTTGCTCTTGCCTTGAGGCTCTGAGATGCCAGGAACTTGTCAACTTCAAAGGGCGGGCCGGGCTACATCTACTCAGCTGCCACAGTTTCTCCTTGCTAGACCTGGTGGGAAAGCATTTTGCTGAGATGCAGAAGGCAAGAAACGCAGAATACGGAGACGTGGAGCTGTCCCAAGTGCCGCTGCCAGGCGTCTTTCCGCAGAAGGAGCGCCCCGGAGCGCACCGCAACCGGCACCGTCATCTCTGCGCAAAGAGCCAAAATATTTTAAAACCCGCCAAAACTAATCCAAAAATATTTTTAAACCCGCCAAAATAGAAAACCAGACAGAAGTGATCAATACATTCGAAAAAACCTGACAAAACATGATAAAGCCCACCAAAGCTAATCCAAACACACCAAAAACTGGGCTAAACAGAATCAAAACAAATCGAAACCTTCTAAAAACCCGCCAAAATATTTCAAAACCCGTCAAAACTAATCAAAACCTTCCGAATACCCGCCAAAACATTCCAAATACCTGCCAAAAGATTTTAAAACTCGCCAAAAAGAATCCAAACATTCCAAAACCTGCCAACACAATAAAAACAACTCAAGAGAATACAAAACATTCTAAAACCCAACCAAAACATTCCGAAAACCCGCCAAAACATCATAAAAACAAATCAAAACCAACCAAAATATTCCAAAAACCCGCCAAAATGATTTAGACCCACAAAACTCATCAAAACATTCTGAAAAGATGCCAAAACATTAGAAAACCAGCCTGAACTGATCAAAACATTCAAAAAACTTGGCAAAACATCATAAAAACAAATCAAAACCAACCGAAACATTCCAAAAACCTGACAAAATAGTTTAGAACCTGCCAAACCTGATCAAAACATTCTGAAAAGATGCCAAAATATTAGAAAACCAGTCAGAAGTGATCGAAACTTTCAATAACTTGCCAAAACATAATCAAAACAAATGAAAGCAAACCAAAACATTCCAAATACCCGCCAAAATATTTTAAAACCCGCCAAAAGGAATCCAAACGTTCCACAACCTGCCAAGATAATAAAAACAACACAAGAGAAAACAAAACATTCTGAAACACCACCAAAACATTCCGAAAACCCGCCAAAACATCATAAAAACAAATCAAAACCAACCAAAAAATAAGAGGAACACGGCAACATATTGGCAAGCAAGAGACGGAGAACGTGGCACCTTCTAGGAGGCCAAGAAGGAAGCCGCACAACACCTGCACTGTGTCTGCAACTTTCAAACTGCTAGAAGCTAGTGGCTTGCCACTGGCCTGCCTCTTCAATTGCCATTAGCATTGCAATGGAAGCTATTCTTGGACAACTTTGCTCTGCTTGCTGCTAGTTCTGCCCCAGCCTACCATAGATAACCTTGCTCTTGCCTTGAGGCTCTGAGATGCCAAGAACTTGTCAACTTCAAAGGGCGGGCCGGGCTACATCTACTCAGCTGCCACAGTTTCTCCTTGCTAGACCTGGTGGGAAAGCATTTTGCTGAGATGCAGAAGGCAAGAAACGCAGAATACGGAGACGCAGAGCTGTCCCAAGTGCCGCTGCCAGGCGTCTTTCCGCAGAAGGAGCGCCCCGGAGCGCACCGCAACCGGCACCGTCATCTCTGCGCAAAGAGCCAAAATATTTTAAAACCCGCCAAAACTAATCCAAAAATATTTTCAAACCCGCCAAAATAGAAAACCAGACAGAAGTGATCAATACATTGGAAAAAACCTGACAAAACATGATCAAGCCCACCAAAGCTAATCCAAACACACCAAAAACTGGGCTAAACAGAATCAAAACAAATCGAAACCTTCTAAAAACCCGCCAAAATATTTCAAAACCCGTCAAAACTAATCAAAACCTTCCGAATACCCGCCAAAAGATTTTAAAACCCAACCAAAACATTTTAAAACTCGCCAAAAGGAATCCAAACATTCCAAAACCTGCCAACACAATAAAAACAACTCAAGAGAATACAAAACATTCTAAAACCCAACCAAAACATTCCGAAAACCCGCCAAAACATCATAAAAACAAATCAAAACCAACCAAAATATTCCAAAAACCCGCCAAAATGATTTAGACCCACAAAACTCATCAAAACATTCTGAAAAGATGCCAAAACATTAGAAAACCAGCCTGAACTGATCAAAACATTCAAAAAACTTGGCAAAACATCATAAAAACAAATCAAAACCAACCGAAACATTCCAAAAACCTGACAAAATAGTTTAGAACCTGCCAAACCTGATCAAAACATTCTGAAAAGATGCCAAAATACTAGAAAACCAGTCAGAAGTGATCGAAACTTTCAATAACTTGCCAAAACATAATCAAAACAAATGAAAGCAAACCAAAACATTCCAAATACCCGCCAAAATATTTTAAAACCCGCCAAAAGGAATCCAAACGTTCCACAACCTGCCAAGATAATAAAAACAACACAAGAGAAAACAAAACATTCTGAAACACCACCAAAACATACCGAAAACCCGCCAAAACATCATAAAAACAAATCAAAACCAACCAAAAAATAAGAGGAACACGGCAACATATTGGCAAGCAAGAGACGGAGAACGCGGCACCTTCTAGGCGGCCAAGAAGGAAGCCGCACAACACCTGCACTGTGTCTGCAACTTTCAAACTGCTAGAAGCTAGTGGCTTGCCACTGGCCTGCCTCTTCAATTGCCATTAGCATTGCAATGGAAGCTATTCTTGGACAACTTTGCTCTGCTTGCTGCTAGTTCTGCCCCAGCCTACCATAGATAACCTTGCTCTTGCCTTGAGGCTCTGAGATGCCAAGAACTTGTCAACTTCAAAGGGCGGGCCGGGCTACATCTACTCAGCTGCCACAGTTTCTCCTTGCTAGACCTGGTGGGAAAGCATTTTGCTGAGATGCAGAAGGCAAGAAACGCAGAATACGGAGACGTGGAGCTGTCCCAAGTGCCGCTGCCAGGCGTCTTTCCGCAGAAGGAGCGCCCCGGAGCGCACCGCAACCGGCACCGTCATCTCTGCGCAAAGAGCCAAAATATTTTAAAACCCGCCAAAACTAATCCAAAAATATTTTCAAACCCGCCAAAATAGAAAACCAGACAGAAGTGATCAATACATTCGAAAAAACCTGACAAAACATGATCAAGCCCACCAAAGCTAATCCAAACACACCAAAAACTGGGCTAAACAGAATCAAAACAAATCGAAACCTTCTAAAAACCGGCCAAAATATTTCAAAACCCGTCAAAACTAATCAAAACCTTCCGAATACCCGCCAAAACATTCCAAATACCCGCCAAAAGATTTTAAAACCCGCCAAAAAGAATCCAAACATTCCAAAACCTGCCAACACAATAAAAACAACTCAAGAGAATACAAAACATTCTAAAACCCAACCAAAACATTCCGAAAACCCGCCAAAACATCATAAAAACAAATCAAAACCAACCAAAATATTCCAAAAACCCGCCAAAATGATTTAGACCCACAAAAGTCATCAAAACATTCTGAAAAGATGCCAAAACATTAGAAAACCAGCCTGAACTGATCAAAACATTCAAAAAACTTGGCAAAACATCATAAAAACAAATCAAAACCAACCGAAACATTCCAAAAACCTGACAAAATAGTTTAGAACCTGCCAAACCTGATCAAAACATTCTGAAAAGATGCCAAAATACTAGAAAACCAGTCAGAAGTGATCGAAACTTTCAATAACTTGCCAAAACATAATCAAAACAAATGAAAGCAAACCAAAACATTCCAAATACCCGCCAAAATATTTTAAAACCCGCCAAAAGGAATCCAAACGTTCCACAACCTGCCAAGATAATAAAAACAACACAAGAGAAAACAAAACATTCTGAAACACCACCAAAACATTCCGAAAACCCGCCAAAACATCATAAAAACAAATCAAAACCAACCAAAAAATAAGAGGAACACGGCAACATATTGGCAAGCAAGAGACGGAGAACGTGGCACCTTCTAGGAGGCCAAGAAGGAAGCCGCACAACACCTGCACTGTGTCTGCAACTTTCAAACTGCTAGAAGATAGTGGCTTGCCACTGGCCTGCCTCTTCAATTGCCATTAGCATTGCAATGGAAGCTATTCTTGGACAACTTTGCTCTGCTTGCTGCTAGTTCTGCCCCAGCCTACCATAGATAACCTTGCTCTTGCCTTGAGGCTCTGAGATGCCAAGAACTTGTCAACTTCAAAGGGCGGGCCGGGCTACATCTACTCAGCTGCCACAGTTTCTCCTTGCTAGACCTGGTGGGAAAGCATTTTGCTGAGATGCAGAAGGCAAGAAACGCAGAATACGGAGACGTGGAGCTGTCCCAAGTGCCGCTGCCAGGCGTCTTTCCGCAGAAGGAGCGCCCCGGAGCGCACCGCAACCGGCACCGTCATCTCTGCGCAAAGAGCCAAAATATTTTAAAACCCGCCAAAACTAATCCAAAAATATTTTTAAACCCGCCAAAATAGAAAACCAGACAGAAGTGATCAATACATTCGAAAAAACCTGACAAAACATGATCAAGCCCACCAAAGCTAATCCAAACACACCAAAAACTGGGCTAAACAGAATCAAAACAAATCAAAACCTTCTAAAAACCGGCCAAAATATTTCAAAACCCGTCAAAACTAATCAAAACCTTCCGAATACCCGCCAAAACATTCCAAATACCCGCCAAAAGATTTTAAAACTCGCCAAAAAGAATCCAAACATTCCAAAACCTGCCAACACAATAAAAACAACTCAAGAGAATACAAAACATTCTAAAACCCAACCAAAACATTCCGAAAACCCGCCAAAACATCATAAAAACAAATCAAAACCAACCAAAATATTCCAAAAACCCGCCAAAATGATTTAGACCCACAAAACTCATCAAAACATTCTGAAAAGATGCCAAAACATTAGAAAACCAGCCTGAACTGATCAAAACATTCAAAAAACTTGGCAAAACATCATAAAAACAAATCAAAACCAACCGAAACATTCCAAAAACCTGACAAAATAGTTTAGAACCTGCCAAACCTGATCAAAACATTCTGAAAAGATGCCAAAATACTAGAAAACCAGTCAGAAGTGATCGAAACTTTCAATAACTTGCCAAAACATAATCAAAACAAATGAAAGCAAACCAAAACATTCCAAATACCCGCCAAAATATTTTAAAACCTGCCAAAAGGAATCCAAACGTTCCACAACCTGCCAAGATAATAAAAACAACACAAGAGAAAACAAAACATTCTGAAACACCACCAAAACATTCCGAAAACCCGCCAAAACATCATAAAAACAAATCAAAACCAACCAAAAAATAAGAGGAACACGGCAACATATTGGCAAGCAAGAGACGGAGAACGTGGCACCTTCTAGGAGGCCAAGAAGGAAGCCGCACAACACCTGCACTGTGTCTGCAACTTTCAAACTGCTAGAAGCTAGTGGCTTGCCACTGGCCTGCCTCTTCAATTGCCATTAGCATTCCAATGGAAGCTATTCTTGGACAACTTTGCTCTGCTTGCTGCTAGTTCTGCCCCAGCCTACCATAGATAACCTTGCTCTTGCCTTGAGGCTCTGAGATGCCAGGAACTTGTCAACTTCAAAGGGCGGGCCGGGCTACATCTACTCAGCTGCCACAGTTTCTCCTTGCTAGACCTGGTGGGAAAGCATTTTGCTGAGATGCAGAAGGCAAGAAACGCAGAATACGGAGACGTGGAGCTGTCCCAAGTGCCGCTGCCAGGCGTCTTTCCGCAGAAGGAGCGCCCCGGAGCGCACCGCAACCGGCACCGTCATCTCTGCGCAAAGAGCCAAAATATTTTAAAACCCGCCAAAACTAATCCAAAAATATTTTTAAACCCGCCAAAATAGAAAACCAGACAGAAGTCATCAATACATTCGAAAAAACCTGACAAAACATGATAAAGCCCACCAAAGCTAATCCAAACACACCAAAAACTGGGCTAAACAGAATCAAAACAAATCGAAACCTTCTAAAAACCCGCCAAAATATTTCAAAACCCGTCAAAACTAATCAAAACCTTCCGAATACCCGCCAAAACATTCCAAATACCTGCCAAAAGATTTTAAAACTCGCCAAAAAGAATCCAAACATTCCAAAACCTGCCAACACAATAAAAACAACTCAAGAGAATACAAAACATTCTAAAACCCAACCAAAACATTCCGAAAACCCGCCAAAACATCATAAAAACAAATCAAAACCAACCAAAATATTCCAAAAACCCGCCAAAATGATTTAGACCCACAAAACTCATCAAAACATTCTGAAAAGATGCCAAAACATTAGAAAACCAGCCTGAACTGATCAAAACATTCAAAAAACTTGGCAAAACATCATAAAAACAAATCAAAACCAACCGAAACATTCCAAAAACCTGACAAAATAGTTTAGAACCTGCCAAACCTGATCAAAACATTCTGAAAAGATGCCAAAATACTAGAAAACCAGTCAGAAGTGATCGAAACTTTCAATAACTTGCCAAAACATAATCAAAACAAATGAAAGCAAACCAAAACATTCCAAATACCCGCCAAAATATTTTAAAACCCGCCAAAAGGAATCCAAACGTTCCACAACCTGCCAAGATAATAAAAACAACACAAGAGAAAACAAAACATTCTGAAACACCACCAAAACATTCCGAAAACCCGCCAAAACATCATAAAAACAAATCAAAACCAACCAAAAAATAAGAGGAACACGGCAACATATTGGCAAGCAAGAGACGGAGAACGTGGCACCTTCTAGGAGGCCAAGAAGGAAGCCGCACAACACCTGCACTGTGTCTGCAACTTTCAAACTGCTAGAAGCTAGTGGCTTGCCACTGGCCTGCCTCTTCAATTGCCATTAGCATTCCAATGGAAGCTATTCTTGGACAACTTTGCTCTGCTTGCTGCTAGTTCTGCCCCAGCCTACCATAGATAACCTTGCTCTTGCCTTGAGGCTCTGAGATGCCAAGAACTTGTCAACTTCAAAGGGCGGGCCGGGCTACATCTACTCAGCTGCCACAGTTTCTCCTTGCTAGACCTGGTGGGAAAGCATTTTGCTGAGATGCAGAAGGCAAGAAACGCAGAATACGGAGACGTGGAGCTGTCCCAAGTGCCGCTGCCAGGCGTCTTTCCGCAGAAGGAGCGCCCCGGAGCGCACCGCAACCGGCACCGTCATCTCTGCGCAAAGAGCCAAAATATTTTAAAACCCGCCAAAACTAATCCAAAAATATTTTCAAACCCGCCAAAATAGAAAACCAGACAGAAGTGATCAATACATTCGAAAAAACCTGACAAAACATGATCAAGCCCACCAAAGCTAATCCAAACACACCAAAAACTGGGCTAAACAGAATCAAAACAAATCGAAACCTTCTAAAAACCGGCCAAAATATTTCGAAACCCGTCAAAACTAATCAAAACCTTCCGAATACCCGCCAAAACATTCCAAATACCCGCCAAAAGATTTTAAAACCCGCCAAAAAGAATCCAAACATTCCAAAACCTGCCAACACAATAAAAACAACTCAAGAGAATACAAAACATTCTAAAACCCAACCAAAACATTCCGAAAACCCGCCAAAACATCATAAAAACAAATCAAAACCAACCAAAATATTCCAAAAACCCGCCAAAATGATTTAGACCCACAAAACTCATCAAAACATTCTGAAAAGATGCCAAAACATTAGAAAACCAGCCTGAACTGATCAAAACATTCAAAAAACTTGGCAAAACATCATAAAAACAAATCAAAACCAACCGAAACATTCCAAAAACCTGACAAAATAGTTTAGAACCTGCCAAACCTGATCAAAACATTCTGAAAAGATGCCAAAATACTAGAAAACCAGTCAGAAGTGATCGAAACTTTCAATAACTTGCCAAAACATAATCAAAACAAATGAAAGCAAACCAAAACATTCCAAATACCCGCCAAAATATTTTAAAACCCGCCAAAAGGAATCCAAACGTTCCACAACCTGCCAAGATAATAAAAACAACACAAGAGAAAACAAAACATTCTGAAACACCACCAAAACATTCCGAAAACCCGCCAAAACATCATAAAAACAAATCAAAACCAACCAAAAAATAAGAGGAACACGGCAACATATTGGCAAGCAAGAGACGGAGAACGTGGCACCTTCTAGGAGGCCAAGAAGGAAGCCGCACAACACCTGCACTGTGTCTGCAACTTTCAAACTGCTAGAAGCTAGTGGCTTGCCACTGGCCTGCCTCTTCAATTGCCATTAGCATTCCAATGGAAGCTATTCTTGGACAACTTTGCTCTGCTTGCTGCTAGTTCTGCCCCAGCCTACCATAGATAACCTTGCTCTTGCCTTGAGGCTCTGAGATGCCAAGAACTTGTCAACTTCAAAGGGCGGGCCGGGCTACATCTACTCAGCTGCCACAGTTTCTCCTTGCTAGACCTGGTGGGAAAGCATTTTGCTGAGATGCAGAAGGCAAGAAACGCAGAATACGGAGACGTGGAGCTGTCCCAAGTGCCGCTGCCAGGCGTCTTTCCGCAGAAGGAGCACCCCGGAGCGCACCGCAACCGGCACCGTCATCTCTGCGCAAAGAGCCAAAATATTTTAAAACCCGCCAAAACTAATCCAAAAATATTTTTAAACCCGCCAAAATAGAAAACCAGACAGAAGTGATCAATACATTCGAAAAAACCTGACAGAACATGATAAAGCCCACCAAAGCTAATCCAAAAACACCAAAAACTGGGCTAAACAGAATCAAAACAAATCGAAACCTTCTAAAAACCGGCCAAAATATTTCAAAACCCGTCAAAACTAATCAAAACCTTCCGAATACCCGCCAAAACATTCCAAATACCCGCCAAAAGATTTTAAAACTCGCCAAAAAGAATCCAAACATTCCAAAACCTGCCAACACAATAAAAACAACTCAAGAGAATACAAAACATTCTAAAACCCAACCAAAACATTCCGAAAACCCGCCAAAACATCATAAAAACAAATCAAAACCAACCAAAATATTCCAAAAACCCGCCAAAATGATTTAGACCCACAAAACTCATCAAAACATTCTGAAAAGATGCCAAAACATTAGAAAACCAGCCTGAACTGATCAAAACATTCAAAAAACTTGGCAAAACATCATAAAAACAAATCAAAACCAACCGAAACATTCCAAAAACCTGACAAAATAGTTTAGAACCTGCCAAACCTGATCAAAACATTCTGAAAAGATGCCAAAATACTAGAAAACCAGTCAGAAGTGATCGAAACTTTCAATAACTTGCCAAAACATAATCAAAACAAATGAAAGCAAACCAAAACATTCCAAATACCCGCCAAAATATTTTAAAACCCGCCAAAAGGAATCCAAACGTTCCACAACCTGCCAAGATAATAAAAACAACACAAGAGAAAACAAAACATTCTGAAACACCACCAAAACATTCCGAAAACCCGCCAAAACATCATAAAAACAAATCAAAACCAACCAAAAAATAAGAGGAACACGGCAACATATTGGCAAGCAAGAGACGGAGAACGTGGCACCTTCTAGGAGGCCAAGAAGGAAGCCGCACAACACCTGCACTGTGTCTGCAACTTTCAAACTGCTAGAAGCTAGTGGCTTGCCACTGGCCTGCCTCTTCAATTGCCATTAGCATTCCAATGGAAGCTATTCTTGGACAACTTTGCTCTGCTTGCTGCTAGTTCTGCCCCAGCCTACCATAGATAACCTTGCTCTTGCCTTGAGGCTCTGAGATGCCAGGAACTTGTCAACTTCAAAGGGCGGGCCGGGCTACATCTACTCAGCTGCCACAGTTTCTCCTTGCTAGACCTGGTGGGAAAGCATTTTGCTGAGATGCAGAAGGCAAGAAACGCAGAATACGGAGACGTGGAGCTGTCCCAAGTGCCGCTGCCAGGCGTCTTTCCGCAGAAGGAGCGCCCCGGAGCGCACCGCAACCGGCACCGTCATCTCTGCGCAAAGAGCCAAAATATTTTAAAACCCGCCAAAACTAATCCAAAAATATTTTTAAACCCGCCAAAATAGAAAACCAGACAGAAGTGATCAATACATTCGAAAAAACCTGACAAAACATGATAAAGCCCACCAAAGCTAATCCAAACACACCAAAAACTGGGCTAAACAGAATCAAAACAAATCGAAACCTTCTAAAAACCCGCCAAAATATTTCAAAACCCGTCAAAACTAATCAAAACCTTCCGAATACCCGCCAAAACATTCCAAATACCTGCCAAAAGATTTTAAAACTCGCCAAAAAGAATCCAAACATTCCAAAACCTGCCAACACAATAAAAACAACTCAAGAGAATACAAAACATTCTAAAACCCAACCAAAACATTCCGAAAACCCGCCAAAACATCATAAAAACAAATCAAAACCAACCAAAATATTCCAAAAACCCGCCAAAATGATTTAGACCCACAAAACTCATCAAAACATTCTGAAAAGATGCCAAAACATTAGAAAACCAGCCTGAACTGATCAAAACATTCAAAAAACTTGGCAAAACATCATAAAAACAAATCAAAACCAACCGAAACATTCCAAAAACCTGACAAAATAGTTTAGAACCTGCCAAACCTGATCAAAACATTCTGAAAAGATGCCAAAATACTAGAAAACCAGTCAGAAGTGATCGAAACTTTCAATAACTTGCCAAAACATAATCAAAACAAATGAAAGCAAACCAAAACATTCCAAATACCCGCCAAAATATTTTAAAACCCGCCAAAAGGAATCCAAACGTTCCACAACCTGCCAAGATAATAAAAACAACACAAGAGAAAACAAAACATTCTGAAACACCACCAAAACATTCCGAAAACCCGCCAAAACATCATAAAAACAAATCAAAACCAACCAAAAAATAAGAGGAACACGGCAACATATTGGCAAGCAAGAGACGGAGAACGTGGCACCTTCTAGGAGGCCAAGAAGGAAGCCGCACAACACCTGCACTGTGTCTGCAACTTTCAAACTGCTAGAAGCTAGTGGCTTGCCACTGGCCTGCCTCTTCAATTGCCATTAGCATTCCAATGGAAGCTATTCTTGGACAACTTTGCTCTGCTTGCTGCTAGTTCTGCCCCAGCCTACCATAGATAACCTTGCTCTTGCCTTGAGGCTCTGAGATGCCAAGAACTTGTCAACTTCAAAGGGCGGGCCGGGCTACATCTACTCAGCTGCCACAGTTTCTCCTTGCTAGACCTGGTGGGAAAGCATTTTGCTGAGATGCAGAAGGCAAGAAACGCAGAATACGGAGACGTGGAGCTGTCCCAAGTGCCGCTGCCAGGCGTCTTTCCGCAGAAGGAGCGCCCCGGAGCGCACCGCAACCGGCACCGTCATCTCTGCGCAAAGAGCCAAAATATTTTAAAACCCGCCAAAACTAATCCAAAAATATTTTCAAACCCGCCAAAATAGAAAACCAGACAGAAGTGATCAATACATTCGAAAAAACCTGACAAAACATGATCAAGCCCACCAAAGCTAATCCAAACACACCAAAAACTGGGCTAAACAGAATCAAAACAAATCGAAACCTTCTAAAAACCGGCCAAAATATTTCAAAACCCGTCAAAACTAATCAAAACCTTCCGAATACCCGCCAAAACATTCCAAATACCCGCCAAAAGATTTTAAAACTCGCCAAAAAGAATCCAAACATTCCAAAAGCTGCCAACACAATAAAAACAACTCAAGAGAATACAAAACATTCTAAAACCCAACCAAAACATTCCGAAAACCCGCCAAAACATCATAAAAACAAATCAAAACCAACCAAAATATTCCAAAAACCCGCCAAAATGATTTAGACCCACAAAACTCATCAAAACATTCTGAAAAGATGCCAAAACATTAGAAAACCAGCCTGAACTGATCAAAACATTCAAAAAACTTGGCAAAACATCATAAAAACAAATCAAAACCAACCGAAACATTCCAAAAACCTGACAAAATAGTTTAGAACCTGCCAAACCTGATCAAAACATTCTGAAAAGATGCCAAAATACTAGAAAACCAGTCAGAAGTGATCTAAACTTTCAATAACTTGCCAAAACATAATCAAAACAAATGAAAGCAAACCAAAACATTCCAAATACCCGCCAAAATATTTTAAAACCCGCCAAAAGGAATCCAAACGTTCCACAACCTGCCAAGATAATAAAAACAACACAAGAGAAAACAAAACATTCTGAAACACCACCAAAACATTCCGAAAACCCGCCAAAACATCATAAAAACAAATCAAAACCAACCAAAAAATAAGAGGAACACGGCAACATATTGGCAAGCAAGAGACGGAGAACGTGGCACCTTCTAGGAGGCCAAGAAGGAAGCCGCACAACACCTGCACTGTGTCTGCAACTTTCAAACTGCTAGAAGCTAGTGGCTTGCCACTGGCCTGCCTCTTCAATTGCCATTAGCATTCCAATGGAAGCTATTCTTGGACAACTTTGCTCTGCTTGCTGCTAGTTCTGCCCCAGCCTACCATAGATAACCTTGCTCTTGCCTTGAGGCTCTGAGATGCCAAGAACTTGTCAACTTCAAAGGGCGGGCCGGGCTACATCTACTCAGCTGCCACAGTTTCTCCTTGCTAGACCTGGTGGGAAAGCATTTTGCTGAGATGCAGAAGGCAAGAAACGCAGAATACGGAGACGTGGAGCTGTCCCAAGTGCCGCTGCCAGGCGTCTTTCCGCAGAAGGAGCGCCCCGGAGCGCACCGCAACCGGCACCGTCATCTCTGCGCAAAGAGCCAAAATATTTTAAAACCCGCCAAAACTCATCCAAAAATATTTTTAAACCCGCCAAAATAGAAAACCAGACAGAAGTGATCAATACATTCAAAAAAACCTGACAAAACATGATAAAGCCCACCAAAGCTAATCCAAACACACCAAAAACTGGGCTAAACAGAATCAAAACAAATCGAAACCTTCTAAAAACCGGCCAAAATATTTCAAAACCCGTCAAAACTAATCAAAACCTTCCGAATACCCGCCAAAACATTCCAAATACCCGCCAAAAGATTTTAAAACTCGCCAAAAAGAATCCAAACATTCCAAAACCTGCCAACACAATAAAAACAACTCAAGAGAATACAAAACATTCTAAAACCCAACCAAAACATTCTGAAAACCCGCCAAAACATCATAAAAACAAATCAAAACCAACCAAAATATTCCAAAAACCCGCCAAAATGATTTAGACCCACAAAACTCATCAAAACATTCTGAAAAGATGCCAAAACATTAGAAAACCAGCCTGAACTGATCAAAACATTCAAAAAACTTGGCAAAACATCATAAAAACAAATCAAAACCAACCGAAACATTCCAAAAACCTGACAAAATAGTTTAGAACCTGCCAAACCTGATCAAAACATTCTGAAAAGATGCCAAAATACTAGAAAACCAGTCAGAAGTGATCGAAACTTTCAATAACTTGCCAAAACATAATCAAAACAAATGAAAGCAAACCAAAACATTCCAAATACCCGCCAAAATATTTTAAAACCCGCCAAAAGGAATCCAAACGTTCCACAACCTGCCAAGATAATAAAAACAACACAAGAGAAAACAAAACATTCTGAAACACCACCAAAACATTCCGAAAACCCGCCAAAACATCATAAAAACAAATCAAAACCAACCAAAAAATAAGAGGAACATGGCAACATATTGGCAAGCAAGAGACGGAGAACGTGGCACCTTCTAGGAGGCCAAGAAGGAAGCCGCACAACACCTGCACTGTGTCTGCAACTTTCAAACTGCTAGAAGCTAGTGGCTTGCCACTGGCCTGCCTCTTCAATTGCCATTAGCATTCCAATGGAAGCTATTCTTGGACAACTTTGCTCTGCTTGCTGCTAGTTCTGCCCCAGCCTACCATAGATAACCTTGCTCTTGCCTTGAGGCTCTGAGATGCCAAGAATTTGTCAACTTCAAAGGGCGGGCCGGGCTACATCTACTCAGCTGCCACAGTTTCTCCTTGCTAGACCTGGTGGGAAAGCATTTTGCTGAGATGCAGAAGGCAAGAAACGCAGAATACGGAGACGCGGAGCTGTCCCAAGTGCCGCTGCCAGGCGTCTTTCCGCAGAAGGAGCGCCCCGGAGCGCACCGCAACCGGCACCGTCATCTCTGCGCAAAGAGCCAAAATATTTTAAAACCCGCCAAAACTCATCCAAAAATATTTTTAAACCCGCCAAAATAGAAAACCAGACAGAAGTGATCAATACATTCGAAAAAACCTGACAAAACATGATAAAGCCCACCAAAGCTAATCCAAACACACCAAAAACTGGGCTAAACAGAATCAAAACAAATCGAAACCTTCTAAAAACCAGCCAAAATATTTCAAAACCCGTCAAAACTAATCAAAACCTTCCGAATACCCGCCAAAACATTCCAAATACCCGCCAAAAGATTTTAAAACTCGCCAAAAAGAATCCAAACATTCCAAAACCTGCCAACACAATAAAAACAACTCAAGAGAATACAAAACATTCTAAAACCCAACCAAAACATTCCGAAAACCCGCCAAAACATCATAAAAACAAATCAAAACCAACCAAAATATTCCAAAAACCCGCCAAAATGATTTAGACCCACAAAACTCATCAAAACATTCTGAAAAGATGCCAAAACATTAGAAAACCAGCCTGAACTGATCAAAACATTCAAAAAACTTGGCAAAACATCATAAAAACAAATCAAAACCAACCGAAACATTCCAAAAACCTGACAAAATAGTTTAGAACCTGCCAAACCTGATCAAAACATTCTGAAAAGATGCCAAAATATTAGAAAACCAGTCAGAAGTGATCGAAACTTTCAATAACTTGCCAAAACATAATCAAAACAAATGAAAGCAAACCAAAACATTCCAAATACCCGCCAAAAGATTTTAAAACCCGCCAAAAGGAATCCAAATGTTCCACAACCTGCCAAGATAATAAAAACAACACAAGAGAAAACAAAACATTCTGAAACACCACCAAAACATTCCGAAAACCCGCCAAAACATCATAAAAACAAATCAAAACCAACCAAAAAATAAGAGGAACATGGCAACATATTGGCAAGCAAGAGACGGAGAACGTGGCACCTTCTAGGAGGCCAAGAAGGAAGCCGCACAACACCTGCACTGTGTCTGCAACTTTCAAACTGCTAGAAGCTAGTGACTTGCCACTGGCCTGCCTCTTCAATTGCCATTAGCATTGCAATGGAAGCTATTCTTGGACAACTTTGCTCTGCTTGCTGCTAGTTCTGCCCCAGCCTACCATAGATAACCTTGCTCTTGCCTTGAGGCTCTGAGATGCCAAGAATTTGTCAACTTCAAAGGGCGGGCCGGGCTACATCTACTCAGCTGCCACAGTTTCTCCTTGCTAGACCTAGTGGGAAAGCATTTTGCTGAGATGCAGAAGGCAAGAAACGCAGAATACGGAGACGCGGAGCTGTCCCAAGTGCCGCTGCCAGGCGTCTTTCCGCAGAAGGAGCGCCCCGGAGCGCACCGCAACCGGCACCGTCATCTCTGCGCAAAGAGCCAAAATATTTTAAAACCCGCCAAAACTAATCCAAAAATATTTTTAAACCCGCCAAAATAGAAAACCAGACAGAAGAGATCAATACATTCGAAAAAACCTGACAAAACATGATAAAGCCCACCAAAGCTAATCCAAACACACCAAAAACTGGGCTAAACAGAATCAAAACAAATCAAAACCTTCTAAAAACCCGCCAAAATATTTCAAAACCCGTCAAAACTAATCAAAACCTTCCGAATACCCGCCAAAACATTCCAAATACCCGCCAAAAGATTTTAAAACTCGCCAAAAAGAATCCAAACATTCCAAAACCTGCCAACACAATAAAAACAACTCAAGAGAATACAAAACATTCTAAAACCCAACCAAAACATTCCGAAAACCCGCCAAAACATCATAAAAACAAATCAAAACCAACCAAAATATTCCAAAAACCCGCCAAAATGATTTAGACCCACAAAACTCATCAAAACATTCTGAAAAGATGCCAAAACATTAGAAAACCAGCCTGAACTGATCAAAACATTCAAAAAACTTGGCAAAACATCATAAAAACAAATCAAAACCAACCGAAACATTCCAAAAACCTGACAAAATAGTTTAGAACCTGCCAAACCTGATCAAAACATTCTGAAAAGATGCCAAAATATTAGAAAACCAGTCAGAAGTGATCGAAACTTTCAATAACTTGCCAAAACATAATCAAAACAAATGAAAGCAAACCAAAACATTCCAAATACCCGCCAAAAGATTTTAAAACCCGCCAAAAGGAATCCAAATGTTCCACAACCTGCCAAGATAATAAAAACAACACAAGAGAAAACAAAACATTCTGAAACACCACCAAAACATTCCGAAAACCCGCCAAAACATCATAAAAACAAATCAAAACCAACCAAAAAATAAGAGGAACATGGCAACATATTGGCAAGCAAGAGACGGAGAACGTGGCACCTTCTAGGAGGCCAAGAAGGAAGCCGCACAACACCTGCACTGTGTCTGCAACTTTCAAACTGCTAGAAGCTAGTGACTTGCCACTGGCCTGCCTCTTCAATTGCCATTAGCATTGCAATGGAAGCTATTCTTGGACAACTTTGCTCTGCTTGCTGCTAGTTCTGCCCCAGCCTACCATAGATAACCTTGCTCTTGCCTTGAGGCTCTGAGATGCCAAGAACTTGTCAACTTCAAAGGGCGGGCCGGGCTACATCTACTCAGCTGCCACAGTTTCTCCTTGCTAGACCTGGTGGGAAAGCATTTTGCTGAGATGCAGAAGGCAAGAAACGCAGAATACGGAGACGTGGAGCTGTCCCAAGTGCCGCTGCCAGGCGTCTTTCCGCAGAAGGAGCGCCCCGGAGCGCACCGCAACCGGCACCGTCATCTCTGCGCAAAGAGCCAAAATATTTTAAAACCCGCCAAAACTCATCCAAAAATATTTTTAAACCCGCCAAAATAGAAAACCAGACAGAAGTGATCAATACATTCAAAAAAACCTGACAAAACATGATAAAGCCCACCAAAGCTAATCCAAACACACCAAAAACTGGGCTAAACAGAATCAAAACAAATCGAAACCTTCTAAAAACCGGCCAAAATATTTCAAAACCCGTCAAAACTAATCAAAACCTTCCGAATACCCGCCAAAACATTCCAAATACCCGCCAAAAGATTTTAAAACTCGCCAAAAAGAATCCAAACATTCCAAAACCTGCCAACACAATAAAAACAACTCAAGAGAATACAAAACATTCTAAAACCCAATCAAAACATTACGAAAACCCGCCAAAACATCATAAAAACAAATCAAAACCAACCAAAATATTCCAAAAACCCGCCAAAATGATTTAGACCCACAAAACTCATCAAAACATTCTGAAAAGATGCCAAAACATTAGAAAACCAGCCTGAACTGATCAAAACATTCAAAAAACTTGGCAAAACATCATAAAAACAAATCAAAACCAACCGAAACATTCCAAAAACCTGACAAAATAGTTTAGAACCTGCCAAACCTGATCAAAACATTCTGAAAAGATGCCAAAATATTAGAAAACCAGTCAGAAGTGATCGAAACTTTCAATAACTTGCCAAAACATAATCAAAACAAATGAAAGCAAACCAAAACATTCCAAATACCCGCCAAAAGATTTTAAAACCCGCCAAAAGGAATCCAAACGTTCCACAACCTGCCAAGATAATAAAAACAACACAAGAGAAAACAAAACATTCTGAAACACCACCAAAACATTCCGAAAACCCGCCAAAACATCATAAAAACAAATCAAAACCAACCAAAAAATAAGAGGAACATGGCAACATATTGGCAAGCAAGAGATGGAGAACGTGGCACCTTCTAGGAGGCCAAGAAGGAAGCCGCACAACACCTGCACTGTGTCTGCAACTTTCAAACTGCTAGAAGCTAGTGACTTGCCACTGGCCTGCCTCTTCAATTGCCATTAGCATTCCAATGGAAGCTATTCTTGGACAACTTTGCTCTGCTTGCTGCTAGTTCTGCCCCAGCCTACCATAGATAACCTTGCTCTTGCCTTGAGGCTCTGAGATGCCAAGAACTTGTCAACTTCAAAGGGCGGGCCGGGCTACATCTACTCAGCTGCCACAGTTTCTCCTTGCTAGACCTGGTGGGAAAGCATTTTGCTGAGATGCAGAAGGCAAGAAACGCAGAATACGGAGACGTGGAGCTGTCCCAAGTGCCGCTGCCAGGCGTCTTTCCGCAGAAGGAGCGCCCCGGAGCGCACCGCAACCGGCACCGTCATCTCTGCGCAAAGAGCCAAAATATTTTAAAACCCGCCAAAACTAATCCAAAAATATTTTTAAACCCGCCAAAATAGAAAACCAGACAGAAGTGATCAATACATTCGAAAAAACCTGACAAAACATGATAAAGCCCACCAAAGCTAATCCAAACACACCAAAAACTGGGCTAAACAGAATCAAAACAAATCAAAACAAATCGAAACCTTCTAAAAACCCGCCAAAATATTTCAAAACCCGTCAAAACTAATCAAAACCTTCCGAATACCCGCCAAAACATTCCAAATACCCGCCAAAAGATTTTAAAACCCGCCAAAAAGAATCCAAACATTCCAAAACCTGCCAACACAATAAAAACAACTCAAGAGAATACAAAACATTCTAAAACCCAACCAAGACATTCCGAAAACCCGCCAAAACATCATAAAAACAAATCAAAACCAACCAAAATATTCCAAAAACCCGCCAAAATGATTTAGACCCACAAAACTCATCAAAACATTCTGAAAAGATGCCAAAACATTAGAAAACCAGCCTGAATTGATCAAAACATTCAAAAAACTTGGCAAAACATCATAAAAACAAATCAAAACCAACCGAAACATTCCAAAAACCTGACAAAATAGTTTAGAACCTGCCAAACCTGATCAAAACATTCTGAAAAGATGCCAAAATACTAGAAAACCAGTCAGAAGTGATCGAAACTTTCAATAACTTGCCAAAACATAATCAAAACAAATGAAAGCAAACCAAAACATTCCAAATACCCGCCAAAAGATTTTAAAACCCGCCAAAAGGAATCCAAACGTTCCACAACCTGCCAAGATAATAAAAACAACACAAGAGAAAACAAAACATTCTGAAACACCACCAAAACATTCCGAAAACCCGCCAAAACATCATAAAAACAAATCAAAACCAACCAAAAAATAAGAGGAACATGGCAACATATTGGCAAGCAAGAGACGGAGAACGTGGCACCTTCTAGGAGGCCAAGAAGGAAGCCGCACAACACCTGCACTGTGTCTGCAACTTTCAAACTGCTAGAAGCTAGTGGCTTGCCACTGGCCTGCCTCTTCAATTGCCATTAGCATTGCAATGGAAGCTATTCTTGGACAACTTTGCTCTGCTTGCTGCTAGTTCTGCCCCAGCCTACCATAGATAACCTTGCTCTTGCCTTGAGGCTCTGAGATGCCAAGAACTTGTCAACTTCAAAGGGCGGGCTGGGCTACATCTACTCAGCTGCCACAGTTTCTCCTTGCTAGACCTGGTGGGAAAGCATTTTGCTGAGATGCAGAAGGCAAGAAACGCAGAATACGGAGACGTGGAGCTGTCCCAAGTGCCGCTGCCAGGCGTCTTTCCGCAGAAGGAGCGCCCCGAAGCGCACCGCAACCGGCACCGTCATCTCTGCGCAAAGAGCCAAAATATTTTAAAACCCGCCAAAACTAATCCAAAAATATTTTTAAACCCGCCAAAATAGAAAACCAGACAGAAGTGATCAATACATTCGAAAAAACCTGACAAAACATGATAAAGCCCACCAAAGCTAATCCAAACACACCAAAAACTGGGCTAAACAGAATCAAAACAAATCGAAACCTTCTAAAAACCCGCCAAAATATTTCAAAACCCGTCAAAACTAATCAAAACCTTCCGAATACCCGCCAAAACATTCCAAATACCCGCCAAAAGATTTTAAAACCCGCCAAAAAGAATCCAAACATTCCAAAACCTGCCAACACAATAAAAACAACTCAAGAGAATACAAAACATTCTAAAACCCAACCAAGACATTCCGAAAACCCGCCAAAACATCATAAAAACAAATCAAAACCAACCAAAATATTCCAAAAACCCGCCAAAATGATTTAGACCCACAAAACTCATCAAAACATTCTGAAAAGATGCCAAAACATTAGAAAACCAGCCTGAATTGATCAAAACATTCAAAAAACTTGGCAAAACATCATAAAAACAAATCAAAACCAACCGAAACATTCCAAAAACCTGACAAAAGAGTTTAGAACCTGCCAAACCTGATCAAAACATTCTGAAAAGATGCCAAAATATTAGAAAACCAGTCAGAAGTGATCGAAACTTTCAATAACTTGCCAAAACATAATCAAAACAAATGAAAGCAAACCAAAACATTCCAAATACCCGCCAAAAGATTTTAAAACCCGCCAAAAGGAATCCAAACGTTCCACAACCTGCCAAGATAATAAAAACAACACAAGAGAAAACAAAACATTCTAAAACACCACCAAAACATTCCGAAAACCCGCCAAAACATCATAAAAACAAATCAAAACCAACCAAAAAATAAGAGGAACATGGCAACATATTGGCAAGCAAGAGACGGAGAACGTGGCACCTTCTAGGAGGCCAAGAAGGAAGCCGCACAACACCTGCACTGTGTCTGCAACTTTCAAACTGCTAGAAGCTAGTGGCTTGCCACTGGCCTGCCTCTTCAATTGCCATTAGCATTGCAATGGAAGCTATTCTTGGACAACTTTGCTCTGCTTGCTGCTAGTTCTGCCCCAGCCTACCATAGATAACCTTGCTCTTGCCTTGAGGCTCTGAGATGCCAAGAACTTGTCAACTTCAAAGGGCGGGCCGGGCTACATCTACTCAGCTGCCACAGTTTCTCCTTGCTAGACCTGGTGGGAAAGCATTTTGCTGAGATGCAGAAGGCAAGAAACGCAGAATACGGAGACGCGGAGCTGTCCCAAGTGCCGCTGCCAGGCGTCTTTCCGCAGAAGGAGCGCCCCGGAGCGCACCGCAACCGGCACCGTCATCTCTGCGCAAAGAGCCAAAATATTTTAAAACCCGCCAAAACTAATCCAAAAATATTTTTAAACCCGCCAAAATAGAAAACCAGACAGAAGTGATCAATACATTCGAAAAAACCTGACAAAACATGATAAAGCCCACCAAAGCTAATCCAAACACACCAAAAACTGGGCTAAACAGAATCAAAACAAATCAAAACCTTCTAAAAACCGGCCAAAATATTTCAAAACCCGTCAAAACTAATCAAAACCTTCCGAATACCCGCCAAAACATTCCAAATACCCGCCAAAAGATTTTAAAACTCGCCAAAAAGAATCCAAACATTCCAAAACCTGCCAACACAATAAAAACAACTCAAGAGAATACAAAACATTCTAAAACCCAACCAAAACATTCCGAAAACCCGCCAAAACATCATAAAAACAAATCAAAACCAACCAAAATATTCCAAAAACCCGCCAAAATGATTTAGACCCACAAAACTCATCAAAACATTCTGAAAAGATGCCAAAACATTAGAAAACCAGCCTGAACTGATCAAAACATTCAAAAAACTTGGCAAAACATCATAAAAACAAATCAAAACCAACCGAAACATTCCAAAAACCTGACAAAATAGTTTAGAACCTGCCAAACCTGATCAAAACATTCTGAAAAGATGCCAAAATACTAGAAAACCAGTCAGAAGTGATCGAAACTTTCAATAACTTGCCAAAACATAATCAAAACAAATGAAAGCAAACCAAAACATTCCAAATACCCGCCAAAATATTTTAAAACCCGCCAAAAGGAATCCAAACGTTCCACAACCTGCCAAGATAATAAAAACAACACAAGAGAAAACAAAACATTCTGAAACACCACCAAAACATTCCGAAAACCCGCCAAAACATCATAAAAACAAATCAAAACCAACCAAAAAATAAGAGGAACATGGCAACATATTGGCAAGCAAGAGACGGAGAACGTGGCACCTTCTAGGAGGCCAAGAAGGAAGCTGCACAACACCTGCAGTGTGTCTGCAACTTTCAAACTGCTAGAAGCTAGTGGCTTGCCACTGGCCTGCCTCTTCAATTGCCATTAGCATTGCAATGGAAGCTATTCTTGGACAACTTTGCTCTGCTTGCTGCTAGTTCTGCCCCAGCCTACCATAGATAACCTTGCTCTTGCCTTGAGGCTCTGAGATGCCAAGAACTTGTCAACTTCAAAGGGCGGGCTGGTCTACATCTACTCAGCTGCCACAGTTTCTCCTTGCTAGACCTGGTGGGAAAGCATTTTGCTGAGATGCAGAAGGCAAGAAACGCAGAATACGGAGACGTGGAGCTGTCCCAAGTGCCGCTGCCAGGCGTCTTTCCGCAGAAGGAGCGCCCCGGAGCGCACCGCAACCGGCACCGTCATCTCTGCGCAAAGAGCCAAAATATTTTAAAACCCGCCAAAACTAATCCAAAAATATTTTTAAACCCGCCAAAATAGAAAACCAGACAGAAGTGATCAATACATTCGAAAAAACCTGACAAAACATGATAAAGCCCACCAAAGCTAATCCAAACACACCAAAAACTGGGCTAAACAGAATCAAAACAAATCAAAACCTTCTAAAAACCCACCAAAATATTTCAAAACCCGTCAAAACTAATCAAAACCTTCCGAATACCCGCCAAAACATTCCAAATACCCGCCAAAAGATTTTAAAACCCGCCAAAAAGAATCCAAACATTCCAAAACCTGCCAACACAATAAAAACAACTCAAGAGAATACAAAACATTCTAAAACCCAACCAAAACATTCCGAAAACCCGCCAAAACATCATAAAAACAAATCAAAACCAACCAAAATATTCCAAAAACCCGCCAAAATGATTTAGACCCACAAAACTCATCAAAACATTCTGAAAAGATGCCAAAACATTAGAAAACCAGCCTGAACTGATCAAAACATTCAAAAAACTTGGCAAAACATCATAAAAACAAATCAAAACCAACCGAAACATTCCAAAAACCTGACAAAAGAGTTTAGAACCTGCCAAACCTGATCAAAACATTCTGAAAAGATGCCAAAATACTAGAAAACCAGTCAGAAGTGATCGAAACTTTCAATAACTTGCCAAAACATAATCAAAACAAATGAAAGCAAACCAAAACATTCCAAATACCCGCCAAAATATTTTAAAACCCGCCAAAAGGAATCCAAACGTTCCACAACCTGCCAAGATAATAAAAACAACACAAGAGAAAACAAAACATTCTGAAACACCACCAAAACATTCCGAAAACCCGCCAAAACATCATAAAAACAAATCAAAACCAACCAAAAAATAAGAGGAACACGGCAACATATTGGCAAGCAAGAGACGGAGAACGTGGCACCTTCTAGGAGGCCAAGAAGGAAGCCGCACAACACCTGCACTGTGTCTGCAACTTTCAAACTGCTAGAAGCTAGTGGCTTGCCACTGGCCTGCCTCTTCAATTGCCATTAGCATTCCAATGGAAGCTATTCTTGGACAACTTTGCTCTGCTTGCTGCTAGTTCTGCCCCAGCCTACCATAGATAACCTTGCTCTTGCCTTGAGGCTCTGAGATGCCAAGAACTTGTCAACTTCAAAGGGCGGGACGGGCTACATCTACTCAGCTGCCACAGTTTCTCCTTGCTAGACCTGGTGGGAAAGCATTTTGCTGAGATGCAGAAGGCAAGAAACGCAGAATACGGAGACGCGGAGCTGTCCCAAGTGCCGCTGCCAGGCGTCTTTCCGCAGAAGGAGCGCCCCGGAGCGCACCGCAACCGGCACCGTCATCTCTGCGCAAAGAGCCAAAATATTTTAAAACCCGCCAAAACTAATCCAAAAATATTTTTAAACCCGCCAAAATAGAAAACCAGACAGAAGTGATCAATACATTCGAAAAAACCTGACAAAACATGATAAAGCCCACCAAAGCTAATCCAAACACACCAAAAACTGGGCTAAACAGAATCAAAACAAATCGAAACCTTCTAAAAACCCGCCAAAATATTTCAAAACCCGTCAAAACTAATCAAAACCTTCCGAATACCCGCCAAAACATTCCAAATACCCGCCAAAAGATTTTAAAACTCGCCAAAAAGAATCCAAACATTCCAAAACCTGCCAACACAATAAAAACAACTCAAGAGAATACAAAACATTCTAAAACCCAACCAAAACATTCCGAAAACCCGCCAAAACATCATAAAAACAAATCAAAACCAACCAAAATATTCCAAAAACCCGCCAAAATGATTTAGACCCGCAAAACTCATCAAAACATTCTGAAAAGATGCCAAAACATTAGAAAACCAGCCTGAACTGATCAAAACATTCAAAAAACTTGGCAAAACATCATAAAAACAAATCAAAACCAACCGAAACATTCCAAAAACCTGACAAAATAGTTTAGAACCTGCCAAACCTGATCAAAACATTCTGAAAAGATGCCAAAATACTAGAAAACCAGTCAGAAGTGATCGAAACTTTCAATAACTTGCCAAAACATAATCAAAACAAATTAAAGCAAACCAAAACATTCCAAATACCCGCCAAAAGATTTTAAAACCCGCCAAAAGGAATCCAAACGTTCCACAACCTGCCAAGATAATAAAAACAACACAAGAGAAAACAAAACATTCTGAAACACCACCAAAACATTCCGAAAACCCGCCAAAACATCATAAAAACAAATCAAAACCAACCAAAAAATAAGAGGAACATGGCAACATATTGGCAAGCAAGAGACGGAGAACGTGGCACCTTCTAGGAGGCCAAGAAGGAAGCTGCACAACACCTGCAGTGTGTCTGCAACTTTCAAACTGCTAGAAGCTAGTGGCTTGCCACTGGCCTGCCTCTTCAATTGCCATTAGCATTGCAATGGAAGCTATTCTTGGACAACTTTGCTCTGCTTGCTGCTAGTTCTGCCCCAGCCTACCATAGATAACCTTGCTCTTGCCTTGAGGCTCTGAGATGCCAAGAACTTGTCAACTTCAAAGGGCGGGCTGGTCTACATCTACTCAGCTGCCACAGTTTCTCCTTGCTAGACCTGGTGGGAAAGCATTTTGCTGAGATGCAGAAGGCAAGAAACGCAGAATACGGAGACGTGGAGCTGTCCCAAGTGCCGCTGCCAGGCGTCTTTCCGCAGAAGGAGCGCCCCGGAGCGCACCGCAACCGGCACCGTCATCTCTGCGCAAAGAGCCAAAATATTTTAAAACCCGCCAAAACTAATCCAAAAATATTTTTAAACCCGCCAAAATAGAAAACCAGACAGAAGTGATCAATACATTCGAAAAAACTTGACAAAACATGATAAAGCCCACCAAAGCTAATCCAAACACACCAAAAACTGGGCTAAACAGAATCAAAACAAATCAAAACCTTCTAAAAACCCGCCAAAATATTTCAAAACCCGTCAAAACTAATCAAAACCTTCCGAATACCCGCCAAAACATTCCAAATACCCGCCAAAAGATTTTAAAACTCGCCAAAAAGAATCCAAACATTCCAAAACCTGCCAACACAATAAAAACAACTCAAGAGAATACAAAACATTCTAAAACCCAACCAAAACATTCCGAAAACCCGCCAAAACATCATAAAAACAAATCAAAACCAACCAAAATATTCCAAAAACCCGCCAAAATTATTTAGACCCACAAAACTCATCAAAACATTCTGAAAAGATGCCAAAACATTAGAAAACCAGCCTGAACTGATCAAAACATTCAAAAAACTTGGCAAAACATCATAAAAACAAATCAAAACCAACCGAAACATTCCAAAAACCTGACAAAAGAGTTTAGAACCTGCCAAACCTGATCAAAACATTCTGAAAAGATGCCAAAATACTAGAAAACCAGTCAGAAGTGATCGAAACTTTCAATAACTTGCCAAAACATAATCAAAACAAATGAAAGCAAACCAAAACATTCCAAATACCCGCCAAAATATTTTAAAACCCGCCAAAAGGAATCCAAACGTTCCACAACCTGCCAAGATAATAAAAACAACACAAGAGAAAACAAAACATTCTGAAACACCACCAAAACATTCCGAAAACCCGCCAAAACATCATAAAAACAAATCAAAACCAACCAAAAAATAAGAGGAACATGGCAACATATTGGCAAGCAAGAGACGGAGAACGTGGCACCTTCTAGGAGGCCAAGAAGGAAGCCGCACAACACCTGCACTGTGTCTGCAACTTTCAAACTGCTAGAAGCTAGTGGCTTGCCACTGGCCTGCCTCTTCAATTGCCATTAGCATTGCAATGGAAGCTATTCTTGGACAACTTTGCTCTGCTTCCTGCTAGTTCTGCCCCAGCCTACCATAGATAACCTTGCTCTTGCCTTGAGGCTCTGAGATGCCAAGAACTTGTCAACTTCAAAGGGCGGGCTGGGCTACATCTACTCAGCTGCCACAGTTTCTCCTTGCTAGACCTGGTGGGAAAGCATTTTGCTGAGATGCAGAAGGCAAGAAACGCAGAATACGGAGACGCGGAGCTGTCCCAAGTGCCGCTGCCAGGCGTCTTTCCGCAGAAGGAGCGCCCCGGAGCGCACCGCAACCGGCACCGTCATCTCTGCGCAAAGAGCCAAAATATTTTAAAACCCGCCAAAACTAATCCAAAAATATTTTTAAACCCGCCAAAATAGAAAACCAGACAGAAGTGATCAATACATTCGAAAAAACCTGACAAAACATGATAAAGCCCACCAAAGCTAATCCAAACACACCAAAAACTGGGCTAAACAGAATCAAAACAAATCAAAACCTTCTAAAAACCCGCCAAAATATTTCAAAACCCGTCAAAACTAATCAAAAACTTCCGAATACCCGCCAAAACATTCCAAATACCCGCCAAAAGATTTTAAAACTCGCCAAAAAGAATCCAAACATTCCAAAACCTGCCAACACAATAAAAACAACTCAAGAGAATACAATACATTCTAAAACCCAACCAAAACATTCCGAAAACCCGCCAAAACATCATAAAAACAAATCAAAACCAACCAAAATATTCCAAAAACCCGCCAAAATGATTTAGACCCACAAAACTCATCAAAACATTCTGAAAAGATGCCAAAACATTAGAAAACCAGCCTGAACTGATCAAAACATTCAAAAAACTTGGCAAAACATCATAAAAACAAATCAAAACCAACCGAAACATTCCAAAAACCTGACAAAAGAGTTTAGAACCTGCCAAACCTGATCAAAACATTCTGAAAAGATGCCAAAATACTAGAAAACCAGTCAGAAGTGATCGAAACTTTCAATAACTTGCCAAAACATAATCAAAACAAATGAAAGCAAACCAAAACATTCCAAATACCCGCCAAAAGATTTTAAAACCCGCCAAAAGGAATCCAAACGTTCCACAACCTGCCAAGATAATAAAAACAACACAAGAGAAAACAAAACATTCTGAAACACCACCAAAACATTCCGAAAACCCGCCAAAACATCATAAAAACAAATCAAAACCAACCAAAAAATAAGAGGAACATGGCAACATATTGGCAAGCAAGAGACGGAGAACGTGGCACCTTCTAGGAGGCCAAGAAGGAAGCCGCACAACACCTGCACTGTGTCTGCAACTTTCAAACTGCTAGAAGCTAGTGGCTTGCCACTGGCCTGCCTCTTCAATTGCCATTAGCATTGCAATGGAAGCTATTCTTGGACAACTTTGCTCTGCTTGCTGCTAGTTCTGCCCCAGCCTACCATAGATAACCTTGCTCTTGCCTTGAGGCTCTGAGATGCCAAGAACTTGTCAACTTCAAAGGGCGGGCCGGGCTACATCTACTCAGCTGCCACAGTTTCTCCTTGCTAGACCTGGTGGGAAAGCATTTTGCTGAGATGCAGAAGGCAAGAAACGCAGAATACGGAGACGCGGAGCTGTCCCAAGTGCCGCTGCCAGGCGTCTTTCCGCAGAAGGAGCGCCCCGAAGCGCACCGCAACCGGCACCGTCATCTCTGCGCAAAGAGCCAAAATATTTTAAAACCCGCCAAAACTAATCCAAAAATATTTTTAAACCCGC
Source organism: Passer domesticus (assembly GCF_036417665.1). Classification (NCBI taxonomy): domain Eukaryota; kingdom Metazoa; phylum Chordata; class Aves; order Passeriformes; family Passeridae; genus Passer; species Passer domesticus. The sequence continues at coordinate 56,751,884 of NC_087478.1, read as the reverse complement.
CAAAATAGAAAACCAGACAGAAGTGATCAATACATTCGAAAAAACCTGACAAAACATGATAAAGCCCACCAAAGCTAATCCAAACACACCAAAAACTGGGCTAAACAGAATCAAAACAAATCGAAACCTTCTAAAAACCCGCCAAAATATTTCAAAACCCGTCAAAACTAATCAAAACCTTCCGAATACCCGCCAAAACATTCCAAATACCCGCCAAAAGATTTTAAAACTCGCCAAAAAGAATCCAAACATTCCAAAACCTGCCAACACAATAAAAACAACTCAAGAGAATACAAAACATTCTAAAACCCAACCAAAACATTCCGAAAACCCGCCAAAACATCATAAAAACAAATCAAAACCAACCAAAATATTCCAAAAACCCGCCAAAATGATTTAGACCCGCAAAACTCATCAAAACATTCTGAAAAGATGCCAAAACATTAGAAAACCAGCCTGAACTGATCAAAACATTCAAAAAACTTGGCAAAACATCATAAAAACAAATCAAAACCAACCGAAACATTCCAAAAACCTGACAAAATAGTTTAGAACCTGCCAAACCTGATCAAAACATTCTGAAAAGATGCCAAAATACTAGAAAACCAGTCAGAAGTGATCGAAACTTTCAATAACTTGCCAAAACATAATCAAAACAAATTAAAGCAAACCAAAACATTCCAAATACCCGCCAAAAGATTTTAAAACCCGCCAAAAGGAATCCAAACGTTCCACAACCTGCCAAGATAATAAAAACAACACAAGAGAAAACAAAACATTCTGAAACACCACCAAAACATTCCGAAAACCCGCCAAAACATCATAAAAACAAATCAAAACCAACCAAAAAATAAGAGGAACATGGCAACATATTGGCAAGCAAGAGACGGAGAACGTGGCACCTTCTAGGAGGCCAAGAAGGAAGCTGCACAACACCTGCAGTGTGTCTGCAACTTTCAAACTGCTAGAAGCTAGTGGCTTGCCACTGGCCTGCCTCTTCAATTGCCATTAGCATTGCAATGGAAGCTATTCTTGGACAACTTTGCTCTGCTTGCTGCTAGTTCTGCCCCAGCCTACCATAGATAACCTTGCTCTTGCCTTGAGGCTCTGAGATGCCAAGAACTTGTCAACTTCAAAGGGCGGGCTGGTCTACATCTACTCAGCTGCCACAGTTTCTCCTTGCTAGACCTGGTGGGAAAGCATTTTGCTGAGATGCAGAAGGCAAGAAACGCAGAATACGGAGACGTGGAGCTGTCCCAAGTGCCGCTGCCAGGCGTCTTTCCGCAGAAGGAGCGCCCCGGAGCGCACCGCAACCGGCACCGTCATCTCTGCGCAAAGAGCCAAAATATTTTAAAACCCGCCAAAACTAATCCAAAAATATTTTTAAACCCGCCAAAATAGAAAACCAGACAGAAGTGATCAATACATTCGAAAAAACCTGACAAAACATGATAAAGCCCACCAAAGCTAATCCAAACACACCAAAAACTGGGCTAAACAGAATCAAAACAAATCAAAACCTTCTAAAAACCCGCCAAAATATTTCAAAACCCGTCAAAACTAATCAAAACCTTCCGAATACCCGCCAAAACATTCCAAATACCCGCCAAAAGATTTTAAAACTCGCCAAAAAGAATCCAAACATTCCAAAACCTGCCAACACAATAAAAACAACTCAAGAGAATACAAAACATTCTAAAACCCAACCAAAACATTCCGAAAACCCGCCAAAACATCATAAAAACAAATCAAAACCAACCAAAATATTCCAAAAACCCGCCAAAATGATTTAGACCCACAAAACTCATCAAAACATTCTGAAAAGATGCCAAAACATTAGAAAACCAGCCTGAACTGATCAAAACATTCAAAAAACTTGGCAAAACATCATAAAAACAAATCAAAACCAACCGAAACATTCCAAAAACCTGACAAAAGAGTTTAGAACCTGCCAAACCTGATCAAAACATTCTGAAAAGATGCCAAAATACTAGAAAACCAGTCAGAAGTGATCGAAACTTTCAATAACTTGCCAAAACATAATCAAAACAAATGAAAGCAAACCAAAACATTCCAAATACCCGCCAAAATATTTTAAAACCCGCCAAAAGGAATCCAAACGTTCCACAACCTGCCAAGATAATAAAAACAACACAAGAGAAAACAAAACATTCTGAAACACCACCAAAACATTCCGAAAACCCGCCAAAACATCATAAAAACAAATCAAAACCAACCAAAAAATAAGAGGAACATGGCAACATATTGGCAAGCAAGAGACGGAGAACGTGGCACCTTCTAGGAGGCCAAGAAGGAAGCCGCACAACACCTGCACTGTGTCTGCAACTTTCAAACTGCTAGAAGCTAGTGGCTTGCCACTGGCCTGCCTCTTCAATTGCCATTAGCATTGCAATGGAAGCTATTCTTGGACAACTTTGCTCTGCTTCCTGCTAGTTCTGCCCCAGCCTACCATAGATAACCTTGCTCTTGCCTTGAGGCTCTGAGATGCCAAGAACTTGTCAACTTCAAAGGGCGGGCTGGGCTACATCTACTCAGCTGCCACAGTTTCTCCTTGCTAGACCTGGTGGGAAAGCATTTTGCTGAGATGCAGAAGGCAAGAAACGCAGAATACGGAGACGCGGAGCTGTCCCAAGTGCCGCTGCCAGGCGTCTTTCCGCAGAAGGAGCGCCCCGGAGCGCACCGCAACCGGCACCGTCATCTCTGCGCAAAGAGCCAAAATATTTTAAAACCCGCCAAAACTAATCCAAAAATATTTTTAAACCCGCCAAAATAGAAAACCAGACAGAAGTGATCAATACATTCGAAAAAACCTGACAAAACATGATAAAGCCCACCAAAGCTAATCCAAACACACCAAAAACTGGGCTAAACAGAATCAAAACAAATCAAAACCTTCTAAAAACCCGCCAAAATATTTCAAAACCCGTCAAAACTAATCAAAAACTTCCGAATACCCGCCAAAACATTCCAAATACCCGCCAAAAGATTTTAAAACTCGCCAAAAAGAATCCAAACATTCCAAAACCTGCCAACACAATAAAAACAACTCAAGAGAATACAATACATTCTAAAACCCAACCAAAACATTCCGAAAACCCGCCAAAACATCATAAAAACAAATCAAAACCAACCAAAATATTCCAAAAACCCGCCAAAATGATTTAGACCCACAAAACTCATCAAAACATTCTGAAAAGATGCCAAAACATTAGAAAACCAGCCTGAACTGATCAAAACATTCAAAAAACTTGGCAAAACATCATAAAAACAAATCAAAACCAACCGAAACATTCCAAAAACCTGACAAAAGAGTTTAGAACCTGCCAAACCTGATCAAAACATTCTGAAAAGATGCCAAAATACTAGAAAACCAGTCAGAAGTGATCGAAACTTTCAATAACTTGCCAAAACATAATCAAAACAAATGAAAGCAAACCAAAACATTCCAAATACCCGCCAAAAGATTTTAAAACCCGCCAAAAGGAATCCAAACGTTCCACAACCTGCCAAGATAATAAAAACAACACAAGAGAAAACAAAACATTCTGAAACACCACCAAAACATTCCGAAAACCCGCCAAAACATCATAAAAACAAATCAAAACCAACCAAAAAATAAGAGGAACATGGCAACATATTGGCAAGCAAGAGACGGAGAACGTGGCACCTTCTAGGAGGCCAAGAAGGAAGCCGCACAACACCTGCACTGTGTCTGCAACTTTCAAACTGCTAGAAGCTAGTGGCTTGCCACTGGCCTGCCTCTTCAATTGCCATTAGCATTGCAATGGAAGCTATTCTTGGACAACTTTGCTCTGCTTGCTGCTAGTTCTGCCCCAGCCTACCATAGATAACCTTGCTCTTGCCTTGAGGCTCTGAGATGCCAAGAACTTGTCAACTTCAAAGGGCGGGCCGGGCTACATCTACTCAGCTGCCACAGTTTCTCCTTGCTAGACCTGGTGGGAAAGCATTTTGCTGAGATGCAGAAGGCAAGAAACGCAGAATACGGAGACGCGGAGCTGTCCCAAGTGCCGCTGCCAGGCGTCTTTCCGCAGAAGGAGCGCCCCGAAGCGCACCGCAACCGGCACCGTCATCTCTGCGCAAAGAGCCAAAATATTTTAAAACCCGCCAAAACTAATCCAAAAATATTTTTAAACCCGCCAAAATAGAAAACCAGACAGAAGTGATCAATACATTCGAAAAAACCTGACAAAACATGATAAAGCCCACCAAAGCTAATCCAAACACACCAAAAACTGGGCTAAACAGAATCAAAACAAATCAAAACAAATCGAAAGCTTCTAAAAACCCGCCAAAATATTTCAAAACCCGTCATAACTAATCAAAACCTTCCGAATACCCGCCAAAACATTCCAAATACCCGCCAAAAGATTTTAAAACCCGCCAAAAAGAATCCAAACATTCCAAAACCTGCCAACACAATAAAAACAACTCAAGAGAATACAAAACATTCTAAAACCCAACCAAGACATTCCGAAAACCCGCCAAAACATCATAAAAACAAATCAAAACCAACCAAAATATTCCAAAAACCCGCCAAAATGATTTAGACCCACAAAACTCATCAAAACATTCTGAAAAGATGCCAAAACATTAGAAAACCAGCCTGAATTGATCAAAACATTCAAAAAACTTGGCAAAACATCATAAAAACAAATCAAAACCAACCGAAACATTCCAAAAACCTGACAAAATAGTTTAGAACCTGCCAAACCTGATCAAAACATTCTGAAAAGATGCCAAAATACTAGAAAACCAGTCAGAAGTGATCGAAACTTTCAATAACTTGCCAAAACATAATCAAAACAAATGAAAGCAAACCAAAACATTCCAAATACCCGCCAAAAGATTTTAAAACCCGCCAAAAGGAATCCAAACGTTCCACAACCTGCCAAGATAATAAAAACAACACAAGAGAAAACAAAACATTCTGAAACACCACCAAAACATTCCGAAAACCCGCCAAAACATCATAAAAACAAATCAAAACCAACCAAAAAATAAGAGGAACATGGCAACATATTGGCAAGCAAGAGACGGAGAACGTGGCACCTTCTAGGAGGCCAAGAAGGAAGCCGCACAACACCTGCACTGTGTCTGCAACTTTCAAACTGCTAGAAGCTAGTGGCTTGCCACTGGCCTGCCTCTTCAATTGCCATTAGCATTGCAATGGAAGCTATTCTTGGACAACTTTGCTCTGCTTGCTGCTAGTTCTGCCCCAGCCTACCATAGAGAACCTTGCTCTTGCCTTGAGGCTCTGAGATGCCAAGAACTTGTCAACTTCAAAGGGCGGGCTGGGCTACATCTACTCAGCTGCCACAGTTTCTCCTTGCTAGACCTGGTGGGAAAGCATTTTGCTGAGATGCAGAAGGCAAGAAACGCAGAATACGGAGACGTGGAGCTGTCCCAAGTGCCGCTGCCAGGCGTCTTTCCGCAGAAGGAGCGCCCCGAAGCGCACCGCAACCGGCACCGTCATCTCTGCGCAAAGAGCCAAAATATTTTCAAACCCGCCAAAACTCATCCAAAAATATTTTTAAACCCGCCAAAATAGAAAACCAGACAGAAGTGATCAATACATTCGAAAAAACCTGACAAAACATGATAAAGCCCACCAAAGCTAATCCAAACACACCAAAAACTGGGCTAAACAGAATCAAAACAAATCGAAACCTTCTAAAAACCCGCCAAAATATTTCAAAACCCGTCAAAACTAATCAAAACCTTCCGAATACCCGCCAAAACATTCCAAATACCCGCCAAAAGATTTTAAAACTCGCCAAAAAGAATCCAAACATTCCAAAACCTGCCAACACAATAAAAACAACTCAAGAGAATACAAAACATTCTAAAACCCAACCAAAACATTCCGAAAACCCGCCAAAACATCATAAAAACAAATCAAAACCAACCAAAATATTCCAAAAACCCGCCAAAATGATTTAGACCCGCAAAACTCATCAAAACATTCTGAAAAGATGCCAAAACATTAGAAAACCAGCCTGAACTGATCAAAACATTCAAAAAACTTGGCAAAACATCATAAAAACAAATCAAAACCAACCGAAACATTCCAAAAACCTGACAAAATAGTTTAGAACCTGCCAAACCTGATCAAAACATTCTGAAAAGATGCCAAAATACTAGAAAACCAGTCAGAAGTGATCGAAACTTTCAATAACTTGCCAAAACATAATCAAAACAAATTAAAGCAAACCAAAACATTCCAAATACCCGCCAAAAGATTTTAAAACCCGCCAAAAGGAATCCAAACGTTCCACAACCTGCCAAGATAATAAAAACAACACAAGAGAAAACAAAACATTCTGAAACACCACCAAAACATTCCGAAAACCCGCCAAAACATCATAAAAACAAATCAAAACCAACCAAAAAATAAGAGGAACATGGCAACATATTGGCAAGCAAGAGACGGAGAACGTGGCACCTTCTAGGAGGCCAAGAAGGAAGCTGCACAACACCTGCAGTGTGTCTGCAACTTTCAAACTGCTAGAAGCTAGTGGCTTGCCACTGGCCTGCCTCTTCAATTGCCATTAGCATTGCAATGGAAGCTATTCTTGGACAACTTTGCTCTGCTTGCTGCTAGTTCTGCCCCAGCCTACCATAGATAACCTTGCTCTTGCCTTGAGGCTCTGAGATGCCAAGAACTTGTCAACTTCAAAGGGCGGGCTGGTCTACATCTACTCAGCTGCCACAGTTTCTCCTTGCTAGACCTGGTGGGAAAGCATTTTGCTGAGATGCAGAAGGCAAGAAACGCAGAATACGGAGACGTGGAGCTGTCCCAAGTGCCGCTGCCAGGCGTCTTTCCGCAGAAGGAGCGCCCCGGAGCGCACCGCAACCGGCACCGTCATCTCTGCGCAAAGAGCCAAAATATTTTAAAACCCGCCAAAACTAATCCAAAAATATTTTTAAACCCGCCAAAATAGAAAACCAGACAGAAGTGATCAATACATTCGAAAAAACCTGACAAAACATGATAAAGCCCACCAAAGCTAATCCAAACACACCAAAAACTGGGCTAAACAGAATCAAAACAAATCAAAACCTTCTAAAAACCCGCCAAAATATTTCAAAACCCGTCAAAACTAATCAAAACCTTCCGAATACCCGCCAAAACATTCCAAATACCCGCCAAAAGATTTTAAAACTCGCCAAAAAGAATCCAAACATTCCAAAACCTGCCAACACAATAAAAACAACTCAAGAGAATACAAAACATTCTAAAACCCAACCAAAACATTCCGAAAACCCGCCAAAACATCATAAAAACAAATCAAAACCAACCAAAATATTCCAAAAACCCGCCAAAATGATTTAGACCCACAAAACTCATCAAAACATTCTGAAAAGATGCCAAAACATTAGAAAACCAGCCTGAACTGATCAAAACATTCAAAAAACTTGGCAAAACATCATAAAAACAAATCAAAACCAACCGAAACATTCCAAAAACCTGACAAAAGAGTTTAGAACCTGCCAAACCTGATCAAAACATTCTGAAAAGATGCCAAAATACTAGAAAACCAGTCAGAAGTGATCGAAACTTTCAATAACTTGCCAAAACATAATCAAAACAAATGAAAGCAAACCAAAACATTCCAAATACCCGCCAAAATATTTTAAAACCCGCCAAAAGGAATCCAAACGTTCCACAACCTGCCAAGATAATAAAAACAACACAAGAGAAAACAAAACATTCTGAAACACCACCAAAACATTCCGAAAACCCGCCAAAACATCATAAAAACAAATCAAAACCAACCAAAAAATAAGAGGAACATGGCAACATATTGGCAAGCAAGAGACGGAGAACGTGGCACCTTCTAGGAGGCCAAGAAGGAAGCCGCACAACACCTGCACTGTGTCTGCAACTTTCAAACTGCTAGAAGCTAGTGGCTTGCCACTGGCCTGCCTCTTCAATTGCCATTAGCATTGCAATGGAAGCTATTCTTGGACAACTTTGCTCTGCTTCCTGCTAGTTCTGCCCCAGCCTACCATAGATAACCTTGCTCTTGCCTTGAGGCTCTGAGATGCCAAGAACTTGTCAACTTCAAAGGGCGGGCTGGGCTACATCTACTCAGCTGCCACAGTTTCTCCTTGCTAGACCTGGTGGGAAAGCATTTTGCTGAGATGCAGAAGGCAAGAAACGCAGAATACGGAGACGCGGAGCTGTCCCAAGTGCCGCTGCCAGGCGTCTTTCCGCAGAAGGAGCGCCCCGGAGCGCACCGCAACCGGCACCGTCATCTCTGCGCAAAGAGCCAAAATATTTTAAAACCCGCCAAAACTAATCCAAAAATATTTTTAAACCCGCCAAAATAGAAAACCAGACAGAAGTGATCAATACATTCGAAAAAACCTGACAAAACATGATAAAGCCCACCAAAGCTAATCCAAACACACCAAAAACTGGGCTAAACAGAATCAAAACAAATCAAAACCTTCTAAAAACCCGCCAAAATATTTCAAAACCCGTCAAAACTAATCAAAAACTTCCGAATACCCGCCAAAACATTCCAAATACCCGCCAAAAGATTTTAAAACTCGCCAAAAAGAATCCAAACATTCCAAAACCTGCCAACACAATAAAAACAACTCAAGAGAATACAATACATTCTAAAACCCAACCAAAACATTCCGAAAACCCGCCAAAACATCATAAAAACAAATCAAAACCAACCAAAATATTCCAAAAACCCGCCAAAATGATTTAGACCCACAAAACTCATCAAAACATTCTGAAAAGATGCCAAAACATTAGAAAACCAGCCTGAACTGATCAAAACATTCAAAAAACTTGGCAAAACATCATAAAAACAAATCAAAACCAACCGAAACATTCCAAAAACCTGACAAAAGAGTTTAGAACCTGCCAAACCTGATCAAAACATTCTGAAAAGATGCCAAAATACTAGAAAACCAGTCAGAAGTGATCGAAACTTTCAATAACTTGCCAAAACATAATCAAAACAAATGAAAGCAAACCAAAACATTCCAAATACCCGCCAAAAGATTTTAAAACCCGCCAAAAGGAATCCAAACGTTCCACAACCTGCCAAGATAATAAAAACAACACAAGAGAAAACAAAACATTCTGAAACACCACCAAAACATTCCGAAAACCCGCCAAAACATCATAAAAACAAATCAAAACCAACCAAAAAATAAGAGGAACATGGCAACATATTGGCAAGCAAGAGACGGAGAACGTGGCACCTTCTAGGAGGCCAAGAAGGAAGCCGCACAACACCTGCACTGTGTCTGCAACTTTCAAACTGCTAGAAGCTAGTGGCTTGCCACTGGCCTGCCTCTTCAATTGCCATTAGCATTGCAATGGAAGCTATTCTTGGACAACTTTGCTCTGCTTGCTGCTAGTTCTGCCCCAGCCTACCATAGATAACCTTGCTCTTGCCTTGAGGCTCTGAGATGCCAAGAACTTGTCAACTTCAAAGGGCGGGCCGGGCTACATCTACTCAGCTGCCACAGTTTCTCCTTGCTAGACCTGGTGGGAAAGCATTTTGCTGAGATGCAGAAGGCAAGAAACGCAGAATACGGAGACGCGGAGCTGTCCCAAGTGCCGCTGCCAGGCGTCTTTCCGCAGAAGGAGCGCCCCGAAGCGCACCGCAACCGGCACCGTCATCTCTGCGCAAAGAGCCAAAATATTTTAAAACCCGCCAAAACTAATCCAAAAATATTTTTAAACCCGCCAAAATAGAAAACCAGACAGAAGTGATCAATACATTCGAAAAAACCTGACAAAACATGATAAAGCCCACCAAAGCTAATCCAAACACACCAAAAACTGGGCTAAACAGAATCAAAACAAATCAAAACAAATCGAAAGCTTCTAAAAACCCGCCAAAATATTTCAAAACCCGTCATAACTAATCAAAACCTTCCGAATACCCGCCAAAACATTCCAAATACCCGCCAAAAGATTTTAAAACCCGCCAAAAAGAATCCAAACATTCCAAAACCTGCCAACACAATAAAAACAACTCAAGAGAATACAAAACATTCTAAAACCCAACCAAGACATTCCGAAAACCCGCCAAAACATCATAAAAACAAATCAAAACCAACCAAAATATTCCAAAAACCCGCCAAAATGATTTAGACCCACAAAACTCATCAAAACATTCTGAAAAGATGCCAAAACATTAGAAAACCAGCCTGAATTGATCAAAACATTCAAAAAACTTGGCAAAACATCATAAAAACAAATCAAAACCAACCGAAACATTCCAAAAACCTGACAAAATAGTTTAGAACCTGCCAAACCTGATCAAAACATTCTGAAAAGATGCCAAAATACTAGAAAACCAGTCAGAAGTGATCGAAACTTTCAATAACTTGCCAAAACATAATCAAAACAAATGAAAGCAAACCAAAACATTCCAAATACCCGCCAAAAGATTTTAAAACCCGCCAAAAGGAATCCAAACGTTCCACAACCTGCCAAGATAATAAAAACAACACAAGAGAAAACAAAACATTCTGAAACACCACCAAAACATTCCGAAAACCCGCCAAAACATCATAAAAACAAATCAAAACCAACCAAAAAATAAGAGGAACATGGCAACATATTGGCAAGCAAGAGACGGAGAACGTGGCACCTTCTAGGAGGCCAAGAAGGAAGCCGCACAACACCTGCACTGTGTCTGCAACTTTCAAACTGCTAGAAGCTAGTGGCTTGCCACTGGCCTGCCTCTTCAATTGCCATTAGCATTGCAATGGAAGCTATTCTTGGACAACTTTGCTCTGCTTGCTGCTAGTTCTGCCCCAGCCTACCATAGAGAACCTTGCTCTTGCCTTGAGGCTCTGAGATGCCAAGAACTTGTCAACTTCAAAGGGCGGGCTGGGCTACATCTACTCAGCTGCCACAGTTTCTCCTTGCTAGACCTGGTGGGAAAGCATTTTGCTGAGATGCAGAAGGCAAGAAACGCAGAATACGGAGACGTGGAGCTGTCCCAAGTGCCGCTGCCAGGCGTCTTTCCGCAGAAGGAGCGCCCCGAAGCGCACCGCAACCGGCACCGTCATCTCTGCGCAAAGAGCCAAAATATTTTCAAACCCGCCAAAACTCATCCAAAAATATTTTTAAACCCGCCAAAATAGAAAACCAGACAGAAGTGATCAATACATTCGAAAAAACCTGACAAAACATGATAAAGCCCACCAAAGCTAATCCAAACACACCAAAAACTGGGCTAAACAGAATCAAAACAAATCGAAACCTTCTAAAAACCCGCCAAAATATTTCAAAACCCGTCAAAACTAATCAAAACCTTCCGAATACCCGCCAAAACATTCCAAATACCCGCCAAAAGATTTTAAAACCCGCCAAAAAGAATCCAAACATTCCAAAACCTGCCAACACAATAAAAACAACTCAAGAGAATACAAAACATTCTAAAACCCAACCAAGACATTCCGAAAACCCGCCAAAACATCATAAAAACAAATCAAAACCAACCAAAATATTCCAAAAACCCGCCAAAATGATTTAGACCCACAAAACTCATCAAAACATTCTGAAAAGATGCCAAAACATTAGAAAACCAGCCTGAATTGATCAAAACATTCAAAAAACTTGGCAAAACATCATAAAAACAAATCAAAACCAACCGAAACATTCCAAAAACCTGACAAAAGAGTTTAGAACCTGCCAAACCTGATCAAAACATTCTGAAAAGATGCCAAAATATTAGAAAACCAGTCAGAAGTGATCGAAACTTTCAATAACTTGCCAAAACATAATCAAAACAAATGAAAGCAAACCAAAACATTCCAAATACCCGCCAAAATATTTTAAAACCCGCCAAAAGGAATCCAAACGTTCCACAACCTGCCAAGATAATAAAAACAACACAAGAGAAAACAAAACATTCTAAAACACCACCAAAACATTCCGAAAACCCGCCAAAACATCATAAAAACAAATCAAAACCAACCAAAAAATAAGAGGAACATGGCAACATATTGGCAAGCAAGAGACGGAGAACGTGGCACCTTCTAGGAGGCCAAGAAGGAAGCCGCACAACACCTGCACTGTGTCTGCAACTTTCAAACTGCTAGAAGCTAGTGGCTTGCCACTGGCCTGCCTCTTCAATTGCCATTAGCATTGCAATGGAAGCTATTCTTGGACAACTTTGCTCTGCTTGCTGCTAGTTCTGCCCCAGCCTACCATAGATAACCTTGCTCTTGCCTTGAGGCTCTGAGATGCCAAGAACTTGTCAACTTCAAAGGGCGGGCCGGGCTACATCTACTCAGCTGCCACAGTTTCTCCTTGCTAGACCTGGTGGGAAAGCATTTTGCTGAGATGCAGAAGGCAAGAAACGCAGAATACGGAGACGCGGAGCTGTCCCAAGTGCCGCTGCCAGGCGTCTTTCCGCAGAAGGAGCGCCCCGGAGCGCACCGCAACCGGCACCGTCATCTCTGCGCAAAGAGCCAAAATATTTTAAAACCCGCCAAAACTAATCCAAAAATATTTTTAAACCCGCCAAAATAGAAAACCAGACAGAAGTGATCAATACATTCGAAAAAACCTGACAAAACATGATAAAGCCCACCAAAGCTAATCCAAACACACCAAAAACTGGGCTAAACAGAATCAAAACAAATCGAAACCTTCTAAAAACCCGCCAAAATATTTCAAAACCCGTCAAAACTAATCAAAACCTTCCGAATACCCGCCAAAACATTCCAAATACCCGCCAAAAGATTTTAAAACTCGCCAAAAAGAATCCAAACATTCCAAAACCTGCCAACACAATAAAAACAACTCAAGAGAATACAAAACATTCTAAAACCCAACCAAAACATTCCGAAAACCCGCCAAAACATCATAAAAACAAATCAAAACCAACCAAAATATTCCAAAAACCCGCCAAAATGATTTAGACCCACAAAACTCATCAAAACATTCTGAAAAGATGCCAAAACATTAGAAAACCAGCCTGAACTGATCAAAACATTCAAAAAACTTGGCAAAACATCATAAAAACAAATCAAAACCAACCGAAACATTCCAAAAACCTGACAAAATAGTTTAGAACCTGCCAAACCTGATCAAAACATTCTGAAAAGATGCCAAAATACTAGAAAACCAGTCAGAAGTGATCGAAACTTTCAATAACTTGCCAAAACATAATCAAAACAAATTAAAGCAAACCAAAACATTCCAAATACCCGCCAAAATATTTTAAAACCCGCCAAAAGGAATCCAAACGTTCCACAACCTGCCAAGATAATAAAAACAACACAAGAGAAAACAAAACATTCTGAAACACCACCAAAACATTCCGAAAACCCGCCAAAACATCATAAAAACAAATCAAAACCAACCAAAAAATAAGAGGAACATGGCAACATATTGGCAAGCAAGAGACGGAGAACGTGGCACCTTCTAGGAGGCCAAGAAGGAAGCTGCACAACACCTGCAGTGTGTCTGCAACTTTCAAACTGCTAGAAGCTAGTGGCTTGCCACTGGCCTGCCTCTTCAATTGCCATTAGCATTGCAATGGAAGCTATTCTTGGACAACTTTGCTCTGCTTGCTGCTAGTTCTGCCCCAGCCTACCATAGATAACCTTGCTCTTGCCTTGAGGCTCTGAGATGCCAAGAACTTGTCAACTTCAAAGGGGGGGCTGGTCTACATCTACTCAGCTGCCACAGTTTCTCCTTGCTAGACCTGGTGGGAAAGCATTTTGCTGAGATGCAGAAGGCAAGAAACGCAGAATACGGAGACGTGGAGCTGTCCCAAGTGCCGCTGCCAGGCGTCTTTCCGCAGAAGGAGCGCCCCGGAGCGCACCGCAACCGGCACCGTCATCTCTGCGCAAAGAGCCAAAATATTTTAAAACCCGCCAAAACTAATCCAAAAATATTTTTAAACCCGCCAAAATAGAAAACCAGACAGAAGTGATCAATACATTCGAAAAAACCTGACAAAACATGATAAAGCCCACCAAAGCTAATCCAAACACACCAAAAACTGGGCTAAACAGAATCAAAACAAATCAAAACCTTCTAAAAACCCGCCAAAATATTTCAAAACCCGTCAAAACTAATCAAAACCTTCCGAATACCCGCCAAAACATTCCAAATACCCGCCAAAAGATTTTAAAACTCGCCAAAAAGAATCCAAACATTCCAAAACCTGCCAACACAATAAAAACAACTCAAGAGAATACAAAACATTCTAAAACCCAACCAAAACATTCCGAAAACCCGCCAAAACATCATAAAAACAAATCAAAACCAACCAAAATATTCCAAAAACCCGCCAAAATGATTTAGACCCACAAAACTCATCAAAACATTCTGAAAAGATGCCAAAACATTAGAAAACCAGCCTGAACTGATCAAAACATTCAAAAAACTTGGCAAAACATCATAAAAACAAATCAAAACCAACCGAAACATTCCAAAAACCTGACAAAAGAGTTTAGAACCTGCCAAACCTGATCAAAACATTCTGAAAAGATGCCAAAATACTAGAAAACCAGTCAGAAGTGATCGAAACTTTCAATAACTTGCCAAAACATAATCAAAACAAATGAAAGCAAACCAAAACATTCCAAATACCCGCCAAAATATTTTAAAACCCGCCAAAAGGAATCCAAACGTTCCACAACCTGCCAAGATAATAAAAACAACACAAGAGAAAACAAAACATTCTGAAACACCACCAAAACATTCCGAAAACCCGCCAAAACATCATAAAAACAAATCAAAACCAACCAAAAAATAAGAGGAACATGGCAACATATTGGCAAGCAAGAGACGGAGAACGTGGCACCTTCTAGGAGGCCAAGAAGGAAGCCGCACAACACCTGCACTGTGTCTGCAACTTTCAAACTGCTAGAAGCTAGTGGCTTGCCACTGGCCTGCCTCTTCAATTGCCATTAGCATTGCAATGGAAGCTATTCTTGGACAACTTTGCTCTGCTTGCTGCTAGTTCTGCCCCAGCCTACCATAGATAACCTTGCTCTTGCCTTGAGGCTCTGAGATGCCAAGAACTTGTCAACTTCAAAGGGCGGGCTGGGCTACATCTACTCAGCTGCCACAGTTTCTCCTTGCTAGACCTGGTGGGAAAGCATTTTGCTGAGATGCAGAAGGCAAGAAACGCAGAATACGGAGACGTGGAGCTGTCCCAAGTGCCGCTGCCAGGCGTCTTTCCGCAGAAGGAGCGCCCCGGAGCGCACCGCAACCGGCACCGTCATCTCTGCGCAAAGAGCCAAAATATTTTAAAACCCGCCAAAACTAATCCAAAAATATTTTTAAACCCGCCAAAATAGAAAACCAGACAGAAGTGATCAATACATTCGAAAAAACCTGACAAAACATGATAAAGCCCACCAAAGCTAATCCAAACACACCAAAAACTGGGCTAAACAGAATCAAAACAAATCAAAACCTTCTAAAAACCCGCCAAAATATTTCAAAACCCGTCAAAACTAATCAAAAACTTCCGAATACCCGCCAAAACATTCCAAATACCCGCCAAAAGATTTTAAAACTCGCCAAAAAGAATCCAAACATTCCAAAACCTGCCAACACAATAAAAACAACTCAAGAGAATACAAAACATTCTAAAACCCAACCAAAACATTCCGAAAACCCGCCAAAACATCATAAAAACAAATCAAAACCAACCAAAATATTCCAAAAACCCGCCAAAATGATTTAGACCCACAAAAGTCATCAAAACATTCTGAAAAGATGCCAAAACATTAGAAAACCAGCCTGAACTGATCAAAACATTCAAAAAACTTGGCAAAACATCATAAAAACAAATCAAAACCAACCGAAACATTCCAAAAACCTGACAAAAGAGTTTAGAACCTGCCAAACCTGATCAAAACATTCTGAAAAGATGCCAAAATACTAGAAAACCAGTCAGAAGTGATCGAAACTTTCAATAACTTGCCAAAACACAATCAAAACAAATGAAAGCAAACCAAAACATTCCAAATACCCGCCAAAATATTTTAAAACCCGCCAAAAGGAATCCAAACGTTCCACAACCTGCCAAGATAATAAAAACAACACAAGAGAAAACAAAACATTCTGAAACACCACCAAAACATTCCGAAAACCCGCCAAAACATCATAAAAACAAATCAAAACCAACCAAAAAATAAGAGGAACACGGCAACATATTGGCAAGCAAGAGACGGAGAACGTGGCACCTTCTAGGAGGCCAAGAAGGAAGCCGCACAACACCTGCACTGTGTCTGCAACTTTCAAACTGCTAGAAGCTAGTGGCTTGCCACTGGCCTGCCTCTTCAATTGCCATTAGCATTGCAATGGAAGCTATTCTTGGACAACTTTGCTCTGCTTGCTGCTAGTTCTGCCCCAGCCTACCATAGAGAACCTTGCTCTTGCCTTGAGGCTCTGAGATGCCAAGAACTTGTCAACTTCAAAGGGCGGGCTGGGCTACATCTACTCAGCTGCCACAGTTTCTCCTTGCTAGACCTGGTGGGAAAGCATTTTGCTGAGATGCAGAAGGCAAGAAACGCAGAATACGGAGACGTGGAGCTGTCCCAAGTGCCGCTGCCAGGCGTCTTTCCGCAGAAGGAGCGCCCCGAAGCGCACCGCAACCGGCACCGTCATCTCTGCGCAAAGAGCCAAAATATTTTAAAACCCGCCAAAACTCATCCAAAAATATTTTTAAACCCGCCAAAATAGAAAACCAGACAGAAGTGATCAATACATTCGAAAAAACCTGACAAAACATGATAAAGCCCACCAAAGCTAATCCAAACACACCAAAAACTGGGCTAAACAGAATCAAAACAAATCAAAACAAATCGAAACCTTCTAAAAACCCGCCAAAATATTTCAAAACCCGTCAAAACTAATCAAAACCTTCCGAATACCCGCCAAAACATTCCAAATACCCGCCAAAAGATTTTAAAACCCGCCAAAAAGTATCCAAACATTCCAAAACCTGCCAACACAATAAAAACAACTCAAGAGAATACAAAACATTCTAAAACCCAACCAAGACATTCCGAAAACCCGCCAAAACATCATAAAAACAAATCAAAACCAACCAAAATATTCCAAAAACCCGCCAAAATGATTTAGACCCACAAAACTCATCAAAACATTCTGAAAAGATGCCAAAACATTAGAAAACCAGCCTGAATTGATCAAAACATTCAAAAAACTTGGCAAAACATCATAAAAACAAATCAAAACCAACCAAAACATTCCAAAAACCTGACAAAAGAGTTTAGAACCTGCCAAACCTGATCAAAACATTCTGAAAAGATGCCAAAATACTAGAAAACCAGTCAGAAGTGATCGAAACTTTCAATAACTTGCCAAAACACAATCAAAACAAATGAAAGCAAACCAAAGCATTCCAAATACCCGCCCAAATATTTTAAAACCCGCCAAAAGGAATCCAAACGTTCCACAACCTGCCAAGATAATAAAAACAACACAAGAGAAAACAAAACATTCTGAAACACCACCAAAACATTCCGAAAACCCGCCAAAACATCATAAAAACAAATCAAAACCAACCAAAAAATAAGAGGAACACGGCAACATATTGGCAAGCAAGAGACGGAGAACGTGGCACCTTCTAGGAGGCCAAGAAGGAAGCCGCACAACACCTGCACTGTGTCTGCAACTTTCAAACTGCTAGAAGCTAGTGGCTTGCCACTGGCCTGCCTCTTCAATTGCCATTAGCATTGCAATGGAAGCTATTCTTGGACAACTTTGCTCTGCTTGCTGCTAGTTCTGCCCCAGCCTACCATAGATAACCTTGCTCTTGCCTTGAGGCTCTGAGATGCCAAGAACTTGTCAACTTCAAAGGGCGGGCCGGGCTACATCTACTCAGCTGCCACAGTTTCTCCTTGCTAGACCTAGTGGGAAAGCATTTTGCTGAGATGCAGAAGGCAAGAAACGCAGAATACGGAGACGCGGAGCTGTCCCAAGTGCCGCTGCCAGGCATCTTTCCGCAGAAGGAGCGCCCCGGAGCGCACCGCAACCGGCACCGTCATCTCTGCGCAAAGAGCCAAAATATTTTAAAACCCGCCAAAACTAATCCAAAAATATTTTCAAACCCGCCAAAATAGAAAACCAGACAGAAGTGATCAATACATTCGAAAAAACCTGACAAAACAAGATAAAGCCCACCAAAGCTAATCCAAACACACCAAAAACTGGGCTAAACAGAATCAAAACAAATCAAAACAAATCGAAACCTTCTAAAAACCGGCCAAAATATTTCAAAACCCGTCAAAACTAATCAAAACCTTCCGAATACCCGCCAAAACATTCCAAATACCCGCCAAAAGATTTTAAAACCCGCCAAAAAGAATCCAAACATTCCAAAACCTGCCAACACAATAAAAACAACTCAAGAGAATACAAAACATTCTAAAACCCAACCAAGACATTCCGAAAACCCGCCAAAACATCATAAAAACAAATCAAAACCAACCAAAATATTCCAAAAACCCGCCAAAATGATTTAGACCCACAAAACTCATCAAAACATTCTGAAAAGATGCCAAAACATTAGAAAACCAGCCTGAATTGATCAAAACATTCAAAAAACTTGGCAAAACATCATAAAAACAAATCAAAACCAACCGAAACATTCCAAAAACCTGACAAAAGAGTTTAGAACCTGCCAAACCTGATCAAAACATTCTGAAAAGATGCCAAAATACTAGAAAACCAGTCAGAAGTGATCGAAACTTTCAATAACTTGCCAAAACACAATCAAAACAAATGAAAGCAAACCAAAACATTCCAAATACCCGCCAAAAGATTTTAAAACCCGCCAAAAGGAATCCAAACGTTCCACAACCTGCCAAGATAATAAAAACAACACAAGAGAAAACAAAACATTCTGAAACACCACCAAAACATTCCGAAAACCCGCCAAAACATCATAAAAACAAATCAAAACCAACCAAAAAATAAGAGGAACGTGGCAACATATTGGCAAGCAAGAGACGGAGAACGTGGCACCTTCTAGGAGGCCAAGAAGGAAGCCGCACAACACCTGCACTGTGTCTGCAACTTTCAAACTGCTAGAAGCTAGTGGCTTGCCACTGGCCTGCCTCTTCAATTGCCATTAGCATTGCAATGGAAGCTATTCTTGGACAACTTTGCTCTGCTTGCTGCTAGTTCTGCCCCAGCCTACCATAGATAACCTTGCTCTTGCCTTGAGGCTCTGAGATGCCAAGAACTTGTCAACTTCAAAGGGCGGGCCGGGCTACATCTACTCAGCTGCCACAGTTTCTCCTTGCTAGACCTGGTGGGAAAGCATTTTGCTGAGATGCAGAAGGCAAGAAACGCAGAATACGGAGACGCGGAGCTGTCCCAAGTGCCGCTGCCAGGCGTCTTTCCGCAGAAGGAGCGCCCCGAAGCGCACCGCAACCGGCACCGTCATCTCTGCGCAAAGAGCCAAAATATTTTAAAACCCGCCAAAACTAATCCAAAAATATTTTCAAACCCGCCAAAATAGAAAACCAGACAGAAGTGATCAATACATTCGAAAAAACCTGACAAAACAAGATAAAGCCCACCAAAGCTAATCCAAACACACCAAAAACTGGGCTAAACAGAATCAAAACAAATCAAAACAAATCGAAACCTTCTAAAAACCGGCCAAAATATTTCAAAACCCGTCAAAACTAATCAAAACCTTCCGAATACCCGCCAAAACATTCCAAATACCCGCCAAAATATTTTAAAACCCGCCAAAAAGAATCCAAACATTCCAAAACCTGCCAACACAATAAAAACAACTCAAGAGAATACAATACATTCTAAAACCCAACCAAGACATTCCGAAAACCCGCCAAAACATCATAAAAACAAATCAAAACCAACCAAAATATTCCAAAAACCCGCCAAAATGATTTAGACCCACAAAACTCATCAAAACATTCTGAAAAGATGCCAAAACATTAGAAAACCAGCCTGAACTGATCAAAACATTCAAAAAACTTGGCAAAACATCATAAAAACAAATCAAAACCAACCGAAACATTCCAAAAACCTGACAAAAGAGTTTAGAACCTGCCAAACCTGATCAAAACATTCTGAAAAGATGCCAAAATACTAGAAAACCAGTCAGAAGTGATCGAAACTTTCAATAACTTGCCAAAACATAATCAAAACAAATGAAAGCAAACCAAAACATTCCAAATACCCGCCAAAAGATTTTAAAACCCGCCAAAAGGAATCCAAACGTTCCACAACCTGCCAAGATAATAAAAACAACACAAGAGAAAACAAAACATTCTGAAACACCACCAAAACATTCCGAAAACCCGCCAAAACATCATAAAAACAAATCAAACCAACCAAAAAATAAGAGGAACGTGGCAACATATTGGCAAGCAAGAGACGGAGAACGTGGCACCTTCTAGGAGGCCAAGAAGGAAGCCGCACAACACCTGCACTGTGTCTGCAACTTTCAAACTGCTAGAAGCTAGTGGCTTGCCACTGGCCTGCCTCTTCAATTGCCATTAGCATTGCAATGGAAGCTATTCTTGGACAACTTTGCTCTGCTTGCTGCTAGTTCTGCCCCAGCCTACCATAGATAACCTTGCTCTTGCCTTGAGGCTCTGAGATGCCAAGAACTTGTCAACTTCAAAGGGCGCCCTGGGCTACATCTACTCAGCTGCCACAGTTTCTCCTTGCTAGACCTGGTGGGAAAGCATTTTGCTGAGATGCAGAAGGCAAGAAACGCAGAATACGGAGACGTGGAGCTGTCCCAAGTGCCGCTGCCAGGCGTCTTTCCGCAGAAGGAGCGCCCCGAAGCGCACCGCAACCGGCACCGTCATCTCTGCGCAAAGAGCCAAAATATTTTCAAACCCGCCAAAACTCATCCAAAAATATTTTTAAACCCGCCAAAATAGAAAACCAGACAGAAGTGATCAATACATTCGAAAAAACCTGACAAAACATGATAAAGCCCACCAAAGCTAATCCAAACACACCAAAAACTGGGCTAAACAGAATCAAAACAAATCGAAACCTTCTAAAAACCCGCCAAAATATTTCAAAACCCGTCAAAACTAATCAAAACCTTCCGAATACCCGCCAAAACATTCCAAATACCCGCCAAAAGATTTTAAAACCCGCCAAAAAGAATCCAAACATTCCAAAACCTGCCAACACAATAAAAACAACTCAAGAGAATACAAAACATTCTAAAACCCAACCAAGACATTCCGAAAACCCGCCAAAACATCATAAAAACAAATCAAAACCAACCAAAATATTCCAAAAACCCGCCAAAATGATTTAGACCCGCAAAACTCATCAAAACATTCTGAAAAGATGCCAAAACATTAGAAAACCAGCCTGAACTGATCAAAACATTCAAAAAACTTGGCAAAACATCATAAAAACAAATCAAAACCAACCGAAACATTCCAAAAACCTGACAAAAGAGTTTAGAACCTGCCAAACCTGATCAAAACATTCTGAAAAGATGCCAAAATACTAGAAAACCAGTCAGAAGTGATCGAAACTTTCAATAACTTGCCAAAACATAATCAAAACAAATGAAAGCAAACCAAAACATTCCAAATACCCGCCAAAAGATTTTAAAACCCGCCAAAAGGAATCCAAACATTCCACAACCTGCCAAGATAATAAAAACAACACAAGAGAAAACAAAACATTCTGAAACACCACCAAAACATTCCGAAAACCCGCCAAAACATCATAAAAACAAATCAAAACCAACCAAAAAATAAGAGGAACATGGCAACATATTGGCAAGCAAGAGACGGAGAACGTGGCACCTTCTAGGAGGCCAAGAAGGAAGCCGCACAACACCTGCACTGTGTCTGCAACTTTCAAACTGCTAGAAGCTAGTGGCTTGCCACTGGCCTGCCTCTTCAATTGCCATTAGCATTGCAATGGAAGCTATTCTTGGACAACTTTGCTCTGCTTCCTGCTAGTTCTGCCCCAGCCTACCATAGATAACCTTGCTCTTGCCTTGAGGCTCTGAGATGCCAAGAACTTGTCAACTTCAAAGGGCGCCCTGGGCTACATCTACTCAGCTGCCACAGTTTCTCCTTGCTAGACCTGGTGGAAAAGCATTTTGCTGAGATGCAGAAGGCAAGAAACGCAGAATACGGAGACGTGGAGCTGTCCCAAGTGCCGCTGCCAGGCGTCTTTCCGCAGAAGGAGCGCCCCGAAGCGCACCGCAACCGGCACCGTCATCTCTGCGCAAAGAGCCAAAATATTTTCAAACCCGCCAAAACTCATCCAAAAATATTTTTAAACCCGCCAAAATAGAAAACCAGACAGAAGTGATCAATACATTCGAAAAAACCTGACAAAACATGATAAAGCCCACCAAAGCTAATCCAAACACACCAAAAACTGGGCTAAACAGAATCAAAACAAATCAAAACAAATCGAAACCTTCTAAAAACCGGCCAAAATATTTCAAAACCCGTCAAAACTAATCAAAACCTTCCGAATACCCGCCAAAACATTCCAAATACCCGCCAAAAGATTTTAAAACCCGCCAAAAAGAATCCAAACATTCCAAAACCTGCCAACACAATAAAAACAACTCAAGAGAATACAAAACATTCTAAAACCCAACCAAGACATTCCGAAAACCCGCCAAAACATCATAAAAACAAATCAAAACCAACCAAAATATTCCAAAAACCCGCCAAAATGATTTAGACCCACAAAACTCATCAAAACATTCTGAAAAGATGCCAAAACATTAGAAAACCAGCCTGAATTGATCAAAACATTCAAAAAACTTGGCAAAACATCATAAAAACAAATCAAAACCAACCGAAACATTCCAAAAACCTGACAAAAGAGTTTAGAACCTGCCAAACCTGATCAAAACATTCTGAAAAGATGCCAAAATATTAGAAAACCAGTCAGAAGTGATCGAAACTTTCAATAACTTGCCAAAACATAATCAAAACAAATGAAAGCAAACCAAAACATTCCAAATACCCGCCAAAATATTTTAAAACCCGCCAAAAGGAATCCAAACGTTCCACAACCTGCCAAGATAATAAAAACAACACAAGAGAAAACAAAACATTCTAAAACACCACCAAAACATTCCGAAAACCCGCCAAAACATCATAAAAACAAATCAAAACCAACCAAAAAATAAGAGGAACATGGCAACATATTGGCAAGCAAGAGACGGAGAACGTGGCACCTTCTAGGAGGCCAAGAAGGAAGCCGCACAACACCTGCACTGTGTCTGCAACTTTCAAACTGCTAGAAGCTAGTGGCTTGCCACTGGCCTGCCTCTTCAATTGCCATTAGCATTGCAATGGAAGCTATTCTTGGACAACTTTGCTCTGCTTGCTGCTAGTTCTGCCCCAGCCTACCATAGATAACCTTGCTCTTGCCTTGAGGCTCTGAGATGCCAAGAACTTGTCAACTTCAAAGGGCGGGCCGGGCTACATCTACTCAGCTGCCACAGTTTCTCCTTGCTAGACCTGGTGGGAAAGCATTTTGCTGAGATGCAGAAGGCAAGAAACGCAGAATACGGAGACGTGGAGCTGTCCCAAGTGCCGCTGCCAGGCGTCTTTCCGCAGAAGGAGCGCCCCGGAGCGCACCGCAACCGGCACCGTCATCTCTGCGCAAAGAGCCAAAATATTTTCAAACCCGCCAAAACTCATCCAAAAATATTTTTAAACCCGCCAAAATAGAAAACCAGACAGAAGTGATCAATACATTCGAAAAAACCTGACAAAACATGATAAAGCCCACCAAAGCTAATCCAAACACACCAAAAACTGGGCTAAACAGAATCAAAACAAATCGAAACCTTCTAAAAACCCGCCAAAATATTTCAAAACCCGTCAAAACTAATCAAAACCTTCCGAATACCCGCCAAAACATTCCAAATACCCGCCAAAAGATTTTAAAACCCGCCAAAAAGAATCCAAACATTCCAAAACCTGCCAACACAATAAAAACAACTCAAGAGAATACAAAACATTCTAAAACCCAACCAAGACATTCCGAAAACCCGCCAAAACATCATAAAAACAAATCAAAACCAACCAAAATATTCCAAAAACCCGCCAAAATGATTTAGACCCACAAAACTCATCAAAACATTCTGAAAAGATGCCAAAACATTAGAAAACCAGCCTGAATTGATCAAAACATTCAAAAAACTTGGCAAAACATCATAAAAACAAATCAAAACCAACCGAAACATTCCAAAAACCTGACAAAATAGTTTAGAACCTGCCAAACCTGATCAAAACATTCTGAAAAGATGCCAAAATACTAGAAAACCAGTCAGAAGTGATCGAAACTTTCAATAACTTGCCAAAACATAATCAAAACAAATGAAAGCAAACCAAAACATTCCAAATACCCGCCAAAAGATTTTAAAACCCGCCAAAAGGAATCCAAACGTTCCACAACCTGCCAAGATAATAAAAACAACACAAGAGAAAACAAAACATTCTGAAACACCACCAAAACATTCCGAAAACCCGCCAAAACATCATAAAAACAAATCAAAACCAACCAAAAAATAAGAGGAACATGGCAACATATTGGCAAGCAAGAGACGGAGAACGTGGCACCTTCTAGGAGGCCAAAAAGGAAGCCGCACAACACCTGCACTGTGTCTGCAACTTTCAAACTGCTAGAAGCTAGTGGCTTGCCACTGGCCTGCCTCTTCAATTGCCATTAGCATTGCAATGGAAGCTATTCTTGGACAACTTTGCTCTGCTTCCTGCTAGTTCTGCCCCAGCCTACCATAGATAACCTTGCTCTTGCCTTGAGGCTCTGAGATGCCAAGAACTTGTCAACTTCAAAGGGCGGGCTGGGCTACATCTACTCAGCTGCCACAGTTTCTCCTTGCTAGACCTAGTGGGAAAGCATTTTGCTGAGATGCAGAAGGCAAGAAACGCAGAATACGGAGACGTGGAGCTGTCCCAAGTGCCGCTGCCAGGCGTCTTTCCGCAGAAGGAGCGCCCCGAAGCGCACCGCAACCGGCACCGTCATCTCTGCGCAAAGAGCCAAAATATTTTCAAACCCGCCAAAACTCATCCAAAAATATTTTTAAACCCGCCAAAATAGAAAACCAGACAGAAGTGATCAATACATTCGAAAAAACCTGACAAAACATGATAAAGCCCACCAAAGCTAATCCAAACACACCAAAAACTGGGCTAAACAGAATCAAAACAAATCGAAACCTTCTAAAAACCCGCCAAAATATTTCAAAACCCGTCAAAACTAATCAAAACCTTCCGAAAACCCGCCAAAACATCATAAAAACAAATCAAAACCAACCAAAAAATAAGAGGAACATGGCAACATATTGGCAAGCAAGAGACGGAGAACGTGGCACCTTCTAGGAGGCCAAGAAGGAAGCCGCACAACACCTGCACTGTGTCTGCAACTTTCAAACTGCTAGAAGCTAGTGGCTTGCCACTGGCCTGCCTCTTCAATTGCCATTAGCATTGCAATGGAAGCTATTCTTGGACAACTTTGCTCTGCTTGCTGCTAGTTCTGCCCCAGCCTACCATAGATAACCTTGCTCTTGCCTTGAGGCTCTGAGATGCCAAGAACTTGTCAACTACAAAGGGCGGGCTGGGCTACATCTACTCAGCTGCCACAGTTTCTCCTTGCTAGACCTGGTGGGAAAGCATTTTGCTGAGATGCAGAAGGCAAGAAACGCAGAATACGGAGACGTGGAGCTGTCCCAAGTGCCGCTGCCAGGCGTCTTTCCGCAGAAGGAGCGCCCCGAAGCGCACCGCAACCGGCACCGTCATCTCTGCGCAAAGAGCCAAAATATTTTCAAACCCGCCAAAACTCATCCAAAAATATTTTTAAACCCGCCAAAATAGAAAACCAGACAGAAGTGATCAATACATTCGAAAAAACCTGACAAAACATGATAAAGCCCACCAAAGCTAATCCAAACACACCAAAAACTGGGCTAAACAGAATCAAAACAAATCAAAACAAATCGAAACCTTCTAAAAACCGGCCAAAATATTTCAAAACCCGTCAAAACTAATCAAAACCTTCCGAATACCCGCCAAAACATTCCAAATACCCGCCAAAAGATTTTAAAACCCGCCAAAAAGAATCCAAACATTCCAAAACCTGCCAACACAATAAAAACAACTCAAGAGAATACAAAACATTCTAAAACCCAACCAAGACATTCCGAAAACCCGCCAAAACATCATAAAAACAAATCAAAACCAACCAAAATATTCCAAAAACCCGCCAAAATGATTTAGACCCACAAAACTCATCAAAACATTCTGAAAAGATGCCAAAACATTAGAAAACCAGCCTGAACTGATCAAAACATTCAAAAAACTTGGCAAAACATCATAAAAACAAATCAAAACCAACCGAAACATTCCAAAAACCTGACAAAATAGTTTAGAACCTGCCAAACCTGATCAAAACATTCTGAAAAGATGCCAAAATACTAGAAAACCAGTCAGAAGTGATCGAAACTTTCAATAACTTGCCAAAACATAATCAAAACAAATGAAAGCAAACCAAAACATTCCAAATACCCGCCAAAAGATTTTAAAACCCGCCAAAAGGAATCCAAACGTTCCACAACCTGCCAAGATAATAAAAACAACACAAGAGAAAACAAAACATTCTGAAACACCACCAAAACATTCCGAAAACCCGCCAAAACATCATAAAAACAAATCAAAACCAACCAAAAAATAAGAGGAACATGGCAACATATTGGCAAGCAAGAGACGGAGAACGTGGCACCTTCTAGGAGGCCAAGAAGGAAGCCGCACAACACCTGCACTGTGTCTGCAACTTTCAAACTGCTAGAAGCTAGTGGCTTGCCACTGGCCTGCCTCTTCAATTGCCATTAGCATTGCAATGGAAGCTATTCTTGGACAACTTTGCTCTGCTTCCTGCTAGTTCTGCCCCAGCCTACCATAGATAACCTTGCTCTTGCCTTGAGGCTCTGAGATGCCAAGAACTTGTCAACTTCAAAGGGCGGGCTGGGCTACATCTACTCAGCTGCCACAGTTTCTCCTTGCTAGACCTAGTGGGAAAGCATTTTGCTGAGATGCAGAAGGCAAGAAACGCAGAATACGGAGACGTGGAGCTGTCCCAAGTGCCGCTGCCAGGCGTCTTTCCGCAGAAGGAGCGCCCCGAAGCCCACCGCAACCGGCACCGTCATCTCTGCGCAAAGAGCCAAAATATTTTCAAACCCGCCAAAACTCATCCAAAAATATTTTTAAACCCGCCAAAATAGAAAACCAGACAGAAGTGATCAATACATTCGAAAAAACCTGACAAAACATGATAAAGCCCACCAAAGCTAATCCAAACACACCAAAAACTGGGCTAAACAGAATCAAAACAAATCGAAACCTTCTAAAAACCCGCCAAAATATTTCAAAACCCGTCAAAACTAATCAAAACCTTCCGAAAACCCGCCAAAACATCATAAAAACAAATCAAAACCAACCAAAAAATAAGAGGAACATGGCAACATATTGGCAAGCAAGAGACGGAGAACGTGGCACCTTCTAGGAGGCCAAGAAGGAAGCCGCACAACACCTGCACTGTGTCTGCAACTTTCAAACTGCTAGAAGCTAGTGGCTTGCCACTGGCCTGCCTCTTCAATTGCCATTAGCATTGCAATGGAAGCTATTCTTGGACAACTTTGCTCTGCTTGCTGCTAGTTCTGCCCCAGCCTACCATAGATAACCTTGCTCTTGCCTTGAGGCTCTGAGATGCCAAGAACTTGTCAACTACAAAGGGCGGGCTGGGCTACATCTACTCAGCTGCCACAGTTTCTCCTTGCTAGACCTGGTGGGAAAGCATTTTGCTGAGATGCAGAAGGCAAGAAACGCAGAATACGGAGACGTGGAGCTGTCCCAAGTGCCGCTGCCAGGCGTCTTTCCGCAGAAGGAGCGCCCCGAAGCGCACCGCAACCGGCACCGTCATCTCTGCGCAAAGAGCCAAAATATTTTCAAACCCGCCAAAACTCATCCAAAAATATTTTTAAACCCGCCAAAATAGAAAACCAGACAGAAGTGATCAATACATTCGAAAAAACCTGACAAAACATGATAAAGCCCACCAAAGCTAATCCAAACACACCAAAAACTGGGCTAAACAGAATCAAAACAAATCAAAACAAATCGAAACCTTCTAAAAACCGGCCAAAATATTTCAAAACCCGTCAAAACTAATCAAAACCTTCCGAATACCCGCCAAAACATTCCAAATACCCGCCAAAAGATTTTAAAACCCGCCAAAAAGAATCCAAACATTCCAAAACCTGCCAACACAATAAAAACAACTCAAGAGAATACAAAACATTCTAAAACCCAACCAAGACATTCCGAAAACCCGCCAAAACATCATAAAAACAAATCAAAACCAACCAAAATATTCCAAAAACCCGCCAAAATGATTTAGACCCACAAAACTCATCAAAACATTCTGAAAAGATGCCAAAACATTAGAAAACCAGCCTGAACTGATCAAAACATTCAAAAAACTTGGCAAAACATCATAAAAACAAATCAAAACCAACCGAAACATTCCAAAAACCTGACAAAAGAGTTTAGAACCTGCCAAACCTGATCAAAACATTCTGAAAAGATGCCAAAATACTAGAAAACCAGTCAGAAGTGATCGAAACTTTCAATAACTTGCCAAAACATAATCAAAACAAATGAAAGCAAACCAAAACATTCCAAATACCCGCCAAAATATTTTAAAACCCGCCAAAAGGAATCCAAACGTTCCACAACCTGCCAAGATAATAAAAACAACACAAGAGAAAACAAAACATTCTGAAACACCACCAAAACATTCCGAAAACCCGCCAAAACATCATAAAAACAAATCAAAACCAACCAAAAAATAAGAGGAACATGGCAACATATTGGCAAGCAAGAGACGGAGAACGTGGCACCTTCTAGGAGGCCAAGAAGGAAGCCGCACAACACCTGCACTGTGTCTGCAACTTTCAAACTGCTAGAAGCTAGTGGCTTGCCACTGGCCTGCCTCTTCAATTGCCATTAGCATTGCAATGGAAGCTATTCTTGGACAACTTTGCTCTGCTTGCTGCTAGTTCTGCCCCAGCCTACCATAGATAACCTTGCTCTTGCCTTGAGGCTCTGAGATGCCAAGAACTTGTCAACTTCAAAGGGCGGGCTGGGCTACATCTACTCAGCTGCCACAGTTTCTCCTTGCTAGACCTGGTGGGAAAGCATTTTGCTGAGATGCAGAAGGCAAGAAACGCAGAATACGGAGACGTGGAGCTGTCCCAAGTGCCGCTGCCAGGCGTCTTTCCGCAGAAGGAGCGCCCCGAAGCGCACCGCAACCGGCACCGTCATCTCTGCGCAAAGAGCCAAAATATTTTCAAACCCGCCAAAACTCATCCAAAAATATTTTTAAACCCGCCAAAATAGAAAACCAGACAGAAGTGATCAATACATTCGAAAAAACCTGACAAAACATGATAAAGCCCACCAAAGCTAATCCAAACACACCAAAAACTGGGCTAAACAGAATCAAAACAAATCGAAACCTTCTAAAAACCCGCCAAAATATTTCAAAACCCGTCAAAACTAATCAAAACCTTCCGAATACCCGCCAAAACATTCCAAATACCCGCCAAAAGATTTTAAAACCCGCCAAAAAGAATCCAAACATTCCAAAACCTGCCAACACAATAAAAACAACTCAAGAGAATACAAAACATTCTAAAACCCAACCAAGACATTCCGAAAACCCGCCAAAACATCATAAAAACAAATCAAAACCAACCAAAATATTCCAAAAACCCGCCAAAATGATTTAGACCCACAAAACTCATCAAAACATTCTGAAAAGATGCCAAAACATTAGAAAACCAGCCTGAACTGATCAAAACATTCAAAAAACTTGGCAAAACATCATAAAAACAAATCAAAACCAACCGAAACATTCCAAAAACCTGACAAAAGAGTTTAGAACCTGCCAAACCTGATCAAAACATTCTGAAAAGATGCCAAAATACTAGAAAACCAGTCAGAAGTGATCGAAACTTTCAATAACTTGCCAAAACATAATCAAAACAAATGAAAGCAAACCAAAACATTCCAAATACCCGCCAAAATATTTTAAAACCCGCCAAAAGGAATCCAAACGTTCCACAACCTGCCAAGATAATAAAAACAACACAAGAGAAAACAAAACATTCTGAAACACCACCAAAACATTCCGAAAACCCGCCAAAACATCATAAAAACAAATCAAAACCAACCAAAAAATAAGAGGAACATGGCAACATATTGGCAAGCAAGAGACGGAGAACGTGGCACCTTCTAGGAGGCCAAGAAGGAAGCCGCACAACACCTGCACTGTGTCTGCAACTTTCAAACTGCTAGAAGCTAGTGGCTTGCCACTGGCCTGCCTCTTCAATTGCCATTAGCATTGCAATGGAAGCTATTCTTGGACAACTTTGCTCTGCTTCCTGCTAGTTCTGCCCCAGCCTACCATAGATAACCTTGCTCTTGCCTTGAGGCTCTGAGATGCCAAGAACTTGTCAACTTCAAAGGGCGGGCTGGGCTACATCTACTCAGCTGCCACAGTTTCTCCTTGCTAGACCTAGTGGGAAAGCATTTTGCTGAGATGCAGAAGGCAAGAAACGCAGAATACGGAGACGTGGAGCTGTCCCAAGTGCCGCTGCCAGGCGTCTTTCCGCAGAAGGAGCGCCCCGAAGCGCACCGCAACCGGCACCGTCATCTCTGCGCAAAGAGCCAAAATATTTTCAAACCCGCCAAAACTCATCCAAAAATATTTTTAAACCCGCCAAAATAGAAAACCAGACAGAAGTGATCAATACATTCGAAAAAACCTGACAAAACATGATAAAGCCCACCAAAGCTAATCCAAACACACCAAAAACTGGGCTAAACAGAATCAAAACAAATCGAAACCTTCTAAAAACCCGCCAAAATATTTCAAAACCCGTCAAAACTAATCAAAACCTTCCGAAAACCCGCCAAAACATCATAAAAACAAATCAAAACCAACCAAAAAATAAGAGGAACATGGCAACATATTGGCAAGCAAGAGACGGAGAACGTGGCACCTTCTAGGAGGCCAAGAAGGAAGCCGCACAACACCTGCACTGTGTCTGCAACTTTCAAACTGCTAGAAGCTAGTGGCTTGCCACTGGCCTGCCTCTTCAATTGCCATTAGCATTGCAATGGAAGCTATTCTTGGACAACTTTGCTCTGCTTGCTGCTAGTTCTGCCCCAGCCTACCATAGATAACCTTGCTCTTGCCTTGAGGCTCTGAGATGCCAAGAACTTGTCAACTACAAAGGGCGGGCTGGGCTACATCTACTCAGCTGCCACAGTTTCTCCTTGCTAGACCTGGTGGGAAAGCATTTTGCTGAGATGCAGAAGGCAAGAAACGCAGAATACGGAGACGTGGAGCTGTCCCAAGTGCCGCTGCCAGGCGTCTTTCCGCAGAAGGAGCGCCCCGAAGCGCACCGCAACCGGCACCGTCATCTCTGCGCAAAGAGCCAAAATATTTTCAAACCCGCCAAAACTCATCCAAAAATATTTTTAAACCCGCCAAAATAGAAAACCAGACAGAAGTGATCAATACATTCGAAAAAACCTGACAAAACATGATAAAGCCCACCAAAGCTAATCCAAACACACCAAAAACTGGGCTAAACAGAATCAAAACAAATCAAAACAAATCGAAACCTTCTAAAAACCGGCCAAAATATTTCAAAACCCGTCAAAACTAATCAAAACCTTCCGAATACCCGCCAAAACATTCCAAATACCCGCCAAAAGATTTTAAAACCCGCCAAAAAGAATCCAAACATTCCAAAACCTGCCAACACAATAAAAACAACTCAAGAGAATACAAAACATTCTAAAACCCAACCAAGACATTCCGAAAACCCGCCAAAACATCATAAAAACAAATCAAAACCAACCAAAATATTCCAAAAACCCGCCAAAATGATTTAGACCCACAAAACTCATCAAAACATTCTGAAAAGATGCCAAAACATTAGAAAACCAGCCTGAACTGATCAAAACATTCAAAAAACTTGGCAAAACATCATAAAAACAAATCAAAACCAACCGAAACATTCCAAAAACCTGACAAAATAGTTTAGAACCTGCCAAACCTGATCAAAACATTCTGAAAAGATGCCAAAATACTAGAAAACCAGTCAGAAGTGATCGAAACTTTCAATAACTTGCCAAAACATAATCAAAACAAATGAAAGCAAACCAAAACATTCCAAATACCCGCCAAAAGATTTTAAAACCCGCCAAAAGGAATCCAAACGTTCCACAACCTGCCAAGATAATAAAAACAACACAAGAGAAAACAAAACATTCTGAAACACCACCAAAACATTCCGAAAACCCGCCAAAACATCATAAAAACAAATCAAAACCAACCAAAAAATAAGAGGAACATGGCAACATATTGGCAAGCAAGAGACGGAGAACGTGGCACCTTCTAGGAGGCCAAGAAGGAAGCCGCACAACACCTGCACTGTGTCTGCAACTTTCAAACTGCTAGAAGCTAGTGGCTTGCCACTGGCCTGCCTCTTCAATTGCCATTAGCATTGCAATGGAAGCTATTCTTGGACAACTTTGCTCTGCTTCCTGCTAGTTCTGCCCCAGCCTACCATAGATAACCTTGCTCTTGCCTTGAGGCTCTGAGATGCCAAGAACTTGTCAACTTCAAAGGGCGGGCTGGGCTACATCTACTCAGCTGCCACAGTTTCTCCTTGCTAGACCTAGTGGGAAAGCATTTTGCTGAGATGCAGAAGGCAAGAAACGCAGAATACGGAGACGTGGAGCTGTCCCAAGTGCCGCTGCCAGGCGTCTTTCCGCAGAAGGAGCGCCCCAAAGCGCACCGCAACCGGCACCGTCATCTCTGCGCAAAGAGCCAAAATATTTTCAAACCCGCCAAAACTCATCCAAAAATATTTTTAAACCCGCCAAAATAGAAAACCAGACAGAAGTGATCAATACATTCGAAAAAACCTGACAAAACATGATAAAGCCCACCAAAGCTAATCCAAACACACCAAAAACTGGGCTAAACAGAATCAAAACAAATCGAAACCTTCTAAAAACCCGCCAAAATATTTCAAAACCCGTCAAAACTAATCAAAACCTTCCGAATACCCGCCAAAACATTCCAAATACCCGCCAAAAGATTTTAAAACCCGCCAAAAAGAATCCAAACATTCCAAAACCTGCCAACACAATAAAAACAACTCAAGAGAATACAAAACATTCTAAAACCCAACCAAGACATTCCGAAAACCCGCCAAAACATCATAAAAACAAATCAAAACCAACCAAAATATTCCAAAAACCCGCCAAAATGATTTAGACCCACAAAACTCATCAAAACATTCTGAAAAGATGCCAAAACATTAGAAAACCAGCCTGTATTGATCAAAACATTCAAAAAACTTGGCAAAACATCATAAAAACAAATCAAAACCAACCGAAACATTCCAAAAACCTGACAAAAGAGTTTAGAACCTGCCAAACCTGATCAAAACATTCTGAAAAGATGCCAAAATATTAGAAAACCAGTCAGAAGTGATCGAAACTTTCAATAACTTGCCAAAACATAATCAAAACAAATGAAAGCAAACCAAAACATTCCAAATACCCGCCAAAATATTTTAAAACCCGCCAAAAGGAATCCAAACGTTCCACAACCTGCCAAGATAATAAAAACAACACAAGAGAAAACAAAACATTCTGAAACACCACCAAAACATTCCGAAAACCCGCCAAAACATCATAAAAACAAATCAAAACCAACCAAAAAATAAGAGGAACACGGCAACATATTGGCAAGCAAGAGACGGAGAACGTGGCACCTTCTAGGAGGCCAAGAAGGAAGCCGCACAACACCTGCACTGTGTCTGCAACTTTCAAACTGCTAGAAGCTAGTGGCTTGCCACTGGCCTGCCTCTTCAATTGCCATTAGCATTCCAATGGAAGCTATTCTTGGACAACTTTGCTCTGCTTGCTGCTAGTTCTGCCCCAGCCTACCATAGATAACCTTGCTCTTGCCTTGAGGCTCTGAGATGCCAAGAACTTGTCAACTTCAAAGGGCGGGCCGGGCTACATCTACTCAGCTGCCACAGTTTCTCCTTGCTAGACCTGGTGGGAAAGCATTTTGCTGAGATGCAGAAGGCAAGAAACGCAGAATACGGAGACGTGGAGCTGTCCCAAGTGCCGCTGCCAGGCGTCTTTCCGCAGAAGGAGCGCCCCGAAGCGCACCGCAACCGGCACCGTCATCTCTGCGCAAAGAGCCAAAATATTTTCAAACCCGCCAAAACTCATCCAAAAATATTTTTAAACCCGCCAAAATAGAAAACCAGACAGAAGTGATCAATACATTCGAAAAAACCTGACAAAACATGATAAAGCCCACCAAAGCTAATCCAAACACACCAAAAACTGGGCTAAACAGAATCAAAACAAATCAAAACAAATCGAAACCTTCTAAAAACCGGCCAAAATATTTCAAAACCCGTCAAAACTAATCAAAACCTTCCGAATACCCGCCAAAACATTCCAAATACCCGCCAAAAGATTTTAAAACCCGCCAAAAAGAATCCAAACATTCCAAAACCTGCCAACACAATAAAAACAACTCAAGAGAATACAAAACATTCTAAAACCCAACCAAGACATTCCGAAAACCCGCCAAAACATCATAAAAACAAATCAAAACCAACCAAAATATTCCAAAAACCCGCCAAAATGATTTAGACCCACAAAACTCATCAAAACATTCTGAAAAGATGCCAAAACATTAGAAAACCAGCCTGAACTGATCAAAACATTCAAAAAACTTGGCAAAACATCATAAAAACAAATCAAAACCAACCGAAACATTCCAAAAACCTGACAAAATAGTTTAGAACCTGCCAAACCTGATCAAAACATTCTGAAAAGATGCCAAAATACTAGAAAACCAGTCAGAAGTGATCGAAACTTTCAATAACTTGCCAAAACATAATCAAAACAAATGAAAGCAAACCAAAACATTCCAAATACCCGCCAAAAGATTTTAAAACCCGCCAAAAGGAATCCAAACGTTCCACAACCTGCCAAGATAATAAAAACAACACAAGAGAAAACAAAACATTCTGAAACACCACCAAAACATTCCGAAAACCCGCCAAAACATCATAAAAACAAATCAAAACCAACCAAAAAATAAGAGGAACATGGCAACATATTGGCAAGCAAGAGACGGAGAACGTGGCACCTTCTAGGAGGCCAAGAAGGAAGCCGCACAACACCTGCAGTGTGTCTGCAACTTTCAAACTGCTAGAAGCTAGTGGCTTGCCACTGGCCTGCCTCTTCAATTGCCATTAGCATTGCAATGGAAGCTATTCTTGGACAACTTTGCTCTGCTTCCTGCTAGTTCTGCCCCAGCCTACCATAGATAACCTTGCTCTTGCCTTGAGGCTCTGAGATGCCAAGAACTTGTCAACTTCAAAGGGCGGGCTGGGCTACATCTACTCAGCTGCCACAGTTTCTCCTTGCTAGACCTAGTGGGAAAGCATTTTGCTGAGATGCAGAAGGCAAGAAACGCAGAATACGGAGACGTGGAGCTGTCCCAAGTGCCGCTGCCAGGCGTCTTTCCGCAGAAGGAGCGCCCCGAAGCGCACCGCAACCGGCACCGTCATCTCTGCGCAAAGAGCCAAAATATTTTCAAACCCGCCAAAACTCATCCAACAATATTTTCAAACCCGCC
This sequence comes from Passer domesticus, assembly GCF_036417665.1. Taxonomy (NCBI): domain Eukaryota; kingdom Metazoa; phylum Chordata; class Aves; order Passeriformes; family Passeridae; genus Passer; species Passer domesticus. Next base: position 56,716,033 of record NC_087478.1, on the reverse strand, counting down.
AAAATAGAAAACCAGACAGAAGTGATCAATACATTCGAAAAAACCTGACAAAACATGATAAAGCCCACCAAAGCTAATCCAAACACACCAAAAACTGGGCTAAACAGAATCAAAACAAATCAAAACAAATCGAAACCTTCTAAAAACCGGCCAAAATATTTCAAAACCCGTCAAAACTAATCAAAACCTTCCGAATACCCGCCAAAACATTCCAAATACCCGCCAAAAGATTTTAAAACCCGTCAAAAAGAATCCAAACATTCCAAAACCTGCCAACACAATAAAAACAACTCAAGAGAATACAAAACATTCTAAAACCCAACCAAGACATTCCGAAAACCCGCCAAAACATCATAAAAACAAATCAAAACCAACCAAAATATTCCAAAAACCCGCCAAAATGATTTAGACCCACAAAACTCATCAAAACATTCTGAAAAGATGCCAAAACATTAGAAAACCAGCCTGAACTGATCAAAACATTCAAAAAACTTGGCAAAACATCATAAAAACAAATCAAAACCAACCGAAACATTCCAAAAACCTGACAAAAGAGTTTAGAACCTGCCAAACCTGATCAAAACATTCTGAAAAGATGCCAAAATACTAGAAAACCAGTCAGAAGTGATCGAAACTTTCAATAACTTGCCAAAACATAATCAAAACAAATGAAAGCAAACCAAAACATTCCAAATACCCGCCAAAAGATTTTAAAACCCGCCAAAAGGAATCCAAACGTTCCACAACCTGCCAAGATAATAAAAACAACACAAGAGAAAACAAAACATTCTGAAACACCACCAAAACATTCCGAAAACCCGCCAAAACATCATAAAAACAAATCAAAACCAACCAAAAAATAAGAGGAACATGGCAACATATTGGCAAGCAAGAGACGGAGAACGTGGCACCTTCTAGGAGGCCAAGAAGGAAGCCGCACAACACCTGCACTGTGTCTGCAACTTTCAAACTGCTAGAAGCTAGTGGCTTGCCACTGGCCTGCCTCTTCAATTGCCATTAGCATTGCAATGGAAGCTATTCTTGGACAACTTTGCTCTGCTTGCTGCTAGTTCTGCCCCAGCCTACCATAGATAACCTTGCTCTTGCCTTGAGGCTCTGAGATGCCAAGAACTTGTCAACTTCAAAGGGCGCCCTGGGCTACATCTACTCAGCTGCCACAGTTTCTCCTTGCTAGACCTGGTGGGAAAGCATTTTGCTGAGATGCAGAAGGCAAGAAACGCAGAATACGGAGACGTGGAGCTGTCCCAAGTGCCGCTGCCAGGCGTCTTTCCGCAGAAGGAGCGCCCCGAAGCGCACCGCAACCGGCACCATCATCTCTGCGCAAAGAGCCAAAATATTTTCAAACCCGCCAAAACTCATCCAAAAATATTTTCAAACCCGCCAAAATAGAAAACCAGACAGAAGTGATCAATACATTCGAAAAAACCTGACAAAACATGATAAAGCCCACCAAAGCTAATCCAAACACACCAAAAACTGGGCTAAACAGAATCAAAACAAATCGAAACCTTCTAAAAACCCGCCAAAATATTTCAAAACCCGTCAAAACTAATCAAAACCTTCCGAATACCCGCCAAAACATTCCAAATACCCGCCAAAAGATTTTAAAACCCGCCAAAAAGAATCCAAACATTCCAAAACCTGCCAACACAATAAAAACAACTCAAGAGAATACAAAACATTCTAAAACCCAACCAAGACATTCCGAAAACCCGCCAAAACATCATAAAAACAAATCAAAACCAACCAAAATATTCCAAAAACCCGCCAAAATGATTTAGACCCACAAAACTCATCAAAACATTCTGAAAAGATGCCAAAACATTAGAAAACCAGCCTGAATTGATCAAAACATTCAAAAAACTTGGCAAAACATCATAAAAACAAATCAAAACCAACCGAAACATTCCAAAAACCTGACAAAAGAGTTTAGAACCTGCCAAACCTGATCAAAACATTCTGAAAAGATGCCAAAATATTAGAAAACCAGTCAGAAGTGATCGAAACTTTCAATAACTTGCCAAAACATAATCAAAACAAATGAAAGCAAACCAAAACATTCCAAATACCCGCCAAAATATTTTAAAACCCGCCAAAAGGAATCCAAACGTTCCACAACCTGCCAAGATAATAAAAACAACACAAGAGAAAACAAAACATTCTGAAACACCACCAAAACATTCCGAAAACCCGCCAAAACATCATAAAAACAAATCAAAACCAACCAAAAAATAAGAGGAACATGGCAACATATTGGCAAGCAAGAGACGGAGAACGTGGCACCTTCTAGGAGGCCAAGAAGGAAGCCGCACAACACCTGCACTGTGTCTGCAACTTTCAAACTGCTAGAAGCTAGTGGCTTGCCACTGGCCTGCCTCTTCAATTGCCATTAGCATTGCAATGGAAGCTATTCTTGGACAACTTTGCTCTGCTTCCTGCTAGTTCTGCCCCAGCCTACCATAGATAACCTTGCTCTTGCCTTGAGGCTCTGAGATGCCAAGAACTTGTCAACTACAAAGGGCGGGCTGGGCTACATCTACTCAGCTGCCACAGTTTCTCCTTGCTAGACCTGGTGGGAAAGCATTTTGCTGAGATGCAGAAGGCAAGAAACGCAGAATACGGAGACGTGGAGCTGTCCCAAGTGCCGCTGCCAGGCGTCTTTCCGCAGAAGGAGCGCCCCGAAGCGCACCGCAACCGGCACCGTCATCTCTGCGCAAAGAGCCAAAATATTTTAAAACCCGCCAAAACTCATCCAAAAATATTTTTAAACCCGCCAAAATAGAAAACCAGACAGAAGTGATCAATACATTCGAAAAAACCTGACAAAACATGATAAAGCCCACCAAAGCTAATCCAAACACACCAAAAACTGGGCTAAACAGAATCAAAACAAATCAAAACAAATCGAAACCTTCTAAAAACCCGCCAAAATATTTCAAAACCCGTCAAAACTAATCAAAACCTTCCGAATACCCGCCAAAACATTCCAAATACCCGCCAAAAGATTTTAAAACCCGCCAAAAAGAATCCAAACATTCCAAAACCTGCCAACACAATAAAAACAACTCAAGAGAATACAAAACATTCTAAAACCCAACCAAGACATTCCGAAAACCCGCCAAAACATCATAAAAACAAATCAAAACCAACCAAAATATTCCAAAAACCCGCCAAAATGATTTAGACCCACAAAACTCATCAAAACATTCTGAAAAGATGCCAAAACATTAGAAAACCAGCCTGAACTGATCAAAACATTCAAAAAACTTGGCAAAACATCATAAAAACAAATCAAAACCAACCGAAACATTCCAAAAACCTGACAAAATAGTTTAGAACCTGCCAAACCTGATCAAAACATTCTGAAAAGATGCCAAAATACTAGAAAACCAGTCAGAAGTGATCGAAACTTTCAATAACTTGCCAAAACATAATCAAAACAAATTAAAGTAAACCAAAACATTCCAAATACCCGCCAAAATATTTTAAAACCCGCCAAAAGGAATCCAAACGTTCCACAACCTGCCAAGATAATAAAAACAACACAAGAGAAAACAAAACATTCTGAAACACCACCAAAACATTCCGAAAACCCGCCAAAACATCATAAAAACAAATCAAAACCAACCAAAAAATAAGAGGAACATGGCAACATATTGGCAAGCAAGAGACGGAGAACGTGGCACCTTCTAGGAGGCCAAGAAGGAAGCCGCACAACACCTGCACTGTGTCTGCAACTTTCAAACTGCTAGAAGCTAGTGGCTTGCCACTGGCCTGCCTCTTCAATTGCCATTAGCATTGCAATGGAAGCTATTCTTGGACAACTTTGCTCTGCTTGCTGCTAGTTCTGCCCCAGCCTACCATAGATAACCTTGCTCTTGCCTTGAGGCTCTGAGATGCCAAGAACTTGTCAACTTCAAAGGGCGGGCTGGGCTACATCTACTCAGCTGCCACAGTTTCTCCTTGCTAGACCTAGTGGGAAAGCATTTTGCTGAGATGCAGAAGGCAAGAAACGCAGAATACGGAGACGTGGAGCTGTCCCAAGTGCCGCTGCCAGGCGTCTTTCCGCAGAAGGAGCGCCCCGAAGCGCACCGCAACCGGCACCGTCATCTCTGCGCAAAGAGCCAAAATATTTTCAAACCCGCCAAAACTCATCCAAAAATATTTTTAAACCCGCCAAAATAGAAAACCAGACAGAAGTGATCAATACATTCGAAAAAACCTGACAAAACATGATAAAGCCCACCAAAGCTAATCCAAACACACCAAAAACTGGGCTAAACAGAATCAAAACAAATCGAAACCTTCTAAAAACCCGCCAAAATATTTCAAAACCCGTCAAAACTAATCAAAACCTTCCGAAAACCCGCCAAAACATCATAAAAACAAATCAAAACCAACCAAAAAATAAGAGGAACATGGCAACATATTGGCAAGCAAGAGACGGAGAACGTGGCACCTTCTAGGAGGCCAAGAAGGAAGCCGCACAACACCTGCACTGTGTCTGCAACTTTCAAACTGCTAGAAGCTAGTGGCTTGCCACTGGCCTGCCTCTTCAATTGCCATTAGCATTGCAATGGAAGCTATTCTTGGACAACTTTGCTCTGCTTGCTGCTAGTTCTGCCCCAGCCTACCATAGATAACCTTGCTCTTGCCTTGAGGCTCTGAGATGCCAAGAACTTGTCAACTACAAAGGGCGGGCTGGGCTACATCTACTCAGCTGCCACAGTTTCTCCTTGCTAGACCTGGTGGGAAAGCATTTTGCTGAGATGCAGAAGGCAAGAAACGCAGAATACGGAGACGTGGAGCTGTCCCAAGTGCCGCTGCCAGGCGTCTTTCCGCAGAAGGAGCGCCCCGAAGCGCACCGCAACCGGCACCGTCATCTCTGCGCAAAGAGCCAAAATATTTTAAAACCCGACAAAACTCATCCAAAAATATTTTCAAACCCGCCAAAATAGAAAACCAGACAGAAGTGATCAATACATTCCAAAAAACCTGACAAAACATGATCAAGCCCACCAAAGCTAATCCAAACACACCAAAAACTGGGCTAAACAGAATCAAAACAAATCAAAACAAATCGAAACCTTCTAAAAATCGGCCAAAATATTTCAAAACCCGTCAAAACTAATCAAAACCTTCCGAATACCCGCCAAAACATTCCAAATACCCGCCAAAAGATTTTAAAACCCGCCAAAAAGAATCCAAACATTCCAAAACCTGCCAACACAATAAAAAGAACTCAAGAGAATACAAAACATTCTAAAACCCAACCAAGACATTCCGAAAACCCGCCAAAACATCATAAAAACAAATCAAAACCAACCAAAATATTCCAAAAACCCGCCAAAATGATTTAGACCCACAAAACTCATCAAAACATTCTGAAAAGATGCCAAAACATTAGAAAACCAGCCTGAACTGATCAAAACATTCAAAAAACTTGGCAAAACATCATAAAAACAAATCAAAACCAACCGAAACATTCCAAAAACCTGACAAAAGAGTTTAGAACCTGCCAAACCTGATCAAAACATTCTGAAAAGATGCCAAAATACTAGAAAACCAGTCAGAAGTGATCGAAACTTTCAATAACTTGCCAAAACATAATCAAAACAAATGAAAGCAAACCAAAACATTCCAAATACCCGCCAAAATATTTTAAAACCCGCCAAAAGGAATCCAAACGTTCCACAACCTGCCAAGATAATAAAAACAACACAAGAGAAAACAAAACATTCTGAAACACCACCAAAACATTCCGAAAACCCGCCAAAACATCATAAAAACAAATCAAAACCAACCAAAAAATAAGAGGAACATGGCAACATATTGGCAAGCAAGAGACGGAGAACGTGGCACCTTCTAGGAGGCCAAGAAGGAAGCCGCACAACACCTGCACTGTGTCTGCAACTTTCAAACTGCTAGAAGCTAGTGGCTTGCCACTGGCCTGCCTCTTCAATTGCCATTAGCATTGCAATGGAAGCTATTCTTGGACAACTTTGCTCTGCTTGCTGCTAGTTCTGCCCCAGCCTACCATAGATAACCTTGCTCTTGCCTTGAGGCTCTGAGATGCCAAGAACTTGTCAACTTCAAAGGGCGCCCTGGGCTACATCTACTCAGCTGCCACAGTTTCTCCTTGCTAGACCTGGTGGGAAAGCATTTTGCTGAGATGCAGAAGGCAAGAAACGCAGAATACGGAGACGTGGAGCTGTCCCAAGTGCCGCTGCCAGGCGTCTTTCCGCAGAAGGAGCGCCCCGAAGCGCACCGCAACCGGCACCGTCATCTCTGCGCAAAGAGCCAAAATATTTTCAAACCCGCCAAAACTCATCCAAAAATATTTTTAAACCCGCCAAAATAGAAAACCAGACAGAAGTGATCAATACATTCGAAAAAACCTGACAAAACATGATAAAGCCCACCAAAGCTAATCCAAACACACCAAAAACTGGGCTAAACAGAATCAAAACAAATCAAAACAAATCGAAACCTTCTAAAAACCGGCCAAAATATTTCAAAACCCGTCAAAACTAATCAAAACCTTCCGAATACCCGCCAAAACATTCCAAATACCCGCCAAAAGATTTTAAAACCCGCCAAAAAGAATCCAAACATTCCAAAACCTGCCAACACAATAAAAACAACTCAAGAGAATACAAAACATTCTAAAACCCAACCAAGACATTCCGAAAACCCGCCAAAACATCATAAAAACAAATCAAAACCAACCAAAATATTCCAAAAACCCGCCAAAATGATTTAGACCCACAAAACTCATCAAAACATTCTGAAAAGATGCCAAAACATTAGAAAACCAGCCTGAACTGATCAAAACATTCAAAAAACTTGGCAAAACATCATAAAAACAAATCAAAACCAACCGAAACATTCCAAAAACCTGACAAAAGAGTTTAGAACCTGCCAAACCTGATCAAAACATTCTGAAAAGATGCCAAAATACTAGAAAACCAGTCAGAAGTGATCGAAACTTTCAATAACTTGCCAAAACATAATCAAAACAAATGAAAGCAAACCAAAACATTCCAAATACCCGCCAAAAGATTTTAAAACCCGCCAAAAGGAATCCAAACGTTCCACAACCTGCCAAGATAATAAAAACAACACAAGAGAAAACAAAACATTCTGAAACACCACCAAAACATTCCGAAAACCCGCCAAAACATCATAAAAACAAATCAAAACCAACCAAAAAATAAGAGGAACATGGCAACATATTGGCAAGCAAGAGACGGAGAACGTGGCACCTTCTAGGAGGCCAAGAAGGAAGCCGCACAACACCTGCACTGTGTCTGCAACTTTCAAACTGCTAGAAGCTAGTGGCTTGCCACTGGCCTGCCTCTTCAATTGCCATTAGCATTGCAATGGAAGCTATTCTTGGACAACTTTGCTCTGCTTGCTGCTAGTTCTGCCCCAGCCTACCATAGATAACCTTGCTCTTGCCTTGAGGCTCTGAGATGCCAAGAACTTGTCAACTTCAAAGGGCGCCCTGGGCTACATCTACTCAGCTGCCACAGTTTCTCCTTGCTAGACCTGGTGGGAAAGCATTTTGCTGAGATGCAGAAGGCAAGAAACGCAGAATACGGAGACGTGGAGCTGTCCCAAGTGCCGCTGCCAGGCGTCTTTCCGCAGAAGGAGCGCCCCGAAGCGCACCGCAACCGGCACCATCATCTCTGCGCAAAGAGCCAAAATATTTTCAAACCCGCCAAAACTCATCCAAAAATATTTTCAAACCCGCCAAAATAGAAAACCAGACAGAAGTGATCAATACATTCGAAAAAACCTGACAAAACATGATAAAGCCCACCAAAGCTAATCCAAACACACCAAAAACTGGGCTAAACAGAATCAAAACAAATCGAAACCTTCTAAAAACCCGCCAAAATATTTCAAAACCCGTCAAAACTAATCAAAACCTTCCGAATACCCGCCAAAACATTCCAAATACCCGCCAAAAGATTTTAAAACCCGCCAAAAAGAATCCAAACATTCCAAAACCTGCCAACACAATAAAAACAACTCAAGAGAATACAAAACATTCTAAAACCCAACCAAGACATTCCGAAAACCCGCCAAAACATCATAAAAACAAATCAAAACCAACCAAAATATTCCAAAAACCCGCCAAAATGATTTAGACCCACAAAACTCATCAAAACATTCTGAAAAGATGCCAAAACATTAGAAAACCAGCCTGAATTGATCAAAACATTCAAAAAACTTGGCAAAACATCATAAAAACAAATCAAAACCAACCGAAACATTCCAAAAACCTGACAAAAGAGTTTAGAACCTGCCAAACCTGATCAAAACATTCTGAAAAGATGCCAAAATATTAGAAAACCAGTCAGAAGTGATCGAAACTTTCAATAACTTGCCAAAACATAATCAAAACAAATGAAAGCAAACCAAAACATTCCAAATACCCGCCAAAATATTTTAAAACCCGCCAAAAGGAATCCAAACGTTCCACAACCTGCCAAGATAATAAAAACAACACAAGAGAAAACAAAACATTCTGAAACACCACCAAAACATTCCGAAAACCCGCCAAAACATCATAAAAACAAATCAAAACCAACCAAAAAATAAGAGGAACATGGCAACATATTGGCAAGCAAGAGACGGAGAACGTGGCACCTTCTAGGAGGCCAAGAAGGAAGCCGCACAACACCTGCACTGTGTCTGCAACTTTCAAACTGCTAGAAGCTAGTGGCTTGCCACTGGCCTGCCTCTTCAATTGCCATTAGCATTGCAATGGAAGCTATTCTTGGACAACTTTGCTCTGCTTGCTGCTAGTTCTGCCCCAGCCTACCATAGATAACCTTGCTCTTGCCTTGAGGCTCTGAGATGCCAAGAACTTGTCAACTTCAAAGGGCGCCCTGGGCTACATCTACTCAGCTGCCACAGTTTCTCCTTGCTAGACCTGGTGGGAAAGCATTTTGCTGAGATGCAGAAGGCAAGAAACGCAGAATACGGAGACGTGGAGCTGTCCCAAGTGCCGCTGCCAGGCGTCTTTCCGCAGAAGGAGCGCCCCGAAGCGCACCGCAACCGGCACCGTCATCTCTGCGCAAAGAGCCAAAATATTTTAAAACCCGCCAAAACTCATCCAAAAATATTTTTAAACCCGCCAAAATAGAAAACCAGACAGAAGTGATCAATACATTCGAAAAAACCTGACAAAACATGATAAAGCCCACCAAAGCTAATCCAAACACACCAAAAACTGGGCTAAACAGAATCAAAACAAATCAAAACAAATCGAAACCTTCTAAAAACCCGCCAAAATATTTCAAAACCCGTCAAAACTAATCAAAACCTTCCGAATACCCGCCAAAACATTCCAAATACCCGCCAAAAGATTTTAAAACCCGCCAAAAAGAATCCAAACATTCCAAAACCTGCCAACACAATAAAAACAACTCAAGAGAATACAAAACATTCTAAAACCCAACCAAGACATTCCGAAAACCCGCCAAAACATCATAAAAACAAATCAAAACCAACCAAAATATTCCAAAAACCCGCCAAAATGATTTAGACCCACAAAACTCATCAAAACATTCTGAAAAGATGCCAAAACATTAGAAAACCAGCCTGAACTGATCAAAACATTCAAAAAACTTGGCAAAACATCATAAAAACAAATCAAAACCAACCGAAACATTCCAAAAACCTGACAAAATAGTTTAGAACCTGCCAAACCTGATCAAAACATTCTGAAAAGATGCCAAAATACTAGAAAACCAGTCAGAAGTGATCGAAACTTTCAATAACTTGCCAAAACATAATCAAAACAAATTAAAGTAAACCAAAACATTCCAAATACCCGCCAAAATATTTTAAAACCCGCCAAAAGGAATCCAAACGTTCCACAACCTGCCAAGATAATAAAAACAACACAAGAGAAAACAAAACATTCTGAAACACCACCAAAACATTCCGAAAACCCGCCAAAACATCATAAAAACAAATCAAAACCAACCAAAAAATAAGAGGAACATGGCAACATATTGGCAAGCAAGAGACGGAGAACGTGGCACCTTCTAGGAGGCCAAGAAGGAAGCCGCACAACACCTGCACTGTGTCTGCAACTTTCAAACTGCTAGAAGCTAGTGGCTTGCCACTGGCCTGCCTCTTCAATTGCCATTAGCATTGCAATGGAAGCTATTCTTGGACAACTTTGCTCTGCTTCCTGCTAGTTCTGCCCCAGCCTACCATAGATAACCTTGCTCTTGCCTTGAGGCTCTGAGATGCCAAGAACTTGTCAACTTCAAAGGGCGGGCTGGGCTACATCTACTCAGCTGCCACAGTTTCTCCTTGCTAGACCTAGTGGGAAAGCATTTTGCTGAGATGCAGAAGGCAAGAAACGCAGAATACGGAGACGTGGAGCTGTCCCAAGTGCCGCTGCCAGGCGTCTTTCCGCAGAAGGAGCGCCCCGAAGCGCACCGCAACCGGCACCGTCATCTCTGCGCAAAGAGCCAAAATATTTTCAAACCCGCCAAAACTCATCCAAAAATATTTTTAAACCCGCCAAAATAGAAAACCAGACAGAAGTGATCAATACATTCGAAAAAACCTGACAAAACATGATAAAGCCCACCAAAGCTAATCCAAACACACCAAAAACTGGGCTAAACAGAATCAAAACAAATCGAAACCTTCTAAAAACCCGCCAAAATATTTCAAAACCCGTCAAAACTAATCAAAACCTTCCGAAAACCCGCCAAAACATCATAAAAACAAATCAAAACCAACCAAAAAATAAGAGGAACATGGCAACATATTGGCAAGCAAGAGACGGAGAACGTGGCACCTTCTAGGAGGCCAAGAAGGAAGCCGCACAACACCTGCACTGTGTCTGCAACTTTCAAACTGCTAGAAGCTAGTGGCTTGCCACTGGCCTGCCTCTTCAATTGCCATTAGCATTGCAATGGAAGCTATTCTTGGACAACTTTGCTCTGCTTGCTGCTAGTTCTGCCCCAGCCTACCATAGATAACCTTGCTCTTGCCTTGAGGCTCTGAGATGCCAAGAACTTGTCAACTACAAAGGGCGGGCTGGGCTACATCTACTCAGCTGCCACAGTTTCTCCTTGCTAGACCTGGTGGGAAAGCATTTTGCTGAGATGCAGAAGGCAAGAAACGCAGAATACGGAGACGTGGAGCTGTCCCAAGTGCCGCTGCCAGGCGTCTTTCCGCAGAAGGAGCGCCCCGAAGCGCACCGCAACCGGCACCGTCATCTCTGCGCAAAGAGCCAAAATATTTTCAAACCCGCCAAAACTCATCCAAAAATATTTTTAAACCCGCCAAAATAGAAAACCAGACAGAAGTGATCAATACATTCGAAAAAACCTGACAAAACATGATAAAGCCCACCAAAGCTAATCCAAACACACCAAAAACTGGGCTAAACAGAATCAAAACAAATCAAAACAAATCGAAACCTTCTAAAAATCGGCCAAAATATTTCAAAACCCGTCAAAACTAATCAAAACCTTCCGAATACCCGCCAAAACATTCCAAATACCCGCCAAAAGATTTTAAAACCCGCCAAAAAGAATCCAAACATTCCAAAACCTGCCAACACAATAAAAACAACTCAAGAGAATACAAAACATTCTAAAACCCAACCAAGACATTCCGAAAACCCGCCAAAACATCATAAAAACAAATCAAAACCAACCAAAATATTCCAAAAACCCGCCAAAATGATTTAGACCCACAAAACTCATCAAAACATTCTGAAAAGATGCCAAAACATTAGAAAACCAGCCTGAACTGATCAAAACATTCAAAAAACTTGGCAAAACATCATAAAAACAAATCAAAACCAACCGAAACATTCCAAAAACCTGACAAAAGAGTTTAGAACCTGCCAAACCTGATCAAAACATTCTGAAAAGATGCCAAAATACTAGAAAACCAGTCAGAAGTGATCGAAACTTTCAATAACTTGCCAAAACATAATCAAAACAAATGAAAGCAAACCAAAACATTCCAAATACCCGCCAAAATATTTTAAAACCCGCCAAAAGGAATCCAAACGTTCCACAACCTGCCAAGATAATAAAAACAACACAAGAGAAAACAAAACATTCTGAAACACCACCAAAACATTCCGAAAACCCGCCAAAACATCATAAAAACAAATCAAAACCAACCAAAAAATAAGAGGAACATGGCAACATATTGGCAAGCAAGAGACGGAGAACGTGGCACCTTCTAGGAGGCCAAGAAGGAAGCCGCACAACACCTGCACTGTGTCTGCAACTTTCAAACTGCTAGAAGCTAGTGGCTTGCCACTGGCCTGCCTCTTCAATTGCCATTAGCATTGCAATGGAAGCTATTCTTGGACAACTTTGCTCTGCTTGCTGCTAGTTCTGCCCCAGCCTACCATAGATAACCTTGCTCTTGCCTTGAGGCTCTGAGATGCCAAGAACTTGTCAACTTCAAAGGGCGCCCTGGGCTACATCTACTCAGCTGCCACAGTTTCTCCTTGCTAGACCTGGTGGGAAAGCATTTTGCTGAGATGCAGAAGGCAAGAAACGCAGAATACGGAGACGTGGAGCTGTCCCAAGTGCCGCTGCCAGGCGTCTTTCCGCAGAAGGAGCGCCCCGAAGCGCACCGCAACCGGCACCGTCATCTCTGCGCAAAGAGCCAAAATATTTTCAAACCCGCCAAAACTCATCCAAAAATATTTTTAAACCCGCCAAAATAGAAAACCAGACAGAAGTGATCAATACATTCGAAAAAACCTGACAAAACATGATCAAGCCCACCAAAGCTAATCCAAACACACCAAAAACTGGGCTAAACAGAATCAAAACAAATCGAAACCTTCTAAAAACCGGCCAAAATATTTCAAAACCCGTCAAAACTAATCAAAACCTTCCGAATACCCGCCAAAACATTCCAAATACCCGCCAAAAGATTTTAAAACCCGCCAAAAAGAATCCAAACATTCCAAAACCTGCCAACACAATAAAAACAACTCAAGAGAATACAAAACATTCTAAAACCCAACCAAGACATTCCGAAAACCCGCCAAAACATCATAAAAACAAATCAAAACCAACCAAAATATTCCAAAAACCCGCCAAAATGATTTAGACCCACAAAACTCATCAAAACATTCTGAAAAGATGCCAAAACATTAGAAAACCAGCCTGAACTGATCAAAACATTCAAAAAACTTGGCAAAACATCATAAAAACAAATCAAAACCAACCGAAACATTCCAAAAACCTGACAAAAGAGTTTAGAACCTGCCAAACCTGATCAAAACATTCTGAAAAGATGCCAAAATACTAGAAAACCAGTCAGAAGTGATCGAAACTTTCAATAACTTGCCAAAACATAATCAAAACAAATGAAAGCAAACCAAAACATTCCAAATACCCGCCAAAAGATTTTAAAACCCGCCAAAAGGAATCCAAACGTTCCACAACCTGCCAAGATAATAAAAACAACACAAGAGAAAACAAAACATTCTGAAACACCACCAAAACATTCCGAAAACCCGCCAAAACATCATAAAAACAAATCAAAACCAACCAAAAAATAAGAGGAACATGGCAACATATTGGCAAGCAAGAGACGGAGAACGTGGCACCTTCTAGGAGGCCAAGAAGGAAGCCGCACAACACCTGCACTGTGTCTGCAACTTTCAAACTGCTAGAAGCTAGTGGCTTGCCACTGGCCTGCCTCTTCAATTGCCATTAGCATTGCAATGGAAGCTATTCTTGGACAACTTTGCTCTGCTTGCTGCTAGTTCTGCCCCAGCCTACCATAGATAACCTTGCTCTTGCCTTGAGGCTCTGAGATGCCAAGAACTTGTCAACTTCAAAGGGCGCCCTGGGCTACATCTACTCAGCTGCCACAGTTTCTCCTTGCTAGACCTGGTGGGAAAGCATTTTGCTGAGATGCAGAAGGCAAGAAACGCAGAATACGGAGACGTGGAGCTGTCCCAAGTGCCGCTGCCAGGCGTCTTTCCGCAGAAGGAGCGCCCCGAAGCGCACCGCAACCGGCACCGTCATCTCTGCGCAAAGAGCCAAAATATTTTCAAACCCGCCAAAACTCATCCAAAAATATTTTTAAACCCGCCAAAATAGAAAACCAGACAGAAGTGATCAATACATTCGAAAAAACCTGACAAAACATGATAAAGCCCACCAAAGCTAATCCAAACACACCAAAAACTGGGCTAAACAGAATCAAAACAAATCAAAACAAATCGAAACCTTCTAAAAACCGGCCAAAATATTTCAAAACCCGTCAAAACTAATCAAAACCTTCCGAATACCCGCCAAAACATTCCAAATACCCGCCAAAAGATTTTAAAACCCGCCAAAAAGAATCCAAACATTCCAAAACCTGCCAACACAATAAAAACAACTCAAGAGAATACAAAACATTCTAAAACCCAACCAAGACATTCCGAAAACCCGCCAAAACATCATAAAAACAAATCAAAACCAACCAAAATATTCCAAAAACCCGCCAAAATGATTTAGACCCACAAAACTCATCAAAACATTCTGAAAAGATGCCAAAACATTAGAAAACCAGCCTGAACTGATCAAAACATTCAAAAAACTTGGCAAAACATCATAAAAACAAATCAAAACCAACCGAAACATTCCAAAAACCTGACAAAAGAGTTTAGAACCTGCCAAACCTGATCAAAACATTCTGAAAAGATGCCAAAATATTAGAAAACCAGTCAGAAGTGATCGAAACTTTCAATAACTTGCCAAAACATAATCAAAACAAATGAAAGCAAACCAAAACATTCCAAATACCCGCCAAAATATTTTAAAACCCGCCAAAAGGAATCCAAACGTTCCACAACCTGCCAAGATAATAAAAACAACACAAGAGAAAACAAAACATTCTGAAACACCACCAAAACATTCCGAAAACCCGCCAAAACATCATAAAAACAAATCAAAACCAACCAAAAAATAAGAGGAACATGGCAACATATTGGCAAGCAAGAGACGGAGAACGTGGCACCTTCTAGGAGGCCAAGAAGGAAGCCGCACAACACCTGCACTGTGTCTGCAACTTTCAAACTGCTAGAAGCTAGTGGCTTGCCACTGGCCTGCCTCTTCAATTGCCATTAGCATTGCAATGGAAGCTATTCTTGGACAACTTTGCTCTGCTTGCTGCTAGTTCTGCCCCAGCCTACCATAGATAACCTTGCTCTTGCCTTGAGGCTCTGAGATGCCAAGAACTTGTCAACTTCAAAGGGCGCCCTGGGCTACATCTACTCAGCTGCCACAGTTTCTCCTTGCTAGACCTGGTGGGAAAGCATTTTGCTGAGATGCAGAAGGCAAGAAACGCAGAATACGGAGACGTGGAGCTGTCCCAAGTGCCGCTGCCAGGCGTCTTTCCGCAGAAGGAGCGCCCCGAAGCGCACCGCAACCGGCACCGTCATCTCTGCGCAAAGAGCCAAAATATTTTCAAACCCGCCAAAACTCATCCAAAAATATTTTTAAACCCGCCAAAATAGAAAACCAGACAGAAGTGATCAATACATTCGAAAAAACCTGACAAAACATGATAAAGCCCACCAAAGCTAATCCAAACACACCAAAAACTGGGCTAAACAGAATCAAAACAAATCAAAACAAATCTAAACCTTCTAAAAACCCGCCAAAATATTTCAAAACCCGTCAAAACTAATCAAAACCTTCCGAATACCCGCCAAAACATTCCAAATACCCGCCAAAAGATTTTAAAACCCGCCAAAAAGAATCCAAACATTCCAAAACCTGCCAACACAATAAAAACAACTCAAGAGAATACAAAACATTCTAAAACCCAACCAAGACATTCCGAAAACCCGCCAAAACATCATAAAAACAAATCAAAACCAACCAAAATATTCCAAAAACCCGCCAAAATGATTTAGACCCACAAAACTCATCAAAACATTCTGAAAAGATGCCAAAACATTAGAAAACCAGCCTGAACTGATCAAAACATTCAAAAAACTTGGCAAAACATCATAAAAACAAATCAAAACCAACCGAAACATTCCAAAAACCTGACAAAATAGTTTAGAACCTGCCAAACCTGATCAAAACATTCTGAAAAGATGCCAAAATACTAGAAAACCAGTCAGAAGTGATCGAAACTTTCAATAACTTGCCAAAACATAATCAAAACAAATGAAAGCAAACCAAAACATTCCAAATACCCGCCAAAATATTTTAAAACCCGCCAAAAGGAATCCAAACGTTCCACAACCTGCCAAGATAATAAAAACAACACAAGAGAAAACAAAACATTCTGAAACACCACCAAAACATTCCGAAAACCCGCCAAAACATCATAAAAACAAATCAAAACCAACCAAAAAATAAGAGGAACATGGCAACATATTGGCAAGCAAGAGACGGAGAACGTGGCACCTTCTAGGAGGCCAAGAAGGAAGCCGCACAACACCTGCACTGTGTCTGCAACTTTCAAACTGCTAGAAGCTAGTGGCTTGCCACTGGCCTGCCTCTTCAATTGCCATTAGCATTGCAATGGAAGCTATTCTTGGACAACTTTGCTCTGCTTCCTGCTAGTTCTGCCCCAGCCTACCATAGATAACCTTGCTCTTGCCTTGAGGCTCTGAGATGCCAAGAACTTGTCAACTTCAAAGGGCGGGCTGGGCTACATCTACTCAGCTGCCACAGTTTCTCCTTGCTAGACCTAGTGGGAAAGCATTTTGCTGAGATGCAGAAGGCAAGAAACGCAGAATACGGAGACGTGGAGCTGTCCCAGGTGCCGCTGCCAGGCGTCTTTCCGCAGAAGGAGCGCCCCGAAGCGCACCGCAACCGGCACCGTCATCTCTGCGCAAAGAGCCAAAATATTTTCAAACCCGCCAAAACTCATCCAAAAATATTTTTAAACCCGCCAAAATAGAAAACCAGACAGAAGTGATCAATACATTCGAAAAAACCTGACAAAACATGATAAAGCCCACCAAAGCTAATCCAAACACACCAAAAACTGGGCTAAACAGAATCAAAACAAATCGAAACCTTCTAAAAACCCGCCAAAATATTTCAAAACCCGTCAAAACTAATCAAAACCTTCCGAAAACCCGCCAAAACATCATAAAAACAAATCAAAACCAACCAAAAAATAAGAGGAACATGGCAACATATTGGCAAGCAAGAGACGGAGAACGTGGCACCTTCTAGGAGGCCAAGAAGGAAGCCGCACAACACCTGCACTGTGTCTGCAACTTTCAAACTGCTAGAAGCTAGTGGCTTGCCACTGGCCTGCCTCTTCAATTGCCATTAGCATTGCAATGGAAGCTATTCTTGGACAACTTTGCTCTGCTTGCTGCTAGTTCTGCCCCAGCCTACCATAGATAACCTTGCTCTTGCCTTGAGGCTCTGAGATGCCAAGAACTTGTCAACTACAAAGGGCGGGCTGGGCTACATCTACTCAGCTGCCACAGTTTCTCCTTGCTAGACCTGGTGGGAAAGCATTTTGCTGAGATGCAGAAGGCAAGAAACGCAGAATACGGAGACGTGGAGCTGTCCCAAGTGCCGCTGCCAGGCGTCTTTCCGCAGAAGGAGCGCCCCGAAGCGCACCGCAACCGGCACCGTCATCTCTGCGCAAAGAGCCAAAATATTTTCAAACCCGCCAAAACTCATCCAAAAATATTTTTAAACCCGCCAAAATAGAAAACCAGACAGAAGTGATCAATACATTCGAAAAAACCTGACAAAACATGATAAAGCCCACCAAAGCTAATCCAAACACACCAAAAACTGGGCTAAACAGAATCAAAACAAATCAAAACAAATCGAAACCTTCTAAAAACCCGCCAAAATATTTCAAAACCCGTCAAAACTAATCAAAACCTTCCGAATACCCGCCAAAACATTCCAAATACCCGCCAAAAGATTTTAAAACCCGCCAAAAAGAATCCAAACATTCCAAAACCTGCCAACACAATAAAAACAACTCAAGAGAATACAAAACATTCTAAAACCCAACCAAGACATTCCGAAAACCCGCCAAAACATCATAAAAACAAATCAAAACCAACCAAAATATTCCAAAAACCCGCCAAAATGATTTAGACCCACAAAACTCATCAAAACATTCTGAAAAGATGCCAAAACATTAGAAAACCAGCCTGAACTGATCAAAACATTCAAAAAACTTGGCAAAACATCATAAAAACAAATCAAAACCAACCGAAACATTCCAAAAACCTGACAAAATAGTTTAGAACCTGCCAAACCTGATCAAAACATTCTGAAAAGATGCCAAAATACTAGAAAACCAGTCAGAAGTGATCGAAACTTTCAATAACTTGCCAAAACATAATCAAAACAAATGAAAGCAAACCAAAACATTCCAAATACCCGCCAAAATATTTTAAAACCCGCCAAAAGGAATCCAAACGTTCCACAACCTGCCAAGATAATAAAAACAACACAAGAGAAAACAAAACATTCTGAAACACCACCAAAACATTCCGAAAACCCGCCAAAACATCATAAAAACAAATCAAAACCAACCAAAAAATAAGAGGAACATGGCAACATATTGGCAAGCAAGAGACGGAGAACGTGGCACCTTCTAGGAGGCCAAGAAGGAAGCCGCACAACACCTGCACTGTGTCTGCAACTTTCAAACTGCTAGAAGCTAGTGGCTTGCCACTGGCCTGCCTCTTCAATTGCCATTAGCATTGCAATGGAAGCTATTCTTGGACAACTTTGCTCTGCTTCCTGCTAGTTCTGCCCCAGCCTACCATAGATAACCTTGCTCTTGCCTTGAGGCTCTGAGATGCCAAGAACTTGTCAACTTCAAAGGGCGGGCTGGGCTACATCTACTCAGCTGCCACAGTTTCTCCTTGCTAGACCTAGTGGGAAAGCATTTTGCTGAGATGCAGAAGGCAAGAAACGCAGAATACGGAGACGTGGAGCTGTCCCAAGTGCCGCTGCCAGGCGTCTTTCCGCAGAAGGAGCGCCCCGAAGCGCACCGCAACCGGCACCGTCATCTCTGCGCAAAGAGCCAAAATATTTTCAAACCCGCCAAAACTCATCCAAAAATATTTTTAAACCCGCCAAAATAGAAAACCAGACAGAAGTGATCAATACATTCGAAAAAACCTGACAAAACATGATAAAGCCCACCAAAGCTAATCCAAACACACCAAAAACTGGGCTAAACAGAATCAAAACAAATCGAAACCTTCTAAAAACCCGCCAAAATATTTCAAAACCCGTCAAAACTAATCAAAACCTTCCGAATACCCGCCAAAACATTCCAAATACCCGCCAAAAGATTTTAAAACCCGCCAAAAAGAATCCAAACATTCCAAAACCTGCCAACACAATAAAAACAACTCAAGAGAATACAAAACATTCTAAAACCCAACCAAGACATTCCGAAAACCCGCCAAAACATCATAAAAACAAATCAAAACCAACCAAAATATTCCAAAAACCCGCCAAAATGATTTAGACCCACAAAACTCATCAAAACATTCTGAAAAGATGCCAAAACATTAGAAAACCAGCCTGAATTGATCAAAACATTCAAAAAACTTGGCAAAACATCATAAAAACAAATCAAAACCAACCGAAACATTCCAAAAACCTGACAAAAGAGTTTAGAACCTGCCAAACCTGATCAAAACATTCTGAAAAGATGCCAAAATACTAGAAAACCAGTCAGAAGTGATCGAAACTTTCAATAACTTGCCAAAACATAATCAAAACAAATGAAAGCAAACCAAAACATTCCAAATACCCGCCAAAATATTTTAAAACCCGCCAAAAGGAATCCAAACGTTCCACAACCTGCCAAGATAATAAAAACAACACAAGAGAAAACAAAACATTCTAAAACACCACCAAAACATTCCGAAAACCCGCCAAAACATCATAAAAACAAATCAAAACCAACCAAAAAATAAGAGGAACATGGCAACATATTGGCAAGCAAGAGACGGAGAACGTGGCACCTTCTAGGAGGCCAAGAAGGAAGCCGCACAACACCTGCACTGTGTCTGCAACTTTCAAACTGCTAGAAGCTAGTGGCTTGCCACTGGCCTGCCTCTTCAATTGCCATTAGCATTGCAATGGAAGCTATTCTTGGACAACTTTGCTCTGCTTGCTGCTAGTTCTGCCCCAGCCTACCATAGATAACCTTGCTCTTGCCTTGAGGCTCTGAGATGCCAAGAACTTGTCAACTTCAAAGGGCGGGCCGGGCTACATCTACTCAGCTGCCACAGTTTCTCCTTGCTAGACCTGGTGGGAAAGCATTTTGCTGAGATGCAGAAGGCAAGAAACGCAGAATACGGAGACGTGGAGCTGTCCCAAGTGCCGCTGCCAGGCGTCTTTCCGCAGAAGGAGCGCCCCGAAGCGCATCGCAACCGGCACCGTCATCTCTGCGCAAAGAGCCAAAATATTTTCAAACCCGCCAAAACTCATCCAAAAATATTTTTAAACCCGCCAAAATAGAAAACCAGACAGAAGTGATCAATACATTCGAAAAAACCTGACAAAACATGATAAAGCCCACCAAAGCTAATCCAAACACACCAAAAACTGGGCTAAACAGAATCAAAACAAATCAAAACAAATCGAAACCTTCTAAAAACCGGCCAAAATATTTCAAAACCCGTCAAAACTAATCAAAACCTTCCGAATACCCGCCAAAACATTCCAAATACCCGCCAAAAGATTTTAAAACCCGCCAAAAAGAATCCAAACATTCCAAAACCTGCCAACACAATAAAAACAACTCAAGAGAATACAAAACATTCTAAAACCCAACCAAGACATTCCGAAAACCCGCCAAAACATCATAAAAACAAATCAAAACCAACCAAAATATTCCAAAAACCCGCCAAAATGATTTAGACCCACAAAACTCATCAAAACATTCTGAAAAGATGCCAAAACATTAGAAAACCAGCCTGAACTGATCAAAACATTCAAAAAACTTGGCAAAACATCATAAAAACAAATCAAAACCAACCGAAACATTCCAAAAACCTGACAAAATAGTTTAGAACCTGCCAAACCTGATCAAAACATTCTGAAAAGATGCCAAAATACTAGAAAACCAGTCAGAAGTGATCGAAACTTTCAATAACTTGCCAAAACATAATCAAAACAAATGAAAGCAAACCAAAACATTCCAAATACCCGCCAAAATATTTTAAAACCCGCCAAAAGGAATCCAAACGTTCCACAACCTGCCAAGATAATAAAAACAACACAAGAGAAAACAAAACATTCTGAAACACCACCAAAACATTCCGAAAACCCGCCAAAACATCATAAAAACAAATCAAAACCAACCAAAAAATAAGAGGAACATGGCAACATATTGGCAAGCAAGAGACGGAGAACGTGGCACCTTCTAGGAGGCCAAGAAGGAAGCCGCACAACACCTGCACTGTGTCTGCAACTTTCAAACTGCTAGAAGCTAGTGGCTTGCCACTGGCCTGCCTCTTCAATTGCCATTAGCATTGCAATGGAAGCTATTCTTGGACAACTTTGCTCTGCTTCCTGCTAGTTCTGCCCCAGCCTACCATAGATAACCTTGCTCTTGCCTTGAGGCTCTGAGATGCCAAGAACTTGTCAACTTCAAAGGGCGGGCTGGGCTACATCTACTCAGCTGCCACAGTTTCTCCTTGCTAGACCTAGTGGGAAAGCATTTTGCTGAGATGCAGAAGGCAAGAAACGCAGAATACGGAGACGTGGAGCTGTCCCAAGTGCCGCTGCCAGGCGTCTTTCCGCAGAAGGAGCGCCCCGAAGCGCACCGCAACCGGCACCGTCATCTCTGCGCAAAGAGCCAAAATATTTTCAAACCCGCCAAAACTAATCCAAAAATATTTTTAAACCCGCCAAAATAGAAAACCAGACAGAAGTGATCAATACATTCGAAAAAACCTGACAAAACATGATAAAGCCCACCAAAGCTAATCCAAACACACCAAAAACTGGGCTAAACAGAATCAAAACAAATCGAAACCTTCTAAAAACCCGCCAAAATATTTCAAAACCCGTCAAAACTAATCAAAACCTTCCGAATACCCGCCAAAACATTCCAAATACCCGCCAAAAGATTTTAAAACCCGCCAAAAAGAATCCAAACATTCCAAAACCTGCCAACACAATAAAAACAACTCAAGAGAATACAAAACATTCTAAAACCCAACCAAGACATTCCGAAAACCCGCCAAAACATCATAAAAACAAATCAAAACCAACCAAAATATTCCAAAAACCCGCCAAAATGATTTAGACCCACAAAACTCATCAAAACATTCTGAAAAGATGCCAAAACATTAGAAAACCAGCCTGAATTGATCAAAACATTCAAAAAACTTGGCAAAACATCATAAAAACAAATCAAAACCAACCGAAACATTCCAAAAACCTGACAAAAGAGTTTAGAACCTGCCAAACCTGATCAAAACATTCTGAAAAGATGCCAAAATACTAGAAAACCAGTCAGAAGTGATCGAAACTTTCAATAACTTGCCAAAACATAATCAAAACAAATGAAAGCAAACCAAAACATTCCAAATACCCGCCAAAATATTTTAAAACCCGCCAAAAGGAATCCAAACGTTCCACAACCTGCCAAGATAATAAAAACAACACAAGAGAAAACAAAACATTCTAAAACACCACCAAAACATTCCGAAAACCCGCCAAAACATCATAAAAACAAATCAAAACCAACCAAAAAATAAGAGGAACATGGCAACATATTGGCAAGCAAGAGACTGAGAACGTGGCACCTTCTAGGAGGCCAAGAAGGAAGCCGCACAACACCTGCACTGTGTCTGCAACTTTCAAACTGCTAGAAGCTAGTGGCTTGCCACTGGCCTGCCTCTTCAATTGCCATTAGCATTGCAATGGAAGCTATTCTTGGACAACTTTGCTCTGCTTGCTGCTAGTTCTGCCCCAGCCTACCATAGATAACCTTGCTCTTGCCTTGAGGCTCTGAGATGCCAAGAACTTGTCAACTTCAAAGGGCGGGCCGGGCTACATCTACTCAGCTGCCACAGTTTCTCCTTGCTAGACCTGGTGGGAAAGCATTTTGCTGAGATGCAGAAGGCAAGAAACGCAGAATACGGAGACGTGGAGCTGTCCCAAGTGCCGCTGCCAGGCGTCTTTCCGCAGAAGGAGCGCCCCGAAGCGCATCGCAACCGGCACCGTCATCTCTGCGCAAAGAGCCAAAATATTTTCAAACCCGCCAAAACTCATCCAAAAATATTTTTAAACCCGCCAAAATAGAAAACCAGACAGAAGTG
The DNA here is from genome assembly GCF_036417665.1 of Passer domesticus. Taxonomy (NCBI): domain Eukaryota; kingdom Metazoa; phylum Chordata; class Aves; order Passeriformes; family Passeridae; genus Passer; species Passer domesticus. The sequence goes on along the minus strand of NC_087478.1, from coordinate 56,692,695 downwards.
ATCAATACATTCGAAAAAACCTGACAAAACATGATAAAGCCCACCAAAGCTAATCCAAACACACCAAAAACTGGGCTAAACAGAATCAAAACAAATCAAAACAAATCGAAACCTTCTAAAAACCGGCCAAAATATTTCAAAACCCGTCAAAACTAATCAAAACCTTCCGAATACCCGCCAAAACATTCCAAATACCCGCCAAAAGATTTTAAAACCCGCCAAAAAGAATCCAAACATTCCAAAACCTGCCAACACAATAAAAACAACTCAAGAGAATACAAAACATTCTAAAACCCAACCAAGACATTCCGAAAACCCGCCAAAACATCATAAAAACAAATCAAAACCAACCAAAATATTCCAAAAACCCGCCAAAATGATTTAGACCCACAAAACTCATCAAAACATTCTGAAAAGATGCCAAAACATTAGAAAACCAGCCTGAACTGATCAAAACATTCAAAAAACTTGGCAAAACATCATAAAAACAAATCAAAACCAACCGAAACATTCCAAAAACCTGACAAAATAGTTTAGAACCTGCCAAACCTGATCAAAACATTCTGAAAAGATGCCAAAATACTAGAAAACCAGTCAGAAGTGATCGAAACTTTCAATAACTTGCCAAAACATAATCAAAACAAATGAAAGCAAACCAAAACATTCCAAATACCCGCCAAAATATTTTAAAACCCGCCAAAAGGAATCCAAACGTTCCACAACCTGCCAAGATAATAAAAACAACACAAGAGAAAACAAAACATTCTGAAACACCACCAAAACATTCCGAAAACCCGCCAAAACATCATAAAAACAAATCAAAACCAACCAAAAAATAAGAGGAACATGGCAACATATTGGCAAGCAAGAGACGGAGAACGTGGCACCTTCTAGGAGGCCAAGAAGGAAGCCGCACAACACCTGCACTGTGTCTGCAACTTTCAAACTGCTAGAAGCTAGTGGCTTGCCACTGGCCTGCCTCTTCAATTGCCATTAGCATTGCAATGGAAGCTATTCTTGGACAACTTTGCTCTGCTTGCTGCTAGTTCTGCCCCAGCCTACCATAGATAACCTTGCTCTTGCCTTGAGGCTCTGAGATGCCAAGAACTTGTCAACTTCAAAGGGCGGGCTGGGCTACATCTACTCAGCTGCCACAGTTTCTCCTTGCTAGACCTAGTGGGAAAGCATTTTGCTGAGATGCAGAAGGCAAGAAACGCAGAATACGGAGACGTGGAGCTGTCCCAAGTGCCGCTGCCAGGCGTCTTTCCGCAGAAGGAGCGCCCCGAAGCGCACCGCAACCGGCACCGTCATCTCTGCGCAAAGAGCCAAAATATTTTAAAACCCGCCAAAACTCATCCAAAAATATTTTTAAACCCGCCAAAATAGAAAACCAGACAGAAGTGATCAATACATTCGAAAAAACCTGACAAAACATGATAAAGCCCACCAAAGCTAATCCAAACACACCAAAAACTGGGCTAAACAGAATCAAAACAAATCGAAACCTTCTAAAAACCCGCCAAAATATTTCAAAACCCGTCAAAACTAATCAAAACCTTCCGAATACCCGCCAAAACATTCCAAATACCCGCCAAAAGATTTTAAAACCCGCCAAAAAGAATCCAAACATTCCAAAACCTGCCAACACAATAAAAACAACTCAAGAGAATACAAAACATTCTAAAACCCAACCAAGACATTCCGAAAACCCGCCAAAACATCATAAAAACAAATCAAAACCAACCAAAATATTCCAAAAACCCGCCAAAATGATTTAGACCCACAAAACTCATCAAAACATTCTGAAAAGATGCCAAAACATTAGAAAACCAGCCTGAATTGATCAAAACATTCAAAAAACTTGGCAAAACATCATAAAAACAAATCAAAACCAACCGAAACATTCCAAAAACCTGACAAAAGAGTTTAGAACCTGCCAAACCTGATCAAAACATTCTGAAAAGATGCCAAAATACTAGAAAACCAGTCAGAAGTGATCGAAACTTTCAATAACTTGCCAAAACATAATCAAAACAAATGAAAGCAAACCAAAACATTCCAAATACCCGCCAAAATATTTTAAAACCCGCCAAAAGGAATCCAAACGTTCCACAACCTGCCAAGATAATAAAAACAACACAAGAGAAAACAAAACATTCTAAAACACCACCAAAACATTCCGAAAACCCGCCAAAACATCATAAAAACAAATCAAAACCAACCAAAAAATAAGAGGAACATGGCAACATATTGGCAAGCAAGAGACTGAGAACGTGGCACCTTCTAGGAGGCCAAGAAGGAAGCCGCACAACACCTGCACTGTGTCTGCAACTTTCAAACTGCTAGAAGCTAGTGGCTTGCCACTGGCCTGCCTCTTCAATTGCCATTAGCATTGCAATGGAAGCTATTCTTGGACAACTTTGCTCTGCTTGCTGCTAGTTCTGCCCCAGCCTACCATAGATAACCTTGCTCTTGCCTTGAGGCTCTGAGATGCCAAGAACTTGTCAACTTCAAAGGGCGGGCCGGGCTACATCTACTCAGCTGCCACAGTTTCTCCTTGCTAGACCTGGTGGGAAAGCATTTTGCTGAGATGCAGAAGGCAAGAAACGCAGAATACGGAGACGTGGAGCTGTCCCAAGTGCCGCTGCCAGGCGTCTTTCCGCAGAAGGAGCGCCCCGAAGCGCACCGCAACCGGCACCGTCATCTCTGCGCAAAGAGCCAAAATATTTTCAAACCCGCCAAAACTCATCCAAAAATATTTTTAAACCCGCCAAAATAGAAAACCAGACAGAAGTGATCAATACATTCGAAAAAACCTGACAAAACATGATAAAGCCCACCAAAGCTAATCCAAACACACCAAAAACTGGGCTAAACAGAATCAAAACAAATCAAAACAAATCGAAACCTTCTAAAAACCGGCCAAAATATTTCAAAACCCGTCAAAACTAATCAAAACCTTCCGAATACCCGCCAAAACATTCCAAATACCCGCCAAAAGATTTTAAAACCCGCCAAAAAGAATCCAAACATTCCAAAACCTGCCAACACAATAAAAAGAACTCAAGAGAATACAAAACATTCTAAAACCCAACCAAGACATTCCGAAAACCCGCCAAAACATCATAAAAACAAATCAAAACCAACCAAAATATTCCAAAAACCCGCCAAAATGATTTAGACCCACAAAACTCATCAAAACATTCTGAAAAGATGCCAAAACATTAGAAAACCAGCCTGAACTGATCAAAACATTCAAAAAACTTGGCAAAACATCATAAAAACAAATCAAAACCAACCGAAACATTCCAAAAACCTGACAAAATAGTTTAGAACCTGCCAAACCTGATCAAAACATTCTGAAAAGATGCCAAAATACTAGAAAACCAGTCAGAAGTGATCGAAACTTTCAATAACTTGCCAAAACATAATCAAAACAAATGAAAGCAAACCAAAACATTCCAAATACCCGCCAAAAGATTTTAAAACCCGCCAAAAGGAATCCAAACGTTCCACAACCTGCCAAGATAATAAAAACAACACAAGAGAAAACAAAACATTCTGAAACACCACCAAAACATTCCGAAAACCCGCCAAAACATCATAAAAACAAATCAAAACCAACCAAAAAATAAGAGGAACATGGCAACATATTGGCAAGCAAGAGACGGAGAACGTGGCACCTTCTAGGAGGCCAAGAAGGAAGCCGCACAACACCTGCACTGTGTCTGCAACTTTCAAACTGCTAGAAGCTAGTGGCTTGCCACTGGCCTGCCTCTTCAATTGCCATTAGCATTCCAATGGAAGCTATTCTTGGACAACTTTGCTCTGCTTGCTGCTAGTTCTGCCCCAGCCTACCATAGATAACCTTGCTCTTGCCTTGAGGCTCTGAGATGCCAAGAACTTGTCAACTTCAAAGGGCGGGCCGGGCTACATCTACTCAGCTGCCACAGTTTCTCCTTGCTAGACCTGGTGGGAAAGCATTTTGCTGAGATGCAGAAGGCAAGAAACGCAGAATACGGAGACGTGGAGCTGTCCCAAGTGCCGCTGCCAGGCGTCTTTCCGCAGAAGGAGCGCCCCGAAGCGCATCGCAACCGGCACCGTCATCTCTGCGCAAAGAGCCAAAATATTTTCAAACCCGCCAAAACTCATCCAAAAATATTTTTAAACCCGCCAAAATAGAAAACCAGACAGAAGTGATCAATACATTCGAAAAAACCTGACAAAACATGATAAAGCCCACCAAAGCTAATCCAAACACACCAAAAACTGGGCTAAACAGAATCAAAACAAATCAAAACAAATCGAAACCTTCTAAAAACCGGCCAAAATATTTCAAAACCCGTCAAAACTAATCAAAACCTTCCGAATACCCGCCAAAACATTCCAAATACCCGCCAAAAGATTTTAAAACCCGCCAAAAAGAATCCAAACATTCCAAAACCTGCCAACACAATAAAAACAACTCAAGAGAATACAAAACATTCTAAAACCCAACCAAGACATTCCGAAAACCCGCCAAAACATCATAAAAACAAATCAAAACCAACCAAAATATTCCAAAAACCCGCCAAAATGATTTAGACCCACAAAACTCATCAAAACATTCTGAAAAGATGCCAAAACATTAGAAAACCAGCCTGAACTGATCAAAACATTCAAAAAACTTGGCAAAACATCATAAAAACAAATCAAAACCAACCGAAACATTCCAAAAACCTGACAAAATAGTTTAGAACCTGCCAAACCTGATCAAAACATTCTGAAAAGATGCCAAAATACTAGAAAACCAGTCAGAAGTGATCGAAACTTTCAATAACTTGCCAAAACATAATCAAAACAAATGAAAGCAAACCAAAACATTCCAAATACCCGCCAAAATATTTTAAAACCCGCCAAAAGGAATCCAAACGTTCCACAACCTGCCAAGATAATAAAAACAACACAAGAGAAAACAAAACATTCTGAAACACCACCAAAACATTCCGAAAACCCGCCAAAACATCATAAAAACAAATCAAAACCAACCAAAAAATAAGAGGAACATGGCAACATATTGGCAAGCAAGAGACGGAGAACGTGGCACCTTCTAGGAGGCCAAGAAGGAAGCCGCACAACACCTGCACTGTGTCTGCAACTTTCAAACTGCTAGAAGCTAGTGGCTTGCCACTGGCCTGCCTCTTCAATTGCCATTAGCATTGCAATGGAAGCTATTCTTGGACAACTTTGCTCTGCTTGCTGCTAGTTCTGCCCCAGCCTACCATAGATAACCTTGCTCTTGCCTTGAGGCTCTGAGATGCCAAGAACTTGTCAACTTCAAAGGGCGGGCTGGGCTACATCTACTCAGCTGCCACAGTTTCTCCTTGCTAGACCTAGTGGGAAAGCATTTTGCTGAGATGCAGAAGGCAAGAAACGCAGAATACGGAGACGTGGAGCTGTCCCAAGTGCCGCTGCCAGGCGTCTTTCCGCAGAAGGAGCGCCCCGAAGCGCACCGCAACCGGCACCGTCATCTCTGCGCAAAGAGCCAAAATATTTTAAAACCCGCCAAAACTCATCCAAAAATATTTTTAAACCCGCCAAAATAGAAAACCAGACAGAAGTGATCAATACATTCGAAAAAACCTGACAAAACATGATAAAGCCCACCAAAGCTAATCCAAACACACCAAAAACTGGGCTAAACAGAATCAAAACAAATCGAAACCTTCTAAAAACCCGCCAAAATATTTCAAAACCCGTCAAAACTAATCAAAACCTTCCGAATACCCGCCAAAACATTCCAAATACCCGCCAAAAGATTTTAAAACCCGCCAAAAAGAATCCAAACATTCCAAAACCTGCCAACACAATAAAAACAACTCAAGAGAATACAAAACATTCTAAAACCCAACCAAGACATTCCGAAAACCCGCCAAAACATCATAAAAACAAATCAAAACCAACCAAAATATTCCAAAAACCCGCCAAAATGATTTAGACCCACAAAACTCATCAAAACATTCTGAAAAGATGCCAAAACATTAGAAAACCAGCCTGAATTGATCAAAACATTCAAAAAACTTGGCAAAACATCATAAAAACAAATCAAAACCAACCGAAACATTCCAAAAACCTGACAAAAGAGTTTAGAACCTGCCAAACCTGATCAAAACATTCTGAAAAGATGCCAAAATACTAGAAAACCAGTCAGAAGTGATCGAAACTTTCAATAACTTGCCAAAACATAATCAAAACAAATGAAAGCAAACCAAAACATTCCAAATACCCGCCAAAATATTTTAAAACCCGCCAAAAGGAATCCAAACGTTCCACAACCTGCCAAGATAATAAAAACAACACAAGAGAAAACAAAACATTCTAAAACACCACCAAAACATTCCGAAAACCCGCCAAAACATCATAAAAACAAATCAAAACCAACCAAAAAATAAGAGGAACATGGCAACATATTGGCAAGCAAGAGACTGAGAACGTGGCACCTTCTAGGAGGCCAAGAAGGAAGCCGCACAACACCTGCACTGTGTCTGCAACTTTCAAACTGCTAGAAGCTAGTGGCTTGCCACTGGCCTGCCTCTTCAATTGCCATTAGCATTGCAATGGAAGCTATTCTTGGACAACTTTGCTCTGCTTGCTGCTAGTTCTGCCCCAGCCTACCATAGATAACCTTGCTCTTGCCTTGAGGCTCTGAGATGCCAAGAACTTGTCAACTTCAAAGGGCGGGCCGGGCTACATCTACTCAGCTGCCACAGTTTCTCCTTGCTAGACCTGGTGGGAAAGCATTTTGCTGAGATGCAGAAGGCAAGAAACGCAGAATACGGAGACGTGGAGCTGTCCCAAGTGCCGCTGCCAGGCGTCTTTCCGCAGAAGGAGCGCCCCGAAGCGCACCGCAACCGGCACCGTCATCTCTGCGCAAAGAGCCAAAATATTTTCAAACCCGCCAAAACTCATCCAAAAATATTTTTAAACCCGCCAAAATAGAAAACCAGACAGAAGTGATCAATACATTCGAAAAAACCTGACAAAACATGATAAAGCCCACCAAAGCTAATCCAAACACACCAAAAACTGGGCTAAACAGAATCAAAACAAATCAAAACAAATCGAAACCTTCTAAAAACCGGCCAAAATATTTCAAAACCCGTCAAAACTAATCAAAACCTTCCGAATACCCGCCAAAACATTCCAAATACCCGCCAAAAGATTTTAAAACCCGCCAAAAAGAATCCAAACATTCCAAAACCTGCCAACACAATAAAAAGAACTCAAGAGAATACAAAACATTCTAAAACCCAACCAAGACATTCCGAAAACCCGCCAAAACATCATAAAAACAAATCAAAACCAACCAAAATATTCCAAAAACCCGCCAAAATGATTTAGACCCACAAAACTCATCAAAACATTCTGAAAAGATGCCAAAACATTAGAAAACCAGCCTGAACTGATCAAAACATTCAAAAAACTTGGCAAAACATCATAAAAACAAATCAAAACCAACCGAAACATTCCAAAAACCTGACAAAATAGTTTAGAACCTGCCAAACCTGATCAAAACATTCTGAAAAGATGCCAAAATACTAGAAAACCAGTCAGAAGTGATCGAAACTTTCAATAACTTGCCAAAACATAATCAAAACAAATGAAAGCAAACCAAAACATTCCAAATACCCGCCAAAAGATTTTAAAACCCGCCAAAAGGAATCCAAACGTTCCACAACCTGCCAAGATAATAAAAACAACACAAGAGAAAACAAAACATTCTGAAACACCACCAAAACATTCCGAAAACCCGCCAAAACATCATAAAAACAAATCAAAACCAACCAAAAAATAAGAGGAACATGGCAACATATTGGCAAGCAAGAGACGGAGAACGTGGCACCTTCTAGGAGGCCAAGAAGGAAGCCGCACAACACCTGCACTGTGTCTGCAACTTTCAAACTGCTAGAAGCTAGTGGCTTGCCACTGGCCTGCCTCTTCAATTGCCATTAGCATTGCAATGGAAGCTATTCTTGGACAACTTTGCTCTGCTTGCTGCTAGTTCTGCCCCAGCCTACCATAGATAACCTTGCTCTTGCCTTGAGGCTCTGAGATGCCAAGAACTTGTCAACTTCAAAGGGCGGGCTGGGCTACATCTACTCAGCTGCCACAGTTTCTCCTTGCTAGACCTAGTGGGAAAGCATTTTGCTGAGATGCAGAAGGCAAGAAACGCAGAATACGGAGACGTGGAGCTGTCCCAAGTGCCGCTGCCAGGCGTCTTTCCGCAGAAGGAGCGCCCCGAAGCGCACCGCAACCGGCACCGTCATCTCTGCGCAAAGAGCCAAAATATTTTCAAACCCGCCAAAACTCATCCAAAAATATTTTTAAACCCGCCAAAATAGAAAACCAGACAGAAGTGATCAATACATTCGAAAAAACCTGACAAAACATGATAAAGCCCACCAAAGCTAATCCAAACACACCAAAAACTGGGCTAAACAGAATCAAAACAAATCGAAACCTTCTAAAAACCCGCCAAAATATTTCAAAACCCGTCAAAACTAATCAAAACCTTCCGAAAACCCGCCAAAACATCATAAAAACAAATCAAAACCAACCAAAAAATAAGAGGAACATGGCAACATATTGGCAAGCAAGAGACGGAGAACGTGGCACCTTCTAGGAGGCCAAGAAGGAAGCCGCACAACACCTGCACTGTGTCTGCAACTTTCAAACTGCTAGAAGCTAGTGGCTTGCCACTGGCCTGCCTCTTCAATTGCCATTAGCATTGCAATGGAAGCTATTCTTGGACAACTTTGCTCTGCTTGCTGCTAGTTCTGCCCCAGCCTACCATAGATAACCTTGCTCTTGCCTTGAGGCTCTGAGATGCCAAGAACTTGTCAACTACAAAGGGCGGGCTGGGCTACATCTACTCAGCTGCCACAGTTTCTCCTTGCTAGACCTGGTGGGAAAGCATTTTGCTGAGATGCAGAAGGCAAGAAACGCAGAATACGGAGACGTGGAGCTGTCCCAAGTGCCGCTGCCAGGCGTCTTTCCGCAGAAGGAGCGCCCCGAAGCGCACCGCAACCGGCACCGTCATCTCTGCGCAAAGAGCCAAAATATTTTCAAACCCGCCAAAACTCATCCAAAAATATTTTTAAACCCGCCAAAATAGAAAACCAGACAGAAGTGATCAATACATTCGAAAAAACCTGACAAAACATGATAAAGCCCACCAAAGCTAATCCAAACACACCAAAAACTGGGCTAAACAGAATCAAAACAAATCAAAACAAATCGAAACCTTCTAAAAACCGGCCAAAATATTTCAAAACCCGTCAAAACTAATCAAAACCTTCCGAATACCCGCCAAAACATTCCAAATACCCGCCAAAAGATTTTAAAACCCGCCAAAAAGAATCCAAACATTCCAAAACCTGCCAACACAATAAAAACAACTCAAGAGAATACAAAACATTCTAAAACCCAACCAAGACATTCCGAAAACCCGCCAAAACATCATAAAAACAAATCAAAACCAACCAAAATATTCCAAAAACCCGCCAAAATGATTTAGACCCACAAAACTCATCAAAACATTCTGAAAAGATGCCAAAACATTAGAAAACCAGCCTGAACTGATCAAAACATTCAAAAAACTTGGCAAAACATCATAAAAACAAATCAAAACCAACCGAAACATTCCAAAAACCTGACAAAATAGTTTAGAACCTGCCAAACCTGATCAAAACATTCTGAAAAGATGCCAAAATACTAGAAAACCAGTCAGAAGTGATCGAAACTTTCAATAACTTGCCAAAACATAATCAAAACAAATGAAAGCAAACCAAAACATTCCAAATACCCGCCAAAATATTTTAAAACCCGCCAAAAGGAATCCAAACGTTCCACAACCTGCCAAGATAATAAAAACAACACAAGAGAAAACAAAACATTCTGAAACACCACCAAAACATTCCGAAAACCCGCCAAAACATCATAAAAACAAATCAAAACCAACCAAAAAATAAGAGGAACATGGCAACATATTGGCAAGCAAGAGACGGAGAGCGCGGCACCTTCTAGGAGGCCAAGAAGGAAGCCGCACAACACCTGCACTGTGTCTGCAACTTTCAAACTGCTAGAAGCTAGTGGCTTGCCACTGGCCTGCCTCTTCAATTGCCATTAGCATTGCAATGGAAGCTATTCTTGGACAACTTTGCTCTGCTTGCTGCTAGTTCTGCCCCAGCCTACCATAGATAACCTTGCTCTTGCCTTGAGGCTCTGAGATGCCAAGAACTTGTCAACTACAAAGGGCGGGCTGGGCTACATCTACTCAGCTGCCACAGTTTCTCCTTGCTAGACCTGGTGGGAAAGCATTTTGCTGAGATGCAGAAGGCAAGAAACGCAGAATACGGAGACGTGGAGCTGTCCCAAGTGCCGCTGCCAGGCGTCTTTCCGCAGAAGGAGCGCCCCGAAGCGCACCGCAACCGGCACCGTCATCTCTGCGCAAAGAGCCAAAATATTTTCAAACCCGCCAAAACTCATCCAAAAATATTTTTAAACCCGCCAAAATAGAAAACCAGACAGAAGTGATCAATACATTCGAAAAAACCTGACAAAACATGATAAAGCCCACCAAAGCTAATCCAAACACACCAAAAACTGGGCTAAACAGAATCAAAACAAATCGAAACCTTCTAAAAACCCGCCAAAATATTTCAAAACCCGTCAAAACTAATCAAAACCTTCCGAAAACCCGCCAAAACATCATAAAAACAAATCAAAACCAACCAAAAAATAAGAGGAACATGGCAACATATTGGCAAGCAAGAGACGGAGAACGTGGCACCTTCTAGGAGGCCAAGAAGGAAGCCGCACAACACCTGCACTGTGTCTGCAACTTTCAAACTGCTAGAAGCTAGTGGCTTGCCACTGGCCTGCCTCTTCAATTGCCATTAGCATTCCAATGGAAGCTATTCTTGGACAACTTTGCTCTGCTTGCTGCTAGTTCTGCCCCAGCCTACCATAGATAACCTTGCTCTTGCCTTGAGGCTCTGAGATGCCAAGAACTTGTCAACTACAAAGGGCGGGCTGGGCTACATCTACTCAGCTGCCACAGTTTCTCCTTGCTAGACCTGGTGGGAAAGCATTTTGCTGAGATGCAGAAGGCAAGAAACGCAGAATACGGAGACGTGGAGCTGTCCCAAGTGCCGCTGCCAGGCGTCTTTCCGCAGAAGGAGCGCCCCGAAGCGCACCGCAACCGGCACCGTCATCTCTGCGCAAAGAGCCAAAATATTTTCAAACCCGCCAAAACTCATCCAAAAATATTTTTAAACCCGCCAAAATAGAAAACCAGACAGAAGTGATCAATACATTCGAAAAAACCTGACAAAACATGATAAAGCCCACCAAAGCTAATCCAAACACACCAAAAACTGGGCTAAACAGAATCAAAACAAATCGAAACCTTCTAAAAACCCGCCAAAATATTTCAAAACCCGTCAAAACTAATCAAAACCTTCCGAATACCCGCCAAAACATTCCAAATACCCGCCAAAAGATTTTAAAACCCGCCAAAAAGAATCCAAACATTCCAAAACCTGCCAACACAATAAAAAGAACTCAAGAGAATACAAAACATTCTAAAACCCAACCAAAACATTCCGAAAACCCGCCAAAACATCATAAAAACAAATCAAAACCAACCAAAATATTCCAAAAACCCGCCAAAATGATTTAGACCCACAAAACTCATCAAAACATGCTGAAAAGATGCCAAAACATTAGAAAACCAGACAGAACTGATCAAAACATTCAAAAAACTTGGCAAAACATCATAAAAACAAATCAAAACCAACCAAAACATTCCAAAAACCTGACAAAAGAGTTTAGAACCTGCCAAACCTGATCAAAACATTCTGAAAAGATGCCAAAATACTAGAAAACCAGTCAGAAGTGATCGAAACTTTCAATAACTTGCCAAAACATAATCAAAACAAATGAAAGCAAACCAAAACATTCCAAATACCCGCCAAAATATTTTAAAACCCGCCAAAAGGAATCCAAACGTTCCACAACCTGCCAAGATAATAAAAACAACACAAGAGAAAACAAAACATTCTAAAACACCACCAAAACATTCCGAAAACCCGCCAAAACATCATAAAAACAAATCAAAACCAACCAAAAAATAAGAGGAACATGGCAACATATTGGCAAGCAAGAGACGGAGAACGTGGCACCTTCTAGGAGGCCAAGAAGGAAGCCGCACAACACCTGCACTGTGTCTGCAACTTTCAAACTGCTAGAAGCTAGTGGCTTGCCACTGGCCTGCCTCTTCAATTGCCATTAGCATTGCAATGGAAGCTATTCTTGGACAACTTTGCTCTGCTTGCTGCTAGTTCTGCCCCAGCCTACCATAGATAACCTTGCTCTTGCCTTGAGGCTCTGAGATGCCAAGAACTTGTCAACTTCAAAGGGCGGGCCGGGCTACATCTACTCAGCTGCCACAGTTTCTCCTTGCTAGACCTGGTGGGAAAGCATTTTGCTGAGATGCAGAAGGCAAGAAACGCAGAATACGGAGACGTGGAGCTGTCCCAAGTGCCGCTGCCAGGCGTCTTTCCGCAGAAGGAGCGCCCCGGAGCGCACCGCAACCGGCACCGTCATCTCTGCGCAAAGAGCCAAAATATTTTAAAACCCGCCAAAACTAATCCAAAAATATTTTTAAACCCGCCAAAATAGAAAACCAGACAGAAGTGATCAATACATTCGAAAAAACCTGACAAAACATGATCAAGCCCACCAAAGCTAATCCAAACACACCAAAAACTGGGCTAAACAGAATCAAAACAAATCGAAACCTTCTAAAAACCGGCCAAAATATTTCAAAACCCGTCAAAACTAATCAAAACCTTCCGAATACCCGCCAAAACATTCCAAATACCCGCCAAAAGATTTTAAAACCCGCCAAAAAGAATCCAAACATTCCAAAACCTGCCAACACAATAAAAACAACTCAAGAGAATACAAAACATTCTAAAACCCAACCAAGACATTCCGAAAACCCGCCAAAACATCATAAAAACAAATCAAAACCAACCAAAATATTCCAAAAACCCGCCAAAATGATTTAGACCCACAAAACTCATCAAAACATTCTGAAAAGATGCCAAAACATTAGAAAACCAGCCTGAACTGATCAAAACATTCAAAAAACTTGGCAAAACATCATAAAAACAAATCAAAACCAACCGAAACATTCCAAAAACCTGACAAAAGAGTTTAGAACCTGCCAAACCTGATCAAAACATTCTGAAAAGATGCCAAAATACTAGAAAACCAGTCAGAAGTGATCGAAACTTTCAATAACTTGCCAAAACATAATCAAAACAAATGAAAGCAAACCAAAACATTCCAAATACCCGCCAAAAGATTTTAAAACCCGCCAAAAGGAATCCAAACGTTCCACAACCTGCCAAGATAATAAAAACAACACAAGAGAAAACAAAACATTCTGAAACACCACCAAAACATTCCGAAAACCCGCCAAAACATCATAAAAACAAATCAAAACCAACCAAAAAATAAGAGGAACATGGCAACATATTGGCAAGCAAGAGACGGAGAACGTGGCACCTTCTAGGAGGCCAAGAAGGAAGCCGCACAACACCTGCACTGTGTCTGCAACTTTCAAACTGCTAGAAGCTAGTGGCTTGCCACTGGCCTGCCTCTTCAATTGCCATTAGCATTGCAATGGAAGCTATTCTTGGACAACTTTGCTCTGCTTGCTGCTAGTTCTGCCCCAGCCTACCATAGATAACCTTGCTCTTGCCTTGAGGCTCTGAGATGCCAAGAACTTGTCAACTACAAAGGGCGGGCTGGGCTACATCTACTCAGCTGCCACAGTTTCTCCTTGCTAGACCTGGTGGGAAAGCATTTTGCTGAGATGCAGAAGGCAAGAAACGCAGAATACGGAGACGTGGAGCTGTCCCAAGTGCCGCTGCCAGGCGTCTTTCCGCAGAAGGAGCGCCCCGAAGCGCACCGCAACCGGCACCGTCATCTCTGCGCAAAGAGCCAAAATATTTTCAAACCCGCCAAAACTCATCCAAAAATATTTTTAAACCCGCCAAAATAGAAAACCAGACAGAAGTGATCAATACATTCGAAAAAACCTGACAAAACATGATAAAGCCCACCAAAGCTAATCCAAACACACCAAAAACTGGGCTAAACAGAATCAAAACAAATCAAAACAAATCGAAACCTTCTAAAAACCGGCCAAAATATTTCAAAACCCGTCAAAACTAATCAAAACCTTCCGAATACCCGCCAAAACATTCCAAATACCCGCCAAAAGATTTTAAAACCCGCCAAAAAGAATCCAAACATTCCAAAACCTGCCAACACAATAAAAACAACTCAAGAGAATACAAAACATTCTAAAACCCAACCAAGACATTCCGAAAACCCGCCAAAACATCATAAAAACAAATCAAAACCAACCAAAATATTCCAAAAACCCGCCAAAATGATTTAGACCCACAAAACTCATCAAAACATTCTGAAAAGATGCCAAAACATTAGAAAACCAGCCTGAATTGATCAAAACATTCAAAAAACTTGGCAAAACATCATAAAAACAAATCAAAACCAACCGAAACATTCCAAAAACCTGACAAAAGAGTTTAGAACCTGCCAAACCTGATCAAAACATTCTGAAAAGATGCCAAAATATTAGAAAACCAGTCAGAAGTGATCGAAACTTTCAATAACTTGCCAAAACATAATCAAAACAAATGAAAGCAAACCAAAACATTCCAAATACCCGCCAAAAGATTTTAAAACCCGCCAAAAGGAATCCAAACGTTCCACAACCTGCCAAGATAATAAAAACAACACAAGAGAAAACAAAACATTCTAAAACACCACCAAAACATTCCGAAAACCCGCCAAAACATCATAAAAACAAATCAAAACCAACCAAAAAATAAGAGGAACATGGCAACATATTGGCAAGCAAGAGACGGAGAACGTGGCACCTTCTAGGAGGCCAAGAAGGAAGCCGCACAACACCTGCACTGTGTCTGCAACTTTCAAACTGCTAGAAGCTAGTGGCTTGCCACTGGCCTGCCTCTTCAATTGCCATTAGCATTGCAATGGAAGCTATTCTTGGACAACTTTGCTCTGCTTGCTGCTAGTTCTGCCCCAGCCTACCATAGATAACCTTGCTCTTGCCTTGAGGCTCTGAGATGCCAAGAACTTGTCAACTTCAAAGGGCGGGCCGGGCTACATCTACTCAGCTGCCACAGTTTCTCCTTGCTAGACCTGGTGGGAAAGCATTTTGCTGAGATGCAGAAGGCAAGAAACGCAGAATACGGAGACGTGGAGCTGTCCCAAGTGCCGCTGCCAGGCGTCTTTCCGCAGAAGGAGCGCCCCGGAGCGCACCGCAACCGGCACCGTCATCTCTGCGCAAAGAGCCAAAATATTTTCAAACCCGCCAAAACTAATCCAAAAATATTTTTAAACCCGCCAAAATAGAAAACCAGACAGAAGTGATCAATACATTCGAAAAAACCTGACAAAACATGATCAAGCCCACCAAAGCTAATCCAAACACACCAAAAACTGGGCTAAACAGAATCAAAACAAATCGAAACCTTCTAAAAACCGGCCAAAATATTTCAAAACCCGTCAAAACTAATCAAAACCTTCCGAATACCCGCCAAAACATTCCAAATACCCGCCAAAAGATTTTAAAACCCGCCAAAAAGAATCCAAACATTCCAAAACCTGCCAACACAATAAAAACAACTCAAGAGAATACAAAACATTCTAAAACCCAACCAAGACATTCCGAAAACCCGCCAAAACATCATAAAAACAAATCAAAACCAACCAAAATATTCCAAAAACCCGCCAAAATGATTTAGACCCACAAAACTCATCAAAACATTCTGAAAAGATGCCAAAACATTAGAAAACCAGCCTGAACTGATCAAAACATTCAAAAAACTTGGCAAAACATCATAAAAACAAATCAAAACCAACCGAAACATTCCAAAAACCTGACAAAATAGTTTAGAACCTGCCAAACCTGATCAAAACATTCTGAAAAGATGCCAAAATACTAGAAAACCAGTCAGAAGTGATCGAAACTTTCAATAACTTGCCAAAACATAATCAAAACAAATGAAAGCAAACCAAAACATTCCAAATACCCGCCAAAATATTTTAAAACCCGCCAAAAGGAATCCAAACGTTCCACAACCTGCCAAGATAATAAAAACAACACAAGAGAAAACAAAACATTCTGAAACACCACCAAAACATTCCGAAAACCCGCCAAAACATCATAAAAACAAATCAAAACCAACCAAAAAATAAGAGGAACATGGCAACATATTGGCAAGCAAGAGACGGAGAACGTGGCACCTTCTAGGAGGCCAAGAAGGAAGCCGCACAACACCTGCACTGTGTCTGCAACTTTCAAACTGCTAGAAGCTAGTGGCTTGCCACTGGCCTGCCTCTTCAATTGCCATTAGCATTGCAATGGAAGCTATTCTTGGACAACTTTGCTCTGCTTGCTGCTAGTTCTGCCCCAGCCTACCATAGATAACCTTGCTCTTGCCTTGAGGCTCTGAGATGCCAAGAACTTGTCAACTACAAAGGGCGGGCTGGGCTACATCTACTCAGCTGCCACAGTTTCTCCTTGCTAGACCTGGTGGGAAAGCATTTTGCTGAGATGCAGAAGGCAAGAAACGCAGAATACGGAGACGTGGAGCTGTCCCAAGTGCCGCTGCCAGGCGTCTTTCCGCAGAAGGAGCGCCCCGAAGCGCACCGCAACCGGCACCGTCATCTCTGCGCAAAGAGCCAAAATATTTTCAAACCCGCCAAAACTCATCCAAAAATATTTTTAAACCCGCCAAAATAGAAAACCAGACAGAAGTGATCAATACATTCGAAAAAACCTGACAAAACATGATAAAGCCCACCAAAGCTAATCCAAACACACCAAAAACTGGGCTAAACAGAATCAAAACAAATCAAAACAAATCGAAACCTTCTAAAAACCGGCCAAAATATTTCAAAACCCGTCAAAACTAATCAAAACCTTCCGAATACCCGCCAAAACATTCCAAATACCCGCCAAAAGATTTTAAAACCCGCCAAAAAGAATCCAAACATTCCAAAACCTGCCAACACAATAAAAACAACTCAAGAGAATACAAAACATTCTAAAACCCAACCAAGACATTCCGAAAACCCGCCAAAACATCATAAAAACAAATCAAAACCAACCAAAATATTCCAAAAACCCGCCAAAATGATTTAGACCCACAAAACTCATCAAAACATTCTGAAAAGATGCCAAAACATTAGAAAACCAGCCTGAACTGATCAAAACATTCAAAAAACTTGGCAAAACATCATAAAAACAAATCAAAACCAACCGAAACATTCCAAAAACCTGACAAAAGAGTTTAGAACCTGCCAAACCTGATCAAAACATTCTGAAAAGATGCCAAAATACTAGAAAACCAGTCAGAAGTGATCGAAACTTTCAATAACTTGCCAAAACATAATCAAAACAAATGAAAGCAAACCAAAACATTCCAAATACCCGCCAAAAGATTTTAAAACCCGCCAAAAGGAATCCAAACGTTCCACAACCTGCCAAGATAATAAAAACAACACAAGAGAAAACAAAACATTCTGAAACACCACCAAAACATTCCGAAAACCCGCCAAAACATCATAAAAACAAATCAAAACCAACCAAAAAATAAGAGGAACACGGCAACATATTGGCAAGCAAGAGACGGAGAACGCGGCACCTTCTAGGAGGCCAAGAAGGAAGCCGCACAACACCTGCACTGTGTCTGCAACTTTCAAACTGCTAGAAGATAGTGGCTTGCCACTGGCCTGCCTCTTCAATTGCCATTAGCATTGCAATGGAAGCTATTCTTGGACAACTTTGCTCTGCTTGCTGCTAGTTCTGCCCCAGCCTACCATAGATAACCTTGCTCTTGCCTTGAGGCTCTGAGATGCCAAGAACTTGTCAACTTCAAAGGGCGGGCCGGGCTACATCTACTCAGCTGCCACAGTTTCTCCTTGCTAGACCTAGTGGGAAAGCATTTTGCTGAGATGCAGAAGGCAAGAAACGCAGAATACGGAGGCGCGGAGCTGTCCCAAGTGCCGCTGCCAGGCATCATTCCGCAGAAGGAGCGCCCCGGAGCGCACCGCAACCGGCACCGTCATCTCTGCGCAAAGAGCCAAAATATTTTAAAACCCGCCAAAACTAATCCAAAAATATTTTCAAACCCGCCAAAATAAAAAACCAGACAGAAGTGATCAATACATTCGAAAAAAACTGACAAAACATGATCAAGCCCACCAAAGCTAATCCAAACACACCAAAAACTGGGCTAAACAGAATCAAAACAAATCAAAACCTTCTAAAAACCGGCCAAAATATTTCAAAACCCGTCAAAACTAATCAAAACCTTCCGAATACCCGCCAAAACATTCCAAATACCCGCCAAAATATTTTAAAACCCGCCAAAAAGAATCCAAACATTCCAAAACCTGCCAACACAATAAAAACAACTCAAGAGAATACAAAACATTCTAAAACCCAACCAAAACATTCCGAAAACCCGCCAAAACATCATAAAAACAAATCAAACCAACCAAAATATTCCGAAAACCCGCCAAAATGATTTAGACCCACAAAACTCATCAAAACATGCTGAAAAGATGCCAAAACATTAGAAAACCAGCCTGAACTGATCAAAACATTCAAAAAACTTGGCAATACATCATAAAAACAAATCAAAACCAACTAAAACATTCCAAAAACCCGACAAAATTATTTAGAACCCGCCAAAACTGATCAAAACATTCTGAAAAGATGCCAAAATACTAGAAAACCAGTAAGAAGTGATCGAAACATTCAATAACTTGCCAAAACATAATCAAAACAAATGAAAGCAAACCAAAACATTCCAAATACCCGCCAAAATATTTTAAAACCCGCCAAAAGGAATCCAAACGTTCCACAACCTGCCAAGATAATAAAAACAACACAAGAGAAAACAAAACATTCTGAAACACCACCAAAACATTCCGAAAACCCGCCAAAACATCATAAAAACAAATCAAAACCAACCAAAAAATAAGAGGAACACGGCAACATATTGGCAAGCAAGAGACGGAGAACGCGGCACCTTCTAGGAGGCCAAGAAGGAAGCCGCACAACACCTGCACTGTGTCTGCAACTTTCAAACTGCTAGAAGATAGTGGCTTGCCACTGGCCTGCCTCTTCAATTGCCATTAGCATTGCAATGGAAGCTATTCTTGGACAACTTTGCTCTGCTTGCTGCTAGTTCTGCCCCAGCCTACCATAGATAACCTTGCTCTTGCCTTGAGGCTCTGAGATGCCAAGAACTTGTCAACTTCAAAGGGCGGGCCGGGCTACATCTACTCAGCTGCCACAGTTTCTCCTTGCTAGACCTAGTGGGAAAGCATTTTGCTGAGATGCAGAAGGCAAGAAACGCAGAATACGGAGGCGCGGAGCTGTCCCAAGTGCCGCTGCCAGGCGTCTTTCCGCAGAAGGAGCGCCCCGGAGCGCACCACAACCGGCACCGTCATCTCTGCGCAAAGAGCCAAAATATTTTAAAACCCGCCAAAACTCATCCAAAAATATTTTCAAACCCGCCAAAATAAAAAACCAGACAGAAGTGATCAATACATTCGAAAAAACCTGACAAAACATGATAAAGCCCACCAAAGCTAATCCAAACACACCAAAAACTGGGCTAAACAGAATCAAAACAAATCGAAACCTTCTAAAAACCGGCCAAAATATTTCAAAACCCGTCAAAACTAATCAAAACCTTCCGAATACCCGCCAAAACATTCCAAATACCCGCCAAAAGATTTTAAAACCCGCCAAAAAGAATCCAAACATTCCAAAACCTGCCAACACAATAAAAACAACTCAAGAGAATACAAAACATTCTAAAACCCAACCAAAACATTCCGAAAACCCGCCAAAACATCATAAAAACAAATCAAAACCAACCAAAATATTCCAAAAACCCGCCAAAATGATTTAGACCCACAAAACTCATCAAAACATGCTGAAAAGATGCCAAAACATTAGAAAACCAGCCTGAACTGATCAAAACATTCAAAAAACTTGGCAAAACATCATAAAAACAAATCAAAACCAACCGAAACATTCCAAAAACCTGACAAAAGAGTTTAGAACCTGCCAAACCTGATCAAAACATTCGGAAAAGATGCCAAAATACTAGAAAACCAGTCAGAAGTGATCGAAACTTTCAATAACTTGCCAAAACATAATCAAAACAAATGAAAGCAAACCAAAACATTCCAAATACCCGCCAAAATATTTTAAAACCCGCCAAAAGGAATCCAAACGTTCCACAACCTGCCAAGATAATAAAAACAACACAAGAGAAAACAAAACATTCTGAAACACCACCAAAACATTCCGAAAACCCGCCAAAACATCATAAAAACAAATCAAAACCAACCAAAAAATAAGAGGAACACGGCAACATATTGGCAAGCAAGAGACGGAGAACGCGGCACCTTCTAGGAGGCCAAGAAGGAAGCCGCACAACACCTGCACTGTGTCTGCAACTTTCAAACTGCTAGAAGATAGTGGCTTGCCACTGGCCTGCCTCTTCAATTGCCATTAGCATTGCAATGGAAGCTATTCTTGGACAACTTTGCTCTGCTTGCTGCTAGTTCTGCCCCAGCCTACCATAGATAACCTTGCTCTTGCCTTGAGGCTCTGAGATGCCAAGAACTTGTCAACTTCAAAGGGCGGGCCGGGCTACATCTACTCAGCTGCCACAGTTTCTCCTTGCTAGACCTAGTGGGAAAGCATTTTGCTGAGATGCAGAAGGCAAGAAACGCAGAATACGGAGGCGCGGAGCTGTCCCAAGTGCCGCTGCCAGGCATCATTCCGCAGAAGGAGCGCCCCGGAGCGCACCGCAACCGGCACCGTCATCTCTGCGCAAAGAGCCAAAATATTTTAAAACCCGCCAAAACTAATCCAAAAATATTTTCAAACCCGCCAAAATAAAAAACCAGACAGAAGTGATCAATACATTCGAAAAAACCTGACAAAACATGATCAAGCCCACCAAAGCTAATCCAAACACACCAAAAACTGGGCTAAACAGAATCAAAACAAATCGAAACCTTCTAAAAACCGGCCAAAATATTTCAAAACCCGTCAAAACTAATCAAAACCTTCCGAATACCCGCCAAAACATTCCAAATACCCGCCAAAAGATTTTAAAACCCGCCAAAAAGAATCCAAACATTCCAAAACCTGCCAACACAATAAAAACAACACAAGAGAATACAAAACATTCTAAAACCCAACCAAAACATTCCGAAAACCCGCCAAAACATCATAAAAACAAATCAAACCAACCAAAATATTCCGAAAACCCGCCAAAATGATTTAGACCCACAAAACTCATCAAAACATGCTGAAAAGATGCCAAAACATTAGAAAACCAGCCTGAACTGATCAAAACATTCAAAAAACTTGGCAAAACATCATAAAAACAAATCAAAACCAACCAAAAAATTCCAAAAACTTGGCAAAATAGTTTAGAACCTGCCAAAACTGATCAAAACATTCTGAAAAGATGCCAAAATACTAGAAAACCAGTCAGAAGTGATCGAAACTTTCAATAAATTGCCAAAACATAATCAAAACAAATGAAAGCAAACCAAAACATTCCAAAAACCCGCCAAAATATTTTAAAACCCGCCAAAATGAATCCAAATATTCCAAAACCTGCCAAGTCAATAAAAACTACACAAGAGAAAACAAAACATTCTAAAACACCACCGAAACATACCGAAAACCAGCTAAAAGATTCCAAAATCCGGCAAAAATTAATAAAAACAAAACTAAGGCAAAGAAAACATTCTTAAAACACACCAAGTATTTCAAAACCTGTCATAAGTCATCAAAATATTCTAAAACCCAGTCAAACAAAAATAAAAACCTGCCAAAACATGACAAAGCCCACAAAAACATCCAAAAACACCAAAAACCCGCCAGAGTTTTGGAAAAACAAAACAAATCAAAACATTCTAAAAACCCAACAAGAACATTTTTAAACTTGCCCGAATGAATCAAAACATTCTAAAACCCCCCATATCATATTAAAAACTAATCAAAATCAACCAAAACCTTCTGAAAAGACATCAAAACATTCCAGAAACCACCCGCAATATTCTAGAATCCCCAAAAACTGATCAAAATATTGTGAGAACACGACACCACAGGAAAAATCTCAGCAAAACTAATCCAAACACATCAAAATATAATAAAGAACAATCTAAACAAATCGCGTGGGAAGCCATGATCTTGTAGCAGTTAGAAAGATGCGGACACTGTCCGGGTGTTGTGCGGCTTCACTCTTCGCATCCTAGAAGGTACCGCGCTCTCCGTCTCTCGGATGCGATCAAGCGGCTCTTCGCGCAGAGAGCACTGTGCCGGTCACTGTGCGCTCCGGAGCTCTGTTTCTGCCGAAAGACGCCTGGCAGCGGCACTTAACTTCGGAGAGCTCCGTATCTCCGTATTCTGCATTTCTTGTCTTCTGCCTCTCAGCAAAATGCTTTTCCACTGTGTCTAGCAAGGAGAAACTGTACCAGCACAGTATACGTGCCCGGACGTGTGTTCTCAATTCCCGAGTTCTCGGCATCTCAAAAACTAACGGGAAGAGCAAGGTTATCTATGGTGGGCTGGGGCAGAACTAGACGCAAGCACAACAAAGTTGTGCAAGAATACCTTCCTTTCGGATGCTAATGGCAATTGAAGAAGCAGGCAAGTGGTAAGCCTTGAAATTCTAGCAGTTAGAAAGATGCGGACACAGTCCGGGTGTTGTGCGGCTTCACTCTTCGCATCGTAGAAGGTACCGCGCTCTCCGTCTCTCGGATGCGATCAAGCGGCTCTTCGCGCAGAGAGCACTGTGCCGGTCACTGTGCGCTCCGGAGCTCTCTTTCTGCCGAAAGACGCCTGGCAGCGGCACTTAACTTCGGAGAGCTCCGTATCTCCGTATTCTGCATTTCTTGTCTTCTGCCTCTCAGCAAAATGCTTTTCCACTGTGTCTAGCAAGGAGAAACTGTACCAGCACAGTATACGTGCCCGGACGTGTGTTCTCAATTCCCGAGTTCTCGGCATCTCAAAAACTAACGGGAAGAGCAAGGTTATCTATGGTGGGCTGGGGCAGAACTAGACGCAAGCAGAGCAAAGTTGTGCAAGAATACCTTGCTTTCGGATGCTAATGGCAATTGAAGAGGCAGGCAAGTGGTAAGCCTTGAAATTCTAGCAGTTAGAAAGATGCGGACACAGTCCGGGTGTTGTGCGACTTCACTCTTCGCATCGTAGAAGGTACCGCGCTCTCCGTCTCTCGGATGCGATCAAGCGGCTCTTCGCGCAGAGAGCACTGTGCCGGTCACTGTGCGCTCCGGAGCTCTCTTTCTGCCGAAAGACGCCTGGCAGCGGCACTTAACTTCGGAGAGCTCCGTATCTCCGTATTCTGCGTTTCTTGTCTTCTGCGTCTCAGCAAAATGCTTTTCCACTGTGTCTAGCAAGGAGAAACTGTACCAGCACAGTATACGTGCCCGGACGTGTGTTCTCAATTCCCGAGTTCTCGGCATCTCAAAAACTAACGGGAAGAGCAAGGTTATCTATGGTGGGATGGGGCAGAACTAGACGCAAGCAGAGCAAAGTTGTGCAAGAATACCTTCCTTTCGGATGCTAATGGCAATTGAAGAGGCAGGCAAGTGGTAAGCCTTGAAATTCTAGCAGTTAGAAAGATGCGGACACAGTCCGGGTGTTGTGCGACTTCACTCTTCGCATCGTAGAAGGTACCGCGCTCTCCGTCTCTCGGATGCGATCAAGCGGCTCTTCGCGCAGAGAGCACTGTGCCGGTCACTGTGCGCTCCGGAGCTCTCTTTCTGCCGAAAGACGCCTGGCAGCGGCACTTAACTTCGGAGAGCTCCGTATCTCCGTATTCTGCATTTCTTGTCTTCTGCCTCTCAGCAAAATGCTTTTCCACTGTGTCTAGCAAGGAGAAACTGTACCAGCACAGTATACGTGCCCGGACGTGTGTTCTCAATTCCCGAGTTCTCGGCATCTCAAAAACTAACGGGAAGAGCAAGGTTATCTATGGTGGGCTGGGGCAGAACTAGACGCAAGCAGAGCAAAGTTGTGCAAGAATACCTTCCTTTCGGATGCTAATGGCAATTGAAGAGGCAGGCAAGTGGTAAGCCTTGAAATTCTAGCAGTTAGAAAGATGCGGACACAGTCCGGGTGTTGTGCGGCTTCACTCTTCGCATCGTAGAAGGTACCGCGCTCTCCGTCTCTCGGATGCGATCAAGCGGCTCTTCGCGCAGAGAGCACTGTGCCGGTCACTGTGCGCTCCGGAGCTCTCTTTCTGCCGAAAGACGCCTGGCAGCGGCACTTAACTTCGGAGAGCTCCGTATCTCCGTATTCTGCGTTTCTTGTCTTCTGCCTCTCAGCAAAATGCTTTTCCACTGTGTCTAGCAAGGAGAAACTGTACCAGCACAGTATACGTGCCCGGACGTGTGTTCTCAATTCCCGAGTTCTCGGCATCTCAAAAACTAACGGGAAGAGCAAGGTTATCTATGGTGGGCTGGGGCAGAACTAGACGCAAGCAGAGCAAAGTTGTGCAAGAATACCTTCCTTTCGGATGCTAATGGCAATTGAAGAGGCAGGCAAGTGGTAAGCCTTGAAATTCTAGCAGTTAGAAAGATGCGGACACAGTCCGGTTGTTGTGCGGCTTCACTCTTCGCATCGTAGAAGGTACCGCGCTCTCCGTCTCTCGGATGCGATCAAGCGGCTCTTCGCGCAGAGAGCACTGTGCCGGTCACTGTGCGCTCCGGAGCTCTCTTTCTGCCGAAAGACGCCTGGCAGCGGCACTTAACTTCGGAGAGCTCCGTATCTCCGTATTCTGCATTTCTTGTCTTCTGCCTCTCAGCAAAATGCTTTTCCACTGTGTCTAGCAAGGAGAAACTGTACCAGCACAGTATACGTGCCCGGACGTGTGTTCTCAATTCCCGAGTTCTCGGCATCTCAAAAACTAACGGGAAGAGCAAGGTTATCTATGGTGGGCTGGGGCAGAACTAGACGCAAGCAGAGCAAAGTTGTGCAAGAATACCTTCCTTTCGGATGCTAATGGCAATTGAAGAGGCAGGCAAGTGGTAAGCCTTGAAATTCTAGCAGTTAGAAAGATGCGGACACAGTCCGGGTGTTGTGCGACTTCACTCTTCGCATCGTAGAAGGTACCGCGCTCTCCGTCTCTCGGATGCGATCAAGCGGCTCTTCGCGCAGAGAGCACTGTGCCGGTCACTGTGCGCTCCGGAGCTCTCTTTCTGCCGAAAGACGCCTGGCAGCGGCACTTAACTTCGGAGAGCTCCGTATCTCCGTATTCTGCGTTTCTTGTCTTCTGGGGCTCAGCAAAATGCTTTTCCACTGTGTCTAGCAAGGAGAAACTGTACCAGCACAGTATACGTGCCCGGACGTGTGTTCTCAATTCCCGAGTTCTCGGCATCTCAAAAACTAACGGGAAGAGCAAGGTTATCTATGGTGGGCTGGGGCAGAACTAGACGCAAGCAGAGCAAAGTTGTGCAAGAATACCTTCCTTTCGGATGCTAATGGCAATTGAAGAGGCAGGCAAGTGGTAAGCCTTGAAATTCTAGCAGTTAGAAAGATGCGGACACAGTCCGGGTGTTGTGCGACTTCACTCTTCGCATCGTAGAAGGTACCGCGCTCTCCGTCTCTCGGATGCGATCAAGCGGCTCTTCGCGCAGAGAGCACTGTGCCGGTCACTGTGCGCTCCGGAGCTCTCTTTCTGCCGAAAGACGCCTGGCAGCGGCACTTAACTTCGGAGAGCTCCGTATCTCCGTATTCTGCGTTTCTTGTCTTCTGGGGCTCAGCAAAATGCTTTTCCACTGTGTCTAGCAAGGAGAAACTGTACCAGCACAGTATACGTGCCCGGACGTGTGTTCTCAATTCCCGAGTTCTCGGCATCTCAAAAACTAACGGGAAGAGCAAGGTTATCTATGGTGGGCTGGGGCAGAACTAGACGCAAGCAGAGCAAAGTTGTGCAAGAATACCTTCCTTTCGGATGCTAATGGCAATTGAAGAGGCAGGCAAGTGGTAAGCCTTGAAATTCTAGCAGTTAGAAAGATGCGGACACAGTCCGGGTGTTGTGCGACTTCACTCTTCGCAACGTAGAAGGTACCGCGCTCTCCGTCTCTCGGATGCGATCAAGCGGCTCTTCGCGCAGAGAGCACTGTGCCGGTCACTGTGCGCTCCGGAGCTCTCTTTCTGCCGAAAGACGCCTGGCAGCGGCACTTAACTTCGGAGAGCTCCGTATCTCCGTATTCTGCATTTCTTGTCTTCTGCCTCTCAGCAAAATGCTTTTCCACTGTGTCTAGCAAGGAGAAACTGTACCAGCACAGTATACGTGCCCGGACGTGTGTTCTCAATTCCCGAGTTCTCGGCATCTCAAAAACTAACGGGAAGAGCAAGGTTATCCATGGTGGGCTGGGGCAGAACTAGACGCAAGCAGAGCAAAGTTGTGCAAGAATACCTTCCTTTCGGATGCTAATGGCAATTGAAGAGGCAGGCAAGTGGTAAGCCTTGAAATTCTAGCAGTTAGAAAGATGCGGACACAGTCCGGGTGTTGTGCGGCTTCACTCTTCGCATCGTAGAAGGTACCGCGCTCTCCGTCTCTCGGATGCGATCAAGCGGCTCTTCGCGCAGAGAGCACTGTGCCGGTCACTGTGCGCTCCGGAGCTCTCTTTCTGCCGAAAGACGCCTGGCAGCGGCACTTAACTTCGGAGAGCTCCGTATCTCCGTATTCTGCGTTTCTTGTCTTCTGCCTCTCAGCAAAATGCTTTTCCACTGTGTCTAGCAAGGAGAAACTGTACCAGCACAGTATACGTGCCCGGACGTGTGTTCTCAATTCCCGAGTTCTCGGCATCTCAAAAACTAACGGGAAGAGCAAGGTTATCTATGGTGGGCTGGGGCAGAACTAGACGCAAGCAGAGCAAAGTTGTGCAAGAATACCTTCCTTTCGGATGCTAATGGCAATTGAAGAGGCAGGCAAGTGGTAAGCCTTGAAATTCTAGCAGTTAGAAAGATGCGGACACAGTCCGGGTGTTGTGCGGCTTCACTCTTCGCATCGTAGAAGGTACCGCGCTCTCCGTCTCTCGGATGCGATCAAGCGGCTCTTCGCGCAGAGAGCACTGTGCCGGTCACTGTGCGCTCCGGAGCTCTCTTTCTGCCGAAAGACGCCTGGCAGCGGCACTTAACTTCGGAGAGCTCCGTATCTCCGTATTCTGCGTTTCTTGTCTTCTGCGTCTCAGCAAAATGCTTTTCCACTGTGTCTAGCAAGGAGAAACTGTACCAGCACAGTATACGTGCCCGGACGTGTGTTCTCAATTCCCGAGTTCTCGGCATCTCAAAAACTAACGGGAAGAGCAAGGTTATCTATGGTGGGCTGGGGCAGAACTAGACGCAAGCAGAGCAAAGTTGTGCAAGAATACCTTCCTTTCGGATGCTAATGGCAATTGAAGAGGCAGGCAAGTGGTAAGCCTTGAAATTCTAGCAGTTAGAAAGATGCGGACACAGTCCGGGTGTTGTGCGGCTTCACTCTTCGCATCGTAGAAGGTACCGCGCTCTCCGTCTCTCGGATGCGATCAAGCGGCTCTTCGCGCACAGAGCACTGTGCCGGTCACTGTGCGCTCCGGAGCTCTCTTTCTGCCGAAAGACGCCTGGCAGCGGCACTTAACTTCGGAGAGCTCCGTATCTCCGTATTCTGCGTTTCTTGTCTTCTGCCTCTCAGCAAAATGCTTTTCCACTGTGTCTAGCAAGGAGAAACTGTACCAGCACAGTATACGTGCCCGGACGTGTGTTCTCAATTCCCGAGTTCTCGGCATCTCAAAAACTAACGGGAAGAGCAAGGTTATCTATGGTGGGCTGGGGCAGAACTAGACGCAAGCAGAGCAAAGTTGTGCAAGAATACCTTCCTTTCGGATGCTAATGGCAATTGAAGAGGCAGGCAAGTGGTAAGCCTTGAAATTCTAGCAGTTAGAAAGATGCGGACACAGTCCGGGTGTTGTGCGGCTTCACTCTTCGCATCGTAGAAGGTACCGCGCTCTCCGTCTCTCGGATGCGATCAAGCGGCTCTTCGCGCACAGAGCACTGTGCCGGTCACTGTGCACTCCGGAGCTCTCTTTCTGCCGAAAGACGCCTGGCAGCGGCACTTAACTTCGGAGAGCTCCGTATCTCCGTATTCTGCATTTCTTGTCTTCTGCCTCTCAGCAAAATGCTTTTCCACTGTGTCTAGCAAGGAGAAACTGTACCAGCACAGTATACGTGCCCGGACGTGTGTTCTCAATTCCCGAGTTCTCGGCATCTCAAAAACTAACGGGAAGAGCAAGGTTATCTATGGTGGGCTGGGGCAGAACTAGACGCAAGCAGAGCAAAGTTGTGCAAGAATACCTTCCTTTCGGATGCTAATGGCAATTGAAGAGGCAGGCAAGTGGTAAGCCTTGAAATTCTAGCAGTTAGAAAGATGCGGACACAGTCCGGGTGTTGTGCGACTTCACTCTTCGCATCGTAGAAGGTACCGCGCTCTCCGTCTCTCGGATGCGATCAAGCGGCTCTTCGCGCAGAGAGCATTGTGCCGGTCACTGTGCGCTCCGGAGCTCTCTTTCTGCCGAAAGACGCCTGGCAGCGGCACTTAACTTCGGAGAGCTCCGTATCTCCGTATTCTGCGTTTCTTGTCTTCTGGGGCTCAGCAAAATGCTTTTCCACTGTGTCTAGCAAGGAGAAACTGTACCAGCACAGTATACGTGCCCGGACGTGTGTTCTCAATTCCCGAGTTCTCGGCATCTCAAAAACTAACGGGAAGAGCAAGGTTATCTATGGTGGGCTGGGGCAGAACTAGACGCAAGCAGAGCAAAGTTGTGCAAGAATACCTTCCTTTCGGATGCTAATGGCAATTGAAGAGGCAGGCAAGTGGTAAGCCTTGAAATTCTAGCAGTTAGAAAGATGCGGACACAGTCCGGGTGTTGTGCGGCTTCACTCTTCGCATCGTAGAAGGTACCGCGCTCTCCGTCTCTCGGATGCGATCAAGCGGCTCTTCGCGCAGAGAGCACTGTGCCGGTCACTGTGCGCTCCGGAGCTCTCTTTCTGCCGAAAGACGCCTGGCAGCGGCACTTAACTTCGGAGAGCTCCGTATCTCCGTATTCTGCGTTTCTTGTCTTCTGCGTCTCAGCAAAATGCTTTTCCACTGTGTCTAGCAAGGAGAAACTGTACCAGCACAGTATACGTGCCCGGACGTGTGTTCTCAATTCCCGAGTTCTCGGCATCTCAAAAACTAACGGGAAGAGCAAGGTTATCTATGGTGGGCTGGGGCAGAACTAGACGCAAGCAGAGCAAAGTTGTGCAAGAATACCTTCCTTTCGGATGCTAATGGCAATTGAAGAGGCAGGCAAGTGGTAAGCCTTGAAATTCTAGCAGTTAGAAAGATGCGGACACAGTCCGGGTGTTGTGCGACTTCACTCTTCGCAACGTAGAAGGTACCGCGCTCTCCGTCTCTCGGATGCGATCAAGCGGCTCTTCGCGCAGAGAGCACTGTGCCGGTCACTGTGCGCTCCGGAGCTCTCTTTCTGCCGAAAGACGCCTGGCAGCGGCACTTAACTTCGGAGAGCTCCGTATCTCCGTATTCTGCATTTCTTGTCTTCTGCCTCTCAGCAAAATGCTTTTCCACTGTGTCTAGCAAGGAGAAACTGTACCAGCACAGTATACGTGCCCGGACGTGTGTTCTCAATTCCCGAGTTCTCGGCATCTCAAAAACTAACGGGAAGAGCAAGGTTATCCATGGTGGGCTGGGGCAGAACTAGACGCAAGCAGAGCAAAGTTGTGCAAGAATACCTTCCTTTCGGATGCTAATGGCAATTGAAGAGGCAGGCAAGTGGTAAGCCTTGAAATTCTAGCAGTTAGAAAGATGCGGACACAGTCCGGGTGTTGTGCGGCTTCACTCTTCGCATCGTAGAAGGTACCGCGCTCTCCGTCTCTCGGATGCGATCAAGCGGCTCTTCGCGCAGAGAGCACTGTGCCGGTCACTGTGCGCTCCGGAGCTCTCTTTCTGCCGAAAGACGCCTGGCAGCGGCACTTAACTTCGGAGAGCTCCGTATCTCCGTATTCTGCGTTTCTTGTCTTCTGCCTCTCAGCAAAATGCTTTTCCACTGTGTCTAGCAAGGAGAAACTGTACCAGCACAGTATACGTGCCCGGACGTGTGTTCTCAATTCCCGAGTTCTCGGCATCTCAAAAACTAACGGGAAGAGCAAGGTTATCTATGGTGGGCTGGGGCAGAACTAGACGCAAGCAGAGCAAAGTTGTGCAAGAATACCTTCCTTTCGGATGCTAATGGCAATTGAAGAGGCAGGCAAGTGGTAAGCCTTGAAATTCTAGCAGTTAGAAAGATGCGGACACAGTCCGGGTGTTGTGCGGCTTCACTCTTCGCATCGTAGAAGGTACCGCGCTCTCCGTCTCTCGGATGCGATCAAGCGGCTCTTCGCGCAGAGAGCACTGTGCCGGTCACTGTGCGCTCCGGAGCTCTCTTTCTGCCGAAAGACGCCTGGCAGCGGCACTTAACTTCGGAGAGCTCCGTATCTCCGTATTCTGCATTTCTTGTCTTCTGCCTCTCAGCAAAATGCTTTTCCACTGTGTCTAGCAAGGAGAAACTGTACCAGCACAGTATACGTGCCCGGACGTGTGTTCTCAATTCCCGAGTTCTCGGCATCTCAAAAACTAACGGGAAGAGCAAGGTTATCTATGGTGGGCTGGGGCAGAACTAGACGCAAGCAGAGCAAAGTTGTGCAAGAATACCTTCCTTTCGGATGCTAATGGCAATTGAAGAGGCAGGCAAGTGGTAAGCCTTGAAATTCTAGCAGTTAGAAAGATGCGGACACAGTCCGGGTGTTGTGC
The DNA here is from genome assembly GCF_036417665.1 of Passer domesticus. Classification (NCBI taxonomy): domain Eukaryota; kingdom Metazoa; phylum Chordata; class Aves; order Passeriformes; family Passeridae; genus Passer; species Passer domesticus. The sequence goes on along the minus strand of NC_087478.1, from coordinate 56,661,622 downwards.
GACTTCACTCTTCGCATCGTAGAAGGTACCGCGCTCTCCGTCTCTCGGATGCGATCAAGCGGCTCTTCGCGCAGAGAGCACTGTGCCGGTCACTGTGCGCTCCGGAGCTCTCTTTCTGCCGAAAGACGCCTGGCAGCGGCACTTAACTTCGGAGAGCTCCGTATCTCCGTATTCTGCATTTCTTGTCTTCTGCCTCTCAGCAAAATGCTTTTCCACTGTGTCTAGCAAGGAGAAACTGTACCAGCACAGTATACGTGCCCGGACTTGTGTTCTCAATTCCCGAGTTCTCGGCATCTCAAAAACTAACGGGAAGAGCAAGGTTATCTATGGTGGGCTGGGGCAGAACTAGACGCAAGCAGAGCAAAGTTGTGCAAGAATACCTTCCTTTCGGATGCTAATGGCAATTGAAGAGGCAGGCAAGTGGTAAGCCTTGAAATTCTAGCAGTTAGAAAGATGCGGACACAGTCCGGGTGTTGTGCGGCTTCACTCTTCGCATCGTAGAAGGTACCGCGCTCTCCGTCTCTCGGATGCGATCAAGCGGCTCTTCGCGCAGAGAGCACTGTGCCGGTCACTGTGCGCTCCGGAGCTCTCTTTCTGCCGAAAGACGCCTGGCAGCGGCACTTAACTTCGGAGAGCTCCGTATCTCCGTATTCTGCGTTTCTTGTCTTCTGCGTCTCAGCAAAATGCTTTTCCATTGTGTCTAGCAAGGAGAAACTGTACCAGCACAGTATACGTGCCCGGACGTGTGTTCTCAATTCCCGAGTTCTCGGCATCTCAAAAACTAACGGGAAGAGCAAGGTTATCTATGGTGGGCTGGGGCAGAACTAGACGCAAGCAGAGCAAAGTTGTCCAAGAATACCTTCCTTTCGGATGCTAATGGCAATTGAAGAGGCAGGCAAGTGGTAAGCCTTGAAATTCTAGCAGTTAGAAAGATGCGGACACAGTCCGGGTGTTGTGCGGCTTCACTCTTCGCATCGTAGAAGGTACCGCGCTCTCCGTCTCTCGGATGCGATCAAGCGGCTCTTCGCGCAGAGAGCACTGTGCCGGTCACTGTGCGCTCCGGAGCTCTCTTTCTGCCGAAAGACGCCTGGCAGCGGCACTTAACTTCGGAGAGCTCCGTATCTCCGTATTCTGCGTTTCTTGTCTTCTGCGTCTCAGCAAAATGCTTTTCCACTGTGTCTAGCAAGGAGAAACTGTACCAGCACAGTATACGTGCCCGGACGTGTGTTCTCAATTCCCGAGTTCTCGGCATCTCAAAAACTAACGGGAAGAGCAAGGTTATCTATGGTGGGCTGGGGCAGAACTAGACGCAAGCAGAGCAAAGTTGTGCAAGAATACCTTGCTTTCGGATGCTAATGGCAATTGAAGAGGCAGGCAAGTGGTAAGCCTTGAAATTCTAGCAGTTAGAAAGATGCGGACACAGTCCGGGTGTTGTGCGGCTTCACTCTTCGCATCGTAGAAGGTACCGCGCTCTCCGTCTCTCGGATGCGATCAAGCGGCTCTTCGCGCAGAGAGCACTGTGCCGGTCACTGTGCGCTCCGGAGCTCTCTTTCTGCCGAAAGACGCCTGGCAGCGGCACTTAACTTCGGAGAGCTCCGTATCTCCGTATTCTGCATTTCTTGTCTTCTGCCTCTCAGCAAAATGCTTTTCCACTGTGTCTAGCAAGGAGAAACTGTACCAGCACAGTATACGTGCCCGGACGTGTGTTCTCAATTCCCGAGTTCTCGGCATCTCAAAAACTAACGGGAAGAGCAAGGTTATCTATGGTGGGCTGGGGCAGAACTAGACGCAAGCAGAGCAAAGTTGTCCAAGAATACCTTCCTTTCGGATGCTAATGGCAATTGAAGAGGCAGGCAAGTGGCAAGCCACTAGCTTCTAGCAGTTTGAAAGTTGCAGACACAGTGCAGGTGTTGCTTCCTTCTTGGCCTCCTAGAAGGTGCCGCGCTCTCCGTCTCTTGCTTGCCAATATGTTGCCGTGTTCCTCCTATTGTTTGGTTTGTTTTGATTTGTTTTGATGATGTTTTGGCGGGTTTCGGAATGTTTTGGTGGTGTTTTAGAATGTTTTGTTTTCTCTTGTGTTGTTTTTATTGTCTTGGCAGGTTGTGGAATATTTGGATTCCTTTTGGCGGGTTTTAAAATCTTTTGGCGGGTATTTGGAATGTTTTGGTTTGCTTTCATTTTTTTTGATTGTGTTTTGGCAAGTTATTGAAAGTTTCGATCACTTCTGACTGGTTTTCTAGTATTTTGGCATCTTTTCAGAATGTTTTGATCAGTTTTGGCAGGTTCTAAACTATTTTGTCAGGTTTTTGGAATTTTTTGGTTGGTTTTGATTTGTTTTTGTGATGTTTTGCCAAGTTTTCTGAATATTTTGATCAGTTCTGTCTGGTTTTCTAATGTTTTGGCATCTTTTCAGAATGTTTTGATGAGTTTTGCGGGTCTAAATCATTTTGGCGGGTTTTCGGAATATTTTGGTTGGTTTTGATTTGTTTTTATGATGTTTTGGCGGGTTTTGGGAATGTTTTGGTTGGGTTTTAGAATGTTTTGTATTCTCTTGAGTTGTTTTTATTGTGTTGGCAGGTTTTGGAATGTTTGGATTCCTTTTGGCGGGTGTTCGGAATGTTTTGATTAGTTTTGACGGGTTTTGAAATATTTTGGCGGGTTTTTAGAAGGTTTCGATTTGTTTTGATTTGTTTTGATTCTGTTTAGCCCAGTTTTTGGTGTGTTTGGATTAGCTTTGGTGGGCTTGACCATGTTTTGTCAGGTTTTTTCGAATGTATTGATGACTTCTGTCTGGTTTTCTATTTTGGCGGGTTTGAAAATATTTTTGGATGAGTTTTGGCGGGTTTGAAAATATTTTGGCTCTTTGCGCAGAGATGACGGTGCCAGTTGCGGTGCGCTCCGGGGCGCTCCTTCTGCGGAAAGACGCCTGGCAGCGGCACTTGGGACAGCTCCGCGTCTCCGTATTCTGCGTTTCTTGCCTTCTGCATCTCAGCAAAATGCTTTCCCACTAGGTCTAGCAAGGAGAAACTGTGGCAGCTGAGTAGATGTAGCCCGGCCCGCCCTTTGAAGTTGACAAGTTCTTGGCATCTCAGAGCCTCAAGGCAAGAGCAAGGTTATCTATGGTAGGCTGGGGCAGAACTAGCAGCAAGCAGAGCAAAGTTGTCCAAGAATAGCTTCCATTGGAATGCTAATGGCAATTGAAGAGGCAGGCCAGTGGCAAGCCACTAGCTTCTAGCAGTTTGAAAGTTGCAGACACAGTGCAGGTGTTGTGCGGCTTCCTTCTTGGCCTCCTAGAAGGTGCCGCGCTCTCCGTCTCTTGCTTGCCAATATGTTGCCGTGTTCCTCCTATTGTTTGGTTTGTTTTGATTTGTTTTTATGATGTTTTGGCGGGTTTTCGGAATGTTTTGGTGGTGTTTTAGAATGTTTTGTTTTCTCTTGTGTTGTTTTTATTGTGTTGGCATTTTGTGGAACGTTTGGATTCCTTTCGGCGGGTTTTAAAGTATTTTGGCGGGTATTTGGAATGTTTTGGTTTGCTTTCATTTGTTTTGATTATGTTTTGGCAAGTTATTGAAAGTTTCGATCACTTCTGACTGGTTTTCTAGTATTTTGGCATCTTTTCAGAATGTTTTGATCAGTTTTGGCAGGTTCTAAACTATTTTGTCAGGTTTTTGGAATTTTTTGGTTGGTTTTGATTTGTTTTTATGATGTTTTGCCAAGTTTTCTGAATGTTTTGATCAGTTCTGTCTGGTTTTCTAATGTTTTGGCATCTTTTCAGAATGTTTTGATGAGTTTTGCGGGTCTAAATCATTTTGGCGGGTTTTTGGAATATTTTGGTTGGTTTTGATTTGTTTTTATGATGTTTTGGCGGGTTTTCGGAATGTTTTGGTTGGGTTTTAGAATGTTTTGTATTCTCTTGAGTTGTTTTTATTGTGTTGGCAGGTTTTGGAATGTTTGGATTTTTTTGGCGAGTTTTAAAATCTTTTGGCGGGTATTTGGAATGTTTTGGCGGGTATTCGGAAGGTTTTGATTAGTTTTGACGGGTTTTGAAATATTTTTGCGAGTTTTTAGAAGGTTTCGATTTGTTTTGATTTGTTTTGATTCTGTTTAGCCCAGTTTTTGGTGTGTTTGGATTAGCTTTGGTGGGCTTGATCATGTTTTGTCAGGTTTTTTCGAATGTATTGATCACTTCTGTCTGGTTTTCTATTTTGGCGGGTTTGAAAATATTTTTGGATTAGTTTTGGCGGGTTTGAAAATATTTTGGCTCTTTGCGCAGAGATGACGGTGCCGGTTGCGGTGCGCTCCGGGGCGCTCCTTCTGCGGAAAGACGCCTGGCAGCGGCACTTGGGACAGCTCCGTGTCTCCGTATTCTGCGTTTCTTGCCTTCTGCATCTCAGCAAAATGCTTTCCCACTAGGTCTAGCAAGGAGAAACTGTGGCAGCTGAGTAGATGTAGCCCGGCCCGCCCTTTGAAGTTGACAAGTTCTTGGCATCTCAGAGCCTCAAGGCAAGAGCAAGGTTATCTATGGTAGGCTGGGGCAGAACTAGCAGCAAGCAGAGCAAAGTTGTCCAAGAATAGCTTCCATTGGAATGCTAATGGCAATTGAAGAGGCAGGCCAGTGGCAAGCCACTAGCTTCTAGCAGTTTGAAAGTTGCAGACACAGTGCAGGTGTTGTGCGGCTTCCTTCTTGGCCTCCTAGAAGGTGCCGCGCTCTCCGTCTCTTGCTTGCCAATATGTTGCCGTGTTCCTCCTATTGTTTGGTTTGTTTTGATTTGTTTTTATGATGTTTTGGCGGGTTTTCGGAATGTTTTAGTGGTGTTTTAGAATGTTTTGTTTTCTCTTGTGTTGTTTTTATTGTGTTGGCATTTTGTGGAACGTTTGGATTCCTTTCGGCGGGTTTTAAAGTATTTTGGCGGGTATTTGGAATGTTTTGGTTTGCTTTCATTTGTTTTGATTATGTTTTGGCAAGTTATTGAATGTTTCGATCACTTCTGACTGGTTTTCTAGTATTTTGGCATCTTTTCAGAATGTTTTGATCAGTTTTGGCAGGTTCTAAACTATTTTGTCAGGTTTTCGGAATTTTTTGGTTGGTTTTGATTTGTTTTTATGATGTTTTGCCAAGTTTTTTGAATGTTTTGATCAGTTCTGTCTGGTTTTCTAATGTTTTGGCATCTTTTCAGAATGTTTTGATGAGTTTTGCGGGTCTAAATCATTTTGGCGGGTTTTCGGAATATTTTGGTTGGTTTTGATTTGTTTTTATGATGTTTTGGCGGGTTTTCGGAATGTTTTGGTTGGGTTTTAGAATGTTTTGTATTCTCTTGAGTTGTTTTTATTGTGTTGGCAGGTTTTGGAATGTTTGGATTTTTTTGGCGAGTTTTAAAATCTTTTGGCGGGTATTTGGAATGTTTTGGCGGGTATTCGGAAGGTTTTGATTAGTTTTGACGGGTTTTGAAATATTTTGGCGGGTTTTTAGAAGGTTTCAATTTGTTTTGATTTGTTTTGATTCTGTTTAGCCCAGTTTTTGGTGTGTTTGGATTAGCTTTGGTGGGCTTGATCATGTTTTGTCAGGTTTTTTGGAATGTATTGATCACTTCTGTCTGGTTTTCTATTTTGGCGGGTTTGAAAATGGTTTTGGATTAGTTTTGGCGGGTTTTAAAATATTTTGGCTCTTTGCGCAGAGATGACGGTGCCGGTTGTGGTGCGCTCCGGGGCGCTCCTTCTGCGGAAAGACGCCTGGCAGCGGCACTTGGGACAGCTCCGTGTCTCCGTATTCTGCGTTTCTTGCCTTCTGCATCTCAGCAAAATGCTTTCCCACTAGGTCTAGCAAGGAGAAACTGTGGCAGCTGAGTAGATGTAGCCCGGCCCGCCCTTTGAAGTTGACAAGTTCTTGGCATCTCAGAGCCTCAAGGCAAGAGCAAGGTTATCTATGGTAGGCTGGGGCAGAACTAGCAGCAAGCAGAGCAAAGTTGTCCAAGAATAGCTTCCATTGGAATGCTAATGGCAATTGAAGAGGCAGGCCAGTGGCAAGCCACTAGCTTCTAGCAGTTTGAAAGTTGCAGACACAGTGCAGGTGTTGTGCGGCTTCCTTCTTGGCCTCCTAGAAGGTGCCGCGCTCTCCGTCTCTTGCTTGCCAATATGTTGCCGTGTTCCTCCTATTGTTTGGTTTGTTTTGATTTGTTTTGATGATGTTTTGGCGGGTTTCGGAATGTTTTGGTGGTGTTTTAGAATGTTTTGTTTTCTCTTGTGTTGTTTTTATTGTCTTGGCAGGTTGTGGAATATTTGGATTCCTTTTGGCGGGTTTTAAAATCTTTTGGCGGGTATTTGGAATGTTTTGGTTTGCTTTCATTTTTTTTGATTGTGTTTTGGCAAGTTATTGAAAGTTTCGATCACTTCTGACTGGTTTTCTAGTATTTTGGCATCTTTTCAGAATGTTTTGATCAGTTTTGGCAGGTTCTAAACTATTTTGTCAGGTTTTTGGAATTTTTTGGTTGGTTTTGATTTGTTTTTGTGATGTTTTGCCAAGTTTTCTGAATATTTTGATCAGTTCTGTCTGGTTTTCTAATGTTTTGGCATCTTTTCAGAATGTTTTGATGAGTTTTGCGGGTCTAAATCATTTTGGCGGGTTTTTGGAATATTTTGGTTGGTTTTGATTTGTTTTTATGATGTTTTGGCGGGTTTTGGGAATGTTTTGGTTGGGTTTTAGAATGTTTTGTATTCTCTTGAGTTGTTTTTATTGTGTTGGCAGGTTTTGGAATGTTTGGATTCCTTTTGGCGGGTGTTCGGAATGTTTTGATTAGTTTTGACGGGTTTTGAAATATTTTGGCGGGTTTTTAGAAGGTTTCGATTTGTTTTGATTTGTTTTGATTCTGTTTAGCCCAGTTTTTGGTGTGTTTGGATTAGCTTTGGTGGGCTTGACCATGTTTTGTCAGGTTTTTTCGAATGTATTGATGACTTCTGTCTGGTTTTCTATTTTGGCGGGTTTGAAAATATTTTTGGATGAGTTTTGGCGGGTTTGAAAATATTTTGGCTCTTTGCGCAGAGATGACGGTGCCAGTTGCGGTGCGCTCCGGGGCGCTCCTTCTGCGGAAAGACGCCTGGCAGCGGCACTTGGGACAGCTCCGCGTCTCCGTATTCTGCGTTTCTTGCCTTCTGCATCTCAGCAAAATGCTTTCCCACTAGGTCTAGCAAGGAGAAACTGTGGCAGCTGAGTAGATGTAGCCCGGCCCGCCCTTTGAAGTTGACAAGTTCTTGGCATCTCAGAGCCTCAAGGCAAGAGCAAGGTTATCTATGGTAGGCTGGGGCAGAACTAGCAGCAAGCAGAGCAAAGTTGTCCAAGAATAGCTTCCATTGGAATGCTAATGGCAATTGAAGAGGCAGGCCAGTGGCAAGCCACTAGCTTCTAGCAGTTTGAAAGTTGCAGACACAGTGCAGGTGTTGTGCGGCTTCCTTCTTGGCCTCCTAGAAGGTGCCGCGCTCTCCGTCTCTTGCTTGCCAATATGTTGCCGTGTTCCTCCTATTGTTTGGTTTGTTTTGATTTGTTTTTATGATGTTTTGGCGGGTTTTCGGAATGTTTTGGTGGTGTTTTAGAATGTTTTGTTTTCTCTTGTGTTGTTTTTATTGTGTTGGCATTTTGTGGAACGTTTGGATTCCTTTCGGCGGGTTTTAAAGTATTTTGGCGGGTATTTGGAATGTTTTGGTTTGCTTTCATTTGTTTTGATTATGTTTTGGCAAGTTATTGAAAGTTTCGATCACTTCTGACTGGTTTTCTAGTATTTTGGCATCTTTTCAGAATGTTTTGATCAGTTTTGGCAGGTTCTAAACTATTTTGTCAGGTTTTTGGAATTTTTTGGTTGGTTTTGATTTGTTTTTATGATGTTTTGCCAAGTTTTCTGAATGTTTTGATCAGTTCTGTCTGGTTTTCTAATGTTTTGGCATCTTTTCAGAATGTTTTGATGAGTTTTGCGGGTCTAAATCATTTTGGCGGGTTTTTGGAATATTTTGGTTGGTTTTGATTTGTTTTTATGATGTTTTGGCGGGTTTTCGGAATGTTTTGGTTGGGTTTTAGAATGTTTTGTATTCTCTTGAGTTGTTTTTATTGTGTTGGCAGGTTTTGGAATGTTTGGATTTTTTTGGCGAGTTTTAAAATCTTTTGGCGGGTATTTGGAATGTTTTGGCGGGTATTCGGAAGGTTTTGATTAGTTTTGACGGGTTTTGAAATATTTTTGCGAGTTTTTAGAAGGTTTCGATTTGTTTTGATTTGTTTTGATTCTGTTTAGCCCAGTTTTTGGTGTGTTTGGATTAGCTTTGGTGGGCTTGATCATGTTTTGTCAGGTTTTTTGGAATGTATTGATCACTTCTGTCTGGTTTTCTATTTTGGCGGGTTTGAAAATATTTTTGGATTAGTTTTGGCGGGTTTGAAAATATTTTGGCTCTTTGCGCAGAGATGACGGTGCCGGTTGCGGTGCGCTCCGGGGCGCTCCTTCTGCGGAAAGACGCCTGGCAGCGGCACTTGGGACAGCTCCGTGTCTCCGTATTCTGCGTTTCTTGCCTTCTGCATCTCAGCAAAATGCTTTCCCACTAGGTCTAGCAAGGAGAAACTGTGGCAGCTGAGTAGATGTAGCCCGGCCCGCCCTTTGAAGTTGACAAGTTCTTGGCATCTCAGAGCCTCAAGGCAAGAGCAAGGTTATCTATGGTAGGCTGGGGCAGAACTAGCAGCAAGCAGAGCAAAGTTGTCCAAGAATAGCTTCCATTGGAATGCTAATGGCAATTGAAGAGGCAGGCCAGTGGCAAGCCACTAGCTTCTAGCAGTTTGAAAGTTGCAGACACAGTGCAGGTGTTGTGCGGCTTCCTTCTTGGCCTCCTAGAAGGTGCCGCGCTCTCCGTCTCTTGCTTGCCAATATGTTGCCGTGTTCCTCCTATTGTTTGGTTTGTTTTGATTTGTTTTTATGATGTTTTGGCGGGTTTTCGGAATGTTTTAGTGGTGTTTTAGAATGTTTTGTTTTCTCTTGTGTTGTTTTTATTGTGTTGGCATTTTGTGGAACGTTTGGATTCCTTTCGGCGGGTTTTAAAGTATTTTGGCGGGTATTTGGAATGTTTTGGTTTGCTTTCATTTGTTTTGATTATGTTTTGGCAAGTTATTGAAAGTTTCGATCACTTCTGACTGGTTTTCTAGTATTTTGGCATCTTTTCAGAATGTTTTGATCAGTTTTGGCAGGTTCTAAACTATTTTGTCAGGTTTTCGGAATTTTTTGGTTGGTTTTGATTTGTTTTTATGATGTTTTGCCAAGTTTTTTGAATGTTTTGATCAGTTCTGTCTGGTTTTCTAATGTTTTGGCATCTTTTCAGAATGTTTTGATGAGTTTTGCGGGTCTAAATCATTTTGGCGGGTTTTCGGAATATTTTGGTTGGTTTTGATTTGTTTTTATGATGTTTTGGCGGGTTTTCGGAATGTTTTGGTTGGGTTTTAGAATGTTTTGTATTCTCTTGAGTTGTTTTTATTGTGTTGGCAGGTTTTGGAATGTTTGGATTTTTTTGGCGAGTTTTAAAATCTTTTGGCGGGTATTTGGAATGTTTTGGCGGGTATTCGGAAGGTTTTGATTAGTTTTGACGGGTTTTGAAATATTTTGGCGGGTTTTTAGAAGGTTTCAATTTGTTTTGATTTGTTTTGATTCTGTTTAGCCCAGTTTTTGGTGTGTTTGGATTAGCTTTGGTGGGCTTGATCATGTTTTGTCAGGTTTTTTGGAATGTATTGATCACTTCTGTCTGGTTTTCTATTTTGGCGGGTTTGAAAATGGTTTTGGATTAGTTTTGGCGGGTTTTAAAATATTTTGGCTCTTTGCGCAGAGATGACGGTGCCGGTTGTGGTGCGCTCCGGGGCGCTCCTTCTGCGGAAAGACGCCTGGCAGCGGCACTTGGGACAGCTCCGCGTCTCCGTATTCTGCGTTTCTTGCCTTCTGCATCTCAGCAAAATGCTTTCCCACTAGGTCTAGCAAGGAGAAACTGTGGCAGCTGAGTAGATGTAGCCCGGCCCGCCCTTTGAAGTTGACAAGTTCTTGGCATCTCAGAGCCTCAAGGCAAGAGCAAGGTTATCTATGGTAGGCTGGGGCAGAACTAGCAGCAAGCAGAGCAAAGTTGTCCAAGAATAGCTTCCATTGGAATGCTAATGGCAATTGAAGAGGCAGGCCAGTGGCAAGCCACTAGCTTCTAGCAGTTTGAAAGTTGCAGACACAGTGCAGGTGTTGTGCGGCTTCCTTCTTGGCCTCCTAGAAGGTGCCGCGCTCTCCGTCTCTTGCTTGCCAATATGTTGCCGTGTTCCTCCTATTGTTTGGTTTGTTTTGATTTGTTTTGATGATGTTTTGGCGGGTTTCGGAATGTTTTGGTGGTGTTTTAGAATGTTTTGTTTTCTCTTGTGTTGTTTTTATTGTCTTGGCAGGTTGTGGAATATTTGGATTCCTTTCGGCGGGTTTTAAAATCTTTTGGCGGGTATTTGGAATGTTTTGGTTTGCTTTCATTTTTTTTGATTGTGTTTTGGCAAGTTATTGAAAGTTTCGATCACTTCTGACTGGTTTTCTAGTATTTTGGCATCTTTTCAGAATGTTTTGATCAGTTTTGGCAGGTTCTAAACTATTTTGTCAGGTTTTTGGAATTTTTTGGTTGGTTTTGATTTGTTTTTGTGATGTTTTGCCAAGTTTTCTGAATATTTTGATCAGTTCTGTCTGGTTTTCTAATGTTTTGGCATCTTTTCAGAATGTTTTGATGAGTTTTGCGGGTCTAAATCATTTTGGCGGGTTTTTGGAATATTTTGGTTGGTTTTGATTTGTTTTTATGATGTTTTGGCGGGTTTTGGGAATGTTTTGGTTGGGTTTTAGAATGTTTTGTATTCTCTTGAGTTGTTTTTATTGTGTTGGCAGGTTTTGGAATGTTTGGATTCCTTTTGGCGGGTGTTCGGAATGTTTTGATTAGTTTTGACGGGTTTTGAAATATTTTGGCGGGTTTTTAGAAGGTTTCGATTTGTTTTGATTTGTTTTGATTCTGTTTAGCCCAGTTTTTGGTGTGTTTGGATTAGCTTTGGTGGGCTTGACCATGTTTTGTCAGGTTTTTTCGAATGTATTGATGACTTCTGTCTGGTTTTCTATTTTGGCGGGTTTGAAAATATTTTTGGATTAGTTTTGGCGGGTTTGAAAATATTTTGGCTCTTTGCGCAGAGATGACGGTGCCGGTTGCGGTGCGCTCCGGGGCGCTCCTTCTGCGGAAAGACGCCTGGCAGCGGCACTTGGGACAGCTCCGTGTCTCCGTATTCTGCGTTTCTTGCCTTCTGCATCTCAGCAAAATGCTTTCCCACTAGGTCTAGCAAGGAGAAACTGTGGCAGCTGAGTAGATGTAGCCCGGCCCGCCCTTTGAAGTTGACAAGTTCTTGGCATCTCAGAGCCTCAAGGCAAGAGCAAGGTTATCTATGGTAGGCTGGGGCAGAACTAGCAGCAAGCAGAGCAAAGTTGTCCAAGAATAGCTTCCATTGGAATGCTAATGGCAATTGAAGAGGCAGGCCAGTGGCAAGCCACTAGCTTCTAGCAGTTTGAAAGTTGCAGACACAGTGCAGGTGTTGTGCGGCTTCCTTCTTGGCCTCCTAGAAGGTGCCGCGCTCTCCGTCTCTTGCTTGCCAATATGTTGCCGTGTTCCTCCTATTGTTTGGTTTGTTTTGATTTGTTTTTATGATGTTTTGGCGGGTTTTCGGAATGTTTTAGTGGTGTTTTAGAATGTTTTGTTTTCTCTTGTGTTGTTTTTATTGTGTTGGCATTTTGTGGAACGTTTGGATTCCTTTCGGCGGGTTTTAAAGTATTTTGGCGGGTATTTGGAATGTTTTGGTTTGCTTTCATTTGTTTTGATTATGTTTTGGCAAGTTATTGAAAGTTTCGATCACTTCTGACTGGTTTTCTAGTATTTTGGCATCTTTTCAGAATGTTTTGATCAGTTTTGGCAGGTTCTAAACTATTTTGTCAGGTTTTCGGAATTTTTTGGTTGGTTTTGATTTGTTTTTATGATGTTTTGCCAAGTTTTTTGAATGTTTTGATCAGTTCTGTCTGGTTTTCTAATGTTTTGGCATCTTTTCAGAATGTTTTGATGAGTTTTGCGGGTCTAAATCATTTTGGCGGGTTTTCGGAATATTTTGGTTGGTTTTGATTTGTTTTTATGATGTTTTGGCGGGTTTTCGGAATGTTTTGGTTGGGTTTTAGAATGTTTTGTATTCTCTTGAGTTGTTTTTATTGTGTTGGCAGGTTTTGGAATGTTTGGATTTTTTTGGCGAGTTTTAAAATCTTTTGGCGGGTATTTGGAATGTTTTGGCGGGTATTCGGAAGGTTTTGATTAGTTTTGACGGGTTTTGAAATATTTTGGCGGGTTTTTAGAAGGTTTCAATTTGTTTTGATTTGTTTTGATTCTGTTTAGCCCAGTTTTTGGTGTGTTTGGATTAGCTTTGGTGGGCTTGATCATGTTTTGTCAGGTTTTTTGGAATGTATTGATCACTTCTGTCTGGTTTTCTATTTTGGCGGGTTTGAAAATGGTTTTGGATTAGTTTTGGCGGGTTTTAAAATATTTTGGCTCTTTGCGCAGAGATGACGGTGCCGGTTGTGGTGCGCTCCGGGGCGCTCCTTCTGCGGAAAGACGCCTGGCAGCGGCACTTGGGACAGCTCCGTGTCTCCGTATTCTGCGTTTCTTGCCTTCTGCATCTCAGCAAAATGCTTTCCCACTAGGTCTAGCAAGGAGAAACTGTGGCAGCTGAGTAGATGTAGCCCGGCCCGCCCTTTGAAGTTGACAAGTTCTTGGCATCTCAGAGCCTCAAGGCAAGAGCAAGGTTATCTATGGTAGGCTGGGGCAGAACTAGCAGCAAGCAGAGCAAAGTTGTCCAAGAATAGCTTCCATTGGAATGCTAATGGCAATTGAAGAGGCAGGCCAGTGGCAAGCCACTAGCTTCTAGCAGTTTGAAAGTTGCAGACACAGTGCAGGTGTTGTGCGGCTTCCTTCTTGGCCTCCTAGAAGGTGCCGCGCTCTCCGTCTCTTGCTTGCCAATATGTTGCCGTGTTCCTCCTATTGTTTGGTTTGTTTTGATTTGTTTTGATGATGTTTTGGCGGGTTTCGGAATGTTTTGGTGGTGTTTTAGAATGTTTTGTTTTCTCTTGTGTTGTTTTTATTGTCTTGGCAGGTTGTGGAATATTTGGATTCCTTTTGGCGGGTTTTAAAATCTTTTGGCGGGTATTTGGAATGTTTTGGTTTGCTTTCATTTTTTTTGATTGTGTTTTGGCAAGTTATTGAAAGTTTCGATCACTTCTGACTGGTTTTCTAGTATTTTGGCATCTTTTCAGAATGTTTTGATCAGTTTTGGCAGGTTCTAAACTATTTTGTCAGGTTTTTGGAATTTTTTGGTTGGTTTTGATTTGTTTTTGTGATGTTTTGCCAAGTTTTCTGAATATTTTGATCAGTTCTGTCTGGTTTTCTAATGTTTTGGCATCTTTTCAGAATGTTTTGATGAGTTTTGCGGGTCTAAATCATTTTGGCGGGTTTTTGGAATATTTTGGTTGGTTTTGATTTGTTTTTATGATGTTTTGGCGGGTTTTGGGAATGTTTTGGTTGGGTTTTAGAATGTTTTGTATTCTCTTGAGTTGTTTTTATTGTGTTGGCAGGTTTTGGAATGTTTGGATTCCTTTTGGCGGGTGTTCGGAATGTTTTGATTAGTTTTGACGGGTTTTGAAATATTTTGGCGGGTTTTTAGAAGGTTTCGATTTGTTTTGATTTGTTTTGATTCTGTTTAGCCCAGTTTTTGGTGTGTTTGGATTAGCTTTGGTGGGCTTGACCATGTTTTGTCAGGTTTTTTCGAATGTATTGATGACTTCTGTCTGGTTTTCTATTTTGGCGGGTTTGAAAATATTTTTGGATGAGTTTTGGCGGGTTTGAAAATATTTTGGCTCTTTGCGCAGAGATGACGGTGCCAGTTGCGGTGCGCTCCGGGGCGCTCCTTCTGCGGAAAGACGCCTGGCAGCGGCACTTGGGACAGCTCCGCGTCTCCGTATTCTGCGTTTCTTGCCTTCTGCATCTCAGCAAAATGCTTTCCCACTAGGTCTAGCAAGGAGAAACTGTGGCAGCTGAGTAGATGTAGCCCGGCCCGCCCTTTGAAGTTGACAAGTTCTTGGCATCTCAGAGCCTCAAGGCAAGAGCAAGGTTATCTATGGTAGGCTGGGGCAGAACTAGCAGCAAGCAGAGCAAAGTTGTCCAAGAATAGCTTCCATTGGAATGCTAATGGCAATTGAAGAGGCAGGCCAGTGGCAAGCCACTAGCTTCTAGCAGTTTGAAAGTTGCAGACACAGTGCAGGTGTTGTGCGGCTTCCTTCTTGGCCTCCTAGAAGGTGCCGCGCTCTCCGTCTCTTGCTTGCCAATATGTTGCCGTGTTCCTCCTATTGTTTGGTTTGTTTTGATTTGTTTTTATGATGTTTTGGCGGGTTTTCGGAATGTTTTGGTGGTGTTTTAGAATGTTTTGTTTTCTCTTGTGTTGTTTTTATTGTGTTGGCATTTTGTGGAACGTTTGGATTCCTTTCGGCGGGTTTTAAAGTATTTTGGCGGGTATTTGGAATGTTTTGGTTTGCTTTCATTTGTTTTGATTATGTTTTGGCAAGTTATTGAAAGTTTCGATCACTTCTGACTGGTTTTCTAGTATTTTGGCATCTTTTCAGAATGTTTTGATCAGTTTTGGCAGGTTCTAAACTATTTTGTCAGGTTTTTGGAATTTTTTGGTTGGTTTTGATTTGTTTTTATGATGTTTTGCCAAGTTTTCTGAATGTTTTGATCAGTTCTGTCTGGTTTTCTAATGTTTTGGCATCTTTTCAGAATGTTTTGATGAGTTTTGCGGGTCTAAATCATTTTGGCGGGTTTTTGGAATATTTTGGTTGGTTTTGATTTGTTTTTATGATGTTTTGGCGGGTTTTCGGAATGTTTTGGTTGGGTTTTAGAATGTTTTGTATTCTCTTGAGTTGTTTTTATTGTGTTGGCAGGTTTTGGAATGTTTGGATTTTTTTGGCGAGTTTTAAAATCTTTTGGCGGGTATTTGGAATGTTTTGGCGGGTATTCGGAAGGTTTTGATTAGTTTTGACGGGTTTTGAAATATTTTTGCGAGTTTTTAGAAGGTTTCGATTTGTTTTGATTTGTTTTGATTCTGTTTAGCCCAGTTTTTGGTGTGTTTGGATTAGCTTTGGTGGGCTTGATCATGTTTTGTCAGGTTTTTTGGAATGTATTGATCACTTCTGTCTGGTTTTCTATTTTGGCGGGTTTGAAAATATTTTTGGATTAGTTTTGGCGGGTTTGAAAATATTTTGGCTCTTTGCGCAGAGATGACGGTGCCGGTTGCGGTGCGCTCCGGGGCGCTCCTTCTGCGGAAAGACGCCTGGCAGCGGCACTTGGGACAGCTCCGTGTCTCCGTATTCTGCGTTTCTTGCCTTCTGCATCTCAGCAAAATGCTTTCCCACTAGGTCTAGCAAGGAGAAACTGTGGCAGCTGAGTAGATGTAGCCCGGCCCGCCCTTTGAAGTTGACAAGTTCTTGGCATCTCAGAGCCTCAAGGCAAGAGCAAGGTTATCTATGGTAGGCTGGGGCAGAACTAGCAGCAAGCAGAGCAAAGTTGTCCAAGAATAGCTTCCATTGGAATGCTAATGGCAATTGAAGAGGCAGGCCAGTGGCAAGCCACTAGCTTCTAGCAGTTTGAAAGTTGCAGACACAGTGCAGGTGTTGTGCGGCTTCCTTCTTGGCCTCCTAGAAGGTGCCGCGCTCTCCGTCTCTTGCTTGCCAATATGTTGCCATGTTCCTCCTATTGTTTGGTTTGTTTTGATTTGTTTTTATGATGTTTTGGCGGGTTTTTGGAATGTTTTAGTGGTGTTTTAGAATGTTTTGTTTTCTCTTGTGTTGTTTTTATTGTGTTGGCATTTTGTGGAACGTTTGGATTCCTTTCGGCGGGTTTTAAAGTATTTTGGCGGGTATTTGGAATGTTTTGGTTTGCTTTCATTTGTTTTGATTATGTTTTGGCAAGTTATTGAAAGTTTCGATCACTTCTGACTGGTTTTCTAGTATTTTGGCATCTTTTCAGAATGTTTTGATCAGTTTTGGCAGGTTCTAAACTATTTTGTCAGGTTTTCGGAACTTTTTGGTTGGTTTTGATTTGTTTTTATGATGTTTTGCCAAGTTTTTTGAATGTTTTGATCAGTTCTGTCTGGTTTTCTAATGTTTTGGCATCTTTTCAGAATGTTTTGATGAGTTTTGCGGGTCTAAATCATTTTGGCGGGTTTTCGGAATATTTTGGTTGGTTTTGATTTGTTTTTATGATGTTTTGGCGGGTTTTCGGAATGTTTTGGTTGGGTTTTAGAATGTTTTGTATTCTCTTGAGTTGTTTTTATTGTGTTGGCAGGTTTTGGAATGTTTGGATTTTTTTGGCGAGTTTTAAAATCTTTTGGCGGGTATTTGGAATGTTTTGGCGGGTATTCGGAAGGTTTTGATTAGTTTTGACGGGTTTTGAAATATTTTGGCGGGTTTTTAGAAGGTTTCAATTTGTTTTGATTTGTTTTGATTCTGTTTAGCCCAGTTTTTGGTGTGTTTGGATTAGCTTTGGTGGGCTTGATCATGTTTTGTCAGGTTTTTTGGAATGTATTGATCACTTCTGTCTGGTTTTCTATTTTGGCGGGTTTGAAAATGGTTTTGGATTAGTTTTGGCGGGTTTTAAAATATTTTGGCTCTTTGCGCAGAGATGACGGTGCCGGTTGTGGTGCGCTCCGGGGCGCTCCTTCTGCGGAAAGACGCCTGGCAGCGGCACTTGGGACAGCTCCGCGTCTCCGTATTCTGCGTTTCTTGCCTTCTGCATCTCAGCAAAATGCTTTCCCACTAGGTCTAGCAAGGAGAAACTGTGGCAGCTGAGTAGATGTAGCCCGGCCCGCCCTTTGAAGTTGACAAGTTCTTGGCATCTCAGAGCCTCAAGGCAAGAGCAAGGTTATCTATGGTAGGCTGGGGCAGAACTAGCAGCAAGCAGAGCAAAGTTGTCCAAGAATAGCTTCCATTGGAATGCTAATGGCAATTGAAGAGGCAGGCCAGTGGCAAGCCACTAGCTTCTAGCAGTTTGAAAGTTGCAGACACAGTGCAGGTGTTGTGCGGCTTCCTTCTTGGCCTCCTAGAAGGTGCCGCGCTCTCCGTCTCTTGCTTGCCAATATGTTGCCGTGTTCCTCCTATTGTTTGGTTTGTTTTGATTTGTTTTGATGATGTTTTGGCGGGTTTCGGAATGTTTTGGTGGTGTTTTAGAATGTTTTGTTTTCTCTTGTGTTGTTTTTATTGTCTTGGCAGGTTGTGGAATATTTGGATTCCTTTCGGCGGGTTTTAAAATCTTTTGGCGGGTATTTGGAATGTTTTGGTTTGCTTTCATTTTTTTTGATTGTGTTTTGGCAAGTTATTGAAAGTTTCGATCACTTCTGACTGGTTTTCTAGTATTTTGGCATCTTTTCAGAATGTTTTGATCAGTTTTGGCAGGTTCTAAACTATTTTGTCAGGTTTTTGGAATTTTTTGGTTGGTTTTGATTTGTTTTTGTGATGTTTTGCCAAGTTTTCTGAATATTTTGATCAGTTCTGTCTGGTTTTCTAATGTTTTGGCATCTTTTCAGAATGTTTTGATGAGTTTTGCGGGTCTAAATCATTTTGGCGGGTTTTTGGAATATTTTGGTTGGTTTTGATTTGTTTTTATGATGTTTTGGCGGGTTTTGGGAATGTTTTGGTTGGGTTTTAGAATGTTTTGTATTCTCTTGAGTTGTTTTTATTGTGTTGGCAGGTTTTGGAATGTTTGGATTCCTTTTGGCGGGTGTTCGGAATGTTTTGATTAGTTTTGACGGGTTTTGAAATATTTTGGCGGGTTTTTAGAAGGTTTCGATTTGTTTTGATTTGTTTTGATTCTGTTTAGCCCAGTTTTTGGTGTGTTTGGATTAGCTTTGGTGGGCTTGACCATGTTTTGTCAGGTTTTTTCGAATGTATTGATGACTTCTGTCTGGTTTTCTATTTTGGCGGGTTTGAAAATATTTTTGGATGAGTTTTGGCGGGTTTGAAAATATTTTGGCTCTTTGCGCAGAGATGACGGTGCCAGTTGCGGTGCGCTCCGGGGCGCTCCTTCTGCGGAAAGACGCCTGGCAGCGGCACTTGGGACAGCTCCGTGTCTCCGTATTCTGCGTTTCTTGCCTTCTGCATCTCAGCAAAATGCTTTCCCACTAGGTCTAGCAAGGAGAAACTGTGGCAGCTGAGTAGATGTAGCCCGGCCCGCCCTTTGAAGTTGACAAGTTCTTGGCATCTCAGAGCCTCAAGGCAAGAGCAAGGTTATCTATGGTAGGCTGGGGCAGAACTAGCAGCAAGCAGAGCAAAGTTGTCCAAGAATAGCTTCCATTGGAATGCTAATGGCAATTGAAGAGGCAGGCCAGTGGCAAGCCACTAGCTTCTAGCAGTTTGAAAGTTGCAGACACAGTGCAGGTGTTGTGCGGCTTCCTTCTTGGCCTCCTAGAAGGTGCCGCGCTCTCCGTCTCTTGCTTGCCAATATGTTGCCGTGTTCCTCCTATTGTTTGGTTTGTTTTGATTTGTTTTTATGATGTTTTGGCGGGTTTTCGGAATGTTTTGGTGGTGTTTTAGAATGTTTTGTTTTCTCTTGTGTTGTTTTTATTGTGTTGGCATTTTGTGGAACGTTTGGATTCCTTTCGGCGGGTTTTAAAGTATTTTGGCGGGTATTTGGAATGTTTTGGTTTGCTTTCATTTGTTTTGATTATGTTTTGGCAAGTTATTGAAAGTTTCGATCACTTCTGACTGGTTTTCTAGTATTTTGGCATCTTTTCAGAATGTTTTGATCAGTTTTGGCAGGTTCTAAACTATTTTGTCAGGTTTTTGGAATTTTTTGGTTGGTTTTGATTTGTTTTTATGATGTTTTGCCAAGTTTTCTGAATGTTTTGATCAGTTCTGTCTGGTTTTCTAATGTTTTGGCATCTTTTCAGAATGTTTTGATGAGTTTTGCGGGTCTAAATCATTTTGGCGGGTTTTTGGAATATTTTGGTTGGTTTTGATTTGTTTTTATGATGTTTTGGCGGGTTTTCGGAATGTTTTGGTTGGGTTTTAGAATGTTTTGTATTCTCTTGAGTTGTTTTTATTGTGTTGGCAGGTTTTGGAATGTTTGGATTTTTTTGGCGAGTTTTAAAATCTTTTGGCGGGTATTTGGAATGTTTTGGCGGGTATTCGGAAGGTTTTGATTAGTTTTGACGGGTTTTGAAATATTTTTGCGAGTTTTTAGAAGGTTTCGATTTGTTTTGATTTGTTTTGATTCTGTTTAGCCCAGTTTTTGGTGTGTTTGGATTAGCTTTGGTGGGCTTGATCATGTTTTGTCAGGTTTTTTCGAATGTATTGATGACTTCTGTCTGGTTTTCTATTTTGGCGGGTTTGAACATATTTTTGGATTAGTTTTGGCGGGTTTGAAAATATTTTGGCTCTTTGCGCAGAGATGACGGTGCCGGTTGCGGTGCGCTCCGGGGCGCTCCTTCTGCGGAAAGACGCCTGGCAGCGGCACTTGGGACAGCTCCGTGTCTCCGTATTCTGCGTTTCTTGCCTTCTGCATCTCAGCAAAATGCTTTCCCACTAGGTCTAGCAAGGAGAAACTGTGGCAGCTGAGTAGATGTAGCCCGGCCCGCCCTTTGAAGTTGACAAGTTCTTGGCATCTCAGAGCCTCAAGGCAAGAGCAAGGTTATCTATGGTAGGCTGGAGCAGAACTAGCAGCAAGCAGAGCAAAGTTGTCCAAGAATAGCTTCCATTGGAATGCTAATGGCAATTGAAGAGGCAGGCCAGTGGCAAGCCACTAGCTTCTAGCAGTTTGAAAGTTGCAGACACAGTGCAGGTGTTGTGCGGCTTCCTTCTTGGCCTCCTAGAAGGTGCCGCGCTCTCCGTCTCTTGCTTGCCAATATGTTGCCGTGTTCCTCCTATTGTTTGGTTTGTTTTGATTTGTTTTGATGATGTTTTGGCGGGTTTTCGGAATGTTTTGGTGGTGTTTTAGAATGTTTTGTTTTCTCTTGTGTTGTTTTTATTGTGTTGGCATTTTGTGGAACGTTTGGATTCCTTTCGGCGGGTTTTAAAGTATTTTGGCGGGTATTTGGAATGTTTTGGTTTGCTTTCATTTGTTTTGATTATGTTTTGGCAAGTTATTGAAAGTTTCGATCACTTCTGACTGGTTTTCTAGTATTTTGGCATCTTTTCAGAATGTTTTGATCAGTTTTGGCAGGTTCTAAACTATTTTGTCAGGTTTTCGGAATTTTTTGGTTGGTTTTGATTTGTTTTTATGATGTTTTGCCAAGTTTTTTGAATGTTTTGATCAGTTCTGTCTGGTTTTCTAATGTTTTGGCATCTTTTCAGAATGTTTTGATGAGTTTTGTGGGTCTAAATCATTTTGGCGGGTTTTCGGAATATTTTGGTTGGTTTTGATTTGTTTTTATGATGTTTTGGCGGGTTTTCGGAATGTTTTGGTTGGGTTTTAGAATGTTTTGTATTCTCTTGAGTTGTTTTTATTGTGTTGGCAGGTTTTGGAATGTTTGGATTTTTTTGGCGAGTTTTAAAATCTTTTGGCGGGTATTTGGAATGTTTTGGCGGGTATTCGGAAGGTTTTGATTAGTTTTGACGGGTTTTGAAATATTTTGGCGGGTTTTTAGAAGGTTTCGATTTGTTTTGATTTGTTTTGATTCTGTTTAGCCCAGTTTTTGGTGTGTTTGGATTAGCTTTGGTGGGCTTGATCATGTTTTGTCAGGTTTTTTGGAATGTATTGATCACTTCTGTCTGGTTTTCTATTTTGGCGGGTTTGAAAATGGTTTTGGATTAGTTTTGGCGGGTTTTAAAATATTTTGGCTCTTTGCGCAGAGATGACGGTGCCGGTTGTGGTGCGCTCCGGGGCGCTCCTTCTGCGGAAAGACGCCTGGCAGCGGCACTTGGGACAGCTCCGCGTCTCCGTATTCTGCGTTTCTTGCCTTCTGCATCTCAGCAAAATGCTTTCCCACTAGGTCTAGCAAGGAGAAACTGTGGCAGCTGAGTAGATGTAGCCCGGCCCGCCCTTTGAAGTTGACAAGTTCTTGGCATCTCAGAGCC
Source organism: Passer domesticus (assembly GCF_036417665.1). Lineage (NCBI taxonomy): Eukaryota > Metazoa > Chordata > Aves > Passeriformes > Passeridae > Passer > Passer domesticus. Next base: position 56,640,464 of record NC_087478.1, on the reverse strand, counting down.
TCAAGGCAAGAGCAAGGTTATCTATGGTAGGCTGGGGCAGAACTAGCAGCAAGCAGAGCAAAGTTGTCCAAGAATAGCTTCCATTGGAATGCTAATGGCAATTGAAGAGGCAGGCCAGTGGCAAGCCACTAGCTTCTAGCAGTTTGAAAGTTGCAGACACAGTGCAGGTGTTGTGCGGCTTCCTTCTTGGCCTCCTAGAAGGTGCCGCGCTCTCCGTCTCTTGCTTGCCAATATGTTGCCGTGTTCCTCCTATTGTTTGGTTTGTTTTGATTTGTTTTGATGATGTTTTGGCGGGTTTCGGAATGTTTTGGTGGTGTTTTAGAATGTTTTGTTTTCTCTTGTGTTGTTTTTATTGTCTTGGCAGGTTGTGGAATATTTGGATTCCTTTCGGCGGGTTTTAAAATCTTTTGGCGGGTATTTGGAATGTTTTGGTTTGCTTTCATTTGTTTTGATTATGTTTTGGCAAGTTATTGAAAGTTTCGATCACTTCTGACTGGTTTTCTAGTATTTTGGCATCTTTTCAGAATGTTTTGATCAGTTTTGGCAGGTTCTAAACTATTTTGTCAGGTTTTCGGAATTTTTTGGTTGGTTTTGATTTGTTTTTATGATGTTTTGCCAAGTTTTTTGAATGTTTTGATCAGTTCTGTCTGGTTTTCTAATGTTTTGGCATCTTTTCAGAATGTTTTGATGAGTTTTGCGGGTCTAAATCATTTTGGCGGGTTTTCGGAATATTTTGGTTGGTTTTGATTTGTTTTTATGATGTTTTGGCGGGTTTTCGGAATGTTTTGGTTGGGTTTTAGAATGTTTTGTATTCTCTTGAGTTGTTTTTATTGTGTTGGCAGGTTTTGGAATGTTTGGATTTTTTTGGCGAGTTTTAAAATCTTTTGGCGGGTATTTGGAATGTTTTGGCGGGTATTCGGAAGGTTTTGATTAGTTTTGACGGGTTTTGAAATATTTTGGCGGGTTTTTAGAAGGTTTCAATTTGTTTTGATTTGTTTTGATTCTGTTTAGCCCAGTTTTTGGTGTGTTTGGATTAGCTTTGGTGGGCTTGATCATGTTTTGTCAGGTTTTTTGGAATGTATTGATCACTTCTGTCTGGTTTTCTATTTTGGCGGGTTTGAAAATGGTTTTGGATTAGTTTTGGCGGGTTTTAAAATATTTTGGCTCTTTGCGCAGAGATGACGGTGCCGGTTGTGGTGCGCTCCGGGGCGCTCCTTCTGCGGAAAGACGCCTGGCAGCGGCACTTGGGACAGCTCCGCGTCTCCGTATTCTGCGTTTCTTGCCTTCTGCATCTCAGCAAAATGCTTTCCCACTAGGTCTAGCAAGGAGAAACTGTGGCAGCTGAGTAGATGTAGCCCGGCCCGCCCTTTGAAGTTGACAAGTTCTTGGCATCTCAGAGCCTCAAGGCAAGAGCAAGGTTATCTATGGTAGGCTGGGGCAGAACTAGCAGCAAGCAGAGCAAAGTTGTCCAAGAATAGCTTCCATTGGAATGCTAATGGCAATTGAAGAGGCAGGCCAGTGGCAAGCCACTAGCTTCTAGCAGTTTGAAAGTTGCAGACACAGTGCAGGTGTTGTGCGGCTTCCTTCTTGGCCTCCTAGAAGGTGCCGCGCTCTCCGTCTCTTGCTTGCCAATATGTTGCCGTGTTCCTCCTATTGTTTGGTTTGTTTTGATTTGTTTTTATGATGTTTTGGCGGGTTTTCGGAATGTTTTGGTGGTGTTTTAGAATGTTTTGTTTTCTCTTGTGTTGTTTTTATTGTGTTGGCATTTTGTGGAACGTTTGGATTCCTTTCGGCGGGTTTTAAAGTATTTTGGCGGGTATTTGGAATGTTTTGGTTTGCTTTCATTTGTTTTGATTATGTTTTGGCAAGTTATTGAAAGTTTCGATCACTTCTGACTGGTTTTCTAGTATTTTGGCATCTTTTCAGAATGTTTTGATCAGTTTTGGCAGGTTCTAAACTATTTTGTCAGGTTTTTGGAATTTTTTGGTTGGTTTTGATTTGTTTTTATGATGTTTTGCCAAGTTTTCTGAATGTTTTGATCAGTTCTGTCTGGTTTTCTAATGTTTTGGCATCTTTTCAGAATGTTTTGATGAGTTTTGCGGGTCTAAATCATTTTGGCGGGTTTTTGGAATATTTTGGTTGGTTTTGATTTGTTTTTATGATGTTTTGGCGGGTTTTCGGAATGTTTTGGTTGGGTTTTAGAATGTTTTGTATTCTCTTGAGTTGTTTTTATTGTGTTGGCAGGTTTTGGAATGTTTGGATTTTTTTGGCGAGTTTTAAAATCTTTTGGCGGGTATTTGGAATGTTTTGGCGGGTATTCGGAAGGTTTTGATTAGTTTTGACGGGTTTTGAAATATTTTTGCGAGTTTTTAGAAGGTTTCGATTTGTTTTGATTTGTTTTGATTCTGTTTAGCCCAGTTTTTGGTGTGTTTGGATTAGCTTTGGTGGGCTTGATCATGTTTTGTCAGGTTTTTTCGAATGTATTGATGACTTCTGTCTGGTTTTCTATTTTGGCGGGTTTGAACATATTTTTGGATTAGTTTTGGCGGGTTTGAAAATATTTTGGCTCTTTGCGCAGAGATGACGGTGCCGGTTGCGGTGCGCTCCGGGGCGCTCCTTCTGCGGAAAGACGCCTGGCAGCGGCACTTGGGACAGCTCCGTGTCTCCGTATTCTGCGTTTCTTGCCTTCTGCATCTCAGCAAAATGCTTTCCCACTAGGTCTAGCAAGGAGAAACTGTGGCAGCTGAGTAGATGTAGCCCGGCCCGCCCTTTGAAGTTGACAAGTTCTTGGCATCTCAGAGCCTCAAGGCAAGAGCAAGGTTATCTATGGTAGGCTGGAGCAGAACTAGCAGCAAGCAGAGCAAAGTTGTCCAAGAATAGCTTCCATTGGAATGCTAATGGCAATTGAAGAGGCAGGCCAGTGGCAAGCCACTAGCTTCTAGCAGTTTGAAAGTTGCAGACACAGTGCAGGTGTTGTGCGGCTTCCTTCTTGGCCTCCTAGAAGGTGCCGCGCTCTCCGTCTCTTGCTTGCCAATATGTTGCCGTGTTCCTCCTATTGTTTGGTTTGTTTTGATTTGTTTTGATGATGTTTTGGCGGGTTTTCGGAATGTTTTGGTGGTGTTTTAGAATGTTTTGTTTTCTCTTGTGTTGTTTTTATTGTGTTGGCATTTTGTGGAACGTTTGGATTCCTTTCGGCGGGTTTTAAAGTATTTTGGCGGGTATTTGGAATGTTTTGGTTTGCTTTCATTTGTTTTGATTATGTTTTGGCAAGTTATTGAAAGTTTCGATCACTTCTGACTGGTTTTCTAGTATTTTGGCATCTTTTCAGAATGTTTTGATCAGTTTTGGCAGGTTCTAAACTATTTTGTCAGGTTTTCGGAATTTTTTGGTTGGTTTTGATTTGTTTTTATGATGTTTTGCCAAGTTTTTTGAATGTTTTGATCAGTTCTGTCTGGTTTTCTAATGTTTTGGCATCTTTTCAGAATGTTTTGATGAGTTTTGTGGGTCTAAATCATTTTGGCGGGTTTTTGGAATATTTTGGTTGGTTTTGATTTGTTTTTATGATGTTTTGGCGGGTTTTCGGAATGTTTTGGTTGGGTTTTAGAATGTTTTGTATTCTCTTGAGTTGTTTTTATTGTGTTGGCAGGTTTTGGAATGTTTGGATTTTTTTGGCGAGTTTTAAAATCTTTTGGCGGGTATTTGGAATGTTTTGGCGGGTATTCGGAAGGTTTTGATTAGTTTTGACGGGTTTTGAAATATTTTGGCGGGTTTTTAGAAGGTTTCGATTTGTTTTGATTTGTTTTGATTCTGTTTAGCCCAGTTTTTGGTGTGTTTGGATTAGCTTTGGTGGGCTTGATCATGTTTTGTCAGGTTTTTTGGAATGTATTGATCACTTCTGTCTGGTTTTCTATTTTGGCGGGTTTGAAAATGGTTTTGGATTAGTTTTGGCGGGTTTTAAAATATTTTGGCTCTTTGCGCAGAGATGACGGTGCCGGTTGTGGTGCGCTCCGGGGCGCTCCTTCTGCGGAAAGACGCCTGGCAGCGGCACTTGGGACAGCTCCGCGTCTCCGTATTCTGCGTTTCTTGCCTTCTGCATCTCAGCAAAATGCTTTCCCACTAGGTCTAGCAAGGAGAAACTGTGGCAGCTGAGTAGATGTAGCCCGGCCCGCCCTTTGAAGTTGACAAGTTCTTGGCATCTCAGAGCCTCAAGGCAAGAGCAAGGTTATCTATGGTAGGCTGGGGCAGAACTAGCAGCAAGCAGAGCAAAGTTGTCCAAGAATAGCTTCCATTGGAATGCTAATGGCAATTGAAGAGGCAGGCCAGTGGCAAGCCACTAGCTTCTAGCAGTTTGAAAGTTGCAGACACAGTGCAGGTGTTGTGCGGCTTCCTTCTTGGCCTCCTAGAAGGTGCCGCGCTCTCCGTCTCTTGCTTGCCAATATGTTGCCGTGTTCCTCCTATTGTTTGGTTTGTTTTGATTTGTTTTGATGATGTTTTGGCGGGTTTCGGAATGTTTTGGTGGTGTTTTAGAATGTTTTGTTTTCTCTTGTGTTGTTTTTATTGTCTTGGCAGGTTGTGGAATATTTGGATTCCTTTCGGCGGGTTTTAAAATCTTTTGGCGGGTATTTGGAATGTTTTGGTTTGCTTTCATTTGTTTTGATTATGTTTTGGCAAGTTATTGAAAGTTTCGATCACTTCTGACTGGTTTTCTAGTATTTTGGCATCTTTTCAGAATGTTTTGATCAGTTTTGGCAGGTTCTAAACTATTTTGTCAGGTTTTCGGAATTTTTTGGTTGGTTTTGATTTGTTTTTATGATGTTTTGCCAAGTTTTTTGAATGTTTTGATCAGTTCTGTCTGGTTTTCTAATGTTTTGGCATCTTTTCAGAATGTTTTGATGAGTTTTGCGGGTCTAAATCATTTTGGCGGGTTTTCGGAATATTTTGGTTGGTTTTGATTTGTTTTTATGATGTTTTGGCGGGTTTTCGGAATGTTTTGGTTGGGTTTTAGAATGTTTTGTATTCTCTTGAGTTGTTTTTATTGTGTTGGCAGGTTTTGGAATGTTTGGATTTTTTTGGCGAGTTTTAAAATCTTTTGGCGGGTATTTGGAATGTTTTGGCGGGTATTCGGAAGGTTTTGATTAGTTTTGACGGGTTTTGAAATATTTTGGCGGGTTTTTAGAAGGTTTCAATTTGTTTTGATTTGTTTTGATTCTGTTTAGCCCAGTTTTTGGTGTGTTTGGATTAGCTTTGGTGGGCTTGATCATGTTTTGTCAGGTTTTTTGGAATGTATTGATCACTTCTGTCTGGTTTTCTATTTTGGCGGGTTTGAAAATGGTTTTGGATTAGTTTTGGCGGGTTTTAAAATATTTTGGCTCTTTGCGCAGAGATGACGGTGCCGGTTGTGGTGCGCTCCGGGGCGCTCCTTCTGCGGAAAGACGCCTGGCAGCGGCACTTGGGACAGCTCCGCGTCTCCGTATTCTGCGTTTCTTGCCTTCTGCATCTCAGCAAAATGCTTTCCCACTAGGTCTAGCAAGGAGAAACTGTGGCAGCTGAGTAGATGTAGCCCGGCCCGCCCTTTGAAGTTGACAAGTTCTTGGCATCTCAGAGCCTCAAGGCAAGAGCAAGGTTATCTATGGTAGGCTGGGGCAGAACTAGCAGCAAGCAGAGCAAAGTTGTCCAAGAATAGCTTCCATTGGAATGCTAATGGCAATTGAAGAGGCAGGCCAGTGGCAAGCCACTAGCTTCTAGCAGTTTGAAAGTTGCAGACACAGTGCAGGTGTTGTGCGGCTTCCTTCTTGGCCTCCTAGAAGGTGCCGCGCTCTCCGTCTCTTGCTTGCCAATATGTTGCCGTGTTCCTCCTATTGTTTGGTTTGTTTTGATTTGTTTTGATGATGTTTTGGCGGGTTTCGGAATGTTTTGGTGGTGTTTTAGAATGTTTTGTTTTCTCTTGTGTTGTTTTTATTGTCTTGGCAGGTTGTGGAATATTTGGATTCCTTTCGGCGGGTTTTAAAATCTTTTGGCGGGTATTTGGAATGTTTTGGTTTGCTTTCATTTTTTTTGATTGTGTTTTGGCAAGTTATTGAAAGTTTCGATCACTTCTGACTGGTTTTCTAGTATTTTGGCATCTTTTCAGAATGTTTTGATCAGTTTTGGCAGGTTCTAAACTATTTTGTCAGGTTTTTGGAATTTTTTGGTTGGTTTTGATTTGTTTTTATGATGTTTTGCCAAGTTTTCTGAATATTTTGATCAGTTCTGTCTGGTTTTCTAATGTTTTGGCATCTTTTCAGAATGTTTTGATGAGTTTTGCGGGTCTAAATCATTTTGGCGGGTTTTTGGAATATTTTGGTTGGTTTTGATTTGTTTTTATGATGTTTTGGCGGGTTTTGGGAATGTTTTGGTTGGGTTTTAGAATGTTTTGTATTCTCTTGAGTTGTTTTTATTGTGTTGGCAGGTTTTGGAATGTTTGGATTCCTTTTGGCGGGTGTTCGGAATGTTTTGATTAGTTTTGACGGGTTTTGAAATATTTTGGCGGGTTTTTAGAAGGTTTCGATTTGTTTTGATTTGTTTTGATTCTGTTTAGCCCAGTTTTTGGTGTGTTTGGATTAGCTTTGGTGGGCTTGACCATGTTTTGTCAGGTTTTTTCGAATGTATTGATGACTTCTGTCTGGTTTTCTATTTTGGCGGGTTTGAAAATATTTTTGGATGAGTTTTGGCGGGTTTGAAAATATTTTGGCTCTTTGCGCAGAGATGACGGTGCCAGTTGCGGTGCGCTCCGGGGCGCTCCTTCTGCGGAAAGACGCCTGGCAGCGGCACTTGGGACAGCTCCGCGTCTCCGTATTCTGCGTTTCTTGCCTTCTGCATCTCAGCAAAATGCTTTCCCACTAGGTCTAGCAAGGAGAAACTGTGGCAGCTGAGTAGATGTAGCCCGGCCCGCCCTTTGAAGTTGACAAGTTCTTGGCATCTCAGAGCCTCAAGGCAAGAGCAAGGTTATCTATGGTAGGCTGGGGCAGAACTAGCAGCAAGCAGAGCAAAGTTGTCCAAGAATAGCTTCCATTGGAATGCTAATGGCAATTGAAGAGGCAGGCCAGTGGCAAGCCACTAGCTTCTAGCAGTTTGAAAGTTGCAGACACAGTGCAGGTGTTGTGCGGCTTCCTTCTTGGCCTCCTAGAAGGTGCCGCGCTCTCCGTCTCTTGCTTGCCAATATGTTGCCGTGTTCCTCCTATTGTTTGGTTTGTTTTGATTTGTTTTTATGATGTTTTGGCGGGTTTTCGGAATGTTTTAGTGGTGTTTTAGAATGTTTTGTTTTCTCTTGTGTTGTTTTTATTGTGTTGGCATTTTGTGGAACGTTTGGATTCCTTTCGGCGGGTTTTAAAGTATTTTGGCGGGTATTTGGAATGTTTTGGTTTGCTTTCATTTGTTTTGATTATGTTTTGGCAAGTTATTGAAAGTTTCGATCACTTCTGACTGGTTTTCTAGTATTTTGGCATCTTTTCAGAATGTTTTGATCAGTTTTGGCAGGTTCTAAACTATTTTGTCAGGTTTTCGGAATTTTTTGGTTGGTTTTGATTTGTTTTTATGATGTTTTGCCAAGTTTTTTGAATGTTTTGATCAGTTCTGTCTGGTTTTCTAATGTTTTGGCATCTTTTCAGAATGTTTTGATGAGTTTGGCGGGTCTAAATCATTTTGGCGGGTTTTTGGAATATTTTGGTTGGTTTTGATTTGTTTTTATGATGTTTTGGCGGGTTTTCGGAATGTTTTGGTTGGGTTTTAGAATGTTTTGTATTCTCTTGAGTTGTTTTTATTGTGTTGGCAGGTTTTGGAATGTTTGGATTTTTTTGGCGAGTTTTAAAATCTTTTGGCGGGTATTTGGAATGTTTTGGCGGGTATTCGGAAGGTTTTGATTAGTTTTGACGGGTTTTGAAATATTTTGGCGGGTTTTTAGAAGGTTTCGATTTGTTTTGATTTGTTTTGATTCTGTTTAGCCCAGTTTTTGGTGTGTTTGGATTAGCTTTGGTGGGCTTGATCATGTTTTGTCAGGTTTTTTGGAATGTATTGATCACTTCTGTCTGGTTTTCTATTTTGGCGGGTTTGAAAATGGTTTTGGATTAGTTTTGGCGGGTTTTAAAATATTTTGGCTCTTTGCGCAGAGATGACGGTGCCGGTTGTGGTGCGCTCCGGGGCGCTCCTTCTGCGGAAAGACGCCTGGCAGCGGCACTTGGGACAGCTCCGCGTCTCCGTATTCTGCGTTTCTTGCCTTCTGCATCTCAGCAAAATGCTTTCCCACTAGGTCTAGCAAGGAGAAACTGTGGCAGCTGAGTAGATGTAGCCCGGCCCGCCCTTTGAAGTTGACAAGTTCTTGGCATCTCAGAGCCTCAAGGCAAGAGCAAGGTTATCTATGGTAGGCTGGGGCAGAACTAGCAGCAAGCAGAGCAAAGTTGTCCAAGAATAGCTTCCATTGGAATGCTAATGGCAATTGAAGAGGCAGGCCAGTGGCAAGCCACTAGCTTCTAGCAGTTTGAAAGTTGCAGACACAGTGCAGGTGTTGTGCGGCTTCCTTCTTGGCCTCCTAGAAGGTGCCGCGCTCTCCGTCTCTTGCTTGCCAATATGTTGCCGTGTTCCTCCTATTGTTTGGTTTGTTTTGATTTGTTTTGATGATGTTTTGGCGGGTTTCGGAATGTTTTGGTGGTGTTTTAGAATGTTTTGTTTTCTCTTGTGTTGTTTTTATTGTCTTGGCAGGTTGTGGAATATTTGGATTCCTTTCGGCGGGTTTTAAAATCTTTTGGCGGGTATTTGGAATGTTTTGGTTTGCTTTCATTTTTTTTGATTGTGTTTTGGCAAGTTATTGAAAGTTTCGATCACTTCTGACTGGTTTTCTAGTATTTTGGCATCTTTTCAGAATGTTTTGATCAGTTTTGGCAGGTTCTAAACTATTTTGTCAGGTTTTTGGAATTTTTTGGTTGGTTTTGATTTGTTTTTGTGATGTTTTGCCAAGTTTTCTGAATATTTTGATCAGTTCTGTCTGGTTTTCTAATGTTTTGGCATCTTTTCAGAATGTTTTGATGAGTTTTGCGGGTCTAAATCATTTTGGCGGGTTTTCGGAATATTTTGGTTGGTTTTGATTTGTTTTTATGATGTTTTGGCGGGTTTTCGGAATGTTTTGGTTGGGTTTTAGAATGTTTTGTATTCTCTTGAGTTGTTTTTATTGTGTTGGCAGGTTTTGGAATGTTTGGATTCCTTTTGGCGGGTGTTCGGAATGTTTTGATTAGTTTTGACGGGTTTTGAAATATTTTGGCGGGTTTTTAGAAGGTTTCGATTTGTTTTGATTTGTTTTGATTCTGTTTAGCCCAGTTTTTGGTGTGTTTGGATTAGCTTTGGTGGGCTTGACCATGTTTTGTCAGGTTTTTTCGAATGTATTGATGACTTCTGTCTGGTTTTCTATTTTGGCGGGTTTGAAAATATTTTTGGATGAGTTTTGGCGGGTTTGAAAATATTTTGGCTCTTTGCGCAGAGATGACGGTGCCAGTTGCGGTGCGCTCCGGGGCGCTCCTTCTGCGGAAAGACGCCTGGCAGCGGCACTTGGGACAGCTCCGTGTCTCCGTATTCTGCGTTTCTTGCCTTCTGCATCTCAGCAAAATGCTTTCCCACTAGGTCTAGCAAGGAGAAACTGTGGCAGCTGAGTAGATGTAGCCCGGCCCGCCCTTTGAAGTTGACAAGTTCTTGGCATCTCAGAGCCTCAAGGCAAGAGCAAGGTTATCTATGGTAGGCTGGGGCAGAACTAGCAGCAAGCAGAGCAAAGTTGTCCAAGAATAGCTTCCATTGGAATGCTAATGGCAATTGAAGAGGCAGGCCAGTGGCAAGCCACTAGCTTCTAGCAGTTTGAAAGTTGCAGACACAGTGCAGGTGTTGTGCGGCTTCCTTCTTGGCCTCCTAGAAGGTGCCGCGCTCTCCGTCTCTTGCTTGCCAATATGTTGCCGTGTTCCTCCTATTGTTTGGTTTGTTTTGATTTGTTTTTATGATGTTTTGGCGGGTTTTCGGAATGTTTTGGTGGTGTTTTAGAATGTTTTGTTTTCTCTTGTGTTGTTTTTATTGTGTTGGCATTTTGTGGAACGTTTGGATTCCTTTCGGCGGGTTTTAAAGTATTTTGGCGGGTATTTGGAATGTTTTGGTTTGCTTTCATTTGTTTTGATTATGTTTTGGCAAGTTATTGAAAGTTTCGATCACTTCTGACTGGTTTTCTAGTATTTTGGCATCTTTTCAGAATGTTTTGATCAGTTTTGGCAGGTTCTAAACTATTTTGTCAGGTTTTTGGAATTTTTTGGTTGGTTTTGATTTGTTTTTATGATGTTTTGCCAAGTTTTCTGAATGTTTTGATCAGTTCTGTCTGGTTTTCTAATGTTTTGGCATCTTTTCAGAATGTTTTGATGAGTTTTGCGGGTCTAAATCATTTTGGCGGGTTTTTGGAATATTTTGGTTGGTTTTGATTTGTTTTTATGATGTTTTGGCGGGTTTTCGGAATGTTTTGGTTGGGTTTTAGAATGTTTTGTATTCTCTTGAGTTGTTTTTATTGTGTTGGCAGGTTTTGGAATGTTTGGATTTTTTTGGCGAGTTTTAAAATCTTTTGGCGGGTATTTGGAATGTTTTGGCGGGTATTCGGAAGGTTTTGATTAGTTTTGACGGGTTTTGAAATATTTTTGCGAGTTTTTAGAAGGTTTCGATTTGTTTTGATTTGTTTTGATTCTGTTTAGCCCAGTTTTTGGTGTGTTTGGATTAGCTTTGGTGGGCTTGATCATGTTTTGTCAGGTTTTTTCGAATGTATTGATGACTTCTGTCTGGTTTTCTATTTTGGCGGGTTTGAAAATGGTTTTGGATTAGTTTTGGCGGGTTTTAAAATATTTTGGCTCTTTGCGCAGAGATGACGGTGCCGGTTGTGGTGCGCTCCGGGGCGCTCCTTCTGCGGAAAGACGCCTGGCAGCGGCACTTGGGACAGCTCCGTGTCTCCGTATTCTGCGTTTCTTGCCTTCTGCATCTCAGCAAAATGCTTTCCCACTAGGTCTAGCAAGGAGAAACTGTGGCAGCTGAGTAGATGTAGCCCGGCCCGCCCTTTGAAGTTGACAAGTTCTTGGCATCTCAGAGCCTCAAGGCAAGAGCAAGGTTATCTATGGTAGGCTGGGGCAGAACTAGCAGCAAGCAGAGCAAAGTTGTCCAAGAATAGCTTCCATTGGAATGCTAATGGCAATTGAAGAGGCAGGCCAGTGGCAAGCCACTAGCTTCTAGCAGTTTGAAAGTTGCAGACACAGTGCAGGTGTTGTGCGGCTTCCTTCTTGGCCTCCTAGAAGGTGCCGCGCTCTCCGTCTCTTGCTTGCCAATATGTTGCCGTGTTCCTCCTATTGTTTGGTTTGTTTTGATTTGTTTTGATGATGTTTTGGCGGGTTTTCGGAATGTTTTGGTGGTGTTTTAGAATGTTTTGTTTTCTCTTGTGTTGTTTTTATTGTGTTGGCATTTTGTGGAACGTTTGGATTCCTTTCGGCGGGTTTTAAAGTATTTTGGCGGGTATTTGGAATGTTTTGGTTTGCTTTCATTTGTTTTGATTATGTTTTGGCAAGTTATTGAAAGTTTCGATCACTTCTGACTGGTTTTCTAGTATTTTGGCATCTTTTCAGAATGTTTTGATCAGTTTTGGCAGGTTCTAAACTATTTTGTCAGGTTTTCGGAATTTTTTGGTTGGTTTTGATTTGTTTTTATGATGTTTTGCCAAGTTTTTTGAATGTTTTGATCAGTTCTGGCTGGTTTTCTAATGTTTTGGCATCTTTTCAGAATGTTTTGATGAGTTTTGTGGGTCTAAATCATTTTGGCGGGTTTTTGGAATATTTTGGTTGGTTTTGATTTGTTTTTATGATGTTTTGGCGGGTTTTCGGAATGTTTTGGTTGGGTTTTAGAATGTTTTGTATTCTCTTGAGTTGTTTTTATTGTGTTGGCAGGTTTTGGAATGTTTGGATTCCTTTTGGCGGGTGTTCGGAATGTTTTGATTAGTTTTGACGGGTTTTGAAATATTTTGGCGGGTTTTTAGAAGGTTTCGATTTGTTTTGATTTGTTTTGATTCTGTTTAGCCCAGTTTTTGGTGTGTTTGGATTAGCTTTGGTGGGCTTGACCATGTTTTGTCAGGTTTTTTCGAATGTATTGATGACTTCTGTCTGGTTTTCTATTTTGGCGGGTTTGAAAATATTTTTGGATGAGTTTTGGCGGGTTTGAAAATATTTTGGCTCTTTGCGCAGAGATGACGGTGCCAGTTGCGGTGCGCTCCGGGGCGCTCCTTCTGCGGAAAGACGCCTGGCAGCGGCACTTGGGACAGCTCCGCGTCTCCGTATTCTGCGTTTCTTGCCTTCTGCATCTCAGCAAAATGCTTTCCCACTAGGTCTAGCAAGGAGAAACTGTGGCAGCTGAGTAGATGTAGCCCGGCCCGCCCTTTGAAGTTGACAAGTTCTTGGCATCTCAGAGCCTCAAGGCAAGAGCAAGGTTATCTATGGTAGGCTGGGGCAGAACTAGCAGCAAGCAGAGCAAAGTTGTCCAAGAATAGCTTCCATTGGAATGCTAATGGCAATTGAAGAGGCAGGCCAGTGGCAAGCCACTAGCTTCTAGCAGTTTGAAAGTTGCAGACACAGTGCAGGTGTTGTGCGGCTTCCTTCTTGGCCTCCTAGAAGGTGCCGCGCTCTCCGTCTCTTGCTTGCCAATATGTTGCCGTGTTCCTCCTATTGTTTGGTTTGTTTTGATTTGTTTTTATGATGTTTTGGCGGGTTTTCGGAATGTTTTAGTGGTGTTTTAGAATGTTTTGTTTTCTCTTGTGTTGTTTTTATTGTGTTGGCATTTTGTGGAACGTTTGGATTCCTTTCGGCGGGTTTTAAAGTATTTTGGCGGGTATTTGGAATGTTTTGGTTTGCTTTCATTTGTTTTGATTATGTTTTGGCAAGTTATTGAAAGTTTCGATCACTTCTGACTGGTTTTCTAGTATTTTGGCATCTTTTCAGAATGTTTTGATCAGTTTTGGCAGGTTCTAAACTATTTTGTCAGGTTTTCGGAATTTTTTGGTTGGTTTTGATTTGTTTTTATGATGTTTTGCCAAGTTTTTTGAATGTTTTGATCAGTTCTGTCTGGTTTTCTAATGTTTTGGCATCTTTTCAGAATGTTTTGATGAGTTTTGTGGGTCTAAATCATTTAGGCGGGTTTTTGGAATATTTTGGTTGGTTTTGATTTGTTTTTATGATGTTTTGGCGGGTTTTCGGAATGTTTTGGTTGGGTTTTAGAATGTTTTGTATTCTCTTGAGTTGTTTTTATTGTGTTGGCAGGTTTTGGAATGTTTGGATTTTTTTGGCGAGTTTTAAAATCTTTTGGCGGGTATTTGGAATGTTTTGGCGGGTATTCGGAAGGTTTTGATTAGTTTTGACGGGTTTTGAAATATTTTGGCGGGTTTTTAGAAGGTTTCGATTTGTTTTGATTTGTTTTGATTCTGTTTAGCCCAGTTTTTGGTGTGTTTGGATTAGCTTTGGTGGGCTTGATCATGTTTTGTCAGGTTTTTTGGAATGTATTGATCACTTCTGTCTGGTTTTCTATTTTGGCGGGTTTGAAAATGGTTTTGGATTAGTTTTGGCGGGTTTTAAAATATTTTGGCTCTTTGCGCAGAGATGACGGTGCCGGTTGTGGTGCGCTCCGGGGCGCTCCTTCTGCGGAAAGACGCCTGGCAGCGGCACTTGGGACAGCTCCGCGTCTCCGTATTCTGCGTTTCTTGCCTTCTGCATCTCAGCAAAATGCTTTCCCACTAGGTCTAGCAAGGAGAAACCGTGGCAGCTGAGTAGATGTAGCCCGGCCCGCCCTTTGAAGTTGACAAGTTCTTGGCATCTCAGAGCCTCAAGGCAAGAGCAAGGTTATCTATGGTAGGCTGGGGCAGAACTAGCAGCAAGCAGAGCAAAGTTGTCCAAGAATAGCTTCCATTGGAATGCTAATGGCAATTGAAGAGGCAGGCCAGTGGCAAGCCACTAGCTTCTAGCAGTTTGAAAGTTGCAGACACAGTGCAGGTGTTGTGCGGCTTCCTTCTTGGCCTCCTAGAAGGTGCCGCGCTCTCCGTCTCTTGCTTGCCAATATGTTGCCGTGTTCCTCCTATTGTTTGGTTTGTTTTGATTTGTTTTGATGATGTTTTGGCGGGTTTCGGAATGTTTTGGTGGTGTTTTAGAATGTTTTGTTTTCTCTTGTGTTGTTTTTATTGTCTTGGCAGGTTGTGGAATATTTGGATTCCTTTCGGCGGGTTTTAAAATCTTTTGGTGGGTATTTGGAATGTTTTGGTTTGCTTTCATTTGTTTTGATTGTGTTTTGGCAAGTTATTGAAAGTTTCGATCACTTCTGACTGGTTTTCTAGTATTTTGGCATCTTTTCAGAATGTTTTGATCAGTTTTGGCAGGTTCTAAACTATTTTGTCAGGTTTTTGGAATTTTTTGGTTGGTTTTGATTTGTTTTTGTGATGTTTTGCCAAGTTTTCTGAATATTTTGATCAGTTCTGTCTGGTTTTCTAATGTTTTGGCATCTTTTCAGAATGTTTTGATGAGTTTTGCGGGTCTAAATCATTTTGGCGGGTTTTCGGAATATTTTGGTTGGTTTTGATTTGTTTTTGTGATGTTTTGGCGGGTTTTCGGAATGTTTTGGTTGGGTTTTAGAATGTTTTGTATTCTCTTGAGTTGTTTTTATTGTGTTGGCAGGTTTTGGAATGTTTGGATTTTTTTGGCGAGTTTTAAAATCTTTTGGCGGGTATTTGGAATGTTTTGGCGGGTATTCGGAAGGTTTTGATTAGTTTTGACGGGTTTTGAAATATTTTTGCGAGTTTTTAGAAGGTTTCGATTTGTTTTGATTTGTTTTGATTCTGTTTAGCCCAGTTTTTGGTGTGTTTGGATTAGCTTTGGTGGGCTTGATCATGTTTTGTCAGGTTTTTTCGAATGTATTGATGACTTCTGTCTGGTTTTCTATTTTGGCGGGTTTGAAAATATTTTTGGATTAGTTTTGGCGGGTTTGAAAATATTTTGGCTCTTTGCGCAGAGATGACGGTGCCGGTTGCGGTGCGCTCCGGGGCGCTCCTTCTGCGGAAAGACGCCTGGCAGCGGCACTTGGGACAGCTCCGTGTCTCCGTATTCTGCGTTTCTTGCCTTCTGCATCTCAGCAAAATGCTTTCCCACTAGGTCTAGCAAGGAGAAACTGTGGCAGCTGAGTAGATGTAGCCCGGCCCGCCCTTTGAAGTTGACAAGTTCTTGGCATCTCAGAGCCTCAAGGCAAGAGCAAGGTTATCTATGGTAGGCTGGGGCAGAACTAGCAGCAAGCAGAGCAAAGTTGTCCAAGAATAGCTTCCATTGGAATGCTAATGGCAATTGAAGAGGCAGGCCAGTGGCAAGCCACTAGCTTCTAGCAGTTTGAAAGTTGCAGACACAGTGCAGGTGTTGTGCGGCTTCCTTCTTGGCCTCCTAGAAGGTGCCGCGCTCTCCGTCTCTTGCTTGCCAATATGTTGCCGTGTTCCTCCTATTGTTTGGTTTGTTTTGATTTGTTTTTATGATGTTTTGGCGGGTTTTCGGAATGTTTTAGTGGTGTTTTAGAATGTTTTGTTTTCTCTTGTGTTGTTTTTATTGTGTTGGCATTTTGTGGAACGTTTGGATTCCTTTCGGCGGGTTTTAAAGTATTTTGGCGGGTATTTGGAATGTTTTGGTTTGCTTTCATTTGTTTTGATTATGTTTTGGCAAGTTATTGAAAGTTTCGATCACTTCTGACTGGTTTTCTAGTATTTTGGCATCTTTTCAGAATGTTTTGATCAGGTTTGGCAGGTTCTAAACTATTTTGTCAGGTTTTCGGAATTTTTTGGTTGGTTTTGATTTGTTTTTATGATGTTTTGCCAAGTTTTTTGAATGTTTTGATCAGTTCTGTCTGGTTTTCTAATGTTTTGGCATCTTTTCAGAATGTTTTGATGAGTTTTGTGGGTCTAAATCATTTTGGCGGGTTTTTGGAATATTTTGGTTGGTTTTGATTTGTTTTTATGATGTTTTGGCGGGTTTTGGGAATGTTTTGGTTGGGTTTTAGAATGTTTTGTATTCTCTTGAGTTGTTTTTATTGTGTTGGCAGGTTTTGGAATGTTTGGATTTTTTTGGCGAGTTTTAAAATCTTTTGGCGGGTATTTGGAATGTTTTGGCGGGTATTCGGAAGGTTTTGATTAGTTTTGACGGGTTTTGAAATATTTTGGCGGGTTTTTAGAAGGTTTCAATTTGTTTTGATTTGTTTTGATTCTGTTTAGCCCAGTTTTTGGTGTGTTTGGATTAGCTTTGGTGGGCTTGATCATGTTTTGTCAGGTTTTTTGGAATGTATTGATCACTTCTGTCTGGTTTTCTATTTTGGCGGGTTTGAAAATGGTTTTGGATTAGTTTTGGCGGGTTTAAAAATATTTTGGCTCTTTGCGCAGAGATGACGGTGCCGGTTGCGGTGCGCTCCGGGGCGCTCCTTCTGCGGAAAGACGCCTGGCAGCGGCACTTGGGACAGCTCCGCGTCTCCGTATTCTGCGTTTCTTGCCTTCTGCATCTCAGCAAAATGCTTTCCCACTAGGTCTAGCAAGGAGAAACTGTGGCAGCTGAGTAGATGTAGCCCGGCCCGCCCTTTGAAGTTGACAAGTTCTTGGCATCTCAGAGCCTCAAGGCAAGAGCAAGGTTATCTATGGTAGGCTGGGGCAGAACTAGCAGCAAGCAGAGCAAAGTTGTCCAAGAATAGCTTCCATTGGAATGCTAATGGCAATTGAAGAGGCAGGCCAGTGGCAAGCCACTAGCTTCTAGCAGTTTGAAAGTTGCAGACACAGTGCAGGTGTTGTGCGGCTTCCTTCTTGGCCTCCTAGAAGGTGCCGCGCTCTCCGTCTCTTGCTTGCCAATATGTTGCCGTGTTCCTCCTATTGTTTGGTTTGTTTTGATTTGTTTTGATGATGTTTTGGCGGGTTTCGGAATGTTTTGGTGGTGTTTTAGAATGTTTTGTTTTCTCTTGTGTTGTTTTTATTGTCTTGGCAGGTTGTGGAATATTTGGATTCCTTTCGGCGGGTTTTAAAATATTTTGGCGGGTATTTGGAATGTTTTGGTTTGCTTTCATTTTTTTTGATTGTGTTTTGGCAAGTTATTGAAAGTTTCGATCACTTCTGACTGGTTTTCTAGTATTTTGGCATCTTTTCAGAATGTTTTGATCAGTTTTGGCAGGTTCTAAACTATTTTGTCAGGTTTTTGGAATTTTTTGGTTGGTTTTGATTTGTTTTTATGATGTTTTGCCAAGTTTTCTGAATGTTTTGATCAGTTCTGTCTGGTTTTCTAATGTTTTGGCATCTTTTCAGAATGTTTTGATGAGTTTTGCGGGTCTAAATCATTTTGGCGGGTTTTTGGAATATTTTGGTTGGTTTTGATTTGTTTTTATGATGTTTTGGCAGGTTTTCGGAATGTTTTGGTTGGGTTTTAGAATGTTTTGTATTCTCTTGAGTTGTTTTTATTGTGTTGGCAGGTTTTGGAATGTTTGGATTTTTTTGGCGAGTTTTAAAATCTTTTGGCGGGTATTTGGAATGTTTTGGCGGGTATTCGGAAGGTTTTGATTAGTTTTGACGGGTTTTGAAATATTTTTGCGAGTTTTTAGAAGGTTTCGATTTGTTTTGATTTGTTTTGATTCTGTTTAGCCCAGTTTTTGGTGTGTTTGGATTAGCTTTGGTGGGCTTGATCATGTTTTGTCAGGTTTTTTCGAATGTATTGATGACTTCTGTCTGGTTTTCTATTTTGGCGGGTTTGAAAATATTTTTGGATTAGTTTTGGCGGGTTTGAAAATATTTTGGCTCTTTGCGCAGAGATGACGGTGCCGGTTGCGGTGCGCTCCGGGGCGCTCCTTCTGCGGAAAGACGCCTGGCAGCGACACTTGGGACAGCTCCATGTCTCCGTATTCTGCGTTTCTTGCCTTCTGCATCTCAGCAAAATGCTTTCCCACTAGGTCTAGCAAGGAGAAACTGTGGCAGCTGAGTAGATGTAGCCCGGCCCGCCCTTTGAAGTTGACAAGTTCTTGGCATCTCAGAGCCTCAAGGCAAGAGCAAGGTTATCTATGGTAGGCTGGGGCAGAACTAGCAGCAA
This sequence comes from Passer domesticus, assembly GCF_036417665.1. Lineage (NCBI taxonomy): Eukaryota > Metazoa > Chordata > Aves > Passeriformes > Passeridae > Passer > Passer domesticus. The sequence goes on along the minus strand of NC_087478.1, from coordinate 56,622,312 downwards.
GCAGAGCAAAGTTGTCCAAGAATAGCTTCCATTGGAATGCTAATGGCAATTGAAGAGGCAGGCCAGTGGCAAGCCACTATCTTCTAGCAGTTTGAAAGTTGCAGACACAGTGCAGGTGTTGTGCGGCTTCCTTCTTGGCCTCCTAGAAGGTGCCGCGCTCTCCGTCTCTTGCTTGCCAATATGTTGCCGTGTTCCTCCTATTGTTTGGTTTGTTTTGATTTGTTTTGATGATGTTTTGGCGGGTTTCGGAATGTTTTGGTGGTGTTTTAGAATGTTTTGTTTTCTCTTGTGTTGTTTTTATTGTGTTGGCATTTTGTGGAACGTTTGGATTCCTTTCGGCGGGTTTTAAAGTATTTTGGCGGGTATTTGGAATGTTTTGGTTTGCTTTCATTTGTTTTGATTATGTTTTGGCAAGTTATTGAAAGTTTCGATCACTTCTGACTGGTTTTCTAGTATTTTGGCATCTTTTCAGAATGTTTTGATCAGGTTTGGCAGGTTCTAAACTATTTTGTCAGGTTTTCGGAATTTTTTGGTTGGTTTTGATTTGTTTTTATGATGTTTTGCCAAGTTTTTTGAATGTTTTGATCAGTTCTGTCTGGTTTTCTAATGTTTTGGCATCTTTTCAGAATGTTTTGATGAGTTTTGTGGGTCTAAATCATTTTGGCGGGTTTTTGGAATATTTTGGTTGGTTTTGATTTGTTTTTATGATGTTTTGGCGGGTTTTCGGAATGTTTTGGTTGGGTTTTAGAATGTTTTGTATTCTCTTGAGTTGTTTTTATTGTGTTGGCAGGTTTTGGAATGTTTGGATTTTTTTGGCGAGTTTTAAAATCTTTTGGCGGGTATTTGGAATGTTTTGGCGGGTATTCGGAAGGTTTTGATTAGTTTTGACGGGTTTTGAAATATTTTGGCGGGTTTTTAGAAGGTTTCAATTTGTTTTGATTTGTTTTGATTCTGTTTAGCCCAGTTTTTGGTGTGTTTGGATTAGCTTTGGTGGGCTTGATCATGTTTTGTCAGGTTTTTTGGAATGTATTGATCACTTCTGTCTGGTTTTCTATTTTGGCGGGTTTGAAAATGGTTTTGGATTAGTTTTGGCGGGTTTAAAAATATTTTGGCTCTTTGCGCAGAGATGACGGTGCCGGTTGCGGTGCGCTCCGGGGCGCTCCTTCTGCGGAAAGACGCCTGGCAGCGGCACTTGGGACAGCTCCGCGTCTCCGTATTCTGCGTTTCTTGCCTTCTGCATCTCAGCAAAATGCTTTCCCACTAGGTCTAGCAAGGAGAAACTGTGGCAGCTGAGTAGATGTAGCCCGGCCCGCCCTTTGAAGTTGACAAGTTCTTGGCATCTCAGAGCCTCAAGGCAAGAGCAAGGTTATCTATGGTAGGCTGGGGCAGAACTAGCAGCAAGCAGAGCAAAGTTGTCCAAGAATAGCTTCCATTGGAATGCTAATGGCAATTGAAGAGGCAGGCCAGTGGCAAGCCACTAGCTTCTAGCAGTTCGAAAGTTGCAGACACAGTGCAGGTGTTGTGCGGCTTCCTTCTTGGCCTCCTAGAAGGTGCCGCGCTCTCCGTCTCTTGCTTGCCAATATGTTGCCGTGTTCCTCCTATTGTTTGGTTTGTTTTGATTTGTTTTGATGATGTTTTGGCGGGTTTCGGAATGTTTTGGTGGTGTTTTAGAATGTTTTGTTTTCTCTTGTGTTGTTTTTATTGTCTTGGCAGGTTGTGGAATATTTGGATTCCTTTCGGCGGGTTTTAAAATCTTTTGGCGGGTATTTGGAATGTTTTGGTTTGCTTTCATTTTTTTTGATTGTGTTTTGGCAAGTTATTGAAAGTTTCGATCACTTCTGACTGGTTTTCTAGTATTTTGGCATCTTTTCAGAATGTTTTGATCAGTTTTGGCAGGTTCTAAACTATTTTGTCAGGTTTTTGGAATTTTTTGGTTGGTTTTGATTTGTTTTTATGATGTTTTGCCAAGTTTTCTGAATGTTTTGATCAGTTCTGTCTGGTTTTCTAATGTTTTGGCATATTTTCAGAATGTTTTGATGAGTTTTGCGGGTCTAAATCATTTTGGCGGGTTTTTGGAATATTTTGGTTGGTTTTGATTTGTTTTTATGATGTTTTGGCGGGTTTTCGGAATGTTTTGGTTGGGTTTTAGAATGTTTTGTATTCTCTTGAGTTGTTTTTATTGTGTTGGCAGGTTTTGGAATGTTTGGATTTTTTTGGCGAGTTTTAAAATCTTTTGGCGGGTATTTGGAATGTTTTGGCGGGTATTCGGAAGGTTTTGATTAGTTTTGACGGGTTTTGAAATATTTTTGCGAGTTTTTAGAAGGTTTCGATTTGTTTTGATTTGTTTTGATTCTGTTTAGCCCAGTTTTTGGTGTGTTTGGATTAGCTTTGGTGGGCTTGATCATGTTTTGTCAGGTTTTTTCGAATGTATTGATGACTTCTGTCTGGTTTTCTATTTTGGCGGGTTTGAAAATATTTTTGGATTAGTTTTGGCGGGTTTGAAAATATTTTGGCTCTTTGCGCAGAGATGACGGTGCCGGTTGCGGTGCGCTCCGGGGCGCTCCTTCTGCGGAAAGACGCCTGGCAGCGACACTTGGGACAGCTCCGTGTCTCCGTATTCTGCGTTTCTTGCCTTCTGCATCTCAGCAAAATGCTTTCCCACTAGGTCTAGCAAGGAGAAACTGTGGCAGCTGAGTAGATGTAGCCCGGCCCGCCCTTTGAAGTTGACAAGTTCTTGGCATCTCAGAGCCTCAAGGCAAGAGCAAGGTTATCTATGGTAGGCTGGGGCAGAACTAGCAGCAAGCAGAGCAAAGTTGTCCAAGAATAGCTTCCATTGGAATGCTAATGGCAATTGAAGAGGCAGGCCAGTGGCAAGCCACTAGCTTCTAGCAGTTTGAAAGTTGCAGACACAGTGCAGGTGTTGTGCGGCTTCCTTCTTGGCCTCCTAGAAGGTGCCGCGCTCTCCGTCTCTTGCTTGCCAATATGTTGCCGTGTTCCTCCTATTGTTTGGTTTGTTTTGATTTGTTTTGATGATGTTTTGGCGGGTTTCGGAATGTTTTGGTGGTGTTTTAGAATGTTTTGTTTTCTCTTGTGTTGTTTTTATTGTGTTGGCATTTTGTGGAACGTTTGGATTCCTTTCGGCGGGTTTTAAAGTATTTTGGCGGGTATTTGGAATGTTTTGGTTTGCTTTCATTTGTTTTGATTATGTTTTGGCAAGTTATTGAAAGTTTCGATCACTTCTGACTGGTTTTCTAGTATTTTGGCATCTTTTCAGAATGTTTTGATCAGTTTTGGCAGGTTCTAAACTATTTTGTCAGGTTTTCGGAATTTTTTGGTTGGTTTTGATTTGTTTTTATGATGTTTTGCCAAGTTTTTTGAATGTTTTGATCAGTTCTGGCTGGTTTTCTAATGTTTTGGCATCTTTTCAGAATGTTTTGATGAGTTTTGCGGGTCTAAATCATTTTGGCGGGTTTTCGGAATATTTTGGTTGGTTTTGATTTGTTTTTATGATGTTTTGGCGGGTTTTCGGAATGTTTTGGTTGGGTTTTAGAATGTTTTGTATTCTCTTGAGTTGTTTTTATTGTGTTGGCAGGTTTTGGAATGTTTGGATTCCTTTTGGCGGGTGTTCGGAATGTTTTGATTAGTTTTGACGGGTTTTGAAATATTTTGGCGGGTTTTTAGAAGGTTTCGATTTGTTTTGATTTGTTTTGATTCTGTTTAGCCCAGTTTTTGGTGTGTTTGGATTAGCTTTGGTGGGCTTGACCATGTTTTGTCAGGTTTTTTCGAATGTATTGATGACTTCTGTCTGGTTTTCTATTTTGGCGGGTTTGAAAATATTTTTGGATGAGTTTTGGCGGGTTTGAAAATATTTTGGCTCTTTGCGCAGAGATGACGGTGCCAGTTGCGGTGCGCTCCGGGGCGCTCCTTCTGCGGAAAGACGCCTGGCAGCGGCACTTGGGACAGCTCCGCGTCTCCGTATTCTGCGTTTCTTGCCTTCTGCATCTCAGCAAAATGCTTTCCCACTAGGTCTAGCAAGGAGAAACTGTGGCAGCTGAGTAGATGTAGCCCGGCCCGCCCTTTGAAGTTGACAAGTTCTTGGCATCTCAGAGCCTCAAGGCAAGAGCAAGGTTATCTATGGTAGGCTGGGGCAGAACTAGCAGCAAGCAGAGCAAAGTTGTCCAAGAATAGCTTCCATTGGAATGCTAATGGCAATTGAAGAGGCAGGCCAGTGGCAAGCCACTAGCTTCTAGCAGTTTGAAAGTTGCAGACACAGTGCAGGTGTTGTGCGGCTTCCTTCTTGGCCTCCTAGAAGGTGCCGCGCTCTCCGTCTCTTGCTTGCCAATATGTTGCCGTGTTCCTCCTATTGTTTGGTTTGTTTTGATTTGTTTTGATGATGTTTTGGCGGGTTTCGGAATGTTTTGGTGGTGTTTTAGAATGTTTTGTTTTCTCTTGTGTTGTTTTTATTGTGTTGGCATTTTGTGGAACGTTTGGATTCCTTTCGGCGGGTTTTAAAGTATTTTGGCGGGTATTTGGAATGTTTTGGTTTGCTTTCATTTGTTTTGATTATGTTTTGGCAAGTTATTGAAAGTTTCGATCACTTCTGACTGGTTTTCTAGTATTTTGGCATCTTTTCAGAATGTTTTGATCAGTTTTGGCAGGTTCTAAACTATTTTGTCAGGTTTTTGGAATTTTTTGGTTGGTTTTGATTTGTTTTTATGATGTTTTGCCAAGTTTTCTGAATGTTTTGATCAGTTCTGTCTGGTTTTCTAATGTTTTGGCATCTTTTCAGAATGTTTTGATGAGTTTTGCGGGTCTAAATCATTTTGGCGGGTTTTTGGAATATTTTTGGTTGGTTTTGATTTGTTTTTATGATGTTTTGGCGGGTTTTCGGAATGTTTTGGTTGGGTTTTAGAATGTTTTGTATTCTCTTGAGTTGTTTTTATTGTGTTGGCAGGTTTTGGAATGTTTGGATTTTTTTGGCGAGTTTTAAAATCTTTTGGCGGGTATTTGGAATGTTTTGGCGGGTATTCGGAAGGTTTTGATTAGTTTTGACGGGTTTTGAAATATTTTTGCGAGTTTTTAGAAGGTTTCGATTTGTTTTGATTTGTTTTGATTCTGTTTAGCCCAGTTTTTGGTGTGTTTGGATTAGCTTTGGTGGGCTTGATCATGTTTTGTCAGGTTTTTTCGAATGTATTGATGACTTCTGTCTGGTTTTCTATTTTGGCGGGTTTGAAAATATTTTTGGATTAGTTTTGGCGGGTTTGAAAATATTTTGGCTCTTTGCGCAGAGATGACGGTGCCGGTTGCGGTGTGCTCCGGGGCGCTCCTTCTGCGGAAAGACGCCTGGCAGCGGCACTTGGGACAGCTCCGTGTCTCCGTATTCTGCGTTTCTTGCCTTCTGCATCTCAGCAAAATGCTTTCCCACTAGGTCTAGCAAGGAGAAACTGTGGCAGCTGAGTAGATGTAGCCCGGCCCGCCCTTTGAAGTTGACAAGTTCTTGGCATCTCAGAGCCTCAAGGCAAGAGCAAGGTTATCTATGGTAGGCTGGGGCAGAACTAGCAGCAAGCAGAGCAAAGTTGTCCAAGAATAGCTTCCATTGGAATGCTAATGGCAATTGAAGAGGCAGGCCAGTGGCAAGCCACTATCTTCTAGCAGTTTGAAAGTTGCAGACACAGTGCAGGTGTTGTGCGGCTTCCTTCTTGGCCTCCTAGAAGGTGCCGCGCTCTCCGTCTCTTGCTTGCCAATATGTTGCCGTGTTCCTCCTATTGTTTGGTTTGTTTTGATTTGTTTTGATGATGTTTTGGCGGGTTTCGGAATGTTTTGGTGGTGTTTTAGAATGTTTTGTTTTCTCTTGTGTTGTTTTTATTGTGTTGGCATTTTGTGGAACGTTTGGATTCCTTTCGGCGGGTTTTAAAGTATTTTGGCGGGTATTTGGAATGTTTTGGTTTGCTTTCATTTGTTTTGATTATGTTTTGGCAAGTTATTGAAAGTTTCGATCACTTCTGACTGGTTTTCTAGTATTTTGGCATCTTTTCAGAATGTTTTGATCAGTTTTGGCAGGTTCTAAACTATTTTGTCAGGTTTTCGGAATTTTTTGGTTGGTTTTGATTTGTTTTTATGATGTTTTGCCAAGTTTTTTGAATGTTTTGATCAGTTCTGGCTGGTTTTCTAATGTTTTGGCATCTTTTCAGAATGTTTTGATGAGTTTTGCGGGTCTAAATCATTTTGGCGGGTTTTCGGAATATTTTGGTTGGTTTTGATTTGTTTTTATGATGTTTTGGCGGGTTTTCGGAATGTTTTGGTTGGGTTTTAGAATGTTTTGTATTCTCTTGAGTTGTTTTTATTGTGTTGGCAGGTTTTGGAATGTTTGGATTTTTTTGGCGAGTTTTAAAATCTTTTGGCGGGTATTTGGAATGTTTTGGCGGGTATTCGGAAGGTTTTGATTAGTTTTGACGGGTTTTGAAATATTTTGGCGGGTTTTTAGAAGGTTTCGATTTGTTTTGATTTGTTTTGATTCTGTTTAGCCCAGTTTTTGGTGTGTTTGGATTAGCTTTGGTGGGCTTGATCATGTTTTGTCAGGTTTTTTCGAATGTATTGATGACTTCTGTCTGGTTTTCTATTTTGGCGGGTTTGAAAATATTTTTGGATTAGTTTTGGCGGGTTTTAAAATATTTTGGCTCTTTGCGCAGAGATGACGGCGCTGGTTGCGGTGCGCTCCGGGGCGCTCCTTCTGCGGAAAGACGCCTGGCAGCGGCACTTGGGACAGCTCCGCGTCTCCGTATTCTGCGTTTCTTGCCTTCTGCATCTCAGCAAAATGCTTTCCCACTAGGTCTAGCAAGGAGAAACTGTGGCAGCTGAGTAGATGTAGCCCGGCCCGCCCTTTGAAGTTGACAAGTTCTTGGCATCTCAGAGCCTCAAGGCAAGAGCAAGGTTATCTATGGTAGGCTGGGGCAGAACTAGCAGCAAGCAGAGCAAAGTTGTCCAAGAATAGCTTCCATTGGAATGCTAATGGCAATTGAAGAGGCAGGCCAGTGGCAAGCCACTAGCTTCTAGCAGTTTGAAAGTTGCAGACACAGTGCAGGTGTTGTGCGGCTTCCTTCTTGGCCTCCTAGAAGGTGCCGCGCTCTCCGTCTCTTGCTTGCCAATATGTTGCCGTGTTCCTCCTATTGTTTGGTTTGTTTTGATTTGTTTTGATGATGTTTTGGCGGGTTTTCGGAATGTTTTGGTGGTGTTTTAGAATGTTTTGTTTTCTCTTGTGTTGTTTTTATTGTCTTGGCATTTTGTGGAACGTTTGGATTCCTTTCGGCGGGTTTTAAAGTATTTTGGCGGGTATTTGGAATGTTTTGGTTTGCTTTCATTTGTTTTGATTATGTTTTGGCAAGTTATTGAAAGTTTCGATCACTTCTGACTGGTTTTCTAGTATTTTGGCATCTTTTCAGAATGTTTTGATCAGTTTTGGCAGGTTCTAAACTATTTTGTCAGGTTTTCGGAATTTTTTGGTTGGTTTTGATTTGTTTTTATGATGTTTTGCCAAGTTTTCTGAATGTTTTGATCAGTTCTGTCTGGTTTTCTAATGTTTTGGCATCTTTTCAGAATGTTTTGATGAGTTTTGCGGGTCTAAATCATTTTGGCGGGTTTTTGGAATATTTTGGTTGGTTTTGATTTGTTTTTATGATGTTTTGGCGGGTTTTCGGAATGTTTTGGTTGGGTTTTAGAATGTTTTGTATTCTCTTGAGTTGTTTTTATTGTGTTGGCAGGTTTTGGAATGTTTGGATTTTTTTGGCGAGTTTTAAAATCTTTTGGCGGGTATTTGGAATGTTTTGGCGGGTATTCGGAAGGTTTTGATTAGTTTTGACGGGTTTTGAAATATTTTGGCGGGTTTTTAGAAGGTTTCGATTTGTTTTGATTTGTTTTGATTCTGTTTAGCCCAGTTTTTGGTGAGTTTGGATTAGCTTTGGTGGGCTTGATCATGTTTTGTCAGGTTTTTTCGAATGTATTGATCACTTCTGTCTGGTTTTCTATTTTGGCGGGTTTGAAAATATTTTTGGATGAGTTTTGGCGGGTTTGAAAATATTTTGGCTCTTTGCGCAGAGATGACGGTGCCGGTTGCGGTGCGCTCCGGGGCGCTCCTTCTGCGGAAAGACGCCTGGCAGCGGCACTTGGGACAGCTCCGCGTCTCCGTATTCTGCGTTTCTTGCCTTCTGCATCTCAGCAAAATGCTTTCCCACTAGGTCTAGCAAGGAGAAACTGTGGCAGCTGAGTAGATGTAGCCCGGCCCGCCCTTTGAAGTTGACAAGTTCTTGGCATCTCAGAGCCTCAAGGGAAGAGCAAGGTTCTCTATGGTAGGCTGGGGCAGAACTAGCAGCAAGCAGAGCAAAGTTGTCCAAGAATAGCTTCCATTGGAATGCTAATGGCAATTGAAGAGGCAGGCCAGTGGCAAGCCACTAGCTTCTAGCAGTTTGAAAGTTGCAGACACAGTGCAGGTGTTGTGCGGCTTCCTTCTTGGCCTCCTAGAAGGTGCCGCGCTCTCCGTCTCTTGCTTGCCAATATGTTGCCGTGTTCCTCCTATTGTTTGGTTTGTTTTGATTTGTTTTGATGATGTTTTGGCGGGTTTCGGAATGTTTTGGTGGTGTTTTAGAATGTTTTGTTTTCTCTTGTGTTGTTTTTATTGTGTTGGCATTTTGTGGAACGTTTGGATTCCTTTCGGCGAGTTTTAAAGTATTTTGGGGGTATTTGGAATGTTTTGGTTTGCTTTCATTTGTTTTGATTATGTTTTGGCAAGTTATTGAAAGTTTCGATCACTTCTGACTGGTTTTCTAGTATTTTGGCATCTTTTCAGAATGTTTTGATCAGTTTTGGCAGGTTCTAAACTATTTTGTCAGGTTTTCGGAATTTTTTGGTTGGTTTTGATTTGTTTTTATGATGTTTTGCCAAGTTTTTTGAATGTTTTGATCACTTCTGGCTGGTTTTCTAATGTTTTGGCATCTTTTCAGAATGTTTTGATGAGTTTTGCGGGTCTAAATAATTTTGGCGGGTTTTCGGAATATTTTGGTTGGTTTTGATTTGTTTTTATGATGTTTTGGCGGGTTTTCGGAATGTTTTGGTTGGGTTTTAGAATGTTTTGTATTCTCTTGAGTTGTTTTTATTGTGTTGGCAGGTTTTGGAATGTTTGGATTTTTTTGGCGAGTTTTAAAATCTTTTGGCGGGTATTTGGAATGTTTTGGCGGGTATTCGGAAGGTTTTGATTAGTTTTGACGGGTTTTGAAATATTTTGGCGGGTTTTTAGAAGGTTTCGATTTGTTTTGATTTGTTTTGATTCTGTTTAGCCCAGTTTTTGGTGTGTTTGGATTAGCTTTGGTGGGCTTGATCATGTTTTGTCAGGTTTTTTCGAATGTATTGATCACTTCTGTCTGGTTTTCTATTTTGGCGGGTTTGAAAATATTTTTGGATTAGTTTTGGCGGGTTTTAAAATATTTTGGCTCTTTGCGCAGAGATGACGGCGCTGGTTGCGGTGCGCTCCGGGGCGCTCCTTCTGCGGAAAGACGCCTGGCAGCGGCACTTGGGACAGCTCCGCGTCTCCGTATTCTGCGTTTCTTGCCTTCTGCATCTCAGCAAAATGCTTTCCCACTAGGTCTAGCAAGGAGAAACTGTGGCAGCTGAGTAGATGTAGCCCGGCCCGCCCTTTGAAGTTGACAAGTTCTTGGCATCTCAGAGCCTCAAGGCAAGAGCAAGGTTATCTATGGTAGGCTGGGGCAGAACTAGCAGCAAGCAGAGCAAAGTTGTCCAAGAATAGCTTCCATTGGAATGCTAATGGCAATTGAAGAGGCAGGCCAGTGGCAAGCCACTAGCTTCTAGCAGTTTGAAAGTTGCAGACACAGTGCAGGTGTTGTGCGGCTTCCTTCTTGGCCTCCTAGAAGGTGCCGCGCTCTCCGTCTCTTGCTTGCCAATATGTTGCCGTGTTCCTCCTATTGTTTGGTTTGTTTTGATTTGTTTTGATGATGTTTTGGCGGGTTTCGGAATGTTTTGGTGGTGTTTTAGAATGTTTTGTATTCTCTTGTGTTGTTTTTATTGTGTTGGCAGGTTGTGGAATATTTGGATTCCTTTTGGAGGGTTTTAAAATCTTTTGGCGGGTATTTGGAATGTTTTGGTTTGCTTTCATTTGTTTTGATTGTGTTTTGGCAAGTTATTGAAAGTTTCGATCACTTCTGACTGGTTTTCTAGTATTTTGGCATCTTTTCAGAATGTTTTGATCAGTTTTGGCAGGTTCTAAACTATTTTGTCAGGTTTTCGGAATTTTTTGGTTGGTTTTGATTTGTTTTTATGATGTTTTGCCAAGTTTTTTGAATGTTTTGATCAGTTCAGGCTGGTTTTCTAATGTTTTGGCATCTTTTCAGAATGTTTTGATGAGTTTTGTGGGTCTAAATCATTTTGGCGGGTTTTTGGAATATTTTGGTTGGTTTTGATTTGTTTTTATGATGTTTTGGCGGGTTTTCGGAATGTTTTGGTTAGGTTTTAGAATGTTTTGTATTCTCTTGAGTTGTTTTTATTGTGTTGGCAGGTTTTGGAATGTTTGGATTTTTTTGGCGAGTTTTAAAATCTTTTGGCGGGTATTTGGAATGTTTTGGCGGGTATTCGGAAGGTTTTGATTAGTTTTGACGGGTTTTGAAATATTTTGGCGGGTTTTTAGAAGGTTTCAATTTGTTTTGATTTGTTTTGATTCTGTTTAGCCCAGTTTTTGGTGTGTTTGGATTAGCTTTGGTGGGCTTGATCATGTTTTGTCAGGTTTTTTGGAATGTATTGATCACTTCTGTCTGGTTTTCTATTTTGGCGGGTTTGAAAATGGTTTTGGATTAGTTTTGGCGGGTTTAAAAATATTTTGGCTCTTTGCGCAGAGATGACGGTGCCGGTTGCGGTGCGCTCCGGGGCGCTCCTTCTGCGGAAAGACGCCTGGCAGCGGCACTTGGGACAGCTCCGCGTCTCCGTATTCTGCGTTTCTTGCCTTCTGCATCTCAGCAAAATGCTTTCCCACTAGGTCTAGCAAGGAGAAACTGTGGCAGCTGAGTAGATGTAGCCCGGCCCGCCCTTTGAAGTTGACAAGTTCTTGGCATCTCAGAGCCTCAAGGCAAGAGCAAGGTTCTCTATGGTAGGCTGGGGCAGAACTAGCAGCAAGCAGAGCAAAGTTGTCCAAGAATAGCTTCCATTGGAATGCTAATGGCAATTGAAGAGGCAGGCCAGTGGCAAGCCACTAGCTTCTAGCAGTTTGAAAGTTGCAGACACAGTGCAGGTGTTGTGCGGCTTCCTTCTTGGCCTCCTAGAAGGTGCCGCGCTCTCCGTCTCTTGCTTGCCAATATGTTGCCGTGTTCCTCCTATTGTTTGGTTTGTTTTGATTTGTTTTGATGATGTTTTGGCGGGTTTCGGAATGTTTTGGTGGTGTTTTAGAATGTTTTGTTTTCTCTTGTGTTGTTTTTATTGTCTTGGCAGGTTGTGGAATATTTGGATTCCTTTCGGCGGGTTTTAAAATCTTTTGGCGGGTATTTGGAATGTTTTGGTTTGCTTTCATTTTTTTTGATTGTGTTTTGGCAAGTTATTGAAAGTTTCGATCACTTCTGACTGGTTTTCTAGTATTTTGGCATCTTTTCAGAATGTTTTGATCAGTTTTGGCAGGTTCTAAACTATTTTGTCAGGTTTTTGGAATTTTTTGGTTGGTTTTGATTTGTTTTTATGATGTTTTGCCAAGTTTTCTGAATGTTTTGATCAGTTCTGTCTGGTTTTCTAATGTTTTGGCATCTTTTCAGAATGTTTTGATGAGTTTTGCGGGTCTAAATCATTTTGGCGGGTTTTTGGAATATTTTGGTTAGTTTTGATTTGTTTTTATGATGTTTTGGCGGGTTTTCGGAATGTTTTGGTTGGGTTTTAGAATGTTTTGTATTCTCTTGAGTTGTTTTTATTGTGTTGGCAGGTTTTGGAATGTTTGGATTTTTTTGGCGAGTTTTAAAATCTTTTGGCGGGTATTTGGAATGTTTTGGCGGGTATTCGGAAGGTTTTGATTAGTTTTGACGGGTTTTGAAATATTTTTGCGAGTTTTTAGAAGGTTTCGATTTGTTTTGATTTGTTTTGATTCTGTTTAGCCCAGTTTTTGGTGTGTTTGGATTAGCTTTGGTGGGCTTGATCATGTTTTGTCAGGTTTTTTCGAATGTATTGATGACTTCTGTCTGGTTTTCTATTTTGGCGGGTTTGAAAATATTTTTGGATTAGTTTTGGCGGGTTTGAAAATATTTTGGCTCTTTGCGCAGAGATGACGGTGCCGGTTGCGGTGCGCTCCGGGGCGCTCCTTCTGCGGAAAGACGCCTGGCAGCGACACTTGGGACAGCTCCGTGTCTCCGTATTCTGCGTTTCTTGCCTTCTGCATCTCAGCAAAATGCTTTCCCACTAGGTCTAGCAAGGAGAAACTGTGGCAGCTGAGTAGATGTAGCCCGGCCCGCCCTTTGAAGTTGACAAGTTCTTGGCATCTCAGAGCCTCAAGGCAAGAGCAAGGTTATCTATGGTAGGCTGGGGCAGAACTAGCAGCAAGCAGAGCAAAGTTGTCCAAGAATAGCTTCCATTGGAATGCTAATGGCAATTGAAGAGGCAGGCCAGTGGCAAGCCACTATCTTCTAGCAGTTTGAAAGTTGCAGACACAGTGCAGGTGTTGTGCGGCTTCCTTCTTGGCCTCCTAGAAGGTGCCGCGCTCTCCGTCTCTTGCTTGCCAATATGTTGCCGTGTTCCTCCTATTGTTTGGTTTGTTTTGATTTGTTTTGATGATGTTTTGGCGGGTTTCGGAATGTTTTGGTGGTGTTTTAGAATGTTTTGTTTTCTCTTGTGTTGTTTTTATTGTGTTGGCATTTTGTGGAACGTTTGGATTCCTTTCGGCGGGTTTTAAAGTATTTTGGCGGGTATTTGGAATGTTTTGGTTTGCTTTCATTTGTTTTGATTATGTTTTGGCAAGTTATTGAAAGTTTCGATCACTTCTGACTGGTTTTCTAGTATTTTGGCATCTTTTCAGAATGTTTTGATCAGTTTTGGCAGGTTCTAAACTATTTTGTCAGGTTTTCGGAATTTTTTGGTTGGTTTTGATTTGTTTTTATGATGTTTTGCCAAGTTTTTTGAATGTTTTGATCAGTTCTGGCTGGTTTTCTAATGTTTTGGCATCTTTTCAGAATGTTTTGATGAGTTTTGCGGGTCTAAATCATTTTGGCGGGTTTTCGGAATATTTTGGTTGGTTTTGATTTGTTTTTATGATGTTTTGGCGGGTTTTCGGAATGTTTTGGTTGGGTTTTAGAATGTTTTGTATTCTCTTGAGTTGTTTTTATTGTGTTGGCAGGTTTTGGAATGTTTGGATTTTTTTGGCGAGTTTTAAAATCTTTTGGCGGGTATTTGGAATGTTTTGGCGGGTATTCGGAAGGTTTTGATTAGTTTTGACGGGTTTTGAAATATTTTTGCGAGTTTTTAGAAGGTTTCGATTTGTTTTGATTTGTTTTGATTCTGTTTAGCCCAGTTTTTGGTGTGTTTGGATTAGCTTTGGTGGGCTTGATCATGTTTTGTCAGGTTTTTTCGAATGTATTGATGACTTCTGTCTGGTTTTCTATTTTGGCGGGTTTGAAAATATTTTTGGATTAGTTTTGGCGGGTTTGAAAATATTTTGGCTCTTTGCGCAGAGATGACGGTGCCGGTTGCGGTGTGCTCCGGGGCGCTCCTTCTGCGGAAAGACGCCTGGCAGCGGCACTTGGGACAGCTCCGTGTCTCCGTATTCTGCGTTTCTTGCCTTCTGCATCTCAGCAAAATGCTTTCCCACTAGGTCTAGCAAGGAGAAACTGTGGCAGCTGAGTAGATGTAGCCCGGCCCGCCCTTTGAAGTTGACAAGTTCTTGGCATCTCAGAGCCTCAAGGCAAGAGCAAGGTTATCTATGGTAGGCTGGGGCAGAACTAGCAGCAAGCAGAGCAAAGTTGTCCAAGAATAGCTTCCATTGGAATGCTAATGGCAATTGAAGAGGCAGGCCAGTGGCAAGCCACTATCTTCTAGCAGTTTGAAAGTTGCAGACACAGTGCAGGTGTTGTGCGGCTTCCTTCTTGGCCTCCTAGAAGGTGCCGCGCTCTCCGTCTCTTGCTTGCCAATATGTTGCCGTGTTCCTCCTATTGTTTGGTTTGTTTTGATTTGTTTTGATGATGTTTTGGCGGGTTTCGGAATGTTTTGGTGGTGTTTTAGAATGTTTTGTTTTCTCTTGTGTTGTTTTTATTGTGTTGGCATTTTGTGGAACGTTTGGATTCCTTTCGGCGGGTTTTAAAGTATTTTGGCGGGTATTTGGAATGTTTTGGTTTGCTTTCATTTGTTTTGATTATGTTTTGGCAAGTTATTGAAAGTTTCGATCACTTCTGACTGGTTTTCTAGTATTTTGGCATCTTTTCAGAATGTTTTGATCAGTTTTGGCAGGTTCTAAACTATTTTGTCAGGTTTTCGGAATTTTTTGGTTGGTTTTGATTTGTTTTTATGATGTTTTGCCAAGTTTTTTGAATGTTTTGATCAGTTCTGGCTGGTTTTCTAATGTTTTGGCATCTTTTCAGAATGTTTTGATGAGTTTTGCGGGTCTAAATCATTTTGGCGGGTTTTCGGAATATTTTGGTTGGTTTTGATTTGTTTTTATGATGTTTTGGCGGGTTTTCGGAATGTTTTGGTTGGGTTTTAGAATGTTTTGTATTCTCTTGAGTTGTTTTTATTGTGTTGGCAGGTTTTGGAATGTTTGGATTTTTTTGGCGAGTTTTAAAATCTTTTGGCGGGTATTTGGAATGTTTTGGCGGGTATTCGGAAGGTTTTGATTAGTTTTGACGGGTTTTGAAATATTTTGGCGGGTTTTTAGAAGGTTTCGATTTGTTTTGATTTGTTTTGATTCTGTTTAGCCCAGTTTTTGGTGTGTTTGGATTAGCTTTGGTGGGCTTGATCATGTTTTGTCAGGTTTTTTCGAATGTATTGATCACTTCTGTCTGGTTTTCTATTTTGGCGGGTTTGAAAATATTTTTGGATTAGTTTTGGCGGGTTTTAAAATATTTTGGCTCTTTGCGCAGAGATGACGGCGCTGGTTGCGGTGCGCTCCGGGGCGCTCCTTCTGCGGAAAGACGCCTGGCAGCGGCACTTGGGACAGCTCCGCGTCTCCGTATTCTGCGTTTCTTGCCTTCTGCATCTCAGCAAAATGCTTTCCCACTAGGTCTAGCAAGGAGAAACTGTGGCAGCTGAGTAGATGTAGCCCGGCCCGCCCTTTGAAGTTGACAAGTTCTTGGCATCTCAGAGCCTCAAGGCAAGAGCAAGGTTATCTATGGTAGGCTGGGGCAGAACTAGCAGCAAGCAGAGCAAAGTTGTCCAAGAATAGCTTCCATTGGAATGCTAATGGCAATTGAAGAGGCAGGCCAGTGGCAAGCCACTAGCTTCTAGCAGTTTGAAAGTTGCAGACACAGTGCAGGTGTTGTGCGGCTTCCTTCTTGGCCTCCTAGAAGGTGCCGCGCTCTCCGTCTCTTGCTTGCCAATATGTTGCCGTGTTCCTCCTATTGTTTGGTTTGTTTTGATTTGTTTTGATGATGTTTTGGCGGGTTTCGGAATGTTTTGGTGGTGTTTTAGAATGTTTTGTATTCTCTTGTGTTGTTTTTATTGTGTTGGCAGGTTGTGGAATATTTGGATTCCTTTCGGCGGGTTTTAAAATCTTTTGGCGGGTATTTGGAATGTTTTGGTTTGCTTTCATTTGTTTTGATTGTGTTTTGGCAAGTTATTGAAAGTTTCGATCACTTCTGACTGGTTTTCTAGTATTTTGGCATCTTTTCAGAATGTTTTGATCAGTTTTGGCAGGTTCTAAACTATTTTGTCAGGTTTTTGGAATTTTTTGGTTGGTTTTGATTTGTTTTTGTGATGTTTTGCCAAGTTTTCTGAATATTTTGATCAGTTCTGTCTGGTTTTCTAATGTTTTGGCATCTTTTCAGAATGTTTTGATGAGTTTTGCGGGTCTAAATCATTTTGGCGGGTTTTCGGAATATTTTGGTTGGTTTTGATTTGTTTTTATGATGTTTTGGCGGGTTTTCGGAATGTTTTGGTTGGGTTTTAGAATGTTTTGTATTCTCTTGAGTTGTTTTTATTGTGTTGGCAGGTTTTGGAATGTTTGGATTCCTTTTGGCGGGTGTTCGGAATGTTTTGATTAGTTTTGACGGGTTTTGAAATATTTTGGCGGGTTTTTAGAAGGTTTCAATTTGTTTTGATTTGTTTTGATTCTGTTTAGCCCAGTTTTTGGTGTGTTTGGATTAGCTTTGGTGGGCTTGATCATGTTTTGTCAGGTTTTTTGGAATGTATTGATCACTTCTGTCTGGTTTTCTATTTTGGCGGGTTTGAAAATGGTTTTGGATTAGTTTTGTCGGGTTTTAAAATATTTTGGCTCTTTGCGCAGAGATGACGGTGCCGGTTGTGGTGCGCTCCGGGGCGCTCCTTCTGCGGAAAGACGCCTGGCAGCGGCACTTGGGACAGCTCCGTGTCTCCGTATTCTGCGTTTCTTGCCTTCTGCATCTCAGCAAAATGCTTTCCCACTAGGTCTAGCAAGGAGAAACTGTGGCAGCTGAGTAGATGTAGCCCGGCCCGCCCTTTGAAGTTGACAAGTTCTTGGCATCTCAGAGCCTCAAGGCAAGAGCAAGGTTATCTATGGTAGGCTGGGGCAGAACGAGCAGCAAGCAGAGCAAAGTTGTCCAAGAATAGCTTCCATTGGAATGCTAATGGCAATTGAAGAGGCAGGCCAGTGGCAAGCCACTAGCTTCTAGCAGTTTGAAAGTTGCAGACACAGTGCAGGTGTTGTGCGGCTTCCTTCTTGGCCTCCTAGAAGGTGCCGCGCTCTCCGTCTCTTGCTTGCCAATATGTTGCCGTGTTCCTCCTATTGTTTGGTTTGTTTTGATGATGTTTTGGCGGGTTTTCGGAATGTTTTGGTGGTGTTTTAGAATGTTTTGTTTTCTCTTGTGTTGTTTTTATTGTCTTGGCAGATTGTGGAACGTTTGGATTCCTTTCGGCGGGTTTTAAAGTATTTTGGCGGGTATTTGGAATGTTTTGGTTTGCTTTCATTTGTTTTGATTATGTTTTGGCAAGTTATTGAAAGTTTCGATCACTTCTGACTGGTTTTCTAGTATTTTGGCATCTTTTCAGAATGTTTTGATCAGTTTTGGCAGGTTCTAAACTATTTTGTCAGGTTTTTGGAATTTTTTGGTTGGTTTTGATTTGTTTTTATGATGTTTTGCCAAGTTTTCTGAATGTTTTGATCAGTTCTGTCTGGTTTTCTAATGTTTTGGCATCTTTTCAGAATGTTTTGATGAGTTTTGCGGGTCTAAATCATTTTGGCGGGTTTTCGGAATATTTTGGTTGGTTTTGATTTGTTTTTATGATGTTTTGGCGGGTTTTCGGAATGTTTTGGTTGGGTTTTAGAATGTTTTGTATTCTCTTGAGTTGTTTTTATTGTGTTGGCAGGTTTTGGAATGTTTGGATTCCTTTTGGCGGGTGTTCGGAATGTTTTGATTAGTTTTGACGGGTTTTGAAATATTTTGGCGGGTTTTTAGAAGGTTTCGATTTGTTTTGATTTGTTTTGATTCTGTTTAGCCCAGTTTTTGGTGTGTTTGGATTAGCTTTGGTGGGCTTGATCATGTTTTGTCAGGTTTTTTGGAATGTATTGATCACTTCTGTCTGGTTTTCTATTTTGGCGGGTTTGAAAATATTTTTGGATGAGTTTTGTCGGGTTTTAAAATATTTTGGCTCTTTGCGCAGAGATGACGGTGCCGGTTGCGGTGCGCTCCGGGGCGCTCCTTCTGCGGAAAGACGCCTGGCAGCGGCACTTGGGACAGCTCCGCGTCTCCGTATTCTGCGTTTCTTGCCTTCTGCATCTCAGCAAAATGCTTTCCCACTAGGTCTAGCAAGGAGAAACTGTGGCAGCTGAGTAGATGTAGCCCGGCCCGCCCTTTGAAGTTGACAAGTTCTTGGCATCTCAGAGCCTCAAGGCAAGAGCAAGGTTATCTATGGTAGGCTGGGGCAGAACGAGCAGCAAGCAGAGCAAAGTTGTCCAAGAATAGCTTCCATTGGAATGCTAATGGCAATTGAAGAGGCAGGCCAGTGGCAAGCCACTATCTTCTAGCAGTTTGAAAGTTGCAGACACAGTGCAGGTGTTGTGCGGCTTCCTTCTTGGCCTCCTAGAAGGTGCCGCGCTCTCCGTCTCTTGCTTGCCAATATGTTGCCGTGTTCCTCCTATTGTTTGGTTTGTTTTGATTTGTTTTGATGATGTTTTGGCGGGTTTCGGAATGTTTTGGTGGTGTTTTAGAATGTTTTGTTTTCTCTTGTGTTGTTTTTATTGTGTTGGCATTTTGTGGAACGTTTGGATTCCTTTCGGCGGGTTTTAAAGTATTTTGGCGGGTATTTGGAATGTTTTGGTTTGCTTTCATTTGTTTTGATTATGTTTTGGCAAGTTATTGAAAGTTTCGATCACTTCTGACTGGTTTTCTAGTATTTTGGCATCTTTTCAGAATGTTTTGATCAGTTTTGGCAGGTTCTAAACTATTTTGTCAGGTTTTCGGAATTTTTTGGTTGGTTTTGATTTGTTTTTATGATGTTTTGCCAAGTTTTTTGAATGTTTTGATCAGTTCTGGCTGGTTTTCTAATGTTTTGGCATCTTTTCAGAATGTTTTGATGAGTTTTGCGGGTCTAAATCATTTTGGCGGGTTTTCGGAATATTTTGGTTGGTTTTGATTTGTTTTTATGATGTTTTGGCGGGTTTTCGGAATGTTTTGGTTGGGTTTTAGAATGTTTTGTATTCTCTTGAGTTGTTTTTATTGTGTTGGCAGGTTTTGGAATGTTTGGATTCCTTTTGGCGGGTGTTCGGAATGTTTTGATTAGTTTTGACGGGTTTTGAAATATTTTGGCGGGTTTTTAGAAGGTTTCGATTTGTTTTGATTTGTTTTGATTCTGTTTAGCCCAGTTTTTGGTGTGTTTGGATTAGCTTTGGTGGGCTTGACCATGTTTTGTCAGGTTTTTTCGAATGTATTGATGACTTCTGTCTGGTTTTCTATTTTGGCGGGTTTGAAAATGGTTTTGGATGAGTTTTGGCGGGTTTGAAAATATTTTGGCTCTTTGCGCAGAGATGACGGTGCCAGTTGCGGTGCGCTCCGGGGCGCTCCTTCTGCGGAAAGACGCCTGGCAGCGGCACTTGGGACAGCTCCGCGTCTCCGTATTCTGCGTTTCTTGCCTTCTGCATCTCAGCAAAATGCTTTCCCACTAGGTCTAGCAAGGAGAAACTGTGGCAGCTGAGTAGATGTAGCCCGGCCCGCCCTTTGAAGTTGACAAGTTCTTGGCATCTCAGAGCCTCAAGGCAAGAGCAAGGTTATCTATGGTAGGCTGGGGCAGAACTAGCAGCAAGCAGAGCAAAGTTGTCCAAGAATAGCTTCCATTGGAATGCTAATGGCAATTGAAGAGGCAGGCCAGTGGCAAGCCACTAGCTTCTAGCAGTTTGAAAGTTGCAGACACAGTGCAGGTGTTGTGCGGCTTCCTTCTTGGCCTCCTAGAAGGTGCCGCGCTCTCCGTCTCTTGCTTGCCAATATGTTGCCGTGTTCCTCCTATTGTTTGGTTTGTTTTGATTTGTTTTGATGATGTTTTGGCGGGTTTCGGAATGTTTTGGTGGTGTTTTAGAATGTTTTGTTTTCTCTTGTGTTGTTTTTATTGTGTTGGCATTTTGTGGAACGTTTGGATTCCTTTCGGTGGGTTTTAAAGTATTTTGGCGGGTATTTGGAATGTTTTGGTTTGCTTTCATTTGTTTTGATTATGTTTTGGCAAGTTATTGAAAGTTTCGATCACTTCTGACTGGTTTTCTAGTATTTTGGCATCTTTTCAGAATGTTTTGATCAGTTTTGGCAGGTTCTAAACTATTTTGTCAGGTTTTTGGAATTTTTTGGTTGGTTTTGATTTGTTTTTATGATGTTTTGCCAAGTTTTCTGAATGTTTTGATCAGTTCTGTCTGGTTTTCTAATGTTTTGGCATCTTTTCAGAATGTTTTGATGAGTTTTGCGGGTCTAAATCATTTTGGCGGGTTTTTGGAATATTTTTGGTTGGTTTTGATTTGTTTTTATGATGTTTTGGCGGGTTTTCGGAATGTTTTGGTTGGGTTTTAGAATGTTTTGTATTCTCTTGAGTTGTTTTTATTGTGTTGGCAGGTTTTGGAATGTTTGGATTTTTTTGGCGAGTTTTAAAATCTTTTGGCGGGTATTTGGAATGTTTTGGCGGGTGTTCGGAATGTTTTGATTAGTTTTGACGGGTTTTGAAATATTTTGGCGGGTTTTTAGAAGGTTTCAATTTGTTTTGATTTGTTTTGATTCTGTTTAGCCCAGTTTTTGGTGTGTTTGGATTAGCTTTGGTGGGCTTGATCATGTTTTGTCAGGTTTTTTGGAATGTATTGATCACTTCTGTCTGGTTTTCTATTTTGGCGGGTTTGAAAATGGTTTTGGATTAGTTTTGTCGGGTTTTAAAATATTTTGGCTCTTTGCGCAGAGATGACGGTGCCGGTTGTGGTGCGCTCCGGGGCGCTCCTTCTGCGGAAAGACGCCTGGCAGCGGCACTTGGGACAGCTCCGTGTCTCCGTATTCTGCGTTTCTTGCCTTCTGCATCTCAGCAAAATGCTTTCCCACTAGGTCTAGCAAGGAGAAACTGTGGCAGCTGAGTAGATGTAGCCCGGCCCGCCCTTTGAAGTTGACAAGTTCTTGGCATCTCAGAGCCTCAAGGCAAGAGCAAGGTTATCTATGGTAGGCTGGGGCAGAACGAGCAGCAAGCAGAGCAAAGTTGTCCAAGAATAGCTTCCATTGGAATGCTAATGGCAATTGAAGAGGCAGGCCAGTGGCAAGCCACTATCTTCTAGCAGTTTGAAAGTTGCAGACACAGTGCAGGTGTTGTGCGGCTTCCTTCTTGGCCTCCTAGAAGGTGCCGCGCTCTCCGTCTCTTGCTTGCCAATATGTTGCCGTGTTCCTCCTATTGTTTGGTTTGTTTTGATTTGTTTTGATGATGTTTTGGCGGGTTTTCGGAATGTTTTGGTGGTGTTTTAGAATGTTTTGTTTTCTCTTGTGTTGTTTTTATTGTCTTGGCATTTTGTGGAACGTTTGGATTCCTTTCGGCGGGTTTTAAAGTATTTTGGCGGGTATTTGGAATGTTTTGGTTTGCTTTCATTTGTTTTGATTATGTTTTGGCAAGTTATTGAAAGTTTCGATCACTTCTGACTGGTTTTCTAGTATTTTGGCATCTTTTCAGAATGTTTTGATCAGTTTTGGCAGGTTCTAAACTATTTTGTCAGGTTTTCGGAATTTTTTGGTTGGTTTTGATTTGTTTTTATGATGTTTTGCCAAGTTTTCTGAATGTTTTGATCAGTTCTGGCTGGTTTTCTAATGTTTTGGCATCTTTTCAGAATGTTTTGATGAGTTTTGCGGGTCTAAATCATTTTGGCGGGTTTTTGGAATATTTTGGTTGGTTTTGATTTGTTTTTATGATGTTTTGGCGGGTTTTCGGAATGTTTTGGTTGGGTTTTAGAATGTTTTGTATTCTCTTGAGTTGTTTTTATTGTGTTGGCAGGTTTTGGAATGTTTGGATTTTTTTGGCGAGTTTTAAAATCTTTTGGCGGGTATTTGGAATGTTTTGGCGGGTATTCGGAAGGTTTTGATTAGTTTTGACGGGTTTTGAAATATTTTGGCGGGTTTTTAGAAGGTTTCGATTTGTTTTGATTTGTTTTGATTCTGTTTAGCCCAGTTTTTGGTGTGTTTGGATTAGCTTTGGTGGGCTTGATCATGTTTTGTCAGGTTTTTTCGAATGTATTGATCACTTCTGTCTGGTTTTCTATTTTGGCGGGTTTGAAAATATTTTTGGATGAGTTTTGGCGGGTTTGAAAATATTTTGGCTCTTTGCGCAGAGATGACGGTGCCGGTTGCGGTGCGCTCCGGGGCGCTCCTTCTGCGGAAAGACGCCTGGCAGCGGCACTTGGGACAGCTCCGCGTCTCCGTATTCTGCGTTTCTTGCCTTCTGCATCTCAGCAAAATGCTTTCCCACTAGGTCTAGCAAGGAGAAACTGTGGCAGCTGAGTAGATGTAGCCCGGCCCGCCCTTTGAAGTTGACAAGTTCTTGGCATCTCAGAGCCTCAAGGCAAGAGCAAGGTTATCTATGGTAGGCTGGGGCAGAACTAGCAGCAAGCAGAGCAAAGTTGTCCAAGAATAGCTTCCATTGGAATGCTAATGGCAATTGAAGAGGCAGGCCAGTGGCAAGCCACTAGCTTCTAGCAGTTTGAAAGTTGCAGACACAGTGCAGGTGTTGTGCGGCTTCCTTCTTGGCCTCCTAGAAGGTGCCGCGCTCTCCGTCTCTTGCTTGCCAATATGTTGCCGTGTTCCTCCTATTGTTTGGTTTGTTTTGATTTGTTTTGATGATGTTTTGGCGGGTTTCGGAATGTTTTGGTGGTGTTTTAGAATGTTTTGTTTTCTCTTGTGTTGTTTTTATTGTGTTGGCATTTTGTGGAACGTTTGGATTCCTTTCGGCGGGTTTTAAAGTATTTTGGCGGGTATTTGGAATGTTTTGGTTTGCTTTCATTTGTTTTGATTATGTTTTGGCAAGTTATTGAAAGTTTCGATCACTTCTGACTGGTTTTCTAGTATTTTGGCATCTTTTCAGAATGTTTTGATCAGTTTTGGCAGGTTCTAAACTATTTTGTCAGGTTTTCGGAATTTTTTGGTTGGTTTTGATTTGTTTTTATGATGTTTTGCCAAGTTTTCTGAATGTTTTGATCAGTTCTGTCTGGTTTTCTAATGTTTTGGCATCTTTTCAGAATGTTTTGATGAGTTTTGCGGGTCTAAATAATTTTGGCGGGTTTTCGGAATATTTTGGTTGGTTTTGATTTGTTTTTATGATGTTTTGGCGGGTTTTCGGAATGTTTTGGTTGGGTTTTAGAATGTTTTGTATTCTCTTGAGTTGTTTTTATTGTGTTGGCAGGTTTTGGAATGTTTGGATTTTTTTGGCGAGTTTTAAAATCTTTTGGCGGGTATTTGGAATGTTTTGGCGGGTATTCGGAAGGTTTTGATTAGTTTTGACGGGTTTTGAAATATTTTGGCGGGTTTTTAGAAGGTTTCGATTTGTTTTGATTTGTTTTGATTCTGTTTAGCCCAGTTTTTGGTGTGTTTGGATTAGCTTTGGTGGGCTTGATCATGTTTTGTCAGGTTTTTTCGAATGTATTGATCACTTCTGTCTGGTTTTCTATTTTGGCGGGTTTGAAAATATTTTTGGATTAGTTTTGGCGGGTTTTAAAATATTTTGGCTCTTTGCGCAGAGATGACGGCGCTGGTTGCGGTGCGCTCCGGGGCGCTCCTTCTGCGGAAAGACGCCTGGCAGCGGCACTTGGGACAGCTCCGCGTCTCCGTATTCTGCGTTTCTTGCCTTCTGCATCTCAGCAAAATGCTTTCCCACTAGGTCTAGCAAGGAGAAACTGTGGCAGCTGAGTAGATGTAGCCCGGCCCGCCCTTTGAAGTTGACAAGTTCTTGGCATCTCAGAGCCTCAAGGCAAGAGCAAGGTTATCTATGGTAGGCTGGGGCAGAACTAGCAGCAAGCAGAGCAAAGTTGTCCAAGAATAGCTTCCATTGGAATGCTAATGGCAATTGAAGAGGCAGGCCAGTGGCAAGCCACTATCTTCTAGCAGTTTGAAAGTTGCAGACACAGTGCAGGTGTTGTGCGGCTTCCTTCTTGGCCTCCTAGAAGGTGCCGCGCTCTCCGTCTCTTGCTTGCCAATATGTTGCCGTGTTCCTCCTATTGTTTGGTTTGTTTTGATTTGTTTTGATGATGTTTTGGCGGGTTTCGGAATGTTTTGGTGGTGTTTTAGAATGTTTTGTATTCTCTTGTGTTGTTTTTATTGTGTTGGCAGGTTGTGGAATATTTGGATTCCTTTTGGAGGGTTTTAAAATCTTTTGGCGGGTATTTGGAATGTTTTGGTTTGCTTTCATTTGTTTTGATTGTGTTTTGGCAAGTTATTGAAAGTTTCGATCACTTCTGACTGGTTTTCTAGTATTTTGGCATCTTTTCAGAATGTTTTGATCAGTTTTGGCAGGTTCTAAACTATTTTGTCAGGTTTTTGGAATTTTTTGGTTGGTTTTGATTTGTTTTTGTGATGTTTTGCCAAGTTTTCTGAATATTTTGATCAGTTCTGTCTGGTTTTCTAATGTTTTGGCATCTTTTCAGAATGTTTTGATGAGTTTTGCGGGTCTAAATCATTTTGGCGGGTTTTTGGAATATTTTGGTTGGTTTTGATTTGTTTTTATGATGTTTTGGCGGGTTTTCGGAATGTTTTGGTTGGGTTTTAGAATGTTTTGTATTCTCTTGAGTTGTTTTTATTGTGTTGGCAGGTTTTGGAATGTTTGGATTCCTTTTGGCGGGTGTTCGGAATGTTTTGATTAGTTTTGACGGGTTTTGAAATATTTTGGCGGGTTTTTAGAAGGTTTCAATTTGTTTTGATTTGTTTTGATTCTGTTTAGCCCAGTTTTTGGTGTGTTTGGATTAGCTTTGGTGGGCTTGATCATGTTTTGTCAGGTTTTTTCGAATGTATTGATCACTTCTGTCTGGTTTTCTATTTTGGCGGGTTTGAAAATGGTTTTGGATTAGTTTTGTCGGGTTTTAAAATATTTTGGCTCTTTGCGCAGAGATGACGGTGCCGGTTGTGGTGCGCTCCGGGGCGCTCCTTCTGCGGAAAGACGCCTGGCAGCGGCACTTGGGACAGCTCCGTGTCTCCGTATTCTGCGTTTCTTGCCTTCTGCATCTCAGCAAAATGCTTTCCCACTAGGTCTAGCAAGGAGAAACTGTGGCAGCTGAGTAGATGTAGCCCGGCCCGCCCTTTGAAGTTGACAAGTTCTTGGCATCTCAGAGCCTCAAGGCAAGAGCAAGGTTATCTATGGTAGGCTGGGGCAGAACGAGCAGCAAGCAGAGCAAAGTTGTCCAAGAATAGCTTCCATTGGAATGCTAATGGCAATTGAAGAGGCAGGCCAGTGGCAAGCCACTAGCTTCTAGCAGTTTGAAAGTTGCAGACACAGTGCAGGTGTTGTGCGGCTTCCTTCTTGGCCTCCTAGAAGGTGCCGCGCTCTCCGTCTCTTGCTTGCCAATATGTTGCCGTGTTCCTCCTATTGTTTGGTTTGTTTTGATGATGTTTTGGCGGGTTTTCGGAATGTTTTGGTGGTGTTTTAGAATGTTTTGTTTTCTCTTGTGTTGTTTTTATTGTCTTGGCAGATTGTGGAACGTTTGGATTCCTTTCGGCGGGTTTTAAAGTATTTTGGCGGGTATTTGGAATGTTTTGGTTTGCTTTCATTTGTTTTGATTATGTTTTGGGAAGTTATTGAAAGTTTCGATCACTTCTGACTGGTTTTCTAGTATTTTGGCATCTTTTCAGAATGTTTTGATCAGTTTTGGCAGGTTCTAAACTATTTTGTCAGGTTTTTGGAATTTTTTGGTTGGTTTTGATTTGTTTTTGTGATGTTTTGCCAAGTTTTCTGAATGTTTTGATCAGTTCTGTCTGGTTTTCTAATGTTTTGGCATCTTTTCAGAATGTTTTGATGAGTTTTGCGGGTCTAAATCATTTTGGCGGGTTTTCGGAATATTTTGGTTGGTTTTGATTTGTTTTTATGATGTTTTGGCGGGTTTTCGGAATGTTTTGGTTGGGTTTTAGAATGTTTTGTATTCTCTTGAGTTGTTTTTATTGTGTTGGCAGGTTTTGGAATGTTTGGATTCCTTTTGGCGGGTGTTCGGAATGTTTTGATTAGTTTTGACGGGTTTTGAAATATTTTGGCGGGTTTTTAGAAGGTTTCGATTTGTTTTGATTTGTTTTGATTCTGTTTAGCCCAGTTTTTGGTGTGTTTGGATTAGCTTTGGTGGGCTTGATCATGTTTTGTCAGGTTTTTTCGAATGTATTGATCACTTCTGTCTGGTTTTCTATTTTGGCGGGTTTGAAAATATTTTTGGATGAGTTTTGGCGGGTTTGAAAATATTTTGGCTCTTTGCGCAGAGATGACGGTGCCGGTTGCGGTGCGCTCCGGGGCGCTCCTTCTGCGGAAAGACGCCTGGCAGCGGCACTTGGGACAGCTCCGCGTCTCCGTATTCTGCGTTTCTTGCCTTCTGCATCTCAGCAAAATGCTTTCCCACTAGGTCTAGCAAGGAGAAACTGTGGCAGCTGAGTAGATGTAGCCCGGCCCGCCCTTTGAAGTTGACAAGTTCTTGGCATCTCAGAGCCTCAAGGCAAGAGCAAGGTTATCTATGGTAGGCTGGGGCAGAACTAGCAGCAAGCAGAGCAAAGTTGTCCAAGAATAGCTTCCATTGGAATGCTAATGGCAATTGAAGAGGCAGGCCAGTGGCAAGCCACTATCTTCTAGCAGTTTGAAAGTTGCAGACACAGTGCAGGTGTTGTGCGGCTTCCTTCTTGGCCTCCTAGAAGGTGCCGCGCTCTCCGTCTCTTGCTTGCCAATATGTTGCCGTGTTCCTCCTATTGTTTGGTTTGTTTTGATTTGTTTTGATGATGTTTTGGCGGGTTTCGGAATGTTTTGGTGGTGTTTTAGAATGTTTTGTTTTCTCTTGTGTTGTTTTTATTGTCTTGGCAGGTTGTGGAATATTTGGATTCCTTTTGGCGGGTTTTAAAATCTTTTGGCGGGTATTTGGAATGTTTTGGTTTGCTTTCATTTGTTTTGATTATGTTTTGGCAAGTTATTGAAAGTTTCGATCACTTCTGACTGGTTTTCTAGTATTTTGGCATCTTTTCAGAATGTTTTGATCAGTTTTGGCGGGTTCTAAACTATTTTGTCAGGTTTTTGGAATTTTTTGGTTGGTTTTGATTTGTTTTTATGATGTTTTGCCAAGTTTTTTCAATGTTTTGATAAGTTCAGGCTGGTTTTCTAATGTTTTGGCATCTTTTCAGAATGTTTTGATGAGTTTTGCGGGTCTAAATCATTTTGGCGGGTTTTCGGAATATTTTGGTTGGTTTTGATTTGTTTTTATGATGTTTTGGCGGGTTTTCTGAATGTTTTGGTTGGGTTTTAGAATGTTTTGTATTCTCTTGAGTTGTTTTTATTGTGTTGGCAGGTTTTGGAATGTTTGGATTCCTTTTGGCGGGTGTTCGGAATGTTTTGATTAGTTTTGACGGGTTTTGAAATATTTTGGCGGGTTTTTAGAAGGTTTCAATTTGTTTTGATTTGTTTTGATTCTGTTTAGCCCAGTTTTTGGTGTGTTTGGATTAGCTTTGGTGGGCTTGATCATGTTTTGTCAGGTTTTTTGGAATGTATTGATCACTTCTGTCTGGTTTTCTATTTTGGCGGGTTTGAAAATGGTTTTGGATTAGTTTTGTCGGGTTTTAAAATATTTTGGCTCTTTGCGCAGAGATGACGGTGCCGGTTGTGGTGCGCTCCGGGGCGCTCCTTCTGCGGAAAGACGCCTGGCAGCGGCACTTGGGACAGCTCCGCGTCTCCGTATTCTGCGTTTCTTGCCTTCTGCATCTCAGCAAAATGCTTTCCCACTAGGTCTAGCAAGGAGAAACTGTGGCAGCTGAGTAGATGTAGCCCGGCCCGCCCTTTGAAGTTGACAAGTTCTTGGCATCTCAGAGCCTCAAGGCAAGAGCAAGGTTATCTATGGTAGGCTGGGGCAGAACTAGCAGCAAGCAGAGCAAAGTTGTCCAAGAATAGCTTCCATTGGAATGCTAATGGCAATTGAAGAGGCAGGCCAGTGGCAAGCCACTATCTTCTAGCAGTTTGAAAGTTGCAGACACAGTGCAGGTGTTGTGCGGCTTCCTTCTTGGCCTCCTAGAAGGTGCCGCGCTCTCCGTCTCTTGCTTGCCAATATGTTGCCGTGTTCCTCCTATTGTTTGGTTTGTTTTGATGATGTTTTGGCGGGTTTTCGGAATGTTTTGGTGGTGTTTTAGAATGTTTTGTTTTCTCTTGTGTTGTTTTTATTGTCTTGGCAGATTGTGGAACGTTTGGATTCCTTTCGGCGGGTTTTAAAGTATTTTGGCGGGTATTTGGAATGTTTTGGTTTGCTTTCATTTGTTTTGATTATGTTTTGGGAAGTTATTGAAAGTTTCGATCACTTCTGACTGGTTTTCTAGTATTTTGGCATCTTTTCAGAATGTTTTGATCAGTTTTGGCAGGTTCTAAACTATTTTGTCAGGTTTTTGGAATTTTTTGGTTGGTTTTGATTTGTTTTTATGATGTTTTGCCAAGTTTTCTGAATGTTTTGATCAGTTCTGTCTGGTTTTCTAATGTTTTGGCATCTTTTCAGAATGTTTTGATGAGTTTTGCGGGTCTAAATCATTTTGGCGGGTTTTCGGAATATTTTGGTTGGTTTTGATTTGTTTTTATGATGTTTTGGCGGGTTTTCGGAATGTTTTGGTTGGGTTTTAGAATGTTTTGTATTCTCTTGAGTTGTTTTTATTGTGTTGGCAGGTTTTGGAATGTTTGGATTCCTTTTGGCGGGTGTTCGGAATGTTTTGATTAGTTTTGACGGGTTTTGAAATATTTTGGCGGGTTTTTAGAAGGTTTCAATTTGTTTTGATTTGTTTTGATTCTGTTTAGCCCAGTTTTTGGTGTGTTTGGATTAGCTTTGGTGGGCTTGATCATGTTTTGTCAGGTTTTTTGGAATGTATTGATCACTTCTGTCTGGTTTTCTATTTTGGCGGGTTTGAAAATATTTTTGGATGAGTTTTGGCGGGTTTGAAAATATTTTGGCTCTTTGCGCAGAGATGACGGTGCCGGTTGCGGTGCGCTCCGGGGCGCTCCTTCTGCGGAAAGACGCCTGGCAGCGGCACTTGGGACAGCTCCGCGTCTCCGTATTCTGCGTTTCTTGCCTTCTGCATCTCAGCAAAATGCTTTCCCACTAGGTCTAGCAAGGAGAAACTGTGGCAGCTGAGTAGATGTAGCCCGGCCCGCCTTTTGAAGTTGACAAGTTCTTGGCATCTCAGAGCCTCAAGGCAAGAGCAAGGTTATCTATGGTAGGCTGGGGCAGAACTAGCAGCAAGCAGAGCAAAGTTGTCCAAGAATAGCTTCCATTGGAATGCTAATGGCAATTGAAGAGGCAGGCCAGTGGCAAGCCACTAGCTTCTAGCAGTTTGAAAGTTGCAGACACAGTGCAGGTGTTGTGCGGCTTCCTTCTTGGCCTCCTAGAAGGTGCCGCGTTCTCCGTCTCTTGCTTGCCAATATGTTGCCGTGTTCCTCTTATTTTTTGGTTTGTTTTGATTTGTTTTGATGATGTTTTGGCGGGTTTTCGGAATGTTTTGGTGGTGTTTTAGAATGTTTTGTTTTCTCTTGTGTTGTTTTTATTGTCTTGGCATTTTGTGGAACGTTTGGATTCCTTTCGGCGGGTTTTAAAGTATTTTGGCGGGTATTTGGAATGTTTTGGTTTGCTTTCATTTGTTTTGATTATGTTTTGGCAAGTTATTGAAAGTTTCGATCACTTCTGACTGGTTTTCTAGTATTTTGGCATCTTTTCAGAATGTTTTGATCAGTTTTGGCAGGTTCTAAACTATTTTGTCAGGTTTTCGGAATTTTTTGGTTGGTTTTGATTTGTTTTTATGATGTTTTGCCAAGTTTTCTGAATGTTTTGATCAGTTCTGTCTGGTTTTCTAATGTTTTGGCATCTTTTCAGAATGTTTTGATGAGTTTTGCGGGTCTAAATCATTTTGGCGGGTTTTTGGAATATTTTGGTTGGTTTTGATTTGTTTTTATGATGTTTTGGCGGGTTTTCGGAATGTTTTGGTTGGGTTTTAGAATGTTTTGTATTCTCTTGAGTTGTTTTTATTGTGTTGGCAGGTTTTGGAATGTTTGGATTTTTTTGGCGAGTTTTAAAATCTTTTGGCGGGTATTTGGAATGTTTTGGCGGGTATTCGGAAGGTTTTGATTAGTTTTGACGGGTTTTGAAATATTTTGGCGGGTTTTTAGAAGGTTTCGATTTGTTTTGATTTGTTTTGATTCTGTTTAGCCCAGTTTTTGGTGTGTTTGGATTAGCTTTGGTGGGCTTGATCATGTTTTGTCAGGTTTTTTGGAATGTATTGATCACTTCTGTCTGGTTTTCTATTTTGGCGGGTTTGAAAATATTTTTGGATGAGTTTTGTCGGGTTTGAAAATATTTTGGCTCTTTGCGCAGAGATGACGGTGCCGGTTGTGGTGCGCTCCGGGGCGCTCCTTCTGCGGAAAGACGCCTGGCAGCGGCACTTGGGACAGCTCCGCGTCTCCGTATTCTGCGTTTCTTGCCTTCTGCATCTCAGCAAAATGCTTTCCCACTAGGTCTAGCAAGGAGAAACTGTGGCAGCTGAGTAGATGTAGCCCGGCCCGCCCTTTGAAGTTGACAAGTTCTTGGCATCTCAGAGCCTCAAGGCAAGAGCAAGGTTATCTATGGTAGGCTGGGGCAGAACGAGCAGCAAGCAGAGCAAAGTTGTCCAAGAATAGCTTCCATTGGAATGCTAATGGCAATTGAAGAGGCAGGCCAGTGGCAAGCCACTAGCTTCTAGCAGTTTGAAAGTTGCAGACACAGTGCAGGTGTTGTGCGGCTTCCTTCTTGGCCTCCTAGAAGGTGCCGCGCTCTCCGTCTCTTGCTTGCCAATATGTTGCCGTGTTCCTCCTATTGTTTGGTTTGTTTTGATGATGTTTTGGCGGGTTTTCGGAATGTTTTGGTGGTGTTTTAGAATGTTTTGTTTTCTCTTGTGTTGTTTTTATTGTCTTGGCAGATTGTGGAACGTTTGGATTCCTTTCGGCGGGTTTTAAAGTATTTTGGCAGGTATTTGGAATGTTTTGGTTTGCTTTCATTTGTTTTGATTATGTTTTGGCAAGTTATTGAAAGTTTCGATCAGTTCTGACTGGTTTTCTAGTATTTTGGCATCTTTTCAGAATGTTTTGATCAGTTTTGGCAGGTTCTAAACTATTTTGTCAGGTTTTTGGAATTTTTTGGTTGGTTTTGATTTGTTTTTATGATGTTTTGCCAAGTTTTCTGAATGTTTTGATCAGTTCTGTCTGGTTTTCTAATGTTTTGGCATCTTTTCAGAATGTTTTGATGAGTTTTGCGGGTCTAAATCATTTTGGCGGGTTTTTGGAATATTTTGGTTGGTTTTGATTTGTTTTTATGATGTTTTGGCGGGTTTTCGGAATGTTTTGGTTGGGTTTTAGAATGTTTTGTATTCTCTTGAGTTGTTTTTATTGTGTTGGCAGGTTTTGGAATGTTTGGATTTTTTTGGCGAGTTTTAAAATCTTTTGGCGGGTATTTGGAATGTTTTGGCGGGTATTCGGAAGGTTTTGATTAGTTTTGACGGGTTTTGAAATATTTTGGCGGGTTTTTAGAAGGTTTCAATTTGTTTTGATTTGTTTTGATTCTGTTTAGCCCAGTTTTTGGTGTGTTTGGATTAGCTTTGGTGGGCTTGATCATGTTTTGTCAGGTTTTTTCGAATGTATTGATCACTTCTGTCTGGTTTTCTATTTTGGCGGGTTTGAAAATATTTTTGGATTAGTTTTGGCGGGTTTTAAAATATTTTGGCTCTTTGCGCAGAGATGACGGCGCTGGTTGCGGTGCGCTCCGGGGCGCTCCTTCTGCGGAAAGACGCCTGGCAGCGGCACTTGGGACAGCTCCGCGTCTCCGTATTCTGCGTTTCTTGCCTTCTGCATCTCAGCAAAATGCTTTCCCACTAGGTCTAGCAAGGAGAAACTGTGGCAGCTGAGTAGATGTAGCCCGGCCCGCCCTTTGAAGTTGACAAGTTCTTGGCATCTCAGAGCCTCAAGGCAAGAGCAAGGTTATCTATGGTAGGCTGGGGCAGAACTAGCAGCAAGCAGAGCAAAGTTGTCCAAGAATAGCTTCCATTGGAATGCTAATGGCAATTGAAGAGGCAGGCCAGTGGCAAGCCACTAGCTTCTAGCAGTTTGAAAGTTGCAGACACAGTGCAGGTGTTGTGCGGCTTCCTTCTTGGCCTCCTAGAAGGTGCCGCGCTCTCCGTCTCTTGCTTGCCAATATGTTGCCGTGTTCCTCCTATTGTTTGGTTTGTTTTGATTTGTTTTGATGATGTTTTGGCGGGTTTCGGAATGTTTTGGTGGTGTTTTAGAATGTTTTGTTTTCTCTTGTGTTGTTTTTATTGTCTTGGCAGGTTGTGGAATATTTGGATTCCTTTTGGCGGGTTTTAAAATCTTTTGGCGGGTATTTGGAATGTTTTGGTTTGCTTTCATTTGTTTTGATTGTGTTTTGGCAAGTTATTGAAAGTTTCGATCACTTCTGACTGGTTTTCTAGTATTTTGGCATCTTTTCAGAATGTTTTGATCAGTTTTGGCAGGTTCTAAACTATTTTGTCAGGTTTTTGGAATTTTTTGGTTGGTTTTGATTTGTTTTTGTGATGTTTTGCCAAGTTTTCTGAATATTTTGATCAGTTCTGTCTGGTTTTCTAATGTTTTGGCATCTTTTCAGAATGTTTTGATGAGTTTTGCGGGTCTAAATCATTTTGGCGGGTTTTTGGAATATTTTGGTTGGTTTTGATTTGTTTTTATGATGTTTTGGCGGGTTTTCGGAATGTTTTGGTTGGGTTTTAGAATGTTTTGTATTCTCTTGAGTTGTTTTTATTGTGTTGGCAGGTTTTGGAATGTTTGGATTCCTTTTGGCGGGTGTTCGGAATGTTTTGATTAGTTTTGACGGGTTTTGAAATATTTTGGCGGGTTTTTAGAAGGTTTCAATTTGTTTTGATTTGTTTTGATTCTGTTTAGCCCAGTTTTTGGTGTGTTTGGATTAGCTTTGGTGGGCTTGATCATGTTTTGTCAGGTTTTTTGGAATGTATTGATCACTTCTGTCTGGTTTTCTATTTTGGCGGGTTTGAAAATGGTTTTGGATTAGTTTTGTCGGGTTTTAAAATATTTTGGCTCTTTGCGCAGAGATGACGGTGCCGGTTGTGGTGCGCTCCGGGGCGCTCCTTCTGCGGAAAGACGCCTGGCAGCGGCACTTGGGACAGCTCCGTGTCTCCGTATTCTGCGTTTCTTGCCTTCTGCATCTCAGCAAAATGCTTTCCCACTAGGTCTAGCAAGGAGAAACTGTGGCAGCTGAGTAGATGTAGCCCGGCCCGCCCTTTGAAGTTGACAAGTTCTTGGCATCTCAGAGCCTCAAGGCAAGAGCAAGGTTATCTATGGTAGGCTGGGGCAGAACTAGCAGCAAGCAGAGCAAAGTTGTCCAAGAATAGCTTCCATTGGAATGCTAATGGCAATTGAAGAGGCAGGCCAGTGGCAAGCCACTAGCTTCTAGCAGTTTGAAAGTTGCAGACACAGTGCAGGTGTTGTGCGGCTTCCTTCTTGGCCTCCTAGAAGGTGCCGCGCTCTCCGTCTCTTGCTTGCCAATATGTTGCCGTGTTCCTCCTATTGTTTGGTTTGTTTTGATGATGTTTTGGCGGGTTTTCGGAATGTTTTGGTGGTGTTTTAGAATGTTTTGTTTTCTCTTGTGTTGTTTTTATTGTCTTGGCAGATTGTGGAACGTTTGGATTCCTTTCGGCGGGTTTTAAAGTATTTTGGCGGGTATTTGGAATGTTTTGGTTTGCTTTCATTTGTTTTGATTATGTTTTGGCAAGTTATTGAAAGTTTCGATCACTTCTGACTGGTTTTCTAGTATTTTGGCATCTTTTCAGAATGTTTTGATCAGTTTTGGCAGGTTCTAAACTATTTTGTCAGGTTTTTGGAATTTTTTGGTTGGTTTTGATTTGTTTTTATGATGTTTTGCCAAGTTTTCTGAATGTTTTGATCAGTTCTGTCTGGTTTTCTAATGTTTTGGCATCTTTTCAGAATGTTTTGATGAGTTTTGCGGGTCTAAATCATTTTGGCGGGTTTTTGGAATATTTTGGTTGGTTTTGATTTGTTTTTATGATGTTTTGGCGGGTTTTCGGAATGTTTTGGTTGGGTTTTAGAATGTTTTGTATTCTCTTGAGTTGTTTTTATTGTGTTGGCAGGTTTTGGAATGTTTGGATTTTTTTGGCGAGTTTTAAAATCTTTTGGCGGGTATTTGGAATGTTTTGGCGGGTATTCGGAAGGTTTTGATTAGTTTTGACGGGTTTTGAAATATTTTGGCAGGTTTTTAGAAGGTTTCGATTTGTTTTGATTTGTTTTGATTCTGTTTAGCCCAGTTTTTGGTGTGTTTGGATTAGCTTTGGTGGGCTTGATCATGTTTTGTCAGGTTTTTTCGAATGTATTGATGACTTCTGTCTGGTTTTCTATTTTGGCGGGTTTGAAAATATTTTTGGATTAGTTTTGGCGGGTTTGAAAATATTTTGGCTCTTTGCGCAGAGATGACGGTGCCGGTTGCGGTGCGCTCCGGGGCGCTCCTTCTGCGGAAAGACGCCTGGCAGCGGCACTTGGGACAGCTCCGCGTCTCCGTATTGTGCGCTTCTTGCCTTCTGCATCTCAGCAAAATGCTTTCCCACTAGGTCTAGCAAGGAGAAACTGTGGCAGCTGAGTAGATGTAGCCTGGCCCGCCCTTTGAAGTTGACAAGTTCTTGGCATCTCAGAGCCTCAAGGCAAGAGCAAGGTTATCTATGGTAGGCTGGGGCAGAACTAGCAGCAAGCAGAGCAAAGTTGTCCAAGAATAGCTTCCATTGGAATGCTAATGGCAATTGAAGAGGCAGGCCAGTGGCAAGCCACTAGCTTCTAGCAGTTTGAAAGTTGCAGACACAGTGCAGGTGTTGTGCGGCTTCCTTCTTGGCCTCCTAGAAGGTGCCGCGCTCTCCGTCTCTTGCTTGCCAATATGTTGCCGTGTTCCTCCTATTGTTTGGTTTGTTTTGATTTGTTTTTATGATGTTTTGGCGGGTTTTCGGAATGTTTTGGTGGTGTTTTAGAATGTTTTGTTTTCTCTTGTGTTGTTTTTATTGTGTTGGCATTTTGTGGAACATTTGGATTCCTTTCGGCGGGTTTTAAAATCTTTGGCGGGTATTTGGAATGTTTTGGTTTGCTTTCATTTGTTTTGATTATGTTTTGGCAAGTTATTGACAGTTTCGATCACTTCTGACTGGTTTTCTAGTATTTTGGCATCTTTTCAGAATGTTTTGATCAGTTTTGGCGGGTTCTAAACTATTTTGTCAGGTTTTTGGAATTTTTTGGTTGGTTTTGATTTGTTTTTGTGATGTTTTGCCAAGTTTTTTGAATGTTTTGATCAGTTCTGTCTGGTTTTCTAATGTTTTGGCATCTTTTCAGAATGTTTTGATGAGTTTTGCGGGTCTAAATCATTTTGGCGGGTTTTCGGAATATTTTGGTTGGTTTTGATTTGTTTTTATGATGTTTTGGCGGGTTTTCGGAATGTTTTGGTTGGGTTTTAGAATGTTTTGTATTCTCTTGAGTTGTTTTTATTGTGTTGGCAGGTTTTGGAATGTTTGGATTCCTTTTGGCGGGTGTTCGGAATGTTTTGATTAGTTTTGACGGGTTTTGAAATATTTTGGCGGGTTTTTAGAAGGTTTCGATTTGTTTTGATTTGTTTTGATTCTGTTTAGCCCAGTTTTTGGTGTGTTTGGATTAGCTTTGGTGGGCTTGATCATGTTTTGTCAGGTTTTTTGGAATGTATTGATCACTTCTGTCTGGTTTTCTATTTTGGCGGGTTTGAAAATATTTTTGGATGAGTTTTGGCGGGTTTGAAAATATTTTGGCTCTTTGCGCAGAGATGACGGTGCCGGTTGTGGTGCGCTCCGGGGCGCTCCTTCTGCGGAAAGACGCCTGGCAGCGGCACTTGGGACAGCTCCGCGTCTCCGTATTCTGCGTTTCTTGCCTTCTGCATCTCAGCAAAATGCTTTCCCACTAGGTCTAGCAAGGAGAAACTGTGGCAGCTGAGTAGATGTAGCCCGGCCCGCCCTTTGAAGTTGACAAGTTCTTGGCATCTCAGAGCCTCAAGGCAAGAGCAAGGTTATCTATGGTAGGCTGGGGCAGAACTAGCAGCAAGCAGAGCAAAGTTGTCCAAGAATAGCTTCCATTGGAGTGCTAATGGCAATTGAAGAGGCAGGCCAGTGGCAAGCCACTAGCTTCTAGCAGTTTGAAAGTTGCAGACACAGTGCAGGTGTTGTGCGGCTTCCTTCTTGGCCTCCTAGAAGGTGCCGCGCTCTCCGTCTCTTGCTTGCCAATATGTTGCCGTGTTCCTCCTATTGTTTGGTTTGTTTTGATTTGTTTTGATGATGTTTTGGCGGGTTTTCGGAATGTTTTAGTGGTGTTTTAGAATGTTTTGTTTTCTCTTGTGTTGTTTTTATTGTCTTGGCAGGTTGTGGAACGTTTGGATTCCTTTCGGCGGGTTTTAAAATCTTTTGGCGGGTATTTGGAATGTTTTGGTTTGCTTTCATTTGTTTTGATTATGTTTTGGCAAGTTATTGAAAGTTTCGATCACTTCTGACTGGTTTTCTAGTATTTTGGCATCTTTTCAGAATGTTTTGATCAGTTTTGGCGGGTTCTAAACTATTTTGTCAGGTTTTTGGAATTTTTTGGTTGGTTTTGATTTGTTTTTGTGATGTTTTGCCAAGTTTTTTGAATGTTTTGATCAGTTCTGTCTGGTTTTCTAATGTTTTGGCATCTTTTCAGAATGTTTTGATGAGTTTTGCGGGTCTAAATCATTTTGGCGGGTTTTCGGAATATTTTGGTTGGTTTTGATTTGTTTTTATGATGTTTTGGCGGGTTTTCGGAATGTTTTGGTTGGGTTTTAGAATGTTTTGTATTCTCTTGAGTTGTTTTTATTGTGTTGGCAGGTTTTGGAATGTTTGGATTCCTTTTGGCGGGTGTTCGGAATGTTTTGATTAGTTTTGACGGGTTTTGAAATATTTTGGCGGGTTTTTAGAAGGTTTCGATTTGTTTTGATTTGTTTTGATTCTGTTTAGCCCAGTTTTTGGTGTGTTTGGATTAGCTTTGGTGGGCTTGATCATGTTTTGTCAGGTTTTTTGGAATGTATTGATCACTTCTGTCTGGTTTTCTATTTTGGCGGGTTTGAAAATATTTTTGGATGAGTTTTGGCGGGTTTGAAAATATTTTGGCTCTTTGCGCAGTGATGACGGTGCCGGTTGCGGTGCGCTCCGGGGCGCTCCTTCTGCGGAAAGACGCCTGGCAGCGGCACTTGGGACAGCTCCGCGTCTCCGTATTCTGCGTTTCTTGCCTTCTGCATCTCAGCAAAATGCTTTCCCACTAGGTCTAGCAAGGAGAAACTGTGGCAGCTGAGTAGATGTAGCCCGGCCCGCCCTTTGAAGTTGACAAGTTCTTGGCATCTCAGAGCCTCAAGGCAAGAGCAAGGTTATCTATGGTAGGCTGGGGCAGAACTAGCAGCAAGCAGAGCAAAGTTGTCCAAGAATAGCTTCCATTGGAGTGCTAATGGCAATTGAAGAGGCAGGCCAGTGGCAAGCCACTAGCTTCTAGCAGTTTGAAAGTTGCAGACACAGTGCAGGTGTTGTGCGGCTTCCTTCTTGGCCTCCTAGAAGGTGCCGCGCTCTACATCTCTTGCTTGCCAATATGTTGCCGTGTTCCTCCTATTGTTTGGTTTGTTTTGATTTGTTTTGATGATGTTTTGGCGGGTTTTCGGAATGTTTTGGTGGTGTTTTAGAATGTTTTGTTTTCTCTTGTGTTGTTTTTATTGTCTTGGCAGGTTGTGGAACGTTTGGATTCCTTTCGGCGGGTTTTAAAATCTTTTGGCGGGTATTTGGAATGTTTTGGTTTGCTTTCATTTGTTTTGATTATGTTTTGGCAAGTTATTGAAAGTTTCGATCACTTCTGACTGGTTTTCTAGTATTTTGGCATCTTTTCAGAATGTTTTGATCAGTTTTGGCGGGTTCTAAACTATTTTGTCAGGTTTTTGGAATTTTTTGGTTGGTTTTGATTTGTTTTTGTGATGTTTTGCCAAGTTTTCTGAATGTTTTGATCAGTTCTGTCTGGTTTTCTAATGTTTTGGCATCTTTTCAGAATGTTTTGATGAGTTTTGCGGGTCTAAATCATTTTGGCGGGTTTTCGGAATATTTTGGTTGGTTTTGATTTGTTTTTATGATGTTTTGGCGGGTTTTCGGAATGTTTTGGTTGGGTTTTAGAATGTTTTGTATTCTCTTGAGTTGTTTTTATTGTGTTGGCAGGTTTTGGAATGTTTGGATTCCTTTTGGCGGGTGTTCGGAATGTTTTGATTAGTTTTGACGGGTTTTGAAATATTTTGGCGGGTTTTTAGAAGGTTTCGATTTGTTTTGATTTGTTTTGATTCTGTTTAGCCCAGTTTTTGGTGTGTTTGGATTAGCTTTGGTGGGCTTGATCATGTTTTGTCAGGTTTTTTCGAATGTATTGATCACTTCTGTCTGGTTTTCTATTTTGGCGGGTTTGAAAATATTTTTGGATGAGTTTTGGCGGGTTTGAAAATATTTTGGCTCTTTGCGCAGTGATGACGGTGCCGGTTGCGGTGCGCTCCGGGGCGCTCCTTCTGCGGAAAGACGCCTGGCAGCGGCACTTGGGACAGCTCCGTGTCTCCGTATTCTGCGTTTCTTGCCTTCTGCATCTCAGCAAAATGCTTTCCCACTAGGTCTAGCAAGGAGAAACTGTGGCAGCTGAGTAGATGTAGCCCGGCCCGCCCTTTGAAGTTGACAAGTTCTTGGCATCTCAGAGCCTCAAGGCAAGAGCAAGGTTATCTATGGTAGGCTGGGGCAGAACTAGCAGCAAGCAGAGCAAAGTTGTCCAAGAATAGCTTCCATTGGAGTGCTAATGGCAATTGAAGAGGCAGGCCAGTGGCAAGCCACTAGCTTCTAGCAGTTTGAAAGTTGCAGACACAGTGCAGGTGTTGTGCGGCTTCCTTCTTGGCCTCCTAGAAGGTGCCGCGCTCTACATCTCTTGCTTGCCAATATGTTGCCGTGTTCCTCTTATTTTTTGGTTTGTTTTGATTTGTTTTGATGATGTTTTGGCGGGTTTTCGGAATGTTTTGGTGGTGTTTTAGAATGTTTTGTTTTCTCTTGTGTTGTTTTTATTGTCTTGGCAGGTTGTGGAATATTTGGATTCCTTTCGGCGGGTTTTAAAATCTTTTGGCGGGTATTTGGAATGTTTTGGTTTGCTTTCATTTGTTTTGATTATGTTTTGGCAAGTTATTGAAAGTTTCGATCACTTCTGACTGGTTTTCTAGTATTTTGGCATCTTTTCAGAATGTTTTGATCAGTTTTGGCGGGTTCTAAACTATTTTGTCAGGTTTTTGGAATTTTTTGGTTGGTTTTGATTTGTATTTGTGATGTTTTGCCAAGTTTTTTGAATGTTTTGATCAGTTCTGGCTGGTTTTCTAATGTTTTGGCATCTTTTCAGAATGTTTTGATGAGTTTTGCGGGTCTAAATCATTTTGGCGGGTTTTCGGAATATTTTGGTTGGTTTTGATTTGTTTTTATGATGTTTTGGCGGGTTTTCGGAATGTTTTGGTTGGGTTTTAGAATGTTTTGTATTCTCTTGAGTTGTTTTTATTGTGTTGGCAGGTTTTGGAATGTTTGGATTCCTTTTGGCGGGTGTTCGGAATGTTTTGATTAGTTTTGACGGGTTTTGAAATATTTTGGCGGGTTTTTAGAAGGTTTCGATTTGTTTTGATTTGTTTTGATTCTGTTTAGCCCAGTTTTTGGTGTGTTTGGATTAGCTTTGGTGGGCTTGATCATGTTTTGTCAGGTTTTTTGGAATGTATTGATCACTTCTGTCTGGTTTTCTATTTTGGCGGGTTTGAAAATATTTTTGGATGAGTTTTGGCGGGTTTGAAAATATTTTGGCTCTTTGCGCAGAGATGACGGCGCCGGTTGTGGTGCGCTCCGGGGCGCTCCTTCTGCGGAAAGACGCCTGGCAGCGGCACTTGGGACAGCTCCGCGTCTCCGTATTCTGCGTTTCTTGCCTTCTGCATCTCAGCAAAATGCTTTCCCACTAGGTCTAGCAAGGAGAAACTGTGGCAGCTGAGTAGATGTAGCCCGGCCCGCCCTTTGAAGTTGACAAGTTCTTGGCATCTCAGAGCCTCAAGGCAAGAGCAAGGTTATCTATGGTAGGCTGGGGCAGAACTAGCAGCAAGCAGAGCAAAGTTGTCCAAGAATAGCTTCCATTGGAATGCTAATGGCAATTGAAGAGGCAGGCCAGTGGCAAGCCACTAGCTTCTAGCAGTTTGAAAGTTGCAGACACAGTGCAGGTGTTGTGCGGCTTCCTTCTTGGCCTCCTAGAAGGTGCCGCGCTCTCCGTCTCTTGCTTGCCAATATGTTGCCGTGTTCCTCCTATTGTTTGGTTTGTTTTGATTTGTTTTGATGATGTTTTGGCGGGTTTTCGGAATGTTTTGGTGGTGTTTTAGAATGTTTTGTTTTCTCTTGTGTTGTTTTTATTGTCTTGGCAGATTGTGGAACGTTTGGATTCCTTTCGGCGGGTTTTAAAGTATTTTGGCGGGTATTTGGAATGTTTTGGTTTGCTTTCATTTGTTTTGATTATGTTTTGGCAAGTTATTGAAAGTTTCGATCACTTCTGACTGGTTTTCTAGTATTTTGGCATCTTTTCAGAATGTTTTGATCAGTTTTGGCAGGTTCTAAACTATTTTGTCAGGTTTTCGGAATTTTTTGGTTGGTTTTGATTTGTTTTTATGATGTTTTGCCAAGTTTTCTGAATGTTTTGATCAGTTCTGGCTGGTTTTCTAATGTTTTGGCATCTTTTCAGAATGTTTTGATGAGTTTTGCGGGTCTAAATCATTTTGGCGGGTTTTTGGAATATTTTGGTTGGTTTTGATTTGTTTTTATGATGTTTTGGCGGGTTTTCGGAATGTTTTGGTTGGGTTTTAGAATGTTTTGTATTCTCTTGAGTTGTTTTTATTGTGTTGGCAGGTTTTGGAATGTTTGGATTTTTTTGGCGAGTTTTAAAATCTTTTGGCGGGTATTTGGAATGTTTTGGCGGGTATTCGGAAGGTTTTGATTAGTTTTGACGGGTTTTGAAATATTTTGGCGGGTTTTTAGAAGGTTTCGATTTGTTTTGATTTGTTTTGATTCTGTTTAGCCCAGTTTTTGGTGTGTTTGGATTAGCTTTGGTGGGCTTGATCATGTTTTGTCAGGTTTTTTCGAATGTATTGATCACTTCTGTCTGGTTTTCTATTTTGGCGGGTTTGAAAATATTTTTGGATGAGTTTTGGCGGGTTTGAAAATATTTTGGCTCTTTGCGCAGAGATGACGGTGCCGGTTGCGGTGCGCTCCGGGGCGCTCCTTCTGCGGAAAGACGCCTGGCAGCGGCACTTGGGACAGCTCCGCGTCTCCGTATTCTGCGTTTCTTGCCTTCTGCATCTCAGCAAAATGCTTTCCCACTAGGTCTAGCAAGGAGAAACTGTGGCAGCTGAGTAGATGTAGCCCGGCCCGCCCTTTGAAGTTGACAAGTTCTTGGCATCTCAGATCCTCAAGGCAAGAGCAAGGTTATCTATGGTAGGCTGGGGCAGAACTAGCAGCAAGCAGAGCAAAGTTGTCCAAGAATAGCTTCCATTGGAATGCTAATGGCAATTGAAGAGGCAGGCCAGTGGCAAGCCACTATCTTCTAGCAGTTTGAAAGTTGCAGACACAGTGCAGGTGTTGTGCGGCTTCCTTCTTGGCCTCCTAGAAGGTGCCGCGCTCTCCGTCTCTTGCTTGCCAATATGTTGCCGTGTTCCTCCTATTGTTTGGTTTGTTTTGATTTGTTTTTATGACGTTTTGGCGGGTTTCGGAATGTTTTGGTGGTGTTTTAGAATGTTTTGTTTTCTCTTGTGTTGTTTTTATTGTCTTGGCATTTTGTGGAATATTTGGATTCCTTTTGGCGGGTTTTAAAATCTTTTGGCGGGTATTTGGAA
The DNA here is from genome assembly GCF_036417665.1 of Passer domesticus. Classification (NCBI taxonomy): domain Eukaryota; kingdom Metazoa; phylum Chordata; class Aves; order Passeriformes; family Passeridae; genus Passer; species Passer domesticus. Next base: position 56,580,467 of record NC_087478.1, on the reverse strand, counting down.
TGTTTTGGTTTGCTTTCATTTGTTTTGATTGTGTTTTGGCAAGTTATTGAAAGTTTCGATCACTTCTGACTGGTTTTCTAGTATTTTGGCATCTTTTCAGAATGTTTTGATCAGTTTTGGCGGGTTCTAAACTATTTTGTCAGGTTTTTGGAATTTTTTGGTTGGTTTTGATTTGTTTTTATGATGTTTTGCCTAGTTTTTTCAATGTTTTGATAAGTTCAGGCTGGTTTTCTAATGTTTTGGCATCTTTTCAGAATGTTTTGATGAGTTTTGCGGGTCTAAATTATTTTGGCGGGTTTTCGGAATATTTTGGTTGGTTTTGATTTGTTTTTGTGATGTTTTGGCGGGTTTTCGGAATGTTTTGGTTGGGTTTTAGAATGTTTTGTATTCTCTTGAGTTGTTTTTATTGTGTTGGCTGGTTTTGGAATGTTTGGATTCCTTTTGGCGGGTGTTCGGAATGTTTTGATTAGTTTTGACGGGTTTTGAAATATTTTGGCGGGTTTTTAGAAGGTTTCAATTTGTTTTGATTTGTTTTGATTCTGTTTAGCCCAGCTTTTGGTGTGTTTGGATTAGCTTTGGTGGGCTTGATCATGTTTTGTCAGGTTTTTTGGAATGTATTGATCACTTCTGTCTGGTTTTCTATTTTGGTGGGTTTGAAAATATTTTTGGATTAGTTTTGGCGGGTTTGAAAATATTTTGGCTCTTTGCGCAGAGATGACGGTGCCGGTTGCGGTGCGCTCCGGGGCGCTCCTTCTGCGGAAAGACGCCTGGCAGCGGCACTTGGGACAGCTCCGCGTCTCCGTATTCTGCGTTTCTTGCCTTCTGCATCTCAGCAAAATGCTTTCCCACTAGGTCTAGCAAGGAGAAACTGTGGCAGCTGAGTAGATGTAGCCTGGCCCGCCCTTTGAAGTTGACAAGTTCTTGGCATCTCAGAGCCTCAAGGCAAGAGCAAGGTTATCTATGGTAGGCTGGGGCAGAACTAGCAGCAAGCAGAGCAAAGTTGTCCAAGAATAGCTTCCATTGGAATGCTAATGGCAATTGAAGAGGCAGGCCAGTGGCAAGCCACTAGCTTCTAGCAGTTTGAAAGTTGCAGACACAGTGCAGGTGTTGTGCGGCTTCCTTCTTGGCCTCCTAGAAGGTGCCGCGCTCTCCGTCTCTTGCTTGCCAATATGTTGCCGTGTTCCTCCTATTGTTTGGTTTGTTTTGATTTGTTTTGATGATGTTTTGGCGGGTTTCGGAATGTTTTGGTGGTGTTTTAGAATGTTTTGTTTTCTCTTGTGTTGTTTTTATTGTGTTGGCAGGTTGTGGAATATTTGGATTCCTTTTGGCGGGTTTTAAAATCTTTTGGCGGGTATTTGGAATGTTTTGGTTTGCTTTCATTTGTTTTGATTGTGTTTTGGCAAGTTATTGAAAGTTTCGATCACTTCTGACTGGTTTTCTAGTATTTTGGCATCTTTTCAGAATGTTTTGATCAGTTTTGGCAGGTTCTAAACTATTTTGTCAGGTTTTTGGAATTTTTTGGTTGGTTTTGATTTGTTTTTGTGATGTTTTGCCAAGTTTTCTGAATATTTTGATCAGTTCAGGCTGGTTTTCTAATGTTTTGGCATCTTTTCAGAATGTTTTGATGAGTTTTGCGGGTCTAAATCATTTTGGCGGGTTTTCGGAATATTTTGGTTGGTTTTGATTTGTTTTTATGATGTTTTGGCGGGTTTTCGGAATGTTTTGGTTGGGTTTTAGAATGTTTTGTATTCTCTTGAGTTGTTTTTATTGTGTTGGCAGGTTTTGGAATGTTTGGATTCCTTTTGGCAGGTGTTCAGAATGTTTTGGCGGGTGTTCGGAATGTTTTGATTAGTTTTGATGGGCTTTGAAATATATTGGCCGGTTTTTAGAAGGTTTCAATTTGTTTTGATTTGTTTTGATTCTGTTTAGCCCAGTTTTTGGTGTGTTTGGATTAGCTTTGGTGGGCTTGATCATGTTTTGTCAGGTTTTTTCGAATGTATTGATCACTTCTGTCTGGTTTTCTATTTTGGCGGGTTTGAAAATATTTTTGGATTACTTTTGGCGAGTTTGAAAATATTTTGGCTCTTTGCGCAGAGATGACGGTGCCGGTTGCGGTGCGCTCCGGGGCGCTCCTTCTGCGGAAAGACGCCTGGCAGCGGCACTTGGGACAGCTCCGCGTCTCCGTATTGTGCGCTTCTTGCCTTCTGCATCTCAGCAAAATGCTTTCCCACTAGGTCTAGCAAGGAGAAACTGTGGCAGCTGAGTAGATGTAGCCTGGCCCGCCCTTTGAAGTTGACAAGTTCTTGGCATCTCAGAGCCTCAAGGCAAGAGCAAGGTTATCTATGGTAGGCTGGGGCAGAACTAGCAGCAAGCAGAGCAAAGTTGTCCAAGAATAGCTTCCATTGGAATGCTAATGGCAATTGAAGAGGCAGGCCAGTGGCAAGCCACTAGCTTCTAGCAGTTTGAAAGTTGCAGACACAGTGCAGGTGTTGTGCGGCTTCCTTCTTGGCCTCCTAGAAGGTGCCGCGCTCTACGTCTCTTGCTTGCCAATATGTTGCCGTGTTCCTCCTATTGTTTGGTTTGTTTTGATTTGTTTTTATGATGTTTTGGCGGGTTTTCGGAATGTTTTGGTGGTGTTTTAGAATGTTTTGTTTTCTCTTGTGTTGTTTTTATTGTCTTGGCAGGTTGTGGAACATTTGGATTCCTTTCGGCGGGTTTTAAAATCTTTTGGCAGGTATTTGGAATGTTTTGGTTTGCTTTCATTTGTTTTGATTATGTTTTGGCAAGTTATTGACAGTTTCGATCACTTCTGACTGGTTTTCTAGTATTTTGGCATCTTTTCAGAATGTTTTGATCAGTTTTGGCGGGTTCTAAACTATTTTGTCAGGTTTTTGGAATTTTTTGGTTGGTTTTGATTTGTTTTTGTGATGTTTTGCCAAGTTTTTTGAATGTTTTGATCAGTTCTGTCTGGTTTTCTAATGTTTTGGCATCTTTTCAGAATGTTTTGATGAGTTTTGCGGGTCTAAATCATTTTGGTGGGTTTTCGGAATATTTTGGTTGGTTTTGATTTGTTTTTATGATGTTTTGGCGGGTTTTCGGAATGTTTTGGTTGGGTTTTAGAATGTTTTGTATTCTCTTGAGTTGTTTTTATTGTGTTGGCAGGTTTTGGAATGTTTGGATTCCTTTTGGCGGGTGTTCGGAATGTTTTGATTAGTTTTGACGGGTTTTGAAATATTTTGGCGGGTTTTTAGAAGGTTTCGATTTGTTTTGATTTGTTTTGATTCTGTTTAGCCCAGTTTTTGGTGTGTTTGGATTAGCTTTGGTGGGCTTGATCATGTTTTGTCAGGTTTTTTGGAATGTATTGATCACTTCTGTCTGGTTTTCTATTTTGGCGGGTTTGAAAATATTTTTGGATGAGTTTTGGCGGGTTTTAAAATATTTTGGCTCTTTGCGCAGAGATGACGGTGCCGGTTGCGGTGCGCTCCGGGGCGCTCCTTCTGCGGAAAGACGCCTGGCAGCGGCACTTGGGACAGCTCCGCGTCTCCGTATTCTGCGTTTCTTGCCTTCTGCATCTCAGCAAAATGCTTTCCCACTAGGTCTAGCAAGGAGAAACTGTGGCAGCTGAGTAGATGTAGCCCGGCCCGCCCTTTGAAGTTGACAAGTTCTTGGCATCTCAGAGCCTCAAGGCAAGAGCAAGGTTATCTATGGTAGGCTGGGGCAGAACTAGCAGCAAGCAGAGCAAAGTTGTCCAAGAATAGCTTCCATTGGAATGCTAATGGCAATTGAAGAGGCAGGCCAGTGGCAAGCCACTATCTTCTAGCAGTTTGAAAGTTGCAGACACAGTGCAGGTGTTGTGCGGCTTCCTTCTTGGCCTCCTAGAAGGTGCCGCGCTCTCCGTCTCTTGCTTGCCAATATGTTGCCGTGTTCCTCCTATTGTTTGGTTTGTTTTGATTTGTTTTGATGATGTTTTGGCGGGTTTTCGGAATGTTTTGGTGGTGTTTTAGAATGTTTTGTTTTCTCTTGTGTTGTTTTTATTGTCTTGGCAGGTTGTGGAACGTTTGGATTCCTTTCGGCGGGTTTTAAAATCTTTTGGCGGGTATTTGGAATGTTTTGGTTTGCTTTCATTTGTTTTGATTATGTTTTGGCAAGTTATTGAAAGTTTCGATCACTTCTGACTGGTTTTCTAGTATTTTGGCATCTTTTCAGAATGTTTTGATCAGTTTTGGCGGGTTCTAAACTATTTTGTCAGGTTTTTGGAATTTTTTGGTTGGTTTTGATTTGTTTTTATGATGTTTTGCCTAGTTTTTTCAATGTTTTGATAAGTTCAGGCTGGTTTTCTAATGTTTTGGCATCTTTTCAGAATGTTTTGATGAGTTTTGCGGGTCTAAATTATTTTGGCGGGTTTTCGGAATATTTTGGTTGGTTTTGATTTGTTTTTATGATGTTTTGGCGGGTTTTCGGAATGTTTTGGTTGGGTTTTAGAATGTTTTGTATTCTCTTGAGTTGTTTTTATTGTGTTGGCAGGTTTTGGAATGTTTGGATTCCTTTTGGCGGGTGTTCGGAATGTTTTGATTAGTTTTGACGGGTTTTGAAATATTTTGGCGGGTTTTTAGAAGGTTTCAATTTGTTTTGATTTGTTTTGATTCTGTTTAGCCCAGTTTTTGGTGTGTTTGGATTAGCTTTGGTGGGCTTGGTCATGTTTTGTCAGGTTTTTTGGAATGTATTGATCACTTCTGTCTGGTTTTCTATTTTGGCGGGTTTGAAAATATTTTTGGATGAGTTTTGGCGGGTTTGAAAATATTTTGGCTCTTTGCGCAGAGATGACGGTGCCGGTTGCGGTGCGCTCCGGGGCGCTCCTTCTGCGGAAAGACGCCTGGCAGCGGCACTTGGGACAGCTCCGCGTCTCCGTATTCTGCGTTTCTTGCCTTCTGCATCTCAGCAAAATGCTTTCCCACTAGGTCTAGCAAGGAGAAACTGTGGCAGCTGAGTAGATGTAGCCCGGCCCGCCCTTTGAAGTTGACAAGTTCTTGGCATCTCAGAGCCTCAAGGCAAGAGCAAGGTTATCTATGGTAGGCTGGGGCAGAACTAGCAGCAAGCAGAGCAAAGTTGTCCAAGAATAGCTTCCATTGGAATGCTAATGGCAATTGAAGAGGCAGGCCAGTGGCAAGCCACTAGCTTCTAGCAGTTTGAAAGTTGCAGACACAGTGCAGGTGTTGTGCGGCTTCCTTCTTGGCCTCCTAGAAGGTGCCGCGCTCTCCGTCTCTTGCTTGCCAATATGTTGCCGTGTTCCTCCTATTGTTTGGTTTGTTTTGATTTGTTTTGATGATGTTTTGGCGGGTTTCGGAATGTTTTGGTGGTGTTTTAGAATGTTTTGTTTTCTCTTGTGTTGTTTTTATTGTGTTGGCAGGTTGTGGAATATTTGGATTCCTTTTGGCGGGTTTTAAAATCTTTTGGCGGGTATTTGGAATGTTTTGGTTTGCTTTCATTTGTTTTGATTGTGTTTTGGCAAGTTATTGAAAGTTTCGATCACTTCTGACTGGTTTTCTAGTATTTTGGCATCTTTTCAGAATATTTTGATCAGTTTTGGCAGGTTCTAAACTATTTTGTCAGGTTTTTGGAATTTTTTGGTTGGTTTTGATTTGTTTTTGTGATGTTTTGCCAAGTTTTCTGAATATTTTGATCAGTTCTGTCTGGTTTTCTAATGTTTTGGCATCTTTTCAGAATGTTTTGATGAGTTTTGCGGGTCTAAATCATTTTGGCGGGTTTTCGGAATATTTTGGTTGGTTTTGATTTGTTTTTATGATGTTTTGGCGGGTTTTCGGAATGTTTTGGTTGGGTTTTAGAATGTTTTGTATTCTCTTGAGTTGTTTTTATTGTGTTGGCAGGTTTTGGAATGTTTGGATTCCTTTTGGCAGGTGTTCAGAATGTTTTGGCGGGTGTTCGGAATGTTTTGATTAGTTTTGATGGGCTTTGAAATATATTGGCCGGTTTTTAGAAGGTTTCAATTTGTTTTGATTTGTTTTGATTCTGTTTAGCCCAGTTTTTGGTGTGTTTGGATTAGCTTTGGTGGGCTTGATCATGTTTTGTCAGGTTTTTTCGAATGTATTGATCACTTCTGTCTGGTTTTCTATTTTGGCGGGTTTGAAAATATTTTTGGATTAGTTTTGGCGGGTTTGAAAATATTTTGGCTCTTTGCGCAGAGATGACGGTGCCGGTTGCGGTGCGCTCCGGGGCGCTCCTTCTGCGGAAAGACGCCTGGCAGCGGCACTTGGGACAGCTCCGCGTCTCCGTATTGTGCGCTTCTTGCCTTCTGCATCTCAGCAAAATGCTTTCCCACTAGGTCTAGCAAGGAGAAACTGTGGCAGCTGAGTAGATGTAGCCTGGCCCGCCCTTTGAAGTTGACAAGTTCTTGGCATCTCAGAGCCTCAAGGCAAGAGCAAGGTTATCTATGGTAGGCTGGGGCAGAACTAGCAGCAAGCAGAGCAAAGTTGTCCAAGAATAGCTTCCATTGGAATGCTAATGGCAATTGAAGAGGCAGGCCAGTGGCAAGCCACTAGCTTCTAGCAGTTTGAAAGTTGCAGACACAGTGCAGGTGTTGTGCGGCTTCCTTCTTGGCCTCCTAGAAGGTGCCGCGCTCTACGTCTCTTGCTTGCCAATATGTTGCCGTGTTCCTCCTATTGTTTGGTTTGTTTTGATTTGTTTTTATGATGTTTTGGCGGGTTTTCGGAATGTTTTGGTGGTGTTTTAGAATGTTTTGTTTTCTCTTGTGTTGTTTTTATTGTGTTGGCAGGTTGTGGAACATTTGGATTCCTTTTGGCGGGTTTTAAAATCTTTTGGCAGGTATTTGGAATGTTTTGGTTTGCTTTCATTTGTTTTGATTATGTTTTGGCAAGTTATTGACAGTTTCGATCACTTCTGACTGGTTTTCTAGTATTTTGGCATCTTTTCAGAATGTTTTGATCAGTTTTGGCGGGTTCTAAACTATTTTGTCAGGTTTTTGGAATTTTTTGGTTGGTTTTGATTTGTTTTTGTGATGTTTTGCCAAGTTTTTTGAATGTTTTGATCAGTTCTGTCTGGTTTTCTAATGTTTTGGCATCTTTTCAGAATGTTTTGATGAGTTTTGCGGGTCTAAATCATTTTGGCGGGTTTTCGGAATATTTTGGTTGGTTTTGATTTGTTTTTATGATGTTTTGGCGGGTTTTCGGAATGTTTTGGTTGGGTTTTAGAATGTTTTGTATTCTCTTGAGTTGTTTTTATTGTGTTGGCAGGTTTTGGAATGTTTGGATTCCTTTTGGCGGGTGTTCGGAATGTTTTGATTAGTTTTGACGGGTTTTGAAATATTTTGGCGGGTTTTTAGAAGGTTTCAATTTGTTTTGATTTGTTTTGATTCTGTTTAGCCCAGTTTTTGGTGTGTTTGGATTAGCTTTGGTGGGCTTGATCATGTTTTGTCAGGTTTTTTGGAATGTATTGATCACTTCTGTCTGGTTTTCTATTTTGGCGGGTTTGAAAATATTTTTGGATGAGTTTTGGCGGGTTTTAAAATATTTTGGCTCTTTGCGCAGAGATGACGGTGCCGGTTGCGGTGCGCTCCGGGGCGCTCCTTCTGCGGAAAGACGCCTGGCAGCGGCACTTGGGACAGCTCCGCGTCTCCGTATTCTGCGTTTCTTGCCTTCTGCATCTCAGCAAAATGCTTTCCCACTAGGTCTAGCAAGGAGAAACTGTGGCAGCTGAGTAGATGTAGCCCGGCCCGCCCTTTGAAGTTGACAAGTTCTTGGCATCTCAGAGCCTCAAGGCAAGAGCAAGGTTATCTATGGTAGGCTGGGGCAGAACTAGCAGCAAGCAGAGCAAAGTTGTCCAAGAATAGCTTCCATTGGAATGCTAATGGCAATTGAAGAGGCAGGCCAGTGGCAAGCCACTAGCTTCTAGCAGTTTGAAAGTTGCAGACACAGTGCAGGTGTTGTGCGGCTTCCTTCTTGGCCTCCTAGAAGGTGCCGCGCTCTCCGTCTCTTGCTTGCCAATATGTTGCCGTGTTCCTCCTATTGTTTGGTTTGTTTTGATTTGTTTTGATGATGTTTTGGCGGGTTTTCGGAATGTTTTAGTGGTGTTTTAGAATGTTTTGTTTTCTCTTGTGTTGTTTTTATTGTCTTGGCAGGTTGTGGAACGTTTGGATTCCTTTCGGCGGGTTTTAAAATATTTTGGCGGGTATTTGGAATGTTTGGGTTTGCTTTCATTTGTTTTGATTATGTTTTGGCAAGTTATTGAAAGTTTCGATCACTTCTGACTGGTTTTCTAGTATTTTGGCATATTTTCAGAATGTTTTGATCAGTTTTGGCAGGTTCTAAACTATTTTGTCAGGTTTTTGGAATTTTTTGCTTGGTTTTGATTTGTTTTTATGATGTTTTGCCTAGTTTTTTCAATGTTTTGATAAGTTCAGGCTGGTTTTCTAATGTTTTGGCATCTTTTCAGAATGTTTTGATGAGTTTTGCGGGTCTAAATTATTTTGGCGGGTTTTCGGAATATTTTGGTTGGTTTTGATTTGTTTTTGTGATGTTTTGGCGGGTTTTCGGAATGTTTTGGTTGGGTTTTAGAATGTTTTGTATTCTCTTGAGTTGTTTTTATTGTGTTGGCAGGTTTTGGAATGTTTGGATTCCTTTTGGCGGGTGTTCGGAATGTTTTGATTAGTTTTGACGGGTTTTGAAATATTTTGGCGGGTTTTTAGAAGGTTTCAATTTGTTTTGATTTGTTTTGATTCTGTTTAGCCCAGCTTTTGGTGTGTTTGGATTAGCTTTGGTGGGCTTGGTCATGTTTTGTCAGGTTTTTTGGAATGTATTGATCACTTCTGTCTGGTTTTCTATTTTGGCGGGTTTGAAAATATTTTTGGATTAGTTTTGGCGGGTTTGAAAATATTTTGGCTCTTTGCGCAGAGATGACGGTGCCGGTTGCGGTGCGCTCCGGGGCGCTCCTTCTGCGGAAAGACGCCTGGCAGCGGCACTTGGGACAGCTCCGCGTCTCCGTATTCTGCGTTTCTTGCCTTCTGCATCTCAGCAAAATGCTTTCCCACTAGGTCTAGCAAGGAGAAACTGTGGCAGCTGAGTAGATGTAGCCCGGCCCGCCCTTTGAAGTTGACAAGTTCTTGGCATCTCAGAGCCTCAAGGCAAGAGCAAGGTTATCTATGGTAGGCTGGGGCAGAACTAGCAGCAAGCAGAGCAAAGTTGTCCAAGAATAGCTTCCATTGCAATGCTAATGGCAATTGAAGAGGCAGGCCAGTGGCAAGCCACTAGCTTCTAGCAGTTTGAAAGTTGCAGACACAGTGCAGGTGTTGTGCGGCTTCCTTCTTGGCCTCCTAGAAGGTGCCGCGCTCTCCGTCTCTTGCTTGCCAATATGTTGCCGTGTTCCTCCTATTGTTTGGTTTGTTTTGATTTGTTTTGATGATGTTTTGGCGGGTTTCGGAATGTTTTGGTGGTGTTTTAGAATGTTTTGTTTTCTCTTGTGTTGTTTTTATTGTGTTGGCAGGTTGTGGAATATTTGGATTCCTTTTGGCGGGTTTTAAAATCTTTTGGCGGGTATTTGGAATGTTTTGGTTTGCTTTCATTTGTTTTGATTGTGTTTTGGCAAGTTATTGAAAGTTTCGATCACTTCTGACTGGTTTTCTAGTATTTTGGCATCTTTTCAGAATGTTTTGATCAGTTTTGGCAGGTTCTAAACTATTTTGTCAGGTTTTTGGAATTTTTTGGTTGGTTTTGATTTGTTTTTGTGATGTTTTGCCAAGTTTTCTGAATATTTTGATCAGTTCAGGCTGGTTTTCTAATGTTTTGGCATCTTTTCAGAATGTTTTGATGAGTTTTGCGGGTCTAAATCATTTTGGCGGGTTTTCGGAATATTTTGGTTGGTTTTGATTTGTTTTTATGATGTTTTGGCGGGTTTTCGGAATGTTCTGGTTGGGTTTTAGAATGTTTTGTATTCTCTTGAGTTGTTTTTATTGTGTTGGCAGGTTTTGGAATGTTTGGATTCCTTTTGGCAGGTGTTCAGAATGTTTTGGCGGGTGTTCGGAATGTTTTGATTAGTTTTGATGGGCTTTGAAATATATTGGCCGGTTTTTAGAAGGTTTCAATTTGTTTTGATTTGTTTTGATTCTGTTTAGCCCAGTTTTTGGTGTGTTTGGATTAGCTTTGGTGGGCTTGATCATGTTTTGTCAGGTTTTTTCGAATGTATTGATCACTTCTGTCTGGTTTTCTATTTTGGCGGGTTTGAAAATATTTTTGGATTAGTTTTGGCGGGTTTGAAAATATTTTGGCTCTTTGCGCAGAGATGACGGTGCCGGTTGCGGTGCGCTCCGGGGCGCTCCTTCTGCGGAAAGACGCCTGGCAGCGGCACTTGGGACAGCTCCGCGTCTCCGTATTGTGCGCTTCTTGCCTTCTGCATCTCAGCAAAATGCTTTCCCACTAGGTCTAGCAAGGAGAAACTGTGGCAGCTGAGTAGATGTAGCCTGGCCCGCCCTTTGAAGTTGACAAGTTCTTGGCATCTCAGAGCCTCAAGGCAAGAGCAAGGTTCTCTATGGTAGGCTGGGGCAGAACTAGCAGCAAGCAGAGCAAAGTTGTCCAAGAATAGCTTCCATTGGAATGCTAATGGCAATTGAAGAGGCAGGCCAGTGGCAAGCCACTAGCTTCTAGCAGTTTGAAAGTTGCAGACACAGTGCAGGTGTTGTGCGGCTTCCTTCTTGGCCTCCTAGAAGGTGCCGCGCTCTACGTCTCTTGCTTGCCACTATGTTGCCGTGTTCCTCCTATTGTTTGGTTTGTTTTGATTTGTTTTTATGATGTTTTGGCGGGTTTTCGGAATGTTTTGGTGGTGTTTTAGAATGTTTTGTTTTCTCTTGTGTTGTTTTTATTGTGTTGGCAGGTTGTGGAACATTTGGATTCCTTTCGGCGGGTTTTAAAATCTTTTGGCAGGTATTTGGAATGTTTTGGTTTGCTTTCATTTGTTTTGATTATGTTTTGGCAAGTTATTGACAGTTTCGATCACTTCTGACTGGTTTTCTAGTATTTTGGCATCTTTTCAGAATGTTTTGATCAGTTTTGGCGGGTTCTAAACTATTTTGTCAGGTTTTTGGAATTTTTTGGTTGGTTTTGATTTGTTTTTGTGATGTTTTGCCAAGTTTTTTGAATGTTTTGATCAGTTCTGTCTGGTTTTCTAATGTTTTGGCATCTTTTCAGAATGTTTTGATGAGTTTTGCGGGTCTAAATCATTTTGGCGGGTTTTCGGAATATTTTGGTTGGTTTTGATTTGTTTTTATGATGTTTTGGCGGGTTTTCGGAATGTTTTGGTTGGGTTTTAGAATGTTTTGTATTCTCTTGAGTTGTTTTTATTGTGTTGGCAGGTTTTGGAATGTTTGGATTCCTTTTGGCGGGTGTTCGGAATGTTTTGATTAGTTTTGACGGGTTTTGAAATATTTTGGCGGGTTTTTAGAAGGTTTCGATTTGTTTTGATTTGTTTTGATTCTGTTTAGCCCAGCTTTTGGTGTGTTTGGATTAGCTTTGGTGGGCTTGATCATGTTTTGTCAGGTTTTTTGGAATGTATTGATCACTTCTGTCTGGTTTTCTATTTTGGCGGGTTTGAAAATATTTTTGGATGAGTTTTGGCGGGTTTGAAAATATTTTGGCTCTTTGCGCAGAGATGACGGTGCCGGTTGTGGTGCGCTCCGGGGCGCTCCTTCTGCGGAAAGACGCCTGGCAGCGGCACTTGGGACAGCTCCGCGTCTCCGTATTCTGCGTTTCTTGCCTTCTGCATCTCAGCAAAATGCTTTCCCACTAGGTCTAGCAAGGAGAAACTGTGGCAGCTGAGTAGATGTAGCCCGGCCCGCCCTTTGAAGTTGACAAGTTCTTGGCATCTCAGAGCCTCAAGGCAAGAGCAAGGTTATCTATGGTAGGCTGGGGCAGAACTAGCAGCAAGCAGAGCAAAGTTGTCCAAGAATAGCTTCCATTGGAGTGCTAATGGCAATTGAAGAGGCAGGCCAGTGGCAAGCCACTAGCTTCTAGCAGTTTGAAAGTTGCAGACACAGTGCAGGTGTTGTGCGGCTTCCTTCTTGGCCTCCTAGAAGGTGCCGCGCTCTACATCTCTTGCTTGCCAATATGTTGCCGTGTTCCTCCTATTGTTTGGTTTGTTTTGATTTGTTTTGATGATGTTTTGGCGGGTTTTCGGAATGTTTTGGTGGTGTTTTAGAATGTTTTGTTTTCTCTTGTGTTGTTTTTATTGTCTTGGCAGGTTGTGGAATATTTGGATTCCTTTTGGCGGGTTTTAAAATCTTTTGGCGGGTATTTGGAATGTTTTGGTTTGCTTTCATTTGTTTTGATTATGTTTTGGCAAGTTATTGAAAGTTTCGATCACTTCTGACTGGTTTTCTAGTATTTTGGCATCTTTTCAGAATGTTTTGATCAGTTTTGGCGGGTTCTAAACTATTTTGTCAGGTTTTTGGAATTTTTTGGTTGGTTTTGATTTGTTTTTGTGATGTTTTGCCAAGTTTTTTGAATGTTTTGATCAGTTCTGGCTGGTTTTCTAATGTTTTGGCATCTTTTCAGAATGTTTTGATGAGTTTTGCGGGTCTAAATCATTTTGGCGGGTTTTCGGAATATTTTGGTTGGTTTTGATTTGTTTTTATGATGTTTTGGCGGGTTTTCGGAATGTTTTGGTTGGGTTTTAGAATGTTTTGTATTCTCTTGAGTTGTTTTTATTGTGTTGGCAGGTTTTGGAATGTTTGGATTCCTTTTGGCGGGTGTTCGGAATGTTTTGATTAGTTTTGACGGGTTTTGAAATATTTTGGCGGGTTTTTAGAAGGTTTCGATTTGTTTTGATTTGTTTTGATTCTGTTTAGCCCAGTTTTTGGTGTGTTTGGATTAGCTTTGGTGGGCTTGATCATGTTTTGTCAGGTTTTTTGGAATGTATTGATCACTTCTGTCTGGTTTTCTATTTTGGCGGGTTTGAAAATATTTTTGGATGAGTTTTGGCGGGTTTGAAAATATTTTGGCTCTTTGCGCAGAGATGACGGTGCCGGTTGTGGTGCGCTCCGGGGCGCTCCTTCTGCGGAAAGACGCCTGGCAGCGGCACTTGGGACAGCTCCGCGTCTCCGTATTCTGCGTTTCTTGCCTTCTGCATCTCAGCAAAATGCTTTCCCACTAGGTCTAGCAAGGAGAAACTGTGGCAGCTGAGTAGATGTAGCCCGGCCCGCCCTTTGAAGTTGACAAGTTCTTGGCATCTCAGAGCCTCAAGGCAAGAGCAAGGTTATCTATGGTAGGCTGGGGCAGAACTAGCAGCAAGCAGAGCAAAGTTGTCCAAGAATAGCTTCCATTGGAATGCTAATGGCAATTGAAGAGGCAGGCCAGTGGCAAGCCACTAGCTTCTAGCAGTTTGAAAGTTGCAGACACAGTGCAGGTGTTGTGCGGCTTCCTTCTTGGCCTCCTAGAAGGTGCCGCGCTCTCCGTCTCTTGCTTGCCAATATGTTGCCGTGTTCCTCCTATTGTTTGGTTTGTTTTGATTTGTTTTGATGATGTTTTGGCGGGTTTTCGGAATGTTTTGGTGGTGTTTTAGAATGTTTTGTTTTCTCTTGTGTTGTTTTTATTGTCTTGGCAGGTTGTGGAACGTTTGGATTCCTTTCGGCGGGTTTTAAAATCTTTTGGCGGGTATTTGGAATGTTTTGGTTTGCTTTCATTTGTTTTGATTATGTTTTGGCAAGTTATTGAAAGTTTCGATCACTTCTGACTGGTTTTCTAGTATTTTGGCATATTTTCAGAATGTTTTGATCAGTTTTGGCGGGTTCTAAACTATTTTGTCAGGTTTTTGGAATTTTTTGGTTGGTTTTGATTTGTTTTTGTGATGTTTTGCCAAGTTTTTTGAATGTTTTGATCAGTTCTGTCTGGTTTTCTAATGTTTTGGCATCTTTTCAGAATGTTTTGATGAGTTTTGCGGGTCTAAATCATTTTGGCGGGTTTTCGGAATATTTTGGTTGGTTTTGATTTGTTTTTATGATGTTTTGGCGGGTTTTCGGAATGTTTTGGTTGGGTTTTAGAATGTTTTGTATTCTCTTGAGTTGTTTTTATTGTGTTGGCAGGTTTTGGAATGTTTGGATTCCTTTTGGCGGGTGTTCGGAATGTTTTGATTAGTTTTGACGGGTTTTGAAATATTTTGGCGGGTTTTTAGAAGGTTTCGATTTGTTTTGATTTGTTTTGATTCTGTTTAGCCCAGTTTTTGGTGTGTTTGGATTAGCTTTGGTGGGCTTGATCATGTTTTGTCAGGTTTTTTCGAATGTATTGATGACTTCTGTCTGGTTTTCTATTTTGGCGGGTTTGAAAATATTTTTGGATTAGTTTTGGCGGGTTTGAAAATATTTTGGCTCTTTGCGCAGAGATGACGGTGCCAGTTGCGGTGCGCTCCGGGGCGCTCCTTCTGCGGAAAGACGCCTGGCAGCGGCACTTGGGACAGCTCCGTGTCTCCGTATTCTGCGTTTCTTGCCTTCTGCATCTCAGCAAAATGCTTTCCCACTAGGTCTAGCAAGGAGAAACTGTGGCAGCTGAGTAGATGTAGCCCGGCCCGCCCTTTGAAGTTGACAAGTTCTTGGCATCTCAGAGCCTCAAGGCAAGAGCAAGGTTATCTATGGTAGGCTGGGGCAGAACTAGCAGCAAGCAGAGCAAAGTTGTCCAAGAATAGCTTCCATTGGAATGCTAATGGCAATTGAAGAGGCAGGCCAGTGGCAAGCCACTAGCTTCTAGCAGTTTGAAAGTTGCAGACACAGTGCAGGTGTTGTGCGGCTTCCTTCTTGGCCTCCTAGAAGGTGCCGCGCTCTCCGTCTCTTGCTTGCCAATATGTTGCCGTGTTCCTCCAATTGTTTGGTTTGTTTTGATTTGTTTTGATGATGTTTTGGCGGGTTTCGGAATGTTTTGGTGGTGTTTTAGAATGTTTTGTTTTCTCTTGTGTTGTTTTTATTGTCTTGGCAGGTTGTGGAATATTTGCATTCCTTTTGGCGGGTTTTAAAATCTTTTGGCGGGTATTTGGAATGTTTTGGTTTGCTTTCATTTGTTTTGATTGTGTTTTGGCAAGTTATTGAAAGTTTCGATCACTTCTGACTGGTTTTCTAGTATTTTGGCATCTTTTCAGAATGTTTTGATCAGTTTTGGCGGGTTCTAAACTATTTTGTCAGGTTTTTGGAATTTTTTGGTTGGTTTTGATTTGTTTTTATGATGTTTTGCCTAGTTTTTTCAATGTTTTGATAAGTTCAGGCTGGTTTTCTAATGTTTTGGCATCTTTTCAGAATGTTTTGATGAGTTTTGCGGGTCTAAATTATTTTGGCGGGTTTTCGGAATATTTTGGTTGGTTTTGATTTGTTTTTGTGATGTTTTGGCGGGTTTTCGGAATGTTTTGGTTGGGTTTTAGAATGTTTTGTATTCTCTTGAGTTGTTTTTATTGTGTTGGCAGGTTTTGGAATGTTTGGATTCCTTTTGGCGGGTGTTCGGAATGTTTTGATTAGTTTTGACGGGTTTTGAAATATTTTGGCGGGTTTTTAGAAGGTTTCAATTTGTTTTGATTTGTTTTGATTCTGTTTAGCCCAGCTTTTGGTGTGTTTGGATTAGCTTTGGTGGGCTTGATCATGTTTTGTCAGGTTTTTTGGAATGTATTGATCACTTCTGTCTGGTTTTCTATTTTGGCGGGTTTGAAAATGGTTTTGGATTAGTTTTGTCGGGTTTGAAAATATTTTGGCTCTTTGCGCAGAGATGACGGTGCCGGTTGCGGTGCGCTCCGGGGCGCTCCTTCTGCGGAAAGACGCCTGGCAGCGGCACTTGGGACAGCTCCGCGTCTCCGTATTCTGCGTTTCTTGCCTTCTGCATCTCAGCAAAATGCTTTCCCACTAGGTCTAGCAAGGAGAAACTGTGGCAGCTGAGTAGATGTAGCCCGGCCCGCCCTTTGAAGTTGACAAGTTCTTGGCATCTCAGAGCCTCAAGGGAAGAGCAAGGTTCTCTATGGTAGGCTGGGGCAGAACTAGCAGCAAGCAGAGCAAAGTTGTCCAAGAATAGCTTCCATTGGAATGCTAATGGCAATTGAAGAGGCAGGCCAGTGGCAAGCCACTAGCTTCTAGCAGTTTGAAAGTTGCAGACACAGTGCAGGTGTTGTGCGGCTTCCTTCTTGGCCTCCTAGAAGGTGCCGCGCTCTCCGTCTCTTGCTTGCCAATATGTTGCCGTGTTCCTCCTATTGTTTGGTTTGTTTTGATTTGTTTTGATGATGTTTTGGCGGGTTTTCGGAATGTTTTGGTGGTGTTTTAGAATGTTTTGTTTTCTCTTGTGTTGTTTTTATTGTCTTGGCAGGTTGTGGAACGTTTGGATTCCTTTCGGCGGGTTTTAAAATCTTTTGGCGGGTATTTGGAATGTTTTGGTTTGCTTTCATTTGTTTTGATTATGTTTTGGCAAGTTATTGAAAGTTTCGATCACTTCTGACTGGTTTTCTAGTATTTTGGCATCTTTTCAGAATGTTTTGATCAGTTTTGGCGGGTTCTAAACTATTTTGTCAGGTTTTTGGAATTTTTTGGTTGGTTTTGATTTGTTTTTGTGATGTTTTGCCAAGTTTTTTGAATGTTTTGATCAGTTCTGTCTGGTTTTCTAATGTTTTGGCATCTTTTCAGAATGTTTTGATGAGTTTTGCGGGTCTAAATCATTTTGGCGGGTTTTCGGAATATTTTGGTTGGTTTTGATTTGTTTTTATGATGTTTTGGCGGGTTTTCGGAATGTTTTGGTTGGGTTTTAGAATGTTTTGTATTCTCTTGAGTTGTTTTTATTGTGTTGGCAGGTTTTGGAATGTTTGGATTCCTTTTGGCGGGTGTTCGGAATGTTTTGATTAGTTTTGACGGGTTTTGAAATATTTTGGCGGGTTTTTAGAAGGTTTCGATTTGTTTTGATTTGTTTTGATTCTGTTTAGCCCAGTTTTTGGTGTGTTTGGATTAGCTTTGGTGGGCTTGATCATGTTTTGTCAGGTTTTTTCGAATGTATTGATCACTTCTGTCTGGTTTTCTATTTTGGCGGGTTTGAAAATATTTTTGGATTAGTTTTGGCGGGTTTGAAAATATTTTGGCTCTTTGCGCAGAGATGACGGTGCCAGTTGCGGTGCGCTCCGGGGCGCTCCTTCTGCGGAAAGACGCCTGGCAGCGGCACTTGGGACAGCTCCGTGTCTCCGTATTCTGCGTTTCTTGCCTTCTGCATCTCAGCAAAATGCTTTCCCACTAGGTCTAGCAAGGAGAAACTGTGGCAGCTGAGTAGATGTAGCCCGGCCCGCCCTTTGAAGTTGACAAGTTCTTGGCATCTCAGAGCCTCAAGGCAAGAGCAAGGTTATCTATGGTAGGCTGGGGCAGAACTAGCAGCAAGCAGAGCAAAGTTGTCCAAGAATAGCTTCCATTGGAATGCTAATGGCAATTGAAGAGGCAGGCCAGTGGCAAGCCACTAGCTTCTAGCAGTTTGAAAGTTGCAGACACAGTGCAGGTGTTGTGCGGCTTCCTTCTTGGCCTCCTAGAAGGTGCCGCGCTCTCCGTCTCTTGCTTGCCAATATGTTGCCGTGTTCCTCCAATTGTTTGGTTTGTTTTGATTTGTTTTGATGATGTTTTGGCGGGTTTCGGAATGTTTTGGTGGTGTTTTAGAATGTTTTGTTTTCTCTTGTGTTGTTTTTATTGTCTTGGCAGGTTGTGGAATATTTGCATTCCTTTTGGCGGGTTTTAAAATCTTTTGGCGGGTATTTGGAATGTTTTGGTTTGCTTTCATTTGTTTTGATTGTGTTTTGGCAAGTTATTGAAAGTTTCGATCACTTCTGACTGGTTTTCTAGTATTTTGGCATCTTTTCAGAATGTTTTGATCAGTTTTGGCGGGTTCTAAACTATTTTGTCAGGTTTTTGGAATTTTTTGGTTGGTTTTGATTTGTTTTTATGATGTTTTGCCTAGTTTTTTCAATGTTTTGATAAGTTCAGGCTGGTTTTCTAATGTTTTGGCATCTTTTCAGAATGTTTTGATGAGTTTTGCGGGTCTAAATTATTTTGGCGGGTTTTCGGAATATTTTGGTTGGTTTTGATTTGTTTTTGTGATGTTTTGGCGGGTTTTCGGAATGTTTTGGTTGGGTTTTAGAATGTTTTGTATTCTCTTGAGTTGTTTTTATTGTGTTGGCAGGTTTTGGAATGTTTGGATTCCTTTTGGCGGGTGTTCGGAATGTTTTGATTAGTTTTGACGGGTTTTGAAATATTTTGGCGGGTTTTTAGAAGGTTTCAATTTGTTTTGATTTGTTTTGATTCTGTTTAGCCCAGCTTTTGGTGTGTTTGGATTAGCTTTGGTGGGCTTGATCATGTTTTGTCAGGTTTTTTGGAATGTATTGATCACTTCTGTCTGGTTTTCTATTTTGGCGGGTTTGAAAATGGTTTTGGATTAGTTTTGTCGGGTTTGAAAATATTTTGGCTCTTTGCGCAGAGATGACGGTGCCGGTTGCGGTGCGCTCCGGGGCGCTCCTTCTGCGGAAAGACGCCTGGCAGCGGCACTTGGGACAGCTCCGCGTCTCCGTATTCTGCGTTTCTTGCCTTCTGCATCTCAGCAAAATGCTTTCCCACTAGGTCTAGCAAGGAGAAACTGTGGCAGCTGAGTAGATGTAGCCCGGCCCGCCCTTTGAAGTTGACAAGTTCTTGGCATCTCAGAGCCTCAAGGGAAGAGCAAGGTTCTCTATGGTAGGCTGGGGCAGAACTAGCAGCAAGCAGAGCAAAGTTGTCCAAGAATAGCTTCCATTGGAATGCTAATGGCAATTGAAGAGGCAGGCCAGTGGCAAGCCACTAGCTTCTAGCAGTTTGAAAGTTGCAGACACAGTGCAGGTGTTGTGCGGCTTCCTTCTTGGCCTCCTAGAAGGTGCCGCGCTCTCCGTCTCTTGCTTGCCAATATGTTGCCGTGTTCCTCCTATTGTTTGGTTTGTTTTGATTTGTTTTGATGATGTTTTGGCGGGTTTTCGGAATGTTTTGGTGGTGTTTTAGAATGTTTTGTTTTCTCTTGTGTTGTTTTTATTGTCTTGGCAGGTTGTGGAACGTTTGGATTCCTTTCGGCGGGTTTTAAAATCTTTTGGCGGGTATTTGGAATGTTTTGGTTTGCTTTCATTTGTTTTGATTATGTTTTGGCAAGTTATTGAAAGTTTCGATCACTTCTGACTGGTTTTCTAGTATTTTGGCATCTTTTCAGAATGTTTTGATCAGTTTTGGCGGGTTCTAAACTATTTTGTCAGGTTTTTGGAATTTTTTGGTTGGTTTTGATTTGTTTTTGTGATGTTTTGCCAAGTTTTTTGAATGTTTTGATCAGTTCTGTCTGGTTTTCTAATGTTTTGGCATCTTTTCAGAATGTTTTGATGAGTTTTGCGGGTCTAAATCATTTTGGCGGGTTTTCGGAATATTTTGGTTGGTTTTGATTTGTTTTTATGATGTTTTGGCGGGTTTTCGGAATGTTTTGGTTGGGTTTTAGAATGTTTTGTATTCTCTTGAGTTGTTTTTATTGTGTTGGCAGGTTTTGGAATGTTTGGATTCCTTTTGGCGGGTGTTCGGAATGTTTTGGCGGGTGTTCGGAATGTTTTGATTAGTTTTGATGGGCTTTGAAATATATTGGCCGGTTTTTAGAAGGTTTCAATTTGTTTTGATTTGTTTTGATTCTGTTTAGCCCAGTTTTTGGTGTGTTTGGATTAGCTTTGGTGGGCTTGATCATGTTTTGTCAGGTTTTTTCGAATGTATTGATGACTTCTGTCTGGTTTTCTATTTTGGCGGGTTTGAAAATATTTTTGGATTAGTTTTGGCGGGTTTGAAAATATTTTGGCTCTTTGCGCAGAGATGACGGTGCCGGTTGCGGTGCGCTCCGGGGCGCTCCTTCTGCGGAAAGACGCCTGGCAGCGGCACTTGGGACAGCTCCGCGTCTCCGTATTGTGCGCTTCTTGCCTTCTGCATCTCAGCAAAATGCTTTCCCACTAGGTCTAGCAAGGAGAAACTGTGGCAGCTGAGTAGATGTAGCCTGGCCCGCCCTTTGAAGTTGACAAGTTCTTGGCATCTCAGAGCCTCAAGGCAAGAGCAAGGTTATCTATGGTAGGCTGGGGCAGAACTAGCAGCAAGCAGAGCAAAGTTGTCCAAGAATAGCTTCCATTGGAATGCTAATGGCAATTGAAGAGGCAGGCCAGTGGCAAGCCACTAGCTTCTAGCAGTTTGAAAGTTGCAGACACAGTGCAGGTGTTGTGCGGCTTCCTTCTTGGCCTCCTAGAAGGTGCCGCGCTCTACGTCTCTTGCTTGCCAATATGTTGCCGTGTTCCTCCTATTGTTTGGTTTGTTTTGATTTGTTTTTATGATGTTTTGGCGGGTTTTCGGAATGTTTTGGTGGTGTTTTAGAATGTTTTGTTTTCTCTTGTGTTGTTTTTATTGTGTTGGCATTTTGTGGAACATTTGGATTCCTTTCGGCGGGTTTTAAAATCTTTTGGCGGGTATTTGGAATGTTTTGGTTTGCTTTCATTTGTTTTGATTATGTTTTGGCAAGTTATTGACAGTTTCGATCACTTCTGACTGGTTTTCTAGTATTTTGGCATCTTTTCAGAATGTTTTGATCAGTTTTGGCGGGTTCTAAACTATTTTGTCAGGTTTTTGGAATTTTTTGGTTGGTTTTGATTTGTTTTTGTGATGTTTTGCCAAGTTTTTTGAATGTTTTGATCAGTTCTGTCTGGTTTTCTAATGTTTTGGCATCTTTTCAGAATGTTTTGATGAGTTTTGCGGGTCTAAATCATTTTGGCGGGTTTTCGGAATATTTTGGTTGGTTTTGATTTGTTTTTATGATGTTTTGGCGGGTTTTCGGAATGTTTTGGTTGGGTTTTAGAATGTTTTGTATTCTCTTGAGTTGTTTTTATTGTGTTGGCAGGTTTTGGAATGTTTGGATTCCTTTTGGCGGGTGTTCGGAATGTTTTGATTAGTTTTGACGGGTTTTGAAATATTTTGGCGGGTTTCTGGAAGGTTTCGATTTGTTTTGATTTGTTTTGATTCTGTTTAGCCCAGTTTTTGGTGTGTTTGGATTAGCTTTGGTGGGCTTGATCATGTTTTGTCAGGTTTTTTCGAATGTATTGATCACTTCTGTCTGGTTTTCTATTTTGGCGGGTTTGAAAATATTTTTGGATGAGTTTTGGCGGGTTTGAAAATATTTTGGCTCTTTGCGCAGAGATGACGGCGCCGGTTGCGGTGCGCTCCGGGGCGCTCCTTCTGCGGAAAGACGCCTGGCAGCGGCACTTGGGACAGCTCCGTGTCTCCGTATTCTGCGTTTCTTGCCTTCTGCATCTCAGCAAAATGCTTTCCCACTAGGTCTAGCAAGGAGAAACTGTGGCAGCTGAGTAGATGTAGCCCGGCCCGCCCTTTGAAGTTGACAAGTTCTTGGCATCTCAGAGCCTCAAGGCAAGAGCAAGGTTATCTATGGTAGGCTGGGGCAGAACTAGCAGCAAGCAGAGCAAAGTTGTCCAAGAATAGCTTCCATTGGAATGCTAATGGCAATTGAAGAGGCAGGCCAGTGGCAAGCCACTAGCTTCTAGCAGTTTGAAAGTTGCAGACACAGTGCAGGTGTTGTGCGGCTTCCTTCTTGGCCTCCTAGAAGGTGCCGCGCTCTACGTCTCTTGCTTGCCAATATGTTGCCGTGTTCCTCCTATTGTTTGGTTTGTTTTGATTTGTTTTGATGATGTTTTGGCGGGTTTTCGGAATGTTTTGGTGGTGTTTTAGAATGTTTTGTTTTCTCTTGTGTTGTTTTTATTGTGTTGGCATTTTGTGGAACATTTGGATTCCTTTCGGCGGGTTTTAAAATCTTTTGGCGGGTATTTGGAATGTTTTGGTTTGCTTTCATTTGTTTTGATTATGTTTTGGCAAGTTATTGACAGTTTCGATCACTTCTGACTGGTTTTCTAGTATTTTGGCATCTTTTCAGAATGTTTTGATCAGTTTTGGCGGGTTCTAAACTATTTTGTCAGGTTTTTGGAATTTTTTGGTTGGTTTTGATTTGTTTTTGTGATGTTTTGCCAAGTTTTTTGAATGTTTTGATCAGTTCTGTCTGGTTTTCTAATGTTTTGGCATCTTTTCAGAATGTTTTGATGAGTTTTGCGGGTCTAAATCATTTTGGCGGGTTTTCGGAATATTTTGGTTGGTTTTGATTTGTTTTTATGATGTTTTGGCGGGTTTTCGGAATGTTTTGGTTGGGTTTTAGAATGTTTTGTATTCTCTTGAGTTGTTTTTATTGTGTTGGCAGGTTTTGGAATGTTTGGATTCCTTTTGGCGGGTGTTCGGAATGTTTTGATTAGTTTTGACGGGTTTTGAAATATTTTGGCGGGTTTTTAGAAGGTTTCGATTTGTTTTGATTTGTTTTGATTCTGTTTAGCCCAGTTTTTGGTGTGTTTGGATTAGCTTTGGTGGGCTTGATCATGTTTTGTCAGGTTTTTTCGAATGTATTGATCACTTCTGTCTGGTTTTCTATTTTGGCGGGTTTGAAAATATTTTTGGATGAGTTTTGGCGGGTTTGAAAATATTTTGGCTCTTTGCGCAGAGATGACGGCGCCGGTTGCGGTGCGCTCCGGGGCGCTCCTTCTGCGGAAAGACGCCTGGCAGCGGCACTTGGGACAGCTCCGTGTCTCCGTATTCTGCGTTTCTTGCCTTCTGCATCTCAGCAAAATGCTTTCCCACTAGGTCTAGCAAGGAGAAACTGTGGCAGCTGAGTAGATGTAGCCCGGCCCGCCCTTTGAAGTTGACAAGTTCTTGGCATCTCAGAGCCTCAAGGCAAGAGCAAGGTTATCTATGGTAGGCTGGGGCAGAACTAGCAGCAAGCAGAGCAAAGTTGTCCAAGAATAGCTTCCATTGGAATGCTAATGGCAATTGAAGAGGCAGGCCAGTGGCAAGCCACTAGCTTCTAGCAGTTTGAAAGTTGCAGACACAGTGCAGGTGTTGTGCGGCTTCCTTCTTGGCCTCCTAGAAGGTGCCGCGCTCTCCGTCTCTTGCTTGCCAATATGTTGCCGTGTTCCTCCTATTGTTTGGTTTGTTTTGATTTGTTTTGATGATGTTTTGGCGGGTTTTCGGAATGTTTTGGTGGTGTTTTAGAATGTTTTGTTTTCTCTTGTGTTGTTTTTATTGTCTTGGCAGGTTGTGGAACGTTTGGATTCCTTTCGGCGGGTTTTAAAGTATTTTGGCGGGTATTTGGAATGTTTTGGTTTGCTTTCATTTGTTTTGATTATGTTTTGGCAAGTTATTGAAAGTTTCGATCACTTCTGACTGGTTTTCTAGTATTTTGGCATCTTTTCAGAATGTTTTGATCAGTTTTGGCAGGTTCTAAACTATTTTGTCAGGTTTTCGGAATTTTTTGGTTGGTTTTGATTTGTTTTTATGATGTTTTGCCAAGTTTTCTGAATGTTTTGATCAGTTCTGTCTGGTTTTCTAATGTTTTGGCATCTTTTCAGAATGTTTTGATGAGTTTTGTGGGTCTAAATCATTTTGGCGGGTTTTTGGAATATTTTGGTTGGTTTTGATTTGTTTTTATGATGTTTTGGCGGGTTTTCGGAATGTTTTGGTTGGGTTTTAGAATGTTTTGTATTCTCTTGAGTTGTTTTTATTGTGTTGGCAGGTTTTGGAATGTTTGGATTTTTTTGGCGAGTTTTAAAATCTTTTGGCGGGTATTTGGAATGTTTTGGCGGGTATTCGGAAGGTTTTGATTAGTTTTGACGGGTTTTGAAATATTTTGGCGGGTTTTTAGAAGGTTTCGATTTGTTTTGATTTGTTTTGATTCTGTTTAGCCCAGTTTTTGGTGTGTTTGGATTAGCTTTGGTGGGCTTGATCATGTTTTGTCAGGTTTTTTGGAATGTGTTGATCACTTCTGTCTGGTTTTCTATTTTGGCGGGTTTGAAAATGGTTTTGGATTAGTTTTGTCGGGTTTGAAAATATTTTGGCTCTTTGCGCAGAGATGACGGTGCCGGTTGTGGTGCGCTCCGGGGCGCTCCTTCTGCGGAAAGACGCCTGGCAGCGGCACTTGGGACAGCTCCGCGTCTCCGTATTCTGCGTTTCTTGCCTTCTGCATCTCAGCAAAATGCTTTCCCACTAGGTCTAGCAAGGAGAAACTGTGGCAGCTGAGTAGATGTAGCCCGGCCCGCCCTTTGAAGTTGACAAGTTCTTGGCATCTCAGAGCCTCAAGGCAAGAGCAAGGTTATCTATGGTAGGCTGGGGCAGAACTAGCAGCAAGCAGAGCAAAGTTGTCCAAGAATAGCTTCCATTGGAATGCTAATGGCAATTGAAGAGGCAGGCCAGTGGCAAGCCACTAGCTTCTAGCAGTTTGAAAGTTGCAGACACAGTGCAGGTGTTGTGCGGCTTCCTTCTTGGCCTCCTAGAAGGTGCCGCGCTCTCCGTCTCTTGCTTGCCAATATGTTGCCGTGTTCCTCCTATTGTTTGGTTTGTTTTGATTTGTTTTTATGATGTTTTGGCGGGTTTCGGAATGTTTTGGTGGTGTTTTAGAATGTTTTGTTTTCTCTTGTGTTGTTTTTATTGTGTTGGCAGGTTGTGGAATATTTGGATTCCTTTTGGCGGGTTTTAAAATATTTTGGCGGGTATTTGGAATGTTTTGGTTTGCTTTCATTTGTTTTGATTATGTTTTGGCAAGTTATTGAAAGTTTCGATCACTTCTGACTGGTTTTCTAGTATTTTGGCATCTTTTCAGAATGTTTTGATCAGTTTTGGCGGGTTCTAAACTATTTTGTCAGGTTTTTGGAATTTTTTGGTTGGTTTTGATTTGTTTTTGTGATGTTTTGCCAAGTTTTTTGAATGTTTTGATCAGTTCTGTCTGGTTTTCTAATGTTTTGGCATCTTTTCAGAATGTTTTGATGAGTTTTGCGGGTCTAAATAATTTTGGCGGGTTTTCGGAATATTTTGGTTGGTTTTGATTTGTTTTTATGATGTTTTGGCGGGTTTTCGGAATGTTTTGGTTGGGTTTTAGAATGTTTTGTATTCTCTTGAGTTGTTTTTATTGTGTTGGCAGGTTTTGGAATGTTTGGATTCCTTTTGGCGGGTGTTCGGAATGTTTTGATTAGTTTTGACGGGTTTTGAAATATTTTGGCGGGTTTTTAGAAGGTTTCGATTTGTTTTGATTTGTTTTGATTCTGTTTAGCCCAGTTTTTGGTGTGTTTGGATTAGCTTTGGTGGGCTTGATCATGTTTTGTCATGTTTTTTCGAATGTATTGATGACTTCGGTCTGGTTTTCTATTTTGGCGGGTTTAAAAATATTTTTGGATTAGTTTTGGCGGGTTTGAAAATATTTTGGCTCTTTGCGCAGAGATGACGGTGCCAGTTGCGGTGCGCTCCGGGGCGCTCCTTCTGCGGAAAGACGCCTGGCAGCGGCACTTGGGACAGCTCCGTGTCTCCGTATTGTGCGTTTCTTGCCTTCTGCATCTCAGCAAAATGCTTTCCCACTAGGTCTAGCAAGGAGAAACTGTGGCAGCTGAGTAGATGTAGCCCGGCCCGCCCTTTGAAGTTGACAAGTTCTTGGCATCTCAGAGCCTCAAGGCAAGAGCAAGGTTATCTATGGTAGGCTGGGGCAGAACAAGCAGCAAGCAGAGCAAAGTTGTCCAAGAATAGCTTCCATTGGAATGCTAATGGCAATTGAAGAGGCAGGCCAGTGGCAAGCCACTAGCTTCTAGCAGTTTGAAAGTTGCAGACACAGTGCAGGTGTTGTGCGGCTTCCTTCTTGGCCTCCTAGAAGGTGCCGCGCTCTACGTCTCTTGCTTGCCAATATGTTGCCGTGTTCCTCCTATTGTTTGGTTTGTTTTGATTTGTTTTTATGATGTTTTGGCGGGTTTTCGGAATGTTTTGGTGGTGTTTTAGAATGTTTTGTTTTCTCTTGTGTTGTTTTTATTGTGTTGGCATTTTGTGGAACATTTGGATTCCTTTCGGCGGGTTTTAAAATCTTTTGGCGGGTATTTGGAATGTTTTGGTTTGCTTTCATTTGTTTTGATTATGTTTTGGCAAGTTATTGAAAGTTTCGATCACTTCTGACTGGTTTTCTAGTATTTTGGCATCTTTTCAGAATGTTTTGATCAGTTTTGGCAGGTTCTAAACTATTTTGTCAGGTTTTTGGAATTTTTTGGTTGGTTTTGATTTGTTTTTGTGATGTTTTGCCAAGTTTTTTGAATGTTTTGATCAGTTCTGTCTGGTTTTCTAATGTTTTGGCATCTTTTCAGAATGTTTTGATGAGTTTTGCGGGTCTAAATCATTTTGGCGGGTTTTCGGAATATTTTGGTTGGTTTTGATTTGTTTTTATGATGTTTTGGTGGGGTTTTCGGAATGTTTTGGTTGGGTTTTAGAATGTTTTGTATTCTCTTGAGTTGTTTTTATTGTGTTGGCAGGTTTTGGAATGTTTGGATTCCTTTTGGCGGGTGTTCGGAATGTTTTGATTAGTTTTGACGGGTTTTGAAATATTTTGGCGGGTTTTTAGAAGGTTTCAATTTGTTTTGATTTGTTTTGATTCTGTTTAGCCCAGCTTTTGGTGTGTTTGGATTAGCTTTGGTGGGCTTGATCATGTTTTGTCAGGTTTTTTGGAATGTATTGATCACTTCTGTCTGGTTTTCTATTTTGGCGGGTTTGAAAATGGTTTTGGATTAGTTTTGTTGGGTTTGAAAATATTTTGGCTCTTTGCGCAGAGATGACGGTGCCGGTTGCGGTGCGCTCCGGGGCGCTCCTTCTGCGGAAAGACGCCTGGCAGCGGCACTTGGGACAGCTCCGCGTCTCCGTATTCTGCGTTTCTTGCCTTCTGCATCTCAGCAAAATGCTTTCCCACTAGGTCTAGCAAGGAGAAACTGTGGCAGCTGAGTAGATGTAGCCCGGCCCGCCCTTTGAAGTTGACAAGTTCTTGGCATCTCAGAGCCTCAAGGCAAGAGCAAGGTTATCTGTGGTAGGCTGGGGCAGAACTAGCAGCAAGCAGAGCAAAGTTGTCCAAGAATAGCTTCCATTGGAATGCTAATGGCAATTGAAGAGGCAGGCCAGTGGCAAGCCACTAGCTTCTAGCAGTTTGAAAGTTGCAGACACAGTGCAGGTGTTGTGCGGCTTCCTTCTTGGCCTCCTAGAAGGTGCCGCGCTCTCCGTCTCTTGCTTGCCAATATGTTGCCGTGTTCCTCCTATTGTTTGGTTTGTTTTGATTTGTTTTGATGATGTTTTGGCGGGTTTCGGAATGTTTTGGTGGTGTTTTAGAATGTTTTGTTTTCTCTTGTGTTGTTTTTATTGTCTTGGCAGGTTGTGGAATATTTGGATTCCTTTTGGCGGGTTTTAAAATCTTTTGGCGGGTATTTGGAATGTTTTGGTTTGCTTTCATTTGTTTTGATTGTGTTTTGGCAAGTTATTGAAAGTTTCGATCACTTCTGACTGGTTTTCTAGTATTTTGGCATCTTTTCAGAATGTTTTGATCAGTTTTGGCAGGTTCTAAACTATTTTGTCAGGTTTTCGGAATTTTTTGGTTGGTTTTGATTTGTTTTTGTGATGTTTTGCCAAGTTTTCTGAATGTTTTGATCAGTTCTGTCTGGTTTTCTAATGTTTTGGCATCTTTTCAGAATGTTTTGATGAGTTTTGCGGGTCTAAATCATTTTGGCGGGTTTTCGGAATATTTTGGTTGGTTTTGATTTGTTTTTATGATGTTTTGGCGGGTTTTCGGAATGTTTTGGTTGGGTTTTAGAATGTTTTGTATTCTCTTGAGTTGTATTTATTGTGTTGGCAGGTTTTGGAATGTTTGGATTCCTTTTGGCGGGTGTTCGGAATGTTTTGGCGGGTGTTCGGAATGTTTTGATTAGTTTTGATGGGCTTTGAAATATTTTGGCGGGTTTTTAGAAGGTTTCAATTTGTTTTGATTTGTTTTGATTCTGTTTAGCCCAGCTTTTGGTGTGTTTGGATTAGCTTTGGTGGGCTTGATCATGTTTTGTCAGGTTTTTTCGAATGTATTGATCACTTCTGTCTGGTTTTCTATTTTGGCGGGTTTGAAAATATTTTTGGATTAGTTTTGGCGGGTTTGAAAATATTTTGGCTCTTTGCGCAGAGATGACGGTGCCGGTTGCGGTGCGCTCCGGGGCGCTCCTTCTGCAGAAAGACGCCTGGCAGCGGCACTTGGGACAGCTCCGCGTCTCCGTATTCTGCGTTTCTTGCCTTCTGCATCTCAGCAAAATGCTTTCCCACTAGGTCTAGCAAGGAGAAACTGTGGCAGCTGAGTAGATGTAGCCCGGCCCGCCCTTTGAAGTTGACAAGTTCTTGGCATCTCAGAGCCTCAAGGCAAGAGCAAGGTTATCTATGGTAGGCTGGGGCAGAACTAGCAGCAAGCAGAGCAAAGTTGTCCAAGAATAGCTTCCATTGGAATGCTAATGGCAATTGAAGAGGCAGGCCAGTGGCAAGCCACTATCTTCTAGCAGTTTGAAAGTTGCAGACACAGTGCAGGTGTTGTGCGGCTTCCTTCTTGGCCTCCTAGAAGGTGCCGCGCTCTCCGTCTCTTGCTTGCCAATATGTTGCCGTGTTCCTCCTATTGTTTGGTTTGTTTTGATTTGTTTTTATGATGTTTTGGCGGGTTTCGGAATGTTTTGGTGGTGTTTTAGAATGTTTTGTTTTCTCTTGTGTT
This sequence comes from Passer domesticus, assembly GCF_036417665.1. Lineage (NCBI taxonomy): Eukaryota > Metazoa > Chordata > Aves > Passeriformes > Passeridae > Passer > Passer domesticus. Next base: position 56,551,806 of record NC_087478.1, on the reverse strand, counting down.
GTTTTTATTGTGTTGGCAGGTTGTGGAATATTTGGATTCCTTTTGGCGGGTTTTAAAATCTTTTGGCGGGTATTTGGAATGTTTTGGTTTGCTTTCATTTGTTTTGATTATGTTTTGGCAAGTTATTGAAAGTTTCGATCACTTCTGACTGGTTTTCTAGTATTTTGGCATCTTTTCAGAATGTTTTGATCAGTTTTGGCGGGTTCTAAACTATTTTGTCAGGTTTTTGGAATTTTTTGGTTGGTTTTGATTTGTTTTTATGATGTTTTGCCTAGTTTTTTCAATGTTTTGATAAGTTCAGGCTGGTTTTCTAATGTTTTGGCATCTTTTCAGAATGTTTTGATGAGTTTTGCGGGTCTAAATCATTTTGGCGGGTTTTCGGAATATTTTGGTTGGTTTTGATTTGTTTTTGTGATGTTTTGGCGGGTTTTCGGAATGTTTTGGTTGGGTTTTAGAATGTTTTGTATTCTCTTGAGTTGTTTTTATTGTGTTGGCAGGTTTTGGAATGTTTGGATTCCTTTTGGCGGGTGTTCGGAATGTTTTGATTAGTTTTGACGGGTTTTGAAATATTTTGGCGGGTTTTTAGAAGGTTTCAATTTGTTTTGATTTGTTTTGATTCTGTTTAGCCCAGCTTTTGGTGTGTTTGGATTAGCTTTGGTGGGCTTGATCATGTTTTGTCAGGTTTTTTGGAATGTATTGATCACTTCTGTCTGGTTTTCTATTTTGGCGGGTTTGAAAATGGTTTTGGATTAGTTTTGTCGGGTTTGAAAATATTTTGGCTCTTTGCGCAGAGATGACGGTGCCGGTTGCGGTGCGCTCCGGGGCGCTCCTTCTGCGGAAAGACGCCTGGCAGCGGCACTTGGGACAGCTCCGCGTCTCCGTATTCTGCGTTTCTTGCCTTCTGCATCTCAGCAAAATGCTTTCCCACTAGGTCTAGCAAGGAGAAACTGTGGCAGCTGAGTAGATGTAGCCCGGCCCGCCCTTTGAAGTTGACAAGTTCTTGGCATATCAGAGCCTCAAGGGAAGAGCAAGGTTATCTATGGTAGGCTGGGGCAGAACTAGCAGCAAGCAGAGCAAAGTTGTCCAAGAATAGCTTCCATTGGAATGCTAATGGCAATTGAAGAGGCAGGCCAGTGGCAAGCCACTAGCTTCTAGCAGTTTGAAAGTTGCAGACACAGTGCAGGTGTTGTGCGGCTTCCTTCTTGGCCTCCTAGAAGGTGCCGCGCTCTCCGTCTCTTGCTTGCCAATATGTTGCCGTGTTCCTCCTATTGTTTGGTTTGTTTTGATTTGTTTTGATGATGTTTTGGCGGGTTTTCGGAATGTTTTGGTGGTGTTTTAGAATGTTTTGTTTTCTCTTGTGTTGTTTTTATTGTGTTGGCAGGTTGTGGAACGTTTGGATTCCTTTCGGCGGGTTTTAAAATATTTTGGCGGGTATTTGGAATGTTTTGGTTTGCTTTCATTTGTTTTGATTATGTTTTGGCAAGTTATTGAAAGTTTCGATCACTTCTGACTGGTTTTCTAGTATTTTGGCATCTTTTCAGAATGTTTTGATCAGTTTTGGCGGGTTCTAAACTATTTTGTCAGGTTTTTGGAATTTTTTGGTTGGTTTTGATTTGTTTTTGTGATGTTTTGCCAAGTTTTTTGAATGTTTTGATCAGTTCTGTCTGGTTTTCTAATGTTTTGGCATCTTTTCAGAATGTTTTGATGAGTTTTGCGGGTCTAAATCATTTTGGCGGGTTTTCGGAATATTTTGGTTGGTTTTGATTTGTTTTTATGATGTTTTGGCGGGTTTTCGGAATGTTTTGGTTGGGTTTTAGAATGTTTTGTATTCTCTTGAGTTGTTTTTATTGTGTTGGCAGGTTTTGGAATGTTTGGATTCCTTTTGGCGGGTGTTCGGAATGTTTTGATTAGTTTTGACGGGTTTTGAAATATTTTGGCGGGTTTTTAGAAGGTTTCAATTTGTTTTGATTTGTTTTGATTCTGTTTAGCCCAGCTTTTGGTGTGTTTGGATTAGCTTTGGTGGGCTTGATCATGTTTTGTCAGGTTTTTTGGAATGTATTGATCACTTCTGTCTGGTTTTCTATTTTGGCGGGTTTGAAAATGGTTTTGGATTAGTTTTGTCGGGTTTGAAAATATTTTGGCTCTTTGCGCAGAGATGACGGTGCCGGTTGCGGTGCGCTCCGGGGCGCTCCTTCTGCGGAAAGACGCCTGGCAGCGGCACTTGGGACAGCTCCGCGTCTCCGTATTCTGCGTTTCTTGCCTTCTGCATCTCAGCAAAATGCTTTCCCACTAGGTCTAGCAAGGAGAAACTGTGGCAGCTGAGTAGATGTAGCCCGGCCCGCCCTTTGAAGTTGACAAGTTCTTGGCATCTCAGAGCCTCAAGGCAAGAGCAAGGTTATCTATGGTAGGCTGGGGCAGAACTAGCAGCAAGCAGAGCAAAGTTGTCCAAGAATAGCTTCCATTGGAATGCTAATGGCAATTGAAGAGGCAGGCCAGTGGCAAGCCACTAGCTTCTAGCAGTTTGAAAGTTGCAGACACAGTGCAGGTGTTGTGCGGCTTCCTTCTTGGCCTCCTAGAAGGTGCCGCGCTCTCCGTCTCTTGCTTGCCAATATGTTGCCGTGTTCCTCCTATTGTTTGGTTTGTTTTGATTTGTTTTTATGATGTTTTGGCGGGTTTCGGAATGTTTTGGTGGTGTTTTAGAATGTTTTGTTTTCTCTTGTGTTGTTTTTATTGTCTTGGCAGGTTGTGGAATATTTGGATTCCTTTTGGCGGGTTTTAAAATCTTTTGGCGGGTATTTGGAATGTTTTGGTTTGCTTTCATTTGTTTTGATTGTGTTTTGGCAAGTTATTGAAAGTTTCGATCACTTCTGACTGGTTTTCTAGTATTTTGGCATCTTTTCAGAATGTTTTGATCAGTTTTGGCAGGTTCTAAACTATTTTGTCAGGTTTTCGGAATTTTTTGGTTGGTTTTGATTTGTTTTTGTGATGTTTTGCCAAGTTTTCTGAATATTTTGATCAGTTCTGTCTGGTTTTCTAATGTTTTGGCATCTTTTCAGAATGTTTTGATGAGTTTTGCGGGTCTAAATCATTTTGGCGGGTTTTCGGAATATTTTGGTTGGTTTTGATTTGTTTTTATGATGTTTTGGCGGGTTTTCGGAATGTTTTGGTTGGGTTTTAGAATGTTTTGTATTCTCTTGAGTTGTATTTATTGTGTTGGCAGGTTTTGGAATGTTTGGATTCCTTTTGGCGGGTGTTCGGAATGTTTTGGCGGGTGTTCGGAATGTTTTGATTAGTTTTGATGGGCTTTGAAATATTTTGGCGGGTTTTTAGAAGGTTTCAATTTGTTTTGATTTGTTTTGATTCTGTTTAGCCCAGCTTTTGGTGTGTTTGGATTAGCTTTGGTGGGCTTGATCATGTTTTGTCAGGTTTTTTCGAATGTATTGATGACTTCGGTCTGGTTTTCTATTTTGGCGGGTTTGAAAATATTTTTGGATTAGTTTTGGCGGGTTTGAAAATATTTTGGCTCTTTGCGCAGAGATGACGGTGCCGGTTGCGGTGCGCTCCGGGGCTCTCCTTCTGCAGAAAGACGCCTGGCAGCGGCACTTGGGACAGCTCCGCGTCTCCGTATTCTGCGTTTCTTGCCTTCTGCATCTCAGCAAAATGCTTTCCCACTAGGTCTAGCAAGGAGAAACTGTGGCAGCTGAGTAGATGTAGCCTGGCCCGCCCTTTGAAGTTGACAAGTTCTTGGCATCTCAGAGCCTCAAGGCAAGAGCAAGGTTATCTATGGTAGGCTGGGGCAGAACTAGCAGCAAGCAGAGCAAAGTTGTCCAAGAATAGCTTCCATTGGAGTGCTAATGGCAATTGAAGAGGCAGGCCAGTGGCAAGCCACTAGCTTCTAGCAGTTTGAAAGTTGCAGACACAGTGCAGGTGTTGTGCGGCTTCCTTCTTGGCCTCCTAGAAGGTGCCGCGCTCTACGTCTCTTGCTTGCCAATATGTTGCCGTGTTCCTCCTATTGTTTGGTTTGTTTTGATTTGTTTTTATGATGTTTTGGCGGGTTTTCGGAATGTTTTGGTGGTGTTTTAGAATGTTTTGTTTTCTCTTGTGTTGTTTTTATTGTCTTGGCAGGTTGTGGAACGTTTGGATTCCTTTCGGCGGGTTTTAAAATCTTTTGGCGGGTATTTGGAATGTTTTGGTTTGCTTTCATTTGTTTTATGTTTTGGCAAGTTATTGAAAGTTTCGATCACTTCTGACTGGTTTTCTAGTATTTTGGCATCTTTTCAGAATGTTTTGATCAGTTTTGGCGGGTTCTAAACTATTTTGTCAGGTTTTTGGAATTTTTTGGTTGGTTTTGATTTGTTTTTGTGATGTTTTGCCAAGTTTTTTGAATGTTTTGATCAGTTCTGGCTGGTTTTCTAATGTTTTGGCATCTTTTCAGAATGTTTTGATGAGTTTTGCGGGTCTAAATCATTTTGGCGGGTTTTCGGAATATTTTGGTTGGTTTTGATTTGTTTTTATGATGTTTTGGCGGGTTTTCGGAATGTTTTGGTTGGGTTTTAGAATGTTTTGTATTCTCTTGAGTTGTTTTTATTGTGTTGGCAGGTTTTGGAATGTTTGGATTCCTTTGGCGGGTGTTCGGAATGTTTTGATTAGTTTTGACGGGTTTTGAAATATTTTGGCGGGTTTTTAGAAGGTTTCAATTTGTTTTGATTTGTTTTGATTCTGTTTAGCCCAGCTTTTGGTGTGTTTGGATTAGCTTTGGTGGGCTTGATCATGTTTTGTCAGGTTTTTTGGAATGTATTGATCACTTCTGTCTGGTTTTCTATTTTGGCGGGTTTGAAAATGGTTTTGGATTAGTTTTGTCGGGTTTGAAAATATTTTGGCTCTTTGCGCAGAGATGACGGTGCCGGTTGCGGTGCGCTCCGGGGCGCTCCTTCTGCGGAAAGACGCCTGGCAGCGGCACTTGGGACAGCTCCGCGTCTCCGTATTCTGCGTTTCTTGCCTTCTGCATCTCAGCAAAATGCTTTCCCACTAGGTCTAGCAAGGAGAAACTGTGGCAGCTGAGTAGATGTAGCCCGGCCCGCCCTTTGAAGTTGACAAGTTCTTGGCATCTCAGAGCCTCAAGGCAAGAGCAAGGTTATCTATGGTAGGCTGGGGCAGAACTAGCAGCAAGCAGAGCAAAGTTGTCCAAGAATAGCTTCCATTGGAATGCTAATGGCAATTGAAGAGGCAGGCCAGTGGCAAGCCACTAGCTTCTAGCAGTTTGAAAGTTGCAGACACAGTGCAGGTGTTGTGCGGCTTCCTTCTTGGCCTCCTAGAAGGTGCCGCGCTCTCCGTCTCTTGCTTGCCAATATGTTGCCGTGTTCCTCCTATTGTTTGGTTTGTTTTGATTTGTTTTTATGATGTTTTGGCGGGTTTCGGAATGTTTTGGTGGTGTTTTAGAATGTTTTGTTTTCTCTTGTGTTGTTTTTATTGTCTTGGCAGGTTGTGGAATATTTGGATTCCTTTTGGCGGGTTTTAAAATCTTTTGGCGGGTATTTGGAATGTTTTGGTTTGCTTTCATTTGTTTTGATTGTGTTTTGGCAAGTTATTGAAAGTTTCGATCACTTCTGACTGGTTTTCTAGTATTTTGGCATCTTTTCAGAATGTTTTGATCAGTTTTGGCAGGTTCTAAACTATTTTGTCAGGTTTTCGGAATTTTTTGGTTGGTTTTGATTTGTTTTTGTGATGTTTTGCCAAGTTTTCTGAATGTTTTGATCAGTTCTGTCTGGTTTTCTAATGTTTTGGCATCTTTTCAGAATGTTTTGATGAGTTTTGCGGGTCTAAATCATTTTGGCGGGTTTTCGGAATATTTTGGTTGGTTTTGATTTGTTTTTATGATGTTTTGGCGGGTTTTCGGAATGTTTTGGTTGGGTTTTAGAATGTTTTGTATTCTCTTGAGTTGTATTTATTGTGTTGGCAGGTTTTGGAATGTTTGGATTCCTTTTGGCGGGTGTTCGGAATGTTTTGGCGGGTGTTCGGAATGTTTTGATTAGTTTTGATGGGCTTTGAAATATTTTGGCGGGTTTTTAGAAGGTTTCAATTTGTTTTGATTTGTTTTGATTCTGTTTAGCCCAGCTTTTGGTGTGTTTGGATTAGCTTTGGTGGGCTTGATCATGTTTTGTCAGGTTTTTTCGAATGTATTGATGACTTCGGTCTGGTTTTCTATTTTGGCGGGTTTGAAAATATTTTTGGATTAGTTTTGGCGGGTTTGAAAATATTTTGGCTCTTTGCGCAGAGATGACGGTGCCGGTTGCGGTGCGCTCCGGGGCTCTCCTTCTGCAGAAAGACGCCTGGCAGCGGCACTTGGGACAGCTCCGCGTCTCCGTATTCTGCGTTTCTTGCCTTCTGCATCTCAGCAAAATGCTTTCCCACTAGGTCTAGCAAGGAGAAACTGTGGCAGCTGAGTAGATGTAGCCTGGCCCGCCCTTTGAAGTTGACAAGTTCTTGGCATCTCAGAGCCTCAAGGCAAGAGCAAGGTTATCTATGGTAGGCTGGGGCAGAACTAGCAGCAAGCAGAGCAAAGTTGTCCAAGAATAGCTTCCATTGGAATGCTAATGGCAATTGAAGAGGCAGGCCAGTGGCAAGCCACTAGCTTCTAGCAGTTTGAAAGTTGCAGACACAGTGCAGGTGTTGTGCGGCTTCCTTCTTGGCCTCCTAGAAGGTGCCGCGTTCTCCGTCTCTTGCTTGCCAATATGTTGCCGTGTTCCTCCTATTGTTTGGTTTGTTTTGATTTGTTGTTATGATGTTTTGGCGGGTTTTCGGAATGTTTTGGTGGTGTTTTAGAATGTTTTGTTTTCTCTTGTGTTGTTTTTATTGTGTTGGCATTTTGTGGAACATTTGGATTCCTTTTGGCGGGTTTTAAAATCTTTTGGCGGGTATTTGGAATGTTTTGGTTTGCTTTCATTTGTTTTGATTATGTTTTGGCAAGTTATTGAAAGTTTCGATCACTTCTGACTGGTTTTCTAGTATTTTGGCATCTTTTCAGAATGTTTTGATCAGTTTTGGCGGGTTCTAAACTATTTTGTCAGGTTTTTGGAATTTTTTGGTTGGTTTTGATTTGTTTTTGTGATGTTTTGCCAAGTTTTTTGAATGTTTTGATCAGTTCTGGCTGGTTTTCTAATGTTTTGGCATCTTTTCAGAATGTTTTGATGAGTTTTGCGGGTCTAAATCATTTTGGCAGGTTTTCGGAATATTTTGGTTGGTTTTGATTTGTTTTTATGATGTTTTGGCGGGTTTTCGGAATGTTTTGGTTGGGTTTTAGAATGTTTTGTATTCTCTTGAGTTGTTTTTATTGTGTTGGCAGGTTTTGGAATGTTTGGATTCCTTTTGGCGGGTGTTCGGAATGTTTTGATTAGTTTTGACGGGTTTTGAAATATTTTGGCGGGTTTTTAGAAGGTTTCGATTTGTTTTGATTTGTTTTGATTCTGTTTAGCCCAGTTTTTGGTGTGTTTGGATTAGCTTTGGTGGGCTTGATCATGTTTTGTCAGGTTTTTTGGAATGTATTGATCACTTCTGTCTGGTTTTCTATTTTGGCGGGTTTGAAAATATTTTTGGATGAGTTTTGGCGGGTTTGAAAATATTTTGGCTCTTTGCGCAGAGATGACGGTGCCGGTTGTGGTGCGCTCCGGGGCGCTCCTTCTGCGGAAAGACGCCTGGCAGCGGCACTTGGGACAGCTCCGCGTCTCCGTATTCTGGGTTTCTTGCCTTCTGCATCTCAGCAAAATGCTTTCCCACTAGGTCTAGCAAGGAGAAACTGTGGCAGCTGAGTAGATGTAGCCCGGCCCGCCCTTTGAAGTTGACAAGTTCTTGGCATCTCAGAGCCTCAAGGCAAGAGCAAGGTTATCTATGGTAGGCTGGGGCAGAACTAGCAGCAAGCAGAGCAAAGTTGTCCAAGAATAGCTTCCATTGCAATGCTAATGGCAATTGAAGAGGCAGGCCAGTGGCAAGCCACTAGCTTCTAGCAGTTTGAAAGTTGCAGACACAGTGCAGGTGTTGTGCGGCTTCCTTCTTGGCCTCCTAGAAGGTGCCGCGCTCTCCGTATCTTGCTTGCCAATATGTTGCCGTGTTCCTCCTATTGTTTGGTTTGTTTTGATTTGTTTTTATGATGTTTTGGCGGGTTTTCAGAATGTTTTGGTGGTGTTTTAGAATGTTTTGTTTTCTCTTGTGTTGTTTTTATTGTCTTGGCAGGTTGTGGAACGTTTGGATTCCTTTCGGCGGGTTTTAAAGTATTTTGGCGGGTATTTGGAATGTTTTGGTTTGCTTTCATTTGTTTTGATTATGTTTTGGCAAGTTATTGAAAGTTTCGATCACTTCTGACTGGTTTTCTAGTATTTTGGCATCTTTTCAGAATGTTTTGATCAGTTTTGGCGGGTTCTAAACTATTTTGTCAGGTTTTTGGAATTTTTTGGTTGGTTTTGATTTGTTTTTGTGATGTTTTGCCAAGTTTTTTGAATGTTTTGATCAGTTCTGGCTGGTTTTCTAATGTTTTGGCATCTTTTCAGAATGTTTTGATGAGTTTTGCGGGTCTAAATCATTTTGGCGGGTTTTCGGAATATTTTGGTTGGTTTTGATTTGTTTTTATGATGTTTTGGCGGGTTTTCGGAATGTTTTGGTTGGGTTTTAGAATGTTTTGTATTCTCTTGAGTTGTTTTTATTGTGTTGGCAGGTTTTGGAATGTTTGGATTCCTTTTGGCGGGTGTTCGGAATGTTTTGATTAGTTTTGACGGGTTTTGAAATATTTTGGCGGGTTTTTGGAAGGTTTCGATTTGTTTTGATTTGTTTTGATTCTGTTTAGCCCAGTTTTTGGTGTGTTTGGATTAGCTTTGGTGGGCTTGATCATGTTTTGTCAGGTTTTTTGGAATGTATTGATCACTTCTGTCTGGTTTTCTATTTTGGCGGGTTTGAAAATATTTTTGGATGAGTTTTGGCGGGTTTGAAAATATTTTGGCTCTTTGCGCAGTGATGACGGTGCCGGTTGCGGTGCGCTCCGGGGCGCTCCTTCTGCGGAAAGACGCCTGGCAGCGGCACTTGGGACAGCTCCGCGTCTCCGTATTCTGCGTTTCTTGCCTTCTGCATCTCAGCAAAATGCTTTCCCACTAGGTCTAGCAAGGAGAAACTGTGGCAGCTGAGTAGATGTAGCCCGGCCCGCCCTTTGAAGTTGACAAGTTCTTGGCATCTCAGAGCCTCAAGGCAAGAGCAAGGTTATCTATGGTAGGCTGGGGCAGAACTAGCAGCAAGCAGAGCAAAGTTGTCCAAGAATAGCTTCCATTGGAGTGCTAATGGCAATTGAAGAGGCAGGCCAGTGGCAAGCCACTAGCTTCTAGCAGTTTGAAAGTTGCAGACACAGTGCAGGTGTTGTGCGGCTTCCTTCTTGGCCTCCTAGAAGGTGCCGCGCTCTCCGTCTCTTGCTTGCCAATATGTTGCCGTGTTCCTCCTATTGTTTGGTTTGTTTTGATTTGTTTTGATGATGTTTTGGCGGGTTTTCGGAATGTTTTGGTGGTGTTTCAGAATGTTTTGTTTTCTCTTGTGTTGTTTTTATTGTCTTGGCAGGTTGTGGAACGTTTGGATTCCTTTCGGCGGGTTTTAAAATCTTTTGGCGGGTATTTGGAATGTTTTGGTTTGCTTTCATTTGTTTTGATTATGTTTTGGCAAGTTATTGAAAGTTTCGATCACTTCTGACTGGTTTTCTAGTATTTTGGCATCTTTTCAGAATGTTTTGATCAGTTTTGGCGGGTTCTAAACTATTTTGTCAGGTTTTTGGAATTTTTTGGTTGGTTTTGATTTGTTTTTGTGATGTTTTGCCAAGTTTTTTGAATGTTTTGATCAGTTCAGGCTGGTTTTCTAATGTTTTGGCATCTTTTCAGAATGTTTTGATGAGTTTTGCGGGTCTAAATCATTTTGGCGGGTTTTCGGAATATTTTGGTTGGTTTTGATTTTTTTTTTATGATGTTTTGGCGGGTTTTCGGAATGTTTTGGTTGGGTTTTAGAATGTTTTGTATTCTCTTGAGTTGTTTTTATTGTGTTGGCAGGTTTTGGAATGTTTGGATTCCTTTTGGCGGGTGTTCGGAATGTTTTGATTAGTTTTGACGGGTTTTGAAATATTTTGGCGGGTTTTTAGAAGGTTTCGATTTGTTTTGATTTGTTTTGATTCTGTTTAGCCCAGTTTTTGGTGTGTTTGGATTAGCTTTGGTGGGCTTGATCATGTTTTGTCAGGTTTTTTCGAATGTATTGATGACTTCTGTCTGGTTTTCTATTTTGGCGGGTTTGAAAATATTTTTGGATGAGTTTTGGCGGGTTTGAAAATATTTTGGCTCTTTGCGCAGAGATGACGGTGCCGGTTGCGGTGCGCTCCGGGGCGCTCCTTCTGCGGAAAGACGCCTGGCAGCGGCACTTGGGACAGCTCCGCATCTCCGTATTCTGCGTTTCTTGCCTTCTGCATCTCAGCAAAATGCTTTCCCACTAGGTCTAGCAAGGAGAAACTGTGGCAGCTGAGTAGATGTAGCCCGGCCCGCCCTTTGAAGTTGACAAGTTCTTGGCATCTCAGAGCCTCAAGGCAAGAGCAAGGTTATCTATGGTAGGCTGGGGCAGAACTAGCAGCAAGCAGAGCAAAGTTGTCCAAGAATAGCTTCCATTGGAATGCTAATGGCAATTGAAGAGGCAGGCCAGTGGCAAGCCACTAGCTTCTAGCAGTTTGAAAGTTGCAGACACAGTGCAGGTGTTGTGCGGCTTCCTTCTTGGCCTCCTAGAAGGTGCCGCGCTCTCCGTCTCTTGCTTGCCAATATGTTGCCGTGTTCCTCCTATTGTTTGGTTTGTTTTGATTTGTTTTGATGATGTTTTGGCGGGTTTTCGGAATGTTTTGGTGGTGTTTTAGAATGTTTTGTTTTCTCTTGTGTTGTTTTTATTGTCTTGGCAGGTTGTGGAACGTTTGGATTCCTTTCGGCGGGTTTTAAAATCTTTTGGCGGGTATTTGGAATGTTTTGGTTTGCTTTCATTTGTTTTGATTATGTTTTGGCAAGTTATTGAAAGTTTCGATCACTTCTGACTGGTTTTCTAGTATTTTGGCATCTTTTCAGAATGTTTTGATCAGTTTTGGCGGGTTCTAAACTATTTTGTCAGGTTTTTGGAATTTTTTGGTTGGTTTTGATTTGTTTTTGTGATGTTTTGCCAAGTTTTTTGAATGTTTTGATCAGTTCTGGCTGGTTTTCTAATGTTTTGGCATCTTTTCAGAATGTTTTGATGAGTTTTGCGGGTCTAAATCATTTTGGCGGGTTTTCGGAATATTTTGGTTGGTTTTGATTTGTTTTTATGATGTTTTGGCGGGTTTTCGGAATGTTTTGGTTGGGTTTTAGAATGTTTTGTATTCTCTTGAGTTGTTTTTATTGTGTTGGCAGGTTTTGGAATGTTTGGATTCCTTTTGGCGGGTGTTCGGAATGTTTTGATTAGTTTTGACGGGTTTTGAAATATTTTGGCGGGTTTTTGGAAGGTTTCGATTTGTTTTGATTTGTTTTGATTCTGTTTAGCCCAGTTTTTGGTGTGTTTGGATTAGCTTTGGTGGGCTTGATCATGTTTTGTCAGGTTTTTTCGAATGTATTGATCACTTCTGTCTGGTTTTCTATTTTGGCGGGTTTGAAAATATTTTTGGATGAGTTTTGGCGGGTTTGAAAATATTTTGGCTCTTTGCGCAGTGATGACGGTGCCGGTTGCGGTGCGCTCCGGGGCGCTCCTTCTGCGGAAAGACGCCTGGCAGCGGCACTTGGGACAGCTCCGCGTCTCCGTATTCTGCGTTTCTTGCCTTCTGCATCTCAGCAAAATGCTTTCCCACTAGGTCTAGCAAGGAGAAACTGTGGCAGCTGAGTAGATGTAGCCCGGCCCGCCCTTTGAAGTTGACAAGTTCTTGGCATCTCAGAGCCTCAAGGCAAGAGCAAGGTTATCTATGGTAGGCTGGGGCAGAACTAGCAGCAAGCAGAGCAAAGTTGTCCAAGAATAGCTTCCATTGGAGTGCTAATGGCAATTGAAGAGGCAGGCCAGTGGCAAGCCACTAGCTTCTAGCAGTTTGAAAGTTGCAGACACAGTGCAGGTGTTGTGCGGCTTCCTTCTTGGCCTCCTAGAAGGTGCCGCGCTCTCCGTCTCTTGCTTGCCAATATGTTGCCGTGTTCCTCCTATTGTTTGGTTTGTTTTGATTTGTTTTGATGATGTTTTGGCGGGTTTTCGGAATGTTTTGGTGGTGTTTTAGAATGTTTTGTTTTCTCTTGTGTTGTTTTTATTGTCTTGGCAGGTTGTGGAACGTTTGGATTCCTTTCAGCGGGTTTTAAAATCTTTTGGCGGGTATTTGGAATGTTTTGGTTTGCTTTCATTTGTTTTGATTATGTTTTGGCAAGTTATTGAAAGTTTCGATCACTTCTGACTGGTTTTCTAGTATTTTGGCATCTTTTCAGAATGTTTTGATCAGTTTTGGCGGGTTCTAAACTATTTTGTCAGGTTTTTGGAATTTTTTGGTTGGTTTTGATTTGTTTTTGTGATGTTTTGCCAAGTTTTTTGAATGTTTTGATCAGTTCAGGCTGGTTTTCTAATGTTTTGGCATCTTTTCAGAATGTTTTGATGAGTTTTGCGGGTCTAAATCATTTTGGCGGGTTTTCGGAATATTTTGGTTGGTTTTGATTTTTTTTTATGATGTTTTGGCGGGTTTTCGGAATGTTTTGGTTGGGTTTTAGAATGTTTTGTATTCTCTTGAGTTGTTTTTATTGTGTTGGCAGGTTTTGGAATGTTTGGATTCCTTTTGGCGGGTGTTCGGAATGTTTTGGCGGGTGTTCGGAATGTTTTGATTAGTTTTGACGGGTTTTGAAATATTTTGGCGGGTTTTTGGAAGGTTTCGATTTGTTTTGATTTGTTTTGATTCTGTTTAGCCCAGTTTTTGGTGTGTTTGGATTAGCTTTGGTGGGCTTGATCATGTTTTGTCAGGTTTTTTGGAATGTATTGATCACTTCTGTCTGGTTTTCTATTTTGGCGGGTTTGAAAATATTTTTGGATTAGTTTTGGCGGGTTTGAAAATATTTTGGCTCTTTGCGCAGAGATGATGGTGCCGGTTGCGGTGCGCTCCGGGGCGCTCCTTCTGCGGAAAGACGCCTGGCTGCGGCACTTGGGACAGCTCCGCGTCTCCGTATTCTGTGTTTCTTGCCTTCTGCATCTCAGCAAAATGCTTTCCCACTAGGTCTAGCAAGGAGAAACTGTGGCAGCTGAGTAGATGTAGCCCGGCCCGCCCTTTGAAGTTGACAAGTTCTTGGCATCTCAGAGCCTCAAGGCAAGAGCAAGGTTATCTATGGTAGGCTGGGGCAGAACTAGCAGCAAGCAGAGCAAAGTTGTCCAAGAATAGCTTCCATTGGAATGCTAATGGCAATTGAAGAGGCAGGCCAGTGGCAAGCCACTAGCTTCTAGCAGTTTGAAAGTTGCAGACACAGTGCAGGTGTTGTGCGGCTTCCTTCTTGGCCTCCTAGAAGGTGCCGCGCTCTCCGTCTCTTGCTTGCCAATATGTTGCCGTGTTCCTCCTATTGTTTGGTTTGTTTTGATTTGTTTTGATGATGTTTTGGCGGGTTTCGGAATGTTTTGGTGGTGTTTTAGAATGTTTTGTTTTCTCTTGTGTTGTTTTTATTGTCTTGGCAGGTTGTGGAATATTTGGATTCCTTTTGGCGGGTTTTAAAATCTTTTGGCGGGTATTTGGAATGTTTTGGTTTGCTGTCATTTGTTTTGATTGTGTTTTGGCAAGTTATTGAAAGTTTCGATCACTTCTGACTGGTTTTCTAGTATTTTGGCATCTTTTCAGAATGTTTTGATCAGTTTTGGCAGGTTCTAAACTATTTTGTCAGGTTTTTGGAATTTTTTGGTTGGTTTTGATTTGTTTTTGTGATGTTTTGCCAAGTTTTCTGAATATTTTGATCAGTTCTGGCTGGTTTTCTAATGTTTTGGCATCTTTTCAGAATGTTTTGATGAGTTTTGCGGGTCTAAATCATTTTGGCGGGTTTTCGGAATATTTTGGTTGGTTTTGATTTTTTTTTTATGATGTTTTGGCGGGTTTTCGGAATGTTTTGGTTGGGTTTTAGAATGTTTTGTATTCTCTTGAGTTGTTTTTATTGTGTTGGCAGGTTTTGGAATGTTTGGATTCCTTTTGGCGGGTGTTCGGAATGTTTTGGCGGGTGTTCGGAATGTTTTGATTAGTTTTGACGGGTTTTGAAATATTTTGGCGGGTTTTTGGAAGGTTTCGATTTGTTTTGATTTGTTTTGATTCTGTTTAGCCCAGTTTTTGGTGTGTTTGGATTAGCTTTGGTGGGCTTGATCATGTTTTGTCAGGTTTTTTCGAATGTATTGATGACTTCTGTCTGGTTTTCTATTTTGGCGGGTTTGAAAATATTTTTGGATTAGTTTTGGCGGGTTTGAAAATATTTTGGCTCTTTGCGCAGAGATGATGGTGCCGGTTGCGGTGCGCTCCGGGGCGCTCCTTCTGCGGAAAGACGCCTGGCTGCGGCACTTGGGACAGCTCCGCGTCTCCGTATTCTGTGTTTCTTGCCTTCTGCATCTCAGCAAAATGCTTTCCCACTAGGTCTAGCAAGGAGAAACTGTGGCAGCTGAGTAGATGTAGCCCGGCCCGCCCTTTGAAGTTGACAAGTTCTTGGCATCTCAGAGCCTCAAGGCAAGAGCAAGGTTATCTATGGTAGGCTGGGGCAGAACTAGCAGCAAGCAGAGCAAAGTTGTCCAAGAATAGCTTCCATTGGAATGCTAATGGCAATTGAAGAGGCAGGCCAGTGGCAAGCCACTAGCTTCTAGCAGTTTGAAAGTTGCAGACACAGTGCAGGTGTTGTGCGGCTTCCTTCTTGGCCTCCTAGAAGGTGCCGCGCTCTCCGTCTCTTGCTTGCCAATATGTTGCCGTGTTCCTCCTATTGTTTGGTTTGTTTTGATTTGTTTTGATGATGTTTTGGCGGGTTTCGGAATGTTTTGGTGGTGTTTTAGAATGTTTTGTTTTCTCTTGTGTTGTTTTTATTGTCTTGGCAGGTTGTGGAATATTTGGATTCCTTTTGGCGGGTTTTAAAATCTTTTGGCGGGTATTTGGAATGTTTTGGTTTGCTTTCATTTGTTTTGATTGTGTTTTGGCAAGTTATTGAAAGTTTCGATCACTTCTGACTGGTTTTCTAGTATTTTGGCATCTTTTCAGAATGTTTTGATCAGTTTTGGCAGGTTCTAAACTATTTTGTCAGGTTTTTGGAATTTTTTGGTTGGTTTTGATTTGTTTTTGTGATGTTTTGCCAAGTTTTCTGAATATTTTGATCAGTTCTGGCTGGTTTTCTAATGTTTTGGCATCTTTTCAGAATGTTTTGATGAGTTTTGCGGGTCTAAATCATTTTGGCGGGTTTTCGGAATATTTTGGTTGGTTTTGATTTGTTTTTATGATGTTTTGGCGGGTTTTCGGAATGTTTTGGTTGGGTTTTAGAATGTTTTGTATTCTCTTGAGTTGTTTTTATTGTGTTGGCAGGTTTTGGAATGTTTGGATTCCTTTTGGCGGGTGTTCGGAATGTTTTGGCGGGTGTTCGGAATGTTTTGATTAGTTTTGACGGGTTTTGAAATATTTTGGCGGGTTTTTGGAAGGTTTCGATTTGTTTTGATTTGTTTTGATTCTGTTTAGCCCAGTTTTTGGTGTGTTTGGATTAGCTTTGGTGGGCTTGATCATGTTTTGTCAGGTTTTTTCGAATGTATTGATGACTTCGGTCTGGTTTTCTATTTTGGCGGGTTTGAAAATATTTTTGGATTAGTTTTGGCGGGTTTGAAAATATTTTGGCTCTTTGCGCAGAGATGACGGCGCCGGTTGCGGTGCGCTCCGGGGCGCTCCTTCTGCGGAAAGACGCCTGGCAGCGGCACTTGGGACAGCTCCGCGTCTCCGTATTCTGTGTTTCTTGCCTTCTGCATCTCAGCAAAATGCTTTCCCACTAGGTCTAGCAAGGAGAAACTGTGGCAGCTGAGTAGATGTAGCCCGGCCCGCCCTTTGAAGTTGACAAGTTCTTGGCATCTCAGAGCCTCAAGGCAAGAGCAAGGTTATCTATGGTAGGCTGGGGCAGAACTAGCAGCAAGCAGAGCAAAGTTGTCCAAGAATAGCTTCCATTGGAATGCTAATGGCAATTGAAGAGGCAGGCCAGTGGCAAGCCACTAGCTTCTAGCAGTTTGAAAGTTGCAGACACAGTGCAGGTGTTGTGCGGCTTCCTTCTTGGCCTCCTAGAAGGTGCCGCGCTCTCCGTCTCTTGCTTGCCAATATGTTGCCGTGTTCCTCCTATTGTTTGGTTTGTTTTGATTTGTTTTGATGATGTTTTGGCGGGTTTCGGAATGTTTTGGTGGTGTTTTAGAATGTTTTGTTTTCTCTTGTGTTGTTTTTATTGTCTTGGCAGGTTGTGGAATATTTGGATTCCTTTTGGCGGGTTTTAAAATCTTTTGGCGGGTATTTGGAATGTTTTGGTTTGCTTTCATTTGTTTTGATTGTGTTTTGGCAAGTTATTGAAAGTTTCGATCACTTCTGACTGGTTTTCTAGTATTTTGGCATCTTTTCAGAATGTTTTGATCAGTTTTGGCAGGTTCTAAACTATTTTGTCAGGTTTTTGGAATTTTTTGGTTGGTTTTGATTTGTTTTTGTGATGTTTTGCCAAGTTTTCTGAATATTTTGATCAGTTCTGTCTGGTTTTCTAATGTTTTGGCATCTTTTCAGAATGTTTTGATGAGTTTTGCGGGTCTAAATCATTTTGGCGGGTTTTCGGAATATTTTGGTTGGTTTTGATTTGTTTTTATGATGTTTTGGCGGGTTTTCGGAATGTTTTGGTTGGGTTTTAGAATGTTTTGTATTCTCTTGAGTTGTTTTTATTGTGTTGGCAGGTTTTGGAATGTTTGGATTCCTTTTGGCGGGTGTTCGGAATGTTTTGGCGGGTGTTCGGAATGTTTTGATTAGTTTTGACGGGTTTTGAAATATTTTGGCGGGTTTTTGGAAGGTTTCGATTTGTTTTGATTTGTTTTGATTCTGTTTAGCCCAGTTTTTGGTGTGTTTGGATTAGCTTTGGTGGGCTTGATCATGTTTTGTCAGGTTTTTTCGAATGTATTGATGACTTCGGTCTGGTTTTCTATTTTGGCGGGTTTGAAAATATTTTTGGATTAGTTTTGGCGGGTTTGAAAATATTTTGGCTCTTTGCGCAGAGATGACGGCGCCGGTTGCGGTGCGCTCCGGGGCGCTCCTTCTGCGGAAAGACGCCTGGCAGCGGCACTTGGGACAGCTCCGCGTCTCCGTATTCTGTGTTTCTTGCCTTCTGCATCTCAGCAAAATGCTTTCCCACTAGGTCTAGCAAGGAGAAACTGTGGCAGCTGAGTAGATGTAGCCCGGCCCGCCCTTTGAAGTTGACAAGTTCTTGGCATCTCAGAGCCTCAAGGCAAGAGCAAGGTTATCTATGGTAGGCTGGGGCAGAACTAGCAGCAAGCAGAGCAAAGTTGTCCAAGAATAGCTTCCATTGGAATGCTAATGGCAATTGAAGAGGCAGGCCAGTGGCAAGCCACTAGCTTCTAGCAGTTTGAAAGTTGCAGACACAGTGCAGGTGTTGTGCGGCTTCCTTCTTGGCCTCCTAGAAGGTGCCGCGCTCTCCGTCTCTTGCTTGCCAATATGTTGCCGTGTTCCTCCTATTGTTTGGTTTGTTTTGATTTGTTTTGATGATGTTTTGGCGGGTTTCGGAATGTTTTGGTGGTGTTTTAGAATGTTTTGTTTTCTCTTGTGTTGTTTTTATTGTCTTGGCAGGTTGTGGAATATTTGGATTCCTTTTGGCGGGTTTTAAAATCTTTTGGCGGGTATTTGGAATGTTTTGGTTTGCTTTCATTTGTTTTGATTGTGTTTTGGCAAGTTATTGAAAGTTTCGATCACTTCTGACTGGTTTTCTAGTATTTTGGCATCTTTTCAGAATGTTTTGATCAGTTTTGGCAGGTTCTAAACTATTTTGTCAGGTTTTTGGAATTTTTTGGTTGGTTTTGATTTGTTTTTGTGATGTTTTGCCAAGTTTTCTGAATATTTTGATCAGTTCTGTCTGGTTTTCTAATGTTTTGGCATCTTTTCAGAATGTTTTGATGAGTTTTGCGGGTCTAAATCATTTTGGCGGGTTTTCGGAATATTTTGGTTGGTTTTGATTTGTTTTTATGATGTTTTGGCGGGTTTTCGGAATGTTTTGGTTGGGTTTTAGAATGTTTTGTATTCTCTTGAGTTGTTTTTATTGTGTTGGCAGGTTTTGGAATGTTTGGATTCCTTTTGGCGGGTGTTCGGAATGTTTTGGCGGGTGTTCGGAATGTTTTGATTAGTTTTGACGGGTTTTGAAATATTTTGGCGGGTTTTTGGAAGGTTTCGATTTGTTTTGATTTGTTTTGATTCTGTTTAGCCCAGTTTTTGGTGTGTTTGGATTAGCTTTGGTGGGCTTGATCATGTTTTGTCAGGTTTTTTCGAATGTATTGATGACTTCGGTCTGGTTTTCTATTTTGGCGGGTTTGAAAATATTTTTGGATTAGTTTTGGCGGGTTTGAAAATATTTTGGCTCTTTGCGCAGAGATGACGGCGCCGGTTGCGGTGCGCTCCGGGGCGCTCCTTCTGCGGAAAGACGCCTGGCAGCGGCACTTGGGACAGCTCCGCGTCTCCGTATTCTGTGTTTCTTGCCTTCTGCATCTCAGCAAAATGCTTTCCCACTAGGTCTAGCAAGGAGAAACTGTGGCAGCTGAGTAGATGTAGCCCGGCCCGCCCTTTGAAGTTGACAAGTTCTTGGCATCTCAGAGCCTCAAGGCAAGAGCAAGGTTATCTATGGTAGGCTGGGGCAGAACTAGCAGCAAGCAGAGCAAAGTTGTCCAAGAATAGCTTCCATTGGAATGCTAATGGCAATTGAAGAGGCAGGCCAGTGGCAAGCCACTAGCTTCTAGCAGTTTGAAAGTTGCAGACACAGTGCAGGTGTTGTGCGGCTTCCTTCTTGGCCTCCTAGAAGGTGCCGCGCTCTCCGTCTCTTGCTTGCCAATATGTTGCCGTGTTCCTCCTATTGTTTGGTTTGTTTTGATTTGTTTTGATGATGTTTTGGCGGGTTTCGGAATGTTTTGGTGGTGTTTTAGAATGTTTTGTTTTCTCTTGTGTTGTTTTTATTGTCTTGGCAGGTTGTGGAATATTTGGATTCCTTTTGGCGGGTTTTAAAATCTTTTGGCGGGTATTTGGAATGTTTTGGTTTGCTTTCATTTGTTTTGATTGTGTTTTGGCAAGTTATTGAAAGTTTCGATCACTTCTGACTGGTTTTCTAGTATTTTGGCATCTTTTCAGAATGTTTTGATCAGTTTTGGCAGGTTCTAAACTATTTTGTCAGGTTTTTGGAATTTTTTGGTTGGTTTTGATTTGTTTTTGTGATGTTTTGCCAAGTTTTCTGAATATTTTGATCAGTTCTGTCTGGTTTTCTAATGTTTTGGCATCTTTTCAGAATGTTTTGATGAGTTTTGCGGGTCTAAATCATTTTGGCGGGTTTTCGGAATATTTTGGTTGGTTTTGATTTGTTTTTATGATGTTTTGGCGGGTTTTCGGAATGTTTTGGTTGGGTTTTAGAATGTTTTGTATTCTCTTGAGTTGTTTTTATTGTGTTGGCAGGTTTTGGAATGTTTGGATTCCTTTTGGCGGGTGTTCGGAATGTTTTGGCGGGTGTTCGGAATGTTTTGATTAGTTTTGACGGGTTTTGAAATATTTTGGCGGGTTTTTGGAAGGTTTCGATTTGTTTTGATTTGTTTTGATTCTGTTTAGCCCAGTTTTTGGTGTGTTTGGATTAGCTTTGGTGGGCTTGATCATGTTTTGTCAGGTTTTTTCGAATGTATTGATGACTTCGGTCTGGTTTTCTATTTTGGCGGGTTTGAAAATATTTTTGGATTAGTTTTGGCGGGTTTGAAAATATTTTGGCTCTTTGCGCAGAGATGACGGTGCCGGTTGCGGTGCGCTCTGGGGCGCTCCTTCTGCGGAAAGACGCCTGGCAGCGGCACTTGGGACAGCTCCGCGTCTCCGTATTCTGTGTTTCTTGCCTTCTGCATCTCAGCAAAATGCTTTCCCACTAGGTCTAGCAAGGAGAAACTGTGGCAGCTGAGTAGATGTAGCCCGGCCCGCCCTTTGAAGTTGACAAGTTCTTGGCATCTCAGAGCCTCAAGGCAAGAGCAAGGTTATCTATGGTAGGCTGGGGCAGAACTAGCAGCAAGCAGAGCAAAGTTGTCCAAGAATAGCTTCCATTGGAATGCTAATGGCAATTGAAGAGGCAGGCCAGTGGCAAGCCACTAGCTTCTAGCAGTTTGAAAGTTGCAGACACAGTGCAGGTGTTGTGCGGCTTCCTTCTTGGCCTCCTAGAAGGTGCCGCGCTCTCCGTCTCTTGCTTGCCAATATGTTGCCGTGTTCCTCCTATTGTTTGGTTTGTTTTGATTTGTTTTGATGATGTTTTGGCGGGTTTCGGAATGTTTTGGTGGTGTTTTAGAATGTTTTGTTTTCTCTTGTGTTGTTTTTATTGTCTTGGCAGGTTGTGGAATATTTGGATTCCTTTTGGCGGGTTTTAAAATCTTTTGGCGGGTATTTGGAATGTTTTGGTTTGCTTTCATTTGTTTTGATTGTGTTTTGGCAAGTTATTGAAAGTTTCGATCACTTCTGACTGGTTTTCTAGTATTTTGGCATCTTTTCAGAATGTTTTGATCAGTTTTGGCAGGTTCTAAACTATTTTGTCAGGTTTTTGGAATTTTTTGGTTGGTTTTGATTTGTTTGTGTGATGTTTTGCCAAGTTTTCTGAATATTTTGATCAGTTCTGTCTGGTTTTCTAATGTTTTGGCATCTTTTCAGAATGTTTTGATGAGTTTTGCGGGTCTAAATAATTTTGGCGGGTTTTCGGAATATTTTGGTTGGTTTTGATTTGTTTTTATGATGTTTTGGCGGGTTTTCGGAATGTTTTGGTTGGGTTTTAGAATGTTTTGTATTCTCTTGAGTTGTTTTTATTGTGTTGGCAGGTTTTGGAATGTTTGGATTCCTTTTGGCGGGTGTTCGGAATGTTTTGGCGGGTGTTCGGAATGTTTTGATTAGTTTTGACGGGTTTTGAAATATTTTGGCGGGTTTTTGGAAGGTTTCGATTTGTTTTGATTTGTTTTGATTCTGTTTAGCCCAGTTTTTGGTGTGTTTGGATTAGCTTTGGTGGGCTTGATCATGTTTTGTCAGGTTTTTTCGAATGTATTGATGACTTCGGTCTGGTTTTCTATTTTGGCGGGTTTGAAAATATTTTTGGATTAGTTTTGGCGGGTTTGAAAATATTTTGGCTCTTTGCGCAGAGATGACGGCGCCGGTTGCGGTGCGCTCCGGGGCGCTCCTTCTGCGGAAAGACGCCTGGCAGCGGCACTTGGGACAGCTCCGCATCTCCGTATTCTGTGTTTCTTGCCTTCTGCATCTCAGCAAAATGCTTTCCCACTAGGTCTAGCAAGGAGAAACTGTGGCAGCTGAGTAGATGTAGCCCGGCCCGCCCTTTGAAGTTGACAAGTTCTTGGCATCTCAGAGCCTCAAGGCAAGAGCAAGGTTATCTATGGTAGGCTGGGGCAGAACTAGCAGCAAGCAGAGCAAAGTTGTCCAAGAATAGCTTCCATTGGAATGCTAATGGCAATTGAAGAGGCAGGCCAGTGGCAAGCCACTAGCTTCTAGCAGTTTGAAAGTTGCAGACACAGTGCAGGTGTTGTGCGGCTTCCTTCTTGGCCTCCTAGAAGGTGCCGCGCTCTCCGTCTCTTGCTTGCCAATATGTTGCCGTGTTCCTCCTATTGTTTGGTTTGTTTTGATTTGTTTTGATGATGTTTTGGCGGGTTTCGGAATGTTTTGGTGGTGTTTTAGAATGTTTTGTTTTCTCTTGTGTTGTTTTTATTGTCTTGGCAGGTTGTGGAATATTTGGATTCCTTTTGGCGGGTTTTAAAATCTTTTGGCGGGTATTTGGAATGTTTTGGTTTGCTTTCATTTGTTTTGATTATGTTTTGGCAAGTTATTGAAAGTTTCGATCACTTCTGACTGGTTTTCTAGTATTTTGGCATCTTTTCAGAATGTTTTGATCAGTTTTGGCAGGTTCTAAACTATTTTGTCAGGTTTTTGGAATTTTTTGGTTGGTTTTGATTTGTTTGTGTGATGTTTTGCCAAGTTTTCTGAATATTTTGATCAGTTCTGTCTGGTTTTCTAATGTTTTGGCATCTTTTCAGAATGTTTTGATGAGTTTTGCGGGTCTAAATAATTTTGGCGGGTTTTCGGAATATTTTGGTTGGTTTTGATTTGTTTTTATGATGTTTTGGCGGGTTTTCGGAATGTTTTGGTTGGGTTTTAGAATGTTTTGTATTCTCTTGAGTTGTTTTTATTGTGTTGGCAGGTTTTGGAATGTTTGGATTCCTTTTGGCGGGTGTTCGGAATGTTTTGGCGGGTGTTCGGAATGTTTTGATTAGTTTTGACGGGTTTTGAAATATTTTGGCGGGTTTTTGGAAGGTTTCGATTTGTTTTGATTTGTTTTGATTCTGTTTAGCCCAGTTTTTGGTGTGTTTGGATTAGCTTTGGTGGGCTTGATCATGTTTTGTCAGGTTTTTTCGAATGTATTGATGACTTCGGTCTGGTTTTCTATTTTGGCGGGTTTGAAAATATTTTTGGATTAGTTTTGGCGGGTTTGAAAATATTTTGGCTCTTTGCGCAGAGATGACGGCGCCGGTTGCGGTGCGCTCCGGGGCGCTCCTTCTGCGGAAAGACGCCTGGCAGCGGCACTTGGGACAGCTCCGCATCTCCGTATTCTGTGTTTCTTGCCTTCTGCATCTCAGCAAAATGCTTTCCCACTAGGTCTAGCAAGGAGAAACTGTGGCAGCTGAGTAGATGTAGCCCGGCCCGCCCTTTGAAGTTGACAAGTTCTTGGCATCTCAGAGCCTCAAGGCAAGAGCAAGGTTATCTATGGTAGGCTGGGGCAGAACTAGCAGCAAGCAGAGCAAAGTTGTCCAAGAATAGCTTCCATTGGAATGCTAATGGCAATTGAAGAGGCAGGCCAGTGGCAAGCCACTAGCTTCTAGCAGTTTGAAAGTTGCAGACACAGTGCAGGTGTTGTGCGGCTTCCTTCTTGGCCTCCTAGAAGGTGCCGCGCTCTCCGTCTCTTGCTTGCCAATATGTTGCCGTGTTCCTCCTATTGTTTGGTTTGTTTTGATTTGTTTTGATGATGTTTTGGCGGGTTTCGGAATGTTTTGGTGGTGTTTTAGAATGTTTTGTTTTCTCTTGTGTTGTTTTTATTGTCTTGGCAGGTTGTGGAATATTTGGATTCCTTTTGGCGGGTTTTAAAATCTTTTGGCGGGTATTTGGAATGTTTTGGTTTGCTTTCATTTGTTTTGATTGTGTTTTGGCAAGTTATTGAAAGTTTCGATCACTTCTGACTGGTTTTCTAGTATTTTGGCATCTTTTCAGAATGTTTTGATCAGTTTTGGCAGGTTCTAAACTATTTTGTCAGGTTTTTGGAATTTTTTGGTTGGTTTTGATTTGTTTTTGTGATGTTTTGCCAAGTTTTCTGAATATTTTGATCAGTTCTGTCTGGTTTTCTAATGTTTTGGCATCTTTTCAGAATGTTTTGATGAGTTTTGCGGGTCTAAATCATTTTGGCGGGTTTTCGGAATATTTTGGTTGGTTTTGATTTGTTTTTATGATGTTTTGGCGGGTTTTTGGAATGTTTTGGTTGGGTTTTAGAATGTTTTGTATTCTCTTGAGTTGTTTTTATTGTGTTGGCAGGTTTTGGAATGTTTGGATTCCTTTTGGCGGGTGTTCGGAATGTTTTGGCGGGTGTTCGGAATGTTTTGATTACTTTCGACGGGTTTTGAAATATTTTGGCGGGTTTTTGGAAGGTTTCGATTTGTTTTGATTTGTTTTGATTCTGTTTAGCCCAGTTTTTGGTGTGTTTGGATTAGCTTTGGTGGGCTTGATCATGTTTTGTCAGGTTTTTTCGAATGTATTGATGACTTCGGTCTGGTTTTCTATTTTGGCGGGTTTGAAAATATTTTTGGATTAGTTTTGGCGGGTTTGAAAATATTTTGGCTCTTTGCGCAGAGATGACGGCGCCGGTTGCGGTGCGCTCCGGGGCGCTCCTTCTGCGGAAAGACGCCTGGCAGCGGCACTTGGGACAGCTCCGCGTCTCCGTATTCTGTGTTTCTTGCCTTCTGCATCTCAGCAAAATGCTTTCCCACTAGGTCTAGCAAGGAGAAACTGTGGCAGCTGAGTAGATGTAGCCCGGCCCGCCCTTTGAAGTTGACAAGTTCTTGGCATCGCAGAGCCTCAAGGCAAGAGCAAGGTTATCTATGGTAGGCTGGGGCAGAACTAGCAGCAAGCAGAGCAAAGTTGTCCAAGAATAGCTTCCATTGGAATGCTAATGGCAGTTGAAGAGGCAGGCCAGTGGCAAGCCACTAGCTTCTAGCAGTTTGAAAGTTGCAGACACAGTGCAGGTGTTGTGCGGCTTCCTTCTTGGCCTCCTAGAAGGTGCCGCGCTCTCCGTCTCTTGCTTGCCAATATGTTGCCGTGTTCCTCCTATTGTTTGGTTTGTTTTGATTTGTTTTGATGATGTTTTGGCGGGTTTCGGAATGTTTTGGTGGTGTTTTAGAATGTTTTGTTTTCTCTTGTGTTGTTTTTATTGTCTTGGCAGGTTGTGGAATATTTGGATTCCTTTTGGCGGGTTTTAAAATCTTTTGGCGGGTATTTGGAATGTTTTGGTTTGCTTTCATTTGTTTTGATTGTGTTTTGGCAAGTTATTGAAAGTTTCGATCACTTCTGACTGGTTTTCTAGTATTTTGGCATCTTTTCAGAATGTTTTGATCAGTTTTGGCAGGTTCTAAACTATTTTGTCAGGTTTTTGGAATTTTTTGGTTGGTTTTGATTTGTTTTTGTGATGTTTTGCCAAGTTTTCTGAATATTTTGATCAGTTCTGTCTGGTTTTCTAATGTTTTGGCATCTTTTCAGAATGTTTTGATGAGTTTTGCGGGTCTAAATCATTTTGGCGGGTTTTCGGAATATTTTGGTTGGTTTTGATTTGTTTTTATGATGTTTTGGCGGGTTTTCGGAATGTTTTGGTTGGGTTTTAGAATGTTTTGTATTCTCTTGAGTTGTTTTTATTGTGTTGGCAGGTTTTGGAATGTTTGGATTCCTTTTGGCGGGTGTTCGGAATGTTTTGGCGGGTGTTCGGAATGTTTTGATTAGTTTTGACGGGTTTTGAAATATTTTGGCGGGTTTTTGGAAGGTTTCGATTTGTTTTGATTTGTTTTGATTCTGTTTAGCCCAGTTTTTGGTGTGTTTGGATTAGCTTTGGTGGGCTTGATCATGTTTTGTCAGGTTTTTTCGAATGTATTGATGACTTCGGTCTGGTTTTCTATTTTGGCGGGTTTGAAAATATTTTTGGATTAGTTTTGGCGGGTTTGAAAATATTTTGGCTCTTTGCGCAGAGATGACGGCGCCGGTTGCGGTGCGCTCCGGGGCGCTCCTTCTGCGGAAAGACGCCTGGCAGCGGCACTTGGGACAGCTCCGCGTCTCCGTATTCTGTGTTTCTTGCCTTCTGCATCTCAGCAAAATGCTTTCCCACTAGGTCTAGCAAGGAGAAACTGTGGCAGCTGAGTAGATGTAGCCCGGCCCGCCCTTTGAAGTTGACAAGTTCTTGGCATCTCAGAGCCTCAAGGCAAGAGCAAGGTTATCTATGGTAGGCTGGGGCAGAACTAGCAGCAAGCAGAGCAAAGTTGTCCAAGAATAGCTTCCATTGGAATGCTAATGGCAGTTGAAGAGGCAGGCCAGTGGCAAGCCACTAGCTTCTAGCAGTTTGAAAGTTGCAGACACAGTGCAGGTGTTGTGCGGCTTCCTTCTTGGCCTCCTAGAAGGTGCCGCGCTCTCCGTCTCTTGCTTGCCAATATGTTGCCGTGTTCCTCCTATTGTTTGGTTTGTTTTGATTTGTTTTGATGATGTTTTGGCGGGTTTCGGAATGTTTTGGTGGTGTTTTAGAATGTTTTGTTTTCTCTTGTGTTGTTTTTATTGTCTTGGCAGGTTGTGGAATATTTGGATTCCTTTTGGCGGGTTTTAAAATCTTTTGGCGGGTATTTGGAATGTTTTGGTTTGCTTTCATTTGTTTTGATTGTGTTTTGGCAAGTTATTGAAAGTTTCGATCACTTCTGACTGGTTTTCTAGTATTTTGGCATCTTTTCAGAATGTTTTGATCAGTTTTGGCAGGTTCTAAACTATTTTGTCAGGTTTTTGGAATTTTTTGGTTGGTTTTGATTTGTTTTTGTGATGTTTTGCCAAGTTTTCTGAATATTTTGATCAGTTCTGTCTGGTTTTCTAATGTTTTGGCATCTTTTCAGAATGTTTTGATGAGTTTTGCGGGTCTAAATCATTTTGGCGGGTTTTCGGAATATTTTGGTTGGTTTTGATTTGTTTTTATGATGTTTTGGCGGGTTTTCGGAATGTTTTGGTTGGGTTTTAGAATGTTTTGTATTCTCTTCAGTTGTTTTTATTGTGTTGGCAGGTTTTGGAATGTTTGGATTCCTTTTGGCGGGTGTTCGGAATGTTTTGGCGGGTGTTCGGAATGTTTTGATTAGTTTTGACGGGTTTTGAAATATTTTGGCGGGTTTTTGGAAGGTTTCGATTTGTTTTGATTTGTTTTGATTCTGTTTAGCCCAGTTTTTGGTGTGTTTGGATTAGCTTTGGTGGGCTTGATCATGTTTTGTCAGGTTTTTTCGAATGTATTGATGACTTCGGTCTGGTTTTCTATTTTGGCGGGTTTGAAAATATTTTTGGATTAGTTTTGGCGGGTTTGAAAATATTTTGGCTCTTTGCGCAGAGATGACGGTGCCGGTTGCGGTGCGCTCCGGGGCGCTCCTTCTGCGGAAAGACGCCTGGCAGCGGCACTTGGGACAGCTCCGCGTCTCCGTATTCTGTGTTTCTTGCCTTCTGCATCTCAGCAAAATGCTTTCCCACTAGGTCTAGCAAGGAGAAACTGTGGCAGCTGAGTAGATGTAGCCCGGCCCGCCCTTTGAAGTTGACAAGTTCTTGGCATCTCAGAGCCTCAAGGCAAGAGCAAGGTTATCTATGGTAGGCTGGGGCAGAACTAGCAGCAAGCAGAGCAAAGTTGTCCAAGAATAGCTTCCATTGGAATGCTAATGGCAATTGAAGAGGCAGGCCAGTGGCAAGCCACTAGCTTCTAGCAGTTTGAAAGTTGCAGACACAGTGCAGGTGTTGTGCGGCTTCCTTCTTGGCCTCCTAGAAGGTGCCGCGCTCTCCGTCTCTTGCTTGCCAATATGTTGCCGTGTTCCTCCTATTGTTTGGTTTGTTTTGATTTGTTTTGATGATGTTTTGGCGGGTTTCGGAATGTTTTGGTGGTGTTTTAGAATGTTTTGTTTTCTCTTGTGTTGTTTTTATTGTCTTGGCAGGTTGTGGAATATTTGGATTCCTTTTGGCGGGTTTTAAAATCTTTTGGCGGGTATTTGGAATGTTTTGGTTTGCTTTCATTTGTTTTGATTGTGTTTTGGCAAGTTATTGAAAGTTTCGATCACTTCTGACTGGTTTTCTAGTATTTTGGCATCTTTTCAGAATGTTTTGATCAGTTTTGGCAGGTTCTAAACTATTTTGTCAGGTTTTTGGAATTTTTTGGTTGGTTTTGATTTGTTTTTGTGATGTTTTGCCAAGTTTTCTGAATATTTTGATCAGTTCTGTCTGGTTTTCTAATGTTTTGGCATCTTTTCAGAATGTTTTGATGAGTTTTGCGGGTCTAAATCATTTTGGCGGGTTTTCGGAATATTTTGGTTGGTTTTGATTTGTTTTTATGATGTTTTGGCGGGTTTTCGGAATGTTTTGGTTGGGTTTTAGAATGTTTTGTATTCTCTTGAGTTGTTTTTATTGTGTTGGCAGGTTTTGGAATGTTTGGATTCCTTTTGGCGGGTGTTCGGAATGTTTTGGCGGGTGTTCGGAATGTTTTGATTAGTTTTGACGGGTTTTGAAATATTTTGGCGGGTTTTTGGAAGGTTTCGATTTGTTTTGATTTGTTTTGATTCTGTTTAGCCCAGTTTTTGGTGTGTTTGGATTAGCTTTGGTGGGCTTGATCATGTTTTGTCAGGTTTTTTCGAATGTATTGATGACTTCGGTCTGGTTTTCTATTTTGGCGGGTTTGAAAATATTTTTGGATTAGTTTTGGCGGGTTTGAAAATATTTTGGCTCTTTGCGCAGAGATGACGGCGCCGGTTGCGGTGCGCTCCGGGGCGCTCCTTCTGCGGAAAGACGCCTGGCAGCGGCACTTGGGACAGCTCCGCATCTCCGTATTCTGTGTTTCTTGCCTTCTGCATCTCAGCAAAATGCTTTCCCACTAGGTCTAGCAAGGAGAAACTGTGGCAGCTGAGTAGATGTAGCCCGGCCCGCCCTTTGAAGTTGACAAGTTCTTGGCATCTCAGAGCCTCAAGGCAAGAGCAAGGTTATCTATGGTAGGCTGGGGCAGAACTAGCAGCAAGCAGAGCAAAGTTGTCCAAGAATAGCTTCCATTGGAATGCTAATGGCAATTGAAGAGGCAGGCCAGTGGCAAGCCACTAGCTTCTAGCAGTTTGAAAGTTGCAGACACAGTGCAGGTGTTGTGCGGCTTCCTTCTTGGCCTCCTAGAAGGTGCCGCGCTCTCCGTCTCTTGCTTGCCAATATGTTGCCGTGTTCCTCCTATTGTTTGGTTTGTTTTGATTTGTTTTGATGATGTTTTGGCGGGTTTCGGAATGTTTTGGTGGTGTTTTAGAATGTTTTGTTTTCTCTTGTGTTGTTTTTATTGTCTTGGCAGGTTGTGGAATATTTGGATTCCTTTTGGCGGGTTTTAAAATCTTTTGGCGGGTATTTGGAATGTTTTGGTTTGCTTTCATTTGTTTTGATTGTGTTTTGGCAAGTTATTGAAAGTTTCGATCACTTCTGACTGGTTTTCTAGTATTTTGGCATCTTTTCAGAATGTTTTGATCAGTTTTGGCAGGTTCTAAACTATTTTGTCAGGTTTTTGGAATTTTTTGGTTGGTTTTGATTTGTTTTTGTGATGTTTTGCCAAGTTTTCTGAATATTTTGATCAGTTCTGTCTGGTTTTCTAATGTTTTGGCATCTTTTCAGAATGTTTTGATGAGTTTTGCGGGTCTAAATCATTTTGGCGGGTTTTCGGAATATTTTGGTTGGTTTTGATTTGTTTTTATGATGTTTTGGCGGGTTTTCGGAATGTTTTGGTTGGGTTTTAGAATGTTTTGTATTCTCTTGAGTTGTTTTTATTGTGTTGGCAGGTTTTGGAATGTTTGGATTCCTTTTGGCGGGTGTTCGGAATGTTTTGGCGGGTGTTCGGAATGTTTTGATTAGTTTTGACGGGTTTTGAAATATTTTGGCGGGTTTTTGGAAGGTTTCGATTTGTTTTGATTTGTTTTGATTCTGTTTAGCCCAGTTTTTGGTGTGTTTGGATTAGCTTTGGTGGGCTTGATCATGTTTTGTCAGGTTTTTTCGAATGTATTGATGACTTCGGTCTGGTTTTCTATTTTGGCGGGTTTGAAAATATTTTTGGATGAGTTTTGGCGGGTTTGAAAATATTTTGGCTCTTTGCGCAGAGATGACGGTGCCGGTTGCGGTGCGCTCCGGGGCGCTCCTTCTGCGGAAAGACGCCTGGCAGCGGCACTTGGGACAGCTCCGCGTCTCCGTATTCTGCGTTTCTTGCCTTCTGCATCTCAGCAAAATGCTTTCCCACTAGGTCTAGCAAGGAGAAACTGTGGCAGCTGAGTAGATGTAGCCCGGCCCGCCCTTTGAAGTTGACAAGTTCTTGGCATCTCAGAGCCTCAAGGCAAGAGCAAGGTTATCTATGGTAGGCTGGGGCAGAACTAGCAGCAAGCAGAGCAAAGTTGTCCAAGAATAGCTTCCATTGGAATGCTAATGGCAATTGAAGAGGCAGGCCAGTGGCAAGCCACTAGCTTCTAGCAGTTTGAAAGTTGCAGACACAGTGCAGGTGTTGTGCGGCTTCCTTCTTGGCCTCCTAGAAGGTGCCGCGCTCTCCGTCTCTTGCTTGCCAATATGTTGCCGTGTTCCTCCTATTGTTTGGTTTGTTTTGATTTGTTTTGATGATGTTTTGGCGGGTTTTCGGAATGTTTTGGTGGTGTTTTAGAATGTTTTGTTTTCTCTTGTGTTGTTTTTATTGTCTTGGCAGGTTGTGGAACGTTTGGATTCCTTTCGGCGGGTTTTAAAATCTTTTGGCGGGTATTTGGAATGTTTTGGTTTGCTTTCATTTGTTTTGATTATGTTTTGGCAAGTTATTGAAAGTTTCGATCACTTCTGACTGGTTTTCTAGTATTTTGGCATCTTTTCAGAATGTTTTGATCAGTTTTGGCGGGTTCTAAACTATTTTGTCAGGTTTTTGGAATTTTTTGGTTGGTTTTGATTTGTTTTTGTGATGTTTTGCCAAGTTTTTTGAATGTTTTGATCAGTTCTGTCTGGTTTTCTAATGTTTTGGCATCTTTTCAGAATGTTTTGATGAGTTTTGCGGGTCTAAATCATTTTGGCGGGTTTTCGGAATATTTTGGTTGGTTTTGATTTGTTTTTATGATGTTTTGGCGGGTTTTCGGAATGTTTTGGTTGGGTTTTAGAATGTTTTGTATTCTCTTGAGTTGTTTTTATTGTGTTGGCAGGTTTTGGAATGTTTGGATTCCTTTTGGCGGGTATTTGGAATGTTTTGATTAGTTTTGACGGGTTTTGAAATATTTTGGCGGGTTTTTAGAAGGTTTCGATTTTTTTTGATTTGTTTTGATTCTGTTTAGCCCAGTTTTTGGTGTGTTTGGATTAGCTTTGGTGGGCTTGATCATGTTTTGTCAGGTTTTTTGGAATGTATTGATGACTTCTGTCTGGTTTTCTATTTTGGCGGGTTTGAAAATATTTTTGGATTAGTTTTGGCGGGTTTGAAAATATTTTGGCTCTTTGCGCAGAGATGACGGTGCCGGTTGTGGTGCGCTCCGGGGCGCTCCTTCTGCGGAAAGACGCCTGGCAGCGGCACTTGGGACAGCTCCGCGTCTCCGTATTGTGCGTTTCTTGCCTTCTGCATCTCAGCAAAATGCTTTCCCACTAGGTCTAGCAAGGAGAAACTGTGGCAGCTGAGTAGATGTAGCCCGGCCCGCCCTTTGAAGTTGACAAGTTCTTGGCATCTCAGAGCCTCAAGGCAAGAGCAAGGTTATCTATGGTAGGCTGGGGCAGAACTAGCAGCAAGCAGAGCAAAGTTGTCCAAGAATAGCTTCCATTGGAATGCTAATGGCAATTGAAGAGGCAGGCCAGTGGCAAGCCACTAGCTTCTAGCAGTTTGAAAGTTGCAGACACAGTGCAGGTGTTGTGCGGCTTCCTTCTTGGCCTCCTAGAAGGTGCCGCGCTCTCCGTCTCTTGCTTGCCAATATGTTGCCGTGTTCCTCCTATTGTTTGGTTTGTTTTGATTTGTTTTGATGATGTTTTGGCGGGTTTTCGGAATGTTTTGGTGGTGTTTTAGAATGTTTTGTTTTCTCTTGTGTTGTTTTTATTGTCTTGGCAGGTTGTGGAACGTTTGGATTCCTTTCGGCGGGTTTTAAAATCTTTTGGCGGGTATTTGGAATGTTTTGGTTTGCTTTCATTTGTTTTGATTATGTTTTGGCAAGTTATTGAAAGTTTCGATCACTTCTGACTGGTTTTCTAGTATTTTGGCATCTTTTCAGAATGTTTTGATCAGTTTTGGCGGGTTCTAAACTATTTTGTCAGGTTTTTGGAATTTTTTGGTTGGTTTTGATTTGTTTTTGTGATGTTTTGCCAAGTTTTTTGAATGTTTTGATCAGTTCTGGCTGGTTTTCTAATGTTTTGGCATCTTTTCAGAATGTTTTGATGAGTTTTGCGGGTCTAAATCATTTTGGCGGGTTTTCGGAATATTTTGGTTGGTTTTGATTTGTTTTTATGATGTTTTGGCGGGTTTTCGGAATGTTTTGGTTGGGTTTTAGAATGTTTTGTATTCTCTTGAGTTGTTTTTATTGTGTTGGCAGGTTTTGGAATGTTTGGATTCCTTTTGGCGGGTGTTCGGAATGTTTTGATTAGTTTTGACGGGTTTTGAAATATTTTGGCGGGTTTTTGGAAGGTTTCGATTTGTTTTGATTTGTTTTGATTCTGTTTAGCCCAGTTTTTGGTGTGTTTGGATTAGCTTTGGTGGGCTTGATCATGTTTTGTCAGGTTTTTTCGAATGTATTGATCACTTCTGTCTGGTTTTCTATTTTGGCGGGTTTGAAAATATTTTTGGATGAGTTTTGGCGGGTTTGAAAATATTTTGGCTCTTTGCGCAGTGATGACGGTGCCGGTTGCGGTGCGCTCCGGGGCGCTCCTTCTGCGGAAAGACGCCTGGCAGCGGCACTTGGGACAGCTCCGCGTCTCCGTATTCTGCGTTTCTTGCCTTCTGCATCTCAGCAAAATGCTTTCCCACTAGGTCTAGCAAGGAGAAACTGTGGCAGCTGAGTAGATGTAGCCCGGCCCGCCCTTTGAAGTTGACAAGTTCTTGGCATCTCAGAGCCTCAAGGCAAGAGCAAGGTTATCTATGGTAGGCTGGGGCAGAACTAGCAGCAAGCAGAGCAAAGTTGTCCAAGAATAGCTTCCATTGGAGTGCTAATGGCAATTGAAGAGGCAGGCCAGTGGCAAGCCACTAGCTTCTAGCAGTTTGAAAGTTGCAGACACAGTGCAGGTGTTGTGCGGCTTCCTTCTTGGCCTCCTAGAAGGTGCCGCGCTCTCCGTCTCTTGCTTGCCAATATGTTGCCGTGTTCCTCCTATTGTTTGGTTTGTTTTGATTTGTTTTGATGATGTTTTGGCGGGTTTTCGGAATGTTTTGGTGGTGTTTTAGAATGTTTTGTTTTCTCTTGTGTTGTTTTTATTGTCTTGGCAGGTTGTGGAACGTTTGGATTCCTTTCAGCGGGTTTTAAAATCTTTTGGCGGGTATTTGGAATGTTTTGGTTTGCTTTCATTTGTTTTGATTATGTTTTGGCAAGTTATTGAAAGTTTCGATCACTTCTGACTGGTTTTCTAGTATTTTGGCATCTTTTCAGAATGTTTTGATCAGTTTTGGCGGGTTCTAAACTATTTTGTCAGGTTTTTGGAATTTTTTGGTTGGTTTTGATTTGTTTTTGTGATGTTTTGCCAAGTTTTTTGAATGTTTTGATCAGTTCAGGCTGGTTTTCTAATGTTTTGGCATCTTTTCAGAATGTTTTGATGAGTTTTGCGGGTC
Organism: Passer domesticus; assembly: GCF_036417665.1. NCBI lineage: Eukaryota > Metazoa > Chordata > Aves > Passeriformes > Passeridae > Passer > Passer domesticus. The sequence continues at coordinate 56,518,462 of NC_087478.1, read as the reverse complement.
TAAATCATTTTGGCGGGTTTTCGGAATATTTTGGTTGGTTTTGATTTTTTTTTATGATGTTTTGGCGGGTTTTCGGAATGTTTTGGTTGGGTTTTAGAATGTTTTGTATTCTCTTGAGTTGTTTTTATTGTGTTGGCAGGTTTTGGAATGTTTGGATTCCTTTTGGCGGGTGTTCGGAATGTTTTGGCGGGTGTTCGGAATGTTTTGATTAGTTTTGACGGGTTTTGAAATATTTTGGCGGGTTTTTGGAAGGTTTCGATTTGTTTTGATTTGTTTTGATTCTGTTTAGCCCAGTTTTTGGTGTGTTTGGATTAGCTTTGGTGGGCTTGATCATGTTTTGTCAGGTTTTTTCGAATGTATTGATGACTTCTGTCTGGTTTTCTATTTTGGCGGGTTTGAAAATATTTTTGGATTAGTTTTGGCGGGTTTGAAAATATTTTGGCTCTTTGCGCAGAGATGATGGTGCCGGTTGCGGTGCGCTCCGGGGCGCTCCTTCTGCGGAAAGACGCCTGGCTGCGGCACTTGGGACAGCTCCGCGTCTCCGTATTCTGTGTTTCTTGCCTTCTGCATCTCAGCAAAATGCTTTCCCACTAGGTCTAGCAAGGAGAAACTGTGGCAGCTGAGTAGATGTAGCCCGGCCCGCCCTTTGAAGTTGACAAGTTCTTGGCATCTCAGAGCCTCAAGGCAAGAGCAAGGTTATCTATGGTAGGCTGGGGCAGAACTAGCAGCAAGCAGAGCAAAGTTGTCCAAGAATAGCTTCCATTGGAATGCTAATGGCAATTGAAGAGGCAGGCCAGTGGCAAGCCACTAGCTTCTAGCAGTTTGAAAGTTGCAGACACAGTGCAGGTGTTGTGCGGCTTCCTTCTTGGCCTCCTAGAAGGTGCCGCGCTCTCCGTCTCTTGCTTGCCAATATGTTGCCGTGTTCCTCCTATTGTTTGGTTTGTTTTGATTTGTTTTGATGATGTTTTGGCGGGTTTCGGAATGTTTTGGTGGTGTTTTAGAATGTTTTGTTTTCTCTTGTGTTGTTTTTATTGTCTTGGCAGGTTGTGGAATATTTGGATTCCTTTTGGCGGGTTTTAAAATCTTTTGGCGGGTATTTGGAATGTTTTGGTTTGCTGTCATTTGTTTTGATTGTGTTTTGGCAAGTTATTGAAAGTTTCGATCACTTCTGACTGGTTTTCTAGTATTTTGGCATCTTTTCAGAATGTTTTGATCAGTTTTGGCAGGTTCTAAACTATTTTGTCAGGTTTTTGGAATTTTTTGGTTGGTTTTGATTTGTTTTTGTGATGTTTTGCCAAGTTTTCTGAATATTTTGATCAGTTCTGGCTGGTTTTCTAATGTTTTGGCATCTTTTCAGAATGTTTTGATGAGTTTTGCGGGTCTAAATCATTTTGGCGGGTTTTCGGAATATTTTGGTTGGTTTTGATTTTTTTTTTATGATGTTTTGGCGGGTTTTCGGAATGTTTTGGTTGGGTTTTAGAATGTTTTGTATTCTCTTGAGTTGTTTTTATTGTGTTGGCAGGTTTTGGAATGTTTGGATTCCTTTTGGCGGGTGTTCGGAATGTTTTGGCGGGTGTTCGGAATGTTTTGATTAGTTTTGACGGGTTTTGAAATATTTTGGCGGGTTTTTGGAAGGTTTCGATTTGTTTTGATTTGTTTTGATTCTGTTTAGCCCAGTTTTTGGTGTGTTTGGATTAGCTTTGGTGGGCTTGATCATGTTTTGTCAGGTTTTTTCGAATGTATTGATGACTTCTGTCTGGTTTTCTATTTTGGCGGGTTTGAAAATATTTTTGGATTAGTTTTGGCGGGTTTGAAAATATTTTGGCTCTTTGCGCAGAGATGATGGTGCCGGTTGCGGTGCGCTCCGGGGCGCTCCTTCTGCGGAAAGACGCCTGGCTGCGGCACTTGGGACAGCTCCGCGTCTCCGTATTCTGTGTTTCTTGCCTTCTGCATCTCAGCAAAATGCTTTCCCACTAGGTCTAGCAAGGAGAAACTGTGGCAGCTGAGTAGATGTAGCCCGGCCCGCCCTTTGAAGTTGACAAGTTCTTGGCATCTCAGAGCCTCAAGGCAAGAGCAAGGTTATCTATGGTAGGCTGGGGCAGAACTAGCAGCAAGCAGAGCAAAGTTGTCCAAGAATAGCTTCCATTGGAATGCTAATGGCAATTGAAGAGGCAGGCCAGTGGCAAGCCACTAGCTTCTAGCAGTTTGAAAGTTGCAGACACAGTGCAGGTGTTGTGCGGCTTCCTTCTTGGCCTCCTAGAAGGTGCCGCGCTCTCCGTCTCTTGCTTGCCAATATGTTGCCGTGTTCCTCCTATTGTTTGGTTTGTTTTGATTTGTTTTGATGATGTTTTGGCGGGTTTCGGAATGTTTTGGTGGTGTTTTAGAATGTTTTGTTTTCTCTTGTGTTGTTTTTATTGTCTTGGCAGGTTGTGGAATATTTGGATTCCTTTTGGCGGGTTTTAAAATCTTTTGGCGGGTATTTGGAATGTTTTGGTTTGCTTTCATTTGTTTTGATTGTGTTTTGGCAAGTTATTGAAAGTTTCGATCACTTCTGACTGGTTTTCTAGTATTTTGGCATCTTTTCAGAATGTTTTGATCAGTTTTGGCAGGTTCTAAACTATTTTGTCAGGTTTTTGGAATTTTTTGGTTGGTTTTGATTTGTTTTTGTGATGTTTTGCCAAGTTTTCTGAATATTTTGATCAGTTCTGGCTGGTTTTCTAATGTTTTGGCATCTTTTCAGAATGTTTTGATGAGTTTTGCGGGTCTAAATCATTTTGGCGGGTTTTCGGAATATTTTGGTTGGTTTTGATTTGTTTTTATGATGTTTTGGCGGGTTTTCGGAATGTTTTGGTTGGGTTTTAGAATGTTTTGTATTCTCTTGAGTTGTTTTTATTGTGTTGGCAGGTTTTGGAATGTTTGGATTCCTTTTGGCGGGTGTTCGGAATGTTTTGGCGGGTGTTCGGAATGTTTTGATTAGTTTTGACGGGTTTTGAAATATTTTGGCGGGTTTTTGGAAGGTTTCGATTTGTTTTGATTTGTTTTGATTCTGTTTAGCCCAGTTTTTGGTGTGTTTGGATTAGCTTTGGTGGGCTTGATCATGTTTTGTCAGGTTTTTTCGAATGTATTGATGACTTCGGTCTGGTTTTCTATTTTGGCGGGTTTGAAAATATTTTTGGATTAGTTTTGGCGGGTTTGAAAATATTTTGGCTCTTTGCGCAGAGATGACGGCGCCGGTTGCGGTGCGCTCCGGGGCGCTCCTTCTGCGGAAAGACGCCTGGCAGCGGCACTTGGGACAGCTCCGCGTCTCCGTATTCTGTGTTTCTTGCCTTCTGCATCTCAGCAAAATGCTTTCCCACTAGGTCTAGCAAGGAGAAACTGTGGCAGCTGAGTAGATGTAGCCCGGCCCGCCCTTTGAAGTTGACAAGTTCTTGGCATCTCAGAGCCTCAAGGCAAGAGCAAGGTTATCTATGGTAGGCTGGGGCAGAACTAGCAGCAAGCAGAGCAAAGTTGTCCAAGAATAGCTTCCATTGCAATGCTAATGGCAATTGAAGAGGCAGGCCAGTGGCAAGCCACTAGCTTCTAGCAGTTTGAAAGTTGCAGACACAGTGCAGGTGTTGTGCGGCTTCCTTCTTGGCCTCCTAGAAGGTGCCGCGCTCTCCGTCTCTTGCTTGCCAATATGTTGCCGTGTTCCTCCTATTGTTTGGTTTGTTTTGATTTGTTTTGATGATGTTTTGGCGGGTTTCGGAATGTTTTGGTGGTGTTTTAGAATGTTTTGTTTTCTCTTGTGTTGTTTTTATTGTGTTGGCAGGTTGTGGAATATTTGGATTCCTTTTGGCGGGTTTTAAAATCTTTTGGCGGGTATTTGGAATGTTTTGGTTTGCTTTCATTTGTTTTGATTGTGTTTTGGCAAGTTATTGAAAGTTTCGATCACTTCTGACTGGTTTTCTAGTATTTTGGCATCTTTTCAGAATGTTTTGATCAGTTTTGGCAGGTTCTAAACTATTTTGTCAGGTTTTTGGAATTTTTTGGTTGGTTTTGATTTGTTTTTGTGATGTTTTGCCAAGTTTTCTGAATATTTTGATCAGTTCTGTCTGGTTTTCTAATGTTTTGGCATCTTTTCAGAATGTTTTGATGAGTTTTGCGGGTCTAAATCATTTTGGCGGGTTTTCGGAATATTTTGGTTGGTTTTGATTTGTTTTTATGATGTTTTGGCGGGTTTTCGGAATGTTTTGGTTGGGTTTTAGAATGTTTTGTATTCTCTTGAGTTGTTTTTATTGTGTTGGCAGGTTTTGGAATGTTTGGATTCCTTTTGGCGGGTGTTCGGAATGTTTTGGCGGGTGTTCGGAATGTTTTGATTAGTTTTGACGGGTTTTGAAATATTTTGGCGGGTTTTTGGAAGGTTTCGATTTGTTTTGATTTGTTTTGATTCTGTTTAGCCCAGTTTTTGGTGTGTTTGGATTAGCTTTGGTGGGCTTGATCATGTTTTGTCAGGTTTTTTCGAATGTATTGATGACTTCGGTCTGGTTTTCTATTTTGGCGGGTTTGAAAATATTTTTGGATTAGTTTTGGCGGGTTTGAAAATATTTTGGCTCTTTGCGCAGAGATGACGGCGCCGGTTGCGGTGCGCTCCGGGGCGCTCCTTCTGCGGAAAGACGCCTGGCAGCGGCACTTGGGACAGCTCCGCGTCTCCGTATTCTGTGTTTCTTGCCTTCTGCATCTCAGCAAAATGCTTTCCCACTAGGTCTAGCAAGGAGAAACTGTGGCAGCTGAGTAGATGTAGCCCGGCCCGCCCTTTGAAGTTGACAAGTTCTTGGCATCTCAGAGCCTCAAGGCAAGAGCAAGGTTATCTATGGTAGGCTGGGGCAGAACTAGCAGCAAGCAGAGCAAAGTTGTCCAAGAATAGCTTCCATTGGAATGCTAATGGCAATTGAAGAGGCAGGCCAGTGGCAAGCCACTAGCTTCTAGCAGTTTGAAAGTTGCAGACACAGTGCAGGTGTTGTGCGGCTTCCTTCTTGGCCTCCTAGAAGGTGCCGCGCTCTCCGTCTCTTGCTTGCCAATATGTTGCCGTGTTCCTCCTATTGTTTGGTTTGTTTTGATTTGTTTTGATGATGTTTTGGCGGGTTTCGGAATGTTTTGGTGGTGTTTTAGAATGTTTTGTTTTCTCTTGTGTTGTTTTTATTGTCTTGGCAGGTTGTGGAATATTTGGATTCCTTTTGGCGGGTTTTAAAATCTTTTGGCGGGTATTTGGAATGTTTTGGTTTGCTTTCATTTGTTTTGATTGTGTTTTGGCAAGTTATTGAAAGTTTCGATCACTTCTGACTGGTTTTCTAGTATTTTGGCATCTTTTCAGAATGTTTTGATCAGTTTTGGCAGGTTCTAAACTATTTTGTCAGGTTTTTGGAATTTTTTGGTTGGTTTTGATTTGTTTTTGTGATGTTTTGCCAAGTTTTCTGAATATTTTGATCAGTTCTGTCTGGTTTTCTAATGTTTTGGCATCTTTTCAGAATGTTTTGATGAGTTTTGCGGGTCTAAATCATTTTGGCGGGTTTTCGGAATATTTTGGTTGGTTTTGATTTGTTTTTATGATGTTTTGGCGGGTTTTCGGAATGTTTTGGTTGGGTTTTAGAATGTTTTGTATTCTCTTGAGTTGTTTTTATTGTGTTGGCAGGTTTTGGAATGTTTGGATTCCTTTTGGCGGGTGTTCGGAATGTTTTGGCGGGTGTTCGGAATGTTTTGATTAGTTTTGACGGGTTTTGAAATATTTTGGCGGGTTTTTGGAAGGTTTCGATTTGTTTTGATTTGTTTTGATTCTGTTTAGCCCAGTTTTTGGTGTGTTTGGATTAGCTTTGGTGGGCTTGATCATGTTTTGTCAGGTTTTTTCGAATGTATTGATGACTTCGGTCTGGTTTTCTATTTTGGCGGGTTTGAAAATATTTTTGGATTAGTTTTGGCGGGTTTGAAAATATTTTGGCTCTTTGCGCAGAGATGACGGCGCCGGTTGCGGTGCGCTCCGGGGCGCTCCTTCTGCGGAAAGACGCCTGGCAGCGGCACTTGGGACAGCTCCGCGTCTCCGTATTCTGTGTTTCTTGCCTTCTGCATCTCAGCAAAATGCTTTCCCACTAGGTCTAGCAAGGAGAAACTGTGGCAGCTGAGTAGATGTAGCCCGGCCCGCCCTTTGAAGTTGACAAGTTCTTGGCATCTCAGAGCCTCAAGGCAAGAGCAAGGTTATCTATGGTAGGCTGGGGCAGAACTAGCAGCAAGCAGAGCAAAGTTGTCCAAGAATAGCTTCCATTGGAATGCTAATGGCAATTGAAGAGGCAGGCCAGTGGCAAGCCACTAGCTTCTAGCAGTTTGAAAGTTGCAGACACAGTGCAGGTGTTGTGCGGCTTCCTTCTTGGCCTCCTAGAAGGTGCCGCGCTCTCCGTCTCTTGCTTGCCAATATGTTGCCGTGTTCCTCCTATTGTTTGGTTTGTTTTGATTTGTTTTGATGATGTTTTGGCGGGTTTCGGAATGTTTTGGTGGTGTTTTAGAATGTTTTGTTTTCTCTTGTGTTGTTTTTATTGTCTTGGCAGGTTGTGGAATATTTGGATTCCTTTTGGCGGGTTTTAAAATCTTTTGGCGGGTATTTGGAATGTTTTGGTTTGCTTTCATTTGTTTTGATTGTGTTTTGGCAAGTTATTGAAAGTTTCGATCACTTCTGACTGGTTTTCTAGTATTTTGGCATCTTTTCAGAATGTTTTGATCAGTTTTGGCAGGTTCTAAACTATTTTGTCAGGTTTTTGGAATTTTTTGGTTGGTTTTGATTTGTTTTTGTGATGTTTTGCCAAGTTTTCTGAATATTTTGATCAGTTCTGTCTGGTTTTCTAATGTTTTGGCATCTTTTCAGAATGTTTTGATGAGTTTTGCGGGTCTAAATCATTTTGGCGGGTTTTCGGAATATTTTGGTTGGTTTTGATTTGTTTTTATGATGTTTTGGCGGGTTTTCGGAATGTTTTGGTTGGGTTTTAGAATGTTTTGTATTCTCTTGAGTTGTTTTTATTGTGTTGGCAGGTTTTGGAATGTTTGGATTCCTTTTGGCGGGTGTTCGGAATGTTTTGGCGGGTGTTCGGAATGTTTTGATTAGTTTTGACGGGTTTTGAAATATTTTGGCGGGTTTTTGGAAGGTTTCGATTTGTTTTGATTTGTTTTGATTCTGTTTAGCCCAGTTTTTGGTGTGTTTGGATTAGCTTTGGTGGGCTTGATCATGTTTTGTCAGGTTTTTTCGAATGTATTGATGACTTCGGTCTGGTTTTCTATTTTGGCGGGTTTGAAAATATTTTTGGATTAGTTTTGGCGGGTTTGAAAATATTTTGGCTCTTTGCGCAGAGATGACGGCGCCGGTTGCGGTGCGCTCCGGGGCGCTCCTTCTGCGGAAAGACGCCTGGCAGCGGCACTTGGGACAGCTCCGCATCTCCGTATTCTGTGTTTCTTGCCTTCTGCATCTCAGCAAAATGCTTTCCCACTAGGTCTAGCAAGGAGAAACTGTGGCAGCTGAGTAGATGTAGCCCGGCCCGCCCTTTGAAGTTGACAAGTTCTTGGCATCTCAGAGCCTCAAGGCAAGAGCAAGGTTATCTATGGTAGGCTGGGGCAGAACTAGCAGCAAGCAGAGCAAAGTTGTCCAAGAATAGCTTCCATTGGAATGCTAATGGCAATTGAAGAGGCAGGCCAGTGGCAAGCCACTAGCTTCTAGCAGTTTGAAAGTTGCAGACACAGTGCAGGTGTTGTGCGGCTTCCTTCTTGGCCTCCTAGAAGGTGCCGCGCTCTCCGTCTCTTGCTTGCCAATATGTTGCCGTGTTCCTCCTATTGTTTGGTTTGTTTTGATTTGTTTTGATGATGTTTTGGCGGGTTTCGGAATGTTTTGGTGGTGTTTTAGAATGTTTTGTTTTCTCTTGTGTTGTTTTTATTGTCTTGGCAGGTTGTGGAATATTTGGATTCCTTTTGGCGGGTTTTAAAATCTTTTGGCGGGTATTTGGAATGTTTTGGTTTGCTTTCATTTGTTTTGATTGTGTTTTGGCAAGTTATTGAAAGTTTCGATCACTTCTGACTGGTTTTCTAGTATTTTGGCATCTTTTCAGAATGTTTTGATCAGTTTTGGCAGGTTCTAAACTATTTTGTCAGGTTTTTGGAATTTTTTGGTTGGTTTTGATTTGTTTTTGTGATGTTTTGCCAAGTTTTCTGAATATTTTGATCAGTTCTGGCTGGTTTTCTAATGTTTTGGCATCTTTTCAGAATGTTTTGATGAGTTTTGCGGGTCTAAATCATTTTGGCGGGTTTTCGGAATATTTTGGTTGGTTTTGATTTGTTTTTATGATGTTTTGGCGGGTTTTTGGAATGTTTTGGTTGGGTTTTAGAATGTTTTGTATTCTCTTGAGTTGTTTTTATTGTGTTGGCAGGTTTTGGAATGTTTGGATTCCTTTTGGCGGGTGTTCGGAATGTTTTGGCGGGTGTTCGGAATGTTTTGATTAGTTTTGACGGGTTTTGAAATATTTTGGCGGGTTTTTGGAAGGTTTCGATTTGTTTTGATTTGTTTTGATTCTGTTTAGCCCAGTTTTTGGTGTGTTTGGATTAGCTTTGGTGGGCTTGATCATGTTTTGTCAGGTTTTTTCGAATGTATTGATGACTTCGGTCTGGTTTTCTATTTTGGCGGGTTTGAAAATATTTTTGGATTAGTTTTGGCGGGTTTGAAAATATTTTGGCTCTTTGCGCAGAGATGACGGCGCCGGTTGCGGTGCGCTCCGGGGCGCTCCTTCTGCGGAAAGACGCCTGGCAGCGGCACTTGGGACAGCTCCGCGTCTCCGTATTCTGTGTTTCTTGCCTTCTGCATCTCAGCAAAATGCTTTCCCACTAGGTCTAGCAAGGAGAAACTGTGGCAGCTGAGTAGATGTAGCCCGGCCCGCCCTTTGAAGTTGACAAGTTCTTGGCATCGCAGAGCCTCAAGGCAAGAGCAAGGTTATCTATGGTAGGCTGGGGCAGAACTAGCAGCAAGCAGAGCAAAGTTGTCCAAGAATAGCTTCCATTGGAATGCTAATGGCAGTTGAAGAGGCAGGCCAGTGGCAAGCCACTAGCTTCTAGCAGTTTGAAAGTTGCAGACACAGTGCAGGTGTTGTGCGGCTTCCTTCTTGGCCTCCTAGAAGGTGCCGCGCTCTCCGTCTCTTGCTTGCCAATATGTTGCCGTGTTCCTCCTATTGTTTGGTTTGTTTTGATTTGTTTTGATGATGTTTTGGCGGGTTTCGGAATGTTTTGGTGGTGTTTTAGAATGTTTTGTTTTCTCTTGTGTTGTTTTTATTGTGTTGGCAGGTTGTGGAATATTTGGATTCCTTTTGGCGGGTTTTAAAATCTTTTGGCGGGTATTTGGAATGTTTTGGTTTGCTTTCATTTGTTTTGATTGTGTTTTGGCAAGTTATTGAAAGTTTCGATCACTTCTGACTGGTTTTCTAGTATTTTGGCATCTTTTCAGAATGTTTTGATCAGTTTTGGCAGGTTCTAAACTATTTTGTCAGGTTTTTGGAATTTTTTGGTTGGTTTTGATTTGTTTTTGTGATGTTTTGCCAAGTTTTCTGAATATTTTGATCAGTTCTGTCTGGTTTTCTAATGTTTTGGCATCTTTTCAGAATGTTTTGATGAGTTTTGCGGGTCTAAATCATTTTGGCGGGTTTTCGGAATATTTTGGTTGGTTTTGATTTGTTTTTATGATGTTTTGGCGGGTTTTCGGAATGTTTTGGTTGGGTTTTAGAATGTTTTGTATTCTCTTGAGTTGTTTTTATTGTGTTGGCAGGTTTTGGAATGTTTGGATTCCTTTTGGCGGGTGTTCGGAATGTTTTGGCGGGTGTTCGGAATGTTTTGATTAGTTTTGACGGGTTTTGAAATATTTTGGCGGGTTTTTGGAAGGTTTCGATTTGTTTTGATTTGTTTTGATTCTGTTTAGCCCAGTTTTTGGTGTGTTTGGATTAGCTTTGGTGGGCTTGATCATGTTTTGTCAGGTTTTTTCGAATGTATTGATGACTTCGGTCTGGTTTTCTATTTTGGCGGGTTTGAAAATATTTTTGGATTAGTTTTGGCGGGTTTGAAAATATTTTGGCTCTTTGCGCAGAGATGACGGCGCCGGTTGCGGTGCGCTCCGGGGCGCTCCTTCTGCGGAAAGACGCCTGGCAGCGGCACTTGGGACAGCTCCGCGTCTCCGTATTCTGTGTTTCTTGCCTTCTGCATCTCAGCAAAATGCTTTCCCACTAGGTCTAGCAAGGAGAAACTGTGGCAGCTGAGTAGATGTAGCCCGGCCCGCCCTTTGAAGTTGACAAGTTCTTGGCATCTCAGAGCCTCAAGGCAAGAGCAAGGTTATCTATGGTAGGCTGGGGCAGAACTAGCAGCAAGCAGAGCAAAGTTGTCCAAGAATAGCTTCCATTGGAATGCTAATGGCAGTTGAAGAGGCAGGCCAGTGGCAAGCCACTAGCTTCTAGCAGTTTGAAAGTTGCAGACACAGTGCAGGTGTTGTGCGGCTTCCTTCTTGGCCTCCTAGAAGGTGCCGCGCTCTCCGTCTCTTGCTTGCCAATATGTTGCCGTGTTCCTCCTATTGTTTGGTTTGTTTTGATTTGTTTTGATGATGTTTTGGCGGGTTTCGGAATGTTTTGGTGGTGTTTTAGAATGTTTTGTTTTCTCTTGTGTTGTTTTTATTGTCTTGGCAGGTTGTGGAATATTTGGATTCCTTTTGGCGGGTTTTAAAATCTTTTGGCGGGTATTTGGAATGTTTTGGTTTGCTTTCATTTGTTTTGATTGTGTTTTGGCAAGTTATTGAAAGTTTCGATCACTTCTGACTGGTTTTCTAGTATTTTGGCATCTTTTCAGAATGTTTTGATCAGTTTTGGCAGGTTCTAAACTATTTTGTCAGGTTTTTGGAATTTTTTGGTTGGTTTTGATTTGTTTTTGTGATGTTTTGCCAAGTTTTCTGAATATTTTGATCAGTTCTGTCTGGTTTTCTAATGTTTTGGCATCTTTTCAGAATGTTTTGATGAGTTTTGCGGGTCTAAATCATTTTGGCGGGTTTTCGGAATATTTTGGTTGGTTTTGATTTGTTTTTATGATGTTTTGGCGGGTTTTCGGAATGTTTTGGTTGGGTTTTAGAATGTTTTGTATTCTCTTGAGTTGTTTTTATTGTGTTGGCAGGTTTTGGAATGTTTGGATTCCTTTTGGCGGGTGTTCGGAATGTTTTGGCGGGTGTTCGGAATGTTTTGATTAGTTTTGACGGGTTTTGAAATATTTTGGCGGGTTTTTGGAAGGTTTCGATTTGTTTTGATTTGTTTTGATTCTGTTTAGCCCAGTTTTTGGTGTGTTTGGATTAGCTTTGGTGGGCTTGATCATGTTTTGTCAGGTTTTTTCGAATGTATTGATGACTTCGGTCTGGTTTTCTATTTTGGCGGGTTTGAAAATATTTTTGGATTAGTTTTGGCGGGTTTGAAAATATTTTGGCTCTTTGCGCAGAGATGACGGTGCCGGTTGCGGTGCGCTCCGGGGCGCTCCTTCTGCGGAAAGACGCCTGGCAGCGGCACTTGGGACAGCTCCGCGTCTCCGTATTCTGTGTTTCTTGCCTTCTGCATCTCAGCAAAATGCTTTCCCACTAGGTCTAGCAAGGAGAAACTGTGGCAGCTGAGTAGATGTAGCCCGGCCCGCCCTTTGAAGTTGACAAGTTCTTGGCATCTCAGAGCCTCAAGGCAAGAGCAAGGTTATCTATGGTAGGCTGGGGCAGAACTAGCAGCAAGCAGAGCAAAGTTGTCCAAGAATAGCTTCCATTGGAATGCTAATGGCAATTGAAGAGGCAGGCCAGTGGCAAGCCACTAGCTTCTAGCAGTTTGAAAGTTGCAGACACAGTGCAGGTGTTGTGCGGCTTCCTTCTTGGCCTCCTAGAAGGTGCCGCGCTCTCCGTCTCTTGCTTGCCAATATGTTGCCGTGTTCCTCCTATTGTTTGGTTTGTTTTGATTTGTTTTGATGATGTTTTGGCGGGTTTCGGAATGTTTTGGTGGTGTTTTAGAATGTTTTGTTTTCTCTTGTGTTGTTTTTATTGTCTTGGCAGGTTGTGGAATATTTGGATTCCTTTTGGCGGGTTTTAAAATCTTTTGGCGGGTATTTGGAATGTTTTGGTTTGCTTTCATTTGTTTTGATTGTGTTTTGGCAAGTTATTGAAAGTTTCGATCACTTCTGACTGGTTTTCTAGTATTTTGGCATCTTTTCAGAATGTTTTGATCAGTTTTGGCAGGTTCTAAACTATTTTGTCAGGTTTTTGGAATTTTTTGGTTGGTTTTGATTTGTTTTTGTGATGTTTTGCCAAGTTTTCTGAATATTTTGATCAGTTCTGTCTGGTTTTCTAATGTTTTGGCATCTTTTCAGAATGTTTTGATGAGTTTTGCGGGTCTAAATCATTTTGGCGGGTTTTCGGAATATTTTGGTTGGTTTTGATTTGTTTTTATGATGTTTTGGCGGGTTTTCGGAATGTTTTGGTTGGGTTTTAGAATGTTTTGTATTCTCTTGAGTTGTTTTTATTGTGTTGGCAGGTTTTGGAATGTTTGGATTCCTTTTGGCGGGTGTTCGGAATGTTTTGGCGGGTGTTCGGAATGTTTTGATTAGTTTTGACGGGTTTTGAAATATTTTGGCGGGTTTTTGGAAGGTTTCGATTTGTTTTGATTTGTTTTGATTCTGTTTAGCCCAGTTTTTGGTGTGTTTGGATTAGCTTTGGTGGGCTTGATCATGTTTTGTCAGGTTTTTTCGAATGTATTGATGACTTCGGTCTGGTTTTCTATTTTGGCGGGTTTGAAAATATTTTTGGATTAGTTTTGGCGGGTTTGAAAATATTTTGGCTCTTTGCGCAGAGATGACGGCGCCGGTTGCGGTGCGCTCCGGGGCGCTCCTTCTGCGGAAAGACGCCTGGCAGCGGCACTTGGGACAGCTCCGCATCTCCGTATTCTGTGTTTCTTGCCTTCTGCATCTCAGCAAAATGCTTTCCCACTAGGTCTAGCAAGGAGAAACTGTGGCAGCTGAGTAGATGTAGCCCGGCCCGCCCTTTGAAGTTGACAAGTTCTTGGCATCTCAGAGCCTCAAGGCAAGAGCAAGGTTATCTATGGTAGGCTGGGGCAGAACTAGCAGCAAGCAGAGCAAAGTTGTCCAAGAATAGCTTCCATTGGAATGCTAATGGCAATTGAAGAGGCAGGCCAGTGGCAAGCCACTAGCTTCTAGCAGTTTGAAAGTTGCAGACACAGTGCAGGTGTTGTGCGGCTTCCTTCTTGGCCTCCTAGAAGGTGCCGCGCTCTCCGTCTCTTGCTTGCCAATATGTTGCCGTGTTCCTCCTATTGTTTGGTTTGTTTTGATTTGTTTTGATGATGTTTTGGCGGGTTTCGGAATGTTTTGGTGGTGTTTTAGAATGTTTTGTTTTCTCTTGTGTTGTTTTTATTGTCTTGGCAGGTTGTGGAATATTTGGATTCCTTTTGGCGGGTTTTAAAATCTTTTGGCGGGTATTTGGAATGTTTTGGTTTGCTTTCATTTGTTTTGATTGTGTTTTGGCAAGTTATTGAAAGTTTCGATCACTTCTGACTGGTTTTCTAGTATTTTGGCATCTTTTCAGAATGTTTTGATCAGTTTTGGCAGGTTCTAAACTATTTTGTCAGGTTTTTGGAATTTTTTGGTTGGTTTTGATTTGTTTTTGTGATGTTTTGCCAAGTTTTCTGAATATTTTGATCAGTTCTGGCTGGTTTTCTAATGTTTTGGCATCTTTTCAGAATGTTTTGATGAGTTTTGCGGGTCTAAATCATTTTGGCGGGTTTTCGGAATATTTTGGTTGGTTTTGATTTGTTTTTATGATGTTTTGGCGGGTTTTCGGAATGTTTTGGTTGGGTTTTAGAATGTTTTGTATTCTCTTGAGTTGTTTTTATTGTGTTGGCAGGTTTTGGAATGTTTGGATTCCTTTTGGCGGGTGTTCGGAATGTTTTGGCGGGTGTTCGGAATGTTTTGATTAGTTTTGACGGGTTTTGAAATATTTTGGCGGGTTTTTGGAAGGTTTCGATTTGTTTTGATTTGTTTTGATTCTGTTTAGCCCAGTTTTTGGTGTGTTTGGATTAGCTTTGGTGGGCTTGATCATGTTTTGTCAGGTTTTTTCGAATGTATTGATGACTTCGGTCTGGTTTTCTATTTTGGCGGGTTTGAAAATATTTTTGGATTAGTTTTGGCGGGTTTGAAAATATTTTGGCTCTTTGCGCAGAGATGACGGTGCCGGTTGCGGTGCGCTCCGGGGCGCTCCTTCTGCGGAAAGACGCCTGGCAGCGGCACTTGGGACAGCTCCGCGTCTCCGTATTCTGTGTTTCTTGCCTTCTGCATCTCAGCAAAATGCTTTCCCACTAGGTCTAGCAAGGAGAAACTGTGGCAGCTGAGTAGATGTAGCCCGGCCCGCCCTTTGAAGTTGACAAGTTCTTGGCATCTCAGAGCCTCAAGGCAAGAGCAAGGTTATCTATGGTAGGCTGGGGCAGAACTAGCAGCAAGCAGAGCAAAGTTGTCCAAGAATAGCTTCCATTGGAATGCTAATGGCAATTGAAGAGGCAGGCCAGTGGCAAGCCACTAGCTTCTAGCAGTTTGAAAGTTGCAGACACAGTGCAGGTGTTGTGCGGCTTCCTTCTTGGCCTCCTAGAAGGTGCCGCGCTCTCCGTCTCTTGCTTGCCAATATGTTGCCGTGTTCCTCCTATTGTTTGGTTTGTTTTGATTTGTTTTGATGATGTTTTGGCGGGTTTCGGAATGTTTTGGTGGTGTTTTAGAATGTTTTGTTTTCTCTTGTGTTGTTTTTATTGTCTTGGCAGGTTGTGGAATATTTGGATTCCTTTTGGCGGGTTTTAAAATCTTTTGGCGGGTATTTGGAATGTTTTGGTTTGCTTTCATTTGTTTTGATTGTGTTTTGGCAAGTTATTGAAAGTTTCGATCACTTCTGACTGGTTTTCTAGTATTTTGGCATCTTTTCAGAATGTTTTGATCAGTTTTGGCAGGTTCTAAACTATTTTGTCAGGTTTTTGGAATTTTTTGGTTGGTTTTGATTTGTTTTTGTAATGTTTTGCCAAGTTTTCTGAATATTTTGATCAGTTCTGGATGGTTTTCTAATGTTTTGGCATCTTTTCAGAATGTTTTGATGAGTTTTGCGGGTCTAAATAATTTTGGCGGGTTTTCGGAATATTTTGGTTGGTTTTGATTTGTTTTTATGATGTTTTGGCGGGTTTTCGGAATGTTTTGGTTGGGTTTTAGAATGTTTTGTATTCTCTTGAGTTGTTTTTATTGTGTTGGCAGGTTTTGGAATGTTTGGATTCCTTTTGGCGGGTGTTCGGAATGTTTTGGCGGGTGTTCGGAATGTTTTGATTAGTTTTGACGGGTTTTGAAATATTTTGGCGGGTTTTTGGAAGGTTTCGATTTGTTTTGATTTGTTTTGATTCTGTTTAGCCCAGTTTTTGGTGTGTTTGGATTAGCTTTGGTGGGCTTGATCATGTTTTGTCAGGTTTTTTCGAATGTATTGATGACTTCGGTCTGGTTTTCTATTTTGGCGGGTTTGAAAATATTTTTGGATTAGTTTTGGCGGGTTTGAAAATATTTTGGCTCTTTGCGCAGAGATGACGGCGCCGGTTGCGGTGTGCTCCGGGGCGCTCCTTCTGCGGAAAGACGCCTGGCAGCGGCACTTGGGACAGCTCCGCATCTCCGTATTCTGTGTTTCTTGCCTTCTGCATCTCAGCAAAATGCTTTCCCACTAGGTCTAGCAAGGAGAAACTGTGGCAGCTGAGTAGATGTAGCCCGGCCCGCCCTTTGAAGTTGACAAGTTCTTGGCATCTCAGAGCCTCAAGGCAAGAGCAAGGTTATCTATGGTAGGCTGGGGCAGAACTAGCAGCAAGCAGAGCAAAGTTGTCCAAGAATAGCTTCCATTGGAATGCTAATGGCAATTGAAGAGGCAGGCCAGTGGCAAGCCACTAGCTTCTAGCAGTTTGAAAGTTGCAGACACAGTGCAGGTGTTGTGCGGCTTCCTTCTTGGCCTCCTAGAAGGTGCCGCGCTCTCCGTCTCTTGCTTGCCAATATGTTGCCGTGTTCCTCCTATTGTTTGGTTTGTTTTGATTTGTTTTGATGATGTTTTGGCGGGTTTCGGAATGTTTTGGTGGTGTTTTAGAATGTTTTGTTTTCTCTTGTGTTGTTTTTATTGTCTTGGCAGGTTGTGGAATATTTGGATTCCTTTTGGCGGGTTTTAAAATCTTTTGGCGGGTATTTGGAATGTTTTGGTTTGCTTTCATTTGTTTTGATTGTGTTTTGGCAAGTTATTGAAAGTTTCGATCACTTCTGACTGGTTTTCTAGTATTTTGGCATCTTTTCAGAATGTTTTGATCAGTTTTGGCAGGTTCTAAACTATTTTGTCAGGTTTTTGGAATTTTTTGGTTGGTTTTGATTTGTTTTTGTGATGTTTTGCCAAGTTTTCTGAATATTTTGATCAGTTCTGGCTGGTTTTCTAATGTTTTGGCATCTTTTCAGAATGTTTTGATGAGTTTTGCGGGTCTAAATCATTTTGGCGGGTTTTCGGAATATTTTGGTTGGTTTTGATTTGTTTTTATGATGTTTTGGCGGGTTTTCGGAATGTTTTGGTTGGGTTTTAGAATGTTTTGTATTCTCTTGAGTTGTTTTTATTGTGTTGGCAGGTTTTGGAATGTTTGGATTCCTTTTGGCGGGTGTTCGGAATGTTTTGGCGGGTGTTCGGAATGTTTTGATTAGTTTTGACGGGTTTTGAAATATTTTGGCGGGTTTTTGGAAGGTTTCGATTTGTTTTGATTTGTTTTGATTCTGTTTAGCCCAGTTTTTGGTGTGTTTGGATTAGCTTTGGTGGGCTTGATCATGTTTTGTCAGGTTTTTTCGAATGTATTGATGACTTCGGTCTGGTTTTCTATTTTGGCGGGTTTGAAAATATTTTTGGATTAGTTTTGGCGGGTTTGAAAATATTTTGGCTCTTTGCGCAGAGATGACGGTGCCGGTTGCGGTGCGCTCCGGGGCGCTCCTTCTGCGGAAAGACGCCTGGCAGCGGCACTTGGGACAGCTCCGCGTCTCCGTATTCTGTGTTTCTTGCCTTCTGCATCTCAGCAAAATGCTTTCCCACTAGGTCTAGCAAGGAGAAACTGTGGCAGCTGAGTAGATGTAGCCCGGCCCGCCCTTTGAAGTTGACAAGTTCTTGGCATCTCAGAGCCTCAAGGCAAGAGCAAGGTTATCTATGGTAGGCTGGGGCAGAACTAGCAGCAAGCAGAGCAAAGTTGTCCAAGAATAGCTTCCATTGGAATGCTAATGGCAATTGAAGAGGCAGGCCAGTGGCAAGCCACTAGCTTCTAGCAGTTTGAAAGTTGCAGACACAGTGCAGGTGTTGTGCGGCTTCCTTCTTGGCCTCCTAGAAGGTGCCGCGCTCTCCGTCTCTTGCTTGCCAATATGTTGCCGTGTTCCTCCTATTGTTTGGTTTGTTTTGATTTGTTTTGATGATGTTTTGGCGGGTTTCGGAATGTTTTGGTGGTGTTTTAGAATGTTTTGTTTTCTCTTGTGTTGTTTTTATTGTCTTGGCAGGTTGTGGAATATTTGGATTCCTTTTGGCGGGTTTTAAAATCTTTTGGCGGGTATTTGGAATGTTTTGGTTTGCTTTCATTTGTTTTGATTGTGTTTTGGCAAGTTATTGAAAGTTTCGATCACTTCTGACTGGTTTTCTAGTATTTTGGCATCTTTTCAGAATGTTTTGATCAGTTTTGGCAGGTTCTAAACTATTTTGTCAGGTTTTTGGAATTTTTTGGTTGGTTTTGATTTGTTTTTGTGATGTTTTGCCAAGTTTTCTGAATATTTTGATCAGTTCTGTCTGGTTTTCTAATGTTTTGGCATCTTTTCAGAATGTTTTGATGAGTTTTGCGGGTCTAAATCATTTTGGCGGGTTTTCGGAATATTTTGGTTGGTTTTGATTTGTTTTTATGATGTTTTGGCGGGTTTTTGGAATGTTTTGGTTGGGTTTTAGAATGTTTTGTATTCTCTTGAGTTGTTTTTATTGTGTTGGCAGGTTTTGGAATGTTTGGATTCCTTTTGGCGGGTGTTCGGAATGTTTTGGCGGGTGTTCGGAATGTTTTGATTAGTTTTGACGGGTTTTGAAATATTTTGGCGGGTTTTTGGAAGGTTTCGATTTGTTTTGATTTGTTTTGATTCTGTTTAGCCCAGTTTTTGGTGTGTTTGGATTAGCTTTGGTGGGCTTGATCATGTTTTGTCAGGTTTTTTCGAATGTATTGATGACTTCGGTCTGGTTTTCTATTTTGGCGGGTTTGAAAATATTTTTGGATTAGTTTTGGCGGGTTTGAAAATATTTTGGCTCTTTGCGCAGAGATGACGGTGCCGGTTGCGGTGCGCTCCGGGGCGCTCCTTCTGCGGAAAGACGCCTGGCAGCGGCACTTGGGACAGCTCCGCGTCTCCGTATTCTGTGTTTCTTGCCTTCTGCATCTCAGCAAAATGCTTTCCCACTAGGTCTAGCAAGGAGAAACTGTGGCAGCTGAGTAGATGTAGCCCGGCCCGCCCTTTGAAGTTGACAAGTTCTTGGCATCTCAGAGCCTCAAGGCAAGAGCAAGGTTATCTATGGTAGGCTGGGGCAGAACTAGCAGCAAGCAGAGCAAAGTTGTCCAAGAATAGCTTCCATTGGAATGCTAATGGCAATTGAAGAGGCAGGCCAGTGGCAAGCCACTAGCTTCTAGCAGTTTGAAAGTTGCAGACACAGTGCAGGTGTTGTGCGGCTTCCTTCTTGGCCTCCTAGAAGGTGCCGCGCTCTCCGTCTCTTGCTTGCCAATATGTTGCCGTGTTCCTCCTATTGTTTGGTTTGTTTTGATTTGTTTTGATGATGTTTTGGCGGGTTTCGGAATGTTTTGGTGGTGTTTTAGAATGTTTTGTTTTCTCTTGTGTTGTTTTTATTGTCTTGGCAGGTTGTGGAATATTTGGATTCCTTTTGGCGGGTTTTAAAATCTTTTGGCGGGTATTTGGAATGTTTTGGTTTGCTTTCATTTGTTTTGATTGTGTTTTGGCAAGTTATTGAAAGTTTCGATCACTTCTGACTGGTTTTCTAGTATTTTGGCATCTTTTCAGAATGTTTTGATCAGTTTTGGCAGGTTCTAAACTATTTTGTCAGGTTTTTGGAATTTTTTGGTTGGTTTTGATTTGTTTTTGTGATGTTTTGCCAAGTTTTCTGAATATTTTGATCAGTTCTGTCTGGTTTTCTAATGTTTTGGCATCTTTTCAGAATGTTTTGATGAGTTTTGCGGGTCTAAATCATTTTGGCGGGTTTTCGGAATATTTTGGTTGGTTTTGATTTGTTTTTATGATGTTTTGGCGGGTTTTCGGAATGTTTTGGTTGGGTTTTAGAATGTTTTGTATTCTCTTGAGTTGTTTTTATTGTGTTGGCAGGTTTTGGAATGTTTGGATTCCTTTTGGCGGGTGTTCGGAATGTTTTGGCGGGTGTTCGGAATGTTTTGATTAGTTTTGACGGGTTTTGAAATATTTTGGCGGGTTTTTGGAAGGTTTCGATTTGTTTTGATTTGTTTTGATTCTGTTTAGCCCAGTTTTTGGTGTGTTTGGATTAGCTTTGGTGGGCTTGATCATGTTTTGTCAGGTTTTTTCGAATGTATTGATGACTTCGGTCTGGTTTTCTATTTTGGCGGGTTTGAAAATATTTTTGGATTAGTTTTGGCGGGTTTGAAAATATTTTGGCTCTTTGCGCAGAGATGACGGTGCCGGTTGCGGTGCGCTCCGGGGCGCTCCTTCTGCGGAAAGACGCCTGGCAGCGGCACTTGGGACAGCTCCGCGTCTCCGTATTCTGTGTTTCTTGCCTTCTGCATCTCAGCAAAATGCTTTCCCACTAGGTCTAGCAAGGAGAAACTGTGGCAGCTGAGTAGATGTAGCCCGGCCCGCCCTTTGAAGTTGACAAGTTCTTGGCATCTCAGAGCCTCAAGGCAAGAGCAAGGTTATCTATGGTAGGCTGGGGCAGAACTAGCAGCAAGCAGAGCAAAGTTGTCCAAGAATAGCTTCCATTGGAATGCTAATGGCAATTGAAGAGGCAGGCCAGTGGCAAGCCACTAGCTTCTAGCAGTTTGAAAGTTGCAGACACAGTGCAGGTGTTGTGCGGCTTCCTTCTTGGCCTCCTAGAAGGTGCCGCGCTCTCCGTCTCTTGCTTGCCAATATGTTGCCGTGTTCCTCCTATTGTTTGGTTTGTTTTGATTTGTTTTGATGATGTTTTGGCGGGTTTCGGAATGTTTTGGTGGTGTTTTAGAATGTTTTGTTTTCTCTTGTGTTGTTTTTATTGTGTTGGCAGGTTGTGGAATATTTGGATTCCTTTTGGCGGGTTTTAAAATCTTTTGGCGGGTATTTGGAATGTTTTGGTTTGCTTTCATTTGTTTTGATTGTGTTTTGGCAAGTTATTGAAAGTTTCGATCACTTCTGACTGGTTTTCTAGTATTTTGGCATCTTTTCAGAATGTTTTGATCAGTTTTGGCAGGTTCTAAACTATTTTGTCAGGTTTTTGGAATTTTTTGGTTGGTTTTGATTTGTTTTTGTGATGTTTTGCCAAGTTTTCTGAATATTTTGATCAGTTCTGTCTGGTTTTCTAATGTTTTGGCATCTTTTCAGAATGTTTTGATGAGTTTTGCGGGTCTAAATCATTTTGGCGGGTTTTCGGAATATTTTGGTTGGTTTTGATTTGTTTTTATGATGTTTTGGCGGGTTTTTGGAATGTTTTGATTGGGTTTTAGAATGTTTTGTATTCTCTTGAGTTGTTTTTATTGTGTTGGCAGGTTTTGGAATGTTTGGATTCCTTTTGGCGGGTGTTCGGAATGTTTTGGCGGGTGTTCGGAATGTTTTGATTAGTTTTGACGGGTTTTGAAATATTTTGGCGGGTTTTTGGAAGGTTTCGATTTGTTTTGATTTGTTTTGATTCTGTTTAGCCCAGTTTTTGGTGTGTTTGGATTAGCTTTGGTGGGCTTGATCATGTTTTGTCAGGTTTTTTCGAATGTATTGATGACTTCGGTCTGGTTTTCTATTTTGGCGGGTTTGAAAATATTTTTGGATTAGTTTTGGCGGGTTTGAAAATATTTTGGCTCTTTGCGCAGAGATGACGGTGCCGGTTGCGGTGCGCTCCGGGGCGCTCCTTCTGCGGAAAGACGCCTGGCAGCGGCACTTGGGACAGCTCCGCGTCTCCGTATTCTGTGTTTCTTGCCTTCTGCATCTCAGCAAAATGCTTTCCCACTAGGTCTAGCAAGGAGAAACTGTGGCAGCTGAGTAGATGTAGCCCGGCCCGCCCTTTGAAGTTGACAAGTTCTTGGCATCTCAGAGCCTCAAGGCAAGAGCAAGGTTATCTATGGTAGGCTGGGGCAGAACTAGCAGCAAGCAGAGCAAAGTTGTCCAAGAATAGCTTCCATTGGAATGCTAATGGCAATTGAAGAGGCAGGCCAGTGGCAAGCCACTAGCTTCTAGCAGTTTGAAAGTTGCAGACACAGTGCAGGTGTTGTGCGGCTTCCTTCTTGGCCTCCTAGAAGGTGCCGCGCTCTCCGTCTCTTGCTTGCCAATATGTTGCCGTGTTCCTCCTATTGTTTGGTTTGTTTTGATTTGTTTTGATGATGTTTTGGCGGGTTTCGGAATGTTTTGGTGGTGTTTTAGAATGTTTTGTTTTCTCTTGTGTTGTTTTTATTGTCTTGGCAGGTTGTGGAATATTTGGATTCCTTTTGGCGGGTTTTAAAATCTTTTGGCGGGTATTTGGAATGTTTTGGTTTGCTTTCATTTGTTTTGATTGTGTTTTGGCAAGTTATTGAAAGTTTCGATCACTTCTGACTGGTTTTCTAGTATTTTGGCATCTTTTCAGAATGTTTTGATCAGTTTTGGCAGGTTCTAAACTATTTTGTCAGGTTTTTGGAATTTTTTGGTTGGTTTTGATTTGTTTTTGTGATGTTTTGCCAAGTTTTCTGAATATTTTGATCAGTTCTGGCTGGTTTTCTAATGTTTTGGCATCTTTTCAGAATGTTTTGATGAGTTTTGCGGGTCTAAATCATTTTGGCGGGTTTTCGGAATATTTTGGTTGGTTTTGATTTGTTTTTATGATGTTTTGGCGGGTTTTCGGAATGTTTTGGTTGGGTTTTAGAATGTTTTGTATTCTCTTGAGTTGTTTTTATTGTGTTGGCAGGTTTTGGAATGTTTGGATTCCTTTTGGCGGGTGTTCGGAATGTTTTGGCGGGTGTTCGGAATGTTTTGATTAGTTTTGACGGGTTTTGAAATATTTTGGCGGGTTTTTGGAAGGTTTCGATTTGTTTTGATTTGTTTTGATTCTGTTTAGCCCAGTTTTTGGTGTGTTTGGATTAGCTTTGGTGGGCTTGATCATGTTTTGTCAGGTTTTTTCGAATGTATTGATGACTTCGGTCTGGTTTTCTATTTTGGCGGGTTTGAAAATATTTTTGGATTAGTTTTGGCGGGTTTGAAAATATTTTGGCTCTTTGCGCAGAGATGACGGTGCCGGTTGCGGTGCGCTCCGGGGCGCTCCTTCTGCGGAAAGACGCCTGGCAGCGGCACTTGGGACAGCTCCGCGTCTCCGTATTCTGTGTTTCTTGCCTTCTGCATCTCAGCAAAATGCTTTCCCACTAGGTCTAGCAAGGAGAAACTGTGGCAGCTGAGTAGATGTAGCCCGGCCCGCCCTTTGAAGTTGACAAGTTCTTGGCATCTCAGAGCCTCAAGGCAAGAGCAAGGTTATCTATGGTAGGCTGGGGCAGAACTAGCAGCAAGCAGAGCAAAGTTGTCCAAGAATAGCTTCCATTGGAATGCTAATGGCAATCGAAGAGGCAGGCCAGTGGCAAGCCACTAGCTTCTAGCAGTTTGAAAGTTGCAGACACAGTGCAGGTGTTGTGCGGCTTCCTTCTTGGCCTCCTAGAAGGTGCCGCGCTCTCCGTCTCTTGCTTGCCAATATGTTGCCGTGTTCCTCCTATTGTTTGGTTTGTTTTGATTTGTTTTGATGATGTTTTGGCGGGTTTCGGAATGTTTTGGTGGTGTTTTAGAATGTTTTGTTTTCTCTTGTGTTGTTTTTATTGTCTTGGCAGGTTGTGGAATATTTGGATTCCTTTTGGCGGGTTTTAAAATCTTTTGGCGGGTATTTGGAATGTTTTGGTTTGCTTTCATTTGTTTTGATTGTGTTTTGGCAAGTTATTGAAAGTTTCGATCACTTCTGACTGGTTTTCTAGTATTTTGGCATCTTTTCAGAATGTTTTGATCAGTTTTGGCAGGTTCTAAACTATTTTGTCAGGTTTTTGGAATTTTTTGGTTGGTTTTGATTTGTTTTTATGATGTTTTGCCAAGTTTTCTGAATATTTTGATCAGTTCTGGCTGGTTTTCTAATGTTTTGGCATCTTTTCAGAATGTTTTGATGAGTTTTGCGGGTCTAAATCATTTTGGCGGGTTTTCGGAATATTTTGGTTGGTTTTGATTTGTTTTTATGATGTTTTGGCGGGTTTTTGGAATGTTTTGGTTGGGTTTTAGAATGTTTTGTATTCTCTTGAGTTGTTTTTATTGTGTTGGCAGGTTTTGGAATGTTTGGATTCCTTTTGGCGGGTGTTCGGAATGTTTTGGCGGGTGTTCGGAATGTTTTGATTAGTTTTGACGGGTTTTGAAATATTTTGGCGGGTTTTTGGAAGGTTTCGATTTGTTTTGATTTGTTTTGATTCTGTTTAGCCCAGTTTTTGGTGTGTTTGGATTAGCTTTGGTGGGCTTGATCATGTTTTGTCAGGTTTTTTCGAATGTATTGATGACTTCGGTCTGGTTTTCTATTTTGGCGGGTTTGAAAATATTTTTGGATTAGTTTTGGCGGGTTTGAAAATATTTTGGCTCTTTGCGCAGAGATGACGGTGCCGGTTGCGGTGCGCTCCGGGGCGCTCCTTCTGCGGAAAGACGCCTGGCAGCGGCACTTGGGACAGCTCCGCGTCTCCGTATTCTGTGTTTCTTGCCTTCTGCATCTCAGCAAAATGCTTTCCCACTAGGTCTAGCAAGGAGAAACTGTGGCAGCTGAGTAGATGTAGCCCGGTCCGCCCTTTGAAGTTGACAAGTTCTTGGCATCTCAGAGCCTCAAGGCAAGAGCAAGGTTATCTATGGTAGGCTGGGGCAGAACTAGCAGCAAGCAGAGCAAAGTTGTCCAAGAATAGCTTCCATTGGAATGCTAATGGCAATTGAAGAGGCAGGCCAGTGGCAAGCCACTAGCTTCTAGCAGTTTGAAAGTTGCAGACACAGTGCAGGTGTTGTGCGGCTTCCTTCTTGGCCTCCTAGAAGGTGCCGCGCTCTCCGTCTCTTGCTTGCCAATATGTTGCCGTGTTCCTCCTATTGTTTGGTTTGTTTTGATTTGTTTTGATGATGTTTTGGCGGGTTTCGGAATGTTTTGGTGGTGTTTTAGAATGTTTTGTTTTCTCTTGTGTTGTTTTTATTGTCTTGGCAGGTTGTGGAATATTTGGATTCCTTTTGGCGGGTTTTAAAATCTTTTGGCGGGTATTTGGAATGTTTTGGTTTGCTTTCATTTGTTTTGATTGTGTTTTGGCAAGTTATTGAAAGTTTCGATCACTTCTGACTGGTTTTCTAGTATTTTGGCATCTTTTCAGAATGTTTTGATCAGTTTTGGCAGGTTCTAAACTATTTTGTCAGGTTTTTGGAATTTTTTGGTTGGTTTTGATTTGTTTTTGTGATGTTTTGCCAAGTTTTCTGAATATTTTGATCAGTTCTGGCTGGTTTTCTAATGTTTTGGCATCTTTTCAGAATGTTTTGATGAGTTTTGCGGGTCTAAATCATTTTGGCGGGTTTTCGGAATATTTTGGTTGGTTTTGATTTGTTTTTATGATGTTTTGGCGGGTTTTCGGAATGTTTTGGTTGGGTTTTAGAATGTTTTGTATTCTCTTGAGTTGTTTTTATTGTGTTGGCAGGTTTTGGAATGTTTGGATTCCTTTTGGCGGGTGTTCGGAATGTTTTGGCGGGTGTTCGGAATGTTTTGATTAGTTTTGACGGGTTTTGAAATATTTTGGCGGGTTTTTGGAAGGTTTCGATTTGTTTTGATTTGTTTTGATTCTGTTTAGCCCAGTTTTTGGTGTGTTTGGATTAGCTTTGGTGGGCTTGATCATGTTTTGTCAGGTTTTTTCGAATGTATTGATGACTTCGGTCTGGTTTTCTATTTTGGCGGGTTTGAAAATATTTTTGGATTAGTTTTGGCGGGTTTGAAAATATTTTGGCTCTTTGCGCAGAGATGACGGTGCCGGTTGCGGTGCGCTCCGGGGCGCTCCTTCTGCGGAAAGACGCCTGGCAGCGGCACTTGGGACAGCTCCGCGTCTCCGTATTCTGTGTTTCTTGCCTTCTGCATCTCAGCAAAATGCTTTCCCACTAGGTCTAGCAAGGAGAAACTGTGGCAGCTGAGTAGATGTAGCCCGGCCCGCCCTTTGAAGTTGACAAGTTCTTGGCATCTCAGAGCCTCAAGGCAAGAGCAAGGTTATCTATGGTAGGCTGGGGCAGAACTAGCAGCAAGCAGAGCAAAGTTGTCCAAGAATAGCTTCCATTGGAATGCTAATGGCAATTGAAGAGGCAGGCCAGTGGCAAGCCACTAGCTTCTAGCAGTTTGAAAGTTGCAGACACAGTGCAGGTGTTGTGCGGCTTCCTTCTTGGCCTCCTAGAAGGTGCCGCGCTCTCCGTCTCTTGCTTGCCAATATGTTGCCGTGTTCCTCCTATTGTTTGGTTTGTTTTGATTTGTTTTGATGATGTTTTGGCGGGTTTCGGAATGTTTTGGTGGTGTTTTAGAATGTTTTGTTTTCTCTTGTGTTGTTTTTATTGTCTTGGCAGGTTGTGGAATATTTGGATTCCTTTTGGCGGGTTTTAAAATCTTTTGGCGGGTATTTGGAATGTTTTGGTTTGCTTTCATTTGTTTTGATTGTGTTTTGGCAAGTTATTGAAAGTTTCGATCACTTCTGACTGGTTTTCTAGTATTTTGGCATCTTTTCAGAATGTTTTGATCAGTTTTGGCAGGTTCTAAACTATTTTGTCAGGTTTTTGGAATTTTTTGGTTGGTTTTGATTTGTTTTTGTGATGTTTTGCCAAGTTTTCTGAATATTTTGATCAGTTCTGTCTGGTTTTCTAATGTTTTGGCATCTTTTCAGAATGTTTTGATGAGTTTTGCGGGTCTAAATCATTTTGGCGGGTTTTCGGAATATTTTGGTTGGTTTTGATTTGTTTTTATGATGTTTTGGCGGGTTTTTGGAATGTTTTGGTTGGGTTTTAGAATGTTTTGTATTCTCTTGAGTTGTTTTTATTGTGTTGGCAGGTTTTGGAATGTTTGGATTCCTTTTGGCGGGTGTTCGGAATGTTTTGGCGGGTGTTCGGAATGTTTTGATTAGTTTTGACGGGTTTTGAAATATTTTGGCGGGTTTTTGGAAGGTTTCGATTTGTTTTGATTTGTTTTGATTCTGTTTAGCCCAGTTTTTGGTGTGTTTGGATTAGCTTTGGTGGGCTTGATCATGTTTTGTCAGGTTTTTTCGAATGTATTGATGACTTCGGTCTGGTTTTCTATTTTGGCGGGTTTGAAAATATTTTTGGATTAGTTTTGGCGGGTTTGAAAATATTTTGGCTCTTTGCGCAGAGATGACGGTGCCGGTTGCGGTGCGCTCCGGGGCGCTCCTTCTGCGGAAAGACGCCTGGCAGCGGCACTTGGGACAGCTCCGCGTCTCCGTATTCTGTGTTTCTTGCCTTCTGCATCTCAGCAAAATGCTTTCCCACTAGGTCTAGCAAGGAGAAACTGTGGCAGCTGAGTAGATGTAGCCCGGCCCGCCCTTTGAAGTTGACAAGTTCTTGGCATCTCAGAGCCTCAAGGCAAGAGCAAGGTTATCTATGGTAGGCTGGGGCAGAACTAGCAGCAAGCAGAGCAAAGTTGTCCAAGAATAGCTTCCATTGGAATGCTAATGGCAATTGAAGAGGCAGGCCAGTGGCAAGCCACTAGCTTCTAGCAGTTTGAAAGTTGCAGACACAGTGCAGGTGTTGTGCGGCTTCCTTCTTGGCCTCCTAGAAGGTGCCGCGCTCTCCGTCTCTTGCTTGCCAATATGTTGCCGTGTTCCTCCTATTGTTTGGTTTGTTTTGATTTGTTTTGATGATGTTTTGGCGGGTTTCGGAATGTTTTGGTGGTGTTTTAGAATGTTTTGTTTTCTCTTGTGTTGTTTTTATTGTCTTGGCAGGTTGTGGAATATTTGGATTCCTTTTGGCGGGTTTTAAAATCTTTTGGCGGGTATTTGGAATGTTTTGGTTTGCTTTCATTTGTTTTGATTGTGTTTTGGCAAGTTATTGAAAGTTTCGATCACTTCTGACTGGTTTTCTAGTATTTTGGCATCTTTTCAGAATGTTTTGATCAGTTTTGGCAGGTTCTAAACTATTTTGTCAGGTTTTTGGAATTTTTTGGTTGGTTTTGATTTGTTTTTATGATGTTTTGCCAAGTTTTCTGAATATTTTGATCAGTTCTGGCTGGTTTTCTAATGTTTTGGCATCTTTTCAGAATGTTTTGATGAGTTTTGCGGGTCTAAATCATTTTGGCGGGTTTTCGGAATATTTTGGTTGGTTTTGATTTGTTTTTATGATGTTTTGGCGGGTTTTCGGAATGTTTTGGTTGGGTTTTAGAATGTTTTGTATTCTCTTGAGTTGTTTTTATTGTGTTGGCAGGTTTTGGAATGTTTGGATTCCTTTTGGCGGGTGTTCGGAATGTTTTGGCGGGTGTTCGGAATGTTTTGATTAGTTTTGACGGGTTTTGAAATATTTTGGCGGGTTTTTGGAAGGTTTCGATTTGTTTTGATTTGTTTTGATTCTGTTTAGCCCAGTTTTTGGTGTGTTTGGATTAGCTTTGGTGGGCTTGATCATGTTTTGTCAGGTTTTTTCGAATGTATTGATGACTTCGGTCTGGTTTTCTATTTTGGCGGGTTTGAAAATATTTTTGGATTAGTTTTGGCGGGTTTGAAAATATTTTGGCTCTTTGCGCAGAGATGACGGTGCCGGTTGCGGTGCGCTCCGGGGCGCTCCTTCTGCGGAAAGACGCCTGGCTGCGGCACTTGGGACAGCTCCGCGTCTCCGTATTCTGTGTTTCTTGCCTTCTGCATCTCAGCAAAATGCTTTCCCACTAGGTCTAGCAAGGAGAAACTGTGGCAGCTGAGTAGATGTAGCCCGGCCCGCCCTTTGAAGTTGACAAGTTCTTGGCATCTCAGAGCCTCAAGGCAAGAGCAAGGTTATCTATGGTAGGCTGGGGCAGAACTAGCAGCAAGCAGAGCAAAGTTGTCCAAGAATAGCTTCCATTGGAATGCTAATGGCAATTGAAGAGGCAGGCCAGTGGCAAGCCACTAGCTTCTAGCAGTTTGAAAGTTGCAGACACAGTGCAGGTGTTGTGCGGCTTCCTTCTTGGCCTCCTAGAAGGTGCCGCGCTCTCCGTCTCTTGCTTGCCAATATGTTGCCGTGTTCCTCCTATTGTTTGGTTTGTTTTGATTTGTTTTGATGATGTTTTGGCGGGTTTCGGAATGTTTTGGTGGTGTTTTAGAATGTTTTGTTTTCTCTTGTGTTGTTTTTATTGTCTTGGCAGGTTGTGGAATATTTGGATTCCTTTTGGCGGGTTTTAAAATCTTTTGGCGGGTATTTGGAATGTTTGGGTTTGCTTTCATTTGTTTTGATTGTGTTTTGGCAAGTTATTGAAAGTTTCGATCACTTCTGACTGGTTTTCTAGTATTTTGGCATCTTTTCAGAATGTTTTGATCAGTTTTGGCAGGTTCTAAACTATTTTGTCAGGTTTTTGGAATTTTTTGGTTGGTTTTGATTTGTTTTTGTGATGTTTTGCCAAGTTTTCTGAATATTTTGATCAGTTCTGTCTGGTTTTCTAATGTTTTGGCATCTTTTCAGAATGTTTTGATGAGTTTTGCGGGTCTAAATCATTTTGGCGGGTTTTCGGAATATTTTGGTTGGTTTTGATTTGTTTTTATGATGTTTTGGCGGGTTTTCGGAATGTTTTGGTTGGGTTTTAGAATGTTTTGTATTCTCTTGAGTTGTTTTTATTGTGTTGGCAGGTTTTGGAATGTTTGGATTCCTTTTGGCGGGTGTTCGGAATGTTTTGGCGGGTGTTCGGAATGTTTTGATTAGTTTTGACGGGTTTTGAAATATTTTGGCGGGTTTTTGGAAGGTTTCGATTTGTTTTGATTTGTTTTGATTCTGTTTAGCCCAGTTTTTGGTGTGTTTGGATTAGCTTTGGTGGGCTTGATCATGTTTTGTCAGGTTTTTTCGAATGTATTGATGACTTCGGTCTGGTTTTCTATTTTGGCGGGTTTGAAAATATTTTTGGATTAGTTTTGGCGGGTTTGAAAATATTTTGGCTCTTTGCGCAGAGATGACGGTGCCGGTTGCGGTGCGCTCCGGGGCGCTCCTTCTGCGGAAAGACGCCTGGCAGCGGCACTTGGGACAGCTCCGCGTCTCCGTATTCTGTGTTTCTTGCCTTCTGCATCTCAGCAAAATGCTTTCCCACTAGGTCTAGCAAGGAGAAACTGTGGCAGCTGAGTAGATGTAGCCCGGCCCGCCCTTTGAAGTTGACAAGTTCTTGGCATCTCAGAGCCTCAAGGCAAGAGCAAGGTTATCTATGGTAGGCTGGGGCAG
Organism: Passer domesticus; assembly: GCF_036417665.1. Taxonomy (NCBI): domain Eukaryota; kingdom Metazoa; phylum Chordata; class Aves; order Passeriformes; family Passeridae; genus Passer; species Passer domesticus. The sequence goes on along the minus strand of NC_087478.1, from coordinate 56,488,720 downwards.
AACTAGCAGCAAGCAGAGCAAAGTTGTCCAAGAATAGCTTCCATTGGAATGCTAATGGCAATTGAAGAGGCAGGCCAGTGGCAAGCCACTAGCTTCTAGCAGTTTGAAAGTTGCAGACACAGTGCAGGTGTTGTGCGGCTTCCTTCTTGGCCTCCTAGAAGGTGCCGCGCTCTCCGTCTCTTGCTTGCCAATATGTTGCCGTGTTCCTCCTATTGTTTGGTTTGTTTTGATTTGTTTTGATGATGTTTTGGCGGGTTTCGGAATGTTTTGGTGGTGTTTTAGAATGTTTTGTTTTCTCTTGTGTTGTTTTTATTGTCTTGGCAGGTTGTGGAATATTTGGATTCCTTTTGGCGGGTTTTAAAATCTTTTGGCGGGTATTTGGAATGTTTTGGTTTGCTTTCATTTGTTTTGATTGTGTTTTGGCAAGTTATTGAAAGTTTCGATCACTTCTGACTGGTTTTCTAGTATTTTGGCATCTTTTCAGAATGTTTTGATCAGTTTTGGCAGGTTCTAAACTATTTTGTCAGGTTTTTGGAATTTTTTGGTTGGTTTTGATTTGTTTTTGTGATGTTTTGCCAAGTTTTCTGAATATTTTGATCAGTTCTGGCTGGTTTTCTAATGTTTTGGCATCTTTTCAGAATGTTTTGATGAGTTTTGCGGGTCTAAATCATTTTGGCGGGTTTTCGGAATATTTTGGTTGGTTTTGATTTGTTTTTATGATGTTTTGGCGGGTTTTCGGAATGTTTTGGTTGGGTTTTAGAATGTTTTGTATTCTCTTGAGTTGTTTTTATTGTGTTGGCAGGTTTTGGAATGTTTGGATTCCTTTTGGCGGGTGTTCGGAATGTTTTGGCGGGTGTTCGGAATGTTTTGATTAGTTTTGACGGGTTTTGAAATATTTTGGCGGGTTTTTGGAAGGTTTCGATTTGTTTTGATTTGTTTTGATTCTGTTTAGCCCAGTTTTTGGTGTGTTTGGATTAGCTTTGGTGGGCTTGATCATGTTTTGTCAGGTTTTTTCGAATGTATTGATGACTTCGGTCTGGTTTTCTATTTTGGCGGGTTTGAAAATATTTTTGGATTAGTTTTGGCGGGTTTGAAAATATTTTGGCTCTTTGCGCAGAGATGACGGTGCCGGTTGCGGTGCGCTCCGGGGCGCTCCTTCTGCGGAAAGACGCCTGGCAGCGGCACTTGGGACAGCTCCGCGTCTCCGTATTCTGTGTTTCTTGCCTTCTGCATCTCAGCAAAATGCTTTCCCACTAGGTCTAGCAAGGAGAAACTGTGGCAGCTGAGTAGATGTAGCCCAGCCCGCCCTTTGAAGTTGACAAGTTCTTGGCATCTCAGAGCCTCAAGGCAAGAGCAAGGTTATCTATGGTAGGCTGGGGCAGAACTAGCAGCAAGCAGAGCAAAGTTGTCCAAGAATAGCTTCCATTGGAATGCTAATGGCAATTGAAGAGGCAGGCCAGTGGCAAGCCACTAGCTTCTAGCAGTTTGAAAGTTGCAGACACAGTGCAGGTGTTGTGCGGCTTCCTTCTTGGCCTCCTAGAAGGTGCCGCGCTCTCCGTCTCTTGCTTGCCAATATGTTGCCGTGTTCCTCCTATTGTTTGGTTTGTTTTGATTTGTTTTGATGATGTTTTGGCGGGTTTCGGAATGTTTTGGTGGTGTTTTAGAATGTTTTGTTTTCTCTTGTGTTGTTTTTATTGTGTTGGCAGGTTGTGGAATATTTGGATTCCTTTTGGCGGGTTTTAAAATCTTTTGGCGGGTATTTGGAATGTTTTGGTTTGCTTTCATTTGTTTTGATTGTGTTTTGGCAAGTTATTGAAAGTTTCGATCACTTCTGACTGGTTTTCTAGTATTTTGGCATCTTTTCAGAATGTTTTGATCAGTTTTGGCAGGTTCTAAACTATTTTGTCAGGTTTTTGGAATTTTTTGGTTGGTTTTGATTTGTTTTTGTGATGTTTTGCCAAGTTTTCTGAATATTTTGATCAGTTCTGTCTGGTTTTCTAATGTTTTGGCATCTTTTCAGAATGTTTTGATGAGTTTTGCGGGTCTAAATCATTTTGGCGGGTTTTCGGAATATTTTGGTTGGTTTTGATTTGTTTTTATGATGTTTTGGCGGGTTTTTGGAATGTTTTGGTTGGGTTTTAGAATGTTTTGTATTCTCTTGAGTTGTTTTTATTGTGTTGGCAGGTTTTGGAATGTTTGGATTCCTTTTGGCGGGTGTTCGGAATGTTTTGGCGGGTGTTCGGAATGTTTTGATTAGTTTTGACGGGTTTTGAAATATTTTGGCGGGTTTTTGGAAGGTTTCGATTTGTTTTCATTTGTTTTGATTCTGTTTAGCCCAGTTTTTGGTGTGTTTGGATTAGCTTTGGTGGGCTTGATCATGTTTTGTCAGGTTTTTTCGAATGTATTGATAACTTCGGTCTGGTTTTCTATTTTGGCGGGTTTGAAAATATTTTTGGATTAGTTTGGCGGGTTTGAAAATATTTTGGCTCTTTGCGCAGAGATGATGGTGCCGGTTGCGGTGCGCTCCGGGGCGCTCCTTCTGCGGAAAGACGCCTGGCAGCGGCACTTGGGACAGCTCCGCGTCTCCGTATTCTGTGTTTCTTGCCTTCTGCATCTCAGCAAAATGCTTTCCCACTAGGTCTAGCAAGGAGAAACTGTGGCAGCTGAGTAGATGTAGCCCGGCCCGCCCTTTGAAGTTGACAAGTTCTTGGCATCTCAGAGCCTCAAGGCAAGAGCAAGGTTATCTATGGTAGGCTGGGGCAGAACTAGCAGCAAGCAGAGCAAAGTTGTCCAAGAATAGCTTCCATTGGAATGCTAATGGCAATTGAAGAGGCAGGCCAGTGGCAAGCCACTAGCTTCTAGCAGTTTGAAAGTTGCAGACACAGTGCAGGTGTTGTGCGGCTTCCTTCTTGGCCTCCTAGAAGGTGCCGCGCTCTCCGTCTCTTGCTTGCCAATATGTTGCCGTGTTCCTCCTATTGTTTGGTTTGTTTTGATTTGTTTTGATGATGTTTTGGCGGGTTTCGGAATGTTTTGGTGGTGTTTTAGAATGTTTTGTTTTCTCTTGTGTTGTTTTTATTGTCTTGGCAGGTTGTGGAATATTTGGATTCCTTTTGGCGGGTTTTAAAATCTTTTGGCGGGTATTTGGAATGTTTGGGTTTGCTTTCATTTGTTTTGATTGTGTTTTGGCAAGTTATTGAAAGTTTCGATCACTTCTGACTGGTTTTCTAGTATTTTGGCATCTTTTCAGAATGTTTTGATCAGTTTTGGCAGGTTCTAAACTATTTTGTCAGGTTTTTGGAATTTTTTGGTTGGTTTTGATTTGTTTTTGTGATGTTTTGCCAAGTTTTCTGAATATTTTGATCAGTTCTGTCTGGTTTTCTAATGTTTTGGCATCTTTTCAGAATGTTTTGATGAGTTTTGCGGGTCTAAATCATTTTGGCGGGTTTTCGGAATATTTTGGTTGGTTTTGATTTGTTTTTATGATGTTTTGGCGGGTTTTCGGAATGTTTTGGTTGGGTTTTAGAATGTTTTGTATTCTCTTGAGTTGTTTTTATTGTGTTGGCAGGTTTTGGAATGTTTGGATTCCTTTTGGCGGGTGTTCGGAATGTTTTGGCGGGTGTTCGGAATGTTTTGATTAGTTTTGACGGGTTTTGAAATATTTTGGCGGGTTTTTGGAAGGTTTCGATTTGTTTTGATTTGTTTTGATTCTGTTTAGCCCAGTTTTTGGTGTGTTTGGATTAGCTTTGGTGGGCTTGATCATGTTTTGTCAGGTTTTTTCGAATGTATTGATGACTTCGGTCTGGTTTTCTATTTTGGCGGGTTTGAAAATATTTTTGGATTAGTTTTGGCGGGTTTGAAAATATTTTGGCTCTTTGCGCAGAGATGACGGTGCCGGTTGCGGTGCGCTCCGGGGCGCTCCTTCTGCGGAAAGACGCCTGGCAGCGGCACTTGGGACAGCTCCGCGTCTCCGTATTCTGTGTTTCTTGCCTTCTGCATCTCAGCAAAATGCTTTCCCACTAGGTCTAGCAAGGAGAAACTGTGGCAGCTGAGTAGATGTAGCCCAGCCCGCCCTTTGAAGTTGACAAGTTCTTGGCATCTCAGAGCCTCAAGGCAAGAGCAAGGTTATCTATGGTAGGCTGGGGCAGAACTAGCAGCAAGCAGAGCAAAGTTGTCCAAGAATAGCTTCCATTGGAATGCTAATGGCAATTGAAGAGGCAGGCCAGTGGCAAGCCACTAGCTTCTAGCAGTTTGAAAGTTGCAGACACAGTGCAGGTGTTGTGCGGCTTCCTTCTTGGCCTCCTAGAAGGTGCCGCGCTCTCCGTCTCTTGCTTGCCAATATGTTGCCGTGTTCCTCCTATTGTTTGGTTTGTTTTGATTTGTTTTGATGATGTTTTGGCGGGTTTCGGAATGTTTTGGTGGTGTTTTAGAATGTTTTGTTTTCTCTTGTGTTGTTTTTATTGTGTTGGCAGGTTGTGGAATATTTGGATTCCTTTTGGCGGGTTTTAAAATCTTTTGGCGGGTATTTGGAATGTTTTGGTTTGCTTTCATTTGTTTTGATTGTGTTTTGGCAAGTTATTGAAAGTTTCGATCACTTCTGACTGGTTTTCTAGTATTTTGGCATCTTTTCAGAATGTTTTGATCAGTTTTGGCAGGTTCTAAACTATTTTGTCAGGTTTTTGGAATTTTTTGGTTGGTTTTGATTTGTTTTTGTGATGTTTTGCCAAGTTTTCTGAATATTTTGATCAGTTCTGTCTGGTTTTCTAATGTTTTGGCATCTTTTCAGAATGTTTTGATGAGTTTTGCGGGTCTAAATCATTTTGGCGGGTTTTCGGAATATTTTGGTTGGTTTTGATTTGTTTTTATGATGTTTTGGCGGGTTTTTGGAATGTTTTGGTTGGGTTTTAGAATGTTTTGTATTCTCTTGAGTTGTTTTTATTGTGTTGGCAGGTTTTGGAATGTTTGGATTCCTTTTGGCGGGTGTTCGGAATGTTTTGGCGGGTGTTCGGAATGTTTTGATTAGTTTTGACGGGTTTTGAAATATTTTGGCGGGTTTTTGGAAGGTTTCGATTTGTTTTCATTTGTTTTGATTCTGTTTAGCCCAGTTTTTGGTGTGTTTGGATTAGCTTTGGTGGGCTTGATCATGTTTTGTCAGGTTTTTTCGAATGTATTGATAACTTCGGTCTGGTTTTCTATTTTGGCGGGTTTGAAAATATTTTTGGATTAGTTTGGCGGGTTTGAAAATATTTTGGCTCTTTGCGCAGAGATGATGGTGCCGGTTGCGGTGCGCTCCGGGGCGCTCCTTCTGCGGAAAGACGCCTGGCAGCGGCACTTGGGACAGCTCCGCGTCTCCGTATTCTGTGTTTCTTGCCTTCTGCATCTCAGCAAAATGCTTTCCCACTAGGTCTAGCAAGGAGAAACTGTGGCAGCTGAGTAGATGTAGCCCGGCCCACCCTTTGAAGTTGACAAGTTCTTGGCATCTCAGAGCCTCAAGGCAAGAGCAAGGTTATCTATGGTAGGCTGGGGCAGAACTAGCAGCAAGCAGAGCAAAGTTGTCCAAGAATAGCTTCCATTGGAATGCTAATGGCAATTGAAGAGGCAGGCCAGTGGCAAGCCACTATCTTCTAGCAGTTTGAAAGTTGCAGACACAGTGCAGGTGTTGTGCGGCTTCCTTCTTGGCCTCCTAGAAGGTGCCGCGCTCTCCGTCTCTTGCTTGCCAATATGTTGCCGTGTTCCTCCTATTGTTTGGTTTGTTTTGATTTGTTTTGATGATGTTTTGGCGGGTTTCGGAATGTTTTGGTGGTGTTTTAGAATGTTTTGTTTTCTCTTGTGTTGTTTTTATTGTCTTGGCAGGTTGTGGAATATTTGGATTCCTTTTGGCGGGTTTTAAAATCTTTTGGCGGGTATTTGGAATGTTTTGGTTTGCTTTCATTTGTTTTGATTGTGTTTTGGCAAGTTATTGAAAGTTTCGATCACTTCTGACTGGTTTTCTAGTATTTTGGCATCTTTTCAGAATGTTTTGATCAGTTTTGGCAGGTTCTAAACTATTTTGTCAGGTTTTTGGAATTTTTTGGTTGGTTTTGATTTGTTTTTGTGATGTTTTGCCAAGTTTTCTGAATATTTTGATCAGTTCTGGCTGGTTTTCTAATGTTTTGGCATCTTTTCAGAATGTTTTGATGAGTTTTGCGGGTCTAAATCATTTTGGCGGGTTTTCGGAATATTTTGGTTGGTTTTGATTTGTTTTTATGATGTTTTGGCGGGTTTTTGGAATGTTTTGGTTGGGTTTTAGAATGTTTTGTATTCTCTTGAGTTGTTTTTATTGTGTTGGCAGGTTTTGGAATGTTTGGATTCCTTTTGGCGGGTGTTCGGAATGTTTTGGCGGGTGTTCGGAATGTTTTGATTAGTTTTGACGGGTTTTGAAATATTTTGGCGGGTTTTTGGAAGGTTTCGATTTGTTTTGATTTGTTTTGATTCTGTTTAGCCCAGTTTTTGGTGTGTTTGGATTAGCTTTGGTGGGCTTGATCATGTTTTGTCAGGTTTTTTCGAATGTATTGATGACTTCGGTCTGGTTTTCTATTTTGGCGGGTTTGAAAATATTTTTGGATTAGTTTTGGCGGGTTTGAAAATATTTTGGCTCTTTGCGCAGAGATGACGGTGCCGGTTGCGGTGCGCTCCGGGGCGCTCCTTCTGCGGAAAGACGCCTGGCAGCAGCACTTGGGACAGCTCCGCGTCTCCGTATTCTGTGTTTCTTGCCTTCTGCATCTCAGCAAAATGCTTTCCCACTAGGTCTAGCAAGGAGAAACTGTGGCAGCTGAGTAGATGTAGCCCGGCCCGCCCTTTGAAGTTGACAAGTTCTTGGCATCTCAGAGCCTCAAGGCAAGAGCAAGGTTATCTATGGTAGGCTGGGGCAGAACTAGCAGCAAGCAGAGCAAAGTTGTCCAAGAATAGCTTCCATTGGAATGCTAATGGCAATTGAAGAGGCAGGCCAGTGGCAAGCCACTAGCTTCTAGCAGTTTGAAAGTTGCAGACACAGTGCAGGTGTTGTGCGGCTTCCTTCTTGGCCTCCTAGAAGGTGCCGCGCTCTCCGTCTCTTGCTTGCCAATATGTTGCCGTGTTCCTCCTATTGTTTGGTTTGTTTTGATTTGTTTTGATGATGTTTTGGCGGGTTTCGGAATGTTTTGGTGGTGTTTTAGAATGTTTTGTTTTCTCTTGTGTTGTTTTTATTGTCTTGGCAGGTTGTGGAATATTTGGATTCCTTTTGGCGGGTTTTAAAATCTTTTGGCGGGTATTTGGAATGTTTTGGTTTGCTTTCATTTGTTTTGATTGTGTTTTGGCAAGTTATTGAAAGTTTCGATCACTTCTGACTGGTTTTCTAGTATTTTGGCATCTTTTCAGAATGTTTTGATCAGTTTTGGCAGGTTCTAAACTATTTTGTCAGGTTTTTGGAATTTTTTGGTTGGTTTTGATTTGTTTTTGTGATGTTTTGCCAAGTTTTCTGAATATTTTGATCAGTTCTGGCTGGTTTTCTAATGTTTTGGCATCTTTTCAGAATGTTTTGATGAGTTTTGCGGGTCTAAATCATTTTGGCGGGTTTTCGGAATATTTTGGTTGGTTTTGATTTGTTTTTATGATGTTTTGGCGGGTTTTCGGAATGTTTTGGTTGGGTTTTAGAATGTTTTGTATTCTCTTGAGTTGTTTTTATTGTGTTGGCAGGTTTTGGAATGTTTGGATTCCTTTTGGCGGGTGTTCGGAATGTTTTGGCGGGTGTTCGGAATGTTTTGATTAGTTTTGACGGGTTTTGAAATATTTTGGCGGGTTTTTGGAAGGTTTCGATTTGTTTTGATTTGTTTTGATTCTGTTTAGCCCAGTTTTTGGTGTGTTTGGATTAGCTTTGGTGGGCTTGATCATGTTTTGTCAGGTTTTTTCGAATGCATTGATCACTTCGGTCTGGTTTTCTATTTTGGCGGGTTTGAAAATATTTTTGGATTAGTTTTGGCGGGTTTGAAAATATTTTGGCTCTTTGCGCAGAGATGACGGTGCCGGTTGCGGTGCGCTCCGGGGCGCTCCTTCTGCGGAAAGACGCCTGGCAGCGGCACTTGGGACAGCTCCGCGTCTCCGTATTCTGTGTTTCTTGCCTTCTGCATCTCAGCAAAATGCTTTCCCACTAGGTCTAGCAAGGAGAAACTGTGGCAGCTGAGTAGATGTAGCCCGGCCCGCCCTTTGAAGTTGACAAGTTCTTGGCATCTCAGAGCCTCAAGGCAAGAGCAAGGTTATCTATGGTAGGCTGGGGCAGAACTAGCAGCAAGCAGAGCAAAGTTGTCCAAGAATAGCTTCCATTGGAATGCTAATGGCAATTGAAGAGGCAGGCCAGTGGCAAGCCACTAGCTTCTAGCAGTTTGAAAGTTGCAGACACAGTGCAGGTGTTGTGCGGCTTCCTTCTTGGCCTCCTAGAAGGTGCCGCGCTCTCCGTCTCTTGCTTGCCAATATGTTGCCGTGTTCCTCCTATTGTTTGGTTTGTTTTGATTTGTTTTGATGATGTTTTGGCGGGTTTCGGAATGTTTTGGTGGTGTTTTAGAATGTTTTGTTTTCTCTTGTGTTGTTTTTATTGTCTTGGCAGGTTGTGGAATATTTGGATTCCTTTTGGCGGGTTTTAAAATCTTTTGGCGGGTATTTGGAATGTTTTGGTTTGCTTTCATTTGTTTTGATTGTGTTTTGGCAAGTTATTGAAAGTTTCGATCACTTCTGACTGGTTTTCTAGTATTTTGGCATCTTTTCAGAATGTTTTGATCAGTTTTGGCAGGTTCTAAACTATTTTGTCAGGTTTTTGGAATTTTTTGGTTGGTTTTGATTTGTTTTTGTGATGTTTTGCCAAGTTTTCTGAATATTTTGATCAGTTCTGTCTGGTTTTCTAATGTTTTGGCATCTTTTCAGAATGTTTTGATGAGTTTTGCGGGTCTAAATCATTTTGGCGGGTTTTCGGAATATTTTGGTTGGTTTTGATTTGTTTTTATGATGTTTTGGCGGGTTTTTGGAATGTTTTGGTTGGCTTTTAGAATGTTTTGTATTCTCTTGAGTTGTTTTTATTGTGTTGGCAGGTTTTGGAATGTTTGGATTCCTTTTGGCGGGTGTTCGGAATGTTTTGGCGGGTGTTCGGAATGTTTTGATTAGTTTTGACGGGTTTTGAAATATTTTGGCGGGTTTTTGGAAGGTTTCGATTTGTTTTGATTTGTTTTGATTCTGTTTAGCCCAGTTTTTGGTGTGTTTGGATTAGCTTTGGTGGGCTTGATCATGTTTTGTCAGGTTTTTTCGAATGTATTGATGACTTCGGTCTGGTTTTCTATTTTGGCGGGTTTGAAAATATTTTTGGATTAGTTTTGGCGGGTTTGAAAATATTTTGGCTCTTTGCGCAGAGATGACGGTGCCGGTTGCGGTGCGCTCCGGGGCGCTCCTTCTGCGGAAAGACGCCTGGCAGCGGCACTTGGGACAGCTCCGCGTCTCCGTATTCTGTGTTTCTTGCCTTCTGCATCTCAGCAAAATGCTTTCCCACTAGGTCTAGCAAGGAGAAACTGTGGCAGCTGAGTAGATGTAGCCCGGCCCGCCCTTTGAAGTTGACAAGTTCTTGGCATCTCAGAGCCTCAAGGCAAGAGCAAGGTTATCTATGGTAGGCTGGGGCAGAACTAGCAGCAAGCAGAGCAAAGTTGTCCAAGAATAGCTTCCATTGGAATGCTAATGGCAATTGAAGAGGCAGGCCAGTGGCAAGCCACTAGCTTCTAGCAGTTTGAAAGTTGCAGACACAGTGCAGGTGTTGTGCGGCTTCCTTCTTGGCCTCCTAGAAGGTGCCGCGCTCTCCGTCTCTTGCTTGCCAATATGTTGCCGTGTTCCTCCTATTGTTTGGTTTGTTTTGATTTGTTTTGATGATGTTTTGGCGGGTTTCGGAATGTTTTGGTGGTGTTTTAGAATGTTTTGTTTTCTCTTGTGTTGTTTTTATTGTCTTGGCAGGTTGTGGAATATTTGGATTCCTTTTGGCGGGTTTTAAAATCTTTTGGCGGGTATTTGGAATGTTTTGGTTTGCTTTCATTTGTTTTGATTGTGTTTTGGCAAGTTATTGAAAGTTTCGATCACTTCTGACTGGTTTTCTAGTATTTTGGCATCTTTTCAGAATGTTTTGATCAGTTTTGGCAGGTTCTAAACTATTTTGTCAGGTTTTTGGAATTTTTTGGTTGGTTTTGATTTGTTTTTGTGATGTTTTGCCAAGTTTTCTGAATATTTTGATCAGTTCTGGCTGGTTTTCTAATGTTTTGGCATCTTTTCAGAATGTTTTGATGAGTTTTGCGGGTCTAAATCATTTTGGCGGGTTTTCGGAATATTTTGGTTGGTTTTGATTTGTTTTTATGATGTTTTGGCGGGTTTTTGGAATGTTTTGGTTGGGTTTTAGAATGTTTTGTATTCTCTTGAGTTGTTTTTATTGTGTTGGCAGGTTTTGGAATGTTTGGATTCCTTTTGGCGGGTGTTCGGAATGTTTTGGCGGGTGTTCGGAATGTTTTGATTAGTTTTGACGGGTTTTGAAATATTTTGGCGGGTTTTTGGAAGGTTTCGATTTGTTTTGATTTGTTTTGATTCTGTTTAGCCCAGTTTTTGGTGTGTTTGGATTAGCTTTGGTGGGCTTGATCATGTTTTGTCAGGTTTTTTCGAATGTATTGATGACTTCGGTCTGGTTTTCTATTTTGGCGGGTTTGAAAATATTTTTGGATTAGTTTGGCGGGTTTGAAAATATTTTGGCTCTTTGCGCAGAGATGACGGTGCCGGTTGCGGTGCGCTCCGGGGCGCTCCTTCTGCGGAAAGACGCCTGGCAGCGGCACTTGGGACAGCTCCGCGTCTCCGTATTCTGTGTTTCTTGCCTTCTGCATCTCAGCAAAATGCTTTCCCACTAGGTCTAGCAAGGAGAAACTGTGGCAGCTGAGTAGATGTAGCCCGGCCCACCCTTTGAAGTTGACAAGTTCTTGGCATCTCAGAGCCTCAAGGCAAGAGCAAGGTTATCTATGGTAGGCTGGGGCAGAACTAGCAGCAAGCAGAGCAAAGTTGTCCAAGAATAGCTTCCATTGGAATGCTAATGGCAATTGAAGAGGCAGGCCAGTGGCAAGCCACTATCTTCTAGCAGTTTGAAAGTTGCAGACACAGTGCAGGTGTTGTGCGGCTTCCTTCTTGGCCTCCTAGAAGGTGCCGCGCTCTCCGTCTCTTGCTTGCCAATATGTTGCCGTGTTCCTCCTATTGTTTGGTTTGTTTTGATTTGTTTTGATGATGTTTTGGCGGGTTTCGGAATGTTTTGGTGGTGTTTTAGAATGTTTTGTTTTCTCTTGTGTTGTTTTTATTGTCTTGGCAGGTTGTGGAATATTTGGATTCCTTTTGGCGGGTTTTAAAATCTTTTGGCGGGTATTTGGAATGTTTTGGTTTGCTTTCATTTGTTTTGATTGTGTTTTGGCAAGTTATTGAAAGTTTCGATCACTTCTGACTGGTTTTCTAGTATTTTGGCATCTTTTCAGAATGTTTTGATCAGTTTTGGCAGGTTCTAAACTATTTTGTCAGGTTTTTGGAATTTTTTGGTTGGTTTTGATTTGTTTTTGTGATGTTTTGCCAAGTTTTCTGAATATTTTGATCAGTTCTGGCTGGTTTTCTAATGTTTTGGCATCTTTTCAGAATGTTTTGATGAGTTTTGCGGGTCTAAATCATTTTGGCGGGTTTTCGGAATATTTTGGTTGGTTTTGATTTGTTTTTATGATGTTTTGGCGGGTTTTCGGAATGTTTTGGTTGGGTTTTAGAATGTTTTGTATTCTCTTGAGTTGTTTTTATTGTGTTGGCAGGTTTTGGAATGTTTGGATTCCTTTTGGCGGGTGTTCGGAATGTTTTGGCGGGTGTTCGGAATGTTTTGATTAGTTTTGACGGGTTTTGAAATATTTTGGCGGGTTTTTGGAAGGTTTCGATTTGTTTTGATTTGTTTTGATTCTGTTTAGCCCAGTTTTTGGTGTGTTTGGATTAGCTTTGGTGGGCTTGATCATGTTTTGTCAGGTTTTTTCGAATGTATTGATGACTTCGGTCTGGTTTTCTATTTTGGCGGGTTTGAAAATATTTTTGGATTAGTTTTGGCGGGTTTGAAAATATTTTGGCTCTTTGCGCAGAGATGACGGTGCCGGTTGCGGTGCGCTCCGGGGCGCTCCTTCTGCGGAAAGACGCCTGGCAGCGGCACTTGGGACAGCTCCGCGTCTCCGTATTCTGTGTTTCTTGCCTTCTGCATCTCAGCAAAATGCTTTCCCACTAGGTCTAGCAAGGAGAAACTGTGGCAGCTGAGTAGATGTAGCCCGGCCCGCCCTTTGAAGTTGACAAGTTCTTGGCATCTCAGAGCCTCAAGGCAAGAGCAAGGTTATCTATGGTAGGCTGGGGCAGAACTAGCAGCAAGCAGAGCAAAGTTGTCCAAGAATAGCTTCCATTGGAATGCTAATGGCAATTGAAGAGGCAGGCCAGTGGCAAGCCACTAGCTTCTAGCAGTTTGAAAGTTGCAGACACAGTGCAGGTGTTGTGCGGCTTCCTTCTTGGCCTCCTAGAAGGTGCCGCGCTCTCCGTCTCTTGCTTGCCAATATGTTGCCGTGTTCCTCCTATTGTTTGGTTTGTTTTGATTTGTTTTGATGATGTTTTGGCGGGTTTCGGAATGTTTTGGTGGTGTTTTAGAATGTTTTGTTTTCTCTTGTGTTGTTTTTATTGTGTTGGCAGGTTGTGGAATATTTGGATTCCTTTTGGCGGGTTTTAAAATCTTTTGGCGGGTATTTGGAATGTTTTGGTTTGCTTTCATTTGTTTTGATTGTGTTTTGGCAAGTTATTGAAAGTTTCGATCACTTCTGACTGGTTTTCTAGTATTTTGGCATCTTTTCAGAATGTTTTGATCAGTTTTGGCAGGTTCTAAACTATTTTGTCAGGTTTTTGGAATTTTTTGGTTGGTTTTGATTTGTTTTTGTGATGTTTTGCCAAGTTTTCTGAATATTTTGATCAGTTCTGTCTGGTTTTCTAATGTTTTGGCATCTTTTCAGAATGTTTTGATGAGTTTTGCGGGTCTAAATCATTTTGGCGGGTTTTCGGAATATTTTGGTTGGTTTTGATTTGTTTTTATGATGTTTTGGCGGGTTTTTGGAATGTTTTGGTTGGGTTTTAGAATGTTTTGTATTCTCTTGAGTTGTTTTTATTGTGTTGGCAGGTTTTGGAATGTTTGGATTCCTTTTGGCGGGTGTTCGGAATGTTTTGGCGGGTGTTCGGAATGTTTTGATTAGTTTTGACGGGTTTTGAAATATTTTGGCGGGTTTTTGGAAGGTTTCGATTTGTTTTCATTTGTTTTGATTCTGTTTAGCCCAGTTTTTGGTGTGTTTGGATTAGCTTTGGTGGGCTTGATCATGTTTTGTCAGGTTTTTTCGAATGTATTGATAACTTCGGTCTGGTTTTCTATTTTGGCGGGTTTGAAAATATTTTTGGATTAGTTTGGCGGGTTTGAAAATATTTTGGCTCTTTGCGCAGAGATGATGGTGCCGGTTGCGGTGCGCTCCGGGGCGCTCCTTCTGCGGAAAGACGCCTGGCAGCGGCACTTGGGACAGCTCCGCGTCTCCGTATTCTGTGTTTCTTGCCTTCTGCATCTCAGCAAAATGCTTTCCCACTAGGTCTAGCAAGGAGAAACTGTGGCAGCTGAGTAGATGTAGCCCGGCCCGCCCTTTGAAGTTGACAAGTTCTTGGCATCTCAGAGCCTCAAGGCAAGAGCAAGGTTATCTATGGTAGGCTGGGGCAGAACTAGCAGCAAGCAGAGCAAAGTTGTCCAAGAATAGCTTCCATTGGAATGCTAATGGCAATTGAAGAGGCAGGCCAGTGGCAAGCCACTAGCTTCTAGCAGTTTGAAAGTTGCAGACACAGTGCAGGTGTTGTGCGGCTTCCTTCTTGGCCTCCTAGAAGGTGCTGCGCTCTCCGTCTCTTGCTTGCCAATATGTTGCCGTGTTCCTCCTATTGTTTGGTTTGTTTTGATTTGTTTTGATGATGTTTTGGCGGGTTTCGGAATGTTTTGGTGGTGTTTTAGAATGTTTTGTTTTCTCTTGTGTTGTTTTTATTGTCTTGGCAGGTTGTGGAATATTTGGATTCCTTTTGGCGGGTTTTAAAATCTTTTGGCGGGTATTTGGAATGTTTTGGTTTGCTTTCATTTGTTTTGATTGTGTTTTGGCAAGTTATTGAAAGTTTCGATCACTTCTGACTGGTTTTCTAGTATTTTGGCATCTTTTCAGAATGTTTTGATCAGTTTTGGCAGGTTCTAAACTATTTTGTCAGGTTTTTGGAATTTTTTGGTTGGTTTTGATTTGTTTTTGTGATGTTTTGCCAAGTTTTCTGAATATTTTGATCAGTTCTGGCTGGTTTTCTAATGTTTTGGCATCTTTTCAGAATGTTTTGATGAGTTTTGCGGGTCTAAATCATTTTGGCGGGTTTTCGGAATATTTTGGTTGGTTTTGATTTGTTTTTATGATGTTTTGGCGGGTTTTTGGAATGTTTTGGTTGGGTTTTAGAATGTTTTGTATTCTCTTGAGTTGTTTTTATTGTGTTGGCAGGTTTTGGAATGTTTGGATTCCTTTTGGCGGGTGTTCGGAATGTTTTGGCGGGTGTTCGGAATGTTTTGATTAGTTTTGACGGGTTTTGAAATATTTTGGCGGGTTTTTGGAAGGTTTCGATTTGTTTTGATTTGTTTTGATTCTGTTTAGCCCAGTTTTTGGTGTGTTTGGATTAGCTTTGGTGGGCTTGATCATGTTTTGTCAGGTTTTTTCGAATGTATTGATCTCTTCTGTCTGGTTTTCTATTTTGGCGGGTTTGAAAATATTTTTGGATTAGTTTTGGCGGGTTTGAAAATATTTTGGCTCTTTGCGCAGAGATGACGGTGCCGGTTGCGGTGCGCTCCGGGGCGCTCCTTCTGCGGAAAGACGCCTGGCAGCGGCACTTGGGACAGCTCCGCGTCTCCGTATTCTGTGTTTCTTGCCTTCTGCATCTCAGCAAAATGCTTTCCCACTAGGTCTAGCAAGGAGAAACTGTGGCAGCTGAGTAGATGTAGCCCGGCCCACCCTTTGAAGTTGACAAGTTCTTGGCATCTCAGAGCCTCAAGGCAAGAGCAAGGTTATCTATGGTAGGCTGGGGCAGAACTAGCAGCAAGCAGAGCAAAGTTGTCCAAGAATAGCTTCCATTGGAATGCTAATGGCAATTGAAGAGGCAGGCCAGTGGCAAGCCACTAGCTTCTAGCAGTTTGAAAGTTGCAGACACAGTGCAGGTGTTGTGCGGCTTCCTTCTTGGCCTCCTAGAAGGTGCCGCGCTCTCCGTCTCTTGCTTG
Source organism: Passer domesticus (assembly GCF_036417665.1). Classification (NCBI taxonomy): domain Eukaryota; kingdom Metazoa; phylum Chordata; class Aves; order Passeriformes; family Passeridae; genus Passer; species Passer domesticus. The sequence goes on along the minus strand of NC_087478.1, from coordinate 56,473,335 downwards.
CCAATATGTTGCCGTGTTCCTCCTATTGTTTGGTTTGTTTTGATTTGTTTTGATGATGTTTTGGCGGGTTTCGGAATGTTTTGGTGGTGTTTTAGAATGTTTTGTTTTCTCTTGTGTTGTTTTTATTGTCTTGGCAGGTTGTGGAATATTTGGATTCCTTTTGGCGGGTTTTAAAATCTTTTGGCGGGTATTTGGAATGTTTTGGTTTGCTTTCATTTGTTTTGATTGTGTTTTGGCAAGTTATTGAAAGTTTCGATCACTTCTGACTGGTTTTCTAGTATTTTGGCATCTTTTCAGAATGTTTTGATCAGTTTTGGCAGGTTCTAAACTATTTTGTCAGGTTTTTGGAATTTTTTGGTTGGTTTTGATTTGTTTTTGTGATGTTTTGCCAAGTTTTCTGAATATTTTGATCAGTTCTGGCTGGTTTTCTAATGTTTTGGCATCTTTTCAGAATGTTTTGATGAGTTTTGCGGGTCTAAATCATTTTGGCGGGTTTTCGGAATATTTTGGTTGGTTTTGATTTGTTTTTATGATGTTTTGGCGGGTTTTCGGAATGTTTTGGTTGGGTTTTAGAATGTTTTGTATTCTCTTGAGTTGTTTTTATTGTGTTGGCAGGTTTTGGAATGTTTGGATTCCTTTTGGCGGGTGTTCGGAATGTTTTGGCGGGTGTTCGGAATGTTTTGATTAGTTTTGACGGGTTTTGAAATATTTTGGCGGGTTTTTGGAAGGTTTCGATTTGTTTTGATTTGTTTTGATTCTGTTTAGCCCAGTTTTTGGTGTGTTTGGATTAGCTTTGGTGGGCTTGATCATGTTTTGTCAGGTTTTTTCGAATGCATTGATCACTTCGGTCTGGTTTTCTATTTTGGCGGGTTTGAAAATATTTTTGGATTAGTTTTGGCGGGTTTGAAAATATTTTGGCTCTTTGCGCAGAGATGACGGTGCCGGTTGCGGTGCGCTCCGGGGCGCTCCTTCTGCGGAAAGACGCCTGGCAGCGGCACTTGGGACAGCTCCGCGTCTCCGTATTCTGTGTTTCTTGCCTTCTGCATCTCAGCAAAATGCTTTCCCACTAGGTCTAGCAAGGAGAAACTGTGGCAGCTGAGTAGATGTAGCCCGGCCCGCCCTTTGAAGTTGACAAGTTCTTGGCATCTCAGAGCCTCAAGGCAAGAGCAAGGTTATCTATGGTAGGCTGGGGCAGAACTAGCAGCAAGCAGAGCAAAGTTGTCCAAGAATAGCTTCCATTGGAATGCTAATGGCAATTGAAGAGGCAGGCCAGTGGCAAGCCACTAGCTTCTAGCAGTTTGAAAGTTGCAGACACAGTGCAGGTGTTGTGCGGCTTCCTTCTTGGCCTCCTAGAAGGTGCCGCGCTCTCCGTCTCTTGCTTGCCAATATGTTGCCGTGTTCCTCCTATTGTTTGGTTTGTTTTGATTTGTTTTGATGATGTTTTGGCGGGTTTCGGAATGTTTTGGTGGTGTTTTAGAATGTTTTGTTTTCTCTTGTGTTGTTTTTATTGTCTTGGCAGGTTGTGGAATATTTGGATTCCTTTTGGCGGGTTTTAAAATCTTTTGGCGGGTATTTGGAATGTTTTGGTTTGCTTTCATTTGTTTTGATTGTGTTTTGGCAAGTTATTGAAAGTTTCGATCACTTCTGACTGGTTTTCTAGTATTTTGGCATCTTTTCAGAATGTTTTGATCAGTTTTGGCAGGTTCTAAACTATTTTGTCAGGTTTTTGGAATTTTTTGGTTGGTTTTGATTTGTTTTTGTGATGTTTTGCCAAGTTTTCTGAATATTTTGATCAGTTCTGTCTGGTTTTCTAATGTTTTGGCATCTTTTCAGAATGTTTTGATGAGTTTTGCGGGTCTAAATCATTTTGGCGGGTTTTCGGAATATTTTGGTTGGTTTTGATTTGTTTTTATGATGTTTTGGCGGGTTTTTGGAATGTTTTGGTTGGGTTTTAGAATGTTTTGTATTCTCTTGAGTTGTTTTTATTGTGTTGGCAGGTTTTGGAATGTTTGGATTCCTTTTGGCGGGTGTTCGGAATGTTTTGGCGGGTGTTCGGAATGTTTTGATTAGTTTTGACGGGTTTTGAAATATTTTGGCGGGTTTTTGGAAGGTTTCGATTTGTTTTGATTTGTTTTGATTCTGTTTAGCCCAGTTTTTGGTGTGTTTGGATTAGCTTTGGTGGGCTTGATCATGTTTTGTCAGGTTTTTTCGAATGTATTGATGACTTCGGTCTGGTTTTCTATTTTGGCGGGTTTGAAAATATTTTTGGATTAGTTTTGGCGGGTTTGAAAATATTTTGGCTCTTTGCGCAGAGATGACGGTGCCGGTTGCGGTGCGCTCCGGGGCGCTCCTTCTGCGGAAAGACGCCTGGCAGCGGCACTTGGGACAGCTCCGCGTCTCCGTATTCTGTGTTTCTTGCCTTCTGCATCTCAGCAAAATGCTTTCCCACTAGGTCTAGCAAGGAGAAACTGTGGCAGCTGAGTAGATGTAGCCCGGCCCGCCCTTTGAAGTTGACAAGTTCTTGGCATCTCAGAGCCTCAAGGCAAGAGCAAGGTTATCTATGGTAGGCTGGGGCAGAACTAGCAGCAAGCAGAGCAAAGTTGTCCAAGAATAGCTTCCATTGGAATGCTAATGGCAATTGAAGAGGCAGGCCAGTGGCAAGCCACTAGCTTCTAGCAGTTTGAAAGTTGCAGACACAGTGCAGGTGTTGTGCGGCTTCCTTCTTGGCCTCCTAGAAGGTGCCGCGCTCTCCGTCTCTTGCTTGCCAATATGTTGCCGTGTTCCTCCTATTGTTTGGTTTGTTTTGATTTGTTTTGATGATGTTTTGGCGGGTTTCGGAATGTTTTGGTGGTGTTTTAGAATGTTTTGTTTTCTCTTGTGTTGTTTTTATTGTCTTGGCAGGTTGTGGAATATTTGGATTCCTTTTGGCGGGTTTTAAAATCTTTTGGCGGGTATTTGGAATGTTTTGGTTTGCTTTCATTTGTTTTGATTGTGTTTTGGCAAGTTATTGAAAGTTTCGATCACTTCTGACTGGTTTTCTAGTATTTTGGCATCTTTTCAGAATGTTTTGATCAGTTTTGGCAGGTTCTAAACTATTTTGTCAGGTTTTTGGAATTTTTTGGTTGGTTTTGATTTGTTTTTGTGATGTTTTGCCAAGTTTTCTGAATATTTTGATCAGTTCTGGCTGGTTTTCTAATGTTTTGGCATCTTTTCAGAATGTTTTGATGAGTTTTGCGGGTCTAAATCATTTTGGCGGGTTTTCGGAATATTTTGGTTGGTTTTGATTTGTTTTTATGATGTTTTGGCGGGTTTTTGGAATGTTTTGGTTGGGTTTTAGAATGTTTTGTATTCTCTTGAGTTGTTTTTATTGTGTTGGCAGGTTTTGGAATGTTTGGATTCCTTTTGGCGGGTGTTCGGAATGTTTTGGCGGGTGTTCGGAATGTTTTGATTAGTTTTGACGGGTTTTGAAATATTTTGGCGGGTTTTTGGAAGGTTTCGATTTGTTTTGATTTGTTTTGATTCTGTTTAGCCCAGTTTTTGGTGTGTTTGGATTAGCTTTGGTGGGCTTGATCATGTTTTGTCAGGTTTTTTCGAATGTATTGATGACTTCGGTCTGGTTTTCTATTTTGGCGGGTTTGAAAATATTTTTGGATTAGTTTGGCAGGTTTGAAAATATTTTGGCTCTTTGCGCAGAGATGACGGTGCCGGTTGCGGTGCGCTCCGGGGCGCTCCTTCTGCGGAAAGACGCCTGGCAGCGGCACTTGGGACAGCTCCGCGTCTCCGTATTCTGTGTTTCTTGCCTTCTGCATCTCAGCAAAATGCTTTCCCACTAGGTCTAGCAAGGAGAAACTGTGGCAGCTGAGTAGATGTAGCCCGGCCCACCCTTTGAAGTTGACAAGTTCTTGGCATCTCAGAGCCTCAAGGCAAGAGCAAGGTTATCTATGGTAGGCTGGGGCAGAACTAGCAGCAAGCAGAGCAAAGTTGTCCAAGAATAGCTTCCATTGGAATGCTAATGGCAATTGAAGAGGCAGGCCAGTGGCAAGCCACTAGCTTCTAGCAGTTTGAAAGTTGCAGACACAGTGCAGGTGTTGTGCGGCTTCCTTCTTGGCCTCCTAGAAGGTGCCGCGCTCTCCGTCTCTTGCTTGCCAATATGTTGCCGTGTTCCTCCTATTGTTTGGTTTGTTTTGATTTGTTTTGATGATGTTTTGGCGGGTTTCGGAATGTTTTGGTGGTGTTTTAGAATGTTTTGTTTTCTCTTGTGTTGTTTTTATTGTCTTGGCAGGTTGTGGAATATTTGGATTCCTTTTGGCGGGTTTTAAAATCTTTTGGCGGGTATTTGGAATGTTTTGGTTTGCTTTCATTTGTTTTGATTGTGTTTTGGCAAGTTATTGAAAGTTTCGATCACTTCTGACTGGTTTTCTAGTATTTTGGCATCTTTTCAGAATGTTTTGATCAGTTTTGGCAGGTTCTAAACTATTTTGTCAGGTTTTTGGAATTTTTTGGTTGGTTTTGATTTGTTTTTGTGATGTTTTGCCAAGTTTTCTGAATATTTTGATCAGTTCTGTCTGGTTTTCTAATGTTTTGGCATCTTTTCAGAATGTTTTGATGAGTTTTGTGGGTCTAAATCATTTTGGCGGGTTTTCGGAATATTTTGGTTGGTTTTGATTTGTTTTTATGATGTTTTGGCGGGTTTTTGGAATGTTTTGGTTGGGTTTTAGAATGTTTTGTATTCTCTTGAGTTGTTTTTATTGTGTTGGCAGGTTTTGGAATGTTTGGATTCCTTTTGGCGGGTGTTCGGAATGTTTTGGCGGGTGTTCGGAATGTTTTGATTAGTTTTGACGGGTTTTGAAATATTTTGGCGGGTTTTTGGAAGGTTTCGATTTGTTTTGATTTGTTTTGATTCTGTTTAGCCCAGTTTTTGGTGTGTTTGGATTAGCTTTGGTGGGCTTGATCATGTTTTGTCAGGTTTTTTCGAATGTATTGATGACTTCGGTCTGGTTTTCTATTTTGGCGGGTTTGAAAATATTTTTGGATTAGTTTTGGCGGGTTTGAAAATATTTTGGCTCTTTGCGCAGAGATGACGGTGCCGGTTGCGGTGCGCTCCGGGGCGCTCCTTCTGCGGAAAGACGCCTGGCAGCGGCACTTGGGACAGCTCCGCGTCTCCGTATTCTGTGTTTCTTGCCTTCTGCATCTCAGCAAAATGCTTTCCCACTAGGTCTAGCAAGGAGAAACTGTGGCAGCTGAGTAGATGTAGCCCGGCCCGCCCTTTGAAGTTGACAAGTTCTTGGCATCTCAGAGCCTCAAGGCAAGAGCAAGGTTATCTATGGTAGGCTGGGGCAGAACTAGCAGCAAGCAGAGCAAAGTTGTCCAAGAATAGCTTCCATTGGAATGCTAATGGCAATTGAAGAGGCAGGCCAGTGGCAAGCCACTAGCTTCTAGCAGTTTGAAAGTTGCAGACACAGTGCAGGTGTTGTGCGGCTTCCTTCTTGGCCTCCTAGAAGGTGCCGCGCTCTCCGTCTCTGGCTTGCCAATATGTTGCCGTGTTCCTCCTATTGTTTGGTTTGTTTTGATTTGTTTTGATGATGTTTTGGCGGGTTTCGGAATGTTTTGGTGGTGTTTTAGAATGTTTTGTTTTCTCTTGTGTTGTTTTTATTGTCTTGGCAGGTTGTGGAATATTTGGATTCCTTTTGGCGGGTTTTAAAATCTTTTGGCGGGTATTTGGAATGTTTGGGTTTGCTTTCATTTGTTTTGATTGTGTTTTGGCAAGTTATTGAAAGTTTCGATCACTTCTGACTGGTTTTCTAGTATTTTGGCATCTTTTCAGAATGTTTTGATCAGTTTTGGCAGGTTCTAAACTATTTTGTCAGGTTTTTGGAATTTTTTGGTTGGTTTTGATTTGTTTTTGTGATGTTTTGCCAAGTTTTCTGAATATTTTGATCAGTTCTGTCTGGTTTTCTAATGTTTTGGCATCTTTTCAGAATGTTTTGATGAGTTTTGCGGGTCTAAATCATTTTGGCGGGTTTTCGGAATATTTTGGTTGGTTTTGATTTGTTTTTATGATGTTTTGGCGGGTTTTTGGAATGTTTTGGTTGGGTTTTAGAATGTTTTGTATTCTCTTGAGTTGTTTTTATTGTGTTGGCAGGTTTTGGAATGTTTGGATTCCTTTTGGCGGGTGTTCGGAATGTTTTGGCGGGTGTTCGGAATGTTTTGATTAGTTTTGACGGGTTTTGAAATATTTTGGCGGGTTTTTGGAAGGTTTCGATTTGTTTTGATTTGTTTTGATTCTGTTTAGCCCAGTTTTTGGTGTGTTTGGATTAGCTTTGGTGGGCTTGATCATGTTTTGTCAGGTTTTTTCGAATGTATTGATGACTTCGGTCTGGTTTTCTATTTTGGCGGGTTTGAAAATATTTTTGGATTAGTTTTGGCGGGTTTGAAAATATTTTGGCTCTTTGCGCAGAGATGACGGTGCCGGTTGCGGTGCGCTCCGGGGCGCTCCTTCTGCGGAAAGACGCCTGGCAGCAGCACTTGGGACAGCTCCGCGTCTCCGTATTCTGTGTTTCTTGCCTTCTGCATCTCAGCAAAATGCTTTCCCACTAGGTCTAGCAAGGAGAAACTGTGGCAGCTGAGTAGATGTAGCCCGGCCCGCCCTTTGAAGTTGACAAGTTCTTGGCATCTCAGAGCCTCAAGGCAAGAGCAAGGTTATCTATGGTAGGCTGGGGCAGAACTAGCAGCAAGCAGAGCAAAGTTGTCCAAGAATAGCTTCCATTGGAATGCTAATGGCAATTGAAGAGGCAGGCCAGTGGCAAGCCACTAGCTTCTAGCAGTTTGAAAGTTGCAGACACAGTGCAGGTGTTGTGCGGCTTCCTTCTTGGCCTCCTAGAAGGTGCTGCGCTCTCCGTCTCTTGCTTGCCAATATGTTGCCGTGTTCCTCCTATTGTTTGGTTTGTTTTGATTTGTTTTGATGATGTTTTGGCGGGTTTCGGAATGTTTTGGTGGTGTTTTAGAATGTTTTGTTTTCTCTTGTGTTGTTTTTATTGTCTTGGCAGGTTGTGGAATATTTGGATTCCTTTTGGCGGGTTTTAAAATCTTTTGGCGGGTATTTGGAATGTTTTGGTTTGCTTTCATTTGTTTTGATTGTGTTTTGGCAAGTTATTGAAAGTTTCGATCACTTCTGACTGGTTTTCTAGTATTTTGGCATCTTTTCAGAATGTTTTGATCAGTTTTGGCAGGTTCTAAACTATTTTGTCAGGTTTTTGGAATTTTTTGGTTGGTTTTGATTTGTTTTTGTGATGTTTTGCCAAGTTTTCTGAATATTTTGATCAGTTCTGTCTGGTTTTCTAATGTTTTGGCATCTTTTCAGAATGTTTTGATGAGTTTTGCGTGTCTAAATCATTTTGGCGGGTTTTCGGAATATTTTGGTTGGTTTTGATTTGTTTTTATGATGTTTTGGCGGGTTTTTGGAATGTTTTGGTTGGGTTTTAGAATGTTTTGTATTCTCTTGAGTTGTTTTTATTGTGTTGGCAGGTTTTGGAATGTTTGGATTCCTTTTGGCGGGTGTTCGGAATGTTTTGGCGGGTGTTCGGAATGTTTTGATTAGTTTTGACGGGTTTTGAAATATTTTGGCGGGTTTTTGGAAGGTTTCGATTTGTTTTGATTTGTTTTGATTCTGTTTAGCCCAGTTTTTGGTGTGTTTGGATTAGCTTTGGTGGGCTTGATCATGTTTTGTCAGGTTTTTTCGAATGTATTGATGACTTCGGTCTGGTTTTCTATTTTGGCGGGTTTGAAAATATTTTTGGATTAGTTTTGGCGGGTTTGAAAATATTTTGGCTCTTTGCGCAGAGATGACGGTGCCGGTTGCGGTGCGCTCCGGGGCGCTCCTTCTGCGGAAAGACGCCTGGCAGCGGCACTTGGGACAGCTCCGCGTCTCCGTATTCTGTGTTTCTTGCCTTCTGCATCTCAGCAAAATGCTTTCCCACTAGGTCTAGCAAGGAGAAACTGTGGCAGCTGAGTAGATGTAGCCCGGCCCACCCTTTGAAGTTGACAAGTTCTTGGCATCTCAGAGCCTCAAGGCAAGAGCAAGGTTATCTATGGTAGGCTGGGGCAGAACTAGCAGCAAGCAGAGCAAAGTTGTCCAAGAATAGCTTCCATTGGAATGCTAATGGCAATTGAAGAGGCAGGCCAGTGGCAAGCCACTAGCTTCTAGCAGTTTGAAAGTTGCAGACACAGTGCAGGTGTTGTGCGGCTTCCTTCTTGGCCTCCTAGAAGGTGCCGCGCTCTCCGTCTCTTGCTTGCCAATATGTTGCCGTGTTCCTCCTATTGTTTGGTTTGTTTTGATTTGTTTTGATGATGTTTTGGCGGGTTTCGGAATGTTTTGGTGGTGTTTTAGAATGTTTTGTTTTCTCTTGTGTTGTTTTTATTGTCTTGGCAGGTTGTGGAATATTTGGATTCCTTTTGGCGGGTTTTAAAATCTTTTGGCGGGTATTTGGAATGTTTTGGTTTGCTTTCATTTGTTTTGATTGTGTTTTGGCAAGTTATTGAAAGTTTCGATCACTTCTGACTGGTTTTCTAGTATTTTGGCATCTTTTCAGAATGTTTTGATCAGTTTTGGCAGGTTCTAAACTATTTTGTCAGGTTTTTGGAATTTTTTGGTTGGTTTTGATTTGTTTTTGTGATGTTTTGCCAAGTTTTCTGAATATTTTGATCAGTTCTGGCTGGTTTTCTAATGTTTTGGCATCTTTTCAGAATGTTTTGATGAGTTTTGTGGGTCTAAATCATTTTGGCGGGTTTTCGGAATATTTTGGTTGGTTTTGATTTGTTTTTATGATGTTTTGGCGGGTTTTTGGAATGTTTTGGTTGGGTTTTAGAATGTTTTGTATTCTCTTGAGTTGTTTTTATTGTGTTGGCAGGTTTTGGAATGTTTGGATTCCTTTTGGCGGGTGTTCGGAATGTTTTGGCGGGTGTTCGGAATGTTTTGATTAGTTTTGACGGGTTTTGAAATATTTTGGCGGGTTTTTGGAAGGTTTCGATTTGTTTTGATTTGTTTTGATTCTGTTTAGCCCAGTTTTTGGTGTGTTTGGATTAGCTTTGGTGGGCTTGATCATGTTTTGTCAGGTTTTTTCGAATGTATTGATGACTTCGGTCTGGTTTTCTATTTTGGCGGGTTTGAAAATATTTTTGGATTAGTTTTGGCGGGTTTGAAAATATTTTGGCTCTTTGCGCAGAGATGACGGTGCCGGTTGCGGTGCGCTCCGGGGCGCTCCTTCTGCGGAAAGACGCCTGGCAGCGGCACTTGGGACAGCTCCGCGTCTCCGTATTCTGTGTTTCTTGCCTTCTGCATCTCAGCAAAATGCTTTCCCACTAGGTCTAGCAAGGAGAAACTGTGGCAGCTGAGTAGATGTAGCCCGGCCCGCCCTTTGAAGTTGACAAGTTCTTGGCATCTCAGAGCCTCAAGGCAAGAGCAAGGTTATCTATGGTAGGCTGGGGCAGAACTAGCAGCAAGCAGAGCAAAGTTGTCCAAGAATAGCTTCCATTGGAATGCTAATGGCAATTGAAGAGGCAGGCCAGTGGCAAGCCACTAGCTTCTAGCAGTTTGAAAGTTGCAGACACAGTGCAGGTGTTGTGCGGCTTCCTTCTTGGCCTCCTAGAAGGTGCCGCGCTCTCCGTCTCTGGCTTGCCAATATGTTGCCGTGTTCCTCCTATTGTTTGGTTTGTTTTGATTTGTTTTGATGATGTTTTGGCGGGTTTCGGAATGTTTTGGTGGTGTTTTAGAATGTTTTGTTTTCTCTTGTGTTGTTTTTATTGTGTTGGCAGGTTGTGGAATATTTGGATTCCTTTTGGCGGGTTTTAAAATCTTTTGGCGGGTATTTGGAATGTTTGGGTTTGCTTTCATTTGTTTTGATTGTGTTTTGGCAAGTTATTGAAAGTTTCGATCACTTCTGACTGGTTTTCTAGTATTTTGGCATCTTTTCAGAATGTTTTGATCAGTTTTGGCAGGTTCTAAACTATTTTGTCAGGTTTTTGGAATTTTTTGGTTGGTTTTGATTTGTTTTTGTGATGTTTTGCCAAGTTTTCTGAATATTTTGATCAGTTCTGTCTGGTTTTCTAATGTTTTGGCATCTTTTCAGAATGTTTTGATGAGTTTTGCGGGTCTAAATCATTTTGGCGGGTTTTCGGAATATTTTGGTTGGTTTTGATTTGTTTTTATGATGTTTTGGCGGGTTTTTGGAATGTTTTGGTTGGGTTTTAGAATGTTTTGTATTCTCTTGAGTTGTTTTTATTGTGTTGGCAGGTTTTGGAATGTTTGGATTCCTTTTGGCGGGTGTTCGGAATGTTTTGGCGGGTGTTCGGAATGTTTTGATTAGTTTTGACGGGTTTTGAAATATTTTGGCGGGTTTTTGGAAGGTTTCGATTTGTTTTGATTTGTTTTGATTCTGTTTAGCCCAGTTTTTGGTGTGTTTGGATTAGCTTTGGTGGGCTTGATCATGTTTTGTCAGGTTTTTTCGAATGTATTGATGACTTCTGTCTGGTTTTCTATTTTGGCGGGTTTGAAAATATTTTTGGATTAGTTTTGGCGGGTTTGAAAATATTTTGGCTCTTTGCGCAGAGATGACGGTGCCGGTTGCGGTGCGCTCCGGGGCGCTCCTTCTGCGGAAAGACGCCTGGCAGCAGCACTTGGGACAGCTCCGCGTCTCCGTATTCTGTGTTTCTTGCCTTCTGCATCTCAGCAAAATGCTTTCCCACTAGGTCTAGCAAGGAGAAACTGTGGCAGCTGAGTAGATGTAGCCCGGCCCGCCCTTTGAAGTTGACAAGTTCTTGGCATCTCAGAGCCTCAAGGCAAGAGCAAGGTTATCTATGGTAGGCTGGGGCAGAACTAGCAGCAAGCAGAGCAAAGTTGTCCAAGAATAGCTTCCATTGGAATGCTAATGGCAATTGAAGAGGCAGGCCAGTGGCAAGCCACTAGCTTCTAGCAGTTTGAAAGTTGCAGACACAGTGCAGGTGTTGTGCGGCTTCCTTCTTGGCCTCCTAGAAGGTGCTGCGCTCTCCGTCTCTTGCTTGCCAATATGTTGCCGTGTTCCTCCTATTGTTTGGTTTGTTTTGATTTGTTTTGATGATGTTTTGGCGGGTTTCGGAATGTTTTGGTGGTGTTTTAGAATGTTTTGTTTTCTCTTGTGTTGTTTTTATTGTCTTGGCAGGTTGTGGAATATTTGGATTCCTTTTGGCGGGTTTTAAAATCTTTTGGCGGGTATTTGGAATGTTTTGGTTTGCTTTCATTTGTTTTGATTGTGTTTTGGCAAGTTATTGAAAGTTTCGATCACTTCTGACTGGTTTTCTAGTATTTTGGCATCTTTTCAGAATGTTTTGATCAGTTTTGGCAGGTTCTAAACTATTTTGTCAGGTTTTTGGAATTTTTTGGTTGGTTTTGATTTGTTTTTGTGATGTTTTGCCAAGTTTTCTGAATATTTTGATCAGTTCTGTCTGGTTTTCTAATGTTTTGGCATCTTTTCAGAATGTTTTGATGAGTTTTGCATGTCTAAATCATTTTGGCGGGTTTTCGGAATATTTTGGTTGGTTTTGATTTGTTTTTATGATGTTTTGGCGGGTTTTTGGAATGTTTTGGTTGGGTTTTAGAATGTTTTGTATTCTCTTGAGTTGTTTTTATTGTGTTGGCAGGTTTTGGAATGTTTGGATTCCTTTTGGCGGGTGTTCGGAATGTTTTGGCGGGTGTTCGGAATGTTTTGATTAGTTTTGACGGGTTTTGAAATATTTTGGCCGGTTTTTGGAAGGTTTCGATTTGTTTTGATTTGTTTTGATTCTGTTTAGCCCAGTTTTTGGTGTGTTTGGATTAGCTTTGGTGGGCTTGATCATGTTTTGTCAGGTTTTTTCGAATGTATTGATGACTTCGGTCTGGTTTTCTATTTTGGCGGGTTTGAAAATATTTTTGGATTAGTTTTGGCGGGTTTTAAAATATTTTGGCTCTTTGCGCAGAGATGACGGTGCCGGTTGCGGTGCGCTCCGGGGCGCTCCTTCTGCGGAAAGACGCCTGGCAGCGGCACTTGGGACAGCTCCGCGTCTCCGTATTCTGTGTTTCTTGCCTTCTGCATCTCAGCAAAATGCTTTCCCACTAGGTCTAGCAAGGAGAAACTGTGGCAGCTGAGTAGATGTAGCCCGGCCCACCCTTTGAAGTTGACAAGTTCTTGGCATCTCAGAGCCTCAAGGCAAGAGCAAGGTTATCTATGGTAGGCTGGGGCAGAACTAGCAGCAAGCAGAGCAAAGTTGTCCAAGAATAGCTTCCATTGGAATGCTAATGGCAATTGAAGAGGCAGGCCAGTGGCAAGCCACTAGCTTCTAGCAGTTTGAAAGTTGCAGACACAGTGCAGGTGTTGTGCGGCTTCCTTCTTGGCCTCCTAGAAGGTGCCGCGCTCTCCGTCTCTTGCTTGCCAATATGTTGCCGTGTTCCTCCTATTGTTTGGTTTGTTTTGATTTGTTTTGATGATGTTTTGGCGGGTTTCGGAATGTTTTGGTGGTGTTTTAGAATGTTTTGTTTTCTCTTGTGTTGTTTTTATTGTCTTGGCAGGTTCTGGAATATTTGGATTCCTTTTGGCGGGTTTTAAAATCTTTTGGCGGGTATTTGGAATGTTTTGGTTTGCTTTCATTTGTTTTGATTGTGTTTTGGCAAGTTATTGAAAGTTTCGATCACTTCTGACTGGTTTTCTAGTATTTTGGCATCTTTTCAGAATGTTTTGATCAGTTTTGGCAGGTTCTAAACTATTTTGTCAGGTTTTTGGAATTTTTTGGTTGGTTTTGATTTGTTTTTGTGATGTTTTGCCAAGTTTTCTGAATATTTTGATCAGTTCTGTCTGGTTTTCTAATGTTTTGGCATCTTTTCAGAATGTTTTGATGAGTTTTGCGGGTCTAAATCATTTTGGCGGGTTTTCGGAATATTTTGGTTGGTTTTGATTTGTTTTTATGATGTTTTGGCGGGTTTTTGGAATGTTTTGGTTGGGTTTTAGAATGTTTTGTATTCTCTTGAGTTGTTTTTATTGTGTTGGCAGGTTTTGGAATGTTTGGATTCCTTTTGGCGGGTGTTCGGAATGTTTTGGCGGGTGTTCGGAATGTTTTGATTAGTTTTGACGGGTTTTGAAATATTTTGGCGGGTTTTTGGAAGGTTTCGATTTGTTTTGATTTGTTTTGATTCTGTTTAGCCCAGTTTTTGGTGTGTTTGGATTAGCTTTGGTGGGCTTGATCATGTTTTGTCAGGTTTTTTCGAATGTATTGATGACTTCGGTCTGGTTTTCTATTTTGGCGGGTTTGAAAATATTTTTGGATTAGTTTTGGCGGGTTTGAAAATATTTTGGCTCTTTGCGCAGAGATGACGGTGCCGGTTGCGGTGCGCTCCGGGGCGCTCCTTCTGCGGAAAGACGCCTGGCAGCAGCACTTGGGACAGCTCCGCGTCTCCGTATTCTGTGTTTCTTGCCTTCTGCATCTCAGCAAAATGCTTTCCCACTAGGTCTAGCAAGGAGAAACTGTGGCAGCTGAGTAGATGTAGCCCGGCCCGCCCTTTGAAGTTGACAAGTTCTTGGCATCTCAGAGCCTCAAGGCAAGAGCAAGGTTATCTATGGTAGGCTGGGGCAGAACTAGCAGCAAGCAGAGCAAAGTTGTCCAAGAATAGCTTCCATTGGAATGCTAATGGCAATTGAAGAGGCAGGCCAGTGGCAAGCCACTAGCTTCTAGCAGTTTGAAAGTTGCAGACACAGTGCAGGTGTTGTGCGGCTTCCTTCTTGGCCTCCTAGAAGGTGCTGCGCTCTCCGTCTCTTGCTTGCCAATATGTTGCCGTGTTCCTCCTATTGTTTGGTTTGTTTTGATTTGTTTTGATGATGTTTTGGCGGGTTTCGGAATGTTTTGGTGGTGTTTTAGAATGTTTTGTTTTCTCTTGTGTTGTTTTTATTGTCTTGGCAGGTTGTGGAATATTTGGATTCCTTTTGGCGGGTTTTAAAATCTTTTGGCGGGTATTTGGAATGTTTTGGTTTGCTTTCATTTGTTTTGATTGTGTTTTGGCAAGTTATTGAAAGTTTCGATCACTTCTGACTGGTTTTCTAGTATTTTGGCATCTTTTCAGAATGTTTTGATCAGTTTTGGCAGGTTCTAAACTATTTTGTCAGGTTTTTGGAATTTTTTGGTTGGTTTTGATTTGTTTTTGTGATGTTTTGCCAAGTTTTCTGAATATTTTGATCAGTTCTGTCTGGTTTTCTAATGTTTTGGCATCTTTTCAGAATGTTTTGATGAGTTTTGCGGGTCTAAATAATTTTGGCGGGTTTTCGGAATATTTTGGTTGGTTTTGATTTGTTTTTATGATGTTTTGGCGGGTTTTTGGAATGTTTTGGTTGGGTTTTAGAATGTTTTGTATTCTCTTGAGTTGTTTTTATTGTGTTGGCAGGTTTTGGAATGTTTGGATTCCTTTTGGCGGGTGTTCGGAATGTTTTGGCGGGTGTTCGGAATGTTTTGATTAGTTTTGACGGGTTTTGAAATATTTTGGCGGGTTTTTGGAAGGTTTCGATTTGTTTTGATTTGTTTTGATTCTGTTTAGCCCAGTTTTTGGTGTGTTTGGATTAGCTTTGGTGGGCTTGATCATGTTTTGTCAGGTTTTTTCGAATGTATTGATGACTTCGGTCTGGTTTTCTATTTTGGCGGGTTTGAAAATATTTTTGGATTAGTTTTGGCGGGTTTGAAAATATTTTGGCTCTTTGCGCAGAGATGACGGTGCCGGTTGCGGTGCGCTCCGGGGCGCTCCTTCTGCGGAAAGACGCCTGGCAGCGGCACTTGGGACAGCTCCGCGTCTCCGTATTCTGTGTTTCTTGCCTTCTGCATCTCAGCAAAATGCTTTCCCACTAGGTCTAGCAAGGAGAAACTGTGGCAGCTGAGTAGATGTAGCCCGGCCCGCCCTTTGAAGTTGACAAGTTCTTGGCATCTCAGAGCCTCAAGGCAAGAGCAAGGTTATCTATGGTAGGCTGGGGCAGAACTAGCAGCAAGCAGAGCAAAGTTGTCCAAGAATAGCT
Source organism: Passer domesticus (assembly GCF_036417665.1). Taxonomy (NCBI): domain Eukaryota; kingdom Metazoa; phylum Chordata; class Aves; order Passeriformes; family Passeridae; genus Passer; species Passer domesticus. Next base: position 56,458,282 of record NC_087478.1, on the reverse strand, counting down.
TCCATTGGAATGCTAATGGCAATTGAAGAGGCAGGCCAGTGGCAAGCCACTAGCTTCTAGCAGTTTGAAAGTTGCAGACACAGTGCAGGTGTTGTGCGGCTTCCTTCTTGGCCTCCTAGAAGGTGCCGCGCTCTCCGTCTCTTGCTTGCCAATATGTTGCCGTGTTCCTCCTATTGTTTGGTTTGTTTTGATTTGTTTTGATGATGTTTTGGCGGGTTTCGGAATGTTTTGGTGGTGTTTTAGAATGTTTTGTTTTCTCTTGTGTTGTTTTTATTGTCTTGGCAGGTTGTGGAATATTTGGATTCCTTTTGGCGGGTTTTAAAATCTTTTGGCGGGTATTTGGAATGTTTTGGTTTGCTTTCATTTGTTTTGATTGTGTTTTGGCAAGTTATTGAAAGTTTCGATCACTTCTGACTGGTTTTCTAGTATTTTGGCATCTTTTCAGAATGTTTTGATCAGTTTTGGCAGGTTCTAAACTATTTTGTCAGGTTTTTGGAATTTTTTGGTTGGTTTTGATTTGTTTTTGTGATGTTTTGCCAAGTTTTCTGAATATTTTGATCAGTTCTGTCTGGTTTTCTAATGTTTTGGCATCTTTTCAGAATGTTTTGATGAGTTTTGCGGGTCTAAATCATTTTGGCGGGTTTTCGGAATATTTTGGTTGGTTTTGATTTGTTTTTATGATGTTTTGGCGGGTTTTTGGAATGTTTTGGTTGGGTTTTAGAATGTTTTGTATTCTCTTGAGTTGTTTTTATTGTGTTGGCAGGTTTTGGAATGTTTGGATTCCTTTTGGCGGGTGTTCGGAATGTTTTGGCGGGTGTTCGGAATGTTTTGATTAGTTTTGACGGGTTTTGAAATATTTTGGCGGGTTTTTGGAAGGTTTCGATTTGTTTTGATTTGTTTTGATTCTGTTTAGCCCAGTTTTTGGTGTGTTTGGATTAGCTTTGGTGGGCTTGATCATGTTTTGTCAGGTTTTTTCGAATGTATTGATGACTTCGGTCTGGTTTTCTATTTTGGCGGGTTTGAAAATATTTTTGGATTAGTTTTGGCGGGTTTGAAAATATTTTGGCTCTTTGCGCAGAGATGACGGTGCCGGTTGCGGTGCGCTCCGGGGCGCTCCTTCTGCGGAAAGACGCCTGGCAGCGGCACTTGGGACAGCTCCGCGTCTCCGTATTCTGTGTTTCTTGCCTTCTGCATCTCAGCAAAATGCTTTCCCACTAGGTCTAGCAAGGAGAAACTGTGGCAGCTGAGTAGATGTAGCCCGGCCCGCCCTTTGAAGTTGACAAGTTCTTGGCATCTCAGAGCCTCAAGGCAAGAGCAAGGTTATCTATGGTAGGCTGGGGCAGAACTAGCAGCAAGCAGAGCAAAGTTGTCCAAGAATAGCTTCCATTGGAATGCTAATGGCAATTGAAGAGGCAGGCCAGTGGCAAGCCACTAGCTTCTAGCAGTTTGAAAGTTGCAGACACAGTGCAGGTGTTGTGCGGCTTCCTTCTTGGCCTCCTAGAAGGTGCCGCGCTCTCCGTCTCTTGCTTGCCAATATGTTGCCGTGTTCCTCCTATTGTTTGGTTTGTTTTGATTTGTTTTGATGATGTTTTGGCGGGTTTCGGAATGTTTTGGTGGTGTTTTAGAATGTTTTGTTTTCTCTTGTGTTGTTTTTATTGTCTTGGCAGGTTGTGGAATATTTGGATTCCTTTTGGCGGGTTTTAAAATCTTTTGGCGGGTATTTGGAATGTTTTGGTTTGCTTTCATTTGTTTTGATTGTGTTTTGGCAAGTTATTGAAAGTTTCGATCACTTCTGACTGGTTTTCTAGTATTTTGGCATCTTTTCAGAATGTTTTGATCAGTTTTGGCAGGTTCTAAACTATTTTGTCAGGTTTTTGGAATTTTTTGGTTGGTTTTGATTTGTTTTTGTGATGTTTTGCCAAGTTTTCTGAATATTTTGATCAGTTCAGGCTGGTTTTCTAATGTTTTGGCATCTTTTCAGAATGTTTTGATGAGTTTTGTGGGTCTAAATCATTTTGGCGGGTTTTCGGAATATTTTGGTTGGTTTTGATTTGTTTTTATGATGTTTTGGCGGGTTTTCGGAATGTTTTGGTTGGGTTTTAGAATGTTTTGTATTCTCTTGAGTTGTTTTTATTGTGTTGGCAGGTTTTGGAATGTTTGGATTCCTTTTGGCGGGTGTTCGGAATGTTTTGATTAGTTTTGACGGGTTTTGAAATATTTTGGCGGGTTTTTAGAAGGTTTCAATTTGTTTTGATTTGTTTTGATTCTGTTTAGCCCAGTTTTTGGTGTGTTTGGATTAGCTTTGGTGGGCTTTATCATGTTTTGCCAGGTTTTTTCGAATGCATTGATCACTTCTGTCTGGTTTTCTATTTTGGCGGGTTTGAAAATATTTTTGGATTAGTTTTGGCGGGTTTGAAAATATTTTGGCTCTTTGCGCAGAGATGACGGCGCCGGTTGCGGTGCGCTCCGGGGCGCTCCTTCTGCGGAAAGACGCCTGGCAGCGGCACTTGGGACAGCTCCGCGTCTCCGTATTCTGCGTTTCTTGCCTTCTGCATCTCAGCAAAATGCTTTTCCACTAGGTCTAGCAAGGAGAAACTGTGGCAGCTGAGTAGATGTAGCCCGGCCCGCCCTTTGAAGTTGACAAGTTCTTGGCATCTCAGAGCCTCAAGGCAAGAGCAAGGTTATCTATGGTAGGCTGGGGCAGAACTAGACGCAAGCAGAGCAAAGTTGTCCAAGAATAGCTTCCATTGGAATGCTAATGGCAATTGAAGAGGCAGGCCAGTGGCAAGCCACTAGCTTCTAGCAGTTTGAAAGTTGCAGACACAGTGCAGGTGTTGTGCGGCTTCCTTCTTGGCCTCCTAGAAGGTGCCGCGCTCTCCGTCTCTTGCTTGCCAATATGTTGCCGTGTTCCTCTTATTGTTTGGTTTGTTTTGATTTGTTTTTATGGTGTTTTGGCGGGTTTTCGGAATGTTTTGGTGGTGTTTTAGAATGTTTTGTTTTCTCTTGTGTTGTTTTTATTGTGTTGGCAGGTTGTGGAACGTTTGGATTCCTTTTGGCGGGTTTTAAAATATTTTGGCGGGTATTTGGAATGTTTGGGTTTGCTTTCATTTGTTTTGATTATGTTTTGGCAAGTTATTGAATGTTTTGATCACTTCTGACTGGTTTTCTAGTATTTTGGCATCTTTTCAGAATGTTTTGATCAGTTTTGGCGGGTTCTAAACTATTTTGTTGGGTTTTTGGAATGTTTTGCTTGGTTTTGATTTGTTTTTATTTTGATTTTGCGGGTTTTCAGAATGTTTTGGTCGGTTTTCTAGAATGTTTTGGTTGGTTTTGATTTCTTTTTAATATTATTTTGTGGGTTTTGGAATGTTTTGATTTGTTTTGTCTAGTTTAAAATATTTTGGCATGTATTTGGAAGGTTTTGCTTGGTTTTCATTTTTTTTTGTTATGTTTTGGCAAGGGTTTTTTTTGGTTTGATCAGTTCTGGCTGGTTTTCTAATTTGTTGGCCGATTTTCAGAATGTTTTGATCAGTTTTGGCGGGTTCTAAGATATTTTAGAGGTTGTTTATAATATTTTGGTTTCTTTAGCTTTGTTTTTACTATATTTTGGCGGGTTTTTTGAATGTTTCGATCACTTCTGACTGGTTTTCTAGTATTTTGGCATCTTTTCAGAATGTTTTGATCGGTTTTGGCAGGTTCTAAACTATTTTGTCGGGTTTTTGGAATGTTTTGGTTGGTTTTGATTTGTTTTTGTGATGTTTTGCCAAGTTTTTTGAATGTTTTGATCAGTTCTGTCTGGTTTTCTAATGTTTTGGCATCTTTTCAGAATGTTTTGATGAGTTTTGTGGGTCTAAATTATTTTGGCGGGTTGTCGGAATATTTTGGTTGGTTTTGATTTGTTTTTATGATGTTTTGGCGGGTTTTCGGAATGTTTTGGTTGGGTTTTAGAATGTTTTGTATTCTCTTGAGTTGTTTTTATTGTGTTGGCAGGTTTTGGAATGTTTGGATTCCTTTTGGCGGGTGTTCAGAATGTTTTGGCGGGTGTTCAGAATGTTTTGATTAGTTTTGACGGGTTTTGAAATATTTTGGCGGGTTTTTAGAAGGTTTCAATTTGTTTTGATTTGTTTTGATTCTGTTTAGCCCAGTTTTTGATGTGTTTGGATTAGCTTTGGTGGGCTTGATCATGTTTTGTCAGGTTTTTTCGAATGCATTGATCACTTCTGTCTGGTTTTCTATTTTGGCGGGTTTGAAAATATTTTTGGATTAGTTTTGGCGGGTTTTAAAATATTTTGGCTCTTTGCGCAGAGATGACGGCGCCGGTTGCGGTGCGCTCCGGGGCGCTCCTTCTGCGGAAAGACGCCTGGCAGCGGCACTTGGGACAGCTCCGCGTCTCCGTATTCTGCGTTTCTTGCCTTCTGCATCTCAGCAAAATGCTTTCCCACTAGGTCTAGCAAGGAGAAACTGTGGCAGCTGAGTAGATGTAGCCCGGCCCGCCCTTTGAAGTTGACAAGTTCTTGGCATCTCAGAGCCTCAAGGCAAGAGCAAGGTTATCTATGGTAGGCTGGGGCAGAACTAGCAGCAAGCAGAGCAAAGTTGTCCAAGAATAGCTTCCATTGGAGTGCTAATGGCAATTGAAGAGGCAGGCCAGTGGCAAGCCCCTAGCTTCTAGCAGTTTGAAAGTTGCAGACACAGTGCAGGTGTTGTGCGGCTTCCTTCTTGGCCTCCTAGAAGGTGCCGCGCTCTCCGTCTCTTGCTTGCCAATATGTTGCCGTCTTCCTCTTATTGTTTGGTTTGTTTTGAGTTGTTTTTATGGTGTTTTGGCAGGTTTTCGGAATGTTTTGGTGGTGTTTTAGAATGTTTTGTTTTCTCTTGTGTTGTTTTTATTGTGTTGGCAGGTTGTGGAACGTTTGGATTCCTTTTGGCGGGTTTTAAAATATTTTGGCGGGTATTTGGAATGTTTTGGTTTGCTTTCATTTGTTTTGATTATGTTTTGGCAAGTTATTGAATGTTTTGATCACTTCTGACTGGTTTTCTAGTATTTTGGCATCTTTTCAGAATGTTTTGATCAGTTTTGGCGGGTTCTAAACTATTTTGTTGGGTTTTTGGAATGTTTTGCTTGGTTTTGATTTGTTTTTATTTTGATTTTGCGGGTTTTCAGAATGTTTTGGTCGGTTTTCTAGAATGTTTTGGTTGGTTTTGATTTCTTTTTAATATTATTTTGTGGGTTTTGGAATGTTTTGATTTGTTTTGTCTAGTTTAAAATATTTTGGCATGTATTTGGAAGGTTTTGCTTGGTTTTCATTTTTTTTTGTTATGTTTTGGCAAGGGTTTTTTTTGGTTTGATCAGTTCTGGCTGGTTTTCTAATTTGTTGGCCGATTTTCAGAATGTTTTGATCAGTTTTGGCGGGTTCTAAGATATTTTAGAGGTTGTTTATAATATTTTGGTTTCTTTAGCTTTGTTTTTACTATATTTTGGCGGGTTTTTTGAATGTTTCGATCACTTCTGACTGGTTTTCTAGTATTTTGGCATCTTTTCAGAATGTTTTGATCGGTTTTGGCAGGTTCTAAACTATTTTGTCGGGTTTTTGGAATGTTTTGGTTGGTTTTGATTTGTTTTTGTGATGTTTTGCCAAGTTTTTTGAATGTTTTGATCAGTTCTGTCTGGTTTTCTAATGTTTTGGCATCTTTTCAGAATGTTTTGATGAGTTTTGTGGGTCTAAATTATTTTGGCGGGTTGTCGGAATATTTTGGTTGGTTTTGATTTGTTTTTATGATGTTTTGGCGGGTTTTCGGAATGTTTTGGTTGGGTTTTAGAATGTTTTGTATTCTCTTGAGTTGTTTTTATTGTGTTGGCAGGTTTTGGAATGTTTGGATTCCTTTTGGCGGGTGTTCAGAATGTTTTGGCGGGTGTTCGGAATGTTTTGATTAGTTTTGACGGGTTTTGAAATATTTTGGCGGGTTTTTAGAAGGTTTCAATTTGTTTTGATTTGTTTTGATTCTGTTTAGCCCAGTTTTTGATGTGTTTGGATTAGCTTTGGTGGGCTTGATCATGTTTTGTCAGGTTTTTTCGAATGCATTGATCACTTCTGTCTGGTTTTCTATTTTGGCGGGTTTGAAAATATTTTTGGATTAGTTTTGGCGGGTTTTAAAATATTTTGGCTCTTTGCGCAGAGATGACGGCGCCGGTTGCGGTGCGCTCCGGGGCGCTCCTTCTGCGGAAAGACGCCTGGCAGCGGCACTTGGGACAGCTCCGCGTCTCCGTATTCTGCGTTTCTTGCCTTCTGCATCTCAGCAAAATGCTTTCCCACTAGGTCTAGCAAGGAGAAACTGTGGCAGCTGAGTAGATGTAGCCCGGCCCGCCCTTTGAAGTTGACAAGTTCTTGGCATCTCAGAGCCTCAAGGCAAGAGCAAGGTTATCTATGGTAGGCTGGGGCAGAACTAGCAGCAAGCAGAGCAAAGTTGTCCAAGAATAGCTTCCATTGGAGTGCTAATGGCAATTGAAGAGGCAGGCCAGTGGCAAGCCCCTAGCTTCTAGCAGTTTGAAAGTTGCAGACACAGTGCAGGTGTTGTGCGGCTTCCTTCTTGGCCTCCTAGAAGGTGCCGCGCTCTCCGTCTCTTGCTTGCCAATATGTTGCCGTGTTCCTCTTATTGTTTGGTTTGTTTTGAGTTGTTTTTATGGTGTTTTGGCAGGTTTTCGGAATGTTTTGGTGGTGTTTTAGAATGTTTTGTTTTCTCTTGTGTTGTTTTTATTGTGTTGGCAGGTTGTGGAACGTTTGGATTCCTTTTGGCGGGTTTTAAAATATTTTGGCGGGTATTTGGAATGTTTGGGTTTGCTTTCATTTGTTTTGATTATGTTTTGGCAAGTTATTGAATGTTTTGATCACTTCTGACTGGTTTTCTAGTATTTTGGCATCTTTTCAGAATGTTTTGATCAGTTTTGGCAGGTTCTAAACTATTTTGTCAGGTTTTTGGAATGTTTTGCTTGGTTTTGATTTGTTTTTATGATGTTTTGCCAAGTTTTTTGAATGTTTTGATCAGTTCTGGCTGGTTTTCTAATGTTTTGGCATCTTTTCAGAATGTTTTGATGAGTTTTGTGGGTCTAAATCATTTTGGCGGGTTTTCGGAATATTTTGGTTGGTTTTGATTTTTTTTTATGATGTTTTGGCGGGTTTTCGGAATGTTTTGGTTGGGTTTTAGAATGTTTTGTATTCTCTTGAGTTGTTTTTATTGTGTTGGCAGGTTTTGGTATGTTTGGATTCCTTTTGGCGGGTGTTCGGAATGTTTTGGCGGGTGTTCGGAATGTTTTGATTAGTTTTGACGGGTTTTGAAATATTTTGGCCGGTTTTTAGAAGGTTTCAATTTGTTTTGATTTGTTTTGATTATGTTTAGCCCAGTTTTTGGGCTGTTTGGATTAGCTTTGGTGGGCTTTATCATGTTTTGTCAGGTTTTTTCGAATGTATTGATCTCTTCGGTCTGGTTTTCTATTTTGGCGGGTTTGAAAATATTTTTGGATTAGTTTTGGCGGGTTTGAAAATATTTTGGCTCTTTGCGCAGAGATGACGGCGCCAGTTGCGGTGCGCTCCGGGGCGCTCCTTCTGCGGAAAGACGCCTGGCAGCGGCACTTGGGACAGCTCCGCGTCTCCGTATTCTGCGTTTCTTGCCTTCTGCATCTCAGCAAAATGCTTTCCCACTAGGTCTAGCAAGGAGAAACTGTGGCAGCTGAGTAGATGTAGCCCGGCCTGCCCTTTGAAGTTGACAAGTTCTTGGCATCTCAGAGCCTCAAGGCAAGAGCAAGGTTATCTATGGTAGGCTGGGGCAGAACTAGCAGCAAGCAGAGCAAAGTTGTCCAAGAATAGCTTCCATTGGAATGCTAATGGCAATTGAAGAGGCAGGCCAGTGGCAAGCCACTAGCTTCTAGCAGTTTGAAAGTTGCAGACACAGTGCAGGTGTTGTGCGGCTTCCTTCTTGGCCTCCTAGAAGGTGCCGCGCTCTCCGTCTCTTGCTTGCCAATATGTTGCCGTGTTCCTCCTATTGTTTGGTTTGTTTTGATTTGTTTTGATGATGTTTTGGCGGGTTTCGGAATGTTTTGGTGGTGTTTTAGAATGTTTTGTTTTCTCTTGTGTTGTTTTTATTGTCTTGGCAGGTTGTGGAATATTTGGATTCCTTTTGGCGGGTTTTCAAATCTTTTGGCGGGTATTTGGAATGTTTTGGTTTGCTTTCATTTGTTTTGATTATGTTTTGGCAAGTTATTGAATGTTTCGATCACTTCTGACTGGTTTTCTAGTATTTTGGCATCTTTTCAGAATGTTTTGATCAGTTTTGGCGGGTTCTAAACTATTTTGTCAGGTTTTTGGAATGTTTTGGTTGGTTTTGATTTGTTTTTATGATGTTTTGCCAAGTTTTTTCAATGTTTTGATCAGTTCTGGCTGGTTTTCTAATGTTTTGGCATCTTTTCAGAATGTTTTGATGAGTTTTGCGGGTCTAAATTATTTTGGCGGGTTTTCGGAATATTTTGGTTGGTTTTGATTTGTTTTTATGATGTTTTGGCGGGTTTTCGGAATGTTTTGGTTGGGTTTTAGAATGTTTTGTATTCTCTTGAGTTGTTTTTATTGTGTTGGCAGGTTTTGGAATGTTTGGATTCCTTTTGGCGGGTGTTCGGAATGTTTTGGCGGGTGTTCGGAATGTTTTGATTAGTTTTGACGGGTTTTGAAATATTTTGGCGGGTTTTTAGAAGGTTTCAATTTGTTTTGATTTGTTTTGATTCTGTTTAGCCCAGTTTTTGGTGTGTTTGGATTAGCTTTGGTGGGCTTGATCATGTTTTGTCAGGTTTTTTCGAATGCATTGATCACTTCTGTCTGGTTTTCTATTTTGGCGGGTTTGAAAATATTTTTGGATTAGTTTTGGCGGGTTTGAAAATATTTTGGCTCTTTGCGCAGAGATGACGGTGCCGGTTGCGGTGCGCTCCGGGGCGCTCCTTCTGCGGAAAGACGCCTAGGCAGCGGCACTTGGGACAGCTCCGCGTCTCCGTATTCTGCGTTTCTTGCCTTCTGCATCTCAGCAAAATGCTTTCCCACTAGGTCTATCAAGGAGAAACTGTGGCAGCTGAGTAGATGTAGCCCGGCCCGCCCTTTGAAGTTGACAAGTTCTTGGCATCTCAGAGCCTCAAGGGAAGAGCAAGGTTATCTATGGTAGGCTGGGGCAGAACTAGCAGCAAGCAGAGCAAAGTTGTCCAAGAATAGCTTCCATTGGAATGCTAATGGCAATTGAAGAGGCAGGCCAGTGGCAAGCCACTAGCTTCTAGCAGTTTGAAAGTTGCAGACACAGTGCAGGTGTTGTGCGGCTTCCTTCTTGGCCTCCTAGAAGGTGCCGCGCTCTCCGTCTCTTGCTTGCCAATATGTTGCCGTGTTCCTCTTATTGTTTGGTTTGTTTTGAGTTGTTTTTATGGTGTTTTGGCGGGTTTTCGGAATGTTTTGGTGGTGTTTTAGAATGTTTTGTTTTCTCTTGTGTTGTTTTTATTGTGTTGGCAGGTTGTGGAATATTTGGATTCCTTTTGGCGGGTTTTAAAATCTTTTCGGGTATTTGGAATGTTTGGGTTTGCTTTCATTTGTTTTGATTATGTTTTGGCAAGTTATTGAATGTTTTGATCACTTCTGACTGGTTTTCTAGTATTTTGGCATCTTTTCAGAATGTTTTGATCAGTTTTGGCGGGTTCTAAACTATTTTGTCAGGTTTTTGGAATGTTTTGCTTGGTTTTGATTTGTTTTTATTTTGGTTTTGCGGGTTTTCAGAATGTTTTGGTCGGTTTTCTAGAATGTTTTGGTTGGTTTTGATTTCTTTTTAATATTATTTTGTGGGTTTTGGAATGTTTTGATTTGTTTTGTCTAGTTTAAAATATTTTGGCATGTATTTGGAAGGTTTTGCTTGGTTTTCATTTTTTTTTGTTATGTTTTGGCAAGGGTTTTTTTTGGTTTGATCAGTTCTGGCTGGTTTTCTAATATGTTGGCCGATTTTCAGAATGTTTTGATCAGTTTTGGCGGGTTCTAAGATATTTTAGAGGTTATTTATAATATTTTGGTTTCTTTAGCTTTGTTTTTACTATATTTTGGCGGGTTTTTTGAATGTTTCGATCACTTCTGACTGGTTTTCTAGTATTTTGGCATCTTTTCAGAATGTTTTGATCGGTTTTGGCAGGTTCTAAACTATTTTGTCGGGTTTTTGGAATGTTTTGGTTGGTTTTGATTTGTTTTTGTGATGTTTTGCCAAGTTTTTTGAATGTTTTGATCAGTTCTGGCTGGTTTTCTAATGTTTTGGCATCTTTTCAGAATGTTTTGATGAGTTTTGCGGGTCTAAATTATTTTGGCGGGTTTTCGGAATATTTTGGTTGGTTTTGATTTGTTTTTATGATGTTTTGGCGGGTTTTCGGAATGTTTTGGTTGGGTTTTAGAATGTTTTGTATTCTCTTGAGTTGTTTTTATTGTGTTGGCAGGTTTTGGAATGTTTGGATTCCTTTTGGCGGGTGTTCGGAATGTTTTGGCGGGTGTTCGGAATGTTTTGATTAGTTTTGACGGGTTTTGAAATATTTTGGCGGGTTTTTAGAAGGTTTCAATTTGTTTTGATTTGTTTTGATTCTGTTTAGCCCAGTTTTTGGTGTGTTTGGATTAGCTTTGGTGGGCTTGATCATGTTTTGTCAGGTTTTTTCGAATGCATTGATCACTTCTGTCTGGTTTTCTATTTTGGCGGGTTTGAAAATATTTTTGGATTAGTTTTGGCGGGTTTGAAAATATTTTGGCTCTTTGCGCAGAGATGACGGTGCCGGTTGCGGTGCGCTCTGGGGCGCTCCTTCTGCGGAAAGACGCCTAGGCAGCGGCACTTGGGACAGCTCCGCGTCTCCGTATTCTGCGTTTCTTGCCTTCTGCATCTCAGCAAAATGCTTTTCCACTAGGTCTAGCAAGGAGAAACTGTGGCAGCTGAGTAGATGTAGCCCGGCCCGCCCTTTGAAGTTGACAAGTTCTTGGCATCTCAGAGCCTCAAGGCAAGAGCAAGGTTATCTATGGTAGGCTGGGGCAGAACTAGCAGCAAGCAGAGCAAAGTTGTCCAAGAATAGCTTCCATTGGAATGCTAATGGCAATTGAAGAGGCAGGCCAGTGGCAAGCCACTAGCTTCTAGCAGTTTGAAAGTTGCAGACACAGTGCAGGTGTTGTGCGGCTTCCTTCTTGGCCTCCTAGAAGGTGCCGCGCTCTCCGTCTCTTGCTTGCCAATATGTTGCCGTGTTCCTCTTATTGTTTGGTTTGTTTTGAGTTGTTTTTATGGTGTTTTGGCGGGTTTTCGGAATGTTTTGGTGGTGTTTTAGAATGTTTTGTTTTCTCTTGTGTTGTTTTTATTGTGTTGGCAGGTTGTGGAATATTTGGATTCCTTTTGGCGGGTTTTAAAATCTTTTGGCGGGTATTTGGAATGTTTGGGTTTGCTTTCATTTGTTTTGATTATGTTTTGGCAAGTTATTGAATGTTTTGATCACTTCTGACTGGTTTTCTAGTATTTTGGCATCTTTTCAGAATGTTTTGATCAGTTTTGGCGGGTTCTAAACTATTTTGTTGGGTTTTTGGAATGTTTTGCTTGGTTTTGATTTGTTTTTATTTTGATTTTGCGGGTTTTCAGAATGTTTTGGTCGGTTTTCTAGAATGTTTTGGTTGGTTTTGATTTCTTTTTAATATTATTTTGTGGGTTTTGGAATGTTTTGATTTGTTTTGTCTAGTTTAAAATATTTTGGCATGTATTTGGAAGGTTTTGCTTGGTTTTCATTTTTTTTTGTTATGTTTTGGCAAGGGTTTTTTTTGGTTTGATCAGTTCTGGCTGGTTTTCTAATATGTTGGCCGATTTTCAGAATGTTTTGATCAGTTTTGGCGGGTTCTAAGATATTTTAGAGGTTATTTATAATATTTTGGTTTCTTTAGCTTTGTTTTTACTATATTTTGGCGGGTTTTTTGAATGTTTCGATCACTTCTGACTGGTTTTCTAGTATTTTGGCATCTTTTCAGAATGTTTTGATCGGTTTTGGCAGGTTCTAAACTATTTTGTCGGGTTTTTGGAATGTTTTGGTTGGTTTTGATTTGTTTTTGTGATGTTTTGCCAAGTTTTTTGAATGTTTTGATCAGTTCTGGCTGGTTTTCTAATGTTTTGGCATCTTTTCAGAATGTTTTGATGAGTTTTGCGGGTCTAAATTATTTTGGCGGGTTGTCGGAATATTTTGGTTGGTTTTGATTTGTTTTTATGATGTTTTGGCGGGTTTTCGGAATGTTTTGGTTGGGTTTTAGAATGTTTTGTATTCTCTTGAGTTGTTTTTATTGTGTTGGCAGGTTTTGGAATGTTTGGATTCCTTTTGGCGGGTGTTCAGAATGTTTTGTCAGGTGTTCGGAATGTTTTGATTAGTTTTGACGGGTTTTGAAATATTTTGGCGGGTTTTTAGAAGGTTTTAATTTGTTTTGATTTGTTTTGATTCTGTTTAGCCCAGTTTTTGATGTGTTTGGATTAGCTTTGGTGGGCTTTATCATGTTTTGTCAGGTTTTTTCGAATGCATTGATCACTTCTGTCTGGTTTTCTATTTTGGCGGGTTTGAAAATATTTTTGGATTAGTTTTGGCGGGTTTTAAAATATTTTGGCTCTTTGCGCAGAGATGACGGCGCCGGTTGCGGTGCGCTCCGGGGCGCTCCTTCTGCGGAAAGACGCCTGGCAGCGGCACTTGGGACAGCTCCGCGTCTCCGTATTCTGCGTTTCTTGCCTTCTGCATCTCAGCAAAATGCTTTCCCACTAGGTCTAGCAAGGAGAAACTGTGGCAGCTGAGTAGATGTAGCCCGGCCCGCCCTTTGAAGTTGACAAGTTCTTGGCATCTCAGAGCCTCAAGGCAAGAGCAAGGTTATCTATGGTAGGCTGGGGCAGAACTAGCAGCAAGCAGAGCAAAGTTGTCCAAGAATAGCTTCCATTGGAGTGCTAATGGCAATTGAAGAGGCAGGCCAGTGGCAAGCCCCTAGCTTCTAGCAGTTTGAAAGTTGCAGACACAGTGCAGGTGTTGTGCGGCTTCCTTCTTGGCCTCCTAGAAGGTGCCGCGCTCTCCGTCTCTTGCTTGCCAATATGTTGCCGTGTTCCTCTTATTGTTTGGTTTGTTTTGAGTTGTTTTTATGGTGTTTTGGCAGGTTTTCGGAATGTTTTGGTGGTGTTTTAGAATGTTTTGTTTTCTCTTGTGTTGTTTTTATTGTGTTGGCAGGTTGTGGAACGTTTGGATTCCTTTTGGCGGGTTTTAAAATATTTTGGCGGGTATTTGGAATGTTTGGGTTTGCTTTCATTTGTTTTGATTATGTTTTGGCAAGTTATTGAATGTTTTGATCACTTCTGACTGGTTTTCTAGTATTTTGGCATCTTTTCAGAATGTTTTGATCAGTTTTGGCAGGTTCTAAACTATTTTGTCAGGTTTTTGGAATGTTTTGCTTGGTTTTGATTTGTTTTTATGATGTTTTGCCAAGTTTTTTGAATGTTTTGATCAGTTCTGGCTGGTTTTCTAATGTTTTGGCATCTTTTCAGAATGTTTTGATGAGTTTTGCGGGTCTAAATCATTTTGGCGGGTTTTCGGAATATTTTGGTTGGTTTTGATTTGTTTTTATGATGTTTTGGCGGGTTTTGGGAATGTTTTGGTTGGGTTTTAGAATGTTTTGTATTCTCTTGAGTTGTTTTTATTGTGTTGGCAGGTTTTGGAATGTTTGGATTCCTTTTGGCGGGTGTTCGGAATGTTTTGGCGGGTGTTCGGAATGTTTTGATTAGTTTTGACGGGTTTTGAAATATTTTGGCGGGTTTTTGGAAGGTTTCGATTTGTTTTGATTTGTTTTGATTCTGTTTAGCCCAGTTTTTGGTGTGTTTGGATTAGCTTTGGTGGGCTTGATCATGTTTTGTCAGGTTTTTTCGAATGTATTGATGACTTCGGTCTGGTTTTCTATTTTGGCGGGTTTGAAAATATTTTTGGATTAGTTTTGGCGGGTTTGAAAATATTTTGGCTCTTTGCGCAGAGATGACGGTGCCGGTTGCGGTGCACTCCGGGGCGCTCCTTCTGCGGAAAGACGCCTGGCAGCGGCACTTGGGACAGCTCCGCGTCTCCGTATTCTGTGTTTCTTGCCTTCTGCATCTCAGCAAAATGCTTTCCCACTAGGTCTAGCAAGGAGAAACTGTGGCAGCTGAGTAGATGTAGCCCGGCCCGCCCTTTGAAGTTGACAAGTTCTTGGCAGCTCAGAGCCTCAAGGCAAGAGCAAGGTTATCTATGGTAGGCTGGGGCAGAACTAGCAGCAAGCAGAGCAAAGTTGTCCAAGAATAGCTTCCATTGGAATGCTAATGGCAATTGAAGAGGCAGGCCAGTGGCAAGCCACTATCTTCTAGCAGTTTGAAAGTTGCAGACACAGTGCAGGTGTTGTGCGGCTTCCTTCTTGGCCTCCTAGAAGGTGCCGCGCTCTCCGTCTCTTGCTTGCCAATATGTTGCCGTGTTCCTCCTATTGTTTGGTTTGTTTTGATTTGTTTTGATGATGTTTTGGCGGGTTTCGGAATGTTTTGGTGGTGTTTTAGAATGTTTTGTTTTCTCTTGTGTTGTTTTTATTGTCTTGGCAGGTTGTGGAATATTTGGATTCCTTTTGGCGGGTTTTAAAATCTTTTGGCGGGTATTTGGAATGTTTTGGTTTGCTTTCATTTGTTTTGATTGTGTTTTGGCAAGTTATTGAAAGTTTCGATCACTTCTGACTGGTTTTCTAGTATTTTGGCATCTTTTCAGAATGTTTTGATCAGTTTTGGCAGGTTCTAAACTATTTTGTCAGGTTTTTGGAATGTTTTGCTTGGTTTTGATTTGTTTTTATGATGTTTTGCCAAGTTTTTTGAATGTTTTGATCAGTTCTGGCTGGTTTTCTAATGTTTTGGCATCTTTTCAGAATGTTTTGATGAGTTTTGCGGGTCTAAATCATTTTGGCGGGTTTTCGGAATATTTTGGTTGGTTTTGATTTGTTTTTATGATGTTTTGGCGGGTTTTTGGAATGTTTTGGTTGGGTTTTAGAATGTTTTGTATTCTCTTGAGTTGTTTTTATTGTGTTGGCAGGTTTTGGAATGTTTGGATTCCTTTTGGCGGGTGTTCGGAATGTTTTGGCGGGTGTTCGGAATGTTTTGATTAGTTTTGACGGGTTTTGAAATATTTTGGCGGGTTTTTGGAAGGTTTCGATTTGTTTTGATTTGTTTTGATTCTGTTTAGCCCAGTTTTTGGTGTGTTTGGATTAGCTTTGGTGGGCTTGATCATGTTTTGTCAGGTTTTTTCGAATGTATTGATGACTTCGGTCTGGTTTTCTATTTTGGCGGGTTTGAAAATATTTTTGGATTAGTTTTGGCGGGTTTGAAAATATTTTGGCTCTTTGCGCAGAGATGACGGTGCCGGTTGCGGTGCGCTCCGGGGCGCTCCTTCTGCGGAAAGACGCCTGGCAGCGGCACTTGGGACAGCTCCGCGTCTCCGTATTCTGTGTTTCTTGCCTTCTGCATCTCAGCAAAATGCTTTCCCACTAGGTCTAGCAAGGAGAAACTGTGGCAGCTGACTAGATGTAGCCCGGCCCGCCCTTTGAAGTTGACAAGTTCTTGGCAGCTCAGAGCCTCAAGGCAAGAGCAAGGTTATCTATGGTAGGCTGGGGCAGAACTAGCAGCAAGCAGAGCAAAGTTGTCCAAGAATAGCTTCCATTGGAATGCTAATGGCAATTGAAGAGGCAGGCCAGTGGCAAGCCACTAGCTTCTAGCAGTTTGAAAGTTGCAGACACAGTGCAGGTGTTGTGCGGCTTCCTTCTTGGCCTCCTAGAAGGTGCCGCGCTCTCCGTCTCTTGCTTGCCAATATGTTGCCGTGTTCCTCCTATTGTTTGGTTTGTTTTGATTTGTTTTGATGATGTTTTGGCGGGTTTCGGAATGTTTTGGTGGTGTTTTAGAATGTTTTGTTTTCTCTTGTGTTGTTTTTATTGTCTTGGCAGGTTGTGGAATATTTGGATTCCTTTCGGCGGGTTTTAAAATCTTTTGGCGGGTATTTGGAATGTTTTGGTTTGCTTTCATTTGTTTTGATTGTGTTTTGGCAAGTTATTGAAAGTTTCGATCACTTCTGACTGGTTTTCTAGTATTTTGGCATCTTTTCAGAATGTTTTGATCAGTTTTGGCAGGTTCTAAACTATTTTGTCAGGTTTTTGGAATTTTTTGGTTGGTTTTGATTTGTTTTTGTGATGTTTTGCCAAGTTTTCTGAATATTTTGATCAGTTCTGTCTGGTTTTCTAATGTTTTGGCATCTTTTCAGAATGTTTTGATGAGTTTTGTGGGTCTAAATCATTTTGGCGGGTTTTCGGAATATTTTGGTTGGTTTTGATTTGTTTTTATTATGTTTTGGCGGGTTTTTGGAATGTTTTGGTTGGGTTTTAGAATGTTTTGTATTCTCTTGAGTTGTTTTTATTGTGTTGGCAGGTTTTGGAATGTTTGGATTCCTTTTGGCGGGTGTTCGGAATGTTTTGGCGGGTGTTCGGAATGTTTTGATTAGTTTTGACGGGTTTTGAAATATTTTGGCGGGTTTTTGGAAGGTTTCGATTTGTTTTGATTTGTTTTGATTCTGTTTAGCCCAGTTTTTGGTGTGTTTGGATTAGCTTTGGTGGGCTTGATCATGTTTTGTCAGGTTTTTTCGAATGTATTGATGACTTCGGTCTGGTTTTCTATTTTGGCGGGTTTGAAAATATTTTTGGATTAGTTTGGCGGGTTTGAAAATATTTTGGCTCTTTGCACAGAGATGACGGTGCCGGTTGCGGTGCGCTCCGGGGCGCTCCTTCTGCGGAAAGACGCCTGGCAGCGGCACTTGGGACAGCTCCGCGTCTCCGTATTCTGTGTTTCTTGCCTTCTGCATCTCAGCAAAATGCTTTCCCACTAGGTCTAGCAAGGAGAAACTGTGGCAGCTGAGTAGATGTAGCCCGGCCCGCCCTTTGAAGTTGACAAGTTCTTGGCATCTCAGAGCCTCAAGGCAAGAGCAAGGTTATCTATGGTAGGCTGGGGCAGAACTAGCAGCAAGCAGAGCAAAGTTGTCCAAGAATAGCTTCCATTGGAATGCTAATGGCAATTGAAGAGGCAGGCCAGTGGCAAGCCACTATCTTCTAGCAGTTTGAAAGTTGCAGACACAGTGCAGGTGTTGTGCGGCTTCCTTCTTGGCCTCCTAGAAGGTGCCGCGCTCTCCGTCTCTTGCTTGCCAATATGTTGCCGTGTTCCTCCTATTGTTTGGTTTGTTTTGATTTGTTTTGATGATGTTTTGGCGGGTTTCGGAATGTTTTGGTGGTGTTTTAGAATGTTTTGTTTTCTCTTGTGTTGTTTTTATTGTCTTGGCAGGTTGTGGAATATTTGGATTCCTTTTGGCGGGTTTTAAAATCTTTTGGCGGGTATTTGGAATGTTTTGGTTTGCTTTCATTTGTTTTGATTGTGTTTTGGCAAGTTATTGAAAGTTTCGATCACTTCTGACTGGTTTTCTAGTATTTTGGCATCTTTTCAGAATGTTTTGATCAGTTTTGGCAGGTTCTAAACTATTTTGTCAGGTTTTTGGAATGTTTTGGTTGGTTTTGATTTGTTTTTGTGATGTTTTGCCAAGTTTTCTGAATATTTTGATCAGTTCTGGCTGGTTTTCTAATGTTTTGGCATCTTTTCAGAATGTTTTGATGAGTTTTGCGGGTCTAAATCATTTTGGCGGGTTTTCGGAATATTTTGGTTGATTTTGATTTGTTTTTATGATGTTTTGGCGGGTTTTTGGAATGTTTTGGTTGGGTTTTAGAATGTTTTGTATTCTCTTGAGTTGTTTTTATTGTGTTGGCAGGTTTTGGAATGTTTGGATTCCTTTTGGCGGGTGTTCGGAATGTTTTGGCGGGTGTTCGGAATGTTTTGATTAGTTTTGACGGGTTTTGAAATATTTTGGCGGGTTTTTGGAAGGTTTCGATTTGTTTTGATTTGTTTTGATTCTGTTTAGCCCAGTTTTTGGTGTGTTTGGATTAGCTTTGGTGGGCTTGATCATGTTTTGTCAGGTTTTTTCGAATGTATTGATGACTTCGGTCTGGTTTTCTATTTTGGCGGGTTTGAAAATATTTTTGGATTAGTTTTGGCGGGTTTGAAAATATTTTGGCTCTTTGCGCAGAGATGATGGTGCCGGTTGCGGTGCGCTCCGGGGCGCTCCTTCTGCGGAAAGACGCCTGGCAGCGGCACTTGGGACAGCTCCGCGTCTCCGTATTCTGTGTTTCTTGCCTTCTGCATCTCAGCAAAATGCTTTCCCACTAGGTCTAGCAAGGAGAAACTGTGGCAGCTGACTAGATGTAGCCCGGCCCGCCCTTTGAAGTTGACAAGTTCTTGGCAGCTCAGAGCCTCAAGGCAAGAGCAAGGTTATCTATGGTAGGCTGGGGCAGAACTAGCAGCAAGCAGAGCAAAGTTGTCCAAGAATAGCTTCCATTGGAATGCTAATGGCAATTGAAGAGGCAGGCCAGTGGCAAGCCACTAGCTTCTAGCAGTTTGAAAGTTGCAGACACAGTGCAGGTGTTGTGCGGCTTCCTTCTTGGCCTCCTAGAAGGTGCCGCGCTCTCCGTCTCTTGCTTGCCAATATGTTGCCGTGTTCCTCCTATTGTTTGGTTTGTTTTGATTTGTTTTGATGATGTTTTGGCGGGTTTCGGAATGTTTTGGTGGTGTTTTAGAATGTTTTGTTTTCTCTTGTGTTGTTTTTATTGTCTTGGCAGGTTGTGGAATATTTGGATTCCTTTCGGCGGGTTTTAAAATCTTTTGGCGGGTATTTGGAATGTTTTGGTTTGCTTTCATTTGTTTTGATTGTGTTTTGGCAAGTTATTGAAAGTTTCGATCACTTCTGACTGGTTTTCTAGTATTTTGGCATCTTTTCAGAATGTTTTGATCAGTTTTGGCAGGTTCTAAACTATTTTGTCAGGTTTTTGGAATTTTTTGGTTGGTTTTGATTTGTTTTTGTGATGTTTTGCCAAGTTTTCTGAATATTTTGATCAGTTCTGGCTGGTTTTCTAATGTTTTGGCATCTTTTCAGAATGTTTTGATGAGTTTTGTGGGTCTAAATCATTTTGGCGGGTTTTCGGAATATTTTGGTTGGTTTTGATTTGTTTTTATTATGTTTTGGCGGGTTTTTGGAATGTTTTGGTTGGGTTTTAGAATGTTTTGTATTCTCTTGAGTTGTTTTTATTGTGTTGGCAGGTTTTGGAATGTTTGGATTCCTTTTGGCGGGTGTTCGGAATGTTTTGGCGGGTGTTCGGAATGTTTTGATTAGTTTTGACGGGTTTTGAAATATTTTGGCGGGTTTTTGGAAGGTTTCGATTTGTTTTGATTTGTTTTGATTCTGTTTAGCCCAGTTTTTGGTGTGTTTGGATTAGCTTTGGTGGGCTTGATCATGTTTTGTCAGGTTTTTTCGAATGTATTGATGACTTCGGTCTGGTTTTCTATTTTGGCGGGTTTGAAAATATTTTTGGATTAGTTTGGCGGGTTTGAAAATATTTTGGCTCTTTGCACAGAGATGACGGTGCCGGTTGCGGTGCGCTCCGGGGCGCTCCTTCTGCGGAAAGACGCCTGGCAGCGGCACTTGGGACAGCTCCGCGTCTCCGTATTCTGTGTTTCTTGCCTTCTGCATCTCAGCAAAATGCTTTCCCACTAGGTCTAGCAAGGAGAAACTGTGGCAGCTGAGTAGATGTAGCCCGGCCCGCCCTTTGAAGTTGACAAGTTCTTGGCATCTCAGAGCCTCAAGGCAAGAGCAAGGTTATCTATGGTAGGCTGGGGCAGAACTAGCAGCAAGCAGAGCAAAGTTGTCCAAGAATAGCTTCCATTGGAATGCTAATGGCAATTGAAGAGGCAGGCCAGTGGCAAGCCACTAGCTTCTAGCAGTTTGAAAGTTGCAGACACAGTGCAGGTGTTGTGCGGCTTCCTTCTTGGCCTCCTAGAAGGTGCCGCGCTCTCCGTCTCTTGCTTGCCAATATGTTGCCGTGTTCCTCCTATTGTTTGGTTTGTTTTGATTTGTTTTGATGATGTTTTGGCGGGTTTCGGAATGTTTTGGTGGTGTTTTAGAATGTTTTGTTTTCTCTTGTGTTGTTTTTATTGTCTTGGCAGGTTGTGGAATATTTGGATTCCTTTTGGCGGGTTTTAAAATCTTTTGGCGGGTATTTGGAATGTTTTGGTTTGCTTTCATTTGTTTTGATTGTGTTTTGGCAAGTTATTGAAAGTTTCGATCACTTCTGACTGGTTTTCTAGTGTTTTGGCATCTTTTCAGAATGTTTTGATCAGTTTTGGCAGGTTCTAAACTATTTTGTCAGGTTTTTGGAATTTTTTGGTTGGTTTTGATTTGTTTTTGTGATGTTTTGCCAAGTTTTCTGAATATTTTGATCAGTTCTGGCTGGTTTTCTAATGTTTTGGCATCTTTTCAGAATGTTTTGATGAGTTTTGCGGGTCTAAATCATTTTGGCGGGTTTTCGGAATATTTTGGTTGGTTTTGATTTGTTTTTATTATGTTTTGGCGGGTTTTTGGAATGTTTTGGTTGGGTTTTAGAATGTTTTGTATTCTCTTGAGTTGTTTTTATTGTGTTGGCAGGTTTTGGAATGTTTGGATTCCTTTTGGCGGGTGTTCGGAATGTTTTGGCGGGTGTTCGGAATGTTTTGATTAGTTTTGACGGGTTTTGAAATATTTTGGCGGGTTTTTGGAAGGTTTCGATTTGTTTTGATTTGTTTTGATTCTGTTTAGCCCAGTTTTTGGTGTGTTTGGATTAGCTTTGGTGGGCTTGATCATGTTTTGTCAGGTTTTTTCGAATGTATTGATCACTTCTGTCTGGTTTTCTATTTTGGCGGGTTTGAAAATATTTTTGGATTAGTTTTGGCGGGTTTGAAAATATTTTGGCTCTTTGCGCAGAGATGACGGTGCCGGTTGCGGTGCGCTCCGGGGCGCTCCTTCTGCGGAAAGACGCCTAGGCAGCGGCACTTGGGACAGCTCCGCGTCTCCGTATTCTGCGTTTCCTGCCTTCTGCATCTCAGCAAAATGCTTTCCCACTAGGTCTAGCAAGGAGAAACTGTGGCAGCTGAGTAGATGTAGCCCGGCCTGCCCTTTGAAGTTGACAAGTTCTTGGCATCTCAGAGCCTCAAGGCAAGAGCAAGGTTATCTATGGTAGGCTGGGGCAGAACTAGACGCAAGCAGAGCAAAGTTGTCCAAGAATAGCTTCCATTGGAATGCTAATGGCAATTGAAGAGGCAGGCCAGTGGCAAGCCACTATCTTCTAGCAGTTTGAAAGTTGCAGACACAGTGCAGGTGTTGTGCGGCTTCCTTCTTGGCCTCCTAGAAGGTGCCGCGCTCTCCGTCTCTTGCTTGCCAATATGTTGCCGTGTTCCTCCTATTGTTTGGTTTGTTTTGATTTGTTTTGATGATGTTTTGGCGGGTTTCGGAATGTTTTGGTGGTGTTTTAGAATGTTTTGTTTTCTCTTGTGTTGTTTTTATTGTCTTGGCAGGTTGTGGAATATTTGGATTCCTTTTGGCGGGTTTTAAAATCTTTTGGCGGGTATTTGGAATGTTTTGGTTTGCTTTCATTTGTTTTGATTGTGTTTTGGCAAGTTATTGAAAGTTTCGATCACTTCTGACTGGTTTTCTAGTATTTTGGCATCTTTTCAGAATGTTTTGATCAGTTTTGGCAGGTTCTAAACTATTTTGTCAGGTTTTTGGAATTTTTTGGTTGGTTTTGATTTGTTTTTGTGATGTTTTGCCAAGTTTTCTGAATATTTTGATCAGTTCTGGCTGGTTTTCTAATGTTTTGGCATCTTTTCAGAATGTTTTGATGAGTTTTGCGGGTCTAAATCATTTTGGCGGGTTTTCGGAATATTTTGGTTGATTTTGATTTGTTTTTATTATGTTTTGGCGGGTTTTTGGAATGTTTTGGTTGGGTTTTAGAATGTTTTGTATTCTCTTGAGTTGTTTTTATTGTGTTGGCAGGTTTTGGAATGTTTGGATTCCTTTTGGCGGGTGTTCGGAATGTTTTGGCGGGTGTTCGGAATGTTTTGATTAGTTTTGACGGGTTTTGAAATATTTTGGCGGGTTTTTGGAAGGTTTCGATTTGTTTTGATTTGTTTTGATTCTGTTTAGCCCAGTTTTTGGTGTGTTTGGATTAGCTTTGGTGGGCTTGATCATGTTTTGTCAGGTTTTTTCGAATGTATTGATGACTTCGGTCTGGTTTTCTATTTTGGCGGGTTTGAAAATATTTTTGGATTAGTTTTGGCGGGTTTGAAAATATTTTGGCTCTTTGCGCAGAGATGATGGTGCCGGTTGCGGTGCGCTCCGGGGCGCTCCTTCTGCGGAAAGACGCCTGGCAGCGGCACTTGGGACAGCTCCGCGTCTCCGTATTCTGTGTTTCTTGCCTTCTGCATCTCAGCAAAATGCTTTCCCACTAGGTCTAGCAAGGAGAAACTGTGGCAGCTGAGTAGATGTAGCCCGGCCCGCCCTTTGAAGTTGACAAGTTCTTGGCATCTCAGAGCCTCAAGGCAAGAGCAAGGTTATCTATGGTAGGCTGGGGCAGAACTAGCAGCAAGCAGAGCAAAGTTGTCCAAGAATAGCTTCCATTGGAATGCTAATGGCAATTGAAGAGGCAGGCCAGTGGCAAGCCACTAGCTTCTAGCAGTTTGAAAGTTGCAGACACAGTGCAGGTGTTGTGCGGCTTCCTTCTTGGCCTCCTAGAAGGTGCCGCGCTCTCCGTCTCTGGCTTGCCAATATGTTGCCGTGTTCCTCCTATTGTTTGGTTTGTTTTGATTTGTTTTGATGATGTTTTGGCGGGTTTCGGAATGTTTTGGTGGTGTTTTAGAATGTTTTGTTTTCTCTTGTGTTGTTTTTATTGTCTTGGCAGGTTGTGGAATATTTGGATTCCTTTTGGCGGGTTTTAAAATCTTTTGGCGGGTATTTGGAATGTTTTGGTTTGCTTTCATTTGTTTTGATTGTGTTTTGGCAAGTTATTGAAAGTTTTGATCACTTCTGACTGGTTTTCTAGTATTTTGGCATCTTTTCAGAATGTTTTGATCAGTTTTGGCAGGTTCTAAACTATTTTGTCAGGTTTTTGGAATTTTTTGGTTGGTTTTGATTTGTTTTTGTGATGTTTTGCCAAGTTTTCTGAATATTTTGATCAGTTCAGGCTGGTTTTCTAATGTTTTGGCATCTTTTCAGAATGTTTTGATGAGTTTTGTGGGTCTAAATCATTTTGGCGGGTTTTCGGAATATTTTGGTTGGTTTTGATTTGTTTTTATGATGTTTTGGCGGGTTTTCGGAATGTTTTGGTTGGGTTTTAGAATGTTTTGTATTCTCTTGAGTTGTTTTTATTGTGTTGGCAGGTTTTGGAATGTTTGGATTCCTTTTGGCGGGTGTTCGGAATGTTTTGATTAGTTTTGACGGGTTTTGAAATATTTTGGCGGGTTTTTAGAAGGTTTCAATTTGTTTTGATTTGTTTTGATTCTGTTTAGCCCAGTTTTTGGTGTGTTTGGATTAGCTTTGGTGGGCTTTATCATGTTTTGCCAGGTTTTTTCGAATGCATTGATCACTTCTGTCTGGTTTTCTATTTTGGCGGGTTTGAAAATATTTTTGGATTAGTTTTGGCGGGTTTGAAAATATTTTGGCTCTTTGCGCAGAGATGACGGTGCCGGTTGCGGTGCGCTCCGGGGCGCTCCTTCTGCGGAAAGACGCCTGGCAGCGGCACTTGGGACAGCTCCGCGTCTCCGTATTCTGCGTTTCTTGCCTTCTGCATCTCAGCAAAATGCTTTCCCACTAGGTCTAGCAAGGAGAAACTGTGGCAGCTGAGTAGATGTAGCCCGGCCCGCCCTTTGAAGTTGACAAGTTCTTGGCATCTCAGAGCCTCAAGGCAAGAGCAAGGTTATCTATGGTAGGCTGGGGCAGAACTAGACGCAAGCAGAGCAAAGTTGTCCAAGAATAGCTTCCATTGGAATGCTAATGGCAATTGAAGAGGCAGGCCAGTGGCAAGCCACTAGCTTCTAGCAGTTTGAAAGTTGCAGACACAGTGCAGGTGTTGTGCGGCTTCCTTCTTGGCCTCCTAGAAGGTGCCGCGCTCTCCGTCTCTTGCTTGCCAATATGTTGCCGTGTTCCTCTTATTGTTTGGTTTGTTTTGATTTGTTTTTATGGTGTTTTGGCGGGTTTTCGGAATGTTTTGGTGGTGTTTTAGAATGTTTTGTTTTCTCTTGTGTTGTTTTTATTGTGTTGGCAGGTTGTGGAACGTTTGGATTCCTTTTGGCGGGTTTTAAAATATTTTGGCGGGTATTTGGAATGTTTGGGTTTGCTTTCATTTGTTTTGATTATGTTTTGGCAAGTTATTGAATGTTTTGATCACTTCTGACTGGTTTTCTAGTATTTTGGCATATTTTCAGAATGTTTTGATCAGTTTTGGCGGGTTCTAAACTATTTTGTTGGGTTTTTGGAATGTTTTGCTTGGTTTTGATTTGTTTTTATTTTGATTTTGCGGGTTTTCAGAATGTTTTGGTCGGTTTTCTAGAATGTTTTGGTTGGTTTTGATTTCTTTTTAATATTATTTTGTGGGTTTTGGAATGTTTTGATTTGTTTTGTCTAGTTTAAAATATTTTGGCATGTATTTGGAAGGTTTTGCTTGGTTTTCATTTTTTTTTTGTTATGTTTTGGCAAGGGTTTTTTTTGGTTTGATCAGTTCTGGCTGGTTTTCTAATATGTTGGCCGATTTTCAGAATGTTTTGATCAGTTTTGGCGGGTTCTAAGATATTTTAGAGGTTGTTTATAATATTTTGGTTTCTTTAGCTTTGTTTTTACTATATTTTGGCGGGTTTTTTGAATGTTTCGATCACTTCTGACTGGTTTTCTAGTATTTTGGCATCTTTTCAGAATGTTTTGATCGGTTTTGGCAGGTTCTAAACTATTTTGTCGGGTTTTTGGAATGTTTTGGTTGGTTTTGATTTGTTTTTGTGATGTTTTGCCAAGTTTTTTGAATGTTTTGATCAGTTCTGGCTGGTTTTCTAATGTTTTGGCATCTTTTCAGAATGTTTTGATGAGTTTTGTGGGTCTAAATTATTTTGGCGGGTTGTCGGAATATTTTGGTTGGTTTTGATTTTTTTTTATGATGTTTTGGCGGGTTTTCGGAATGTTTTGGTTGGGTTTTAGAATGTTTTGTATTCTCTTGAGTTGTTTTTATTGTGTTGGCAGGTTTTGGAATGTTTGGATTCCTTTTGGCGGGTGTTCAGAATGTTTTGGCGGGTGTTCGGAATGTTTTGATTAGTTTTGACGGGTTTTGAAATATTTTGGCGGGTTTTTAGAAGGTTTCAATTTGTTTTGATTTGTTTTGATTCTGTTTAGCCCAGTTTTTGATGTGTTTGGATTAGCTTTGGTGGGCTTTATCATGTTTTGTCAGGTTTTTTCGAATGCATTGATCACTTCTGTCTGGTTTTCTATTTTGGCGGGTTTGAAAATATTTTTGGATTAGTTTTGGCGGGTTTTAAAATATTTTGGCTCTTTGCGCAGAGATGACGGCGCCGGTTGCGGTGCGCTCCGGGGCGCTCCTTCTGCGGAAAGACGCCTGGCAGCGGCACTTGGGACAGCTCCGCGTCTCCGTATTCTGCGTTTCTTGCCTTCTGCATCTCAGCAAAATGCTTTCCCACTAGGTCTAGCAAGGAGAAACTGTGGCAGCTGAGTAGATGTAGCCCGGCCCGCCCTTTGAAGTTGACAAGTTCTTGGCATCTCAGAGCCTCAAGGCAAGAGCAAGGTTATCTATGGTAGGCTGGGGCAGAACTAGCAGCAAGCAGAGCAAAGTTGTCCAAGAATAGCTTCCATTGGAGTGCTAATGGCAATTGAAGAGGCAGGCCAGTGGCAAGCCCCTAGCTTCTAGCAGTTTGAAAGTTGCAGACACAGTGCAGGTGTTGTGCGGCTTCCTTCTTGGCCTCCTAGAAGGTGCCGCGCTCTCCGTCTCTTGCTTGCCAATATGTTGCCGTGTTCCTCTTATTGTTTGGTTTGTTTTGAGTTGTTTTTATGGTGTTTTGGCAGGTTTTCGGAATGTTTTGGTGGTGTTTTAGAATGTTTTGTTTTCTCTTGTGTTGTTTTTATTGTGTTGGCAGGTTGTGGAACGTTTGGATTCCTTTTGGCGGGTTTTAAAATATTTTGGCGGGTATTTGGAATGTTTGGGTTTGCTTTCATTTGTTTTGATTATGTTTTGGCAAGTTATTGAATGTTTTGATCACTTCTGACTGGTTTTCTAGTATTTTGGCATCTTTTCAGAATGTTTTGATCGGTTTTGGCAGGTTCTAAACTATTTTGTCGGGTTTTTGGAATGTTTTGGTTGGTTTTGATTTGTTTTTGTGATGTTTTGCCAAGTTTTTTGAATGTTTTGATCAGTTCTGGCTGGTTTTCTAATGTTTTGGCATCTTTTCAGAATGTTTTGATGAGTTTTGTGGGTCTAAATTATTTTGGCGGGTTGTCGGAATATTTTGGTTGGTTTTGATTTTTTTTTATGATGTTTTGGCGGGTTTTCGGAATGTTTTGGTTGGGTTTTAGAATGTTTTGTATTCTCTTGAGTTGTTTTTATTGTGTTGGCAGGTTTTGGAATGTTTGGATTCCTTTTGGCGGGTGTTCGGAATGTTTTGGCGGGTGTTCGGAATGTTTTGATTAGTTTTGACGGGTTTTGAAATATTTTGGCGGGTTTTTAGAAGGTTTCAATTTGTTTTGATTTGTTTTGATTCTGTTTAGCCCAGTTTTTGGTGTGTTTGGATTAGCTTTGGTGGGCTTGATCATGTTTTGTCAGGTTTTTTCGAATGTATTGATCACTTCTGTCTGGTTTTCTATTTTGGCGGGTTTGAAAATATTTTTGGATTAGTTTTGGCGGGTTTGAAAATATTTTGGCTCTTTGCGCAGAGATGACGGTGCCGGTTGCGGTGCGCTCCGGGGCGCTCCTTCTGCGGAAAGACGCCTAGGCAGCGGCACTTGGGACAGCTCCGCGTCTCCGTATTCTGCGTTTCCTGCCTTCTGCATCTCAGCAAAATGCTTTCCCACTAGGTCTAGCAAGGAGAAACTGTGGCAGCTGAGTAGATGTAGCCCGGCCTGCCCTTTGAAGTTGACAAGTTCTTGGCATCTCAGAGCCTCAAGGGAAGAGCAAGGTTATCTATGGTAGGCTGGGGCAGAACTAGACGCAAGCAGAGCAAAGTTCTCCAAGAATAGCTTCCATTGGAATGCTAATGGCAATTGAAGAGGCAGGCCAGTGGCAAGCCACTAGCTTCTAGCAGTTTGAAAGTTGCAGACACAGTGCAGGTGTTGTGCGGCTTCCTTCTTGGCCTCCTAGAAGGTGCCGCGCTCTCCGTCTCTTGCTTGCCAATATGTTGCCGTGTTCCTCTTATTGTTTGGTTTGTTTTGATTTGTTTTTATGGTGTTTTGGCGGGTTTTCGGAATGTTTTGGTGGTGTTTTAGAATGTTTTGTTTTCTCTTGTGTTGTTTTTATTGTGTTGGTAGGTTGTGGAACGTTTGGATTCCTTTTGGCGGGTTTTAAAATCTTTTGGCGGGTATTTGGAATGTTTGGGTTTGCTTTCATTTGTTTTGATTATGTTTTGGCAAGTTATTGAATGTTTTGATCACTTCTGACTGGTTTTCTAGTATTTTGGCATATTTTCAGAATGTTTTGATCAGTTTTGGCGGGTTCTAAACTATTTTGTCAGGTTTTTGGAATGTTTTGCTTGGTTTTGATTTGTTTTTATTTTGATTTTGCGGGTTTTCAGAATGTTTTGGTCGGTTTTCTAGAATGTTTTGGTTGGTTTTGATTTCTTTTTAATATTATTTTGTGGGTTTTGGAATGTTTTGATTTGTTTTGTCTAGTTTAAAATATTTTGGCATGTATTTGGAAGGTTTTGCTTGGTTTTCATTTTTTTTTGTTATGTTTTGGCAAGGGTTTTTTTTGGTTTGATCAGTTCTGGCTGGTTTTCTAATATGTTGGCCGATTTTCAGAATGTTTTGATCAGTTTTGGCGGGTTCTAAGATATTTTAGAGGTTGTTTATAATATTTTGGTTTCTTTAGCTTTGTTTTTACTATATTTTGGCGGGTTTTTTGAATGTTTCGATCACTTCTGACTGGTTTTCTAGTATTTTGGCATCTTTTCAGAATGTTTTATCGGTTTTGGCAGGTTCTAAACTATTTTGTCGGGTTTTTGGAATGTTTTGGTTGGTTTTGATTTGTTTTTGTGATGTTTTGCCAAGTTTTTTGAATGTTTTGATCAGTTCTGGCTGGTTTTCTAATGTTTTGGCATCTTTTCAGAATGTTTTGATGAGTTTTGTGGGTCTAAATTATTTTGGCGGGTTGTCGGAATATTTTGGTTGGTTTTGATTTTTTTTTATGATGTTTTGGCGGGTTTTCGGAATGTTTTGGTTGGGTTTTAGAATGTTTTGTATTCTCTTGAGTTGTTTTTATTGTGTTGGCAGGTTTTGGAATGTTTGGATTCCTTTTGGCGGGTGTTCAGAATGTTTTGGCGGGTGTTCGGAATGTTTTGATTAGTTTTGACGGGTTTTGAAATATTTTGGCGGGTTTTTAGAAGGTTTCAATTTGTTTTGATTTGTTTTGATTCTGTTTAGCCCAGTTTTTGATGTGTTTGGATTAGCTTTGGTGGGCTTTATCATGTTTTGTCAGGTTTTTTCGAATGCATTGATCACTTCTGTCTGGTTTTCTATTTTGGCGGGTTTGAAAATATTTTTGGATTAGTTTTGGCGGGTTTTAAAATATTTTGGCTCTTTGCGCAGAGATGACGGCGCCGGTTGCGGTGCGCTCCGGGGCGCTCCTTCTGCGGAAAGACGCCTGGCAGCGGCACTTGGGACAGCTCCGCGTCTCCGTATTCTGCGTTTCTTGCCTTCTGCATCTCAGCAAAATGCTTTCCCACTAGGTCTAGCAAGGAGAAACTGTGGCAGCTGAGTAGATGTAGCCCGGCCCGCCCTTTGAAGTTGACAAGTTCTTGGCATCTCAGAGCCTCAAGGCAAGAGCAAGGTTATCTATGGTAGGCTGGGGCAGAACTAGCAGCAAGCAGAGCAAAGTTGTCCAAGAATCGCTTCCATTGGAATGCTAATGGCAATTGAAGAGGCAGGCCAGTGGCAAGCCCCTAGCTTCTAGCAGTTTGAAAGTTGCAGACACAGTGCAGGTGTTGTGCGGCTTCCTTCTTGGCCTCCTAGAAGGTGCCGCGCTCTCCGTCTCTTGCTTGCCAATATGTTGCCGTGTTCCTCTTATTGTTTGGTTTGTTTTGAGTTGTTTTTATGGTGTTTTGGCAGGTTTTCGGAATGTTTTGGTGGTGTTTTAGAATGTTTTGTTTTCTCTTGTGTTGTTTTTATTGTGTTGGCAGGTTGTGGAACGTTTGGATTCCTTTTGGCGGGTTTTAAAATATTTTGGCGGGTATTTGGAATGTTTGGGTTTGCTTTCATTTGTTTTGATTATGTTTTGGCAAGTTATTGAATGTTTTGATCACTTCTGACTGGTTTTCTAGTATTTTGGCATCTTTTCAGAATGTTTTGATCGGTTTTGGCAGGTTCTAAACTATTTTGTCGGGTTTTTGGAATGTTTTGGTTGGTTTTGATTTGTTTTTGTGATGTTTTGCCAAGTTTTTTGAATGTTTTGATCAGTTCTGGCTGGTTTTCTAATGTTTTGGCATCTTTTCAGAATGTTTTGATGAGTTTTGTGGGTCTAAATTATTTTGGCGGGTTGTCGGAATATTTTGGTTGGTTTTGATTTTTTTTTATGATGTTTTGGCGGGTTTTCGGAATGTTTTGGTTGGGTTTTAGAATGTTTTGTATTCTCTTGAGTTGTTTTTATTGTGTTGGCAGGTTTTGGAATGTTTGGATTCCTTTTGGCGGGTGTTCGGAATGTTTTGGCGGGTGTTCGGAATGTTTTGATTAGTTTTGACGGGTTTTGAAATATTTTGGCGGGTTTTTGGAAGGTTTCGATTTGTTTTGATTTGTTTTGATTCTGTTTAGCCCAGTTTTTGGTGTGTTTGGATTAGCTTTGGTGGGCTTGATCATGTTTTGTCAGGTTTTTTCGAATGTATTGATGACTTCGGTCTGGTTTTCTATTTTGGCGGGTTTGAAAATATTTTTGGATTAGTTTTGGCGGGTTTGAAAATATTTTGGCTCTTTGCGCAGAGATGACGGTGCCGGTTGCGGTGCGCTCCGGGGCGCTCCTTCTGCGGAAAGACGCCTAGGCAGCGGCACTTGGGACAGCTCCGCGTCTCCGTATTCTGCGTTTCCTGCCTTCTGCATCTCAGCAAAATGCTTTCCCACTAGGTCTAGCAAGGAGAAACTGTGGCAGCTGAGTAGATGTAGCCCGGCCTGCCCTTTGAAGTTGACAAGTTCTTGGCATCTCAGAGCCTCAAGGGAAGAGCAAGGTTATCTATGGTAGGCTGGGGCAGAACTAGACGCAAGCAGAGCAAAGTTGTCCAAGAATAGCTTCCATTGGAATGCTAATGGCAATTGAAGAGGCAGGCCAGTGGCAAGCCACTAGCTTCTAGCAGTTTGAAAGTTGCAGACACAGTGCAGGTGTTGTGCGGCTTCCTTCTTGGCCTCCTAGAAGGTGCCGCGCTCTCCGTCTCTTGCTTGCCAATATGTTGCCGTGTTCCTCTTATTGTTTGGTTTGTTTTGATTTGTTTTTATGGTGTTTTGGCGGGTTTTCGGAATGTTTTGGTGGTGTTTTAGAATGTTTTGTTTTCTCTTGTGTTGTTTTTATTGTGTTGGTAGGTTGTGGAACGTTTGGATTCCTTTTGGCGGGTTTTAAAATCTTTTGGCGGGTATTTGGAATGTTTGGGTTTGCTTTCATTTGTTTTGATTATGTTTTGGCAAGTTATTGAATGTTTTGATCACTTCTGACTGGTTTTCTAGTATTTTGGCATATTTTCAGAATGTTTTGATCAGTTTTGGCGGGTTCTAAACTATTTTGTCAGGTTTTTGGAATGTTTTGCTTGGTTTTGATTTGTTTTTATTTTGATTTTGCGGGTTTTCAGAATGTTTTGGTCGGTTTTCTAGAATGTTTTGGTTGGTTTTGATTTCTTTTTAATATTATTTTGTGGGTTTTGGAATGTTTTGATTTGTTTTGTCTAGTTTAAAATATTTTGGCATGTATTTGGAAGGTTTTGCTTGGTTTTCATTTTTTTTTGTTATGTTTTGGCAAGGGTTTTTTTTGGTTTGATCAGTTCTGGCTGGTTTTCTAATATGTTGGCCGATTTTCAGAATGTTTTGATCAGTTTTGGCGGGTTCTAAGATATTTTAGAGGTTGTTTATAATATTTTGGTTTCTTTAGCTTTGTTTTTACTATATTTTGGCGGGTTTTTTGAATGTTTCGATCACTTCTGACTGGTTTTCTAGTATTTTGGCATCTTTTCAGAATGTTTTATCGGTTTTGGCAGGTTCTAAACTATTTTGTCGGGTTTTTGGAATGTTTTGGTTGGTTTTGATTTGTTTTTGTGATGTTTTGCCAAGTTTTTTGAATGTTTTGATCAGTTCTGGCTGGTTTTCTAATGTTTTGGCATCTTTTCAGAATGTTTTGATGAGTTTTGTGGGTCTAAATTATTTTGGCGGGTTGTCGGAATATTTTGGTTGGTTTTGATTTTTTTTTATGATGTTTTGGCGGGTTTTCGGAATGTTTTGGTTGGGTTTTAGAATGTTTTGTATTCTCTTGAGTTGTTTTTATTGTGTTGGCAGGTTTCGGAATGTTTGGATTCCTTTTGGCGGGTGTTCAGAATGTTTTGGCGGGTGTTCGGAATGTTTTGATTAGTTTTGACGGGTTTTGAAATATTTTGGCGGGTTTTTAGAAGGTTTCAATTTGTTTTGATTTGTTTTGATTCTGTTTAGCCCAGTTTTTGATGTGTTTGGATTAGCTTTGGTGGGCTTTATCATGTTTTGTCAGGTTTTTTCGAATGCATTGATCACTTCTGTCTGGTTTTCTATTTTGGCGGGTTTGAAAATATTTTTGGATTAGTTTTGGCGGGTTTTAAAATATTTTGGCTCTTTGCGCAGAGATGACGGCGCCGGTTGCGGTGCGCTCCGGGGCGCTCCTTCTGCGGAAAGACGCCTGGCAGCGGCACTTGGGACAGCTCCGCGTCTCCGTATTCTGCGTTTCTTGCCTTCTGCATCTCAGCAAAATGCTTTCCCACTAGGTCTAGCAAGGAGAAACTGTGGCAGCTGAGTAGATGTAGCCCGGCCCGCCCTTTGAAGTTGACAAGTTCTTGGCATCTCAGAGCCTCAAGGCAAGAGCAAGGTTATCTATGGTAGGCTGGGGCAGAACTAGACGCAAGCAGAGCAAAGTTGTCCAAGAATAGCTTCCATTGGAGTGCTAATGGCAATTGAAGAGGCAGGCCAGTGGCAAGCCCCTAGCTTCTAGCAGTTTGAAAGTTGCAGACACAGTGCAGGTGTTGTGCGGCTTCCTTCTTGGCCTCCTAGAAGGTGCCGCGCTCTCCGTCTCTTGCTTGCCAATATGTTGCCGTGTTCCTCTTATTGTTTGGTTTGTTTTGAGTTGTTTTTATGGTGTTTTGGCAGGTTTTCGGAATGTTTTGGTGGTGTTTTATAATGTTTTGTTTTCTCTTGTGTTGTTTTTATTGTGTTGGCAGGTTGTGGAACGTTTGGATTCCTTTTGGCGGGTTTTAAAATCTTTTGGCGGGTATTTGGAATGTTTGGGTTTGCTTTCATTTGTTTTGATTATGTTTTGGCAAGTTATTGAATGTTTTGATCACTTCTGACTGGTTTTCTAGTATTTTGGCATCTTTTCAGAATGTTTTGATCGGTTTTGGCAGGTTCTAAACTATTTTGTCGGGTTTTTGGAATGTTTTGGTTGGTTTTGATTTGTTTTTGTGATGTTTTGCCAAGTTTTTTGAATGCTTTGATCAGTTCTGTCTGGTTTTCTAATGTTTTGGCATCTTTTCAGAATGTTTTGATGAGTTTTGTGGGTCTAAATTATTTTGGCGGGTTGTCGGAATATTTTGGTTGGTTTTGATTTTTTTTTATGATGTTTTGGCGGGTTTTCGGAATGTTTTGGTTGGGTTTTAGAATGTTTTGTATTCTCTTGAGTTGTTTTTATTGTGTTGGCAGGTTTTGGAATGTTTGGATTCCTTTTGGCGGGTGTTCGGAATGTTTTGGCGGGTGTTCGGAATGTTTTGATTAGTTTTGACGGGTTTTGAAATATTTTGGCGGGTTTTTAGAAGGTTTCAATTTGTTTTGATTTGTTTTGATTCTGTTTAGCCCAGTTTTTGGTGTGTTTGGATTAGCTTTGGTGGGCTTGATCATGTTTTGTCAGGTTTTTTCGAATGTATTGATGACTTCTGTCTGGTTTTCTATTTTGGCGGGTTTGAAAATATTTTTGGATTAGTTTTGGCGGGTTTGAAAATATTTTGGCTCTTTGCGCAGAGATGACGGTGCCGGTTGCGGTGCGCTCCGGGGCGCTCCTTCTGCGGAAAGACGCCTAGGCAGCGGCACTTGGGACAGCTCCGCGTCTCCGTATTCTGCGTTTCCTGCCTTCTGCATCTCAGCAAAATGCTTTCCCACTAGGTCTAGCAAGGAGAAACTGTGGCAGCTGAGTAGATGTAGCCCGGCCTGCCCTTTGAAGTTGACAAGTTCTTGGCATCTCAGAGCCTCAAGGGAAGAGCAAGGTTATCTATGGTAGGCTGGGGCAGAACTAGACGCAAGCAGAGCAAAGTTCTCCAAGAATAGCTTCCATTGGAATGCTAATGGCAATTGAAGAGGCAGGCCAGTGGCAAGCCACTAGCTTCTAGCAGTTTGAAAGTTGCAGACACAGTGCAGGTGTTGTGCGGCTTCCTTCTTGGCCTCCTAGAAGGTGCCGCGCTCTCCGTCTCTTGCTTGCCAATATGTTGCCGTGTTCCTCTTATTGTTTGGTTTGTTTTGATTTGTTTTTATGGTGTTTTGGCGGGTTTTCGGAATGTTTTGGTGGTGTTTTAGAATGTTTTGTTTTCTCTTGTGTTGTTTTTATTGTGTTGGTAGGTTGTGGAACGTTTGGATTCCTTTTGGCGGGTTTTAAAATCTTTTGGCGGGTATTTGGAATGTTTGGGTTTGCTTTCATTTGTTTTGATTATGTTTTGGCAAGTTATTGAATGTTTTGATCACTTCTGACTGGTTTTCTAGTATTTTGGCATATTTTCAGAATGTTTTGATCAGTTTTGGCGGGTTCTAAACTATTTTGTCAGGTTTTTGGAATGTTTTGCTTGGTTTTGATTTGTTTTTATTTTGATTTTGCGGGTTTTCAGAATGTTTTGGTCGGTTTTCTAGAATGTTTTGGTTGGTTTTGATTTCTTTTTAATATTATTTTGTGGGTTTTGGAATGTTTTGATTTGTTTTGTCTAGTTTAAAATATTTTGGCATGTATTTGGAAGGTTTTGCTTGGTTTTCATTTTTTTTTGTTATGTTTTGGCAAGGGTTTTTTTTGGTTTGATCAGTTCTGGCTGGTTTTCTAATATGTTGGCCGATTTTCAGAATGTTTTGATCAGTTTTGGCGGGTTCTAAGATATTTTAGAGGTTGTTTATAATATTTTGGTTTCTTTAGCTTTGTTTTTACTATATTTTGGCGGGTTTTTTGAATGTTTCGATCACTTCTGACTGGTTTTCTAGTATTTTGGCATCTTTTCAGAATGTTTTATCGGTTTTGGCAGGTTCTAAACTATTTTGTCGGGTTTTTGGAATGTTTTGGTTGGTTTTGATTTGTTTTTGTGATGTTTTGCCAAGTTTTTTGAATGTTTTGATCAGTTCTGGCTGGTTTTCTAATGTTTTGGCATCTTTTCAGAATGTTTTGATGAGTTTTGTGGGTCTAAATTATTTTGGCGGGTTGTCGGAATATTTTGGTTGGTTTTGATTTTTTTTTATGATGTTTTGGCGGGTTTTCGGAATGTTTTGGTTGGGTTTTAGAATGTTTTGTATTCTCTTGAGTTGTTTTTATTGTGTTGGCAGGTTTCGGAATGTTTGGATTCCTTTTGGCGGGTGTTCAGAATGTTTTGGCGGGTGTTCGGAATGTTTTGATTAGTTTTGACGGGTTTTGAAATATTTTGGCGGGTTTTTAGAAGGTTTCAATTTGTTTTGATTTGTTTTGATTCTGTTTAGCCCAGTTTTTGATGTGTTTGGATTAGCTTTGGTGGGCTTTATCATGTTTTGTCAGGTTTTTTCGAATGTATTGATGACTTCTGTCTGGTTTTCTATTTTGGCGGGTTTGAAAATATTTTTGGATTAGTTTTGGCGGGTTTGAAAATATTTTGGCTCTTTGCGCAGAGATGACGGTGCCGGTTGCGGTGCGCTCCGGGGCGCTCCTTCTGCGGAAAGACGCCTAGGCAGCGGCACTTGGGACAGCTCCGCGTCTCCGTATTCTGCGTTTCCTGCCTTCTGCATCTCAGCAAAATGCTTTCCCACTAGGTCTAGCAAGGAGAAACTGTGGCAGCTGAGTAGATGTAGCCCGGCCTGCCCTTTGAAGTTGACAAGTTCTTGGCATCTCAGAGCCTCAAGGGAAGAGCAAGGTTATCTATGGTAGGCTGGGGCAGAACTAGACGCAAGCAGAGCAAAGTTGTCCAAGAATAGCTTCCATTGGAATGCTAATGGCAATTGAAGAGGCAGGCCAGTGGCAAGCCACTAGCTTCTAGCAGTTTGAAAGTTGCAGACACAGTGCAGGTGTTGTGCGGCTTCCTTCTTGGCCTCCTAGAAGGTGCCGCGCTCTCCGTCTCTTGCTTGCCAATATGTTGCCGTGTTCCTCTTATTGTTTGGTTTGTTTTGATTTGTTTTTATGGTGTTTTGGCGGGTTTTCGGAATGTTTTGGTGGTGTTTTAGAATGTTTTGTTTTCTCTTGTGTTGTTTTTATTGTGTTGGTAGGTTGTGGAACGTTTGGATTCCTTTTGGCGGGTTTTAAAATCTTTTGGCGGGTATTTGGAATGTTTGGGTTTGCTTTCATTTGTTTTGATTATGTTTTGGCAAGTTATTGAATGTTTTGATCACTTCTGACTGGTTTTCTAGTATTTTGGCATATTTTCAGAATGTTTTGATCAGTTTTGGCGGGTTCTAAACTATTTTGTCAGGTTTTTGGAATGTTTTGCTTGGTTTTGATTTGTTTTTATTTTGATTTTGCGGGTTTTCAGAATGTTTTGGTCGGTTTTCTAGAATGTTTTGGTTGGTTTTGATTTCTTTTTAATATTATTTTGTGGGTTTTGGAATGTTTTGATTTGTTTTGTCTAGTTTAAAATATTTTGGCATGTATTTGGAAGGTTTTGCTTGGTTTTCATTTTTTTTTGTTATGTTTTGGCAAGGGTTTTTTTTGGTTTGATCAGTTCTGGCTGGTTTTCTAATATGTTGGCCGATTTTCAGAATGTTTTGATCAGTTTTGGCGGGTTCTAAGATATTTTAGAGGTTGTTTATAATATTTTGGTTTCTTTAGCTTTGTTTTTACTATATTTTGGCGGGTTTTTTGAATGTTTCGATCACTTCTGACTGGTTTTCTAGTATTTTGGCATCTTTTCAGAATGTTTTATCGGTTTTGGCAGGTTCTAAACTATTTTGTCGGGTTTTTGGAATGTTTTGGTTGGTTTTGATTTGTTTTTGTGATGTTTTGCCAAGTTTTTTGAATGTTTTGATCAGTTCTGGCTGGTTTTCTAATGTTTTGGCATCTTTTCAGAATGTTTTGATGAGTTTTGTGGGTCTAAATTATTTTGGCGGGTTGTCGGAATATTTTGGTTGGTTTTGATTTTTTTTTATGATGTTTTGGCGGGTTTTCGGAATGTTTTGGTTGGGTTTTAGAATGTTTTGTATTCTCTTGAGTTGTTTTTATTGTGTTGGCAGGTTTCGGAATGTTTGGATTCCTTTTGGCGGGTGTTCAGAATGTTTTGGCGGGTGTTCGGAATGTTTTGATTAGTTTTGACGGGTTTTGAAATATTTTGGCGGGTTTTTAGAAGGTTTCAATTTGTTTTGATTTGTTTTGATTCTGTTTAGCCCAGTTTTTGATGTGTTTGGATTAGCTTTGGTGGGCTTTATCATGTTTTGTCAGGTTTTTTCGAATGCATTGATCACTTCTGTCTGGTTTTCTATTTTGGCGGGTTTGAAAATATTTTTGGATTAGTTTTGGCGGGTTTTAAAATATTTTGGCTCTTTGCGCAGAGATGACGGCGCCGGTTGCGGTGCGCTCCGGGGCGCTCCTTCTGCGGAAAGACGCCTGGCAGCGGCACTTGGGACAGCTCCGCGTCTCCGTATTCTGCGTTTCTTGCCTTCTGCATCTCAGCAAAATGCTTTCCCACTAGGTCTAGCAAGGAGAAACTGTGGCAGCTGAGTAGATGTAGCCCGGCCCGCCCTTTGAAGTTGACAAGTTCTTGGCATCTCAGAGCCTCAAGGCAAGAGCAAGGTTATCTATGGTAGGCTGGGGCAGAACTAGACGCAAGCAGAGCAAAGTTGTCCAAGAATAGCTTCCATTGGAGTGCTAATGGCAATTGAAGAGGCAGGCCAGTGGCAAGCCCCTAGCTTCTAGCAGTTTGAAAGTTGCAGACACAGTGCAGGTGTTGTGCGGCTTCCTTCTTGGCCTCCTAGAAGGTGCCGCGCTCTCCGTCTCTTGCTTGCCAATATGTTGCCGTGTTCCTCTTATTGTTTGGTTTGTTTTGAGTTGTTTTTATGGTGTTTTGGCAGGTTTTCGGAATGTTTTGGTGGTGTTTTATAATGTTTTGTTTTCTCTTGTGTTGTTTTTATTGTGTTGGCAGGTTGTGGAACGTTTGGATTCCTTTTGGCGGGTTTTAAAATCTTTTGGCGGGTATTTGGAATGTTTGGGTTTGCTTTCATTTGTTTTGATTATGTTTTGGCAAGTTATTGAATGTTTTGATCACTTCTGACTGGTTTTCTAGTATTTTGGCATCTTTTCAGAATGTTTTGATCGGTTTTGGCAGGTTCTAAACTATTTTGTCGGGTTTTTGGAATGTTTTGGTTGGTTTTGATTTGTTTTTGTGATGTTTTGCCAAGTTTTTTGAATGCTTTGATCAGTTCTGTCTGGTTTTCTAATGTTTTGGCATCTTTTCAGAATGTTTTGATGAGTTTTGTGGGTCTAAATTATTTTGGCGGGTTGTCGGAATATTTTGGTTGGTTTTGATTTTTTTTTATGATGTTTTGGCGGGTTTTCGGAATGTTTTGGTTGGGTTTTAGAATGTTTTGTATTCTCTTGAGTTGTTTTTATTGTGTTGGCAGGTTTTGGAATGTTTGGATTCCTTTTGGCGGGTGTTCGGAATGTTTTGGCGGGTGTTCGGAATGTTTTGATTAGTTTTGACGGGTTTTGAAATATTTTGGCGGGTTTTTAGAAGGTTTCAATTTGTTTTGATTTGTTTTGATTCTGTTTAGCCCAGTTTTTGGTGTGTTTGGATTAGCTTTGGTGGGCTTGATCATGTTTTGTCAGGTTTTTTCGAATGTATTGATGACTTCTGTCTGGTTTTCTATTTTGGCGGGTTTGAAAATATTTTTGGATTAGTTTTGGCGGGTTTGAAAATATTTTGGCTCTTTGCGCAGAGATGACGGTGCCGGTTGCGGTGCGCTCCGGGGCGCTCCTTCTGCGGAAAGACGCCTAGGCAGCGGCACTTGGGACAGCTCCGCGTCTCCGTATTCTTCGTTTCTTGCCTTCTGCATCTCAGCAAAATGCTTTCCCACTAGGTCTAGCAAGGAGAAACTGTGGCAGCTGAGTAGATGTAGCCCGGCCTGCCCTTTGAAGTTGACAAGTTCTTGGCATCTCAGAGCCTCAAGGCAAGAGCAAGGTTATCTATGGTAGGCTGGGGCAGAACTAGACGCAAGCAGAGCAAAGTTGTCCAAGAATAGCTTCCATTGGAATGCTAATGGCAATTGAAGAGGCAGGCCAGTGGCAAGCCACTAGCTTCTAGCAGTTTGAAAGTTGCAGACACAGTGCAGGTGTTGTGCGGCTTCCTTCTTGGCCTCCTAGAAGGTGCCGTGCTCTCCGTCTCTTGCTTGCCAATATGTTGCCGTGTTCCTCCTATTGTTTGGTTTGTTTTGATTTGTTTTGATGGTGTTTTGGCGCGTTTCGGAATGTTTTGGTGGTGTTTTAGAATGTTTTGTTTTCTCTTGTGTTGTTTTTATTGTCTTGGCAGGTTGTGGAATATTTGGATTCCTTTTGGCGGGTTTTCAAATATTTTGGCGGGTATTTGGAATGTTTTGGTTTGCTTTCATTTGTTTTGATTATGTTTTGGCAAGTTATTGAAAGTTTCGATCACTTCTGACTGGTTTTCTAGTATTTTGGCATCTTTTCAGAATGTTTTGATCAGTTTTGGCAGGTTCTAAACTATTTTGTCAGGTTTTTGGAATGTTTTGCTTGGTTTTGATTTGTTTTTATTTTGATTTTGCGGGTTTTCAGAATGTTTTGGTCGGTTTTCTAGAATGTTTTGGTTGGTTTTGATTTCTTTTTAATATTATTTTGTGGGTTTTGGAATGTTTTGATTTGTTTTGTCTAGTTTAAAATATTTTGGCATGTATTTGGAAGGTTTTGCTTGGTTTTCATTTTTTTTTGTTATGTTTTGGCAAGGGTTTTTTTTGGTTTGATCAGTTCTGGCTGGTTTTCTAATATGTTGGCCGATTTTCAGAATGTTTTGATCAGTTTTGGCGGGTTCTAAGATATTTTAGAGGTTGTTTATAATATTTTGGTTTCTTTAGCTTTGTTTTTACTATATTTTGGCGGGTTTTTTGAATGTTTCGATCACTTCTGACTGGTTTTCTAGTATTTTGGCATCTTTTCAGAATGTTTTATCGGTTTTGGCAGGTTCTAAACTATTTTGTCGGGTTTTTGGAATGTTTTGGTTGGTTTTGATTTGTTTTTGTGATGTTTTGCCAAGTTTTTTGAATGTTTTGATCAGTTCTGGCTGGTTTTCTAATGTTTTGGCATCTTTTCAGAATGTTTTGATGAGTTTTGTGGGTCTAAATTATTTTGGCGGGTTGTCGGAATATTTTGGTTGGTTTTGATTTTTTTTTATGATGTTTTGGCGGGTTTTCGGAATGTTTTGGTTGGGTTTTAGAATGTTTTGTATTCTCTTGAGTTGTTTTTATTGTGTTGGCAGGTTTTGGAATGTTTGGATTCCTTTTGGCGGGTGTTCAGAATGTTTTGGCGGGTGTTCGGAATGTTTTGATTAGTTTTGACGGGTTTTGAAATATTTTGGCGGGTTTTTAGAAGGTTTCAATTTGTTTTGATTTGTTTTGATTCTGTTTAGCCCAGTTTTTGATGTGTTTGGATTAGCTTTGGTGGGCTTTATCATGTTTTGTCAGGTTTTTTCGAATGCATTGATCACTTCTGTCTGGTTTTCTATTTTGGCGGGTTTGAAAATA
The DNA here is from genome assembly GCF_036417665.1 of Passer domesticus. Classification (NCBI taxonomy): domain Eukaryota; kingdom Metazoa; phylum Chordata; class Aves; order Passeriformes; family Passeridae; genus Passer; species Passer domesticus. The sequence continues at coordinate 56,417,901 of NC_087478.1, read as the reverse complement.
TTTTTGGATTAGTTTTGGCGGGTTTTAAAATATTTTGGCTCTTTGCGCAGAGATGACGGCGCCGGTTGCGGTGCGCTCCGGGGCGCTCCTTCTGCGGAAAGACGCCTGGCAGCGGCACTTGGGACAGCTCCGCGTCTCCGTATTCTGCGTTTCTTGCCTTCTGCATCTCAGCAAAATGCTTTCCCACTAGGTCTAGCAAGGAGAAACTGTGGCAGCTGAGTAGATGTAGCCCGGCCCGCCCTTTGAAGTTGACAAGTTCTTGGCATCTCAGAGCCTCAAGGCAAGAGCAAGGTTATCTATGGTAGGCTGGGGCAGAACTAGACGCAAGCAGAGCAAAGTTGTCCAAGAATAGCTTCCATTGGAGTGCTAATGGCAATTGAAGAGGCAGGCCAGTGGCAAGCCCCTAGCTTCTAGCAGTTTGAAAGTTGCAGACACAGTGCAGGTGTTGTGCGGCTTCCTTCTTGGCCTCCTAGAAGGTGCCGCGCTCTCCGTCTCTTGCTTGCCAATATGTTGCCGTGTTCCTCTTATTGTTTGGTTTGTTTTGAGTTGTTTTTATGGTGTTTTGGCAGGTTTTCGGAATGTTTTGGTGGTGTTTTATAATGTTTTGTTTTCTCTTGTGTTGTTTTTATTGTGTTGGCAGGTTGTGGAACGTTTGGATTCCTTTTGGCGGGTTTTAAAATCTTTTGGCGGGTATTTGGAATGTTTGGGTTTGCTTTCATTTGTTTTGATTATGTTTTGGCAAGTTATTGAATGTTTTGATCACTTCTGACTGGTTTTCTAGTATTTTGGCATCTTTTCAGAATGTTTTGATCGGTTTTGGCAGGTTCTAAACTATTTTGTCGGGTTTTTGGAATGTTTTGGTTGGTTTTGATTTGTTTTTGTGATGTTTTGCCAAGTTTTTTGAATGCTTTGATCAGTTCTGTCTGGTTTTCTAATGTTTTGGCATCTTTTCAGAATGTTTTGATGAGTTTTGTGGGTCTAAATTATTTTGGCGGGTTGTCGGAATATTTTGGTTGGTTTTGATTTTTTTTTATGATGTTTTGGCGGGTTTTCGGAATGTTTTGGTTGGGTTTTAGAATGTTTTGTATTCTCTTGAGTTGTTTTTATTGTGTTGGCAGGTTTTGGAATGTTTGGATTCCTTTTGGCGGGTGTTCGGAATGTTTTGGCGGGTGTTCGGAATGTTTTGATTAGTTTTGACGGGTTTTGAAATATTTTGGCGGGTTTTTAGAAGGTTTCAATTTGTTTTGATTTGTTTTGATTCTGTTTAGCCCAGTTTTTGGTGTGTTTGGATTAGCTTTGGTGGGCTTGATCATGTTTTGTCAGGTTTTTTCGAATGTATTGATGACTTCTGTCTGGTTTTCTATTTTGGCGGGTTTGAAAATATTTTTGGATTAGTTTTGGCGGGTTTGAAAATATTTTGGCTCTTTGCGCAGAGATGACGGTGCCGGTTGCGGTGCGCTCCGGGGCGCTCCTTCTGCGGAAAGACGCCTAGGCAGCGGCACTTGGGACAGCTCCGCGTCTCCGTATTCTTCGTTTCTTGCCTTCTGCATCTCAGCAAAATGCTTTCCCACTAGGTCTAGCAAGGAGAAACTGTGGCAGCTGAGTAGATGTAGCCCGGCCTGCCCTTTGAAGTTGACAAGTTCTTGGCATCTCAGAGCCTCAAGGCAAGAGCAAGGTTATCTATGGTAGGCTGGGGCAGAACTAGACGCAAGCAGAGCAAAGTTGTCCAAGAATAGCTTCCATTGGAATGCTAATGGCAATTGAAGAGGCAGGCCAGTGGCAAGCCACTAGCTTCTAGCAGTTTGAAAGTTGCAGACACAGTGCAGGTGTTGTGCGGCTTCCTTCTTGGCCTCCTAGAAGGTGCCGTGCTCTCCGTCTCTTGCTTGCCAATATGTTGCCGTGTTCCTCCTATTGTTTGGTTTGTTTTGATTTGTTTTGATGGTGTTTTGGCGCGTTTCGGAATGTTTTGGTGGTGTTTTAGAATGTTTTGTTTTCTCTTGTGTTGTTTTTATTGTCTTGGCAGGTTGTGGAATATTTGGATTCCTTTTGGCGGGTTTTCAAATATTTTGGCGGGTATTTGGAATGTTTTGGTTTGCTTTCATTTGTTTTGATTATGTTTTGGCAAGTTATTGAAAGTTTCGATCACTTCTGACTGGTTTTCTAGTATTTTGGCATCTTTTCAGAATGTTTTGATCAGTTTTGGCAGGTTCTAAACTATTTTGTCAGGTTTTTGGAATTTTTTGGTTGGTTTTGATTTGTTTTTATGATGTTTTGCCTAGTTTTTTGAATGTTTTGATCAGTTCTGGCTGGTTTTCTAATGTTTTGGCATCTTTTCAGAATGTTGTGATGAGTTTTGTGGGTCTAAATTATTTTGGCGGGTTTTCGGAATATTTTGGTTGGTTTTGATTTTTTTTTTATGATGTTTTGGCGGGTTTTCGGAATGTTTTGGTTGGGTTTTAGAATGTTTTGTATTCTCTTGAGTTGTTTTTATTGTGTTGGCAGGTTTTGGTATGTTTGGATTCCTTTTGGCGGGTGTTCGGAATGTTTTGATTAGTTTTGACGGGTTTTGAAATATTTTGGCCGGTTTTTAGAAGGTTTCAATTTGTTTTGATTTGTTTTGATTATGTTTAGCCCAGTTTTTGGTGTGTTTGGATTAGCTTTGGTGGGCTTGATCATGTTTTGTCAGGTTTTTTCGAATGTATTGATCTCTTCGGTCTGGTTTTCTATTTTGGCGGGTTTGAAAATATTTTTGGATTAGTTTTGGCGGGTTTGAAAATATTTTGGCTCTTTGCGCAGAGATGACGGCGCCAGTTGCGGTGCGCTCCGGGGCGCTCCTTCTGCGGAAAGACGCCTGGCAGCGGCACTTGGGACAGCTCCGCGTCTCCGTATTCTGCGTTTCTTGCCTTCTGCATCTCAGCAAAATGCTTTCCCACTAGGTCTAGCAAGGAGAAACTGTGGCAGCTGAGTAGATGTAGCCCGGCCTGCCCTTTGAAGTTGACAAGTTCTTGGCATCTCAGAGCCTCAAGGCAAGAGCAAGGTTATCTATGGTAGGCTGGGGCAGAACTAGACGCAAGCAGAGCAAAGTTGTCCAAGAATAGCTTCCATTGGAATGCTAATGGCAATTGAAGAGGCAGGCCAGTGGCAAGCCCCTAGCTTCTAGCAGTTTGAAAGTTGCAGACACAGTGCAGGTGTTGTGCGGCTTCCTTCTTGGCCTCCTAGAAGGTGCCGTGCTCTCCGTCTCTTGCTTGCCAATATGTTGCCGTGTTCCTCCTATTGTTTGGTTTGTTTTGATTTGTTTTGATGATGTTTTGGCGGGTTTCGGAATGTTTTGGTGGTGTTTTAGAATGTTTTGTTTTCTCTTGTGTTGTTTTTATTGTCTTGGCAGGTTGTGGAATATTTGGATTCCTTTTGGCGGGTTTTCAAATATTTTGGCGGGTATTTGGAATGTTTTGGTTTGCTTTCATTTGTTTTGATTATGTTTTGGCAAGTTATTGAATGTTTCGATCACTTCTGACTGGTTTTCTAGTATTTTGGCATCTTTTCAGAATGTTTTGATCAGTTTTGGCGGGTTCTAAACTATTTTGTCAGGTTTTTGGAATGTTTTGGTTGGTTTTGATTTGTTTTTATGATGTTTTGCCAAGTTTTTTCAATGTTTTGATCAGTTCTGTCTGGTTTTCTAATGTTTTGGCATCTTTTCAGAATGTTTTGATGAGTTTTGCGGGTCTAAATCATTTTGGCGGGTTTTCGGAATATTTTGGTTGGTTTTGATTTGTTTTTATGATGTTTTGGCGGGTTTTCGGAATGTTTTGGTTGGGTTTTAGAATGTTTTGTATTCTCTTGAGTTGTTTTTATTGTGTTGGCAGGTTTTGGAATGTTTGGATTCCTTTTGGCGGGTGTTCGGAATGTTTTGATTAGTTTTGACGGGTTTTGAAATATTTTGGCGGGTTTTTAGAAGGTTTCAATTTGTTTTGATTTGTTTTGATTCTGTTTAGCCCAGTTTTTGGTGTGTTTGGATTAGCTTTGGTGGGCTTTATCATGTTTTGTCAGGTTTTTTCGAATGCATTGATCACTTCTGTCTGGTTTTCTATTTTGGCGGGTTTGAAAATATTTTTGGATTAGTTTTGGCGGGTTTTAAAATATTTTGGCTCTTTGCGCAGAGATGACGGTGCCGGTTGCGGTGCGCTCCGGGGCGCTCCTTCTGCGGAAAGACGCCTGGCAGCGGCACTTGGGACAGCTCCGCGTCTCCGTATTCTGCGTTTCTTGCCTTCTGCATCTCAGCAAAATGCTTTCCCACTAGGTCTAGCAAGGAGAAACTGTGGCAGCTGAGTAGATGTAGCCCGGCCCGCCCTTTGAAGTTGACAAGTTCTTGGCATCTCAGAGCCTCAAGGCAAGAGCAAGGTTATCTATGGTAGGCTGGGGCAGAACTAGACGCAAGCAGAGCAAAGTTGTCCAAGAATAGCTTCCATTGGAATGCTAATGGCAATTGAAGAGGCAGGCCAGTGGCAAGCCACTAGCTTCTAGCAGTTTGAAAGTTGCAGACACAGTGCAGGTGTTGTGCGGCTTCCTTCTTGGCCTCCTAGAAGGTGCCGCGCTCTCCGTCTCTTGCTTGCCAATATGTTGCCGTGTTCCTCTTATTGTTTGGTTTGTTTTGAGTTGTTTTTATGGTGTTTTGGCGGGTTTTCGGAATGTTTTGGTGGTGTTTTAGAATGTTTTGTTTTCTCTTGTGTTGTTTTTATTGTGTTGGTAGGTTGTGGAACGTTTGGATTCCTTTTGGCGGGTTTTAAAATCTTTTGGCGGGTATTTGGAATGTTTGGGTTTGCTTTCATTTGTTTTGATTATGTTTTGGCAAGTTATTGAATGTTTTGATCACTTCTGACTGGTTTTCTAGTATTTTGGCATATTTTCAGAATGTTTTGATCAGTTTTGGCGGGTTCTAAACTATTTTGTCAGGTTTTTGGAATGTTTTGCTTGGTTTTGATTTGTTTTTATTTTGATTTTGCGGGTTTTCAGAATGTTTTGGTCGGTTTTCTAGAATGTTTTGGTTGGTTTTGATTTCTTTTTAATATTATTTTGTGGGTTTTGGAATGTTTTGATTTGTTTTGTCTAGTTTAAAATATTTTGGCATGTATTTGGAAGGTTTTGCTTGGTTTTCATTTTTTTTTGTTATGTTTTGGCAAGGGTTTTTTTTGGTTTGATCAGTTCTGGCTGGTTTTCTAATATGTTGGCCGATTTTCAGAATGTTTTGATCAGTTTTGGCGGGTTCTAAGATATTTTAGAGGTTGTTTATAATATTTTGGTTTCTTTAGCTTTGTTTTTACTATATTTTGGCGGGTTTTTTGAATGTTTCGATCACTTCTGACTGGTTTTCTAGTATTTTGGCATCTTTTCAGAATGTTTTATCGGTTTTGGCAGGTTCTAAACTATTTTGTCGGGTTTTTGGAATGTTTTGGTTGGTTTTGATTTGTTTTTGTGATGTTTTGCCAAGTTTTTTGAATGTTTTGATCAGTTCTGGCTGGTTTTCTAATGTTTTGGCATCTTTTCAGAATGTTTTGATGAGTTTTGTGGGTCTAAATTATTTTGGCGGGTTGTCGGAATATTTTGGTTGGTTTTGATTTTTTTTTATGATGTTTTGGCGGGTTTTCGGAATGTTTTGGTTGGGTTTTAGAATGTTTTGTATTCTCTTGAGTTGTTTTTATTGTGTTGGCAGGTTTTGGAATGTTTGGATTCCTTTTGGCGGGTGTTCGGAATGTTTTGGCGGGTGTTCGGAATGTTTTGATTAGTTTTGACGGGTTTTGAAATATTTTGGCGGGTTTTTAGAAGGTTTCAATTTGTTTTGATTTGTTTTGATTCTGTTTAGCCCAGTTTTTGGTGTGTTTGGATTAGCTTTGGTGGGCTTGATCATGTTTTGTCAGGTTTTTTCGAATGTATTGATGACTTCTGTCTGGTTTTCTATTTTGGCGGGTTTGAAAATATTTTTGGATTAGTTTTGGCGGGTTTGAAAATATTTTGGCTCTTTGCGCAGAGATGACGGTGCCGGTTGCGGTGCGCTCCGGGGCGCTCCTTCTGCGGAAAGACGCCTAGGCAGCGGCACTTGGGACAGCTCCGCGTCTCTGTATTCTTCGTTTCTTGCCTTCTGCATCTCAGCAAAATGCTTTCCCACTAGGTCTAGCAAGGAGAAACTGTGGCAGCTGAGTAGATGTAGCCCGGCCTGCCCTTTGAAGTTGACAAGTTCTTGGCATCTCAGAGCCTCAAGGCAAGAGCAAGGTTATCTATGGTAGGCTGGGGCAGAACTAGACGCAAGCAGAGCAAAGTTGTCCAAGAATAGCTTCCATTGGAATGCTAATGGCAATTGAAGAGGCAGGCCAGTGGCAAGCCACTAGCTTCTAGCAGTTTGAAAGTTGCAGACACAGTGCAGGTGTTGTGCGGCTTCCTTCTTGGCCTCCTAGAAGGTGCCGTGCTCTCCGTCTCTTGCTTGCCAATATGTTGCCGTGTTCCTCCTATTGTTTGGTTTGTTTTGATTTGTTTTGATGGTGTTTTGGCGCGTTTCGGAATGTTTTGGTGGTGTTTTAGAATGTTTTGTTTTCTCTTGTGTTGTTTTTATTGTCTTGGCAGGTTGTGGAATATTTGGATTCCTTTTGGCGGGTTTTCAAATATTTTGGCGGGTATTTGGAATGTTTTGGTTTGCTTTCATTTGTTTTGATTATGTTTTGGCAAGTTATTGAAAGTTTCGATCACTTCTGACTGGTTTTCTAGTATTTTGGCATCTTTTCAGAATGTTTTGATCAGTTTTGGCAGGTTCTAAACTATTTTGTCAGGTTTTTGGAATGTTTTGCTTGGTTTTGATTTGTTTTTATTTTGATTTTGCGGGTTTTCAGAATGTTTTGGTCGGTTTTCTAGAATGTTTTGGTTGGTTTTGATTTCTTTTTAATATTATTTTGTGGGTTTTGGAATGTTTTGATTTGTTTTGTCTAGTTTAAAATATTTTGGCATGTATTTGGAAGGTTTTGCTTGGTTTTCATTTTTTTTTGTTATGTTTTGGCAAGGGTTTTTTTTGGTTTGATCAGTTCTGGCTGGTTTTCTAATATGTTGGCCGATTTTCAGAATGTTTTGATCAGTTTTGGCGGGTTCTAAGATATTTTAGAGGTTGTTTATAATATTTTGGTTTCTTTAGCTTTGTTTTTACTATATTTTGGCGGGTTTTTTGAATGTTTCGATCACTTCTGACTGGTTTTCTAGTATTTTGGCATCTTTTCAGAATGTTTTATCGGTTTTGGCAGGTTCTAAACTATTTTGTCGGGTTTTTGGAATGTTTTGGTTGGTTTTGATTTGTTTTTGTGATGTTTTGCCAAGTTTTTTGAATGTTTTGATCAGTTCTGGCTGGTTTTCTAATGTTTTGGCATCTTTTCAGAATGTTTTGATGAGTTTTGTGGGTCTAAATTATTTTGGCGGGTTGTCGGAATATTTTGGTTGGTTTTGATTTTTTTTTATGATGTTTTGGCGGGTTTTCGGAATGTTTTGGTTGGGTTTTAGAATGTTTTGTATTCTCTTGAGTTGTTTTTATTGTGTTGGCAGGTTTCGGAATGTTTGGATTCCTTTTGGCGGGTGTTCAGAATGTTTTGGCGGGTGTTCGGAATGTTTTGATTAGTTTTGACGGGTTTTGAAATATTTTGGCGGGTTTTTAGAAGGTTTCAATTTGTTTTGATTTGTTTTGATTCTGTTTAGCCCAGTTTTTGATGTGTTTGGATTAGCTTTGGTGGGCTTTATCATGTTTTGTCAGGTTTTTTCGAATGCATTGATCACTTCTGTCTGGTTTTCTATTTTGGCGGGTTTGAAAATATTTTTGGATTAGTTTTGGCGGGTTTTAAAATATTTTGGCTCTTTGCGCAGAGATGACGGCGCCGGTTGCGGTGCGCTCCGGGGCGCTCCTTCTGCGGAAAGACGCCTGGCAGCGGCACTTGGGACAGCTCCGCGTCTCCGTATTCTGCGTTTCTTGCCTTCTGCATCTCAGCAAAATGCTTTCCCACTAGGTCTAGCAAGGAGAAACTGTGGCAGCTGAGTAGATGTAGCCCGGCCCGCCCTTTGAAGTTGACAAGTTCTTGGCATCTCAGAGCCTCAAGGCAAGAGCAAGGTTATCTATGGTAGGCTGGGGCAGAACTAGACGCAAGCAGAGCAAAGTTGTCCAAGAATAGCTTCCATTGGAGTGCTAATGGCAATTGAAGAGGCAGGCCAGTGGCAAGCCCCTAGCTTCTAGCAGTTTGAAAGTTGCAGACACAGTGCAGGTGTTGTGCGGCTTCCTTCTTGGCCTCCTAGAAGGTGCCGCGCTCTCCGTCTCTTGCTTGCCAATATGTTGCCGTGTTCCTCTTATTGTTTGGTTTGTTTTGAGTTGTTTTTATGGTGTTTTGGCAGGTTTTCGGAATGTTTTGGTGGTGTTTTAGAATGTTTTGTTTTCTCTTGTGTTGTTTTTATTGTGTTGGCAGGTTGTGGAACGTTTGGATTCCTTTTGGCGGGTTTTAAAATCTTTTGGCGGGTATTTGGAATGTTTGGGTTTGCTTTCATTTGTTTTGATTATGTTTTGGCAAGTTATTGAATGTTTTGATCACTTCTGACTGGTTTTCTAGTATTTTGGCATCTTTTCAGAATGTTTTGATCGGTTTTGGCAGGTTCTAAACTATTTTGTCGGGTTTTTGGAATGTTTTGGTTGGTTTTGATTTGTTTTTGTGATGTTTTGCCAAGTTTTTTGAATGTTTTGATCAGTTCTGGCTGGTTTTCTAATGTTTTGGCATCTTTTCAGAATGTTTTGATGAGTTTTGTGGGTCTAAATTATTTTGGCGGGTTGTCGGAATATTTTGGTTGGTTTTGATTTTTTTTTATGATGTTTTGGCGGGTTTTCGGAATGTTTTGGTTGGGTTTTAGAATGTTTTGTATTCTCTTGAGTTGTTTTTATTGTGTTGGCAGGTTTCGGAATGTTTGGATTCCTTTTGGCGGGTGTTCAGAATGTTTTGGCAGGTGTTCGGAATGTTTTGATTAGTTTTGACGGGTTTTGAAATATTTTGGCGGGTTTTTAGAAGGTTTCAATTTGTTTTGATTTGTTTTGATTCTGTTTAGCCCAGTTTTTGATGTGTTTGGATTAGCTTTGGTGGGCTTTATCATGTTTTGTCAGGTTTTTTCGAATGCATTGATCACTTCTGTCTGGTTTTCTATTTTGGCGGGTTTGAAAATATTTTTGGATTAGTTTTGGCGGGTTTTAAAATATTTTGGCTCTTTGCGCAGAGATGACGGCGCCGGTTGCGGTGCGCTCCGGGGCGCTCCTTCTGCGGAAAGACGCCTGGCAGCGGCACTTGGGACAGCTCCGCGTCTCCGTATTCTGCGTTTCTTGCCTTCTGCATCTCAGCAAAATGCTTTCCCACTAGGTCTAGCAAGGAGAAACTGTGGCAGCTGAGTAGATGTAGCCCGGCCCGCCCTTTGAAGTTGACAAGTTCTTGGCATCTCAGAGCCTCAAGGGAAGAGCAAGGTTATCTATGGTAGGCTGGGGCAGAACTAGCAGCAAGCAGAGCAAAGTTGTCCAAGAATAGCTTCCATTGGAATGCTAATGGCAATTGAAGAGGCAGGCCAGTGGCAAGCCACTAGCTTCTAGCAGTTTGAAAGTTGCAGACACAGTGCAGGTGTTGTGCGGCTTCCTTCTTGGCCTCCTAGAAGGTGCCGCGCTCTCCGTCTCTTGCTTGCCAATATGTTGCCGTGTTCCTCTTATTGTTTGGTTTGTTTTGAGTTGTTTTTATGGTGTTTTGGCGGGTTTTCGGAATGTTTTGGTGGTGTTTTAGAATGTTTTGTTTTCTCTTGTGTTGTTTTTATTGTGTTGGCAGGTTGTGGAATATTTGGATTCCTTTTGGCGGGTTTTAAAATCTTTTGGCGGGTATTTGGAATGTTTGGGTTTGCTTTCATTTGTTTTGATTATGTTTTGGCAAGTTATTGAATGTTTTGATCACTTCTGACTGGTTTTCTAGTATTTTGGCATCTTTTCAGAATGTTTTGATCAGTTTTGGCGGGTTCTAAACTATTTTGTTGGGTTTTTGGAATGTTTTGCTTGGTTTTGATTTGTTTTTATTTTGATTTTGCGGGTTTTCAGAATGTTTTGGTCGGTTTTCTAGAATGTTTTGGTTGGTTTTGATTTCTTTTTAATATTATTTTGTGGGTTTTGGAATGTTTTGATTTGTTTTGTCTAGTTTAAAATATTTTGGCATGTATTTGGAAGGTTTTGCTTGGTTTTCATTTTTTTTTGTTATGTTTTGGCAAGGGTTTTTTTTGGTTTGATCAGTTCTGGCTGGTTTTCTAATATGTTGGCCGATTTTCAGAATGTTTTGATCAGTTTTGGCGGGTTCTAAGATATTTTAGAGGTTATTTATAATATTTTGGTTTCTTTAGCTTTGTTTTTACTATATTTTGGCGGGTTTTTTGAATGTTTCGATCACTTCTGACTGGTTTTCTAGTATTTTGGCATCTTTTCAGAATGTTTTGATCGGTTTTGGCAGGTTCTAAACTATTTTGTCGGGTTTTTGGAATGTTTTGGTTGGTTTTGATTTGTTTTTATGATGTTTTGCCAAGTTTTTTCAATGTTTTGATCAGTTCTGGCTGGTTTTCTAATGTTTTGGCATCTTTTCAGAATGTTTTGATGAGTTTTGTGGGTCTAAATTATTTTGGCGGGTTGTCGGAATATTTTGGTTGGTTTTGATTTTTTTTTATGATGTTTTGGCGGGTTTTCGGAATGTTTTGGTTGGGTTTTAGAATGTTTTGTATTCTCTTGAGTTGTTTTTATTGTGTTGGCAGGTTTTGGAATGTTTGGATTCCTTTTGGCGGGTGTTCAGAATGTTTTGGCAGGTGTTCGGAATGTTTTGATTAGTTTTGACGGGTTTTGAAATATTTTGGCCGGTTTTTAGAAGGTTTCAATTTGTTTTGATTTGTTTTGATTCTGTTTAGCCCAGTTTTTGATGTGTTTGGATTAGCTTTGGTGGGCTTTATCATGTTTTGTCAGGTTTTTTCGAATGCATTGATCACTTCTGTCTGGTTTTCTATTTTGGCGGGTTTGAAAATATTTTTGGATTAGTTTTGGCGGGTTTTAAAATATTTTGGCTCTTTGCGCAGAGATGACGGCGCCGGTTGCGGTGCGCTCCGGGGCGCTCCTTCTGCGGAAAGACGCCTGGCAGCGGCACTTGGGACAGCTCCGCGTCTCCGTATTCTGCGTTTCTTGCCTTCTGCATCTCAGCAAAATGCTTTCCCACTAGGTCTAGCAAGGAGAAACTGTGGCAGCTGAGTAGATGTAGCCCGGCCCGCCCTTTGAAGTTGACAAGTTCTTGGCATCTCAGAGCCTCAAGGCAAGAGCAAGGTTATCTATGGTAGGCTGGGGCAGAACTAGACGCAAGCAGAGCAAAGTTGTCCAAGAATAGCTTCCATTGGAGTGCTAATGGCAATTGAAGAGGCAGGCCAGTGGCAAGCCCCTAGCTTCTAGCAGTTTGAAAGTTGCAGACACAGTGCAGGTGTTGTGCGGCTTCCTTCTTGGCCTCCTAGAAGGTGCCGCGCTCTCCGTCTCTTGCTTGCCAATATGTTGCCGTGTTCCTCTTATTGTTTGGTTTGTTTTGAGTTGTTTTTATGGTGTTTTGGCAGGCTTTCGGAATGTTTTGGTGGTGTTTTAGAATGTTTTGTTTTCTCTTGTGTTGTTTTTATTGTGTTGGCAGGTTGTGGAACGTTTGGATTCTTTTTGGCGGGTTTTAAAATCTTTTGGCGGGTATTTGGAATGTTTGGGTTTGCTTTCATTTGTTTTGATTATGTTTTGGCAAGTTATTGAATGTTTTGATCACTTCTGACTGGTTTTCTAGTATTTTGGCATCTTTTCAGAATGTTTTGATCAGTTTTGGCGGGTTCTAAACTATTTTGTTGGGTTTTTGGAATGTTTTGCTTGGTTTTGATTTGTTTTTATTTTGATTTTGCGGGTTTTCAGAATGTTTTGGTCGGTTTTCTAGAATGTTTTGGTTGGTTTTGATTTCTTTTTAATATTATTTTGTGGGTTTTGGAATGTTTTGATTTGTTTTGTCTAGTTTAAAATATTTTGGCATGTATTTGGAAGGTTTTGCTTGGTTTTCATTTTTTTTTGTTATGTTTTGGCAAGGGTTTTTTTTGGTTTGATCAGTTCTGGCTGGTTTTCTAATATGTTGGCCGATTTTCAGAATGTTTTGATCAGTTTTGGCGGGTTCTAAGATATTTTAGAGGTTATTTATAATATTTTGGTTTCTTTAGCTTTGTTTTTACTATATTTTGGCGGGTTTTTTGAATGTTTCGATCACTTCTGACTGGTTTTCTAGTATTTTGGCTTTTTTTCAGAATGTTTTGATCGGTTTTGGCAGGTTCTAAAATATTTTGTCGGGTTTTTGGAATGTTTTGGTTGGTTTTGATTTGTTTTTGTGATGTTTTGCCAAGTTTTTTGAATGTTTTGATCAGTTCTGGCTGGTTTTCTAATGTTTTGGCATCTTTTCAGAATGTTTTGATGAGTTTTGTGGGTCTAAATTATTTTGGCGGGTTGTCGGAATATTTTGGTTGGTTTTGATTTTTTTTTATGATGTTTTGGCGGGTTTTCGGAATGTTTTGGTTGGGTTTTAGAATGTTTTGTATTCTCTTGAGTTGTTTTTATTGTGTTGGCAGGTTTTGGAATGTTTGGATTCCTTTTGGCGGGTGTTCAGAATGTTTTGGCAGGTGTTCGGAATGTTTTGATTAGTTTTGACGGGTTTTGAAATATTTTGGCGGGTTTTTAGAAGGTTTCAATTTGTTTTGATTTGTTTTGATTCTGTTTAGCCCAGTTTTTGATGTGTTTGGATTAGCTTTGGTGGGCTTTATCATGTTTTGTCAGGTTTTTTCGAATGCATTGATCACTTCTGTCTGGTTTTCTATTTTGGCGGGTTTGAAAATATTTTTGGATTAGTTTTGGCGGGTTTTAAAATATTTTGGCTCTTTGCGCAGAGATGACGGCGCCGGTTGCGGTGCGCTCCGGGGCGCTCCTTCTGCGGAAAGACGCCTGGCAGCGGCACTTGGGACAGCTCCGCGTCTCCGTATTCTGCGTTTCTTGCCTTCTGCATCTCAGCAAAATGCTTTCCCACTAGGTCTAGCAAGGAGAAACTGTGGCAGCTGAGTAGATGTAGCCCGGCCCGCCCTTTGAAGTTGACAAGTTCTTGGCATCTCAGAGCCTCAAGGCAAGAGCAAGGTTATCTATGGTAGGCTGGGGCAGAACTAGACGCAAGCAGAGCAAAGTTGTCCAAGAATAGCTTCCATTGGAGTGCTAATGGCAATTGAAGAGGCAGGCCAGTGGCAAGCCCCTAGCTTCTAGCAGTTTGAAAGTTGCAGACACAGTGCAGGTGTTGTGCGGCTTCCTTCTTGGCCTCCTAGAAGGTGCCGCGCTCTCCGTCTCTTGCTTGCCAATATGTTGCCGTGTTCCTCTTATTGTTTGGTTTGTTTTGAGTTGTTTTTATGGTGTTTTGGCAGGTTTTCGGAATGTTTTGGTGGTGTTTTAGAATGTTTTGTTTTCTCTTGTGTTGTTTTTATTGTGTTGGCAGGTTGTGGAACGTTTGGATTCCTTTTGGCGGGTTTTAAAATATTTTGGCGGGTATTTGGAATGTTTGGGTTTGCTTTCATTTGTTTTGATTATGTTTTGGCAAGTTATTGAATGTTTTGATCACTTCTGACTGGTTTTCTAGTATTTTGGCATCTTTTCAGAATGTTTTGATCAGATTTGGCAGGTTCTAAACTATTTTGTCAGGTTTTTGGAATGTTTTGCTTGGTTTTGATTTGTTTTTATGATGTTTTGCCAAGTTTTTTGAATGTTTTGATCAGTTCTGGCTGGTTTTCTAATGTTTTGGCATCTTTTCAGAATGTTTTGATGAGTTTTGCGGGTCTAAATCATTTTGGCGGGTTTTCGGAATATTTTGGTCGGTTTTCTAGAATGTTTTGGTTGGTTTTGATTTCTTTTTAATATTATTTTGTGGGTTTTGGAATGTTTTGATTTGTTTTGTCTAGTTTAAAATATTTTGGCATGTATTTGGAAGGTTTTGCTTGGTTTTCATTTTTTTTTGTTATGTTTTGGCAAGGGTTTTTTTTGGTTTGATCAGTTCTGGCTGGTTTTCTAATATGTTGGCCGATTTTCAGAATGTTTTGATCAGTTTTGGCGGGTTCTAAGATATTTTAGAGGTTATTTATAATATTTTGGTTTCTTTAGCTTTGTTTTTACTATATTTTGGCGGGTTTTTTGAATGTTTCGATCACTTCTGACTGGTTTTCTAGTATTTTGGCATCTTTTCAGAATGTTTTGATCGGTTTTGGCAGGTTCTAAACTATTTTGTCGGGTTTTTGGAATGTTTTGGTTGGTTTTGATTTGTTTTTGTGATGTTTTGCCAAGTTTTTTGAATGTTTTGATCAGTTCTGGCTGGTTTTCTAATGTTTTGGCATCTTTTCAGAATGTTTTGATGAGTTTTGTGGGTCTAAATTATTTTGGCGGGTTGTCGGAATATTTTGGTTGGTTTTGATTTTTTTTTATGATGTTTTGGCGGGTTTTCGGAATGTTTTGGTTGGGTTTTAGAATGTTTTGTATTCTCTTGAGTTGTTTTTATTGTGTTGGCAGGTTTTGGAATGTTTGGATTCCTTTTGGCGGGTGTTCGGAATGTTTTGATTAGTTTTGACGGGTTTTGAAATATTTTGGCGGGTTTTTAGAAGGTTTCAATTTGTTTTGATTTGTTTTGATTCTGTTTAGCCCAGCTTTGGTGTGTTTGGATTAGCTTTGGTGGGCTTGGTCATGTTTTGTCAGGTTTTTTGGAATGTATTGATCACTTCTGTCTGGTTTTCTATTTTGGCGGGTTTGAAAATATTTTTGGATTAGTTTTGGCGGGTTTGAAAATATTTTGGCTCTTTGCGCAGAGATGACGGCGCCGGTTGCGGTGCGCTCCGGGGCGCTCCTTCTGCGGAAAGACGCCTGGCAGCGGCACTTGGGACAGCTCCGCGTCTCCGTATTCTGCGTTTCTTGCCTTCTGCATCTCAGCAAAATGCTTTCCCACTAGGTCTAGCAAGGAGAAACTGTGGCAGCTGAGTAGATGTAGCCCGGCCCGCCCTTTGAAGTTGACAAGTTCTTGGCATCTCAGAGCCTCAAGGCAAGAGCAAGGTTATCTATGGTAGGCTGGGGCAGAACTAGACGCAAGCAGAGCAAAGTTGTCCAAGAATAGCTTCCATTGGAGTGCTAATGGCAATTGAAGAGGCAGGCCAGTGGCAAGCCCCTAGCTTCTAGCAGTTTGAAAGTTGCAGACACAGTGCAGGTGTTGTGCGGCTTCCTTCTTGGCCTCCTAGAAGGTGCCGCGCTCTCCGTCTCTTGCTTGCCAATATGTTGCCGTGTTCCTCTTATTGTTTGGTTTGTTTTGAGTTGTTTTTATGGTGTTTTGGCGGGTTTTCGGAATGTTTTGGTGGTGTTTTAGAATGTTTTGTTTTCTCTTGTGTTGTTTTTATTGTGTTGGCAGGTTGTGGAATATTTGGATTCCTTTTGGCGGGTTTTAAAATCTTTTGGCGGGTATTTGGAATGTTTTGGTTTGCTTTCATTTGTTTTGATTATGTTTTGGCAAGTTATTGAATGTTTTGATCACTTCTGACTGGTTTTCTAGTATTTTGGCATCTTTTCAGAATGTTTTGATCAGTTTTGGCGGGTTCTAAACTATTTTGTCAGGTTTTTGGAATGTTTTGCTTGGTTTTGATTTGTTTTTATGATGTTTTGCCAAGTTTTTTGAATGTTTTGATCAGTTCTGGCTGGTTTTCTAATGTTTTGGCATCTTTTCAGAATGTTTTGATGAGTTTTGCGGGTCTAAATCATTTTGGCGGGTTTTCGGAATATTTTGGTCGGTTTTCTAGAATGTTTTGGTTGGTTTTGATTTCTTTTTAATATTATTTTGTGGGTTTTGGAATGTTTTGATTTGTTTTGTCTAGTTTAAAATATTTTGGCATGTATTTGGAAGGTTTTGCTTGGTTTTCATTTTTTTTTGTTATGTTTTGGCAAGGGTTTTTTTTGGTTTGATCAGTTCTGGCTGGTTTTCTAATATGTTGGCCGATTTTCAGAATGTTTTGATCAGTTTTGGCGGGTTCTAAGATATTTTAGAGGTTATTTATAATATTTTGGTTTCTTTAGCTTTGTTTTTACTATATTTTGGCGGGTTTTTTGAATGTTTCGATCACTTCTGACTGGTTTTCTAGTATTTTGGCATCTTTTCAGAATGTTTTGATCGGTTTTGGCAGGTTCTAAACTATTTTGTCGGGTTTTTGGAATGTTTTGGTTGGTTTTGATTTGTTTTTGTGATGTTTTGCCAAGTTTTTTGAATGTTTTGATCAGTTCTGGCTGGTTTTCTAATGTTTTGGCATCTTTTCAGAATGTTTTGATGAGTTTTGTGGGTCTAAATTATTTTGGCGGGTTGTCGGAATATTTTGGTTGGTTTTGATTTTTTTTTATGATGTTTTGGCGGGTTTTCGGAATGTTTTGGTTGGGTTTTAGAATGTTTTGTATTCTCTTGAGTTGTTTTTATTGTGTTGGCAGGTTTTGGAATGTTTGGATTCCTTTTGGCGGGTGTTCGGAATGTTTTGATTAGTTTTGACGGGTTTTGAAATATTTTGGCGGGTTTTTAGAAGGTTTCAATTTGTTTTGATTTGTTTTGATTCTGTTTAGCCCAGCTTTGGTGTGTTTGGATTAGCTTTGGTGGGCTTGGTCATGTTTTGTCAGGTTTTTTGGAATGTATTGATCACTTCTGTCTGGTTTTCTATTTTGGCGGGTTTGAAAATATTTTTGGATTAGTTTTGGCGGGTTTGAAAATATTTTGGCTCTTTGCGCAGAGATGACGGCGCCGGTTGCGGTGCGCTCCGGGGCGCTCCTTCTGCGGAAAGACGCCTGGCAGCGGCACTTGGGACAGCTCCGCGTCTCCGTATTCTGCGTTTCTTGCCTTCTGCATCTCAGCAAAATGCTTTCCCACTAGGTCTAGCAAGGAGAAACTGTGGCAGCTGAGTAGATGTAGCCCGGCCCGCCCTTTGAAGTTGACAAGTTCTTGGCATCTCAGAGCCTCAAGGCAAGAGCAAGGTTATCTATGGTAGGCTGGGGCAGAACTAGACGCAAGCAGAGCAAAGTTGTCCAAGAATAGCTTCCATTGGAGTGCTAATGGCAATTGAAGAGGCAGGCCAGTGGCAAGCCCCTAGCTTCTAGCAGTTTGAAAGTTGCAGACACAGTGCAGGTGTTGTGCGGCTTCCTTCTTGGCCTCCTAGAAGGTGCCGCGCTCTCCGTCTCTTGCTTGCCAATATGTTGCCGTGTTCCTCTTATTGTTTGGTTTGTTTTGAGTTGTTTTTATGGTGTTTTGGCGGGTTTTCGGAATGTTTTGGTGGTGTTTTAGAATGTTTTGTTTTCTCTTGTGTTGTTTTTATTGTGTTGGCAGGTTGTGGAATATTTGGATTCCTTTTGGCGGGTTTTAAAATCTTTTGGCGGGTATTTGGAATGTTTTGGTTTGCTTTCATTTGTTTTGATTATGTTTTGGCAAGTTATTGAATGTTTTGATCACTTCTGACTGGTTTTCTAGTATTTTGGCATCTTTTCAGAATGTTTTGATCAGTTTTGGCGGGTTCTAAACTATTTTGTTGGGTTTTTGGAATGTTTTGCTTGGTTTTGATTTGTTTTTATTTTGATTTTGCGGGTTTTCGGAATGTTTTGGTCGGTTTTCTAGAATGTTTTGGTTGGTTTTGATTTCTTTTTAATATTATTTTGTGGGTTTTGGAATGTTTTGATTTGTTTTGTCTAGTTTAAAATATTTTGGCATGTATTTGGAAGGTTTTGCTTGGTTTTCATTTTTTTTTGTTATGTTTTGGCAAGGGTTTTTTTTGGTTTGATCAGTTCTGGCTGGTTTTCTAATATGTTGGCCGATTTTCAGAATGTTTTGATCAGTTTTGGCGGGTTCTAAGATATTTTAGAGGTTATTTATAATATTTTGGTTTCTTTAGCTTTGTTTTTACTATATTTTGGCGGGTTTTTTGAATGTTTCGATCACTTCTGACTGGTTTTCTAGTATTTTGGCATCTTTTCAGAATGTTTTGATCGGTTTTGGCAGGTTCTAAACTATTTTGTCGGGTTTTTTGGAATGTTTTGGTTGGTTTTGATTTGTTTTTGTGATGTTTTGCCAAGTTTTTTGAATGTTTTGATCAGTTCTGTCTGGTTTTCTAATGTTTTGGCATCTTTTCAGAATGTTTTGATGAGTTTTGTGGGTCTAAATTATTTTGGCGGGTTGTCGGAATATTTTGGTTGGTTTTGATTTTTTTTTTATGATGTTTTGGCGGGTTTTCGGAATGTTTTGGTTGGGTTTTAGAATGTTTTGTATTCTCTTGAGTTGTTTTTATTGTGTTGGCAGGTTTTGGAATGTTTGGATTCCTTTTGGCGGGTGTTCGGAATGTTTTGGCGGGTGTTCGGAATGTTTTGATTAGTTTTGACGGGTTTTGAAATATTTTGGCGGGTTTTTAGAAGGTTTCAATTTGTTTTGATTTGTTTTGATTCTGTTTAGCCCAGTTTTTGATGTGTTTGGATTAGCTTTGGTGGGCTTGATCATGTTTTGTCAGGTTTTTTCGAATGTATTGATTACTTCTGTCTGGTTTTCTATTTTGGCGGGTTTGAAAATATTTTTGGATTAGTTTTGGCGGGTTTTAAAATATTTTGGCTCTTTGCGCAGAGATGACGGCGCCGGTTGCGGTGCGCTCCGGGGCGCTCCTTCTGCGGAAAGACGCCTGGCAGCGGCACTTGGGACAGCTCCGCGTCTCCGTATTCTGCGTTTCTTGCCTTCTGCATCTCAGCAAAATGCTTTCCCACTAGGTCTAGCAAGGAGAAACTGTGGCAGCTGAGTAGATGTAGCCCGGCCCGCCCTTTGAAGTTGACAAGTTCTTGGCATCTCAGAGCCTCAAGGCAAGAGCAAGGTTATCTATGGTAGGCTGGGGCAGAACTAGACGCAAGCAGAGCAAAGTTGTCCAAGAATAGCTTCCATTGGAGTGCTAATGGCAATTGAAGAGGCAGGCCAGTGGCAAGCCCCTAGCTTCTAGCAGTTTGAAAGTTGCAGACACAGTGCAGGTGTTGTGCGGCTTCCTTCTTGGCCTCCTAGAAGGTGCCGCGCTCTCCGTCTCTTGCTTGCCAATATGTTGCCGTGTTCCTCTTATTGTTTGGTTTGTTTTGAGTTGTTTTTATGGTGTTTTGGCAGGTTTTCGGAATGTTTTGGTGGTGTTTTAGAATGTTTTGTTTTCTCTTGTGTTGTTTTTATTGTGTTGGCAGGTTGTGGAACGTTTGGATTCCTTTTGGCGGGTTTTAAAATCTTTTGGCGGGTATTTGGAATGTTTGGGTTTGCTTTCATTTGTTTTGATTATGTTTTGGCAAGTTATTGAATGTTTTGATCACTTCTGACTGGTTTTCTAGTATTTTGGCATCTTTTCAGAATGTTTTGATCAGTTTTGGCGGGTTCTAAACTATTTTGTTGGGTTTTTGGAATGTTTTGCTTGGTTTTGATTTGTTTTTATTTTGATTTTGCGGGTTTTCAGAATGTTTTGGTCGGTTTTCTAGAATGTTTTGGTTGGTTTTGATTTCTTTTTAATATTATTTTGTGGGTTTTGGAATGTTTTGATTTGTTTTGTCTAGTTTAAAATATTTTGGCATGTATTTGGAAGGTTTTGCTTGGTTTTCATTTTTTTTTGTTATGTTTTGGCAAGGGTTTTTTTTGGTTTGATCAGTTCTGGCTGGTTTTCTAATATGTTGGCCGATTTTCAGAATGTTTTGATCAGTTTTGGCGGGTTCTAAGATATTTTAGAGGTTGTTTATAATATTTTGGTTTCTTTAGCTTTGTTTTTACTATATTTTGGCGGGTTTTTTGAATGTTTCGATCACTTCTGACTGGTTTTCTAGTATTTTGGCATCTTTTCAGAATGTTTTGATCGGTTTTGGCAGGTTCTAAACTATTTTGTCGGGTTTTTGGAATGTTTTGGTTGGTTTTGATTTGTTTTTGTGATGTTTTGCCAAGTTTTTTGAATGTTTTGATCAGTTCTGGCTGGTTTTCTAATGTTTTGGCATCTTTTCAGAATGTTTTGATGAGTTTTGTGGGTCTAAATTATTTTGGCGGGTTGTCGGAATATTTTGGTTGGTTTTGATTTTTTTTTATGATGTTTTGGCGGGTTTTTGGAATGTTTTGGTTGGGTTTTAGAATGTTTTGTATTCTCTTGAGTTGTTTTTATTGTGTTGGCAGGTTTTGGAATGTTTGGATTCCTTTTGGCGGGTGTTCGGAATGTTTTGGCGGGTGTTCGGAATGTTTTGATTAGTTTTGACGGGTTTTGAAATATTTTGGCGGGTTTTTAGAAGGTTTCAATTTGTTTTGATTTGTTTTGATTCTGTTTAGCCCAGTTTTTGGTGTGTTTGGATTAGCTTTGGTGGGCTTGATCATGTTTTGTCAGGTTTTTTCGAATGTATTGATCACTTCTGTCTGGTTTTCTATTTTGGCGGGTTTGAAAATATTTTTGGATTAGTTTTGTCGGGTTTGAAAATATTTTGGCTCTTTGCACAGAGATGACGGTGCCGGTTGCGGTGCGCTCCGGGGCGCTCCTTCTGCGGAAAGACGCCTAGGCAGCGGCACTTGGGACAGCTCCGCGTCTCCGTATTCTGCGTTTCTTGCCTTCTGCATCTCAGCAAAATGCTTTCCCACTAGGTCTAGCAAGGAGAAACTGTGGCAGCTGACTAGATGTAGCCCGGCCTGCCCTTTGAAGTTGACAAGTTCTTGGCATCTCAGAGCCTCAAGGCAAGAGCAAGGTTATCTATGGTAGGCTGGGGCAGAACTAGCAGCAAGCAGAGCAAAGTTGTCCAAGAATAGCTTCCATTGGAATGCTAATGGCAATTGAAGAGGCAGGCCAGTGGCAAGCCACTAGCTTCTAGCAGTTTGAAAGTTGCAGACACAGTGCAGGTGTTGTGCGGCTTCCTTCTTGGCCTCCTAGAAGGTGCCGTGCTCTCCGTCTCTTGCTTGCCAATATGTTGCCGTGTTCCTCCTATTGTTTGGTTTGTTTTGATTTGTTTTGATGATGTTTTGGCGGGTTTCGGAATGTTTTGGTGGTGTTTTAGAATGTTTTGTTTTCTCTTGTGTTGTTTTTATTGTCTTGGCAGGTTGTGGAATATTTGGATTCCGTTTGGCGGGTTTTCAAATATTTTGGCGGGTATTTGGAATGTTTTGGTTTGCTTTCATTTGTTTTGATTATGTTTTGGCAAGTTATTGAATGTTTCGATCACTTCTGACTGGTTTTCTAGTATTTTGGCATCTTTTCAGAATGTTTTGATCAGTTTTGGCAGGTTCTAAACTATTTTGTCAGGTTTTTGGAATGTTTTGCTTGGTTTTGATTTGTTTTTATTTTGATTTTGCGGGTTTTCAGAATGTTTTGGTCGGTTTTCTAGAATGTTTTGGTTGGTTTTGATTTCTTTTTAATATTATTTTGTGAGTTTTGGAATGTTTTGATTTGTTTTGTCTAGTTTAAAATATTTTGGCATGTATTTGGAAGGTTTTGCTTGGTTTTCATTTTTTTTTGTTATGTTTTGGCAAGGGTTTTTTTTTGGTTTGATCAGTTCTGGTTGGTTTTCTAATATGTTGGCCGATTTTCAGAATGTTTTGATCAGTTTTGGCGGGTTCTAAGATATTTTAGAGGTTGTTTATAATATTTTGGTTTCTTTAGCTTTGTTTTTACTATATTTTGGCGGGTTTTTTGAATGTTTCGATCACTTCTGACTGGTTTTCTAGTATTTTGGCATCTTTTCAGAATGTTTTGATCGGTTTTGGCAGGTTCTAAACTATTTTGTCGGGTTTTTGGAATGTTTTGGTTGGTTTTGATTTGTTTTTGTGATGTTTTGCCAAGTTTTTTGAATGTTTTGATCAGTTCTGGCTGGTTTTCTAATGTTTTGGCATCTTTTCAGAATGTTTTGATGAGTTTTGCGGGTCTAAATTATTTTGGCAGGTTGTCGGAATATTTTGGTTGGTTTTGATTTTCTTTATGATGTTTTGGCGGGTTTTCGGAATGTTTTGGTTGGGTTTTAGAATGTTTTGTATTCTCTTGAGTTGTTTTTATTGTGTTGGCAGGTTTTGGAATGTTTGGATTCCTTTTGGCGGGTGTTCGGAATGTTTTGGCGGGTGTTCGGAATGTTTTGATTAGTTTTGACGGGTTTTGAAATATTTTGGCGGGTTTTTAGAAGGTTTCAATTTGTTTTGATTTGTTTTGATTCTGTTTAGCCCAGTTTTTGGTGTGTTTGGATTAGCTTTGGTGGGCTTGATCATGTTTTGTCAGGTTTTTTCGAATGTATTGATGACTTCGGTCTGGTTTTCTATTTTGGCGGGTTTGAAAATATTTTTGGATTAGTTTTGGCGGGTTTGAAAATATTTTGGCTCTTTGCGCAGAGATGACGGCGCCGGTTGCGGTGCGCTCCGGGGCGCTCCTTCTGCGGAAAGACGCCTAGGCAGCGGCACTTGGGACAGCTCCGCGTCTCCGTATTCTGCGTTTCTTGCCTTCTGCATCTCAGCAAAATGCTTTCCCACTAGGTCTAGCAAGGAGAAACTGTGGCAGCTGAGTAGATGTAGCCCGGCCTGCCCTTTGAAGTTGACAAGTTCTTGGCATCTCAGAGCCTCAAGGCAAGAGCAAGGTTATCTATGGTAGGCTGGGGCAGAACTAGCAGCAAGCAGAGCAAAGTTGTCCAAGAATAGCTTCCATTGGAATGCTAATGGCAATTGAAGAGGCAGGCCAGTGGCAAGCCACTAGCTTCTAGCAGTTTGAAAGTTGCAGACACAGTGCAGGTGTTGTGCGGCTTGCTTCTTGGCCTCCTAGAAGGTGCCGCGCTCTCCGTCTCTTGCTTGCCAATATGTTGCCGTGTTCCTCCTATTGTGTGGTTTGTTTTGATTTGTTTTGATGATGTTTTGGCGGGTTTCGGAATGTTTTGGTGGTGTTTTAGAATGTTTTGTTTTCTCTTGTGTTGTTTTTATTGTCTTGGCAGGTTGTGGAATATTTGGATTCCGTTTGGCGGGTTTTCAAATATTTTGGCGGGTATTTGGAATGTTTTGGTTTGCTTTCATTTGTTTTGATTATGTTTTGGCAAGTTATTGAATGTTTCGATCACTTCTGACTGGTTTTCTAGTATTTTGGCATCTTTTCAGAATGTTTTGATCAGTTTTGGCAGGTTCTAAACTATTTTGTCAGGTTTTTGGAATGTTTTGGTTGGTTTTGATTTGTTTTTATGATGTTTTGCCAAGTTTTTTCAATGTTTTGATCAGTTCTGGCTGGTTTTCTAATGTTTTGGCATCTTTTCAGAATGTTTTGATGAGTTTTGCGGGTCTAAATTATTTTGGCGGGTTTTCGGAATATTTTGGTTGGTTTTGATTTTTTTTTTATGATGTTTTGGCGGGTTTTCGGAATGTTTTGGTTGGGTTTTAGAATGTTTTGTATTCTCTTGAGTTGTTTTTATTGTGTTGGCAGGTTTTGGAATGTTTGGATTCCTTTTGGCGGGTGTTCAGAATGTTTTGGCGGGTGTTCGGAATGTTTTGATTAGTTTTGACGGGTTTTGAAATATTTTGGCGGGTTTTTAGAAGGTTTCAATTTGTTTTGATTTGTTTTGATTCTGTTTAGCCCAGTTTTTGATGTGTTTGGATTAGCTTTGGTGGGCTTTATCATGTTTTGTCAGGTTTTTTCGAATGCATTGATCACTTCTGTCTGGTTTTCTATTTTGGCGGGTTTGAAAATATTTTTGGATTAGTTTTGGCGGGTTTTAAAATATTTTGGCTCTTTGCGCAGAGATGACGGCGCCGGTTGCGGTGCGCTCCGGGGCGCTCCTTCTGCGGAAAGACGCCTGGCAGCGGCACTTGGGACAGCTCCGCGTCTCCGTATTCTGCGTTTCTTGCCTTCTGCATCTCAGCAAAATGCTTTCCCACTAGGTCTAGCAAGGAGAAACTGTGGCAGCTGAGTAGATGTAGCCCGGCCCGCCCTTTGAAGTTGACAAGTTCTTGGCATCTCAGAGCCTCAAGGCAAGAGCAAGGTTATCTATGGTAGGCTGGGGCAGAACTAGACGCAAGCAGAGCAAAGTTGTCCAAGAATAGCTTCCATTGGAGTGCTAATGGCAATTGAAGAGGCAGGCCAGTGGCAAGCCCCTAGCTTCTAGCAGTTTGAAAGTTGCAGACACAGTGCAGGTGTTGTGCGGCTTCCTTCTTGGCCTCCTAGAAGGTGCCGCGCTCTCCGTCTCTTGCTTGCCAATATGTTGCCGTGTTCCTCTTATTGTTTGGTTTGTTTTGAGTTGTTTTTATGGTGTTTTGGCAGGTTTTCGGAATGTTTTGGTGGTGTTTTAGAATGTTTTGTTTTCTCTTGTGTTGTTTTTATTGTGTTGGCAGGTTGTGGAACGTTTGGATTCCTTTTGGCGGGTTTTAAAATCTTTTGGCGGGTATTTGGAATGTTTGGGTTTGCTTTCATTTGTTTTGATTATGTTTTGGCAAGTTATTGAATGTTTTGATCACTTCTGACTGGTTTTCTAGTATTTTGGCATCTTTTCAGAATGTTTTGATCAGTTTTGGCGGGTTCTAAACTATTTTGTTGGGTTTTTGGAATGTTTTGCTTGGTTTTGATTTGTTTTTATTTTGATTTTGCGGGTTTTCAGAATGTTTTGGTCGGTTTTCTAGAATGTTTTGGTTGGTTTTGATTTCTTTTTAATATTATTTTGTGGGTTTTGGAATGTTTTGATTTGTTTTGTCTAGTTTAAAATATTTTGGCATGTATTTGGAAGGTTTTGCTTGGTTTTCATTTTTTTTTGTTATGTTTTGGCAAGGGTTTTTTTTGGTTTGATCAGTTCTGGCTGGTTTTCTAATATGTTGGCCGATTTTCAGAATGTTTTGATCAGTTTTGGCGGGTTCTAAGATATTTTAGAGGTTGTTTATAATATTTTGGTTTCTTTAGCTTTGTTTTTACTATATTTTGGCGGGTTTTTTGAATGTTTCGATCACTTCTGACTGGTTTTCTAGTATTTTGGCATCTTTTCAGAATGTTTTGATCGGTTTTGGCAGGTTCTAAACTATTTTGTCGGGTTTTTGGAATGTTTTGGTTGGTTTTGATTTGTTTTTGTGATGTTTTGCCAAGTTTTTTGAATGTTTTGATCAGTTCTGGCTGGTTTTCTAATGTTTTGGCATCTTTTCAGAATGTTTTGATGAGTTTTGTGGGTCTAAATTATTTTGGCGGGTTGTCGGAATATTTTGGTTGGTTTTGATTTTTTTTTATGATGTTTTGGCGGGTTTTTGGAATGTTTTGGTTGGGTTTTAGAATGTTTTGTATTCTCTTGAGTTGTTTTTATTGTGTTGGCAGGTTTTGGAATGTTTGGATTCCTTTTGGCGGGTGTTCGGAATGTTTTGGCGGGTGTTCGGAATGTTTTGATTAGTTTTGACGGGTTTTGAAATATTTTGGCGGGTTTTTAGAAGGTTTCAATTTGTTTTGATTTGTTTTGATTCTGTTTAGCCCAGTTTTTGGTGTGTTTGGATTAGCTTTGGTGGGCTTGATCATGTTTTGTCAGGTTTTTTCGAATGTATTGATCACTTCTGTCTGGTTTTCTATTTTGGCGGGTTTGAAAATATTTTTGGATTAGTTTTGTCGGGTTTGAAAATATTTTGGCTCTTTGCGCAGAGATGACGGTGCCGGTTGCGGTGCGCTCCGGGGCGCTCCTTCTGCGGAAAGACGCCTAGGCAGCGGCACTTGGGACAGCTCCGCGTCTCCGTATTCTGCGTTTCTTGCCTTCTGCATCTCAGCAAAATGCTTTCCCACTAGGTCTAGCAAGGAGAAACTGTGGCAGCTGAGTAGATGTAGCCCGGCCTGCCCTTTGAAGTTGACAAGTTCTTGGCATCTCAGAGCCTCAAGGCAAGAGCAAGGTTATCTATGGTAGGCTGGGGCAGAACTAGCAGCAAGCAGAGCAAAGTTGTCCAAGAATAGCTTCCATTGGAATGCTAATGGCAATTGAAGAGGCAGGCCAGTGGCAAGCCACTAGCTTCTAGCAGTTTGAAAGTTGCAGACACAGTGCAGGTGTTGTGCGGCTTGCTTCTTGGCCTCCTAGAAGGTGCCGCGCTCTCCGTCTCTTGCTTGCCAATATGTTGCCGTGTTCCTCTTATTGTTTGGTTTGTTTTGAGTTGTTTTTATGGTGTTTTGGCGGGTTTTCGGAATGTTTTGGTCGGTTTTCTAGAATGTTTTGGTTGGTTTTGATTTCTTTTTAATATTATTTTGTGGGTTTTGGAATGTTTTGATTTGTTTTGTCTAGTTTAAAATATTTTGGCATGTATTTGGAAGGTTTTGCTTGGTTTTCATTTTTTTTTGTTATGTTTTGGCAAGGGTTTTTTTTGGTTTGATCAGTTCTGGCTGGTTTTCTAATATGTTGGCCGATTTTCAGAATGTTTTGATCAGTTTTGGCGGGTTCTAAGATATTTTAGAGGTTATTTATAATATTTTGGTTTCTTTAGCTTTGTTTTTACTATATTTTGGCGGGTTTTTTGAATGTTTCGATCACTTCTGACTGGTTTTCTAGTATTTTGGCATCTTTTCAGAATGTTTTGATCGGTTTTGGCAGGTTCTAAACTATTTTGTCGGGTTTTTGGAATGTTTTGGTTGGTTTTGATTTGTTTTTGTGATGTTTTGCCAAGTTTTTTGAATGTTTTGATCAGTTCTGGCTGGTTTTCTAATGTTTTGGCATCTTTTCAGAATGTTTTGATGAGTTTTGTGGGTCTAAATTATTTTGGCGGGTTGTCGGAATATTTTGGTTGGTTTTGATTTTTTTTTATGATGTTTTGGCGGGTTTTCGGAATGTTTTGGTTGGGTTTTAGAATGTTTTGTATTCTCTTGAGTTGTTTTTATTGTGTTGGCAGGTTTTGGAATGTTTGGATTCCTTTTGGCGGGTGTTCGGAATGTTTTGGCGGGTGTTCGGAATGTTTTGATTAGTTTTGACGGGTTTTGAAATATTTTGGCGGGTTTTTAGAAGGTTTCAATTTGTTTTGATTTGTTTTGATTCTGTTTAGCCCAGTTTTTGGTGTGTTTGGATTAGCTTTGGTGGGCTTGATCATGTTTTGTCAGGTTTTTTCGAATGTATTGATCACTTCTGTCTGGTTTTCTATTTTGGCGGGTTTGAAAATATTTTTGGATTAGTTTTGTCGGGTTTGAAAATATTTTGGCTCTTTGCACAGAGATGACGGTGCCGGTTGCGGTGCGCTCCGGGGCGCTCCTTCTGCGGAAAGACGCCTAGGCAGCGGCACTTGGGACAGCTCCGCGTCTCCGTATTCTGCGTTTCTTGCCTTCTGCATCTCAGCAAAATGCTTTCCCACTAGGTCTAGCAAGGAGAAACTGTGGCAGCTGACTAGATGTAGCCCGGCCTGCCCTTTGAAGTTGACAAGTTCTTGGCATCTCAGAGCCTCAAGGGAAGAGCAAGGTTATCTATGGTAGGCTGGGGCAGAACTAGCAGCAAGCAGAGCAAAGTTGTCCAAGAATAGCTTCCATTGGAATGCTAATGGCAATTGAAGAGGCAGGCCAGTGGCAAGCCACTAGCTTCTAGCAGTTTGAAAGTTGCAGACACAGTGCAGGTGTTGTGCGGCTTCCTTCTTGGCCTCCTAGAAGGTGCCGTGCTCTCCGTCTCTTGCTTGCCAATATGTTGCCGTGTTCCTCCTATTGTTTGGTTTGTTTTGATTTGTTTTGATGATGTTTTGGCGGGTTTCGGAATGTTTTGGTGGTGTTTTAGAATGTTTTGTTTTCTCTTGTGTTGTTTTTATTGTCTTGGCAGGTTGTGGAATATTTGGATTCCGTTTGGCGGGTTTTCAAATATTTTGGCGGGTATTTGGAATGTTTTGGTTTGCTTTCATTTGTTTTGATTATGTTTTGGCAAGTTATTGAATGTTTCGATCACTTCTGACTGGTTTTCTAGTATTTTGGCATCTTTTCAGAATGTTTTGATCAGTTTTGGCAGGTTCTAAACTATTTTGTCAGGTTTTTGGAATGTTTTGCTTGGTTTTGATTTGTTTTTATTTTGATTTTGCGGGTTTTCAGAATGTTTTGGTCGGTTTTCTAGAATGTTTTGGTTGGTTTTGATTTCTTTTTAATATTATTTTGTGAGTTTTGGAATGTTTTGATTTGTTTTGTCTAGTTTAAAATATTTTGGCATGTATTTGGAAGGTTTTGCTTGGTTTTCATTTTTTTTTGTTATGTTTTGGCAAGGGTTTTTTTTTTGTTTGATCAGTTCTGGTTGGTTTTCTAATATGTTGGCCGATTTTCAGAATGTTTTGATCAGTTTTGGCGGGTTCTAAGATATTTTAGAGGTTGTTTATAATATTTTGGTTTCTTTAGCTTTGTTTTTACTATATTTTGGCGGGTTTTTTGAATGTTTCGATCACTTCTGACTGGTTTTCTAGTATTTTGGCATCTTTTCAGAATGTTTTGATCGGTTTTGGCAGGTTCTAAACTATTTTGTCGGGTTTTTGGAATGTTTTGGTTGGTTTTGATTTGTTTTTGTGATGTTTTGCCAAGTTTTTTGAATGTTTTGATCAGTTCTGGCTGGTTTTCTAATGTTTTGGCATCTTTTCAGAATGTTTTGATGAGTTTTGCGGGTCTAAATTATTTTGGCAGGTTGTCGGAATATTTTGGTTGGTTTTGATTTTTTTTTATGATGTTTTGGCGGGTTTTCGGAATGTTTTGGTTGGGTTTTAGAATGTTTTGTATTCTCTTGAGTTGTTTTTATTGTGTTGGCAGGTTTTGGAATGTTTGGATTCCTTTTGGCGGGTGTTCGGAATGTTTTGATTAGTTTTGACGGGTTTTGAAATATTTTGGCGGGTTTTTAGAAGGTTTCAATTTGTTTTGATTTGTTTTGATTCTGTTTAGCCCAGCTTTGGTGTGTTTGGATTAGCTTTGGTGGGCTTGGTCATGTTTTGTCAGGTTTTTTGGAATGTATTGATCACTTCTGTCTGGTTTTCTATTTTGGCGGGTTTGAAAATATTTTTGGATTAGTTTTGGCGGGTTTGAAAATATTTTGGCTCTTTGCGCAGAGATGACGGCGCCGGTTGCGGTGCGCTCCGGGGCGCTCCTTCTGCGGAAAGACGCCTGGCAGCGGCACTTGGGACAGCTCCGCGTCTCCGTATTCTGCGTTTCTTGCCTTCTGCATCTCAGCAAAATGCTTTCCCACCAGGTCTAGCAAGGAGAAACTGTGGCAGCTGAGTAGATGTAGCCCGGCCTGCCCTTTGAAGTTGACAAGTTCTTGGCATCTCAGAGCCTCAAGGCAAGAGCAAGGTTATCTATGGTAGGCTGGGGCAGAACTAGCAGCAAGCAGAGCAAAGTTGTCCAAGAATAGCTTCCATTGGAATGCTAATGGCAATTGAAGAGGCAGGCCAGTGGCAAGCCACTAGCTTCTAGCAGTTTGAAAGTTGCAGACACAGTGCAGGTGTTGTGCGGCTTCCTTCTTGGCCTCCTAGAAGGTGCCGTGCTCTCCGTCTCTTGCTTGCCAATATGTTGCCGTGTTCCTCCTATTGTTTGGTTTGTTTTGATTTATTTTGATGATGTTTTGGCGGGTTTCGGAATGTTTTGGTGGTGTTTTAGAATGTTTTGTTTTCTCTTGTGTTGTTTTTATTGTCTTGGCAGGTTGTGGAATATTTGGATTCTGTTTGGCGGGTTTTCAAATATTTTGGCGGGTATTTGGAATGTTTGGGTTTGCTTTCATTTGTTTTGATTATGTTTTGGCAAGTTATTGAATGTTTCGATCACTTCTGACTGGTTTTCTAGTATTTTGGCATCTTTTCAGAATGTTTTGATCAGTTTTGGCGGGTTCTAAACTATTTTGTCAGGTTTTTGGAATGTTTTGGTTGGTTTTGATTTGTTTTTATGATGTTTTGCCAAGTTTTTTGAATGTTTTGATCAGTTCTGGCTGGTTTTCTAATGTTTTGGCATCTTTTCAGAATGTTTTGATGAGTTTTGCGGGTCTAAATTATTTTGGCGGGTTTTCGGAATATTTTGGTTGGTTTTGATTTTTTTTTTATGATGTTTTGGCGGGTTTTCGGAATGTTTTGGTTGGGTTTTAGAATGTTTTGTATTCTCTCGAGTTGTTTTTATTGTGTTGGCAGGTTTTGGAATGTTTGGATTCCTTTTGGCGGGTGTTCAGAATGTTTTGGCGGGTGTTCGGAATGTTTTGATTAGTTTTGACGGGTTTTGAAATATTTTGGCGGGTTTTTAGAAGGTTTAGATTTGTTTTGATTTGTTTTGATTCTGTTTAGCCCAGTTTTTGGTGTGTTTGGATTAGCTTTGGTGGGCTTGATCATGTTTTGTCAGGTTTTTTCGAATGCATTGATCACTTCTGTCTGGTTTTCTATTTTGGCGGGTTTGAAAATATTTTTGGATTAGTTTTGGCGGGTTTGAAAATATTTTGGCTCTTTGCGCAGAGATGACGGCGCCGGTTGCGGTGCGCTCCGGGGCGCTCCTTCTGCGGAAAGACGCCTAGGCAGCGGCACTTGGGACAGCTCCGCGTCTCCGTATTCTGCGTTTCTTGCCTTCTGCATCTCAGCAAAATGCTTTCCCACTAGGTCTAGCAAGGAGAAACTGTGGCAGCTGAGTAGATGTAGCCCGGCCCGCCCTTTGAAGTTGACAAGTTCTTGGCATCTCAGAGCCTCAAGGGAAGAGCAAGGTTATCTATGGTAGGCTGGGGCAGAACTAGCAGCAAGCAGAGCAAAGTTGTCCAAGAATAGCTTCCATTGGAATGCTAATGGCAATTGAAGAGGCAGGCCAGTGGCAAGCCACTAGCTTCTAGCAGTTTGAAAGTTGCAGACACAGTGCAGGTGTTGTGCGGCTTCCTTCTTGGCCTCCTAGAAGGTGCCGCGCTCTCCGTCTCTTGCTTGCCAATATGTTGCCGTGTTCCTCTTATTGTTTGGTTTGTTTTGATTTGTTTTTATGGTGTTTTGGCGGGTTTTCGGAATGTTTTGGTGGTGTTTTAGAATGTTTTGTTTTCTCTTGTGTTGTTTTTATTGTGTTGGCAGGTTGTGGAACGTTTGGATTCCTTTTGGCGGGTTTTAAAATCTTTTGGCGGGTATTTGGAATGTTTTGGTTTGCTTTCATTTGTTTTGATTATGTTTTGGCAAGTTATTGAATGTTTCGATCACTTCTGACTGGTTTTCTAGTATTTTGGCATCTTTTCAGAATGTTTTGATCAGTTTTGGCGGGTTCTAAACTATTTTGTCAGGTTTTTGGAATGTTTTGGTTGGTTTTGATTTGTTTTTATTTTGATTTTGCGGGTTTTCAGAATGTTTTGGTCGGTTTTCTAGAATGTTTTGGTTGGTTTTGATTTCTTTTTAATATTATTTTGTGGGTTTTGGAATGTTTTGATTTGTTTTGTCTAGTTTAAAATATTTTGGCATGTATTTGGAAGGTTTTGCTTGGTTTTCATTTTTTTTTGTTATGTTTTGGCAAGGTTTTTTTTTTGGTTTGATCAGTTCTGGTTGGTTTTCTAATATGTTGGCCGATTTTCAGAATGTTTTGATCAGTTTTGGCGGGTTCTAAGATATTTTAGAGGTTGTTTATAATATTTTGGTTTCTTTAGCTTTGTTTTTACTATATTTTGGCGGGTTTTTTGAATGTTTCGATCACTTCTGACTGGTTTTCTAGTATTTTGGCATCTTTTCAGAATGTTTTGATCGGTTTTGGCAGGTTCTAAACTATTTTGTCGGGTTTTTGGAATGTTTTGGTTGGTTTTGATTTGTTTTTGTGATGTTTTGCCAAGTTTTTTGAATGTTTTGATCAGTTCTGGCTGGTTTTCTAATGTTTTGGCATCTTTTCAGAATGTTTTGATGAGTTTTGCGGGTCTAAATTATTTTGGCAGGTTGTCGGAATATTTTGGTTGGTTTTGATTTTTTTTTATGATGTTTTGGCGGGTTTTCGGAATGTTTTGGTTGGGTTTTAGAATGTTTTGTATTCTCTTGAGTTGTTTTTATTGTGTTGGCAGGTTTTGGAATGTTTGGATTCCTTTTGGCGGGTGTTCGGAATGTTTTGGCAGGTGTTCGGAATGTTTTGATTAGTTTTGACGGGTTTTGAAATATTTTGGCGGGTTTTTAGAAGGTTTCAATTTGTTTTGATTTGTTTTGATTCTGTTTAGCCCAGTTTTTGGTGTGTTTGGATTAGCTTTGGTGGGCTTGATCATGTTTTGTCAGGTTTTTTCGAATGTATTGATGACTTTGGTCTGGTTTTCTATTTTGGCGGGTTTGAAAATATTTTTGGATTAGTTTTGGCGGGTTTGAAAATATTTTGGCTCTTTGCGCAGAGATGACGGTGCCGGTTGCGGTGCGCTCCGGGGCCCTCCTTCTGCGGAAAGACGCCTAGGCAGCGGCACTTGGGACAGCTCCGCGTCTCCGTATTCTGCGTTTCTTGCCTTCTGCATCTCAGCAAAATGCTTTCCCACTAGGTCTAGCAAGGAGAAACTGTGGCAGCTGAGTAGATGTAGCCCGGCCTGCCCTTTGAAGTTGACAAGTTCTTGGCATCTCAGAGCCTCAAGGCAAGAGCAAGGTTATCTATGGTAGGCTGGGGCAGAACTAGCAGCAAGCAGAGCAAAGTTGTCCAAGAATAGCTTCCATTGGAATGCTAATGGCAATTGAAGAGGCAGGCCAGTGGCAAGCCACTAGCTTCTAGCAGTTTGAAAGTTGCAGACACAGTGCAGGTGTTGTGCGGCTTGCTTCTTGGCCTCCTAGAAGGTGCCGCGCTCTCCGTCTCTTGCTTGCCAATATGTTGCCGTGTTCCTCCTATTGTGTGGTTTGTTTTGATTTGTTTTGATGATGTTTTGGCGGGTTTCGGAATGTTTTGGTGGTGTTTTAGAATGTTTTGTTTTCTCTTGTGTTGTTTTTATTGTCTTGGCAGGTTGTGGAATATTTGGATTCCGTTTGGCGGGTTTTCAAATATTTTGGCGGGTATTTGGAATGTTTTGGTTTGCTTTCATTTGTTTTGATTATGTTTTGGCAAGTTATTGAATGTTTCGATCACTTCTGACTGGTTTTCTAGTATTTTGGCATCTTTTCAGAATGTTTTGATCAGTTTTGGCAGGTTCTAAACTATTTTGTCAGGTTTTTGGAATGTTTTGGTTGGTTTTGATTTGTTTTTATGATGTTTTGCCAAGTTTTTTCAATGTTTTGATCAGTTCTGGCTGGTTTTCTAATGTTTTGGCATCT
The DNA here is from genome assembly GCF_036417665.1 of Passer domesticus. Classification (NCBI taxonomy): domain Eukaryota; kingdom Metazoa; phylum Chordata; class Aves; order Passeriformes; family Passeridae; genus Passer; species Passer domesticus. The sequence continues at coordinate 56,384,626 of NC_087478.1, read as the reverse complement.
TTTCAGAATGTTTTGATGAGTTTTGCGGGTCTAAATTATTTTGGCGGGTTTTCGGAATATTTTGGTTGGTTTTGATTTTTTTTTTATGATGTTTTGGCGGGTTTTCGGAATGTTTTGGTTGGGTTTTAGAATGTTTTGTATTCTCTTGAGTTGTTTTTATTGTGTTGGCAGGTTTTGGAATGTTTGGATTCCTTTTGGCGGGTGTTCAGAATGTTTTGGCGGGTGTTCGGAATGTTTTGATTAGTTTTGACGGGTTTTGAAATATTTTGGCGGGTTTTTAGAAGGTTTCAATTTGTTTTGATTTGTTTTGATTCTGTTTAGCCCAGTTTTTGATGTGTTTGGATTAGCTTTGGTGGGCTTTATCATGTTTTGTCAGGTTTTTTCGAATGCATTGATCACTTCTGTCTGGTTTTCTATTTTGGCGGGTTTGAAAATATTTTTGGATTAGTTTTGGCGGGTTTTAAAATATTTTGGCTCTTTGCGCAGAGATGACGGCGCCGGTTGCGGTGCGCTCCGGGGCGCTCCTTCTGCGGAAAGACGCCTGGCAGCGGCACTTGGGACAGCTCCGCGTCTCCGTATTCTGCGTTTCTTGCCTTCTGCATCTCAGCAAAATGCTTTCCCACTAGGTCTAGCAAGGAGAAACTGTGGCAGCTGAGTAGATGTAGCCCGGCCCGCCCTTTGAAGTTGACAAGTTCTTGGCATCTCAGAGCCTCAAGGCAAGAGCAAGGTTATCTATGGTAGGCTGGGGCAGAACTAGACGCAAGCAGAGCAAAGTTGTCCAAGAATAGCTTCCATTGGAGTGCTAATGGCAATTGAAGAGGCAGGCCAGTGGCAAGCCACTAGCTTCTAGCAGTTTGAAAGTTGCAGACACAGTGCAGGTGTTGTGCGGCTTCCTTCTTGGCCTCCTAGAAGGTGCCGCGCTCTCCGTCTCTTGCTTGCCAATATGTTGCCGTGTTCCTCTTATTGTTTGGTTTGTTTTGAGTTGTTTTTATGGTGTTTTGGCAGGTTTTCGGAATGTTTTGGTGGTGTTTTAGAATGTTTTGTTTTCTCTTGTGTTGTTTTTATTGTGTTGGCAGGTTGTGGAACGTTTGGATTCCTTTTGGCGGGTTTTAAAATCTTTTGGCGGGTATTTGGAATGTTTGGGTTTGCTTTCATTTGTTTTGATTATGTTTTGGCAAGTTATTGAATGTTTTGATCACTTCTGACTGGTTTTCTAGTATTTTGGCATCTTTTCAGAATGTTTTGATCAGTTTTGGCGGGTTCTAAACTATTTTGTCGGGTTTTTGGAATGTTTTGCTTGGTTTTGATTTGTTTTTATTTTGATTTTGCGGGTTTTCAGAATGTTTTGGTCGGTTTTCTAGAATGTTTTGGTTGGTTTTGATTTCTTTTTAATATTATTTTGTGGGTTTTGGAATGTTTTGATTTGTTTTGTCTAGTTTAAAATATTTTGGCATGTATTTGGAAGGTTTTGCTTGGTTTTCATTTTTTTTTGTTATGTTTTGGCAAGGGTTTTTTTTGGTTTGATCAGTTCTGGCTGGTTTTCTAATATGTTGGCCGATTTTCAGAATGTTTTGATCAGTTTTGGCGGGTTCTAAGATATTTTAGAGGTTGTTTATAATATTTTGGTTTCTTTAGCTTTGTTTTTACTATATTTTGGCGGGTTTTTTGAATGTTTCGATCACTTCTGACTGGTTTTCTAGTATTTTGGCATCTTTTCAGAATGTTTTGATCGGTTTTGGCAGGTTCTAAACTATTTTGTCGGGTTTTTGGAATGTTTTGGTTGGTTTTGATTTGTTTTTGTGATGTTTTGCCAAGTTTTTTGAATGTTTTGATCAGTTCTGGCTGGTTTTCTAATGTTTTGGCATCTTTTCAGAATGTTTTGATGAGTTTTGTGGGTCTAAATTATTTTGGCGGGTTGTCGGAATATTTTGGTTGGTTTTGATTTGTTTTTATGATGTTTTGGCGGGTTTTCGGAATGTTTTGGTTGGGTTTTAGAATGTTTTGTATTCTCTTGAGTTGTTTTTATTGTGTTGGCAGGTTTTGGAATGTTTGGATTCCTTTTGGCGGGTGTTCAGAATGTTTTGGCGGGTGTTCGGAATGTTTTGATTAGTTTTGACGGGTTTTGAAATATTTTGGCGGGTTTTTAGAAGGTTTCAATTTGTTTTGATTTGTTTTGATTCTGTTTAGCCCAGTTTTTGGTGTGTTTGGATTAGCTTTGGTGGGCTTGATCATGTTTTGTCAGGTTTTTTCGAATGCATTGATCACTTCTGTCTGGTTTTCTATTTTGGCGGGTTTGAAAATATTTTTGGATTAGTTTTGGCGGGTTTGAAAATATTTTGGCTCTTTGCGCAGAGATGACGGCGCCGGTTGCGGTGCGCTCCGGGGCGCTCCTTCTGCGGAAAGACGCCTGGCAGCGGCACTTGGGACAGCTCCGCGTCTCCGTATTCTGCGTTTCTTGCCTTCTGCATCTCAGCAAAATGCTTTCCCACTAGGTCTAGCAAGGAGAAACTGTGGCAGCTGAGTAGATGTAGCCCGGCCCGCCCTTTGAAGTTGACAAGTTCTTGGCATCTCAGAGCCTCAAGGGAAGAGCAAGGTTATCTATGGTAGGCTGAGGCAGAACTAGCAGCAAGCAGAGCAAAGTTGTCCAAGAATAGCTTCCATTGGAATGCTAATGGCAATTGAAGAGGCAGGCCAGTGGCAAGCCACTAGCTTCTAGCAGTTTGAAAGTTGCAGACACAGTGCAGGTGTTGTGCGGCTTCCTTCTTGGCCTCCTAGAAGGTGCCGCGCTCTCCGTCTCTTGCTTGCCAATATGTTGCCGTGTTCCTCTTATTGTTTGGTTTGTTTTGATTTGTTTTTATGGTGTTTTGGCGGGTTTTCGGAATGTTTTGGTGGTGTTTTAGAATGTTTTGTTTTCTCTTGTGTTGTTTTTATTGTGTTGGCAGGTTGTGGAACGTTTGGATTCCTTTTGGCGGGTTTTAAAATCTTTTGGCGGGTATTTGGAATGTTTGGGTTTGCTTTCATTTGTTTTGATTATGTTTTGGCAAGTTATTGAATGTTTTGATCACTTCTGACTGGTTTTCTAGTATTTTGGCATCTTTTCAGAATGTTTTGATCAGTTTTGGCGGGTTCTAAACTATTTTGTTGGGTTTTTGGAATGTTTTGCTTGGTTTTGATTTGTTTTTATTTTGATTTTGCGGGTTTTCAGAATGTTTTGGTCGGTTTTCTAGAATGTTTTGGTTGGTTTTGATTTCTTTTTAATATTATTTTGTGGGTTTTGGAATGTTTTGATTTGTTTTGTCTAGTTTAAAATATTTTGGCATGTATTTGGAAGGTTTTGCTTGGTTTTCATTTTTTTTTGTTATGTTTTGGCAAGGGTTTTTTTTGGTTTGATCAGTTCTGGCTGGTTTTCTAATATGTTGGCCGATTTTCAGAATGTTTTGATCAGTTTTGGCGGGTTCTAAGATATTTTAGAGGTTGCTTATAATATTTTGGTTTCTTTAGCTTTGTTTTTACTATATTTTGGCAGGTTTTTTGAATGTTTCGATCACTTCTGACTGGTTTTCTAGTATTTTGGCATCTTTTCAGAATGTTTTGATCGGTTTTGGCAGGTTCTAAACTATTTTGTCGGGTTTTTGGAATGTTTTGGTTGGTTTTGATTTGTTTTTGTGATGTTTTGCCAAGTTTTTTCAATGTTTTGATCAGTTCTGGCTGGTTTTCTAATGTTTTGGCATCTTTTCAGAATGTTTTGATGAGTTTTGTGGGTCTAAATTATTTTGGCGGATTGTCGGAATATTTTGGTTGGTTTTGATTTTTTTTTATGATGTTTTGGCGGGTTTTCGGAATGTTTTGGTTGGGTTTTAGAATGTTTTGTATTCTCTTGAGTTGTTTTTATTGTGTTGGCAGGTTTTGGAATGTTTGGATTCCTTTTGGCGGGTGTTCGGAATGTTTTGGCGGGTGTTCGGAATGTTTTGATTAGTTTTGACGGGTTTTGAAATATTTTGGCGGGTTTTTAGAAGGTTTCAATTTGTTTTGATTTGTTTTGATTCTGTTTAGCCCAGTTTTTGGTGTGTTTGGATTAGCTTTGGTGGGCTTGATCATGTTTTGTCAGGTTTTTTCGAATGTATTGATCACTTCTGTCTGGTTTTCTATTTTGGCGGGTTTGAAAATATTTTTGGATTAGTTTTGGCGGGTTTGAAAATATTTTGGCTCTTTGCGCAGAGATGACGGTGCCGGTTGCGGTGCGCTCCGGGGCCCTCCTTCTGCGGAAAGACGCCTAGGCAGCGCCACTTGGGACAGCTCCGCGTCTCCGTATTCTGCGTTTCTTGCCTTCTGCATCTCAGCAAAATGCTTTCCCACTAGGTCTAGCAAGGAGAAACTGTGGCAGCTGAGTAGATGTAGCCCGGCCTGCCCTTTGAAGTTAACAAGTTCTTGGCATCTCAGAGCCTCAAGGGAAGAGCAAGGTTATCTATGGTAGGCTGGGGCAGAACTAGCAGCAAGCAGAGCAAAGTTGTCCAAGAATAGCTTCCATTGGAATGCTAATGGCAATTGAAGAGGCAGGCCAGTGGCAAGCCACTAGCTTCTAGCAGTTTGAAAGTTGCAGACACAGTGCAGGTGTTGTGCGGCTTCCTTCTTGGCCTCCTAGAAGGTGCCGTGCTCTCCGTCTCTTGCTTGCCAATATGTTGCCGTGTTCCTCCTATTGTTTGGTTTGTTTTGATTTGTTTTGATGATGTTTTGGCGGGTTTCGGAATGTTTTGGTGGTGTTTTAGAATGTTTTGTTTTCTCTTGTGTTGTTTTTATTGTCTTGGCAGGTTGTGGAATATTTGGATTCCTTTCGGCGGGTTTTCAAATATTTTGGCGGGTATTTGGAATGTTTTGGTTTGCTTTCATTTGTTTTGATTATGTTTTGGCAAGTTATTGAATGTTTCGATCACTTCTGACTGGTTTTCTAGTATTTTGGCATCTTTTCAGAATGTTTTGATCAGTTTTGGCAGGTTCTAAACTATTTTGTCAGGTTTTTGGAATTTTTTGGTTGGTTTTGATTTGTTTTTATGATGTTTTGCCTAGTTTTTTCAATGTTTTGATCAGTTCTGTCTGGTTTTCTAATGTTTTGGCATCTTTTCAGAATGTTGTGATGAGTTTTGTGGGTCTAAATTATTTTGGCGGGTTTTCGGAATATTTTGGTTGGTTTTGATTTTTTTTTATGATGTTTTGGCGGGTTTTCGGAATGTTTTGGTTGGGTTTTAGAATGTTTTGTATTCTCTTGAGTTGTTTTTATTGTGTTGGCAGGTTTTGGTATGTTTGGATTCCTTTTGGCGGGTGTTCAGAATGTTTTGGCGGGTGTTCGGAATGTTTTGATTAGTTTTGACGGGTTTTGAAATATTTTGGCCGGTTTTTAGAAGGTTTCGATTTGTTTTGATTTGTTTTGATTATGTTTAGCCCAGTTTTTGGGCTGTTTGGATTAGCTTTGGTGGGCTTTATCATGTTTTGTCAGGTTTTTTCGAATGTATTGATGACTTTGGTCTGGTTTTCTATTTTGGCGGGTTTGAAAATATTTTTGGATTAGTTTTGGCGGGTTTGAAAATATTTTGGCTCTTTGCGCAGAGATGACGGCGCCAGTTGCGGTGCGCTCCGGGGCGCTCCTTCTGCGGAAAGACGCCTGGCAGCGGCACTTGGGACAGCTCCGCGTCTCCGTATTCTGCGTTTCTTGCCTTCTGCATCTCAGCAAAATGCTTTCCCACTAGGTCTAGCAAGGAGAAACTGTGGCAGCTGAGTAGATGTAGCCCGGCCTGCCCTTTGAAGTTGACAAGTTCTTGGCATCTCAGAGCCTCAAGGGAAGAGCAAGGTTATCTATGGTAGGCTGGGGCAGAACTAGCAGCAAGCAGAGCAAAGTTGTCCAAGAATAGCTTCCATTGGAATGCTAATGGCAATTGAAGAGGCAGGCCAGTGGCAAGCCACTAGCTTCTAGCAGTTTGAAAGTTGCAGACACAGTGCAGGTGTTGTGCGGCTTCCTTCTTGGCCTCCTAGAAGGTGCCGTGCTCTCCGTCTCTTGCTTGCCAATATGTTGCCGTGTTCCTCCTATTGTTTGGTTTGTTTTGATTTGTTTTGATGATGTTTTGGCGGGTTTCGGAATGTTTTGGTGGTGTTTTAGAATGTTTTGTTTTCTCTTGTGTTGTTTTTATTGTCTTGGCAGGTTGTGGAATATTTGGATTCCTTTCGGCGGGTTTTCAAATATTTTGGCGGGTATTTGGAATGTTTTGGTTTGCTTTCATTTGTTTTGATTATGTTTTGGCAAGTTATTGAATGTTTCGATCACTTCTGACTGGTTTTCTAGTATTTTGGCATCTTTTCAGAATGTTTTGATCAGTTTTGGCAGGTTCTAAACTATTTTGTCAGGTTTTTGGAATTTTTTGGTTGGTTTTGATTTGTTTTTATGATGTTTTGCCTAGTTTTTTGAATGTTTTGATCAGTTCTGTCTGGTTTTCTAATGTTTTGGCATCTTTTCAGAATGTTGTGATGAGTTTTGTGGGTCTAAATTATTTTGGCGGGTTTTCGGAATATTTTGGTTGGGTTTTGATTTTTTTTTATGATGTTTTGGCGGGTTTTCGGAATGTTTTGGTTGGGTTTTAGAATGTTTTGTATTCTCTTGAGTTGTTTTTATTGTGTTGGCAGGTTTTGGTATGTTTGGATTCCTTTTGGCGGGTGTTCAGAATGTTTTGGCGGGTGTTCGGAATGTTTTGATTAGTTTTGACGGGTTTTGAAATATTTTGGCCGGTTTTTAGAAGGTTTCGATTTGTTTTGATTTGTTTTGATTATGTTTAGCCCAGTTTTTGGGCTGTTTGGATTAGCTTTGGTGGGCTTTATCATGTTTTGTCAGGTTTTTTCGAATGTATTGATGACTTTGGTCTGGTTTTCTATTTTGGCGGGTTTGAAAATATTTTTGGATTAGTTTTGGCGGGTTTGAAAATATTTTGGCTCTTTGCGCAGAGATGACGGCGCCAGTTGCGGTGCGCTCCGGGGCGCTCCTTCTGCGGAAAGACGCCTGGCAGCGGCACTTGGGACAGCTCCGCGTCTCCGTATTCTGCGTTTCTTGCCTTCTGCATCTCAGCAAAATGCTTTCCCACTAGGTCTAGCAAGGAGAAACTGTGGCAGCTGAGTAGATGTAGCCCGGCCTGCCCTTTGAAGTTGACAAGTTCTTGGCATCTCAGAGCCTCAAGGGAAGAGCAAGGTTATCTATGGTAGGCTGGGGCAGAACTAGCAGCAAGCAGAGCAAAGTTGTCCAAGAATAGCTTCCATTGGAATGCTAATGGCAATTGAAGAGGCAGGCCAGTGGCAAGCCACTAGCTTCTAGCAGTTTGAAAGTTGCAGACACAGTGCAGGTGTTGTGCGGCTTCCTTCTTGGCCTCCTAGAAGGTGCCGCGCTCTCCGTCTCTTGCTTGCCAATATGTTGCCGTGTTCCTCCTATTGTTTGGTTTGTTTTGATTTGTTTTGATGATGTTTTGGCGGGTTTCGGAATGTTTTGGTGGTGTTTTAGAATGTTTTGTTTTCTCTTGTGTTGTTTTTATTGTGTTGGCAGGTTGTGGAACGTTTGGATTCCTTTTGGCGGGTTTTCAAATCTTTTGGCGGGTATTTGGAATGTTTGGGTTTGCTTTCATTTGTTTTGATTATGTTTTGGCAAGTTATTGAATGTTTTGATCACTTCTGACTGGTTTTCTAGTATTTTGGCATCTTTTCAGAATGTTTTGATCAGTTTTGGCGGGTTCTAAACTATTTTGTTGGGTTTTTGGAATGTTTTGCTTGGTTTTGATTTGTTTTTATTTTGATTTTGCGGGTTTTCAGAATGTTTTGGTCGGTTTTCTAGAATGTTTTGGTTGGTTTTGATTTCTTTTTAATATTATTTTGTGGGTTTTGGAATGTTTTGATTTGTTTTGTCTAGTTTAAAATATTTTGGCATGTATTTGGAAGGTTTTGCTTGGTTTTCATTTTTTTTTGTTATGTTTTGGCAAGGGTTTTTTTTGGTTTGATCAGTTCTGGCTGGTTTTCTAATATGTTGGCCGATTTTCAGAATGTTTTGATCAGTTTTGGCGGGTTCTAAGATATTTTAGAGGTTGTTTATAATATTTTGGTTTCTTTAGCTTTGTTTTTACTATATTTTGGCGGGTTTTTTGAATGTTTCGATCACTTCTGACTGGTTTTCTAGTATTTTGGCATCTTTTCAGAATGTTTTGATCGGTTTTGGCAGGTTCTAAACTATTTTGTCGGGTTTTTGGAATGTTTTGGTTGGTTTTGATTTGTTTTTGTGATGTTTTGCCAAGTTTTTTGAATGTTTTGATCAGTTCTGGCTGGTTTTCTAATGTTTTGGCATCTTTTCAGAATGTTGTGATGAGTTTTGTGGGTCTAAATTATTTTGGCGGGTTGTCGGAATATTTTGGTTGGTTTTGATTTTTTTTTATGATGTTTTGGCGGGTTTTCGGAATGTTTTGGTTGGGTTTTAGAATGTTTTGTATTCTCTTGAGTTGTTTTTATTGTGTTGGCAGGTTTTGGAATGTTTGGATTCCTTTTGGCGGGTGTTCGGAATGTTTTGGCGGGTGTTCGGAATGTTTTGATTAGTTTTGACGGGTTTTGAAATATTTTGGCGGGTTTTTAGAAGGTTTCAATTTGTTTTGATTTGTTTTGATTCTGTTTAGCCCAGTTTTTGGTGTGTTTGTATTAGCTTTGGTGGGCTTTATCATGTTTTGTCAGGTTTTTTCGAATGCATTGATCACTTCTGTCTGGTTTTCTATTTTGGCGGGTTTGAAAATATTTTTGGATTAGTTTTGGCGGGTTTTAAAATATTTTGGCTCTTTGCGCAGAGATGACGGCGCCGGTTGCGGTGCGCTCCGGGGCGCTCCTTCTGCGGAAAGACGCCTGGCAGCGGCACTTGGGACAGCTCCGCGTCTCCGTATTCTGCGTTTCTTGCCTTCTGCATCTCAGCAAAATGCTTTCCCACTAGGTCTAGCAAGGAGAAACTGTGGCAGCTGAGTAGATGTAGCCCGGCCCGCCCTTTGAAGTTGACAAGTTCTTGGCATCTCAGAGCCTCAAGGCAAGAGCAAGGTTATCTATGGTAGGCTGGGGCAGAACTAGCAGCAAGCAGAGCAAAGTTGTCCAAGAATAGCTTCCATTGGAGTGCTAATGGCAATTGAAGAGGCAGGCCAGTGGCAAGCCCCTAGCTTCTAGCAGTTTGAAAGTTGCAGACACAGTGCAGGTGTTGTGCGGCTTCCTTCTTGGCCTCCTAGAAGGTGCCGCGCTCTCCGTCTCTTGCTTGCCAATATGTTGCCGTGTTCCTCTTATTGTTTGGTTTGTTTTGAGTTGTTTTTATGGTGTTTTGGCAGGTTTTCGGAATGTTTTGGTGGTGTTTTAGAATGTTTTGTTTTCTCTTGTGTTGTTTTTATTGTGTTGGCAGGTTGTGGAACGTTTGGATTCCTTTTGGCGGGTTTTAAAATATTTTGGCGGGTATTTGGAATGTTTGGGTTTGCTTTCATTTGTTTTGATTATGTTTTGGCAAGTTATTGAATGTTTTGATCACTTCTGACTGGTTTTCTAGTATTTTGGCATCTTTTCAGAATGTTTTGATCAGTTTTGGCGGGTTCTAAACTATTTTGTTGGGTTTTTGGAATGTTTTGCTTGGTTTTGATTTGTTTTTATTTTGATTTTGCGGGTTTTCAGAATGTTTTGGTCGGTTTTCTAGAATGTTTTGGTTGGTTTTGATTTCTTTTTAATATTATTTTGTGGGTTTTGGAATGTTTTGATTTGTTTTGTCTAGTTTAAAATATTTTGGCATGTATTTGGAAGGTTTTGCTTGGTTTTCATTTTTTTTTGTTATGTTTTGGCAAGGGTTTTTTTTGGTTTGATCAGTTCTGGCTGGTTTTCTAATATGTTGGCCGATTTTCAGAATGTTTTGATCAGTTTTGGCGGGTTCTAAGATATTTTAGAGGTTGTTTATAATATTTTGGTTTCTTTAGCTTTGTTTTTACTATATTTTGGCGGGTTTTTTGAATGTTTCGATCACTTCTGACTGGTTTTCTAGTATTTTGGCATCTTTTCCGAATGTTTTGATCAGTTTTTGCAGGTTCTAAACTATTTTGTCGGGTTTTTGGAATGTTTTGGTTGGTTTTGATTTGTTTTTATGATGTTTTGCCAAGTTTTTTCAATGTTTTGATCAGTTCTGGCTGGTTTTCTAATGTTTTGGCATCTTTTTAGAATGTTTTGATGAGTTTTGCGGGTCTAAATAATTTTGGCGGGTTTTCGGAATATTTTGGTTGGTTTTGATTTGTTTTTATGATGTTTTGGCGGGTTTTCGGAATGTTTTGGTTGGGTTTTAGAATGTTTTGTATTCTCTTGAGTTGTTTTTATTGTGTTGGCAGGTTTTGGAATGTTTGGATTCCTTTTGGCGGGTGTTCGGAATGTTTTGGCGGGTGTTCGGAATGTTTTGATTAGTTTTGACGGGTTTTGAAATATTTTGGCCTGTTTTTAGAAGGTTTCGATTTGTTTTGATTTGTTTTGATTATGTTTAGCCCAGTTTTTGGTGTGCTTGGATTAGCTTTGGTAGGCTTGATCATGTTTTGTCAGGTTTTTTCGAATGTATTGATCACTTCTGTCTGGTTTTCTATTTTGGCGGGTTTGAAAATATTTTTGGATTAGTTTTGGCAGGTTTGAAAATATTTTGGCTCTTTGCGCAGAGATGATGGTGCCGGTTGCGGTGCGCTCCGGGGCGCTCCTTCTGCGGAAAGACGCCTGGCAGCGGCACTTGGGACAGCTCCGCGTCTCCGTATTCTGCGTTTCTTGCCTTCTGCATCTCAGCAAAATGCTTTCCCACTAGGTCTAGCAAGGAGAAACTGTGGCAGCTGAGTAGATGTAGCCCGGCCCGCCCTTTGAAGTTGACAAGTTCTTGGCATCTCAGAGCCTCAAGGCAAGAGCAAGGTTATCTATGGTAGGCTGGGGCAGAACTAGCAGCAAGCAGAGCAAAGTTGTCCAAGAATACCTTCCATTGGAATGCTAATGGCAATTGAAGAGGCAGGCCAGTGGTAAGCCACTAGCTTCTAGCAGTTTGAAAGTTGCAGACACAGTGCAGGTGTTGTGCGGCTTCCTTCTTCGCCTCCTAGAAGGTGCCGCGCTCTCCATCTCTTGCGTGCCAATATGTTGCCGTGTTCCTCCTATTATTTGGTTTGTTTTGATTTGTTTTTATGGTGTTTTGGCAGGTTTTCGGAATGTTTTGGTGGTGTTTTAGAATGTTTTGTTTTCTCTTGTGTTGTTTTTATTGTGTTGGCAGGTTGTGGAACGTTTGGATTCCTTTTGGCGGGTTTTCAAATATTTTGGCGGGTATTTGGAATGTTTTGGTTTGCTTTCATTTGTTTTGATTATGTTTTGGCAAGTTATTGACAGTTTTGATCACTTCTGACTGGTTTTCTAGTATTTCGGCATCTTTTCAGAATGTTTTGATCAGTTTTGGCAGGTTCTAAACTATTTTGTTGGGTTTTTGGAATGTTTTGGTTGGTTTTGATTTGTTTTTATGATGTTTTGGCGGGTTTTCGGAATGTTTTGGGTGGGTTTTGGAATGTTTTGTATTCTCTTGAGTTGTTTTTATTGTGTTGGCAGGTTTTGGAATGTTTGGATTCCTTTTCGCGGGTATTTGGAATGTTTTGTCGGGTATTTGGAATGTTTTGGCGGGTGTTCGGAATGTTTTGATTAGTTTTGACGGGTTTTGAAATATTTTGGCGTGTTTTTAGAACGTTTAGATTTGTTTTGATTTGTTTTGATTCTGTTTAGCCCCGTTTTTGGAGTGTTTGGATTAGCTTTGTTGGGCTTGATCATGTTTTGTCAGGTTTTTTCGAATGTATTGATCACTTCTGTCTGGTTTTCTATTTTGGCGGGTTTGAAAATATTTTTGGATTAGTTTTGGCGGGTTTTAAAATATTTTGGCTCTTTGCGCAGAGATGACGGTGCCGGTTGCGGTGCGCTCCAGGGCGCTCCTTCTGAGGAAAAACGCCTGGCAGCGGCCCTTGGGACAGCTCCGCGTCTCCGTATTCTGCGTTTCTTGCCTTCTGCATCTCAGCAAAATGCTTTCCCACTAGGTCTAGCAAGGAGAAACTGTGGCAGCTGAGTAGATGTAGCCCGGCCCGCCCTTTGAAGTTGACAAGTTCTTGGCATCTCAGAGCCTCAAGGCAAGAGCAAGGTTATCTATGGTACAAGCACAGCAAAGTTGTCCAAGAATAGCTTCCATTGAAATGCTAATGGCAATTGAAGAGGCAAGCCACTATCTTCAAGCAGTTTGAAAGTCGCAGACACAGTGCAGGTGTTGTGCGGCTTCCTTCTTGGCCTCCTAGAAGATGCCGCGTTCTCCGTCTCTTGTTTGCCAGGTTCCTGATGTCAGTTTGCAGGAGGCACTTGGCACTGTCAAACCAGCCACAGTTGCCTGTGGTGGTACTTTCGGTCTGGGTGGTATCCTGATCCGTGAGGAATTTCAGCAGGCGGCTGGCCACTACCGGCCACCAGGCACTGGACATCATCTATGGCCTTTCTCCAGAGAAACAAATGTCACTTGGCCAGGTTCCTGATGTCAGTTTGCAGGAGGCATTCTAGCACAGTCAAACCAGCCACAGTTGCCGGTGGGGGCACGTTGCATCTGGGAGGTATCCTCAACCGTGCAGAATTTCAGCAGGCAGCCGGGACTCACGGCCAGCGGGCCCCGGACAAGAATGATGGTCTTTCCAAAGAGAAACAAAAGTCACCAGGCCAGGTTCCTGATGTCAGTTTGCAGGAGGCACTTGGCACTGTCAAACCAGACACAATTGTCTGTAATGGTACTTTCGCCCCGGGAGGTATCCTGATCCGTGAGGAATTTCAGCAGGCGGTCGGCCACTACGGGCCACCAGGCCCTGGACACGTACAATGGCCTTTCCCCAGAGAAACAAAAGTCACCAGGCCAAGTTCCTGATGTCAGTTTGCAGAAGGCACTTTGTACTGTCAAACCAGCCACAGTTACCTGTGGTGGTACTTTCTGTTGGGGAGGTATCCTCATCCGTTCGGAATTTCAGCAGGCGGCCGGCCACTACGTGCCACCAGGCATGGGACACGAACCATGACCTTTCCTCTGAGAAACAAAAGTCACCAGGCCAGGTTCCTGATGTCAGTTTGCAGGAGGCACTTGGCCCTGTCAAGCCAGCCACTGTTGCCTGTGGTGGCACCTTGCATCTGGGCGGTATCCTGATCCGTGCGGAATTTCAGCAGGCAGCCGGACACACCGGGCCACCAGGCCCTGGACACCTACAATGGCCTTTCCCCAGAGAAACAAAAGTTACCAGGACAGGTTCCTGATGTCAGTTTGCAGGAGGCACTTGGCACTGTCAAACCAGCCACAGTTGCCTGTGGGAGCACCTTGCATCTGGGAGGTATCCTCAACCGTTCGGAATTTCAGCAGGCGGCCTGCCAATCCGGGCCTGCAGGCCTCGTACAAGAACGATGGCCTTTCCCCAGAGAAACAAAAATCACCAGGCCAGGTTCCTGATGTCAGTTTGCAGGAGGCACTTGGCACTGTCAAACCAGCCACAGTTGCCTGTGGTGGCACCTTGCATCTAGGCGGTATACTGCTCCGTGCGGAATTTCAGCAGGCAGCCGGCCACTCCGGGCCACCCGGTCCTGGATAGGAACGGTGGCCTTTCCCCAGGGAAACAAAAGTCACCAGGCCAGGTTCCTGATGTCAGTTTGCTGGAGGCACTTGGCACTGTCAAACCAGCCACAGTTGCCTGTGGTGGTACTTTCTGTTGGGGAGGTATCCTCATCCGTTCGGAATTTCAGCAGGCAGCCGGCCACTCCGGGCCACCCGGTCCTGGATAGGAACGGTGGCCTTTCCCCAGAGAAACAAAAGTCACCAGGCCAGGTTCCTGATGTCAGTTTGCAGGAGGCGCTTGGCACTGTCAAACCAGCCACAGTTGCCTGTGGGGGCACCTTGCATCTGGGAGGAATCCTGATCCGTTCGGAATATCAGCAGGCCGCCGGCCACTACGGGCCACAGGCCATGGATACGTACAATGGCCGTTCCAAAGAGAAACAAAAATCACCAGGCCAGGTTCCTGATGTCAGTTTGCTGGAGGCACTTGGCACTGTCAAACCAGCCACAGTTGCCGGTGGGGGCTCCTTTCATCGGGGAGGTATCATGATCTGTGCGGAATTTCAGCAGGCATCCGCCCACTCGAGCCACCGGGCCCTGGACATGAACCACGGCTTTTCCCCAGAGAAACAAAAGTCACCAGGCCAGGTTCCTGATGTCAGTTTGCAGGAGGCACTTGGCACTGTCAAACCAGACACAGTTGCCTGTGGGAGCACCTTGCATCTGGGAGGTATCTTGATCCATTCGGAATTTCAGCAGGCAGCCGGCCACTCCGGGCCACCCGGTCCGGGATAGGAACGGTGGCCTTTCCCCAGAGAAACAAAAGTCACCAGGCCAGGTTCCTGATGGCAGTTTGCAGGAGGATCTTGGCACTGTCAAACCAGCCACAGTTGCCTGTGGGGGCACCTTGCATCCTGGAGGTATCCTCAACCGTGCGGAATTTCAGCAGGCAGCCGGGACTCACGGCCAGCGGGCCCCGGACAAGAATGATGGCCTTTCCCTAGAGAAACAAAAGTCACCAGGATAGGTTCCGATGTCAGTTTGCAGGAGGCACTTGGCACTGTCAAACCAGCCACAGTTGACTGTGGTGGTACTATCGGTCAGGGAGTTATCCTGATCCGTTCAGAATTTCAGCAGGCGGCCGGCCACTCCAGGCCACAGGCCCTGGACACGTACAACGGCCTTTCCAAAGAGAAACAAAAGTCACCAGGCCAGGTTCCTGATCTCAGTTTGCAGGAGGCACTTGGCACTGTCAAACCAGCCACAGTTGCCTGTGGGGGCACCTTGCATCTGGGAGGTATCCTGTACCGTGCGGAATTTCAGCAGGCAGCCGGCCACTCGAGCCACCAGGCCCTGGAGAAGAACAATGGCCTTTCCCCAGAGAAACAAAAGTCACCAGGCCAGGTTCCTGATGTCAGTTTGCAGGAGGCACTTGGCACTGTCAAACCAGCCACAGTTGCCTGTGGGAGCACCTTGCATCTGGGAGGTATCCTCAACCGTTCGGAATTTCAGCAGGCGGCCTGCCAATCCGGGCCTGCAGGCCTCGTACAAGAACGATGGCCTTTCCCCAGAGAAACAAAAGTCACCAGGCCAGGTTCCTGATGGCAGTTTGCAGGAGGCACTTGGCACTGTCAAACCAGCCACTGTTGCCTGTGGTGGCACCTTGCATCTAGGCGGTATACTGCTCCGTGCGGAATTTCAGCAGGCAGCCGGCCACTCCGGGCCACCCGGTCCTGGATAGGAACGGTGGCCTTTCCCCAGAGAAACAAAAGTCACCAGGCCAGGTTCCTGATGTCAGTTTGCAGGAGGCGCTTGGCACTGTCAAACCAGCCACAGTTGCCTGTGGGGGCACCTTGCATCTGGGAGGAATCCTAATCCGTTCGGAATATCAGCAGGCGGCCGGCCACTACGGGCCACAGGCCATGGATACGTACAATGGCCGTTCCAAAGAGAAACAAAAATCACCAGGCCAGGTTCCTGATGTCAGTTTGCTGGAGGCACTTGGCACTGTCAAACCAGCCACAGTTGCCGGTGGGGGCTCCTTTCATCTGGGAGGTATCATGATCTGTGCGGAATTTCAGCAGGCATCCGCCCACTCGAGCCACCGGGCCCTGGACATGAACCACGGCTTTTCCCCAGAGAAACAAAAGTCACCAGGCCAGGTTCCTGATGTCAGTTTGCAGGAGGCACTTGGCACTGTCAAACCAGCCACAGTTGCCTGTGGGAGCACCTTGCATCTGGGAGGTATCCTGATCCATTCGGAATTTCAGCAGGCAGCCGGCCACTCCGGGCCACCCGGTCCGGGATAGGAACGGTGGCCTTTCCCCAGAGAAACAAAAGTCACCAGGCCAGGTTCCTGATGTCAGTTTGCAGGAGGATCTTGGCACTGTCAAACCAGCCACAGTTGCCTGTGGGGGCACCTTGCATCCTGGAGGTATCCTCAACCGTGCGGAATTTCAGCAGGCAGCCGGGACTCACGGCCAGCGGGCCCCGGACAAGAATGATGGCCTTTCCCTAGAGAAACAAAAGTCACCAGGATAGGTTCCGATGTCAGTTTGCAGGAGGCACTTGGCACTGTCAAACCAGCCACAGTTGACTGTGGTGGTACTATCGGTCAGGGAGTTATCCTGATCCGTTCAGAATTTCAGCAGGCGGCCGGCCACTCCAGGCCACAGGCCCTGGACACGTACAACGGCCTTTCCAAAGAGAAACAAAAGTCACCAGGCCAGGTTCCTGATCTCAGTTTGCAGGAGGCACTTGGCACTGTCAAACCAGCCACAGTTGCCTGTGGGGGCACCTTGCATCTGGGAGGTATCCTGTACCGTGCGGAATTTCAGCAGGCAGCCGGCCACTCGAGCCACCAGGCCCTGGAGAAGAACAATGGCCTTTCCCCAGAGAAACAAAAGTCACCAGGCCAGGTTCCTGATGTCAGTTTGCAGGAGGCACTTGGCACTGTCAAACCAGCCACAGTTGCCTGTGGGAGCACCTTGCATCTGGGAGGTATCCTCAACCGTTCGGAATTTCAGCAGGCGGCCTGCCAATCCGGGCCTGCAGGCCTCGTACAAGAACGATGGCCTTTCCCCAGAGAAACAAAAGTCACCAGGCCAGGTTCCTGATGGCAGTTTGCAGGAGGCACTTGGCACTGTCAAACCAGCCACTGTTGCCTGTGGTGGCACCTTGCATCTAGGCGGTATACTGCTCCGTGCGGAATTTCAGCAGGCAGCCGGCCACTCCGGGCCACCCGGTCCTGGATAGGAACGGTGGCCTTTCCCCAGAGAAACAAAAGTCACCAGGCCAGGTTCCTGATGTCAGTTTGCAGGAGGCGCTTGGCACTGTCAAACCAGCCACAGTTGCCTGTGGGGGCACCTTGCATCTGGGAGGAATCCTGATCCGTTCGGAATATCAGCAGGCGGCCGGCCACTACGGGCCACAGGCCATGGATACGTACAATGGCCGTTCCAAAGAGAAACAAAAATCACCAGGCCAGGTTCCTGATGTCAGTTTGCTGGAGGCACTTGGCACTGTCAAACCAGCCACAGTTGCCGGTGGGGGCTCCTTTCATCTGGGAGGTATCATGATCTGTGCGGAATTTCAGCAGGCATCCGCCCACTCGAGCCACCGGGCCCTGGACATGAACCACGGCTTTTCCCCAGAGAAACAAAAGTCACCAGGCCAGGTTCCTGATGTCAGTTTGCAGGAGGCACTTGGCACTGTCAAACCAGCCACAGTTGCCTGTGGGAGCACCTTGCATCTGGGAGGTATCCTGATCCATTCGGAATTTCAGCAGGCAGCCGTCCACTCCGGGCCACCCGGTCCGGGATAGGAACGGTGGCCTTTCCCCAGAGAAACAAAAGTCACCAGGCCAGGTTCCTGATGTCAGTTTGCAGGAGGATCTTGGCACTGTCAAACCAGCCACAGTTGCCTGTGGGGGCACCTTGCATCCTGGAGGTATCCTCAACCGTGCGGAATTTCAGCAGGCAGCCGGGACTCACGGCCAGCGGGCCCCGGACAAGAATGATGGCCTTTCCCTAGAGAAACAAAAGTCACCAGGATAGGTTCCGATGTCAGTTTGCAGGAGGCACTTGGCACTGTCAAACCAGCCACAGTTGACTGTGTTGGTACTATCGGTCAGGGAGTTATCCTGATCCGTCCAGAATTTCAGCAGGCGGCCGGCCACTCCAGGCCACAGGCCCTGGACACGTACAACGGCCTTTCCAAAGAGAAACAAAAGTCACCAGGCCAGGTTCCTGATCTCAGTTTGCAGGAGGCACTTGGCACTGTCAAACCAGCCACAGTTGCCTGTGGGGGCACCTTGCATCTGGGAGGTATCCTGTACCGTGCGGAATTTCAGCAGGCAGCCGGCCACTCGAGCCACCAGGCCCTGGAGAAGAACGATGGCCTTTCCCCAGAGAAACAAAAGTCACCAGGCCAGGTTCCTGATGTCAGTTTGCAGGAGGCACTTGGCACTGTCAAACCAGCCACAGTTGCCTGTGGGAGCACCTTGCATCTGGGAGGTATCCTCAACCGTTCGGAATTTCAGCAGGCGGCCTGCCAATCCGGGCCTGCAGGCCTCGTACAAGAACGATGGCCTTTCCCCAGAGAAACAAAAATCACCAGGCCAGGTTCCTGATGTCAGTTTGCAGGAGGCACTTGGCACTGTCAAACCAGCCACAGTTGCCTGTGGTGGCACCTTGCATCTAGGCGGTATACAGATCCGTGCGGAATTTCTGCAGGCAGCCGGCCACTCCGGGCCACCCGGTCCTGGATAGGAACGGTGGCCTTTCCCCAGAGAAACAAAAGTCACCAGGCCAGGTTCCTGATGTCAGTTTGCAGGAGGCGCTTGGCACTGTCAAACCAGCCACAGTTGCCTGTGGGGGCACCTTGCATCTGGGAGGTATCCTCAACCGTGCGGAATTTCAGCAGGCAGGCGGGACTCCGGGCCAGCGGGCACTGGACACGATCGATGGCCTTTCCCCAGAGCAACAAAAGTCACCAGGCCAGGTTCCGATGTCAGTTTGCAGGAGGCACTTGGCACTGTCAAACCAGCCACAGTTGCCTGTGGTGGTACTATAGGTCTGGGAGGTATCCTGATCCGTTTGGAATTTCAGCAGGCGGCCGGCCACTCCGGGCCACAGGCCCTGGGCACGTACAATGTCCTTTCCGAAGGAAAACACAAGTCACCAGGCCAGGTTCCTGATGTCAGTTTGCAGGAGGCACTTGGCACTGTCAAATCAGCCACAGGTGTCTGTGGGGGCACCTTGCATCTTGGCGGCATCCTGATCCGTGAGGAATTTCAGCAGGCAGCCGTCCACTCCGGGCCACTGGGCCCTGGACACAAACCATGGCCATTCCCCAGAGAAACAAAAGTCACCAGGCCAGGTTCCTGATGTCAGTTTGCAGGAGGCACTTGGCACTGTCAAACCAGCCACACTTGCCTCTGGTGGTGCCTTGCTTCTGGGAGGTATCTTGAGGTATTCGGAATTTTAAGATGTACCCTGCAGCTACGGTCCATCGGAACCTGCCCAGGAACTATGGCCGTTCCCCAGAGAAACAAAACTCGCCAGGCCAGGTCCCTGATGTACATTTTCAAAAGGAACTTCGCACTGTCCAACCAGCCACAGTTACCGGTGGTGGCACCTTGCTTCAGGCTGGTATATTGGGATGTTCGGAATTTCAGCAGGCACCAGTCCTCTCCTGGCCACCGGATCCTGGACACCAACGATGGCCTTTTCTGTGAGAAACAAAACTCACCAGGCCAAGTTCCTGAGGTCAGTTTGCAAGAGGCACTTGGCACTGTCCAACCACCCACAGGTGCCTGTGGTGGCGCCTTGATTCTGGGAGGCATCCTGAGATGTTTGGAATTTTAAGAGACACCCTGCCACGCTGGGTCACCTCAACCTGGACATGAACCATGAACTTTTTCTGACAGAAGCAAAACTCAGCAGGCCAGGTTCCTGATGTCAATTTGCAGGAGGCATTTGGCACTGTCCAACCAGCCACAGTTGCCTGTGGGGGCACCTTGTATCTGGGAGGTATCCTCAACCGTGCGGAATTTCAGCAGGCAGCTTGCCGCCCGGGGCCACGGGAACCAGGACACGCGCCATGGCTTTCCTAAGAGTCACAAAACTCATCAGGCCAGGTTCCTGATGTCAGTTTGCAGGAGGCACTTGGCAATGTCAAACCAGCCACAGTTGCCTCTGCTGGCAGCTTGCGTCTTGGAGGCACCCTGGGACATTCGGAATATCAGAATAAGCCGGCCGTTGCGTGCCAGCGGTCCCCGGACACGAACGATGGCCTTTCCCCAGAGAAGCAAAACTCACCAGGCCAAGATCCTGACGTCACTTTGCAAGAGGCACTTGGCACTGTCCAACCAGCCACACTTGCCTCTGGTGGTGCCTTGCTTCTTGCAGGTGTCCTGAGATGTTCAGAATTTTAAGGAGCACCCTGCAGCTACGGTCCACCGGAACCCGCCCAGGAACGATGGCCATTCCCCAGAGAAACAAAACTCACCAGACAAAGTCCTGTTGTCTGTTTGCAGGAGGCACTTTTCACTGTAAAAATCAGCCACAGTTGCATTTTCTGGCAGCTTGCCACTGGGAGGCATCCTGCGATGTTCGGAATTTTGGTAGTCACTCAGCCACTCTGGGCCACTGTCACCTGCAAATGAACACTGGGCCTTTTGCCTGGGAAACGAATCTGACCAGGCCAGATGACTGATGTCAGTTTGCAGGAGGCACTTGGCACTGTCAAACCAGCCACAGTTGCCTGTGGGGGCACCTTGCATCTGGGAGGCATCCTGATCCGTGCGGAATTTCAGCAGGCAGCCGGCCACTCTGGGCCACCCGGTTCTGGATAGGAACGGTGGCCTTTCCCCAGAGAAACAAAAGTCACCAGGCCAGGTTCCTGATGTCAGTTTGCAGGAGGCACTTGGCACTGTCAAACCAGCCACAGTTGCCTGTGGTGGTACTTTCGTTCTGGGAGGAATCCTGATCCGTTCGGAATATCAGCAGGCGGCCGGCCACTACGGGCCACAGGCCATGGATACGTACAATGGCCGTTCCAAAGAGAAACAAAAATCACCAGGCCAGGTCCCTGATGTCAGTTTGCAGGAGGCACTTGGCACTGTCAAACCAGCCACAGTTGCCGGTGGGGGCTCCTTTCATCTGGGAGCTATCCTGATCTGTGCGGAATTTCAGCAGGCATCCGCCCACTCGAACCACCGGGCACTGGACATGAACCACGGCTTTTCCCCAGAGAAACAAAAGTCACCAGGCCAGGTTCCTGATGTCAGTTTGCAGGAGGCACTTGGCACTGTCAAACCAGACACAGTTGCCTGTGGGAGCACCTTGCATCCTGGAGGTATCCTGATCCGTTCGGAATTTCAGCAGGCAGCCGGCCACTCCGGGCCTACAGGTCCCGGATATGAACCATGGCCTTTCCCCAGAGAAACAAAAGTCACCAGGACAGGTTTCTGATGCCAGTTTGCAGGAGGCACTTGGCACTGTCAAACCAGCCACAGTTGCCTGTGGGGGCACCTTGCATCTGGGAGGTATCCTCAACGGTGCGGAATTTCAGAAGGCAGCCGGGACTCAGGGAGAGCGGGCCCCGGACAAGTATGATGGCCTTTCCCTAGAGAAACAAAAGTCACCAGGACAGGTTCCGATATCAGTTTGCAGGAGGCACTTGGCACTGTCAAACCAGCCACAGTTGCCTGTGGTGGTACTATCGGTCTGGGAGGTATCCTGATCCGTTCGGAATTTCAGCAGGCAGCCGGCCACTCGAGCCACCAGGCCCTGGAGAGGAACGATGGCCTTTCCCCAGAGAAACAAAAGTCACCAGGGCAGCTTCCTGATGTCAGTTTGCAGGAGGACCTTGGCACTGTCAAACCAGCCACAGTTGCCTGAGGTGGTACTTTCGTTCTGGGAGGAATCCTGATCCGTTCGGAATTTCAGCAGGCGGCCTGCCAATCCGGGCCTGCAGGCCTCGTACAAGAATGATGGCCTTTCCCCAGAGAAACAAAAGTCACCAGACCAGGTTCCTGATGTCTGTTTGCAGGAGGCACTTGGCACTGTCAAACCAGCCACAGTTGCCTGTGGGGGCACATTGCATCTGGGAGGTATCCTCAACCGTGCGGAATTTCAGCAGGCAGGCGGGACTCCGGGCCAGCGGGCACTGGACACGATCGAGGGCCTTTCCCCAGAGCAACAAAAGTCACCAGGACAGGTTCCGATGTCAGTTTGCAGGAGGCACTTGGCACTGTCAAACCAGCCACAGTTGCCTGTGGTGGTACTTTCGGTCTGGGAGGCATCCTGATCCGTGCGGAATTTCTGCAGGCAGCCGGCCACTCCAGGCCATTTGGCACTGGATATGAACCATGGCCTTTCCCCAGAGAAACAAAAGTCACCAGGCCAGGTTCCTGATGTCAGTTTGCAGGAGGCACTTGGCACTGTCAAACCAGCCACAGTTGCCTGTGGTGGTACTTTCGGTCTGGGAGGTATCCTGATCCGTTCGGAATTTCTGCAGGCAGCCGGCCACTACGGGCCTCCAGGCCCTGGACACCTACAATGGCCTTTCCCCAGAGAAACCATAGTCACCAGGCCAGGTTCCTGATGTCAGTTTGCAGGAGGCACTTGGCACTGTCAAACCAGCCACAGTTGCCTGTGGGGGCACCTTGCATCCTGGAGGTATCCTGATCCGGGCGGAATTTCAGCAGGCAGCCGGCCACTCCAGGCCACCGGGCACTGGACACGAACCATGGCCTTTCCCCAGAGAAACAAAAGTCACCAGGCCAGGTTCCTGATGTCAGTTTGCAGGAGGCTCTTGGCACTGTCAAACCAGCCACAGTTGCCTGTGGTGGTACTTTCGGTCGGGGAGGCATCCTGGTCCATGGGGAATTTCCGCAGGCAGCCGGCCACTCCGGGCCACCAGGCCCTAGACATGTACGATGACCTTTTCCCAGAGAAACCAAAGTTACCAGGACAGGTTCCTGATGTCAGTTTGCAGTAGGCACTTGGCACTGTCAAACCAGCCACAGTTGCCTCGGGCGGCACCTTTCATTTAGACGGTATCCTGATCCGTGCGGAATTTCAGCAGGCAGCCGGCCACTCCGGGCCTACGGGTCCAGGATATGAACGATGGCCTTTCCCCAGAGAAACAAAAGTCACCAGGCCATGTTCCTGATGTCAGTTTGCAGGAGGCACTTGGCACTGTCAAACCAGCCACAGTTGCCTGTGGGGTCACCTTACATCCTGGAGGTATCCTGATCCGTGCGGAATTTCAGCAGGCAGCCGGCAACTCCAGGCCACCGGGCACTGGACACGAACCATGGCCTTTCCCCAGAGAAACAAAAGTCACCAGGGCAGCTTCCTGATGTTAGTTTGCAGGAGGTACTTGGCACTGTCAAACCAGCCAGAGTTGCCTCTGGGGGCACCTTGCATCTGGGAGGTATCCTGATCCATTCGGAATTTCAGCAGGCAGCCGGCAACACCGGGCCACTGGGCCACCTGTCCCCGGGTAAGAATGATGGCCTTTCCCCAGAGAAACAAAAGTCACCAGGCCAGGTTCCTGATGTCAGTTTGGAGGAGGCAATTGGCACTGTCAAACCAGCCACAGTTGCCTGTGGGGGCACCTTGCATCTGGGAGGTATCCTGATCCGTTCGGAATTTCAGTAGGCAGCCGGCGACTCCAGGCCACCGTGCCCCGGACAAGAATGATGGCCTTTTCCCAGAGAAACAAAAGTTACCAGGCCAGGTTCCTGATGTCAGTTTGCAGGAGGCACTTGGCACTGTCAAACCAGCCACAGTTGCCTGTGGGGGCACCTTGCATCCTGGAGGTATCCTGATCCGTGCGGAATTTCAGCAGGCAGCCGGCCACTCCAGGCCACCGGGCACTGGACACGAACCATGGCCTTTCCCCAGAGAAACAAAAGTCACCAGGCCAGGTTCCTGATGTCAGTTTGCAGGAGGCACTTGGCACTGTCAAACCAGCCACAGTTGCCTGTGGGGGCACCTTGCATCCTGGAGGTATCCTGATCCTTGCGGATTTTCAGCAGGCAGGCAAGACTCCGGGCCAGCGGGCACTGGACACGATCGAGGGCCTTTCCCCAGAGCAACAAAAGTGACCAGGACAGGTTCCGATGTCAGTTTGCAGGAGGCACTTGGCACTGTCAAACCAGCCACAGTTGCCTGTGGTGGTACTATCGGTCTGGGAGGTATCCTGATCCCTTCGGAATTTCAGCAGGCGGCCGGTCACTCCGGGCCACAGGCCCTGGGCACGTACAATGTCCTTTGCAAAGGAAAACACAAGTCACCAGGCCAGGTTCCTGATGTCAGTTTGCAGAAAGCACTTGGCACTGTCAAATCAGCCACAGGTGTCTGTGGGGGCACCTTGCATCTTGGCGGCATCCTGATCCGTTCGGAATTTCAGCAGGCAGCCGGCCACTCCGGGCCACCGGGCCCTGGACATGAACGATGGCCTTTACCCAGAGAAACAAAAGTCACCAGGCCAGGTTCCAATGTCAGTTTGCAGGAGGCACTTGGCACTGTCAAACCAGCCACAGTTGCCTGTGGTGGTACTATCGGTCTGGGAGGTATCCTGATCCGTTCGGAATTTCAGCAGGCGGCCTGTCTCTACGGGCCACCAGGCCCTGGACACATACAATGGCCTTTCCAAAGAGAAACAAAAATCACCAGGCCAGGTTCCTGATGTCACTTTGCAGGAGGCACTTGGCACTGTCAAACCAGCCACAGTTGCCTGTGGGTGCTCCTTTCATCTGGGAGCTATCCTGATCTGTGCGGAATTTCAGCAGGCAGCCGGCCACTACGGGCCGCAAGACCCTAGAGAGGAACGATGGGCTTTCCCCAGAGAAACAAAAGTCACCAGGCCAGGTTCCTGATGTCAGTTTGCAGGAGGCACTTGGCACTGTCAAACCAGCCACAGGTGCCTCTGGGGGTACCATCCGTCTCGCAGGCATCCTGATCCGTGCAGAATTTCAGCAGGCAGCCGGCCACTCCGGGCCACCGGGCCTTGGACATGGATCGTGGCCTTTCCCCAGAGAAACCAAAGTGACCAGCCCAGCTTTCCGATGTCTGTTTGCAGGAGGCACTTGGCACTGTCAAACCAGCCACACTTGCCTCTGGTGGTGCCTTGCTTCTGGGAGGTATCTTGAGATATTCGGAATTTTAAGAAGCACCCTGCCGCTACGGTCCATCGGAACCTGCCCAGGAACTATGGCCGTTCCCCAGAGAAACAAAACTCGCCAGGCCAGGTCCCTGATGTGCATTTTCAAAAGGAACTTCGCACTGTCCAACCAGCCACAGTTAACGGTGGTGGCACCTTGCTTCAGGCTGGTATATTGGGATGTTCGGAATTTCAGCAGGCACCAGTCCTCTCCTGGCCACCGGACCCTGGACACCAACGATGGACGTTTCTGTGAGAAACAAAAGTCACCAGGCCAGGTTCCTGATGTCAGTTTGGAGGAGGCACTTGGCACTGTCAAACCAGCTACAGGTGCCTCTGGGGGCATTTTTCATATGGGAAGAATCCTGATCCGTGCGGAATTTCAGCAGGCAGCCGGCCACTCCAGGCCAGCGGGCACTGGATACGAACCATGGCCTTTTCCCAGAGAAACAAAAGTCACCAGGCCAGGTTCCTGATGTCAGTTTGCAGGAGGCACTTGGCACTGTCAAACCAGCCACAGTTGCCTCTGAGGGCATTTTTCATATGGGAAGTATCCTGATCCGTGCGGAATTTCAGCAGGCAGCCGGCCACTCCAGGCCACCGGGCACTGGACACGAACCATGGCCTTTCCCCAGAGAAACAAAAGTCACCAGGCCAGGTTCCTGATGTCAGTTTGCAGGAGGCACTTGGCACTGTCAAACCAGACACAGTTGCCTGTGGTGGTACTTTCGGTCTGGGAGGCATCCTGATCCGTGCGGAATTTCAGCAGGCAGCCGGCCACTCCGGGCCTCCAGGCCCTGGACACCTACAATGGCCTTTCCCCAGAGAAACAAAAGTCACCAGGCCAGGTTCCTGATGTCAGTTTGCAGGAGGCACTTGGCACTGTCAAACCAGCCAGAGTTGCCTGTGGGGGCACCTTGCATCCTGGAGGTATCCTGATCCGTGCGGAATTTCTGCAGGCAGCCGGCCACTCCAGGCCACTGGGCACTGGACACGAACCATGGCCTTTCCCCAGAGAAACAAAAGTCACCAGGCCAGGTTCCTGATGTCAGTTTGCAGGAGGCACTTGGCACTGTCAAACCAGCCACACTTGCCTCTGGTGGTGCCTTGCTTCTTGCAGGTGTCCTGAGATGTTCAGAATTTTAAGGAGCACCCTGCAGCTACGGTCCACCGGAACCCGCCCAGGAACGATGGCCATTCCCCAGAGAAACAAAACTCACCAGACAAAGTCCTGTTGTCTGTTTGCAGGAGGCACTTTTCACTGTAAAAATCAGCCACAGTTGCATTTTCTGGCAGCTTGCCACTGGGAGGCATCCTGCGATGTTCGGAATTTTGGTAGTCACTCAGCCACTCTGGGCCACTGTCACCTGCAAATGAACACTGGGCCTTTTGCCTGGGAAACGAATCTGACCAGGCCAGATGACTGATGTCAGTTTGCAGGAGGCACTTGGCACTGTCAAACCAGCCACAGTTGCCTGTGGGGGCACCTTGCATCTGGGAGGCATCCTGATCCGTGCG
This sequence comes from Passer domesticus, assembly GCF_036417665.1. NCBI lineage: Eukaryota > Metazoa > Chordata > Aves > Passeriformes > Passeridae > Passer > Passer domesticus. The sequence goes on along the minus strand of NC_087478.1, from coordinate 56,358,288 downwards.
GAATTTCAGCAGGCAGCCGGCCACTCTGGGCCACCCGGTTCTGGATAGGAACGGTGGCCTTTCCCCAGAGAAACAAAAGTCACCAGGCCAGGTTCCTGATGTCAGTTTGCAGGAGGCACTTGGCACTGTCAAACCAGCCACAGTTGCCTGTGGTGGTACTTTCGTTCTGGGAGGAATCCTGATCCGTTCGGAATATCAGCAGGCGGCCGGCCACTACGGGCCACAGGCCATGGATACGTACAATGGCCGTTCCAAAGAGAAACAAAAATCACCAGGCCAGGTCCCTGATGTCAGTTTGCAGGAGGCACTTGGCACTGTCAAACCAGCCACAGTTGCCGGTGGGGGCTCCTTTCATCTGGGAGCTATCCTGATCTGTGCGGAATTTCAGCAGGCATCCGCCCACTCGAACCACCGGGCACTGGACATGAACCACGGCTTTTCCCCAGAGAAACAAAAGTCACCAGGCCAGGTTCCTGATGTCAGTTTGCAGGAGGCACTTGGCACTGTCAAACCAGACACAGTTGCCTGTGGGAGCACCTTGCATCTGGGAGGTATCCTGATCCGTTCGGAATTTCAGCAGGCAGCCGGCCACTCCGGGCCTACAGGTCCCGGATATGAACGATGGCCTTTCCCCAGAGAAACAAAAGTCACCAGGCCAGGTTTCTGATGCCAGTTTGCAGGAGGCACTTGGCACTGTCAAACCAGCCACAGTTGCCTGTGGGGGCACCTTGCATCTGGGAGGTATCCTCAACGGTGCGGAATTTCAGAAGGCAGCCGGGACTCAGGGAGAGCGGGCCCCGGACAAGTATGATGGCCTTTCCCTAGAGAAACAAAAGTCACCAGGACAGGTTCCGATATCAGTTTGCAGGAGGCACTTGGCACTGTCAAACCAGCCACAGTTGCCTGTGGTGGTACTATCGGTCTGGGAGGTATCCTGATCCGTTCGGAATTTCAGCAGGCAGCCGGCCACTCGAGCCACCAGGCCCTGGAGAGGAACGATGGCCTTTCCCCAGAGAAACAAAAGTCACCAGGGCAGCTTCCTGATGTCAGTTTGCAGGAGGACCTTGGCACTGTCAAACCAGCCACAGTTGCCTGAGGTGGTACTTTCGTTCTGGGAGGAATCCTGATCCGTTCGGAATTTCAGCAGGCGGCCTGCCAATCCGGGCCTGCAGGCCTCGTACAAGAATGATGGCCTTTCCCCAGAGAAACAAAAGTCACCAGACCAGGTTCCTGATGTCTGTTTGCAGGAGGCACTTGGCACTGTCAAACCAGCCACAGTTGCCTGTGGGGGCACATTGCATCTGGGAGGTATCCTCAACCGTGCGGAATTTCAGCAGGCAGGCGGGACTCCGGGCCAGCGGGCACTGGACACGATCGAGGGCCTTTCCCCAGAGCAACAAAAGTCACCAGGACAGGTTCCGATGTCAGTTTGCAGGAGGCACTTGGCACTGTCAAACCAGCCACAGTTGCCTGTGGTGGTACTTTCGGTCTGGGAGGCATCCTGATCCGTGCGGAATTTCTGCAGGCAGCCGGCCACTCCAGGCCATTTGGCACTGGATATGAACCATGGCCTTTCCCCAGAGAAACAAAAGTCACCAGGCCAGGTTCCTGATGTCAGTTTGCAGGAGGCACTTGGCACTGTCAAACCAGCCACAGTTGCCTGTGGTGGTACTTTCGGTCTGGGAGGTATCCTGATCCGTTCGGAATTTCTGCAGGCAGCCGGCCACTACGGGCCTCCAGGCCCTGGACACCTACAATGGCCTTTCCCCAGAGAAACCATAGTCACCAGGCCAGGTTCCTGATGTCAGTTTGCAGGAGGCACTTGGCACTGTCAAACCAGCCACAGTTGCCTGTGGGGGCACCTTGCATCCTGGAGGTATCCTGATCCGGGCGGAATTTCAGCAGGCAGCCGGCCACTCCAGGCCACCGGGCACTGGACACGAACCATGGCCTTTCCCCAGAGAAACAAAAGTCACCAGGCCAGGTTCCTGATGTCAGTTTGCAGGAGGCTCTTGGCACTGTCAAACCAGCCACAGTTGCCTGTGGTGGTACTTTCGGTCGGGGAGGCATCCTGGTCCATGGGGAATTTCCGCAGGCAGCCGGCCACTCCGGGCCACCAGGCCCTAGACATGTACGATGACCTTTTCCCAGAGAAACCAAAGTTACCAGGACAGGTTCCTGATGTCAGTTTGCAGTAGGCACTTGGCACTGTCAAACCAGCCACAGTTGCCTCGGGCGGCACCTTTCATTTAGACGGTATCCTGATCCGTGCGGAATTTCAGCAGGCAGCCGGCCACTCCGGGCCTACGGGTCCAGGATATGAACGATGGCCTTTCCCCAGAGAAACAAAAGTCACCAGGCCATGTTCCTGATGTCAGTTTGCAGGAGGCACTTGGCACTGTCAAACCAGCCACAGTTGCCTGTGGGGTCACCTTACATCCTGGAGGTATCCTGATCCGTGCGGAATTTCAGCAGGCAGCCGGCAACTCCAGGCCACCGGGCACTGGACACGAACCATGGCCTTTCCCCAGAGAAACAAAAGTCACCAGGGCAGCTTCCTGATGTTAGTTTGCAGGAGGTACTTGGCACTGTCAAACCAGCCAGAGTTGCCTCTGGGGGCACCTTGCATCTGGGAGGTATCCTGATCCATTCGGAATTTCAGCAGGCAGCCGGCAACACCGGGCCACTGGGCCACCTGTCCCCGGGTAAGAATGATGGCCTTTCCCCAGAGAAACAAAAGTCACCAGGCCAGGTTCCTGATGTCAGTTTGGAGGAGGCAATTGGCACTGTCAAACCAGCCACAGTTGCCTGTGGGGGCACCTTGCATCTGGGAGGTATCCTGATCCGTTCGGAATTTCAGTAGGCAGCCGGCGACTCCAGGCCACCGTGCCCCGGACAAGAATGATGGCCTTTTCCCAGAGAAACAAAAGTTACCAGGCCAGGTTCCTGATGTCAGTTTGCAGGAGGCACTTGGCACTGTCAAACCAGCCACAGTTGCCTGTGGGGGCACCTTGCATCCTGGAGGTATCCTGATCCGTGCGGAATTTCAGCAGGCAGCCGGCCACTCCAGGCCACCGGGCACTGGACACGAACCATGGCCTTTCCCCAGAGAAACAAAAGTCACCAGGCCAGGTTCCTGATGTCAGTTTGCAGGAGGCACTTGGCACTGTCAAACCAGCCACAGTTGCCTGTGGGGGCACCTTGCATCCTGGAGGTATCCTGATCCTTGCGGATTTTCAGCAGGCAGGCAAGACTCCGGGCCAGCGGGCACTGGACACGATCGAGGGCCTTTCCCCAGAGCAACAAAAGTCACCAGGCCAGGTTCCGATGTCAGTTTGCAGGAGGCACTTGGCACTGTCAAACCAGCCACAGTTGCCTGTGGTGGTACTATCGGTCTGGGAGGTATCCTGATCCCTTCGGAATTTCAGCAGGCGGCCGGTCACTCCGGGCCACAGGCCCTGGGCACGTACAATGTCCTTTGCAAAGGAAAACACAAGTCACCAGGCCAGGTTCCTGATGTCAGTTTGCAGAAAGCACTTGGCACTGTCAAATCAGCCACAGGTGTCTGTGGGGGCACCTTGCATCTTGGCGGCATCCTGATCCGTTCGGAATTTCAGCAGGCAGCCGGCCACTCCGGGCCACCGGGCCCTGGACATGAACGATGGCCTTTACCCAGAGAAACAAAAGTCACCAGGCCAGGTTCCAATGTCAGTTTGCAGGAGGCACTTGGCACTGTCAAACCAGCCACAGTTGCCTGTGGTGGTACTATCGGTCTGGGAGGTATCCTGATCCGTTCGGAATTTCAGCAGGCGGCCTGTCTCTACGGGCCACCAGGCCCTGGACACATACAATGGCCTTTCCAAAGAGAAACAAAAATCACCAGGCCAGGTTCCTGATGTCACTTTGCAGGAGGCACTTGGCACTGTCAAACCAGCCACAGTTGCCTGTGGGTGCTCCTTTCATCTGGGAGCTATCCTGATCTGTGCGGAATTTCAGCAGGCAGCCGGCCACTACGGGCCGCAAGACCCTAGAGAGGAACGATGGGCTTTCCCCAGAGAAACAAAAGTCACCAGGCCAGGTTCCTGATGTCAGTTTGCAGGAGGCACTTGGCACTGTCAAACCAGCCACAGGTGCCTCTGGGGGTACCATCCGTCTCGCAGGCATCCTGATCCGTGCAGAATTTCAGCAGGCAGCCGGCCACTCCGGGCCACCGGGCCTTGGACATGGATCGTGGCCTTTCCCCAGAGAAACCAAAGTGACCAGCCCAGCTTTCCGATGTCTGTTTGCAGGAGGCACTTGGCACTGTCAAACCAGCCACACTTGCCTCTGGTGGTGCCTTGCTTCTGGGAGGTATCTTGAGATATTCGGAATTTTAAGAAGCACCCTGCCGCTACGGTCCATCGGAACCTGCCCAGGAACTATGGCCGTTCCCCAGAGAAACAAAACTCGCCAGGCCAGGTCCCTGATGTGCATTTTCAAAAGGAACTTCGCACTGTCCAACCAGCCACAGTTACCGGTGGTGGCACCTTGCTTCAGGCTGGTATATTGGGATGTTCGGAATTTCAGCAGGCACCAGTCCTCTCCTGGCCACCGGACCCTGGACACCAACGATGGACGTTTCTGTGAGAAACAAAAGTCACCAGGCCAGGTTCCTGATGTCAGTTTGGAGGAGGCACTTGGCACTGTCAAACCAGCTACAGGTGCCTCTGGGGGCATTTTTCATATGGGAAGAATCCTGATCCGTGCGGAATTTCAGCAGGCAGCCGGCCACTCCAGGCCAGCGGGCACTGGATACGAACCATGGCCTTTTCCCAGAGAAACAAAAGTCACCAGGCCAGGTTCCTGATGTCAGTTTGCAGGAGGCACTTGGCACTGTCAAACCAGCCACAGTTGCCTCTGAGGGCATTTTTCATATGGGAAGTATCCTGATCCGTGCGGAATTTCAGCAGGCAGCCGGCCACTCCAGGCCACCGGGCACTGGACACGAACCATGGCCTTTCCCCAGAGAAACAAAAGTCACCAGGCCAGGTTCCTGATGTCAGTTTGCAGGAGGCACTTGGCACTGTCAAACCAGCCACAGTTGCCTGTGGTGGTACTTTCGGTCTGGGAGGCATCCTGATCCGTGCGGAATTTCTGCAGGCAGCCGGCCACTCCGGGCCTCCAGGCCCTGGACACCTACAATGGCCTTTCCCCAGAGAAACAAAAGTCACCAGGCCAGGTTCCTGATATCAGTTTGCAGGAGGCACTTGGCACTGTCAAACCAGCCAGAGTTGCCTGTGGGGGCACCTTGCATCCTGGAGGTATCCTGATCCGTGCGGAATTTCTGCAGGCAGCCGGCCACTCCAGGCCACTGGGCACTGGACACGAACCATGGCCTTTCCCCAGAGAAACAAAAGTCACCAGGCCAGGTTCCTGATGTCAGTTTGCAGGAGGCACTTGGCACTGTCAAACCAGCCACACTTGCCTCTGGTGGTGCCTTGCTTCTGGGAGGTATCTTGAGATATTCGGAATTTTAAGAAGCACCCTGCCGCTACGGTCCATCGGAACCTGCCCAGGAACTATGGCCGTTCCCCAGAGAAACAAAACTCGCCAGGCCAGGTCCCTGATGTACATTTTCAAAAGGAACTTCGCACTGTCCAACCAGCCACAGTTACCGGTGGTGGCACCTTGCTTCAGGCTGGTATATTGGGATGTTCGGAATTTCAGCAGGCACCAGTCCTCTCCTGGCCACCGGACCCTGGACACCAACGATGGCCTTTTCTGTGAGAAACAAAACTCACCAGGCCAAGTTCCTGAGGTCAGTTTGCAAGAGGCACTTGGCACTGTCCAACCACCCACAGGTGCCTGTGGTGGCGCCTTGATTCTGGGAGGCATCCTGAGATGTTTGGAATTTTAAGAGACACCCTGCCACGCCGGGTCACCTCAACCTGGACATGAACCATGAACTTTTTCTGACAGAAGCAAAACTCAGCAGGCCAGGTTCCTGATGTCAATTTGCAGGAGGCATTTGGCACTGTCCAATCCGCCACAATTGCCTATTGTGCCGCCTTGCTTCTAGGATGTATATTGAGACGTTCGGAATTTCTGCAGGCAGCCTGCCACTCCGGCCTACAGGACGTGGGAAAAGAACAATGGCTTTTCCTCTGAGAAACAGAACTCACAAGGCCAGGGTCCTGATGTCAGTTTGCAGGAGGCACTTGGCACTGTCCAACCAGCCACAGTTGCCTGTGGGGGCACCTTGTATCTGGGAGGTATCCTCAACCGTGCGGAATTTCAGCAGGCAGCTTACCGCCCGGGGCCACGGGAACCAGGACACGCGCCATGGCTTTCCTAAGAGTCACAAAACTCATCAGGCCAGGTTCCTGATGTCAGTTTGCAGGAGGCACTTGGCAATGTCAAACCAGCCACAGTTGCCTCTGCTGGCAGCTTGCGTCTTGGAGGCACCCTGGGACATTCGGAATATCAGAATAAGCCGGCCGTTGCGTGCCAGCGGTCCCCGGACACGAACGATGGCCTTTCCCCAGAGAAGCAAAACTCACCGGGCCAAGATCCTGACGTCACTTTGCAAGAGGCACTTGGCACTGTCCAACCAGCCACACTTGCCTCTGGGGGCTCCTTTCATCTGGGAGGTATCCTGATCTGTGCGGAATTTCAGCAGGCAGTCGGCCACTACGGGCCGGAAGGCCCTAGAGAGGAACGATGGCCTTTCCCCAGAGAAACAAAAGTCACCAGGCCTGGTTCCTGATGTCAGTTTGCAGGAGGCACTTGGCACTGTCAAACCAGCCACAGGTGCCTCTGGGGGAACCTTCGGTCTGGCAGGCATCGTGATCTGTGCAGAATTTCAGCAGGCAGCCAGCCACTCCGGGCCACTGGGCCCTGGACACGAACCATGGCCTTTCCCCAGAGAAACAAAACTCACCAGGCCAGGTTCCTGATGTCAGTTTGCAGGAGGCACTTGGCACTGTCAAACCAGCCACACTTGCCTCTGGTGGTGCCTTGCTTCTGGGAGGTATCTTGAGATATTCGGAATTTTAAGAAGCACCCTGACGCTAGGGTCCATCGGAACCTGCCCAGGAACTATGGCCGTTCCCCAGAGAAACAAAACTCGCCAGGCCAGGTCCCTGATGTACATTTTCAAAAGGAACTTCGCACTGTCCAACCAGCCACAGTTACCGGTGGTGGCACCTTGCTTCAGGCTGGTATATTGGGATGTTCGGAATTTCAGCAGGCACCAGTCCTCTCCTGGCCAACGGACCCTGGACACCAACGATGGACGTTTCTGTGAGAAACAAAAGTCACCAGGCCAGGTTCCTGATGTCAGTTTGGAGGAGGCACTTGGCACTGTCAAACCAGCCACAGTTGCCTGTGGTGGTTCTTTTGGTCAGGGAGTTATCCTGATCCGTGCGGAATTTCTGCAGGCAGCCGGCCACCACGGGCCTCCTCGCCCTGTACACCTACAATGGCCTTTCCCCAGAGAAACAAAAGTCACCAGGCCTGGTTCCTGATGTCAGTTTGCAGGAGGCACTTGGCACTGTCAAACCAGCCACAGTTGCCTGTGGGGGCACCTTGCATCTGGGAGGTATCCTGATCCATTCGGAATTTCTGCAGGCAGCCGGCCACTCCGGGTCACCGTGCCCCGGACAAGAATGATGGTCTTTTCCCAGAGAAACAAAAGTCACCAGGCCAGGTTCCTGATGTCAGTTTGCAGGAGGCACTTGGCACTGTCAAACCAGACACAGTTGCCTCTGGGGGCATTTTTCATATGGGAAGTATCCTGATCCGTGCGGAATTTCAGCAGGCAGCCGGCCACTCCAGGCCACCGGGCACTGGACACGAACCATGGCCTTTCCCCAGAGAAACAAAAGTCACCAGGCCAGGTTCCTGATGTCAGTTTGCAGGAGGCACTTGGCACTGTCAAACCAGCCACACTTGCCTGTGGTGGTACTTTCGGTCTGGGAGGCATCCTGATCCGTGCGGAATTTCTGCAGGCAGCCGGCCACTCCAGGCCACCGGGCACTGGATATGAACCATGACCTTTCCCCAGAAAAACAAAAGTCACCAGGCCTGGTTCCTGATGTCAGTTTGCAGGAGGCACTTGGCACTGTCAAACCAGCCACAGTTGCCTGTGGTGGTACTTTCGGTCTGGGAGGTATCCTGATCCGTGCGGAATTTCAGCAGGCAGCCGGCCACTCCGGGCCTCCAGGCCCTGGACACGAACCATGGCCTTTCCCCAGAGAAACAAAACTCACCAGGCCAGGTTCCTGATGTCAGTTTGCAGGAGGCACTTGGCACTGTCAAACCAGCCACACTTGCCTCTGGTGGTGCCTTGCTTCTGGGAGGTATCTTGAGATATTCGGAATTTTAAGAAGCACCCTGACGCTAGGGTCCATCGGAACCTGCCCAGGAACTATGGCCGTTCCCCAGAGAAACAAAACTCGCCAGGCCAGGTCCCTGATGTACATTTTCAAAAGGAACTTCGCACTGTCCAACCAGCCACAGTTACCGGTGGTGGCACCTTGCTTCAGGCTGGTATATTGGGATGTGCGGAATTTCAGCAGGCACCAGTCCTCTCCTGGCCACCGGACCCTGGACACCAACGATGGACGTTTCTGTGAGAAACAAAAGTCACCAGGCCAGGTTCTTGATGTCACTTTGGAGGAGGCACTTGGCACTGTCAAACCAGCCACTGTTGCAAGTGGGGGCACCTTGCATCTGGGAGGTATCCTGATCCGTGCGAACTTCAGCAGGCAGCCGGCCACTCCAGGCCACCGGGCACTGGACACGAACCATGGCCTTTCCCCAGAGAAACAAAAGTCACCTGGGCAGGTTCCTGATGTCAGTTTGCAGGAGGCACTTGGCACTGTCAAACCAGACACAGTTGCCTGTGGGGGCACCTTGCATCTGGGAGGTATCCTGATCCGTTCGGAATTTCAGCAGGCAGCCGGCCACTCCGGTTCACCGGGCCCATGAGAAGAATGATGGCCTTTCCCCAGAGAAACAAAAGTCACCAGGCCAGGTTCCTGATGTCAGTTTGCAGGAGGCACTTGGCACTGTCAAACCAGCCACAGTTGCCTGTGGGGGCACCGTGCATCCTGGAGGTATCCTGATCCGTGCGGAATTTCAGCAGGCAGCCGGCCACTCCAGGCCACCGGGCACTGGATATGAACCATGGCCTTTCCCCAGAGAAACAAAACTAACCAGGCCAGGTTCCTGATGTCAGTTTGCAGGAGGCACTTGGCACTGTCAAACCAGCCACAGTTGCCTGTGGGGGCACCTTTCATCTGGGCGGTATCCTGATCCGTTCGGAATTTCAGTAGGCAGCCGGCTACTCCGGGCCACCGTGCCCCAGATAAGAATTATGGCCTTTTCCCAGAGAAACAAAAGTTACCAGGCCAGGTTCCTGATGTCAGTTTGCAGGAGGCACTTGGCACTGTCAAACCAGCCACTGTTGCCTGTGGGGGCACCTTGCATCTGGGCGGTATCCTGATCCGTGCGGAATTTCAGCAGGCAGACGGCCACTCCCGGCAAGGGGACCCTTGAGAAGAATGATGGCCTTTCCCCAGAGAAACAAAAGTCACCAGGCCAGGTTCCTGATGTCAGTTTGCAGGAGGCACTTGGCACTGTCAAACCAGCCACAGTTGCCTGTGGTGGTCCTTTTGGTCAGGGAGGTATCCTGATCCTTGCGGAATTTCTGCAGGCAGCCGGCCACACCGGGCCTTCTCGCCCTGTACACATACAATGGCCATTCCCCAGAGAAACAAAAGTCACCAGGCCAGGTTCCTGATGTCAGTTTGCAGGAGGCACTTGGCACTGTCAAACCACCCACAGGTGCCTCTGGGGACATTTTTCATATGGGAAGTATCCTGATCCGTGCGGAATTTCAGCAGGCAGCCGGCCAATCCAGGCCAGCGGGCACTGGACACGAACCATGGCCTTTTCCCAGAGAAACAAAAGTCACCAGGCCAGGTTCCTGATGTCAGTTTGCAGGAGGCACTTGGCACTGTCAAACCAGCCACAGTTGCCTGTGGGGGCACCTTGCATCTGGGAGGTATCCTGATCCGTGCGGAATTTCAGCAGGCAGCCGGCCACTCCAGGCCACCGGGCACTGGACACGAACCATGGCCTTTCCCCAGAGAAACAAAAGTCACCAGGGCAGCTTCCTGATGTTAGTTTGCAGGAGGTACTTGGCACTGTCAAACCAGCCAGAGTTGCCTCTGGGGGCACCTTGCATCTGGGAGGTATCCTGATCCATTCGGAATTTCAGCAGGCAGCCGGCAACACCTGGCCACTGGGCCACCTGTCCCCGGGTAAGAATGATGGCCTTTCCCCAGAGAAACAAAAGTCACCAGGGCAGGTTCCTGATGTCAGTTTGGAGGAGGCAATTGGCACTGTCAAACCAGCCACAGTTGCCTGTGGGGGCACCTTGCATCTGGGAGGTATCCTGATCCGTTCGGAATTTCAGTAGGCAGCCGGCGACTCCAGGCCACCGTGCCCCGGACAAAAATGATGGCCTTTTCCCAGAGAAACAAAAGTTACCAGGCCAGGTTCCTGATGTCAGTTTGCAGGAGGCACTTGGCACTGTCAAACCAGCCACAGTTGCCTGTGGGGGCACCTTGCATCCTGGAGGTATCCTGATCCGTGCGGAATTTCAGCAGGCAGCCGGCCACTCCAGGCCACCGGGCACTGGACACGAACCATGGCCTTTCCCCAGAGAAACAAAAGTCACCAGGCCAGGTTCCTGATGTCAGTTTGCAGGAGGCACTTGGCACTGTCAAACCAGCCACAGTTGCCTGTGGGGGCACCTTGCATCTGGGAGGTATCCTGATCCGTGCGGAACTTCAGCAGGCAGCTGGCCACTCCGGTTTACCGGGCCCATGAGAAGAATGATGGCCTTTCCCCAGAGAAACAAAAGTCACCAGGCCAGGTTCCTGATGTCAGTTTGCAGGAGGCACTTGGCATTGTCAAACCAGCCAGATTTGCCTGTGGGGGCACATTGCATCTGGGAGGTATCCTCAACCGTGCGGAATTTCAGCAGGCAGGCAAGACTCCGGGCCAGCGGGCACTGGACACGATCGAGGGCCTTTCCCCAGAGCAACAAAAGTCACCAGGCCAGGTTCCGATGTCAGTTTGCAGGAGGCACTTGGCACTGTCAAACCAGCCACAGTTGCCTGTGGTGGTACTATCGGTCTGGGAGGTATCCTGATCCCTTCGGAATTTCAGCAGGCGGCCGGTCACTCCGGGCCACAGGCCCTGGGCACGTACAATGTCCTTTGCAAAGGAAAACACAAGTCACCAGGCCAGGTTCCTGATGTCAGTTTGCAGAAAGCACTTGGCACTGTCAAATCAGCCACAGGTGTCTGTGGGGGCACCTTGCATCTTGGCGGCATCCTGATCCGTTCGGAATTTCAGCAGGCAGCCGGCCACTCCGGGCCACCGGGCCCTGGACATGAACGATGGCCTTTCCCCAGAGAAACAAAAGTCACCAGGCCAGGTTCCGATGTCAGTTTGCAGGAGGCACTTGGCACTGTCAAACCAGCCACAGTTGCCTGTGGTGGTACTATCGGTCTGGGAGGTATCCTGATCCGTTCGGAATTTCAGCAGGCGGCCTGTCTCTACGGGCCACCAGGCCCTGGACACATACAATGGCCTTTCCAAAGAGAAACAAAAGTCACCAGGCCAGGTTCCTGATGTCACTTTGCAGGAGGCACTTGGCACTGTCAAACCAGCCACAGTTGCCTGTGGGTGCTCCTTTCATCTGGGAGGTATCCTGAACTGTGCGGAATTTCAGCAGGCAGCCGGCCACTACGGGCCGCAAGACCCTAGAGAGGAACGATGGGCTTTCCCCAGAGAAACAAAAGTCACCAGGCCAGGTTCCGATGTCAGTTTGCAGGAGGCACTTGGCACTGTCAAACCAGCCACAGTTGCCTGTGGTGGTACTATCGGTCTGGGAGGTATCCTGATCCCTTCGGAATTTCAGCAGGCGGCCGGTCACTCCGGGCCACAGGCCCTGGGCACGTACAATGTCCTTTGCAAAGGAAAACACAAGTCACCAGGCCAGGTTCCTGATGTCAGTTTGCAGAAAGCACTTGGCACTGTCAAATCAGCCACAGGTGTCTGTGGGGGCACCTTGCATCTTGGCGGCATCCTGATCCGTTCGGAATTTCAGCAGGCAGCCGGCCACTCCGGGCCACCGGGCCCTGGACATGAACGATGGCCTTTACCCAGAGAAACAAAAGTCACCAGGCCAGGCTCCAATGTCAGTTTGCAGGAGGCACTTGGCACTGTCAAACCAGCCACAGTTGCCTGTGGTGGTACTATCGGTCTGGGAGGTATCCTGATCCGTTCGGAATTTCAGCAGGCGGCCTGTCTCTACGGGCCACCAGGCCCTGGACACATACAATGGCCTTTCCAAAGAGAAACAAAAATCACCAGGCCAGGTTCCTGATGTCAGTTTGCAGGAGGCACTTGGCACTGTCAAACCAGCCACAGTTGCCTGTGGGTGCTCCTTTCATCTGGGAGCTATCCTGATCTGTGCGGAATTTCAGCAGGCAGCCGGCCACTACGGGCCGCAAGACCCTAGAGAGGAACGATGGGCTTTCCCCAGAGAAACAAAAGTCACCAGGCCAGGTTCCTGATGTCAGTTTGCAGGAGGCACTTGGCACTGTCAAACCAGCCACAGGTGCCTCTGGGGGTACCATCCGTCTCGCAGGCATCCTGATCCGTGCAGAATTTCAGCAGGCAGCCGGCCACTCCGGGCCACCGGGCCTTGGACATGGATCGTGGCCTTTCCCCAGAGAAACCAAAGTGACCAGCCCAGCTTTCCGATGTCTGTTTGCAGGAGGCACTTGGCACTGTCAAACCAGCCACACTTGCCTCTGGTGGTGCCTTGCTTCTGGGAGGTATCTTGAGATATTCGGAATTTTAAGAAGCACCCTGCCGCTACGGTCCATCGGAACCTGCCCAGGAACTATGGCCGTTCCCCAGAGAAACAAAACTCGCCAGGCCAGGTCCTTGATGTGCATTTTCAAAAGGAACTTCGCACTGTCCAACCAGCCACAGTTACCGGTGGTGGCACCTTGCTTCAGGCTGGTATATTGGGATGTTCGGAATTTCAGCAGGCACCAGTCCTCTCCTGGCCACCGGACCCTGGACACCAACGATGGACGTTTCTGTGAGAAACAAAAGTCACCAGGCCAGGTTCCTGATGTCACTTTGGAGGAGGCACTTGGCACTGTCAAACCAGCTACAGGTGCCTCTGGGGGCATTTTTCATATGGGAAGAATCCTGATCCGTGCGGAATTTCAGCAGGCAGCCGGCCACTCCAGGCCAGCGGGCACTGGATACGAACCATGGCCTTTTCCCAGAGAAACAAAAGTCACCAGGCCAGGTTCCTGATGTCAGTTTGCAGGAGGCACTTGGCACTGTCAAACCAGCCACAGTTGCCTCTGAGGGCATTTTTCATATGGGAAGTATCCTGATCCGTGCGGAATTTCAGCAGGCAGCCGGCCACTCCAGGCCACCGGGCACTGGACACGAACCATGGCCTTTCCCCAGAGAAACAAAAGTCACCAGGCCAGGTTCCTGATGTCAGTTTGCAGGAGGCACTTGGCACTGTCAAACCAGCCACAGTTGCCTGTGGTGGTACTTTCGGTCTGGGAGGCATCCTGATCCGTGCGGAATTTCTGCAGGCAGCCGGCCACTCCGGGCCTCCAGGCCCTGGACACCTACAATGGCCTTTCCCCAGAGAAACAAAAGTCACCAGGCCAGGTTCCTGATGTCAGTTTGCAGGAGGCACTTGGCACTGTCAAACCAGCCAGAGTTGCCTGTGGGGGCACCTTGCATCCTGGAGGTATCCTGATCCGTGCGGAATTTCTGCAGGCAGCCGGCCACTCCAGGCCACTGGGCACTGGACACGAACCATGGCCTTTCCCCAGAGAAACAAAAGTCACCAGGCCAGGTTCCTGATGTCAGTTTGCAGGAGGCACTTGGCACTGTCAAACCAGCCACACTTGCCTCTGGTGGTGCCTTGCTTCTGGGAGGTATCTTGAGATATTCGGAATTTTAAGAAGCACCCTGCCGCTATTGTCCATCGGAACCTGCCCAGGAACTATGGCCGTTCCCCAGAGAAACAAAACTCGCCAGGCCAGGTCCCTGATGTACATTTTCAAAAGGAACTTCGCACTGTCCAACCAGCCACAGTTACCGGTGGTGGCACCTTGCTTCAGGCTGGTATATTGGGATGTTCGGAATTTCAGCAGGCACCAGTCCTCTCCTGGCCACCGGACCCTGGACACCAACGATGGCCTTTTCTGTGAGAAACAAAACTCACCAGGCCAAGTTCCTGAGGTCAGTTTGCAAGAGGCACTTGGCACTGTCCAACCACCCACAGGTGCCTGTGGTGGCGCCTTGATTCTGGGAGGTATCCTGAGATGTTTGGAATTTTAAGAGACACCCTGCCACGCCGGGTCACCTCAACCTGGACATGAACCATGAACTTTTTCTGACAGAAGCAAAACTCAGCAGGCCAGGTTCCTGATGTCAATTTGCAGGAGGCATTTGGCACTGTCCAATCCGCCACAATTGCCTATTGTGCCGCCTTGCTTCTAGGATGTATATTGAGACGTTCGGAATTTCTGCAGGCAGCCTGCCACTCCGGCCTACAGGACGTGGGAAAAGAACAATGGTTTTCCTCTGAGAAACAGAACTCACAAGGCCAGGGTCCTGATGTCAGTTTGCAGGAGGCACTTGGCACTGTCCAACCAGCCACAGTTGCCTGTGGGGGCACCTTGTATCTGGGAGGTGTCCTCAACCGTGCGGAATTTCAGCAGGCAGCTTACCGCCCGGGGCCACGGGAACCAGGACACGCGCCATGGCTTTCCTAAGAGTCACAAAACTCATCAGGCCAGGTTCCTGATGTCAGTTTGCAGGAGGCACTTGGCAATGTCAAACCAGCCACAGTTGCCTCTGCTGGCAGCTTGCGTCTTGGAGGCACCCTGGGACATTCGGAATATCAGAATAAGCCGGCCGTTGCGTGCCAGCGGTCCCCGGACACGAACGATGGCCTTTCCCCAGAGAAGCAAAACTCACCAGGCCAAGATCCTGACGTCACTTTGCAAGAGGCACTTGGCACTGTCAAACCAGCCACACTTGCCTCTGGGGGCTCCTTTCATCTGGGAGGTATCCTGATCTGTGCGGAATTTCAGCAGGCAGTCGGCCACTACGGGCCGGAAGGCCCTAGAGAGGAACGATGGCCTTTCCCCAGAGAAACAAAAGTCACCAGGCCTGGTTCCTGATGTCAGTTTGCAGGAGGCACTTGGCACTGTCAAACCAGCCACAGGTGCCTCTGGGGGTACCTTCGGTCTGGCAGGCATCGTGATCTGTGCAGAATTTCAGCAGGCAGCCAGCCACTCCGGGCCACTGGGCCCTGGACACGAACCATGGCCATTCCCCAGAGAAACAAAACTCACCAGGCCAGGTTCCTGATGTCAGTTTGCAGGAGGCACTTGGCACTGTCAAACCAGCCACACTTGCCTCTGGTGGTGCCTTGCTTCTGGGAGGTATCTTGAGATATTCGGAATTTTAAGAAGCACCCTGACGCTAGGGTCCATCGGAACCTGCCCAGGAACTATGGCCGTTCCCCAGAGAAACAAAACTCGCCAGGCCAGGTCCCTGATGTACATTTTCAAAAGGAACTTCGCACTGTCCAACCAGCCACAGTTACCGGTGGTGGCACCTTGCTTCAGGCTGGTATATTGGGATGTTCGGAATTTCAGCAGGCACCAGTCCTCTCCTGGCCACGGACCCTGGACACCAACGATGGACGTTTCTGTGAGAAACAAAAGTCACCAGGCCAGGTTCCTGATGTCAGTTTGGAGGAGGCACTTGGCACTGTCAAACCAGCTACAGGTGCCTCTGGGGGCATTTTTCATATGGGAAGAATCCTGATCCGTGCGGAATTTCAGCAGGCAGCCGGCCACTCCAGGCCAGCGGGCACTGGATACGAACCATGGCCTTTTCCCAGAGAAACAAAAGTCACCAGGCCAGGTTCCTGATGTCAGTTTGCAGGAGACACTTGGCACTGTCAAACCAGCCACAGTTGCCTGTGGGGGCACCTTGCATCTGGGAGGTATCCTGATCCATTCGGAATTTCTGCAGGCAGCCGGCCACTCCGGGTCACCGGGCCCCGGACAAGAATGATGGTCTTTTCCCAGAGAAACAAAAGTCACCAGGCCAGGTTCCTGATGTCAGTTTGCAGGAGGCACTTGGCACTGTCAAACCAGCCACAGTTGCCTCTGGGGGCATTTTTCATATGGGAAGTATCCTGATCCGTGCGGAATTTCAGCAGGCAGCCGGCCACTCCAGGCCACCGGGCACTGGACACGAACCATGGCCTTTCCCCAGAGAAACAAAAGTCACCAGGCCAGGTTCCTGATGTCAGTTTGCAGGAGGCACTTGGCACTGTCAAACCAGCCACAGTTGCCTGTGGTGGTACTTTCGGTCTGGGAGGCATCCTGATCCGTGCGGAATTTCTGCAGGCAGCCGGCCACTCCAGGCCACCGGGCACTGGATATGAACCATGGCCTTTCCCCAGAAAAACAAAAGTCACCAGGCCTGGTTCCTGATGTCAGTTTGCAGGAGGCACTTGGCACTGTCAAACCAGCCACAGTTGCCTGTGGTGGTACTTTCGGTCTGGGAGGTATCCTGATCCGTGCGGAATTTCAGCAGGCAGCCGGCCACTCCGGGCCTCCTCGCCCTGGACACGAACCATGGCCTTTCCCCAGAGAAACAAAAGTCACCAGGCCAGGTTCCTGATGTCAGTTTGCAGGAGGCGCTTGGCACTGTCAAACCAGCCACAGTTGCCTCTGGGGGCACCTTGCATCCTGGAGGTATCCTGATCCGTGCGGAATTTCTGCAGGCAGCCGGCCACTCCAGGCCACTGGGCACTGGACACGAACCATGGCCTTTCCCCAGAGAAACAAAAGTCACCAGGCCAGGTTCCTGATGTCAGTTTGCAGGAGGCACTTGGCACTGTCAAACCAGCCACACTTGCCTCTGGTGGTGCCTTGCTTCTGGGAGGTATCTTGAGATATTCGGAATTTTAAGAAGCACCCTGACGCTAGGGTCCATCGGAACCTGCCCAGGAACTATGGCCGTTCCCCAGAGAAACAAAACTCGCCAGGCCAGGTCCCTGATGTACATTTTCAAAAGGAACTTCGCACTGTCCGACCAGCCACAGTTACCGGTGGTGGCACATTGCTTCAGGCTGGTATATTGGGATGTGCGGAATTTCAGCAGGCACCAGTCCTCTCCTGGCCACCGGACCCTGGACACCAACGATGGACGTTTCTGTGAGAAACAAAAGTCACCAGGCCAGGTTCTTGATGTCACTTTGGAGGAGGCACTTGGCACTGTCAAACCAGCCACTGTTGCAAGTGGGGGCACCTTGCATCTGGGAGGTATCCTGATCCGTGCGAACTTCAGCAGGCAGCCGGCCACTCCAGGCCACCGGGCACTGGACACGAACCATGGCCTTTCCCCAGAGAAACAAAAGTCACCTGGGCAGGTTCCTGATGTCAGTTTGCAGGAGGCACTTGGCACTGTCAAACCAGCCACAGTTGCCTGTGGGGGCACCTTGCATCTGGGAGGTATCCTGATCCGTTCGGAATTTCAGCAGGCAGCCGGCCACTCCGGTTCACCGGGCCCAGGAGAAGAATGATGGCCTTTCCCCAGAGAAACAAAAGTCACCAGGCCAGGTTCCTGATGTCACTTTGCAGGAGGCACTTGGCACTGTCAAACCAGCCACAGTCGCCTGTGGGGGCACCTTGCATCCTGGAGGTATCTTGATCCATTCAGAATTTCAGCAGGCAGCCGGCCACTCCCGGTCACCGGGAACTGGACACGAACCATGGCCTTTCCCCAGAGAAACAAAAGTCACCAGGCCAGGTTCCTGATGTCAGTTTGCAGGAGGCACTTGGCACTGTCAAACCAGCCACTGTTGCAAGTGGGGGCACCTTGCATCTGGGAGGTATCCTGATCCGTTCGGAATTTCAGTAGGCAGCCGGCTACTCCGGGCCACCGTGCCCCAGACAAGAATGATGGCCTTTTCCCAGAGAAACAAAAGTTACCAGGCCAGGTTCCTGATGTCAGTTTGCAGGAGGCACTTGGCACTGTCAAACCAGCCACTGTTGCCTGTGGGGGCACCTTGCATCTGGGCGGTATCCTGATCCGTTCGGAATTTCAGCAGGCAGCCGGCCACTCCTGGCAAGGGGCCCCTTGAGAAGAATGATGGCCTTTCCCCAGAGAAACAAAAGTCACCAGGCCAGGTTCCGGATGTCAGTTTGCAGGAGGCACTTGGCACTGTCAAACCAGCCACAGTTGCCTGTGGGGGCACCGTGCATCCTTGAGCTATCCTGATCCGTGCGGAATTTCAGCAGGCAGCCGGCCACTCCAGGCCACCGGGCACTGGATATGAACCATGGCCTTTCCCCAGAGAAACAAAACTAACCAGGCCAGGTTCCTGATGTCAGTTTGCAGGAGGCACTTGGCACTGTCAAACCAGCCACAGTTGCCTGTGGGGGCACCTTTCATCTGGGCGGTATCCTGATCCGTTCGGAATTTCAGTAGGCAGCCGGCTACTCCGGGCCACCGTGCCCCAGATAAGAATTATGGCCTTTTCCCAGAGAAACAAAAGTTACCAGGCCAGGTTCCTGATGTCAGTTTGCAGGAGGCACTTGGCACTGTCAAACCAGCCACTGTTGCCTGTGGGGGCACCTTGCATCTGGGCGGTATCCTGATCCGTGCGGAATTTCAGCAGGCAGACGGCCAGTCCCGGCAAGGGGACCCTTGAGAAGAATGATGGCCTTTCCCCAGAGAAACAAAAGTCACCAGGCCAGGTTCCTGATGTTAGTTTGCAGGAGGCACTCGGCACTGTCAAACCAGCCACAGTTGCCTGTGGGGGCACCTTGCATCTGGGAGGTATCCTGATCCGTGCGGAATTTCAGAAGGCAGCCGGCCACTCCAGGCCACCGGGCACTGGATATGAACCATGGCCTTTCCCCAGAGAAACAAAAGTCACCAGGCCAGGTTCCTGATGTCAGTTTGCAGGAGGCACTTGGCACTGTCAAACCAGCCACAGTTGCCTGTGGGGGCACCTTGCATCTGGGCGGTATCCTGATCCGTTCGGAATTTCAGCAGGCAGCCGGCCACTCCCGGCAAGGGCACCCTTGAGAAGAATGATGGCCATTCCCCAGAGAAACAAAAGTCACCAGGCCAGGTTCCTGATGTCAGTTTGCAGGAGGCACTTGGCACTGTCAAACCAGGCACAGGTGCCTCTGGGGACATTTTTCATATGGGAAGTATCCTGATCCGTGCGAAATTTCAGCAGGCAGCCGGCCAATCCAGGCCAGCGGGCACTGGACACGAACCATGGCCTTTTCCCAGAGAAACAAAAGTCACCAGGCCAGGTTCCTGATGTCAGTTTGCAGGAGGCACTTGGCACTGTCAAACCAGCCACAGTTGCCTGTGGGGGCACCTTGCATCTGGGAGGTATCCTGATCCATTCGGAATTTCAGCAGGCAGCCGGCCACTCCCGGCAAGGGCACCCTTGAGAAGAATGATGGCCATTCCCCAGAGAAACAAAAGTCACCAGGCCAGGTTCCTGATGTCAGTTTGCAGGAGGCACTTGGCACTGTCAAACCAGGCACAGGTGCCTCTGGGGACATTTTTCATATGGGAAGTATCCTGATCCGTGCGAAATTTCAGCAGGCAGCCGGCCAATCCAGGCCAGCGGGCACTGGACACGAACCATGGCCTTTTCCCAGAGAAACAAAAGTCACCAGGCCAGGTTCCTGATGTCAGTTTGCAGGAGGCACTTGGCACTGTCAAACCAGCCACAGTTGCCTGTGGGGGCACCTTGCATCTGGGAGGTATCCTGATCCATTCGGAATTTCAGCAGGCAGCCGGCCACACCGGGCCACCGGGCCACCGGGCCCTGGACATGAACCATGGCCTTTCCCCAGAGAAACAAAAGTCACCAGGCCAGGTTCCTGATGTCAGTTTGCAGGAGGCACTTGGCACTGTCAAACCAGCCACAGTTGCCTGTGGGGGTACCTTCGGTCTGGGAGGCATCCTGATCGGTGTGGAATTTCAGCAGGCAGCCGGCCACTACTGGCCTCCAGGCCCTGTACACCTACAATGGCCTTTCCCCAGAGAAACAAAAGTCACCAGGGCAGCTTCCTGATGTCAGTTTGCAGGAGGCACTTGGCACTGTCAAACCAGCCACAGTTGCCTGTGGGGGCACCTTGCATCTGGGCGGTATCCTGATCCGTTCGGAATTTCAGCAGGCAGCCGGCCACTCCGGGCAAGGGGACCCTTGAGAAGAATGATGGCCTTTCCCCAGAGAAACAAAAGTCACCAGGCCAGGTTCCTGATGTCAGTTTGCAGGAGGCACTTGGCACTGTCAAAGCAGCCACAGTTGCCTGTGGTGGTACTTTTGGTCAGGGAGGTATCCTGATCCGTGCGGAATTTCTGCAGGCAGCCGGCCACCACGGGCCTCCTCGCCCTGTACACCTACAATGGCCTTTCCCCAGAGAAACAAAAGTCACCAGGCCAGGTTCCTGATGTCAGTTTGCAGGAGGCACTTGGCACTGTCAAACCAGCCACAGGTGCCTCTGGGGGCATTTTTCATATGGGAAGTATCCTGATCCGTGCGGAATTTCTGCAGGCAGCCGGCCACTCCAGGCCACTGGGCACTGGACACGAACCATGGCCTTTCCCCAGAGAAACAAAAGTCACCAGGCCAGGTTCCTGATGTCAGTTTGCAGGAGGCACTTGGCACTGTCAAACCAGCCACACTTGCCTCTGGTGGTGCCTTGCTTCTGGGAGGTATCTTGAGATATTCGGAATTTTAAGAAGCACCCTGACGCTAGGGTCCATCGGAACCTGCCCAGGAACTATGGCCGTTCCCCAGAGAAACAAAACTCGCCAGGCCAGGTCCCTGATGTACATTTTCAAAAGGAACTTCGCACTGTCCAACCAGCCACAGTTACCGGTGGTGGCACCTTGCTTCAGGCTGGTATATTGGGATGTGCGGAATTTCAGCAGGCACCAGTCCTCTCCTGGCCACCGGACCCTGGACACCAACGATGGACGTTTCTGTGAGAAACAAAAGTCACCAGGCCAGGTTCTTGATGTCACTTTGGAGGAGGCACTTGGCACTGTCAAACCAGCCACTGTTGCAAGTGGGGGCACCTTGCATCTGGGAGGTATCCTGATCCGTGCGGAACTTCAGCAGGCAGCCGGCCACTCCAGGCCACCGGGCACTGGACACGAACCATGGCCTTTCCCCAGAGAAACAAAAGTCACCTGGGCAGGTTCCTGATGTCAGTTTGCAGGAGGCACTTGGCACTGTCAAACCAGCCACAGTTGCCTGTGGGGGCACCTTGCATCTGGGAGGTATCCTGATCCGTTCGGAATTTCAGCAGGCAGCCGGCCACTCCGGTTCACCGGGCCCATGAGAAGAATGATGGCCTTTCCCCAGAGAAACAAAAGTCACCAGGCCAGGTTCCTGATGTCACTTTGCAGGAGGCACTTGGCACTGTCAAACCAGCCACAGTCGCCTGTGGGGGCACCTTGCATCCTGGAGGTATCTTGATCCATTCAGAATTTCAGCAGGCAGCCGGCCACTCCCGGTCACCGGGAACTGGACACGAACCATGGCCTTTCCCCAGAGAAACAAAAGTCACCAGGCCAGGTTCCTGATGTCAGTTTGCAGGAGGCACTTGGCACTGTCAAACCAGCCACAGTTGCCTGTGGGGGCACCGTGCATCCTGGAGGTATCCTGATCCGTGCGGAATTTCAGCAGGCAGCCGGCCACTCCAGGCCACCGGGCACTGGATATGAACCATGGCCTTTCCCCAGAGAAACAAAACTAACCAGGCCAGGTTCCTGATGTCAGTTTGCAGGAGGCACTTGGCACTGTCAAACCAGCCACAGTTGCCTGTGGGGGCACCTTTCATCTGGGCGGTATCCTGATCCGTTCGGAATTTCAGTAGGCAGCCGGCTACTCCGGGCCACCGTGCCCCAGATAAGAATTATGGCCTTTTCCCAGAGAAACAAAAGTTACCAGGCCAGGTTCCTGATGTCAGTTTGCAGGAGGCACTTGGCACTGTCAAACCAGCCACTGTTGCCTGTGGGAGCACCTTGCATCTGGGCGGTATCCTGATCCGTGCGGAATTTCAGCAGGCAGACGGCCACTCCCGGCAAGGGGACCCTTGAGAAGAATGATGGCCTTTCCCCAGAGAAACAAAAGTCACCAGGCCAGGTTCCGATGTCAGTTTGCAGGAGGCACTTGGCACTGTCAAACCAGCCACAGTTGCCTGTGGTGGTACTATAGGTCTGGGAGGTATCCTGATCCGTTTGGAATTTCTGCAGGCAGCCGGCCACCACGGGCCTTCTCGCCCTGTACACATACAATGGCCATTCCCCAGAGAAACAAAAGTCACCAGGCCAGGTTCCTGATGTCAGTTTGCAGGAGGCACTTGGCACTGTCAAACCACCCACAGGTGCCTCTGGGGGCAATTTTCATATGGGAAGTATCCTGATCCGTGCGGAATTTCAGCAGGCAGCCGGCCAATCCAGGCCACCGGGCACTGGACACGAACCATGGCCTTTTCCCAGAGAAACAAAAGTCACCAGGCCAGGTTCCTGATGTCAGTTTGCAGGAGGCACTTGGCACTGTCAAACCAGCCACAGTTGCCTCTGGGGGCACCTTGCATCTGGGAGGTATCCTGATCCGTGCGGAATTTCAGCAGGCAGCCGGCCACCACGGGCCTCCTCGCCCTGTACACCTACAATGGCCATTCCCCAGAGAAACAAAAGTCACCAGGCCAGGTTCCTGATGTCAGTTTGCAGGAGGCACTTGGCACTGTCAAACCAGCCACAGTTGCCTGTGGTGGTACTTTTGGTCAGGGAGTTATCCTGATCCGTGCGGAATTTCTGCAGGCAGCCGGCCACCACGGGCCTCCTCGCCCTGTACACCTAAAATGGCCTTTCCCCAGAGAAACAAAAGTCACCAGGCCAGGTTCCTGATGTCAGTTTGCAGGAGGCACTTGGCACTGTCAAACCAGCCACAGTTGCCTGTGGTGGTACTTTTGGTCAGGGAGGTATCCTGATCCGTGCGGAATTTCAGTAGGCAGCCGGCCACTCCAGGCCACCGGGCACTGGACACGAACCATGGCCTTTTCCCAGAGAAACAAAAGTCACCAGGCCAGGTTCCTGATGTCAGTTTGCAGGAGGCACTTGGCACTGTCAAACCAGCTGCTGGTGCCTGTGGGGGCACCTTGCATCCTGGAGGTATCCTGATCCGTGCGGAATTTCTGCAGGCAGCCGGCCCCTCCGGGTCACCGTGCCCCGGACAAGAATGATGGCCTTTTCCCAGAGAAACAAAAGTCACCAGGCCAGGTTCCTGATGTCAGTTTGCAGGAGGCACTTGGCACTGTCAAACCAGCCGCTGGTGCCTGTGGGGGCACCTTGCATCCTGGAGGTATCCTGATCCGTGCGGAATTTCAGCAGGCAGCCGGCCACTCCGGTTTACCGGGCCCATGAGAAGAATGATGGCCTTTCCCCAGAGAAACAAAAGTCACCAGGCCAGGTTCCTGATGTCAGTTTGCAGGAGGCACTCGGCACTGTCAAACCAGCCACAGTTGCCTGTGGGGGCACCTTGCATCTGGGAGGTATCCTGATCCGTGCGGAATTTCAGAAGGCAGCCGGCCACTCCAGGCCACCGGGCACTGGATATGAACCATGGCCTTTCCCCAGAGAAACAAAAGTCACCAGGCCAGGTTCCTGATGTCAGTTTGCAGGAGGCACTTGGCACTGTCAAACCAGCCACAGTTGCCTGTGGGGGCACCTTGCATCTGGGCGGTATCCTGATCCGTTCGGAATTTCAGCAGGCAGCCGGCCACTCCCGGCAAGGGCACCCTTGAGAAGAATGATGGCCATTCCCCAGAGAAACAAAAGTCACCAGGCCAGGTTCCTGATGTCAGTTTGCAGGAGGCACTTGGCACTGTCAAACCAGCCACAGGTGCCTCTGGGGGCATTTTTCATATGGGAAGTATCCTGATCCGTGCGAAATTTCAGCAGGCAGCCGGCCAATCCAGGCCAGCGGGCACTGGACACGAACCATGGCCTTTTCCCAGAGAAACAAAAGTCACCAGGCCAGGTTCCTGATGTCAGTTTGCAGGAGGCACTTGGCACTGTCAAACCAGCCACAGTTGCCTGTGGGGGCACCTTGCATCTGGGAGGTATCCTGATCCATTCGGAATTTCAGCAGGCAGCCGGCCACACCGGGCCACCGGGCCACCGGGCCCTGGACATGAACCATGGCCTTTCCCCAGAGAAACAAAAGTCACCAGGGCAGCTTCCTGATGTCAGTTTGCAGGAGGCACTTGGCACTGTCAAACCAGCCACAGTTGCCTGTGGTGGTACCTTCGGTCTGGGAGGCATCCTGATCGGTGTGGAATTTCAGCAGGCAGCCGGCCACTACTGGCCTCCAGGCCCTGTACACCAACAATGGCCTTTCCCCAGAGAAACAAAAGTCACCAGGGCAGCTTCCTGATGTCAGTTTGCAGGAGGCACTTGGCACTGTCAAACCAGCCACAGTTGCCTGTGGGGGTACCTTCGGTCTGGGAGGCATCCTGATCGGTGTGGAATTTCAGCAGGCAGCCGGCCACTACTGGCCTCCAGGCCCTGTACACCAACAATGGCCTTTCCCCAGAGAAACAAAAGTCACCAGGGCAGCTTCCTGATGTCAGTTTGCAGGAGGCACTTGGCACTGTCAAACCAGCCACAGTTGCCTGTGGGGGCACCTTGCATCTGGGCGGTATCCTGATCCGTTCGGAATTTCAGCAGGCAGCCGGCCACTCCGGGCAAGGGGACCCTTGAGAAGAATGATGGCCTTTCCCCAGAGAAACAAAAGTCACCAGGCCAGGTTCCTGATGTCAGTTTGCAGGAGGCACTTGGCACTGTCAAACCAGCCACAGTTGCCTGTGGTGGTACTTTTGGTCAGGGAGGTATCCTGATCCGTGCGGAATTTCTGCAGGCAGCCGGCCACCACGGGCCTCCTCGCCCTGTACACCTACAATGGCCTTTCCCCAGAGAAACAAAAGTCACCAGGCCAGGTTCCTGATGTCAGTTTGCAGGAGGCACTTGGCACTGTCAAACCAGCCACAGGTGCCTCTGGGGGCATTTTTCATATGGGAAGTATCCTGATCCGTGCGGAATTTCTGCAGGCAGCCGGCCACTCCAGGCCACTGGGCACTGGACACGAACCATGGCCTTTCCCCAGAGAAACAAAAGTCACCAGGCCAGGTTCCTGATGTCAGTTTGCAGGAGGCACTTGGCACTGTCAAACCAGCCACACTTGCCTCTGGTGGTGCCTTGCTTCTGGGAGGTATCTTGAGATATTCGGAATTTTAAGAAGCACCCTGACGCTAGGGTCCATCGGAACCTGCCCAGGAACTATGGCCGTTCCCCAGAGAAACAAAACTCGCCAGGCCAGGTCCCTGATGTACATTTTCAAAAGGAACTTCGCACTGTCCAACCAGCCACAGTTACCGGTGGTGGCACCTTGCTTCAGGCTGGTATATTGGGATGTGCGGAATTTCAGCAGGCACCAGTCCTCTCCTGGCCACCGGACCCTGGACACCAACGATGGACGTGTCTGTGAGAAACAAAAGTCACCAGGCCAGGTTCTTGATGTCACTTTGGAGGAGGTACTTGGCACTGTCAAACCAGCCACTGTTGCAAGTGGGGGCACCTTGCATCTGGGAGGTATCCTGATCCGTGCGGAACTTCAGCAGGCAGCCGGCCACTCCAGGCCACCGGGCACTGGACACGAACCATGGCCTTTCCCCAGAGAAACAAAAGTCACCTGGGCAGGTTCCTGATGTCAGTTTGCAGGAGGCACTTGGCACTGTCAAACCAGCCACAGTTGCCTGTGGGGGCACCTTGCATCTGGGAGGTATCCTGATCCGTTCGGAATTTCAGCAGGCAGCCGGCCACTCCGGTTCACCGGGCCCATGAGAAGAATGATGGCCTTTCCCCAGAGAAACAAAAGTCACCAGGCCAGGTTCCTGATGTCAGTTTGCAGGAGGCACTTGGCACTGTCAAACCAGCCACAGTTGCCTGTGGTGGTACTTTTGGTCAGGGAGGTATCCTGATCCGTGCGGAATTTCTGCAGGCAGCCGGCCACCACGGGCCTCCTCGCCCTGTACACCTACAATGGCCTTTCCCCAGAGAAACAAAAGTCACCAGGCCAGGTTCCTGATGTCAGTTTGCAGGAGGCACTTGGCACTGTCAAACCAGCCACAGGTGCCTCTGGGGGCATTTTTCATATGGGAAGTATCCTGATCCGTGCGGAATTTCAGCAGGCAGCCGGCCACTCCAGGCCACCGGGCACTGGACACGAACCATGGCCTTTCCCCAGAGAAACAAAAGTCACCAGGGCAGCTTCCTGATGTCAGTTTGCAGGAGGCACTTGGCACTGTCAAACCAGCCACAGTTGCCTCTGGGGGCACCTTGCATCTGGGCGGTATCCTGATCCGTTCGGAATTTCAGCAGGCAGCCGGCCACTACCGGCCTCCACGCCCTGGACAAGTACAATGGACTTTCCCCAGAGAAACAAAAGTCACCAGGCCAGGTTCCTGATGTCAGTTTGCAGGAGGCACTTGGCACTGTCAAACCAGCTGCAGATGCCTGTGGGGGCACCTTGCATCCTGGAGGTATCCTGATCCGTGCGGAATTTCAGCAGGCAGCCGGCCACTCCAGGCCACCGGGCACTGGACACGAACCATGGCCTTTCCCCAGAAAAACAAAAGTCACCAGGGTAGCTTCCTGATGTCAGTTTGCAGGAGGCACTTGGCACTGTCAAACCAGCCACAGTTGCCTGTGGGGGCACCTTGCATCTGGGAGGTATCCTGATCCGTTCGGAATTTCAGTAGGCAGCCGGCGACTCCAGGCCACCGTGCCCCGGACAAGAATGATGGCCTTTTCCCAGAGAAACAAAAGTTACCAGGCCAGGTTCCTGATGTCAGTTTGCAGGAGGCACTTGGCACTGTCAAACCAGCCAGAGTTGCCTGTGGGGGCACCTTGCATCCTGGAGGTATCCTGATCCGTGCGGAATTTCAGCAGGCAGCCGGCCACTCCGGTTTACCGGGCCCATGAGAAGAATGATGGCCTTTCCCCAGAGAAACAAAAGTCACCAGGCCAGGTTCCTGATGTCAGTTTGCTGGAGGCACTTGGCACTGTCAAACCAGCCAGAGTTGCCTGTGGGGGCACCTTGCATCTGGGAGGTATCTTGATCCATTCGGAATTTCAGCAGGCAGCCGGCCACTCCAGGCCACCGGGAACTGGACACGAACCATGGCCTTTCCCCAGAGAAACAAAAGTCACCAGGCCAGGTTCCTGATGTCAGTTTGCAGGAGGCACTTGGCACTGTCAAACCAGCCACAGTTGCCTGTGGTGGTACTTTTGGTCAGGGAGTTATCCTGATCCGTGCGGAATTTCTGCAGGCAGCCGGCCACCACGGGCCTCCTCGCCCTGTACACCTACAATGGCCTTTCCCCAGAGAAACAAAAGTCACCAGGCCAGGTTCCTGATGTCAGTTTGCAGGAGGCACTTGGCACTGTCAAACCAGCTGCAGATGCCTGTGGGGGCACCTTGCATCCTGGAGGTATCCTGATCCGTGCGGAATTTCAGTAGGCAGCCGGCCACTCCAGGCCACCGGGCACTGGACAGGAACCATGGCCTTTCCCCAGAGAAACAAAAGTCACCAGGCCAGGTTCCTGATGTCAGTTTGCAGGAGGCACTTGGCACTGTCAAACCAGCCACAGTTGCCTGTGGTGGTACTTTTGGTCAGGGAGTTATCCTGATCCGTGCGGAATTTCTGCAGGCAGCCGGCCACCACGGGCCTCCTCGCCCTGTACACCTACAATGGCCTTTCCCCAGAGAAACAAAAGTCACCAGGCCAGGTTCCTGATGTCAGTTTGCAGGAGGCACTTGGCACTGTCAAACCAGCCACAGTCGCCTGTGGGGGCACCTTGCATCCTGGAGGTATCTTGATCCATTCAGAATTTCAGCAGGCAGCCGGCCACTCCCGGTCACCGGGAACTGGACACGAACCATGGCCTTTCCCCAGAGAAACAAAAGTCACCAGGCCAGGTTCCTGATGTCAGTTTGCAGGAGGCACTTGGCACTGTCAAACCAGCCACTGTTGCAAGTGGGGGCACCTTGCATCTGGGAGGTATCCTGATCCGTTCGGAATTTCAGTAGGCAGCCGGCTACTCCGGGCCACCGTGCCCCAGACAAGAATGATGGCCTTTTCCCAGAGAAACAAAAGTTACCAGGCCAGGTTCCTGATGTCAGTTTGCAGGAGGCACTTGGCACTGTCAAACCAGCCACAGTTGCCTGTGGGGGCACCTTGCATCTGGGCGGTATCCTGATCCGTTCGGAATTTCAGCAGGCAGCCGGCCACTCCTGGCAAGGGGCCCCTTGAGAAGAATGATGGCCTTTCCCCAGAGAAACAAAAGTCACCAGGCCAGGTTCCTGATGTCAGTTTGCAGGAGGCACTTGGCACTGTCAAACCAGCCACAGTTGCCTGTGGGGGCACCGTGCATCCTGGAGGTATCCTGATCCGTGCGGAATTTCAGCAGGCAGCCGGCCACTCCAGGCCACCGGGCACTGGATATGAACCATGGCCTTTCCCCAGAGAAACAAAAGTCACCAGGCCAGGTTCCTGATGTCAGTTTGCAGGAGGCACTTGGCACTGTCAAACCAGCCACAGTTGCCTGTGGGGGCACCTTTCATCTGGGCGGTATCCTGATCCGTTCGGAATTTCAGTAGGCAGCCGGCTACTCCGGGCCACCGTGCCCCAGATAAGAATTATGGCCTTTTCCCAGAGAAACAAAAGTCACCAGGCCAGGTTCCTGATGTCAGTTTGCAGGAGGCACTTGGCACTGTCAAACCAGCCACAGTTGCCTCGGGCGGCACCTTTCATTTAGACGGTATCCTGATCCGTGCGGAATTTCAGCAGGCAGCCGGCCACCACGGGCCTCCTCGCCCTGTACACCTACAATGGCCATTCCCCAGAGAAACAAAAGTCACCAGGCCAGGTTCCTGATGTCAGTTTGCAGGAGGCACTTGGCACTGTCAAACCAGCCACAGTTGCCTGTGGTGGTACTTTTGGTCAGGGAGTTATCCTGATCCGTGCGGAATTTCTGCAGGCAGCCGGCCACCACGGGCCTCCTCGCCCTGTACACCTAAAATGGCCTTTCCCCAGAGAAACAAAAGTCACCAGGCCAGGTTCCTGATGTCAGTTTGCAGGAGGCACTTGGCACTGTCAAACCAGCCACAGTTGCCTGTGGTGGTACTTTTGGTCAGGGAGGTATCCTGATCCGTGCGGAATTTCTGCAGGCAGCCGGCCACTCCAGGCCACCGGGCACTGGACACGAACCATGGCCTTTTCCCAGAGAAACAAAAGTCACCAGGCCAGGTTCCTGATGTCAGTTTGCAGGAGGCACTTGGCACTGTCAAACCAGCTGCTGGTGCCTGTGGGGGCACCTTGCATCCTGGAGGTATCCTGATCCGTGCGGAATTTCTGCAGGCAGCCGGCCCCTCCGGGTCACCGTGCCCCGGACAAGAATGATGGCCTTTTCCCAGAGAAACAAAAGTCACCAGGCCAGGTTCCTGATGTCAGTTTGCAGGAGGCACTTGGCACTGTCAAACCAGCCACAGTTGCCTGTGGTGGTACTTTTGGTCAGGGAGGTATCCTGATCCGTGCGGAATTTCTGCAGGCAGCCGGCCACCACGGGCCTCCTCGCCCTGTACACCTACAATGGCCTTTCCCCAGAGAAACAAAAGTCACCAGGCCAGGTTCCTGATGTCAGTTTGCAGGAGGCACTTGGCACTGTCAAACCAGACACAGTTGCCTGTGGGGGCACCTTGCATCCTGGAGGTATCCTGATCCGTGCGGAATTTCAGCAGGCAGCCGGCCACTCCAGGCCACCGGGCACTGGACACGAACCATGGCCTTTCCCCAGAGAAACAAAAGTCACCAGGCCAGGTTCCTGATGTCAGTTTGCAGGAGGCACTTGGCACTGTCAAACCAGCCACAGTTGCCTGTGGTGGTACTTTTGGTCAGGGAGTTATCCTGATCCGTGCGGAATTTCTGCAGGCAGCCGGCCACCACGGGCCTCCTCGCCCTGTACACCTACAATGGCCTTTCCCCAGAGAAACAAAAGTCACCAGGCCAGGTTCCTGATGTCAGTTTGCAGGAGGCACTTGGCACTGTCAAACCAGCCACAGTCGCCTGTGGGGGCACCTTGCATCCTGGAGGTATCTTGATCCATTCAGAATTTCAGCAGGCAGCCGGCCACTCCCGGTCACCGGGACCTGGACACGAACCATGGCCTTTCCCCAGAGAAACAAAAGTCACCAGGCCAGGTTCCTGATGTCAGTTTGCAGGAGGCACTTGGCACTGTCAAACCAGCCACTGTTGCAAGTGGGGGCACCTTGCATCTGGGAGGTATCCTGATCCGTTCGGAATTTCAGTAGGCAGCCGGCTACTCCGGGCCACCGTGCCCCAGACAAGAATGATGGCCTTTTCCCAGAGAAACAAAAGTTACCAGGCCAGGTTCCTGATGTCAGTTTGCAGGAGGCACTTGGCACTGTCAAACCAGCCACAGTTGCCTGTGGGGGCACCTTGCATCTGGGCGGTATCCTGATCCGTTCGGAATTTCAGCAGGCAGCCGGCCACTCCTGGCAAGGGGCCCCTTGAGAAGAATGATGGCCTTTCCCCAGAGAAACAAAAGTCACCAGGCCAGGTTCCTGATGTCAGTTTGCAGGAGGCACTTGGCACTGTCAAACCAGCCACAGTTGCCTGTGGGGGCACCGTGCATCCTGGAGGTATCCTGATCCGTGCGGAATTTCTGCAGGCAGCCGGCCACTCCAGGCCACCGGGCACTGGATATGAACCATGGCCTTTCCCCAGAGAAACAAAACTAACCAGGCCAGGTTCCTGATGTCAGTTTGCAGGAGGCACTTGGCACTGTCAAACCAGCCACAGTTGCCTGTGGGGGCACCTTTCATCTGGGCGGTATCCTGATCCGTTCGGAATTTCAGTAGGCAGCCGGCGACTCCGGGCCACCGTGCCCCAGATAAGAATTATGGCCTTTTCCCAGAGAAACAAAAGTCACCAGGCCAGGTTCCTGATGTCAGTTTGCAGGAGGCACTTGGCACTGTCAAACCAGCCACAGTTGCCTCGGGCGGCACCTTTCATTTAGACGGTATCCTGATCCGTGCGGAATTTCAGCAGGCAGCCGGCCACCACGGGCCTCCTCGCCCTGTACACCTAAAATGGCCTTTCCCCAGAGAAACAAAAGTCACCAGGCCAGGTTCCTGATGTCAGTTTGCAGGAGGCACTTGGCACTGTCAAACCAGCCACAGTTGCCTGTGGTGGTACTTTTGGTCAGGGAGGTATCCTGATCCGTGCGGAATTTCTGCAGGCAGCCGGCCACTCCAGGCCACCGGGCACTGGACACGAACCATGGCCTTTTCCCAGAGAAACAAAAGTCACCAGGCCAGGTTCCTGATGTCAGTTTGCAGGAGGCACTTGGCACTGTCAAACCAGCTGCTGGTGCCTGTGGGGGCACCTTGCATCCTGGAGGTATCCTGATCCGTGCAGAATTTCAGCAGGCAGCCGGCCCCTCCGGGTCACCGTGCCCCGGACAAGAATGATGGCCTTTTCCCAGAGAAACAAAAGTCACCAGGCCAGGTTCCTGATGTCAGTTTGCAGGAGGCACTTGGCACTGTCAAACCAGCCACAGTTGCCTGTGGTGGTACTTTTGGTCAGGGAGGTATCCTGATCCGTGCGGAATTTCTGCAGGCAGCCGGCCACCACGGGCCTCCTCGCCCTGTACACCTACAATGGCCTTTCCCCAGAGAAACAAAAGTCACCAGGCCAGGTTCCTGATGTCAGTTTGCAGGAGGCACTTGGCACTGTCAAACCAGCCACAGGTGCCTCTGGGGGCATTTTTCATATGGGAAGTATCCTGATCCGTGCGGAATTTCAGCAGGCAGCCGGCCACTCCAGGCCACCGGGCACTGGACACGAACCATGGCCTTTCCCCAGAGAAACAAAAGTCACCAGGGCAGCTTCCTGATGTCAGTTTGCAGGAGGCACTTGGCACTGTCAAACCAGCCACAGTTGCCTCTGGGGGCACCTTGCATCTGGGCGGTATCCTGATCCGTTCGGAATTTTAGCAGGCAGCCGGCCACTACCGGCCTCCACGCCCTGGACAAGTACAATGGACTTTCCCCAGAGAAACAAAAGTCACCAGGCCAGGTTCCTGATGTCAGTTTGCAGGAGGCACTTGGCACTGTCAAACCAGCTGCAGATGCCTGTGGGGGCACCTTGCATCCTGGAGGTATCCTGATCCGTGCGGAATTTCAGCAGGCAGCCGGCCACTCCAGGCCACCGGGCACTGGACACGAACCATGGCCTTTCCCCAGAAAAACAAAAGTCACCAGGGTAGCTTCCTGATGTCAGTTTGCAGGAGGCACTTGGCACTGTCAAACCAGCCACAGTTGCCTGTGGGGGCACCTTGCATCTGGGAGGTATCCTGATCCGTTCGGAATTTCAGTAGGCAGCCGGCGACTCCAGGCCACCGTGCCCCGGACAAGAATGATGGCCTTTTCCCAGAGAAACAAAAGTTACCAGGCCAGGTTCCTGATGTCAGTTTGCAGGAGGCACTTGGCACTGTCAAACCAGCCAGAGTTGCCTGTGGGGGCACCTTGCATCCTGGAGGTATCCTGATCCGTGCGGAATTTCAGCAGGCAGCCGGCCACTCCGGTTTACCGGGCCCATGAGAAGAATGATGGCCTTTCCCCAGAGAAACAAAAGTCACCAGGCCAGGTTCCTGATGTCAGTTTGCTGGAGGCACTTGGCACTGTCAAACCAGCCACAGTTGCCTGTGGGGGCACCTTGCATCTGGGAGGTATCTTGATCCATTCGGAATTTCAGCAGGCAGCCGGCCACTCCAGGCCACCGGGAACTGGACACGAACCATGGCCTTTCCCCAGAGAAACAAAAGTCACCAGGCCAGGTTCCTGATGTCAGTTTGCAGGAGGCACTTGGCACTGTCAAACCAGCCACAGTTGCCTGTGGTGGTACTTTTGGTCAGGGAGTTATCCTGATCCGTGCGGAATTTCTGCAGGCAGCCGGCCACCACGGGCCTCCTCGCCCTGTACACCTACAATGGCCTTTCCCCAGAGAAACAAAAGTCACCAGGCCAGGTTCCTGATGTCAGTTTGCAGGAGGCACTTGGCACTGTCAAACCAGCTGCAGATGCCTGTGGGGGCACCTTGCATCCTGGAGGTATCCTGATCCGTGCGGAATTTCAGTAGGCAGCCGGCCACTCCAGGCCACCGGGCACTGGACACGAACCATGGCCTTTCCCCAGAGAAACAAAAGTCACCAGGCCAGGTTCCTGATGTCAGTTTGCAGGAGGCACTTGGCACTGTCAAACCAGCCACAGTTGCCTGTGGTGGTACTTTTGGTCAGGGAGTTATCCTGATCCGTGCGGAATTTCTGCAGGCAGCCGGCCACCACGGGCCTCCTCGCCCTGTACACCTACAATGGCCTTTCCCCAGAGAAACAAAAGTCACCAGGCCAGGTTCCTGATGTCAGTTTGCAGGAGGCACTTGGCACTGTCAAACCAGCCACAGTCGCCTGTGGGGGCACCTTGCATCCTGGAGGTATCTTGATCCATTCAGAATTTCAGCAGGCAGCCGGCCACTCCCGGTCACCGGGAACTGGACACGAACCATGGCCTTTCCCCAGAGAAACAAAAGTCACCAGGCCAGGTTCCTGATGTCAGTTTGCAGGAGGCACTTGGCACTGTCAAACCAGCCACTGTTGCAAGTGGGGGCACCTTGCATCTGGGAGGTATCCTGATCCGTTCGGAATTTCAGTAGGCAGCCGGCTACTCCGGGCCACCGTGCCCCAGACAAGAATGATGGCCTTTTCCCAGAGAAACAAAAGTTACCAGGCCAGGTTCCTGATGTCAGTTTGCAGGAGGCACTTGGCACTGTCAAACCAGCCACAGTTGCCTGTGGGGGCACCTTGCATCTGGGCGGTATCCTGATCCGTTCGGAATTTCAGCAGGCAGCCGGCCACTCCTGGCAAGGGGCCCCTTGAGAAGAATGATGGCCTTTCCCCAGAGAAACAAAAGTCACCAGGCCAGGTTCCTGATGTCAGTTTGCAGGAGGCACTTGGCACTGTCAAACCAGCCACAGTTGCCTGTGGGGGCACCGTGCATCCTGGAGGTATCCTGATCCGTGCGGAATTTCAGCAGGCAGCCGGCCACTCCAGGCCACCGGGCACTGGATATGAACCATGGCCTTTCCCCAGAGAAACAAAAGTCACCAGGCCAGGTTCCTGATGTCAGTTTGCAGGAGGCACTTGGCACTGTCAAACCAGCCACAGTTGCCTGTGGGGGCACCTTGCATCTGGGCGGTATCCTGATCCGTTCGGAATTTCAGTAGGCAGCCGGCTACTCCGGGCCACCGTGCCCCAGATAAGAATTATGGCCTTTTCCCAGAGAAACAAAAGTCACCAGGCCAGGTTCCTGATGTCAGTTTGCAGGAGGCACTTGGCACTGTCAAACCAGCCACAGTTGCCTCGGGCGGCACCTTTCATTTAGACGGTATCCTGATCCGTGCGGAATTTCAGCAGGCAGCCGGCCACCACGGGCCTCCTCGCCCTGTACACCTACAATGGCCATTCCCCAGAGAAACAAAAGTCACCAGGCCAGGTTCCTGATGTCAGTTTGCAGGAGGCACTTGGCACTGTCAAACCAGCCACAGTTGCCTGTGGTGGTACTTTTGGTCAGGGAGTTATCCTGATCCGTGCGGAATTTCTGCAGGCAGCCGGCCACCACGGGCCTCCTCGCCCTGTACACCTAAAATGGCCTTTCCCCAGAGAAACAAAAGTCACCAGGCCAGGTTCCTGATGTCAGTTTGCAGGAGGCACTTGGCACTGTCAAACCAGCCACAGTTGCCTGTGGTGGTACTTTTGGTCAGGGAGGTATCCTGATCCGTGCGGAATTTCTGCAGGCAGCCGGCCACTCCAGGCCACCGGGCACTGGACACGAACCATGGCCTTTTCCCAGAGAAACAAAAGTCACCAGGCCAGGTTCCTGATGTCAGTTTGCAGGAGGCACTTGGCACTGTCAAACCAGCTGCTGGTGCCTGTGGGGGCACCTTGCATCCTGGAGGTATCCTGATCCGTGCGGAATTTCTGCAGGCAGCCGGCCCCTCCGGGTCACCGTGCCCCGGACAAGAATGATGGCCTTTTCCCAGAGAAACAAAAGTCACCAGGCCAGGTTCCTGATGTCAGTTTGCAGGAGGCACTTGGCACTGTCAAACCAGCCACAGTTGCCTGTGGTGGTACTTTTGGTCAGGGAGGTATCCTGATCCGTGCGGAATTTCTGCAGGCAGCCGGCCACCACGGGCCTCCTCGCCCTGTACACCTACAATGGCCTTTCCCCAGAGAAACAAAAGTCACCAGGCCAGGT
Source organism: Passer domesticus (assembly GCF_036417665.1). NCBI lineage: Eukaryota > Metazoa > Chordata > Aves > Passeriformes > Passeridae > Passer > Passer domesticus. The sequence goes on along the minus strand of NC_087478.1, from coordinate 56,322,658 downwards.
TCCTGATGTCAGTTTGCAGGAGGCACTTGGCACTGTCAAACCAGACACAGTTGCCTGTGGGGGCACCTTGCATCCTGGAGGTATCCTGATCCGTGCGGAATTTCAGCAGGCAGCCGGCCACTCCAGGCCACCGGGCACTGGACACGAACCATGGCCTTTCCCCAGAGAAACAAAAGTCACCAGGCCAGGTTCCTGATGTCAGTTTGCAGGAGGCACTTGGCACTGTCAAACCAGCCACAGTTGCCTGTGGTGGTACTTTTGGTCAGGGAGTTATCCTGATCCGTGCGGAATTTCTGCAGGCAGCCGGCCACTACTGGCCTCCTCGCCCTGTACACCTACAATGGCCTTTCCCCAGAGAAACAAAAGTCACCAGGCCAGGTTCCTGATGTCAGTTTGCAGGAGGCACTTGGCACTGTCAAACCAGCCACAGTCGCCTGTGGGGGCACCTTGCATCCTGGAGGTATCTTGATCCATTCAGAATTTCAGCAGGCAGCCGGCCACTCCCGGTCACCGGGACCTGGACACGAACCATGGCCTTTCCCCAGAGAAACAAAAGTCACCAGGCCAGGTTCCTGATGTCAGTTTGCAGGAGGCACTTGGCACTGTCAAACCAGCCACTGTTGCAAGTGGGGGCACCTTGCATCTGGGAGGTATCCTGATCCGTTCGGAATTTCAGTAGGCAGCCGGCTACTCCGGGCCACCGTGCCCCAGACAAGAATGATGGCCTTTTCCCAGAGAAACAAAAGTTACCAGGCCAGGTTCCTGATGTCAGTTTGCAGGAGGCACTTGGCACTGTCAAACCAGCCACAGTTGCCTGTGGGGGCACCTTGCATCTGGGCGGTATCCTGATCCGTTCGGAATTTCAGCAGGCAGCCGGCCACTCCTGGCAAGGGGCCCCTTGAGAAGAATGATGGCCTTTCCCCAGAGAAACAAAAGTCACCAGGCCAGGTTCCTGATGTCAGTTTGCAGGAGGCACTTGGCACTGTCAAACCAGCCACAGTTGCCTGTGGGGGCACCGTGCATCCTGGAGGTATCCTGATCCGTGCGGAATTTCAGCAGGCAGCCGGCCACTCCAGGCCACCGGGCACTGGATATGAACCATGGCCTTTCCCCAGAGAAACAAAACTAACCAGGCCAGGTTCCTGATGTCAGTTTGCAGGAGGCACTTGGCACTGTCAAACCAGCCACAGTTGCCTGTGGGGGCACCTTTCATCTGGGCGGTATCCTGATCCGTTCGGAATTTCAGTAGGCAGCCGGCGACTCCGGGCCACCGTGCCCCAGATAAGAATTATGGCCTTTTCCCAGAGAAACAAAAGTCACCAGGCCAGGTTCCTGATGTCAGTTTGCAGGAGGCACTTGGCACTGTCAAACCAGCCACAGTTGCCTCGGGCGGCACCTTTCATTTAGACGGTATCCTGATCCGTGCGGAATTTCAGCAGGCAGCCGGCCACCACGGGCCTCCTCGCCCTGTACACCTAAAATGGCCTTTCCCCAGAGAAACAAAAGTCACCAGGCCAGGTTCCTGATGTCAGTTTGCAGGAGGCACTTGGCACTGTCAAACCAGCCACAGTTGCCTGTGGTGGTACATTTGGTCAGGGAGGTATCCTGATCCGTGCGGAATTTCTGCAGGCAGCCGGCCACTCCAGGCCACCGGGCACTGGACACGAACCATGGCCTTTTCCCAGAGAAACAAAAGTCACCAGGCCAGGTTCCTGATGTCAGTTTGCAGGAGGCACTTGGCACTGTCAAACCAGCTGCTGGTGCCTGTGGGGGCACCTTGCATCCTGGAGGTATCCTGATCCGTGCAGAATTTCTGCAGGCAGCCGGCCCCTCCGGGTCACCGTGCCCCGGACAAGAATGATGGCCTTTTCCCAGAGAAACAAAAGTCACCAGGCCAGGTTCCTGATGTCAGTTTGCAGGAGGCACTTGGCACTGTCAAACCAGCCACAGTTGCCTGTGGTGGTACTTTTGGTCAGGGAGGTATCCTGATCCGTGCGGAATTTCTGCAGGCAGCCGGCCACCACGGGCCTCCTCGCCCTGTACACCTACAATGGCCTTTCCCCAGAGAAACAAAAGTCACCAGGCCAGGTTCCTGATGTCAGTTTGCAGGAGGCACTTGGCACTGTCAAACCAGCCACAGGTGCCTCTGGGGGCATTTTTCATATGGGAAGTATCCTGATCCGTGCGGAATTTCAGCAGGCAGCCGGCCACTCCAGGCCACCGGGCACTGGACACGAACCATGGCCTTTCCCCAGAGAAACAAAAGTCACCAGGGCAGCTTCCTGATGTCAGTTTGCAGGAGGCACTTGGCACTGTCAAACCAGCCACAGTTGCCTCTGGGGGCACCTTGCATCTGGGCGGTATCCTGATCCGTTCGGAATTTCAGCAGGCAGCCGGCCACTACCGGCCTCCACGCCCTGGACAAGTACAATGGACTTTCCCCAGAGAAACAAAAGTCACCAGGCCAGGTTCCTGATGTCAGTTTGCAGGAGGCACTTGGCACTGTCAAACCAGCTGCAGATGCCTGTGGGGGCACCTTGCATCCTGGAGGTATCCTGATCCGTGCGGAATTTCAGCAGGCAGCCGGCCACTCCAGGCCACCGGGCACTGGACACGAACCATGGCCTTTCCCCAGAAAAACAAAAGTCACCAGGGTAGCTTCCTGATGTCAGTTTGCAGGAGGCACTTGGCACTGTCAAACCAGCCACAGTTGCCTGTGGGGGCACCTTGCATCTGGGAGGTATCCTGATCCGTTCGGAATTTCAGTAGGCAGCCGGCGACTCCAGGCCACCGTGCCCCGGACAAGAATGATGGCCTTTTCCCAGAGAAACAAAAGTTACCAGGCCAGGTTCCTGATGTCAGTTTGCAGGAGGCACTTGGCACTGTCAAACCAGCCAGAGTTGCCTGTGGGGGCACCTTGCATCCTGGAGGTATCCTGATCCGTGCGGAATTTCAGCAGGCAGCCGGCCACTCCGGTTTACCGGGCCCATGAGAAGAATGATGGCCTTTCCCCAGAGAAACAAAAGTCACCAGGCCAGGTTCCTGATGTCAGTTTGCTGGAGGCACTTGGCACTGTCAAACCAGCCAGAGTTGCCTGTGGGGGCACCTTGCATCTGGGAGGTATCTTGATCCATTCGGAATTTCAGCAGGCAGCCGGCCACTCCAGGCCACCGGGAACTGGACACGAACCATGGCCTTTCCCCAGAGAAACAAAAGTCACCAGGCCAGGTTCCTGATGTCAGTTTGCAGGAGGCACTTGGCACTGTCAAACCAGCCACAGTTGCCTGTGGTGGTACTTTTGGTCAGGGAGTTATCCTGATCCGTGCGGAATTTCTGCAGGCAGCCGGCCACCACGGGCCTCCTCGCCCTGTACACCTACAATGGCCTTTCCCCAGAGAAACAAAAGTCACCAGGCCAGGTTCCTGATGTCAGTTTGCAGGAGGCACTTGGCACTGTCAAACCAGCTGCAGATGCCTGTGGGGGCACCTTGCATCCTGGAGGTATCCTGATCCGTGCGGAATTTCAGTAGGCAGCCGGCCACTCCAGGCCACCGGGCACTGGACACGAACCATGGCCTTTCCCCAGAGAAACAAAAGTCACCAGGCCAGGTTCCTGATGTCAGTTTGCAGGAGGCACTTGGCACTGTCAAACCAGCCACAGTTGCCTGTGGTGGTACTTTTGGTCAGGGAGTTATCCTGATCCGTGCGGAATTTCTGCAGGCAGCCGGCCACCACGGGCCTCCTCGCCCTGTACACCTACAATGGCCTTTCCCCAGAGAAACAAAAGTCACCAGGCCAGGTTCCTGATGTCAGTTTGCAGGAGGCACTTGGCACTGTCAAACCAGCCACAGTCGCCTGTGGGGGCACCTTGCATCCTGGAGGTATCTTGATCCATTCAGAATTTCAGCAGGCAGCCGGCCACTCCCGGTCACCGGGAACTGGACACGAACCATGGCCTTTCCCCAGAGAAACAAAAGTCACCAGGCCAGGTTCCTGATGTCAGTTTGCAGGAGGCACTTGGCACTGTCAAACCAGCCACTGTTGCAAGTGGGGGCACCTTGCATCTGGGAGGTATCCTGATCCGTTCGGAATTTCAGTAGGCAGCCGGCTACTCCGGGCCACCGTGCCCCAGACAAGAATGATGGCCTTTTCCCAGAGAAACAAAAGTTACCAGGCCAGGTTCCTGATGTCAGTTTGCAGGAGGCACTTGGCACTGTCAAACCAGCCACAGTTGCCTGTGGGGGCACCTTGCATCTGGGCGGTATCCTGATCCGTTCGGAATTTCAGCAGGCAGCCGGCCACTCCTGGCAAGGGGCCCCTTGAGAAGAATGATGGCCTTTCCCCAGAGAAACAAAAGTCACCAGGCCAGGTTCCTGATGTCAGTTTGCAGGAGGCACTTGGCACTGTCAAACCAGCCACAGTTGCCTGTGGGGGCACCTTGCATCCTGGAGGTATCCTGATCCGTGCGGAATTTCAGCAGGCAGCCGGCCACTCCAGGCCACCGGGCACTGGATATGAACCATGGCCTTTCCCCAGAGAAACAAAACTAACCAGGCCAGGTTCCTGATGTCAGTTTGCAGGAGGCACTTGGCACTGTCAAACCAGCCACAGTTGCCTGTGGGGGCACCTTGCATCCTGGAGGTATCCTGATCCGTGCGGAATTTCTGCAGGCAGCCGGCCCCTCCGGGTCACCGTGCCCCGGACAAGAATGATGGCCTTTTCCCAGAGAAACAAAAGTCACCAGGCCAGGTTCCTGATGTCAGTTTGCAGGAGGCACTTGGCACTGTCAAACCAGCCACAGTTGCCTGTGGTGGTACTTTTGGTCAGGGAGGTATCCTGATCCGTGCGGAATTTCTGCAGGCAGCCGGCCACCACGGGCCTCCTCGCCCTGTACACCTACAATGGCCTTTCCCCAGAGAAACAAAAGTCACCAGGCCAGGTTCCTGATGTCAGTTTGCAGGAGGCACTTGGCACTGTCAAACCAGACACAGTTGCCTGTGGGGGCACCTTGCATCCTGGAGGTATCCTGATCCGTGCGGAATTTCAGCAGGCAGCCGGCCACTCCAGGCCACCGGGCACTGGACACGAACCATGGCCTTTCCCCAGAGAAACAAAAGTCACCAGGCCAGGTTCCTGATGTCAGTTTGCAGGAGGCACTTGGCACTGTCAAACCAGCCACAGTTGCCTGTGGTGGTACTTTTGGTCAGGGAGTTATCCTGATCCGTGCGGAATTTCTGCAGGCAGCCGGCCACCACGGGCCTCCTCGCCCTGTACACCTACAATGGCCTTTCCCCAGAGAAACAAAAGTCACCAGGCCAGGTTCCTGATGTCAGTTTGCAGGAGGCACTTGGCACTGTCAAACCAGCCACAGTTGCCTGTGGGGGCACCTTGCATCCTGGAGGTATCTTGATCCATTCAGAATTTCAGCAGGCAGCCGGCCACTCCCGGTCACCGGGACCTGGACACGAACCATGGCCTTTCCCCAGAGAAACAAAAGTCACCAGGCCAGGTTCCTGATGTCAGTTTGCAGGAGGCACTTGGCACTGTCAAACCAGCCACTGTTGCAAGTGGGGGCACCTTGCATCTGGGAGGTATCCTGATCCGTTCGGAATTTCAGTAGGCAGCCGGCTACTCCGGGCCACCGTGCCCCAGACAAGAATGATGGCCTTTTCCCAGAGAAACAAAAGTTACCAGGCCAGGTTCCTGATGTCAGTTTGCAGGAGGCACTTGGCACTGTCAAACCAGCCACAGTTGCCTGTGGGGGCACCTTGCATCTGGGCGGTATCCTGATCCGTTCGGAATTTCAGCAGGCAGCCGGCCACTCCTGGCAAGGGGCCCCTTGAGAAGAATGATGGCCTTTCCCCAGAGAAACAAAAGTCACCAGGCCAGGTTCCTGATGTCAGTTTGCAGGAGGCACTTGGCACTGTCAAACCAGCCACAGTTGCCTGTGGGGGCACCGTGCATCCTGGAGGTATCCTGATCCGTGCGGAATTTCAGCAGGCAGCCGGCCACTCCAGGCCACCGGGCACTGGATATGAACCATGGCCTTTCCCCAGAGAAACAAAACTAACCAGGCCAGGTTCCTGATGTCAGTTTGCAGGAGGCACTTGGCACTGTCAAACCAGCCACAGTTGCCTGTGGGGGCACCTTTCATCTGGGCGGTATCCTGATCCGTTCGGAATTTCAGTAGGCAGCCGGCGACTCCGGGCCACCGTGCCCCAGATAAGAATTATGGCCTTTTCCCAGAGAAACAAAAGTCACCAGGCCAGGTTCCTGATGTCAGTTTGCAGGAGGCACTTGGCACTGTCAAACCAGCCACAGTTGCCTCGGGCGGCACCTTTCATTTAGACGGTATCCTGATCCGTGCGGAATTTCAGCAGGCAGCCGGCCACCACGGGCCTCCTCGCCCTGTACACCTAAAATGGCCTTTCCCCAGAGAAACAAAAGTCACCAGGCCAGGTTCCTGATGTCAGTTTGCAGGAGGCACTTGGCACTGTCAAACCAGCCACAGTTGCCTGTGGTGGTACTTTTGGTCAGGGAGGTATCCTGATCCGTGCGGAATTTCTGCAGGCAGCCGGCCACTCCAGGCCACCGGGCACTGGACACGAACCATGGCCTTTTCCCAGAGAAACAAAAGTCACCAGGCCAGGTTCCTGATGTCAGTTTGCAGGAGGCACTTGGCACTGTCAAACCAGCTGCTGGTGCCTGTGGGGGCACCTTGCATCCTGGAGGTATCCTGATCCGTGCGGAATTTCTGCAGGCAGCCGGCCCCTCCGGGTCACCGTGCCCCGGACAAGAATGATGGCCTTTTCCCAGAGAAACAAAAGTCACCAGGCCAGGTTCCTGATGTCAGTTTGCAGGAGGCACTTGGCACTGTCAAACCAGCCACAGGTGCCTCTGGGGGCATTTTTCATATGGGAAGTATCCTGATCCGTGCGGAATTTCAGCAGGCAGCCGGCCACTCCAGGCCACCGGGCACTGGACACGAACCATGGCCTTTCCCCAGAGAAACAAAAGTCACCAGGGCAGCTTCCTGATGTCAGTTTGCAGGAGGCACTTGGCACTGTCAAACCAGCCACAGTTGCCTCTGGGGGCACCTTGCATCTGGGCGGTATCCTGATCCGTTCGGAATTTCAGCAGGCAGCCGGCCACTACCGGCCTCCACGCCCTGGACAAGTACAATGGACTTTCCCCAGAGAAACAAAAGTCACCAGGCCAGGTTCCTGATGTCAGTTTGCAGGAGGCACTTGGCACTGTCAAACCAGCTGCAGATGCCTGTGGGGGCACCTTGCATCCTGGAGGTATCCTGATCCGTGCGGAATTTCAGCAGGCAGCCGGCCACTCCAGGCCACCGGGCACTGGACACGAACCATGGCCTTTCCCCAGAAAAACAAAAGTCACCAGGGTAGCTTCCTGATGTCAGTTTGCAGGAGGCACTTGGCACTGTCAAACCAGCCACAGTTGCCTGTGGGGGCACCTTGCATCTGGGAGGTATCCTGATCCGTTCGGAATTTCAGTAGGCAGCCGGCGACTCCAGGCCACCGTGCCCCGGACAAGAATGATGGCCTTTTCCCAGAGAAACAAAAGTTACCAGGCCAGGTTCCTGATGTCAGTTTGCAGGAGGCACTTGGCACTGTCAAACCAGCCACAGTTGCCTGTGGGGGCACCTTGCATCCTGGAGGTATCCTGATCCGTGCGGAATTTCAGCAGGCAGCCGGCCACTCCGGTTTACCGGGCCCATGAGAAGAATGATGGCCTTTCCCCAGAGAAACAAAAGTCACCAGGCCAGGTTCCTGATGTCAGTTTGCTGGAGGCACTTGGCACTGTCAAACCAGCCACAGTTGCCTGTGGGGGCACCTTGCATCTGGGAGGTATCTTGATCCATTCGGAATTTCAGCAGGCAGCCGGCCACTCCAGGCCACCGGGAACTGGACACGAACCATGGCCTTTCCCCAGAGAAACAAAAGTCACCAGGCCAGGTTCCTGATGTCAGTTTGCAGGAGGCACTTGGCACTGTCAAACCAGCCACAGTTGCCTGTGGTGGTACTTTTGGTCAGGGAGTTATCCTGATCCGTGCGGAATTTCTGCAGGCAGCCGGCCACCACGGGCCTCCTCGCCCTGTACACCTACAATGGCCTTTCCCCAGAGAAACAAAAGTCACCAGGCCAGGTTCCTGATGTCAGTTTGCAGGAGGCACTTGGCACTGTCAAACCAGCTGCAGATGCCTGTGGGGGCACCTTGCATCCTGGAGGTATCCTGATCCGTGCGGAATTTCAGTAGGCAGCCGGCCACTCCAGGCCACCGGGCACTGGACACGAACCATGGCCTTTCCCCAGAGAAACAAAAGTCACCAGGCCAGGTTCCTGATGTCAGTTTGCAGGAGGCACTTGGCACTGTCAAACCAGCCACAGTTGCCTGTGGGGGCACCTTGCATCTGGGAGGTATCCTGATCCGTTCGGAATTTCAGCAGGCAGCCGGCCACTCCAGTTTACCGGGCCCATGAGAAGAATGATGGCCTTTCCCCAGAGAAACAAAAGTCACCAGGCCAGGTTCCTGATGTCAGTTTGCAGGAGGCACTTGGCACTGTCAAACCAGCCACAGTCGCCTGTGGGGGCACCTTGCATCTGGGAGGTATCTTGATCCATTCGGAATTTCAGCAGGCAGCCGGCCACTCCAGGCCACCGGGAACTGGACACGAACCATGGCCTTCCCCCAGAGAAACAAAAGTCACCAGGCCAGGTTCCTGATGTCAGTTTGCAGGAGGCACTTGGCACTGTCAAACCAGCCACAGTTGCCTGTGGTGGTACCTTCGGTCTGGGAGGCATCCTGATCGGTGCGGAATTTCAGCAGGCAGCCGGCCACTACAGGCCTCCAGGCCCTGTACACCAACAATGGCCTTTCCCCAGAGAAACAAAAGTCACCAGGCCAGGTTCCTGATGTCAGTTTGCAGGAGGCACTTGGCACTGTCAAACCAGCCAGAGTTGCCTGTGGGGGCACCTTGCATCTGGGCGGTATCCTGATCCGTTCGGAATTTCAGTAGGCAGCCGGCCACACCCGGCAAGGGGACCCTTGAGAAGAATGATGGCCTTTCCCCAGAGAAACAAAAGTCACCAGGCCAGGTTCCTGATGTCAGTTTGCAGGAGGCACTTGGCACTGTCAAACCAGCCAGAGTTGCCTGTGGGGGCACCTTGCATCCTGGAGGTATCCTGATCCGTGCGGAATTTCTGCAGGCAGCCGGCCACTCCAGGCCACTGGGCACTGGACACGAACCATGGCCTTTCCCCAGAGAAACAAAAGTCACCAGGCCAGGTTCCTGATGTCAGTTTGCAGGAGGCACTTGGCACTGTCAAACCAGCCACACTTGCCTCTGGTGGTGCCTTGCTTCTGGGAGGTATCTTGAGATATTCGGAATTTTAAGAAGCACCCTGACGCTAGGGTCCATCGGAACCTGCCCAGGAACTATGGCCGTTCCCCAGAGAAACAAAACTCGCCAGGCCAGGTCCCTGATGTACATTTTCAAAAGGAACTTCGCACTGTCCAACCAGCCACAGTTACCGGTTGTGGCACCTTGCTTCAGGCTGGTATATTGGGATGTGCGGAATTTCAGCAGGCACCAGTCCTCTCCTGGCCACCGGACCCTGGACACCAACGATGGACGTTTCTGTGAGAAACAAAAGTCACCAGGCCAGGTTCTTGATGTCACTTTGGAGGAGGCACTTGGCACTGTCAAACCAGCCACTGTTGCAAGTGGGGGCACCTTGCATCTGGGAGGTATCCTGATCCGTGCGGAACTTCAGCAGGCAGCCGGCCACTCCAGGCCACCGGGCACTGGACACGAACCATGGCCTTTCCCCAGAGAAACAAAAGTCACCTGGGCAGGTTCCTGATGTCAGTTTGCAGGAGGCACTTGGCACTGTCAAACCAGCCACAGTTGCCTGTGGGGGCACCTTGCATCTGGGAGGTATCCTGATCCGTTCGGAATTTCAGCAGGCAGCCGGCCACTCCGGTTCACCGGGCCCATGAGAAGAATGATGGCCTTTCCCCAGAGAAACAAAAGTCACCAGGCCAGGTTCCTGATGTCAGTTTGCAGGAGGCACTTGGCACTGTCAAACCAGCCACAGTCGCCTGCGGGGGCACCTTGCATCCTGGAGGTATCTTGATCCATTCAGAATTTCAGCAGGCAGCCGGCCACTCCCGGTCACCGGGAACTGGACACGAACCATGGCCTTTCCCCAGAGAAACAAAAGTCACCAGGCCAGGTTCCTGATGTCAGTTTGCAGGAGGCACTTGGCACTGTCAAACCAGCCACTGTTGCAAGTGGGGGCACCTTGCATCTGGGAGGTATCCTGATCCGTTCGGAATTTCAGTAGGCAGCCGGCTACTCCGGGCCACCGTGCCCCAGACAAGAATGATGGCCTTTTCCCAGAGAAACAAAAGTTACCAGGCCAGGTTCCTGATGTCAGTTTGCAGGAGGCACTTGGCACTGTCAAACCAGCCACAGTTGCCTGTGGGGGCACCTTGCATCTGGGCGGTATCCTGATCCGTTCGGAATTTCAGCAGGCAGCCGGCCACTCCTGGCAAGGGGCCCCTTGAGAAGAATGATGGCCTTTCCCCAGAGAAACAAAAGTCACCAGGCCAGGTTCCTGATGTCAGTTTGCAGGAGGCACTTGGCACTGTCAAACCAGCCACAGTTGCCTGTGGGGGCACCGTGCATCCTGGAGGTATCCTGATCCGTGCGGAATTTCAGCAGGCAGCCGGCCACTCCAGGCCACCGGGCACTGGATATGAACCATGGCCTTTCCCCAGAGAAACAAAACTAACCAGGCCAGGTTCCTGATGTCAGTTTGCAGGAGGCACTTGGCACTGTCAAACCAGCCACAGTTGCCTGTGGGGGCACCTTTCATCTGGGCGGTATCCTGATCCGTTCGGAATTTCAGTAGGCAGCCGGCGACTCCGGGCCACCGTGCCCCAGATAAGAATTATGGCCTTTTCCCAGAGAAACAAAAGTCACCAGGCCAGGTTCCTGATGTCAGTTTGCAGGAGGCACTTGGCACTGTCAAACCAGCCACAGTAGCCTCTGGGGGCACCTTGCATCTGGGAGGTATCCTGATCCGTGCGGAATTTCAGCAGGCAGCCGGCCACCACGGGCCTCCTCGCCCTGTACACCTACAATGGCCATTCCCCAGAGAAACAAAAGTCACCAGGGCAGCTTCCTGATGTCAGTTTGCAGGAGGCACTTGGCACTGTCAAACCAGCCACAGGTGCCTGTGGTGGTACTTTCGGTCTGGGAGGCATCCTGATCCGTGCGGAATTTCTGCAGGCAGCCGGCCACCACGGGCCTCCTCGCCCTGTACACCTAAAATGGCCTTTCCCCAGAGAAACAAAAGTCACCAGGCCAGGTTCCTGATGTCAGTTTGCAGGAGGCACTTGGTACTGTCAAACCAGCCACAGTTGCCTGTGGTGGTACTTTTGGTCAGGGAGGTATCCTGATCCGTGCGGAATTTCTGCAGGCAGCCGGCCACTCCAGGCCACCAGGCACTGGACACGAACCATGGCCTTTTCCCAGAGAAACAAAAGTCACCAGGCCAGGTTCCTGATGTCAGTTTGCAGGAGGCACTTGGCACTGTCAAACCAGCTGCTGGTGCCTGTGGGGGCACCTTGCATCCTGGAGGTATCCTGATCCGTGCGGAATTTCTGCAGGCAGCCGGCCCCTCCGGGTCACCGTGCCCCGGACAAGAATGATGGCCTTTTCCCAGAGAAACAAAAGTCACCAGGCCAGGTTCCTGATGTCAGTTTGCAGGAGGCACTTGGCACTGTCAAACCAGCCACAGTTGCCTGTGGTGGTACTTTTGGTCAGGGAGGTATCCTGATCCGTGCGGAATTTCTGCAGGCAGCCGGCCACCACGGGCCTCCTCGCCCTGTACACCTACAATGGCCTTTCCCCAGAGAAACAAAAGTCACCAGGCCAGGTTCCTGATGTCAGTTTGCAGGAGGCACTTGGCACTGTCAAACCAGCCACAGGTGCCTCTGGGGGCATTTTTCATATGGGAAGTATCCTGATCCGTGCGGAATTTCAGCAGGCAGCCGGCCACTCCAGGCCACCGGGCACTGGACACGAACCATGGCCTTTCCCCAGAGAAACAAAAGTCACCAGGGCAGCTTCCTGATGTCAGTTTGCAGGAGGCACTTGGCACTGTCAAACCAGCCACAGTTGCCTCTGGGGGCACCTTGCATCTGGGCGGTATCCTGATCCGTTCGGAATTTCAGCAGGCAGCCGGCCACTACCGGCCTCCACGCCCTGGACACGTACAATGGACTTTCCCCAGAGAAACAAAAGTCACCAGGCCAGGTTCCTGATGTCAGTTTGCAGGAGGCACTTGGCACTGTCAAACCAGCTGCAGATGCCTGTGGGGGCACCTTGCATCTGGGAGGTATCCTGATCCGTGTGGAATTTCAGCAGGCAGCCGGCCACTCCAGGCCACCGGGCACTGGACACGAACCATGGCCTTTCCCCAGAGAAACAAAAGTCAACAGGCCAGGTTCCTGATGTCAGTTTGCAGGAGGTACTTGGCACTGTCAAAGCAGCCACAGTTGCCTCTGGGGGCACCTTGCATCTGGGAGGTATCCTGATCCGTTCGGAATTTCAGCAGGCAGCCGGCAACACCGGGCCACCGGGCCACCGGTCCCCGGGCAAGAATGATGGCCTTTCCCCTGAGAAACAAAAGTCACCAGGCCAGGTTCCTGATGTCAGTTTGCAGGAGGCACTTGGCACTGTCAAACCAGCCGCAGGTGCCTCTGGGGGCACCTTGCATCCTGGAGGTATCCTGATCCGTTCGGAATTTCAGCAGGCAGCCGGCCACTCCAGGCCACCGGGCACTGGATACGAACCATGGCCTTTCCCCAGTGAAACAAAAGTCACCAGGGTAGCTTCCTGATGTCAGTTTGCTGGAGGCACTTGGCACTGTCAAACCAGCCACAGTTGCCTGTGGGGGCACCTTGCATCTGGGAGGTATCCTGATCCATTCGGAATTTCAGCAGGCAGCCGGCGACTCCTGGCCACCGTGCCCCGGACAAGAATGATGGCCTTTTCCCAGGGAAACAAAAGTTACCAGGCCAGGTTCCTGATGTCAGTTTGCAGGAGGCACTTGGCACTGTCAAACCACCCACAGGTGCAAGTGGGGGCACCTTGCATCCTGGAGGTATCCTGATCCGTGCGGAATTTCAGCAGGCAGCCGGCCACTCCAGGCCACCGGGCACTGGACACGAACCATGGCCTTTCCCCAGAGAAACAAAAGTCACCAGGGCAGCTTCCTGATGTCACTTTGCAGGAGGCACTTGGCACTGTCAAACCAGCCACAGTTGCCTGTGGGGGCACCTTGCATCTGAGAGGTATCCTGATCCGTTCGGAATTTCAGCAGGCAGCCGGCCACTCCGGTTTACCGGGCCCATGAGAAGAATGATGGCCTTTCCCCAGAGAAACAAAAGTCACTAGGCCAGGTTCCTGATGTCAGTTTGCTGGAGGCACTTGGCACTGTCAAACCAGCCACAGTCGCCTGTGGGGGCACCTTGCATCTGGGAGGTATCTTGATCCATTCAGAATTTCAGCAGGCAGCCGGCCACTCCCGGTCACCGGGAACTGGACACGAACCATGGCCTTTCCCCAGAGAAACAAAAGTCACCAGGCCAGGTTCCTGATGTCAGTTTGCAGGAGGCACTTGGCACTGTCAAACCAGCCACTGTTGCAAGTGGGGGCACCTTGCATCTGGGAGGTATCCTGATCCGTGCGGAATTTCTGCAGGCAGCCGGCCACTCCAGGCCACCGGGCACTGGATATGAACCATGGCCTTTCCCCAGAGAAACAAAACTAACCAGGCCAGGTTCCTGATGTCAGTTTGCAGGAGGCACTTGGCACTGTCAAACCAGCCACAGGTGCCTGTGGTGGTACTTTCGGTCTGGGAGGCATCCTGATCCGTGCGGAACTTCTGCAGGCAGCCAGCCACTCCAGGCCACCGGGCACTGGATATGAACCATGGCCTTTCCCCAGAGAAACAAAAGTCACCAGGCCATGTTCCTGATGTCAGTTTGCAGGAGGCACTTGGCACTGTCAAACCAGCCACAGTTGCCTGTGGTGGTACTTTCGGTCTGGGAGGTATCCTGATCCGTGCGGAATTTCAGCAGGCAGCCAGCCACTCCGGGCCTCCAGGCCCTGGACACCTACAATGGCCTTTCCCCAGAGAAACAAAAGTCACCAGGCCAGGTTCTTGATGTCAGTTTGCAGGAGGCACTTGGCACTGTCAAACCAGCCACAGTTGCCTGTGGGGGCACCTTGCATCCTGGAGGTATCCTGATCCGTGCGGAATTTCAGCAGGCAGCCGGCCACTCCAGGCCACCGGGCACTGGACACGAACCATGGCCTTTTCCCAGAGAAACAAAAGTCACCAGGCCAGGTTCCTGATGTCAGTTTGCAGGAGGCTCTTGGCACTGTCAAACCAGCCACAGTTGCCTGTGGTGGTACTTTCGGTCGGGGAGGCATCCTGGTCCATGATGAATTTCAGCCGGCAGCCGGCCACTCCGGGCCACCAGGCCCTAGACACGTACGATGGCCTTTCCCCAGAGAAACAAAAGTCACCAGGCCAGGTTCCTGATGTCAGTTTGCAGGAGGCACTTGGCACTGTCAAACCAGCTGCAGATGCCTGTGGGGGCACCTTGCATCTGGGAGGTATCCTGAACCGTGCGGAATTTCAGCAGGCAGCCGGCCACTCCAGGCCACCGGGCACTGGACACGAACCATGGCCTTTCCCCAGAGAAACAAAAGTCACCAGGCCAGGTTCCTGATGTCAGTTTGCAGGAGGTACTTGGCACTGTCAAAGCAGCCAGAGTTGCCTCTGGGGGCACCTTGCATCTGGGAGGTATCCTGATCCATTCGGAATTTCAGCAGGCAGCCGGCAACACCGGGCCACCGGGCCACCGGTCCCCGGGCAAGAATGATGGCCTTTCCCCTGAGAAACAAAAGTCACCAGGCCAGGTTCCTGATGTCAGTTTGCAGGAGGCACTTGGCACTGTCAAACCAGCCGCAGGTGCCTCTGGGGGCACCTTGCATCCTGGAGGTATCCTGATCCGTTCGGAATTTCAGCAGGCAGCCGGCCACTACAGGCCACCGGGCACTGGATACGAACCATGGCCTTTCCCCAGTGAAACAAAAGTCACCAGGGTAGCTTCCTGATGTCAGTTTGCTGGAGGCACTTGGCACTGTCAAACCAGCCACAGTTGCCTGTGGGGGCACCTTTCATCTGGGAGGTATCCTGATCCGTGCGGAATTTCAGCAGGCAGCCGGCCACTCCAGGCCACCGGGCACTGGACACGAACCATGGCCTTTCCCCAGAGAAACAAAAGTCACCAGGCCAGGTTCCTGATGTCAGTTTGCAGGAGGCACTTGGCACTGTCAAACCAGCCACAGTTGCCTGTGGTGGTACTTTCGGTCTGGGAGGCATCCTGATCCGTGCGGAATTTCTGCAGGCAGCCGGCCACTCCAGGCCACCGGGCACTGGATATGAACCATGGCCTTTCCCCAGAGAAACAAAACTAACCAGGCCAGGTTCCTGATGTCAGTTTGCAGGAGGCACTTGGCACTGTCAAACCAGCCACAGGTGCCTGTGGTGGTACTTTCGGTCTGGGAGGCATCCTGATCCGTGCGGAATTTCTGCAGGCAGCCAGCCACTCCAGGCCACCGGGCACTGGATATGAACCATGGCCTTTCCCCAGAGAAACAAAAGTCACCAGGCCATGTTCCTGATGTCAGTTTGCAGGAGGCACTTGGCACTGTCAAACCAGCCACAGTTGCCTGTGGTGGTACTTTCGGTCTGGGAGGTATCCTGATCCGTGCGGAATTTCAGCAGGCAGCCAGCCACTCCGGGCCTCCAGGCCCTGGACACCTACAATGGCCTTTCCCCAGAGAAACAAAAGTCACCAGGCCAGGTTCCTGATGTCAGTTTGCAGGAGGCACTTGGCACTGTCAAACCAGCTGCAGATGCCTGTGGGGGCACCTTGCATCCTGGAGGTATCCTGATCCGTGCGGAATTTCAGCAGGCAGCCGGCCACTCCAGGCCACCGGGCACTGGACACGAACCATGGCCTTTCCCCAGAGAAACAAAAGTCACCAGGCCAGGTTCCTGATGTCAGTTTGCAGGAGGCTCTTGGCACTGTCAAACCAGCCACAGTTGCCTGTGGTGGTACTTTCGGTCGGGGAGGCATCCTAGTCCATGAGGAATTTCAGCCGGCAGTCGGCCACTCCGGGCCACCAGGCCCTAGACACGTACGATGACCTTTTCCCAGAGAAACCAAAGTTACCAGGACAGGTTCCTGATGTCAGTTTGCAGTAGGCACTTGGCACTGTCAAACCAGCCACAGTTGCCTCGGGCGGCACCTTTCATTTAGACGGTATCCTGATCCGTGCGGAATTTCAGCAGGCAGCCGGACACTCCGGGCCTACGGGTCCAGGATATGAACGATGGCCTTTCCCCAGAGAAACAAAAGTCACCAGGCCAGGTTCCTGATGTCAGTTTGCAGGAGGCACTTGGCACTGTCAAACCAGCTGCAGATGCCTGTGGGGGCACCTTGCATCCTGGAGGTATCCTGATCCGTGCGGAATTTCAGCAGGCAGCCGGCCACTCCAGGCCACCGGGCACTGGACACGAACCATGGCCTTTCCCCAGAAAAACAAAAGTCACCAGGCCAGGTTCCTGATGTCAGTTTGCAGGAGGCACTTGGCACTGTCAAACCAGCCACAGTTGCCTGTGGGGGCACCTTGCATCTGGGAGGTATCCTGATCCGTTCGGAATTTCAGTAGGCAGCCGGCGACTCCAGGCCACCGTGCCCCGGACAAGAATGATGGCCTTTTCCCAGAGAAACAAAAGTTACCAGGCCAGGTTCCTGATGTCAGTTTGCAGGAGGCACTTGGCACTGTCAAACCAGCCACAGTCGCCTGTGGGAGCACCTTGCATCTGGGAGGTATCTTGATCCGTTCGGAATTTCAGCAGGCAGCCGGCCACTCCAGGCCACAGGGAACTGGACACGAACCATGGCCTTTCCCCAGAGAAACAAAAGTCACCAGGCCAGGTTCCTGATGTCAGTTTGCAGGAGGCACTTGGCACTGTCAAACCAGCCACAGTTGCAAGTGGGAGCACCTTGCATCTGGGAGGTATCCTGATCCGTGCGGAATTTCAGCAGGCAGCCGGCCACTCCAGGCCACCGGGCACTGGACACGAACCATGGCCTTTCCCCAGAGAAACAAAAGTCACAAGGCCAGGTTCCTGATGTCAGTTTGCAGGAGGCACTTGGCACTGTCAAACCAGCCACAGTTGCCTGTGGGGGCACCTTGCATCTGGGAGGTATCCTGATCCGTTCGGAATTTCAGCAGGCAGCCGGCCACTCCCGGCAAGGGGACCCTTGAGAAGAATGATGGCCTTTCCCCAGAGAAACAAAAGTCACCAGGCCAGGTTCCTGATGTCAGTTTGCAGGAGGCACTTGGCACTGTCAAACCAGCCACAGTTGCCTGTGGTGGTACTTTTGGTCAGGGAGTTATCCTGATCCTTGCGGAATTTCTGCAGGCAGCCGGCCACCACGGGCCTCCTCGCCCTGTACACCTACAATGGCCTTTCCCCAGAGAAACAAAAGTCACCAGGCCAGGTTCCTGATGTCAGTTTGCAGGAGGCACTTGGCACTGTCAAACCAGCCACAGTTGCCTGTGGGGGCACCTTGCATCCTGGAGGTATCCTGATCCGTGCGGAATTTCAGCAGGCAGCCGGCCACTCCAGGCCACCGGGCACTGGACACGAACCATGGCCTTTCCCCAGAGAAACAAAAGTCACCAGGCCAGGTTCCTGATGTCAGTTTGCAGGAGGCACTTGGCACTGTCAAACCAGCCACAGTTGCCTGTGGGGGCACCTTGCATCTGGGAGGTATCCTGATCCGTGCGGAATTTCAGCAGGCAGCCGGCCACTCCGGTTTACCGGGCCCATGAGAAGAATGATGGCCTTTCCCCAGAGAAACAAAAGTCACCAGGCCAGGTTCCTGATGTCAGTTTGCAGGAGGCTCTTGGCACTGTCAAACCAGCCACAGTTGCCTGTGGTGGTACTTTCGGTCGGGGAGGCATCCTAGTCCATGAGGAATTTCAGCCGGCAGTCGGCCACTCCGGGCCACCAGGCCCTAGACACGTACGATGACCTTTTCCCAGAGAAACCAAAGTTACTAGGCCAGGTTCCTGATGTCAGTTTGCAGTAGGCACTTGGCACTGTCAAACCAGCCACAGTTGCCTCGGGCGGCACCTTTCATTTAGACGGTATCCTGATCCGTGCGGAATTTCAGCAGGCAGCCGGCCACTCCGGGCCTACGGGTCCAGGATATGAACGATGGCCTTTCCCCAGAGAAACAAAAGTCACCAGGCCAGGTTCCTGATGTCAGTTTGCAGGAGGCACTTGGCACTGTCAAACCAGCTGCAGATGCCTGTGGGGGCACCTTGCATCCTGGAGGTATCCTGATCCGTGCGGAATTTCAGCAGGCAGCCGGCCACTCCAGGCCACCGGGCACTGGACACGAACCATGGCCTTTCCCCAGAAAAACAAAAGTCACCAGGGTAGCTTCCTGATGTCAGTTTGCAGGAGGCACTTGGCACTGTCAAACCAGCCACAGTTGCCTGTGGGGGCACCTTGCATCTGGGAGGTATCCTGATCCGTTCGGAATTTCAGTAGGCAGCCGGCGACTCCAGGCCACCGTGCCCCGGACAAGAATGATGGCCTTTTCCCAGAGAAACAAAAGTTACCAGGCCAGGTTCCTGATGTCAGTTTGCAGGAGGCACT
The DNA here is from genome assembly GCF_036417665.1 of Passer domesticus. NCBI lineage: Eukaryota > Metazoa > Chordata > Aves > Passeriformes > Passeridae > Passer > Passer domesticus. The sequence continues at coordinate 56,303,805 of NC_087478.1, read as the reverse complement.
TGGCACTGTCAAACCAGCCACAGTCGCCTGTGGGAGCACCTTGCATCTGGGAGGTATCTTGATCCGTTCGGAATTTCAGCAGGCAGCCGGCCACTCCAGGCCACAGGGAACTGGACACGAACCATGGCCTTTCCCCAGAGAAACAAAAGTCACCAGGCCAGGTTCCTGATGTCAGTTTGCAGGAGGCACTTGGCACTGTCAAACCAGCCACAGTTGCAAGTGGGAGCACCTTGCATCTGGGAGGTATCCTGATCCGTGCGGAATTTCAGCAGGCAGCCGGCCACTCCAGGCCACCGGGCACTGGACACGAACCATGGCCTTTCCCCAGAGAAACAAAAGTCACAAGGCCAGGTTCCTGATGTCAGTTTGCAGGAGGCACTTGGCACTGTCAAACCAGCCACAGTTGCCTGTGGGGGCACCTTGCATCTGGGAGGTATCCTGATCCGTTCGGAATTTCAGCAGGCAGCCGGCCACTCCCGGCAAGGGGACCCTTGAGAAGAATGATGGCCTTTCCCCAGAGAAACAAAAGTCACCAGGCCAGGTTCCTGATGTCAGTTTGCAGGAGGCACTTGGCACTGTCAAACCAGCCACAGTTGCCTGTGGTGGTACTTTTGGTCAGGGAGTTATCCTGATCCGTGCGGAATTTCTGCAGGCAGCCGGCCACCACGGGCCTCCTCGCCCTGTACACCTACAATGGCCTTTCCCCAGAGAAACAAAAGTCACCAGGCCAGGTTCCTGATGTCAGTTTGCAGGAGGCACTTGGCACTGTCAAACCAGCCACAGTTGCCTGTGGGGGCACCTTGCATCCTGGAGGTATCCTGATCCGTGCGGAATTTCAGCAGGCAGCCGGCCACTCCAGGCCACCGGGCACTGGACACGAACCATGGCCTTTCCCCAGAGAAACAAAAGTCACCAGGCCAGGTTCCTGATGTCAGTTTGCAGGAGGCACTTGGCACTGTCAAACCAGCCACAGTTGCCTGTGGGGGCACCTTGCATCTGGGAGGTATCCTGATCCGTGCGGAATTTCAGCAGGCAGCCGGCCACTCCGGTTTACCGGGCCCATGAGAAGAATGATGGCCTTTCCCCAGAGAAACAAAAGTCACCAGGCCAGGTTCCTGATGTCAGTTTGCAGGAGGCACTTGGCACTGTCAAACCAGCCACAGTCGCCTGTGGGGGCACCTTGCATCTGGGAGGTATCTTGATCCATTCGGAATTTCAGCAGGCAGCCGGCCACTCCAGGCCACCGGGAACTGGACACGAACCATGGCCTTCCCCCAGAGAAACAAAAGTCACCAGGCCAGGTTCCTGATGTCAGTTTGCAGGAGGCACTTGGCACTGTCAAACCAGCCACAGTTGCCTGTGGTGGTACCTTCGGTCTGGGAGGCATCCTGATCGGTGCGGAATTTCAGCAGGCAGCCGGCCACTACTGGCCTCCAGGCCCTGTACACCAACAATGGCCTTTCCCCAGAGAAACAAAAGTCACCAGGGCAGCTTCCTGATGTCAGTTTGCAGGAGGCACTTGGCACTGTCAAACCAGCCACAGTTGCCTGTGGGGGCACCTTGCATCTGGGCGGTATCCTGATCCGTTCGGAATTTCAGCAGGCAGCCGGCCACACCCGGCAAGGGGACCCTTGAGAAGAATGATGGCCTTTCCCCAGAGAAACAAAAGTCACCAGGCCAGGTTCCTGATGTCAGTTTGCAGGAGGCACTTGGCACTGTCAAACCAGCCACAGGTGCCTCTGGGGGCATTTTTCATATGGGAAGTATCCTGATCCGTGCGGAATTTCAGCAGGCAGCCGGCCACTCCAGGCCACCGGGCACTGGACACGAACCATGGCCTTTCCCCAGAGAAACAAAAGTCACCAGGGCAGCTTCCTGATGTCAGTTTGCAGGAGGCACTTGGCACTGTCAAACCAGCCACAGTTGCCTCTGGGGGCACCTTGCATCTGGGCGGTATCCTGATCCGTTCGGAATTTCAGCAGGCAGCCGGCCACTACCGGCCTCCACGCCCTGGACACGTACAATGGACTTTCCCCAGAGAAACAAAAGTCACCAGGCCAGGTTCCTGATGTCAGTTTGCAGGAGGCACTTGGCACTGTCAAACCAGCTGCAGATGCCTGTGGGGGCACCTTGCATCTGGGAGGTATCCTGATCCGTGCGGAATTTCAGCAGGCAGCCGGCCACTCCAGGCCACCGGGCACTGGACACGAACCATGGCCTTTCCCCAGAGAAACAAAAGTCAACAGGCCAGGTTCCTGATGTCAGTTTGCAGGAGGTACTTGGCACTGTCAAAGCAGCCAGAGTTGCCTCTGGGGGCACCTTGCATCTGGGAGGTATCCTGATCCATTCGGAATTTCAGCAGGCAGCCGGCAACACCGGGCCACCGGGCCACCGGTCCCCGGGGAAGAATGATGGCCTTTCCCCAGAGAAACAAAAGTCACCAGGCCAGGTTCCTGATGTCAGTTTGCAGGAGGCACTTGGCACTGTCAAACCAGCCGCAGGTGCCTCTGGGGGCACCTTGCATCCTGGAGGTATCCTGATCCGTTCGGAATTTCAGCAGGCAGCCGGCCACACCAGGCCACCGTGCCCCGGACAAGAATGATGGCCTTTTCCCAGGGAAACAAAAGTTACCAGGCCAGGTTCCTGATCTCAGTTTGCAGGAGGCACTTGGCACTGTCAAACCAGCCACAGTTGCCTGTGGGGGCACCTTGCATCCTGGAGGTATCCTGATCCGTGCGGAATTTCAGCAGGCAGCCGGCCACTCCAGGCCACCGGGCACTGGACACGAACCATGGCCTTTCCCCAGAGAAACAAAAGTCAACAGGCCAGGTTCCTGATGTCAGTTTGCAGGAGGCTCTTGGCACTGTCAAACCAGCCACCGTTGCCTGTGGTGGTACTTTTGGTCGGGGAGGCATCCTGGTCCATGAGGAATTTCAGCCGGCAGCCGGCCACTCCGGGCCACCAGGCCCTAGACACGTACGATGACCTTTTCCCAGAGAAACCAAAGTTACCAGGACAGGTTCCTGATGTCAGTTTGCAGTAGGCACTTGGCACTGTCAAACCAGCCACAGTTGCCTCGGGCGGCACCTTTCATTTAGACGGTATCCTGATCCGTGCGGAATTTCAGCAGGCAGCCGGCCACTCTGGGCCTACGGGTCCAGGATATGAACGATGGCCTTTCCCCAGAGAAACAAAAGTCACCAGGCCAGGTTCCTGATGTCAGTTTGCAGGAGGCACTTGGCACTGTCAAACCAGCTGCAGATGCCTGTGGGGGCACCTTGCATCCTGGAGGTATCCTGATCCGTGCGGAATTTCAGCAGGCAGCCGGCCACTCCAGGCCACCGGGCACTGGACACGAACCATGGCCTTTCCCCAGAAAAACAAAAGTCACCAGGGTAGCTTCCTGATGTCAGTTTGCAGGAGGCACTTGGCACTGTCAAACCAGCCACAGTTGCCTGTGGGGGCACCTTGCATCTGGGAGGTATCCTGATCCGTTCGGAATTTCAGTAGGCAGCCGGCGACTCCAGGCCACCGTGCCCCGGACAAGAATGATGGCCTTTTCCCAGAGAAACAAAAGTTACCAGGCCAGGTTCCTGATGTCAGTTTGCAGGAGGCACTTGGCACTGTCAAACCAGCCAGAGTTGCCTGTGGGGGCACCTTGCATCCTGGAGGTATCCAGATCCGTGCGGAATTTCAGCAGGCAGCCGGCCACTCCGGTTTACCGGGCCCATGAGAAGAATGATGGCCTTTCCCCAGAGAAACAAAAGTCACCAGGCCAGGTTCCTGATGTCAGTTTGCAGGAGGCACTTGGCACTGTCAAACCAGCCACAGTTGCCTGTGGGGGCACCTTGCATCTGGGAGGTATCTTGATCCATTCGGAATTTCAGCAGGCAGCCGGCCACTCCAGGCCACCGGGAACTGGACACGAACCATGGCCTTCCCCCAGAGAAACAAAAGTCACCAGGCCAGGTTCCTGATGTCAGTTTGCAGGAGGCACTTGGCACTGTCAAACCAGCCACAGTTGCCTGTGGTGGTACCTTCGGTCTGGGAGGCATCCTGATCGGTGCGGAATTTCAGCAGGCAGCCGGCCACTACTGGCCTCCAGGCCCTGTACACCAACAATGGCCTTTCCCCAGAGAAACAAAAGTCACCAGGGCAGCTTCCTGATGTCAGTTTGCAGGAGGCACTTGGCACTGTCAAACCAGCCACAGTTGCCTGTGGGGGCACCTTGCATCTGGGCGGTATCCTGATCCGTTCGGAATTTCAGCAGGCAGCCGGCCACACCCGGCAAGGGGACCCTTGAGAAGAATGATGGCCTTTCCCCAGAGAAACAAAAGTCACCAGGCCAGGTTCCTGATGTCAGTTTGCAGGAGGCACTTGGCACTGTCAAACCAGCCACAGGTGCCTCTGGGGGCATTTTTCATATGGGAAGTATCCTGATCCGTGCGGAATTTCAGCAGGCAGCCGGCCACTCCAGGCCACCGGGCACTGGACACGAACCATGGCCTTTCCCCAGAGAAACAAAAGTCACCAGGGCAGCTTCCTGATGTCAGTTTGCAGGAGGCACTTGGCACTGTCAAACCAGCCACAGTTGCCTCTGGGGGCACCTTGCATCTGGGCGGTATCCTGATCCGTTCGGAATTTCAGCAGGCAGCCGGCCACTACCGGCCTCCACGCCCTGGACACGTACAATGGACTTTCCCCAGAGAAACAAAAGTCACCAGGCCAGGTTCCTGATGTCAGTTTGCAGGAGGCACTTGGCACTGTCAAACCAGCTGCAGATGCCTGTGGGGGCACCTTGCATCTGGGAGGTATCCTGATCCGTGCGGAATTTCAGCAGGCAGCCGGCCACTCCAGGCCACCGGGCACTGGACACGAACCATGGCCTTTCCCCAGAGAAACAAAAGTCAACAGGCCAGGTTCCTGATGTCAGTTTGCAGGAGGTACTTGGCACTGTCAAAGCAGCCAGAGTTGCCTCTGGGGGCACCTTGCATCTGGGAGGTATCCTGATCCATTCGGAATTTCAGCAGGCAGCCGGCAACACCGGGCCACCGGGCCACCGGTCCCCGGGGAAGAATGATGGCCTTTCCCCAGAGAAACAAAAGTCACCAGGCCAGGTTCCTGATGTCAGTTTGCAGGAGGCACTTGGCACTGTCAAACCAGCCGCAGGTGCCTCTGGGGGCACCTTGCATCCTGGAGGTATCCTGATCCGTTCGGAATTTCAGCAGGCAGCCGGCCACACCAGGCCACCGTGCCCCGGACAAGAATGATGGCCTTTTCCCAGGGAAACAAAAGTTACCAGGCCAGGTTCCTGATCTCAGTTTGCAGGAGGCACTTGGCACTGTCAAACCAGCCACAGTTGCCTGTGGGGGCACCTTGCATCCTGGAGGTATCCTGATCCGTGCGGAATTTCAGCAGGCAGCCGGCCACTCCAGGCCACCGGGCACTGGACACGAACCATGGCCTTTCCCCAGAGAAACAAAAGTCAACAGGCCAGGTTCCTGATGTCAGTTTGCAGGAGGCTCTTGGCACTGTCAAACCAGCCACCGTTGCCTGTGGTGGTACTTTTGGTCGGGGAGGCATCCTGGTCCATGAGGAATTTCAGCCGGCAGCCGGCCACTCCGGGCCACCAGGCCCTAGACACGTACGATGACCTTTTCCCAGAGAAACCAAAGTTACCAGGACAGGTTCCTGATGTCAGTTTGCAGTAGGCACTTGGCACTGTCAAACCAGCCACAGTTGCCTCGGGCGGCACCTTTCATTTAGACGGTATCCTGATCCGTGCGGAATTTCAGCAGGCAGCCGGCCACTCTGGGCCTACGGGTCCAGGATATGAACGATGGCCTTTCCCCAGAGAAACAAAAGTCACCAGGCCAGGTTCCTGATGTCAGTTTGCAGGAGGCACTTGGCACTGTCAAACCAGCTGCAGATGCCTGTGGGGGCACCTTGCATCCTGGAGGTATCCTGATCCGTGCGGAATTTCAGCAGGCAGCCGGCCACTCCAGGCCACCGGGCACTGGACACGAACCATGGCCTTTCCCCAGAAAAACAAAAGTCACCAGGGTAGCTTCCTGATGTCAGTTTGCAGGAGGCACTTGGCACTGTCAAACCAGCCACAGTTGCCTGTGGGGGCACCTTGCATCTGGGAGGTATCCTGATCCGTTCGGAATTTCAGTAGGCAGCCGGCGACTCCAGGCCACCGTGCCCCGGACAAGAATGATGGCCTTTTCCCAGAGAAACAAAAGTTACCAGGCCAGGTTCCTGATGTCAGTTTGCAGGAGGCACTTGGCACTGTCAAACCAGCCAGAGTTGCCTGTGGGGGCACCTTGCATCCTGGAGGTATCCAGATCCGTGCGGAATTTCAGCAGGCAGCCGGCCACTCCGGTTTACCGGGCCCATGAGAAGAATGATGGCCTTTCCCCAGAGAAACAAAAGTCACCAGGCCAGGTTCCTGATGTCAGTTTGCTGGAGGCACTTGGCACTGTCAAACCAGCCACAGTTGCCTGTGGGGGCACCTTGCATCTGGGAGGTATCTTGATCCATTCGGAATTTCAGCAGGCAGCCGGCCACTCCAGGCCACCGGGAACTGGACACGAACCATGGCCTTTCCCCAGAGAAACAAAAGTCACCAGGCCAGGTTCCTGATGTCAGTTTGCAGGAGGCACTTGGCACTGTCAAACCAGCCACAGTTGCCTGTGGGGGCACCTTGCATCTGGGAGGTATCCTGATCCGTTCGGAATTTCAGCAGGCAGCCGGCCACTCCCGCCAAGGGGACCCTTGAGAAGAATGATGGCCTTTCCCCAGAGAAACAAAAGTCACCAGGCCAGGTTCCTGATGTCAGTTTGCAGGAGGCACTTGGCACTGTCAAACCAGCCACAGTTGCCTGTGGTGGTACTTTTGGTCAGGGAGTTATCCTGATCCGTGCGGAATTTCTGCAGGCAGCCGGCCACCACGGGCCTCCTCGCCCTGTACACCTACAATGGCCTTTCCCCAGAGAAACAAAAGTCACCAGGCCAGGTTCCTGATGTCAGTTTGCAGGAGGCACTTGGCACTGTAAAACCAGCTGCAGATGCCTGTGGGGGCACCTTGCATCCTGGAGGTATCCTGATCCGTGCGGAATTTCAGCAGGCAGCCGGCCACTCCAGGCCACCGGGCACTGGACACGAACCATGGCCTTTCCCCAGAAAAACAAAAGTCACCAGGGTAGCTTCCTGATGTCAGTTTGCAGGAGGCACTTGGCACTGTCAAACCAGCCACAGTTGCCTGTGGGGGCACCTTGCATCTGGGAGGTATCCTGATCCGTTCGGAATTTCAGTAGGCAGCCGGCGACTCCAGGCCACCGTGCCCCGGACAAGAATGATGGCCTTTTCCCAGAGAAACAAAAGTTACCAGGCCAGGTTCCTGATGTCAGTTTGCAGGAGGCACTTGGCACTGTCAAACCAGCCACAGTTGCCTGTGGGGGCACCTTGCATCCTGGAGGTATCCTGATCCGTGCGGAATTTCAGCAGGCAGCCGGCCACTCCGGTTTACCGGGCCCATGAGAAGAATGATGGCCTTTCCCCAGAGAAACAAAAGTCACCAGGCCAGGTTCCTGATGTCAGTTTGCAGGAGGCACTTGGCACTGTCAAACCAGCCACAGTTGCCTGTGGGGGCACCTTGCATCTGGGAGGTATCTTGATCCATTCGGAATTTCAGCAGGCAGCCGGCCACTCCAGGCCACCGGGAACTGGACACGAACCATGGCCTTTCCCCAGAGAAACAAAAGTCACCAGGCCAGGTTCCTGATGTCAGTTTGCAGGAGGCACTTGGCACTGTCAAACCAGCCACAGTTGCCTGTGGGGGCACCTTGCATCTGGGAGGTATCCTGATCCGTTCGGAATTTCAGCAGGCAGCCGGACACTCCCGGCAAGGGGACCCTTGAGAAGAATGATGGCCTTTCCCCAGAGAAACAAAAGTCACCAGGCCAGGTTCCTGATGTCAGTTTGCAGGAGGCACTTGGCACTGTCAAACCAGCCACAGTTGCCTGTGGTGGTACTTTTGGTCAGGGAGTTATCCTGATCCGTGCGGAATTTCAGCAGGCAGCCGGCCACCACGGGCCTCCTCGCCCTGTACACCTACAATGGCCTTTCCCCAGAGAAACAAAAGTCACCAGGCCAGGTTCCTGATGTCAGTTTGCAGGAGGCACTTGGCACTGTCAAACCAGCCACAGTTGCCTGTGGGGGCACCTTGCATCTGGGAGGTATCCTGATCCGTTCGGAATTTCAGTAGGCAGCCGGCGACTCCAGGCCACCGTGCCCCGGACAAGAATGATGGCCTTTTCCCAGAGAAACAAAAGTTACCAGGCCAGGTTCCTGATGTCAGTTTGCAGGAGGCACTTGGCACTGTCAAACCAGCCACAGTCGCCTGTGGGAGCACCTTGCATCTGGGAGGTATCTTGATCCGTTCGGAATTTCAGCAGGCAGCCGGCCACTCCAGGCCACAGGGAACTGGACACAAACCATGGCCTTTCCCCAGAGAAACAAAAGTCACCAGGCCAGGTTCCTGATGTCAGTTTGCAGGAGGCACTTGGCACTGTCAAACCAGCCACAGTTGCAAGTGGGAGCACCTTGCATCTGGGAGGTATCCTGATCCGTGCGGAATTTCAGCAGGCAGCCGGCCACTCCAGGCCACCGGGCACTGGACACGAACCATGGCCTTTCCCCAGAGAAACAAAAGTCACAAGGCCAGGTTCCTGATGTCAGTTTGCAGGAGGCACTTGGCACTGTCAAACCAGCCACAGTTGCCTGTGGGGGCACCTTGCATCTGGGAGGTATCCTGATCCGTTCGGAATTTCAGCAGGCAGCCGGCCACTCCCGGCAAGGGGACCCTTGAGAAGAATGATGGCCTTTCCCCAGAGAAACAAAAGTCACCAGGCCAGGTTCCTGATGTCAGTTTGCAGGAGGCACTTGGCACTGTCAAACCAGCCACAGTTGCCTGTGGTGGTACTTTTGGTCAGGGAGTTATCCTGATCCGTGCGGAATTTCTGCAGGCAGCCGGCCACCACGGGCCTCCTCGCCCTGTACACTTACAATGGCCTTTCCCCAGAGAAACAAAAGTCACCAGGCCAGGTTCCTGATGTCAGTTTGCAGGAGGCACTTGGCACTGTCAAACCAGCCACAGTTGCCTGTGGGGGCACCTTGCATCCTGGAGGTATCCTGATCCGTGCGGAATTTCAGCAGGCAGCCGGCCACTCCAGGCCACCGGGCACTGGACACGAACCATGGCCTTTCCCCAGAGAAACAAAAGTCACCAGGCCAGGTTCCTGATGTCAGTTTGCAGGAGGCACTTGGCACTGTCAAACCAGCCACAGTTGCCTGTGGGGGCACCTTGCATCTGGGAGGTATCCTGATCCGTGCGGAATTTCAGCAGGCAGCCGGCCACTCCGGTTTACCGGGCCCATGAGAAGAATGATGGCCTTTCCCCAGAGAAACAAAAGTCACCAGGCCAGGTTCCTGATGTCAGTTTGCAGGAGGCACTTGGCACTGTCAAACCAGCCACAGTCGCCTGTGGGGGCACCTTGCATCTGGGAGGTATCTTGATCCATTCGGAATTTCAGCAGGCAGCCGGCCACTCCAGGCCACCGGGAACTGGACACGAACCATGGCCTTCCCCCAGAGAAACAAAAGTCACCAGGCCAGGTTCCTGATGTCAGTTTGCAGGAGGCACTTGGCACTGTCAAACCAGCCACAGTTGCCTGTGGTGGTACCTTCGGTCTGGGAGGCATCCTGATCGGTGCGGAATTTCAGCAGGCAGCCGGCCACTACTGGCCTCCAGGCCCTGTACACCAACAATGGCCTTTCCCCAGAGAAACAAAAGTCACCAGGGCAGCTTCCTGATGTCAGTTTGCAGGAGGCACTTGGCACTGTCAAACCAGCCACAGTTGCCTGTGGGGGCACCTTGCATCTGGGCGGTATCCTGATCCGTTCGGAATTTCAGCAGGCAGCCGGCCACACCCGGCAAGGGGACCCTTGAGAAGAATGATGGCCTTTCCCCAGAGAAACAAAAGTCACCAGGCCAGGTTCCTGATGTCAGTTTGCAGGAGGCACTTGGCACTGTCAAACCAGCCACAGTTGCCTGTGGTGGTACTTTTGGTCAGGGAGGTATCCTGATCCGTGCGGAATTTCTGCAGGCAGCCGGCCACCACGGGCCTCCTCGCCCTGTACACCTACAATGGCCTTTCCCCAGAGAAACAAAAGTCACCAGGCCAGGTTCCTGATGTCAGTTTGCAGGAGGCACTTGGCACTGTCAAACCAGCCACAGGTGCCTCTGGGGGCATTTTTCATATGGGAAGTATCCTGATCCGTGCGGAATTTCAGCAGGCAGCCGGCCACTCCAGGCCACCGGGCACTGGACACGAACCATGGCCTTTCCCCAGAGAAACAAAAGTCACCAGGGCAGCTTCCTGATGTCAGTTTGCAGGAGGCACTTGGCACTGTCAAACCAGCCGCAGGTGCCTCTGGGGGCACCTTGCATCCTGGAGGTATCCTGATCCGTTCGGAATTTCAGCAGGCAGCCGGCCACTCCAGGCCACCGTGCCCCGGACAAGAATGATGGCCTTTTCCCAGGGAAACAAAAGTTACCAGGCCAGGTTCCTGATGTCAGTTTGCAGGAGGCACTTGGCACTGTCAAACCAGCCACAGTTGCCTCTGGGGGCACCTTGCATCCTGGAGGTATCCTGATCCGTGCGGAATTTCAGCAGGCAGCCGGCCACTCCAGGCCACCGGGCACTGGACACGAACCATGGCCTTTCCCCAGAGAAACAAAAGTCAACAGGCCAGGTTCCTGATGTCAGTTTGCAGGAGGCTCTTGGCACTGTCAAACCAGCCACCGTTGCCTGTGGTGGTACTTTCGGTCGGGGAGGCATCCTGGTCCATGAGGAATTTCAGCCGGCAGCCGGCCACTCCGGGCCACCAGGCCCTAGACACGTACGATGACCTTTTCCCAGAGAAACCAAAGTTACCAGGACAGGTTCCTGATGTCAGTTTGCAGTAGGCACTTGGCACTGTCAAACCAGCCACAGTTGCCTCGGGCGGCACCTTTCATTTAGACGGTATCCTGATCCGTGCGGAATTTCAGCAGGCAGCCGGCCACTCCGGGCCTATGGGTCCAGGATATGAACGATGGCCTTTCCCCAGAGAAACAAAAGTCACCAGGCCAGGTTCCTGATGTCAGTTTGCAGGAGGCACTTGGCACTGTCAAACCAGCTGCAGATGCCTGTGGGGGCACCTTGCATCCCGGAGGTATCCTGATCCGTGCGGAATTTCAGCAGGCAGCCGGCCACTCCAGGCCACCGGGCACTGGACACGAACCATGGCCTTTCCCCAGAAAAACAAAAGTCACCAGGGTAGCTTCCTGATGTCAGTTTGCAGGAGGCACTTGGCACTGTCAAACCAGCCACAGTTGCCTGTGGGGGCACCTTGCATCCTGGAGGTATCCAGATCCGTGCGGAATTTCAGCAGGCAGCCGGCCACTCCGGTTTACCGGGCCCATGAGAAGAATGATGGCCTTTCCCCAGAGAAACAAAAGTCACCAGGCCAGGTTCCTGATGTCAGTTTGCTGGAGGCACTTGGCACTGTCAAACCAGCCACAGTTGCCTGTGGGGGCACCTTGCATCTGGGAGGTATCTTGATCCATTCGGAATTTCAGCAGGCAGCCGGCCACTCCAGGCCACCGGGAACTGGACACGAACCATGGCCTTTCCCCAGAGAAACAAAAGTCACCAGGCCAGGTTCCTGATGTCAGTTTGCAGGAGGCACTTGGCACTGTCAAACCAGCCACAGTTGCCTGTGGGGGCACCTTGCATCTGGGAGGTATCCTGATCCGTTCGGAATTTCAGCAGGCAGCCGGCCACTCCCGGCAAGGGGACCCTTGAGAAGAATGATGGCCTTTCCCCAGAGAAACAAAAGTCACCAGGCCAGGTTCCTGATGTCAGTTTGCAGGAGGCACTTGGCACTGTCAAACCAGCCACAGCTGCCTGTGGTGGTACTTTTGGTCAGGGAGTTATCCTGATCCGTGCGGAATTTCTGCAGGCAGCCGGCCACCACGGGCCTCCTCGCCCTGTACACCTACAATGGCCTTTCCCCAGAGAAACAAAAGTCACCAGGCCAGGTTCCTGATGTCAGTTTGCAGGAGGCACTTGGCACTGTCAAACCAGCTGCAGATGCCTGTGGGGGCACCTTGCATCCTGGAGGTATCCTGATCCGTGCGGAATTTCAGCAGGCAGCCGGCCACTCCAGGCCACCGGGCACTGGACACGAACCATGGCCTTTCCCCAGAAAAACAAAAGTCACCAGGGTAGCTTCCTGATGTCAGTTTGCAGGAGGCACTTGGCACTGTCAAACCAGCCACAGTTGCCTGTGGGGGCACCTTGCATCTGGGAGGTATCCTGATCCGTTCGGAATTTCAGTAGGCAGCCGGCGACTCCAGGCCACCGTGCCCCAGACAAGAATGATGGCCTTTTCCCAGAGAAACAAAAGTTACCAGGCCAGGTTCCTGATGTCAGTTTGCAGGAGGCACTTGGCACTGTCAAACCAGCCACAGTTGCCTGTGGGGGCACCTTGCATCCTGGAGGTATCCTGATCCGTGCGGAATTTCAGCAGGCAGCCGGCCACTCCGGTTTACCGGGCCCATGAGAAGAATGATGGCCTTTCCCCAGAGAAACAAAAGTCACCAGGCCAGGTTCCTGATGTCAGTTTGCAGGAGGCTCTTGGCACTGTCAAACCAGCCACAGTTGCCTGTGGGGGCACCTTGCATCTGGGAGGTATCTTGATCCATTCGGAATTTCAGCAGGCAGCCGGCCACTCCAGGCCACCGGGAACTGGACACGAACCATGGCCTTTCCCCAGAGAAACAAAAGTCACCAGGCCAGGTTCCTGATGTCAGTTTGCAGGAGGCACTTGGCACTGTCAAACCAGCCACAGTTGCCTGTGGGGGCACCTTGCATCTGGGAGGTATCCTGATCCGTTCGGAATTTCAGCAGGCAGCCGGCCACTCCCGCCAAGGGGACCCTTGAGAAGAATGATGGCCTTTCCCCAGAGAAACAAAAGTCACCAGGCCAGGTTCCTGATGTCAGTTTGCAGGAGGCACTTGGCACTGTCAAACCAGCCACAGTTTCCTGTGGTGGTACTTTTGGTCAGGGAGTTATCCTGATCCGTGCGGAATTTCAGCAGGCAGCCGGCCACCACGGGCCTCCTCGCCCTGTACACCTACAATGGCCTTTCCCCAGAGAAACAAAAGTCACCAGGCCAGGTTCCTGATGTCAGTTTGCAGGAGGCACTTGGCACTGTCAAACCAGCCACAGTTGCCTGTGGTGGTACTTTTGGTCAGGGAGTTATCCTGATCCGTGCGGAATTTCAGCAGGCAGCCGGCCACCACGGGCCTCCTCGCCCTGTACACCTACAATGGCCTTTCCCCAGAGAAACAAAAGTCACCAGGCCAGGTTCCTGATGTCAGTTTGCAGGAGGCACTTGGCACTGTCAAACCAGCCACAGTTGCCTGTGGTGGTACTTTTGGTCAGGGAGGTATCCTGATCCGTGCGGAATTTCTGCAGGCAGCCGGCCACCACGGGCCTCCTCGCCCTGTACACCTACAATGGCCTTTCCCCAGAGAAACAAAAGTCACCAGGCCAGGTTCCTGATGTCAGTTTGCAGGAGGCACTTGGCACTGTCAAACCAGCCACAGTTGCCTGTGGTGGTACTTTTGGTCAGGGAGGTATCCTGATCCGTGCGGAATTTCTGCAGGCAGCCGGCCACCACGGGCCTCCTCGCCCTGTACACCTACAATGGCCTTTCCCCAGAGAAACAAAAGTCACCAGGCCAGGTTCCTGATGTCAGTTTGCAGGAGGCACTTGGCACTGTCAAACCAGCCACAGTTGCCTGTGGTGGTACTTTTGGTCAGGGAGGTATCCTGATCCGTGCGGAATTTCTGCAGGCAGCCGGCCACCACGGGCCTCCTCGCCCTGTACACCTGCAATGGCCTTTCCCCAGAGAAACAAAAGTCACCAGGCCAGGTTCCTGATGTCAGTTTGCAGGAGGCACTTGGCACTGTCAAACCAGCCACAGGTGCCTCTGGGGGCATTTTTCATATGGGAAGTATCCTGATCCGTGCGGAATTTCAGCAGGCAGCCGGCCACTCCAGGCCACCGGGCACTGGACACGAACCATGGCCTTTCCCCAGAGAAACAAAAGTCACCAGGCCAGGTTCCTGATGTCAGTTTGCAGGAGGCACTTGGCACTGTCAAACCAGCCACAGTTGCCTCTGGGGGCACCTTGCATCTGGGAGGTATCCTGATCCGTTCGGAATTTCAGCAGGCAGCCGGCCACTACCGGCCTCCACGCCCTGGACACGTACAATGGACTTTCCCCAGAGAAACAAAAGTCACCAGGCCAGGTTCCTGATGTCAGTTTGCAGGAGGCACTTGGCACTGTCAAACCAGCTGCAGATGCCTGTGGGGGCACCTTGCATCTGGGAGGTATCCTGATCCGTGCGGAATTTCAGCAGGCAGCCGGCCACTCCAGGCCACCGGGCACTGGACACGAACCATGGCCTTTCCCCAGAGAAACAAAAGTCAACAGGCCAGGTTCCTGATGTCAGTTTGCAGGAGGTACTTGGCACTGTCAAAGCAGCCAGAGTTGCCTGTGGGGGCACCTTGCATCTGGGAGGTTTCCTGATCCATTCGGAATTTCAGCAGGTAGCCGGCAACACCGGGCCACCGGGCCACCGGTCCCCGGGGAAGAATGATGGCCTTTCCCCTGAGAAACAAAAGTCACCAGGCCAGGTTCCTGATGTCAGTTTGCAGGAGGCACTTGGCACTGTCAAACCAGCCGCAGGTGCCTCTGGGGGCACCTTGCATCCTGGAGGTATCCTGATCCGTTCGGAATTTCAGCAGGCAGCCGGCGACTCCTGGCCACCGTGCCCCGGACAAGAATGATGGCCTTTTCCCAGGGAAACAAAAGTTACCAGGCCAGGTTCCTGATGTCAGTTTGCAGGAGGCACTTGGCACTGTCAAACCAGCCAGAGTTGCCTGTGGGGGCACCTTGCATCCTGGAGGTATCCTGATCCGTGCGGAATTTCAGCAGGCAGCCGGCCACTCCAGGCCACCGGGCACTGGACACGAACCATGGCCTTTCCCCAGAGAAACAAAAGTCACCAGGCCAGGTTCCTGATGTCAGTTTGCAGGAGGCTCTTGGCACTGTCAAACCAGCCACAGTTGCCTGTGGTGGTACTTTCGGTCGGGGAGGCATCCTGGTCCATGAGGAATTTCAGCCGGCAGCCGGCCACTCCGGGCCACAAGGCCCTAGACACGTACGATGACCTTTTCCCAGAGAAACCAAAGTTACCAGGACAGGTTCCTGATGTCAGTTTGCAGTAGGCACTTGGCACTGTCAAACCAGCCACAGTTGCCTCGGGCGGCACCTTTCATTTAGACGGTATCCTGATCCGTGCGGAATTTCAGCAGGCAGCCGGCCACTCCGGGCCTACGGGTCCAGGATATGAACGATGGCCTTTCCCCAGAGAAACAAAAGTCACCAGGCCAGGTTCCTGATGTCAGTTTGCAGGAGGCACTTGGCACTGTCAAACCAGCTGCAGATGCCTGTGGGGGCACCTTGCATCCTGGAGGTATCCTGATCCGTGCGGAATTTCAGCAGGCAGCCGGCCACTCCAGGCCACCGGGCACTGGACACGAACCATGGCCTTTCCCCAGAAAAACAAAAGTCACCAGGGTAGCTTCCTGATGTCAGTTTGCAGGAGGCACTTGGCACTGTCAAACCAGCCACAGTTGCCTGTGGGGGCACCTTGCATCTGGGAGGTATCCTGATCCGTTCGGAATTTCAGTAGGCAGCCGGCGACTCCAGGCCGCCGTGCCCCGGACAAGAATGATGGCCTTTTCCCAGAGAAACAAAAGTTACCAGGCCAGGTTCCTGATGTCAGTTTGCAGGAGGCACTTGGCACTGTCAAACCAGCCACAGTTGCCTGTGGGGGCACCTTGCATCCTGGAGGTATCCTGATCCGTGCGGAATTTCAGCAGGCAGACGGCCACTCCGGTTTACCGGGCCCATGAGAAGAATGATGGCCTTTCCCCAGAGAAACAAAAGTCACCAGGCCAGGTTCCTGATGTCAGTTTGCTGGAGGCACTTGGCACTGTCAAACCAGCCACAGTTGCCTGTGGGGGCACCTTGCATCTGGGAGGTATCTTGATCCATTCGGAATTTCAGCAGGCAGCCGGCCACTCCAGGCCACCGGGAACAGGACACGAACCATGGCCTTTCCCCAGAGAAACAAAAGTCACCAGGCCAGGTTCCTGATGTCAGTTTGCAGGAGGCACTTGGCACTGTCAAACCAGCCACAGTTGCCTGTGGGGGCACCTTGCATCTGGGAGGTATCCTGATCCGTTCGGAATTTCAGCAGGCAGCCGGCCACTCCCGGCAAGGGGACCCTTGAGAAGAATGATGGCCTTTCCCCAGAGAAACAAAAGTCACCAGGCCAGGTTCCTGATGTCAGTTTGCAGGAGGCACTTGGCACTGTCAAACCAGCCACAGTTGCCTGTGGTGGTACTTTTGGTCAGGGAGTTATCCTGATCCGTGCGGAATTTCAGCAGGCAGCTGGCCACCAAGGGCCTCCTCGCCCTGTACACCTACAATGGCCTTTCCCCAGAGAAACAAAAGTCACCAGGCCAGGTTCCTGATGTCAGTTTGCAGGAGGCACTTGGCACTGTCAAACCAGCCACAGTTGCCTGTGGGGGCACCTTGCATCCTGGAGGTATCCTGATCCGTGCGGAATTTCAGCAGGCAGCCGGCCACTCCAGGCCACCGGGCACTGGACACGAACCATGGCCTTTCCCCAGAGAAACAAAAGTCACCAGGCCAGGTTCCTGATGTCAGTTTGCAGGAGGCACTTGGCACTGTCAAACAAGCCACAGTTGCCTGTGGGGGCACCTTGCATCTGGGAGGTATCCTGATCCGTTCGGAATTTCAGCAGGCAGCCGGCCACTCCGGTGTACCGGGCCCATGAGAAGAATGATGGCCTTTCCCCAGAGAAACAAAAGTCACCAGGCCAGGTTCCTGATGTCAGTTTGCAGGAGGCACTTGGCACTGTCAAACCAGCCACAGTCGCCTGTGGGGGCACCTTGCATCTGGGAGGTATCTTGATCCATTCGGAATTTCAGCAGGCAGCCGGCCACTCCAGGCCACCGGGCACTGGACACGAACCATGGCCTTTCCCCAGAGAAACAAAAGTCACCAGGCCAGGTTCCTGATGTCAGTTTGCTGGCGGCACTTGGCACTGTCAAACTACCCACAGTTGCAAGTGGGAGCACCTTGCATCTGGGAGGTATCCTGATCCGTTCGGAATTTCAGCAGGCAGCCGGCCACTCCAGGCCACCGGGAACTGGACACGAACCATGGCCTTTCCCCAGAGAAACAAAAGTCACCAGGCCAGGTTCCTGATGTCAGTTTGCTGGAGGCACTTGGCACTGTCAAACCAGCCACAGTCGCCTGTGGGGGCACCTTGCATCTGGGAGGTATCTTGATCCATTCAGAATTTCAGCAGGCAGCCGGCCACTCCCGGTCACCGGGAACTGGACACGAACCATGGCCTTTCCCCAGAGAAACAAAAGTCACCAGGCCAGGTTCCTGATGTCAGTTTGCAGGAGGCACTTGGCACTGTCAAACCAGCCACTGTTGCCTGTGGGGGCACCTTGCATCCTGGAGGTATCCTGATCCGTGCGGAACTTCAGCAGGCAGCCGGCCACTCCAGGCCACCGGGCACTGGACACGAACCATGGCCTTTCCCCAGAGAAACAAAAGTCACCAGGCCAGGTTCCTGATGTCAGTTTGCAGGAGGCACTTGGCACTGTCAAACCAGCCACAGTTGCCTGTGGGGGCACCTTGCATCTGGGAGGTATCCTGATCCGTTCGAAATTTCTGTAGGCAGCCGGCTACTCCGGGCCACCGGGCCCCAGGCAAGAATGATGGCCTATTCCCAGGGAAACAAAAGTTACCAGGCCAGGTTCCTGATGTCAGTTTGCAGGAGGCACTTGGCACTGTCAAACCAGCCACAGTTGCCTGTGGTGGTAGTTTCGGTCTGGGAGGCCTCCTGATCCGTGCGGAATTTCTGCAGGCCGCCGGCCACTCCAGGCCACCGGGCACTGGATATGAACCATGGCCTTTCCCCAGAGAAACAAAAGTCACCAGGCCAGGTTCCTGATGTCAGTTTGCAGGAGGCACTTGGCACTGTCAAACCAGCCACAGTTGCCTGTGGTGGTACTTTCGGTCTGGGAGGCATCCTGATCCGTGCGGAATTTCTGCAGGCAGCCGGCCACTCCAGGCCACCGGGCACTGGATATGAACCATGGCCTTTCCCCAGAGAAACAAAAGTCACCAGGCCAGGTTCCTGATGTCAGTTTGCAGGAGGCACTTGGCACTGTCAAACCAGCCACAGGTGCCTGTGGTGGTACTTTCGGTCTGGGAGGCATCCTGATCCGTGCGGAATTTCTGCAGGCAGCCAGCCACTCCAGGCCACCGGGCACTGGATATGAACGATGGCCTTTCCCCAGAGAAACAAAAGTCACCAGGCCATGTTCCTGATGTCAGTTTGCAGGAGGCACTTGGCACTGTCAAACCAGCCACAGTTGCCTGTGGTGGTACTTTCGGTCTGGGAGGTATCCTGATCCGTGCGGAATTTCAGCAGGCAGCCAGCCACTCCGGGCCTCCAGGCCCTGGACACATACAATGGCCTTTCCCCAGAGAAACAAAAGTCACCAGGCCAGGTTCCTGATGTCAGTTTGCAGGAGGCACTTGGCACTGTCAAACCAGCCACAGTTGCTTGTGGGGGCACCTTGCATCCTGGAGGTATCCTGATCCGTGCGGAATTTCAGCAGGCAGCCGGCCACTCCAGGCCACCGGGCACTGGACACGAACCATGGCCTTTCCCCAGAGAAACAAAAGTCACCAGGCCAGGTTCCTGATGTCAGTTTGCAGGAGGCTCTTGGCACTGTCAAACCAGCCACAGTTGCCTGTGGTGGTACTTTCGGTCGGGGAGGCATCCTGGTCCATGAGGAATTTCAGCCGGCAGCCGGCCACTCCGGGCCACCAGGCCCTAGACACGTACGATGACCTTTTCCCAGAGAAACCAAAGTTACCAGGACAGGTTCCTGATGTCAGTTTGCAGTAGGCACTTGGCACTGTCAAACCAGCCACAGTTGCCTCGGGCGGCACCTTTCATTTAGACGGTATCCTGATCCGTGCGGAATTTCAGCAGGCAGCCGGCTACTCCGGGCCACCGTGCCCCGGACAAGAATGATGGCCTTTTCCCAGAGAAACAAAAGTTACCAGGCCAGGTTCCTGATGTCAGTTTGCAGGAGGCACTTGGCACTGTCAAACCAGCCACAGTTGCCTGTGGGGGCACCTTGCATCCTGGAGGTATCCTGATCCGTGCGGAATTTCAGCAGGCAGCCGGCCACTCCGGTTTACCGGGCCCATGAGAAGAATGATGGCCTTTCCCCAGAGAAACAAAAGTCACCAGGCCAGGTTCCTGATGTCAGTTTGCAGGAGGCACTTGGCACTGTCAAACCAGCCACAGTTTCCTGTGGTGGTACTTTTGGTCAGGGAGATATCCTGATCCGTGCGGAATTTCAGCAGGCAGCCGGCCACCAGGGGCCTCCTCGCCCTGTACACCTACAATGGCCTTTCCCCAGAGAAACAAAAGTCACCAGGCCAGGTTCCTGATGTCAGTTTGCAGGAGGCACTTGGCACTGTCAAACCAGCCACAGTTGCCTGTGGTGGTACTTTTGGTCAGGGAGGTATCCTGATCCGTGCGGAATTTCTGCAGGCAGCCGGCCACCACGGGCCTCCTCGCCCTGTACACCTGCAATGGCCTTTCCCCAGAGAAACAAAAGTCACCAGGCCAGGTTCCTGATGTCAGTTTGCAGGAGGCACTTGGCACTGTCAAACCAGCCACAGGTGCCTCTGGGGGCATTTTTCATATGGGAAGTATCCTGATCCGTGCGGAATTTCAGCAGGCAGCCGGCCACTCCAGGCCACCGGGCACTGGACACGAACCATGGCCTTTCCCCAGAGAAACAAAAGTCACCAGGGCAGCTTCCTGATGTCAGTTTGCAGGAGGCACTTGGCACTGTCAAACCAGCCACAGTTGCCTCTGGGGGCACCTTGCATCTGGGCGGTATCCTGATCCGTTCGGAATTTCAGCAGGCAGCCGGCCACTACCGGCCTCCACGCCCTGGACACGTACAATGGACTTTCCCCAGAGAAACAAAAGTCACCAGGCCAGGTTCCTGATGTCAGTTTGCAGGAGGCACTTGGCACTGTCAAACCAGCTGCAGATGCCTGTGGGGGCACCTTGCATCTGGGAGGTATCCTGATCCGTGCGGAATTTCAGCAGGCAGCCGGCCACTCCAGGCCACCGGGCACTGGACACGAACCATGGCCTTTCCCCAGAGAAACAAAAGTCAACAGGCCAGGTTCCTGATGTCAGTTTGCAGGAGGTACTTGGCACTGTCAAAGCAGCCAGAGTTGCCTGTGGGGGCACCTTGCATCTGGGAGGTATCCTGATCCATTCGGAATTTCAGCAGGTAGCCGGCAACACCGGGCCACCGGGCCACCGGTCCCCGGGGAAGAATGATGGCCTTTCCCCTGAGAAACAAAAGTCACCAGGCCAGGTTCCTGATGTCAGTTTGCAGGAGGCACTTGGCACTGTCAAACCAGCCGCAGGTGCCTCTGGGGGCACCTTGCATCCTGGAGGTATCCTGATCCGTTCGGAATTTCAGCAGGCAGCCGGCGACTCCTGGCCACCGTGCCCCGGACAAGAATGATGGCCTTTTCCCAGGGAAACAAAAGTCACCAGGCCAGGTTCCTGATGTCAGTTTGCAGGAGGCACTTGGCACTGTCAAACCAGCTGCAGATGCCTGTGGGGGCACCTTGCATCCTGGAGGTATCCTGATCCGTGCGGAATTTCAGCAGGCAGCCGGCCACTCCAGGCCACCGGGCACTGGACACGAACCATGGCCTTTCCCCAGAAAAACAAAAGTCACCAGGGTAGCTTCCTGATGTCAGTTTGCAGGAGGCACTTGGCACTGTCAAACCAGCCACAGTTGCCTGTGGGGGCACCTTGCATCTGGGAGGTATCCTGATCCGTTCGGAATTTCAGTAGGCAGCCGGCGACTCCAGGCCACCGTGCCCCGGACAAGAATGATGGCCTTTTCCCAGAGAAACAAAAGTTACCAGGCCAGGTTCCTGATGTCAGTTTGCAGGAGGCACTTGGCACTGTCAAACCAGCCACAGTTGCCTGTGGGGGCACCTTGCATCCTGGAGGTATCCTGATCCGTGCGGAATTTCAGCAGGCAGCCGGCCACTCCGGTTTACCGGGCCCATGAGAAGAATGATGGCCTTTCCCCAGAGAAACAAAAGTCACCAGGCCAGGTTCCTGATGTCAGTTTGCAGGAGGCTCTTGGCACTGTCAAACCAGCCACAGTTGCCTGTGGGGGCACCTTGCATCTGGGAGGTATCTTGATCCATTCGGAATTTCAGCAGGCAGCCGGCCACTCCAGGCCACCGGGAACTGGACACGAACCATGGCCTTTCCCCAGAGAAACAAAAGTCACCAGGCCAGGTTCCTGATGTCAGTTTGCAGGAGGCACTTGGCACTGTCAAACCAGCCACAGTTGCCTGTGGGGGCACCTTGCATCTGGGAGGTATCCTGATCCGTTCGGAATTTCAGCAGGCAGCCGGCCACTCCCGCCAAGGGGACCCTTGAGAAGAATGATGGCCTTTCCCCAGAGAAACAAAAGTCACCAGGCCAGGTTCCTGATGTCAGTTTGCAGGAGGCACTTGGCACTGTCAAACCAGCCACAGTTTCCTGTGGTGGTACTTTTGGTCAGGGAGTTATCCTGATCCGTGCGGAATTTCAGCAGGCAGCCGGCCACCACGGGCCTCCTCGCCCTGTACACCTACAATGGCCTTTCCCCAGAGAAACAAAAGTCACCAGGCCAGGTTCCTGATGTCAGTTTGCAGGAGGCACTTGGCACTGTCAAACCAGCCACAGTTGCCTGTGGTGGTACTTTTGGTCAGGGAGGTATCCTGATCCGTGCGGAATTTCTGCAGGCAGCCGGCCACTCCAGGCCACCGGGCACTGGACACGAACCATGGCCTTTCCCCAGAGAAACAAAAGTCACCAGGCCAGGTTCCTGATGTCAGTTTGCAGGAGGCACTTGGCACTGTCAAACCAGCCACAGGTGCCTCTGGGGGCATTTTTCATATGGGAAGTATCCTGATCCGTGCGGAATTTCAGCAGGCAGCCGGCCACTCCAGGCCACCGGGCACTGGACACGAACCATGGCCTTTCCCCAGAAAAACAAAAGTCACCAGGGCAGCTTCCTGATGTCAGTTTGCAGGAGGCACTTGGCACTGTCAAACCAGCCACAGTTGCCTCTGGGGGCACCTTGCATCTGGGCGGTATCCTGATCCGTTCGGAATTTCAGCAGGCAGCCGGCCATTACCGGCCTCCACGCCCTGGACACGTACAATGGACTTTCCCCAGAGAAACAAAAGTCACCAGGCCAGGTTCCTGATGTCAGTTTGCAGGAGGCACTTGGCACTGTCAAACCAGCTGCAGATGCCTGTGGGGGCACCTTGCATCTGGGAGGTATCCTGATCCGTGCGGAATTTCAGCAGGCAGCCGGCCACTCCAGGCCACCGGGCACTGGACACGAACCATGGCCTTTCCCCAGAGAAACAAAAGTCAACAGGCCAGGTTCCTGATGTCAGTTTGCAGGAGGTACTTGGCACTGTCAAAGCAGCCAGAGTTGCCTGTGGGGGCACCTTGCATCTGGGAGGTATCCTGATCCATTCGGAATTTCAGCAGGTAGCCGGCAACACCGGGCCACCGGGCCACCGGTCCCCGGGGAAGAATGATGGCCTTTCCCCTGAGAAACAAAAGTCACCAGGCCAGGTTCCTGATGTCAGTTTGCAGGAGGCACTTGGCACTGTCAAACCAGCCGCAGGTGCCTCTGGGGGCACCTTGCATCCTGGAGGTATCCTGATCCGTTCGGAATTTCAGCAGGCAGCCGGCGACTCCTGGCCACCGTGCCCCGGACAAGAATGATGGCCTTTTCCCAGGGAAACAAAAGTTACCAGGCCAGGTTCCTGATGTCAGTTTGCAGGAGGCACTTGGCACTGTCAAACCAGCCAGAGTTGCCTGTGGGGGCACCTTGCATCCTGGAGGTATCCTGATCCGTGCGGAATTTCAGCAGGCAGCCGGCCACTCCAGGCCACCGGGAACTGGACACGAACCATGGCCTTTCCCCAGAGAAACAAAAGTCACCAGGCCAGGTTCCTGATGTCAGTTTGCAGGAGGCTCTTGGCACTGTCAAACCAGCCACAGTTGCCTGTGGTGGTACTTTCGGTCGGGGAGGCATCCTGGTCCATGAGGAATTTCAGCCGGCAGCCGGCCACTCCGGGCCACCAGGCCCTAGACACGTACGATGACCTTTTCCCAGAGAAACCAAAGTTACCAGGACAGGTTCCTGATGTCAGTTTGCAGTAGGCACTTGGCACTGTCAAACCAGCCACAGTTGCCTCGGGCGGCACCTTTCATTTAGACGGTATCCTGATCCGTGCGGAATTTCAGCAGGCAGCCGGCCACTCCGGGCCTACGGGTCCAGGATATGAACGATGGCCTTTCCCCAGAGAAACAAAAGTCACCAGGCCAGGTTCCTGATGTCAGTTTGCAGGAGGCACTTGGCACTGTCAAACCAGCTGCAGATGCCTGTGGGGGCACCTTGCATCCTGGAGGTATCCTGATCCGTGCGGAATTTCAGCAGGCAGCCGGCCACTCCAGGCCACCGGGCACTGGACACGAACCATGGCCTTTCCCCAGAAAAACAAAAGTCACCAGGGTAGCTTCCTGATGTCAGTTTGCAGGAGGCACTTGGCACTGTCAAACCAGCCACAGTTGCCTGTGGGGGCACCTTGCATCTGGGAGGTATCCTGATCCGTTCGGAATTTCAGTAGGCAGCCGGCGACTCCAGGCCACCGTGCCCCGGACAAGAATGATGGCCTTTTCCCAGAGAAACAAAAGTTACCAGGCCAGGTTCCTGATGTCAGTTTGCAGGAGGCACTTGGCACTGTCAAACCAGCCACAGTTGCCTGTGGGGGCACCTTGCATACTGGAGGTATCCTGATCCGTGCGGAATTTCAGCAGGCAGCCGGCCACTCCGGTTTACCGGGCCCATGAGAAGAATGATGGCCTTTCCCCAGAGAAACAAAAGTCACCAGGCCAGGTTCCTGATGTCAGTTTGCTGGAGGCACTTGGCACTGTCAAACCAGCCACAGTTGCCTGTGGGGGCACCTTGCATCTGGGAGGTATCTTGATCCATTCGGAATTTCAGCAGGCAGCCGGCCACTCCAGGCCACCGGGAACTGGACACGAACCATGGCCTTTCCCCAGAGAAACAAAAGTCACCAGGCCAGGTTCCTGATGTCAGTTTGCAGGAGGCACTTGGCACTGTCAAACCAGCCACAGTTGCCTCTGGGGGCACCTTGCATCTGGGAGGTATCCTGATCCGTTCGGAATTTCAGCAGGCAGCCGGCCACTCCCGGCAAGGGGACCCTTGAGAAGAATGATGGCCTTTCCCCAGAGAAACAAAAGTCACCAGGCCAGGTTCCTGATGTCAGTTTGCAGGAGGCACTTGGCACTGTCAAACCAGCCACAGTTGCCTGTGGTGGTTCTTTTGGTCAGGGAGTTATCCTGATCCGTGCGGAATTTCTGCAGGCAGCCGGCCACCACGGGCCTCCTCGCCCTGTACACCTACAATGGCCTTTCCCCAGAGAAACAAAAGTCACCAGGCCAGGTTCCTGATGTCAGTTTGCAGGAGGCACTTGGCACTGTCAAACCAGCTGCAGATGCCTGTGGGGGCACCTTGCATCCTGGAGGTATCCTGATCCGTGCGGAATTTCAGCAGGCAGCCGGCCACTCCAGGCCACCGGGCACTGGACACGAACCATGGCCTTTCCCCAGAAAAACAAAAGTCACCAGGGTAGCTTCCTGATGTCAGTTTGCAGGAGGCACTTGGCACTGTCAAACCAGCCACAGTTGCCTGTGGGGGCACCTTGCATCTGGGAGGTATCCTGATCCGTTCGGAATTTCAGTAGGCAGCCGGCGACTCCAGGCCACCGTGCCCCGGACAAGAATGATGGCCTTTTCCCAGAGAAACAAAAGTTACCAGGCCAGGTTCCTGATGTCAGTTTGCAGGAGGCACTTGGCACTGTCAAACCAGCCAGAGTTGCCTGTGGGGGCACCTTGCATCCTGGAGGTATCCTGATCCGTGCGGAATTTCAGCAGGCAGACGGCCACTCCGGTTTACCGGGCCCATGAGAAGAATGATGGCCTTTCCCCAGAGAAACAAAAGTCACCAGGCCAGGTTCCTGATGTCAGTTTGCAGGAGGCACTTGGCACTGTCAAACCAGCCACAGTTTCCTGTGGTGGTACTTTTGGTCAGGGAGATATCCTGATCCGTGCGGAATTTCAGCAGGCAGCCGGCCACCAGGGGCCTCCTCGCCCTGTACACCTACAATGGCCTTTCCCCAGAGAAACAAAAGTCACCAGGCCAGGTTCCTGATGTCAGTTTGCAGGAGGCACTTGGCACTGTCAAACCAGCCACAGTTGCCTGTGGTGGTACTTTTGGTCAGGGAGGTATCCTGATCCGTGCGGAATTTCTGCAGGCAGCCGGCCACCACGGGCCTCCTCGCCCTGTACACCTGCAATGGCCTTTCCCCAGAGAAACAAAAGTCACCAGGCCAGGTTCCTGATGTCAGTTTGCAGGAGGCACTTGGCACTGTCAAACCAGCCACAGGTGCCTCTGGGGGCATTTTTCATATGGGAAGTATCCTGATCCGTGCGGAATTTCAGCAGGCAGCCGGCCACTCCAGGCCACCGGGCACTGGACACGAACCATGGCCTTTCCCCAGAGAAACAAAAGTCACCAGGGCAGCTTCCTGATGTCAGTTTGCAGGAGGCACTTGGCACTGTCAAACCAGCCACAGTTGCCTCTGGGGGCACCTTGCATCTGGGCGGTATCCTGATCCGTTCGGAATTTCAGCAGGCAGCCGGCCACTACCGGCCTCCACGCCCTGGACACGTACAATGGACTTTCCCCAGAGAAACAAAAGTCACCAGGCCAGGTTCCTGATGTCAGTTTGCAGGAGGCACTTGGCACTGTCAAACCAGCTGCAGATGCCTGTGGGGGCACCTTGCATCTGGGAGGTATCCTGATCCGTGCGGAATTTCAGCAGGCAGCCGGCCACTCCAGGCCACCGGGCACTGGACACGAACCATGGCCTTTCCCCAGAGAAACAAAAGTCAACAGGCCAGGTTCCTGATGTCAGTTTGCAGGAGGTACTTGGCACTGTCAAAGCAGCCAGAGTTGCCTGTGGGGGCACCTTGCATCTGGGAGGTATCCTGATCCATTCGGAATTTCAGCAGGTAGCCGGCAACACCGGGCCACCGGGCCACCGGTCCCCGGGGAAGAATGATGGCCTTTCCCCTGAGAAACAAAAGTCACCAGGCCAGGTTCCTGATGTCAGTTTGCAGGAGGCACTTGGCACTGTCAAACCAGCCGCAGGTGCCTCTGGGGGCACCTTGCATCCTGGAGGTATCCTGATCCGTTCGGAATTTCAGCAGGCAGCCGGCGACTCCTGGCCACCGTGCCCCGGACAAGAATGATGGCCTTTTCCCAGGGAAACAAAAGTTACCAGGCCAGGTTCCTGATGTCAGTTTGCAGGAGGCACTTGGCACTGTCAAACCAGCCAGAGTTGCCTGTGGGGGCACCTTGCATCCTGGAGGTATCCTGATCCGTGCGGAATTTCAGCAGGCAGCCGGCCACTCCAGGTCACCGGGCACTGGACACGAACCATGGCCTTTCCCCAGAGAAACAAAAGTCACCAGGCCAGGTTCCTGATGTCAGTTTGCAGGAGGCTCTTGGCACTGTCAAACCAGCCACAGTTGCCTGTGGTGGTACTTTCGGTCGGGGAGGCATCCTGGTCCATGAGGAATTTCAGCCGGCAGCCGGCCACTCCAGGCCACCGGGCACTGGACACGAACCATGGCCTTTTCCCAGAGAAACCAAAGTTACCAGGACAGGTTCCTGATGTCAGTTTGCAGGAGGCACTTGGCACTGTCAAACCAGCCACAGTTGCCTCGGGCGGCACCTTTCATTTAGACGGTATCCTGATCCGTGCGGAATTTCAGCAGGCAGCCGGCCACTCCGGGCCTACGGGTCCAGGATATGAACGATGGCCTTTCCCCAGAGAAACAAAAGTCACCAGGCCAGGTTCCTGATGTCAGTTTGCAGGAGGCACTTGGCACTGTCAAACCAGCTGCAGATGCCTGTGGGGGCACCTTGCATCCTGGAGGTATCCTGATCCGTGCGGAATTTCAGCAGGCAGCCGGCCACTCCAGGCCACCGGGCACTGGACACGAACCATGGCCTTTCCCCAGAAAAACAAAAGTCACCAGGGTAGCTTCCTGATGTCAGTTTGCAGGAGGCACTTGGCACTGTCAAACCAGCCACAGTTGCCTGTGGGGGCACCTTGCATCTGGGAGGTATCCTGATCCGTGCGGAATTTCAGTAGGCAGCCGGCGACTCCAGGCCACCGTGCCCCGGACAAGAATGATGGCCTTTTCCCAGAGAAACAAAAGTTACCAGGCCAGGTTCCTGATGTCAGTTTGCAGGAGGCACTTGGCACTGTCAAACCAGCCACAGTTGCCTGTGGGGGCACCTTGCATCCTGGAGGTATCCTGATCCGTGCGGAATTTCAGCAGGCAGCCGGCCACTCCGGTTTACCGGGCCCATGAGAAGAATGATGGCCTTTCCCCAGAGAAACAAAAGTCACCAGGCCAGGTTCCTGATGTCAGTTTGCTGGAGGCACTTGGCACTGTCAAACCAGCCACAGTTGCCTGTGGGGGCACCTTGCATCTGGGAGGTATCTTGATCCATTCGGAATTTCAGCAGGCAGCCGGCCACTCCAGGCCACCGGGAACTGGACACGAACCATGGCCTTTCCCCAGAGAAACAAAAGTCACCAGGCCAGGTTCCTGATGTCAGTTTGCAGGAGGCACTTGGCACTGTCAAACCAGCCACAGTTGCCTGTGGGGGCACCTTGCATCTGGGAGGTATCCTGATCCGTTCGGAATTTCAGCAGGCAGCCGGCCACTCCCGGCAAGGGGACCCTTGAGAAGAATGATGGCCTTTCCCCAGAGAAACAAAAGTCACCAGGCCAGGTTCCTGATGTCAGTTTGCAGGAGGCACTTGGCACTGTCAAACCAGCCACAGTTGCCTGTGGTGGTACTTTTGGTCAGGGAGTTATCCTGATCCGTGCGGAATTTCTGCAGGCAGCCGGCCACCACGGGCCTCCTCGCCCTGTACACCTACAATGGCCTTTCCCCAGAGAAACAAAAGTCAACAGGCCAGGTTCCTGATGTCAGTTTGCAGGAGGCACTTGGCACTGTCAAACCAGCTGCAGATGCCTGTGGGGGCACCTTGCATCCTGGAGGTATCCTGATCCGTGCGGAATTTCAGCAGGCAGCCGGCCACTCCAGGCCACCGGGCACTGGACACGAACCATGGCCTTTCCCCAGAAAAACAAAAGTCACCAGGGTAGCTTCCTGATGTCAGTTTGCAGGAGGCACTTGGCACTGTCAAACCAGCCACAGTTGCCTGTGGGGGCACCTTGCATCTGGGAGGTATCCTGATCCGTTCGGAATTTCAGTAGGCAGCCGGCGACTCCAGGCCACCGTGCCCCGGACAAGAATGATGGCCTTTTCCCAGAGAAACAAAAGTTACCAGGCCAGGTTCCTGATGTCAGTTTGCAGGAGGCACTTGGCACTGTCAAACCAGCCACAGTTGCCTGTGGGGGCACCTTGCATCCTGGAGGTATCCTGATCCGTGCGGAATTTCAGCAGGCAGACGGTCACTCCGGTTTACCGGGCCCATGAGAAGAATGATGGCCTTTCCCCAGAGAAACAAAAGTCACCAGGCCAGGTTCCTGATGTCAGTTTGCAGGAGGCACTTGGCACTGTCAAACCAGCCACAGTTGCCTGTGGGGGCACCTTGCATCTGGGAGGTATCCTGATCCGTTCGGAATTTCAGCAGGCAGCCGGCCACTCCCGGCAAGGGGACCCTTGAGAAGAATGATGGCCTTTCCCCAGAGAAACAAAAGTCACCAGGCCAGGTTCCTGATGTCAGTTTGCAGGAGGCACTTGGCACTGTCAAACCAGCCACAGTTGCCTGTGGTGGTACTTTTGGTCAGGGAGTTATCCTGATCCGTGCGGAATTTCAGCAGGCAGCTGGCCACCACGGGCCTCCTCGCCCTGTACACCTACAATGGCCTTTCCCCAGAGAAACAAAAGTCACCAGGCCAGGTTCCTGATGTCAGTTTGCTGGAGGCACTTGGCACTGTCAAACCAGCCACAGTTGCCTGTGGGGGCACCTTGCATCCTGGAGGTATCCTGATCCGTGCGGAATTTCAGCAGGCAGCCGGCCACTCCAGGCCACCGGGCACTGGACACGAACCATGGCCTTTCCCCAGAGAAACAAAAGTCACCAGGCCAGGTTCCTGATGTCAGTTTGCAGGAGGCACTTGGCACTGTCAAACAAGCCACAGTTGCCTGTGGGGGCACCTTGCATCTGGGAGGTATCCTGATCCGTTCGGAATTTCAGCAGGCAGCCGGCCACTCCGGTTTACCGGGCCCATGAGAAGAATGATGGCCTTTCCCCAGAGAAACAAAAGTCACCAGGCCAGGTTCCTGATGTCAGTTTGCAGGAGGCACTTGGCACTGTCAAACCAGCCACAGTCGCCTGTGGGGGCACCTTGCATCTGGGAGGTATCTTGATCCATTCGGAATTTCAGCAGGCAGCCGGCCACTCCAGGCCACCGGGCACTGGACACGAACCATGGCCTTTCCCCAGAGAAACAAAAGTCACCAGGCCAGGTTCCTGATGTCAGTTTGCTGGAGGCACTTGGCACTGTCAAACTACCCACAGTTGCAAGTGGGAGCACCTTGCATCTGGGAGGTATCCTGATCCGTGCGGAATTTCAGCAGGCAGCCGGCCACTCCAGGCCACCGGGCACTGGACACGAACCATGGCCTTTCCCCAGAGAAACAAAAGTCACCAGGCCAGGTTCCTGATGTCACTTTGCAGGAGGGACTTGGCACTGTCAAACCAGCCACAGTTGCCTGTGGGGAACCTTGCATCAGGGCGGTATCCTGATCCGTTCGGAATTTCAGCAGGCAGCCGGCCACTCCGGTTTACCGGGCCCATGAGAAGAATTATGGCCTTTCCCCAGAGAAACAAAAGTCACCAGGCCAGGTTCCTGATGTCAGTTTGCTGGAGGCACTTGGCACTGTCAAAGCAGCCACAGTCGCCTGTGGGGGCACCTTGCATCTGGGAGGTATCTTGATCCATTCGGAATTTCAGCAGGCAGCCGGCCACTCCAGGTCACCGGGAACTGGACACGAACCATGGCCTTTCCCCAGAGAAACAAAAGTCACCAGGCCAGGTTCCTGATGTCAGTTTGCTGGAGGCACTTGGCACTGTCAAACCAGCCACTGTTGCCTGTGGGGGCACCTTGCATCTGGGAGGTATCCTGATCCGTGCGGAACTTCAGCAGGCAGCCGGCCACTCCAGGCCACCGGGCACTGGACATGAACCATGGCCTTTCCCCAGAGAAACAAAAGTCACCAGGCCAGGTTCCTGATGTCAGTTTGCAGGAGGCACTTGGCACTGTCAAACCAGCCACAGTTGCCTGTGGGGGCACCTTGCATCTGGGAGGTATCCTGATCCGTTCGGAATTTCTGTAGGCAGCCGGCTACTCCGGGCCACCGGGCCCCAGGCAAGAATGATGGCCTATTCACAGGGAAACAAAAGTTACCAGGCCAGGTTCCTGATGTCAGTTTGCAGGAGGCACTTGGCACTGTCAAACCAGCCACAGTTGCCTGTGGTGGTAGTTTCGGTCTGGGAGGCCTCCTGATCCGTGCGGAATTTCTGCAGGCCGCCGGCCACTCCAGGCCACCGGGCACTGGATATGAACCATGGCCTTTCCCCAGAGAAACAAAAGTCACCAGGCCAGGTTCCTGATGTCAGTTTGCAGGAGGCACTTGGCACTGTCAAACCAGCCACAGTTGCCTGTGGTGGTACTTTCGGTCTGGGAGGCATCCTGATCCGTGCGGAATTTCAGCAGGCAGCCGGCCACTCCAGGCCACCGGGCACTGGATATGAACCATGGCCTTTCCCCAGAGAAACAAAAGTCACCAGGCCAGGTTCCTGATGTCAGTTTGCAGGAGGCACTTGGCACTGTCAAACCAGCCACAGGTGCCTGTGGTGGTACTTTCGGTCTGGGAGGCATCCTGATCCGTGCGGAATTTCTGCAGGCAGCCAGCCACTCCAGGCCACCGGGCACTGGATATGAACGATGGCCTTTCCCCAGAGAAACAAAAGTCACCAGGCCATGTTCCTGATGTCAGTTTGCAGGAGGCACTTGGCACTGTCAAACCAGCCACAGTTGCCTGTGGTGGTACTTTCGGTCTGGGAGGTATCCTGATCCGTGCGGAATTTCAGCAGGCAGCCAGCCACTCCGGGCCTCCAGGCCCTGGACACCTACAATGGCCTTTCCCCAGAGAAACAAAAGTCACCAGGCCAGGTTCCTGATGTCAGTTTGCAGGAGGCACTTGGCACTGTCAAACCAGCCACAGTTGCTTGTGGGGGCACCTTGCATCCTGGAGGTATCCTGATCCGTGCGGAATTTCAGAAGGCAGCCGGCCACTCCAGGCCACCGGGCACTGGACACGAACCATGGCCTTTCCCCAGAGAAACAAAAGTCACCAGGCCAGGTTCCTGATGTCAGTTTGCAGGAGGCTCTTGGCACTGTAAAACCAGCCACAGTTGCCTGTGGTGGTACTTTCGGTCGGGGAGGCATCCTGGTCCATGAGGAATTTCAGCCGGCAGCCGGCCACTCCGGGCCACCAGGCCCTAGACACGTACGATGACCTTTTCCCAGAGAAACCAAAGTTACCAGGACAGGTTCCTGATGTCAGTTTGCAGTAGGCACTTGGCACTGTCAAATCAGCCACAGTTGCCTCGGGCGGCACCTTTCATTTAGACGGTATCCTGATCCGTGCGGAATTTCAGCAGGCAGCCGGCCACTCCGGGCCTACGGGTCCAGGATATGAACGATGGCCTTTCCCCAGAGAAACAAAAGTCACCAGGCCAGGTTCCTGATGTCAGTTTGCAGGAGGCACTTGGCACTGTCAAACCAGCTGCAGATGCCTTTGGGGGCACCTTGCATCCTGGAGGTATCCTGATCCGTGCGGAATTTCAGCAGGCAGCCGGCCACTCCAGGCCACCGGGCACTGGACACGAACCATGGCCTTTCCCCAGAAAAACAAAAGTCACCAGGGTAGCTTCCTGATGTCAGTTTGCAGGAGGCACTTGGCACTGTCAAACCAGCCACAGGTGCCTCTGGGGGCACCTTGCATCCTGGAGGTATCCTGATCCGTGCGGAATTTCAGCAGGCAGCCGGCCACTCCAGGCCACCGGGCCCATGAGAAGAATGATGGCCTTTCCCCAGAGAAACAAAAGTCACCAGGCCAGGTTCCTGATGTCAGTTTGCTGGAGGCACTTGGCACTGTCAAACCAGCCACAGTTGCCTGTGGGGGCACCTTGCATCTGGGAGGTATCTTGATCCATTCGGAATTTCAGCAGGCAGCCGGCCACTCCAGGCCACCGGGAACTGGACACGAACCATGGCCTTTCCCCAGAGAAACAAAAGTCACCAGGCCAGGTTCCTGATGTCAGTTTGCAGGAGGCACTTGGCACTGTCAAACCAGCCACAGTTGCAAGTGGGAGCACCTTGCATCTGGGAGGTATCCTGATCCGTGCGGAATTTCAGCAGGCAGCCGGCCACTCCAGGCCACCGGGCACTGGACACGAACCATGGCCTTTCCCCAGAGAAACAAAAGTCACAAGGCCAGGTTCCTGATGTCAGTTTGCAGGAGGCACTTGGCACTGTCAAACCAGCCACAGTTGCCTCTGGGGGCACCTTGCATCTGGGAGGTATCCTGATCCGTTCGGAATTTCAGCAGGCAGACGGCCACTCCCGGCAAGGGGACCCTTGAGAAGAATGATGGCCTTTCCCCAGAGAAACAAAAGTCACCAGGCCAGGTTCCTGATGTCAGTTTGCAGGAGGCACTTGGCACTGTCAAACCAGCCACAGTTGCCTGTGGTGGTTCTTTTGGTCAGGGAGTTATCCTGATCCGTGCGGAATTTCTGCAGGCAGCCGTCCACCACGGGCCTCCTCGCCCTGTACACCTACAATGGCCTTTCCCCAGAGAAACAAAAGTCACCAGGCCAGGTTCCTGATGTCAGTTTGCAGGAGGCACTTGGCACTGTCAAACCAGCCACAGTTGCCTGTGGGGGCACCTTGCATCCTGGAGGTATCCTGATCCGTGCGGAATTTCAGCAGGCAGCCGGCCACTCCAGGCCACCGGGCACTGGACACGAACCATGGCCTTTCCCCAGAGAAACAAAAGTCACCAGGCCAGGTTCCTGATGTCAGTTTGCAGGAGGCACTTGGCACTGTCAAACCAGCCACAGGTGCCTCTGGGGGCATTCTTCATATGGGAAGTATCCTGATCCGTGCGGAACTTCAGCAGGCAGCCGGCCACTACAGGCCACCGGGCACTGGACACGAACCATGGCCTTTCCCCAGAGAAACAAAAGTCACCAGGCCAGCTTCCTGATGTCAGTTTGCAGGAGGCACTTGGCACTGTCAAACCAGCCACAGTTGCCTGTGGGGGCACCTTGCATCTGGGCGGTATCCTGATCCGTTCGGAATTTCAGCAGGCACCCGGCCACTACCGGCCTCCAGGCCCTGGACACGTACAATGGACTTTCCCCAGAGAAACAAAAGTCACCAGGCCAGGTTCCTGATGTCAGTTTGCAGGAGGCACTTGGCACTGTCAAACCAGCCACAGGTGCCTCTGGGGGCATTTTTCATATTGGAAGTATCCTGATCCGTGCGAAATTTCAGCAGGCAGCCGGCCAATCCAGGCCAGCGGGCACTGGACACGAACCATGGCCTTTTCCCAGAGAAACAAAAGTCACCAGGCCAGGTTCCTGATGTCAGTTTGCAGGAGGCACTTGGCACTGTCAAACCAGCCACAGTTGCCTGTGGGGGCACCTTGCATCTGGGAGGTATCCTGATCCGTGCGGAATTTCAGCAGGCAGCCGGCCACTCCAGGCCACCGGGCACTGGATATGAACCATGGCCTTTCCCCAGAGAAACAAAACTAACCAGGCCAGGTTCCTGATGTCAGTTTGCAGGAGGCACTTGGCACTGTCAAACCAGCCACAGTTGCCTGTGGGGGCACCTTGCTCTGGGCGGTATCCTGATCCGTTCGGAATTTGAGTAGGCAGCCGGCTACTCCGGGCCATCGTGCCCCAGACAAGAATGATGGCCTTTTCCCAGAGAAACAAAAGTTACCAGGCCAGGTTCCTGATGTCAGTTTGCAGGAGGCACTTGGCACTGTCAAACCAGCCACAGTTGCCTGTGGGGGCACCTTGCATCTGGGAGGTATCCTGATCCATTCGGAATTTCAGCAGGCAGCCGGCCACACCGGGCCACTCCAGGCCACCGGGCCCTGGACATGAACCATGGCCTTTCCCCAGAGAAACAAAAGTCACCAGGCCAGGTTCCTGATGTCAGTTTGCAGGAGGCACTTGGCACTGTCAAACCAGCCACAGTTGCCTGTGGTGGTACCTTCGGTCTGGGAGGCATCCTGATCGGTGCGGAATTTCAGCAGGCAGCCGGCCACTACTGGCCTCCAGGCCCTGTACACCAACAATGGCCTTTCCCCAGAGAAACAAAAGTCACCAGGGCAGCTTCCTGATGTCAGTTTGCAGGAGGCACTTGGCACTGTCAAACCAGCCACAGTTGCCTGTGGGGGCACCTTGCATCTGGGCGGTATCCTGATCCGTTCGGAATTTCGGCAGGCAGCCGGCCACTCCCGGCAAGGGGACCCTTGAGAAGAATGATGGCCTTTCCCCAGTGAAACAAAAGTCACCAGGCCAGGTTCCTGATGTCAGTTTGCAGGAGGCACTTGGCACTGTCAAACCAGCCACAGGTGCCTCTGGGGGCATTTTTCATATGGGAAGTATCCTGATCCGTGCGGAATTTCAGCAGGCAGCCGGCCACTCCAGGCCACCGGGCACTGGACACGAACCATGGCCTTTCCCCAGAGAAACAAAAGTCACAAGGCCAGGTTCCTGATGTCAGTTTGCAGGAGGCACTTGGCACTGTCAAACCAGCCACAGTTGCCTGTGGGGGCACCTTGCATCTGGGAGGTATCCTGATCCGTTCGGAATTTCAGCAGGCAGCCGGCCACTCCGGTTTACCGGGCCCATGAGAAGAATGATGGCCTTTCCCCAGAGAAACAAAAGTCACCAGGCCAGGTTCCTGATGTCAGTTTGCAGGAGGCACTTGGCACTGTCAAACCAGCCACAGTCGCCTGTGGGGGCACCTTGCATCTGGGAGGTATCTTGATCCATTCGGAATTTCAGCAGGCAGCCGGCCACTCCAGGCCACCGGGAACTGGACACGAACCATGGCCTTTCCCCAGAGAAACAAAAGTCACCAGGCCAGGTTCCTGATGTCAGTTTGCTGGAGGCACTTGGCACTGTCAAACTACCCACAGATGCAAGTGGGAGCACCTTGCATCTGGGAGGTATCCTGATCCGTGCGGAATTTCAGCAGGCAGCCGGCCACTCCAGGCCACCGGGCACTGGACACGAACCATGGCCTTTCCCCAGAGAAACAAAAGTCACCAGGGCAGCTTCCTGATGTCAGTTTGCAGGAGGCACTTGGCACTGTCAAACCAGCCACAGTTGCCTGTGGTGGTACCTTCGGTCTGGGAGGCATCCTGATCGGTGCGGAATTTCAGCAGGCAGCCGGCCACCACTGTCCTCCAGGCCCTGTACACCAACAATGGCCTTTCCCCAGAGAAACAAAAGTCACCAGGGCAGCTTCCTGATGTCAGTTTGCAGGAGGCACTTGGCACTGTCAAACCAGCCACAGTTGCCTGTGGGGGCACCTTGCATCTGGGCGGTATCCTGATCCGTTCGGAATTTCAGCAGGCAGCCGGCCACACCCGGCAAGGGGACCCTTGAGAAGAATGATGGCCTTTCCCCAGAGAAACAAAAGTCACCAGGGCAGCTTCCTGATGTCAGTTTGCAGGAGGCACTTGGCACTGTCAAACCAGCCACAGTTGCCTGTGGGTGCACCTTGCATCTGGGAGGTATCCTGATCCGTTCGGAATTTCAGCAGGCAGCCGGCCACACCCGGCAAGGGGACCCTTGAGAAGAATGATGGCCTTTCCCCAGAGAAACAAAAGTCACCAGGCCAGGTTCCTGATGTCAGTTTGCAGGAGGCACTTGGCACTGTCAAACCAGCCACAGTTGCCTGTGGTGGTACTTTTGGTCAGGGAGGTATCCTGATCCGTGCGGAATTTCTGCAGGCAGCTGGCCACCACGGGCCTCCTCGCCCTGTACACCTACAATGGCCTTTCCCCAGAGAAACAAAAGTCACCAGGCCAGGTTCCTGATGTCAGTTTGCAGGAGGCACTTGGCACTGTCAAACCAGCCACAGGTGCCTCTGGGGGCATTTTTCATATGGGAAGTATCCTGATCCGTGCGGAATTTCAGCAGGCAGCCGGCCACTCCAGGCCACCGGGCACTGGACACGAACCATGGCCTTTCCCCAGAGAAACAAAAGTCACCAGGGCAGCTTCCTGATGTCAGTTTGCAGGAGGCACTTGGCACTGTCAAACCAGCCACAGTTGCCTCTGGGGGCACCTTGCATCTGGGCGGTATCCTGATCCGTTCGGAATTTCAGCAGGCAGCCGGCCACTACCGGCCTCCACGCCCTGGACACGTACAATGGACTTTCCCCAGAGAAACAAAAGTCACCAGGCCAGGTTCCTGATGTCAGTTTGCAGGAGGCACTT
The DNA here is from genome assembly GCF_036417665.1 of Passer domesticus. NCBI lineage: Eukaryota > Metazoa > Chordata > Aves > Passeriformes > Passeridae > Passer > Passer domesticus. The sequence goes on along the minus strand of NC_087478.1, from coordinate 56,266,698 downwards.
GGCACTGTCAAACCAGACACAGTTGCCTGTGGGGGCACCGTGCATCTGGGAGGTATCCTGATCCGTGCGGAATTTCAGCAGGCAGCCGGCAACACCGGGCCACCGGGCCACCGGTCCCCGGGGAAGAATGATGGCCTTTCCCCAGAGAAACAAAAGTCACCAGGCCAGGTTCCTGATGTCAGTTTGCAGGAGGCACTTGGCACTGTCAAACCAGCCGCAGGTGCCTCTGGGGGCACCTTGCATCCTGGAGGTATCCTGATCCGTTCGGAATTTCAGCAGGCAGCCGGCCACTCCAGGCCACCGGGCACTGGATACGAACCATGGCCTTTCCCCAGTGAAACAAAAGTCACCAGGGTAGCTTCCTGATGTCAGTTTGCTGGAGGCACTTGGCACTGTCAAACCAGCCACAGTTGCCTGTGGGGGCACCTTTCATCTGGGCGGTATCCTGATCCATTCGGAATTTCAGTAGGCAGCCGGCGACTCCTGGCCACCGTGCCCCGGACAAGAATGATGGCCTTTTCCCAGGGAAACAAAAGTTACCAGGCCAGGTTCCTGATGTCAGTTTGCAGGAGGCACTTGGCACTGTCAAACCAGCCAGAGTTGCCTGTGGGGGCACCTTGCATCCTGGAGGTATCCTGATCCGTGCGGAATTTCAGCAGGCAGCCGGCCACTCCAGGCCACCGGGCACTGGACACGAACCATGGCCTTTCCCCAGAGAAACAAAAGTCAACAGGCCAGGTTCCTGATGTCAGTTTGCAGGAGGCTCTTGGCACTGTCAAACCAGCCACAGTTGCCTGTGGTGGTACTTTTGGTCGGGGAGGCATCCTGGTCCATGAGGAATTTCAGCCGGCAGCCGGCCACTCCGGGCCACCAGGCCCTAGACACGTACGATGACCTTTTCCCAGAGAAACCAAAGTTACCAGGACAGGTTCCTGATGTCAGTTTGCAGTAGGCACTTGGCACTGTCAAACCAGCCACAGTTGCCTCGGGCGGCACCTTTCATTTAGACGGTATCCTGATCCGTGCGGAATTTCAGCAGGCAGCCGGCCACTCCGGGCCTACGGGTCCAGGATATGAACGATGGCCTTTCCCCAGAGAAACAAAAGTCACCAGGCCAGGTTCCTGATGTCAGTTTGCAGGAGGCACTTGGCACTGTCAAACCAGCTGCAGATGCCTGTGGGGGCACCTTGCATCCTGGAGGTATCCTGATCCGTGCGGAATTTCAGCAGGCAGCCGGCCACTCCAGGCCACCGGGCACTGGACACGAACCATGGCCATTCCCCAGAAAAACAAAAGTCACCAGGGTAGCTTCCTGATGTCAGTTTGCAGGAGGCACTTGGCACTGTCAAACCAGCCACAGTTGCCTGTGGGGGCACCTTGCATCTGGGAGGTATCCTGATCCGTTCGGAATTTCAGTAGGCAGCCGGCGACTCCAGGCCACCGTGCCCCGGACAAGAATGATGGCCTTTTCCCAGAGAAACAAAAGTTACCAGGCCAGGTTCCTGATGTCAGTTTGCAGGAGGCACTTGGCACTGTCAAACCAGCCACAGCTGCCTGTGGGGGCACCTTGCATCCTGGAGGTATCCTGATCCGTGCGGAATTTCAGCAGGCAGCCGGCCACTCCGGTTTACCGGGCCCATGAGAAGAATGATGGCCTTTCCCCAGAGAAACAAAAGTCACCAGGCCAGGTTCCTGATGTCAGTTTGCTGGAGGCACTTGGCACTGTCAAACCAGCCACAGTTGCCTGTGGGGGCACCTTGCATCTGGGAGGTATCTTGATCCATTCGGAATTTCAGCAGGCAGCCGGCCACTCCAGGCCACCGGGAGCTGGACACGAACCATGGCCTTTCCCCAGAGAAACAAAAGTCACCAGGCCAGGTTCCTGATGTCAGTTTGCAGGAGGCACTTGGCACTGTCAAACCAGCCACAGTTGCAAGTGGGAGCACCTTGCATCTGGCAGGTATCCTGATCCGTGCGGAATTTCAGCAGGCAGCCGGCCACTCCAGGCCACCGGGCACTGGACACGAACCATGGCCTTTCCCCAGAGAAACAAAAGTCACAAGGCCAGGTTCCTGATGTCAGTTTGCAGGAGGCACTTGGCACTGTCAAACCAGCCACAGTTGCCTGTGGGGGCACCTTGCATCTGGGAGGTATCCTGATCCGTTCGGAATTTCAGCAGGCAGCCGGCCACTCCCGGCAAGGGGACCCTTGAGAAGAATGATGGCCTTTCCCCAGAGAAACAAAAGTCACCAGGCCAGGTTCCTGATGTCAGTTTGCAGGAGGCACTTGGCACTGTCAAACCAGCCACAGTTGCCTGTGGTGGTTCTTTTGGTCAGGGAGTTATCCTGATCCGTGCGGAATTTCTGCAGGCAGCCGGCCACCACGGGCCTCCTCGCCCTGTACACCTACAATGGCCTTTCCCCAGAGAAACAAAAGTCACCAGGCCAGGTTCCTGATGTCAGTTTGCAGGAGGCACTTGGCACTGTCAAACCAGCCACAGTTGCCTGTGGGGGCACCTTGCATCCTGGAGGTATCCTGATCCGTGCGGAATTTCAGCAGGCAGCCGGCCACTCCAGGCCACCGGGCACTGGACACGAACCATGGCCTTTCCCCAGAGAAACAAAAGTCACCAGGCCAGGTTCCTGATGTCAGTTTGCAGGAGGCACTTGGCACTGTCAAACCAGCCACAGGTGCCTCTGGGGGCATTTTACATATGGGAAGTATCCTGATCCGTGCGAAATTTCAGCAGGCAGCCGGCCAATCCAGGCCAGCGGGCACTGGACACGAACCAAGGCCTTTTCCCAGAGAAACAAAAGTCACCAGGCCAGGTTCCTGATGTCAGTTTGCAGGAGGCACTTGGCACTGTCAAACCAGCCACAGTTGCCTGTGGGGGCACCTTGCATCTGGGAGGTATCCTGATCCGTGCGGAATTTCAGCAGGCAGCCGGCCACTCCAGGCCACCGGGCACTGGATATGAACCATGGCCTTTCCCCAGAGAAACAAAAGTCACCAGGCCAGGTTCCTGATGTCAGTTTGCAGGAGGCACTTGGCACTGTCAAACCAGCCACAGTTGCCTGTGGGGGCACCTTGCATCTGGGCGGTATCCTGATCCGTTCGGAATTTCAGTAGGCAGCCGGCTACTCCGGGCCATCGTGCCCCAGACAAGAATGATGGCCTTTTCCCAGAGAAACAAAAGTTACCAGGCCAGGTTCCTGATGTCAGTTTGCAGGAGGCACTTGGCACTGTCAAACCAGCCACAGTTGCCTGTGGGGGCACCTTGCATCCTGGAGGTATCCTGATCCGTGCGGAATTTCAGCAGGCAGCCGGCCACTCCGGTTTACCGGGCCCATGAGAAGAATGATGGCCTTTCCCCAGAGAAACAAAAGTCACCAGGCCAGGTTCCTGATGTCAGTTTGCAGGAGGCACTTGGCACTGTCAAACCAGCCACAGTCGCCTGTGGTGGTACCTTCGGTCTGGGAGGCATCCTGATCGGTGCGGAATTTCAGCAGGCAGCCAGCCACTACTGGCCTCCAGGCCCTGTACACCAACAATGGCCTTTCCCCAGAGAAACAAAAGTCACCAGGGCAGCTTCCTGATGTCAGTTTGCAGGAGGCACTTGGCACTGTCAAACCAGCCACAGTTGCCTGTGGGGGCACCTTGCATCTGGGCGGTATCCTGATCCGTTCGGAATTTCAGCAGGCAGCCGGCCACTCCCGGCAAGGGGACCCTTGAGAAGAATGATGGCCTTTCCCCAGTGAAACAAAAGTCACCAGGCCAGGTTCCTGATGTCAGTTTGCAGGAGGCACTTGGCACTGTCAAACCAGCCACAGGTGCCTCTGGGGGCATTCCTCATATGGGAAGTATCCTGATCCGTGCGGAATTTCAGCAGGCAGCCGGCCACTCCAGGCCACCGGGCACTGGACACGAACCATGGCCTTTCCCCAGAGAAACAAAAGTCACCAGGGCAGCTTCCTGATGTCAGTTTGCAGGAGGCACTTGGCACTGTCAAACCAGCCACAGTTGCCTCTGGGGGCACCTTGCATCTGGGCGGTATCCTTATCCGTGCGGAATTTCAGCAGGCTGCCGGCCACTACCGGCCTCCACGCCCTGGACACGTACAATGGACTTTCCCCAGAGAAACAAAAGTCACCAGGCCAGGTTCCTGATGTCAGTTTGCAGGAGGCACTTGGCACTGTCAAACCAGCTGCAGATGCCTGTGGGGGCACCTTGCATCCTGGAGGTATCCTGATCCGTGCGGAATTTCAGCAGGCAGCCGGCCACTCCAGGCCACCGGGCACTGGACACGAACCATGGCCTTTCCCCAGAGAAACAAAAGTCAACAGGCCAGGTTCCTGATGTCAGTTTGCAGGAGGTACTTGGCACTGTCAAAGCAGCCAGAGTTGCCTCTGGGGGCACCTTGCATCTGGGAGGTATCCTGATCCATTCGGAATTTCAGCAGGCAGCCGGCAACACCGGGCCACCGGGCCACCGGTCCCCGGGGAAGAATGATGGCCTTTCCCCTGAGAAACAAAAGTCACCAGGCCAGGTTCCTGATGTCAGTTTGCAGGAGGCACTTGGCACTGTCAAACCAGCCGCAGGTGCCTCTGGGGGCACCTTGCATCCTGGAGGTATCCTGATCCGTTCGGAATTTCAGCAGGCAGCCGGCCACTCCAGGCCACCGGGCACTGGAGACGAACCATGGCCTTTCCCCAGTGAAACAAAAGTCACCAGGGTAGCTTCCTGATGTCAGTTTGCTGGAGGCACTTGGCACTGTCAAACCAGCCACAGTTGCCTGTGGGGGCACCTTTCATCTGGGCGGTATCCTGATCCATTCGGAATTTCAGTAGGCAGCCGGCGACTCCTGGCCACCGTGCCCCGGACAAGAATGATGGCCTTTTCCCAGGGAAACAAAAGTTACCAGGCCAGGTTCCTGATGTCAGTTTGCAGGAGGCACTTGGCACTGTCAAACCAGCCAGTGTTGCCTGTGGGGGCACCTTGCATCCTGGAGGTATCCTGATCCGTGCGGAATTTCAGCAGGCAGCCGGCCACTCCAGGCCACCGGGCACTGGATACGAACCATGGCCTTTCCCCAGAGAAACAAAAGTCACCAGGCCAGGTTCCTGATGTCAGTTTGCAGGAGGCTCTTGGCACTGTCAAACCAGCCACAGTTGCCTGTGGTGGTACTTTTGGTCGGGGAGGCATCCTGGTCCATGAGGAATTTCAGCCGGCAGCCGGCCACTCCGGGCCACCAGGCCCTAGACACGTACGATGACCTTTTCCCAGAGAAACCAAAGTTACCAGGACAGGTTCCTGATGTCAGTTTGCAGTAGGCCCTTGGCACTGTCAAACCAGCCACAGTTGCCTCGGGCGGCACCTTTCATTTAGACGGTATCCTGATCCGTGCGGAATTTCAGCAGGCAGCCGGCCACTCCGGGCCTACGGGTCCAGGATATGAACGATGGCCTTTCCCCAGAGAAACAAAAGTCACCAGGCCAGGTTCCTGATGTCAGTTTGCAGGAGGCACTTGGCACTGTCAAACCAGCTGCAGATGCCTGTGGGGGCACCTTGCATCCTGGAGGTATCCTGATCCGTGCGGAATTTCAGCAGGCAGCCGGCCACTCCAGGCCACCGGGCACTGGACACGAACCATGGCCATTCCCCAGAAAAACAAAAGTCACCAGGGTAGCTTCCTGATGTCAGTTTGCAGGAGGCACTTGGCACTGTCAAACCAGCCACAGTTGCCTGTGGGGGCACCTTGCATCTGGGAGGTATCCTGATCCGTTCGGAATTTCAGTAGGCAGCCGGCGACTCCAGGCCACCGTGCCCCGGACAAGAATGATGGCCTTTTCCCAGAGAAACAAAAGTTACCAGGCCAGGTTCCTGATGTCAGTTTGCAGGAGGCACTTGGCACTGTCAAACCAGCCACAGTTGCCTGTGGGGGCACCTTGCATCCTGGAGGTATCCTGATCCGTGCGGAATTTCAGCAGGCAGCCGGCCACTCCAGGCCACCGGGCACTGGACACGAACCATGGCCTTTCCCCAGAGAAACAAAAGTCACCAGGCCAGGTTCCTGATGTCAGTTTGCAGGAGGCACTTGGCCCTGTCAAACCAGCCACAGTTGCCTGTGGGGGCACCTTGCATCTGGGAGGTATCCTGATCCGTTCGGAATTTCAGCAGGCAGCCGGCCACTCCGGTGTACCGGGCCCATGAGAAGAATGATGGCCTTTCCCCAGAGAAACAAAAGTCACCAGGCCAGGTTCCTGATGTCAGTTTGCTGGAGGCACTTGGCACTGTCAAACCAGCCACAGTTGCCTGTGGGGGCACCTTGCATCTGGGAGGTATCTTGATCCATTCGGAATTTCAGCAGGCAGCCGGCCACTCCCGGCCACCGGGAGCTGGACACGAACCATGGCCTTTCCCCAGAGAAACAAAAGTCACCAGGCCAGGTTCCTGATGTCAGTTTGCAGGAGGCACTTGGCACTGTCAAACCAGCCACAGTTGCAAGTGGGAGCACCTTGCATCTGGGAGGTATCCTGATCCGTGCGGAATTTCAGCAGGCAGCCGGCCACTCCAGGCCACCAGGCACTGGACACGAACCATGGCCTTTCCCCAGAGAAACAAAAGTCACAAGGCCAGGTTCCTGATGTCAGTTTGCAGGAGGCACTTGGCACTGTCAAACCAGCCACAGTTGCCTGTGGGGGCACCTTGCATCTGGGAGGTATCCTGATCCGTTCGGAATTTCAGCAGGCAGCCGGCCACTCCCGGCAAGGGGACCCTTGAGAAGAATGATGGCCTTTCCCCAGAGAAACAAAAGTCACCAGGCCAGGTTCCTGATGTCAGTTTGCAGGAGGCACTTGGCACTGTCAAACCAGCCACAGTTGCCTGTGGTGGTTCTTTTGGTCAGGGAGTTATCCTGATCCGTGCGGAATTTCTGCAGGCAGCCGGCCACCACGGGCCTCCTCGCCCTGTACACCTACAATGGCCTTTCCCCAGAGAAACAAAAGTCACCAGGCCAGGTTCCTGATGTCAGTTTGCAGGAGGCACTTGGCACTGTCAAACCAGCCACAGTTGCCTGTGGGGGCACCTTGCATCCTGGAGGTATCCTGATCCGTGCGGAATTTCAGCAGGCAGCCGGCCACTACAGGCCACCGGGCACTGGACACGAACCATGGCCTTTCCCCAGAGAAACAAAAGTCACCAGGCCAGGTTCCTGATGTCAGTTTGCAGGAGGCACTTGGCACTGTCAAACCAGCCACAGGTGCCTCTGGGGGCATTCTTCATATGGGAAGTATCCTGATCCGTGCGAAATTTCAGCAGGCAGCCGGCCAATCCAGGCCAGCGGGCACTGGACACGAACCAAGGCCTTTTCCCAGAGAAACAAAAGTCACCAGGCCAGGTTCCTGATGTCAGTTTGCAGGAGGCACTTGGCACTGTCAAACCAGCCACAGTTGCCTGTGGGGGCACCTTGCATCTGGGAGGTATCCTGATCCGTGCGGAATTTCAGCAGGCAGCCGGCCACTCCAGGCCACCGGGCACTGGATATGAACCATGGCCTTTCCCCAGAGAAACAAAACTAACCAGGCCAGGTTCCTGATGTCAGTTTGCAGGAGGCACTTGGCACTGTCAAACCAGCCACAGTTGCCTGTGGGGGCACCTTGCTCTGGGCGGTATCCTGATCCGTTCGGAATTTCAGTAGGCAGCCGGCTACTCCGGGCCATCGTGCCCCAGACAAGAATGATGGCCTTTTCCCAGAGAAACAAAAGTTACCAGGCCAGGTTCCTGATGTCAGTTTGCAGGAGGCACTTGGCACTGTCAAACCAGCCACAGTTGCCTGTGGGGGCACCTTGCATCTGGGAGGTATCCTGATCCATTCGGAATTTCAGCAGGCAGCCGGCCACACCGGGCCACCGGGCCACCGGGCCCTGGACATGAACCATGGCCTTTCCCCAGAGAAACAAAAGTCACCAGGCCAGGTTCCTGATGTCAGTTTGCAGGAGGCACTTGGCACTGTCAAACCAGCCACAGTTGCCTGTGGTGGTACCTTCGGTCTGGGAGGCATCCTGATCGGTGCGGAATTTCAGCAGGCAGCCGGCCACTACTGGCCTCCAGGCCCTGTACACCAACAATGGCCTTTCCCCAGAGAAACAAAAGTCACCAGGGCAGCTTCCTGATGTCAGTTTGCAGGAGGCACTTGGCACTGTCAAACCAGCCACAGTTGCCTGTGGGGGCACCTTGCATCTGGGAGGTATCCTGATCCGTTCGGAATTTCAGCAGGCAGCCGGCCACTCCCGGCAAGGGGACCCTTGAGAAGAATGATGGCCTTTCCCCAGAGAAACAAAAGTCACCAGGCCAGGTTCCTGATGTCAGTTTGCAGGAGGCACTTGGCACTGTCAAACCAGCCACAGGTGCCTCTGGGGGCATTTTTCATATGGGAAGTATCCTGATCCGTGCGGAATTTCAGCAGGCAGCCGGCCACTCCAGACCACCGGGCACTGGACACGAACCATGGCCTTTCCCCAGAGAAACAAAAGTCACCAGGCCAGGTTCCTGATGTCAGTTTGCAGGAGGCACTTGGCACTGTCAAACCAGCCACAGTTGCCTGTGGGGGCACCTTGCATCTGGGAGGTATCCTGATCCGTTCGGAATTTCAGCAGGCAGCCGGCCACTCCGGTTTACCGGGCCCATGAGAAGAATGATGGCCTTTCCCCAGAGAAACAAAAGTCACCAGGCCAGGTTCCTGATGTCAGTTTGCAGGAGGCACTTGGCACTGTCAAACCAGCCACAGTCGCCTGTGGGGGCACCTTGCATCTGGGAGGTATCTTGATCCATTCGGAATTTCAGCAGGCAGCCGGCCACTCCAGGCCACCGGGAACTGGACACGAACCATCGCCTTTCCCCAGAGAAACAAAAGTCACCAGGCCAGGTTCCTGATGTCAGTTTGCAGGAGGCACTTGGCACTGTCAAACCAGCCACAGTTGCCTGTGGTGGTACCTTCGGTCTGGGAGGCATCCTGATCGGTACGGAATTTCAGCAGGCAGCCGGCCACTACTGGCCTCCAGGCCCTGTACACCAACAATGGCCTTTCCCCAGAGAAACAAAAGTCACCAGGGCAGCTTCCTGATGTCAGTTTGCAGGAGGCACTTGGCACTGTCAAACCAGCCACAGTTGCCTGTGGGGGCACCTTGCATCTGGGAGGTATCCTGATCCGTTCGGAATTTCAGCAGGCAGCCGGCCACTCCGGTTTACCGGGCCCATGAGAAGAATGATGGCCTTTCCCCAGAGAAACAAAAGTCACCAGGCCAGGTTCCTGATGTCAGTTTGCAGGAGGCACTTGGCACTGTCAAACCAGCCACAGTCGCCTGTGGGGGCACCTTGCATCTGGGAGGTATCTTGATCCATTCGGAATTTCAGCAGGCAGCCGGCCACTCCAGGCCACCGGGAACTGGACACGAACCATGGCCTTTCCCCAGAGAAACAAAAGTCACCAGGCCAGGTTCCTGATGTCAGTTTGCAGGAGGCACTTGGCACTGTCAAACCAGCCACAGTTGCCTGTGGTGGTACCTTCGGTCTGGGAGGCATCCTGATCGGTGCGGAATTTCAGCAGGCAGCCGGCCACTACTGGCCTCCAGGCCCTGTACACCAACAATGGCCTTTCCCCAGAGAAACAAAAGTCAACAGGCCAGGTTCCTGATGTCAGTTTGCAGGAGGCACTTGGCACTGTCAAAGCAGCCAGAGTTGCCTCTGGGGGCACCTTGCATCTGGGAGGTATCCTGATCCATTCGGAATTTCAGCAGGCAGCCGGCAACACCGGGCCACCGGGCCACCGGTCCCCGGGGAAGAATGATGGCCTTTCCCCTGAGAAACAAAAGTCACCAGGCCAGGTTCCTGATGTCAGTTTGCAGGAGGCACTTGGCACTGTCAAACCAGCCGCAGGTGCCTCTGGGGGCACCTTGCATCCTGGAGGTATCCTGATCCGTTCGGAATTTCAGCAGGCAGCCGGCCACTCCAGGCCACCGGGCACTGGATACGAACCATGGCCTTTCCCCAGTGAAACAAAAGTCACCAGGGTAGCTTCCTGATGTCAGTTTGCAGGAGGCACTTGGCACTGTCAAACCAGCCACAGTTGCCTGTGGGGGCACCTTGCATCTGGGCGGTATCCTGATCCGTTCGGAATTTCAGCAGGCAGCCGGCCACACCCGGCAAGGGGACCCTTGAGAAGAATGATGGCCTTTCCCCAGAGAAACAAAAGTCACCAGGCCAGGTTCCTGATGTCAGTTTGCAGGAGGCACTTGGCACTGTCAAACCAGCCACAGTTGCCTGTGGTGGTATTTTTGGTCAGGGAGGTATCCTGATCCGTGCGGAATTTCTGCAGGCAGCCGGCCACCACGGGCCTCCTCGCCCTGTACACCTACAATGGCCTTTCCCCAGAGAAACAAAAGTCACCAGGCCAGGTTCCTGATGTCAGTTTGCAGGAGGCACTTGGCACTGTCAAACCAGCCAGAGTTGCCTCTGGGGGCATTTTTCATATGGGAAGTATCCTGATCCGTGCGGAATTTCAGCAGGCAGCCGGCCACTCCAGGCCACCGGGCACTGGACACGAACCATGGCCTTTCCCCAGAGAAACAAAAGTCACCAGGGCAGCTTCCTGATGTCAGTTTGCAGGAGGCACTTGGCAGTGTCAAACCAGCCACAGTTGCCTCTGGGGGCACCTTGCATCTGGGCGGTATCCTGATCCGTTCGGAATTTCAGCAGGCAGCCGGCCACTACCGGCCTCCACGCCCTGGACACGTACAATGGACTTTCCCCAGAGAAACAAAAGTCACCAGGCCAGGTTCCTGATGTCAGTTTGCAGGAGGCACTTGGCACTGTCAAACCAGCTGCAGATGCCTGTGGGGGCACCTTGCATCTGGGAGGTATCCTGCTCCGTGCGGAATTTCAGCAGGCAGCCGGCCACTCCAGGCCACCGGGCACTGGACACGAACCATGGCCTTTCCCCAGAGAAACAAAAGTCAACAGGCCAGGTTCCTGATGTCAGTTTGCAGGAGGTACTTGACACTGTCAAACCAGCCACAGTTGCCTGTGGGGGCACCTTGCATCTGGGAGGTATCCTGATCCGTTCGGAATTTCAGCAGGCAGCCGGCCACTCCCGGCAAGGGGACCCTTGAGAAGAATGATGGCCTTTCCCCAGAGAAACAAAAGTCACCAGGCCAGGTTCCTGATGTCAGTTTGCAGGAGGCACTTGGCACTGTCAAACCAGCCACAGTTGCCTGTGGTGGTTCTTTTGGTCAGGGAGTTATCCTGATCCGTGCGGAATTTCTGCAGGCAGCCGGCCACCACGGGCCTCCTCGCCCTGTACACCTACAATGGCCTTTCCCCAGAGAAACAAAAGTCACCAGGCCAGGTTCCTGATGTCAGTTTGCAGGAGGCACTTGGCACTGTCAAACCAGCCACAGTTGCCTGTGGGGGCACCTTGCATCCTGGAGGTATCCTGATCCGTGCGGAATTTCAGCAGGCAGCCGGCCACTACAGGCCACCGGGCACTGGACACGAACCATGGCCTTTCCCCAGAGAAACAAAAGTCACCAGGCCAGGTTCCTGATGTCAGTTTGCAGGAGGCACTTGGCACTGTCAAACCAGCCACAGGTGCCTCTGGGGGCATTCTTCATATGGGAAGTATCCTGATCCGTGCGAAATTTCAGCAGGCAGCCGGCCAATCCAGGCCAGCGGGCACTGGACACGAACCAAGGCCTTTTCCCAGAGAAACAAAAGTCACCAGGCCAGGTTCCTGATGTCAGTTTGCAGGAGGCACTTGGCACTGTCAAACCAGCCACAGTTGCCTGTGGGGGCACCTTGCATCTGGGAGGTATCCTGATCCGTGCGGAATTTCAGCAGGCAGCCGGCCACTCCAGGCCACCGGGCACTGGATATGAACCATGGCCTTTCCCCAGAGAAACAAAACTAACCAGGCCAGGTTCCTGATGTCAGTTTGCAGGAGGCACTTGGCACTGTCAAACCAGCCACAGTTGCCTGTGGGGGCACCTTGCTCTGGGCGGTATCCTGATCCGTTCGGAATTTCAGTAGGCAGCCGGCTACTCCGGGCCATCGTGCCCCAGACAAGAATGATGGCCTTTTCCCAGAGAAACAAAAGTTACCAGGCCAGGTTCCTGATGTCAGTTTGCAGGAGGCACTTGGCACTGTCAAACCAGCCACAGTTGCCTGTGGGGGCACCTTGCATCTGGGAGGTATCCTGATCCATTCGGAATTTCAGCAGGCAGCCGGCCACACCGGGCCACCGGGCCACCGGGCCCTGGACATGAACCATGGCCTTTCCCCAGAGAAACAAAAGTCACCAGGCCAGGTTCCTGATGTCAGTTTGCAGGAGGCACTTGGCACTGTCAAACCAGCCACAGTTGCCTGTGGTGGTACCTTCGGTCTGGGAGGCATCCTGATCGGTGCGGAATTTCAGCAGGCAGCCGGCCACTACTGGCCTCCAGGCCCTGTACACCAACAATGGCCTTTCCCCAGAGAAACAAAAGTCACCAGGGCAGCTTCCTGATGTCAGTTTGCAGGAGGCACTTGGCACTGTCAAACCAGCCACAGTTGCCTGTGGGGGCACCTTGCATCTGGGAGGTATCCTGATCCGTTCGGAATTTCAGCAGGCAGCCGGCCACTCCCGGCAAGGGGACCCTTGAGAAGAATGATGGCCTTTCCCCAGAGAAACAAAAGTCACCAGGCCAGGTTCCTGATGTCAGTTTGCAGGAGGCACTTGGCACTGTCAAACCAGCCACAGGTGCCTCTGGGGGCATTTTTCATATGGGAAGTATCCTGATCCGTGCGGAATTTCAGCAGGCAGCCGGCCACTCCAGACCACCGGGCACTGGACACGAACCATGGCCTTTCCCCAGAGAAACAAAAGTCACCAGGCCAGGTTCCTGATGTCAGTTTGCAGGAGGCACTTGGCACTGTCAAACCAGCCACAGTTGCCTGTGGGGGCACCTTGCATCTGGGAGGTATCCTGATCCGTTCGGAATTTCAGCAGGCAGCCGGCCACTCCGGTTTACCGGGCCCATGAGAAGAATGATGGCCTTTCCCCAGAGAAACAAAAGTCACCAGGCCAGGTTCCTGATGTCAGTTTGCAGGAGGCACTTGGCACTGTCAAACCAGCCACAGTCGCCTGTGGGGGCACCTTGCATCTGGGAGGTATCTTGATCCATTCGGAATTTCAGCAGGCAGCCGGCCACTCCAGGCCACCGGGAACTGGACACGAACCATCGCCTTTCCCCAGAGAAACAAAAGTCACCAGGCCAGGTTCCTGATGTCAGTTTGCAGGAGGCACTTGGCACTGTCAAACCAGCCACAGTTGCCTGTGGTGGTACCTTCGGTCTGGGAGGCATCCTGATCGGTACGGAATTTCAGCAGGCAGCCGGCCACTACTGGCCTCCAGGCCCTGTACACCAACAATGGCCTTTCCCCAGAGAAACAAAAGTCACCAGGGCAGCTTCCTGATGTCAGTTTGCAGGAGGCACTTGGCACTGTCAAACCAGCCACAGTTGCCTGTGGGGGCACCTTGCATCTGGGAGGTATCCTGATCCGTTCGGAATTTCAGCAGGCAGCCGGCCACTCCGGTTTACCGGGCCCATGAGAAGAATGATGGCCTTTCCCCAGAGAAACAAAAGTCACCAGGCCAGGTTCCTGATGTCAGTTTGCAGGAGGCACTTGGCACTGTCAAACCAGCCACAGTCGCCTGTGGGGGCACCTTGCATCTGGGAGGTATCTTGATCCATTCGGAATTTCAGCAGGCAGCCGGCCACTCCAGGCCACCGGGAACTGGACACGAACCATGGCCTTTCCCCAGAGAAACAAAAGTCACCAGGCCAGGTTCCTGATGTCAGTTTGCAGGAGGCACTTGGCACTGTCAAACCAGCCACAGTTGCCTGTGGTGGTACCTTCGGTCTGGGAGGCATCCTGATCGGTGCGGAATTTCAGCAGGCAGCCGGCCACTACTGGCCTCCAGGCCCTGTACACCAACAATGGCCTTTCCCCAGAGAAACAAAAGTCACCAGGCCAGGTTCCTGATGTCAGTTTGCAGGAGGCACTTGGCACTGTCAAACCAGCCACAGTCGCCTGTGGGGGCACCTTGCATCTGGGAGGTATCTTGATCCATTCGGAATTTCAGCAGGCAGCCGGCCACTCCAGGCCACCGGGAACTGGACACGAACCATGGCCTTCCCCCAGAGAAACAAAAGTCACCAGGCCAGGTTCCTGATGTCAGTTTGCAGGAGGCACTTGGCACTGTCAAACCAGCCACAGTTGCCTGTGGTGGTACCTTCGGTCTGGGAGGCATCCTGATCGGTGCGGAATTTCAGCAGGCAGCCGGCCACTACTGGCCTCCAGGCCCTGTACACCAACAATGGCCTTTCCCCAGAGAAACAAAAGTCACCAGGGCAGCTTCCTGATGTCAGTTTGCAGGAGGCACTTGGCACTGTCAAACCAGCCACAGTTGCCTGTGGGGGCACCTTGCATCTGGGCGGTATCCTGATCCGTTCGGAATTTCAGCAGGCAGCCGGCCACACCCGGCAAGGGGACCCTTCAGAAGAATGATGGCCTTTCCCCAGAGAAACAAAAGTCACCAGGCCAGGTTCCTGATGTCAGTTTGCAGGAGGCACTTGGCACTGTCAAACCAGCCACAGTTGCCTGTGGTGGTACTTTTGGTCAGGGAGGTATCCTGATCCGTGCGGAATTTCTGCAGGCAGCCGGCCACCACGGGCCTCCTCGCCCTGTACACCTACAATGGCCTTTCCCCAGAGAAACAAAAGTCACCAGGCCAGGTTCCTGATGTCAGTTTGCAGGAGGCACTTGGCACTGTCAAACCAGCCACAGGTGCCTCTGGGGGCATTTTTCATATGGGAAGTATCCTGATCCGTGCGGAATTTCAGCAGGCAGCCGGCCACTCCAGGCCACCGGGCACTGGACACGAACCATGGCCTTTCCCCAGAGAAACAAAAGTCACCAGGGCAGCTTCCTGATGTCAGTTTGCAGGAGGCACTTGGCACTGTCAAACCAGCCACAGTTGCCTCTGGGGGCACCTTGCATCTGGGCGGTATCCTGATCCGTTCGGAATTTCAGCAGGCAGCCGGCCACTACCGGCCTCCACGCCCTGGACACGTACAATGGACTTTCCCCAGAGAAACAAAAGTCACCAGGCCAGGTTCCTGATGTCAGTTTGCAGGAGGCACTTGGCACTGTCAAACCAGCTGCAGATGCCTGTGGGGGCACCTTGCATCTGGGAGGTATCCTGATCCGTGCGGAATTTCAGCAGGCAGCCGGCCACTCCAGGCCACCGGGCACTGGACACGAACCATGGCCTTTCCCCAGAGAAACAAAAGTCAACAGGCCAGGTTCCTGATGTCAGTTTCCAGGAGGTACTTGACACTGTCAAAGCAGCCAGAGTTGCCTCTGGGGGCACCTTGCATCTGGGAGGTATCCTGATCCATTCGGAATTTCAGCAGGCAGCCGGCAACACCGGGCCACCGGGCCACCGGTCCCCGGGGAAGAATGATGGCCTTTCCCCTGAGAAACAAAAGTCACCAGGCCAGGTTCCTGATGTCAGTTTGCAGGAGGCACTTGGCACTGTCAAACCAGCCGCAGGTGCCTCTGGGGGCACCTTGCATCCTGGAGGTATCCTGATCCGTTCGGAATTTCAGCAGGCAGCCGGCCACTCCAGGCCACCGGGCACTGGATACGAACCATGGCCTTTCCCCAGTGAAACAAAAGTCACCAGGGTAGCTTCCTGATGTCAGTTTGCTGGAGGCACTTGGCACTGTCAAACCAGCCACAGTTGCCCGTGGGGGCACCTTTCATCTGGGCGGTATCCTGATCCATTCGGAATTTCAGTAGGCAGCCGGCGACTCCTGGCCACCGTGCCCCGGACAAGAATGATGGCCTTTTCCCAGGGAAACAAAAGTTACCAGGCCAGGTTCCTGATGTCAGTTTGCAGGAGGCACTTGGCACTGTCAAACCAGCCACAGTTGCTTGTGGGGGCACCTTGCATCCTGGAGGTATCCTGATCCGTTCGGAATTTCAGCAGGCAGCCGGCCACTCCAGGCCACCGGGCACTGGATACGAACCATGGCCTTTCCCCAGAGAAACAAAAGTCACCAGGCCAGGTTCCTGATGTCAGTTTGCTGGAGGCACTTGGCACTGTCAAACCAGCCACAGTTGCCTGTGGGGGCACCTTGCATCCTGGAGGTATCCTGATCCGTGCGGAATTTCAGCAGGCAGCCGGCCACTACAGGCCACCGTGCCCCGGACAAGAATGATGGCCTTTTCCCAGGGAAACAAAAGTTACCAGGCCAGGTTCCTGATGTCAGTTTGCAGGAGGCACTTGGCACTGTCAAACCAGCCAGTGTTGCCTGTGGGGGCACCTTGCATCCTGGAGGTATCCTGATCCGTGCGGAATTTCAGCAGGCAGCCGGCCACTTCAGGCCACCGGGCACTGGACACGAACCATGGCCTTTCCCCAGAGAAACAAAAGTCACCAGGCCAGGTTCCTGATGTCAGTTTGCAGGAGGCTCTTGGCACTGTCAAACCAGCCACAGTTGCCTGTGGTGGTACTTTCGGTCGGGGAGGCATCCTGGTCCATGAGGAATTTCAGCCGGCAGCCGGCCACTCCGGGCCGCCAGGCCCTAGACACATACGATGACCTTTTCCCAGAGAAACCAAAGTTACCAGGACAGGTTCCTGATGTCAGTTTGCAGTAGGCACTTGGCACTGTCAAACCAGCCACAGTTGCCTCGGGCGGCACCTTTCATTTAGACGGTATCCTGATCCGTGCGGAATTTCAGCAGGCAGCCGGCCACTCCGGGCCTACGGGTCCAGGATATGAACGATGGCCTTTCCCCAGAGAAACAAAAGTCACCAGGCCAGGTTCCTGATGTCAGTTTGCAGGAGGCACTTGGCACTGTCAAACCAGCTGCAGATGCCTGTGGGGGCACCTTGCATCCTGGAGGTATCCTGATCCGTGCGGAATTTCAGCAGGCAGCCGGCCACTCCAGGCCACCGGGCACTGGACACGAACCATGGCCATTCCCCAGAAAAACAAAAGTCACCAGGGTAGCTTCCTGATGTCAGTTTGCAGGAGGCACTTGGCACTGTCAAACCAGCCACAGTTGCCTGTGGGGGCACCTTGCATCTGGGAGGTATCCTGATCCGTTCGGAATTTCAGTAGGCAGCCGGCGACTCCAGGCCACCGTGCCCCGGACAAGAATGATGGCCTTTTCCCAGAGAAACAAAAGTTACCAGGCCAGGTTCCTGATGTCAGTTTGCAGGAGGCACTTGGCACTGTCAAACCAGCCAGAGTTGCCTGTGGGGGCACCTTGCATCCTGGAGGTATCCTGATCCGTGCGGAATTTCAGCAGGCAGCCGGCCACTCCGGTTTACCGGGCCCATGAGAAGAATGATGGCCTTTCCCCAGAGAAACAAAAGTCACCAGGCCAGGTTCCTGATGTCAGTTTGCTGGAGGCACTTGGCACTGTCAAACCAGCCACAGTTGCCTGTGGGGGCACCTTGCATCTGGGAGGTATCTTGATCCATTCGGAATTTCAGCAGGCAGCCGGCCACTCCAGGCCACCGGGAGCTGGACACGAACCATGGCCTTTCCCCAGAGAAACAAAAGTCACCAGGCCAGGTTCCTGATGTCAGTTTGCAGGAGGCACTTGGCACTGTCAAACCAGCCACAGTTGCAAGTGGGAGCACCTTGCATCTGGGAGGTATCCTGATCCGTGCGGAATTTCAGCAGGCAGCCGGCCACTCCAGGCCACCGGGCATTGGACACGAACCATGGCCTTTCCCCAGAGAAACAAAAGTCACAAGGCCAGGTTCCTGATGTCAGTTTGCAGGAGGCACTTGGCACTGTCAAACCAGCCACAGTTGCCTGTGGGGGCACCTTGCATCTGGGAGGTATCCTGATCCGTTCGGAATTTCAGCAGGCAGCCGGCCACTCCCGGCAAGGGGACCCTTGAGAAGAATGATGGCCTTTCCCCAGAGAAACAAAAGTCACCAGGCCAGGTTCCTGATGTCAGTTTGCAGGAGGCACTTGGCACTGTCAAACCAGCCACAGTTGCCTGTGGTGGTTCTTTTGGTCAGGGAGTTATCCTGATCCGTGCGGAATTTCTGCAGGCAGCCGGCCACCACGGGCCTCCTCGCCCTGTACACCTACAATGGCCTTTCCCCAGAGAAACAAAAGTCACCAGGCCAGGTTCCTGATGTCAGTTTGCAGGAGGCACTTGGCACTGTCAAACCAGCCACAGTTGCCTGTGGGGGCACCTTGCATCCTGGAGGTATCCTGATCCGTGCGGAATTTCAGCAGGCAGCCGGCCACTACAGGCCACCGGGCACTGGACACGAACCATGGCCTTTCCCCAGAGAAACAAAAGTCACCAGGGCAGCTTCCTGATGTCAGTTTGCAGGAGGCACTTGGCACTGTCAAACCAGCCACAGTTGCCTCTGGGGGCACCTTGCATCTGGGCGGTATCCTGATCCGTGCGGAATTTCAGCAGGCAGCCGGCCACTCCAGGCCACCGGGCACTGGATATGAACCATGGCCTTTCCCCAGAGAAACAAAACTAACCAGGCCAGGTTCCTGATGTCAGTTTGCAGGAGGCACTTGGCACTGTCAAACCAGCCACAGTTGCCTGTGGGGGCACCTTGCTCTGGGCGGTATCCTGATCCGTTCGGAATTTCAGTAGGCAGCCGGCTACTCCGGGCCATCGTGCCCCAGACATGAACCATGGCCTTTCCCCAGAGACACAAAAGTCACCAGGCCAGGTTCCTGATGTCAGTTTGCAGGAGGCACTTGGCACTGTCAAACCAGCCACAGTTGCCTGTGGTGGTACCTTCGGTCTGGGAGGCATCCTGATCGGTGCGGAATTTCAGCAGGCAGCCGGCCACTACTGGCCTCCAGGCCCTGTACACCAACAATGGCCTTTCCCCAGAGAAACAAAAGTCACCAGGGCAGCTTCCTGATGTCAGTTTGCAGGAGGCACTTGGCACTGTCAAACCAGCCACAGTTGCCTGTGGGGGCACCTTGCATCTGGGAGGTATCCTGATCCGTTCGGTATTTCAGCAGGCAGCCGGCCACTCCCGGCAAGGGGACCCTT